>NC_060066.1:214365028-216960028 GCF_922984935.1 Meles meles | reverse complement strand
AACACGAACCCCTAACCCTGACCCTGACCATTACCCGGAGCCTGACCCCAACCCGGACCCTAACACTGACCCTGCCTCTAACACTCAAACTGACCCTGACCCTAAACCTGACCCTAAACCGAACCCTGACCCTGACCGTAGCCCTGACCTTGACCGTGACCCTAATGATAGCCCCGACCCTGACCCTGTCCCTGACCTTGACCCTAATCCTAACCCTATCCCTCTAGCCCTAACCCTTACCTTCTAACCCTAACCCTAACCCTCACCCTAACCCTCTAACCCTCACCCTAACCCTCTAACCCTAACCCTCACCCTCACCCTAACCCTAACTCTAACTGTGACCCTCACCCTAACCCAAACCCCTAACCCAAACCCCTAACCTTCCCTGTCCTCCTTCCACCCACTGACTAAAGCCAGGGCTAAATCCAAGGACAGGCTGGACCTCTGTCCCCGGGTACTACCAGGAAGACTAAGCAGAGGGAGAGAGGAGAAGTGGAAGGGGCCCACTGACCTCCCTGCCACCGATGTCTCCAAGGCCTCTGGCTCAACCCCGCATTTCGCGGGACCCTGGGAGGGATTCTGAATTCCAGGCCAGCTGGGTGGGGAGTCCTCGGTGACCTTTGCATCCCCACATGTCCAACCCGCCTGGCCTTGCATCCTGAGCCTCGCTCCCCGGGATAGGCATGGCTCTGGTGCTCAGCAGACTTTGGGGACACAGAGCACGTGGCAGAGGTGAGGGAACAGGGGGGACCAGACAGGGACTGCGCCATGGGTCGCGTACACATCCACCGCAAGGCTGGGTCACGGTCCAGGTGCTGCGTGCAGGTCTCCTGGGCACACCTGGCCGTCTCGGAATGGAGGTCTGTGTGCCTGGGGCACCTTTCCTCCACCTCCACCTCCCCCTGGAGGAACGGCCCGATTCAAGCATTTCCATGTCCAAGCCTCAGGGACAGTTGGGAACCTGGGGTCAAGAGAGGCAGGGACTGGCCCAGGACAAAAGACGGGTACAGAGTCCAAGGAGCAGAGCTTCCCTCCTGTCCTAGGCAAGCCCCGACCCTCCCATGAGGTCTGCTTTGAGGGTGAGAGCCTCTCAGATCCTTGGGGAGAGCTACCCACCCCGTCCCATGTGGGGACGTGACCTCGGGCCTCCCCAGACAGGGAGAGGCGTCTGCTTGAGCGTGCGCACATACACACACACACAGGCACGCACACACAGACACACACACCCACACACCCACACACAGACACACCACTCTGCCCAGCGAGGGCTCAGAGGGGGAGACAACCTGGGAAAATGGTGGGTAACAAGGCGGATAAGAAGAAAGAGGTTGGAGACAGCTGGGCCATGGGGTCAGGGGCGTCAGGACTCCTGGCAAGGACCGAGATCCTTAGCATGGGGAGGGGAGACAGGAAGGGCTGATGGTCAAGGGGTCCCCAAGGGGCCCAGGGGCTTTGCCAGGGCACTGGGTGAGGACAGGGTCTGGGGCCTGGTGTCCTTCACCACCCCGGACACCTACCCTGGAAGTAGGAAGAGGTAAACCCCCCCCTCCCCAGTGTGGACAGGGCTACACCGCCAAAGGCCTCCCCTTACTCTTCTATCAATGGGGCCCTAGAGACGGGCTGTCCCTAGGCTCCCACAGGCTTGTCGAAGAGCCTGTTGGCCTTGAATTTCTCTCCCTGACCCACTGTGCTCCCAGTCTTGGGAACATGCTTTGTACTCCCTCGAGGTCCTTCTGAGCAGAGGACAGCCTGCAGGCTTGGGGGGCTGACATCGTGGGCTTGCAGAATGTGGCAGAGCCCTAGAGCCCTGGTCTGGGGACCAAGGTCGGGACCCTCCTTGTTGCAGCCTCAGGGGCCCCATGTGCCAGAGGTTCCAGAGTCAGTGCTCTGCTCAGGGGGACAAGGCCTTAGCAAGGAAGCAAGCACTGGCCCAGGGGAGGGAAACAGGGACAAGGGAGACTTCTGAGGTTTCTCCCATCACCCCTGGAGCCCACAGATCCTGTGGGTGTGTGTGCTCCTGTGAGACACACAAAACCAGAGACAGAGACAGACCCGGAGACAAAGTCAAAGACAGAGACAGACACCGAACACAGGAGAGAGGGAACCAGGAAAAGTCACAGACTTTGCTCCATCGGCTGGGAAATGACCGCCAAACACTTTGTCCCCTTCTCAGTCCCACGGGCCATCCACCCTGGCGGGACGGATTCGGGAATGCCCGGGAACCACGGTGGGGGCTGTCCGGCACATGGGCGCAGACGAGGCCCTTGGACCTCAACCTAATGGGAGCCCCTGGAGGTCTGTGTCACCACGGTCAGACTCCATGCACTGCCACCTTGCCACGGCTGATGGGACCCAGGCAGGAGGAGGGTGGCTTTGCCTGGATCCCAGAGCAGATCCAGGCCCCTCTGGGCTGTGCTCCAGGCCCCCGCCCAGCCCCTGGCTCGCCCGGGCATCGCCAAGTGTGTGCACGAGCCTCCCGGGAGAGCGGGTACGGAACGTATGGAGAGGTCCCACCCCTGATGGCATCCCCAGAAGTGGAAGCCAGAACACCCCCAGTGTGCGCACGGGGAGACTGGGGAGGCCCTGGGAGCCACAGGGTGCGTCCGCGGTCCCAGTCCTGGGCAGGAGCCGGAGCAGGAACCCGGTCTGAACCCAGCTCTGGGCCCTCACAGCGGGGACCACAGCTGCACCCAGGCCTCCCAGGGGCTGTGGGTAGGCCGTGTGGGGGTCACTGTAGAGACAGGGCATGGGGTGGGGGGTGAGCCTGGAGCAGCTGGGGGAGGGGCGCCCTCAGGGAGCTCTGGGGTGAGGAGGAAGTCGGGTAAGGAGCCCCCAGGCAGCGGTGACCTCACTTCCCTGACGACACAGCCCAACGGAATTGGAACCCACGTATCCAGGCACCCACGTTCCAGAGACGACCCCCTGCCCAGCTCATTTCTGCGGAGATCCCGACAGAAGCGACATGTTCCTCTGTTGCATACCCAAGTCCAGAGGAGGCGAGCAGAGGAGAGCTCGCCCGCCAAGCACATCCCCTCACTGCGGAGGGCCTGGCAGGGCTCCCCGACGCCTCTGGCCCTTTGGCAAGAAGAATCGAAAGGTCACCCCGGGAGGCTCCGAGTCAGACAGCCCCACACCTTCCGATCGACCCGTGTCGCCCCAGGCCTCCTCCCCGTGTGTGTGTGTGTGTGTGTGTGTGTGTGTGTGTGTGTGTGTGTGTGTGAAGAGAGCTCATCGGGGGTGGACACGCCCCGAGCAGGAGCAGGCTGATGAGGGGTCAGATGCCCGGTGGCCAGGTCATGTTCACACCCCAGGTTCAGGCTGGCTACGTGGGATGGGGTGTGGGGGCTGCGCCCTTCTGCCCGGGGTTTATCCTGACACCCTGCAGGGACGGGTCCCTGACCCAGGTGCGGGGCTGTGCGCGCGCAGGTCTGCGTGTGATCCGGGAGAAGCCGGGGGACTGGGCAGGAGGACGGTGGGTATGGCCGGGCAGGGCTCTGAGGTCTCTCGCACACTCCCCGTCTCTGCCTTGGCAGGCCACGGATGAAATCGGAAGGAGGTGGGAAGACACGCACTCCTCCCTGACCCTGGAGTCCCCGGTCCTGGGAAGGCCTCCGGTCCCTCCCAGACCACGGTCCCCGCTACTCCATTGGACTGCGGTCCTGGACACGGAGCCCACGGAGGCCAAGGCCGAGGGTGAGAAGGCTGGGATGGGGTGCCTGTGGCTGTGTGGGGAGGGGTCGGTGCTGGGCCCCACAGGGAGAAGCCCCCACAGGCTGGCGTGGGGCCGGGAGCCACGACCTGGCTCGGAGCACCCAGGGGGCGGCCTGCTGTCGGGGAGACGTCCTGGGGAGGGTTCCTTCGTGGCTGCGGCTTCTCCGGGAGACCCTGGGCTGTGCTCGGTCTCTGCCAAGCCCCAGGGAGAGGCAGGCCCGCGGGTGACCTTCTCTCCTCTCACAGCTACTCTGGCGGAGAAGGTAGACCCACTCCCAACCTCAGCAGCTCCGGAGGGGGACATGGTGACGGGAGAGACTTCGGCGGGAGACCGGGAGCCGACAGGGGACCGGCCGCCTGCCCACGGAGGTGCTGATGCTGTGCAGGGAGAGCCGGCTCCTGCTCCTGCCCCCAGCCCCGCTCCTGCCGCTCCCCCTGCCCCTGCCCCTACCAGAGCTACCCCCACGTCCCCTGCCCCTGCCTGTGCTCCTGTTCTCGCCCCTGACCCAGATCCTCCCTTGGTCCCACCGCTTCCCCGGGCCTTCACGGGGCCCCTGTTCCTGCCCCAGACCCAGCTCCTGCCCTTGACCCTGCACAGGCCATCGCCCGTGCCCTTGTCCCAGCTCCTGCCCCTGCCCCTGCCCCTGCCCCTGTCCCTGCCCCTGCCCCAGACCCAGGTCCTACCCCTGTTCTTGCCCCTTCGGTTGCCCCTTCCCATGCCCCTGCCAGGACGGCCTCCCCTTCCCCTGCCTGTGACCCTGTTCCTGCCCCAGACCCAGATCCTGCCCTTGGCCCTGCACCGGCCATCACCCCTGCACATGCCCCAGTTCCTCTTCCTGCTCCTGTCCCTTCATCTGCCCCTGCCCCTGTCCCTTCTCCTTTCCCTGCCAGGGCCACTGCCCCTGCACCTGCCCAAGACCCAGGTCCTACCCCTGTTCTTGCCCCTGCCTCTGACCCTGCCAGGACGGCCTCCCCTTCCCCTGCCTGCGCCCCTGTTCCCGCCCCAGACCCAGAAACTGCCCCTGCTTCTTCCCCTTCAACTGCCCCCTTCCCGTCCCCTGGCCCTGCCAGGACCACTGCCCCTTCCCCTGCCCCTGCCTATGCCCCTGTTCCCGCCCCAGACCCAGCCCCTAGCCCTTGCTCCTGCTCCTTTCCCTGCCCTTGCCTGTGCTCCCGTTCTCGCCCCTGACCCAGCTCCTCCCTTGGTCCCACCGCTTCCCCGGGCCCTCACGGGGCCCCTGTTCCTGCCCCAGACCCAGCTCCTGCCCTTGCCCCAGCTCCTGCCCCTGCCCCTGTCCCTTCTCCTTTCCCTGCCAGGGCCACTGCCCCTGACCCTGCCCCAGACCCAGGTCCTACATCTGTTCTTGCCCCTGCCCCTGCCCCTGCCCCTGCCCCTGCCAGGATGGCCTCCCCTTCGCCTGCCTGCGCCCCTGTTCCCGCCCCAGACCCAGACCCTGCCCCTGCTTCTTCCCCTTCAACTGCCCCCGGCCCTTCCCCTGGCCTTGCCAGGACCACTGCGCCTTCCCTTGCCCCTGCCTATGCCCCTGAGCCCGCCCCAGCCCCAGCCCCTAGCCCTTGCTCCTGCTCCTTTCCCTGCCCTTGCCTGGGCTCCTGTTCCTGCCTCTGACCCAGCTCCTGCTCTGGATCCTGCGCCGGCCACGACCGCTGACCCTGCCCCCGCCCCGGTCCCAACGCCTGCCCTGACACCTGCTCCTGCGGGGCTCCCAGACCCGCATCCAGAGCCCACAACTCTGCGGGGAGATCTCCCCGTAACATTACCCTCCGTTCCGTCCGCTGACCCCGACATCCCCGCAGAATGTTTCCTCCCCTCCCCCTGTGTTCTTCCTCTCCTGTATGGAGTCACCGTCCTAGTCGCCTTCCATCTCCTCTATGCTGTGTATTATTTATTTTAAATAAAAGTTCTTGTTTTCCCTTGAACACGTCATGAGCATGAAGGACATTCCCAACGCTGCGCCACCACACCCCAGAACGTCGCTGCAGGAGAGTTCCTTCCCCAGAGGAGACCCTGAGCCCAAGCCCTCCATGCCCATGGCTCCCCCGGCCTGGCCCCTCGCAGCCCCTAAGTTGCTTTCTCTTTCTGTTCCTGCACGTGTTCTGGAGGTTTCTGGAAGTGGAATCCCTCAACGCGTGCCTTTGTGTCTGCCCACCCACTTTCAAAGGGCACTCGTTTGGTTTTTTTTTCCCTGTGGACATAGAATTGCCCTTATTTGATGTTGAAGCGCAGAATGGATTACAGAGGCGATGTCATCCTGGGCACCCCTTCAGGAATTCTGGGCACAATCTTGGGGCCAAGGCCCCTGTTCCTGCTGGGACACCCCAGTCCGTCCCCAGACAGGACACGGCTGTTTCCTCCCGTGGCCCACACAGAAACCAGGGAAATGCAGAAAGCTGGAAGGCACGCCGCAGAGGGCAGACGCATCGCTCCCAACCCTAGGCCAGAGAAAGGTTTCCCATGGGTCTGCTCCAGTCCATGCTGCGAGTCACCGGGTCCCACAGGGACAGAGACAGGGACAGAGACCAAACACGTGCAAGTTCAAGGGGGAGGATGGGCACACGGGGAGTATGTGTCCGGAGATGCAGGAGCTCCCGGGGAAGGACTCGGGCAAAGGAAACCCTGGGGAGGCAGGGCTGGTCACCCTCAGACTGGCAGGTGTCTGGTCTGGGGACCAGCAGCCCTGGGGAGAACGTGAGGAAGCAGAGGTCCAATGCAGGTGTCCTGGAGAGAAGGGTGACAGGCACCCCCGTCTGGGACCACAGTGAGCGGCACCCGTCCCAGGCCACAGGTGCACCGTTCACCTAGCAGGGCTCAGCCTGGGACTCACCCCCAGAAACTCTGGCTCGGTCGTTCACAGACGTGTTTTCAGGAGCAGCCGGCACAGCGGTGGTGGAGACAGCAGGGGCTGGAACCGTGTTCATGCCCAAGGAGATGGATGGGATCGTCCTCCCAGTCCTCATGACAGAATGTCCCGTGGCTACTTCCTCAGTGTCGTCTGGGGCACAGGATCGCGGCAGCCCCTCCTGAGACCCCACGCCTGCCATCCTGCTCCTGGGGACATTCAGAGTTGTTGAAGGAGGAGGTGGAGAGGATCCAGGACGACAGAGGGCCGAGGAGAAGGAAGGTCAGCACAGGGAGGACAGATGGGCCTGCCCCGAGCCACCACTCAGGGCCGAATCCTCACCTGAACCAAAACCCCAATACTAAACCTTACCCAAACCCGAACCCGAACCCGAACCCGAACGCTAACCCGAACCCGAACCCGAACCCCTAACCAATAACACTAACACCGAATCTGAAGGCGAACCGGAAGCCCAACCCTAACCCTAATCCTAACCCTAACACTAACCCCTAACCCTGACCCTGACCGTTACCCAGAGCCGGACCCCAACCCGGACCCTAACACTGACCCTGACCCTAACCCTCACAACCCTGACCCTAAACCCTAAACCTGACCCTAACCCTAACCCTGACCCTGACCCTAGCCCTGACCCTGACCCTGACCCTAACGATAGCCCTGACGCTGACCCTGACCCTAATCCTAACCCTATCCCTCTAGCCCTAACCCTTACCTTCTAAACCTAACCCTAACCCTCACCCTAACCCTCTAACGCTCACCCTAACCTTCTAACCCTAACACTAACTCTAACTGTGACCCTCACCCTAACCCAAACCCTAACCTTCCCTGTCCTCCTTCCCACCCAATGACTCAAGCCAGGGCTAAATCCAAGGACAGGCTGGACCTCTGTCCCCAGGAACAACCAGGAAGACCAAGCAGAGGGAGAGAGGAGAAGTGGAAGGGGCCCACTGACCTCCCTGCCACCGATGTCTCCAACAAGGCCTCTGGCTCAACCCCGCATTTCGTGGGACCCTGGGAGGGATTCTGAATTCCAGGCCAGCTGGGTGGGGAGTACTCGGTGACCTTTGCATCCCTAGAGGTCCAACCCGCCTGGCCTTGCACCCTGAGCCTTGCTCCCCGGGATACGCATGGCTCTGGTGCCCAGCAGACTTCGGGGCCACAGAGCACTTGGCAGACGTGAGGGAACATGGGGGACCAGTCAGGGACAGCGCCATGGGTCGCGTACACATCCACCGCAAGGCTGGGTCACGGTCCAGGTGCTGCGTGCAGGTCTCCTGGGCACACCTGGCCCTCTCGGAATGGAGGTCTGTGTGCCTGGGGCACCTTTCCTCCACCTCCACCTCCCCCTGGAGGAACGGCCAGATTCAAGCATTTCCATGTCCAAGCCTCAGGAACAGTTGGGAACCTGGGGTCAAGAGAGGCAGGGACTGGCCCAGGACGAAAGACGGGTACAGAGTCCAAGGAGCAGCGCTTCCCTCCAGTCCTAGGCAAGCCCCGACCCTCCCATGAGGTCTGCTTTGAGGGTGAGAGCCTCTCAGATCCTTGGGGAGAGCTACCCACCCCGTCCCATGTGGGGACGTGACCTCGGGCCTCCCCAGACACGTAGAGGCGTATGTGCTTGGGCGTGCGCACGTACACACACACACACACACACACACACACACACACACACAAAGACACACAGGCACACACGCGCGCACACGCACAGACACACACACCCCACTCTGCCCAGCTAGGGGTCAGAGGGGGAGACACCCTGGGAAAATGGTGGGTAACAAGGTGGAAAAGAAGAAAGAGGTTGGAGACAGCTGGGCCGTGGGGTCAGGGGCGTCAGGACTCCTGGCAAGGACCGAGATCCTTAGCATGGGGAGGGGAGACAGGAAGGGCTGATGGTCAAGGGGTCCTCAAGGGGCCCAGGGGCTTTGCCAGGGCACTGGGTGAGGACAGGGTCTGGGGCCTGGTGTCCTTCACCACCCCGGACTCCTGGAAGTAGGAAGAGGTAACCCCCCCCCCACCCAGTGTGGACAGGGCTACACCGCCAAAGGCCTCCCCTTACTCTTCCATCAATGGGGCCATAGACACGGGCTGTCCCTAGGCTCCCACAGGCTTGTCGAAGAGCCTGTTGGCCTTGAATCTCTCTCCCTGATCCACTGTGCTCTCAGTCTTGGGAACATGCTTTGTACTCCCTCGAGGTCCTTCTGAGCAGAGGACAGCCTGCAGGCTTGGGGGGCTGACATCGTGGGCTTGCAGAATGTGGCAGAGCCCTAGAGCCCTGGTCTGGGGACCAAGGTCGGGACCCTCCTTGTTGCAGCCTCAGGGGCCCCATGTGCCAGAGGTTCCAGAGTCAGTGCTCTGCTCAGGGGGACAAGGCCTTAGCAAGGAAGCAAGCACCGGCCCAGGGGAGGGAAACAGGGACAAGGGAGGTTTCTGAGGTTTCTCCCATCACCCCTGGAGCCCACAGATCCTGCTCCTGTGAGACACACAAAACCAGAGACAGAGACAGAGACAAAGACAGAGACAGACACCGAACACAGGGGAGAGGGAACCAGGAGAAGTCACAGACTTTCCTCCATCAGCTGGGAAATGACCGCCAAACACTTTGTCCCCGTCTCAGTCCCAGGGGCCATCCACCCTGGGAGGACGGATTCGGGATTGCCCGGGAACCACGGTGGGGGCTGTCCGGCACATGGGGGCAGACGAGGCCCTTGGACCTCAACCTAATGGGAGCCCCTGGAGGTCTGTGTCACCACGGTCAGACTCCATGCACTGCCACCTTGCCACGGCTGATGGGACCCAGGCAGGAGGAGGGTGGCTTTGCCTGGATCCCAGAGCAGATCCAGGCCCCTCTGGGCTGTGCTCCAGGCCCCCGCCCAGCCCCTGGCTCGCCCGTGCATCGCCAAGTGTGTGCACGAGCCTCCCGGGAGAGCGGGTACGGAACGTATGGAGAGGTCCCACCCCTGATGGCATCCCCAGAAGTGGAAGCCAGAACACCCCCAGTGTGCACACGGGGAGACTGGGGAGGCCCTGGGAGCCACAGGGTGCGTCCGCGGTCCCAGTCCTGGGCAGGAGCCGGAGCAGGAACCCGGTCTGAACCCAGCTCTGGGCCCTCACAGCGGGGACCACAGCTGCACCCAGGCCTCCCAGGGGCCGTGGGTAGGCCGTGTGGGGGTCACTGTAGAGACAGGGCATGGGGTGGGGGTGAGCCTGGAGCAGCTGGGGGAGGGGCGCCCTCAGGGAGCTCCAGGGTGAGGAGGAAGTCGGGTAAGGAGCCCCCAGGCAGCGGTGACCTCACTTCCCTGACGACACAGCCCAACGGAATTGGAACCCACGTATCCAGGCACCCACGTTCCAGAGACGACCCCCTGCCCAGCTCATTTCTGCGGAGATCCCGACAGAAGACAGAAGCGACATGTTCCTCTGTTGCATACCCAAGTCCAGAGCAGGCGGGCAGAGGAGAGCTCGCCCGCCAAGCACTTCCCCTCACTGCGGAGGGCCTGGCAGGGCTCCCCGACACCTCTGGCCCTTTGGCAAGAAGAATCGAAAGGTGACCCCGGGAGGCCCCGAGTCGGCCAGCCCCACACCTTCTGATCGACCCGTGTCGCCCCAGGCCTCCTCCCCGTGTGTGTGTGCGCGCGCGCGTGTGTGTGTGTGTGTGTGTGTGAAGAGAGCTCATCGGGGGTGGAGACGCCCCGAGCAGGAGCAGGCTGATGAGGGGTCAGATGCCTGGTGGGCAGGTCATGTTCACACCCCAGGTTCAGGCTGGCTCCGGGGGGTTGGGGTGTGGGGGCTGCGTCCTTCTGCCCGGTGTTTATCCTGAGACCCTGCAGGGACGGGTCCCTGACCCAGGTGCGGGGCTGTGCACGTGCAGGTCTGCGTGTGATCCGGGAGAAGCCGGGGGACTGGGCAGGAGGACGGTGGGTATGGCCGGGCAGGGCTCTGAGGCCTCTTGCACACTCCCCGTCTCTGCCTTGGCAGGCCACGGATGAAATCGGAAGGAGGCGGGAAGGCACGCACTCCTCCCTGACCCTGGAGTCCCCGGTCCTGGGAAGGCCTCCGGTCCCTCCCAGACCACGGTCCCCGCTACTCCATTGGACTGCGGTCCCGGACACGGAGCCCACGGAGGCCAAGGCCGAGGGTGAGAAGGCTGGGATGGGGTGCCTGTGGCTGTGTGGGGAGGGGTCGGTGCTGGGCCCCACAGGGAGAAGCCCCCACAGGCTGGCGTGGGGCCGGGAGCCACGACCTGCCTCGGAGCACCCAGGGGGCGGCCTGCCATCGGGGAGACGTCCCGGGGAGGGTTCCTTCGTGGCTGCGGCTTCTCCGGGAGACCCTGGGCTGCGCTCGGTCTCCGCCAAGCCGCAAGGAGAGGCAGGCCCGCGGGTGACCTTCTCTCCTCTCACAGCTACTCTGGCGGAGGAGCTAGACCCACTCCCAACTTCAGCAGCTCCGGAGGGGGCCATGGTGACGAGAGAGACTTCGGCGGGAGACCGGGAGCCGACAGGGGACCGGCCGCCTGCCCACGGAGGTGCTGATGCCGTGCAGGGAGAGCCGGCTCCTGCTCCTGCCCCCAGCCCCGCTCCTGCTGCTCCCCCTGCCCCTGCCCCTGCCAGTGCTACTCCCACATCCCCTGCCCCTGCCTGTGCTCCCGTTCTGGCCCCTGACCCAGATCCTCCCTCGGTCCCACCGCTTCCCCGGGCCCTCAAGGGGCCCCTGTTCCTGCCCCAGACCCAGCTCCTGCCCTTGACCCTGCACCAGTCATCACCACTGCCCTTGTCCCAGCTCGTGCTCCTGCCCCTGCCCCTGCCCCTTCATCTGCCCCTGCCCCTGCCCCTGCCCCTGCCCATGCACCTGCCCCAGACCCAGCTCCTGCCCTTGACCCTGCACCAGTCATCACCACTGCCCTTGTCCCAGCCCATGCTCCTGCCCCTGCCCCTGTCCCTTCTCCTTTCCCTGCCAGGGCCACTGCCCCTGCACCTGCCCAAGACCCAGGTCCCACCCCTATTCCCGCCCCAGACCCAGCCCTTAGCCCTTCTTCCTGCTCCTTTCCCTGCCCTTGCCTGGGCTCCTGTTCCTATCTCTGACCCAGCTCCTGCTCTGGATCCTGCGCTGGCCACGACTGCTGACCCTGCCCCCGCCCCGATCCCAGCCCCTGCCCCGACACCTGCTCCTGCGGGGCTCCCAGACCCGCATCCGGAGCCCACAACTCTGCGGGGAGATCTCCCCGTAAAATTACCCTCCGTTCCGTCCCCTGACCCCGACATCCCCGCAGAATGTTTCCTCCCCTCCCCCTGTGTTCTTCCTCTCCTGTATGGAGTCACCGTCCTAGTCGCCGTCCATCTCCTCTATGCTGTGTATTATTTATTTTAAATAAAAGTACCTGTTTTCCCTTGAACGCGTCATGAGCATGAAGTGCATTCCCGACGCTGCGCCACCACACCCCAGAACGTCGCCGCAGGATAGCTCCTTCCCCAGACGAGACCCTGAGCCCAAGCCCTCCCTGCCCATGGCTCCCCCGGCCTGGCCCCTCGCAGCCCCTAAGCTGCTTTCTCTTTCTGCTCCTGCACGTGTGCTGGAGGTTTCTGGAAGTGGAATCCCTCAACAGGTGCCTTGGAGTCTGCCCACCTCTTTTCAATGGGCATTCGTTTGGTTTTTTTCTCTGTTGGACATAGAGTTGCCCTTATTTGATGTTGAAACGCCCAACGGATTACAGAGGAGATGTCATCCTAGGGACCCCTTTAGGAACTCTGGGCACAATCTTGGGGCCAAGGCCCCGATGTCCGTGGTGGGACACCCAAGTCGGTCCCCAGACAGGACACGGCTGTTTCCTCCCGTGGCCCACACAGAAACCAGGGAAATGCAGAAAGCTGGAAGGCACGCCGCAGAGGGCAGACACATCGCTCCCAACCCAAGGCCAGAGAAAGGTTTCCCATGGGTCTGCTCCAGTCCATGCTCCAAGTCACTGGGTCCCACAAGGACAGAGACAGGGACAGAGACCAAACACGTGCAAGTTCAAGGGGGAGGATGGGCACACGGGGAGTATGTGTCAGGAGATGCAGGAGCTCCCGGGGAAGGACTCGGGCAAAGGAAACCCTGGGGAGCCAGCGCTGGTCACCCTCAGACCGGCAGGGGTCAGGTCTGGGGACCAGCAGCCCTGGGGAGAACGTGAGGAAGCAGAGGTCCAAGGCAGGTCCCCTGGAGAGAAGGGTGACAGGCACCCCTGTCTGGGACCCCAGTGAGCGGCACCCGTCCCAGGCCACAGGTGCACCGATCACCTAGCAGGGCTCAGCCCGGACTCACCCCCAGGAACTCTGGCTCGGTCGTTCACAGACGTGTTTTCAGGAGCAGCTGGCACAGCGGTGGTGGAGACAGCAGGGGCTGGAACCGTGTTCATGCCCAAGGAGATGGATGGGATCGTCCTCCCAGTCCTCATGACAGAATGTCCCGTGGCTACTTCCTCAGTGTCGTCTGGGGCGCAGGATCGCGGCAGCCCCTCCTGAGACCCCACGCCTGCCACGCTGCTCCTGGAGACATTCAGAGTTGTTTGAGGAGGAGGTGGAGGGGATCCAGGATGACAGACGGCCAAGGAGAAGGAAGGTCAGCACTGGGAGGACAGATGGACATGTCCTGAGCCTCCATCCAGGGCCCATACTGTGATGCCCTCGGACTTCACTCCAAATAATGGTTCCTGATGTATCTACCACTCTGTGGTTTCACTCCCTCTCTCTCTACATGACTTATTCACCCCATCATTCATTCCCCCCTTCTCTCCTTCCCCTACACCCCTCCCTCCCTTCCCCTACTTCATTCTCCTCCCTCCCTTCCATCCTCCCTCCAACTCTCTCTCTCTGCCTCCCTCCAACCCCCTCCTTCCTTTCCCTCCCTACCTCCCTCCTATCCTCCCTCCTGCCCCTCTAGTCCTCCATCCCATCGTCCTGCCTTCCCTCCCATCCCCCCTTCCTCACTCCCATCCTCCCTCCCTTCTCCCTCATTCAGCAGAGGATCTGGGCTCCCTGCTCTGTACTGAGCACCATCACGCTCATGTGGTCACTCCCATTGTGGGAGGTGACAGGGGCCATCCTCAGGGCTAGCAGCGGTGATGAGCACCAGGAATCTGCTCCTGAGGACAGAGGCCAGTCGCACAAAGAAAAGGATGGAGAGACCCATGCTTAGCACGTCCTCAAGAAAATCTAGTCCTGAAAAGTGACAAAAAGTATATCCTAGACTTCCTGCAGTGTGAGCGCTAATGGTCCATACACCCTGATTCCTAGAAGCAGCAAAGAGTAAATCATCCAGTGTTGACTGGGGCTTTGTGACACGACTTTTCTGACCAAACGACAGCATTTCAGCAACATCTCCAGAGCCTCTGGGTTTCCCAAGGGTCTCTGTGATCCTCTGACTCTTCCATCAGCCTCCCAGGGAAGTCTGTCCTGTCACCTTCCACGTCTCCAGCTTTTTCTGGGCTCCTTCCTTGGCCTCCCTGCCCCCCACCCCCTCCAGGGCCTCTGCTGCCCAGACCTCTCATGCCCCATGGCCTGGTGCCTGCATCCCATGCAGGTCCCATGAGCTCAGTGCTTTGTGCAAGGCCTGGGCGGTCCCTCTGTGGTCACTTGGCGTCTCCCTTGCCGTGGTCTCCATCTTCCTGTGCTGGGTCTCCTCTGATGAGTCTGGGGAGCCACCCTGTGCCCATGTCATGGGCATGGAAGCACGAGTCCACAAGGTCCAGACAAACTGCTCCCAGTCCCAGCATGTGGAGCCTGGGCCAAGGGTGGTCCCCAGGCAGAGGAGGACTAGGGCCCAGGAGCCTGAGGGAGGGCATGGCACTGGGAGTCCACAGGAGAGTGAGAATCATGCAGGCCTGGCACTCAGGCCTGCTGGGAGACCCTGTCCCACCCACACTGGCTCTGTCCCCAGGACCGGAGGTTGTTGGGTATCCACCCTCCCAGGCTGCGAGCTGGCAGTGACTGGCAGGGGAGGAGGCACCGCTGGTACAGGAGAGAGCCCTCCGCAGAGAGGAGGGGCAGGGGCTCCCCAGCAGCAGGTGCACTGGGGCGGGCTGCGGGGGCATCAGCGGACAGCAGTGTCTGCAGCTGGGGTCTCCACAGGCCCCTCCTCGGGCTCAGCACAAGGTTGTCTGGACGGCCTTTGCCCCCCAGACACAAAGTCTGGCCCAGGACCTCTCCTGAAGCCCCCACTCCCAATCCTTTGTACTCGGCTCAAATGACAAGAAAGGGCCAATAGTTTAGGTGGTGCTGGGTGCACAAAGCATGTGTTTTTCTGGCCCCGTTTTTCTGCTGGCATTTTAGGGATCTCAGGACTTTGATTCAAAATCAGGAGGATGACAGGGACCCCAGACAGCTTTCTGGAAACCTGCCTCTGGGCCGTGCAACCCTCTCATTCCACCAGCCCTGCTCAGAATCCCTCAGGCCAAGTCCCACAGTCTTGGGTCCTCAGACGGCCCAGGTGATGGCCCTCCTAAAAGCGAACCAGGGGTGGCAGCAGGACACGCTGCGGATTCCAGCAAATCCCCCTCCCAGAAAGTGAAGGTATCACCCTGTCCGAAGACAGCCAGGCCAGGTTCCAGGAAGACCCCAGAGGCACAGGAGGAACTGAGGAGCATCCGAAACTCAGGCAGGGACAGCCAGAGCTTCCAGGCCCTTCTTCTCTAAAACTCCTCATCACTCGGCCTTTCTTCCAGTGATTCTTTTTTTTTCTTTTTAATATTTTATTTATTTGACAGAGAGAAATCTCAACTAGGCAGAGAGGCAGGCAGAGAGAGAGGAGGAAGCAGGCTCCCTGCGGAGCAGAGAGCCCGATGTGGGGCTCAATCCCAGGACCCTGAGATCATGACCTGAGCCGAAGGCAGAGGCTTTAGCCCACTGAGCCTCCCAGGCGCCCCTCTTCCAGTGATTTTGCTTGGTTTCTGTTTGCACCAACTGGTATCCATGGCCCTAGCAGAGACTCACATAGATCCTTAAATGCTTTGGTCACCTGACTACTGGGAGAGTTGGTGGCAAGCAAGAAGTCACAGAGGACTCCAAGGGTCTGGACTTAGTGTCTCCCTCTCCTGAGATGGGGACACCTGTGGCAGAAGCAGGTGGCCAGCTGGTGGGGGGGTTCAGGCAACTGACATGGACAGATGGGGTAGGTGAGGCCCGAGGCCCCTGGGGTGTGTGTCCGACATCTGGACTGAACTGGTCTTCAAAGACGCAGATTGGCTGGGATCATCTTCAAGCTGAGGCGGAAGATGAAGGGAGCAGAGGGGCCTGAGGAGGCTCAGCTTAGGCAGGAGAGGGCTGAGCCACTCCTTTGGGGGAAAATGAGTCAGGTCCAGGCTGATGGAGACATAACTTGAGGACATTGTGCTACGTGAAATAAGCCAGTCCCTAAAGGGCTGATCCTGGAGGACCCCACTTGTGAGGGACGGAGAACACTCTGATTCATGGAGATGGAAGAGCTGCTGGGCGCCAGGGCTGAGGAGGGGAATGGGGGATTAGGGTCTAGTAAGTAGAGGTTCAGTTTGGGATGATGACAAAGTCGTGGCGTTGAATGGCGGTGGCAGGTGCAGAACAGTGAATGTACTTATTGCCACTGAATTGTAGCCTGAAATGTGCTTAATGATATCAGTTGTGTATCTGTTACACAATGGAAAAGATGTGAGTCAGGAAGTCGGGCCATGGAGCAAGGGATCCTGTATCTTAGTTCGCTCTCTCATGTTCTGCCTCTTGTTGGGTGGTTTGAGCTCACAGTAGGAATTCAGTGAATGCTTACTAAGACACAGCGCGGGCAGATGAGGGAACAAGTGCAGACCCTCCAGTGGGCACCGAGGAATCCCAACAGGACCTGCATCCAGACGGAGTGAGTGTCCACATTTCACAAACACCAGCACAGAAATAGCCATTTAAAACCAAAGCAGGTGACTCAAGCTGTACTACAAAGCTGTGATCATCAAGACAGCATGGTACCGGCACAAAAACTGACACATAGGTAAATGGAACAGAATGGAGAACCCAGAAATGGACCCTCAACTCTATGGTCAACTAATCTTCAACAAAGCAAGAAAGAATATCTAATGGAAAAAGGACAGTCTCCTCAATAAATGTTGCTGGGAACATTGGACAGTCACATGCAGAAGAATGAAACCGGACCATGTCCTTACACCACACACAAAGATAAACTCAAAATGGATATCCAAGACCTCAGTGTGAGACAGGAATCCCTCAAAATCCTAGAGGAGAACACAGGCAGCAACCTCTTTGACCTTGGACACAGCAACTTCTTGCTAGACGTGTCTCCAAGGGCAAATGAAGGCACAAATGAACTATTGGGACGGCCTCAAGATGAAATTTTCTGCACAACAATGGAAACAATCAACATAACTAAATGGGAGAAGATATTTGCAAACGACATGTCAGATGAAGGGCTAGTATCAAAGATCTATAAAGAACTTCTCAAACTCAACACCCAAAAACAAATAATCCAACCAAGAAATGGGCAGAAGACATGAACAGACACTTCTCCAAAGAAGACATACAAAAGGCCAAAAGAAACGTGAAAAAATGCTCCACATAACTTGACATCAAGGAAATACAAATCAAAACCACAATGAGATGCCACCTTCACCAGTTAGAGTGGCAAAAGTTAATAAGACAGGGAACAACAAATGTTGGCAAGGATGTGGAGAAGGGGGAAGCCTCTAATACTGTTGGTGGGAGTGCAAGCTGGTACAGCCACTTTGGAAAACAGTACGGAGGTACTTCGAGACATTAAAAATAGGGCTACCCTATAACTGAGCAATTGCACTACTGGGTATTCACCCAAAAGATACAGATGTACTGAAAAGAAGGGCCACATGCACCCCAACGTTCATAGCAGCAATGTCCACAATACCTAAACTGTGCAAGGAGCCGAGATGTCCTTCAACAGACAAATGAATAAAGATGTGATCCATATATACAACAGAATGTGACTCAGCCTTCAGAAAGGATGAATACCATATGCATCAACATGGATGGAAGCGGAGGGGATTTTGCTGAGTGAAATAACTCCATCAGAGAAACACAACTGTGTGGTTTCCCTCATATGTGGAACATAAGGAATAGCACAGAGGATCACAGAACAGGGAGGGAAACCTGAATGGGAAGAAATAACAGAGGGAGACAAACCATGAAAGACTCTGGACTCCGAGACCCTAACTGAGAGTTACAGAAGAGAGGGGGTGGGGGGATGGGGTAACCGAGTGATGGGCATTAAGGAGGGCACGTGAGGTGATGAGCACTGAGTGTTATATGCAACTAACGAATCATTGAACATTACATCAAAAACTAATGATGTACTATATGTTGGCTAATGAATTTTAATTTTAATAAATAAATAAATAAATAAATAAATAAAACCAAGGCAGGAACCATGTATAACCCAGAGGGCTCCATGGTCCTGGAGACCAAGCTAGCGGCCATGGTCAAGTCCTCTCTTATGGTCCAGGGACTGGGGGTCTGAAAGGTGGCTTGGTGCACCCCTCACCCTGAAGCCCCATGGCCCCAGCCGAGTGCAGGGACTGGGAGGGAAGACCCGGCCAGGGCCCATTCTGGCTCCATGGCTGCTGCGGGGCTGCTCCCAGCCCCACCAAGCTGTGTCTGTCTAGAACCAGGGAGAAAACCTTTTCACTCATTGTTCTTTTTAAAGATGATGCTCAGCATTGACACAAAAAAAAATCTGACATAAAACAGGAGCATTTCACAGCTACAAATGACCCAGAGGTCCTCCAGGGGACATCGCAGCACCCACGGGTCCCACGGGTCCTCCAGGGGTAGCATCTTGGTGAGCTTGAGGTCCAGCAGGCACCTGTTCAGGGGCTCTTGTTGTGCCACATGGCTTCCACCCCATTAGCCAGGTCAACCTCCATCCCATGGTGACAGGCCAAGGTCAGTCAGTGAACCTCCACCACCAACACCCCAAAAAAGGCCCCCACATAGTCAATATTGCCCTGATTCCTGAGGATGTGGGCCTGGGACTGCAGCTGGCATCCGTAGCTGAAGTCCTTGTAGGCTGCCTGGTAGAAACTGGGGTACAGGGTGCCAAAGAGGGGGGACAGGATCTCCACACCCCCGTGGTCACGGAACTTCAGGTCTACGCCGGCACACCGAGTCGTCCACCTCGCAGAGGAAGTGCTGCTCGCGGAAGCAGCTGACCATCACCACGTGCTGCACGGACACATCCTGCCGGTGTGGGGCACCACGGACCTCGAGGACCACCACCCTCCAGCCCTCATGGTGGGGGCACAAGAGCCCGGCAGCCAACTGGTCGGTGAAGATGTAGCAGGTGACCCTGTGTCTCACCATGAAGACCACTATCTTTCAGCCCTCCCGGACAGGCACACGGGCCCGGCAGCCGGCTGGTCCATGAAGACGTAGTAGGTGACCCTGTGGCCACCATGAGGACCACCGCCCTCCAGCCCTCCTGGAGGGGCTCACAGCCCGGCAGCCAGCTGGACAGTGAAGACCTAGTAAGTAACCCTGTGTCCACGATGAGGACCACCGCCCTCTGCTCCTCCCAGAGTGGTACAGGGAGCCCAGAAGCTGGCGGATTGGTGAAGACCTAGTAGGTGACCCTGTGTCCCACCATGAAGGGCTTCTCTGCCATCTGCAGGAATGGCTCCAGGAAGACCACAGAGCCACAGGGACAGAAGACAGGGCGGGAGGAGGGTCACTGCCAGAGGCCGGCAGCAGGACCCCAGAGCCGGGGGCTGTGCACGTGTGCACCTTCTTCACGGGGGCAGGCCCGAGGCTGCTTGAAGCAACAGCCACTCTCCCGGACTGTCCTGAGCAAGTCTGTTCATGGGGCCTCCCTACCTCCTGCTCCCAGAGATGGGGGTCATCAGCTCCCCATCTTACAAAGGGGAGCCTCAGGCTTAGGAGGTTGGAAGCCCACGCGGCCCCACATGGGCTCCAGCACGCTTGAGCCAGGAACACTGCCCCTTGCTGAGCTCTAGGCAAACCCACAGGTCCTGTCCCCACCTGCCAGGAGTTGGCCACCTTGGGACACAGCCCTTGTTTCTATGCCCAACAGACTGGCAGAAGCAGCGGGGCCAGCTATCTGCCCCACTTTGCTTTGAGCGGCTGTCGCTGACCCCACAGAGCTGTCTCCACCACCCATGGGGTCCTCCCTTGAAGGCTACAGGGGGTCCTGCTGACAAGGCCCCCAGTAAACCACTGGTATTCATTTTTTTGTACACATTTAGCTTTATTGTAACAAAGCAACTTGTACACTTTTAACATTTAAAACTGAGCACCATCTTTCCTTTCCAGTGAAACAAAAAGAAAATTTAAAAATAAACAGGAACACAATTACAATAGAGAATGTCAATTCCAAATAAGATCTTACAGGTTCTGCTGATTCTCCCATTGAGGCAGAGCTCAAGTCATCATTAGGGGAGAGTTTACTTTTAAAAGTGTCATCTTAAGGGGCGCCTGGGTGGCTCAGTCATTAGGCATCTGCCTTCAGCTCGGGTCATGGCCCCAGGGTCCTGGGATCGAGCCCTGGATTGGGTCCCCTGCTCAGCGGGAAGCCTGCTTCTCCCTCTCCCTCTGCTGCTCCCCCTGCTTGTGTTCCCTCTCTCACTGTGTCTCTCTCCATTAAATAAATGAATAAAATATTTTAAAAAAAAAAGAGTATCATCTTAAACTGCAAGGATGTCTGTTAAACATCACAATTAAACGTGCCAAAGGAGAAGCCATGTTGTCAAAATGCCCACTAAACCCACGCAAACATTTCGAACCCACCCTTTGCTGACCTTCTATAACCCCATTTTTTAAGGTTTTTCTTCTTTTTTTAAACAAGAGAAGGTAGACAGGTACATGTTGGTGAAGCTAACTCTCCATATTCACATAGAGACACAGTGTAATCTCTGAGCCCAACATATCGAGAAAAGAGGAAAGGAGGTTTCGCCCTCAAACTCCCCCGGATCAGGTCCAGCCCGGGGGCAGGGAAGGGGAAAGAGGCCTCTGGAAGGAGAGGGGCTTGTTGAGGCCCCAGCCGTGAATCCGAAGGGTAAGCTTCCGGGGCCAGGCCTACATCTCCCGGGCCCCAAAAAGTTTGGAGTCTTGTCCAACTGCCTCATGTGGCTGGTGTCCCTTTGAGGGGACTACCTTCTCCACACCGTGGGGACAGCAGCTCCCCGTCATCAGGCACGTGTGCTGAGCCCCGCTGAGACGGGTTCTTTGTGCGGACACTAAGGCTACCTCCCTATGCCTGCGCCATCCCCCGCAGGTTAGTAAACAGCTCACTAACGGAAGGCAGCACGACTGTCCGTAGGGGACGAGCACACACACCCCAGCAGGCAGGAGCCAGGTCATCAGGAGGCAAATCGAGGCCCAGTCAATGGGGGAACAAGCCGGACGTGAAGCAGGCGAGAGAACGGTGCTCCGGGCAGAGGCACAGCAAATGCAACAGGCCTGAGGCACACGGGGGACAATCGCACCCCTGGGTGTCCACAGAGGGGCAGGCCGAAGTGGGAGAGGTGAGGCTGGAGGGGGGGCAGGAGGGGAGCAGACCACAGAGAGGCCCAAAGCTTATGGTCCGAAAAGATCACTCTGGTCACTGGAGGAGAAGGGGCTCTGTGTGGGCGAGTGCAGGGAGACCCTAACCCTAACCCTAACCTAATCCTAACCCTAACCTCCTCCTAATACCAACCCCAACGAAATCATCACAACATCAGCAAAATACATTCCTGTACCTTTCTTAAAATAAGGGCAAGAAAAATCAGGAAAATTACAAAACCAAGAGCTCCTGGATACATCGTGGACCATAAGCAAGTGTCTTCACAAAAGTCTGAGGGTTGTTCGATAGAGTGAAACAATGTTACCCACAATGAATGTTTAAGTAAAACCCTGGTCCTATTGAGTGACGCAGAAAAGGTTCTGACCAAAATCCATGTCTGTTGCGGATATAAACACTCACGAAAGCAGGAATAACGGGTAATTTTTCCGTAAACCTACGGCAACCCCACGCGCACGTCCGAAGGCTGCCGGCTCCACTCTGAAGTCCGGACTGAGGACCGGACGCCGGTGCTCACGGAAGGACGGACACGGGGACCCCCTCGGAGGAGGCGTCTGGAGGGACGGACACCGGGACCCCCTCGGAGGAGGCATCTGGAGGGACAGACACGGGGACCCCCTCGGAGGAGGCGTCTGGAGGGTCGGACACGGGGACCCCCTCAGAGGAGGCGTCTGGAGGGACGGACACGGGGACCCCCTCGGAGGAGGCGTCTGGAGGGATGGACACGGGGACCCCCTCGGAGGAGGCGTCTGGGACACAGTCGGATGCGGCTGCGGGGCCGAGGGCAGGGGACGGGGAGTCGGTGTCTCGTGCACACGGTCCCCCTCGGGCAGGAGGAGAACGTTCTGGACAATGACGTGCGGCGCGTGACCTCGGCCGAGGCTGGACCTGCCACCTGCCCTGTCCGAAGCGGTCCGTGTGGTCACGTTTGGTCGCCGTGAAAACGCGACGGAGGACGCATGTCGCCACGCGCACGGACCCGAAAACGGCCCCAGGGACGTGACCCTGCGGTCAGACCGGAGCCCGCTGCGCCCTCAAACCCGTCGGGTCGGGCGCACAGGGGAGTCCGGCCGCGGCTCCGGGAGGAGAAAACCCGACGGGACCCGAGAAGACGCGGTCGGGGCGGCTCACGTGGCCTGCGGTCTGGGGGCGCCTGTGGGCGCCGTCAGGGTTTCCTCACCCGGGGTTCCGTGGGGGTTCCGCCGGGCAGCGTCGCTGTTCGGGGTCAAACGCCCGAGGCAGCCCCTGCGACCGGCCGACGTGGTTCGGGAGCGACCGCGGGGGTCTGCGTGTGGGGACGACGCGTCTCTGTGACACGGTCCGCGGATCCGAGGTCACCGCAGAGGACGCGCGGCGCTTCCCGACCCCCGCGGCACCAGGTCTCAGGAGCAGAGACGACGTCGCACCCGGAGGGAGGCCGAGCCCGCCGGGTCCGGTCCCCGTGGACGGGCCACTCGCCCTCGCGGGAGCCGCGGCCGCCGGACACTCGCGGGAGGCCGGGGTCGGGCCGGGTCTCGGGCGCGGCGGACGCGGCGGGACTCGGGGTCCAGGTCCCCGCGGAGCCGGGAGGAAGCGGGTCGGGCCCCGGGACAGCGGCCGGGGGCGGCGGGACGGGGGCGGCTCAGCGCGACAGACCCCGCGGCGGCGACACGCCCGCTCCGCCCGGGAAGCCGGGGCTCGTCTCCCGCAGGAGGTCGCCGCCCCCGCAGCCCCGCGGAGGGAACCCGCGTCCCCCCGGCCCCGCCTTTCCCCGCAGACGCGCCCTCCCGGCAGCCCTCCCGGATTCGCCGCCTTGTGCGGGACCCGCCGCGCCTGGACAGGCCGGTGCTCCGACCCCGCGCGCCGCCGACGGACGCGGGAAGGACGCGCGGGGCCGAGCGGGCGGCGGGGGCAGCGCGAGCCCGAGGGGGACCGGACCGTCCGCGGAGCCGCAGGAGCCACGTCCGCCGCGCACGGACACAGCCGCGACGCGGGCGCACCCGAGCCGAGACAGGGGGACCCGCAGCCCCGCGCGACCCCGCACGACCCCCCCGCCGCGCACAAACCCGCGGAGGCCGCACCGTCTACACTGCGCGCCCGTCCTCCCGGGCCTGCGAGCCCCGCCCTCGGCCGTCCCGCTCCGGCCGCTTCTGCTCGCCTGAGGGGCCGGACTCCTGACTGTGGCGGACGCCCACGTCCTCCCGAAGCCTGGGCGTCCGCCCAGAGGGTCCTGCGGCCTTGCAACACCTGTCAGCGCCGAGAGAAAGCGGCCTGAGCGCGCGTGCCCCGCAAGGGCCGTGGAGCCGGACTCGAGCCCCTGCGGGCCGTGCACATGCGGTGCCCTCAGTTCAGGGGAGGCATTTGTCCCTTCTGGGGTCCGACTGAATCCACTACATTTTGGAAATTCAAACTGAAATGGAGTCAGTTATCCCCTGACTTCTCTATAGGAACAATTAATTAAAACACAAGCATTATAACTTACACCAAAATTCATTCAAAATTGTAGATAAATTTCAAATGTACACCTATCACAATACCAAAAAGAAAACATAAAAGAAAATCCACATGACCTTGGGTTGGGTGATGATTTTTTAAATTTTTTATTAATGTATAATGTGTGCCTGGGTGGCTCAGTGGGTTAAAGCCTCTGCCTTCAGCTCAGGTCATGGTCCCAGGGTCCTGGGATCGAGCCCTGCATCGGGCTCTCTGCTCAGCGGGGAGCCTGCTTCCTCCTCTCTCTCTGCCTGCCTCTCTGCCTACTTGTGATCTCTCTCTGTCAAATAAATAAATAAATAATTTTGTAAAGATCCCATTTTTAAAAGAACATATAATGTATTATTTGTTTCAGGGTTACAGCTCTGTGAATCATCAGGCTTACACAATTCACAGCACTCACCATGGCACACACCCTCCCCAAGGTCCATCACCAGCCACCCCATCCCTCCTACCTCCCTCCACACCAGCAACCCTCAGTTTGTTTCCTGAGATTAAGAGTCTCTTCTGGTTTGTCTGCCTCCTTGGTCCCATCTTGTTTCATTTTTCCCTCCCTTCCCCCCATGACCCCCTGCCCTGCTTCTCAAATTCCTCATATCAGAGAGGTCATATAATTGTCTTTCTCTGACTGACTTATTTCGCTTAGGATAATACCCTCTAGTTCCATCCACATCATTGCAAATGGCAAGATTTCAGGTTTTTATGATGGCTGCATAATATTCCATTGTAGTGCTCAACATCACTCAGCATCAGGGAAATACAAATCAAAACCGCAGTGAGATACCACCTCACACCAGTCAGAATGGCTAAAATGAACAAGTCAGGAAATGACAGGTGTTGGCAAGGATGCGGAGAAAGGGGAACCCTCCTCCACCGTTGGTGGGAATGCAAACTGGTGAAGCTGCTCTGGAAAACAGCATGGAGAGTCCTCAAAAAGTTGAAAATAGTGCTACCTATGACCCAGCAATTGCACTACTGGGTATTTACCCCAAAGATACAAATGTAGTGAGCCTAAGGGGCACGTGCACCCCAATGTTTTCAGCAGCAACGTCCCCAATAGCCAAACTATGGAAAGAGCCCAGATGTCCATCAACAGATGAATAGGTAAAGAAGATGTGGTGTGCATATATGTAAATGGGATACTATGCACCCACCGGAAAATGAAATCTTGCCATTTGCAATGATGTGGATGGAACTAGAGGGTACTGCACTAAGCAAAATAAATCAATCAGAGAAAGACAATTATCATAGGATACCACTGATATGAGGAATTTAAGAAACAAAAAGGATCATAGGAGAAGGGAGGGAAAATGAAACAAGACAAAACCAGAGAAGGAAACAAACCATAAGAGACTCTTAATCTCAGGAAACAGACTGAGGGTTGCTGGTGTGGAGGGAGGTAGGAGGGATGGGGTGGCTGGTGATGGACCTTGGGGAGGGTGTGTGCCATGGTGAGTGCTGTGAATTGTGTAAGCCTGATGATTCACAGAGCTGCACCCCTGAAACAAATAATATATTGTATGTTAATAAAAAATGAAATTTAAAAAATAAATTAGTGCATCCTTTTCTAGTAATTTTTTTCAATCCCCTCTCTCCTTTAAAATCCTTCCCTTCCTGCAGCTCAAAGGGGCCCCCTTCTTTTTGATAAATCAGCTGTTGCCTATTTCATGAATTATCCAATGAAGCCAATGGGATTGGGATTTTTTTAATTATTTGGTTGAATTTTTTTTAAGATTTTATCTATTTACTTGACAGAGAGAGAGATAGTGAGAGAGGGAACACAAGCAAGGGGTGTGTACGAGGGAGAAACAGGCTTCCCACTGAGCAGGGAGCCCAATGTGGGCTCGATCCCAGGACCCTGGGATCATGACCTGAGCCAAAGGCAAACACTTAATGGCTGAGCCACCCATTGCCCCTGGTTGCATTTTTATTAACAAATTACATAGTTTTTTAAAATAGATAGACTTCCAAATAACAGATGTAGATACTCAACCATTCATCAAGGAAATGAAACTAACTCCCCTCTCCTAAAGTCTGGGCTCAGAGCAGTGTCTTCCTGCTCAGGAGAATGTTAGAGAGTGTAGGAAATGGAGTGGGAAATAAAACGAAAACCAGGCAGGAGGCTGGCCTGTTCAAAGAATTGTGAAAGAAAGGGAGGAGATTCGACCGTCTTTACACCCACAGTTCAAGCTTCTCCTGACAGAACCAGAAGGTCCCACAGCACTGGGTGCAGGCGCCCTGCAGCCACAAGCCCGGCCGCGGAGCCACATCTGCTGTTCGGTCCAGCTGCGCCACCCGTGGCTCCCTTCGTTCCACCCCACAACCCCGTCTCTGCCAGCCGCTGAGGTTGCTGCTGCTTGAGGGCGTGAGTTTGGGGGTCTTATTTGCTTTATTGACGTGTACTTGACACACAATGTCACACTGGTTTCCGGTGGACCACGTAGAGATTGGACAACTCTCTGTTATACTGTGCTCCCCACAAGGGGAGCTCCCATCTGAGGACATGAGTGTTGACGCCAAGGACCAACAACATGGTCGGATGGCAGGATCAACAGGTGCCTTCTGGCTGCGGAGGGAGCCACTTCTTGTCACGGGTTCTGGGGCAAGACCAGGTGGAAGCTGGGCCATTTTTGGCAATGCGTCTGGAAGCACTTTTGGGTGTGGAGTGTGAGGCGACCGGACAAGGGGACTAAGATCTGCATTTCGTTCTTAATGAGCTGAGGAGGTGCGGACCCCGCCGGCAGAGACAGGGCCCACTGACACAGCATGTCCCAGTGCGAAGACTTTGAGCGCCATCCAGCATGTGCTAAGTTTTAAATGCCCTTTAAGGACCCTCACGGCACTGAGAATTCTTCTGTAGAAGAGCCAATTGGGCAGTTGTTTGTTTCTGAATCCAAGAGAGGTGTTTGACTCTCTCTGTGGTGAGAGCTATTGGGCCTTCCAAACCCCACTGCGCCATGATGCAGTCCTGACCAGTTAAGCCCAGCCTTAGGACATCCATACTTACATGGAAAAGCAACCGGCCCATATTGTCCTGCATTTCCAGGACTGGAGCCTCCTGGGGAACCACAACCTTCCAAGTGCAAAAGGGGCCTTTGCTTGCTGCAGCACATCCTGGGGGCCCAAGGTACACAATGACATGTGGCATAAGGAGGACAAATGTACTGGGAGGGTGCTGTCATCTGTGTGAACCAATATGGCCCTTTTCAGGACAGAGGTGGAGAACATTTAGTCAAGGGATGTGGACCCCAAGCATGTCAAAGATGCTGGAGGGTAGTGCTGCCCAGCGGAGCCCTCAACACCCCCTCCCCCCATGCAAGATCTTCCTAGACCAGGACATCATGAACTTCTAAGAGCATTGGACAGTTTGTACAAAAAAGAGACATTTCCCCACCAAGAACCTGACCAGCAACCACTAGCTACGAGGTAGGGAAGCTCAGAGATGTGGTTGAGAGAGACTCCTGCCATTTCCAGAAGAAGGGTCACAAGAGAAAGTGTGTTACTGAGTCCAGTCTGGGACCCACACAGCTTGAGATGATATCTGAGTGCAGGACCTATTCATGATGGGGCAGATGGCCGGGATCTCCAAGGAGAGTCCCCGCTGGAGGTGTACCGAGATAGCACGGAGATACCAACTGAGGCCTCAGTTATGACCGAGGCCATCCAGAGAAGGGTGCAAGAACACAGGAGGGCACCTACTGCAGGACACAAACGTGACCGACAGGCAGAGAGAGAAGGGCCTCCAAAAAGCAGCGGCCAGAGAGTAAACTAAAGGCCTAGCGGGGAAGACGTTTCAGGAAGCAACTGGCAGTCTCGTGATCAAAGGTGAAATCCAAGTGGCTGGCAGAAAAAACATACAACTTATATCAGAAATGAAGGGCTGATCTTTCTAATATATAAAGAGCTTTTTAAAACCCAGAAAGGTTACCTGGTGACACAGTTGGCTGAGTGTCTGACTCTTGGTTTTGGCCCGGGTCATGATCTCAGGTCCTGGGATCCAGCCCTCTGTCAGGCTCCACACTCAATACAGAGTCTGCTTAAATGCTGTCTTCCTCCCCTTCCGCCCCCACTCCCAACACGCATGTTTTCTCTCCCTCTGTCTCTCTCTCTCTCTCAAATAAAAAAATAAATATTTTTAAAAATCGAGAAGAGCCGCTGCGGGCCGCTCCAGCTGGAGCTTTGCTCGGCCACCTCCGTGCATCTGGCCAACAGGCTCTGGGAGCGCCCACCTGAACGCCCCGGGAGCCGGCAGTTGGTGGCCCTCACCAGGGACCCTCCAAAGGGTCCAGGGGGACGAAAGTGGCTCTAAATCCCGCACAGGAACATTGAAGCCAGCTAAAGGGTTTACTATGAAGCACAGAAACAGAAGCAGATGGTGCCGAACGGCGAGCCCTAGCTGGTCCCCATTCAGTGAGTGGGGCAGGATTTCCTTCTCCCGCTGCTGCTGGGGTGGTGATTCGTCAAATCCAGTGTGAAAGGGAATGCACTGAAGGCATCAGTCGGCACATGAGGGTCCCGGAGAAATCAGAGGTAGCTCCGCCAAATGCTGACCTGGAGCAAAGATTCCAGGAGTTCCAAATGCCCCGCTTGAGCCCTCTGGCACTAAGCCGCCACCTCACGCACGCACACTAAGCGAAAGACCACCAGGTTTTCCGGATTTAGAAAGCCCGCCTCCGACCCGTCGAGATGAAGAAATCCTTACGTTGGTAGGCCAAAAAGAGAGCACTCTAGGACTGAGCATGCTGTTCACCGAAACGGACAGCTGCTCTGAGCGGACCGCAGGCGCAGCACGTCACTTACGGACGCAACAGCTGAAGGAGCTTCAGGTGACGGGACTGGTGATGCAGCTTCCGTAAGACGACAGATAATCAAATTAAATAGACGTCTACAATTTCTAGAAGAGGAGAGCAAAGGGCGCGCCGCCGAAGATGCGGTCCTGTCGACGACTCTACTGTTCCCGCTGCTTAGTAGCTAGTGCTACTACTAGTTCTGCGAGTGCTGCTTAGTAGCTAGTTGTTAGTAGCTAGTTCTTAGTAGCTTGTTCTTAGTAGCTAGTTCTTAGTAGCTTGTTCTTAGTAGCTAGTTCTTAGTAGCTAGTTCTCTGTAGCTAGTTATTTGTAGCTTGTTCTCAGTAACTTGTTCTCAGTAACTAGTCCTCAGTAGCTAGTTCTCAGTAGCTAGTTCTCAGTAACTTGTTCTTAGTAGCTAGTTCTTAGTAACTTGTTCTTAGTAGCTAGTTCTTAGTAACTTGTTCTTAGTAGCTAGTTCTCAGTAGCTTGTTCTCAGTAGCTTGTTCTCAGTAGCTAGTTCTCAGTAGCTAGTTCTCAGTAGCTAGTTCTCAGTAGCTAGTTCTCAGTAGCTTGTTCTCAGTAGCTTGTTCTCAGTAGCTAGTTCTCAGTAGCTAGTTCTCAGTAGCTTGTTCTCAGTAGCTAGTCCTCAGTAGCTAGTCCTCAGTAGCTAGTCCTCAGTAGCTTGTTCTCAGTAGCTTGTTCTCAGTAGCTAGTCCTCAGTAGCTAGTCCTCAGTAGCTAGTCCTCAGTAGCTAGTCCTCAGTAGCTAGTCCTCAGTAGCTTGTTCTCAGTAGCTAGTTCTCAGTAGCTTGTTCTCAGTAGCTTGTTCTCAGTAGCTAGTTCTCAGTAGCTAGTTCTCAGTAGCTTGTTCTCAGTAGCTTGTTCTCAGTAGCTAGTTCTCAGTAGCTAGTTCTCAGTAGCTAGTTCTCAGTAGCTTGTTCTCAGTAGCTAGTTCTCAGTAGCTTGTTCTCAGTAGCTAGTTCTCAGTAGCTAGTTCTCAGTAGCTTGTTCTCAGTAGCTAGTTCTCAGTAGCTAGTTCTCAGTAGCTAGTTCTCAGTAGCTTGTTCTCAGTAGCTAGTTCTCAGTAGCTTGTTCTCAGTAGCTAGTTCTCAGTAGCTAGTTCTCAGTAGCTTGTTCTTAGTAGCTTGTTCTTAGTAGCTAGTTCTTAGTAGCTTGTTCTTAGTAGCTAGTTCTTAGTAGCTAGTTCTTAGTAGCTAGTTCTTAGTAGCTTGTTCTTAGCTTGTTCTTAGTAGCTTGTTCTTAGTAGCTTGTTCTTAGTAGCTTGTTCTTAGTAACTTGTTCTTAGTAGCTAGTTCTTAGTAACTTGTTCTTAGTAGCTAGTTCTTAGTAGCTTGTTCTTAGTAACTTCTTAGTAGCCAGTTCTTAGTAGCCAGTTCTTAGTAACTTGTTCTTAGTAGCTAGTTCTTAGTAACTTGTTCTTAGTAGCTTGTTCTTAGTAGCTTGTTCTTAGTAGCTAGTTCTTAGTAGCTTGTTCTTAGTAACTTGTTCTTAGTAGCTAGTTCTTAGTAACGAGTTCTTAGTAACTTGTTCTTAGTAGCTAGTTCTTAGTAGCTTGTTCTTAGTAACTTGTTCTTAGTAGCTAGTTCTTAGTAGCTAGTTCTTAGTAGCTTGTTCTTAGTAGCTAGTTCTTAGTAGCTTGTTCTTAGTAGCTTGTTCTTAGTAGCTAGTTCTTAGTAGCTAGTTCTTAGTAGCTTGTTCTTAGTAGCTAGTTCTTAGTAGCTTGTTCTTAGTAGCTTGTTCTTAGTAACTTGTTCTTAGTAGCTAGTTCTTAGTAGCTAGTTCTTAGTAGCTAGTTCTTAGTAACTTGTTCTTAGTAGCTAGTTCTTAGTAGCTAGTTCTTAGCTTGTTCTTAGCTTGTTCTTAGTAGCTAGTTCTTAGTAGCTAGTTCTTAGTAGCTTGTTCTTAGTAGCTAGTTCTTAGTAGCTTGTTCTTAGTAACTAGTTCTTAGTAGCTAGTTCTTAGTAACTTGTTATTAGTAGCTAGTTCTTAGTAACGAGTTCTTAGTAACTTGTTCTTAGTAGCTAGTTCTTAGTAGCTTGTTCTTAGTAACTTGTTCTTAGTAGCTAGTTCTTAGTAGCTAGTTCTTAGTAGCTTGTTCTTAGTAGCTAGTTCTTAGTAGCTTGTTCTTAGTAGCTTGTTCTTAGTAGCTAGTTCTTAGTAGCTAGTTCTTAGTAGCTTGTTCTTAGTAGCTAGTTCTTAGTAGCTTGTTCTTAGTAGCTTGTTCTTAGTAACTTGTTCTTAGTAGCTAGTTCTTAGTAGCTAGTTCTTAGTAGCTAGTTCTTAGTAACTTGTTCTTAGTAGCTAGTTCTTAGTAGCTAGTTCTTAGCTTGTTCTTAGCTTGTTCTTAGTAGCTAGTTCTTAGTAGCTAGTTCTTAGTAGCTTGTTCTTAGTAGCTAGTTCTTAGTAGCTTGTTCTTAGTAACTAGTTCTTAGTAGCTAGTTCTTAGTAACTTGTTATTAGTAGCTAGTTCTTAGTAGCTTGTTCTTAGTAACTTCTTAGTAGCTAGTTCTTAGTAGCTAGTTCTTAGTAACTTGTTCTTAGTAGCTAGTTCTTAGTAGCTTGTTCTTAGTAGCTTGTTCTTAGTAGCTAGTTCTTAGTAGCTTATTCTTAGTAACTTGTTCTTAGTAACTTGTTCTTAGTAGCTAGTTCTTAGTAACTTGTTCTTAGTAGTTTGCTCTTAGTAGCTAGTTCTTAGTAGCTTGTTCTTAGCAACTAGTCCTCAGTAGCTAGTTCTTAGTAACTAGTCCTCAGTAGCTAGTTCTTAGTAACTAGTTCTTAGTAACTTGTTCTTAGTAGCTAGTTCTTAGTAACTAGTCTTCAGTAGCTAGTTCTTAGTAACTAGTTCTTAGTAACTTGTTCTTAGTAGCTAGTTCTTAGTAACTTGTTCTTAGTAACTAGTTCTTAGTAACTAGTTCTTAGTAACTAGTTCTTAGTAGCTTGTTCTTAGTAACTTGTTCTTAGTAACTAGTCCTTAGTAGCTAGTTCTTAGTAACTAGTTCTTAGTAACTAGTTCTTAGTAGCCAGTTCTCCAAAATAGGGTCTCAATAGCTGGAAATATAAAAAAAAATTGCAAAAAAAAAAAAATCAAGAAGAAAACATGCTTTAAAAAAAAAAATACATAGGGGCCTGGGTGGCTCAGTGGGTTAAACCTCTGCCTTCAGCTCAGGTCATAATCCCAGGGTCCTGGGATCGAGTCCCACATCGGGCTCTCTGCTCAGCGGGGAGCCTGCTTCCCCATCTCTCTCTCTCTGCCTGCCTCTCTGCCTGCTTGTGATTTCTCTGTCAAATAAATAAAATATTTTTTTTAAAAACACCCAAAAAATAGACAAAAGACACGAACAGACTTATTCACAGAAAAGACAGTACAAATAGCCCTTGAACATTTAACAAAACATTCAATTTCACTCACAAAAAGATAAATGCAAACTGTATCACACTGAGGCCTCATGACTTATTTCTCACTTACCAAACTGACAAAAAATCCAAAATGTTGACCAAATCCATGGGTGACGCTATGGAAGAACAGGCCCTCTGTGCATGTCGGCAATGCAAAACAGTAGGCTACCAAACTGGCTGCATCCCGCAAAGTTATGCTACATCTGCCTTTGACAGTCCCACTACTAGGATCTAACCTGAAGATTTGCCTCCACGAGTAAAAATAGCATCAGCTTCTCACTTGGAGCAGCATTTATCTGCAAAGACAAGAAACAACCCGAACGACCATCAGCAAGAGCTGGTCGAACACGTAGCTATACCCACACACCACAGTACTAGACACCACAGCAAGAATGAGACGTGTCCCTGTGTGGGAAGGTGAAGGGGTCTCCGAAGTATGAACACAGAGCAGGCCACGCGGCAAGCCAGCTTCTCTGAGAACCGGGGAGTGAATAAGAATGCACGCGTAGACATTTTCTTCCAAAATAAGAGTACATCAGCATTGGGGGGAGGGGCAGTAGAACAGCGCAGAGACATGGATGGAAGCAAGACACCCATGAACTCATCTTTTCTTTGAACCATGTTAACAACTACAACACACGCACATGGCATTTCCAGGTTGCTCCGGAGTGTCCGGAGTTCTTGTACGCCTGCCGCTGGGTAGAAACCCATGGGGAGATAGAGGTGAGGCACCTGCCACTCCAGGCTCCCAGCTGCTCTAAGCGCTTACTGCAGTCAGGCCTTGTCCAGGGCCCTGTAGCTGCATTATTTACTGTAATCGTCACACAATCCTGCAAACCAAATATGGCCAATCCCAGTACCTCCTCAGGTGAACAAGACGAGGCTCAGAGAGGCTAGCTGACTTGCCTGAAGCCACACGTCTCCCATACGGCAAAGCTAGATTCTTGCCTAGGTGGGGCTCCTGTCCTTGCTGCTTTCCTAGCCAGAGCCTTCTACCTGCTGACTCGCCTTTGGCTCAGCCACAGGCTGCTTCTCCATCTCACTCACTCCCCCAGGGACCTCATTCAGCCTAATAGCTTCAAAAGCTTCTATATCCCGATGACTCCCAGATCCATCCCTACAGACTGTATTTCCCCCAAATTCCAGTCTCATATGCAAATGCCTACTCAGCATTTCTACTGGGTGTCCAATAGGCTTCCTGAGTATAACATACCCAAACCTCAGCTCCTGATGCTTCCTAACAGCCAGCTTTCCCAGGCCTCCCAAGCTCAGGAGATGACACCGTTGTCTTCCTGGTTGTTCGGGCCAAAACTCTATGTCACACCCTTCCTTCGGCTTCTCAGCACAATGTGTGGGCTCCACCTGGACACTGGCTCCAGAACGTGACTACTTCTCATGAGCCCCATTGTTAATGTTACTGGTGGGAGAGTCTGGGCTGTGCGAATGGAGGTTTTGGTTCTTGGATCCCCCGGGAAAGACTTACATGAGGATCCATGCTCAGATAAAGACAGCCAGAAGGAAGGGAACAAGCACAAAGCAGTTTATTAAAGACAGAACACTCTCTGAGGCACTGGGTGGCTCAGTGGGTGAAGCGTCTGCCTTCGACTCTGATCATGATCCCAAGGTCCTGGGATTGAGGCCCCCATTGGGCTCCCTGCTCAGCGGGGAGTCTGCTTCTCCCTTTCCCTCTCCCTCTCCCTCGGTGCTCTTCCTCTCTCTCTCTCTCTCTTGTTCTCGCTCTCAAAGAAATAAAATCTTTAAAAAAAAAAAGAAAAAAGGCCAGACACTCTCAAGAAGGGAGGGTGGGCAGGCAGAGATATGGCAACCACAGCGGGTTAGGGTCGTCTTTTCTTTGTATGTTTACAGAGGTTACGGGTCATAGTCAGGGTGGTCTCTGACTGAGGTTGTTTCCAATCACCCAAGGGACTCCTACTGGTTGGGAGGGGGAGTTTGGGGCCCTACAGGTTCTTGCTGGAGCTGTCAGGGCTATCTTCCCCATGGTGGAGGTAGAAACCGCAATGTAAATATATTATAACGAAGCTATAGGTTACCCTGGGGCAAAGGCTGAAGAGGAGCGGTCATGTTCTGCCGCTGTGGCTCCTGGCCTGTCAAAACCCCGGGGTGCTGGAAGCCACAAAGTCAGCATGTTCTGCCCTCAGTCTTCCAATGTGTCCCCTACTTCTTTGTGCCCCTCCAGCTCTGCCTCCAGCCCGTCTACCTAACTGCCTGCTCGTCACTACTACCTGGCCAAAACCAGTTTCACCTCCCACCTCGCCGGTGGCACTGATTTCAGTAACGAGAATTATTAAATTGTGCATGGATGTCTCTCTACTAGGCACGACTCTTAAAAATCCCCCTTCGTTAACTCTGTGCGAACAAAATTCAGCTGAGTCAATGTGAAGACCTAACTGGCCATCTTAAATGACGTGTGAGTCAGGCAGCACCCCATCTAGCAGACAGAGAAGACTTTCCTGAGTTAAACATAGGGAAGGGTTTTAAAGGCAGAGAGGGAGAAGGAAAAGGGAAATTATTTGCAAAGCATCCTTTATTTTAGGCAAGGTCACACGCCTGCGGGGCACAGAAAACATCTGTTTCCCAACGCTCACCAACCATGCTGGCTGGTTAAAGGTGACGTTCCTGGGGACTTGAAACTGCAGCTGCATTTACCGACTTGGGGCCTGGGTGGGTACTGTTATACTCAGTTCCAGATGGGGAGACCACGTCACAGAGGTGTTCGCTGACTGCCCCAGGTCATGCGGGGAGCAGACTCGTTAAGTAACAAACACTCAGCAGAGAACACTGTAAAGCCGCATTGGCTTTCTTTTTTTTTTTTTTTTTTTTTTTTTTTAAGATTTTATTTATTTATTTGACAGAGAGAAATCACAACAAGGCAGAGAGGCAGGCAGAGAGAGAGAGAGAGGGAAGCAGGCTCCCTGCTGAGCAGAGAGCCCGATGCGGGACTCGATCCCAGGACCCTGAGATCATGACCTGAGCCGAAGGCAGTGGCTTAACCCACTGAGCCACCCAGGCGCCCCCGCATTGGCTTTCTTAAACGGTTCCGAAAGCAGCTTCATTCCATTTAGCGAACAGAGGGGCCTACAAAAGGGAAGGATTTGATAGAAGGAAGGTGGCCCAGGAAAGCAGCACATTGTTGCAGGACACGTCCCTTGGGGAAAAGGCAAAGGCATCTCGCGGGCGACGGCGCACCTGGCTGACTCGGCGATGCCAGTGAGAACTCCTGACTGCTGGGCTCGACGCCATGGCCGGGGAGGCTGGATCTGCAGTTGGATTAGGTGCCCGGGGCGCCTGGGTGGCTCAACCGCTCAACATCTGCCTTCCGCTCGGGTCAGGATCCCGGGTCCTGGGATCCAGTCGGCGTGCGGCTCCCTCTCCCACTCCCCTGCTGTGCCCCTCTCGCTGCGTCTCTCCCTGTCAAACAGGTAGTAACGTATTTTTTAATCAGGTTAAGTCCCCAGCCCCAATCTAGGTGACCCCACTTGGGGCTGCCCCTCTCTAGGCCATTTTACACGCAAACCAGAGTCGTCGGTGAGAGCGACGTCGCCTGCGGGACACACCCGGTCGCCCGTCTGTCCCCGGACTCCCGGGCTGCCCAGGTGGCGGCTGGTGCTGATGCCGCCGAAGCGGCGAACGACGGGCTGCGCGCGGGCGCTCCGTGCGGGGCTGTCGCAGGAGAGCGGGCGACGCGTCACTTAGGGGACGGGCGCCTCACGTGAGCGCCCCACCCCGGAAGGCGCACAGAGAACGAGGCACCTGCCCGGCGCGCGGGGCCCACCGCGGAGGGAGCGAATCCGAAGACCCCCGCCCCAGCCGGGCGAAGACGGCGGAAGTCCGCTCCGCGAGCGGGAACGGGAGGCGGAAGTCCGCTCCGCGAGCGGGAACGCGGCTGACAAACGCCGAGCAGCCAGAAAGTACAAGCGCGACTTGGCCCCCGCGGCTGCGCGACGGAGGCAGAGCGGCAGTGACTACACCTCCCAGAAGGCTCAGCGCAACCTCGGCAAGGACTCGCACGACGCAGAAGGCGCGACGTGTTCTGGGATTTGTAGTCCGGGAGCAGCCTGCCCGAGCGACTCCTGGGACAAAAGCAGCGGATTCTCCTCCTCGGGTGGGTCCCCCCAGCTTGCAGAGGGGTCTCGGAGCTGGTCCCCGCGATGGTGGAAGGCCGCGGGCTGCGGCAGAGGCGATCCACAGACAGTCACCGTGTTCCCTGTACGCCGGGCTCTGCTCGCCCTGAAGACCGAGGGGAGCCCGGCCCTCCGGAAGCCCGCCCTGCGCGGAGGCCGAGTGACCACCGCCAAAGAGACCGGAAGGCGGGCAGAGGGCGGTCCTCGCGGGGGCGGGGGCGGGGCGGGCCCCTCTCGGCAGCCGGGGGAGGAGCGGAGGCCAGAGACGCGGGGGGACCCCGAGCTGACCGGCGGGCGGGCGGGCCAAGGACGCGCTGCGGCTGGGACCAAAGCAGGGGGGCGCAGGGGGACACAGGGGGTCGGGTTCCCACCCAGGGGCCCGGGGGACACAGGGGGTCGAGTTCCCACCCAGGGGTGTAGGGTGCGGCGAAAGGGAGCCGTCAGCGGGAAGGCCGGAAGTCGGCCCCGGGCAGACTCGGTCCCGGGCCGCGGAGGCGTGGAACAGACCCGAGGCGGGAACCGAGGGTTCAGAATGGGTTTCAGGCTGCACTTGGGCGCAAGTCGTTCCTTTGGGCGGAGGATCCTGGGCGAGAGGTGGGCAGGCAGGTCATCGGCGTGGACAGCTGGACTCAGTCCTTTCGGGGACCTCAGGGAGCTGGAGAACAGGCCTCCGACGGGCTCGCTGGCACGGAGGCTGGCCCGCATCCCTCCCTGTGAGGAGGCGGTTCCCAGGGCACGGAATCCGGCGCTTGGACAGGCACATTCCCGTGCCCGGACAAAGCCCTGGGTGGGGAGCCGCGGCTGGCCGCCAGAAGCCGGCGGCGGGCGTGGGGGAGAGGCGGGTGGGCTGCGCGGGGGAGAGCCGGGCGCGCAGGCATAGTCTGTGCGCGGGGGAGAGCGGGGTCGGCTGTGGAGCCAGCGGCCGAGTCCGACCCCGGAGATCAGCGCAGTCAGGGTGGACGGCGGAGAGGGCCTCCCCCGCAGGAGGAAGAAGAATGGGGACAAGACGCGGAGAAGCCAGGACCAGGGAGATGGGAGGAAAACCCGGAGCCAGTGGCGTCCGGGACACCCAGTGGGAAGCAGTGACGAAGAAGGTGCCAGGTCCGCGGCGCCTGCCGTTTGCCGAGGGTGGTCGGTGACGACCTTACCGTCGGGTTCTGGGGGATTGGGGGGGACGCCCGACTGGAGGAGTTCGTGCTTCTTTCTTGTAATAGCTGCTCTCGTTAAAGTCACACTGATGTTCTAAACATGGACATTTGAGTGCAGAGAACTGCTGACCAGGAGAGCTGGTTCGTTTTTAAATGTTCATTTTCATAACGAAGGGCTAAAAGGCTCCTTCAGGCCCTCCTGCGGCCCAGGTTCGCAGTCTCCGTGGCTTGACCTCACCTGCTCTCTCTTCTGTGTCAAATGCCTTTTCAAACGACACCACATGAGTCTCTGCCTCATGACCAAGGCCTCAGAGCCCACATCTGGAAGTCGGGAAAGGGAACGGACAAGTGTTGGCCTCAGGCTCCTGAGCTGCGTACCCAATTAGTTGCTGCCTTTGTGGCAGGACAGACAAGGTCCCCAAGTCTCCTGGGCAGAGCAGGGAGGGGCTAGGAACATTTTTCTGTGAAAAGAAATTAGCCCAGACCATCATGGCCAACCGTACCTGGGCCTACAAAGAGCACTGTCCACCCTCGCAGGCCCAGAGTCTCTGGAAAGGTCCCAGGGAAGAGCTGCACTTGGAAAACCCCTTTCTTCCCTCCAGGTGTGGGGAAGAGTCTGTGTGAAAGGGGAGTCTGCACAGGCAACCGAGTCTGCACAGGCAACCGAGGCCGGCTAGGGGTAGGGGTTGGGGCTGAGAGGTTGGGTTGGGGCTAGGGGTTAGGTTAGGGGTTAGGGTCAGAGGTTAGGGTTAGGGATGAGAGGGTTAGGGTGATGGCGCGGGCAGATGGGGGAGCAGTGTATACTCTGTGTGTAACCTGTGGGCGGGTAGGGTCCGTGTGGACTGAGAGTTACGGGGCAAGGGTGTCTGGGCAGGAGAAGGGTTACCACGTACGTCCAGCCGTATAGAAGTACGTGTCTGTGTGCAAGGTCGAGACGAGGTCAGCATGTGGGACACTTAGCAGTGCTGCGGCTGGGCAGGTCATTCTGTTGAGTAAGAATGAGGACATGCAGGTGTCCGCCTGTGGCTGGGGGAAGAGCTCAGTCTTTGCATGCTCCCCTGGGTTGAGGGACTGCCCGTGTGCGCTGGGCATGGAGCATTCTGTGTTCGATCCTTGAGGGCGGAGTCTTGGGGTGTCTGTAACACCTGGTTAGCCAGCAGCCCCAAGAAAGTGACTTGATATCTGGGGTGCCATGGGGAGCAGATGGGAGGAGCACTGGGAGGTTTCCCTGGCCCAGAGTCCTAAGCTGCAGCTGGGCAAGGCCTCAGGGGCTCCTGCAGACTGGTCTTGTGCTCACGCTCAGGCTCTCATCCTAGCTGACGGAGGCTGCATGGGCCCGGTGAGCCTGCTGGTCCACCTGCACTACCGTGCTCCCCGGCACTCCCTGTCAGGAGAAGTGAGTGGGCCTCCCAGAGGGGAGAGGAGTGACTTAGTGGGAGCCAGTCAGTGGCGACCCCTTCTCACCTGAGTCTGGGAAACCAGTCAGGGTTCCCTCTTTGAAAGGCACAGCTGGTTTTCGGACAACAGGGTCGCATGTGGTGGGCTCTAGGTTTTTACGGGTGACTGTCACTCCCCGTTTTCATTTGGCAGGATGCCATCACAAATAGCACAGATTGTGTGGTTTCAAAACAAATTATTTTCTCACAGTTCTAGAGGCTGGGAGTCCATTTCTGTTACTCAAGTCACCCAGTCTGTGGTGGTTGCTTGTGGCAGCCCAAGCCATGAGACAGTGAGCACTGGCTAACCAAGAGAGTCAGTTTAACCTTTGGGCCTTAGAGCAGTGGGGAGTCTCCAGCCCCCGTCTCAAGCAGGTCCAGCAGGGATGCTGTCTAGATGGCAGTCCTGCCTGTAGGGGGACAAGTGACCCCTGCAGAGAGGCTGATCACGGTTGGGGGGGGGTGGCAGCTTCATTTGGGACAGGCCAAGCCTGGGTGTCTCCGGCCTCCAGATGTGTGGCTGGAGATGGAGCTTCAGGAAGGCAGTGGGGGAGGGGTCAGTGAAAGGCCACCGTGTCCTGAGGAGCCGCCCCTCCACGGACTCGTCTCAGAAGTCCTACCGCACTTGCCCACGGGTCCACCTCTGCCTGTCAAGTCCATCGGCACACTGGACACTTGTTCTAAAGCAAGGGGCTCTAACTTGGAGGAAAGGAGAGAGCAAGAGACAAGACCCACGTGGGTTGTGACCCTCTGGCCACGGTCCCCCACCCCAGTAGGAGAAGCATGGCCATGATTTGGTGAGGCTGTAGCGTCCACTCTCTGGAAAAGCAGACTGATGTCCTGCCAGCCCCAGCAGATGAGCAGGGGTACCTCATCTGTTTTCAACAGAAGCCAGGCTAAAGCCACTCCTTTCTAATGCCCCTGACTCCCAAGTCCCCTTCTCCTCCCCTGGGCCCCCAACATACCCCAGGTCAGAGCTCCTAAGGCCCCCTCTCATTTTCTTCCCAACAGCCCTCCTGAAAGTGAATCATTGAGAGAAGGGGAAGGAGGAGGGATTGAAAAGTGGAAGGAGAGTGTGATGCCCCCACCAGGCTACACTCCGGGCAAGAGGACACCAGGGTGCTAACTGCTCAGACTCAAGCAGATAGTAGCATGGCTCAGGCAACCTGAGAAAAAGGCAAGCTGAGAAAAAGCAGCAGGTAAGGAAAAGCCCAGATGAGGAGGGTACCGTGGCAGTGAGGCATGCCACAGCTGGGACAGCTGGGGACATGGCTGCCTTCAGGCATTCCCGCCTCCGCAGTGCAGTGTGGGAGCTGAGGCCTCAGCCATGAGCATGGTCCTATAGACTGGGCACCACAGTGGCTTTGGGGGCACGACTGCAGCTTAAATACTTCACCTGTATAAGGAAGGGAATGTAATTTTTTCCAAAGGCGGAAAGGTGAGTTTGGTGGCAGAGGAGCCTAGGGAGAGCAGAGAGCAGACATGGAGACAGTGGGAGAGCGGCCTGGCACTTGCAGAGCATGCAGCAGCCGTGGAGGAGACGCTTTGGGGAAGCTCTGAGAGGCTCTGGACACAAGCAGGGCACATCAGTTCCGGAGGATGTAAGCCCCCCATGACTGTCCTCGATCAGAAGAACCGAGGTAGCCGTCAGGCCTGTCACGCTGTCAAGATACGGCTGGAAATGTGAATTAGAGAGGGGCCCCAGGGAGTCTCCAGGGACATCTGAGATCTTGCAGTGGGTGGGACTCAGCTGGTGTAGACTCCCTGCCTGCTAACTCTCCTCCCTAAGGACAATCTGTTTGATCTCTACCTTCAAGTATTTCGATATAACTGGCTTCTTCTGGTGGCTCTTGTATCCAGGACTGGGAGTCTAGTGCCTTTCCTGCAGCCTGCTTTATGCATCCCTTTTCTGGACAAGTGGCTTCCATTCCCTCATGTCTCCCACCTCTCATCACTGCAGTCAGGATCTGGTATGGTTAGCAGCCTTCATGCAGCCACTCCCAGACAATCCTCCCTGACTTCTGGGCAAGGGTCCCGACCTTTGCTGACTCCACAATCCTTGTGGGATCTTCCAAATGTCCCTCTGGCTTCCCTCCTCTGCCCAGGGGCCACTACCCCCACAGGGAAAAGTTCCCTGGCTACCTTCAGAGCTTTGAACACACACACAAACACACACACACACACACACACACACACACACCCCACCACCGGAGAGTGCATGCATGGCTTCAACCAGTTGTGGCTTCAGTTTGCTCATACCCACCCCCCAAATATGTATCTACACACCAGACTCATGTTCTAAACTCCAAACATACATTTTCAAACTGCCCACTCAACACCTCTGCTTGGATGCCCCACAGAGAAACAGAATGGACACTTTTAGTGTACATCCTCTCCCTGTAATAAACTGTAACTGTGAGCACATCAGCTCCTCTTAGTCTATGAGGGCTTCCAGCAAATCCTTGAACCAGAGGGTGTTCTTGGGCGCCAAGGAGCAGTTTCAAGCCACACTGTGTACTTGCATCTTCCCTACTCAAGCCCATCCTCCCCCACCAGGTCCAGTGAAATTCTACCCCTGCCATCTCTCTCTCTTTCACTCTCTATGCTCCAGCCATACCAACATTCCCTGTCCCCGAAACATGCCAAGCTTGTTCTGATTCAGGGTCTCTTCCACCAACCCCCTTCCACCTTTGAATGGCTGACTCTTCATCATCAGACTTCACTTCCCCACAAAGCCTTTCCTGACCTTACAACCTAAATCATCCCACCTCCCAGGCCCTCCTTTCAAGCCATGGGTCAGGGTTAAGGTCTCATCTGAAGGCTTGACCTGAAGAGTTCCCATCCAAGCTCAGTCTCATGGTTGTGGTCAGGTCTGGTCCCTTGTCACATGGGCCTCTTCATGGGGTTGCCTCACAACATGGTAACCAGCTTGCTCAGGGTCAGCGTGAGGCCAAGGTGGAAGCCATAGTCTTGTCTTGTCTTTTTTTTTTTTTTTTTTAACTGAGGCATAGTTGACATAAAACACTATTTTAGTTTCAGGCATACAATGTAGTGATTTGATATTTGTGTGTTTTGTGAAATGATCACCACAAGTCTAGTTAACACCTGTCACCATATATAGTTACAATTTTTTCTTGTGATGAGAGCTTTTAAGATCTACTCTCTTAAATCTACTCTGTCAAATATCCAATACTGTATTATTAGCTATAGCCATCATGCTGTATATTACATCCCCATGACTTACTTTTTTGATAACTGGAAATTTGTACCTTTTGACACCCTTCACTCATTTCACCTCCCCCACCCTCCACCTCTGGCAACCACACTAATCTGTTCTCTGCATCTATGAGCTCAGGACTTTTTTTGTTTTGTTTTGTTTTTGTTTTTAGATCTCAAATATAAGTGAGATCATACAGTATTTGTCTTTCTTTGTCTGGCTTCACTTAGCATAATTACCTCAAGGCCCATCCATGTTATTGCACATGGCAAGACCTCATCTGTTTCTGTGGCTGAGTAATAGCCACAATTGTGTGTGTGTGTGTGTGAGAGAGAGAGAGAGAGAGATCCCACATCCTCCTTATCCATTTTTCTATCTGAGGTTGTTTTCATGTCTTGACTCTTGTAAATAATGTTGCAATGAACATGGGGAGGTGCATATATTTTTTCAAATTCGTGTTTCTACTTTCTTTGGAGGAATACCCAGAAGTAGAATTGCTGGATCATGTGGTATTTCTATTTTTAACTTTTTGAGGAACCTCCGTACTTTCTTCCACAGTTGGTTGCACCATTTTGGATTCTCACAACACTGTACAAAGGTTCTCCTTTCTCTACATTCTAGTCAATGACATTCTTGTCATGTATGAGGTCATATTTCATTTTGATTTGCATTTCCCTGATGATGAATGATGTTGAGCATCTTTTCATGTATCTGTTGGCCATCTGTAAGTCTTCTTTGGAAAAATCTGTTCAGATCCTCTGCCCCTTTATTCATTGATTGTTTGTGTTTGCTATTGATTTGCATGAGTTCTTCATATATTTTGGATAGTAACCCCTTATCAGATACATGATTTGTAAATATTCTCTCTGACTCTGTAGGTTGCCTTTTCATTAAGCTATTGGTTTCCTTTGCTGAGCAGTTGTCCAGGTTATTTATTTTTGTCTTTGATGCCTTTGCTTCTGTCATCAAATTTAAAAACCCATCACCAACACCAGTGTGAAGGAGCTTTCTGTCTATAGTTTCTTCTTTCTTTATGGTATCAGGTCTTACATTCAAGTCTTTAATCCATACTTAGTTAATTTCTTTGTATGGTGGAAGAAAGTGGTCCCGTTTCATTCTTTGCATGTAGCTGTCCAGTTTTCCCAACACCATTTATTGCAGAGACTGTCCTTTCCCCATTGTATATTCTTGCCTCCCTTGTAGTAAATTGATTGAGCATATATGCATCGATTTAATTCTGGGCTCTCTATTCTCTGTTGATCAATTAAGCCATTTTCATTCCAATATCATACTGTTTTGGTTACTATAGTTCTGCAATATAGTTTGAGGTCAGGGAGCATGATTCTCCAGGTTTTTCTATCTCAAGATTGCTTTGGCTATCCAGGATCTTTTTTGGTCCCATACAAATTTTAGGGTTGTTTGCTCTATTTCTGTGGGGAAATATCACTGGCATTTTGATAGGAATTGCATGGATCTGTAGGTTGCCTTGGGTAGTATGGACATTTTAACAATATTAATTTTTGAGGCACCTGAGTGGCTCAGTCAGTTAAGTGTCTGCCTTCAGCTCAGATCATGATCTCAGGTTCCTGGGATGGAGCCCCGTGTCCAGCTCCCTGCTCAGTGGGGAGTCTGCTTCTCCCTCTCCCTCTGTCCCTTCCCCATTCAGGCTTGCTAGCGCTCTCTCTTTCTGTCTCTCAAATAAATAAATAAAATCTTTTTTAAAGAAACAATATTAACTCTTCCAGTCCATAAGCACAACATATCTCTCCATTATTTGCACCTTCTTCAGTTTCTTTCATTACTTTCTTATAGTTTTCACCTTCAAATCCAAAACAGTTTCCCTGAGCATGAAAGATCTTTCCATTTGTTTGTGTCGTCATCAATATCTTTCATCAGTGTTTTTACAGTTTTCAAAGTACAGATCTTTCACCTCCTTGGTTAAATTTATTCCTAGATATTTTATTCTTTTTTTTTATTTTATTCTTTTTGATAGATGGGATTGTTTTCTTAGTTTCTCTTTCTGATACTTCATTATTAATGTACAGAAACGCAACTGATTTTTCACATTGATTTTATATCCTGCATCTTAACTGAATTCATTATTATTTATAACAGTTTTTTAGTGGGTTTTCTATATATAATATGTCATCTGCAGATAGTACAGTTTTACCTCTTTTCCAATTTGGATGCTTTTATTTGTTTTCACTGCCTAATTGTTCTGTATAGGACTTCCAATACTATGTTGAATAAAAGTGGTGAGAATGGGCATTCTTGTCTTGTTCATGATCTTAGAGGAAAAGCTCTCAGCTTTTCATTGTTGAGTATGATGTTAGCTGTGGGCTTGTCATGTATGACCTTTATTATGTTGACGTATGTTCCCTCTACACCCTCTTTGATGAGGGCTTTTTTTTTTTTTTTACTCTTAAATGCAAGTTGAAATTTTTCAAATGTTCTTTCTGCTTCTATTAGGATGATCATATAATTTTTATCCTTCATTTTGTTAATATATCAATTGATTGACTTGTGAATATTGAGCCATCTTTGCATCCCTGAAATAAATCCTGCTTGATCATGGTATATAATCCTTGATTATACAAGGATTACTGAATTCAGTCTGCTAACATTTTGTTTGGGATTTTTGCATCTATGTTCATCACAGAGTCTGCTTGTCCCTCTCCCTCTGCTCCTCCCCTCATTCTCTCTCTCTCTCTCTCTCTCTCAAATAAATGAAATCTTTAAAAAAAAGAAAAGTCTGGTGTGCCTGGGTGGCTCAGTGGGTTAAAGCCTCTGCCTTCAGCTCAGGTCATGATCCCAGGGTCCTGGGATCGAGCACCACAGCAGGCTCCCTGATCAGCAGGGAGCCTGCTTCCTCCTCCCCCACCCCACCCCCAGCTGCCTCTCTGCCTACTTGTGATCTCTGGCTGTCAAATGAATAAATAAAATCTTTTTTTTTTTTAAAGTCTGTTTTGTCTTCTCTAAATGTAGCTAGCCCAGCTTTCTTTTGGGTACCATTTGCATAGAACACCCCTGTCCATCCCTTCACCTTCAGAGTGTGTGTGTGTCCTTATATCTAAAGTGAGTCTTGTAGGCAGCATATAGATGGGTCTTGTTTTTTTTTTTTTTTAAAGATTTTATTTATTTATTTGACAGAGAGAGATCATAAGTAGGCAGAGAGGCAGGCAGAGAGAGTGAGAGGGAAGCAGGCTCCCTGCCGAGCAGAGAGCCCGATGTGGGACTCGATCCCAGGACCCTGAGATCATGACCCGAGCCGAAGGCAGCGGCTTAAACCACTGAGCCACCCAGGCGCCCCGGGTCTTGTTTTTTATACATTTAGTCATGCTATGTCTTTTAATTGGAGAATTTAGTCCATTTATACATAAAGTAATTATTTGATAGATGTGTCTTATTTCCATTTTATTAATTGTTTTGTGGCTGTTTTTGTAGTTCCTCTCTGTTCCTTTGTTCTCTTGCTCTCTTTGTCATCTGATGAGTTTCATTAGTTATGCTTAGATTCATTTCTCTTTATCTTTTGTGAACCTGCTATAGGTTTCTGGGTTGTCATCACCATGAGGCTTACATATAATAGTTTATATTTTAACAGTCTATTTTAACTTGATAATAACTTAAGTTTGAATGCATTCTAAAGTTCTACATTTTTAGGGGCGCCTGTGTGACTCAATTAAGCATCTGACTCTTGGTTTTGGCTCAGGCATTGATCTCATGGGTCATGGGATCAAGCCACAAGTCAGGCTCTGTGCTCAGCAGGGAATCTGCTAGAAAGAGTCTCTCCCTCTGAACCTCTTCTCTCTCTCTCTCTCTCAATCTCTTTCTGTCTCTCTCTGTCTCTCTCTCTCTCTCTCTAAAATAAACACATAAATCATTTTTTCTTATATTTTATTTATTTGAAAGAGGGATCATGAAAGAGTATAAGCAGGGGAGCAGCAGAGGGAGAAGCAGACTCCCCACTGAGCAGGAAGCTCAATGTAGGGCTCAATCCCAGGACCCCAGGATCATGACTTTGGCTGAAGGCAGACACTTAACCAACCAAGCCACCTAGGTGCCCCAATACATAAATCTTTTATTTTTTTAAAAAGATTTTATTTATTTATTTAAGAGAGAGAGAGCATGAGAGGGGAGAAGGTCAGAGGGAGGAGCAGACTCCCCACAGAGCTGGGAGCCCAGTGTGGGACTCGATCCCAGGACTCCAGGATCATGACCTGAGCCAAAGACCTGAGCCACCCGGGCACCGTTACATAAATCATTTTAAAAAATAAATCCCTACATTTTAACTCTCCCGCATACATAGCTTATGTTTTTGATGTCACATTTTACATCTTTTTATCTTCTGTGTCCCTTAACTAATTGTTGCAGTTACAGCTGTTTTAATCACTTTTGTCTTATAAGTGATTAATCCACTATCTTTACTCTGTGTTCCCAGTGAGATTTATACTTTCATATGTTTTCTTGTTCATACTTAACATACTTTCTTTTGAGCTTCAGGAACTCCCGTTAATGGTTCCTGTAAGGTCAGTCTAGTGGTAATGAACTCCTTTAGTTTTTGCTTGTCTGGGAAACTCTGTATCTCTCCTTCAATTCTGAGTGATTTTCCAGGTAGAGTATTCTGTGTTGGAAGTTCTTTTTCTTTCAGCACTTTATTTTTTGAAGTAATTTTTTTTAATGTTTTAAGTAACCTCTGTACCCAGTATGGGGTTTGAACACACAACCCCAGGATCAAGAGTCGCATGTTCCACCAACTCAGCCAACCAGGCGCCCTTCAGTACTTTAAATATATCATACCACTCTCTGCAGGCCTGGCAAGTTTCTGCTGAAAAATCTGCTAATACTCTTGGGGAGGGGGTTCCTTTATATATAACAAGTCGTTTTTCTCTTGATGTTTTTACTATTCTCTCCTGTCATAACGTGTCCTGGTGATGATGTCTTTGAGTTCATCTATTTAGGAGTCTGTTTGCTTCCTGGATCAGAATGTCTCTTTCCTTCCTCAGGTTAGGGACATTTTCAGGCATTACTCCAGATAAATTTCCTGTTGCTTTGTCTCTCTCTCTCTTCTAGGAGCCATATAACATGTATGTTAGTGCGCTTGATATTGTCCTTGAAGTCCCTCAAGCTATCTTTACTTTTTTTTCTGCACTAATTTTTCTTTTTGCTTCTCTGATTGGGTGAGTTCCACTGCCCTGTCTTTTTTTATTTTCCTAGGAGAGGGATGGGTAGGGACAGAGGGAGGGGGAGAATCTTAAGCAGACTCCATGCCCATCCCAAGCCCACTGTGGGGCTCAGTCTCATGACCCTGAGATCATGGCCTGAGCCAAAATCAAGAGCTGGATGCTTAACCGACTGAGCCACCAGGCGCCCCACCACTGCCCTGTCTTTAAATTCACTGACCCTTTCTTCTGCTTCATCTAGTCTGTCATTGAACCTCTCTAGTGTATTTTTCAGTTATTGTTCACTTCCAGACTTCTATTTGACAGTTTCTCTCTTTTTTTTTTAGGTTCTCGCTGTGTTCATCCTTTCTGCTTGCCAAAATATTTTCATAACTTCATCTCAGAAGTGATGCTCTATCACTCTGCCATTACGCAGAGCATGGGCACCATGAGTGGGACAGGGCAGTTTAGAGGCTTTCCCAGGCTCTCATCTTCCTTCACGCTCTACTCTAAGTCCTGCCTCTGAGCTGCTCCTAGCATCTACCCGCGCTGGGCACTTCAGAGCTGAGAATAAAGGAACACCCCACATCTATGCCCTTCTGCCACCTGTGTTCATGTCCCTCCTCTAGACTGTTCTCCCCACTCCCACATACAGCTCTAGGGGCGCCTGGGTGCCTCAGGCAGTTAAGCATCCGACTTTTAGTTTTGGCTCAGGTCATGATCTCAGGGTGGTGAGATCAAGCCCCACATCAGGCTCCCAGCTCAGCATGGAGTCTGCTTGTCCCTCTCCTTCTGCTCCTTCCCCCACTCTCTTTCCCTTGCTTTCTCTCTCTCTCTGTCTCTCATAAATAAAAATAAAATCTTTAAAAAGAAAGAAAGAAAGACATTTCTAAAATGTTCTAAATGCCAAAGACCAGGTTGAATATGAGGCTTGTGCACGGGAGTGTCCAAGCCAGAGAGAGCACCAAGGAGAGGGATATTGCAGGCCTCTCCTCTGCGCCGAGGAAAGAAGTGACGCTAGAGGGCGCGCCGTCAAGCCACAGACAGCGTCACCAGTGACCGAGCCCAAGAAAGAGCTTGGATCGGGCTGGGGGACCTGGAATTTAGCCCGAATGACAGGTCTCTCGACGAGACGGATGTGGCTCTGGACTAAGCCCCTGTAGCCTGGGTCCCTCTGTCAGTGCGATGTCCTCCCGAGCCGTGAGAGTAACTGGATCGCGCAAAGCCCCCCGCGCTCGTGGGTGAACACCAGGCCAGCCGCACAGGACGGTGCACGTCCCAGTGGCCCCAGACCCCGGTCTTACAGTTCTGTGATTGTAAGAATCACAAAATTCTGCCCCTCACAGCTTCATCTGCTCTGTCATCAGACTCTTCTCGGCAGCCCCAGGAAGAGCAGCAGAATGGTGTAGGGCCTACACTGGGTCACTACTTCTCTAGAGACAGAGCCTTGAAAAATGAGTGTGGAAGCCCCTTCCCACCCTCAAGCCTGTGAGGCCAAAAGAGGCCCCTGTTCCCTGGAGTTTGGTGAAGCTCCAGGGCCACCCGATAGGCCTTCCCAGCACCCAAGCAACCAGGGCCCCTGGGGCTTCGGGGTGCGGGGTCCATGTGCCTGCTCACGCCTGTCTTTCCTCCTCCGGTGACTGGACGGCTGAGGGACTGCCCGCTCCCACCCTCCTCGCACCTGCGTCCTGTCCCTGGATACCACAGGCACTTCCCTGCTGTCCCTGAGAGGGTGCGGGTCCCCATCCGTGGTCCTGCTTTCCCAGGGTGGACACCATTGTGGGTCCTCCGGGAAGGAACAGCGCAGCCACGAGGGGGCGTGCCCTCCCTTGAAATGCCTCCGGCCGCCCTGGTGTCCTGCACAGCAAACACGTGAAAATGAAGGTGAGCGGAAAGGAAGCTGGGGCCACTGGGGGGAGCGCTTTAGCAAGGGCCAGGTTCCCCAAATTCTGGTCCTGTTCTAGGCCTCAGACTCACAAGAAGGGGCTCATGTTCCAGAAGGAATCTGCCTATAGACATTCGGTTCTGACATCGATTCAGAGCCCCCACTTCTGGGTTGGAATTTTCTTGCCATGGTGTGCATTGGCCATTTGAACTCAGCTGGGGACCAGCCGAATTCCTAAGACTTATAGGGACAGCAGAGAACGGAGGAAAAGGCACCTTTGGAATCAGCAAAATCTTCCCTGGTGAGAAGCTGAATGTCCCTGAGCAGGTCACCCACCTGCTCAGGGACAAGCCAGAAGAAGAAGAAAGAAACAAGTGCTGGTGAGAATGTAAAATGGTGCAGCCAGAACAATCTGGTGCTCCTCAGAAAGTTAAACAGAATTGCCATGTGATCCAGCACTCGCACCCCTGGCATAAACCCCCCAAAAAGCCGAGAGCTGGTACTCAAACACAGACTCGTATGTTCACTGCTCGCAATGGCCCACATATGGAGACAACCCAAGTACCCAGCAACTGATGAAGGGACAAAGAATGTGTGGTGGACCCACACAACAGTACGGAGGGAGGGAGGTACGGGAAGGGGAATGAAGGGGACATCAGTCCTGAGCAGGAGACAGGAGCCGGTTCTGTTTCCGCCACTGTGACTTTAGCCAAGCCCTTAGCCTCTCTGGACCTCTGTTTCCTTATCCAGAACCTGGGCAACACAGTGACTGTTGGCTTCATGATTCGAAGGAACAACGCGGTGCCTACCACACAAATACTACTAGGAAAAATAGTCATCATCATCGCTCTGTCATTCCTGCTATCCCTGTGACGTTGGGAGCAAGGGCAGGAGAGCAGACACGGCCGCAGAGAACCTGGAGGGATGGGCCAGGGGGTGTATGGGACCAAGGAATGAGAGGTGGTCTCCTTAGTGACCAGGCAGATGGCACTGACCACAGATAGGGCCGGAGGACCCAGCTGGGCTGGTCCTGTACCTGCAGCTTGCTGAGGCTGCCCACCAGGATGTCTGTCTGGGCAGCGGAATCAGGCCCCAGGACACTCGGGGCTCCGAAGGCCAGACTCGGGCCCTCCCCCACCGCAGCTCCGCGCCGGACCCTCAGCCTGAATCACCCGGATCCGAGCTGCCAGTCCCCTGGCCCACAGCCCGACCTGGAGGGGCACGGAAAGGGAAGGGTTAAGCTACCGCGCCGCGCCGGGTTGGGGGTTGGAAGGGGGAGCTGCCGCCGCCGGCGAGTCGTCGCGATTGGCTCGGCCGCAGGACCCGGGGGCAGCTGCGGGCGGACGGCCGCCCAGACTTCCCGGACGCGCCTGGCGCCTCCGCTGCGCCGCCGGCGGCCTCCGGGGACGCGCTGCCCGGCTGCCTGGGGACAGCTCCGCTCCAGCGCCAGCCCCCTCCCTCCCCCCAAGTCTCCCGCCCCCCCTGGGGGGCGGTGGGGACTGTCTTTCTCGGTGCTTGTCAACCGCAGCGACAGCGAGGTTGTCAGCGCGCTCCAAGGCTGCCACTAGAAAGGGTGCCCCCCAGCCAGCCAGCGTGGGTGCCCCTCCCCGCAGACTCCTGCAGGGCCGAATCGGTTTGTCCTGATGTCTAGGCATGGGGCAATCTGCCAGGTCCCACGAAGCTGGGGGTAGGAGCTGGCCCTTGGGCTGATCACTCCTAGGAAAAAGCCAGGTCTGGATGCTTTGCCCTCGCCTCTCCAGGCCCACCCACCCCCCGGCCTCCAGGAGCTTCTCATACCATACAAATAGGGGTGGACTTGTTCCCTGGGCACACTGTGCCTGCCAGCACCCTCCTGGGGAGCCCTCAGCCCCCCCACCGTGGCCAGAGACCTTGCCGTGGGGAGCAGGCCAGCACGCTCCCCCTACCACCGCTGGCTGGACTCCCAGCTGGAGATGGAAGAGGCTCCAGAAAACCCAAAGCTAGAGGCTCTAAATGTATGTGACAAGTGTTGATCGTCTCGGCTGGTATTTTAAAAAGTGTAGGTAGGCTCATGCTGGTGAGACGGAGCTGCTGGAACGGATATCACTTCAGAGAGTTTCCGTGCAAATGGAAGACAAGGTTAAGACTAAAACGAGGAAGACATTATGGACGTGTTTTCTCCACTTTCTGTCTGGACCCTGCAGCCTCAGCCCAGAGCGAGATTTGGGGGAGGACGTCTGCACTTCCCTACCTGCGCCGGGCCTCCTTTTCCTCATGAGGAGCCTGGACCCCCGGCTTCATCCTCGGCCTCCCTGACCCGCGCCCCGCTGCCAGCCACCCTATGTTGGCTCCGCCCTCCTCACCCCTCCAAGGCTGCTCTCCCTCTGTGAAGGGCGAGAGTCTCTGCAAGGGGAGGAGCGGTCACCTGTCCCACTCCCTGAACTGTGTGTCACGATACAATGACTCATCCTCAGCCAGTGATAGGTGAAACCAGTCTAGAGGCGACCGCACAGAGTGGGGGTGGGGTGCCCCATTCAGGGTTTCTGGGCTCAGTCGAGGGAAACGCAGGTGAATTGTCTGTTGGTCAGCACGCAGCCTGGCGAGGACCAAGTGAGTAGATTTGTGTCCCCTAATGCGCACTCTCAGTACCAAGATGTGTACGTGATCCGTGTTGGTGTGTGCTGAGCCGCCTGTCTGCCCTGCAGAGGGATGACGGGGGGGGGGGGGGGTGCTGAGCCCGGAAGCAGCTGGGATGCGTGTCCAGGCGAGGCTGGAGAGAGAGGCTGTAAGCCCAGAGGAAGGGGCTGGAGAGATCGGAGAGCTGTGGTGAGCCGAGGAATGGGGCGCTGGGGTGGGAGGAAGGAGGGGCTGGGTGTCCATGAGCTTCGGCTGGTGCTGGAAGAGCAGGAGGAAGGGTGACCCTGACCTTGTCGCTGCGGGGACGCACCCTCCAGCAGCTTCAGAAGTCAGATGAACCCCATACTAACTGGAGCCTCTGGACTTGGAGGTATCCAGAGGCCAGGCAACTCACAGCCCCAGGCAACAGAATGATATCCAACGTCTCCTCTGGATCCTTCTGGGTCCCCTGCTTTCTTCTGCTCGCAGCCCAGGAATCCATGAGAACTCCTTAGCTGATAACAAAAGGGTTAATTAATAATCAAAATGATGAGCTCAGGGGCAGGCCTTGGCCCAGAGCAGCTGTGGGCTCCTGTGCTAAAGCGCAGAGGTCCAGAGGACCAGACCCCAAAGCTACTCTGCCGCCTGCCAGCTGCCGTCTGTAAAAGGCGGAAAGAGCACCTATCACACAGGTTGGTCTAAGAGCACTTGAGAGTATGCTTATGAAAACTGCGTCATTAGGACACCGGTTTCCAAGGCCTCCTGAGTGCTGGCTAGCCCCTGGAGTAGAGGGGGACCCCTCTGGGGCTCACAGTGTTCGGGTAGAAAGAGCAGATTCCCGTGCAAGTCCAGTGCAGAGTCAGAGTGCTGGAAAGGCAGGGAAGTGTGCTCAGGAGTTCGAGGCCAATGGACTCATTCGGACCACAGAGATCCAGGAAGCTTCAAAGAGGGAGCAGCATTTGAGATTGGCATGGAAGGATGAGTAGAATTGGACAGAGGGTACTGGTACCAAAGAGCTGTTCTGGAATGTGGGTGGTCCAGCCTGCTTCCTTTCCCGACCCCTACACCGGGAAGAAAGGGCCGTGAGAACTGTTCACTTTTGTGCCTGGCACAGAGACAGACTTCGAGCTGATTGAGAAAACCGGAGGGAAACGATAAATGTGTGTTCACCTTGCAGACGGTGGGGCCATGGCGTTCATGAGTTGAGAAATGACAGCTTGAACATTCTGGACAGTATGGGAGAGGCCAGTGGGGAAAGAGTGGGACCCTGTGAGGGCTGCCCACAAGGCCACACTCAGGGGAGCAGGAGCGGGACAAGAAGGAGGGGTCTCGTCGGACAGACAACTCAAGCTTGGGAGCAAAATGCCCGGCAGAGGGTCTGCGGTGTCTGTGGCCTTTGAGCATTGAGCTTCCCATAGTCACTGCCTTTGAAAACAGTGCCTCATGGGCACAGAGGTCACCTCCCAGGAGAAACACTGGCCTCTAAGCTCCCCGGGGGTGACCAGGGGTAGCATCACCCCCCATGTAAGCCTCTGACGTGGAGTTCCCAGATGTTCAACCTTGATGCTGGCTGTGCTGAACATGGGTGACATCTTTTTTATTACTATTATTTGTTGATTTAACAGAGAGAGAGCACAGCAGAGGGAGCGCCAAAGGAAGAGGGAGAAGCAGGCTCCCCGCTGAGCAGGGAGCCCGATGCGATGTGGGGCTCGGTCTCAGGACTCTGGGATCATGACCTGCGCCGAAAGCAGAGGCTCAACAGTCGGAGCCCTCCAGGCGCCCCAGCGGATGGCATTTTGAACTGACACCAGGTTCCTCGCTGAGAAAGAAGAGGCTCACCTGCCACTCAGAGACTGTCTGGCTCATTGGGGCCTTTGGGTCCAACATGTTCCCCAAACAGAAGAACCAGAGCCCGGTTCAAGACCAAGACTCAGGTAGATGAGTCTCTCATTCTCCGTTCTGTCGCCCCACCCTCCTCCGGCATGTCCCATTCCTGATGCTGTCTGTCCATCTGTCTGCAGAGCTAGAAGCCCAGACCCTGGTTACCTGCAGGTCAGACGTCCACCTCCTCCAGGTACCATGCCCCGGGCTGCTTCTTTGGCCAGAGGGCCAGCCCTGATGAGTTCCACCCTTCTGAGCTCCCGGTGTCAGAAATACCCTGTCCTTGGAGTCCCTGGCCAGTGACGGGCCAAGATATGAACCCACCTGTTTCAGACAATGTCCATTCCTCCCTGTGTCGTATGGGCACACGCATGTTAGCGTGTGTGTTTATGACCAAGGCCACTGTTCACACTGTCTGTAGAGTAGCCACTTTCAGGTAATAAAACAAAGCCAACATCTTTAAAGCTTCTCTCCACTCCCAGAGACTTTCCAAGATTGAATTTCCTCCCCTAGTGGCAGCATCCTAGGGCCCTGGTGATGAAGCCCTCCCAGCTGAGGGATGGAGCCCTGGTCCGCAGCCCGTCAGGCTCTCCCCGCAGTGGACTTAGCCCCCACTCCCAGCTCGTGCTGCTCCAGGCAGAGGTGCCCTTCCGCGGGCCATGGGCTGTGGCCTATTTCCTCTTTCCCTGTCCTCCTGGTCCCCACGGCAAAGCTACGATTGGCTGAAAGGTCCCAGAGGTGGAAGTGGCCAGTGGACACCAGGCTGGGCGTGCTTCAGGGAGCTGCGCCTTTCAGGGCCCTGACTACGGAATCCCCTCTGATGCCTCTGCCCTGGGCTGAAGTTCAGGATGACCCAGACCTTTCCAGGCCGTGAGGGGTCAGCAAGCGCTGAGGCCAAGGGTCTGTTGTGTGGCAGGTTGTGCGGGCCATGGAGCTGGGTCACATAAGCAGTCCAAGCTCGCTCAGAAAACCTTCACTGAGAGCCTCCCGTATGCAAGGCCTGCACCAGGGCTGGAGCACACCCTGGGCACACTCACGGGACAGATGTTTGGACAAGACAGAGCAGCCAGACATAGCTGCCTCCCAGAAACAACGCAAACACCAGACAAAGTACAGAAAACGTGGCCCTCAAAACACTGGGCATCGGGGGATGAAAGAGGGGAAGTCCCTGGAGACCCCGGCTCCGTTCTGAGCATTTCCAGCTGTGGTACAGGGAGGGGACCCAGCAGCTCCGGGGGCCCCACAGGGCAGACACGGTGCTGGGATTCCCAGGAAGCCAAGGCCTCCAGAGTCTGCGGAGCACGGGGGAGGAGAGAGTCCTAGAGATCCGCAGAGCGTGAGGACCATGCCCGAAGCCAGGAACACCACAGGGAGGGTCACGGCCAGTCCTGCCCAGAGCTCCCACGGGGCTGTGGGGCGTGCTTGGTCCAGTGGTCAGTCTGGAAGACCTCACCTCACTGGGGCGGAGTACCAGTTGGGTCTTGCCACCATAAAATGGGACAAAATTAGGCCTAAACCAAAAGCTGCTCTGGTTCTCCCGGCAAAGCCTAAAAGCAAGACCCGAAGGGACCAAATTTCTTCCAAATGACTTCATAATGTCCAGAACAAAGTCCAAGAATAATTTTGAAAATAGCACCCATCAAAGTTCACAATCCTAGTCACCCGGTGAAAAAATCACCAGGCACGCAAGGAAGCAGGAAAATGCAACCCATGAGAAGGAAAATCAGTCACTTGAGGTTGACCCAGAAAGGACAGGATGGCAGGATGAGAGCACAGGGCATGACAGGCCCACTATGACTATCTCTGGGTGTCCAGGAAGCCAGAGGACAGGCTGACTGCGTTAAGTGGGGACCTTCTGGGGCTGCTAAGAGGAGGTCAGTTCTGGGAAGGGGGTGGACTGCTTGGATGCAGAGAGAGGAGGAGCTCTGCTGGGAGGACTTGGGCTCTGACCCAGACCCTGCAGGCGGCTGCCCATGGCAGCTGGATGAGCCCCCTCCAGCCCGCCCATGCAGACTTGGGATGCCTGCCCACAGCAGGTGCTGGACGCATATTAATCGTCCTGTTTATTCTCCTTCCCGTTTTACAGGTGGAGACTCCACAAGGCCACGCAGCCAAGAAGTGGTAGGTTCAGGGCCCACCCCCAGGTCGTACACGCTGGTGGGTTGGAGGTAGGCTTAGTGTATAATCCGAGGAAGCCAAGACAGGAGGCGCCTCAGAGTTCAGGTACCAGTAGCTGGCAGGAGGCAGATGGCCGTGCCCACACCCCGACTCCTTCCACATCCTCCATGCAGGGCATCTGGAGTCTGGAGCCCCCACCCCAATTTCCCAACCTTGCCTCAGCCTCCCCAGTTTGTGGGTAGAGACAGGGAACCCCAGTGGACAGGCTGGGAGCCCTGCCTGAGGGCACTCACTTCAGTAATTACCGGAATTGCCGCAGTCACCGCTTGGCTGCAACACCCTCTGCAGCCTTTGCACTCAGCCCCCTCCTCTGCACAGCTCAGCAGCTCCAACCCGGGGGCAGATGCACAGCCGGGGCACAGCACCGGCTCCCCCAACAGGCCCCGCCCTGCTGCAGCCTGGGCCCCGGGGACCTCCAGCAGCACCCAAATCTAGACTCTCCTCCATGCCTGCCCACCGGACCGAGAGCCCAGGGCTGGACACAGGAAAACCAAATGAGCCGGGAGGGCGTGCCACGGCTGCAGGTGTGCGCCCTCAGGGACGGGCCCGCGCACCCACCCGGGAAGGCACGTTCACACCCAGAGGAGCAGACACGAACCCAGATACAGACCTTTCCCTTCCCAGCCAGGGGGGTGGGCCAAGGTGGGGGGGGCGGTGTGTGGGCCTCTCTTGTGCTCCTCGTAACGACCACTGCCCTTTCTGAGCAAGAACCGTGTCCGGGAGCCTGCAGTTGCTTGACCGACCTCCGCGGCTTGCAGAGGCGGAGGGTCTGAGGCTCAGAGAACAAAACGGCAAAGCTTGCCGAGCTCCAGAATTGGCCTCAGGGCCAGCAGCAGCCCCTAAGCCTGCACCGAAGGTCCAGGGTCCTGCCAGGGAGGGGCTGGGGCGGGCGCAATGAGCTTCCTCACCCGGAGCCTCCACAACAAACAGCCGCTCAGAGTCAGGCCGAGGCAGGCGCGGGACCGCCGCTGGCTCCTGCCAGGCCCTGGCAGATGAGCGATGGCAGGCTGAGCGATAAGAAACTAATAATTTATGTTTCCAGCTCCCGCGGCCGCGGCGCCAAGGGAAGGCTGGGCCACAGCCTCCTCACACTGAGCGGCCGCGGTCCTTTATTGCACAAATTATTAACGACCAGAGATGAACGACTCTATAATCAGATCACGGCTGCCAGCGCTTTTCATTTCATTTATTTGTATAAATCCTGAAGTCAGCCTAGCCTGAGCTCCGAAAGCCGGTCTCGTGCTGACGGGTGCTCGGGCATCCACCTGGACAGAGCACACCCCTCCCCCCGCACACCCAGGACTCCATGGGGTGCTGAAGACAGAGGGTGGCCAGGAGGGGGGCAGGGAGATGGGCCTGACTGAGCTGGGCCCCTGGGCTGGGGTCAGGACTCTGTCCTCTAGCCTGCCTCAGGGCTGTCTCCTACCTATTCTCAGGGCCAGGGGCTAGCCCAGGGCTCGGTGGGGAGAGACATCTCGCCTGTCCCCCGCACACACACCTCCGCTTCCCGCCTGTCTTCACCCTTCTTCCCCAGCGCCTGCCTCTTCACACTGATGGTCCGGGCCAGCAGCAGCCCCTGGCCCTGTGCCCCACTCTGTCTGCTTCTCCCGCCTGCCTCCCAGCCTCCTTCCCCTTCTCGGTCTGATCCCTCCTCTACCCCCCACCCCCCGCGCCTGTCCTGCTGCTGGGCTGGGCTGTCCTCCCTTGGGTGCGGGGACTCAGACCATGAGGTTCCTATGTCAGCGCTGAGGACTGAGCTGCCCGTGGCCCTCTCCCAAGCCCACTTTTAATCCCATTGACCTCTCGTTATACTACAGCGCATAAATTCAGATTTGGAGAGCTTATGTTCCATCATAAATTGGGCTGGCAGACTTCCGATCAACAAGATAAAGCTGTCTCCTGTGAGGTGGGTGTTTTATTAGTCTTGGCCTCGGTGCTGCAGCCACTGGGACCGGGGGAGGGGCTGAGTCGTCCGCGCTGGACCCTCCCGTGCTGTTCAGAGCCGCCCGACAGTGCCCAGGGATCTGAGGGCTTCCTGTCCTCACGGGCAGGCACCAGGAACATAGGCACCCCCTGGCCTAGGCTGTAACTGCCACTAGACCCCCATCCCCCATCACCAGACTCAGTCCCCAGGCTGGGCACTCGAGGGTCAAGACAGAGGCTCAGTGTGCAGCCAGGCACGTGTCTGTGTGCACCCCTCCCTCCCGGTAGACCTCTGAGATCCTGGCCAGAGCAGAGTAGGGTTCGGGGACAGGGGCAGCTGGTCCTGCCTGGGAACCCTGGGGGCCAAATGGCTGGAGGAGGGGCCAGAAAGAGGGAAGTCAAGCCCCCGGCTCCAGAGATGTGATGGCCTGGCCCAGCTCTGTACTTGCCGGTGCCGACACAGACGGCGTGGGGAGGTCTTGGCAGCTGTGTACCACTCTGGGCTCCTGCCCCTCGCCCAGAACTGGGAGTGATGTCTGCTGGCCTTTCCTGCCCCTCCCTAGAGCTCGGGTCTTTCTTCGCAATCTCAGTCTCTGTCAATACCGCCTCCCTCTGCCACCGCCACTTCCAGCCCAACTTTCGTGCCAGCCCGCCAGAACCGCTTCTCTGCGAAGTCACCCAAATCAACATCCCCAAGGGGACCCCGCCTGGCCCCTCTGAGCACCCTTGTCTGCCAACACCCTTGTCTCAGCAACACAGTAAGAAGCCTGTGGGTCCAGGGTATGCGCTGGTGTCCTGGGGGTACAGGGGAATCTGACAGGAAAGGAAGATAATCCAGGGAGGCTTCTAGGAGGAGGCATTGCTGCTGTAAGTCTCGAAGGTAAGTGAGTGATAGCAGAACCGACACGGAGGGTGCGGAACCCGGATCCCCGGTGCTACTGGAGACCACAGAACACTTGCTTTTAATATCCCGTAAAACCAGAAGGAAAAAAATATGAATAATGAATATACAAATAATATGAACTATTGTGAATAATATGAATATTAAGATATGAATAATAATTTTGAATAATGAATCTACCATGGATTATATTTGTCTTTATATTGCTAGAATTTTAAAGACTTTATTTATTTATTTGACAGACAGAGATCACAAGTACACAGAGAGGCAGGCAGAGAGAGAGGAGGAAGCAGGCTCCCTGCTGAGCAGAGCCCGACGTGGGACTCGATCCCAGGACCCTGGGACCATGACCTGAGCGGAAGGCAGAGGCTTTAACCCACTGAGCCGTCCAGGTGCCCCTATATTGATAGAGTTCTAAAACAGAATTTAAAGATTTCCAGCAGAGAAAAGGACTCCCGAATGCAAAAGTTGCTGCACGCACGGTAAGGGAGCCACGGAATGGTGCTATTAGGGAGGGTGCTCTGGGACAAAGGCAACAACTCAGCCATGCTCAGACACTGAAGGAAGACAGGGAAGCAGGAAGTTGAGGCCTGGGGCAGAGGCAAGGTCTGGAGGCCAAGGGTCCTGGACTGCTCCCGAGAGCCCCTGGAGAACAAGATGTGGCCGTCAGGCACCGGGTGAGTGGGGGCAGAGTCGGGGCGTGTCGCAGAAATACCGCAGCTGAGAGGGGCCAGATGAGGTATTTGCAGGAAAGGGATCTAGAAGGGAGCACAGATGAGCCTTGCTGCTTGACTAACGGGGAGGAGCATGGTGCCTGCTCTCTGAGGGACTGTGCACGGGATGGGACTGACCGCATGGTGGCGGGAAGGGGGCTCAGGGGGCTGCGGGGTGGATGCCTAGGGCAGGCTATAGTCTCCTGAGTGTCCGGACTGAAGCTGGAGATTCAGGGTCATGGTCTGTAAAGGAAACTACAGACGTACTTGGGAAGGAGAAGAGTGCCTGGTGTCGAACCTGCCACTCACCCAGTCACCCGTCACCCGCTCATTCACCATCAATCCATCTCCCCACCCATCTGCCCCTCAAGCCAGCCTATGTTGGAGGGGTGGGTGCGGCAGGAATGAGAGGTGAGGCTGATCTGAGGAAACGGTCTCAGGGCATGGGACCACGAGGGCCCCCTCATCTAATACATAGCAAGGCGTCCACTAGAAGCGCTAAGAAAAATCCCAACGTGTGGAGGCCAAGACAGGGTATCAAGCGGAAGCTGAGGAGTTTGCCAAGGGCTGTGTTCCAGCTGGAAGGTGGAGGACCCAGCAGGAGTCCTGGCTTTGCCCCTCACCAGTCACATACAAGCCACCATGTCTCTGAGGCCCCAGGAGCTCAAGGGCCCACACGTACCTGCTGGACCTTAGACACGCTGTCACTCAACAGCCAGCATGTGGCAGACTCGGCTTTGGCAAGGCCACCCAGTCTCTGGAAGAATGCTCTGTCTGTGCTCCTGGAAGGGCTCTAGAGCATGCTGACGTCTGTTAGCCTCCACAAGTGCACAGAGCATCAAGGGTCAGGCTCCTTCGTCCTGAGCAGGGCTCGAGGACCCCACATTTGGGGTCGTCCCCCCCCAGGCAACGCGGAGGTAAAAACCTCCTCAGACCAGCCCAGTCTTCCCAGATGCCTCTTCTGCTCCCACTTCCCCCAGGCCTTCAAGCAGCCTGGCCAGTCTGCAGGCGGGAAGCCCCCAAGCACCAACCTGGGACTTTGTTAAATGCCCAGGAAAATGCGCCAGGACGTGGCCTTGGACAAAGCCCTGGAGTCGCTCCCCTTCCCTGGCCGGAGGCAGGTTCAGGTCCGGCCTCTGCAAATGGGCTCTGCGCAGGGTCTCGGCCCATACCAGGCTGTGCTCCTCAGCCCCCCCACTGCGGAGACTGCCCCTGGGGCACCGTGCCTAACTTCAGAAGGTTGGACGTCAGAGTTCCCGCTGTCATGGCACAATGCGCAAGGTCACTCCATCGTGGAACCACAGAAACCAGCGCAGAAGGCGCCAAGACCACGGACGACTTGGTCTGGTGCAGTAACAAAGGAGCATCCCACCAGGGGCGTCTGGGCGGCTCAGCGGGTTGAGCGTCTGACTCTTGGTTTCAGGTGCATCCCAGGACGTGCGACTGGACCTCGCACCGGGCTCGCCACTCAGCGAGGAGTCTGCTTCCCCTCTCGCTCCCTGTCTGTTCCCCACCCCGTCAAAATAAATAAATCTTCAAAAATAAAGAAAAATACGTGAAACTTCGGCTCAGACGGGCGCTCACAAAGACGTCCGTGCACTGAGCACGCCCCAGGAAATCGCCAACTCAACCCGCCCTTGGAGGAATGCGCCCATTGTCGAGGACTGGGACTTGCATGGGGGCAGGCTAAGTTGGTGACCTGAAAAAGCCAGCCTGGGCTGCACTTGTGAAACCGTAAAACTCACGGACCGCCTCAGCTTGCTCCTGCTGAAAGTCCTTGATGTGACAAATCAGTGCTGTCAAAGTGACTGTTGGTGTCCCTGGCGACCCTGACGGTGATACCCAGACCACCCACCCTCCTCCCCGTGTGGGCAGGTGCAGACTTGCAGTCCCGCTGGAACATAGTGCCTGACGCCCTGCCGCGAGGCTGGAGAACATTCTCTCTCTGTCTCTGGTGAAGAGGGTGCCTGCGGCCAAACTCTTAACAAGCTTCTGGGAAGACGAGGGTATTCAGAGTCCTGCCTGGGCAGAAGCCCAGTGGACAGGTGCTGCGAGAAGGGTGAGCAGGCACAGGGCTGCCCCAGGCCAGGGAGGCCAGCCTCGGCTGGGTGGGCTTCACCAGCACAGACCCCTGTGTGCAGCCCTCAAATGCTGATGTGGGGGTAGGTCAGAGAGCAGAAGTCCTGCTCGTAGGGACCTCACGCTTGGCAGGAAGTCCAACGTGTAAACGGTGGCTCCAAGGGCCAGGCTGGAGGCCCACACAGCCTGGGAGGCTTTCAGAGCCGGGCCTGGAGCTGGCAGCTGTCGCACCTGCCCTCCGCCACCTGAGCCCTCGCTCCAGGCTCCCTCTGCCTCCAGGCTTTCCGCGCTGAGGGTCCCCCTGAGGCTCCCCTCTCCTCCTTCGACTTCCACCCAGCAGCCCTGGCAGGGAGCTCAACTCTGAACCCCCCCCCAATATCCCAGCCACTCCTCCCCCGACACCCACGCCGCCCACGCAGGCCGCCCACCGCCTTGTGACTTGGAGGATGGCGCACCATAATGTCTCCGTGAGGACTGCCGTAGGTTCCCGATGCTCACAGGTCGGCCCAGGCCAAGACGGGCGACCATATAGAGGGACTGCATAGAGGGACCATGTGACCAGCCGAGTCGGGATGGAGCCTCCGGGGCCTACACCCCCACATTGAGGAGCATGGTCCCTAAGGCCTTCATGTGGGATCGACGCTGAGTGTGAGCCGACGTGGACGGCAGGACGGTGGTCACAGGAGAAGGGAAGCACAGTCACGTATGAGCACACAGTAAGGACACACACGAGCACACAGGTAACCCTCCGCTCTCAGGTCACACTCAGCCCCCGCCGGCTCATTCCTGAGACCCAGGGCTGTAATGGGACCGGAGCTGAGTCCACGTGCTGTACCCGAGCCCCGCTACTCCACTCTGGGCATCTCCCTGACCTAACATCTGAAGGAGGGGGTGGCTGGTGCTGCAGAGGGTTGTGCCAGGAGGGACGAGGACCACCTGGGGCTGGAGCACCCACACCCGCCCAGCAGGGCACCAGCTGCCCCCGAGGGTCCTCTCAACCCTGTGTCCACCGCAAGCCATGTCCAGGCAGCAATGTCCCAAGGGAGAGACGGGGTGAACGCAGCCCTCATGCCCGTTCACTGGGAAAGATTCTCTTGCCCCTAGGGCCCTGGAAGACTGTTCCTGCCGTTCGCTCCACCCTGCCTCGCAGGGAAGCTGCCCGTGGTCCTGCACTCTGGGCCCGTTTATGGAGAAAGCACCCAGGTGTATCAGGCCTGCCTCACCGTGTGGACCAGAGCACCTGTCGCCGCGTCTCACCCTGACGGCGCCCCTCTGGGCCAAAGGGAACAGATTTTGTGTCCCTGTGTCTCCTTTTCAGACAGAGAGACTCAGGTTCAAAGAAGGGCAGAGAAGACTCGCTCACTCCATGGCTGGCCGGGAGGTCCCAAATCTCAAGCCACTGCAGAGTCTGCGCTCCTTACAGCCTGGGTCAGCCTAGCCCAGCATAACCCCGGGCCCAAAGGGCCCGCAGCGCCCTGCAGGCTGCTGGGAAGCAGGCCCTGCTCTCCATGCCCCGGGGCAGGGAGTGGGGGTCTTCCTGCCTCCTCAAGAGGGGCCAGACCTGCAGAGCCAGCGGCAGCCAGACTCCCGCCCGTGCTGCCAGACCAACAAGCGCCTCCGAACGTCAGAGTACCCGGCGTACACAGCACCCGGTTCACCCCGCGCCTTGAGCTCAGTGGTGTTGTCTGTGCGTGTGTCTGAGAAAGTGTGTGTGCGTGAGCTTCTGTGTGACACGGCAGATGAGTATCATGTTACCAGTGCTCTGGCAGCGTGGGCCCTGTGGGTGCCCCAAGTCTGCACACCCACGGGGAACCGAAGCTTAACCCCAGGTCTTGTGTCCTTGCCCCTTTAAATAGCGTATGTTAAGGTCAGTGGACAGAGCCCGGTGGCCTGCAGCAGACACATTCCTGGAAGCTCTGGCCACTCTAGCCCAGAGCCTGAGGGAGCCCCAGCTGATTCATCACTGCCCTTTGACCTCCCCGGTTAACCCTTCCTAAACCAGACCCTTGCCCCAGCCCTGCTGTCTTAGCTATAAGGGCTGTATCCACGTGGGGCTCAGGCTGCAAGCCTGTGTGTTTGTGCACAGGACTTGGGGGTGTCTTTCATCCTGGCCGGGGCGTGAGTGACACGTATACTGTGTGTCCATGTTTGTGGCCACGGAGTCAGCATCTGGGCCCGGCCCTGTCCTGTGTGTGCAGCTTTGGGAGTGCTGCGTGTGCTTTTGAGACGCTAGGCGTCTGCGGCTTTCGGGGCCTGCCTGAGCACTCGATGTGCGCACCTCCTCACAGACCAGCCCACCTGTCCCTGCCTGCCTTCCTGCCCTCCCGCCCTGACAGTCACCCTGGACAAGCTCAGCCATACCAGCGGCCCGTATGCACCTGCGAGCTCAGGAACACACACTGTTTGACTCCCAGCCTCGCCTCTGGGAGCCTCGCGGGGTTCCACACCTGGTGCTCAGTGAAGGATGGGCTGGTGAGGGAATGCATTAGAAGGGGCTCCAAGGGGCACAGTCTGGGGATGGGGTAAGCAGGCCCTCCAGGATGGGAGGGAGGCTTCTGGCGGGAGGGCCAGTGGTGGACGGGGTCAGATAGCTCCAGAAGAGGCGGTCAAGGCTGGCCGAGCCTGGGTTGGGGGCAGCAGGGTCTACGGACTGCCCCCGCGCTCCCCGGGGACGTCTGGGGTCACCGTCTGCACCGCCCGGCCCGCGCCGCCCCGCGGGTTATTTATGACCCCCTCCCCCTCCCTGGCGGCGGCGGCGGTGGCGGCGGCGGCGGCGGCCGCCTCTCCGGCCTCGGCCCAGCGGCAAAGGGCCCCCAGCGGGGGGACCGCGAGCAGCGATGCCGCTGCCGAGGCCGTCGAGGGAGTCGGGGCGGGGCCTCTGAGGGCCGGGGGAGGGGCTTTGGCCGCTGATCCCACCTGTGTTCCCCAAAGCGTCACCAGACCTGAATTCCAGGCTGGAGGAGATCCTAGGGCCAAAATTCTGTCCTCCTGACCTCTAGCTCCAGTCAGAAGTGCAGAGGAGCGCGCGGGCTACCAGATGCCGACCGGGACACAGGTGGACAGGAGCGAGAAAGTGAGAGATCCTTGTGGAAGACCTATAATGTCCAGGACAAAGGATGCCTGATCCCTGCGGGAAACAGGCTCTGATCCCGTGAGCGGGAGGGAAACGGGGGTGGGGGGAGGGGTGAACTGATTAGCCAAAGTCCAGGAAGGGGGTTTCCTGAGAGTCATGGCCTGGCCCTTGGAGGAGAATGGGTCCTGCAGGGAGCGTTTAACCCGTCATGGTCTTCTCAGGAAGCCCCCCCCCCCCGCACCCCAGGAGAGGTGGAGCCAGTGAGTACCATGCAGGCCAGCAGGAGCCCGTGGGATTAGCCTGGTGCCTTGCCAGCTGGATCCAGAGTGGGGGCCTTCTTGGCCCGTCCTTCACCACTGTGGGCCTGTTCAGGATGAACGAGGCCAGGGTGAGTCAGGGGTGGTCCTGCAGAAGGGAAGGGAGGTACAAGGTACCAGGTACAAGGTACCAGACCACATGGTACCTTGTCAGATCCAGAGATGAACTTCCCTAGCCTTCCCTTCCCAAACCTCAGTCTAAAGCTCAGGGGTTAGGAGGCCTAAGGGTTGTGAACAGGTGCAGGCAAAAAAACTGAGTGGAGGGGACCGTCTCTCCAAAGCAGTCTCGGGGCTGCAGGCAGCTGGTCGGCCTTCCACTGAGCCCTCTAACCTCTCCAAACTGTGTCCCGACCACAGATTAGCATGATGGCTCTCCCTGGGCCTTGGCTCTGGGGCAGGAACAGCCCCTGCACCCATTAGACAGGGAGCCAGCACACCCGAGAGCAAGACTTGGGCCACAGAAGCTGAGTGTGCACCCGGGTCAGGCACGCACGGGAGTCCACTTTGCACACAGGACAAACCAACTAGGGTCACTCACGTTCACACCCACGCCCACACCGGGCCCCTGAAAGCCCGGCAGGCAGATGTGCAAAGAGCAGAGCAGAAGGGGACATAGAGGGCTGTGGGCTCCCAGACTTGTTCCTAGTCTCAGCACAGACCCTGCTCTCCTAGCTGGTCTGGGGGCTGGCTGGTGCCCCACCTGCGACTGATTTTGGCTGTGAGTGTCAGCACGGGAAAGCAGAGCAGTGGCCAATGGTCAGGCTCACACCCAGCTGGTGCTGGTGCCTGGTAGGAGGTGAGTGATGATGGTGTGTTCCCTCACTTCCTCCCTCCTTGGCACAAGGCGTGCATGGGAGCATGCTCCGCCCCCCAGAGCCTGATCAGACAGAAGCCCCACGAATGCACCTCAGAGGGGTGGAGGTGGGGTCTCAGCGCTGGGATGGGGTCTGAGGCCACTCTCTAGCTCGCTCGGAAAGACAAACCTATCTCCTCAGCTTTCCGTAGGTTTCTGTTTCTCTTCCCGATGATTCTACCCCAAGGCCGACATGCGCGCGTGCAGGGAGATGGGGTTCAACACCAAAGAACAAGCCTCCCTGGTTCCAGGACTGGGCCAAGGCTGACCTGCTTCCTCAAGACACCGAAGTGGATGCGGGTGTAGAGGGTTCCTCTTTCCCAGACTGGCTCATACTAGGGAACAGAAATGTGCTCAGGGGTGCAATCTCACCCACATCGGCCCCTCTTCCTCCCCACGCCCTCCATCCCTCACCCACCTTCCTGCCTCACATACTGTTTGTCCTGGAGTCAGAGAGCCCGGATTTAAAACCGCTCATTACGTGACCTCTCTGTGTCTCAGCCTCCTCCTGTATAAAGTGAGAACGATGAGGAAACGTCGTCCTGCGACGACCCAGTGACCTCGGCCATGTCAAGTGCAGATCAACCGACAGACTCATTGTAGTCCCAGAACCGGAACCTCCCGACACACACGTGCCAACCCTGCAGATGCAGGGACCCCCACGCCCCGCCCTCCGCCGCTGCGAAAACCCTCCCCGCCAGAACCCGGCCCGCGGGCCGCTCCTAGCCACAGAGCCCGCCTCCGCCTCCGGCCTCCGCCCCCCACGTGCAGTCCGGGCGTCCCGCGGACTGACTCCCTCGACCACCGCGCGGTGGGTGCGCGCAGCTCCCCGCTAGCATGCGCCCCATCCCACACCCTCGCCCACTCGGAAACAGGGCAGGGGTGCAGCCCTGTCCCGCCGCCCCCGCCGCCAGCCGCGGGAGCCCAGTCGGCCGTCACGCACCCCCTGCTGGAGCCCGCGCCCGCCCGCCCGCCGCGCCAGGGCCGTTTAAATGGGCCAAGTTGTGGCGGCGGCGGCGGCGACGGGAGTCTCCCAAGTCCCTGCCGGGCGGGCGCGCGCCAGTGTGCACGGGTGCGCGGCCCGGGCGGCGGGGCGGGGACCTGGGACCCCCGGGCGGGGCGGGGCTCAGGGCCGGAGACTTCTGGACTCCACCGCCCGGCTGGGCCCCACGGGCGGACCGGCGAGCCGCGCGCGGGGTCGACCCAGGGGGCGCGGGCGCAGGTGGCCGGGCGCCCTGTGGAGCCCTGGGGCCCGCGATCCGGGTCGACGGCAGCTCCGGCAGCACCACGTCTCGGGCGGCCCGGGAAGCGGCCGGAGGCGGCGCGGCGGCAGGTGCCGGGGCGCAGTAGCCGGTGCGGCGGGCGCGCGGCCGGGAGGCCCCTGGGCCCCCACCCCCGGGCCCCGACTCCGGCCCGGGCCCGAACAAGTTGCGCCGGCCGCGGAGAGCCGGGCTACGGGGCCATCGGCCCGCCATGCCGGCGGTCAAGAAGGAGCTCCCAGGCCGCGAGGACCTGGCCCTGGCTCTGGCCACCTTCCACCCGACCCTGGCCGCTCTGCCGCTGCCGCCGCTGCCAGGCTACCTGACGCCGCTGCCCGCCGCGGCCGCCCTGCCCCCGGCCGCCTCGCTCCCCGCCGCGGCCGCCGGCTACGAGGCGCTGCTGGCCGCCCCGCTCCGCTCCCCGCGCGCCTACCTGAGCCTGCACGAGGCCGCCCCGCACCTGCCCCTGCCCCGGGACCCTCTGGCCCTCGAGCGCTTCTCGTCCGCCGCGGCCGCGGCGCCGGACTTCCAGCCGCTGCTGGACAACGGCGAGCCGTGCATCGAGGTGGAGTGCGGCGCCAACCGCGCGCTGCTCTACGTGCGCAAACTCTGCCAAGGCAGCAAGGGTCCGTCCATCCGCCACCGCGGGGAGTGGCTCACACCCAACGAGTTCCAGTTCGTCAGCGGCCGGGAGACGGCCAAGGACTGGAAGCGCAGCATCCGCCACAAAGGTCGGCGCGGGGCGGGCGCGGGGGCGCAGGCCGCTGCGGTCCCTCCCCTCGGCTCCCCAAGGACCCTTGGGTCCGGACCCCCTCATTCTGCCACCTGGGAGGCCATCTCCGCCCAGAGAGGGCGCTGCGACCCTGGGGCTGCCGCAGGGACACTCCCCCCCGCCCCCGCCCCCACCCCCGCTCCCAGCGCGGTCGCCTCGGTGGCCTCCGCCGTTACCCCAGCTTCAGCCGCGGCGCTCTGGGCTCCCGGCGGCACGCGCGCCGGCCCCTCCTCGCACTCGGAAGGTCTTTGCGGGGTTCCTGCGCCTGCGGCCCGCGGGGAGTTGACGGGAACTCGGAGCCTGCGGGGCCCGGCTGGGCGGGACTCCACTTGCCTCCGGGGTCAGGGAGCCACCAGGTTCTGGCGGGAGTAGAGGAGCACGCCGGCGGCCGGGGCGCGGGCGCGAGCTGCTGGACGGACGGGGAAGGTGTAGGGGTGTCGCAGGCAGGTGGGGGCGGCGGGGCGGGGGCGCGCGGCGGGGCGGGGGCGCGCGCGGAGCTGGAGCGCGGCTGGGCTGCGAGCCGCCTGCTTGGCGGAGAGTCTGGCTCCGAGGGCGCGATGTGCGGGCGCCCGAGCAGGCAAGCGGGGAAGCTCAGTGAGCGCCAGGGGCGGGGGTGGCGGTGGGGGTCGTTAGAAAGTTAGGGACCCAGTCGCGCTGGGCTTTTGGGTTCGCGGCTCTGCTGTGGCCGCCCCCTTCCCGCTGCGGGCTCAGGCACAGCCCGGGACCCCGCGGCGCCGCTCCCCTGCGCGCAGGCTCGGCCTTCCCCGGCCGGGTTCCCAGTTCCCCCCGACCGGCCTGGAGAGGGCAGAGCGGGGGGAAGGGACGCAGGGGCCGGGAAGGAGGCCGCCCTCGGTCAGGGGAGGGCGCTTGCCCGGATTTTGAGTTTCTGGGCTCTGCAGATCCTCGCGGCGTCCGCGAGGGTGGGGTGGGCGGCAGGGCCAGGTTAGGGTTCGGAAGTTGGATGTTCATACACGTGCCAGGAAGGGGAACCGGCCTTGCAGCTTCCTGTGCCCCGAAATTGCGCCCGCGTGTGCCGGCTTCCCCTGTGCCCCCGCGCTGCTCTCTCATCGGTCCTGGCTTGGCTCTCTTCCCAGGAAAAAGTCTGAAGACGCTCATGTCCAAGGGGATTCTGCAGGTTCACCCTCCGATCTGCGACTGTCCAGGCTGCCGAATATCCTCTCCGGTGGTGAGATGTGGGAGAAAAGTTGGGGCTTTGGGGGTCTTCCTTCTCCCCTGTGGAACTTGGGCCTGTATTCTACGATCCAGAGTCCTAACCTCAGCCCTGCCGGTGTGCAGGAGTGAGCCCCCAAGGGCAAATAGGGAGACTTTGCTTTGGGTGGGAATCCTAGAGGAGCCTTCTCTTTAGATGCGGGGTCTGACCACTGCCTCTCTTGGAGCCTCTCCTTGGGAGCCTTGGAGCTGCTTCTCCTGAGGTCCTGGGGACAGTCTAGGTTGTAAAGGCCTCCTCCCTGGACAGTGCCATCCAAGTGTGGCCAAGGGACCCTGCCCTGTCACAGGTCTTTGTGGGGAGGGGGCTTGTCACTTTATCAGCAGGCCCGGCTTGGGAGAGGGGCCGACCCTAAGGTAACACTTGTCCTGGGATGAGACACCGTTGGCGGGCCTGGTATGCCCTCTGGGGTGGTCACAGCTTGGACATGGTTAACGTGGGTTAGCACCTGGGATGCCAAGAGCTAGAACCCTGCTGGGCAAAGCCCTGGATATCCAGGAGAGTCTGAGTGAGGGTACATCCCAGATGGGGGCAGAATCTGAGCAGTGGGGGCCTTTGGTGGCAAGAGCTGGAGATGGAGGCTGATATGGGACCCCGAACCCGGTGTAGACGTATATCGGCCCCCTCTTTGGCCTAGGGGAGCAGCAGAGCTTGGGGCTGTGGGCCCCTGAAGCATTGTCACCCACACCCTGTGCCCTCCAGGCAGCAATAGTTGGAGGACTGGTCTGAACAAGAAATTGCGTCTTGAGAGGAACCAGCTTGAGCTGCTAGGGGAGAGCCAGTGAGGGCCCCGGCTCCTGGCGGCGGGTGTTGTGCTGCTCTTCCTGACGCCGTCAGCAGCACACAGCGGCACACAGACAGGGGTGAGAAAGGACCCAAGACACCCACTTGAGCTTCTTTACTTTGGACTGGAAGTAAGAGGGACGAAGGGATGCTTTGGCTTCCTCGTGGACCCTGGAGGCGGGTAACCTGGGCAGACTGGGAAGCCCCAGGCCCAGCTGCGAAGACAGACACCAGATCCGACACACACGGCGTTACAGCCATGCCTCAGTGTGTCCCCACCCCACACACCATGCCGTGGACTTGTCACCGGAGCACGTGCGCACAGGCAGCCCACCCCCTACCCACTAGCACGGTACCTGCCTGGGCAAAACGCCAATCTCCCTCCCCACTGAACCCACCTTTTCAAGCAGCTGGACCCGCAGAAGTCTTCTAGGCACCCTCAGGGGTAGCCTGGGGTTTCTGTTCGGACTGGAAGGCTCCAGCCTGTCTCAACCCACCCCCTCCGGAGGTCTTCCAGAGGAGTGTTGGTTCAGGTGGCTGAGCCCAGCATCGACTTCCCCAGGACATTGCTTGGACTGGGGAGGGGTGGAGAGTTCAGGCAGGGATGAGGCCACAGCCTTGGACTGCCTGCTGGTCTGGGGCTCCCAGGTCCCTGCCCTGTATGAGGGATGCCTCAGACCTGGGCCTGCCTCTCCTGAACCGGATTCCTCCCAGGCCTATCCCTGTACTCCTCCCTTAGGAAGGAGCTGCACAGTCCCTCTTGACTTTCCAGCCCCCACTTGTGCCGCATAGAGATTGTCTTCCTCCATCCCCCACAGCCAGCCCAGAGGTACGTGCACTCCTCATGGTCACAGACACCCCGGGGGCACAGTGGAGGTGTGCCTACGATGCAGGGGTCACAGCCAGGCAAGGTGGCTTTCCCGTGCCCACCCTTGCGTTCTGGGGAGCCTGTGCTTTCAAATCTATGTGCTGCTGAGCAGGGATGAGGGGTTGAGGTTCTGGGTGTGCGTGGGAGGAAAGTATGCTCCCTGTCCTTGGTCAGGGTCAGGGCTGCCCATCCTGGTCCCTTTTCCTCAGCTTCCCTCCCACAGGAGCACCTCCAAGAGCCACCCGAGGCCAGCATAGGTGGTCTGGCCTCATCCCAAGCAGCAGGCTTACCGCTATCGTTTTCCTCTCCTCCTCGTTGTCTTACGGATGAGAAGCAGAGGGAAATATATTTCCTTTTTTTCTGAAGACAGTAGTTGAATTAAAACAGAAAGGCAGGAGAGGAGGTCCTGGAGCTTGGGCCGCAACAGGCTAGAGAAGGGCAGGGCTGAGTGGGACTTCCCAGCTGTGCACACTTCGGACAGGGCAGAATGTTAAAAACATTCCCCTTGGAGCCTGCTGGCTGGCACGGAGGGGCGCGGGGTCCAGACAGGCCGTTCCACTTGTAGCTTTGCCCGCTGTCTCTGTTGCTGTTAGAGCACAGGGCCCAGGCCAGGGTCCCAGAAGGGGCCACAAAGCAGGCCATCTCGTCTTCCAGGCCAACCCTCAGACTCCATTGCCCCCCCACCTGACCCCATCCGGTGTGCCTCACTGAGTGTTGCAGAGAGGAACACGGAGGGTGTCCCAAGTGGATTCAGGAGGGCAGGTATGGGGGAGACTGTGGCTCGGAGAGTCTGGAGGGGGGACCTGGCAAGGGGGTAATTGTGGTCCTCAGACCCAGCGAAGAGACTAGGGCTCCCTGGCCCTCTTGGGAACACTGCCTAAACCTGGAGCTGGGGTGGGCTCGGTCTGAAAAGAAAAAGCCTTCTTTATGCTGGAGAGCAGGAATATAATGGCCGCATAGCTGTCCTTTAGGTCCAGGATGACATTGGTCCAGGGTGAAGCAAAACCCTCCTTCACACTTTCCTCCTCGGGCTCATGGGTATGGTTGTCCTGGCAGCAGGAAAGAGGGTGTTCGTGGGCCCCCAGGTGACTGAAAGATGAGAAAGAATTAGATGGTCCCAAGGTCCTGCCACTTCCGTGAAACAGCAACCCCTTATTAAAGAAGAAGTTTCCCGCACACCAGAAAGTAATCTCTTCCGCGTCCTCTGGGGCAGCAGGGCCCAAAGACCCTGGAGGGAGCTGCGGTGTGTGGTGACCTTGTCTGGTGTGCCCTGAGCAGGCAAGCTCGGGGGGGGTGCCCCCCGTGTCTGTCACAGGGCCTGCCTTCCTGCTCTGACCCCCGGCACCCAGCACACTCACGACATGCAGGTGGGCAGGGAAGAAGTGGGTGTCAAGGAAGAAACCGAGTCGCTGTTTCTGACCCAGAAGGTGGGATCCCTCGGGGCCCATGGGACAAAGGGTCCCCAGCAAGTGACCTGTGAACCCCAGGCCTGCACTTTGCAAGGGGTCAGCAGGATCAGGCCCCAGACTCGGGCTTCAAACCACCCCTGGAACCCTGCATAGGCTAGCAGAGTAGGAAAAGGACTTGGGTTGTCGGGGTCCAGGCAGGAGCTGTGTGGGAGTGTTCAGCACACGAGCAACTGCATGTCGAACGTGGGCAGAACGCAGACGTGCTGTGTTGTGCGAACGTGGCCCTTGGGGCTCCCTGGAGCCAGGGAAAGCGGGGGTCTGCCTCCCGGTGGGCATCGCCACACTCAGGCTGATAGCCTGGGGAGGGAGCCAGCCTGGAGTGCAGAGTCTGGACACAGAAGAGTCCCGAGGGGCCTGGCCAACAGGGGTTGGGGGGGCAGACCCAGGCCTCACCCCTCTGCTCTTGTCTCCGCCTCCAGACACTGGGACTCCGTGGACCCGTGGGCCTGTCCTGCAGGCTAGAAGCCCTGTAGCAGGGCCAGCCATGGTGCCTCTTTGACCTGAGCGGCTGCTCTGAGGGCCGCTGTGGCCCGCACCTGCCCAAGGGGTGGGCCTGGAGTGCAGGCCCCCCAGCAGCTTGAGGGCCCCGGCTCCTCCCAACCTTCTTCCTCTCTTCCCTCCGTGCCCAGAACCGGGGGCGGCTGGCGGACAAGAGGACAGTCGCCCTCCCCGCCGCACGGGTCCTAAAGAAGGAGCTGACCCCCAGCTTCTCGCCCAGTGATGGTGACAGCGATGGGAGCGGCCCGGCCTGTGGGTGGCGGCCAGGCTTGAAACAGGAGGACACCCCGCATGTCCGGATCATGAAGAGAAGGTACCTTTACTAGGGACCAGGGTGGGGAGGGCGCATGGACTCTGGTTGGGACATCTCTGGGTGGCTGAAGGCCAGGCCAGGCCAGGGTGAGGGCCTTTTGCCCCGGGGACGGGGCTCGAGTTTAGCTTGTCATGTCTTGACATCCTCCGAAGCTGAGAGAGCCTGAACCCTGCGTGCCAGGAGGCCGTGGTGAGAACCCACCCTGCCCCCACCTGGAGGGAGGGGGTGGATGTGGCTCCATGTGGGGAAGGGAGGGGGCTCTAGGAAGGGCCAGGGGCTCCAGGAGGAGGGTCAGGGAGACCCAGGAAGGGAGGGCCCTGCACCACCGCAGCCAGGCGGAGAGAAAGGATCCGAGCAGCCCCTCCCCCGGGAGCGGCCCCTAAAACCCACGTGCTCATTCCTCTTGGCAGGCAGTGGCCCTCCCGGCCCTCCACTGTCCCTTCCAGGCTCCCACGGTCTCCTCCCCCCTCTGCCCGCTCACCTCTTCACCCCACCGCCTGCCTGTTGTCCGTCCGTTCACTTGTCTGTCCTTCTAGCACGTTACTCCCCCCAGAGTCTCCAGGCTTGTTCTCTTCCCAGCTGGTCTCTGAACAGGTTCCAGCTTCTCCTCAAACAGCCCTCCCTGACCCCAGCAGCCCCGCTTCCCAGCCCTCCAGCGCACGCCTGCTGCGGGGACACACCCAGTCTGCAGCCGCCAGCCCTCAGCCCGAGGGGCTTTCTGGGGACAGTGCTGTGGGCGAGGGGACAGGCCCAGGGCAGAGCTGTGTCCCTACTTGACCTCTCGGCCGACAACCCTCCGACCTACAGAGCGAGGCAGGAGGCCGACCCGCAGCCGCCGGGACCGGGAAGCCACCCCCCCCCCCCCCCGGGCTGCCCCCGGCCCACTGCTGTGGCCGCCCCGGGCCTCAGTCCCAACCAACCTGGCGGAGCTGCTCCAAGCACTCGGAATTTGGCTCAGTCGGTGGCTGATGGGCGGGAGAGGCTGGGCCCGCACCCGGAGCCCAGTGTGGCCACTCTTCTGGGTTCGCTGCCCCAAGAAGGAGAGCTGTGGCTGCCTCAAGGCTGTCCTCCCGATTCCTTTGTCCGGTGAGGCCAGGAGTCGGCTCCTGCCTCATGGTTCTGTGCTGGCGGCAGCCACGGCTGCTGGAGCTGGTACCAGACGGCAGCAGAGACAGACCCAAGCAGCCCAGTTCCCTGGGGGCCAGCGCTCGGGGCGGAGGAGGGCCGTGCCATCCTGCGATGGCAGGATGGTACCTGCGATTCAGGTACCAGACCCTGGAGGCCAGCCTGACCCTCTGTTTCTCTCCTTGCAGAGTCCACACCCACTGGGACGTGAACATCTCCTTCCGAGAGACGTCCTGCAGGTAGGGGCCGGGCCCCGGCCAGGCTGATCCCCACACACTGTGCGTGGGCCGGATGGCGCCCTGTTGCTCCCCGGGCCCGCTCCTAACTCTCCAGCCACTGTCCCCTCCTCCCTCCACACTCTGTGCTGGGTCTGTCTGTTGGTGACCGGGCCCTGACAGCAGTGAAAGTGTGGGTTCTGGGCACCACCTGCCTGCACGGGACTGGCCATTTGAGTCGGTCTGCCCAAAGAGGACGCCATGACCTCTCCCTCCCACCCTCCCAAAGACCCCCCGGGGGGACGAGGATGGTGATGTGTGCATGGGGTCTCCTCGGTGCAGAGACATTCAGTAGGGACAGAGCTTGCCTGCGAATTGTGGAAGAACAAGGGAAGGGGCGGGGGTGGCGGCAGGTCTGGCCCCAGAATGCTAAAGGACTTTGGGAGCCGAGCCTATGGGACGGGGTGCTTCGGGCAGTGAGGGGCCGCCCGGCTTCTTGAGCAGAGTGTGTGTTTTCATGGGCCCTTCTGGAGGCCCTGCCCGGGAGGCAGGAGGTTTGCTCCAGGCGGCTGTGCTTCAGGCTGTGGCAGCACGAAGGAGGGCAGGGGACTGCGGACCCAAGGAGATAAAAATGAGGGAACCTGAAGAGGAGGCTGGGGGGTCTAGAGCCCAAGTTCTAGATTCCAAACGAGCCAAAGATGGTCAGTCTGTGGGTGGAGCCCAGGCTGTGGCTTCTGGTCTGTGGGGTCAGGTCTTAACCACAGGGAGGGCAGAGGAGGGGCCCAACCAAGGAGGCAGCGGGCACCCAGTACAGGCCTGGTTTCCTCAGCCAAAACTGAGGGGCCAGGCCCCCGAGGTGGGAGCTTGTCCTCCCCACTCCCAGCCTGGCTCTGTGCCGATGTATTATTATATACATCTCTGAAAATGTCGGAGTCCTAGAGCCAAATTACAATGAAAACATCTTTAAACTTATTTCCACCTCATTTTGAAGCTGCTCAACTGACCATTTTCATGAGCCGATGGCATTTTATGAGCGTTTTGCTTGGGAAGCTACAGGATGAATTTGTCAGTGAAGCTTTAGCGAACCCCAGGACGGCCCCTCCAGCCCTACGATGACCCTTCCTGCCTCCTGAGCACCCCTCAGCCTTTTAAAGTGGGAGAAGGTCCCGGGAGTCCAGACGGAGGGTGCTCCTGAGAAGGAGCCAAGTCCAAGTGCGCGGGGCCCCTTCAGTCCCGCACTGGCCTTAGGGATGGCTGGGATGCCTTTCTGGAGTCTACCAGAGAGGAGACTGTGGTGTTGGGCAGGTCTTCCCGCCTCTTTTCTCCCCACCTGCGGAGGGGGCACCTCAACGTCGGGCTTAGGAGGGCTGCAGCCGGCAGACAGCCTGGCCCCTTGGCCTCTCCGTCTGTCCTTCATCTCTGGTCTCCTGTCTGTTCTCTAGCCCCGTCCATTTATCTCTCTGCTATGCCCGTCCTTTCTGTCTCTGCGTCCGTCCATTCAGTGGTGCTCATCTGTTCATCTGTCATCATGTGTCACTCTATCTGTCCCTCTTCCTCCATCCGTCAGTCTTCATCTGTCTGTCCCTCCATCTGTCCATGAGGTCCATCCACTGGCCCAGTGGCCTCGTCGGAGCTCCCGCTTCAGCGCCTGAGCGCCCCCAGCAGCTGGCAGGAGACGTGGCCCCTGCCCTCCTGAGGCCCCTGCGCTGGCTGGGATGTGGGCAAACACTGAACAGTAGGACAGTCAGCTGAGGGAGGCTGGAGGAGGCCAGGGTGCCCTCGGTGGGGGTGGGGGGGGCAGCCCCTTCTCCCTCAGCCCTTGGCACACAGCCTCCTCCACCAGCCCCTTCTGTCCCTCGGGCTGTCCCTGTCACCTGATACACAGCCCCACCCTGTGCTGCCACAGAGAGCCTCCCGGGCTTGGTCCCTCACGCACGCCAGGGGCAGACAGCGTTTCTGCAGCTGCAGGAGCCTCGGACCTGGGATGCCAACGCAGAGCTTATGTGTTTTCCGCCTGGTGTTTCTTTATAGAAAACCTGGCATAATTTGTTCACGGAGTGGCCAGAACGTGGGTTCCCGAGGCGGGCCAGGCTGTCTTGGGGCCCGTGGGGCAAACCCCCAAGGCAGAGAGCAGGGATGTGGCGAGGGGCGGTGTCCTGACTCCCCCCAGGCCTCACCTCCATGCTGCCACGGCGCCACCCAGGTGCCTGACTGGCCAGGGAGCGACAGAGCTGATGGTCGGGGGGGGTGCTGCCCCAGGTCCCTGTGTGGGCGCTGGACGAGGGGTTCGGGGGAACAAACGATGGGACCTCTCCTCGCCTCCGTCTCGGGGACTTGATCCACTTCCTGTGGGAGTCCTGGGGACACCAGAATTGGATCCCCTCACAGGAGAGCTCGGAGGCAGCGTCCAGCCACCCCACCCCACCCCAGTGCTGAGGACAGCACTTCTCTCAACACCCTCGCACTGATGAGGATGAGAGAGGGATGAGAACTACTGCCAATTAATCCCATAAAGGACTTGCTCCCACCCCACCTGCCCTCCTCCTTGCATGGGGCGGGGCGCCTTCTCTCCTGGGGGGGTGGGGACGGGAAGAGGACCCGCATCTGGGTCTCCCAGAAGGCTCTAGAGCCCAGCCCTGGAGTCTTTGGGGCTGAAACTGATCTGCTTAGGGGCCAGCCTGGATTAGCCTGCTCCGGCCACGCAAGCCAGGGGGCTGGGAGCTATTTAATGAGGTTTAGGGTCGGTTCCCAGGTCATTCCGTGGAGGCTCCCTTGCAGCGGCCCAGCTGGAAGGCTGCCCTATTACAGGTGGGCCAGGGAGCAAGGGGACGGGGGAGGGTGCAGCGCCAGGCCATCCCTGCCCCTCCTCTCTTCTGTCTTGACTTCTGCTGCTCCAGGCAGGTGCCCCTTCTCTATGCCAAGAGCCCCAGGAGCAGACGGAGTAGGGGCCGGTCCCCCACACAGCCCCACTGACGTCTGCTTGCTCTGCCCTTTCTCTGGGACTCTGCGGTGTAAGCTTGAGCCGCTTGAGCGGAAAGAGAAACGAGGGAACCGAAGAGTCAAGCACACGTTTGTTCCAGGCCCGCACATGCCTGGTGGCTGAGGCTCTTAGCTGGGAGCCTCCGGGAGAGGGAGAGCCCCGAGCACACCAGGGCTGCATGTCCGCGCGCGCGCGTGGCTCTCGTGGCCCTTGCGTGAGTGCGCGTGTGTCCCCGCGTGTGCTCACATCTCACTGGCTGCAGGGCTGCCGTCAGAACCTCGGTTTCCGCGTTTGAAGAAAGAGGGTCTGTGGGCGGTTGCCGGCCTTCCTTGAAAGAGCGCGTGAGACCTCCTTAATGAAGCGGCTGGCCCGGGAGCAAATGCCAGAGGCACGTGTGACAGCGGTGTCCTCTCCCGTCACGGCTCATGAGCAGACACCCCCTCGTCGGGTGACTGCCGCGGTCACTGTTCGGCAGTGGGCAGTGGACAGCTGGGCTGCTGGCTCCCTGGGAGCTGCGGCGGGGCCTGAGGGGAGGTCCCCGTGCGGGGCAGACACCTGGCAGGTCCTGGTCCTGGTCCTGGGTGAGACCTGCCTCGGTCACACCCACCAGATGTTTCCCTCGGGACCTGCGGTGGGGACGCGGCGCGCGTGCTGCCGCAGACCACGCAGGGGTGCACACTTCCAGACTGTCCCCTGGCCCTGCGCGGGCCCGTGCTCGAGCTCAGTCGGGCACGGGTCGGCCCAGGGCTGGGCCCACAGCCTCCTGGGGTCTCAGCTTCGCTATCTTGCTCCACCGCAGCCAGGACAGCGACCTGCCCGCCCTCATATCCAGCGTCCGTCGCGGCCGCCACCTCGTTATGCCCGAGCGCCAGAGCCGCTGTGAGTTCCGAAGAGCTGGTGTGGAGCTGGGCCTGGGCGCCGCAGGTGAGGAGCGGGGGGCAGAGGCCACGGCTGCCTGCACTGCGGCGGCTGAGCCCAGGACAGCCAACCCTGCGGTCCTCCGGCGTCTCTGCTCAGCAGCTCCGGAGGCCGCCGCCCCCAGCAGCCTTGGCTGGCAGCCAGGGAGGCCGGCTGTCCCCTGGGGCTCCATGGGACGGTAATTGTGTTAATCCGGGCCAGCTGGGCAGACGGAGGCCGAGGCGGTGGTCCCACCGCGGCTACTTCTGGGCTTGAAGGGGCCGAAGCCACTGCCACCGCCTTCCCGCAGGAGCAGAAGCAGGGAGGACGGTCAGGGACGTGCGGGCCTCCCACAGGCCCAGAAATGCACCTCCTGAGTGGCTCAGTTGAGGGCAGGGACATGCTCTGTGTGCATGAGAGCGCCCGCTGGCCCCACAGAGCACAGGCTCCCAGAGGAAAGGGGACCATGGCCCAAGAGATGGGGGGGCTGCAGCCTGGACCTCTGCAGGGGTGGGGCAGGAGAGTGCTGGCCCAGGAGCTCCTGTGCTCATCTCAGAGGGTCATCTCGGAAGGACGGCTCATGGAGGCAGCAGGAGCTCGGGACGAGAGGGCAGCTGGGGGACCCCAGATGAGCAGGCCAGAGGAGACTCGGCCGTGTGGTTTTCCTGCGGAGAACGGGGCATGGCTGCGCTTGGAGTGTCAGAGGCGCGGGCAGGGGTCCCTGGCAGCTCTATGGCCAGGGCAGGAAAGTCCCCAGCAGTGGCTCTCAGAAAAGCTGGGCAGGAGGTGGTCGGCCCCGTTAGTGCCCCAGGCGCACCTGTGTCTGCAAAGGCCTTTGTGGGGTGGTGGGAGGGGCTGCTTCTGGAGCCTGGTTGGAGACCTCGGAGGCGCTGAGCAGGCGGCTGATAAAATCTGATTGCCCCATCGATCGCTGGAGCCACGGGAGCCCCACAGTGATTGAGACATTCTGAGCCGGCAGGCCCTCCCCCTGCTGCCCGCACATAGGGAGACCTCGCAGTACACGGGCACGAGTGTGCAGGCGTGCAAGCAGGCACGTGTGCCCTGCTCCCGGCCGGGGCTGTGTGCTCGGGGCCGTGGTGTGGCCCAGGCACCCAGGGCTCACTCTGTGTCTGGGTGTCCCCGTCTCATTTACGCTGCAGTTCAGGGCGGGCGCAGGCACGCCAGAGGCCACAGGTGCTCTGCGTGAACCGTCACACGTGTGCACTGTGTCTCCTTGGGGCTGTCGTCCCCCACGGGCTTCCACTTGTTCCTGTCGGCCCTTGGGTGGGGACATTTGCCTGCCGTCACCTCCTCTTGCTTTCCCAGGAGCCACCTGTCAGTCCCTATTCCCACAGGAATGGACCCTGGACAGGAAGGGCCATGCAGGACGGTGAGGGGCTCCCCCTGGGTCCATGCTGGCATCTCGAGACCGTGTATCTGTGTCTATGAGTGACGTGGCCCTTATCAAGGACGAGGGAAGCCCCAGATTACCCTGGCAGGACCTCGCTGCAGCCACGGGGTCTCCCTGGGGGTCCTCCTTCTACCTCCTCTCCCAGACAGAGAGGGGCCCACCCCCCACCGTCCACCCCTGCCCCGCAGCAAGGCGAGGGGGGGTTTCCACTGTGGAAGACGGGAACGGGACTCCGGGAAGTGAGAGTGCTGGATCGGGCGTGTGCAGGAAGGGGCCTGGGCAGCAGGTGTGGACCCGAATCCCCCTCCAGACCGCCCCCCCCCGTGGGATGGTGTGGCCCTCCTAGCAGCTGGGCCCCGATGCCCCCAAGTGGTTGGCTTCCTCGAGGGGCCCTTATGCTGGGTGTGTGGCTCCCTGTCCTGCCAGGTCACTGAGGTAGGAGCCCTTCCGCCAAGCAGTAAGGCCCTCGTCCCTCTCGGGGCAAGGCCTGGGCTTGGGCTGCCGAGATCGATAAGTTATTAGCACCATTCTGTCAGCTGTAAAGTGGGGATTGATTGGCCTCTCGCTGCTGCCGCACTTCCCCGGCCTGATAAAAATGACAGATTAAGGGAATAAGAGAAAGGAATTAGGCTCTGGGAAGCCTGCCTTGCTGAGGTGTCACGGCAGGGCAGGCCTGGTTCACCGAGCGGGTAGCCCTCCCCCCACCCACGCCGGCAGCCTCCTCAGGTTGGAGACAGGGCGAGACCACGGGCTCAAGCCCCGAGGCCAGCACTGTGGTGGTGAGCCCGGGAGACCAGGACATCTGCTGCGCTGTTCATCAGACAGCCCAGGCCTTGAGCTCAGGAAGGAGGGAGCCGGGGCTGGGCTGGAGAGCGCTGATTTGGGGAGACAGATGAATGTCATTTGAGGGAGGACATGGGAGAGTTGCCCCCCCCCCCCGACTGTGGCCAGGCTGTATACAAGACGAGACTGTTCTTGTGCCCTCAAGAGCTCAGAGCCCAGCAGGCAGGCGGGTGTGTGATGGGCAGGGCCAGCTGGCTCAGGCCTTCCGAGGGCAGGGAGGCGTGTGACCTACGTGGACGTGCCCAGGAGGGGGTGTGGCAGGTGTGCCTGCCTAGCGACCTCCCTGAGTGGACAGAGGCTGGGGTCCTCACCCCTGGAGGGAAGGTGACTTCCAGGCTAAACCAAAGCTTTCAGCTCCTCTTTGGCAGAACGATCAGGAAAGCCTGAGAATTTGCACAGGAGACCAGTCTGGCTGCAGAGGGGCAACGGGGCGCCTGTGGACTCCTGAGCTGCCCCTTGACTCTACTGGCACAGATCTCCCGTCACGTACACACATACCCCCAGATCCAGGATCAGAACCGTCCCCTGACCTCTCCAAACCCTGGCACCATGTCCTTTGGATGAAGGCCTGGGACCCTGGACTGGAGAAGGCTTTGAGTTGGCTGGGATCCAAGGGCACCTGGGCCATAATGGGTTAGATTCTGGGCTGAGTGGGGGCCTGCTGGGCCTGAGGCCTGGACCGGGTCCCTCTCGGCCCCTGGACCTCCCAGCTCCACCCTCTCCAAGCCTGGAGATGCATGAGGGGACTCACTCTATCCTCCCCGACAGGTGACCTGTCGGGCAAGAGGCTAGGCCGCTCCCCCCCCAGCAGCAGCGACTGCCCATTGGAGAAGAAGGCCCGGAGCAATTCACCCCAAGGTGGGAGCTCAACTTAGAGGCGGAGGGACAGGCCACAGAGGAGGGAGGGGGTAACTTAGACCCCGTGCAGGGCAGGATCGGCCCAGCAGCAGGTTCTAAGAGGGGAGGTCTTGCCTTTTGTGGAGCAGCACCTGAAGGAGAACCCGTCACCTTCTCCCCAACACAGAGACTCTGCTGCTGCCACAGCCAGGGCCCAGCATGGCCCCCGAGGACCACTACCGCAGGCTTATGTCTGCTCTGAGCGGAGCCGGCACCCTCGAGGACCCTCAGCGTCTCTACCACCTGGGCCTCCCCAGCCACGGTATGTGCCCCCAGCCTAGAGCACCACCCCTTACCGTGGCTGCCCGTGCGTGCTGGGCTCCTGCTGTCCCTGGAGGCCTCCGCTCGGCCTGGCAAGAGGCCCCGGGGTCTGTGGCCACTGATGCCAAGACTGCGTCTGGATGCGGACCTGCAGGCCCCTCAGCCCCGGTAGCCCCTTGCAGGTGGGCACAGAGGGGAGACTCTCCTCCTGCCTCTGCCCAGGCACCCACTTGTCTGGGTCGGTCTGGGGGACGCCCCTCCTGCATCTCCCACAGACTCTCCAGCAGGGCCAGCCCTCCCTGGTGACATGCCAGCACAGTCATTTCACAGATGAGGAAACTGAGTCTGGGATGAGCCCCAGGGAGAGCAGAAGGTGGGACTGAGCCAGGCCCACCCAGCCCTGTCTGGCTCTTGCAGCTTCTCGTTGTCCCCTGGTCCCTATGCTGCAGCCCTTCTTACTGCCGCGGCCGCATGAGACGGCGCCGGACACCTCACCTGGGCACGGCCTGGGTCTCTGTGTGGAAGGCGCCAGGAAGAGGGAGGCAGTGAGGCTAGGACAGCCAGAAGGCAGGATGGGGAGCAGCTCGGAGGGGGCAGCAGGACCTGGCTGGCAGGTCACCTGCAGGCGCAGTCCCTGCCCCCCAGCCCCCACCCAGCTGGCTCTGTCCTTCCTGCCTCTCCGCACACCTCACCCACGCACCATGCGACACCCTGACCCGCTGCACTCTAGCCTGCAGACCCCAGCCCACCGTGCTGGCAAAGGGCGCAGGATTTCTTCTCCTCACACAAGGCACTGTCCCCCAGGGCAGTCAGGCACCGAGAGCCTGAATAATTCACCAAATGTTAATAATTTAAAAATCTTCCTTTTTAATTGCTTTCCCTGCCCTGCCTGGGGCCCGCTCGGCTGGCCTGCGCGGGGGAGGGGGCGCCGGCCACCGGGGAGCAGCGCCGGGAGCCGGGCTGTCAATCAGGGCCTGCGCCGCCGCCCCGCCCGCGGAGCCGACTGTAAATAACCGAGGCCGCCCGGCGCGCGCGGGGGCGAGGGGCCCCGCTGGGATCGATGCAGGCGGCCGCGCCGGCTGGGCTCTGCGGGCTGGCACCCGGCCCGGGCAGGGCCCACCTCCGCTTTTCGGGTAATTAATTTATAAACAGGCGGCGGCGGAGGCGCCTGCACAAACGGGGGGCTGCGGGGGGGACTCGGAGGCCCGGCCCTGAGCTCACGGGGACCGGGTGGGGAGCAGAGTGCTAGGCGCCTTGAGCGTGGCTGCGTGTGACCCAGAAGGGGGTCCCGGGGCGTTGTCAGTACAGGGCTGGAAACCCACCCCCACCTCCGGGAGCAAGCCTGGGGCCTCCCTCTTGGGTCTTTGCACAACCGCCTCCCTCAAGGCTCTCCATACCCTCTGACCTGTCAACATCAACATTCACGCACCGCAGAACCCCTGCCTTCGGAGCCTTTCCCTCCCTCCCACTGCATTCCGGCAACCCTTTCAAACCTTACCTGCCCCACTCCGGATAGGGGCGGGTGCCTCCCAGCCCCCATTCCCGACCCCAGACACAGCTAGTTGCACTGTAAGGATTTGGGTCTCCCGGTCCTGTGGCCTTGGGTTCATCTTTCTGTGACCATGACCAGCCAGCAAGGTCACTGTAAGGATGTGCTCTCATCGGCTTCTGGTCTCCTTGGTGTCCTTCGCTCGACAGGATTGGGTTGTCAGAGACCTGGGGTAGCCTGGCCTCTGGGTCACCACTGAGCCCCCCCCCCTCCCAGATCTCCTCAGAGTCCGGCAGGAGGTGGCAGCCGCAGCCGTGAGGAGCCCCAGTGGCCTGGAAGTCCACCTGCCCTCATCCGCGGCAGCTCAGCGTCGAAAGCAGGGCCTGGCTCAGCACCAAGAGGGCACCGTGCCAGCAGGCACCCCATCCTTCTCAGAGAGGTACTGGGGCGCCCGCATCAGAGAGGCGCCCATCTTCTCGCTGCTCGTTTCTTGGACACGAAACTGGGGTGGGCCTTTCAGAAACCTCGTACCTGGTTTCTGCAGGTCACGTCCACGGCCGGCCCCTCCTTACCTTGTCACCTGCCTTCAGTCGCGCACTCTCTTCTCCCCCATCGCGGCCACATGCTGCCACGGGGCTAGAGTGCGCCGGGCCGGAGCTAGCACTAGGTTCATGGTCTGCAGAGGTCCAGAACACTCCTGCAGTAGAACGTGTGGGGGTGACCGCCCCTCTGGGCAGGGTGTTAAGGGCGACGCCCTTTCTGTTGAGCAACCGTGGGGCTCACGAATCCAGGTGCCCCAGAGACAGCGGAGGGCTTTGCGCCCCCAGCAGGTAGGTGAGAGGCTGGCGACAGACTGGGGGAGCTCCTGGAGAGTGCGGTGCGGAGGGGGGCGGGAGAGGGGAGAGGGCGAGGTCTGGGAACCCCCAAGTCGGCGAGCTGGGACAGGAACACACACACCAGCAGCAGCACCGCGCCCCCCCACCCGCGCGCGGGTCACCTGCAGAGGCCAAGGGGTGAGCGGGTTACGGGGCCTAAGGGCTGGAAGCTCTCCCCGGTCTCCCGCCGGACGCCACGGTACGGCCCCCCACGACGCTGCCCCCCGCCCCCGAGCGCTCTTCGCCGCTAATTGCGCCCCCCACCCCGCAGCCGCACGGGGTCCACCGCAGGCGCGGAGGCGGGGACCCGGCGCGCCCCGCGCGGTAATTACCGCTGCAGCCGCCGCCGCCCGCCGGGTCCGCGCCTCCGCGCCGCCGCGGAGATTAATTGGCGCCGCCAGCCGGGGGCGGGGGCGGGGGCGGCGCACGACCCGGAGTCGTAACGGGCCGCCGCATCGACCGCCCGCGGGGCCGGCAATTAGTAGAGGCGACGGGCAGGGGGAGGGCGCGCGGGGCAGTTCCGGGAACGGAGGGGGCGCGCGGGGACCAGGCCGGGGCCTGCGGCGCGCACTGCTTACCGCCCTGTCGTCCACAGGGAGCTGTCGCAGCCGCCCCCCTTGCTGTCGCCCCAGAATGCCCCGCACATCACCCTGGGCCCCCACCTCAGGCCCCCTTTTCTGGGGGTGCCCTCGGCCCTTTGCCAGACCCCAGGTGAGGAGTGGGCGGGGCGCGCGAGCTCTTTGTGTCCTGAGGGGCCGGTGAGTGAGCCTGTCGCGAGGCCGTCGGAGTGGGTGTCCCCGGAGCGCGCACCCATCCCCGCCCTGCTGAAGCCAGGGGCGGGCCAGGTGGCCTTGGGCGGCCCTAGACCACTCGGCCACCTGGCCTCGTGGTCTGTCCCCCTCCCACCAGGTTACGGGTTCCTGCCCCCTGCCCAGGCGGAGATGCTGGCCCGGCAGCAGGAGCTCCTGCGGAAGCAGAACCTGGCCCGGTAAGTGCGGCGGCGGCCGGTGGGGCGAGGGCGGAACTGCCGGCTGCATGACCCACACGACCGTCCGCTTCCCCTGGTCCAGGCTGGAGATGTCCGCAGAGCTGCTGCGTCAGAAGGAGCTGGAGAGCGCGCACCGGCCGCAGCTGCTGGCGCCCGAAGCCGCCCTGCGCCCGTCGGAGGGCGCGGAGGAGCTGCAGCGGCGCGGGGCCATGCTGGTGCTGAGACACAGCTCCGCGCCGCTGCTGGCCCTGCCCCCCCAGGGGGCCCCGGGCCCCGGGCCGCCCACCCCTCCCCGGGAGCCTGTCCGCCGCGCCCCTCGGAAGGGGGGCCCCAGCCCGGCTTCAGCCCACTCCACTGAGTCCAAGGAGACCACCGGGGCTGGGCTCTGGGCACAAGATGGCTCTGAGGACGAGCCCGCCAAGGATTCAGAAGGAGAGGACCCTGAGATGGTGGCTGCTGGGGGCCAAGCCTCAACCGGAGGGGCCAGCCCTGAGGGAAAGGGGCTTCTCTCAGGGTCCATGATGCCCCCTCCACTGCCCCTGGGCTTACCCTATGCCGTCAGCCCCTACTTCCACACAGGTGGGCATCCCCCCTCCAGGCCTTCAATCCCTCCAGGGGGTGGAAGAAAGTCAGTCCCCACCAGCACCTGGGTCTTAGGGAGGGCGTCAGTGGGGAGGGGGAAAAAAATCCCTGCTAGTCATCAACCCAACATCTCTGAACGATTTGGGCCAAGCCCGATAGAGCCGGTGGGAGAAGAGGAGAGAACTGGCCATAGTCCTAGTAACGCTGCCCCCCCACCCAGGCACCATGGGGGGACTCTTCATGGATGGGGAGGAGGCCACAGCCCCCGAGGACCTCAGCAAGTGGACAGTGGATGATGTCTGCAGCTTTGTGGGGGGCCTGGCTGGCTGCGGAGAATACGCACCGGTGAGGGCGGGAGTGGACACACACCTTCCCGGTCCTCATTCCCCACGCCCCTCCCCATCCCAGAGCTCCCCTCCTCAAAAACCGCGTGTGGGGAAAGAGTGCTGTTGCACGGTCCCCCGCCCCCCACGTCAGTGCCCCTGCCTCCGACATAGGCGTCTACCCAACTCGAAGATCTTCCTTCCGTCTGCAAGTTTCCCGGCAAACTACACCAGCAGCTTCTCTCTGGAGAGCCATGAGGCAACCCCAGCCACTTGGCCCTTGGGGGACTGGAGGGACCCCACAGGGTGGGCAGGCACTGGTCCCCGCATTCAGGCCCTGACATCCTCCCACCCCAGGTGTTCAGAGAACAGGGCATCGACGGGGAGACCCTGCCCCTGCTGACCGAGGAGCACCTCCTGACCACCATGGGGCTGAAGCTAGGGCCTGCTCTCAAGATCCGGGCCCAGGTGAGCACCAGTGGGGGAGGGGGGCCGCAGCCTCCAGACAAGGGCCGGGCAGCACTGAGGCTCTTCGTGGCTGCAAGCCACCAGTCCAGAAGTCCCCCCACCCAGGCCCGTCTCTCCACAGGTGGCCAAGCGCCTAGGCCGAGTCTTCTACATGGCCAGCTTCCCTGTGGCTTTGCCGCTGCAGCCACCAACGCTGCGGGCCCCCGAGCGGGAGCTCACCTTGGGGGAACAGCCCCTGTCCCCCACCATGGTCCCCTCCCCGTATGTGGGGGGGCACCACCCTGCTGGCCAAGCCTCTCCCAAGCAAGAGAACGGAACTGGGGCTCTGTTCCCAGGGCCTGCGGAGCCCCCCCAGCCGCTGTGCTGAACTGGTGGTGAGCCCCACCGCACAGCTTCCTTCCTTTTGATTTGGATGCAAAAACACCAAGAAGTTTTTCAAAGGAAAATGTGAGTTAAGAGGAAAAGAGATTCCAGAACTTTCTGGGGGTAGCCATAGAGCCGGGTGCAGACAGCTGGGAACCCACACCCGAGACCCATCCCGGGTACCTGCAGACAGACCAAAGAATGACAGAGGACCCAGAGCTGGCCCATCATGCCACACCGGCGATGGCCGTGCCCGCCAGCTCTGTCTGGAACGAGCCTTTCTGCAGCCTGCCACTGGGGCAGAGGTCGGGGCAGAGGGCCACCCCAGATCGCTGCTCTCACGGTCTTGATGCCTCTGACCCGACCCTCTGCGGGTGCAGCGGTAGACACGGGCTCCACAGCCGTCACTGCAGGGCTCTGCACAGGACCCATACTTTCTGGTCTTCCATGTTGGAAAGCTAAAGTCCTGTGCACCATCGACTGCCCTTCCCACACCGGCGTGGGCCCTGACCGCCAGGCTCGGGGCCAGCCAAGAAGCTATGTGCCCGACTGGCCGCTGAGTGGGGAGCCGTGCGCCGCAGTCGCTGCAGGTCCCCAGGCTGGCCGCCCTCAGTCCTCCTCGGAGAGCTGGAGGTCTTGCAACTCATCCTCTGGCCCCTGGGCCAGCCGCCGCAGCTCTCGGAGGTCCAGGCCCACCTGTGTGTCGGGGCCTCCGTCTGCAGGGAGAGACCGAGGCTACATAAATTCCACTTGATCTGGGAGAAGCCGGCCCTGGAGATCACTCATCACTAATTAATCACAGGCCTCATTAATTTATCAGTGCAGCGGTAGCGGAGCAGCTGGCCTGGTGTCCCCAAGGAGGGGTGTGGCCCAGCTTAGGGCTATCCTCCCACCTGACTGCCCTGCCTGCCACCCGCCACACCCAGGACACCCTTGGGCTCCCGACAGGCAGGCTCAGAGGGCCACAGCACCACCCCTGACACCCAGGGGCCACGTACCTTTAGAACTGCCGGCTGCTGCTTGGCTGCTACAGCTGCTCCCCTCCTCCTCCTCCTCCTCCTCCTCGTCCTCGTCCTCCTCTACCCTCTGCCAAGCTCCTGGGGACCAAGAAGAAAAGCCCATGGAGTGGGCCCGCCAGCAGGTGCTCACCGGGGGCAGCTGGTGCAGGAGGCCGGGCCGGGCTCCCAGCCCCTCACCCACCCACCCACCTTTCACTCGGGCCCCTTCTGGGCAGGCAGAGGAGTCCCCGGCGCCCAGAGTGAGAGCGAGGGGACAAGGTCTGGGAACACGTGTTCCAATGCCAGGACGCCCTCACCTCAAAGCAGAGTGGCAGAAGGGCCCCAGTGGACATGAGCGGTAAGGTGGAAGCCGGCACCCTCTTCTGGATCCACGAGGCGGCTAGGAAAGCCTTCCAGGTCCACCATCCCCTTCCCCACAAGGAGCTCAGGCCCCTACCTGTCTCTGAGAAGTCCATGATACTGTCTTCCTCATCACTGTCCAGGTCAAAGAGATCCTTAAATTCCACTCGGTCTTCATTCTTCCTGTCTCCCACCTTCCGCCGCTTTATCTCTGGCAAGTTCAGATCTTCCAGCTGGCAGGACCCAGAGCCAGAGCAGGAGGCGAGGGTCGTCCGGAGGCTCTGAGAGCCCAGCCCAGCCCAGTCCCCAACCTGCCCTGCTTCAGCCCCAGGAACCCCCTCCACCTCAAGGCTTAGCCCTAGCCGCGGCCAGGCCACATCACGCGTCACACGTCACATGGCAAGAATCCTGACCACCGTTCCTGTCTCCCCGCCCCTCACATCTCCAAAGCTTCTATCCGACCCAGTGTCCCTTTCCCTCCCGCGTTCTCCTTCAAGCTTTGCCTCCCAAACGGTCCTCCACACAAAGACTCTGCTTGGCCACTTTTTCTAGCCGACTCTTGGTCCACATCACCGGACAGGACTCCTGGACAGCCATCCTGCCGGGCAGGAGAGGAGGCCCCAACCACACGCTGGCCACGCGTGCCACCAAAGATTCAGTCTCACCCACGGCTGGAGGCCCGGCTGCAGCCCCTCATCTTTCTGCCTCCAAATCTTCAACCCCCCATCTCAGAAATGACGCAGACCCACAGTGACAGCACAGGGACAGACAGTCACAGGCATGCCACTCAGCATGAAGCTGTCCCCTCAAGTCACACCATCCCACACCCAATGGCCAGGCCCAGACTCAGAGGCACGGCCCACCGGTGGTTCCCTGCCTCAACTCCTGGTGCCAAGGTCAGTCTAGCCACTCACTCCCCCCAATCCCCAGCCAGTTTGGCCTCCAGTGACCTCCTCCTGAAGGTCATGAGAGAAGCCCCCCTACCATTACCCAACTCTGCAGGACATCTGCCCCTTCGGAGCTGCCACAGAACACGCTGCAGCTGGAACACAGGCCCCCACCCATCCTGCTGACGTCGCTGGGACTGTCCCCTCCCACAAGCCCCCTTCCGCACTCTGGTGTCACAGCCAAGGAGCCGGACCCCGTCTCAGAGTAACGCAGTGGGCCACCCCCAGCAAGCGTCCCCTGCAGACACACCCGCTCTTTGCCACTGATCTCCAGCTGGATCTCGCGCTCCCTCAGCTTCCGCCACTGGCTGTAGTACCTGGTGAGAGGGGTCCCCTCCTCTCGGGTCTGCCTCTCCCAGGCATCCTGCGGGGAGAGGTCTAGGATCAGTCCCAGCCTGGGCAAACCTCCACAGCCCAGCCCGGCCCTGACCGGTGCCCTCAGCCAGTGCTGCCCGCCCCGCTCCCGAACTCCCAACTGACCACAGCGTGCTGGTCCGCCACGGCGAAGGGGGCCCCCTGGCGGCGGCGGCGGATGTACTCTGCGTTCTCCTGCAGCTTCTCCAGCAGCTGGCGCAGCTGCCGGCAGTAGTTGGCCACCCGGCACTCCCGGAGGAAGGACTTTAGCTGCGGGAGGAAGAGGGGCTCAGTCGAGGTCCAGACACAGACCTGCTCTGCACCCCACGATCCGTCTGGGCCCCACATGACCACAGGGAGGTGACGGGAGAGCAGGGAACATGGGTTCATGTGTCGCACAGCTCTGGCCATGGGGAGCCCTAGTGCACACACCTGGGGAGGGGACCCAAGTCCACACACCAGACTCGGGGGGTGTGCGTGATCTCCGGTGCCTGGGCCTGTGGAGGCCGGAGAGCAGACGGCCCATCCCACGGGCCAGGCAAAGGCACGGCAGCAGCAGGGGGGCAGCACGGGGCTACCCTCCAGGTCAGAGGCCGCCCCCAGCCTGTCTCTGTAAATAAAGTCGTGCCGGTGCGCATCCGACCTACTCACTCACGCGTTTCTGTGGGTTCTTGGTACAACGACTGGAAAGCCTGAGAAACCCCGCGACCGTGCAGTCTACAACACTTAGCATCAGATTCTACCAGCAGAGTCTGCAAAGCCCTGTTCCACACTGGGACCCCTGGGACCTGGAGCCCAGAAATGAAGGCCTGCGGACGCAGCCACCCGTGTCTGGACGCGTCTCCAGCCAGTGCGGCTCTGGGGAGAGCAGCCCAGCCCAGCTCACCGAACAAGGCTCCGGCTGTGCGGGTGGCTTCTGCCACCAGCGCCAGACAGGGACAGGCAGTGCCGCCTGGCCCTTTCCATGACAGGCACCTGCCTCCGTGAGGTGGAAAACATCTGGCCTGAAAGCACGTGGGCAGAGGCTAGGCTTGGCTCCTGGCCCCGTGTGGCTGTGACAAGGATGCCTCCCTCTGGTCACTCCGTGAATGGGGAGCCGCGCCCATCAAGCAGCTCTGTCTGCTCTACGGGGGCAGGCCATCGAGGGGCCTGGGAAGGGAAGGTGGACCCAGACGGTGGGTACACACCTGCAGGATGGCGGGCAGCGCCAGCTCGGGGAACGCGATGCTGTGGGCCTGGCTGTGCAGGTACTCCAGGATGAGGTCATATAGCTGCTCCACCAGGCCGTCCTGGGGCGGCAGGGAAGAAAGGAGAAGGTCGGCGCTGGGGAGACGGGAGCTCCGCGCTCTTCCGGAGCAGTCCGATGTGTCCGCCCGCTCTGCAGGGTGGAAACTGGAGGACGGGACCCCACAGCCTCCCCAGAAGCCACGCTCACACTCAGTGTGGCTGAGGCCAAGGAACACCATTTCCCTCTCACCCCAAGAGACCCAGGAAGGTGCACACGAACTCCACACTCACCTGACCCCTACCACCCTACACACTGACCTCAGTGCCCTATGCCATCCGGCTGGGACCCCCACCCAAGGCATCTCCCCACGCCCCTCCACAGGAGGCCAGCCTCACCCGATATGCCTTCTCCTGCAGGTTGACTTTGGACAGCTTCAGGATCACGGTGAAGTTGATGGGCTTGGAGCTCATGCGCCCCGGCCTCCTGTTGAAGTCCACCTGCTGGAAAACCTATCCCAAGGCCACATCAGCCTGGCCTGCTCTGCCGCATGCCGCACACGCCGCACACACCCCGGGCTACGGGCCACTGTGGGGCCAGGGACAGGCAGCCACGTGCAGTGTCGGCCCTGTGGGCCCCCACACCCTTGCCATGCAGCGCTCTGGCCTCCGAGGCCATCCCTTTATCCCCGACGGGGGCTCTGGCTGATGGGAACAGGACCAGGAGCACACACGTTACCGATTCCTTCCTAAAACTAGGCCAAGAAGCTGTAAAAATCAACATCTAGAGACCAAAGAACATGCACACAGCCACGGCCACCACAACGTTCTCCCCCTGTGACCGCATCCCCGAGGCCTTGGGCCAACCCCAAGGCCGCATCCCCAGGAGGACCCCCGATGAAGATCTGGGGGGCACCCGCTCCTTCATCCTCCACAGACCACAGGCTGCGTCCACCGCTCTCTGCGTCTTGGAGAAGCCCACCCTGGGTCCAAACGCTGAAAGCTGCAGCGTGCCTGCCCCCACCCCCGCCCGCACACAGAGGTGATCCAGGATGTTGTCCTGAAGGGCACGGGTGGCCAACACAGAAGACGTCACAGAGCCGGGATGATGGTTCCCAGCCCAGCTCAATGCAACCCTAGATGCAGAGTACCCACGGCTGTGGCAGTAACGTGTCCCGAGGGGGAACACCAGCACTCGAACCTGGCTCAGCCAGAGGTGGTGTGGGGACCGGGAGGGGGGCTGCTCTCCATACCCCTTCCCACCCACCGGGAAGGGCAGGGCAGAAACGGACTCTGACTTGTTTTCTCTGGGAAGGAGCAGCCCAGGTGTGACGGGACGCGCCCTGCAGCGCTGAGGCGCACTGAGGCAGGGTCAGTCCGCACCAGAGCTGTGAGAGGAAGAAATCAGAGTGGGAACCCTCAGGGGCTCCCTTCTCTCTTCTGCTTGGTAAGCAGACACAGAGCACAGCCCTGGGACCCCAGCACACCACACCGAGACACGAACCTGGCCCATCTCGCGGCGGGTGGCACTCGGGCCTCTCTAACATCAGTAATAAGCATACAGTGGGTCCAGGCCTAGCCCCGAGTGGGCTTCTGGGCTTTAGTCAGACCACCTTTCAGCACCTGAGCTATACGCACGTGCAGGCATGCGAGGACACACACGTGTGCAGACGCGTGCGTACACACAAACGCACACAGGAGCGTGCAGGAAAAGAAAGGCAGCTTTGGAATCAGACCGAGGCTTCTGGCCCAGCTCGCCTGCTCTCTGTACTAGACCGGACAGACCCAAGCGTGTCCTAAAACCAGCACGGTCAGGCCAGCCCTCCAGAGCAGCAGTCCATGTCCTCACGGCCACTCCCGCCTACCAGCACGCGACACGAGCTCCGCACAGAGCGATGCCCTCCCAGGACCTGCTCTACAAATGAGAGAACCAGCACTCTGGAAGCACCGAATCTCAGAAGAGACAGTCCAGAGACAGCAAGAGGTGCCTCCGAAGACAGCCCGGGGGCACCGGACCCCCTGCCCCCACCCCCCAGTCCCCGGGGGCGGGCACCCTCTCACCTCCAGTATGAATGGCAGCACGGGGATGAAGGTGCCGGTGCTCCCCGAGAGCCCCGTCAGGGCGCGCACACAGTGCATGCGCAGGGGACAGAAGCGGGCAGTGGGAACCAGCCTGGGAGCACGGGAAAGCAGGGGTGAGCAGACACCTGAGCCTCAGGGACCCCCCAAACCAGCCTCCGCCCATGACCCATTCCCACCCGTGGGGTTCTAACCTCACTTCTGTCGGGGCGGGTGGGCACACCTGCCCCTTCTGACTCTTCCAGACAGAACACGGCAGAACAAAGGGCCCGACTGACATGCTGGTCTCAAGGACCTCAACCTCACTGAGTTGTCGGGGTGAGAGAACACCCCAAATGGCTTGATTTAGTGTCTTTTTCTTTTTTCTCTTTCGGGATTTTATTTATTTATTTGACAGAGAGAGATCACAAGTAGGCAGAGAGGCAGGTAGAGAGAGAGGGGGAGGCAGGCTCCCTGCTGAGCAGGGAGCCCGATGCGGGGCTCGATCCCAGGACCCTGAGATCACGGCCTGAGCGGAAGGCAGAGGCGTAACCCACTGAGCCCCGCAGGCGCTAGACTCCGGTTCATTTTAATGCAGGGCTGCGCCACGCTTGGAAGGCTGCCCCTTCAGGAGCTCAGGGGCGACCCCTCCTGGCCGACAGCAACAGCCACCTGGCCTCCGGCAGCTCCTCCGGTATCCGCCCTGGATACTGGCCACTACTCAAGAGTCACGCCCAGCTCTGTCCAGAAACCAAATTCCCTCCAAGGGTACTTACCCTTTTCTACCCAGCATCACCCAGCACGCACCAGCCGGGGACACTGGGCCACAGACCATACCACCTCCCCGTACTTCCTCGGGCACTGCCCAGTAACAGACCCGGAGTCCAGGGATGGCCCAGACCCTCCCAGAGCAGCAGCTCCTCCTGGCCGTCCAGGATGCCTCCCCTTGCAGCGAGCCCGACCCCCACAGCAGCCCACGGAACGCTGCCTCCCTCCGACTCAGGGCGACCACACCCAGCAGAACTCACTTGATGCAGCCGATCGCCACCTGGGTTAGGGGGTAGACCAAGGGCCGGAGGGCCTCCCGGGGGCCGAGGGCGCCGAGCACGTGGCACCACAGGCACAGGCAGTGCACAAACTGCCAGTTGTACACGGACTGGTACGTCTCCTGCACACAGAGCGAGGGCCATCTGCGGCTCGGCGCGGGGCTCCTGGCCAGGCCCCGCTCTTCCTCACCCACCAGGGGCACGGGATCTCAGCCCACCTGCCCAACCTCGGCCCCCCCGCCCCCCGCCGCCAGCTATGCCCGAAGCCCCCACCAGCAAAGGCCCTGACCGAGAGACTGAGGCGTCCAGGAGCCCAGGGCCATCCCTCGCCCCGCAGGCGCACCCACACACCTTCTTGCGCGTGGTCATGGCAGTGCGCAGGTGGATGGCGAGCTGGCGGATGTAGAGGAAGGCGTGCTGGTAGGCGACGCCAGTGTCCAGGGCGAGGAGCTCGGTCAGGGTCCGCTGCATGAAGCTGATGAGTGGGAGGGTGCTGGGAGAGGTGAACTTGCAGTTCCTCACGTACGTGATGTACGCTTGCTGCCAGGAAAGACCCCAGCTGGAACCACCCGAGCTCCCAGGGCCCCCGGTACCCACCACCCAGCTCCGAGCCACCGCCAGACACCTGGGCCTTTCCGTCAGAGCTGCTGCCTTGGCGGGAGCCAGTCTGCCCCTGTCTGCTGCAGACCCCTCCCCCTACACGCCGCCTGCACCCTGGGCCCCCTGCTGCTGCTCAGCCTCCAGCCTACCGCCGCCAATCTCAAACTCTCAAACGAAGTCTGCAGCGCCCAGAGGAGGGGCCCACAGGTGGGGAGAGCGCAGCCCGAGCAACTGAGACGAGGCAAGGATGCCGTGGAGGGACCGGGAAGAAGAGCCCCAGCTATGTGCCAGGCCGCCACAGGGGTTTCTAGAGGGACTCCATGTAGGACAGGCCATCGGAGGTTGAGGCCGAGCGGCACGGTCCCCGCCCTCTCCACACCCAGTGTCCTCATCCACTGAGGGACAGAGGTGTGCGGAGTAGCCGATGTGGAGCCCCAGGCGTTCAAGAACTCCCATCCCTGCCACGGTCCCCAACTTCTCAGGGAGGGACTGTGACGACGGTGTGGGAGCCCAGGGCCGCAGTGCCAACAGAGGGCACCAACCACGAAGGCAGCTCCCCAGCCCTCAGGCCAGCACTTGCAACCTAGACCCTGATGGACACAGACTCGGGGGCACTAGCGGCCGGAGCCCTGGGCCCGCACTACCTTGAGAACAGGACTCAGGAAGACGTCCTTCTTCTGCCGGCAGACCCTGATGAGGACCAGGAAGGCCAGGACACGCACCGTCTCCTCGCCTGTGCTCCACAGGACCACCATCCTCTGCAGAAGGCAAGATGTCACTGCCTGCCCCAGCCTCCCCAAGCCCAGCCAAGGAGCCCCGTGGTCACCGCTGGGAGACAGCCCTTCCCGAAGCATCTCGGAAGAGAACCTCTCAGGACTCCACTCGGGGGGACAAAAACGTAAAACCAACCCGTGAAGGCAGGACCGCGGAGAAACAAGAGGACGTCCTGCTTCGCTCCTCAGCAGAAACGTCAGAAAGCCACCGCCTTACGGGACTGGTTTTGCAGCCCCAGGAGCAAAGAGCTGACGGAGACAGAACCCAAGCGGGATAGGGTGCGGACGGCACACGAGAGGGGCACGCTGGAAGGGCGGCGACGCGCACCCCCACCACCCTGGCACGGGGCACGGCCGGCTGACCTTGAGCAGCAGGCGGCACTGCTTGGGGAAGGTCAAGTAGTAGGGCACGGAGTTGCTGACATGCTGCAGCACGGCCGCGGCCACCGTCGCCTCGGCCACGCAGGCCACCAGCTGGGGAAGCAGGAGAGCGCCGTGAGGCCCCGAGCCCATGGGGAAACAAGGAAGGACCGGCCCACCAGACGTGGCCAGGCCCCGTGGAGCACCGCAGGCCCTCTCCCCTCTGGAACCACACCTGTATAACGGAGCTCAGGTAAACCTTGATGTCCAGCCGGAGCTTGCCCCACAGTGGGCTGCCAGACGGGTGCAGCACCCTACAGAGAGACCAAACCCACGGCCATCTGAGTGAACCCCACAATGCACACTTTCTCCCCAAACCCACCACCCTTCCTGTTGATTGCTCTCCCCACGCAGCGGCCCCCTTCACGCAAGGGTCCAAACCTGGCCAGCCCTACCTGTCTGTCAGCTTCCCTGCCCCCTTCCGACAGGGCCACCTTCACAAAGCTGCACCATCCCTGACCACGAGTCTCACCCGGGCAACTTCCACCAGACCCAGACACTCCTGTCTCCAGGTCCGCCACCGCCCCAAGCCTCCCTTTCGGAAGGTAATGCGGGACCCTTCCCTGGAGCCTTCTTTCTGGCGTCTGGGGATAGTCTGACCCTTCAGGCCCTCACTACCTCCTAGTCACGTGGCTGCACGGCCCTCCCAGGCAAATGTGCCTCCCCTTTTGCCAAAGGTCTGCCGCTCTCCTCTCTCATCCGAAGACTTCTCACAGCCTCCTCTACTCGGTCTTCCTCTAACATGGAATTTAAGGTTCTGAAACTCAGCTGTGAAAAGGCACCTACCTATGTGAGCACACACACCTCCCGAGACCAAACAGCAAAGAAGCGGAGAAGATACTCATTTAAAGAAAAAAAAAAGAGATCAAAAAAGAGAGAATCCCGACCTAAAAAACCAGTGGCGCAAAGCCAAGCACACACTCTGGGCCCCCTAAAAAATTCTGGGTAGAGGATGTACCTTCTTAGAAAAAAGAAAGGAGGACGAAGCCACCCACTGGCCCTGAGTGCCCAGCCTCTCCCAGGAACACTACAAACGGCCTGGCTCTATGTTCATTCAACGTCCCTCTGTCCTGGTTGGGTCTAGAGAGACCCCCTAGATTACAAGGCCTCTGCCTTCCCCAATGCAGGGAACTGACCACACCTCCCTACTTCCCCTCTTCCCTTTCACCTGCTACTGTCCTTCGGGACTTTTCCAAACAGCAACTTCTGGAGACAGCCAAAGAGATCGCGAATGCAGAAGGTGACCAGGGCATTGAACACTGCAACGAGGGGACCACAGAGGCCATTCACAGTACAGAAGATGGAACAGAGAGCCTGTATCCCACGTCCCCTCACCCCAGCTCACCAGCACTGTCCGTGACCTGGAATTTGCTGGCTTCGGCACCTTCCTGGTCTCCTTGGGTGGTGACCACAGCAGCTCGGAATGCCTGCACGACTTCGTGGAACAGCTTTGGAGTAAGGTGATGCTAAAGGGGTTAAGAGGACCCAAAACATCAGGAGGGGGGTCAGCTGTGTCAGACAGAGTGCGAGGCAACCAGAGCTCCAGAAACCCGCTCTGAAGAGAAAGGTGCCCCCTGCCCACACTCTGAGACGTGGAGCAGTGGCGGAAACCCTGTTACGGAGACACATGCAGGGAACAAAGAGAGGAGTCCAAAATGTTCCTGGAAGGGAAGGGAGCCTGGCTCAGGGTCAGAGGGGAGAGGCTGAGGGTCCGAGATCTGGGTGGCAACCTATGACAGGTGGTATGCAGAACTCTCCCTTCCATCCTTTCTTTTTCCCACAGAAACCAACGAAAGAGCCTTGGAAGAAGGGCTCTGGCTCCAGTGACTGACAAAGGCACAGAGAGTATGTCCTGCCACAGTGGATTTCGGGCACCAGGGAGCACCCGAGAGGGAAGCTGCAGGGAAGAAAGCAGAAGAGCCCCTGGTCTCTGGCCGAAGCACAGACGCAACCCTGGAGCCTCAAGAAACGCGCTAAGTGGACCCCAGTGCCTGTGCTCAGGGAGGGCCCCCCCCCCCGAGATCCAAGTCGCTGGAACGAGGCCAGGGCAGACGCCTTCTAAAGCAGGAGGCGGTGCTGGCCGACTGCCCACCCCATGCCGCGCCTCACCTTCGCCGCCTGCTTCCATCCCTCAACCATCGCGAGGGTCACAGGAGCAGAATCCCTCTGCTTCCCCTTCAGTCCTCGGGGGGTCCCACCCTCATCCGTGTCCTCCTCCTCCACGCTGGCTTCCTGTGCCAGACAGAGGCCCAGGCTAGAGCAGGGGGCGGGGGCCGTAAGTGTGCCCCTGCCCCCAGCAGTCTGGCCTAGGCCCTCACTTCCAGCGTGTCCGGCAGGGAGTGGAGCTGGTCCTCCTCGTCCTCCGCGCTGTCTGAGTCACTGAAGTCCAGCAGGCTCTGGTCGTTCTCCTGCAGGAACTTGTAGAACTCGGGGTCTTTGTCCTTCAGCCGAGAGAGCTGGTCCTTATGCTCAGATGCTCGACCTTTATGCCGGCTAAGAAGGGGGGGGTCATCAAGCACAACGGACAGGCGCGGCCCACAGGGGTGGGGGCAGTGGGATGAGGCTTCTTGGCCTCCACAGAGAAGCTGCAGGGCCTGAACGGCTCCCTCCACAAGGGCTGCGGACAGCCAACGCAGGGCAGTTTCCAGGGTCACGTTCTCAGCAGATCCCCTCTCCCCTAAACTCCGGACGCACACATCCGACAGCCTCTCTGTACGCGCTCCAACACCTGCACGTCAAACCGGACGCCTGCAACGCCGCACCCGTGACTCTCCTGAACTTGCTCTGCCCACACTCTGCTCCGTCTCCCGGATCAGTGACCCGACCTTCCCAGGCTCGCTCTCTACCCAGCACGCAAAGTGCCATGAGCTCGCACCAGCAGCGCCCCTGCAAAGCCCTCGTGCCTCCTCGTAAACCAGCACCATCTCTCCACTCTCCCGCCGGCCACCGTGGTCTCTCCCTGTCTCTGCACCCACCGCCTCCAAGCTACTCTCAGCACAGCAACCGAGGGCCCCCTCCCCTGTGTTCCGTGTCACGTGACATGGCCTCACGGCTCAAGCCCCGAGAGAACTTCCCGCACCTCTCATAGGCGCCTGCGAGGTCTGACCCCATCGCTTCTCCAGGGCCACCTTCTCCTCTCCCGCCGCTCCTCTGTAAGGCCCCCACTTCAGCTCCTCCGTTCCTAACCCCGGAACACTGCACCAGCACAGCTTTCTTCCCCGTCTGCGTGGCCTCCTCCCTCAGGTCTCTGTCCAGTGACCGGCTCCCCAAAGGTCCTTCTGCACCGACAGCAGCAGGAGCCGGCGCACCAGGCTCCCTATTCACCTAACCCTGCTTGGCCCTAACCGCGCCTCTGCTTCACCCGGGCTGCGGAACCTCTTCCAGACCCGAGCGGGACCTTCCACGATGCACCGGCGCAGCCTAAAACACGGGTGGTCAGCCTGGGGCCTCCGTCGGGGAAGCGTCTGCCTTCGGCTCCGGTCACGGGGTCGAGTCCCGCACGGGGCTCTCTGCTGAGCGGAAAGCCCGCTCCCCACCCCCCCGCTCTCCACGGCCCGGGCTCCCCCTCCCCCTCCCGCTGTCTCTCTCGGTGCCAAGCACGTGACCAGCGGCTCCCGAAAGTACAAGGCGGTAAAGGGAGGCTCGTCACAGCAAACACGAAGAACGAGCCCAAGGTCTGGGGCGGGGGCGGGGGCCGGAGGTCCCCGGTCCCCATCCGCGTGCCGGGCCAGGCCAGTGGAAAGTACGCCCCGTGGGGGACGCTCCCCTCACCTGGACGAGGGGCTCCCGCCTGGCCCATCCCGTCTCCCGTCGGCTCCGCGCACCGCCCGCGTCCCGGCTGCCGCGGCTCCTTCGGACTCGGATTCCGACTCAGAATCGAAGCCCGAAGCCAAGAACTCGTCCACTGTCAGCTCCGCCAGGCGCCTGCGGGGTACGACCGCCGAGTCAGGCCTCCGCGCCGGCCCGGCCTGCCCAGCCTCGCTGCAGCGGGGACACGGAGACGCGCCAGGAGGCACCGGAGGGCCCAACCGGCCGGACGCCCCACTCACCGCTTGCCGGCCCGCGCCGCCGCCATCGCCGCCCGCCCGCAGCGTGCGCCCCACTTCCGGCCCCAGAATGCCGTCCGGCAGCCGCACTTCCTCCGGGCGGCCCCGCCCTCGGCCCCGCCCCGCCGCGCCCCACTGGTGGCTCTAAGTTTCTCGAACGGAGGCTCCGGTGGCATCCAGGCGGGAGGGCAAGTTCACCTCCTCTGTGCTCCGGGCTCCCAGGGTGGCCGGCCGGAGGGAAGCTAATGGCGCAGGCCGCACTCAGTCACGGCTCCCGCACACATCGCAGAGTGTCGGGCTGTCGATCTCGACAGTCGGGCAGGACCGCACGGGAGGGAACGCTGACCTGCTGCTCACAAATCACCTACGCCAGGGCAGACGAGGCCCAGGACCTGGGGCACCCTCTCCCTGCTGCCCACTGCCTCCCCGGGGCTCCAGAAGCACGTGCCTGGAAGGGGCTCAATGCACAGACGCCGGACAAAATGCGCCCCGGGGAAAACACGTGACAGACCGGACTTCTATGCAAAGAGCTCTCACAAATCAATAACCAAGAGCCCAGCTTCGCAGGAAAAGCGTAGGCAACGCCATAGGTGGGCAGTTCGCCGAAAAAATGACGCTCTGACGGCCAGGCCAGTCTCGCCTGCATCGAGTGGGGGTCAGAATGATGAGAGTCACTTCCCCCTCACTGGCCAGGCCACAGCGGGCGATCCCGGAGCTGTTACTGAAGCCCGTTTGGCCAAATCCTCCGGGAAGTACTGCGCCTGACACTGGGGTCCTCCGAGTCCTCCGCTGGGAATTTGCCTAAACCCATGGTGTGGGCCGGGCGGGAACGGCCACTGTTCGTCCGCCCCGCCTGTGGCAAGGGCGGGTGCAGAAGCCCAGAGGCTGGACGGCGGCTTTGCTAGAAGGGGAGGGAAAACCGACGATGCCCTCCTATCCCCACCCCCTAAAGGGCAAGAGTCTTGGGCCTGGGACGCCCGATCCCACGGGCTTCTTGGGAGCAGGCGTGACTCCTGGCAGAACCCCCGGGCCCTGCGCCCCCGCCCCACCCCCACCCCCGCCGCTGGCGCCCAGTCCAAGGCCTGGTACTTGTAGGGGTTCACGGGGCGAACCCAGCGACGGCCAGCCGGGCAAACTGGCCTGCCTGGGGTCACAAAGGGGGGCAAGCAGAACGGGGCACCGAGCTGCCACAGGCCCCGAGGCCGCAGGGCCGTCCGGGGTGCTTACGGGGGCGGGGCTTCTTAAAGGAACTGGCGGGGATGGACGGTCCTGGCGGCTGCTCCGGCGTAGGCGGCGGGCGGGGCCCCGGGGGCTTCCGGGAGGAGAGAGCGGGCGGGGCGCCCGGACGCCACTCGGTCCGCGAAGACGCGGGCAGCGCGGAAGGCGGGGCGGGCGGCGCCGAGAAACAGCGGCTGCGGGCGGGCGGCGGGAGCGAGGGACGCTGAGCGGGCCGCCGCCGCCTAGCAGCCCTCCGGCAGTCCTGAGTCCGTCCGTCTGCGCGCTCTCCGCGGGTCGCGGCGGGTCGGGCATCCGAGCCCATGCAGCCGCGCAGCGAGCGCCCGGCTGGCAGGACGCAAAGCCCGGAGCACGGCAGCCCGGGGCCTGGGCCGGAGGCGCCGCCGCCGCCGCCGCCGCCGCCGCAGCCGCAGCCGCCGGCGTAAGTGGGCCGAGGGCCTGGGGACCGTAAGCCAGACCAGGGGCCGAGTGGGTCCGGGAAGGACACGAGGAGGGGCGTGCGCCCACCCTGGCTGGCTGCCCGGAGGAGGCGGCCTCGGCGCCCCGCAGGCTCGGCCCGCCCGTGGAGGTACAACCCCCCCGTTTGTCGCGCACGCAGCGACGTGGGGCCGGGCGTGCAGAAGTGGCTGCTTCCCGGAGACGCTGTCCTCTCCCGCCGCCCTTGAATTCCGGCTGCGCCGCTCAGACTTGGGCGACTTGTCTGCAGGATGGGGGGGGTGGAGCCGCTGGGGAGGGTCAGGTGAGGTTCGACCTGCTGGTGGCATAGGGGCCGTCGTCAGAGCTGTCCTGAAGCCTTAGCCAGTCGCGCTTGGTGCACATCCTGCGTGCCCAGCCCGAGCTGAGGACACTGGACTCACGGGGAACGGGAAGGGCGGCCAGTGACAGGGGAGTGCCTGGTCCCAAAGAGGGCAAAGGGAACTTGGTTCCTACAAGTTACGGGCAGAGACCGGCTATTCCGTGGGGACTCCTGGGCAGAGGGGAGTGTGGTGCCAGAAAGGGTCCTGGCAGAGGAAGCTGCGGAGGGCCAACCCTGGCCTCGGGTGCGACTGGACCTCACGGGAGGAGCAGGTGTGAGGCAGTTTTGCTGCGCTTCTAGGGAGGCTCCTGTATGTGAAGGAGAAGGGGGTTCCTGATCAAGCCAGGTGGGGTTTTGGGGGGGCGCCACCTCGGCGCCCCGGCCCTGCCTGCAGCTTCAGGGGTGGGTGAGCGGCTCCCTGCAGCGTGCATCTGACCTGGCCCTGTCCGTCTGCAGCCCGGAGGCAGAGCGCGCGCGTCCTCGCCAGGCCCGGCCCACGGCCCCAATGGAGGGTGCGATGCAGCTGCTGAGCCGTGAGGGCCACACCGTGTCCCACAACTCCAAACGGCACTACCATGATGCCTTCGTGGCCATGAGCCGCATGCGGCAGCGTGGCCTCCTGTGTGACATCGTCCTGCACGTGGCGGCCAAGGAGATCCGAGCGCACAAGGTGGTGCTTGCCTCCTGCAGTCCCTACTTCCACGCCATGTTCACAAGCAAGTACCCCCCCATCCAGTCTGGGCACTCGGGGGTCTCTGCAGATCTCCCCGGGCAGGAACCGGCCTGACCCACTGTCCCCACAGATGAGATGAGCGAGAGCCGCCAGACGCACGTGACCTTGCACGACATTGACCCTCAGGCCTTGGACCAGCTGGTGCAGTTTGCGTACACGGCTGAGATTGTGGTGGGCGAAGGCAACGTGCAGGTGAGGCAGCCTGGTCTCAGGTCGTAGAGCTCTGCTGGGCCCCTGTGCCTCAGCTCCTGGTGTTTCCCTGTGCCTCTCCCCCAGTCCCTCATGGCCCATTCCCCTGTCCCTGCTCCCCTGGCTCTCTCTCTCTGTCACCCCACAGACTCTGCTCCCAGCTGCCAGCCTCCTGCAGCTGAATGGCGTCCGTGACGCCTGCTGCAAGTTCCTGCTGAGTCAGCTCGACCCCTCCAACTGTCTGGGCATCCGGGGCTTTGCTGACACGCACTCGTGCAGCGACCTGCTCAAGGCCGCACACAGGTACGTGCTGCAGCACTTTGTGGATGTGGCCAAGACCGAGGAGTTCATGCTGTTGCCACTAAAGCAGGTAACGTGCCAGCGAGGGCACCGCCTCGACCCTGACCCAGTCCCTAGACCCTGGCCCCAGCCCCAGCACTCCTGGCTTCCTTCATCTCGGCCCTTCAGACCTGGCCCTTTGCCCCCCCCCACCCTTATTTCCAGCCTCTGACCCACTTTCCAGTCTCACTTCCCATCCCCTGCCCTCTCCCCACCCCCCCACCATACCCCCTTCTTCCGACCCACCCAAACCTTCAGTTTTTGACTTCTGATCCCATCCTATTCTGACCACATCCCTGCCTACAGCCTGTGGCCCTGGTTCTGCATCCCTAGGATTGTTCTGGGCCTGGGCCCGTGGGAACTGAATCTGTGGTTCCTGACCCTGCTTGGTCCCTTCTTGTAGGAACACTGGTCTCCCCATTGGACTCTCCTTCCCGGGCTCCTTCAGGGCTCCATGGGCCCCCAAGGTCCTCCCTAGATCTCAGGTCTGAGGGTCCCCACCCCTAGGTGCTGGAACTGGTCTCTAGCGACAGCCTGAACGTGCCTTCCGAGGAGGACGTCTACCGTGCCGTCCTGAGCTGGGTCAAACACGACGTGGACGCTCGGAGACAGCACGTGCCAAGGGTGAGGCCCGCTGTACTTAGGAGGGAACACATAGTGGCTGAGGGCCTGGGTGCCCCTGGGGTCTGCTGTGTACAGAGACCCCCTCACAGGAGTGACACAGAGACGTTTTCAAGAAGAGCCACGCGTCTGAGGGGGAGCTCCTCCCCGGGGCCTGCCGCCTGACCGTGGCACCCCCGCCTCCCAGCTAATGAAGTGTGTGCGCCTGCCCCTGCTGAGCCGGGACTTCCTGCTGGGCCACGTGGATGCTGAGAGCCTGGTGAGGCACCATCCTGACTGCAAGGACCTGCTCATCGAGGCCCTCAAATTCCACTTGCTGCCTGAGCAAAGGGGTGTTCTGGGCACCAGCCGTACGCGGCCCCGGCGCTGTGAGGGCGCCGGCCCCGTGCTCTTCGCCGTGGGTATGTTCACCTGCCTCGTCCGCTCGGGTCCAGGACCCTCCCCCACATGCTCTCCCTGTCTGCTCCCGTCCCTGACCTGTGCTTCTGTCCCCGAGCCCAGCACAAGCCTACCTCGTACCGCGTTGTAGCCACCCCACACCTGCTCCTCTGTTCACCTGTGGAGGACCCTGTGTGGAATGACCCACTCACCAGTCCTCATCCCCACCCACCCTTGGAGCCCCCGTACTCCCGACCTTGAGCTGCGCTAGAGACCCCCAGCCGTTGCCTCCCTGGGTCCCTTGTCCTGCCCAGTCACTTCCCCATTCCTAGGTGGTGGGAGCCTGTTCGCCATCCACGGAGACTGTGAAGCATATGACACACGCACTGACCGCTGGCACGTCGTGGCCTCCATGTCCACGCGCCGGGCCCGGGTGGGCGTGGCAGCAGTTGGGAACCGGCTATATGCTGTGGGTGGGTAAGTGTGGAAGCTGGTTTTGGGTCAGGGGCTTAGCATATGCCCACTGGGCCAGTCCTGACCGGCAGCGGACCCCTCCCCTAGTTACGATGGGACTTCAGACCTGGCCACCGTAGAGTCGTACGACCCTGTGACCAACACCTGGCAGCCTGAGGTGTCCATGGGCACGAGGCGCAGCTGCCTGGGTGTGGCTGCCCTGCACGGGCTCCTGTATGCAGCTGGTGGCTACGATGGGGCCTCCTGCCTCAACAGGTAGTGGGCGGGGTCAGGGCCGGGTGGCCTCTTGGGGTTGGTTCGGCTGCATCAGGACTGCAGAGATCATGCCTGAGGGGAGCAAAGAGGGATCCAACCTGACTCAAGTCACCAGGGCACCCTGGGCCTCTGCATCTGCACCAGCTCAGCTGCCCCTTCTTTTCCTCTCAAGTTCTGCCCCCAGCCCAGGGGCTGGGCACCACATGGACCCGAGCCCAGGATCATGCAGGCAGCCAGCTAGGGGCCCCTGTCCCCACCCAGAGGGCCTGCTACTTGCTCCAGTGGGATTCTGGGGTCAGTCTCTGTGCCTGCCCAGGATGGGATTTTAATCGTTCCATGGGAGAGGGCAGGTCCTGGGACCAGGGCAGCCTTTCTGCCGCTGCTCAAGGTCAGCGGCAGGCCTGGTGTCCACAGTGCTGAACGCTATGACCCTCTGACGGGAACATGGACGTCCATCGCTGCCATGAGCACCCGGAGGCGATACGTGCGTGTGGCCATGCTCGGTGGGTGACAGGGCCCGCTCTGTGTAGTGTCCCCCCCACCCTGGGGACCCCACACATAGCAGGCCCACCACGGGCACATTGACTCTGCAGATGGGAACCTGTACGCTGTGGGTGGTTACGACAGTTCATCACACCTGGCAACTGTGGAGAGGTATGAGCCCCAGGTAGGAAACAACCCCAAGCCCGTGAATTTCCCTTTCCAAGAGCGACTTGAGGTCCTCACTCTGGTCACCCACATCACCCAGATGATCAGCCCTCTAGGTCCGACCCCGTCCCACAGATACCCTGTCCTAGAGTAGGGCTCTTGCACTGTGGAGGAGGCGGGAGGCTGGTGACGGACGGGTCTGCCCCCAGCTGGTCCCCTAACCGCAGGTAAACGCATGGACCCCCGTGGCCTCCATGTTGAGCCGACGAAGCTCAGCAGGGGTGGCTGTGCTGGAGGGGGCCCTCTACGTGGCCGGCGGCAACGACGGCACCAGCTGCCTCAACTCTGTGGAGAGATACAGCCCTAAGGCCGGTGCCTGGGAGAGCGTGGCCCCCATGAACATCCGAAGGTGCGCTGGCCTTTCCCCCACAGGCCCGGAGTGTCCCCCTGTCACCACTGCCCACCAGAGACTCCCAGGTCTGCCTTGAGGCCTCCTGCCAGTGTGATGTGACCGCGCCTCCTATCCATATACACGCACCGCCCAGCTCACCGCCCAGCTCCGGGGTCCCGCCCCGCGCCCGGGCCCCGCCCAGCTTCCTCCGACCCGCCCAGCTCCAGGGCCCCGCCCGGCGCCCCGGCCCCGCCCAGCTTCCTCCGACCTGCCCAACTCCCTGTGACCCCACCCCCAGCGCCAGGGCCCCGCCCAGCACTCGGCCCCGCCCCCGGGGGCTCCTCTCAGGGCTCCGTCCCGGGAGGTCCTGAGAGCAGTGCCCGCCCCGCGGCTTACCTCCCCGCCCCCCTCCCCACCGCCAGGAGCACGCACGACCTGGTGGCCATGGACGGCTGGCTGTATGCCGTGGGGGGCAACGACGGCAGCTCCAGCCTCAACTCCATCGAGAAGTACAACCCGCGGACCAACAAGTGGGTGGCCGCGTCCTGCATGTTCACGCGGCGCAGCAGCGTGGGCGTGGCCGTGCTCGAGCTGCTCAACTTCCCGCCGCCCTCCTCGCCCACGCTGTCCGTGTCGTCCACCAGCCTCTGACCCGCGGCGCGGACTGCACAGAGACCCTGCCCCGCGGCCTCCCACATGCCTTAAGCCCCACAGGGCGGCCCCAGCACCTCACGCGTCGGGGGCGGAGTGCTCGGCCCCCACCAGGAGAGTCCTGCCCTGTCTGTCCTTATCTCTGCGTGGAGGCCGGTCCTTCTGTGTTCACTGCTGTGTGTGTGCGCGTGCGCGCCGTGTACTCACTTCCGGTTTATTTATTTATTTATTATTTATCGGTCAGTGAACCGCGCAGCACCTGCTAGTTAACACCTTTCCCCTTGACGTGTCCTGTGTCTCTGGGACCAAGCTGCCTTCCCAGGTGTCCTGCCCCACTGGGGGCACCAACGAGCAATGGGGGTGGACACTTGGATTGCGCATGGGTCAGAGGTGAGCTCAGACTCTAGACCTGGAGGGACTGCGGGGGCAGGTGCAGAGCAGCAGGCCAGGGTTGCAGGGGTGGGGGGCTGTTTCTGAGCAGGTGCAGACCCTTCCAGCCTGGGTTTTGCACGCCTCCCCTACCTTGCCCAGCCAGGCACACTCCCAAGGAGGGCATGATGCAAGCTTCCTTCTCGTGGGCATGGTGTGTCTTCTGGATCCTGCCCTGAGCTGAGCACAGTGTGCCCCAGACCCCACACAGCAATATGAGCCAACTTGAACAATAAACACGTTTCTCGGGCTCTGTGGGCTTCAGGCTGACTGTACATCTCCACCCTTTGGGGTCTTATCTGAGGTGACCAGGAGGGCCTGGGGACAGGTGAGCAGCTGGGCTGAGGCTCTGCTTTGGTATCTGGGTCCTTCAAGGCAACATTGTCACGCCCAGGTGGGTCAGGGATGTGATATCGTGCATGGGCACCCAACTAGGAGTATGGTTCCCGGTCAACCTGGCCCTGAGAAGCCCTCATGGTCCCATCTCATCCCAGGCTCTGGGGAGAGGGACATGCATGGTACTAACCCGACCTCACCACACCGTGATGGGCCTGGGTGCACCCAGGAGGTTTGTGGCCTCCTTCTTGGACTTGGGCCTGGGGTGAGGTTTGGGCTGAAGTGGGAGAAGTTGTGGGAGGGTCATGGCTTCCCCTTGCCCAAAGTCACAAACTCCTATTTCAGCAGCTGAGAACAATCACACACCCGCTCACAGTCAGTGGTGACTCGGAATGTGGCCTTTAGGTGAAAACGGGATGTGTGCTCTCCATGGGAGGGGTGGTGTTGGGGAGAGGGAGCCCTGGGCTCACAGAGCCCCAAGCCCAGGCAACCCTAGCCTGAGTGTGGGCAGACCGAGTACTCACAAACCAGGCTCCCGAGGCCCCTGGCATAGACTGGAGGCTGAGATGGGTGCTCCCGGCTGGACCAGGGGAGAAGACTCCTCCCCACCAACCCCCCCAACTCCAGGCTGGCCTGTGTGCATGGAGGACCCAGGTCAGAGAACTGAAAGCCTTGGGCCTAGGTCAGGGCTGGGTCCCTCCCAGAAAGGCTCCACCCTCATCCGGCCCTTGGGCAAGGGGCAAGACTTCCCAGAGCTCCGCCTGGGAGGCGGGACAGGAGGCTCAGTGCGGAGGGACCCGGACCTGCGGACCGGCTCGGCTTGGTCCCGCCACCACTGCTGCCCATGGGGAACAACCACTGCGTACCTCAGGCCCCTAGGAGGCTCCGGGCCTCCTTCTCCAGAAAGCCCTCGCTGAAAGGAAATAGGTGAGGGGTGTGGAGCACAGCCTTGGTCCCCAGATCACGGGGGTGTCCCTCAGGCTGCCCCGGGGGGCCAGGCTGTGAGCCCCCCTTCCCTTGTCCCAGAGAGGATGGCGCAAGGAAGCTGGCCGGCCCGTTTGGCACCGAGGCAGGTCCTGACCCGGACGCCACCGCTGACAGGATCTTCTACTACATCCCCGGGCCGGTGAGCAGGCGGGTGGGCATGTCCCAGCTCACAGGGTGCCGTGGTGGTGGTCTCTGTGGGACTGTGTGTACCTGTCCTAGCGTCACGGGGCTCAGGGTCTTCCCTGTCAGCCTGGGGGGAGTCAGATCCAGAACCAAGTGAGGAAGGAGACACCGCCCCGCCCTGGGGAGCTCACCTGGCGGAAAGCCTGAGCAGAGATCGAAACTGAGACAGTGAAACTGAGTCAGTGGGGGGCGGGCCGCAGGCGGGGCCTCCCGGAGTCTCTGCTCCACCAGAGGGGGCACCGTGACCAGGCTCTCCACCCAGAACCTTACCTGGGGTGTCCACCCACTGCCCCCCCCCCGAACTTGGGTGCCGGCCAGCGCGTCCAGGCACATTCGAGGGGGACTGGCAGGTCTGTGTCGCTGCGTGAGCACGGGGGTTGTGTTGGTGCGGCTGCTGCCACTCCGCGAGAGTGAGGGGCTCCAGTTGCACCCTGAGCCAGCCTCTCGCCTACTTCAGGCTTCAGTTTCTCCCAGGGGGTGTCTCGGCACCCACCCCTGCCTCGTTCCATAGCAGCGCACCGTGATGCCCTACCAAGGCCACACAGCAAGGACGCGGCTCCCGCATGCCAGGCCACCTCTGAGCTGAATACAGCTGACCTGGATAGCGTCGGGTATGGTGGGAGGCTCTGCTATATGCAAAAGCCCCAGAATGCGAGGGAAATGATACCCCAAAATCTGACCCCAGGCCAGAGAAGGAGGAACGTTTGGCACTCCGGGTCAGAGCTCCAACCCTGCACTCTTCTTCTCACAGCGTTCTTTTGAGGCCCCGCAACTGGCGCGGGCTTCCAGAGCCCACCTTTCCAGCTTGTCCCCATCAAGCTGGGAAGCCCAGGCTTGTCCCCTTTCCTGCCCTCTGAGGTCCCAGGGCCCCATGCAGGCAAGTGCGGGCTTGAGAACCCATGCTGCCTCAGAGAAGCGGACAGGCACTTCTGTCCAGGGTCTGGCCGGGCTGCGACAGCCTCCGTGTGACTGCACCTCGCACCTCGACTCTGCCAAGCCCCGGACGTGTCATTGTGCCTGGTGGAATCACGTGAGATGTGGCCCTGCTGGTCCTCTCTGGCCAGAGCACGGTAGCAGGAGAGGGCAGCAGGCTGCTAACCCTGGGAGCTGGGGCTGGGGGAGGAGCCACCTCTTGGGTCTCCCCCGTAGGGGGTTCTGCACCCGGCCAAGGCTCGGAGCGGACTCCTCGCTAGCCCCTAAGGCTGAGCCTGGGCCACAGGGACGGCTTCATGGTCCTTGCTGTTCGTGGCCTATTTCTCATGGGTCCCATCCCTGCGTTGTTCCCCACACTGGGTGTGGACACAGGAGGCCCCACCCAGAGGGAAGGAGGCCTCACATTCCTGGGCTTGCCCAAGGGGCAGCTTAGCTTGGCCAGGACTCAAAAGCCCTCAAGGCAGCCTCTGCCAGCTCCCAAATAGAGCATGGCCCCTCCGCAACTCACCCCTGAGCCCCTGGACCTCAGCCCTTCTAGCCAGGGTGTCGGGTCAGTGCCCATCCCCATCTGACTTCCAATCAGATGATGGAGCCCCCAGTTAGAGAGGCTTCCTGTGTGGCAGGACTGGCCAAGTGTTTGTGCCCCGACACTCCGTCCCCTCAGCAGACAAGCGGGGAACCCCCAGCACATCTCGGGCCTGGCCTACTTCTAGGGATACAGCAGTGGGCAAAACAAAGAGCCTGTTCTCTTGGTGTTCCCATCCGCAAGACAGAACCAAAAGATAAGGCAGGTAAAAGACAGGGTAAGCCCAGATGTGGCTGGTGTTGAGAAGAGTAAAGGAAGAAAGGTGTGCAGAGGGGTCGGAAGGCTACAGTGTGAGGTTACCAGACGGGACCTCACGGAGAAGGGGACATCTGAGCCAAGTCCTAATGGGTGGGGGAATAGCAAGTATTCGTGTCAGCCTGTGCCCCATGTGGGAGGAGAGGACAAAGGGAGGAGCCAGATCAAAGGGGACCCCGTGGGCCAGTGCCGGGACCTCGGCCTTCTCTGTGGCTGAAGTCCCCGTCCCGCTGCAGTGCATGGACGCGGTCAGCACACGCGCGCGAGGGACGCATCTCTTTCCAGCTGCCTGTTAGCTGATGCGCTGCTGGCTTGCAGTGGCCGTGGTGGGAGTGTTTACGCAGAACCCCTCCCGGGAGCCAGGTAGCAAACGCTTGGAGCTGACCTTGGCGGCCCGGGGCGGGGGTGGGGGGGGAGTGGGGGGGGAGTTGAGCATCGGCTCCCTCAGACACGACAAGTCTGGGGAGGCCAAATAATCAAGACGAAGGTGCACAGGTTAGGAAACACCAGAAATCGGGGTTGAACATCCACGGAGCTCAGACCTCACGGTCTCTACACCAGACCACGTGATGTCATGCGTGTTTGTGGCTCCTAGTTCCATACTAAGAGGCCGCGAGCATGCGTCGGGCTTCTGTACCTATGAGCGGTGGTGTGTGTGTTCCTCTCCTTTGTATCCTGTACCCGCGGGCGTGGGCATGTGTGGGGGAGCTGGCCCCAGGTCAGGCCCCCTTCCCTGAGCTCTGCTCCCCACAGGACCTCTGGGGCCTGGAGAGCCAGCCAGGAAACCCAGAGCAGCCGTTCCTGAGCGTGTTCAAGAGGGGGCAGCGGAGGGTGCCTGTGAGGGATCTGGGCAAGGTCGTGCACTACGCCAAGGTCCAGCTACGATTCCAACACAGCCAGGTGGGGCCAGGCCGGGCCGAGCGGGGGGTGCTCGGGTACCAGCCTGGGGCCTTTCTCCCAGCGCTCAGACCAGCAGCCCTACTCTCCCCAGGACACCAGCGACTGCTACCTGGAGCTGTTCCCCTCCTTCCTCTACTTCCAGGCCCACGGCTCCAAAGGACTCACCTTCCAGGTGAGGGAAATAGGCAAGGGGGGAGGCCGGGGTAGAGGGAGAGAGCAGCCTCTTGGGACGTGGGTATCCGCGTGCACTCGGGGTCCCCGAGCCCTCCCCTCCCACCATGTGCTCTGGCAGGGGCTGTTACCGCTGATGGAACTGAGCGTCTGCCCGCTCGAGGGCTCCAGAGAGCCTGCCTTCCAGATCACAGGTGCGTGGGGGACATGCGTGGACCTGGCCCCCAGGAGGGGCCTCTCACCGGGGCTGCTTAGCGAGCTCGAGCTCTGGCTGAGCTTCTGAACCTGGAGGGACCCTGAGCCCACGGGGGGGGGGATCCTGGCTTTTCCTCCAGTGGGCACATAAGCGTTTGCCCAGCTGGGGTGCAAGACAGCGGGCAGGGGACATCCAGAGCCTGTTGGAGGCCCGTGGTCCCCCCGGGGGTGCCACAGGCTCCTCCTGTCCCAGGCCCTGTGGTGCCGGGGGAACCCTCGGATCAGGCCTTTCCTGTGGGCTGCTGGCCCCGCCCACTCCCCCGCCGCTGTCTACCCCTAGGCCCGCTGCCCGCGCCTCTTCATGTGCTCTGCCCCAGCCAGGCTGAGCTGGGCCACTGGCTGTACCACCTGGAAAAGCAGATAGCCCTTGTGAGAGGGCCACAGCTCCGCCGCTCGGCACCCCTGCAGGTCAGTGCTGGGGACCCCCAGGCCGCTTTCCTCTCCCCTCTGTGCCCACGGCCTCCGCTGCCCCTGACCCCCCCTTCACCAGGCCCCCCCCGACGATGAGCTGCCCTGGACTCTGCAGCGCAGGCTGATCCAGCTCCGGGCAGCCTCTGGACATCGGCCGGGGGGCAGCGCCGTCTGCGCCTCGAGGGTCAAGCTGCAGCATCTGCCCTCGCAGGTGTGTGGTGGGGGAGGTGCTCGGGGTGGGAGGAGGTGGGGGCCGAGCGGTGAGGTCAGAGGGACACAGGGCTGAGGACCTGGAGGCACAGGGTGGGTGAGAGGAGATGGGGGAGGGTGCACAGATGGGGAGGGGTGAGGAGGGGAGGAGATGAGGGAGGGGTTCAGGAGGCAAGTGGGCGGGGCCTCCACGCACAGGCCCCGCCCCACTCCGCCCTCTGACCTCCTCGCAGGAGCAATGGGACCGGCTCCTGGTCCTGTACCCCACGTCCCTGGCTATCTTCTCCGAAGAAGCCGATGGGCTGTGCTTTAAGGTGGGTCCCTCCCGGCTGAGGACGCGCCCGGGAGACGCCCTGTGTGGGGGTGGGAGAGGGCAGCGGCTCAGGAGGAACCTGTATTTCGGGGCCTGTTGGGACACAGGGCGCTGGCCCCACCCACCCGGCTGCCCTGGTCAGTCTGGTCTCCGCGGTGGTGTGGCAGAGGAGGCGTCCCTTGTCACACTGGAGTGTTGGCCACCAGCAGCAGGACCGTCGCCTGGGGCCGGTGGCATGGGGCAGAGTCACTCCAGGGAGACACTCTTGTGCCCAGGATGCCTGAGGGGCCGTACCTCTGAGTGGCCACTTCCCTGGGGTCGGGGACGCGTGTGTGCGTGCGTGTGTAGGACGGGGCTCTGGGCTGGCGTGTGTCTGTTGTGGGCCCTGCAGTTAGCTTCTGCTCTGGGGGTGATCACGGCCCTCAGTCACTGAGGAAAATGCAGGGTCTTCCCCCCCGATCCCCCATCCTACCCCCAGTCTTAGTAGGTGACCCAGGGAACCAGTCCCCAGAGGCATCGTCTGCCTGCCATTGGCCAGTGAAGGCCCCACCCAGAGTCCAGGACGCAGAGCTCCCTCACGCCAGACAGGGCGTGCAGACCCCCTCAGGGGTGCAGCCTCAGGCCTGTCTTGCCCTCTGCCTCACCGTCTGAGGGCCCAGGCCAGCTCTGCAGGGTGAGACAGAAGTATGGGCAGAGACCCAGAGTCCACCCCCCAGGCGCCGGCCCCATCTTTCATCACTGCCCCCAGGGAGAGCTGCCCCTCAGTACCGTCCACATCAACCTGGAGGAGAAGGAGAAGCGGATCCGTTCTTTCCTGATTGAAGGTGGGAAGAGGCCTGGCCCAGGAGGGAGGGCGGGAGCCTGCTGGGTGCCCCAGCTCCGGGGCCTTGCAGGGGCCTGGCTCTCTGCTGGCCAGCACCCCTCACGGAGTCTGTGCGTCAGGCCCTCTCATCAACACCATTCGTGTGCTGTGTGCCAGCTATGAGGACTACAGCCACTGGCTGCTCTGTCTGCAGACCGTCTCGCCCCGGGCTGGAGGCCCCCCGCCGGCTGGCCTCCCCGGGCTGTGGGGGTCCACACAGGTGAGGGGTCCCCAGGAGGAGATGCTGCCCCCACGTCTCACGTTCTGGGCTGAAGCATAGGTCTAGGGCCTGGGTGGTTAGGGAGAGGGGTCCTGCTCTCTGTCTCACCTCCCCACTCCCTGCCGCCCGCTGGCTAGGTCACGGGTGGCGGCCGAAGCTCCCTCTCCTCAGAGGGACGAACCAGCTGGGACTCAGGCTGCCCTGCGCCCCCCTCCGCCCACACCAGCCACTCTCTCCCCGAGTCGTCAGCGCCGTCCACCACAGGCTGCGCTGCCCAGCCTGTGCCTGTGAGTATCAGGGAGCGAGGAAGGGTTAGCAGAAGGCAAGCGCAGGAGGCCGTGTGGACAGTTTGTGTGGGAGAACGTGGGTCCCCATGGCACTCCACGCCAGGCAGGACCTGGAGGGAACTTTGTGCAGCCTCAGAGGACTGAGTGGGTGAGGGCCCTTGGGAACCTTCTGGAAGGTCTTTGGTTCCTGTAGGACCAGGCCAACCCTAGCTGCACCAGCACCCGCAGGCCGAGGGCCGAGCTGAGACGGAGTAGCAGCAGTCGGTCACCCAGGAGTAAGGCCCGGAGTGAGGAGCCCAGCCTGGCCACCTCGCTGTACTTGGACCTGACCAAGGTGGGCACGGCACACTGACCCAGTCCTCACTCCCACCCTCCACCTCCCTGGCCTCCGTCTCTTCGGCCCAGATGGTCCCGGAGCCACCTAGAGGCCTTGCGCAGAGACGGGAGGGCTCGGGCCCCCTCCAGCCCCAAGAACCCTGTGTCTTCTTGCCTGCAGCTGAGCAGGCAGAGCCTAGAGGACAACCCTGAGGCCCCAGACCACTCTCTGAAGACCCCACACTCCCCACTCTATGCCGATCCCTACACGCCACCTGCTACCTCCCATCACAAGATCTCGGACGTCCAGGGCCTGGATGAGGTCAGTTCCCTGTGGGTGACAGAAAGGTAGATGTGTCCACAGCCTGAGGTCTGCTCAGGCCACGATGAGTGGCCAAGGGGCTTGGGGGAGCACCGGGATCCCTCAGCTCCACGGAGGTCCTGGTCCAGGGCCTCAGGTCCCCGCCCTTTCCCCGGCAGTTCCTCAGCGCAGTGCAGAGCTCGCTTGGACCTGAGTCCTCGAGCCCGTTCCCCTCGGTCCCTGTGTCTGTGCCTGTCTCGGGCCCCAGCTCTGGACTCTCCGGTCCCCACTTGCTCTCCAAGAAGGGAGCCCTGCAGCCAAGAGCCTCTCAGCGGCACCGAGGCTCCATCAAGGGCCAGGGGCCACCCCCTCCAGACTCCCCTCAGCATGTGAGTAGCAGCACTCACCCCTGCCGGGTAAGGCGTCCCGTGGAGGGGTGGAAACAGTGTGGGGGCTCTGGGGGAGCAGGAAAATGGAAGCAGGAAGATAGGGCGGGCAGAGACCGAAGACGGGAAGGTGGAGGCAGGAAGGGAGCCTCCGCAGCCTGAGAAGAGGGGGGGCCGGGATCTGGCAGATTGGCGGCTGCCCTCCAAGCCCCCTCCCCCAGGGCTCAGCTCTCAGACTCGCGGTTGTGATCCCCAGATCTCACCTGTGCACGAAGTCTCGCCCGACCCCCTGCCACCTCCCTCAGGTGAGTGAGGGCCCTTGTCTCTCTCTGAGGGGAGCTCTGGGCGTGGCTTCCTAAAGGCGCTGGCATCTCTGTCCTCCCCACCAGGTGGTCACCCCCCCAAGAGCTGGGACATCTGGGACAACGCTTCCTCTCCCTCCCACAAGCAGTGGCCCCGAGGAGGACCGGAGGCTGGCGGGGGGCTCATCCAGTGGATCTGATGGCTTCGGGGTGGCTGGTTCCCAGGACCACCTGCCAGCGTGGGCTCTGCGTAGGGACTACGGCACAGCCTGCGGCATCCTTTGTAGGGCCACGGGCTGACCGGCGTCCGACCCCCGAACCCCACCCAATGCTGAGGCCGTGTCTGATCCCAGCAGGCTGAAGAGAGAACTTCCCTGGGCTCTGGAGGGGCCGGGAGGGGGGCCTCATCCTGAAGACGGCCTGGCGACACGGTGGGACCACGGAGCAGAGCGGGGCTCACGGGGGACCCAACAGCAGCCCCTCCTCCAGGGAAGCAATGAGGGAGGCCACTTGGCGCAGGCTTTACCTGCCGGTGGGAGGAGCAGCAGATGTGAAGGTCAGAGGGCCGAGCATGTCAGGTTAGTGAGGGTCAGAGCACGTGAGGTCAGAGGGCGTGACACGAGGAGGTCGGCAAAGCCCGCGACACAACAAACAGAGGTGGAGGGCGTTCTGGGCGCGTGTCAGTGGGCTGGGGCAGGTCAGGAGAGACTGACGAGAGACTAAACGAGAAAGAGAAGGTTTTATTTGTGCTTGTGTGTCCATGCGTTCTCCGCTCAGCAGTCAGGAGTCCCCCATCTTGGGGACCCTGTGCACAGGCCCACCTGGCACCCCGCCACCTTCCTGCCCAATCCTCGACGCCTCAAAGCCTTAGGACAATCCCAAATGTCCGATCCCTTTATCTGACGCCACCGTACTGGGCCTCTGCACCTCCTCCAGGGTTCCCCAAAGGAGGGGCTCCAGCGTCTGCCCTGCAGACCCCCACCCTGCAGGGGCTGCTGGAGCCACTGTCCGACCCGCCCCTGTGGGGACCTGCTCGCTGCCTCGGGCAGGAGCCAAGGCAGCCTCGGCCACAGACCCTTGGGGCTTAGGGGTCACAGAGGCCTCAGAGGCTGTCCCTTCCTCAGCCCACTGGTCCACAGGATAGAGTGTCCCTGGGACACCCCCCTCCAACCCGAAGTCCATCTAGTCTCCTCACTCTTGCCCCCTTCCCAGATTTCCAGCTGGGGCTTTGCTACTGCTCTAACACCTTCAAGTTCCCGGTGCCTTATCCTGCCTCTCCCCTGACTAGATAACCCAGTAAATATAGGACACCCAGTCAAATTGGATTTCAGATAAACCACTCATAACTCAGTGCAAAGCATCAAATGCTGCGTGTCTGAAATTCAAGCTTCACTGGCACCCTGTGTTTTATGAGCTAGTCTGGTCGCCTTCCTAACCTGCTCCTTGCTCAGCATCCACCCAGCCTTCCGGAATCTCCCTCCTCCCAGGTGTGAAGCATCGCCTTGGCCTTAGCCAGTGGTGAGACCTTTGGTGGCACCCAAGGGAGCAGGACCAAGAACACTGGCTCCTTCCGAGACGCTGTAGAACACAGGGGTCAAAGGGCAAGACCTGAGGGCAGCACCTTGTCCTCAGTGCCTGTGGCCATTTCTCTGTCCTGTGTCTTCCTGGACCAAGCCTGGGTTCTAAGGGCTGGGGCTGCGGCTGCGGCGTCCCTTCCTCACCCGCCGGCGGAAGTAGTGGATGGCAGAGACGGTGCCGATGTTGGCCAGCAAGACTGCGAGGGAAACACGGAGCCTCCTGAGCGCCAGCTCTGTGCCGGCCTGGCCTGCACAGCTGCTACCTGCATGGCCTGGTCCTCAAAGGGCAAGAGGAGGCCAGCGGGGCGAGGGGTGGGTCAGCCGTGAGAGGAGCAAGGTCACGGGAGGAACCTAGGCTTCACCACGCACCCCTCACCCCTGCCGGCCCAGCAAGTGAGACTGGACGGCACTGGTCCCCCCCCAGGGCCCCCAAACCTGTTTTCCAGGCATCTGGGGTATGCAGGTCTGATGTTCTCACCGCCCAGGTGGCGAAGGCCACAAACACCAGGCACATGTCGTTCTGGCTCAGGGTCAAAGAGGCGAGAGGATCTCGGAGCCCCCCTAGGAGAGAGAAGCACGGTCTGTGTTCGGGCTGCCCCCTCGGACACCTCCGTCCCAAGACACAGAGCGGCGTGTGGCATAGTTGAGTCAAGCTGGCCTGAGCGGGTTGCCTCTGGGGTGCCACTTCTGGTTTGTGACGTATCTTCCGAGGGGAGCGTGACGTGAAGTCTACTGACAGCCTGACCGGGCGGCAAGGCCCGCGCCGTCCCAGCATCCGCCGTGCTAGAGGCTGGGGGCAGGACATTGCCGTCATCGGGGCCCAGATACAGAGTGATGGTCCGCGCAGACACCGACCCCCGAGCGGCTGCAGTGCCTGGCCTAGTCTGCTCCACCCAGATGACGTCCCGAGACGGCCAGGAGCTAGTCCGTCCTTCCCAGATCATCCCCAAGCACCCTCCGCCGGCTCATGACTCGGGGTCCTAGCCTGCCCCTCCCCAGTGGCCCTCCTGGCTGGACTCCCTGGACAGTAAGTTCCCAGGCCTGGACAGCCCCTGGGGCCCACGCGACACGCACCTGCTCGCCTGACTGCCAGACTGAGCTGCTCTGCTGTGGTTCGGCTGGGCTCTGGTGGGCTGCCAGGCCCCACGCCCCAGGGCACCAAGCTGGGGGACTCCATGGCCTGCACCTGGAGCAGGGCGGCCAGCTCCGGCGTGCCTCCCGGGGAGTCCTCCCCAAGGAAGTGTTCGTAGGCCTCAGGGATGGAGATGGGCACAGGGTCTCCAGGTGGAGCGGCCCGTACAGCCTCGGCTCGCGGGGGCTGGACCACAGGGTGGCCCCCCCCGTGCCCCGGCCTCCGGCCTCCGTGGTCCTGGAAGAAGAATTCGCACACGTCTGGCCACCGTGCTTCAGACAGGGCCTGGTCGGCTTCTGCCTCGGCGCCTTCATCCTCCTCCTCTATAGTGTCACAGAAGAAGAACTCATAGGCCTCTGGGAGGGTCACCGCAAAGCTTCTCCCAGGCCTGGGCCCCACCGAAGTGGAGGGGGAAGGGGGAGGCAGGTGTTTGAGGATCCGAGGCTGCGGAGACCGGGGCCCAACTGCCATGGCGTCCCAGCCTCCAGGCCCCCCTCGGCCCCCGGTGGCTGTCCTGGGGGATGAGGGTCGGGCTGCGGCTGCTGACGGGGGTCCCGGGGTCTTTCCTGAGCCTGGCCCCTCGGGGCTGGGCACAGCCATGGAAAACCGCACTTTCTTCTTCCCCCTGGGGGCTTGGACCCGGCCTGGTGGGGGCTCCCCTGAGGGACGCCCGGGGGCACCTGCTGAGGGCTCCTCTCTGGGCTTCTCCCGGTGTCCTCCTGGGGACCCAAGAGGGCTCAGTCGCGGCGTGGCCACTAGGCCAACCTCCACCTTCACTGCGTCGGGCCCGGCCGGGGAAGTGGGAGCAGCTGCCCACAGGCCCGCGTCAAGCTGGGCCTCGGACACAAAGTGAGGAGGCAGAGCGGGTGTGGACGAATCCACCTCCTGCTTGACCCCTGGGTCCAGCACAGGCAGGTCCGTGTCCAGTCTAGACTTGGAGGCAAGTGTAGACAGAGGCATGTCAGGCTGAAGCTTGGAGGCCGGTGTAGACAGAGGCGCAACTGACTCAGCCACTGAACTATCTGGACGAGCGTCCCGGGCAGGTGTGGACGTGGTGTGCAGCTCAGCTCCCGAGGCCATTCTCAGGAGGTCTGCACCTTCCTCAGTCGCAGGGACAGGTGTTGGCGGATCCGGATCTGTTCCCGGCTGGGTCACCTGTGCAGGGGCTCCTGCAGACTCCGGACCCCGTTCTTCCTGCCCCGCTGCCCCAGCGGAGAGACCCTGCCCCTCGGACGCAGCCAGGCCAAGGCGCTCCTTGGGCCTGACCTCAGCAGGCAGCGGGGAGCCCTGCTGGCGGGGAGCCAAGCCGGGGGTGCTCAGGCACCCGCCCCCCTTGGCGCCGGCGGCGCGCCTCTTCTTTCGGCTGGGGCTGCGTGCCGGGGCTCCAGGGCTGCCGGGGGGCCTCTGGGGAGCCGGGGTGCAGCCAGGAGGCTCGGAGTTCTGGGGAGGCTCACCAGGGGGACTGGGGGCAGGGCCCGGGGGGGCAGGCCCCTGCAGAAGCCTCTGCATCTCGCCTGGGGAAGACACCGGCCCTCGAAGCGACAAGCTCTGGCCTTGGGGGGTGGTGTCAGATCTGAGGGACGGCAGAGCTTCTGACCGTGCGGACGTGCTGGGCGTCTGCTGATCGGGCCCCGGGGCCAAGACAGGCTCACGCCAAGACCTGCTGACCAGCGGCCGGGGAGCTGCCTCATCCTCCTCCTTGAAGCCGGGCCAGCCCCTCCTCCCAGAAGCCGGCCGCCCCTCGAGAAGGGGTGGAGGCCCCGGAGGGCTGCTGCCCCCGCTGTCCCCTTGGTCAATGTCACTGGACAAGAGCTCGTCCCCTGAGGCCAGGCCAGCCTGCAGGAGACCACACTCTTCCGTTGTGGCCGAAAACTCGGCCCAGTCCTGGTCACTCAGCTGGATGCTGTACTGGAAGTTTTCCATTTCAGGCCAGCAGAGGCGCCGGGACCGCAGAGCTGGAGGCGGGGCGGGGTCCTCGTGGGCCCGGGGCCCGGGCACTGGCCGGACAATCGCTGCGGCGCCTCCCACCTCCTTGGCTCGGGGCCAGCGCCCCATCCGCCTCCTGAAGGAAAACCGAAGGGGACGCCTGAGGGAGCTGAGCAGCCGCCAGAACCGGCCCGCCTCCGAGTTAGAAAACCTGAAACTCCGCTCTCCCGATCTCCTGCCCACCCAGACGGTGACCTTGTGATGCGCCAGTGCCTAGAATCAAACTCGGCTCAGGTGACCCAAGCGCACCAACAGCATTCCTCACGTTTGAATTTCTGACCCCAGAAGCGGCTTCCCTCGCATCGGGGAGCGTTTTCTGCTCCACTGGGTCAGCTCCTCCCCCCACAGTCGCCCTCCAGACCTGCAGGTTCCAAGGCCGACTGGACGCAGCAGAGCCCATTGCAAGGATCACCCACGGGGAGTCCGCTCACCGGACGAGGACCAGCCCGGGTCTGTCCCAGCCTCAGGTGGCAGCTGGCCACAGTGCCCAGCAGGTGACCAGCCTTTGGCAATAACCTTCCACCAGCCTTGGCTGGGACAGGCTTCTGGGCTTCCACTGAGATCATCAAGGTCACACCAGTGCTGGCTAGAGCCCACTCAGGGGTCATCAGGGAGTGCCTGGCTCTGCCCCCTGCCTAGGCAGGAGGTCACAGGACAGAAATGAGCCTCCTAACTCCCAGTGGACCACAAGGGCCGTCCTCCAGGACTGCCCCTCACCCAGGCCTGCCCAGCTGGCAGAGCTCCCTCCTTCTGCCTCATCTCAGTGAACAGAGGTGACCCCAACTGCCCGAGGGCCCCCTGTGTCTCAGCCTCCTATGGGAAGTGCTCTTTGGCCTTCGGTCCACTATCACCACCCCCGGGGAGCCGCGAGGTCACTCTGGCCAGGCTGGTGCTGACAGGCAGTCACCTTGCGACCAGAGCACTGTGCCTTCCTGGCCCCTGAAATCTGCCCTCCTCGCTGGCCCTGGGGAAGTCCCTCTCTCTGACTTTGGGACTTCTTAGGGTGGGAATGAGGGACTAACAGGGTCATACCTGGGACCCCGTGGCCAGCCTGGGCAGCAGAGCTGGGCGTCCGAGCTGCCTGTCCCAGAGCTGCATGGTACTGGGCTCACCACGCGGGCCCCACCCCCACTGCCAAAAATACCCCATCGCTGTGGTCACATGTCTCCCGCCCGCCGTCAGGGTCCAGGACACAAATAGATGGCATTTGAGGGGCCTCCAGCTCTGTGAGGGACGCCGTCCTGGTCGGGTCAGACGCTGGCCAGAGAACGCTGCCCGGCCGTCGGTCCTGCACGGGCCTCCTTTGCCCAGGCTGAAGGCCACTCTGCACTTCAGCTCTCGGCCCGGGATGACCTTTCCTCTGCGAGGGGCCCCGCCCACTGTAGAATCGCGGCCGGGCCAGCAGTCCACCTCCCGCCACCCCCCCCCCCCAAGCCGAGGCCCTTCTGGGTCTCTGGGCTTTGCCCTGTCACCTGTGTGGAATAGAGAGCACTGCAGAGGGTAAGCGGGGACTCGGCTCTCCAGAATGTTCCTAGAGGTCCCGCAGCGGGGGCTGCCGCTGACTGGGTTGGACTAGGGGAGCGAGGTCTGCACCTCCTCTGGCATCGGAGGCTCGCTGGCCCCTTCCCCCCAACACTGCTGAGCCTGCCAGTGGGCCGAAGGGACAAGGGGGATCACCGAGGGCTCTTGGCGGCGGGAACCCCGAGGAGTACGGGCCTGGGGCCTCCACGGGGTGTTGGCAGGGCTCAGGGCGGAAAGTGGGTTACTCCGCCAGCAACTCTCCTGACCCCAGCTCCTACAGACGGTCCCAAGAGGGAGGTGGAGTCCGACCCTCCAAGAAAGGGGTCCTGGAGCCCCAGCCCCCAGCTGAGCCAGTCACCAAGTGTAGGCCGGCCGGCGTGACAGGGCCTCAGAGACGGGTCTCCAGAACGACCCCTCCTGTTCCAGGCCCTCGTGAGCACTTTTCCTAAAACCTGTCTGTCCCCGGAGGGGGCACAAGGAGGACTCTTTTCTCACAGCTGGGCTCGGTGGGGCACAGAGAGGGTGAGTGACTTGCGCACGACCACACAGCTGGCAAAGAGCAGAGTTGGGTCCCAAAGACGCTCCCCCAGGCCATTCTCCAGGCCAACCCACATCCTCATCCCCACGCACTCTCTGTGACACCCACACCTGTGGCCTCCAGGCGAGGGGACATGAAGAGGGGAGCCAGACAGCAGACATCTGAACAATGGGGTCAGGTCACTTCTGACCGCAGCGTCCAGCAAGAAGGAAGTGCTGCAGGGAGAAGGGGGCCCTGGAGGGGCTGGAGAGCCTCTGAGAGGAGAGCCTGGGCCTTGGGCCACACGATCTCGGGCGCCCCAGTGGGTGGCAGACAGCAAGGGCCGAGGCTGTGAGGTGATGACGGAGGGAGCAGCTTCACCACGGGGAGACGCTGGGTGCTCTGAGTCCCGGAAAACGGGTCCGCGCGTCACACACACGGGAAGGGCCCGGACGGGGAGCGTGGCGTGTGGCGGTGCAGACCACCCGGCAAGGGCCCGCCTGCTGGTGTCTGCCGCCCCGCCGCCTTGCACGAGCCAGCCTGGCCCGCAGGGAACTCACACAAGTGGAACTGCGTCCTGAGCTCCGTTCTCTGTCTGTGGGAAAAGAAAAGCTTGTTTTCTTCTTATTTTGTTCTCCTGTGAGTGTCCTGTACTCCCCACACCAAACGCTTCCCTTCTGCGTCTCTGGCCCCAGCGGCGGGTCCTACGGTTTCGCTCGAGTCTGACACCTTCTGCCCGGGGACACAGGTGAGGGCTCAGCCACACAGGGTGCCTGTTACAAGCAGGTCCTGGGCTCCCCGAAACTCTGTCCAGCTTGGCTACAAACCAGAGGTCCCACGACCCCTCGCTCTGGGATGCGACGACCTTACTAGAGCGGCTCCAAGGGCGGGGAGGCCCTTAGGTCAGCCAGTTTATCCCAAGAGGAGGTACAAAGGGTGCAGATGAGCAGCTGGAGAGAGGGAAGGAGAGGGTGAGGCGTGTGGGAAGGGCACAGAGCCTCCTTACCCACTGGGTCCCCAACCCAGAAGCTCCTCGAGCTGGGACTTTAGGGGGATCCCTCACCTACATATGGTGGGTCCTCACCTCCATTTCCAGCCCCTCTCCCCTCTCTGGAAGAGGGGGCTGGGGCTGAAAATTCCAAGCCCCTAATCATGGCTGGTCTTTCTGAGGACGGTCCCCAGCCAAGAGCCTCCCAGAGTCACCTCGTTAGAACCAAAGATGGAAATAGCACATATATGGCAATGAAGACAGACAGATGATCGACGACAGATGACACAAACGGTTGAAAACACACACAAGATGCTCTGGGATTCTTATCACTTGGGAATTTCCAAGGATTTCAAGAGCTCTGTGCCAGGAGTGGGGCGGAAACCGTCCTCTCGCCGGTGGCCTCCTTTAAGCCTCAACGTGCGTTGGAGTCGGGCACCCCGGGGGCTGTGCTGGTCAGCTTCCCACCAGGAGTAGTCCCACGTGGGGATGTTCCCATCCCTGCATCATTTATCTGTGGATGGAAATCTGGGTGTTTCCACTTGGCAGCCATTACAAATACTGAGGCTGTGAACATTCCAGAACATTTCTTTTGGAAACCCTGTGTCCTTGGTTTCGGAGGGCGCGCTTGTCCAGTGGTCTTGCTGGCGGCTGCGCACTTGCTCCGACTGGTGGACACCCTCAGGGGCCTGTGCGCTGCGCGTCCCCACCGGCGGTCAGTGTCACCTTGCCCTGGGGAGGCTGGGGAGCGGGGAGCCACGCTACAGCTTCAATTCACATTTGCTTTGGTGTTGGCCACAGCGTTTCTTTTCCTGCGACGGTACGTGTCTCCCCGGTGCTTCGCCGCTTTTACGCGCCTTTCCCTTATCGATTCATAGGACACGTGCGTTCTGGGTAAGGGTTACTTACTGACGTCTGGGCGAGCAATATCTTCCCCCTCGGGTTTTTTTTTTTTTTTTAATTTTATTTATTTGACAGACAGAGATCACAAGCAGGCAGAGAGACAGGCAGAGAGAGGGGGGGAAGCAGACTCCCCACTGAGCAGAGAGCCCGATGCGGGGCTCGATCCCAGGTCCCTGAGATCATGACTTGAGCCGAAGGCAGAGGCTTTAACCCACTGAGCCACCCAGGTGCCCCCCCCTCAGTTTTGTTGTCACTCTCTTCCCAGTGCCTTTCGATAAACAGAAATTTTAAAATTTTAACATAGTCCAGGTTATTAACAACCGCCTTACATTATCACCTTTTCTGTTCTTCGTTTTTTAAAGATTTATTTCCGGGCCGCTGCGTGGCTCAGTCATTAAGCTTCTGCCTTCAGCTCAGGTCATGATCCCAGGGTTCTGGGATCGAGGCCCGCATCAGGCTCCCTGCTCAGTGGGGAGCCTGCTTCTCCCTCTCCCACTCCCCCGCTTGTGTTCCTCTTTCCCTGTCTCTCTGTCAAATAAATAAATGAAATCTTTGAAAAAAAATGAGTAAAAAGATTAACCCACTTTTTAAAAAAGATTTTATTTTTATTTATTTATTTGACAGAGAGATCACAAGTAGGCAGAGAGGCAGGCAGAGAGAGAGGGGGAAGCAGGATCCCTGCTGAGCAGAGAGCCCGATGCGGGGCTCGATCCCAGGACCCTGAGATCATGACCTGAGCCGAAGGCAGAAGCTTAACCCACTGAGCCACCCAGGCGCCCCAGGATTAATCCACTTTTTAAGAAAATGTTTATTTATTTTAAAGACTTATGTATTTACTTGAGAGAGCGAGAGAGCACGAGCGAGCAGGGATATGGGCAGAGGGAGAGAGTCCCAAGCAGACTGTGCTGAGTGTGGAGCTTGATGCCGGGCTCGATCTCACCACCCTGAGATCAGGACCTGAGCCGAAATCAAGAGCCAGAGGCTCAACCAACTACACGGTCGCACACCCCTCACCTTCTCCGCTCTTTTAAAGAACTCCTTGCCTGGCCCAGCGTCATAAAGATTTCGTGACGATACCCTTGCATATCTGAAAGCTGCGTTTTTTTACCTTTCACATTGGATCTGCAACCCCCCAGGTGTTGACTTGGCGGGACGGTGGGTGATGGGGTCCTGTCATCCTTTCTTGTTTCCACGTGGACACCTAGTGGGCCCAGTGCCACGTCAAGGCTTGGGGGCACACATATGTGGGCCTGTCTGTCTCCAGACTGGGGCTCAGCAGCACAGCCCCACCTGGGGCTGCAGCCCTACAAGGGGAGACATTCGCCAGGCTCGGGGCAAGGGCTTTCCAACAGTTGCCCAGACTGCCCAGGGAGAAGAGAATACAGAGCTTGAAGGGAGGCAGGGAGGCCAGCTCTGAGGCTGTGGGGAGGGAGCAGGTGGCCTGGGGTGAGGGAGGGAAGGGTCTTATCTGAGGACACTGAGGACTGAGCTCCCGCCAGAGGCTCCTCTTCCTCCTCCCCCACAGTCAGGAGGACGCTGTGCTGGGGGCAGCGGAGGGAAGGGTGTCGGCTGTAAGATGAGGAAGTCAGGGTCCGAGGGTGTTCCCTGGTGGTCGTTAAGTCTTGTGGGGGACCTGGGCCAGAGGAACAAGTGGCTGGACAGATGGGCACACACGTCCTAGAGCGGAGAGCAGAGCCCCAGGCAGGGAGGTGCGCGGGGAGAGGGAGGTTACCAGAGAAGGTGGACTGCCGTACGCCTGGGGGCCACCGGAGGGCACCCGGACTCCACGGGAAGCAGAGCTCAGCCCTCCTTGCCCTGGTCTGGGGGATGGATCCTTCGGGGATGCTGGGCCCCGTTCCTGAAGCCCTGGAGTCCCCTTTGAGCCTTGACCTTGCCGCGGTGAGCACTCAAAAATCAGAGAATAAGGGGCGCCTGGGTGGCTCAGTGGGTTAAGCCTCTGCCTTCGGCTCGGGACATGATCTCAGGGTTAGGGATCAGAGGGTCCTGGGATCAAGTCCCACATCGGCGGGGGCGGGGGGTGCGCTCTGCTCAGCGGGGAGCCTGTTTCCTCCTCTCTGCCTGCTTGTGATCTCTGTCAAATAAATAAATAAAATCTTTAAAAAAAAATCAGAGAATAAGAGCCAACTTGTAACGAGTAGCTCTAATGTGCCAAGCAGTATGTTTTACACAGATTACGGGCTTTTAACTTAAAAAATTTTTTAGTGAGGTCTAATTTACATACAATAAAGTACACATATTTGAATGAGAAATTTGCTAAGTTTGGACACTTGTGATGCCCAGGAAGCCACCACCACAACGAAGACAGTGGACGTGCCCATCCGCAGGCGCCTGAGCCCTCAGTGACGCCTCCCTCCCCCACTCCCGAGCTAACCATCAACGGGCATTCGGTCACTACATTTGGGTGACGAGGTCTAGAACTCTACGTAAATGGGGTTATAAAGGATGTACTCATTTGCAAAAGCGTATAGTATGTCTGAGTTCCGTCACACAGCATAATTTGAGATTCCTCTATTGTATTGTATATACCAATAGTTCATTTTTTAAAAGATTTTATTTATTTGTTTATTTGACAGAGAGAGAGAGAGAGGGAACACAAGCAGGGGGAGCAGCAGGCAGAGGGAGAAGCAGGCTCCCACTGAGCAGGGAGCCAGATATGGGGCTCGATCCCGGGACCCTGAGATCACGACCTGAGCCGAAGGCAGATGCTTAACTGAGCTGCCCAGGTGCCCCAATAGTTCATTTTTTAATGAAGATTTTATTTATATTTTAGAGAGAGAGAGCACAAGTGGGGAGAGGAGAAGAGGGAGAGAGAGAACTCCTCAGGCTCCATGCCCAGCACAGATCCCGATGCAGGACTTAATCTCACTGAGACCATGACCTGAGCTGAAACCGGGAGTCAGACGCTCAACGAACTGAGCCACCCAGGCGCCCCTCATTGTGGTTTTGATTTAAATTTCCATGATGACGGGGCGCCTGGGTGGCTCAGTGGGTTAAAGCCTTTGCCTTTGGCTCAGGTCATGATCCCAGGGTCCTGGGATTGAGCCCCGCATTGGGCTCACTGCTTGGCACGGAGCCTGCTTCCCCCCGCCCCTGCCTGCCTCTCTGCCTACTTGCAATCTCTCTCTCTCTCTGTCAAATAAATAAATAAAATCTTAAAAAATAAAATAAATTTCCATGATGACTAATGATGTTGAGTTTCTTTTCAGGTGCTTATTGGCCATCTATATATCTTTGGAGAAATGTCTGTTCTGATTTTTCACTCTTTTTTTTTTAGTTGGATTATTGAGTTGAGAGTTATTTATGTTATATATATTATATATAATAATAATATACGATATACATGTAGAACACTTATCAATATGTAATTCTTAGTATACATATGTTATGAAATGTTTTTCTCCTATGTCTTTCACTTTTTGTGGATAATGTACTTTGAGACATTTTAAAATTTTTATGAAATTCCGTTTACTTGTTTTTTCTTTTGTCACTTACGCTTTTAGTATCATATCTGAAAAGGCTTTGCCTTCATCACCCAAGATCATTTCCTTCTAAAAATTTTATGAAAGTTTTAGCTCTTAACAAAACTAAACTAAACTTAGCAAAACTAAAACTAAAACTCTTAACAAAAGAGTTAACTTTTGTGGATGTTGTGAGGGAAGATGTGGGTGATCAGCTGTCCCAGCAACATTGTTGAAATGACTATTCTTTCCCCATTGGACTGTCCTGGCATTTTTGTTGAAAATCAATTGACTGTAAACATGAGGGCCTATTTTTGAACTGTCAGTTCTATTCTACCAATCACTATGTCTAACTTCAACCTCATACTGTCTTGATTACTGTAGCTCTGCAATTAATTTTGAATTAATTTTGAAATCAGGAAGTTTAGTCCTCTAGCTTTGCTCTTTTTTTTTTTAAAGAATTTATTTATTTGACAGACAGAGAGTGAGAGGAGAGAGAGCACAAGCAGGGGGAGCAGCAGAGAGAGAGGAGGAAGCAGGCCCCCCCACTCAGCAGGGAGCCTGATGTGGGACTCCATCCCAGGACCCGAGATCATGACCCCCACCGAAGGCAGAGGCTTAACCCACTGAGTCACCCAGGCGCCCCATTTGCTCTTCTTTTTCAAGAGTATTTGGCTTTTCTGGGTTGCTTGAATTTCCATATGAATTTTAACGGCAGCTTGTCAGTTTCTGCAAAAATCTTAGCTGGAATTATGGTAGAGATTGCATTGAACCTAAAGGTCAATTTGGGAAGTATTAACATCTTAATGACATTTCATCTTCTGATCCATGAACATGGGATATCTTTTCCTTTATTTAGAACTTTAATCTCTTTCAGTAATGCTGTGTTGATTTCAAAGTGTGAGCTTTGCCTTCTTTTATTAAATATATTCCTAAGTATTTTATTCTTTTTGATGTTATTGTAAATGGATTTGGTTTCTTGATTTCATTTTTTTTTCTTGCAATGAGCACTTTTTTAAAAGATTTTATTTATTTGTCAAAGAGAGCACACAAGCAGGGAGGATGGCAGGTAGAGGGAGAAGCAGGCTCCCTACTGAGCGAGGAACCCGATGTGGGACTCATCCTAGCACCCTGAGATCATGCCCCGAGCTGAAGGCAGACACTTAACCAACTGAGCCACTCAGGAGTCCCGCAATGAGCATTTTAAAAAGTCAACACTTGGGGCACCTGGGCGGCTCAGTGAGTTAAGCCTCTGCCTTAGGCTCAGGTCATGATCTCAGGGTCCTGGGATCGAGCCCCGCATCGGGCGCTCTGCTCAGTGGGGAGCCTGCTTCCCTTCCTCTCTCTCTCTGCCTGCTTGTGATCTCTGTCAAATAGATAAATAAAATCTTTAAAAAAAAAAAAGTCAACACTTTATTTTTTTATGTAAATGCTATTAAGCAACATATAGTGTATTATTAGTTTCAGAGGTAGAGGACAGTGATCCATCGGTCCTATATAACACCCAGTGCTCATTCCATCCTGTGCCCTCTTTAATGTCTAACACCCGGTTACCACATTCCCCTCACCCTTTAATTTCATTCTCGAATTACTGCCAGTATGTAGAAATACCACTGATTTTTAAAATATCAATCTTGTACCCTGAATCCTTACTTAACCCATTTATTAGTTTCAATAGTTTTCTTAGTAGATTTCTTTTGATTTTTTTTTTAAGATTTTATTTATTTGACAGAGATCACAAGCAGGCAGAGAGGCAGGCAGAGAGAGAGGAAGGGAAGCAGGCTCCACGTTGAGCAGAGAGCCCGATGCGGGGCTCGATCCCAGGACCCTGAGATCATGACTTGAGCCGAAGGCAGAGGCTTTAACCCACTGAGCCACCCAGGAGCCCCTGATTTTTTTTTTTTTTAAATATATAAGGTCATATCATTTGAACATAGACAGTTTTACTTCTTCCTTTCCAATCTGGGTGCCTTTTATTTTGTTTCCTTGCCTAATTGGCCTAGCTAGAACTCGCCACAGTGCTGGACAGAAGCGTCACGAGCAGACACCATGGTTTTAACCCTGCATGGTAGCAATTTGATTATGTGGTAGTTTTCTGATGTAGTTTTCTTCAAACTTCTAATGCTTGAGTTGCATTGAGCTTCTTGGATCCCTGGGTTTATAGTTTGCATCAAGATTGGAAAAATTCCAGTCATTCCTTCTTTCAGTGTTTCCTGACTCTTCCCCTCCTTCTGGGACTCCAGTTACACATGCTAACCCATTTCAGGGTGCCCCACGACTCCCTAATGCTCTTATTCTTGTCTTTCCTTCTTTTCCAGTTTTAAAATCTCTTTCAATTTGAATGGTTTTTATTGTTATGTTTGCAGTATTTTAGCTTCTTGAACACATGAAGTGTGACTTTCACAACCGCTTTAATGTCCTTGTCTACTAATCCTATTATCTGTGACATTTCTAGGGTTCCTTCCAATTGATTAATTTCTCTCCTATTAGGAGTCATATTTTCCCGCTTCTTTGTATTCCTGGTAATTTTTTACTGGCTGCCAGACAACATGAATTTTAATGTGTTGGGTGCTGGATATTTCTGTGTTCCTATAAATATTTTGGGGCTTCATTCTGGGGCACAGTTGAGTTACTTGGACACAGTTTGGTCCTCTGGGGACTTGCTCATAAACTTGGTCAGGCAACACCAGCACTCACTGTAAGGTTAATTATCCCTCACCACTGGGATAAGGTCCCACTGAATACGCTACTGCATGCCCTCTGAATTATGGACTTTTCCAGTCTGGCTGGAGGTGACCCTGGGTGAACTCAAAGGGTTTTTCTCTCTATCTTTTCAGGTGGTTCTTTTCCTGGCCTCGAGGAGTTTCTCCCAGCATGTTCTAATCAACCTTGAGGGAGACCCTCTACAATGCTCAGTAGTTCTCTCTCTGGCATCTCTTTTCCTGCTGACCCTAGGGGCCCTGGCTCCCCACCCCCACCCACGGAAGTCAGCGCAGCTGTCTGGCTTCCCGCTGCCAGCAGTCAAGGCCTGAACACCAGCTTCTGGCAGCCTTGGGGCAACGAGGGCTCGGGTCATTGGTTTCCCGCTTCTCAGGGACCACTGTCTTTCAGGTCTGCTATTTCATCTATTTGTTCAGTTTTTAGTTGTTTTAGGCAGGAGGGAAAACCTGTTCTTGCTACTTCCTCTGCGGCAGAAGCAACGCACTATGCAGATTACTTCATTTAATTCCTGCAACCACCGAGCACTGGAGATAAGTAGTATTACAAATCCTATTCTACATCTAAGATTTCGTGACTTGCCCAAGGTCAAACAACTGAGCGACAGCAGAAATAAAATTCAACCCCAGTCTATGCTGGAAGCCTTCCCTGAACCACTGCTGTGCTGACGAGACCTCGAGGGAGTGCCCAACACGGGAGCTTCACGCAGAGACTCGGGTGCAGGGAGCACGTCTGCGGCCTTCCCAGACACAGAGCGACTGAAGGAAGTTCAGAGACGTGCACGAGAAGCGAGAGGGCCTGAGTCTGTCTGTCTTGGTGGGAAAGGACCTGGCTGTCTCTGAGGGGTTCTCTGTGCCAACTCAGTCTCTATCTCTGACCATGGGACTGTGTGTCTCCCGCTCTGCGGGTTTGTCCTCCTCAATTATGGTCCCAGGTGGAGCTGGCTTCCAGGTGGGACAATTCTGGGAAGCCCAGAGGGAGGTGCTGCTCTGGGCTTCCCTCCCCATTCCCTTCTCCAAACTTCCACCAACGCCACGTGGCAAGCCCGAGGGGACTGTGTGCCCCAGACTCCAGTGGACGGCGGCCACCAAACCCACAGCCTGGTCACACACGTACTCACAGTCGCAGCCACGGGCCCGGTTATGGCCGCCAGCTCTAAGTGCTTCTTGGGGCCTGGAACATCCCAGCACTACCTCATTCACTCCACACAACCCTCCCAAGTTCCAGGCTGGGGGGGCCTAGACATTCCCCAGCATTCTGGGCTTCGCATGTAGGTCTCCCCACTCAGGAAGGAGCTGCCTTGCTGCATTTGGGCGAGACGTCAAATTGAGGCTGCGGCAGAGGCTCACGGGACGGCGGTGGGGGTCATCTGAGGAAGCCCACTGACCCTCAGACTCCATCCTCCCAGCTGTCTGTGCCTCTGTGCCAGGGGCAGTCCCTGCATGTCCATCTGGGGAGGGTCTCCGGTGCACTCTTGTGCCCGGAGCAGCCACAGGCATAAACGAGGGTCAGCCCCGACACCTGAAGTTGTTTCTGCCCTCCAGAGGGGCAGGCGTTTGCCCCGCGACTTCTGGAAAGTCAACAACAGCCTCCTGCCACCAACCTACTGGGTGAAAAGCAGCTCTGGTGTCCTTTGAGGTCACTATGACAAAATCCCACAGACTGGGTGCTAACCCACACCAGAAACAAACTCCTCGCGGTTCTGGAGGCTGGAAGTCCGAGATCAGGGTGCCAACAGGGACTGATTTAGGTGAGGGCCCCCTCCAGCTTGCAGACCGCCACCCTCTCCCTGTTTTGACATGCCTGTGTCTCTCTGATAAGGACACCAATCTCATCCCATCATGGAGGGCACCCTTGTGACCTGATGACCCCCAGAAGGCCCCATGTTCTAAAGCCATCACCTTGGGGTGGGGGGGTCTGTCCGTCTAGAGCACCTGCTCTCTGCTCGGGAAAAGTCGGACCAAACATTGCTAGCTCTAAGTGAGCAGACCGGTCAGCTCAGACTCTGGGTGGTGACCCTTTCCTCCTAGTTTTGCAAACCGAATCCCTAGAGACACATTCATGGAGCTTTTTCTCTTTTCCTGAAGTGACCAGAAGAGAAAGGAGTGGCTTGCTCACGCCAGCGGATGACGGCCGGTTCCACACACCATGTCGTTCACAGCCAGTCTCTGAATGTAGGGAAAGGAGCTCGGCTACGGCTTACACTTTCCTGACCCTTGGCGGGCAGGAGAGCTGAGGCCCGTGGCGCTGCAGGGTGTGGGGCCTCGAAGAACAATGAGAGGGGAGGGCAGGAGCCCAGTCAGCCCCCAGCCCTTGGGTATGAGTGTTTGTTGCAGCCAGTGGTCTGCGCCCGGGAGGTGAGACAGTGCCCCTCCTCACCCCCAGCGGCCGCTGACCTCTCCCTCACTGTGCCGAACAGGGCAAGGGGTGCTGGGGACGCCCTAAGGGAGGGGAGGGGGCAGGCCGGGAAGCCTCCTCTCCACCAGCCTCTGGTTGGGCCAAGCAGTTGCAGGAAGGTTCCCTCCCTGCGCGCACTGTGTGGGCAAGGAAGGATGGTGGGACGTTCCTGCCGGCTCCGATGCGCACACCTGCTTGCAGTGAGGTTAGGGGTTGGTGAGGGCCAAGCACGGGGCCTTCCAACACTGACCTTCTGGTCACTGCTGAGCTCCTTTCTCCCCACACAGGCGTGGGACTCCTCACTCACCGTGGAGGCCCAGGAGGGAGGCCTGAGGCTACCGGCGGGCGTCGGGGTCGGGTGCGATTCACAAGGAGACACCTGAAGTGACGGCAGATGGTACTTTCGGTCACCAGGTCACCAGGCTGCAGACAGGGTCGATGCTCCCCACCGGGGACAGGGCAGTGCGGCCCGGGAGTCGGACAGGGTCAGCTGAGGCCAGGCCCACCGAGGGTGGGGTACCACAGCTCTCAGCAGAAGGCATCTCTCACCTGTCCTTGTTGCAAACCCAGAGCCTGTGACTCCCCAGTCCCGTGCTCTGACCCAGGGCACCCCATCAGTTCCTGCCCCAGAAACGACCCCCAGCCCTGCCTGGAGTCCAGGGGGTGGAACTGGACTGTGGCTGGTCAGCACCACGGCAGGGCCCTGGGCCTGTCCCTGCTCCCATCTGTGGGGGCTAGGAAACTGCTTCCAGGTCAAAGTCAGTCCGACCCCTCTCTGCTTAGGACGACACACAGTTCAGGGACTATTTCTGGGGCTCCTCCCACCATGAGTCCCGTCCTCACCCCTGCCCCACCCCACCCCGCCTCTGCACACTCCCGGCGGAAGGCAGATGGGGGTGACTGCTGGTTAGGGCACATTAGTTGTTTATTGCTATCGTTACTTAAGAGTTACAACTCCCGCTGTTCCTTTACAACTTACTGTTATGTATCGCGGCATAACAAATTAACCTGGAGTTTAGCAGCTTCAAATGACAAATGCTGATTATCTCACAGTTTCTGAGAGAGAAACCCAGGAGCGGCTCAGCCGGGGGCGCTGGTTCAGGACCTCCCCTGACGCCGCGGTCGGGATGGTGGCCGTGCTGGGACCTCATCTGAAGGCTCAGGAACTTGGAGAACCTGCTTCTAAACTCACTCTCCCTCGGGTCCACACTCTTCGGGCCTCTCCTCCCTTCTGCACGGTCGTGGGAGCCAACCTCAGCACACTGACAAGGCTGCAGGCCGGGAGGGGTCCTCCGTGGCCTTCTCGGAAACTGTCGGCCCCAGGGCCTGTCTCCTTGACCACCGTGCGTCCCAGGGGGGGTCTAGTCCCCAGGGCCCAGCGAGCAGACAGGGCACCAGCACAGCTGTGGGGCCCTTTGGGGTCAGCCTCCTGCTCTGGAAAGCTTCCGGGTAATGGGAGGAGGCTGCCGAGGCCTGGAGATAATCGGGGGACTGCTGGGGCTTTGGTGCGGAGCACAGGCCTCACCCCTCACAAACCAGGGCTCCAAATAGCCCAGCCCCTCCCCAAGTCCGAATTTCCAACCGACTGGTTTCCTGGGCCAACTTCTGGGACCCATTCTTTCCCCGAATTTCTAACACCCATGATACGCTGTCATCGTTCAGTCCCCAAGCCCCGGCCCCACAGGCAGATGGGACCCAGACATGCAGGGATCCCACACCCAGAGAGGCAGAGAGTTCTGCTGACCGTGTGCACGAATTTAGCAAACATTTATTGGCCCTTGGTTTTTGCCAGGAACTGGGCTGGAAGGAGACGCCAGACACTGAATGAGACTCCACCTACCGGAGGAGGGAAATGGTCAGCAACCCTTCCCGCCTCCCACTCCCCAGACAGAGGTCCCGATTCCTCCCCCACCCCTGCCGCACAGCCCGGACGGGAGAAGGTGCTTCATCAGGACGTGTCTGCAAGACAAAAGCCAAGACAAAGATAGCTGGGTGGGTGGTGAGGAGGTCAGGGACAGCGAAATCCCAGAGTCCATCTGGGGGCCCCATCTGAGGACCCGGAAGGAGGGGGGCGGGGCAGGAAATGGAGGGAAGGGTGGGGAGGGTAGGAAGGAGGACCCTGGTGTGAGGGGATTACTCCACGTTTTAGGCCCCCCCCACCCCCCCAGGCCTGTAGAAAAGCACCTGAGGGGTTCCCTGGACTGGGCAGTTGTCCAGGCTGGGTGTGGGGAAGGGTGCGGTTCCTTCCACAGCCGGAGGCAAGGATGCTCTTCTTTTTTTTTTTTAAGATTTTATTTATTTATTTGCCAGAGAGCAAGAGAGCACAAGCCAGGGCAACAGGGCACAGTGAAGGGAGACGCCACGCGGGACTCGGCCCCAGGGTCCTAGGGTCATGGCCTGAGCGGAAAGCAGACACTTCACAACGGAGCCACCCAAATGCCGAGGATGCTGTTAAGACCCGGGTGTTGGGGCGCCTGGGGGGCTCAGTGGGTTAAAGCCTCTGCCTTTGGCTCAGGTCATGGTCCCAGGGTCCTGGGATGGAGCCCTGCATGGGCTCTCTGCTCAGCGGGGAGCCTGCTTCCCCCTCTCTCTCTGCCTGCCTCTCTGCCTGCTTGTGATCTCTCTGTCAAATAAATAAATAAAATCTTTAAAAAATAAAAAAAAGGACCCAAGTGCCCTCAGCTGCTGAAAAGGGGCAGCCTGGGGAGGAGGCCAGCTTCGGCCTGAGCTGTGCTCCCTCAGACGTCCCCGATGGAAGCAAGGATGAAACCCTCCGCCAGGGGTGCCTGCGCTGGCTCAGCTGGTTTAGTGGGGAAGCATCCGACTTCAGCTCGGTCCATGGTCTCAGGGTCCTGGGATGGAGCGACCCTCCCAGCCTCCCCCGCGAGCCCCCAGTCAGGAGCTGCTTGTCCCCTGCCCCTCCTTCCCTGCGCATGTGCTCTCAAACAAAATAAAATCTTTTAAAAAAAAGAAAAGAAAACACCCCTCTCAGCCATAAAAAAGCACGAAATTTGCCACTTGTAACAACACGGATGGACCTAGATGTTATGCTAAGTCAAACAATTCAGACAGAAAAAGACAAATACCACATGTTTTCAGTTACATGTAGAATCTACAAAACAAGACAAATGAACAAACAAAAAGTATGCTCGGGGAGCCTGGCTGACCCAGCTGGTGGAGCACAGGACTCTGTCTCAGGGCTGAGTTCAAGCCCCCAGCTGGGGGTAGAGATGACTTAAAGATAACATCCTCAAGAAAAAAATACTCCTAAATACAGAGAACAAACAGGTGTTTCCCAGAGGAAAGGTGGACGGGGCGGGAGGAACAGGAGAAGGGGAGAAGGGGAGTCAGCGTACAAGCGCAGGTACGCACATAGTAAACACACGGAGAGGAGAAGGACGGAAGAGGGAATGCGGTCACGGTCACGGGTGCTACAGCAATTCTGCTGCGGCAGGGAGCACCACCTACGTGACAATTGTGAACAACTCAGCAACCATCGACTGACTCTGTTAATAGAGCACGGTGTGTCGGCCACACTCCAGAAACCCTTCCCAACCCTCGACTCTGTCATTCCGTTCATCAGGTCAGCAGGAATCAAACTGCTCCAAGCAGGTGCTGGGCCCAAAGTGAGGCGCACAGACCTGGCGTTAGCCTCTGGGGCCCCCGGAGCCTGGCGTGGCTGCCTCCAGTGGGAAAGTGGGGAGGGAGTTCCAGCAGAGAGGCTGAGTTCAAAGGGACAGAGAGCCCTGTCGGAGGGACGGCGTGCGGTCCCCACAGAGCCCTGTCGGAGGGACGGCGTGCGGTCCCCACAGAGCCCGAGTGGTCCTCGGTGGGCCCTCACTCCCAAGCTCCCTTCGGCAACACCGCTGAGAAGAGAGTACCAGAAACGGGAAGAGCGGAGCGGGGCAGTGGGGGTGGGAAAGACCGGAAGCGAGGGGAGGGAATGGGAGGGGGGGGTCTACTCTGGAGGTATCCCTGCCCTCTCCTGGGAGGAGGGAGATCTTGATGGCCCAAGTTCCAGGTTACTTCCCCAGGTAACCCTTTCTCCTTTGGCCACACAGGTAGGGAGGTCCCCCTTTTTCCTGCAGGAGGCGTGGGCCCCAGCTTTGTACAGACCCTAATCACCCCCTACCGACCCCAGGCTTCGGATCCCACAGCGCTCCCCGCACCCCTGCAGCTTCCGCCCTGAGGCCCCGAGCAGCTCCCCTTCCCCAAGCAGGTCGAGCTTCCAGCTTAGGCAACAGACCCAGTGCTTCCCGGGTGTGACAACTCTTCCTCCCCACAGTCCTGCTGATGCCCCAACTCTGAAGAAAGAGGAATTACCCTGCAGCTCCCCCAGGGCCAGGATCACTGCCTGTGTACATGTCCAAGGGCACAGCACCTGGCCCACGTGGCCGCCACCATCTAGGACACAGATCCAGGCCCTTGACTCGGGGAGATGGGCGAGGAAACCAGAGGGCAGGGGTGACTGGCTTGGTGGGGATTTGGAGGTCCCTGCAGGGTAAGCGTAGCTGAGGGCAGGAGAGCCCAGGTGAATCCTGCCGGTGACACAGCCACAGAAGCCACTAGAGGAAGAGCAAGCTAACCTCTAGCAGTGACTCACCCTCCTCCTCGATGGGCCCCGGCCAGGCACGCAGCCCGCAACCATCTGATGGACTCAGCTGCAGTCGGGAAGGGAGTCTTGGCTCAGCATCTAATGGGCTCAGGATGAGACATTCCAGTCTCTGCTTGTCCCAGACCACCCCCTCGTTGCAACTGGAGCACAGCCCCCAGCAGCAGCTCAGGGAGACCTGGGATCACAGGACAGGGACTCCAGGGCTGATGGCCAATGCGGCCTGCCATTACTGCCGGGGACTGTAGGGCAGCCACTGGGAGGGGGCTGGGGACAGAGGCAGAGGCAGGGGCAGGCCCACTCTCCAGGTTTTCTCACCAGGGGAGACCTCCCCTCCCAAGGCACACAGCAGGACTGGGCTCCGGTGGGACAGCGCCCTCCGCCAGCTCCTGGCATTAAGCGCTCTTGGCCAGTCTTGCCCTAATCCCCTGTCCCTGGGACTCAGGCACCCGCTCCCGCCGGCTCTCCTCTCCTGAACTGACAAGGCCTGGGTAGGCTCAGTCCCGGCAGCTTCATGTTGGACCCTGAGAACAAGGGAGGAAGTGGACCAAGCCAGGACAGAAACTTCAGGACGCCGTCACCTCTCGCCACAGCTCAGCGGCCCAGGACAAGGGGGAGACACCTTTCGAGGTCCACAGGAGTGGGAGTGGGCTGAAGCACCTTACAAAACAGACAAGAATCCTTGCCCAGTGGTGCGGCCGGGCTGCTTTCCAGAACTGGGATGCGCTGTGGGAAATGGGCCGCCTGTCACTCCGTGAGCCACTTCTCCCGTCCTCCACGCTTCCACGAGGGCCCATACGGCTCAGGGCCAAGCCCGGGGGCTAGAGGAAGGGTCGATGCGGGGCACAGAGCCCCGGGAAGGGCCACCCGCAGTCCCGCCCCAGAAGCCAGCACAAAGCAACCAGCAGACCCCCCACCACCCCACCCAGAACTAAGGACTGAAGGAAACTGCAGACTAGAGACTCCGCAAAGACAAGAACAGGTGAGAACTGTCTGGACGCGGCCTCTCGAAACAAACCCCTGGCTCACTCCGAGGCCCCAGAACGGGGCGCGGCCTCCGCAGCAGTGAGGGTCCAGGCCTCACCGCAGCCACGGCCTCCAGGGCGCGCCCCGGTTCTGCAGCCCCGCCCTGGGGGCGTTGCGGGGCGCCCCAGTCAGGCCTGGCGGGAGCCGCAGCGCGAAGGCGGACCTAGGGCGCAGCAAGGGGAAGGGGCAGCCGAACGCCGGGAGCGGCGGGGGGCGGTGGAGCCGGGCGGCGCGAGGGCCCCAGCGGACCCAGGCAGGCCGCCAAGTGGCCAAGCAGGCGAGAACGCACGTCGGCCGGGACGCCGCCGCAGCCGGCCAAGAAGCGGTTCACCTCCGCGAGACCCTCTCTGAAGCCGGCGCGGCACTTGCCCAGGACCGCGGGGTCAGCGCTGAGCGCGGCTGCGCGGGCGGCCCGGGACAGGCGGTCGGTTCCCGCCGCGGAGGCCCCGTGCGCCTCGCCTGCGCCCGCACCCGCCGCTGGCTCCGCAGGCGCCGCACGGTCATCTCCAGGATGTCTGCTTTCTCCAGCTTCGGGCGCCGGGAGCTCTGGCGGCACGGCGGGGGGAGGCTCGACCCCACTAGAGCGCCAAGACTTCCGAGCGCCGCACCCTCCACCCCGACCTCGCCTCCCGACCCCGACCTCCCTCCTGGTGGCGTCCAGGGGGAGGGTCTCGAGCCGCGCGAGGCTTTCACTGATGCGCGCGGCGCCGCTTCTCCATGACCGGCTTGGAGGACTGCGGGTCGGGCTGCGGCTGAGGCCCGCGTCCGTCCGCCGCACCCGCGCGCCCCATTCACGCCCCGCCGGGTCCCCACCTTGCGGTGCTCCGCCGCGCTTCGGGGCTCCGTCGGGGTCTGCGGGCGCCCGCCCGCGCTCCGGCCAGCGGCGAGGCTCTGGGCTTCCCCGGGTGTCTGCGCGCATGGTGCGCCCCGCGCCCCCGGACCAGCCGTGCCAGGTCTCCCCGAGCGGGCCCCAGGCTGCAGGCCGGCCGCGGAGCCGCCACCCGCCCGGCGTTTTCGGCGGCGCGGCCGCGGGGCGTGTGAACGCGGCTCCGCTTTCCTTCCCACACTCTCGCGGGCCAGTGAGAGGCCGCGCTCGCCCGGCCCGCGCGGGGCGCCCACCCCCGGCTGCGCCGACCGTCGGTCCGGCCCCGGCGCCCCGAGCTGGGCGCGGGCTCCCGTTCAGGCCCAGAGCCCGGGGAAGGGGCGTCCGCGGCGGGCGGCGCGGGAAACCGGAACGTGGAGCCGCGGGGGAGCGGGGCAGGCGCCCGCGACGGGGGGCGAGCCTCGGCGGTCCCGCTCCGCCGCTCCGGGTCCCCGCCCGGGTCGAGGGTCTCGCACAGCCTCCTGTGCCGCGCCGCGTGCCGGGGACCCGTCCCTCCGCCGCACACCTACTCCCCGCACACCTACTCCGGGCCTGGCCGCGGCGAGCGCGGACACCAGCCTCTCGCCAGAGACGAGCTGGAGCCGGCGGCAGGCAGGGCGGCGTCCCGGGACAATTAGGTTAGGGCGCACAAGGACAGGGTGACCCTGCACGACAGGGAGAGTGACGTCGCCGATGAGGCAGAAAGGCGTCCTGCCGCGAACGCGGGACGTCACCGGCCAGGCTGGTCCTGTCACCAGATACTCAGAGGTGATAGCTCAGGGTCAAGCTTGGTGATGATACAAGCCAGAGGAGGGGATGTCACGGGGCAGGTGACATCACACTCTTCTAGATGACACAACATTGGGCTAAGCACCAGCAACGTGGGGCTCACAAAAAATGAAGAGCAATTGCTTTGTTTTTTTAAGATTTTATGTATCTCTTTGTCAGAGACACGGTGAGAGAGGGAACGCAGGCAAGGGGAGTGGGGGAGGGAGGAGCAGGGAGCCCATGGGGCTGGATCCCAGGACCCCGGGATCACAAGCTGAACCACCGAGGTGCCCCGGAACAATTGTTTAAAATCTATCTCAGGGGCGCCTGGGTGGCTCAGTGGGTGAAGCCTCTGCCTTCATGATCTCATGTCATGATCTCAGGGTCCTGGGATCGAGCCCCGCAGGGGAGCCTGCTTCCTCCTCTCTCTCTGCCTGCCTCTCTGCCTGCTTGTGATCTCTGTCAGATAAATAAAATCTTTTTAAAAATCTATTTCAAAGTGGCACAGTGGGAGAAACAGGTTATTTTTCGGTTCGATAGTGTTTTCGTTTTGAATTATGTCATAGGGCTGTAGTCTTTTGAATACTTGGGGTTCCCAGTCCATGCGGCCTGGCAGCAGTGTGGTATCCATGCCACAGACATTTCCCGAAGCCCACTGTGGGCCTGGTCAGACGCTCAGGCTGGGGAAGCCCCTCCTGGGGCTTCTGATCTGGTGCTGGCGGAGACGGCAAGCGAAAACAATCGGTAATCATTCCCTTGTAAGTGATAGAAAGGCATGGGCTGCTGGGGGAGAGGAAGCCCTTCTTTTGGGGGGGGGGCGTCTGGAAGTCTTCTCGCAGTGGGATCTTCTAGGGAGGAGGCAGTTCTGCCAGGCCCCAGGGGAGAGAATGGCATCCCCAGGATGGAAAAGGGGCCACAGGGGCCAAGGGAGGAGGGGAAGGGGCAGGCAGAGACACAGGGAGGACCTGGAGGTTTCTGGACCCAGGAGAGGTCTGGGAGAGCCTTGGGGGGCCTTTTCTGAGCACTAGAGTGAGCCGAATGGCGGGCCTCGAAGGGTCGGTTCAGTTGCTGTGGGTCTACATAGTGGGTGTCCACTGCTGGCCCCTGTCCCAACACCCATTTCTGGTCCCACGCTGCACCCCCTCCAGAGGACTTCTTTCCCTTCTGAGGCGGATTCTAGTCTAGGATCAAAGTCCCCGCCTGCCTTCCAGTGGTGCCCCGTCCACCTGGGGCACCGGGGCGGAGCAGGGGCGGCTCAGAGCCTCCCCATCACACAACCGTTTCTGCCCAGGCACCCAGATGAAGCTACCCATCGTCCCTGCTCCCGCCTAGAGGAGGGTGCGGGAGTGGAGGGGTGTCGGAAAGCAGCCGGGGTCAGGCAGGAGTCTGAGGGGCACCGACTGCCCCCTGTGCAGTCCAGGCTGGAACAGGTCTTGCTGTTGGGGAGGTTGAGGACTGGGGAGGACGGAAGTCCGCGAACGCCCCAGTGAGCACTGGAGACTCCTCTTCCTCTTGGGGGTCGTGGAGGAGCTGTGGTCCCTGGCCGGGACAATGCGGCTGGGCTCTGGGCGGCCCCCAGCCTTCCGTGGAGGCCAGAGAAGCAGGAGTTCAGACTGGGAGGAGGGTCTGAGGAACCACGTTCGTGACCGTTCTTTCCCTCACTACTTGTTAGGTGGGCGACTCATCTTCCGGTGCGTGCCTCCTCCCTGGGAAGTGGGTCACCTGCTCACCCCAGGGCCACTGGGAAGATACATGAGACCCTGCTTGAAGGAACCCAGCGCGGAGAGCACTGAGTACATGTCAGCTACCTCCTTACTGCCTCAGGGAAGCGGGTGGGAGAGAACCGGACAGAGGGGAGACTGAGGCAGGGAGGAGCTGCCTATACTCAGCCTCATCACATGCCCCAGGGCTCGCCACACTCCGAGCACCCTGGAGGCTCGTTCTCCGAGGCCTGCCAGGAAGGGTCTCAGGGGGCCTGTGTCTTGACCTTCCCAGCCTCGGTCCCAGCAAGGAACCCTCTAGGGCTGGAGCGAGGTGAGCTTTCCCAATATGGTCATCACCAACTCCCACAGGGCCACACCCCCACTGTCTGTGTGGTCGTGTCCCTCTGGGCGCTCGTCCCTCAGACTGTCTCTGTAAGGAAGCGCAGCAGGCCGCGCGGACAGGCCACGAGGACAGGCCACGAGGAGAGGCCGCGTGCAGAGGCCTTGGGACGATGTGGTAGCCAGGGGCCAGGAGTCTCCGCTGCCAGACTCGTGAGGGAAGCGCCTCCGAATGTCCGTGACCCGAAGTTGTTATTGCCACTCCCCGCATCTCCCGGCGGCCCCTGAGTGTTCTGCTGCAGCTGGCGATTCAGAGCAGGACCGTGTCGACCACCACGTCTCAGGGGCAGCTGCCGCAGAGCAGTCGTGACTGGGAGAGCTGGGACGGACCAAGCCCTGGACCCAGGGAGAGTGGCCTTTCCCCCCCAACCCCTTCTCCCCTGTCCTTTCTCCTTATTTTCTCTAGTGTTTACAAAGGCTCGGTGGCTTTGAACCCGGGCTTTCCATCCAATGAGACACTTCTTGGGAGCCATCAAAGACCTGCCTGTCTTCCCGGGTCAGGCCGCGTGGGCCAAGCCCCAGGTGGCTGATGGTCCAGGGGACATCTCCAGGGCCCACTGATGGCCATGGGGGAGACAAAGCCAGAAAGTCAGTGGGGGAGTTTGTGAGGAAAGAAGAGGCATCTTCTGGGCTAGACGGGGGGCTCCAGCCTTGTGGGGGTGGGGGGTCTCACATCTGGCCACTGGAACAGCATTCCACAGGACAGCATCCAGCCGATGTCCCTTGAGGGCTTGGGAAGCACTGTCTGTACACACCCCACCCCCAACCTCTGACATGGGGTGGGGGGCAACAGCATCACAGCCCGGCTCTCAGGCTCTCCTGGCACACAGATTCCAGAACGTCAGCACCTGCCCCGGCCCCCACGCATGCTCCTTAGAGTCTGCCCCCGCCTCTCCTGCCCGGAGACAGCAGCCCCTCGACCCGCGCAGCTGGGCCAGAGCTGTCAAGTGGCGGGGCTAGAACTGCTGTAGGTTCTCTCCTGCAAAGCGGGAGCTGGGGGCAGGGTCCTTCATCGGTGTTTGCTGGAGTCCAGCGAGCGATAAGGGCGAGGGCTGACGGGACCCAGGGCGCGAGACAATGCCCAGGGAGTCGAACACCCAGGACCCAGGTAGAGGCCAGGAGCACCGCTCGCGGATGCTGAGCTTTGAGGTTCTGGGGTAGTCATCCTCTGTGGCCAAGGGGGTGTCTTCTAGCCTTCCAGGTCGGGAGTTGACAGGCCTTCCCTCAGCTACCTGAAAGGTGGGCCGGGAGGGCACCTCCCCCAACCACAACTCAGGCCTAGTGACAGCACCCTGCCCCTGGTCTGGGTGTGGTTGATATCTTTCTCCAAAATCTGGCTGTTGACCCCTCTCCACACCTGGGAAGTCATCTCTCTCCAGCCCGGGAGGGTGCAGACCCCACTCCCGTCCCTGTCTGGATAGCTCCTGCCCGTGCTGCTGTCCAGTGTCCTGGACCACTGCACCTGGGGACAGGTGAGCTTCCGTGTCCTTCCTCTTTGGGACTTCCAGACCAGTGTCTTCTCTGCCACAAAGTCCCAGCCTTCGGCCTCGTGTTGTCTCTGCGCCTGGGGGCCTTGTCTCACTCCCTACGTGTTTCTCTCCTGATTCCGACACTGTCCCTAACCACTCCTGCCGTAGTGCCTAGTGACTTCAAAATCCACAAAGATGACATTCCGACCCTCGGGACGTCCTCCCCTTCAGCAGTCCTTTCTCCTCCTCACTGGGCCACTCACTTCCTGGGCCAGGGTCCCTCTCACAGCTGCAACCCCTCCACGGCCTAACCTCGAGGCTCACGTCCTCCACTCCCCTTCAGCTCTGCTGGGATCGGCAGCCCTTGGGTAAGACCGAGGTTGGTGCTTGTCATCCGCCGATGTCCTTCCCCTCCCTGGATCAAGACAAACGTAACTGGCCATTGCGCCCGCTCCCTAACCCTCCCTCCCTCCTCTTGCTTCATCATATTCACTTGCCAAACCCTAACCTGTGTTAAACGGCAGCTGCTTTGGGGCTGTTCCTGTGCACAGCTGGTGGGTCTGGGTGGTGCTGCGGCTTCCCTGGGGCCCCTCCGTCACCCGAGGGCCCCCTGGGATTCAGGGTGGGAGGGGCACCATGTGTAGACCCTGGAGTTGTGGTCACTTCTGGTTCCCTGCCCTGCGGCCCCGTCCTGCCCACACTCATGTGCCTTGGCCAGCGTTTCAGAAGAGTTCATAGACCCTCAATGTCTCCTGAGGCCTGGTTTCCAGACCCGACGCAGCGGAACTTCCACTATGTCCTTCGGCTGAAGCGAGGCTGGCCGGATTCAGGAGTACGACGCCCGGTCGTGCTTCTCTGTCAGTCCCGAGCCCTCTGCCACCCAGAGCTGCTCTGAACCCCTGATCGCCCTGGCTTTACGCTCGGGACTGCGGGCCTTCGGGACCACCCAGGATCTCACACTTCCTGGCCACCCCGCAGTGTGCTCCCGGACAATTCTAGTGCACGTCCTGTCCCTCTCGAGCCCACAGTGCGTCCTCCCTGTCCCCTTCTCATCCGAGGTGGAGCTGAGGCAGATCATAATGGCCCCTGGTTGAGGCCCGGTGCTCCCTGCACTAAGTGGGCACCTGCCCCCCCGCACCCTCACTGCCTCTCCCTTGAGTCCATCCCCACGACGCCGCTCACGCCAGACAGCGTGACACAATGTCAACTTGCCGTCCCCATGCGGCTCTCCACCTACCGCGCCTCTCTCTGGCGCAGGTCCTGCAACAGCGACCCTCCCGGGCGAGCCCAGCTCCGTTCTTCCCTCCCGAACTGCCCGTCAGTCTGTCCCAAGACTGTGGAGACCACGCCCAGCAAGGTCACTGGGATGTCCCCGTCGTGACTAGGGTGGCTACCCAGGCCTCCTTCGCCAACTGCCCTACTCCTGCATCCCCGATTTCTCCGGGACTCCTCCCCTTCCGTCCGTGTCTGCTCCCTGACGCCTCCCTGACGCCGGAGTTGCTGTCCCAGCCTGGACCTGCCCAGGAGCCCCAGGCCATCTCCCGTACCTAAGTCTAAGTCCAAGTGCATTTCGGGCACGATGTGGCCACAAGCAAGTCGCTGATAGTGTCCACCGGCTGGGTTTTGACGGCTGCTCTCAGGTTCCTGCCTGCCCTGCTGCCTCCCATTCCCAGGAGGTCGGGCCACAGGGGCGCAGGTGGGGAGGTTGGTCCCCACTCTCCATGGCCTCAGCCTCTTCGCCCCACTGCACGCTCCACCCGCAGCGACTCGGCAGGACCCCCGCGTTTTATGACCTTCAGCCCTCTGATGCCTACGGAAGGAGTTTATGCACCAAATTCCCTTCAGACAGCTGGGGCCATCTCCGCCTGGTGAGTCGGCCTGACTGAGGCTCCTGCCTTCTCTTCATCCGACCTCTCCTGGGGCTCCCAGACCAGCGCTCAGCCACACCCTTGGCACTCGGCGTCCGCACCCCGCCCTGGCTCACCGGGCCTCCTGCAGCTCTAACTCCTGGTATGTCCGAACAGCCCCTTCCGACGCCTCATGCCCCTGCCACTGACACGCGGCCGCCAGCTTCCCTCCCCCGGTTCTCAGAGAAGCTCCCAGTTGGATTCCAGCTCCCTTCCTGACCTGCGGTCTTTATTCCACGTGGGGTCCTGATGACCCTGTCGGGCCGGAGTGGAATCGGGCCAGGCCCCGCCTCGGGGAAAGCACGCTGTGTTCAGTGGCCATGCACCGCCCGGCGGCTTCTCCGCAGCTGCTCCCCAGCCTCCCTTCCTCGACCTGGGCGGACACACGGCCGCCTCGGGCCTTCTGCCACACCTGTGTCTCTGCCTGGGCCTCTCTAAGGCTTGCAGCCCCCTTTCCTGCTCCTTCTTCTTTGTACTGGCAACACCTGCGTCCTCCTCCTCCTCCTTTCAGATTTTATTTTTAAGGAATCTCTACACCGAACATGGGGCTCAAACTTAGCAACCCCGAGATCGAGAGTTGCACACTTTTCCGACTGAGCCAGCCAGACGCCCTACATACAACATGTGCCTTTTTTACCCACTTATCCCCACGCAATGTCTGTCCACTGCCCAGGAATGTGAGCTCCGCTTTGTCCCAGAGGAGTGCCCGGCATGTAGTGCGAACCCTATAAAAACACGCTGACTCGATGAATGAGTAACAGAAATGGTAACGGAATTAACAGAGTAACAGCCCTCCCAACCCCAGACGATGATACAGTCTTTACCCAAAATCAGGGTGACAATGTCCCACCAACAGCCAAGTTATGGAGGCATATTTTCCAATATCTGACATCAAAATATGATTTTCAAGGCAAAAAAACCATGACTTCATACAAATACACAGTGAACACATGTCAGGTGTGTGTTTAGCTCGCCAGTGGGGAAACCAGAGGGTTCCAAGAGGCTTTGAGGAGGAGCACGGGTCAGGTACATAACTGGCAGATACGACATGGGCAGCAAGGCCATGTTTCTCCAGGACAGAGGGTCTCAGTGTCCAGTAGGACAGATGTCTACACCTCATTAACCTGCAGCTTCACAAATATCAGCAAAAGCACCTCTAGGGAGACCTTCAAGGATAGCAAGGCTCCTCGTGCCTGATTTCCAAGTTTGGGATCATTTTCTTAACCCTGGGGACTGGTGGCCTCTTCACCTCCGTCTGGCAGTGGAACCCTCTCCCCCAGCCTTCCCACCTGCGTCTCCCCCTCCCCACTTTGGCCCCAAGGCCCAGATTCCAACCCGGTGAGGTGGGAGATTGGGGTGTGGGTCAAGGCAGGGGCTCTGGACTCCATGGGGTGTCAGGGCTTTGTGTCCTGGGGTGAATCCTGCAGAAAGGAAGATAAGGTAGCTGATCTTCCCTTCTCTTCCCCTCCCCGACCTCTTTTTCTCCCCTCCATGGGTGGGCAGAGCAGGGGCGCTGCAGACGGATCCCATCCGTTCTCTGCGTTGTGCCCTCCGCCATTAGCCTTGGGTGTGTCAGGTGTCTGCAGCGACACAGTCCTCCAGCACAGCTGGCTGTGGGTCTCCACACTGCACACTCCCGGCCTTGCTATCACGTGGGCCTAAACTCAGAAGACCTGTCCCTGACGCACAGCGACCACGTAGGATTTCGGGGTATGCCTGGCCCTGGAGCCACTGGCCCCCCTAGCACAGGGCCACGTGGGCTCGCGTCCAGCTGCGCTCCTGCCTCGCCCTCCCCAGATCCGGTGGGTTCGAACTAAGCTGAGCGCCCCCACCTTGCTCCTCTCGGACTCACTGCCTCCCCCAGGTTAGAGTAGCTCTCCGCATCTCAGGTCGACCTTCTCCTCTCCCTCCCTGTAAGTCATCCCTACAGCAAGGGCAACCTTTCCCATCTGCAGACTCCTTCCTGACTCCCCTGAGGGCCAAGTGCCCCCACCAGCCCAGAGTCTGTTTGGGGGAGAACCAGACATGGAGCTGTCTGAGCGGCCCTCTGAGCCTGCAGGTCAGGTCAGTGTGGGGACAGCAGCTTCATTTGCATTTCCGGTCTGCCCTGAGTCCTGCATCCTCTAGACACCCATTAGAAGGGACTGTGGCTAGGAGAGGGATGTGCCCACCAAGTGGGGGTGAGGCTCTGGCTTAAAGAGGGATGGGGTCCAGGACAGTGAGACTGTGGCCCAGGTCAGGGGGGGCTCAACCTTCCTAGTGCTGGGTGGGAGAACAGAGTGACCCTGCTCCCTCCGAGAACATGGAAAGGAGGGGGACGCCTAACTAATCAGCCCAGCCAGCAGGTACTCACCGCAAATCAGGCTTCAAGAACACAACTTCCCTAAGAAGTTTTGCCCCGCGCCCCCAGGGTCCCTGAAGACTGGTCTGGTCAGCCACGGTGACTCACAAGCTCTGTGCTACTTTCTCAGCAAGTAATGGTGCCCCTGTGGTCTCCAACATCTGTCTATCTGGAGGCCTACGGGGGCAGCCCACCCCGTCATTCCACAGGGCCTCAGGGGGACCTTCAAGCTGTGACCAAAGGCCTTTAGCTAACCAGATGTCATCTGAAATGATGGTCTCAGGAGCTGTGACTGGCCAGGTGGAAAGCTGGGAGACAGGAATTAGATTTGAATGAGAGCAGAGTGTCTTGCTGAAAGGTGAAAGTGGTAGGTTGGGATCTAGCGGAGGGCTGGGCTGCGAGACTAGTGCCTCCGTGTGGCAGAGCGGTAAGGACTGGGACGTTCTTGGAAAGGTTTTTTTTGTGGTTGCACTTTTAGATAAGTCGAAGGGTTTAAAAATAAAATCAAGTATATTAAATGTTATAAATGCTGTTTTAAAGGTTTAAGGAAGTTTAAGTTAGTAAATGAGATAAAATATTAACCAAAGGTCCCTTTATAAATGACTGTTATAATTTCATAAATAGAATATTAATATTTGTGACAAGAACTTATATATTTTGTGGCCATATTATTAGGTGCATACAAGTTTAAAATTATTTTATTTTACCAGTGATCTCAACTTTTTATTGTTACATGACTTTTTGTATCTCTGTAACATTTTATCTATAAAATTTCTTTGTTTATAGAATTGTTAATATGGCCATATGTGTTTCATTTTAGTTAATAGTCATGTGGTGTTTCTTTCCATCCTTCTACTTTCAAATTTCTTATATCCTTGTATTTCAGATGATTCCTGTCTTTTGTAAGCCAGACAAAAATAGATTATTTTTTTAAAGGTTTTATTTTTTTAAATTTTTATTTATTTATTTATTTATTTTAAAGATTTTATTTATTTATTTATTTATTTATTTGACAGCGAGAGAGAGAGCTCACAAGTAGGCAGAGAGGCAGGCAGAGAGAAAGAGAGAGGGAAGCAGGCTCCCTGCCGAGCAGAGAGCAGAGAGCCGGATGTGGGACTCCATCCCAGAACCCTGAGATCATGACCTGAGCCCAAGGCAGTGACTTAAGCCACTGAGCCACCCAGGCGCTCCCCAAAATAGATTATTTTTAACCAGCCTGACAATACTGGTCATGTAGTCCCCCTGGATTTCAGACCTCTTGTCAAGGTTTCAAGTCCCCGGTTTGTGGTTCTTTGTTATGACAGTCCCAGGAAACTGAGACAGGTTCGATCAGTTTGCTTCCTTAATGTCTTTGCAGTTAGTTCTTCCTGTCAAAAGCAGGAAGGGATGAAATAACTAAAAGAAAATGAAGACTCTGGTACCATATGACAGTATTAAGAAATCAGAACACATGAATACCTTGTTTAAGAAAGGCCATCTGGGGGAGATGGGGGAATTTTCACATTCTGTATTCTTTATTTCAATAAACATTTGTGGTTTTCTTTCTACAACGGTAAGGAATGAGTGGAGATATATACTTAAAATATAAAAAGAAGGAAATTTAAACCCCTCTGTTTTTTTGTGTGTTCACAATTTTGGAGCCCTATGAAAAACTTTCTGGGGGGTGGATAAGTGAAATGGCCAAGATTTATATTGAAAACATTTATTTTTCCACTTTAACCTTTTTATTTCAAAAATTATTTACTTACTTTCTTATTTAAATTTTATTTATTTATTTTCAGCTAATGTATGCCTGTTAGGCAGGGCTGGATCCCAGGACCTTGGGATCACAATCTGAGTCGAAGGCAGACACTTAACAAGTCCCCTGGGTGCCCCCATCCCTTTTTATGGCTCAGTAATGTTCCATAGTGAGGGTGAACCCTGTTTTGTTTACGCATTCATCTGTTGATGGATTTGGTTTTTCCCACAGTTTCTACCTCTTATCTATTATAAATTGTGCTGCTATGAGTATTTGGGTACAAGTATTTGTTTGAAAACCTGTGTCCAACTCTTTGGGGTCTGTACCTAGGACTGGAATTGCTGGGTCCCATGAAAATCCTGTTTAATCTTGAGGAGTGACTACACGGTTTTCCACAGTGGCTGCACCACTTACGCATCCATCAGCAATGTCCGAGGGCTCCAGTTTCTGTACATCGTCAAAGCTTGTCACTGCTCTTTTTGAATTATCATCTTATTATTATATTGTACCCACATTATATTTACAGTCGTGCTGTAAGAATGGGTGTGACATGGTATCTCACTGTGATCTTGATTTAAGTTTCCCTGATGACTAATGATGTTGAACAACTTTTCATGTGGTTCTGGCCGTTGTGTATTTTCTACAGAGAAATATCTATTCAAACACTTGTCCAATTTTTAAAAAAGATTTATATATTTATTTGAGAGAGAAAGAGAGAACAGGGGAGAGGGAGAAAGGAAACCCAAGAAGACTCCAGGCTGAGCACAGAGCCCAACATGAGGCTCGATCTCACAACCTGAGCTGACGAGAGTTGACTGCCTGACCGACCGCACCGCCCAGGCGCCCCGTTTGCCCAAGTTTAAGTGGAATCGTTTATCTAAGTTCTAAGTTCTAAGAGTTCTTTTTAGTATAGATGCTAGACCCTTATCTGACATGATTTGCAAGTATTTTCTTCCATTTCGAGAATGGTCTTTTCGCTTTCTGGGTAGTGTGCGTGAGTCCCTCTTTACAGGAAGTAAGAGATACACTCTTTCTTTAGAAAGCAACGACAACAACCAATCTGAACAAACACCCTGCTAAACCACTGGTCGTTATTTCTGGGTAGTTTGGATTGCCACTATTTTGTTCTTTCTGAATTAACTGAGGCAATGTTTTCCAAGCTTACTAATTTTGCAAATCGGTAAATGGAAAGTGAAAGTCTCCAATTGCGACTTCCATGCCTCCTGTAAAGAATGGGAAGGGCTGGGCATTTAGGGGGTTTCTGGGTTAGGGTGCCGTCCTGAGATCTGGACAGGTGGACAGTCCCAGCTCCTACCCTTGTCATTCTGTTTTGTTTCTGCGGCTCACCGGAACGCACCTTGGGAAAAGGAAACTGAAACCGAAGCTAAATTCAGCCACTGGTGAGGCTCTCGCCCGACACTCCCCCTGACGTGCACCGCTCAGGCTCATAAAAGGGAGGAGCAGGAGAGGAGCTGAAAGCTGAGAGGCTGTCCACTGGTCTGTGCTTGTGGAGGACCGGGTGCCCGAGCCCACGGCCATGGTGAGTGCCATCTGATGGGTGGGGGCGGGTGGGCTCTGTCCCAGTCAGTTTTCCTGCCTCTGCTCGGGTCATCCAGGGGTGGAGCACCCACCATGTGCCAGTCCAATGGAGTTGCTCTGAGCTCCCCCAGGTCCCTAAGCATGAGGGGAGGGACAGGGTTCCTTCTGATAGCGGGTTGGGGTCTGGATCTTGGAAAGCACATTCTGCCCAGTGTTTAACCCTGAGATCCCTTGGCATTGGCAAAGAGGGGCATCTTAGTGGGTTAAGGAAGGTGGAGTGACGGTCGTGGCTGGCTGGCCCTTCTTCCGGAGATGCTCCCTGCTTGCCTCCAGTGCCTGGGGTCCCTTTCCTGGCGGGTGGGGAGGGGAGAGCTGCATCCCCAGCCTTGTCCTTTGGCCCGTCATCTGCACATAGTGGCTCCACGACTGGTGCCACGTTCTAGGAGTCTGTGTGATGTCCACAGGCGGGGAACCTGAAGGTGAAGATGCTGGGGGGTGAGGAGTTCCTGGTGCCCCTGAGGGTCTCCATGCTGGCGTCGGAGCTGAAGCAGCAGATAGCCCAGAAAACTGGTGTGCCTGCATTCCAGCAGCGCCTGGCTACCCACCCCGCCGGCCAGGTGCTGAAGGACGGGGTCCCCCTCATCAGCCAGGGCCTCTGTCCTGGCAGTACGGTCCTGCTGGTGGTGCAGAGCTGTGACGAGCCCCTGAGCATCCTGGTGAGAAACAACAAGGGTTGCAGCACGGCCTACGAGGTGCGGCTGACGCAGACGGTGGCTGAGCTCAAGCAGCAAGTGTGCGGGCAGGAGCGTGTGCAGGCCGACCTGTTCTGGCTGAGTTTCCAGGGGAAGCCCATGGACGACCCACACCAGCTGGGGGACTACGGCCTGACACCCCAGTGCACTGTGTTCATGAATTTACGCCTGCGGGGGGGGGGGGGGGGCGTGGGCAGGAGCAGGAGGGCAGCGCTGAGGGCCACCCGCCTGAGTCCCTGACCAAGTGCGAGTAATAAAAGTTGACCGCAGTATTAAACGGTCCTTACGTTTAGTCCTTCCCCAGCACCCCTCGCTCTTGCATCCCTGCTGATGAGGCTGGGGGAGGGACAGAAGAGGAAGTGGGATAAGGAGACCCAGGCCCACTGGGTGGGCACTAGGCTGGGGTTGCCGAAGGGCAGGACAAGTCTGGTGAGGCCAAAATGGTGATCCACTCACACCCAGCCCTTGGACAAATTGAAGATGTCCCCACACCTTTGGGAAATCAACTTCTAGAGAAAGAAAAGAGGCCCCTCTGCCCGAGCTCACCCCAGCTCCAGACTGAGCCCCACTCAGCCTCTACACAGCAGGTTTCCTTCCCCCACACCCGGGCCAGCAGACAGTACAGGGAGGGGAAGGTGTGGTCAGGTTCCTGCTGGGACCAGCACCCTGGGGAAGTGGGGAGAGGGTGAGGCCCTAGGCCACGACTGGGTGGGCTGTGAGGCTCCCCCACGCCAACCAGGGCCTTGGGGCCTCTTGGCCCTCCAGGCCGCATCCACCTGCCCTGTCCTGTCTGCATGGGTCTAGGGAGGGTTGAAACTCACATCACCATGGGGTTAGCTGCTGAATGGAGACTGTTCTCCAACAGACACCCTGGCCTTCGAGGCTTCACCTGGTAGAGAGGCCATGGCCAAGAGGAGAGGGGCCTCCAGGAATGAGGGGTTCCTCTAGTCCATGTGAAAGAGCTTGTCCTAGACAGGGCACCGAACTTGGCAAAGGCTGCACCAGCCCCCACATAGAATGCTTCTTTCTATACCGATTTCCCAAGAGCTCCAGGGGAGCCAGATGGGGTCAGTCCCCGACACAGGCAAGATGGGGGTGGGGAGACAGCAGGAGACACTGAACGTACACTTCCCTGGGCTAAAGTCCATGGCTCTGGGGACATCCAGACCCCAGCTTTCAGACTGTTCAGGGTAATTTGGCGGGAGACCCAGACGCCCCTTTCTGGTCGGTGGGGGTCTGTCTCTAGGCCCAGGGACTTCGATGTCTGGCTTATCTGTGACCACCAGCTGTGCGTACGCGTGTGGAAGCCGTGCTCCCCGGGTTCCCGCTTCCCTTCTCACTTCTTCGCCACAGGACACACTAGCACGTGCGAGCCTGCACCCTTGGAGCGGCCGTGGGGTCCTCTCCCGCAGGGTCTCTTCTCCCCCTCGCCCTCCGTTGCTTCGGACACCTGTGGCTGGCTTGGAGTGAGGGGGTCCCGCAGACCCACCCTGGAGGAACAGAAGCGGTCCCCTCTCCCTCCCCCTCGATCCTCAGCGAAGGCAGGCTCTCATCTGTGCGCTCCGGATCTCAGTGTACCCGGTACCCAACCCGCCCGCCGGGGGCGGGGGCGGGGGCGGGGGCGGGGCCGGCCGCCCACCCGACGGCGTCTCGGCTGGACGGCAGAGGGAGCCCTCGGCTCTGCGGCGAGGCCCGAGCGGACCCGGGAGCGCGCGGTGGGCGGGCCCGCGCTCCGTCCGGACCAATCACCACAGCCCCGGCGCACAGTGGCCCCAGCCCGCCGGGGGCGCGGCCTGCCGGGGCCGCCTCCTCCCCCGAACGGGCTGGGGGTCCCGCGCCCGGGCGAGTTTCCGTCCCCAGTTTCCTAAAAGAGGCGGTGGTTCCCCGTCGTGTTCTTCCCGCCGGGGGAGGGGCGCGGGCCTGCGCGGCCCGAGGGGCCCGGGGTCCCAGATCCCGCGGCCGGGGAGCTCCCGCCGCCCCGGCCGCGGCACAGCCTGGAACCTCTTGGAAGTCCCGTCACGTCGCCTCCAGATTATGCATTAACCCGACTGCAGCCGCATTTCCTGGGCGGGGGACGGGCGTCCGCGCGGCGGGGGAGGGGGCGTCGGCGGGGGCGCGCCGCAGGAGGGCGAGCACCCCCGCCCCGGCCCGCCCGCCCCTGCTCCGCCCGCCCCCCGCCCCCCGCCCCCCGCCCCCGCGAGCCCCGCCACCCACCTCGGCCCGACCCAGCCCGGCCCCTCGCTCGCACCCCCCGGCCTCCGCCCGGCGCCGCTGTCCCGACGCTTTGTTCGCGGCCGGCGCGGGGCGCGGGGCGCCGGGCGGGCTGGGGACCCGCGCGGGCCCGGGAGCCGGGGCGGGGGGAGGCGGGGAGGCGGGGAGGGGGCGGGGCTGCCCCGGGTCCCGCCCCCGCGCCGCCCGCGCGCCCACCGCCTCCGAGGAGCTGCGTCCCGTCCTGTCCAGTCCCGTTCCCGGCGCGGCCAGGCCCGCGCGCTTGCTCTGGCCGCCCTCCGCGTCCTCGGCCCGCGCCATGCCCAGCCTGCGGCCGTCCGGCTGGGCCCCGCTGCCGCCGCTCCTGCTGCTCCTGGTGGTGGCCGCGCGCGCCCTGCCCAGCGCCGACGGGACGTGCCCCGAGCGCGCGCTGGAGCGGCGGGAGGAGGAGGCGAACGTGGTGCTCACCGGCACGGTGGAGGAGATTCTCAACGTGGACCCGGTGCAGCACACGTACTCGTGCAAGGTGGGCCCCCGCCGGGACCCCGAGACCCCCAGCAAACACCCCTCCGGAAGCCTGGGCTGGGGGTCTCTTCCCCGCCATCCCGGACCCCTGCCCAGAGGCCTTCGCTTCGAGAAGCGGGCCGCCCCACTGAGACCCCCGCCCCAGGCCGTGGGAACGGGCACCAGACGCTCTGCCGCTCCCGCTCCCGCTTCCTTGGCGACCGCCGAGCCCCCGGGTGGGGCCCCGGGTCCCGGGAAACTCGCGAGTGCCTGCGGGAAAGTTCCTGCGGCACCTCTGCAGTCCCAGCTCCGGCGCCCAGGCCTGGGAGACCCGGTCACGTCTGCCCCCACCCCCAGCCCGGCCCACCACCTTATTGCGGACAAGTGCGCCGCCCCCCCTCCCCCCCCCCGCCCCGGGAAACTGGCTACCACACCCCTCCCCATCCGCTAAAGAAAAGGAATGGGGACGAGGGGAACCGACGCCTTCCGCTTGGGGTGAAAGTGGGGGTTTGGCCGGTGGCCCGTGCTGTGACCCCTTCGCAGAGGGCAAGACGGGGTGGTCAGGAGAGAGAGTGGGGTGCACAGCTAGTATTCCAGCCCCGGGATCCTGGGGTGTGGCGCTGCAGTGACTAGGTTTGGGGGACAGGAGCCGAGAAGTGGGCGGGACCGTTGCTGAGCCTCAAATGTGGAGGGGTGCAGGGACAGGTGCCCCATCCTGCTCCTGGGAGAACTGGATCCCCCTGGCCAAAGAAGAGGGTACTCGCCTCAGCTGGACTTGGAGCCCCCTGGACTAGGTTTGGTGGTTTTTTGTAGTTGTTTTTTTCCCCCCACAGAACGTTCCTAGGGAGGGCTCAGGGGACCCGGCCTGTCCCAGCTCCGGCCCCTAAAACCACCCCCTGTGCAGAAATCGGATCATTCCTTCTCCATGGAGATGGGGAGCGGTGGCAGCTTCTTTCAGCTCGGCCTGTGCAAGCTCCGGCTGGGATCCCCAGCCCAGCCCCCTCCCCTCCACCACACCAGGGCACTTTGCCAAGTCCCTGCAGGATTTTCCCGACTTCCTCCCCGCTGCTCCTGGGTGTGGCTGGGGTGGGGGGAGGCGATGAAAGCAGCCCAGCCCTCTCCGGGCTGGTTATCTAGCTTCTAGAGCCTACTGTGTGTCTCAGGTTGGGAGGGATAAGGTTGGACAAGGCTCACCCCCCAGCTGGGCCGCTGGAAGGAGGAGGGGATCCCTACAGAAGCTGCAGTCCCGAGGCTCCCAGCAGGGCCCTGGCAGGTGGGCAGGCCACCATGGTCTCTGATCACCCATTCCAGAAGTGCCGGCTTCCCAGAGCTCCCGAAGAAAGGGGTTTCTTCTCAGAGAGTGTGTGGGCTCCTGTCCCCTGCGCATGTGTCCCCGTGGACATGCCTGCACGGCCTGCAGCTCCGCAGCCCTTCTGCACCCCCCACCCCCCAGCTGTGGGTGTCTCAGGGCTTGGTTTGTCGGAGCAGGTACCCTCAGGGCCCCAGGAGTGAGAGTGTGTAGGGTGGGGCCACCCTGTGCTGCCCAAACTTGATTTTGTGGTTCAGAGTCTGCCTTGCCTATGTTCACCGTAGGAGCCTGTCAGGAGGAGGGGTCTTTCACCTCCTGGGGCGTGGGGGGGGGGGTGTCTTAGCCCACCCACAGGGCTGCAAAGAGCCAAGCTGGCTCGGAGCCCATTGCCCTGAAACTCCAGGGTCCATGTTAGGTGCCCCTGGCTGCTGGTGGGTGGGCGGATGGGGAAAGTAGGGCCGTGGAAGGCAGGAATCTAGACCAGGTGGACCCCCTTCCCATACCCAGCCTGAGCCGAGATGGACATTATGGGAGGCGGCCGGGGTCAGTTAGACCTCGGGGGTGGGAGCGCTGCTTCCTGGGAGAGGGCCTGTGTTCACAGGCCTCCTGTCCTTCTGGGTGACGCTCGCAGGCAGTGGCCTCCCTCGTATTGGTGTGCTTCCTCTGGGGAGCTGACCCAGAGATCTCCATCCATCTCTGCCCGGGGCTTGAGCCTACCCTGGACATCCGGCCTGAGCCGCTGAGGTGGGACGAGAAGAAAAAGCCCAGGTGGCCAGTCTGCTGCTCGTCCCTGGACTCTGCGGCCTCATGTCCCCAGTGGAAAGGGGACACTGACACCTCCCCCCCCCCGCCATGTTCACCGCAGGTTCGAGTCTGGCGGTACTTGAAGGGCAAAGACATGGTGACCCAAGAGAGCCTGCTTGACGGTGGCAGCAAGGTGGTGATCGGTGGCTTTGGAGACCCCCTCATCTGTGACAACCAGGTGTCCACTGGGGACACCAGGATCTTCTTTGTGAACCCTGCGCCCCCATACCTGTGGCCAGCCCACAAAAATGAGCTGATGCTCAATTCCAGCCTCATGCGCATCACGCTGCGGAACCTGGAGGAAGTGGAGCACTGTGTGGAAGGTACGGGGCCTTGCGAGGGGGAGGGCGACGGAAGGGCAGGCTTGGAGGAGCTCCGTCACGCCCTGGGCGGCGCAGGAGAGTTCACCGTAGGCCAGAGCACATGTGTCTTGCAGTCTGACCTCCTTCCTGTCCCCCTGATCTCCCAGCTGAGTCCGGCCATCTCGAGGTCAGCTCCGATCTCTGACATTAGTAGGGTTTCCCACGGACCAGCCCCCGCCCCACAGTGCCACTGTCTGCTGTCTTGCAGCCCAGTCAGTCCCAGTCCTGCAAAGGGACAGGCTTCCTTCTCGTCTGCTTCCCCTCCCCCCAAGCTCCACACCCTCTCCTGGAGGGTCCTTTTCTGAGTGAGAGGCGGGGACCAGGTGAATGAACACCAGCTGTTTGTATTCCTGCAGAACCCAAACATCTGTCTGGATGGGTCCCAGATGTTGAGCAAACCCCTCAGAGTGGGGCATAGGGACGGGAGGAGGGGCCGCCCCGCTCTGTGTTCCAGGAGGCCTGTCATTTCTGGAAAGAGGGAGTTCTGTGGCATGGATACGTCTAGGGGGTTTGAGTGGATGTGGAATTCCCTGAGTCGCCTGCGGTGCAGATAGCACGCGTCTGCTCTGAGTGGCCCAGCGCTCTCCTCCCCCAGCCCGGCCTCGGTGAGGGGAGCTGGAATCACAGGACCCTGGCTTCCAGGCCCCACCCCCCTTTTCCCCAGGAGAGCCCCAGTTGGGGGCTGAGATCCTTTGCTGGGGAATGTGGCAGGGAGAGTATAGGAACTGCCCGTCGCCCCCACATCCTGTCTGTCCCCTCATGGCTGCCTGGGAAGGGATGCATTGGAGGGGGGCGGTGGGGGGCGTGGAAAGAACATTTCCTCCTCAGGCCAGTGGGAAGGGTCTGTGACTTCCTTTCCCTGGAAGGCAGCTCTGTCCCTCCTGTTGGTTCTTTTGGGAGCAGGGAGGTCCCACCTTCTGTGTAGCTTAGGGTGTGATGTTGGCTTGGTTTTTGTGGGATCCTGTGGTGGTCTGAGAGGGACTGTACAGGAGTAGGCAGAACCTGGAATGGGGAGGCCTGTGGCATTCTGCCCAGCCTCTCGTCATCTGTTTCTGGGGCTGCCCCAGGGCCCAGGGCCTGAGCGTCACACAGAGAAGCCGGAAGGTCCCTTCTCTTCAGTGGCTCAGATGAGGGGTCCCAGACCAGCTCTCCCAGAGCCAGGACTTGAGACCCTGGTCCTGCTCTGGACAGGTCCAGGGGCAAGATGGGAGGGTGGCCTGGCGATGGCGATCCTGGGGGATGCTGCTGCCGGGTTTTGGGGATGCGCAGGATGCTGTGCAAGGAGAAGCTGGAGAAGAGGGTCAGGGTACAGAGAGTCTCCTGGCCTTTGAGATAGAGTGAATTATCAACTTTGCGGCTGGGCGGGTCCAGCCTGAGGGTCCGTGACTCAGTAACTGTGGCCTTCTGTGGGGTCAGAGGGCGTGTGGCCAGAGGGCCACCCTGGACAGAACAAGGTTTGGCATCTTGCCAAAGCCTGTTGTACCCACGCCAGCCCCTGGCTCTGGATATTCCAGAGCATGGGCATGGGGACAGCTAGAAAGGAGGGTACGCAGGGAGAGCCCCCCCAGCCGGGACTGGCTGAGGCCCGACCTACTGTGTGCCCTGGGCAGCCCGCGCTCAGGTATGAGGCTAGGACCTGAGCTCCAGCTGGAGGGAGGGCGGTGCTGGACACGCAGGCCAGTGTACCGTCCTGGCATGAGCTCCCAGGGTGGGCGGAGACCTCGACTCTCCTGGGGTGAGGACAGTCTTGGGGACAGGGCATGAGAGAAGGGCCGACACCGGGACCGGCTTGGGGCCTCACCGGGGGAGCCAGGTGGAGGGGAGGAGCTCAGTCCACTGTGAGGTGGCCCGAGATTTTGAGGTGGGGGACCCAGACCTCTGCTTTGAAAGCAAACCAGGCGCCATGGGGAGGGGGCGGGGAGGGCTGGACCCTAGGACACGGTTGATGTCCCCAGAAGCCCAGGGTGAGGGAGGGCGCCTCCCTGAGACACGAGATCCCCTAGAGCCAGGCTCAGGCTTGGGGAAGGAATAATTCTGTGCCCCCCTTCCCAGGCTGGGGGCGGGGCCAGGACGGCCCTCCTGTTCTGCAGGAAGGAAGGACTCAGACCCCCCCACCCCACCCCAGGACTCCATTCTTGGCTCTCCCTGAGCCAAGGCCTCACCCTCATGAGGGGTCAGATGGACAGGACTCGGACTAAGCTGAGTCTTCCCCGTCTGACTCTGACCCCATTCTGTTCCCAGGGTCTCCATGGTTGTCCCAGCCCCACAGGGCCCAGAGGGAAGGGGGGCAACCCTCATCTCTGCAGGTCACCCTGAGGCCACAAGGTCCCGCGGTCAGCAGGAGGTCCTTGTCCATGGCACACGTCCCTCCCCAGGCCTTCCCATTCCTAAAGGCCCAGAGTGGCCAAGGTAGGGGGCGTGTCTTCCCAGGCCTACCTCCTGGGGTGCACCCTTGGTCTGCTCCCTTCTCCTGCCTGCCTAGCACTGTCCTGAAGGGACGCCTGCCGCTGGGCACACCTGCCGCTGGGCACACCCAGCTGCTCCCCCAGGGCCGGCAGGGTCTTGCTGGCTCTGCAGGTCGGCCCCTTCCCCAGCCTCCACCCCCCAGGAGGGCTCCTCCTCCCCCTTCCTCAAGTCCCCCTCCTCCTCCTCCTCCCCCCGGGGAACCACATTCCTGGCATAGCCGAGACAGGTATGTGTCCCTCCCTCTGCGCCACCTTTGGGTGAGGGAGGCCTGTCGCTCTGGGCAGCGCCCGCCAGGAGCCCCCCACCCCCTGCTCTGCCAGGGAAGTAGCCGGGCCCCTTCCAGTGGCAGCTGCCCACGCACCGAGAGCCTGCCCAGGCTGGCCGTGAGGCCAGTGTTTCCTCCGGCCCTCAGCCACACCGCCCCCAGCCTCCCACTACCCTCCTCACCCTGCTCCGTGAAGACTAGTCCTGGGGCTTCTCCTGCAGCCCCCAGAAAGGACATGGGCCTGGCTGAGGGCCTGGAGCCCTTCCCTCCCCACTGGGAGCCAGAAACAGAGAAAGGAAGTGTTGTCTGCCCTCAGCTGGGGCCTGGCACAGGGACGGGGTCAGATTGAGTCTGGCACTGGCCCAGCCCAGCCCTGCCCAGCCCTGGAGGGGGTCCTGGCAGACCTGATTCTAGTGAGTTCCCTCCCTTCCTCCCTGCCAGGCCAGCTGTCTAGGACCTGAAGGAGGGCAGTGCCGCAGGTCAGGTCGGGATGGGGAGCCAGTAGGTCCCGAGCCGCCTGACTCCTTTCAGGCCCTGCAGGCCTTGGAGCCCGTGTGGGTGACAGACAGCCCCCGGCAGGACCAGCTCCCCACCGTGCGGGGCAGGGAGATGTCCAGGAAGGTATCTGGGCTCCTTCCTCTGTTTTCTGGCACTTAGCTTCCGTCCTCCCCCCACATTCCTCCCTGCTGAAGTGGGAGGCGGCTTCTCCCTGGTTCCTCTTCTGCTCTCTTCTAGACTGTGGGTTCTCACCCCACCCCTTTGCAGACCCCACCCAGTGTCCTCCTGGGCCCCTCCCCCAGGCAGGTCAGCCAGGAGGGCTGAGGGGGAGGCAGGCCCAGACGGGAGGCAGCCTGCCCCACGCTCTCCCCTTCCCTTTGCTGGGGGAAGGAGTCTGCCCAGGTGGGGTGTGGCCCCCCACTGTGCTGGCCTGTCCCCACCTGGGGCGTCCTTGGCGGGAAGTCAGGTGCTTCCTGGGCACCTGCTGGCTTCGGCTTTGATTTTGGCCGTTGCTGGGGCAGCCCCGGGGTGGGCTTTGCTAGCTGAAAGACTTCCCTGGGGATGTCTTTCCCTTTGGGCCGGGCCAAGCCAGTAGAAACAGCTCTTGGCTTTTTCCAGACCCCACCCGCCCCCTGGATCCCAAGCCCCTGCAGACTGGAAATGGAAAAAAATGTTGTTTTGGAACCGTCCTCCCTCTCCCTCTGTCTTCACCAACCACCCCGAGCCGTGCCGAGCTGTGCGGGGCAGAACGCATCCCGGTGGGGCTGGCTCCTTGCCACCCCTCTGTGGGGGCTGGGGCCCCACTGCAGAGATGAGGAAATGGGACCCTAACCCTCACCCTAACCTGCTCAGTGCTAGCTGTCCCCACGCCCCAACCCTCACAGGCGGGGGGGCAAGGATGGCAGAGGAGGGGGTGTGGCTGCCCCAGGGAAGTTAGTGGAACAGGGGCCTGCCCTGCGTTGCTTCCTTCCTGAAGGGTTAATTCCCCCCCCCCCCCCGCCCCCAGCCCCATGAGAGTCAGAGCCTCTGGCCCAGCAGCACCAGAGGGTGGAAAACAGGCCTCCTTCCCACCCCCACCCTTTGCCTCTGCCTGGGGGACCCAGGACAGTCACCCCTGTCTCCCCTCACCCAGCAAGTTCCTCCCTTGTTCAGAGACCTGGGGGTAGGGTAGAGAAGGGACCCCCTTTTCTGCTGTGCCCTCCTGGCCCTAGCACTGCCCTTGTCCCTGGGACGGGGGCTCTGACTCGAGACTCCCCACTCTGGCCACTGAGGCCTGGCAGGGCCGGGCTGGGGGCTCTAGGTCCCCACGTAGCCCACATAGAGCTCTACACCCCAGAGTCCAGGAAGTGCCCACTGAGAAGACAAGGGGGTGGAGAGACAGGCAGCACCCGGTGATGGTCACGCTGGCGATAGTGACCCAGGTCGTCGAAGGAGGGTAATGTGCCCCCCTTAGTTCCGTACTGGGGCTTGGGAGGGGGTCGTGTTCAAGCCCTAGGCTGTGTTCAGAGTCTGGAGGGGGGTGACGAGGCGGCTGGTGGAGCATCCAGTGGGGAGAGAAGTTCCCTCCAAGGGGCCTCTCTCCCCCCAGAGCAGATCCTGAGAACTTCCTCTGAGGAAGACCCCCTGCCAGGGGCTGCTTCCCGCAGGACCCGGGAGGGGGAAGACGGCCCCTCCCCCACGGAGTGGAGGCTCAGGAGAGGGGAGCTTTCTGTCCTCCCCGTCAGCCAGCTGCTTCCAGCTGCGGGGCCGCACGTGTGTGCGCGCGTGTGCATGGAGCCTGGAACCTCCGATGTCCTCCCCTGTGCGCGGGAGGATCGCGGTCAGAGCCCAGCCGCTGGCCTGCGGTTTCTGCCGCCCTCGTGTCCCTGGGCTGGGCCTGGGGCGGGAGTCCCTCAAGTGCTCTCACAACGGCTCCTGGCCGCTGCTTGCTGTGGGTGCTCCTGGTCCTGCCTGCTGCCCACCCTGGGCCTGGCCGAGGGCTGGGCACCTCCTCCTGCCAGCTCTGCTTCTGGGAGTGACCGCAGCGGTTTCAGACACTGAGACGAAAGTGCCGTGCTGACAGGACGGGGTCCCTGGGCCGCTCCGGCCCACGGTGTCAGCCTGCAGGACGCTGAGTCCCGCACGCGGTGTCAGCCTGCGCCTGTGGGACGCTGAGTCCGGCGCAGGGCTCTGGGGTGGCAGTGCGTCAGGGAGTCGAGCTGGGCCGGGCGGAGAGCTGGGTCTGTGCTGGCCGAAGTTGGGTCTGAGGGGTCCCTGCTCCCCACAAGTCACCGCACGGTGGCCCTGGGAGAAGCAGGCGGCGCCCTGTGACTTCGGGAGCAGCTCTGCGTCCATCCGCGGGTGGGAGAGTCCAGTGCACCTCTGGGGACACCGAGCACAGACCCCTGCCCCAGCAACTCCTCTTCCCGGGGCGGGAGGCCGTGGGATCGGGTCCTGGCATCGCTCATCCAGCGGCTCCTGCCTCAGCCACATCCACCTGCTGCCCAGCGCCGGGTCCACCTGGGAAACGGGCTCGCGGGAAGGGGCAGCCGCTGGCCCCTGCGCAGAGCCCCGCTCGGGCCGGATGGGTTTCTCAAGGAAGCCGCGTGTGAGCTCTGTGCTGAGGGATGTAGGCAAAGGGCGGGGGTTCTGGGCAGGCAGACAGCGCGAGGTCTGGTGGCTGCAGGGAGCAGCAGGTGTGCGGGGCCTGGGGGAGCCATGGGGGGAGAGCGAGCTGGAAAACCCGAGGCCGCGGCTGAGACCTGCTGAGGGGCAGACTGGCCCTCACCCTTGGTACTTGTGCCTTCCCACACGACAGCACCCTCCGGGCCCGACTGTCCCCCTGGGGGACACTCCGCCCGCAGACACCATGCCTGCCTGTTTTTCTGTCCGCACCTCCCTCCTCTGTGGGTCTCTGCCTCTCCGAGCCCCAGCAAGTCTGCCAGGCGTCACCCTCAGCCGGCGCGTGCGCCCTCCAGGCCTCCGCAGGGTGCCCAGCAGCGCAGCCAGGCCTCCTGGTTCTCCAGGCCCTGTCCACACCTCGGTGCCTCCTGGCTCCCCCAGCTCCCTCTTCCTCCCGGGGACAGGCAGGCGGGATGGAGAGAGGCGGACTGGGGGCGTCCCCGAGGAGAGGGACGGAGGACACACACCTGCCACACTCCGTCCCTTCTTTTGCTGCCCGCAACGACTCACCGCTGTTCCGGTGGCGCCCCCTGGTGGCGACCGCCTGTGTCCTGGCCGGGGTCCAGGCCCTGATGGGCTCCCTCCCCGGGGCTGCAGGGCCTGAGGAGCTGCACCCCCGCGCCCCATTCTTGCTCCTTTGCCCCGCTGGCACCACCTGGCAGGCCCCGGGACGTCGCAGCTGTGTCTGTCTGGAAGCTCTCTCCACGCACTCGTGCAAACCTCCTCCTCACCCAGGTCTCTGACCCCAGGGGACCTCCCTGAGGGCAGACCAACCCTCTGACTCAGCACCCACTTAGGCTGCACAACGCAGGAGCTCAGACAGGCTAGCGAGACAGGGCTGGAGGGACCCTGGACACCAAGGAGCAACACCCAAGGAGTTGGGGACAAGTGTAGCCTGCGGTCAGGCCACTGGCATCCAAGGACGTGGACTTGCCGAGCCGCTCCTCGAAACTGCCACGTAATCTCACCACCCCGCCGCGTGGACTCATGGGCAGGAGGGTGGGCCTTGCCAGCCGTCCAGAGCGGTGGACACTCAGCCACCAGGGTCAAACACAGCTACCTGCCGGCCTCACCTGCGCCGAGATCGGGAGGCTTGGGCCTCACGTGGCCTCCTTCCCAGTGGCTGGCCCTGGGCCGGCTGCAGCATCCCACTGTGAAGTGCCCATTGTCGGCCGGCCGAGGCCCAGACAGAGGGAACGGCTGCAGCTTGAGGGCAGACGCCAGGAGACGGGGACCGGAGGGGAGGCGCTGCTCTGTCTGACCGGGGCAGCCAGACCCCTGTGACCCCGGACAAGCTAGGGAGCCGACACCTGAGCGATCCACGGCAGCCACGTTTTCTGTCCTGGTGATGCGCCCCTCGATATCCGCAGGGAATGTGGGACAGACAGGGTGGCTGCGGCCAGGGGAGGGCCCAGCATTAGAGGTGTGTGCGGGCGTGTGCCCTGGGGCCGTGCTGAGGGGAAGGTGGGTCCCCCCCTCGCCCTTCCCTGGGTAGCTGGACCCAGGTCCCTCCAGAGTGGGAAGGGTCCTCGGCCTGAGAAACCGTCAGGCTGCTGGTGGGCTGGACGCCCCGTCCCCTCCGGACCCCGCCCCTCGGCTTCCTTCTCGCGTCCAAACAAGTCCCTGGAGAGCCTTCGCGTGTGCACACGCCTGTGCTCGGGGCAGACCTGACGTGGGTCGTGTGGGCGAGGGACGAGGCTGCTGCTGCCTGAAGGCGAGAGTGTGTGTGTGAGCTGCCCGGGCCCGTTCACGCCAGTGAGCGAGGAAGGAGTGCGTCAAACCTGGGTGTCTCCATTGCACCTTCTGGAACGCTGAACGTGCGTGTGCTGACCCACAGGGCTGAGTGGGAGCCCAGAGACCAGAGGGGCTGGTTCTGGCCCGGAATATCCTCTGTTCCTTCCAAGGGTATGTGCTGGCGTAGGCTGGTCAGAGCTGAATGATTTTGAGTCTGAAGATCCCAAAATAGCTCTTGGTAGCTGTGTTCCCCTCCCCCTGCTGGGTCTGGGGCCTCAATGGCCCTTTGTCTCTCTGAAGGCGTGGAGCCCCTGTCGGGGGCTCAGACTCTGACTGAGGCCAGGAAGGACAGGCTGCCTGCTGGCTCCCCTTCCCCCAAGCCAGGCCCTACTGCCCAGCCCGCTGTGGGCCCAGTGGGCCAGCTTCCCCCCTTGTGAGCCTCTGAAGGCGAGCCCGTTTGCCCACAGAGACAGTCCGCACCCCAGACTCACCCGGGTCCCTAGGCTGACCGCTCCCACAGCCTGGTGGCTTTATCCCCTTCGTCCCACACTCTTCCCGGGCTGCTGTGGCCGTAGCCGATGGCGCCCGTGTGCTTGGGCGAGTGAGCATTGCCTGGCCTTTGACCCCTGGCACTGTCCGCGGGGCCCTCGCTGAGCCAAGGGATGTGGATCCTGGGGGACTGCAGTGACAAGTAAATGGGAAAACGTGGGAACTGCCTGGCTCACCACACCGAGTGTCTGGGCTCTGAGCCGAGCCCGGCCCCGAGAAGATAAAAAGTCAGACCCTGCCCCGGGTGCTCCCCGTCCAGGGCGGTGCCCTGGGGAGCTGCTGGCGCTCCGTGTGGTGTGGGCAGTGCCAAGGTCCGGTGAGGTGAGGTAGGGGATGGGAGGCACCCCTGAGAAGGTGAGGCTGACCGGGGGCCGGGGTCTCCTGAGGGGTCCTGCTGCTCTGCGCCCGCTGCAGTGTGAGGCGAGGGGGCCTTGCTGTTTGTCGGTTTGTCCCACGAAGTTCCATGAGGTTTCCTTGGGCTCTGGGAGGTTTGAGGACCTCCGCAGTGGGTGGTGGGGGCCCCTGGCAGGATGGTAGCCCCGTGTGGGGTAAGGCACTAGTGTGCCTGGCCGCAGGAGGGAAAGGAGTCCAAGCAGATGCGCCTCGGAGAACAAGACCCTGGCCGGCTGGCAGGCGGCTGCTGGGGTGAGGAAGGCTGGGGCAGGAGGTTGGGGGGGGGGGTTGTGCAGGAGCCTCCTGACCAGGACCTGGGGGGCTCTAGGGATGTGTCCTTGACACAACTGAATGCAGCGTGGGATGGAGGGACCAGCCGGAGGCTTGGTGGGAGTTGAGCACCCAGGTGTCCGCTCGTGCCCTGGGGGGTGTCCCTGCAGCCGAGCGGAGAGTCGGCAGTCGAGGGGCTGTGCTCGGCGCTTGTTTCCAGATGGGGACCGAGATGAGACCTCCAAGTGAGCGGGGTGGCGCGGGTGGCTGTCTGGCTGAAAGGGGGAGCTGCTGACCACATGCGCCGACACCCCTCCGGAGGCCTGAGCGCAGCGTGTAGGTCTGAGCGAGTGGGCAGCTGTGTGTCTGTTGAGTGTGGGCCTGTGGGTGGATGGTGTGACGGAGCGTGCATGGCGTGGGGGGCAGTGGTGCAATTAAGGTCTTTTCAGCAGGGCTGGGGAGTTGGTCAGCAGCCCTTGGAAGGAACTGACCCGAAGGGGTCCTGACCCCAAGGAGAAGAGGGATCCTCTGTGCCTTGGAGGCCAAGCTTCCTCTTCCTGTCTCTCCAGAAAGGACTGGCCGACTGAGAGAGGGACAGGCAGAGGTCACTGCAGGGCCTCGAAGGCCTGTGACCAGGTCCAGGCTGGTCCAGGCGGCCAGACGTGGCGGGGTGGCGGTAGCGCTTAGGGGTCCCTCCCAAAGGACTGTGGGCGGCGGAGGGATGGGGTGCAGGGGAGTGAAGGGCTGGTCCTGGAGATGGCCACCGATGGGGTTCCGGCTGCGGAGCGTGCGGCGTGACCGCTGTGGATGACGGGGACGGTGCACGACCGTCGCCTTACCCCCAGGCCGGCAGGAGCTAGGAAAGGGGCGTCCTCAGGCGGCCGACGTGGAGAGGCCTGAGTCGGGGTGCGCCCCCTGCGCCCCGGCCCGGCTGTGACGTCACGGCCCGGCCGCTCGTGGTGGCCTCGGGGGGGCGCTCCAGGCCCGCGGGACCCGGCCCGGAGGCCCGCGACGTGGGGGCTCCTGCGCGTGCTCCGCTCTCCGTCGGCGCGGGGAGGCGGGCCGGACGCGGGCGGTTGGAGGGGTCGCGGGCAGTTCGGGGGGGTGGGCCTGTCTCGCCCTCCGCGCCCCTCCGCGCCCGGCGCTGGACCCGGCGCGCTCACCACCTGCGTGCGCACCTGGGCCCGCCCCCACAGGCCACCGCCGGGCACCTACGGGGGCGCGCACGCGGGCGCGCAGACACCGCCGCCGCCCGTGGAGTCCCGCGCGCGGGCGCGCGTCCCCCTGCGGGGAGTCGGCGTGACCCTCCCGCCCCGCGCCGCGGCCTCGGCCGCTGACCCGCTCCTGCCGGCCCGGCTCCGCAGGGGGGGGAGCCGCAGGGGGCCCGCCCCGCCCCTGACCCCGCCCCGCCCCTTCTCCCTCCGCCCGCCCCGCGCCGGCACCTGCCTCCGCCCGCCCCGCCCCCGCCCCCCTCCGCGCCCCGCGACCCCGGCTCCTTCCCCGGCCCCGCCCCGCCCCCGCCGCTGCCCCCGCCGCTGCCCCCGCCCGCGCCCCTTTTGCGCCGCGGCCCTCGCGTCCTCTTCCGCCCGGTCCCCTGCCCGCGCGCCCCGACTCCCGGCGGACAGCGGGGTCCCCGGGGGCGGCTCCCTTTGTCTCGGCTCCCGCCCTCCCCCCGCGGCGCCCTCGCCCCTCGCTCACCGCCCAGCCCCGGCGAGGGCGACGCGGGCTGGCGCTGCTCGGCCGGAGGCGGGAGCCGAGGCGCGGCCCTCCGAGGCCCTTTATTCTCCGCTCGCCGCCGCCGCGCCCCGGCCGGGACTGGAGACCCTCGCGCCCCGCACCGCGCCGCCGGGGCCCCCGGGAAGACCGGGCGCGGCCGAGCCCTGCGGGAGCTGCCGACCCCCGCGGCTCCCGGCTCGTGGACGCAGGGGCTGGCCGCGGCCGGTCCGAGCTTCTCCTCTTCCTCCTGAGACCCCTGCCCACCTCGATGAGCCTCGAGGGCCACGGCGGCGTCCTGCGGCTCTCCGGGCAGGGACCGCCCTGAACTTGGAAGCACAGCTGCCCTTAGCTGCCCCGGGGGTCCCAGCATGGGGGGGGTTGCCCCGAAGAGGCCCAAGGGCGCCCCTTGAGGAGCCCCACGCCCTGAGCGCGGGGACTGAGAACCCAGGGCCATGCCTCCGCCGCCTCTGGAGCGGGACCCGCGGCAGCAGCGCGGGGTGTCCCTGCTGGTGCGCTATTTCATGATCCCCTGCAACGTCTGCCTGATCCTGCTGGCCACTTCCACGCTGGGCTTCGCTGTCCTGCTTTTCCTCAACAACTGTACGTGGTCGCCGGCATGGCCACCCTGGGCCAGGCTCGTGTCAGCCTCCTGCTGGCTGAGTTCGCTTGCCTCAGCCACGGGCCGCTGGGGGGGCAGGCAGGGTCGCACAGAGGCTACCCGCTGAGATAGGGCTCACGGGGGCCACCTGCATCTTCTGAGGACAGGATGGGCCGTTCTTGGGATCCTGAGCTGCAGAGACAACCTGCTCCAGGGGGCAGGAGCCGCGGACTGACCTGCAAGTGGGAGCCTTGGCAGGGCCTGCGGCTGGGCTCCGCAAGGGAGGGCGTGGCTGCCCACACCCCTGTTGTTCCCCCCGCCTGACAGGTGTCGGCCACGACCCTGCAGGGAGGAGGAGGGCCTCTGCTTCGGCCCCCCACAGGCTTTGGCCGGTCCCCAGGGCTCAGAATGGGGCCAGGGAAGGGATGGGGAGGGCAGAGGCGGCCCCTCCAGACTGGGCAAAGGGACAGGCCATGGAAAGGCCTGTTCAGAGAGAACTAACTCCGATGTTTGGGTTCTTTTCCAGACAAACCTGGGACCCACTTCACACCAGCGCCCTCAATGCCTCTGGATGGTGAGTTGAGTGAGGGCCTCAGTTGGTGACAGGCTGTACTTGGGAGACTGTGCCTGGGGTGGGGCAGTGGCACTCTTTGGGGTCAGGGACCATTGTTGGGGCAGCCACACCAGACATATTCGGTGTATTCGGAGCAGAGAGGAGGCTGGATGGCGGACCCTGGGTCCTTCCTGGGATGTCCACAGTGGTGGGCAAGCAGAGTGCGTGTGGGGTCCCTGCGCCTGGCCCTGTGTCGGCCACGGACCATCACACACAAGCATGGCTCCAACTTCTCTGGGCCTTGGCCTTCTTGGCCGAAAAACTGGGACTAAGACCAGGGGTCTGTGCTGTGAGATGGGTCGGACAATATGTGCGTGCAGTGGGCAGTCAGGAGGGACCAGCGACCGAGGAGGGTTTGGAGAGCCTGTCCTTGGACTGAACTTGACCCTCCGTGAGGGGCCTGCTCATCTGTGGGCCACTGTAATTAAGGTAACGTGAGGGGGAGGGGTGAGCCATTAGGGCCACAGGAAAGGGCAGCTTGGGGTTCTCTCCTTGGGTGGGGACAGTGAGAGCTTCAAGTTTGTGCTCAGTCCCTGGGCCCCCTGCTGGGCGGGTACCTGTCCAAGGTCGTTGAAGTCACTTAGAAAAGGCAGTCCGTGTGCGGGATAGGGGCTCTAGTGGGCTGGGGGCTGGCAACCAGACTGTGTCCCACAGGCTGCGGGCGAGAGGCGCGGGGAGGTCTGGATTTAAACACTGTCCTCGGGCTCCTCTCCCGAAGCCTAGAAGCCTGGTGCATGTCCTTCGCTTGACACCCCCCGGTCTTCCCTACGGAGGCTCACGCGGGCCTCCCACCCACACCCTGATCCTGCGGCCCACGTGGGGATGGCTCCACGCCGTGGCCGTCGTCGTCCCCCGCAGGCATACACACTGTGTACTTGTGGCCGTGGGCAGGGCTCAGGACACCCATTCCGTCCCCCAGCTCACGCGAGACCAGGAGGGGAGGTAAACATGCCCACTCCACCCGGGGCCTATAAAAACCCACTGCTGTCTCCAGCCTGGCGCAGGGCGCGGGCCCCGGGCGCACAGGGAGCAAGACTGCGCAGGGGCGCCTAGTGGCCAGAGAGCCTCCGTGGGAGTTGGAGCTGGGCAGGTGTGGCAGAGTGCAGGGCCCACGGGCACGTGGGTGGGTCCGTGCGTTCGTGAGGGCAGCTTGCACGGTGGCGAAGGGCTTGGGCAGCCGTGGGGCTCGTGTTTCTGGGCTCCGGCCCCCAGGCCCTCCCCTTGCAGTCCGCCTTCCGTACGCCCGACCCAGTGCTCTAGGCTCGCTTGTCATGGTTAGCTGTCGTCGCCGTCGTCACCGTCCTCCCCTAGTTACTGTTCTGGGGGGGACAAAGCAGAACCGTGGGCTGCGGAGGGAGAGTGCAGGTTTCGGTGGGCAAGGAACACGCTAGTCATCCAGGAGTAGATGTCTTCGTTCGAGGGGTTGGGGTCTGGGGAGGGGTCTGGCTGGACTGAGGTGAGAAGAGGGGGAGACAGGCCTGAACCCAAGGGCACAGACACTCTGCAGCCTGCTCAGGAGCCTGAAGTTTAGAGAGAAGGACCAAGTTTTTGGCCATGGGCTCAGAACTTAGGGGAGACCTTGGTCAGCAGGTCCCATCGAAGCCAGTCAGAGAAGTCAGCTGGACATCAGCAAGTGCCCGTGAACTCGGCCTGGGGGTCCTGAGGGCCTTGGCGAGAAGGAGGAGGAGGAGGAGGAGGAGAAAGAGCTACGCTGGGAGTGGAGGGAGGCGGCGGGAAGAGGCCTCAGTGCGCAGCCTTTGAGCTGGGTTGGAGCCCGGAGGGGAAGCCAGCGAAGTGACCGTTCTCATTCCTGCCGTTACTGGGGCAGCGGGCTGGGCACCCTGCAGGTCCCGGCACAGTGAACCTCACGATACCCCTGGGAAGTAGGTCCCACTGTCCCCACTCACAGCAAGAGGTGCGCAGGTGTGGTAACTTGCCCACAGTCGCGGGGCCGGTGACTCGGTGGCGGTCGTCGGGCTCTGGGGTCTGCGGGGTGGGGCGCACAGGTGCGGCGGGGAGGAGGAAGGCCAGCGCGCGGGTGGGAGGGAAGCATGGTGGCGCGGGTCTTCAGGCTGGGGGTCCACGCGTGGGGTGGGGGTGGGCGGCCGGTCAGACCTCAAGGAGCCTGAGGGGTCGCTGTGGCAACCGCTTGCTCCAGCTCCTTCCGGGGCCCTGGCCTCCAGCACAGAGGTGCTCTCTCCCTCCGGCCTACTTCCGGAGCCTGCTGGGGGGGGGCGGTGGGGGCACCCTCCCTCTCCAGCATGACTCGGTAGCGGTCGTCAGACCCGGTGAAACGTCACAGACGTCGACGGCGCACCTGTAACAGGTCCGCGCGCCTGTTCGTCGCCGGGCCGGTGGGGTCCTGAGGACTGGCGTTAGCCTGCCTCTCGTCGGGAGGGTGACCCGACGGCTCTGGGTTTCGGTGGCCCAGAGCCTTCTGCGTTCCTCCGGGCCGCACGACTGAGGTCCCTCACCGGCGGCGGTCGGGGCGGCCACTTCTAGGGATGTGCCGGCAGTTTGTGACCCGAGGGTCGGAAACTAAAACGCTGACAGAGAAGGAGGACAGGTCAGCAGAGGCCCTGTGCCAGCCTCCTGGAGGAGGTCGCTGGGGGGTGTGAGGTGCGGCCGCAGGCCTGGGGGGCGGGGGGAGGGGAGGCCATTTGCTGAGGTGGGGATGGCAGCTGGGGAGGTGTAGGCGTGTGGGTGCCTGAGGGGCCTCAGAGAGAGAGCCCCACCAGCTTTCATCTGGGCAGACCTGGGAGGGCTGGAGGACCAGGAACCTTCCAGAAAGCCACCGCTGAGGGACCTGGGGGAGACGCAGAAGTGAGGGCCCACGTAGAAGAGATGTGGGAAGGAAAGAGGAACGCGGAGGGAGGCCTGGGGTCGGGGTGCCAAGGAGGGAGGGAGGCCTGGGGTCCGGGTGCCAAGGCGGGAGGGAGGCCTGGGGTCGGGGTGCCAGGGCGGGGCGCAGAGCCAGAGGTGGAGCGTGGGGCCTGACTCCGAGACTTCCCACCTGTCTGTCTACAGCCATCTGACCTCAGAGCCGAGGTGGGGCCGGAGCAGCCCCGGGAGGGGCCGGGGCCATGAGGGACTAGGTCAGGAGTCAGCCGAGGGCCTTCCGTTCTGGTGTGAGGAGAGGTGGGCTCCTGAGCGAGGCAGGCGGATTCCCTGCCACGGAGCGGGTCTGGGGCTGGTTTCTCGCGCTGCTGCATGTGGGGCTCCTGGTGACGGGGCTCGTAACTCCTGGTGCTGCTGGAAGGTCTGGGAGGTGCCCCGCTCCACAGCTGAGAAGCGTCTGCTCCAGGGAAAAGCTCTGGGGTGGGTGGGGTTTGAGAGGGGAAGGGCCAGGCCCTGTCAGGGTCCGAGGGCGTGTGTGGACGCGGGGCTGTGTGTTCCGGTCAGTGCCCAGCCCAGAATGTGTGGACACGCATGGCATGGGCGGAGGTGTCCGTGGGTTCGCAGCAAACACCCTGAGTGCGTCTTGAGGTCTCCGCAGGCAGGTGGACACTGCAGGTGCGCACAGGTGCCCAGGCCAGGGCAGCAGACCTGGGTGGCAGGGCTCTGACCTTCCCTTCTCCGGCCCTGCCCCCAGCGTGCCGAGGAATGTTGTGCGGCTTCGGCGCGGTGTGCGAGCCCAGTGCAGAGGGCCCGGGCCGAGCCTCCTGCGTGTGCAAGAAGGGCTCCTGTCCCGCCGTGGTGGCGCCCGTGTGCGGCTCGGACGCCTCCACCTACAGCAACGAGTGTGAGCTGCAGCGGGCCCAGTGCCACCAGCAGCGCCGCATCCGCCTGCTCAGCCGCGGGCCCTGCGGTGAGTGTGCATCCCCGGCGGGCTCCCTGAAAGTGGCAGGGACGTCTTTGTGACACCCACCCCCTCCCGCTTAGCCACGGGCCCTGCGGTGAGTGCCCGTCTTGGGTGGGCTCCCTGGAGGCGGTGGCGATGGCCTCGTGACCCCCCCCGCCCCCCTGCAGGGTCCCGGGATCCGTGCTCCAACGTGACGTGCAGCTTCGGCAGCACCTGCGTGCGCGCGGCAGATGGGCAGACGGCCTCGTGCCTGTGCCCCGCCACCTGCCAGGGGCCCCCCGACGGCCCGGTGTGCGGGAGCGATGGCGCCGACTACCCCAGCGAGTGCGAGCTGCTGCGCCGCGCGTGTGCCCGCCAGGAGAACGTCTTCAAGAAGTTTGACGGTCCTTGCGGTGAGCCCCGGGCCGTGCGCGTGGCGTGACCCCGGGCCGTGCGCGTGGCGTGACTCCGGGGCGTGTGCGTGCGTGCCCGCGCTCTGACCTGTGCCTTCCCCTTCTAGACCCCTGCCAGGGCGCCCGCGGTGACCTGAGCCGCGTCTGCCGCGTTAACCCACGCACGCGGCGCCCGGAGTTGCTCCTGCGGCCCGAGAGCTGTCCCCCCCGGCAGGCCCCCGTGTGCGGGGACGATGGGGTCACCTATGACAACGACTGCGTCATGGGCCGCACGGGAGCTGTCCGTGGTCTCCTCCTCCAGAAAGTGCGCTCTGGCCAGTGCCTGCCTCAAGGTGGGGGGTGCTGGGGGAGGGTCCAGCCTTGCCCCTCCGTGTGCCCTCTGGCCCTGCCCGTCCCCACCCTCTGCTGCACCCCTCCCTGGTGCCCACCCGCCGCCCCCTACGCCCATGGGTCCCTTGCACGTCCCAAGGTGGGGGCTGGCGTGGCCCCCCGGGCTGTCTGATCGCCTGCTTCACCCTCCCAGACCGGTGCCCAGATGTGTGCAGGTTCGGTGCCGTGTGCTTGTCCCGCCGAGGCCGTCCCCGCTGCTCCTGCGACCGGGTCGTCTGCGACGGGGCCTACAGGCCCGTGTGTGCGCACGACGGGCACACGTACGGCAGCGACTGCGTGCGCCAGCGCGCTGAGTGTCGGCAGCAGCGCACCATCCCGGCCAAGCACCAGGGCCCGTGCGGTGAGCGGCGGGGGTGGGACCCGCACTGAGTGCGGGCGGGTCCTTGTCGGTCCCTGTGGCCGGTCATCATGTGCCATCTCCATCCTGGGTCATGCTCCTCCTGGGGTCCCGGGGAGGCCTGGCAGGGCTGGTGTCTGTCCGTAGGCTCTGGGTTGGGGGTTCTGTCGGGGGGAATGTGTGGAGCCCCACGGGAGGGGGTAAGTGGGCAGAGGCAGGCCTCTTTGGTCAGGCTCCCCCGTGCCCACGTGAGGCCTCGTGCCCCATCCCCCTCCCGGCCCCCGGGCCCCACACTGTGGGGACACCAGTGCCCCCCGCAGAGGCAGAGTCTGGCATCATCCTGTGTCGGCGGGAACTGCTCTGCTCTGCCAACCCCCGTCTGTGTCCGTCGGTTGGTCTGTCTGTCCACTCTCTCTCTCTGCCTCTGTATTTTCTCCTCTGTCCTTCCTTCCCTCTCTGCTCGCCTCTTGTGTCTTCCAGCCTGACCTGCTGGCAGGATGACGTACCGCGCCTGCCGCCAGGAGCCCACAGCCCGAGGTCTGCCCCCGGCACAGCAGGGGGGGTGGCTTGCTGCTGCCTGGCCTTGTGGTTCTCAGAGCAAGTGGACAGACACCTCCTCCCCTTTGTGGCCCTGGGTGTGACCGTGGGCTGCAGACTCCTTCCTCCACGGAGGGGAGAGCCCCCCCGCACGGACGAGTGTCCCCGGGCTGCTGGTGGCTAGCAGTCAGGCTCAAGTGTCCGCATAAGCCTGGCCCTCCCCCCACCCACCGTGGGCAGTCAGGGAGCTCCTGTGTCTTGGGGGCAGCCCCTCCCCACCGTCAGGCAGGGGGCTGAGGCTGTTTGGGTCTGCGTCCCTGTCTGCGTCTGTCGTGTGTCTGTCCCTTTCTCTGCCGTGTCCTGAGCGTCCGGCTGTTCTGCTTGCGCACTTGCCCTCCGCTGTCCCCACCCTGGGAGCAGGTCTGCCGCGTGGAGCTGGGGGCTTTGTGCGGAAGCCGGGGGAGCAGCAGGACCTCACCGACTGCCCGTGCTCTCCCCAGATCAACCCCTGTCCCCGTGCCTCGGGGTGCACTGCCCATTTGGGGCGTCGTGTGCCGTGAAGAACGGTGAAGCGGGGTGTGTGTGCCAGCAGGCATGTCCGGGCATCTACGATCCCGTGTGCGGCACCGACGGCATCACGTACGGCAGCACGTGTGAGCTGGAAGCCACAGCCTGCGCCCTTGGACGGGAGATCCGTGTGGCTCGCCGAGGACCCTGTGGTCAGCGGCGGGCAGGTGCGGCTGGCTGGGAGTGGGGGGCGGGCGTCCCGGTCGCCGTGGTGATGGAGCCCCTTCCTCAGACCGCTGCGGGCAGTGCCGCTTCGGAGCTCTGTGCGAGGCCGAGACCGGGCGCTGCGTGTGCCCCTCCGAGTGCGTGGCCTTGGCTGAGCCCGTGTGCGGCTCCGACGGGCACACGTACGCGAGCGAGTGTGAGCTGCATGTCCGCGCCTGCACGCAGCAGATCGGCCTGCACGTGGTCTCCGCGGGGCCCTGCCGTGAGTGGGGCTGTGGGGCGGGCGGGCGGGCAGGGGTCCCGGGTGCCCTCCGCCGGCCTGACCCCCGCCGGTCCCACTCCTGCAGAGACCTGCGGAGACGCGGTGTGCGCCTTCGGGGCAGTGTGCTTGGCGGGGCGGTGTGTGTGCCCCCGGTGCGAGCAGCCGCCCCCCGGCCCCGTGTGCGGGAGCGACGGTGTCACCTACGACAGCACGTGTCACCTCCGAGCGGCCGCTTGCCGGCAGCAGACCCAGATCGAGGAGGCCCGGGCGGGGCCCTGTGAGCAGGGTAGGCTTGGGGGAGGACTGGCCCGGGCGGCCACGCGTGGGCCTCGACCAGACCCCGCGGGTGACCTGGCCCCTCCCCGTAGCGGAGTGCGGCTCCGGAGGCTCTGGCTCTGGAGAGGACGGCGAGTGTGAGCGGGAGCTCTGCAGGCAGCACGGCGGCGTCTGGGACGAGGACTCGGAAGACGGGCCCTGCGTCTGCGACTTCAGCTGCCGCGGCGTCCTGAGGAGCCCGGTGAGGCCCCCCTCCTCCCCGGCTCTGGGCCGGCAGCACGCAGCTGGCTGTGGCCACCCACACTGACACCCTCCCTCCAGGTCTGCGGCTCCGACGGGGTCACTTACGGCAGCGAGTGTGAGCTGAAGAAGGCCCGGTGCGAGGCACAGCGAGAACTGTATGTCACGGCGCAGGGCGCCTGCCGCGGTGAGTGGACCTGCAGGGCCCGGCAGGTGTGTGTGCGTCTGTGCCCTGCCTTTGTGTTCCCGTGTGTGTTCACGGCTGTGTGTGCCCAGGCGTGCAGTACGTGTCCGCACGGGTCGTGCATGGGGGGGGACGCACAGAGGGTTCAGGGGCGCAGCGTTGGTGAGCGTTCATGTTTGTGCGCGTGTGGGTGTAAGTGCCTCGTCGTGGCCGTCCTGCTCTGAGTACCCGCCGTCCGCGCCCCGGACGGGTCTCGTGAGGGGAGGCCTGACCTGCTGCAGGGGCGCCGGCAGTGATCCGATTAATACGTTTGCTACGTTTTCGCGTGTGCACGAGTGCCTCTGCGTGTTTGTAGACTTACGTACGCGCAGGTGTACGTCTGTGCGTGTGTGTTTGACGTGTGCGGTTTGGGAGGAACGTGGCCGCGTGTGTGCACGTGTGTGTGTGTCCGTCTGTGAAAACGTACGAGCCCAAGCAGGCTGGGTTCTGGCTGTGTGTCTGTGCGCAGCGCCGCGTTCCTGACCGTCGGGTGTCCTGCGTGTTTCGGTGCCGTGTGCGCAGGTGAGTTTGTGTAAGTGGCGTGGCTTCCTCACCTGAGCCCCGAGCTCCAGGTACCCCGGTCCTGGTGGCTGTTGGCTTCAGGAGGGTTGAGTGGTGACGACCGAGGAGGCTGAGGTGCTGTGGCCAGGCCCACAGCGGACACGTGGCCATGCCTGTCCTCTGAGCCCCCTGCCTCTCCCCGCAGGCCCCACCTTGGCCCCGCTGCCCCCCGCGGCTGCCCCACACTGCGCCCAGACCCCCTACGGCTGCTGCCAGGACAACAGCACTGTGGCCCGGGGTGTGGGCCTGGCTGGCTGCCCCAGTGAGTGCTCCCTCCCGGCCACACCCCAGAGCTGCGCGGGGCCACAGAGCCGCGGTGACCACAGCCTGCCCTGGCCTTGCAGGTTCCTGCCACTGCAACCCGCACGGCTCCTACGGCGGCACCTGTGACCCGGCCACGGGTCAGTGCTCCTGCCGTCCGGGTGTCGGGGGCCTCAAGTGTGACCGCTGCGAGCCTGGCTTCTGGAACTTCCGTGGCATCGTCACTGATGGCCGGAGCGGCTGCACCCGTGAGTGACGGGGGCAGCGGTCAGTTCCCGGCCAAGCGCTCACACCTGTCCATCTTGTCACTGTGCTCCTTGTCTCACCTGCTCAGACCCTGGCCTGACCCACACCAGGCAGGCGCTGGGCCAGGCTCTGCAGCCGGTGAGGAGAGCAGGCACAGACCTCGGGTTCTTTCCCCCGGCCCTGCAGCCTGCAGCTGTGACCCCCGGGGTGCCGTGCGGGACGACTGTGAGCAGATGACCGGGCTGTGCTCATGTAAGCCTGGGGTGGCCGGACCCAAGTGCGGGCAGTGTCCAGATGGCCATGCCCTGGGCCCCGGTGGCTGCGAATCAGGTGAGAACCAAGCCTGGCATTGACCTTGTCTCACCGTGCCAGGGGTGGGGCCATCGTGGGGCAAGGCCTCCTGAGCCGGCAGGGTCTCCCATGTCTGCCTCAGACTCCTTGGCACCCGAGACGTGTGCTGAGATGCGCTGTGAGTTTGGGGCGTCCTGCGTGGAGGAAGCTGGCTCCGCCCGCTGCGTGTGCCCAACATCCACCTGTCCAGAGGCCAATGCTACCAAGGTGAGGGCCGGGGCACATAGAGGGCGTGGGGGGAGGGGGCTTCCATCACAGCATCCTTGCCCTGTGCCCCAGGTCTGCGGGTCAGATGGAGTGACCTACGGCAACGAATGCCAGCTGAGGACCATTGCCTGCCGCCAGGGCGTGGATATCTCCATCCAGAGCCTTGGCCCGTGTCAGGGTAAGGCCCCACTCTCCGCCTCGAACGGACCGAGAAGGCCTGGCTCAGGGCTGACCGCCTGCCCTGGGCCTCCACTCAGACTCTGTTCCTCCCACAGGGTCTGTCGCTCTTGGTGACCGCCCAACACCTGTACCCGTGGCTGCGTCGGGGCCCAACCTGAGCGTGGCGCTGCCTTTCCCCCCGAGCGCCCCACCCCTGGCGCCCACCAGCACCCCTCACGGCCAGTCCACTCCCCGGCCCTCGCCAGGACCTCGGACCACGGCCAGCATGCCCAGGACTACCATGAGGCCCATGCTGACCGTGCCCCCCACAGCCCCTGCGCCAGCAGCCAAGCTCGCCACGTCTGCCTTCGGCGAATCTGGCAGTGCTGACGGGAGCGGCGATGAGGGACTGAGTGGTGACCTGGAGGCCAGTGGGGCTGGCTCAGGGGGTGAGCACAGGCTCAAGGATGTAGGGGAACGGGACCCGGGAGGGCTGCCTCCAGGGCCAGGCTCAGACTGTACTTCCCCAGGACTCGAGCCCCCCGAAGGCGGCAGCGCTGTGACCCCTGGGCCACCCGTGGAGAGGGCTTCTTGCTACAACTCCCCTTTGGGCTGCTGCTCGGACGGCAAGACCCCCTCGCTGGACGCAGAGGGCTCCAACTGTCCCGGTGAGTGGGCAGCCGGGGGCTGGGGCGGAGCGTGGCCTGTAGCCTGGACACGGCCAGGAATGCTGTCTCCCCTCCCAGGCAGGAGGCCTGCCCCACAGGTGGGCACTCAGGGTATACGGTCTTCTGATGTGGGCACACACGTGCGCGTGGTCTTGGGGACCAGCACAGGCATGTACACGTGTGGTCTCGGCTCACACACACACGTGGGTGCCCAGGACCCCGCAGCTAACGTGTTTTTCCTGTTGCAAGCCGGCCTGGAGCACGGCTCCAAGAAGTCCGCCCGGTAACTGGCGCCAGCCCTGCCCCAAGACCCCACTAATCTCATGACCATCTGACTAACCTGCCCGCACCCCATGTGGCTTGCTGCTGGGGCCTGTGCCTGTGGCCCACCCAGCGGCCAGGCCGGTGCCCAGCAGGGCCTCACCGCCACCTCCCCCACAGCCACCAAGGCCTTCCAGGGTGTACTGGAACTCGAGGGGGTCGAGGGGCAGGAGCTGTTCTACACACCGGAGATGGCTGACCCCAAGTCAGAGCTCTTTGGGGAGATCGCTAGGAGCATCGAGAGCGCAGTACGTGCAGGGGCGCGGTCCTGCCCGGCCACTAGCTTCCCTCCCAGGATACACCCCGAGAGGTGCCGGAATGGGCGGCCGGACAGTCCGGCCTGGGCAGCTCCCCAGAGCCCTCCCCCACTGCCCACCCACAGCTGGACGACCTCTTCCGGAACTCAGACGTGAAGAGGGACTTCCGAAGTGTCCGCCTGCGGGACCTGGGGCCTGGCAGCTCCGTCCGAGCCGTCGTGGACGTGCACTTTGACCCTGGTGAGGCCCCGCCCTGGGCCCTCCCGGGAGGCCGGCGGGTGTGTGTCGGGCTCTCCCACGCTCCTTGTCCCCTTCTTCGCAGCCACGACCTTCAGGGCATCCGACGTGGCCCAGGCCCTGCTCCGGCAGATACAGGCGTCCCCGCGCCGGTCCCTGGGGGTGAGGCGGCCGCTGCAGGAGCACGTGCGCTTCCTGGACTTGGGTGAGGGCTTCAGCCCGCCGGGCCCCTCCCCCACTCCCCTGGGACTCTCGCCCGCCCTCCCTCCCCGGGCTCTGCTCTCCGGGGGTCCGACGGTCCCTCTGCCCTCAGACTGGTTTCCTGCATTCTTCCTGGGAGCCACCACGGGAGCCACGGTGGCCACAGCCACGGCCAGAGCCACCACTGCGGTCCACCTGCCTTCTGCTGTGACCCAGCGGGCCCTGTCCCCCGGTCACACCAGCCAGCCTGCTGCCAGGACCACAGCCCTGCCCACCACACGCCAGCCACCCACCACTGCGCCCCGTCGCGTGCCCGGACGCCGGCCCCTGCCCTCAGGCACCCAGCAGCCACGGAAGCCCTGTGACTCCCAGCCCTGCCTCCACGGGGGAACCTGCCGGGACCAGGACCCTGGCTTCGTCTGCAGCTGCCCCGGGGGCTGGAAGGGGGCCGTCTGTGAGACGGGTAAAGGTCATCCCTGCTGGAGAGAGGCAGGGAGGCAGATGGAGGGTTGGCAAGGGTTGGGGCCGGGTCAAGCCACAGTTGGGAGTTGGGGGGCCAGGTCGGGGTGATGGGATGGGGCCGGCCTGGGGGTCAGGGCTGGGGCTTGCAGGCTGGAGGAGAGGGTCCTCGGTGCCCTCCAGTGGGTCCCTCCTCGTCCGCCGACAGCATCGCACCCCTCCGTGCCGGCCTTCGGGGGCCACTCCTTCCTGGCCTTCCCCACCCTCCGTGCCTACCACACCCTGCGCCTGGCTCTGGAATTCCGGGCCCTCGAGCCCCAGGGCTTGCTGCTGTACAACGGCAATGCCCGGGGCAAGGACTTCCTGGCGCTGACGTTGCTGGGGGGCCGGGTGCAGCTCCGGTGAGTGGACGGCCCAGGTGGCCCCGGGAGGGGGGGAGGGGGGCTGAGGTGAGGGACGGGGGAGGGCGGGAGGCTGAGGCGGAGCCGTGGTCCCGGCCTGAGGTCGCTGTCCTGCGTCCCCGCTCCCATCCCCCAGGTTTGACACGGGCTCGGGGCCAGCGGTGCTGACCAGCTCGGTGCCTGTGCAGCCCGGCCGCTGGCACCGCTTGGAGCTATCTCGGCACTGGCGCCGGGGTGCGCTCTCAGTGGACGGTGAGACCCCCGTTCTGGGTCATAGCCCCAGTGGCACTGATGGTCTCAACCTGGACACAGACCTCTTTGTGGGCGGCGTCCCGGCGGACCAGGCTTCCGTGTGAGCATCAGGGAGCGGGGGACGCCCTGACCCAGACCCCTGAGCTTGGTCCTGACCCCTGACTCGTGTGGTCGGCATCTGGGAGGCCCAGGCAGCTTGCGAGCAGCAGAGTGGGTGGGGGGCCGAGCGTGGATGATGGCAACAACCCTGGTTTGACCCTGGTCCCGATTCTGTCCCCCGGGGGGCATCCCTGAGCCCCAGGCTGTTGTGTTATCACCAAGGAGGCGCTGGGCTGCCCCGACCTTTTGTCCTGAGCCGTGACCCTCAACCCACGTCTTTATTCAGTCCTCTTCGTGGGACGGGCGTCCTGAGCCCCGGAAGCACGGACGGGGACGGGGGCAGCCCTGATCCGGCTGGCGGTGGTGGGGCCGCCAGTGCTGGGGCGGGCCGGGAGAGAGGGCGTCCCTGGTCTCTGGCCACTGACGCCTACCCTCCTCCTGGTGGCAGCGTGCTCGAAAGGACCTCCATCCACGTCGGCCTCAGGGGCTGCATCCGCCTCCTGGATGTGAACAACCAGCGGCTGGAGCTCAGCGGCTGGCAGGGGGCTGTGACCCGGAGCTCCGGTGTGGGCGAGTGCGGGGACAACCCGTGCCTGCCCAACCCCTGCCTCGGTGGGGCCCCGTGCCGAGCCCTGGAGGTTGGCATGTTCCACTGTCTGTGCCCCCCCGGCCGCTTTGGTGAGGCTAGAGCCTGGGCAGGGCGCGGGGGTGGGGGGCATGCCCACGTGTCTGTCGGTGTGGGACCCCTCGTGTCTCCTTGCAGGTCCGACCTGTAGCGATGACAAGAACCCCTGTGAGCCAAACCCCTGCCATGGGGCAGCGTCCTGCCGCGTGCTGCCTGACGGGGAGGCCAAGTGCGAATGCCCCCAGGGGCGAGGGGGCACCACCTGCCAGACAGGTGGGGGCATTGGGCCATCCGTGCAGGGAGGAGGGTGGGGATGAGGCGGGCAGGATTCAGCATTAGGGTGTGGGTTCTGGGTGGGGTTAGGATCGGGGTTCTGGCTAGTGTTAGGGTTTGAGTTAGGCCTGGGGCTCATAGACCAGTGGAGGTCCAGGGGACCCCAGGGGTCAAGGCCCGGCCCCTGTGTGACTGCTCTCTTGTCCTCCACAGTCTCGGAGCGGGATTATTCCCAGCCCTTCCTGGCTGACTTCCACGGCTTCTCCTACCTGGAGCTGAAAGGCTTGCAAACCTTCGAGCGGGACCTGGGGTCAGTAGGACGGAAGGAAGAGCCCCCCAGCCCCTGTCCGGCCTACAGGGCGAAGGGCCATTGAGATGCCCCCTCGTTGCTACCTGGCCCCAGGGAGAAGATGGCTCTGGAGGTGGTGTTCCTGGCGCGCGGCCCCAGCGGTTTGCTCTTCTACAATGGGCAGAAGACAGACGGCAAGGGGGACTTTGTGTCCCTGGCATTGCAGGACCGCTTCCTGGAGTTCCGCTATGATCTGGGCAAGGGGGCTGCAGTCATCAGGTACGCCCTTGCAGGTGGGCCTGGGGCCGAGGCCGGGGACGCTTGGCCGTGTCCCACAGGCCCCTGGGGGGACGGACCACCAGGGCCCAGAGCCTGCTCACGGTACCCCCTCCTCACCAGGAGCAAGGAGCCAGTGGCCCTGGACACCTGGACCAGGGTCTCACTGGAGCGCAGTGGCCGCAAGGGGGCCATGCGTGTTGGCGACGGGCCCCGCGTGCTGGGGGAGTCCCCGGTGAGTGTCCCCAAGGCCGCGGGCCTCCCACCAGCTCCCCCAGCACCTCCCTGCTCCCTCCCCTCCTGGGAGGCACAGCAGCCCCTGCCCCACAGCTGGCTCTCACAGAACTGTTTTCTCCCCCGTCTGTCCTGTGCCTCTGTCTGTCTGCTCTCTGCCCCCACTGCTCTCTGGCCCTTGCTCTGCAAACCCCACCCTGCTCTTCGGACGCCAGAAATCCCGCAAGGTACCGGTCTCCGCTCTCACCGCTCGTTGGTTTTCTAGAGTAGCTCCTGACCCACTGGGTCTCCACACGGCCGTGTCTGTGTGTTAACTCCATGTCCCGGATGCGCTGGCGGGGGCCGGGGTGGACCACCGCGGGCAGGAGGGGGCGTTGATCTGGGCCCCGGTGTCCTCGCCTCTGCCCCGCGAGCAGGCCCCGCAGCCCCTCACCCAGAACCTCCCCCCAGGTTCCGCACACTGTCCTCAATCTGAAGGAGCCGCTCTATGTTGGAGGGGCCCCTGACTTCAGCAAGCTGGCCCGTGCGGCCGCCGTGTCCTCCGGCTTCGACGGAGTCATCCAGCTGGTACATGGGGCAGGGGCAGGGCCCATCCACGGGGGCTCTGCAGGGGTAGGGGTGGTCGAGTCTGGGGAAGGGCCCAACCCAGAGGGGTCTCTGTCCTGCGGTGGGGGCTGCCGTCGGAGGGAGGAGGGCAGGCCAGACAAAGGTGTTCTGCCTCTTCTCCCCCAGGTCTCCTTGAAAGGCCACCAGCTGCTGAACCAGGAGCACGTGGTGCGGTCCGTGGATGTCTCCTCTTTTGCCCACCACCCCTGTACCCAGGCCTCAGGCCACCCGTGCCTGCATGGGGCCTCCTGCCTCCCTCGGGAGGCCTCCTATGAGTGCCTGTGCCCCGGGGGCTTCTCAGGGCCTCACTGCGAGCAGGGTGAGATGGGCGAGTGCTGCCTGGCCCCTGGCCGCGGCTGGATGGGGGGCCCCGCCTGAGGCAGCCCTCACCCCGACTGTCTCTCAGGGCTGACTGAGAAGTCGGCAGGGGATGTGGACGCGCTGGCCTTCGACGGACAGACCTACGTTGAGTACCTCAATGCCGTGACTGACAGGTAACGTGCCACCTGGGTGCTGGGCGCCCCTGCCCTCTGCCATCTGTGTGGTCCTGTCTGAGCCTGCTGTGCCGGGTGAGACGTGGGCCCCCGCAGCCCCGCCGCCCCGCCCCCCTCTGCCCGCCTCCACCTTCCTTCCCTCTCACCACCTCTGTCTCTTTGTTTCCAAGCAAACTGACCAATGAGATCCCAGTGTAAGTAGCACCTGGGCCCCCACCGCGCCATCCCGCCCCCCCATTCTCAGCGCCTCACCCACAGGAGCCAACCCCCACGGAGGGCCAGGCTCCCCATCCCGGGGCAGGAGGCTGAGCTTAGGAAGGGGGCGGGTCACCCCTGCACGCACTGCAGCTCCCGCCCCCGCCGTGGGGCACCCGCATGGCGTGCACGCGTGCGTGTCTGTGTGCGTATGTGTCTCCCCATGCACACGCGTGTTCAGACACCCGGGGGCCTCTCCCAGGCAGGGGAGCCCTGAGCCCTGCCTCTTGACCTCTGCCCTTGACCTGGGTCGTGCCCGCCCGCCCCGTGCGTCCCCATGACATCACCCCGGCTCTGCGCGGCCTGTGTGTCTTCTCTGGGTGCTTGCTCCCACTCTCCATCGCCAAAACGGGGACTGGGGGGGCAGGGCTGCCAGATACCCCCCCCACCGCACAGCCTGTCTGTCCCCTGCTCACCTGCTTCCCCTCTCTTCCGGCTTCTAAGTCCTGATGCTCCGGATTCCGGGGCCCTTCCCAGGTGAGCAGTGGCACCCAACCCCCGCTCTCTGTCCGCCTCCTTCCTCTGCGTGTGTGTCTGCCTGTCCGGTCCGCCTCCTGCCGTCCGTCTCTCCACCTGTCTGTCCCACGCGGGTGTGCGCCCGCCTGCCCGCCCAGGCTCCCCGGGTTCCCTGCAGCCGCCATCGTGGCCCTCCCACCCCCTGCGCCCCACGCCCGGCCGCCCTCAGAGGCCCTGACCGTGTCTCCCCGCAGCGAGAAGGCCTTGCAGAGCAGCCACTTCGAGCTGAGCCTGCGCACGGAGGCCACGCAGGGGCTGGTGCTGTGGAGCGGCAAGGCCACGGAGCGGGCCGACTACATCGCACTGGCCGTCGTGGACGGGCGCCTGCAGCTGGCCTACGACCTGGGCTCCCAGCCCGTGGTGCTGCGCTCCACCGTCCCGGTCAACACCAACCGCTGGTTGCGGGTCAGGGCGCACAGGTCAGCAGGAAGCCCGGGCACGTCCGGTCACTTGTAGCCAGGGCCCAGGTTTGAGGTGGGGGCAGGGCGAAGTGCCCGACTTGAGGCCACTCCCAGGGCTGGGGGAGGGACAGGAGGACAAAGGAGGAGGGTTGTGGCCAGGGACTCCCTGACCTGGGAGGGGCTGCTCGGTCTGCCCGGATGCCGTCCATTGGGTCTGAGCCTGGTCACCCTACAGCAAAGCGTAACCCACGTGAGGACCCCGCTGCCCTAGCCACCAGGCACTCTCCTGGGTATCAGTGCCCCTCGTTCCGGCCCCCAGGCGGGACTTCAGGAGAGAGGGATGTGGGGCTGAGGACCTGGGGGCGGCAGGTGCGCCGTCTGCGACCAGCTGCTGATGGCCTCACCCCACCACACCCCCAGGGAACAGAGGGAAGGTTCCCTTCAGGTGGGCAACGAGGCCCCCGTGACTGGCTCTTCCCCGCTGGGTGCCACGCAGCTAGACACAGATGGAACGCTGTGGCTGGGTGAGTGTTCCGGGGGAGGCCAGGGGAAGGTACCCAAGGCTCTCAGTCGGGGACGCCCCTGATCCCCAGGGCTGCCAACTGAGTGCTTCCTGCATCAGCCCGTGCAGGTCCCCAGACCTGCTGGCCGGGGTGGGACCTGTCCCCTCCTGTGTTACGCCCTGCAGTTCCCCGGGTGACTGTGGGGCCAGGAGGCTGGAGCGTGTCTCCTGGTCACGGGGTCCCCCTCCCCCCGGGGTGCTGACAGGCTTTGGGTAACTCAGGGTCTCCTGAGTACCCATGGGTCTCTCTGCTGGCTGGTGCCCCAGACTGCCCGTCCCGAAGTCACAACTGGGTGGCCTGCCTTCTGTCTTCCTGCAGGTGGCCTGGAGAAGCTGCCCACGGGCCAGGCCCTGCCCAAGGCCTACAGCACAGGCTTCGTGGGCTGCCTCCGGGACGTGGTGGTGGGCGGGCGCCCGCTGCAGCTGCTGGAGGACGCTGTCACCAAGCCGGGGCTGCGGCCCTGCGCCGCCCCATGAGACACACCGCAGCCCGCCACGCACCCCGTTGTCATTACTTTCTATTTTTGTAAACTCATCGATTTTTTGATACGGTTTTCTTGCCTATGTGTTGGCCAGAGGGACTGCTGGGCCAGCTTCCCTACCGTCCAAGCAGAGAACTGCAGATAAACTCTGTGTCACGGGACTCGCAGGGGGAGATGGTGCGGGCAGCATGGCGGCCTCGTGCCCCTGCACCTCGCCCCTGCATCTCACCCCTCCTGCTGTGCCTCCCACGTGTGTCCACCTGGGCTGGGCCTGTGTCCCCAGAGCAGGCAAGCAAGCTGGGGCTTGGGGCCTTTCCTCCCCGCAAACCCTAGGAGGCCTTCCTGGGTCCCCACTTGAGGTGTCCCTCGTGCATGTGCCGTGGGCCAGGGTAGACCTCGAGCCCAGCCCGGCCCCTCCCAGGCCTCCCGTGTCAATACTGTGACTTAGAACCAATGTTACATTACCGTCGGGGCTACTGTACCCTTCAATCGTGCCCACCAAGCCCCGAGTGCTGGAGAACCAGGCCGACCTGGGCAGGGCACCTGGGCCCTTAGCTAGCCCAGCCAGCTTGGACCTAGCCGTGTCCCCTCCCTGACACCGCAGGTCTCATTCGGCGTCCTGAGAGGGAGCAGGGCTGCTATGTGGTGTGGTCAGTGTCCACTGCCTGCTTGCTTGGGCAGCTGGCATCCCCCTCTCAAGGATGGATGTCTGGGCCTGACCACCAACCTTTATGCATTGATTTTGGTTGACACCTGGGGTGACGGGGCCATCATCCTTCCTGTCCTGGCCCCAGGGCAGCTGAGCACTCCTCTAGCTCTGGCGCGAGGGGCGTCGTCCAAGACCACGGCCAAGGTGTGGGTGTAGGGGCAGCAGAGAAAACTGCAATATTGTGCCCCGTCCCACCTGCCCCTCCCCCGCACCCTGCGGTCCTGTGGGGCGGCACCCCTCACCCTCCCACAGCCGGCCATGGGCCACTGAGCCCCGAGGCTGGAGCGAGCCCCGTATGTCATGTCACTAACTCCAGTGTGTGTCCGTCACTGTAATAAAGTCTAAACACTTGATAAGAGGTGCAGGCGTCTGTCCACACCAAACACCATCCCTGGGCTCTGCCCGGCCCAGGGACCGCCCACCTGGCTGGCTCCCCTCCCGCAGCTCCTTGTTCACAGGCACCAAGCTCCCTTAGGGTGCTCTGGATGAGAAAAGGACCTTGCCCTGAGGTGTGTAGGGCTGCTTTTCGCAGCATGCACCCTACTGGGTCTGGGGCAGGGCCGTGGAGGCGACCTGGCCGCTTGCAGGCCCCGTTTGTGCATCTGCTTGTTTGCACGTGATCTCCGTCTGTACGTCTGTACGTCTGTACGCGAGCACAGGATGGGAAGGGGGACTGCGAAGAGTGGGCAGATTGTACTGCCTGAGGTCAGAGGGGCTGGGGGCAGGGTCGGTGGAGGCTGGGAGGGCTGGGGGTCCAGCCAGGGTGCATGGGGGCCGGGCAAGCAGCCTTTCTCAGTGCCCAGGTGGAAAGGCAACCATTGGCTCTGCTGGGAGACCCGAGGTAGGAAGCCCTGAGATGGGTTGGCCCAGCCCCACAGCAGCTGTGAGCCTCTAACAAGGAACGGGAAGAAGGGAGCGTTGAGTGGCTTCCTTTCTGGAACTCCTGGCTTTTATAAAGGGTAACTCTGTTCTTTTTTTTTTAATTAATTTATTTTGGGGGGGGGGGGTTAACAGAAAAAAAGCAGAAAATGAATATAAGAAGACAAATACCCACCCACTGCGGGGCGGCGGGGTCGGGGGGTGACCTGTTAGCCCCTGGGCTTGCACATTTTCATCCATTCTTGTTTAACTTGCTTGTTGGAGTGTGTGTGGCACGGATGGCCTGTGCCAGTCAGCTGTCCGGCCCTGGGGCTGGGGGGTGGGGCCTAAAGCCCCAGGGGCTGAGGAGGGACAGACAGGTGGTGACGCAGGGCACAAGGGGCAGGCCCAGCCCGAGGCTCCGGGAAACCCAGACCTGAGGTAAGCGAGTCGCTGGAGCCAGGATATGAAGGCCTGAGGTGGGCAGGAGGGCACCCTCACATCCTCACATCCATGCAAGGGCCCTGCTGCTGAACGGAAGGTGCTCTGCATGGAAAGGAAAGGCAGGCCTGGCCCAGACAGCTGGAGGCCCTGGGTGCAGGACAGGCCAGCAGGGTGGGAGGACCAGGCGAAGACAGGCAGGACAGATCCTGTGGGGCCGGGCCAGGCTGGGGATCTGTCTGAAGAGCTGGAGGGGTTTGAGCCAGAGTGGGTCAGACCTCCTGAGACGTGTTCCTGCTGTGCAGGACAGAGTGCTGGGGCCCCAGCCTGCTGAAGAGAAGAGTGGGATTTGGGAGCAGAGGGGCCAGGCCTGGGCTGGGCTGTGTGGGGGGGGGGGGGGGGGGCAGTGTGAAGGCTCTGGAGCACCTGGGTGGGTTCAACCCCACCGCACCTGGAGGGTCTGGGCTTGAGCGGAGAGCCATCGGGACAGAGACCAGGAGGCCTGTCGCACCAGGTGGAGGGGATGCTGAGCACAAGGGAGCCTGTGGGCTGTTCTGGGATCCTGGAGCTGGGAGAAGAGGCTCTCACACTGGGAGGTCAAGGGGAAGGTGGGTGGGGGCCAGAGTGTCTGGGAGTTGATGCTTCCAGAGGGAGGGGCTCTCAGGACAATCGCTGCTGAGCCTCAGCACCCACGGGTGGCTGGGTGAGGTGGCCCCGCTGAGCAGGAGGGGAAGCCCTGACCTGCTCTCCGCAGCGCTGGGCAGGGATCTGGGCTCCAGGCTGGGAAGCTGCAGGCTTGGAGGAGCGTCCCTGCCTTGGTGCACCGCTCCTGAGAGCAGCTGGACAGGAGAGGGCCTTGAAGCCCCTAACAGGGCATCTCAAGGTGGGCAGCCCAGATGAATTAGGTGCTGCTCCCCAGCAAGGGGCTTGTGAAAGATGGTTTGGCCCCCGGGGGACAGGAAGCGAGCAGATGGGGGCAGCTGGAGCTGGAGCAAAGCATCACTTAGGAAGGGAGGAGACTGTCTGGTGTGGGTGGCAGAGGTGGGGAGGAAAGGCGGGAAGCCCCCCAAGGCCAAGAGAGCCCGAGGTGGTCCACTGGTCATCACACTGGAACAGCCACCCACCCTCCCAGCTCCATCCTTCCGGGGTCTCCTCCTCTGGCTCCGAATACCCCCACCTCCCCGGGAACGCAGCCCCGCCCCGCCCCCTCCCACAAGGAAAATGCGGGGAAAGGCCTGCGGGCGCGGGGACTCCCGGGCGCTGGGACTCCCGGGCGCTGGGACTGATGCGTTTACAGCGCGGGCAGTTGGCCAGGCTGGGGCTCACCGGGTCCCGGCCGCCCCCGCCCTCGCCCTCGCCCTGCGAGCCCGGGACGCCCGCGTGGATCCCCTGGTTCTCAAGTTTGGTGCCCTCGAACTCGGTCGACTCTACCCCAACTTCTACGCGGAGGAGACCTATGGACACGGCGCCTTTAAGGGAGCCCCGGGACTGGGCTCTGGGTGGGCGGGGGCTTCGGGGCGGGGCCTTCTCGAAGTGGCCCGAGGGCGCGGCCGCCTGGACTGGCCAGGCGCCCAGCGCGGAGCAGACCTGACCTCGTGCAGGTGAGCCAGGGCCGCTAGGTGGCTGGACGCCGCGATCCCGGAGATGGGCTTCGGGCCCGACAGGCACGGACCGGTAGCGCCGAGACCTGCCCCCGGGCCTGACCTCGGGGCAACAGACCTCTCTCCACCGCCGGGGCCCCAAGGCCAGGGTCCCAGGCCCTCGAGGGCGGGCGTCACCCGGGCAGTTGAAAGGGACCCTTTCTAATGGGGGTGAGGGATGGCCTGGGTGAAGGTCAGATGTACCCTGACCCCAGGGAACAGAATTAGCCCTGCAGGTGGTGGGTGGCAGTGGTTGGAGCCTAGAATGGGCAGCAGGTGTCAAGAGAAAGTCAGGCCCTCCCACTATCCCTCCCGTGGACTCCTTGCCCTGCTCCAGGCTCCCTTCCCTGGAGATTTCCACCTGATAGACCCAGTGGCAGTTTGTGGGGAGGAGAGGGGGACGGGAAGTATGACTGAGTCCCTGAAAGGACAGCCAGGTGCCCTTCACCCTTCTCTGTGGCTTTGATTCTGGGCCTCCGCCCTCTACCTCTGCCCGCATGCTCTGGGCATTGCCCATCTCGCGCTGGAATCGGGGGCTTCTGGGGCTGGGCGGGGCGGGCCCCTGGGTGGAGGACGTGCCGCAGCAGAGCAGGGCCGCGGTGGAGGGGGTTGGAAGGGTTCTGGGTTCCACTCCCCCCGCCCCACACCGTCTCTCGTTGGTCCAAGGACGGTGTGAAGCCATGGCCCTTTTCCCGGTGGCCCCACCTACTCTCCTGTGGCTGGCTCTGGAGGTCACCCTGCGGCATCCCCGCTCTAGGAGGCCTTCCCGGGCAGCCTTACCTGCTGGGCTGTTTGACCAAAAGTTGCCCCCGGGTCCGGCTCCCCAACAAGCCAGCGTGGGAGAGAGCTCAGGCACGAGGCTCAGAACATGCCTAGGAATGTCCTAGAGGGCGGTCACCCGATTCCCCGGGAGGAAAGTGTGTGCAGGCGTGTTGCTCAGGCTCGGTGGCCCCGGGGCAGGCTGTCTGAGCTTCCAGGCCGCTCTGAACTAACCCATGGACCCGGGGGAGCCATCAAGGTCAGAGCTGAGCCTGGCTTCAGTGAAGACACAGGGCGACAAACACGGACGTGTGCGTGTCTCTGGGCTGCTCGTTCACACGGTGGGGCAGCAGCGGGGCTTCGGGGAAACTCAGGCAGTGTGAGCCGTGCCCCGCAAAAGGGCTGGGTTCTGGGTGCATTTGGAAGGGAGGCCACGAGGTTGCCGGAAAAGAGCGCGCCAAGGGGCTACGAGCTGGTGACTGGAGCCACGTGTGAGCGGTGAGGACCCGGGAAAGAGCAGGGCTTCCTGAGCGTGGCCAGGAGTTTCGAACTTCGCAAATGTGGTTACCTTTCCTAATGGAGGGGCCAAGAAGAGAAGTGTCTGTGAGTTTGAAGCTCAGATCCCAGGTGAGGCTAGAGGCGTAGGAGGTCCGTGGACATGTAGTAGACACACGCCCAGCCCAGGTGAGCAGCTCTGATGCCAAGAGGTCAAAAAGAGGAGGCCCCGGCAGAGGACCCTGGCCAGGTGAAGCAGGACACCGGGTGCAATTCTGGAGGACAGCGGAGCGGAGGCCTGGCCCTGGGTCAGTTGGCTGCTGCTGAGGACTGAGGCCTGGCCACAGGCCCCGAAGACAGACGAGCACCCTGAGACCAGAGGTCTCTGTGGGGCTGGAGGGCGGAGGGAAATGGACCTGGGAGGATTCGGGGAGGACGCGCAGTGCAGGCCAGCACGGGCCAGAACTTCCCGCGGTGGTGGGGGGTTTCCCCCCGTCCCATCAGCAGGCTGCCAGCCACGGCTGGCTCTGGCAGCAGAGTGTGGCAGTGTGACCCAGGAACTGGGCTTCGATTCTGTAGAATTTTGATTCATTTACATTCCCATGTCACGCGCGCTCTGGGCGGCTGTGTCGGACCCACGAGTATAGCCTGTGGGCACGGGGCCTCCTCGGAGGACAAAGGACGGGCACTGAAGGCCTGGGGCACAGAAAGGGCTGGAGGAGAAGGACCTGGAGGGAGAGGTGTCGGGCTGGTGCTAGACATGGGTCTGGTTTCCACTCTAGAAAGTTCTCTGTGGGCAGGATCATCCTGGCTCCTGTCTCTTGGGTCCAATTTAAACCTGGACCAGAAATTCCTGCCCTAATAGGGGAAACAAGAGCTGCTGGGGCCCAGAAGGCAGCAGTTAGGACCTTGGACTCGGGCTCAGGCATAGCCCGGAGTGTGGGCCGTCCGGGGGATAATCCTGGGGCTGTGCCCCGCTTCCCCGGGGGAGGCTGTGACGGAGGACCAGCCCAGGCAGGCAGGGCTGGGGGCAGACGCAGGGCTGCTGCCCCTCTCAGCAGCCTCGTCGGTCCTTCAGCCACGGGACTCAGCCTGTGTGGAGCTCCCGGCCGGGGCGGCCATCCCTCCACCCGCTTAGTCATTCACCACCACTACAGCTACTGTTCTCCGTCTTCTAAAGATTTTATTTATTTACGTGACAGAGACACAGCGAGAGGGATCACAAGCAGGGGAGAGGGAGAAGGAGAAGCAGGCTCCCCGCCGAGCAGGGAGCCCGATGCGGGGCTCGATCCCAGGACCCGGGAATCGTGACCCGAGCCAAACAGGCACCCCACTTCTTCTTTTTAAGATTTTATCTGTTTGTTTTCGAGAGCATGAGCGCAAGTGGGGGAGGGGCAGAGGGAGGGGGAGAATCCCAAGCTGACTCTGCGCTGAGCAAAGCCCGACATGGGGCTCAATCTCACAAACCTGAGGTCATGACCTGAGCCGAAACCCAGAGTCGGAGGCTTAACCAGCTGAGCCGCCCACGTGCCCCCCTTGTTCGTTCACGGCTTAATTCAGGTAAATTTGTTGATACCCGGGCACTGCTTTTGTCCCTGGGACACTGTACCACTCAGAACAGTTTCCGCCCTTTGGAGCTGAAACCCTCGAGTGGGAGATGGACAGTAAGCCGGTGACGCGTCACAGGCGCCAAGGAGGCGACAGATACTGAGAAGACAGACAGAGCCGGAGAAGGGGCGAAGGAGGAGGGAGGGTCTCCCAGCCGTGGGAGTGTGCATCCGGGGTGGACAGCGGCTCCCACGTGGCGGGCCCGGGGGGGGGGGGGGGAGACTGGTCGGGGCGGAGGGCACACCCAGCCTGCGGATGGCGCTCTCGTTCCGGGAGGGCTACGTGGCGAACACGGGGCTGGGGGCGTCCCTGGGCTTGCAGCACGTGCCCCGTGAGGGCAGGCGGTGGCCAACACCACCCCAGGAGGGGTGGAACCGACAGGGTCTGCTGCCAGGGCCCTGAGGGCAGGAAGGAGGCCCTGGGTGACACAGGGGCACCCCGGGTACCTTTGGCCGAGCTGCGATGCCCTGGCAGGGCCAGACGCACAGACTGCGAGGCGAGGTTCCTGACGGTGGCTGTGTGGGGTGCTGGAGGGCGTCTGTCCCACTCACCGCCCCCCGGCCGCAGGGAAGCTTCCGTTCATCTGTGTCCCTGGGACCCCGTGGTCCCACTCCTTGCCCACAGCCCTCAGAGCCAGCCGGTGGCCATTGCCCATGGCAGGCTGTAAGCGCCGGCCCGCGACAGGCCCCACGGGGGAGGTTGGGTGTGCGCCAGGACTTTGGGAGCCCAGAGGGCACTCAGTTGTCACCCCAGCTCTGCAGGCTGGCCGCTTGTGGCGCTCGTTCCAGGTGGTTTCACCCCAACATCAGTGGAGTTGAGGCAGAGAAGCTGCTCCTGTCCAGGGGCCAGCACGGGAGCTTCTTGGTGAGACCCAGCAAGAGCTGCCCAGGGGGCTGCGCGCTGTCAGGGTGACGGTGGCCGGAGCCATAGCCACGTGTGTTGGGCTCTGAGGCTCCGCCCTCAGCAGGGGGACAGGGGATCAGTCTTCCCCGTCTTCCCAGAAGGATGTCGGGCATTTTCCTGGAAGCGAGACAGACACCCAAGACACTCGTCTCAGGACAAGACATCCAAGAATCTGTGTTTTGTGTGGGGTGGGGGGCCGACAGCTGGGCAAGGGCAGGTGGAAATCTAGCCTTCCGGACCAGTGGCTTCCGGACAGGAGGGAATCCCTTCGAAGGGCTTGGGAAGGGCTCAGAGAGGTAAGGAGTGGGCAGGACCTGCCACCCTCGGAGGGGTCTGCTGTTGTGGACGGGGGGTGCTCTGTGGCTGTCCTTACGATCCCATCTCCTGGGGATGCTGCCCACCAGGGGTCAGGCCGGAAGCCGTGACAGGCCCTTGTGTGGGGAGGAGGAATGGGAAGGGGCCGCAGCAGCCGGATGGGTCTGGGTTGGTCGGTGAGAAGGAGAGGCCACCTGGGGAGGGGGCTCCCCTTAGGTCTCTAGATCTTTCCAGTCTCTCTGCCACACCTGAGGCAGCAGGTGTGACTGACGTTAGCCCTCATGCTGCAGGGACCACGGTCTGTCCCTGGGGCTTTCCTGGTAGCTTCCCGGGCCGTGAGGCCTGGTCATCAGGAACCCCCAGGCAGGCCGTCTAGGCTGAGGCAGAGCCCATCGCGGAGGGTTGCTCCGGCGTCTGCCTCCAGGCCAAGGGAGAGTAGGCCTTGGGCTGCGAACCCAGTCCGGACTTCGCAGGGGCGGAGGTGGGATGCCCGCCACCCAGGGTGAGACTCCCACGCTGGCCGGATGGGGACGGGCCTGGCCCTGGCTGTTCCTGGCAGGGGAGCGGCAGAGACAGAGACATCAGCACAGGAAAAGCTCGGGGACTGTTCCGGAAGCTGTGGGTGGTGATGGGAAGAAGGGATTGGTGGGAGCAGCGCCCCCCCACAACAGTGATGTGCACCTGCCTCCAGGCGCCCACATCAATGTCCGGAACACGGGCGACTACTACGATCTCTACGGGGGGGTGAAGTTCGCCACGCTGGCCGCGCTAGTGCACCACGACACAGGTCAGCGTGGGGGGCTGCTCCGTGAGCGCAGCGGGGTCCCGTAGAGCTCCGGCAGCCACTGGGCCACCAGGACCCTGTCTCTGAGCGGTGAGCGGCAGCGCCACGTGTCCATGCAAGTGGGCATGTGAGTGTCCGTGTCTGTAGGGCGTGGCCTCCGGGTTTCCTTTGCCCTCCGTGGCCACGGTCGGGCTTGGGCACAGCGGCGGCCAAGCTGAGGGCGTGTCCTGCAGGCCCCCCCTCCCCAGGGCCTCTAGGTCCGAGGCACGGGCCGCAGGGGTGAACGTGTGCAGCTGGAGCCCTGCAGCCGGGGTGACGCCTACCCTCCTGCCTGGTGGCTCCGGTGAGCAGTGCCCTCCAGCCTCAGTTTCCCTACGTGCGCTCTGAGACCTGAAGAAGCCGCACCTGCCAGGGCCGGGTTGTGGGGCTGGTCTGAGGTGGCCCCATCCCTCCTTGCTGGGGACCAGACTGCCACCTGGTGGCCACCCTCGGCCCTGCCGGGCTCACCTGTCTTGCCTCTGGCCTGCCCGCTCCTGGGTAGGGGGAGAGTGGGAGAGCTGGGCAGGGCTCGCTGAGGCTGGCCTGGGTGAGGGTACGGCCTGGGCCCTCGAGATCTGGGTGGGTCCGTCTGTCTCCCTCTGTGTCTGTGTCTTGTCTTGGAGGCTTCTGGCTGCGTGTGAATCTGCGTCCCCTCACCTAGCCCGGCCACGGCCCCCCAGTCTCACCAGGGCTCCACCCCAACCCCCACACCCTGGGCCAGGTGGTACCAAGGACACCTGTCTGGCAAGGAGGCCAAGCAGCTGCTGATGGAAAAAGGACGTCTGGGCACCTTCCTGGTGTGGGAAAGTCAGAGCAAGCCTGGGGACTTCGTGCTGTCGTGCTCACACCGCGGCCTGAGAAGGCTGACCTCCGGTGGCGGGTCACACACGTCATGATCCACTCATGATCCACGTCCAGGTGGGGCGTGGCAGCAGGGACAGGGGTGCGGCTGGGGGAGGGCGTGGGCAGTGGCCAGGCCCCTCACTGCCGTCCCCCCAGCCAGATGGGAAGTATGACGTGGGCGGTGGGGAACAGTTCGACTCCCTCCCTGACCTGGTGGAGCGCTACAGGCAGAACCCGATGGTGGAGAAGTCGGGGACGGTGGTGCAGCTCAAGCAGGTACGCCCGGAGGCACGTGACCTCGGGATCTGGAGTGAACTTTGTCCCTGGGGTGAGGACGGCCCACGGGACGTTGGGACCAGGGAAGAGGGTGCTAGGTACTGCTGGGGCAGGGAGGCCTCAGGAGAACAGTGTGGGGTCTGCCCCTGGGGTCTGCTGGGCCCTGCCAAGGGTGGACGCAGCGCTCTCCCGGCCAGTCCCTAAAAGCAACAAGGATCACCGCCGCAAGCATGGAGAACCGAGTGCGAGAGCTCAGCGGGCCCGCCGATGCCAGCGGGAAGGCCAAGCAGGGCTTCTGGGAAGAATTTGAGGTGCCCGCCCCCCACACCATAGACTCCCATCCTTTGGGGCCTGGGTGAGGGCCGGCAGAGGGGAGAGGCTTAGGGGAGGAAGGACGGTCACCAAAGGCCCTGGGGAAGGGCAGGACAACAGGCTGAGGCTTCCTCCCCCAACCAGATGCTGCAGCGGTTAGGGAGGGGCATCGGCTGGAGAACAAGCCCAAGAATCGCTACAAGAACATCCTTCCCTGTGAGGGCCAGGCAGGGGGCCGTGCTGGGGAGCCAGGGCTCAGTCCCGTGTGGGGCCCATCTGGCGAGCAGGGGCCCCCGGAAGGTGAGGGCAGGGGGCTGTGCCCCTCCGCTGGTGTGACTCTTCGCATTCGGGGCCCCTTCCTCCCTCCTCTTGCTCACCCCGGGGTCCACAGGTAAAGAGGCGGGTGAGGTCCCTTCCTCCCTCCGCCTCCCCTGGAGACCTGAGCAGCGGCTTTCCCTCCCAGTTGACTCCACCCGCGTCACTCTGCGGGACGTGAACGACGCTGTGCCTGGAGCCGACTACATCAATGCCGGCTGTATCAGGGTGGGTGTGCGAGAGGCGTGGCCTAGCGTGGCTCCGACAGGACATCTTGAGCTGTGTCCGGCCACACACGAGCCACCCTCTCCCCCTTACGAACCTGGAGCTCCTGATGGCAGGCCCAGGAAGATCCAGGTGCCCGTGATCCGTGGACCCTGGCAAGACCCTAGACGGTGTTGGGAGAGAGGGGCTGTGTGGGTTTCCAGTGTGTCCTCAGAGTGGGCTGGACCTAACCCTGTTCCCCGGCTCCCCCCTAGCCTAGGGCAGGAGGGGCCACGTGTGAGCCAGCTGGGGCTGCTTTGCACGTCGTTTGCATAGACGTACGCTGTCCTCGGCACTTTAAATCCTGGAAACTGTGGACACACCCACCCTTACAGAGCGATCCGGAGAAGCCAGGTCACGGACAGGGCAAGGTGTACATCGCCACCCAGGGCTGTGTGCAAAGCACAGTGGCTGCCTTTTGGGCAATGGTGCACCAGGAGAACACGCGGGTCATTGTCATGGCCACCAGGGAGGTGGAGAGAGGCCGGGCAGGAGCTCAGGCTTGACAGCGCCCTCCCCACCCTGTGCTCACCTGTGCTGCTGGTTGGTCCAGCCTCGCTTCTCCTGCTGGGGGTAGTTTGGGGCGTGTGCATTGCGAGGGGGACTCTGGAAAGCCCCTGTGTGTGTGCGTGCAGCACACGGGGCCCCAGGCGCGGGTCTGGCGGTCCCGCAGCACAGCTGATGTAATGCCCCCCCCCCCCCGGAACAAATGCTTCCGGGTACTGGCCTGAGCTGCACGGCAGCCAAGAATACGGCCGTGTGCGTATTTTCAACTTGGCAGAGCACCAAGCCCAGGGCTACTGCGTGCGGGAACTGCAGGTGTGGCGGCCAGATCAGGTGAGCCCAGTAGGCCACAAGACATGAGGGGCCAGAGTCACAGTAGTCAGGAAGTCCCCAGGTCTGAGCTGCAGACCCCCCTCCCCGCCCCAACGTGGCTCCACCCAATCCCCCTGGCTGACTGCATTCATGTCCCTGAGCCCAGTGGACACAGGCCCCACCAGGGCTCTGCTGGGCAGTGCTCACAGGCAGGTCCCATTCTCAACCCTAGGTCCCCGGGTCCCTGTTGCCTGGCCCCAGGGTGGCCTCACGCCCACATGGTCCCTCCCTCCCAGGTCCCTCCCTGAGCCACCTCAGTAGAGTCAAGGGGCCGGTGGTACCCGTCTCTGTGGCAGCAACGATTCTTTCCCGACCCCCACACCCACCCTGTCTCTCATGTCTAACCACCTGGGGGCCCTGCAGGCCCCTCACACTTGGCTCTTCTCAACGGAGGTCATGGTCTGCTCCTTCACCCATTGCTCCCCCTTCCTTTTCCCAGGGGCCTGAGCCCCCAGCCTCACAATCCCGTATTTCTCTCCCATCCCCCCTGCTCGGCCTTGACCCTCCTGATCACTCCTGGCAAACCCTGCCTGCCTCCTTCCCGGCCCTGCCCGGTGCCCCTCTCACCCTGGGGCTCATGGCAGCTCCACTCTGGCCCTGTGGCCTGGCCCCACCTGGGAACTGCCCAGACTGGCCCGGGGAAAGCTCACCCGCCCTCCCCGCCCAGGAGGAGCCGTGGCGCACAGTGAAGCACTACCAGTACTTCAGCGGGCCAGACCACGGCGTCCCGGCCGAGCCCTCCGGCGTCCTCGGCTTCCTGGACGAGGTGAACAGGGCCCAGAGCAGCATGCCGGGGACTGGACCCATGGTGGTGCACTGCAGGTGCGATCCGAGACGGGGTAGGCGGGCAGGGCAGGTGCAACCCGGGGCAGGGCCACGGTCTCCTCCCCTAAACTAGCCACAGGCCACCGGTCGGTCCCCACAGCGCGGGCATCGGACGCACGGGCACCATCATCGTGATTGACATCCTGGTGGACCTCATCCGCAGGCAGGGTGAGCCGCCCCAGCCCCGCCCCTCACACCTGGCCCCACCCCGGGCCTCGGCCCCGCCCCTCGCACCCGGCCCCGCCCCGTGCTCCCGGCCCCGCCCCCTCGCGCCGGCCCCGCCCCGTGCTCCCGGCCCTGAGCGCGCCGGTGCCCAGGTCTGCACTGCGACATCGACGTGCGCAGGACGATCCAGCTGGTGCGGCGGCAGCGCTCGGGGACGGTGCAGACCGAGGCGCAGGACAAGTTCGTGTACCTGGCGCTGCAGGCACGTCCAGGCCGAGCAGCTGCGCCTGCGCGAGCAGGTGGGGGCGGGGCCGGGCGGGGCCGACGGCGAAGCGGAGCGGGCGGGCGGGCTGCGGCGACACCCCGGGTGACCGACCGCCCCTCCTCCCAGCGCCGGCCGCCGGAGGAACGCGACTACCTGAACGTGGGCCTCGGGTCGGGAACGTGGGCCCGTGTCGTCCCGGGCGCCGGCGGCGTGAGTGGGGTCGTCGGGGAGCGGGGCCGGGCCGGGGGCGCGGGGGGAGGGGCGCGCGGGACGGGATCCCGCGAGGGCGCCGACCGAGCCCTGTCTCCGCCCGCAGGGCCCCGGAGGCCTCCGGCGGCGGGTACGAGAACCTGCGGGCCCCGCGCGGGGAGGGCGCCCGCGTGCCCGGGGGCGGGGGGGGCCGGAGCCGCGGAGGGGGGAGGGGGAGCCCGCCGGGCCGGGGCGCTCCTCGGAAGGACTGGTGAGGGCCCCGCAGACCGCAGCTTCTCCCCAGCCCTCACACCCGCCCGAACGTGGCCTCGACGCCTAGAAATGGGGAGGGGCAGTGGGGAGACCCGAGCGCCCTGCCCTTTCCGGGGCTCCCGGGTGCGGGAGGAGCTGGAGGGCCTCACGCTGTGGTTTGTCTCTGGTGCGGGAGGCCACCAGTCACGGTGACCACGTGTGACCCCGTGTGTGCCCCGTGTTTGTCACGAGTGGCCGGCCTGGGCTTGACCCGGCTGGGGCCATCATCAGGGTTTGCCTGCCCCTACCCGCATCCCGGGCGGCCACCTCGGCTTCCAGCTGCCCGCAGCAGCGCGTGAGATGCTCAGTGCGACCTCATGTTCCCCGGGGGAGGCTCACATGCGTGCGCCACGGGCGTGTGACCGCTGCGGCCTCACTGGCGTGCTGTCTGGGCGCCTCCCGTCACGGATGGCCGTGTGGCTTTGTGGTACCCTCAATAAAATGACTTGGTCTCAGTTCTGTGTCTTTGTTGGGGCCTGGGGCCCAGCTTCCCCGGGTCTCCCTGGGCCGCCTCCCCAGCCCAGCCCAGCCAGAGGCCCAGCTGTTTGGAGCAGGAAGGACTGGGCTTCCGGGTCAGGGGCAAGAGGCTGTGGCCTGGGGAGCCAGAACCAGCCTGGCCTCCCTTCGCCATGCTAACTGGTGGGGGGGGGGGCAGTGGGGGTTGACAGGGACTCCTGCCCATCCCTTGAGCCCCTGCACTTGGCCCCCAGAGGGTCTGCTGGAGGACACCCTGGTGGTCACCACTTCTGCTTCTGTGCGTCCTTAGGCCTTGGTTCGCGGGAAATGGGTCCCGGGGTTCCGTGGCCCTTTTGTCAGGACTCTCGGCAGGTCTGTGGAGTCCTGACTTCTTGTGGGGGTGTCCAGCTGGGGAGTGTTGGAGGAGGGGTCCGGACCGTGCCAAGGCCCTGTCCCTTCCTGCCCGTCCCACCCGGCTCCAGGTGCCCTTCCCATCCTCCTGGGGGAGCCTCGGAGTTCTGGGGGAGGGGGGCGGGACGGCTCCAGCCTATCCACAGCCCTCAGGGGACAGGAGCGGGACACCCTAGAACCTGGGGGCTGTCTGCCCTAGGGGCTGCTGGATTTCAGCCCAGTGGGCGTGTCCTCTGGGTTACAGCTCTCTGAGACAGGGCAGACTGTGCTTTTCTGGAGGGAGAGGCTCAGTGGCGTGGGGAGGAGGGCGCCCAGGGTGAGGACCCCTTACCAAATATGGATACAAAATAATTTATTTAAAAATGTACAGTTCTGGATGGGCCCTGGAGGACTGGGTCCCCCTGGTCAGAGGGCAGGATTAGCTCCCTCACGCAATGGAAGGGGCCAGCCCTGCCTGGGGAGGGGGTCTGGGGAAGGAGCTGTGGGTGAAATGTGAAAGTAGAATAAATGGTGAGCACCCTCCCTCAGCAAAGGGCCGCGAGTGCGGGTGATTCACAGTGTATGAGGAGCTTCTCTGTGATGGGGTAGGGAGGTGGTCTCTGGCGCCCAAGGGGGCCCTGTGATTCCTGGGAGCTTCAGGGACCCCTTTGTCGGTCCATCCGGATCGAGCCACACAGCACAGGGGGGTGGTGAGCTGAATGGGATACGAGGTCCTCAGAGACCTTGGGGTCTCTCTGGGGCACCGGCTCCCAACAGCTGCCGCACCCGGGACCGCAGCCGGGGCTGGGGGACCCACAGCCGGGGCTGGGGCCAGGGCGGCCGGGCCTAGTTGTCGGCCAGGGGCCCAGGAGAGAAGGCGGCGGGGGCGGCGGGGGCAGGCGGCGGGGGGCGGCAGCGCAAGTTCCCGGTCTTGAGCGCGCACTGCACGGGCCAGAGCACCACGCAGAAGAGCACCAGCAGCAGGGCAGCTACCAGTGCCACCCGCCTCCAGTCCCCGCAGCGCGCCCAGCAGCGGGCCAGCCGGCCCCGGGGGCGGGCAGGGCGCGGGGCGGGCGGCGGCGCGGCAGGTTCCGGGGGCTTGCTCAGGCCCACGTCCACGCACACGCAGCCGGGCGCCAGGAGGCCGGGGGTGGCGGGCGGCGGGCGGCAGCAGAGCTTAGTGCCCTCCAGCCACACGGGCTCCTCCCGCCGCAGGTGCGCCGCCATCCTGGCCTGCAGCTGGCGGCTGGTGCGCAGCGCGGGGGCCCCGGCGGCCGGCAGAGCCGTGGGCTGCCGGCAGAAGGGGCAGGGCACGGCCTCACCGCCGGGCCGGCCTGTGGGCTGGGCGGCCGCCAGCCGTGCCAGGCACTCCAGGCAGAAGACGTGCGTGCAGGAGAGCTCCTTGGGCGTCTTGAAGATGTTGTCGTAGCCCGAGAAGCAGATGGAGCACTCCAGCGGGGAGGCCGCCTTCTCCGAGCCAGGGGTGCGGGGGGACCCGGGCACGGTGGCCGTGGGGCTGGTCCGACCAGGGGCTGGCACGGCTGTATGCCACACTCGCTGGCCCGATGACATGACTCTGAGCTGGGGGACAGATGGAGGGCACCGTGAGTGACCGCAGGCTGCCCCTTTGCCGCACAGTCTGCTCTCGCCCCGTGTCTCTCTTGCGCAGCACCAGCCAGAGAGATCTCTAGGAGGACACGGCCCACCTGTGGGCACCTCCGGAAAGTCCTCCCTGTACCAGCGTCAAGGTCTTGCTGCTCAAGCTGTAACCCTGCCCTCCCTCACCTCCTCTCACGCCAAGACAGGGGTGAGCGTCCCGGGGCGAGGAGGGCTCCAAGCCTGGCCAGCCCGCCAAGGGTCTTAGACTGGAGGCCGCGTGCACAAGGGTGTCGCGCTGACCGCTCGGTGGACACCTCCTGCTGGACCTGTCCTACCCAGCAGTGCCACCGGGCATAAGCACAGTGGACGGCAGGGCCCGCGATAGTTGCTGCTGACCTCTGGGCTCTGCCGGGCTGTGCCCGTCACGGGACACGCAACAGCCGCAGTACCAAAACGGCCGCTCAGAGAGTGGGACGACTCAGCCAGGGTCACCTTGCCAAGGGGTCAGTGGGACCTGGAGGAGGGTGGCTCTGGGTCGGATGAAGTGGGTTTGAACAGGGATCCCAGCACAGGCACCTGACGTGGTGGACACACCCGGTTCTCGGGCCACCGTAGGAGGGTGGGGTGCCACGCCTGGCTGGCTGAGGGTCAGGACTCTGTCTGGGGGCCAGGGTGAGCTAGCCGGCTGCAGGAAGTCGAGGAGGGCCTGGACGGGGTGGGGGCCGGCGTCCCAAGAAGGGTTTGTTTCCCAGCCTCGCCCGAACCTGTAGGGCCAGCTTGTCTGGCTGGTGACGAGGGCTTTCTGCTGGCCCTCAGGACCCAGAGTACACCTCAGCCCGAGGAGCCGGAGGCGGAGGAGCTGAGCCATCGTCTGGGATGACCCACCACCCCGAGGGTTCCACAGGGACACAGCTGCCGTCCTCCCGACGCGCTTTCCGTTTCCACGGGGGACCCTGCCTCTGTCTCCCTGGCAAGGCTCGGGTGACCCGCCTGCTGACCAGGGCCCTGCCCAGCCCTGCCTCTTGGCCTGCCACATGGGTCTTGCCTGGAGGAGGACAGATAAGGAGGACAGTGGACAGACCCCATGAAGCCCAGAAGGACACCCTAGAGGTGACCCTATCTTGCCGGTCAGTCCAGGTGGGCGATGACTTGCAGTGATGTGTCGTGCAGGTTCGGGTGTTGCTGTGTGATGACTCTGACCACCATGAGTCACGGTGACGTCACTGTGACGTCATGAGTGCTCCCAGCACTGCAACGCGAGGCGTCACCGCATCTGGGAACAGTGGGGGCCGCAGGCTGGGCAGCAGCTCCAACGTAGTCGGCAGCGGGGACCACAGGCTGACCCCTCCAGGCCCGTGTACCCACACAACCAGCCCCTTGGCACCGAGGTCTCAGCCCTCCTGGGAGGCAACCCCCCCCCCCCCCCGCCCGAGCCTGTGCACGCGAGAGGCGAGTGCTGGCTGAGCCTTACCTGGCGGCCGGGGTCGTCAGCAAGGCCTGAGCATGGTCCTTGAGGCTGGGCACCACCGGGCTGTGAGGCTCTGAGCGCTCCCGTCCGGCGGGAGCTGCTTTGGAGCTGCTTTGCCCCCTCTCCTCCGGGCTGGCCGCCAGCCGCTGTCCTTCCTGGTGGCACCGGTCTGGCAGGTGTGCCCTCTGCTTCGTCCCAGGCAAGCGGGACTCGGGGGGCTGTGTGCTTCCAGAAGCCGAGGACTGTCCGGAGCAGGTGTGAATTCTCTGGGTGTCGGCTTCCGGCAGGTGTATTTATACACGCAGGGTCATACCAGCCAGGGGTGTGGCCTGGGGCCTCCGGGATTGGCCGGGCTGCTGTCCTCGCCCCGGCAGGCTGGGCAGCGGAGGGCGGGAAGTCAGAGGTGAGAGGTCCGAGCCTGGGTGAGGCTGGGGCAGGTCTGTGGGTGCTGGGGCCTGGGCAAACCCTCCCTCTGGCAGCCGCTGGGAGGCTGGAGCAGCCGTTCCACAGACAGATCCACTCACGAACCCTGTTCAAGGTCCTGGTGGCACCTGAGTGCTTAGGGGCTCCCAGAAGGGCCGACCCGAGGAGCACCCCAACCTCACCCACACGGCCTGCTTCCCGGGGGTGCGAGCGCAGGCTCGCCGCACGAGTCCCAGGAGGCGGGTGAGAGGTCAGGGCTGGGCACCCCCAAGGGGCGGAGTCAGGGTGAGCGCGAGTCAGGGATGAGACCGGCCACAGGACTTGCTTTGGGCGAACGTCTCCTGGGGGTGCCCTCAGTCACACACATGAATTCAGGGCGCCGGAGCCCAGGAAGCCCCCAGCACGGCCAGGGAGGCCAGACATCCTCCTTCCAGGCATCCTTCCCGGATGCGAAGGCCTGGGGCTAAGGCGGGGTCTGGGTGGAGGCTGGGGCTGGGGTCCAGCCGGGAGCGGGGCTTGTGTCCCTCGCAGCGAGCGCCTGCGATGAGGTGTGCCGGCCGGGGGACAGGGGCAAGGGACCCGAGGAGGAGGCTGGAGACTCGGTGTGGGGAGCTGCTGTGTGGCCTAGGCCTGGCCTGTGCAAGACGGGGTTCTGGTTCCCGAGGGAATGGTGACTCGGGGTCACATGCTGCCTCCAGGAAGTGTCCTCGGTGCCTCTGCTCTGAGAACACCCTTGAGGGCTCCTGGGAATGTTCACGTTCTGAGGTCACTTGAGCTCCTTGGTGGACGAGTCAGCGCCCAGAGGCAAAGGGAAGACCTGAGGAATGTGCCATCTGGGGCGGCGGCCAGGACTCCCTGCTCAGGAGCAGAACCCAGCCCTGGGCACTGGGGTCTTGGCAGCTCAGGACCTGGTGACCCACCCGGTCCCCACACACCTGCTCACCCCCCACCCCGGCGGGTGCGCAGCTGTGCCGTGTGGATGCAAGTGCTGCTCACGTCCTCCGTGTTAGTGGACCCGCGGGCCAGCCTGGCTAACCGCGAGTGTGTCCGTGCGGACGCCGGTGCGGACACACCTGTGAGGGGAGCGTAGCTTCCAGGGTGCGTGTGGCCCCACGGCCCCGGGACTCGGCTGGGGAGAACACGAGGTTCCCAGTGAGCCACCCACCCCTGCCCCGTGGCTCTGAGATGTGGGCTCCTGAGTCCCCAAGGGCCGGACAGTGGTTGTGCTTGGCCAGGTGAGAGGACTGTAGCCCCAAGGCCCGCTCTGGCTGTGGTCCCCCCCACCCCAGGACTGGGACAGAATGGGCTTCAACCCCAGGTGCTGTCCAGGACGCACAGAACGGCCGCCGCACAAAGAAGCCCTTCCCGGCTCGTCTGGGACCGCGGTGGCCTGGGGGTGTGAGGGCAGAGTCCCCCCCGGCAGCCGGGGACTGGGATGCTGGGGAGACTGGGACACGCGCAGGCTGCGGTCCCCACACGGGCAGAACCTGGGCCCCGGGCTCCGGACGGGCTCAGCATTGCCCTGGGGGGACACCAGGACTCAGCCAGTCCTGCCCCTCCCACGCCCAGGGCTGAAGGCCACGTCCGCTGAGGTCAACTGGGGCCCCCCCACCTCTCTGCAGCCGGCTCCTTCTGGGGTCCCGTGCCCGGGTCCCCTCCCAGGCCCCACGTGGTGCTCCTCTGTGTGCCCACCCCCTGACGCAGCCCTAGGTCTTCCTCCTGCGAACATCCGACCTCGCCCGCTCTCGGGGCTTCTCCTGGCGCTGAGTGAATGAAGGAACAGCCTGCAGGCCGTGAGCCCAGCACGGTGCCGGCTGCCCATCCCCCACGCCGTGTGCCTCTCCTCGGGTGCGGGGGAGCCCCGCGGCAGCTGACCTGGCGGGGGCTCAGAAGGGGACAGATGCCTCACCTGCCTGTTTCAGCCAAAGTCAATGGCCCCTGAAACTGGCCTCATATTGGCCTCCTCCGCAAACGCTGGAGTCCGGCTAAGGGCAGGAGCCCTGGTGTAGGTGCCCGACCCTACCAGCCGCCCGCTCCCGGCTCAGGTGCCCTGCACCCCACTGTCCCCGCTCACATGCTTTCCAGCCCATCTGTGCCCATCTGGGAGGCTGGGCTTGGGAGCCAGGGGAGAACGTGCAGGACCCATCAGGGTGAGGGGGCTGGGAAGCCCAGTGACCCTACTCCCCACTATTTGGGGGCATAAAGAACAGTAGCACCCAGGCCCAGGGGATGCCCAGTGGCAGGGGGGATGCTGGCGGACTAAGGGCCCCAAAGACCAGGCCCCCAGGCCTTGAAGGTCGGGGGAGCACATCTCAAGTGTGGAGCTGAAGGGGGCTACAGGCTCAAATTCAGAGTTGTCTTTGCTGCCAAGGGCGGGGCAAAGCTGAGGCTGGGGGAAGGGACAGGGAGATGTTGGAATAAACCCCGGCTTCCAGGCTGCACCTCAGGGTGGCGGGAGATGGAGAAGACCTGGGGTGGGAGACCCCATCTGTGCCTGGCCTGGGCCTCCAGGGCCTGACGGGCTGGACCTGCCTTCCTGGTCAGACGTGGCTCTGCATGTCCTGTTCTGTCCCCCAGATTAGCAGCCATGCTTGGTGCCAAGGTGGGAACAGGGACAAGGGACTCTCTTCCCATGTCTGTTTCCCACCCCACGAGGATCCATAGCATGGGACAGGCTAGCCTGACCTCAAGGGGCTACAGAACACGCAGGAATCTGGAGGGTCCTGCCCGTTCTCCCCTGGCTCCCAAGCCCAGCCTCCCAGATGGGCACAGATCGGCGGTGGAGTGTCCTCTCCCTTCCCCGTGGTCCCTGAAGCTGATGGGGACCATCAGCTGGCCTCCCCACCTCCTTCTGGGTCCCCTTCTCCTCAGACTGAGGGGATAGAGGAGTGAGAGGCAGTCCCCAGGACAACACGTCTCTGCTCCTGGGGAAGCGAAGTCCACGTCGGCCTGGCTGACAGGCCCCCCCACGGTAGGGCAGGTGGGGCTTCGCGCTTGCTGAGGAGCAGACGAACTCGGGAGCAGGGAGAATGGGGGAAGAAAGCCCTGAACAGTTTATTGACACTGATTTGAAGCTGGTGCGCCCCTCTCAGCCGCTGGACCGTGGTAGGCTCAAGTAAACTCTTGGGACAGGCATCACGGTGCGCAAGGGACACAGGAGCTGAGCGCGCAGGCCCTGCCTTGGGCCCTTGGGACGTGGCGTCAAAGGACAGAGATCAGTCCCGAATGACAACGTGTGATGATCAGCGCCGAGCCCAGGGTGTGAGAGACGGCCACAAACGCTCCTTTCTCTTGGGGAACCCCTGCCTATGTGTGACCGGCCGGGGCCAGAAATGCTTCTCCAGGCCTGGGGCAGTTGGGGCAGGACCACTGGCCAGCATGGCCCTCCACAGGTCCTTTGAGACCAGGCTACCCAGGCAGAAGTCACAGGTGAATGTCACCCTGGGTGGACATGGCCTTCATCTCCAGCAGTTCAGGCCAGAGCCCGTTCCTGCGCCCAGCATGGAGAGCGGATCACGGGCAGGAGACAGGAGGAAAGCAGTCTCTCTGCCTTTTCTGCTTAAAACTGACACAAGTCAGTAAGAAACCAGGAATCTCGCCTCTGCAGCTCCCGGAAGCATGTGGTGGCCTTGGGCTTGGGGGTCGGGGGGTGGGGCCTTGGCTACAGGACAGCGCGGTGGGCGCCTCAGCCTTGGAGGGGCCGGTGCTCAAATCATGCCTCCCCATGCCTGGACACCATCCCGGAGGGGAGGCCAGGAGGGCAACCGGCCTCGTGGTGCGGGGATGTCTGCCCATGGTGGGCTTGGAAAGGCAGAGGGGCCGAGCCCCCAGCTTTGCCAGGCATGGAGCAGCCAGCAGGCCTTGTAGGCTCTTGGCCGCTGGGAGCGGTCTCCCCCAAGGGACCCAGACGCCCGACCCCTGCCACAGGCTGCAGCCTGGCTCAAGGACGCGGCTCCCAGGTCGTCACACCGAGCAGCCGTGGGGTGGGCGGAAGCACCTGTAGCCGCACCTGTCCCGAGGCCTCGCCAGGCAGCACCTGCCCTTCGTGTGCTGGCTTCTCTCCAAGGCGGTGTGCGGAGCTGTGGGTGGGTCCCCGGCTCAGACATTGCTGACCCGGGCCTCCACCGAGGAGATGGCCGTGGAGCCTGCGTCCCCGTCCAAGGGCCGCTCACGCCTGACGTAACGCGGCTTCCGCACTGAAACAGGGTCAGAGACAGGCAGGGTCAGAGAGGGGCCGGGACGGGAAGGATGGCCCCGGGAACTGGCCCTCCCTCGAGCTCCTGGGGGTGGGGTGCGGAGCAGTTGAGGGGAGGTGGTCCGACTGAGCTCCCAGCCCGTGAGCAGAGTTGCGGCTGCTGCGGAGAGCGTCTGATGAAGGCCTCACTCATCGCAGACACCGGTGCCCCGCGCCCCGAGCGCCTCGGCCTGGGTGAGGGCCTTGCTCTCAGAAGACACAGAGGCAACAGGTCCCGTGATGCACGCAGGGTGGCCCCCAAGTGAACCCACGTCTGAAGCCCCAGAAGCTGCAGGTGCGGCCTTACTTGGAAAAGGGGGATTTGCAGGTGTGACTAAGGATCTTGAGATGAGATCCTCCTGGATTATCTGGGGGGGCCCTAAATCTAGCGACCAGCGTCCTCCCAAGAGGGAGCAGAGGGAGGAGACCCGGGAGCAGCCCCGTGAAGACAGGGCCGAGTGGCGTGGTCACCAGCCCAGGGACGCCTAGAGCCACTGGGGCCGGAAGAGGCGGGACGTTCCCTCCCCTGGAGACTCGGGAGGGGGTGTCCCCCCAGCCCCCGCCTTGACTTCTGCCTCTGGCCTCCTGCTGTGAGAGAGGACGTTTCTGTCGTTTCACGCCCCCGCCTGTGGTCATCTGTTACGGGGGCCCTGGGGGACTGACACAGGGAAATTCGAGATGCTTCTAGACGGTACTGGGTTAGAGAAATCAGTGCAGATCTAGCCTTGTCCCCAAAGAAGAGGGACATCCTCCCCTGTCCCCACTCCAGACTCGTGCACAGCAGCAACAACACAGACTGTGGAGGCCAGGGGACTCCTGCTCCGTGGCCTGCAGCCGGTGACCACGGGCCAGTCCCCCAACCTCTCTGTGCTCGCAGGGCCGTCTGGAACAGGGCCGACAGGTGCGCCTGCTCCTGGAATCATCCGAGGTGGGGCACGTCTGACCAGTCATCTGAAGTCCCGGCCGCTCTGGAGGGACTGCAGGAAGGCCCTGCGCCCGGGCCAGCCTGCGCCCCACACCCGCCACCCAGGCGGAGCTGGGCCTTGGTGAGGGCCACGCACAGGCTGCGGGGTGGCCTCAGACTCTGTGCTGGGGGTTCTCGTTCTCTCCCAACAGACTCAACATGTCAGGAATAAAATGTCAGGAGTCAGAAGGGTTACAAGGGAAAGGCACGACAGCTGTGACCGGTTGGGGGGGACCTGGCCTGTGTCCTGAGAGCTGCAGGGCCAGGCGCCCGTAGAACCCAGCCCTGCAGCGTCCCTGGAAAGTGGCCGACCCCAAGGGCAGGAGCATTTTGACATTGTCCCCGAGATGAGGGCTGACATACCTGAGGGGTGCGGCGGGGGGATCATGGCAGCCTTGAAAAGGAGAAAAGGCTCAGTGAGAAGAGCGGGCGGCCCTAGCCCAGGGGCCCACGACACGGGGCGCTCGGCCCATCCTTCCGGGCTACTTACAGCTTCGCCAGGCTGCAGGACAGGGGCTGCGGGCAAACACGGGGGTCACCTGGGGCAGGGGTCCCGCGCCTGGGGGGACCCACGGGGCCTGCAGAGGCTCTTTCCCCCACTCCGGGCTCTGCACAGTCCCTGCTCCACACAACCGCCCAGCAGGGCCTGGGGCCTGGCTGTCCGTCCGGCCACACTGCCCACCTGCTCGTAGGGTGGGGGCCCCCAAGCACCCCAGGGACAGCCGCCCTTCCAGGCCTCTTGGCAGAGTGACCAGCCAGCCCTCAGAAGGCACGCTGCCATTGGTCTCCGGCACCACCAGGAACACGGGCACGAGGACGCCTTCAGCCCCAGGGAGGCCCAGGGCCGGGGTCATGCCTCAGAGAGACCCCTGCAGGGCCCCCCTCTCACCTCCGCTGGGGAGGCTGCCGTGTGTCCTTGTGCTCCTGGTGGCCGCCTAGGCTGACCGAGCCCGGCTCTGGGGGTGTTCAGGAGCAGAGGCCCCGAGCGGGTCTACCTCAGCCACCACGCTGGCACACGGGGACCCCCACAGCCACTCCCGCGCAGCCTCCCTGCGCTGACCCGGGAGGACCCGTCCCGACCGGCCCGGGTCAGGCCCTGGGCGCTCCAAGGCCCCGGGGGGCACCCAGCGCTGGCTCCGAGTGGGCAGACGGGGCCTCCCAGAGGCCAGACGAGGAGGCTCTGGCTTCTCACCCACTGGCACTGTCTATGGAAGGGCTCGCCCTGGAGGCCGGACCACCTGCCTGGCACCCCGAGGGCACAGCAGGAGTGACGCTCCCCTCTTCCAGAGGGAGGCAGGTCCGGCATCCAGGCCCAAAGCCGGCTAAGGTGGCAGGGACCCCAGGGTCCCCTACCCCCGGGGGGCAGGACGGGGAGAGGACACAGCCGGCTGGGGAAGCAGCGGGCAGGTGGCCCCAAGATGTCACTCCCCCTCACGCCCGCTCAGCAGCCCCCCCGTGACGGCCCCCAGTGGAGTCTCGCCAACACCTTCACCTGAGAGCCCACAGAGTCCACACGGGAGCCTCCCTGAGCCAGGCCACCCCTCTCACTCAGACACAAGGACCACGGGACAAGCCGGTCCCCTTCCCGTTTTGTGAGGACTCTCTCCGGCTGGACAGTGGCATCTGGCACCCCAGCCCCAGCCCCTGCTTCTCTGTGCCCCCGAGGCAGGCCCCGGGGCCCCACAGGGGGTGTGCACTGCCCAGCACCCTTCCGGCGCCCTCCCGCGTACCTTTGCTTCCTCCGTAGAACACCTTGGGGAGTTTACTGGTGCGCTTCAGGTAGAAGAAGCCAGCCACAGACAGGATGAGGCCGGAGCTGATGAACAGTGTCCCCAGGAAGAGGGAGGCCGCCACCCGAGGGCTCCCTGCGAGCAAAGTGAGTGGCTGCCTGGGCGGGCCTCGGAGGGCCTCCCCAGACCCCCGTTCCCGGACACGCCTGTGCCCTCACAGGGCTCCGCACCCAGGGGCTCGGGTCCCTCGCAGGCCGAGAAGCCTGGCTGTGGGGTCTGAGGGGCTCAGGCTCCCTAGGCCTCAGGCTTGTCACAGGGAGGTGGGGTGCTGAGGGGTTAGGGTGCCAGGCCCTGGGGTCCCCATCTCCCTCCTGAAGACCCGGCACAGACCGTGGGGCCCCACATCCCCGGCACGCCAGGTCAAAGCCTTTCACTCACAGGCTGGGTTCCCACTACACTCTCGCCTCTTGGAGCTCGTTCCTTGTCCCTAGACGGCCTTCCTGGAGCCGTGATGCCTGCCCTTCTTCACAACACGGGGTCAGGAGGGGCTGGCGGGCCCACGGCGGGGGCTCTGGATGGTAGGTGCGGGGCAAGTGCTCTCAGGTACCTGTGGAGAGGCGGCTTTCCGACCCCGGGACACGGGCACGGGGTGTGGCCACGGCTGTGTTAACATCTAGGGGGCATGACTCCTGGTGAATTTGGCGTGTCCTGCCCCGAATTTGCTGCACTGGAAATGGGCTCCGGAACCAGACTGGCCAGCCTTCCTCCACCAGTAACCTTCCACCAGACCCAGCATGGTGCTACGGGAGGTCGGGGCCATCTGCGCTGACCCCCCCCAAAACTCGGCTGCCCTGGAGGCGGCCTTGGTGGTCCAGGTCAGCGCAAGGCCACTTGCGTCTGGCCCACAGAAAGCCGGAGCCCTCAGCCCAGGTCCGACATGCATGCCCTCTGCTGAAGGCGCAGTGACGGGGGGACACTCGGGCCCCCACTGTGACCTGGTCACCTGAGAAGAGGAGGTAACCACTCTTGGGGCAGGTCCTGCTCCCTGACTGCTGTGGCCCCCGCGGCACGGCCAAGCCTCCACGGCCGGTGGGCCCTGCATCAGACGGGACGGGAGGCCGGGCGGGAGGCGGGCGCTGGGTCTTCCCAGGAGGCCCGGGCTGTGGTGGCCCCGCCCGGCCTGCGCTGTTTGCGGTCTGAGCCCTGTACCCTCAGGAGAGCCTCAGGGGGTGGGGGCGAGGGGGCCTCAAGGCGGCCTCCCATCCCCAGACAACTGAGCGTCCTGCGCTCCCCTGGACCGGGGCGCTGGGCGGGCCAGGCCCATGGCAAAGGGTGAGGCATGCGGCTGTCAGGGCTTCCACCACGAGACTTGCTCAGGGGCACGCGTGAGGGCCTCCTGCCTGTGCCCACGACCCCAGCCCCGGGGGCTGCCGACTCCACCAGCCCCGTTCTGCGGTCAGGCGGGTCCCTGTCCACAGACCTCCTGCCTGCGCTGCAGTATGACCTTGGCCGTGGTGGGGGCCCTGCAGAGGCCAGCTTAAGTGGTCACACGCACTGGGAATAGCAGACGGCGACCCCTTCCTCCACCAGGACCTGGGCAGAGGCCCTGCCCTCACCTGGTGAGCCAGAGACTTACCGAGATTTGGCTGCCCGGGCGTCCCTGTGCTCCGGTTCACCGGGACCTGGGCGCCCCAGCCAGCAGCTATGGGGAAGCAGAACCATCAGCCCAGGGCAGGTCCGGACCACGCACAGGGACGCTGCGGAAGACGCCCAGGGAGCCAGAGACACCGCGCAGTGGGGAACCACGGGCCGGAAACCAGAAAGGGAGGAGGCTGTGGGGACAGAGCAGCCCTCACCCCACGGACAAGAGGACTCGGGGAGGGAGAGGACCGGGTGGGGGTCCCCTCGATGGACAGTGGTCCAGGGAAAGCGCCACCTACAGCTGTGGGCACAAGAAGGGCACGTCCCACCTGTTCCTGCGGAACTTGGAGACACAGCCCCTCGGTGGGAAGTGGGCCAGGTGGGCCCGGCGGGGGGAGCCACGGGGTGGCCGCTGCACTCAGGGCCGTAGGTGCCATTCCCGCAGCGGACGCAGCGGACACTGCCGTCCTCGTTCCGGTGCCCGAAGCAGCCTGTGCAGGAGGCGGTGCGTCAGTCCCTGCCTTTGGGGGTCTGTCCGCATTCTGAGACCGTGAGACTCAGAATTCACTCAAGAATGCTCACTAGCGGGCGCCTGGGTGGCTCAGTGGGTTAGGCCGCTGCCTTTGGCTCAGGTCATGATCTCAGGGTCCTGGGAGCGAGCCCCACATCGGGATTGAGTCCCGCATCGGGCTCTCTGCTCCGCAGGGAGCCTGCTTCCTCCTCTCTCTCTGCCTGCCTCTCTGCCTACTTGTGATCTCTCTCTCTGTCAGATAAATAAATAAAAAAAATCTTTAAAAAAAAAAGAACGCTCACTAGCTGGCTCTGGAAGGCTGGGCGGAATGGCACGTTCAGTTTCAGAGAAGACACACTTGACAGGAGCCGCAGTGAGCTCTCACCCCCGGGGCTCCTGTGGGCTCCTTTCCTGCACATCGTGTAAAATACCCCGGACGGCCCGGGAACCCAAGGCAGGCAGGTGCCGTGCGCGGCCTCGTGCTCTGGAGAGCACTGAGGCAGCCTGGCCACTGGGCCCTGCCCCTGCCTCCACAGGGGCCGTAGGGGACCAGGCCCACGCCCCTCGGTGACCCTTGCCCCTCTGTTGCCCCCATCCCTGGGGGGTCCCAGACAGACGCCACCGCAAGCAGCTCCGCCTGGCCTGGCGCTGGGAGCAGCCCGGCTCCCACTGGCCAGCGGTTTACAGACCATCCGTCTTGCTAACCAATCAGGGCACCCCTTAAGGGCAGGAATTGTGCCTTACGCCTTGATTTTTCCTTCACATCTCCCACGTTGAGCCCAGCGGCTGGGCAGACACATGCTCGACCAACGCTGAGTGCGGGCACTGAGCTGGACCTGGATCCTAGCACTGCACCTGGGGCAGCGTCCGGAGGCAACCCACAGGCCACACGTCCTTCATGGTGAATTTTACCGATGTTTAATCCACACACAATGTGCCACTGTGAGATGAAGGCCTTTCTACAGGGACACCAAGCGGATGGCAGGGCCAAAGACTGACCACAGCAGGGCCGGTGGTGCTGAAGGCCCAGAGACCTGGGAACGGCGGGGCGTGGGGGTGGTAACTGGGCAACGCTCCCCAGGGCTACCGACCTTCTGGAGGCCCCGGGCTGGGCTGTTGTGTGCAGGCACAAGGGACAGCTAGAGAGCCAGCACTGGTGACCAGAAAGACCAGAAAGGAGGGGGCGCCTGGGGGGCTCAGGGGATTAAAGCCTCTGCCTTCAGCTCAGGTCATGATCCCAGGGTCCTGGGATCAAGACCCACGTCGGGCTCTCTGCTCAGCGGGGAGCCTGCTTCCTCCTCTCTCTCTGCCTGCCTCTCTGCCTGCTTGTGATCGCTCTATCAAATAAATAAAATCTTTAAAAAAAGAAAGAAAGAAAAAAAAGAAAGACTAAGGAGCTCGTTATGAAGCCAAGCCCCTTTGAAAAACTACCCGAGTCCGGGCTTACTGGCTTTCCAGCCTCGCAGGTGAACCAGGTCACATCCAGGAAGTCCAGGAAGCTGCGGATATCGGGACCTTGAGAAGAGAGGAATTCGCCAGAATCTAGAGGTACTGCAGGTGAGGTCTGATGGTCAGTCCTTGGCTTGGCTTCCCGGCCTCAGGAGTCTAATCTAGGATCCCTTGTGGAAAGGTCCAGCAAGGCGGACCGGAGTCTAAGTGGCCAGTCACTGTCCTCGCTGCACGTGGCCGCGCGTGTGAGGCCAGACTTACTCTAAGAGCAAACCCGTGTCTCGCTGTGACTGTCTTTGGTAGGAGTGGGGGTGGCCGTGTCTGCGAGGCACCTGTGTGGCCGTCAGACCTCACTCCTGTTCACCGTGTCTGAGGATCTGAGCTCTACCCGTAAGCCGCGGGGGCTCCGGAAACCTCCTTGGCTGCGACTCTCCGAACGAGCGTGTCCGCCTTCCTCCCACCCTCCCGACTTGGAACCACTAAGAACTGAAAGTGCCCTTTCCCCAAGGCCTGCGGGCTGCGGCTGGATGTGAGGACGCGCGCCCCGGAGAGATCACCCCGACGCCTCCCGTGCGGGCCCCTGAGAAAGTCCACGAGCCGCCCCACGGCCTCGGCGGCGACACTCAGCGGCGAGCCCGGAACTCGTCACACCTGCCTGTGTCCTCACGCCCCCGACTCGGCCTCGACTCCAACGTCTAGCACGCACTTAGCCGACTGCCCTCCAGGAAAACCAGACTTCAAATGGGCTCCAACCCTAACAGTCTTCTGCTTCCCTAGAACAGCCCCTAACTCCACACGCGACTGCCCGCACCACACGGCGGCCTCACTCGGGGGCCCGCGGGCTCCTGACGCCAGCGCGTCCGCCGCCGGGATGAGAGGCCCCTCTGGCGAGGCGCGGGACAGTGAGGTCACACCCAAACTTTTCCTCCCATTCCATGACACCGTTTCCACAACTTCCAAACTTCCAATCCAGCTCTCTCTGCAGTTTGGCTTTTTGGTGTTTTTTTTTTTTAAAGATTTTATTTATTTATTTGACAGACAGAGATCACAAGTAGGCAGAGAGACAGGCAGAGAGAGTGCGAGGGAAGCAGGCTCCCTGCAGAGCAGAGAGCCGGACGTGGGACTTGATCCAGGACCCTGGGACCACGACCTGAGCCGAAGGCAGCGGCTTATACCACTGAGCCACCCAGGCGCCCCGGGTTTTTTAAGATTTTATTTATTTGACAGAGAGAGACACAGCAAAAGAAGGAACACAAGCAGGGGAGTGGGAGAGGGAGAAGCAGGCTTCCCGCTGAGCAGGGAGCCCAATGTGGGACTCGATCCCAGGACCCAGGGATCAGGACCTGAGCCGGAGGCAGATGCTTAACAACTGAGCTTCCCAGGCGCCCCCGGCTTGGACTTGTAATATGTGAAACGTTCTGAGAATAAAGTTTCAAATGGGGGACTGAGGGAAACCACAATATGCCTCTTGCACACAAAAAATATTTCCAGCTGAAGACCCTTAAAAGAAGCGGGAGCAGGAAGGGCCCTGACCTCCCTTTCTGTCCCTGAGAAGCAGGAGACAGAGGCCCCACGTGGAGGTCGCCCATGCCATAGGAGGAAACATACTCCCCACCGGAGACCAAGAGCCAGCCGGGAAGGAGGCTCAGCGGGCATCCTGTCACCTTCCTGCTGCTTCTGCCCACGTTCCTGGCCCCTCGCCTACATCCCGGGCACCTCCCGTGTCCTTCCTGAGGGGACCGTGTGCCCGCCTGCCCACACCAGCCAAGGGGACCTCCACGGCGTTCGCGTGAGCACTGGCCTCGTCACCAAGACCGGTCAAGGTCGGCTGGTGCAAAGCAGCTTACCTGGACCACACAGGCTTGCGCCCCCGCAGGTGGTGTTGACGTCCGGCACGTCCACACAACACTCGGGCTGCTGGCCCTAGAGGGGAGAGGGCGGTGAGCTCCCAGACCCCACGGCTGGGGGCTCGGGGGAGACAAGTAGGCCAGTCTGAAAACGGCACCAGCAGAGGTTACCGCATGAGCCAGGCCCAGTGCCCACGGCTCTGGCCTCTTCTAAATTCTGAATCGGGTGACCATCCCTTGTTAGCCAGAGCGAGGGGGATACACGTAGCCATCCCACATGGACACTTCCTGGGATAGAACTTCAGATCCCCCGTTGAGTGTCTGACGACGGAATAAACAAGCATGTTCCTAAGCATCAGATTCCCAGAAGCCAGGAAGGGGGTCCCTTGGGGGCCCACTCAGAGAGGCCGACCAGGGGCCCGGGCTGGGGCAGCCTGGTGGGGCAGGGAGTGGTCCCAGGGATACTGCCTGGGCTGTGGGTGCGCTCAGGTCTATGCAGTCACCGTCCTCCACTGCCCGCCTGGCTGACCACTGAGGCCTCGCCTGGGACGTGCTGGGGTCTCTGGGGCCTGGGGCACCGCTACCGCCACTCAGCCCCACGGACCACAAGTGGGTAGAGGGTGGGGCACGTCAACCCAAACATTATTTATCGGCAACCGTCTGTGATACTGCGGATTCGGCTCCAGGACACAAAAAAGTGAATCAAGTGGATTTCTGTTTCCTAGCGTACGTGAGTCACATTTATACTGTAATGTGGTCTGAATGTGCTACTGCGCTGTGTCTGGAACACAAGGTACAGCTTAACGTAAAACATTTTCCGCTACAAAACGCTGACCAGCACCGAGATTTCAGCAGGTCAGTCACTGATCACAGGTCACCGTAACAAACAGGACGGTCATGAAGAAGCCTGAACTGCTGCAAGGATCCCCCACACATGGCACAGAGGCCTGCCGTGACACCCGCCGTGAGCACCTGCAGCAGCAGAAACGGCGCCCGGGGGTGGGCAGCAGCAGGCGGCCCAGACTGTCCGCAAAGTGCGACAGAACGAGGTGAGCCTGCGCGCTACCCACCACTTGCCAAACGGCGGCTTTGAAAAGGAAATAACTGGAGGTGCTAAACCCCACCCTCCAGCTCATGTGGGCTCCTTCCCACATGGGAAACATGGGTTTTTCTAGACTGTAATAAAATATGAAGATAAACCCGTGCGCCCATGGCCTCTCTGGTAAGGCAAGTCTGCCCTTCGCTGCCCAGAGAGGAGTCACCCCACAGGTCCTGGTCGTGCTGTTCTCAGCGCCCTGCAGCTGCCCTCCAGCAGGGGTTCCTGGGGGGGTCCCCGAAGAGGAAGTGCTCAGACCAGGGCAGCCTGTGGGGCAGGAACTCACGCCTGCTGCGTGTGCCAAGGAGGTTCCAAGTGGGGAACAGACGAGCCCAGGCATTTACAGGACCAGACTTGAGGGGTTCCCAGTGGAAGCTTGGCTCAGTGTGTACTGTCACAGCTGAACTTTTGTTCCTTATGACGAACACAGGGAGCAGTGATGGGTGTCTAAGGAATGGCGTGGAGTACCCACACCACCACAGGAGGGGTCCGAGGCCAGTACATGGCTGAGGTCAAGCCCACGAGGGACACTCCAGCCATCCCACTGCCCCTGCCCCGGCAGAGGCAGAGTGGCTGAAGTCCCCATCCTCTGGAAGGCCGGGATGATGTGTGGCTGGTGGTACATGGCCACGGCCGGGCGCAGCATCCCCGTGTCACCGGCCCGGGAGAGCAAGGACACCTGGCTGCAAGGGGCCTGGGGCAGACCGTGCCTGATGCCACCGCTGGCCCAGAGCACGCAGTCTCCCCTCACCCCGAGCTGGGCAGGCAGCTTGCAGGCTGCATTCAGCGCCGGAGGCCCTCTTCCAGCTCCAGCAACAGGATCCATTTGGCAAAGAGAATAAGAAAGTTCTGGGGGCAGAACAGAGTGGGTGGCAGGTGGGGAACATGTGTTTGCTGCTCTCCAGGAGGCACGGGCTTCTCTGACCCCGAGAGTGGCCACAGTCAGTTGTCCCCAGGGCCAGGGCAATGGTGACCCCCAAAGGTGGAAGGTGAGGCCCCTCTGGGTGCAGGGCGCACTGCCTCCAGAAAGGACTCCGACGTCACTTCCCGGCACCCACGCCCCTGGGTGATGGGACACCTACCGCACTTTCCGAGGATTTGCTGGCAACTTCCACCAGGAGGCCCGCCAGGAGAACGGCACGCTGGAGTGCCATGTTCCAGAACACCAGGTCTGCAACAGACGGGGACCCCATGCAGATGCCGGTGCCTCCTCCCGGGGCACCAGGCGGGGACCGAGGTGCAGGACCCTTACCCAGCCCTCCGAGATGGGAGCTGCAGACCTCCAGAGGCGGGCGGGACCGCTAAGAAGCCGCAGAGCCCCGGTCCCAGGCCTGCGGATCAAGGTAGACGGTGAGGTCGGTTGTTGGTGGGCTCGCCCGACTCACTGCAAGGAGGCCCCAGAGCTGAGGCACTGCGGCGGCTGTCCTCAACCCCTCTGGATCTGGACGGACTCACTCCTTGCTCCACAGCTCTCAGCCACTCACTGCCTCCTGAAAGACGAAGCAGACGGCGTTCTACTCAGAGCTCGGAGAGGACTTGTCCGCCTGCCATCTCACTTTGTCCTAGCGAAACGCCCGTTCAGGCATCTCACCAAGAGGCAGAGATCCTCGGTGGTGAGACACCGCGGGGCCAACACAGGCCCGTCAGGGAGCCTCCTGCTTGCCCTGTCCTTGTCCTGGCGCGATGGCATCTTGGGCGATGGAAGCGCCATCTAGAGCCGCGACCGAGGACGGCTCCGGAGCGACAGAACAGGGCATGTCTCGCGACACCAACAAACTCCAACCTCCCAGCCCGTGTGGTCTGCGGCCAGAGAAAACTAATCCACACAGACCCTGCAGTAAATGAAGTTTGGACAAATCCCTGCTGGCCCGCAACACAGTGACCGTAACCCTAATCCCTCGGCGACACAGCTGGCTAAATATTTGGACATATAAAGGTCACCTCTAAAAAGACTTCTTACTCGACAAAAAGAGCTGTTACTCAGGACACCTGTTCAGGTTCCCGGAGACGAAACTTCCACGGTGGTAAGTGGGCCAGGGAACGAGAAGCCCCTCCCGCATCGGCCTCAGGGCCAGCAGGACCAGGCGGCGGGTGACTTCCAGCCTGGGGGGCCTGGGCAAGAGCCTCATCGCCACGGGTGTTGGGCAGCCTCCTTGCACTGTGGGCCCCAGGCCTCTGAGCATGGGAAGGCAACACGTGCGTGACAGCAATATTGGGGCAGGGGCTGCGGCTCTGTCCTAGCCCTGCAGAAGCAGGAGCGACCTATCAGGCCTTGCTAAGAGCCCCTCCCCGCCCCTTATTCATGCCGCCCCATTTAAAATGCATCCCAAATGCACCTTCTCTTTTCTAGGACAACAATTGCGGACGTCATAGGCGCACTAACCCTCACCCACAGGCTGTGAGCAAATCTCTTCCTTTTCGTCTGTTTCACGTGTACTCAGCAGAGACGTCTCTCTCCGCCTCGTGGAAACCCTAACAGTCACGGACCCTGCGGTGCACTCTGTGGTAAGAGGCATCTCCAGGGTCATACTAAGTCATAAAACACCCTTCCAATTCAGGAAATCAGAAGTCCAAGATTGATTTTTTTAAAAGATTTTATTCGAGGCAGAGGGAGGGAGAGGGAGAGAGTATGACCACAAGCAGTGGGGAGGGGCTGAGGGAGGTGGGGAGACCCCTACTGAGCCCGGAGCCCAACCTGCGGCTCGATCCCAGGACCCTGAGATCATAACCCGAGCTGAAGGCAGACGCTTAACACACTGAGCTCCCCAGGCACCCTAGAAAGTCCCAGATTTCACTCAACGCGTTCATCTGCCAGTTAGTCGATGTTCCTGGGTGTAAACTGCCCAAAACCAGCCGCGGCCACCTACAGCAGGCCATCGGTGAGCTTAGACACAGACACACGGTGCGGATGTCTCTGCCACTGCCAGGGGAGCCCGGGCCCCTCCAGTCCCTCCCTCCAACCTGGCTTCACACATCCACGCATCCCCGGGCCGGCCCCCGTCCCCGCAGACCAGCTTGCGCGGCCTTGAATCCGACGTCAACAAGCCGCACAGCGTGCCCACCTCCGCGCCCGGCTCCTTGCACCGAGCTGGTCGTCTTCAGTCATCGGCACGGCACTCCTCTCACGGCTGAATGTGAACTCGGCGGTGACCGTGCACAGCATGGCCGTCACCCCCCACCTGCTGATGGGCGCCGGGGCTGTTTCGGGACTGCAGAGGCTATGAATAAAGCTCTGTGGACATTTTTTCTGTGTCTCTGTGTGGACATTGTCTTCATTTCTTTTGGGAGATACTTAGGACTGGAACGACAGGGTCAAGCGAGTCTTTAGAACCTTTCTAAGCTGCTGCCCGTCTCCCACGGGGAGTACCGTAAGAGCGCCCTTCAGCGCATCTTCCGGCTCTTTGCAGACCTTCGTCACTGCTGCCCCAGAGACGGTCACATGCGCCGTCTCCCGCACCGGCGGAGGACGCAGCAGCCTTCCAACTCTGCAGGCTCACGCGCCCGTCACCGTTCTTGGGGCCACAGCTGTCCTGCCTGTGCCATCTGCACCCATCACACACGCGAGCAATGTCCGAATTTTTTAAGATGCACGTACTTAAAAGAAAGCACTTCCCCCAAACATTTACTGTGCCCGATGCTCGCCCTCATTCATGAGATCGGGGTTTCTCTCTGCTGCTGACCTTCAGTTGACAAAAACTTCAGCATTTTTAGCAGTGCACCCTTGACAGCAACAAATCTTATCAGTTTCCCTTTCTCCGAAAATACTTTTCTTCAGCATTCACCCTTGGAGGGTACAGAACCCTTCTAAATTTTAGGTGCAGTCCCACTCACCTCCGCCTCTGGGGCCCCTGACTCAGTCTTTACAACGCTATTCTCTGCCTTCAAGATTTTCAAAGTTAATCTTAAGTTTTCAATAATTTGAAAATGATGTGTCTAAGTGTGACTTTATTCTATTTTTCCTATATGCCTTTCACCAAGTCTGGAAAGGTTTTAGTCATTGTTCCTTAAGGTATTTCTTCTGCCCCACTGTGCGTCTCTCCTCTCCTTCTGGAGTCTACAACTATCCATGTGCTAGACGCTTACCCTAATCAACCCCCCTTTTGCCTTCAGACGAGGCGATTTCTAGCAATCTTTGATGTCACCAACTATTTCCTGTCACTCCCATCCTACTATGACCATTCAGTAAAGTTTACATTTCAGACGCTGTATTTTTCAGTTTTTTTGTTTTTTTTTTTTTTAGATTTTATTTATTTATTTGACAGAGATCACAAGTAGGGAGAGAGGCAGGCAGAGAGAGGAGGAAGCAGGATGCGGGGCTCGATCCCAGGACCCTGGGATCATGACCTGAGCGAAAGGCAGAGGCTTTAACCCACTGAGCCACCCAGGCGCCCCGTATTTTTCAGTTCTTAAATTTCCATTTGGCTCATTAAAAGTGTGTGTGTGTGTGTGTGTGTGTACATATATCCTATTTCCTTACAGAGATTTCCTCTATTTTTGTTCAAGATCCCTGTATTTTCCTTCACCTCACTGAATACAGTTATTAGACCTCCTTTAAAGTGTTTGTTTGGGGGCGCCTGGGTGGCTCAACTGTTAAGCATCTGCCTTTGGCGCAGGTCATGATCCCAGGGTCCTGGAATTGAGCCCCACCTCGGGGCTTGGCGGGGAGCCTGCTTCTCCCTCTGCCTGCTGCTCCCCCATTTGTGCTCCCTCCCTGTCAAATAAGTAAATACATAATCTTTAAAACATAAAATAAAGTGTTTGTTTGACCAAAATCTGTAAGGCACTTATCAAGCTCAACATCCCCAAAACAAATAATCCAGGTAAGAAACGGCAGAACACACGAGCACACATTTTCCCAAAGAAGAATCCAGATGACTGAAGACACAAGATGCTCCCCATCACTCGGCATCAGGGAAATACAAACCAAAACCACAGTGAGACACCCCTCACGCCAGTCGAGAACGGCCGAAATCAATACCACAAGAAACAACAGGCCTTGGCGAGGCTGCGGAGAAAGGGGAGCCTCGTGCACGGCGGGTGGGAAGCCGAGCTGGTGCAGCCGCTCTGGAGAACAGTGGGGGGAGTCCTGAAAAAGTTAAAAATAGGGGCGCCTAGGTGGCTCAGTGGGTTATGACTTCAGCTCGGGTCATGATCTCAGGGTCCTGGGATCGAGCCCCGTGTTGGGCTTCAGGCTTGGAGCGGGGTGGGGGGGGTTGTCTGCTTGAGATTCTCTTTCTCTCTCTGCCCCTCCCCCCATGCATAAATAAATAAATCTTTTTAAAAAGAGTTAAAAACAGAATCGCCCTGTGGCCCGGCAATTGCACTACCATTTACTCACAGCACACACAAATGCAGATCCAAAGGGACACGTGCACCCCGACATTTCCAGCAGCCTTGCGAACAGCAGGCAGTCTATGAGAAGCGCCCAAACGCGACTGATGAACGGACAGAGACGACGTGGAGTATATACACAATAGGGTAGTACTTGGCCACAAAAACAAGGAAATTTTGCCATTTGCAAGGACATGGATGGAGCTGGCATGTATCACGCGAAGCAAAATAAATCAGTCAGAGAGAAGACAAACACCAAATTATTTCACTGTGTGGAATTTAAGAAACAAAACATAGAAACATATGGGAGAGGAAAACAAGGGAAACACGCCATAAAAGACTCTGAGAGACTGAACAAACCCAGGCCTGATGGGGGGGCGGGGGGCACTCGGGAGGGCACTTGGCTGAGCACTGGGTGTGTAAGTCAGGAGCCGTCACACTCTACTCCTGAAGCCACCGCTGTGCTAACTAGAATGTAGGTACAAATTTGGGGGAAAAGCGTCTGTGTGACCATCCAACACCTGGGTCATAACATAATGAGTATCGATTGTCTTTTCCCTCGAGAATGACGCCTCTCGCTGCGGCTGTTCGAGGGTCAGTCACTCCGGACGGGGCCCTGTACATGGCCAGCGCTATGTGGACACTAGACTTGACTATAAACCTCTGAAGAAAGTTAATGTTAAAAACTCTCAGCAAAAAAAACCCAAAAACACAACAAAAAACCTCTCAGCAAACTAAAACTAGAAGGAAATACACCAAACCTGATACAAGACATCTATAAAAACCTGTAGCTAACATCATACTAACAACGAAATATAGGACATTTCCCCCTAAAGACTGAAGACGCCACGGGTATCTAATCTCAGCATTTCTCTCCAACATCGTCCTGTAGATGCCAACGCAGCAAGGAGAGAAAACGAATAAGCTGTCTCTGTGCAGATGGAACGGCGATTTACAGGAGAACCCAACAAATTTACATAAAGAAGCTGGTATAATTTATGAGTGAACGTAGTCATGTTCCAGGAACATAGAGTCAATATACAAGTCAACTGTCACGTCTATGTACCAGCAGCGACTAACTGGAAAATGAAACCTAAATATTCACAACGGCGTGCAAAAACATAAACTGCGGGTAAATTCACTTTAAGATGTAAGACCTAGACACTGAAAACTAGAGCACACTGCTGAAGTTCAACATCTGAACAGGGGAAGGGCATACCGTTACAGCGTATACTATATGCGCCATTTATATGTAACGGAAATATCCATTAATCCATGTCAGTGCGTTAAAGAATTCAATATTATTAAGATGTAACCTGTCCCTACATATCTTATACTTAACATAGTACCAATCAAAATTACAGAAGCCTTTTATTTTGAGGAATTCACAAGCTGGTTCTTTTTTTCCCCACAAGCTGATTCTAAAATTTACAAGAAAATGCTTAGGGGCGCCTGGGTGGCTCAGTGGATTAAGCCTCTGCCTTCAGCTCAGGTCATCATCCCAGGTCTGTCTGTCAAATAAGTAAATGAAATCTTTTTTTAAAAAATGCTTAGAACCTAGAAGAGCCAAAGCAGCTCTTTTTGGTTTTGTTTTTTCAAAGATTTGTAATTTATTTGACAGAGACACACAGCGAGAGAGGGAACACAAGCAGGGGCAGAGGGAGAGGGAAAAGCAGGCTTCCCGCTGAGCAGGGAGCCTGACGAGGGGCTCGATCCCAGGACTCTGGAATCATGACCTGAGCAGAAGGCAGATGCTTTTTTTTTTTTTTAATTTTATTTATTTGATAGAGAGAGAGATCACAAGTAGGCAGAGGCAGGCAGAGAGAGAGGAGGAAGCAGGCTCCCCGCTGAGCAGAGAGCCCAATGTGGGGCTCGATCCCAGGACCCGAGATCATGACCTGAGCCGAAGGCAGAGGCTTAACCCACTGAGCCACCCAGGCGCCCCCAAAGGCAGATGCTTAACGACTGAACTGCCCAAGCACCCCACCAAAGCAGTTTATAAAGAGAAGACAGTGGATTGACATGACCTCACCTGAAGACTTAAGACAGTTGGACTGATTAAAGTACAAACAGATCGATGTAACAAATCAAAGAATCCAGAAATAACTCCGATGATTTTTGACAAGATGCCAAAGTAATTCAATGGAGAAAAATAGTTTTGCAACAAATGGCACCAGACACCCAGCGACTCACAGGACATAAAAACCAGAGGCACACTCGGCTCAGATGAGAAAATCAGAGACGGATCATGAAGCTAAACGCAAAAAAAAAAAAAAATCTACAAAGCTTCTAGAAGAAAACACAGGAGACCATCTTGGTGACCTGCTTAGGCAAAGACTTTTAGAAAGGACACCGAAAGCATGAACGGAAAAAGAAGACCAAGTCATACATTAAACTTCATCAATATCAAAAACGTCTCATCAAAATACACCATTATAAAAAAAATACACCATTATGGTGGATACAAGACTGTGCATCTTTCAAAACCCATAAAAGCATGTGTCACAGAGAATAAAGTTTAATGGATACGAAACCAGAATTAAACAGAATGTCAGGGATCGTGTCAGGGATCTCAGGACGGAACAGACTGGGACCACCGATTTTAACCGTCAGCAGTCTGGGACGCCGACATACCGGCGGGGAGGGAAACAGCACGTCTGGGACATGACGTCTGCCCGGAGGCTCAAGGTAAAAAGGACCACACGCAAACAGCGTACTCTAGTCAGGAAACTCGCTTCTCGTGGGGATGGAGTGCGGGCGGACAATTCTGAAACTGCTTTCTGTGCACACGGAGGCCGGGCCGGGCTAGACAGATAAGCAAATGGATGGTGGGGGACAGGGCTGCCTTGGTGGCAAGCAGTGACTCCTGATGCCGGCTCAGGTCGTGACCTCACGGTCCTGGGACCGAGCCCCGTGTGGGGTGCGGAGCCTACTTGATTCTCTCTCTCCTCTGCCTCCTACCCGCCGCCCCCCTCAGGTAGAAAGAAAGACAGAAGGAAAGAAAGGAGGGAGGACATGGAAGGTGGATGGTGGGAGCCCGGTTCGGACCGGAAGCTCGTGAGCACACGGTACGGGTTACAGGTCACAGACACACACGGAACAGCCCCGCCCGCCGGAGGCCCACCGGCAGGGACCCCAGTGCCCCGATCCTGGCTTCTACACACCGTCCTCCAGGAAAAGACACGGGGCTCCCTGGAGAGCCGGCTGACTCTGGGGCTGAGGCAGGCAGGCAAGACGAACCTGGAGCCAAGGAAGGAAGGACCCCCGGCCCCGACCGAGAAGGCGCTCCCCACGGCCCAGGCCGGAACGCCGTGCGCGGCGAGAACCAGCGCGGGAGCGTCCCCGCCGCACAGGACACACACCCAGGAGCGCAGCTGAGGAAGCAGAGCGGCCAGAGAAAGCCTCCTTCCTGAAGTCCTCCCTGGCGCCCCCCACCGCGGGGCTCTCGGCTCATTCCCACCCCGTGCAGGGCGACGGCCTCACTGGGCGGCCGCCAGAGAACACAGGAGGGAGACCAGACACCCGGCAGGCACCACGCGGACCAGGTGGCCAGGCCAACGTACCCCAGGCTGTCCGCCAGACGCCAGCCACCCCCGCCCCCCGACAGCCTGGGACGAGAGGGCCACCTCACCGCCGGGGTCTTCTCTCCCAAACGCACCAGCCCCCTCTAACCACCGCGGAACACAGCAGACAAACCCAGAATGCGGGACATGCGACCCAACACCTGTGCAGCCCTCCTCAAACCTGTCACGGTCTTGAGAACACAAGAGAGTCCAAGACACCAGCCCATCCCAGAAGGGACAAAGGAGCTGGGACACTCAACGCGCTGCGGGACCCGGACAGGGACACCGAGGAGTCGAGTGAACCCTTCAGTCTGCCGTGTAGACCACAGGGTCATAGCACTACTGTTTCTCAGCTTCCACGAGGGCTCTGTGCCGTCCTAAATGCGGGTATTAGAGAAAACTGGCCATTCTGCCACTTTTCTGCCAATCTAGAACTGCTCCAAAATTCCTTAAGTGTATTTTTAAAATAAGCCACTAGTAAAATAAATAAGCAAGTCAAAGAACGGGAGATCGTATTTGCGACATGATCCGACAAGCTGTTACCCAGAAGATAAAAAAGCGCTTTTACAACTTGGTAATTTTTGAAAAAGGACAAAAGACTTGATCGGACACTTAGAAAAGAGGTACGCATGGTGACATGGCTGGAAAGTGCTCAGCATCACTGAGCTCTGGGAAACGCAGATTGAGGCCCCCAGGAAACTCTGTTCAGCAGGCCCTTTGGGCAGGGTCACACGCAGGGATTTTCCCGAGAGAAAGAAAAACACGCCATAGAAAATGTGGGCAAGGACCCCTTAGTCACACAAGCCAAAGCCCAGAAACCCCACCAATTGCCTCACAGGACTGATAAGGGCACCCGGGCGTGTCCCAGGAGTGCCAACCCAGCAACACCACGGGGCTGCGGCCCAGGTGCCCGGGGGAGGGGAGATTCCAGAGACCCAGCGGCTGGCGCGGGCCCTTCCCGGGTGCAGGTGGGGCCTGCTTGCTGTGTCCCCCGGCCCTTCCCTGGGCCCGCGAGCAGATCTCTCTCTCCTCATAAAGGCACTAATCCCACCACGCGGCGCACCTGCACGACTTCATCTAACCATAACCCCCCAAAGGTTCCACCTCCAAACACCAAAGCACTGGGAGGCCGGGCTCCAAACGTGGATCCGGGGGGCACGACCATTCGGCCCACCACATGAGGGACCTGTCACGGATGACAGAAACGTCTTCTGTCTCGGCCGGTGTGCAGGTCTCACCGCTGGATGCGGCTGTCAAAACTGGGCAAACCGGGCGGCGTCACCTCAGTAACCACCCGAAGAGGCGCCACCCGTTTAAGAAATCATATGGAGCCCGAAAGTTAGAGAATTGGGTAAAAACGTGTCTACGTGGTAATGAAAGAACTGGTGAGAATTTAAATTGTACAAAAACTGTCTCACAGCTCACTTTTCCTTACAAGAATTGGTCTGAGCGAAGACACAGAGCCTCCAGGTCGCTGCGATTCTGAACAAATAGCGCACTGGGGTGAAGTGGGTGGGCTGCGTGTGGTCAGCAAACAAGGATGGTGCTGACGGGACCGGTAAACCAGCAGGAGCCTCGCCAGTGACCACACAAATAATCACCGCAGCTCCGACGCCCGCCTTGCAGCCGTGGCTGGACGGCGCAGTAGGCGACGGCGGGGGAGGGAGGTCCTCAGCTCTGGGTCTCGTGCACTGATAGGGGCACGAGACCGGCCCACCGGACCGCCCCCCACCAGAGAACTGCTGGTTATTCTCCCGGCAAGCAGAGGAAGCAAGCGTGGAGTCTGACTCTCAGGAAAAAGTAAGAACTTGCTGCTCGATCTAAACATCCCATCTCGGGGTGCCTGAGTGGTTAAAGCCTCTGCCTTCGGCTCAGGTCATGATCCCAGGTTCCTGGGATCGAGCCCATCGGGCTCCCTGCTCAGCGGGGAGCCTGCTTCCTCCTCTCTCTCTGCCTGCCTCTCTGCCATCTGTCAAGTAAATAAGTAAAATCTTAAAATTAAAAAAGAAAGAAAGTAAAGGCTGCCAACCTCACTGGACGTAAGGGAACATTCCAGTCAGCGGACATGGATGGCAGATGCCCGGAACGGCATGTGGGCACCCACGTCACGTGGACGCCACACACGGGAGAGGGCTGTGCACCCCGGGAGCTGGCCTGGGGGTCTGCATGCTGCAAATCCGCTCCCGCATCCTTGGCCTTGGGGATGCGGAATTCCCAGGGCTGCGGTGACGACCGTCCTTCTTCCAACGAGCTAGATGACAAATCATGGCTCACCTTGGAGTATGAGAGTCAGTGAAGGGTTGGGAGGTGCCTTTGGGGTCCTGGGGTGCTGCCTGTGGACCAGTCCACTCAGGGGATCACCCACCCAGGGGATCCGTTCGCTCTGCTTTGGGGAGGAACATGCCAGGGCGGGGGTCGGGGTGTGCCTGTGCTAGGAAAACCAACCCTCTGGATAATTCAGATTTTACTTCCTTCTAGGAATTTCTAAAAACAACGCGGCCATTGAGATTCTGGCTGAACACGGACCCCTGCCCAGGGGTGCTCCCGGGAGTGGGAATGGGAGGGTCGGGGTGGGCCGTTCCCCCGCCCAGCCGCCTGCACCCGGCCTCGCCGGCGTCAAAAACCACGAGAAAGACGAGCCCCGGGTCCGCCGCCTCCGCAGGGCGCCGCCACGCCGGCAAAAACACAAAGCCGGGCCCTTCCCGACGAAGCGTTAGGAAGGCTCAGAAACAGCTTTCGCGGGGAGAAGCCGCGGCGGCCAAAGCGCGGTTCCCTGAAAGCCGCGTCCCAGGGAACCCGAACGACCCGGCCTTAACGCAGACTCCTCGAACGCCCACCGGCCGGCGCAACCCGGACGGCTTCGGGCCGCACACCGGCCGGGAGCCCGGCTACCGGGGAGAGCGCCGGGCGGCTTCCGGGCATCCGGGGCCGCCCTCCGCACGCCCCTGGGCTCGCTGCCGACGGCGCGGCCTCCTGCGGCCCCCCGACTTCCGGGACGCGGGTGGGCGGCCCTGAGTCCGGCCACCGACGAGCTCCCTCCGCGGACTGCACCTGCGGGACGTTCGGGAGCCCGAGGGGGGCCGGGTCCCCGCGGGCCTTTGTCCCGGCTCCGCGCCCCGCGCCGCCTCCGAGACCGCCCGGACCCGGCGTCCGCGCCCCAAGGCTGCCCCCGGCGCTCCTGCCCCTGCTCCCGCCCCCGGCCCGCCCCCCGCCCGCCCCCGGTCCGCCCCCGGGCCCCGCCGCCCGCGCTCCCGCCCCCAGCCCCTCACTCACCCCGGCGCCCTTCGCGTTCCTCTTTCGTACCCCCCGCCCTCCAGGCGGTCGCGCCGCACCCCCTGGGATTTGTAGTCTTTCTGGCGCCTCAACCCAGTACCAGGCAGCGCGACTCCCAGCTTCAAACTACAGCTCCCGGCAGTCCCCGCGAGAACTCCCTCTCCAAAGATGGGTTCGGGCCCAGGCTCTCGCGAGGCCATGGGAGGCGCGCGGAGCAACCTAGGAAGTGTAGGCTAGGGCGCCCGGGTCCTAATGGCCGGGCCCCAGACCGAGCCGGGAAGGAGAAGAACTACGCTTCCCAGGGGCCCACGCGCGCCCGCCATCTTTGGCGTTGCTAGGAGACGCGAGGATGCGAACCAGCGGGTGGCGCGCCGCGGCCGCCGTGTTCCCTCTGCGCCGCGTCGGCCGCCGGGATCCGTGCGCGGCCGGGGAGGAAGTGAGCGCAGGTGCGACCTGCCGCCCGCGACTAGCTTACGCGACCGGCCAAGGCCCGGTCAAGGCAAAGCACAAGCTCCTCCCGGAGGCGAGAACGCGTCCCCCGAGGAGCGCGGGGCGGAGTCTGCACTTCCCGCCTCGGGCCCGGGGCGTCCCCCCCGCGGCCTTTCGGAGCCCTGTGTCCCGGCTGGTGGCAAGAGGCCGGCGCTGGGTCCCAGCGAGGAGCCGCGGAGGGACGCGGCCTCCGAAAGGTTCCTGTGGGTGCGGGTCTCGGTGCGGAGCCCGGGGAGGGAGCCTCTGCGGCTGCCCTAGCGGACGGCCCCGCCGCTCTGGGGACCTTGGGCAGCGTTCCCGACCCGGCGCGGTCAGCGCGGAGTAGGGTATCGCGGCGCCGCGCCCGCGGCAGGGCTGGCCTTCCGGCGGCCCCTGCGCGTGCAGGGTGGGGGCGCGGGGGAGGGGAGGGGGTGTGCCGAGGAGCCCCCGGGGGAAGGACAGTAAGGCCGAGCGAGCTCTCCCCTTTGCAGGGCTCTGCCCTCCTGGTGACGGGGCTGGCGCCGCGGAGCGCGCAGAGGGCGAGGCCGCGGGCTGCGCCTCAAGGGGGTGTCGTCCTGAGTAAAGAGGGGCCTTCTGTGCCATTGGGCTGCGCGGGCGCTCCTCAGGGCCTGCAGGGGAGCAGAGGGGTCGGTGACCTTGCCTGAACCAAGAAGGGCACCCGGAGCGCAGCGCGGGCGCGAGGAGGGCATGGGCTCTCAGGCTTCTCAGGTCACTCTGGACCAGCAGGGAGAGAAGAAGACAAGTGTGACCTGGGGTTTCTCTGAGCTGGTGGGGCCGGTCCAGCCGGTTACCCTTCCCGCTAACCGACCCCTGCAGCCCTGAGGCCTCGGGGATGGGGAGGGGGCTGGGAATGCTCCCCACACTTAGTTCCGGAGTCCATGGGGTCCGTGTGGGTGACTGACCTGTCACCCTTCTAGGCCGACGGTGTCCCGGCAGGACGACTCTGAGGCTGGTGGGATTCCCACAAGCGTGGTCTCAGGCTCCGCGTCCGAGCTGAGAACCACCGTGAGCAGCCGTCAGTTTCTCATTTATTAGGCTCTCTTGGGCGTTAGTAAAAGGGTCTGGAGCTTGTCAGCCTCCTTGGGGGCCTCTTGAGTGAGAGGTGAGTGTGAGTCAGGGTTAGGGGTTGCAAGTGTGCTGGGGCATGGGGGCCCCTGAACTCTGGGATGTCCCTGGGGCCTCCCTCCCAGCTGGCCTTTGTGCCTGAGTCCTGGGGGTTCTCGTCCCTCTGGCAGGCACCTGAGGACATCCCTCCCTAGCCTGAGCGTCCAGAGTCTCCGGTGGAAATAGACGCCAGCCTCGCAGCGTAGGTGTCGGGAGCAGGAGGGAGAGTGACCGTCCTGTTTGTTGCTGGGAGGACGGCACTCGCTGCGCTTCTTGAACGGCGGTGGCAGTGCCGCCCAGGGTGTCCCTCGGGGCCCTCTGAGGCAGCAGTTGGCGTGTCACGGGCCTGGCCGTCAGCCGGGCAGGCCATGTTCCGGGAGACTGGGGGACACAGGCTTGCTGCGAGAGCCCGGGGGCTGGCCAGGGAGGCTGCCCTGGGAAAGCGACTGCAGGCTGTTCCCGCTAAGCCTGGGGTGGGCTGCCACCTTCCCGGCTTCGGGGGCAAGATCAGGCCCAGAGAGGGCCTAAACACCTCCAGGAAGCTGCTGCAAGTGTCAGGGAGGGATCCCAGGCAGAAGCCATACCCAGGATCCACCCAAGGCTTAGGGCTCGGAGGGCAGGATCCGGAGGAGCGTGCTGTGCTATAGGCCAGGCTGACTCCCAGCCGGCCAGCTGGGTCCTGACCTGCAGGAGCCCCCGTCACCCAGTCGCCCCCACCCCCATCGCTGCTGTCCCCCCAGGTGCTCCCTTGGCTCGCGTGCTCCCAAGAGTGGCAGGACAGAGCTCAGGGCTGAGTGCTTCTCTGCCACCACCCCTCCGTCCACCTCATAAATTCAGACCCCACCTCCCAACTTGAGCCTCCTCCCCGGCCTTCCTGGGCATCCCTTGGAAGCCTCACCCCCAGGAGGGGTCAGCTTATGTCTGCCCCTCACCCCGTGCCCTCTGGCTGTGGTAGGTGACTGTCTCTTGTCCCCCACGGGTCCTGTCACGGCCTAGCCCTTGCTGCACAGTGTCGCCTGCCTCCCCCCTCACTCAGGGAGGTCTCCTCCCAGTGTCGGGGCTGCCGTGCCCCAGGCTGGTGTCCCCATCGCCAAGCAACGGCCTGGCCCCCGGCCCCTCCCGGTGCCACTCGTGTAAGGCGGGCAGGGGAGCCCGGCAAGACCTGTGAGGCTATTGTCAGCGAGGGCGCCCAGCAGACACTGAGGCAAAGTCTGCATCAGGTAAATGTTCTGATGGTCCGAGGCCTCCTGCGGCCCAGAAAAGGCTGAGACAGATGTTCTTGGAACAGTGCAAGTGACCCGGTGAGCTAGAGGGTGCTGAGAAGATGAAAGAATGCAGGTTAACTCTACATAATGTAAGGACATCTGCTACGGAGCCCAGAGTCTCTAGACTAAAATAAAAAATAGGTCCTGGGATCGAGCCCCGCATCGGGCTCTCTGCTCAGCAGGGAGCCTGCTTCCTCCTCTCTCTCTGTGATCTCTGTCAAATAAATAAATAAATAAAATCCTTAAAAAAATAAAAATAAAAAATATACTTCCTTGACTATCTTAAGGGCCACAAAAATGCAAAGTCCCATCCGGCAGTCATGTGGGGGACACCCCTGCAGGGCACAGGAAGCAACGCAATGTGGGACCCAGGCTGGTGCCGGCAGAGTCCGGCCATGATCAGGGAGGGGATCCCGCCATCATCCCGCAGAGATCTCAGGGACAGGGGCACCGGGCCTGCTGGGCTGGCTAGGTCCCTGCATGGACACCTTTCCACCCCGCAGAGATTTCGGATTCAGTGTGGGGAAGGCTGGGAGAGTCGGCAGCCCGCACGGCTGTTGGTGGCACTCACGTGGAACCAGGGCCCGATCACGTTTGTGACGCCGAAGAGAACTCGGCCAGTGAGAGGGTCAGCTTGGCCACTGAATCACTGCTCCCGAGAGGAAACTTCTTAGACTTGGTGTTACAAAGTGAAACCCGACTAGACTTACGTAGTATTGGAAACGTTAAGAGACACTTTGGAATAAGGTATATTAAGTTGACTCCAGCTTGGGTGGGTCTCATGGGCATTTGCTGGGTGAAGAAAATCCAATCTCAAAAATCCAGTCCAATATGCTGTGATTGCACTTACCTGATAATCCTCAAATGACAGAATTATGGAGGTGGAGAACCGCCCGTGGTTCAGGAGGCGAGGGATGGTGGCGGGGGCGAGAAGGGGCAGCAAGACGGGTCTCTGTGGGGTGGAGCAGCCCGTATCCTGATGGCAGGAAGGTCACAGGAGCCACACGTGCGATAAAACGGCAGAATAAACAAGTGCCCGAGTCCTTCCCCAGTGGTGATGGTTGGCCTCCCCGCTGAAATCTGAAACCGGCCCCAAACGTGGCGGGTGGGAGGGGCAGAAGAAAGGGGCAGGATGCTCCAGGCTGGTGGGTGGCAGGTGTAATAAACAAGGGAACTTACACAGGAGGCTGGCCTTGGGCAGTAGCGAGTAGAATGGACACCCCCCACCCCCCCCACGCACCAAACCTTCCAAGAGTCCTTAGCGGGCTGGTCACGCCCACCCTGCGGGTTTGTCTCTGTGTCCTGGAGCCACCTCTGGGAGCAGGGAAGCCACGCTGCAGGGACCGGGGGCGGGGGGGGGGGGGGGGAGCTTGGCGGCAGCAGGGCTTCGGACAGGTGGGACTGTTGTGGGAACCAGAGTGGCTGGCACGCGGGACTCCGTATCTACCCTCCAGGTCTTAGCTTTCTGTCCTGTCCCCTGATGCCAAGGGACACCGCGCAGGCTCAGCTTTTTCCTGTGACGGAGCTGCTCAGACAAAGGGGGCCTGGAGCTTCTGAAAGAGGAGAGACCCTCGGCGAGCTGCCGACAGAGCCCCAGCCTGGCCACACTCTCTCGGGCCAGGATTGCCTCCGAGGAGCCTGAGCACAGCAGCCAGCTTCCCACCGGAGGCCCTTCTGATGCCGCCTCAGGAAGGCAGCTTCGCAGCCAGCCTGCGGAAGGAGGGGAGCCTGAGCTCACTGCTCCTGCTCCTGGCAGGCGGGAGAGGGCCCTCCCCAACTCCTGGCTTCCCTGAGAGTGTCCTCTGCGGTCCCTGGGGGGGGGGGTGCTCTAACTTCCACACAGCTGCTCAGGGATGTGTGCGGATGGGGCAGGCTCGGGACCCTCAGCCTGCCTGGTGTCCCCAGCCCCACCTGCCGGACTGCCTGCACAGCACAGGGAGCAGGTGAAGGTCGTTAGCTCTTCCCAAACAGCCTAATGCTGGGGGAGGCTCAATTACCAACTAATTAATCGCCTGCAATTAGAAGGAGGCCTTAATTGCCATGTTTGCAACTCCCCCGACCCTGTCCTCCTCAACCAGGCCCGTTTCCCTAGGCTGTGGGGCGTGGCAGACATCTGTGCAGAGACCCGGGGAGAAGCCAGGCTGGGTGCCCCGGACTGCCCTACCCTATCCTTGCTTTTCAGGTGTGTAAGGGGAGGCTTTCCTGAGGTACCCATGTGTACTCACCTGTGACCACCAGCAGGCCTGGCACCTGCCGCGGGAAGCCAGCACACAGCACCCCTGGGAGCCAGGGACTACGAGGACAGAGAGTGAACACCTGTCACCTTGACAAAGAGACAAAAAGGCCTTGAGTCAGCCACAGGCCTGGGTGGGGCTGCTTCCTGGGCACCGCCTGCCGCGCTGAGCCTGTGGGCCCCAAACGCTCCCTGCTCACCGCTGAAAGTCAAAGAACATTTCAGCCTTGCTGGAATGTTCTAGGAACTCCAAGAAACCAGCCTTGCAGGGAAGCAAGTAATCCTGTTTGTTATTAGCAGATCTCTGCAGCACACGTCCCACCTCCGTGGTGGACTATGACCAAGTCCCGCTTCCTTCAGGGCTAGGCCACTCCCCAGCTGGGGCCTGCGCACAGGAGACTGCCCCGGTGACCTCAGCCCTCGGTCGGCGAGACCCTGAGACGCCCCGATCTCCAGGTTCTAAGCACAATAGAAGGAAAGCAAATGGCGAGGCACTAGGGAGACCTCCCCCGCACCCTGCAGGATGACAACTCCCCGGAACTCTGGCACCACGATAGGGTAGGCGGCCTTCGGCCCTGAGTGAAAATGCTGGGGAGCTAAAGGAAGGGGCCATTCTGGGAACTGGACGACTTTTGAAAACTGGAGGCCGAGCAGGGAGCTGGGCCGGGACCAGGACAAGGAAAATCAGCACTTTCCAAACTTGGTGGAGAACTAGGCCGAGCGTGGCCCCAGCACCCCCACCTGGTCACCTGCTGCGGGGCTGAAAGGGGACCCCTACCTCCCTGTGGGCTGGGCAGCTTCACACTTGGGCCATGGGATGGCCCCCTCCTCCGCGCCCGGCATATTCGCAGGCCGGCCTGCAGGTGGCATCCCTGTCCGGTGGGCAGCCGGCCGGAACCCGTGCCCCAGGCCAGTCTGACTGCGGCCAAGAACCTGGGCCCTTTCTCAGTGAGGTGCCGAAATGTGGGTTATCGGGCCCGAGCGTAGGCCCCTCGCCGTGGAAGAACGGCGGAGAACCTGAGGCTGGTGCTGAAGCGGCCCCTCCCCTGGCGGAGAGGAAGGGACCCCGCCTGCAGCCTCCCCACGCCTCCATCCCAGGTGTCCGAAAGCACCGGATCGTGGGTCCCCGCCCACTCCCCAAACCAGCCCTGGCACCTGCGAGGAGCCCTGGCAAGCTCGGGGCCACCACACTCCCCCGACTGCTCGTTTCCGTATTATCAACGAGGGCAACTCCTTCTCCAGGACGGCTGTCGTTCTGCTGCCAGAAAGCCTGCCGAGGGTCCTCTCATGACCTCGGGACCCCACTCTTCCGAGTCACGAGGTGTCCTCACCCCCAGAGGGTCTCTCGTCGGCTTCTGGGCCTGTCCGTGAAGCTGATGCACAAGTGTACGGCAGCCCACGCACCTGTGACCCAGGGGGCCGGCATGAGCGGGGGGAGACACCCTGCACCCCTGCGGTGGGAAAGCCCGCCCACCACCCCTCTGCTCCGTCCGATGAGCTAGATGCGACCCAGAGTCCCTCGTTCCCGGAGAAACCTCCAGAGGAACAGAACTGGTAGGTCGTACGCATAGAAACACCGTAAAGAATTGGCTCACCAGATGGTGGAGGCCGAGAAGTCCCGACATCGGCACTTGGCGAGGTGGAGACCCCGAAAGCTGCAGTGTCGCGCCAGGCCAGGTGCAGAGGCAGGAGAAGACGGACGTCCCGGTCTGAAGGCCATCAGGCAGGGGAGATGGCCTCCTCGTGGGGGAACGGTGGCCTTTTTGTTGTATCCAGGCTCTTAGGAGACCAGCGGAGGCCCGCGGTTGCTGGAAAGACCGCCTGTTTACTCTGTCCTCCAGTTTACTCGTCAGTCTCACCCAGAATCACCCTCGCAGAGACACCGGGAATACTGTTTGACCACGTATCTGAGGCCCCTCGTGGCACAGCCAAGCTGACCCAAAGTCAACGCAGATGCCGACTTGCGCTGGAGACTCACGGCCAAGTCCAAGATGTCGCAGAGCGACCTGAGTGATTGACCACAGACACGGAGCTGTTCTTAGGAAAGTTAGGTTTGCTGCTTGAAAAGGCCGGCTAAGGACAGCATGTGGCAACCTTTCCGTAGAACGAGACGCTGTCAGACCTCGGGGACCAGGGACCTCAGCAGGCAGGTTCGTTCCTGGGGTCTCTGGAGAGAAGGCCTATCCCCATGAAGGTCCTGTGCACCCAAGCATTTGTATGAATTAAATGTGTGTCTTCTCCAAACTCCTCCCGCTTCATGCTCTTCACCAACCAGTCACAGTCCATCAGTCCACACGAACAAGCAACCCATAAATGGGCTGAAAGCTTCTGGGGAAAAAGCAAAACCAAACAAGACCAAGTGGGCAGCGACCCTGACCAGTGGCTGGTCGAAATCAAAGCCCCTGTGGCCAGCCAACTCTGAGAGCCTCAGGCATCCCACTGTGAGGCACTTGTCCCCTGGGCACCCCTCCCCTCCCTGTCTCTGGACTCGCCTCCTGGTACACGCAATGCAACAGAACTCGGAGAGCAGCACTTTCCAGCCTGGTTCTGAAAAGGCCACAGCTGGTCACCAGGCTCCTGCCAGGGCTACCCGCCCTGGGGGATGCCAGCCCTCTTGGGCAGCCCCGTGGGGGCCTCCGGCCAAGCTCTGGGCTGGTGCAGCCCTGCCCTGTATGGCCAGGACAGCCTTCTGCTCCGTCAGCGGCTCTGGGTCCCTGGGCCACCGAAAGAGAGGACAAATGCCTGGCATTTCCACCCACAGAAGTGGGGTCCCTGGCGCTGGAGCAGTGGATAACCGACACAGCCACTGTGGGAAACGCCGTGGCACTCAGGGGCGAGTGGCTGCCGTGGGAGCCCCTTGCCCTGCACTCTGTTCGCCTCCAGGACCCCTGCCACATTCTGGCCGACCTCTGCTAAGGACATTCCACGCACTTCACATTCCCCAGGTTTCCTACCGCCTGGTTCTGCCCAGCCCTTTGCTGGCCTTTGCCTGGTGCCGAGGTGGCCGACCAGGGAGCTCTGCCTTCCAGTCTGGACAGGGAGGCCCAGAATGCGGCATGACAACGGGCCTGTCATCCCCGTACTCCCCTGGTCACCCAGGCCCTTATAGGGCCACCACCGGATGTTCTGACTTTAGGCCCATTTAATACATAACCCTGGGCACCACCCTGCGCAAATATTTATTTGGCTGTTAAGGGCTCAGCAGGACAGAGGCCAGAGAAGCTTCTCGGAGCCACAGCGCGGGTGCAAGAGCAAAGCGTGGCAGAAAGGTGGTCGGCAAGGGACAGAGGAGGGCGGGGAGCTGCGGGCCCCAGGCGAGCGGCTGGGCCTTGTCTGGAGGATCCGGGCTCCGCGGAGTGTAGAGCCGAAGCTGTGCTCCCTGGCAGGAGGCGACGGCGAGGAGTGCCGGGCACCTTGCTCCTGTGCGGGACGCGTGGGGGTGTCGTGGCGCCGGGAGCTGGCTGGCGGCCTGTGGGGCCCAGGACGTGTCCTGGTGCTGAGTCTCTGTGTGCCGAGGAGATGATAGTGGAGGCAAAGGGACGAAGGGGACCCAGAGCTCCGGATGCCTTCACGGCATGGGTTTGTGGTCCTGAGAGCCGCAGGAGGACTGCACTCCGTGAAGGGTCGGCTGCCCATGCCCCAGAGCTCAGGAATGGCGTGAAGGGGCTGGTAGGCTTGTCCGGTCGGAGCCCCTGGGGATGGTGCCGACCTCCCCTGGTGACACCACCCCCAGGCCTTGCTCCTCTAGGGAGGGGCTGTTGTGGCTGAGGCGTGTCCTCTAGGAACCCAGCCCCGAGGGTGCAGAACAGCCCCTGTGCTCTCCCTGACCCTCTGGGGACCTCCTGGGGCTCATTCCCCTCTGCTGCCGGGCACACAGGTGATACAGCACTTAGAAGCCGGACTCGCACCCTTCGGGGGCTGCCGTCCAAGACTGAGAAGCTGGTCCCCTCTGAGAGCCACGCCCCTGCTGACAGTCCCCAAGTTCCCTGGTGCAAGCATGAGGCACACAGCCACCTTTAAATTAGCAAAAGCCCACTGCAGACCCCTTACCTGCCAAGGCACCCTTACAGCTGTCTGGTTAGTGAGAAGGGTGGGGTATTACCTCTCACCAGGGAGGCGGACGAAGGGCCAAGGGAGGCTCCACAACACTGGCTAAGAGCAGGGGCCTCAGCCACCCCTGAGTGCTGGCCTGTGGGGTGGTCCCAGTGTCCCCACGGAGCAGTGCCAAGGGAGGTGTGCGGCATGCCCCTCGGTGGGGATCCCAGGACGTGGCTGACCTGCAGATCGTGGGGCCGGTTCTCAGTCCCTGCTCCTGGCCGGACCTGGGGTGAGCGACTCAACTTCCCCATGTCTCCTCTACAAACCAGCACACTGGCCGCCCTGGGCACTGGCCCTCTGGATGGCTCCTGAGAATTCTCAGCAGAAGTGAGAGATGAGGGTTGCCTGGGTGGCTCAGTGGGTTAAGCCTCTGCCTTCGGCTCGGGTCATGATCTCAGGGTCCTGGGATCGAGTCCTGCATCGGGCTCTCTGCTCGGCAGGGAGCCTGCTTCCTCCTCTCTCTCTGCCTGTCTCTCTGCCTACTTGTGATCTCTGTCTGTCAAATAAATAAATAAAATCTTAAAAAAAAAAAAGAAAGAAAGAAACAAGAGATGAGGTGCTCACCTGACCCCGCAGAATCTGTCATGCACAAACCCCGTTGTGGGCAGGTAATGTCATGACCGGCCACTAAGCCGTGTCCCGGAGAGTGCGTGATAAGGAAAGGGGAGAAAAGACAGTGTGACCTTGAATGGGAAAAGCAGAATTCGTTTTTAGCCGTCTGCTTGCATCAATGCATAAAAAAGATTGTAAGGGGAAAAAACGATTATAAGGAAATGCCCTCAAATGCCAGCGAGGGCACCTGTTAGCCGTGGGTCGGTGCTGGCGTCGGCCGCCTTCGAACAGCTCAGTGTGTTTTCCTGAGCGGCGACTCGTCATCGGGGAGAGCCGCCGTGGGCTGGCGTGGGACGTCGGGCGCTCCCGGCACGTGCGCCCACACTGAGGCTTCCAGCTCCGCGAGTGAGTGGGAGGCCCGTGGGGGGCCCGCGATCGCCCCGGCCGCCTGGCTCACGCCCCGGGGGCCCCTTTGGTAACCATGGGACTCGCCAGCCACTTGCAGGAGCCAGTGCTGCCTGCCGGGCGACCTGCCAGTCCCCTCCTGCGGGGCCGGCTGCGGTCGGGGGTCCGGGCCGCGTGGGCTCCAAGGAGGCTCACGGCGAACCTCTGTGTCGTGCCGTTCGTCTGGCTCTGGAGGCGGCTAAGGCTGGGAGCGACTTGTTCCCTTCCGGGCTCCCGCAGCCGCCCAAGCTGTGGCTGAGGCCTCCAGGAGGTGCCCTGGGGCCGGAGGGCAGCAAGTATCGCACTCACCGGAGTCTCCCTTGTGGGCCATGGGCCTCGGGCGCCTTCTTATTTCTTCAGTGGAGTCTGGCCAGCTGAGGGCGTTCCCAGCAGCCTGGCTCCCGGAGGCCACACTTCATCCAGAGGGAAAGGCTCCTTCGTCGGCTCCCAACGGTCACAGACGTCCCTCCCATCCTGGGGAGCGTAGATGACCGTCCGCTGTGAGCCTTTGGCCTTTCGAAGGTGCAGAACCCTGGCACACCCAAGCTCGGCGGGGAAGGCCTTCTCCAGCCCCAGGGTCAGGAGCTGCTCTGCCTAGACCCCCAGGGTCCACCTGGCTGGACCCAGCCTGTGGGTCCTCACAGTTCTGACCCTGTGTCCAAGCCCAGGCCCCCCAGACCCCAGACTGCCTTGGACCTGGGCAGACTTCCCAGCCAAGGGCTGGACCTGGTCCTCCACCCCTGCCCTGACAACGTGTGTGTGTGGGACACACACCCATGCGCACACACGTACACACACGCAGAACTCTCTCCAGGCCGCGTCCCCACCACACCGTGCTGGCGGATGTTGGCAGGTCCAGCCCCCAAGTGTCCCTGAACATCACCCACCCTCACAGCTGCCCTGCCCTGCCCTGCTCTGGACATTCGAGAGGTCTGCGCGGGACAGAGGCGCAGGACAGAAACCGTGAGGTGGAGACTCATGTCAGGGCGGGCTCCGACACCTGATCCTGTTCCCAGGCCTCAGGGCAGGCCCAGTGCCCCCCGCTTTGGTGCTTAGGGCACACACAAGCTCTTGGGCCTCTCGGCTGTCTGGGGACATGCGGGGTTCCAGCACGACTTCTCTCTGACCCTCTTGACGGGGCCTGCTGGTCACCCTCATTGTCAGACCTGCTCCCAGGAAAGCATGGTTGCCCCTGGCCTGTTTTCTGTCCACACTCGTCACTCCTGCCAGGGCTGGGGACATCTCGTCCCTTGCCAACCCTGTACATTTGTGGTTTCCCCACGGACCCAACCACTAACCCTGGCGAGTCAGCTAGAGCCCACCCTGGCCACACCTGTCCCCGGACACACCCGGCTGTTTCCCCCAGCTGTGCCTGCCCCTTGACCACACTTGCTTTCCCTGGCCACAACCCTCCCCCCAAAGCTGCTCCTGTGCCCCTGGGTTGCACCTGCCTGCCTTCTTCCCTCAGCCCTGTCCACTCTGTCCACTTTCCCTCCCAGGCCCTTTCCCTTGCTGGGAACCCTTCCCGAGACCCCCACCCCCGCCTCCCTTCCTCGGCTCAGTCTACAGGTCGCCCCGTGACTAAAACCCCCAGTGCCCCTAGACCTGGTTTGGGTCCCTGACTGACACAGCCCCAGTGCCCAGTACCCACCTGCTCCCGGTCAGAGCTCACGGGCACCATGCAGGTGGTGGCTGGAGTGTCCCTCTCCCCTCCTCTGTCGCCCGGGAGGCCTCCCCGCTGCAGCACCGCTGGGCTTCCCGCAGGCGCAGGCGTGTGCGGCTCCCAGGTTTGGTAGTGGCCAGCACACCCCAGGCTTCGCCCCGTTTGGCTCGAGCTTTTCTCTGGGCCCTCAGGCTGCATGGGCGCCCGTCGCAGTTTTTGTATTTGAACAAACTTGGCTCGGGGTGCTTGATGGTCCCACGTTTCTGCAACTCTCGGGGCCGGTTATCTTCCCAAGTGCAGCCCCCCACAGGCGCCTCCCTTGGAAAAGGACTTATCCTGAGAGCCCGAGGAGTCTGACCCGTCGGTTCCTTAAATGGCTTGTGCGTAGGACACGAGCTCTTTCTGTTGTGTCTTTCCTTGGAAAGGGTGAGATACGTTCCCTCATGCGACCGTCTGTTTTCTGAAACGTTGTCTCTGTTCCTTTGCTGGACTCTCTGAGACCTACAGAAAGAGCCAGCTGTCGTCAGAATCCACATCCTACAACACACCGACACGGTGCCTGAGGTCGCCCTCAGGACTCCTCGGATGGTCCCCCAGTTCCAAGGGGCCTCATGATGTCCCCAGGATGGGAGGGGAGGGACCTTCCACGGTGCCCACTCCCCCGGGCCCCGCACGGGGAGCACAGGCCGCAGGGAGCCCCCTGGGAGGCCCCCTGATGTGTCTGGAAGCCTGGCGCTCAGGGTCTCCTGTCGGGAGCCTGTCCTGGTTCCAGGGCATCGTCCCTCCTCCCGGAACAAGGAGTGACCCAGGGGAGGCTGGAGCAGAGGAGTCGGGCAGCACTGTGGGGAGGGGGCCCTGCCGGCCTGTGGGCATGGGGATGCGCGGTTGGGCTCACGGAGATCTCCTCTGGAACCGTGCCCGTGAGTGGTGCCTCAAAAATAGCACACGATGACCGCAAGTTTCCTCACAAAATGCAAGCATGGTTTGCTAGATGAACACGAGGAGAAAAGTGTGTTCACCTCAACTGATGCAGGAAAGGTTTTTAATAAATCTTAGAACTGACCCAACTGTGATTTTTTTTAAGATATTATTTATTTATTTGACAGGCAGAGATCACAAGTAGGTAGAGAGAGAGGAGGAAGCAGGCTCCCTGCTGAGCAGAGCCCGATGTGGGGCTCGATCCCAGGACCCTGAGACCATGACCTGAGCCCACTGAGCCACCCAGGCGCCCCTAATTGTGATTTTAAGGATACCTCTTAGGGAAGTGTTCCTAGAAGCTCAGGAACATGAGGAGACCCACACCCTGAAACCTCACCCCAGGCCTCACGGGCCCCCGGCAGGCCTCCCACCCATTCTCTTTAAGACCCAAGTCAGGTCAGGGTGCCCCACGGCACGGCCCTGGCTCCACAGGGGTCTGGAGACCTGCTCAACGGGACAAGGAGGGAAAATCGGTGAGAGGCCTAGCACCCAGGCATGAGAGAAGAGATAACAATGGATGTTATTTGCAGAAGATATGATCATCCATTTGGAAAAACCAGCAGAACTGATGGATAAACTATTAGAATAAGAGCCCAGTGAGAGACCGACCTGCAGAAACCATTATCTCAAGGACATTGTGCTGAGTGGAATCGGCCAGTCACAAAAGGACAGACACTGTATGGCTTCACTTCGCCAGGAAACGGGACTGACTGAGTTCACACAGGCAGCGGATGGTGGCACCCGGGGCCGGGTGGGGAGTGCGTCTCATGGGACAGAGTGTCAGCTTGGGGACACGGAAAGTTCTGGAGATGGACAGTGGGGATGGTCGTCCCACAGTGTGAGTGTGTCCATGCCCCCGAGCTGTGTACCCAGAAAGGGTTAAAAGGGTAAATTTTATGTGAAGTATAGTTCGTCACAATGAAAAGATCAACATCACAATAAAGAATAGTAAAGAAGCCAGACACAAAGCATGACTCCTTTACTACGAAACACCCAGGACAGGCAGACGGAGGGACAGAGCAGACCGGTGGAGCAGTGTCTCTCTGGGACAACGAAAATGCTCTGCAACCAGGCCGACGTGGCCACGGCTCCGCATCACGTAAACATGCTCAGCGCCACTGGAACACACACTTCCAAACGGTGAATTTTAGGGGTGCCTGGCTGGCTCGGTCGGCGGAGTATCTGACTCTTGACGCTGGGGTTGTGAGTTCAAGACCCAATGTTGGGTGTCGAGCTTACTTGAGGAAAAAAAAAAGAGGTGAATTTTACATAACATAAAAAATTTTTTAGGAAAAAAAAAAGAGGTGAATTTTACATAACATAAAAAATTTTTTAGGAAAAAAAAAGGTGAATTTTACATAACATAAAAAATTTTTTAGGTAGGCTCCTTGCCCAGTGTGGAGCCCAAAGTTGGGCCTGAACTCAGAACCCTTAGGTCAAGGCCAGAGCTGAAATGAAGTCAGTCACGCAGCCTGCTGAACCACCCCAGCGCCCCTCACCTCGTTTTTAGTGATGAAAACCGTCCATCACATGGTATAAACCAGCATTAACCAACCAGCAAGAAAAGGCGGTTCACAGTATGAAGGAAATGGTGACGTGTCTGGGAGCTGACCGAGGCACACATCTGAGGAGAGAACCGCCAGCCTCAAGCAGGCCCGCGGGTGCTGGCGGAGTCGCCCAGAGGCCCGCCGAGCTGCTGGGTGGGACAGAGCTTCACCCACGGCCCCGTTCCTCCACACACACCTGCAAAGCCCGTGCAGTCCTGCTCCAAATGACACCTGGAGATTTTTCGAGAACCAGATGAATTTACCGTGAAATTTGTGAGAGGAAACGGCATGAATAACTAAGTAGACATCACAAACAGAGGGGGCCAGCTCTTCTGGGCTATGGGCACAGAGCAAAGGGACAGTTTTACGAACCAGCTGGTTCGGGCAAAGTGAGACACGGACTGGAGAGAGCTGCAGAGCCCAGGGATGGACGAGCAGGGACCGCACCTGGACAAGCCAGCGGGGGAGCGGTGGGGCGGGAGACAGGATCACGACATGGAGCAAAAGAGGCCTGGATCCGCCCACAGCAGGGGCAGGAGAGGCTGGAGAACCCGCTGCTGCCTGGCGGCCTGTGGTCAGGGAGGGAGACCGGACCTAACACCTCGGGCATGCCAGCCATCAGGCCGCCAGTGGGCACGTCTGGTTCCGTCCACGTCGGGGGTTCAGACCGGACAGACCCTGAGCTCGCTGAGCAAATCCATAGAGACCATTATCAAGGCTACAAAAGGAATTGGGCAGTTCAGCAGGGAAAAGATAGAAATCCCACCAAAAACATGAGAAAAGGAGCAAAGTCTATGAGCGAGCCTGTTCCAGAGGACAAGGTCGCGAGTCTGAAGACCTCGCGCAGAAACACGGTCAAGCACGTGGGCCGTAGCGGACGCGCCAGTGAATCACAAGAATTCGCCATGGGACAGTCTGACACGGCGCGCCGGTGTGCGCACGGATGTGGCCGAGAGTCCAGACAGGGCGGCCAGGAGTGCACAAGGCAGCCTGGCTGGACGTGGCCAGCGGGTGGGGCGCCCCACAGAGCCGTGGGGGACGCCCCAGCATCCAGCGTGCGGCCGGCGGCTGCAGAGCGCAGACCCAGCGCTGGGAGCGCCTCCGGAGCGAACCCTTGCATGCCGAGACCCGCGCAGGGGCAGGGAGGGGCAAGGGGCGCTGCGGGCTCTGTGCACAGGAGGGCTGACCACGCCCACCGCAGAGCAATGGCCCAGTCCGCGGAGACGGGCAAGGCGGTGAGCACGTGACCTGCTCCCCTCACCCAGCTGAGAAGGACTCCGTGTCCAAGGAGACCTGGCTCCCTGCAGCCCAGGCCCATGCCCCAGCAGGTGGCCCTGCGGCTGTCAGGGGCCCTGGCCTATGGCCCTGCCTCAGCTTGCTCTGTCCCCTCTTCCCGCCACCTCGGCATCCGCCGTGTCACAGGGCAGGTCCTGAGGGAGCCCCTGACCCCCACGCGGGTTCCTGAGATTTATTCCCAGCCCTGGCCTGTAGTGAGTGGTACCCGCCCTGCTTGGACAGAGGACCTGCAGCGGTCCTGATCCCCTGCCTGGGTCCCTGCCAAGCTATGAGACAGCTCCACGGTCCCTGGCCGAGCCTGGGCTGCTCAGGGATCACGCGATGCTTTATGCTTCATGAGGAGGCTGGGAGCCTGGGTGGGAGCCTCGTGGGAGCCCCTCCTCACCCACCACCCAGGATCCTGGACAAAAGTGCTGGACAGAAGCCCCTCCCCAGCTCAGTCCCTCCAAGCACAGGATTCCCTAGGGCGATCCTCGGGGACCCGAGCCCGTGATGGAGCTGGGCTGCCCGGCCCCTGTCCTCTGCAGCAGATGGTGACGCCCCCTCCCAGCCCACGCGGGGCTGCAGGCCTCTCCAACGGCCCCGGCGAGTGTCAGTGGGGCCTGTCCCGGAGCTGGAGAACGTGGAGGTCTTGTCAAGGGGGACTTCGGTTTCAGGCTGTGAGCTTCCTGGCTCACTGTGTGCTGGTTCCTCTGCGCAGGGCCTGCCGGGCAGTCCCCTCTCCCGTCACCCGCAGGCTCCCAAAGCTCCGTGTGACCTCTGTATTGTCCAGCCACAGGGTGAGAGGCCCAAGCCTGTCTTGGCTGAGGACAGGACTGACGGCCAGGAGAATGGCAGGCAGGGTCTGCGGGCCGTAGAGGTCTCCAGTGTGAGGCTGTTGAGAAAAACCGCAGTCCCGGGCATGGGGTTCCAGGGCTGGGGGGTGAGGGGGCTAGTAGGTGGGGGAGGGGTGGCCAGCTTTACACCCGGAGGAGCGTCAAGAAGGGTTCCAACCGGGACACCCACCCCCCATTTCACTGCAGTGGGAGTGGCGGGACCGGGCCTGCGGCCCTGCGTGACGGCCAGCGCGGCCCGACCGCCCCCCGACCGCTATCTTCCTCTGCTCTTTTTCCTGTTCTTTCCTCTTTTTCCCCCCAGAGCAGGTTTCCTCGTGATTATTGAGGTATTTATTTTTAAGTGAAAGCCCTTGGCATTCCTGTGCAGACAGACACTATATACAACCCTGGTTTTCTCTCAGCAGAAGTTAAAAATTATTCAACGCAGAATTCCTGGGCTGTGTTGCAGAGGCCGGCTGTACCAGGCAAAGGTTTCCACCGCATTCCGCCCGGCCAGGCCACGATAAAGCAGCCCCAGGAAGCTGCGCCTGCCGACGATTCTCCGCCACCGCCGTCCTCCCAGGGACCAGGTAGGACTGCGGCTTCCGGGAAAGCACCAGGGAGGAGTTGGTCTTGTGGGGTCTGGGTGACCACCTCTGCCTCTGACCGGGGCTGGCCGGAAAGCTCCCACCAACACTGCCGCCTTTCTTGCCAAGCTGTGGTCCAGCCCACGGTCTCCGGGATGTCCTGGTGTTGCCAGGGACGCTGAGGCCTTAGGGACCGTGGAGAGGTCCCCAGGCCATGACCCTGTGAGAGAGAGAGGGGGTCTTTGGGAGGGGCCGCGTCAGCTGAAGGGGTCTTACAGAAACTGGCGGTGCTCCTGCTGTTTGTTGGGGGATGGGGAGGGATTGTGGCCCAGGCACACCTTTGGGAGTGTTGGAAGATATCTGGGAAAGCTGGAGGGGCTCATGGGCCAATGCCAGCCAGGCAGGAGGCCTGAGGCCCCACGGCATGGTGACCTGTTGGAAATCCAGCCCCACTGGCTGCACAAAAAGGCCACAGGATGACCTACGGGCTCCCCGGCAGAATGGGGGTCTTGGACCTCTGTAATGGGTGTGGGGCTTTGAGCGCCGTCTGGAGAAGGGTGACTATTAAGTCCCTAGACCGTCCGCTATGACCCAGCGATCTCCGAAGATGACAGCCAGAATCCTGGGGAGTCAGGGAGGGAGGGAGCAAGACTGAAACCCTTCACATTCCTAGACAGGACAATGGCAGAAAGCACTCGCAAGGGAGCGGATTTATTCCATTTCACAAGACAGACGTATACCGTGCCCTGCCCTAAAGGTACGGAATTCGCGAGTGGCTGGAGTAGGGCGGCTTCCTCCTTCAAAGCTGAACTTGAACCCGCCGAGATTTGGAGCCCAGGTGTCGATGCAGCGTGTTTTGTCGGCGACACGCGGCCTAAAACATAGGACGGCTCCCCCGCGGGGCTGGGCCGTGAGCGGTCCCACGGCAAAACGTCAGAATACGGTGGAGACCACGCCTGCCCGGGAGGGTGGACTCGGGGTTGGGGTGTTAGACGAAGTGTGACCTCAGCACGGGAGATGGATGTTGTCCCTGGTCTCTGTCAGAAGAGGAGTTGGAGAGTGTGACAGTCACAGCAGGGAGCAGGTAAGCTCGCAGCCAGGGTTACTGCTGAAGGGACTCCCGGGCGTCACGGGCTGGAGCCTGACCAACCGAGTTTTATTTCATTTTCTTATCACAGCTCTATTTGCACGCAGTGTAAGTACGTAGCATTCCTGTAAGACAAACACAGCGCCGAGCACCCCGATGCCGTCCGGGACACAGCCCCTTCCCTGTTCCAGACGGTTCTTGCGCTGCTTACCTGCATCTGGGCAGCAACGGCATTGAACGGCTTCCGGCGTCGCAGGGTTAGGGATCATCTGCGGAATTCATCCTACGGAAGACGGGACTTATTCTTCCACCTCTCCCGCCCCCCACACTTGCACCCCCCGCGTTCCCAGTGGGGCTACGTCACAATCCAGGGTTAGATGTGCTCACTCCGGGCCAAGGGCAGGCCATGGTTACCGTCGCAGCCCACACATGTGTTGTTTTCCCTGGAGTTAATAATCGCCTTTCTTGCTTCGCGCTTGCTGTGTTCTCTGAACTCATTACTAATTCATCCTCAGTTCTTGCCAGTGGCTTAAATCTGAGCACATGGGGCATTCCGGAGGCAAACGCTCCAGTCCTGGTCAGTCCTCCTGGTCCGTGGTAGGGCTGGCGCCTCAAAATCTCCCTTGTGTTCAGCCTGAAGGTTCCCTTTGCTTCTCCTTGGTTGGATTTTCCTGGGTCTCATGTCTTTCTCTCTTAGTCCTTGTTCTGGTGAAGCACGTCCTTCAGCAGCTCTTTGCAAAAGGGCACACGGCAGACCCATGGCTTTAAAATGACTTTAATCCACTGTTGCTTGCTGACGTGACAGTCTGGCTGTGTACGCGACTCTGTTTTCCCTCCAAACTGTGAGTCCATTACCCAGTGCCTCCCAGGTTCTGATGCTGCAGTGGGTAGATGTGATGCTGTTTAGCTCCCGATCTGTGGTATGAAAACCAGGTTTTTTCCTTGCTGGAAGTGATTTGGGCCTTCTCTTTGTCCCCAGTGTTCTGACAGATCATGAAAATGACCTTGGTGTGGATTCTTTTCCGTCTCTTTTCCCAAGTGCCCCGTGACTCTTTTGGTCTGGGAATTCCTGTCCTTCAGTTCTAAGAAATTTTCTTGAATTATTAATTTTTAATTCTTTCTCTTTCTCTGTGTTCTCTGTTTCCTCTCCCTGTGGTACATGTTGGGATTCTGGACCTCTTAGACTGGTCTCTAATGACCTTTCTTCATTCCTTTTCCTGGTCTTCTGGCTTTACTTTCAAGGAAATTCTTTAATTCTGTGTTCCGACTCCTTTATTGAGCTTTTCACTTATTCTGAAATATTAATTTCCAGGAATTCATTTTGGTTCTCTGAATATTTATTTCTACAACTCTCTGATCTTTTACTGTGGTCAGAATATTTTATCTCTTTCAGGATATTAATGATTTTTTTTTAAGTTTTCCTCTCATACAGACCCTGGAGAAACACAGTAAATATATTTTTCCCCATATTTCCTTACGGTCACACTTAAATAGTATCAAAGTTAAATCAGAGTTGAATCAGAGTTAAGCACTCATAAATTGTCAAGAAAAACACAAGAAACTCTACAGAAGGGTGGGTACGGGCTCTGGCCTGGTGAGCCAACGACCTGACCCACGAGCACTCAGGCTGGAGAAAAGTTCAGTCACTATTTGTCAAGAAGGCAAAAATCAGACACGGGTCCATTTTCTGGGAGCAGAGCCCAGAGCAGGGGACCTGTGTAAGGAGTACTGGGGTAAGGGAGACCTCAGGGAACAGGGAAGCAAGGTCCAGTAGGGAAGGAGCTTCTGGCCTTGGAGGTCAGGCCAAGCTTCCCTACTGAGTATCCGTCATGATTTTGAGGGTAACCATCCCCATGAGATGGACAAGAGCCCTGGGCAGTGAGGGTTGTGCACCTGCCGGCAGGGGTCTGGGTGGGCACCTGGCTTCACTGGAGGTGTGGTGTCACTTGGGGGGAGGGACACCTTCGCACACCTGGAAAGCTGTAGGGGTGGGCGGCTCTCGTGTCGCAGGCGCTGGGGTCTTCGGAGACAGCGGTCTGTTCACGTCACCAGAATCAGGAGCATCTGTAAGGCGCCTGCAAGGAGGCATCCTGAGGTCCCCCCACAACACACGACGGGAGGCAGGGCGAGCCCCCCATGAGCTGTGCTGAGTGTGTGTGGTCTGTCCGCAGTGTGCTGCTGGGTGTCCTGGCCAGTCTGCTGCATCCCGGGTGGTGGGCGGGGTCTCCTGTCCTTGGCTCCTGCGTGCCCTTCCGGAAGGGGTGATGGTGAGCGCGACGCTCCCGTGTGCACGGACGGTATCCACGCTGCTGCTCAGGGAGGCGGGAGAGAGACCGGCTGGGAGCCGGCGGCACCTGGCGTCCTCCCTGCGAGCCCAGGACCTAAGCAGCCCCGAGCCGAGCCCTCCTGGCGCGAACTCCTGTGTTGGAATCAGAGTCTCAACTCCGGGCAGTGGTGGGAGGCAGCCCAAGGGACAACTGGCCGGCCCTGTACTGGAATGTCTCGCTTCCTACCCGCCTGATTAACCCTGGGTCGACCTCTAACTGTTTCTGCAGAAACCTGCCTCTTGGGCCCCCAGGGACCGGACAATGGCCTTTCCCTCTAACCCGTCGGCCTTGTGCCCATGTCAGCAGCAGGAACTTCGGGGACGCTCCCAATGTCTGTCTGTCTGTGACATGGGTTGACAGGCTAGGCCGGGGCTTCCCGGGACTGTGTGGACAAGCACAGAGTTTTCTGGAGTTTGGTCCAGTGGGTCATTGGTCTGGGGAGAAGGAAATGTCCTGGAATGTAGATTCTGTGTTTGGTTTCCCCAAAAAAGAACAGTTTGATTAATTCACACATCTTTGCTGTGAGTTGCCTTACCTGGTGCCTAGGAAAGCTAGTGCTTGGGAAGACGCTTAGGGCTGTCTCTCCTAAGAAACAGATGCCTCATGTAACAGCCAATTGAACATCAGCTCACCGGGAAATCCCAAGTCCCGGTTCACCCTCTCCCTGCACAGATCTTTCTCAGGCCTTCTCTGGCCCTCGCCACACGTGTCCCCATGCCGCTCTGAGAACTAGAACGGACCCGTCACTTCTCTCCATAAACCCTTCCTCACGTCCTGCTAACACCACAAACAACATCCGAGAGGGGCTGTCCTTGCCTCCCAGGACATCACCATGTGCCACCTCAGCAGATGAGGAGGCCTCAAGGGAGCAAAGGTCCCCGCACAGGCCGGCCTGAAGGTCGTGGGATCCAGGAGCTGTCGTCACACCCTGGGCATCTCTGAGGGCTTCTCGTGGCCGTGGGGGTGGGTGGTGTCTGGATAGGATAGGATGGTGCCAACTCTCTCTGGCATCCTGCAAACTGTGGTCACACAAGCACCTGGAGAAGGCATCCAGGTCACAGGCCCGCATTCACGCTTGTTCCCAAGAAATAGCCTTCAGAGGGAGAGCGTGGGGTTTGGCGGCAGGGGTGAAGCCCCACAGAAGGACTTGGGGATGACGGGGCCCGGCTGGAGAGCTCAACGGACCCTCAAGTCCCGGGGAGGAGGACACATGGAGGCTGGGGGCCAGGCCTGTGGCTGACATGGACCCAGTCAAGTCTCCCTAGTGCCACCGCAGGGTGCGTGTGTGGTTCCCACCGGGCCAGAAGGGAGTGGTGTGGGGGGGTGTGAGTGGGCCGCTTGACCCTAACCACAGTCCCTCCAGCAGCGTCCCTGGGGGCTGCTCCAGCCTGAGCCCGCACCAGCACACACCTGGGGCTCCGGAGGGTTTCAATGTCAAAGATGCGCTGGAAGCCTGGGAAAGCCCCCCCATGCCCCCCCCCATGAACCCACTTCCCAAGACAGGTGCGCAGCCTAGCGCCTCGGACCGGCTCGCGGGCCCTGCAGGAAGCCAGGCCCCAGGGCCGCTGTCCACTCGGGCCGCCCTGCTGAGAGGGCCCAAGGCTGCCCGGGACATTTGGGTCATGAGACCTGCGCCCTTACACCCCCTCCACAGCCCCCTGGCTAGGGACTGAAGGGTCTTGCCACCTCCGTCCCCAGGGAATGGGGTGGCCCTGGCCACGGCAAGCTAGTAAATGCTTAACAGCTGGCCGGGGCCTGGGCCTGGGGCAGTGGGGGTGGGGGGTGCCCAGCTGTGGCATTTGTCCCTCTCCACGGTGTCAACCCACCACAGGTCTCCAGCGTGCAGGGTGCAGCCAGTGAACACCGAGCTGGGGAGAGACGCGGATGGTCTTCCAACAGGAGCACGTCCCAGACGCGCTCCTGTCCCCCTCGCGTGGTGGTCGTGCGTGGGATGGGTGCCCAGGTCAGAGAGCAGGGCCTCGGGGCTCCGGGGGTCTGTGGCCCAGGGGCGATGGTGTATGTCCGATCCTGTCCTGAGGGGCCTTCTACGGCCCCTCCTAAGAGCACGTGCGCCTGCAGAGGGAACTAAGGGGATGCGGCCGGACCGCAGCGTTGTGTCCACACACACCCTCTGAGGCCAAGACAGACATTTATTCCCTGGTTCTCTGTGCCCTGGGGGGGGCAGCTGGGGGCTGGGGATGGTGGGGGGAAGCAGGCAGCCCTGGAGGCTCTGAGCTGAGCAGAGGCTGTAGGACACACGCGTTTGGGGGGCGATGAGTGGAGAACCGGGGACCCCCGTGCCCTGGGGAGGGTGCTATGAGGTCCACACCAGGTAGACAGGCTAGGCTGGCCCATGGGGGACAGCTGTGGCCACCCTGTAGCAGAGCGGGCGGGGTCAGAGGGGGCTGCAGGGGCGAGGGGCTGCAGGTGGCCTGCGGGGTGTCAGCTGACAAGCGCCAGGAATGCTGGGCCCCGAACAGTCTCGAACAGTCTCGGTCCAGGGGCTGCTAGAACGTCCCCCTGAGCCGTGACTCTGAGCACTGCCAGACAGTGAAGGGGAGCACAGAGCCCGGGGTCGGGGTCTCCGCTTTTGGGGTGCAGGCCTGGACAGCCGTTCCCGGGGGAGGGTGTGGCACAGGGCTGAGGCAGCTTGCTGGAGGAGTCCAAGTGCAGAACTTGAAGCTTGGGGGATGTGAGCAGACACCTGCCTTCCACGGAGGGCTGGAAGGGGGTGGGGCGGGCTCTGGTCGGGGGTGGGTGGGGGGGCTCTGCCCAGGCAAGGTCTCGTGAGACAGACGGAAGGGCGGACCCTTTTTCTGGTGGGACTGGAGCCTTCCCCCCTTCATTTGTCTGGGTTAATTCAAGAGCAGGTGCAGATCTCCAGCAAACAAAGGTGCCGCCCAGACGTGTTAACCCTTTCGCCGCCGATCTGCTCGGCACTCTGGGGGCAGGGTAGCAGACCTGTGGGGGTGGGAGGGCCAGAGGCCCGGCCTGCCCGGAAGGTCAGTGAGCCCTGGATCCTTGACCTCAAGCCCCTCTGTAGGGATAGCGGACCTCACTCCTGCCGGCCGGCTGGGTCCAGTCCAGCCTCGGAGGGGACCTGGGCGGCCCCAGCCCAGTCCCTCTGCAAGCTCACTCACACCAGGGCCTCTGGAGCCCGTGCACCTGTCCGCGACCCCGCAGCCCCGCCTCTTCTTGGCTTTTCCAGCGAACAATGCGGGCAGGGCGCTTTGTGGCGGCCTCACCCTGGGGACTGCGCTAGTCCTGGGAGGGTGGGAGGGTGCCAGTGGGTGGGAAGCTTAGCTTTGCATAAGGAAACCCGAGCCCCACCAGGTGCTGGAGACAAAGGCCTGAGGCCCGCCCCGCCCCCGGCGGCTCTAGGGGGCGGATCCTGGGGGGGGTGTCTCCGCGCTCCCCCCTCTCCTCGGGCCTCTGCGCCCACGCCCACTGGGGGGGGAGGGGAAGGGCAGGGACTGGGCATAGCCAGGCCAGGACGTGAGCGCGGAGGGGTCTAAGGCCCCAGGTTGCCCCAGCTTCCTGCCCAACCTCTGGGCGGCCCCCTCCCCAGCCGCGCAGGCCGGTGTCTGTGGACTGAAGGGGAGCTTGGAATAGGACAGGCAAGCTTGCTGGTCACATCACATCTCTGTGTCCCCATCACCAAATCGATCCCTGGGGTCGGTTTCGCAGAAGAGGGCAGGTGCCTCCCAGGAGCGAGTGTCTCAGCTCTACCTCGGCCTCCTGCTGCCCCTTCCGCAGCCCTGTGTTGGGTCCTGGGGCCTGTGGTCCTCCCCTCGCCAGCCCTCTGCAGTGTCTGTTGCTGTGGTCCTTCTGGGGTCTCGTGGCGGGGGGGGGCGCTCTGGGACCCCCGAGCCTGACTGCAGGAGCAACCCCCTGGAGGCTTTGGGGGCCTACGGAGGAAGGGGCTTCTTGGAGAGAGGATGGCTCCAGCCCCCACTGGCCCGCGTCAGGGCTGCGGCACAGCCTCCGGGCCTGGGTTCAGATCCCTGTGACCTTGGGGAAGGGTTCAGGGCCTTCTGTCACAGGAGCTGACAGAGGCCTTTGGGGGGGCACAGCAAGCAGCCGTGGGAAGGGGGCTGGGGTCTCCCTGGCCTCTCGGGCACGGCCACCTTCCCAGGGTCAGGTGCGCCCGCTGCAGCCCCTGCTCTCCTGGGACCCCTCCGACTCCTTCCTCCTCTGGGCTCCACACACTCATGCCGGCACACACGCGTGTTCAGTAACACGTGCACGCGGTCCCACATCACCCCTGCTCACACGCACACAGGCGCGCGCACGTGCACACACACGGAGGAGGGCCGTGGCGCTGGTGGCCAGCGTCGCAGGCTGTCCTCTGGCCCCGTTCTCAAGGGTAAGCCACCCCGAGTCCCGTTCAGCTCATTTCCAGACATGCGTGCCCCTGTGGCCTTCCCACCTCCGGCTCGGCTCAGGCGCCCTGGGAGGGGGCAGGCGGCCTGGATCAGCCCCACAGAGAAGCTTGAGGCCGCAGGCTCTGCTCTCCCGAGTCCCGTCAGGACCGGAGCGGTCTTGACCCGCTGCCAAGCTCCCTGGCCGGCCAGGCCAGGCTCAGCTCACCCACACGGGCTCCACCTGGCTACATGCCCAGAGCGGCTTCCTGCTTTCCACCTGCTCCAGGAACAGGGCGTGGCCCGTCCTCCCCCCGCCGGGTCTGACTGCTTCCGGGCCCTTCCATCACACTCTGGATGTCGGCAGCCGTGTTCTCTGGACAGGCAGTGGGGGAATCTGGGAGACACGGAGGGGGAGGGAGCCCAGGCCACAGGGGCACGCAGGAGGGTCCCCATCCCGACTGAGACAGCTCCCTCCCCACCAGGGGGATGGCCGTGGCTTTGCTAGTCTGTGGAATGCGGTGAATTTTCCAGAAAGCTGGGTTTAAACGCGTGCGATTTCAAGGAAGCACCCTTCACCCCAGGACCGTGTCCTCCCCGCCGACCGGTGCTACAGCCTGGTCTGCCTGCTAAGATGACAGGTGCTGGCTAGGAGCATTTCTGAATGACCTTTGTATCAAACACATGCTAGTCGCCGGCGTCCTGGACGGTGGGGCCAGACCTGTGTCTTCTGAGGGGAGGGACAGGCGTGGTGGGCTCTGGACATTTGGGGGACGGCGGGGCCTCCCGCCTCGGAGTGGTGAGGGCACACAGGCGTCGTGCCTTCCCGAATGCTTTATTCACTGCAAAGCAAAGTTCATCACAATTACGGAGCAGAGTTGGGATCCCAGACTCCATGACGTTTCACCATGTGATTAAACCTGGCTCCTTACTCGGCGCGCAGAGCAGGACAAACCGTACCGGCAAACCAGTAACCGGGGCAGGACGTTAACACGGCCAGCGCGCAGTCTGTGTGAGGGCGGCAGCAGAGACGGGGCTGGGCCGGGCGCAGGTCAGCCCTCGGGGGCCCGTCCTGCGGCTGACATTTGAGCAGGGAAGGACCTCCCGAGGGTCTCGGTTCTGTTCAGGGCCTTCCGCGGTGGCTGCCTTTCTAAGGGTCAGTGTCTGAGGAATCTGACGGTTTGCTGCAAAAATCCTCCCCTTTAACGGGACGACTCAGTCTTCACCCCGCAGCTCCCCTCTGCTCCTGCCGGCTACCAGTCTCCGGGGGACCTGGGCATCCTGGGGTGCCCTGGGGCAGGGCTGGTCCTGTCCACAGCCTCGCCGCCGGGCTCGCTGCTCGACACGGGCTCCTGCCTGACACCGAGACTCTGTTTTGCCCCCACATGAGGAGTCTGTGGGTCAGGACCCCGCTCATGGTCCGGCTGGCCTCACAGTTCTCCCCTGCTTGGGGTCCTCCCCGGACAGGGTGCAGGCAGCCCCCCAGGAGGTCACCAGCGGCCCTGCCCTGGCTCCCCAGAATCCGGCTTCTGGGGCTCGGCGGGGCGCCCCGGGTGGGGGCAGCTGGCCCAGGCGGAGAGCGGCCCTCAGGAGGATGTGGTCTCTAAGCCAGCAGGACCTGCGGATGAAAACTTCGACGTTTTACACGCAGAGGGGCTCCATTTCTGTTCCCAGCCTGTGCACAGCGCCGGGCCTTAGCCCCGAAAGCAAAGCAGCGTTTCTCACAGCTGCGGCTCCCGGCTCCCTCCGGGACCTCTTCTTGGCCACCGGCTGTGGCCACCCTTTGCAGCTGCTCAGGCTTGAGGCCCTTACTTGGGACTCGTTTTAGAAAAGACAAAAGGCGGGGGGGGGGGGGTCCTTCACAAAGGGAGGCTCCAGGGAGGTAGAGCCAGGGCCCTCCTGCCTTCAGGCTTCTCGGGGCACCTGCACCGAGAGGGGCCCTTGAAGGGGGGCGGGGCGGGGCTCCGGGTTAACCCTGACCCTGTGAGACAGACGACGCAACTCCGCCAGCAGCCTGTCCGTGAATTTTCGTTTTGTTCCCGTGTCTTCCCGCGCGAGGGTTCTTTGGAGGGTTGTCCTGTCGCGGGTTTATATCGTGTTCTAACGACTTCTCCATCTCAAGGTCATGAAACACGCACCGCGGTCGTCTCTGTAACACTGAGGTCTTCGTGTCCTCCTCTGAGGCTTCTCTGTGTCTGTGTCCCTGCCCCATGCTCTCGGCCAGCTCCCCCTTTTCTTGCACGGAGTCCCTCATCTGTGAGTCTGTCTGGTCCTCACCCAGATCTCCCAGATCTGCTGGACTCGAGGACCCCCCCCGTTGGACCCTGTCAGGGCCAGGGTCCCTTGCAGATTTGTCTCCGTGGGTTTTGCCCACTTTCCTTTCCTGATGGATGTTGGAATGAGCGGAGCTGGGCTGGTACTGGCATGTGAGAGACTTGGGGGAGCAGGTGTCTCGACCACTGGGGCACAGCGGCCTGGGGTGAGCTGACGCCCGCCCAGCTCTCGCCACCCCCGGCTGCCTCCCGGTCCGCTCTGGCCCTGCAGAGCCCCCCTCCAGGAAGCATCTCACGACTGCCCCATCTGACGGCCAAGGCCAGCGCCCATGCCCCTCCCGGCTGCCCCAGATTCCCTGTCCAAGGCCCAGGGTCCGAGCTGGTCTTCTCTGGGGGTCCCTCAGGCCAAGAACACAGAAAGCCTCACTTTGCAAACAGACAGAAACACGGAGGCCCTTGCCGGGGGAAGCCCCTCTGCACTGCTCTTCTGAGGGGCCAGAGCAAGGCTGCGACCCCAAAAGCCAACACAGTTTCTCCTCCCCTGGTACCAGCCGACGTCCCGAGGAGGGGAGAGGCCCGGGGACACTGAGCGTGCACCCTTGCATGCATGCCCGGGTCACCCAGATGTACTTACACGCCTGCCCACCCGCTGGCATTTCTGTGCACGGGATGCCCACCATGAGCGAGACTGTCCTCATGAGCCCTGCCCACATCCCACCTCCCAGCCCTGACCTCAGTCCGCGCGGCATCCAGTCAGGTCCTGTGACCCCAGCCAAGCCCCTTGCAGATGCTCCCGGAGTCCAACCCGGGTGTTCACAAGCACTCGCAGGCACTCACACGTGTACGCATGCCCGCGGCCCCAAACCCCCCGGGGCCTGCCCGGAGCCTGGTGTCCAGGCAGAGGAAGAGGCCAGTCCCCCAGAGTGCTCTGGGGACCGCACCCTGGATGGGAGCCGTGCCCTCGGAGAGCAGGACAGATGACCCGGAGCCCGAAGGGGTGGATAGGACCTCTTCGGCGGATGTCGGGCGACGGGCGCGCTCAGGGGTCACACTTTGTAGGTAGGTGCAGGCTCCTTCCTTCTGCCAGGTCCCCTCCTTGTGGGGTGAGAGACTACCCTGAGATGGAGGACCCCGCATCAGACCCCAAGGAGGGAGGACCCCCTCTATGACAGAGAGAAGGAAAGGCAGCCGGAGCCGGACCCCGGGTGACAGCCGAGTGACAGGGTGTTGGCGATGTCGTCTCTACTGCTCTACCCGGAAACAAGACCTGGGTGCCCTGGTGCCATCCCCGTGCCTCCAGGTGTCCAGGCAGAGCTGAGGGACACGTGAGGCTCCGGGAGTCTGTAGTGTGAGATCCGAAGACAGGAGCCCCTGGGGGTGCAGCCGTGTGGGCTGTTGGGGCAGGAGGCTGTGTCCCGGGTTGTGCCCTGGGTGGGCCAGTAAGCTCCAGGGTCTCACCCCTTGGGCAAGTGGGGGGACCCTCCTGGGCCATGGATGGGCCCGGGCCTGCTGGTTCACCGGGGCAGGGTGACAAGACAGGCGAGCTGCGCAGAGAGCCCAGCCCAGAGCACACCCCAAGAGCGATGCGTGTCCCCATGGGGGGCTTGTGGAGCTCTGCGGGGTGTGAACCCAGAGCGGCTGGGGCGGGGGTCTCTGCCCATCAGGCCGGGAGCCGCCTGCCGGGGGCAGGTCTGACCCTCAGCTGAAGAAGCCCAGGGAACCACCACGGGCCTGCTGGGGACAGCAAAGCAGCCAGGGTGATGAGCTTAGGGAACCCTCGGGCGCACGCCCCCTCTCAGGCAGCAGAGTGAGGGTGAGAAGGACCCCTCGGAGCAATCCAGGCATCAGGACCGTCTCCTGGGTCCCCTGGTGCCCTCTAGTTCACCCCGAAGTCCCAGGTCTGCGGGACACAGTCTCCGTGGGTGCCTTCAGCCTCCTCACATGGCCGAGGCAGGAGAGTCCCGGACAGACTTCGTCCTTGGAAGACCTGGTGCCCAGGTGGCATTCATTAGCCGAAGCCCGTGCCGTGCCGTGCTGTGCTCGGCCCTGGCCACGGCGGACAAGAGCCCGCAGGGGACGACGAGCACAGGATAGCCCCGCTCTGCCGTACGTCATGAAGTGGAGCCCAGAGCACTTACTGCCCTGCTAGGACATGGTGCTCCCCTAAAGTCAGCCACTCCGTGTGCCCGCGCCTTGAAGGCCTCTGCCCCACCCCGTCCTTGACCGCTGCTCGGGACTGACCTCCAGGCACATGGTCCATTTCTCCAGCTTTCGTGGCTGCACTGCCTGGCTACTTCCAGAAGCCAACGTGGCCGTGCGGCCAAACTCTGTCCTCAGCACAGGCCATGGGCTCCCGCCTTCACCCCACACAGACAGAAGCCCCGGGGCACGGTCTGCCCAGTCTCCTGACACCTGGCCCAGGAGCAGCCCCTGGCAGGCCAGGACACCCATCCGTCAATCAAACGGGATGGAGGGTCTTCACGAGGCTCCCACATCCCTGGGACCCTGGCCCAGCCCCCACCCTATTCTGGGGGTGCTGCGGCGGCTGGCAGAAATGGGTGGGGCCGTGGAGGCCCACACCCCCCCCCCGGTGAGATGCCGGGGTCCCCCAGGCACTGTATAGGGTCATGTCCCAGGCCTTGGTTAGACCAGAGGCCCGTGGCATCAGGGGGAGAGGCAGTCCCTCCCACGAAACAGGTGTGGGCACAAAGGGGCCTGTGCTGCCCCCCAGACCCAGGGCGGGGGCAGGGTCCTCTTCCAGTGAGGCCTTGACCTGCCCCGTCTCGCTGGGCAGGGCATTGGCCTGAAGTCACTGTCATCGAAGCAGCTGTGAGCTTCTCCCTCGGACTGTCCCCACTCCCTCTCCTCAAGCCCCCCCAACCCGTGTCCCCCGCCGGTCCTAACAGGCCTTCCAACACCCTCGCGCTGCTTGCCGTGCCCACACAGGTCTCTCTGCTGGGCCCCTGGACCCCCGCCTCCGTGACTGACCCCACGTCTGGCCTCCTGGGCTGCAGCCCGTGAGACCCCCAACCCCTCACGGCTCCCCGGACGTCAGGGCCCGTCTGTACTGTTCCTCCCTGGCCTTGGCAGCCCCTGGGGCCGACCCAGCGAGACGCTGTGTGGTCTGTGAGCCCCACTCCTCCCCTCCCTTGGCAGCTTCTGCCAGGGCTCACCCCTGGCTCCTGGGCCCCAGCCCGTGTCCTCTCCCCTGCCCCTCCTCAGCTCCCTGCTGACAGGCTTCGGGAAACACGCAGTCCGGTGGCCTCTCAGACTGGGGGTCAGGCCGGAGCCTTCCCTTGGGGTCAAAGCTGTGCTCCTAGCCAAGGGGAGCCCCACTGGACCTACCTGGGGCCCCCGGGGCCTCCCAGGGTCCACATCTGTCCCCATTGTGCCAGTCCCCTGGGTTCCCTGGGGCGCCGCCCCCCATCTTTAAACAAAACCCTCCTTGGCCACAGCCTCTGGCTCCCGCCTGTTTCTCCGCGGCTCTGCGAACAAAGCCTTCACTACCTCTGGAAGCCGCGGCTTGGCTCCTCCCTCCTGCAGCCAAGGTCACAGTGACCTTCTCCCACTGGTCTGGCCTCCACGTCCCCCTCCCCTCGTGCTGTGCTTGATGCTACGGGGACCCGGGCTCCCCCACCTCTCCACCAGCATCATGTCCGCCTCCCGCGCCTCCCACGGACATGCAGGCCCCGGGCGGTCCCCAGGCCCTTCCTTCCGGGCCACTAGGCACCAGACATGGGCCCAGCCGGGGATGCGGGCTTCCCGGGCTAGAGTCTCTCAGTGTCTTGGAAGGGCCCAATGAAGCCGTGGCAGAGCCGGGCCCCATGACGGCAGCCCCTACCCACAGTCCGAGCACCACGGGCCGGGAGGGCCAGAAAAGCCCTGACCCTTCTGCTCGGGGCGACCGGGGCGACCTCTCAGGGCCTTGTGCAAAGGACGCAGATTCCTTCCCTGCTGCCGTCCTCACATTTTGGGGACCCAGGATTCCGGTGCTCTTCCTGCCAAGTGAGAGTGTCAAAGGGCATCGATTCTCTTCTCATCTCTCTCTCGTGGGAGCAGGTGCCTGGGTCACCGACCCCCCAGGGCTTGGTTTGGGTGGCCCTCACGTCCCAGTTACCTGTCCAGGGCCACCCCCTGCATGTTTCCTGACCCCCAGCCCTGCCTCAGATTTCCACTGCCCCCCCCACCCCGCCGCCAGCCCCCCTGGCCCGGCTCCCGCCGCCCTCACTCCCAGGGACCCTGCGACCCTGGCCCAGCCCCACCGGCTTTGCCCTCTGCTGCCCACCAGTGTCGGGCCCACCCGGGGAGCAAGTCGTCTGAACGGACTGTGCATTTCCTGCCGACCGACCCAGAGTGTGGGCGCTGGTCGGGTCGGCCGTGTCAGGGGCGGGAGACAGCAAGCTCGGCCGCTGTGGGGCGTCACTGGTAGGAAGAGCGACCGGCGAGACCCCTGGTGGTTCCTGGGATCAGGGGGCTACCTAGTGGGTTTTCCTTCAGGGGATAAAATGTCCTGGAACTCGAGGCAGACGGAGGTTGCCCAGCATGGTAAGGGCACCAAATGCCACGGAGTTCACTCCAAAACGCTTTGTTTTGTGTTATGTGAATTTCACCTCAGTTACAAAATACTCCCTGGTAAACACCCCCCCCACCAGATCCCATTAGACTACGACCCAGGTGCTGCTTGGGGCCACTGGGCCCTCTCAGCCCTGCGGCTGTCCCCCACCCTTTCTGATTGAGAAAGGCCTAGAAGGCTCAGCTGGGGAAGGCATCTGTGCCCCTGGAAACAGGGGAGCCAGGCCTCCCCCCTCCGCTGCCGTGTGCATCTGAAAAACAAGCCTGCTTGGTGCCGGGCGGGCGGTCCCAGAGCACAATCAGACTCCAGCGAGTGGAAAAAGATGGGGGAAATTTTCTTGAGCCCTGTCCCAGGAGGCAGCCTCAGGCGTCTCCGTGACACTTTTCTGCCTTTGGAGACCAATTACCGAGGTGCAGGGGGAGAGCTGGGCCCAGCGGCCTCGTTAGCTTGCTTTCTCCGTCGGCGGGAGCCCAATGAGGGCGGCTGAGCCACGGCCCAGGCACCTCGGCCGGACCCCAAGGACCTGGAGGTGCAGAAGGAGCCTCGCCAGGCCGGGGCCCCCAGATGGGGTCAGGGCCCTGCCAGTGGGAACCAAGGGCCCCTCCCTGGGGGTCAGGGTGCCCAGTGGAGCAGGACAGCCGAGCTCCCTCCCTGCCATGGCAACAGCCCAGCCGAGGCCTCCCTTTCTTGGGGCCCCTGGTTGCATCAGGCCGGTGGCCCCCTGGAGGCCCCAGCAGCAGTTTAGGTGTGGGGTGTGTCCCGCCCCGGATGCCCGGCCTCCCGGCCCAGGCTGAGCCCACCGCACCGCTGGGTTCTGCCCCCCCCCCCAGGAGTGCCCCAACACCCCCTCCCCGGCTGCCGCCTGACCTGATAATACAGGGAGTCTGGATGGTTCTGTCTCCGTGGTCTGCAGTCTGCTCAGACTTGACTGGGGCGAGGCCAGACCAGAGACTGGTTCCGGAACAATTTCCCAGACAGGCCACTGATCCCCTGGAGGCCTCTCGGGGAAATCCCAGAGCAGGAGCCAATATCCATGGCCTAACCTGGCCCCTCGCCAACCCCCCCCGGGAGCAGGAGAGGCCAGGGGGGGCAGCCCTCGGCCCCCTCACCCCCGTCAGCCCCTGAACCGGTACCTCCATGGCTCCTCTTCTGAAACTTGTCCCTCTCCTGAAGGCCCGAGGAACTGCCTCCCCATTCACCTGGAAGCGGAAGACCCGAGGCCTTACTTCTGCTTGCCGGCAGACAGGCCTCTGTGGGGAGCGCCGGCTACGGCTCCTGCAGCCTCCCCCGGCTCAGGGCCTCTGTTCCCCGAAGGGCACCCGGACAGTAAGGAGAAGGCCCCGGCATCCCTGTCTTCTCCCCAGAGATCACCCCACATCCCGCTTGACCGGCCCCTGAGCGCCCTGCAGTCACCTCTGAATCTAAGTCAGGACAGGGGACAAGGCCTCTTCGCAGCTGGACCCTGGGAGGAGGCCCCATAGGACAAGCCCCTGCAGGGAGAACAGGACAGAACCATCCCCCGGCGGGACCCCAGGGAAAGGAAGGAGGAGGGGCCCACTACCCAGAGTGACCTCCTCACTGACCCTGCCTGACCTTCTCACTTATGTCACCTGACCGCATGACTGACCCCTCCTGACCCTCTCACTTACCTCATCGGACCGCATTGGCCCCACCCGACTTTCTTGCTAACCCCACTTGGCCTCATTGACTTCTCACTGGCCTCATCTGACCTCCTTGCTGACCCCATTCGACCCTTTCCCCCTCCCTCCTCTGACAGGGATTTCCTGACCTCACTTTCTGCTAGCACCGGGACACCTGGGGGCTCATGGGGCTACAGCCTGCTGGGGGAGTGGGGTGCCCCAAGTCCCCGGGGCTAACTGGAGGAGAGGCCGCATGTCTCCCCCCGGGGAAGCCACCAGGATGGGCTGGGCTGTGGCTGGGAGTGAGGGTCCGCTGGAGCCAGATGGGGCAGCCCGTGGGGCAGGGTGGTCTCCGCTCTCTGCCCCGGGCCCTGGGAGCCACTGAGAACACTGCATGGGAGCCCGAGAAGCCACAGCAGGGGGAGGCCGGCAGCGGTCCCGATCCCTGCCAGGTGGGGTTGGGACGGCAGACAGTGGGCCCTCCCACTCGTGACGGGGACCGTGGCTGGAGGACGCAGCTCGGGGGTCGGGGAGGCCCAGAAGGCACCCCAACCACTGCAGCTGAGCCAGACCAGGAGGGGTGGGGGGCTGGCCTGAGCATGAAGGGGCCGCACACCTCCCTGCTGGCAGGGCCCTGCTGGCCCAGGACCCCACTCAGAGCATCGCGTGTGGGAGAGAAGGGGGCGTCCCCTGGAAGCCCGCTGTGCCCCCAGCGCAGCCTGAGAGCGGGTGGGCAAGTTTCCCACAGGCTGCGAGCCCCACCCTCTCCCCAATCTGAGAATTTTCACTCAAATTAGATGCTAAGCGAGCCCCAGCTGGTGATTTGGAATGCAAATCCGAACCACTGCATGGAGGCCTGGGGGCAGGGCTGGGCGGCAGGGGCCAGAGCGGGGTCTCCCCAGGCCCCCCCAAACCTGTTGGAGGCCTGGAGCGTCGGCACCTTCCAAGGGCCCTCCCTGCAGACCCATGGACCCCGGCCTCCGAAAGGCGCTGGCCTCCTGCTCCCTCCTGCTCCTGCTCCTCCCACAGGGCCGCCCCAGAGGGCGGGGAAGCAGGGAGGCCAGCGCCAGGCTCGGCTCCAAGGCTGGTCACAAGCTCAGCTCTGCCCTGCACAGTTCCGCCCCCGCAGCGTCGCTGGTGCCTGGCGCCTGCCCAGAAGCGGATGCTGTTGCGTCCTGAACCCAAGACCCTCCCTTGTCCTCTGACCCCAAAGTGCTGGCCTGGGGCCACGGGCACCCCCTTCCCAGTTGTGAGCACCCCTGAAGTGCCCCTCAAGGCCCAGACGGAGCGGGCAGTCCAGCATCACACCTTCACTCACTCACTCACTCACTCACTCATTCTGCAAACGCCATGCTTGGTCTCCGGGTTAGCCCTGAGTGGCCCAGACTCCAGCCCGCTGGCGAGCCCCCCTAGACCGTGCACACCGCTGGCCGGACCATGCTGGGGGGCATGTGGGCCGGGCTCCCAGGTAGCAGGTGGTGTGGGCCTCCCCATGGTGGACATGCACAAAGAGGCGGACAGGGCAAGGGGGTCACGAGGAACCCCAGAGAGAGGCCGGAGGGGGTGCAGGGGCTGGGGCAGGGGGATGCGGGCCAGGGTGGGGAGGGGAGAGCAGGGGACAGTGTGTCTCCACTTGCTGCCAGTGGAGCTGAGCCTACAGGCTTTGAGGCCATTTGCAGGGGCCAGGTGAGGTCACAGCCCGGACCCGGGAAAGACAGTGGTGGCTGGAGCGGGCAGTGACACAGCCCCCAAGGACCTCCAGGCCTGAGTGAAGGTACAGGAGCTCTCCTGAAGGCTGGAGCTGGACAGAGTGCAGCAGAGGGACGGGAGGCCCCTGGTGGACATGGGGACAGACGGGTCTGCCCCTGCACATGGGGTGGCAGGCAGAGTGTTCAGTCTGGGGTCCGGAGAGAGTATGAGGGAGGGGAACAGAGATCACAGATGGACTGGGGCCTGGCCAGGTTCAAAGGTCAGGAGAGCCCAGGGACAGGAGAGGAAGCCCAGTGGGAGAATGGCTCCAAGCCGGAGAGGGTGACCCTGGTGTCAGAAGGTCAAGGGCCATGGCTGAAAACCGAGCGCTAGGTGTGGGGAGGAGGATTCCGGGGGAAGTGGGCAGCCCGCGGGGCTCACTCTCCACCCAGAGGCCCCCAGCAGCTTGGAGAACCGATGCTACCCATGCGGGGCGGGGGAACCAGACGCAAGCATGGTGCAGAGTAACCAGGGAACAAAATACAAATGTCAGGGGAGGACAGGGAACTGCTTTTCCCTCCAGGAGAAGAGCCACGAATGAAAAAAGTTGCCATTCACGACACCAGTGAGCAAAGCCAGAGCCACCGTTAAACGTGAGACAGGCAGGGGTCTCCGGCACCTATGTGGGGGGCTTTGTGCGGAAGGACAGGCCCGGAAGCTTCAAAGGGGTCTCAGCAGTCAGGGAGAGGCTGAGGAATGTTCCGGACCTGCTGAGACTAGGGGACCCCACAGCTCAGGGCAACGCGTGGTCCTGGGTCAGATCCTTTGGGAGGACAGCACTGGGACAACTGGTCAACAGGGCGTGAGACCAGCCCGGAAGGCGTCAGAGACGGCGCGGTGGGGGGGTGGCGGGGAGCAGGATTCCGCAGACTCCGTGGCTGTGCGGTGCTTTGGCTCGGCCGGCGTTGGTGGCGGGGGGTGAGGGCCAGCCAGCAACTCACCCTCAAATGTCCTAGAAAACAAAAAGTCCCAGTACTTGCGCCCAAATCCACGTGCGGAAGCCTCGTCCCTCGGCGCGTTGGCAGCCGGAAGGGGCTGTGGGAGGAGGTCTGCTGAGACGAGGCCAGGACGGTGGTCCCCGCGGCGGGACTGGCATCCTTATAAGGAGAGAGACAGAGGGACCTTCCCTCTGTGTGGACTCTGAGACGAGGAGCCGTCGGCACACCAGGACAGGGCCTGGCCAGACGTCGCGTCTCCTGGCACCTTGATCAGGGACTGAAGGCCTGGGGACTGTGGGAAACAAATGTGTGAGCCACCCAGCGTGCCCGATCTGTCGGGGCAGCCCGAGACCACTGAGACAGCACTGTCCTTGAAATTTTTCTCTAAGTCCGAAATTATTTCAAAATAAAAAGGGAAAAGATGCCAGGAAGGAAAGACTAAGGGCAGAACCAGGGCTGGGCCGTCCCCAGGCTGCGGGAGGCCTGTGCAGGGGAGGGGCCTTCCGGGAGTGGGGGAAGCTGGTAGGACCCGTGTTCCGAGGCACTGTGGAAGCCGGCAGTGCCGAGGGGATGGGAACGGGGTCGGGGGTGGCTGTTCCGGACACCACTGAAGAATGAGGACCAGAGGCTCTAGAGATGCAGCTGATGGGCGAGGAGGCCATGACGGGGGGGGGGGGGGGCAAAGGAGGGGGCTTGGAGGGCCCAGCTGCCGCATGGGGTCAGGCTTGGAGGGGTCTGGGAATCCAGAACCCCAAAGGGGTGAGTTTGGGGGCTAGAAGGTCATCGGGTGCTCCCCCTGAGCGAGGCAGAGCCCCGGGAGGTCTGGTGTGAGACCCCCTGGGGGCCACATATCCACTGGAGGTCCTGGCTGCTGCCTGAGCCCCAGCCGTGTGGCAGAGAACTGAGGGCCTCCGTGGGTCTGCGCTGAGTGCAGTCTGGGTTCCAGCGGGTTCCCGCACAGCCGGGGGTGCTGGGGGTCCTAGGGCTCCCTAGCCCAGCCGGTTCCCAAGTGTAAGGCTCCCTTTGCGTTTGGAGGCTGGGGGCCTCCTAGACCAGGCCTCCTTTCTTGAGTGCTGGGGCGGTGGGGGGATGCGCTGACGCCCATGGAGGGCTCTCGGGGGCGACACGACTTTCCTGAACCTCCAGCTCCGGCCAAGGGCAGGGGATGAGGCCCAGATATCTGTCTTCCCGGGCAACATGTGACCTCGGCTTGGCCACACCCTGTGTGTGTGGGGAGCACAGACGCCTGGTCCTGGTCCACATGTCCCCCAGGGCCTTCCGCTCTTGGTGTCTTCCTGACAGGCCACCGAGTCACGGGGCCTGGCCCCACCTAACAGCGCCAGGCCGTGGGCTAAGCCCAGCCTGGCATGGGCCATGCAGGGCCTGAGAGGACAGGAGCCCCAGCCCCACCCAGCACCACCCATGCCCCCAGGGGCAGGTCGAGGGCAGGATCCCCCGCCCCAGTCTGGAGCTGCTCAGTCCTAGCAGGGCAGGCCGGGAGCCACAGCTGAGAGGGGGCGGCACCCCACTCCGGGCCCTGCTCAGCCAACATCATGGGCCCACGGACTCAGGAGGAGCCAGGATTCAGGGTCCCGCCAAGTCCCGCGTAGCACCCCAGCTGCCCCCAGGCTCTGGCCTCCCCTCTGTGGCCAGCGCGAGAAAGGCTGGAAGGAAGGGGCCACACAGGGTCCGCCGGGCCCTCAGGCTGGCCCCACTGGAGGGCCCCCATGCCCAGGGCCTTCGGATCACGGCCTGAGAGTCCTGGGGCACCCGGCACCTCGAGACCCGCCCCCCACGGTGAAGGCGGAGGTCCTGTCAGGTCGGCCGCACCGCGCAGCGTTCCCGGGCATGGTTGAGAGCCACCGCCGCAGCTCTGGTGGCCCCCACGCTGCCCACAGGGGAGGGCAGGGCCCACGGTTGCCTGTCGGCCCGTCCCCAGCATTTGCGTGGATGCTGCCCCCGTTCTCTCCGGGGCCGCCCAGCGACCCGTCAAAGACGCCTGTCGGTGACGCTGAGATTCACAGCTCTAGGTGACAGCGCTGGGGCCTCCTCAGCCTGGACTGCCGACCCTGACGGGGCCTTGGCCTCTTAGAAACGAGGGCCGAGCAGAGAGGGAGGGCAAGGGTCAGCAGGGTAAGGGGCACGTTGGCGGAGGCCGGGCTGTGGCCGGGCTGAGCTGGCCTTCCCCTGCCGTCACCTCTCCCCAGGCTGCTTCAGCAAGGAGGCTTGGAAGGGCCCCGAGCTGCAGGAGGGAGGGGGGGTGCAGACCTTCCTCCCCCGCAGGGGTCCACACCACGGCCCCCGGCCTGTGATCAGTTCTCATAGTCCTTCCCCAGGACAAAAGGGGCCAACTCCCGGCCACTCAGACCACAGGCCAGGCTCTGTTCAGGGCCTCTAGGGATGCAGGGTACTCGGACTCCTCAGGAGCCCCCAGGAACACCGGCCCCCGTCAGGCCCTGAGTCCCCAGAGCCCCCTTCTGGGGGTGGGAAGAGGCAGCGAGGAGGGCAGGGGTGGGGAGAGCGGGGTGTCTGCTGGGCCCCTCCCCAAATTCTGGTTCTCGCAGGTTCTGTGCACCTGCCGATCCCCCAGATGGTGACCGGGGGCGGTTACTCAGTGCCCACAGCTCCCGGGATCCTAGCGCGTCCTTGGAAGGGTTCTTGGTCTGGTCCCAAGTGTCTGGTCTGGAGGTGCCCTTGTCCAGAACCTCCCAGCCCAGGATGCATGTGCAGACCCGGCCGGCAGCACCAGGGCGGGAGCCTGCCCGTGTGCACCAGCGTCACCCTCTGGAGATGCCCGTGTCCGGGAAGCCTGACGCCCGGGACCCCCGGTCTGTCACCTCCAGGGCCTGCTCCCGGCGTTTGCCTCTCACACGGCTGGCTTGGCTGTCCCAGGTGTGGGTCCATCTCCTGGGCCCCCTCGGTCTTCAGGCGCAGGACCCAGAAGCCCTTCCCTCCGGAGCAGCACCCTGGTATCAAGAATGCCACGTGGTGGTCCCAAAAGGCACCATGCAGAGGGGACCGTGACAGTCCGCGGGTCAGGCCAGAATCCCAGGAGTGTTCCAGTCAAGACGGGCCAGAGGGTTAGGGTCCCCAGAGCCCCAGGCTGACGCCAGGCAGGTGGGGAGTGGAGCGACCTTGGCCCTAGCCCCGCCTCCTGCCCCCGGACGAGGCGAGAGGTGTCCTCAGACCCAGAGGCCCCCAGCCCCATCCCGAGCGCTGTCCCGGCTCAGGGCCCGGGGCTCATGTCCGGCAACAATTCACGTCCCTGCGTCTCTTCCCCCAGCACCGCCCCCTTGCCCCAGCAGTCGCAACCACAGTGCCACCAACGGGACGTCTGCCAAGGCCACTGGCAGGACTCCTCAAAGTATATTTATTTATTTTTATGTGTTTTTAAAGATTTCATTTCTTTATTTGACAGAGAGATCACAAGCATGCAGAGAGGCAGGCAGAGAGAGAGGAGGAAGCAGGCTCCCCGCTGAGCAGAGAGCCCGATGCGGGGCTCGATCCCAGGACCCTGAAGCTTAACCCACTGAGCCACCCAGGCGCCCCCTCAAAATATATTTCAATAAGCTTTCTATTTTGAAAAGGTTCAGCTCTCCAGAGACGTTGCAGAGACAGTACCAAGTTCCTGTAGACTTGACCCCTGTGTCCCCCGTAGTTCGTGTCCTACGTTAGCGTGAAGTACCCGCCACAAGGAGCCAGGGTCTATACGTCACTAGTATCTGAACTCCACCCCTCATTCAGATTTCCTGTTTTTCTGAAATATCCTCTTTCTGTCCCAGGATCCGATTCAGGTTCTCACGTGACATCTCGTTGTCTCATCTCCTTGGGTCCCTTTGGGCTGTGACGGTCTCACCCTTGTTTTCGTTGACCTTGATAGTTCTGAGGAGTACTGGCCAGGTGTTTTGTGGAAACTGCCTCAGTTTGGGCTGCTCCGGTGTTTTCTCGTGGGAGACCAGGTTGTAGGTTTTGGGGAGCCCCACAGAGGTGCGGTGCCCTCATGGGGTCAGGTCAGGGGTGCCTGTCGTCTCTATGACCCTGATCTACCCAACTATGGTTTTCCCACCAGTGGGATGTTTTTTACAGTCTTGCATTTAACTTTAGTGACCTTTGAGTTCTGAGCCCGTTGTTGTTATCATTGTTGCGTGACGTGAAAATTAATTCCGAGTGACCTTTTACGCCTCCCACCTTCTACCTAGAATCATTCTCCTTCTGCTGATGTGTGTGCTTCGTGGTTCCTTCAGAGAAGTCTGCTGGCGGCCAATCTTCCCAGTTCTCTCTTGGCTTTTGCTTGTCCTGCTATCTTCCGCCTTGTTCTGAGAAACGACATTCTGGTTGGCGGCTCCTTAGAGCTCTCGTCCCACTGTCCTCTGTCCCCATCATCACGGTCCAGATGTTGGCAGTCACTCCCACTGCTGACCTGTCGTGGTTTTCTGTGTCCTGGTTTTCTGGAGGGTTCATGTCAATGACAAGGTGCGGGTTTATGTTTATTTATCCCCCTGGAGGTTCAGTGGGCTCCTTGAATCTGTATTTTGATGTCCTTCAGCGGTTCTAGGAAATTTGCAGACAGTATCCTTTCAACTGTTAATGTCTTCCATTCTCTCCACTTCTAATTCCGCATGTTTTATGCACACCTATAAATCTTGCCCTCCCTTCTGTATTTTGTGGGTCTTTTTTTTTTCCATTTCCAGCCTCTGGATTTCTTCTTACCTATCTTCCAATCCCCAATTTTTTTCAGCTACTTTGTTAATTTTTTAAAAGATTTTATTTACTTGTCAGAGAGAGAGAGCGCGTGCACACAAGCAGGGGGAGGGGCAGCAGAGGGAGAAGCAGGCTCCCTGCTGAGCAAGGAGCCAATGCAGGACTCGATCCCTGGGGGACCCCTGGGACCATGGGACCTGGGACCATGACCTGAGGACCATGACCTGAGCTGAAGGCAGATGCTTAACCAACTGGGGCACCCAGGCGCCCCTCAGCTACTTTTTAAAAAAAGATCTTATTTATTTTGGGAGCACCTGGGTGAGTCAGTCGGTAGAGGGGCTGACTCCTGATTTTGGCTCATGTCATGATGTCAGGATGGTGGGACGGAGCCCCGCTTCAGGCCCCACACTCAGTGGGGAGTCCGCTTGAGGATTCTCTCTCTCTCTTTCCCTCTGCCACTCCCCCTGCTCTCACTCTCTCTCTCAAAGAAATAAATAAATCCTTTTTTAAAAAAGTTTTTTCAAAGATTTTTAAGTAATCTCTATGCCACAAGTGGGACTTGAACTCAGAACCCCAAAGACAAGACTGAGCCAGCGAGGCATCCCTTCTTTTCAGCTAATTTTAACCTGATGTTAAGCCTTTCCATTGAAGTTTAAATCGTGCTTATAACTTTTCGTTTCTAAATGCTCATTTTTTAATTGGCTATATGATTTTTATAAGTTCCAGCTGCCTGCCAATACTAAACTTTTCTTTTTCAGTCCAGTAATATTTTTCTCTTTGGTCTGTGCTGATAATTCCAAAATCCGAGGTCCCTGCAAGTCTTTCTGATCGCTCGTTTCTGCTGGCTCTCGCTCGCGGTGTCTTCTCTTCTCGCACCCGGGTTGTCTCCGACCGCATGTCAGTCACTGCACTCGAGCAGTTATTTGTAGGAATCCTTGGATACCTTGGCGAAGGCGCCATCTCAATTCTCTTTTCTTCTGCCAGGGGCCCTGCCTGCTCTAGGACCACCCTGACTTGAGAAAGATCCCAGCCCGTGAATTGGGCTATACTTACACTTCTTCAGTGGAAACCCTGGGAGAGGAAGGCTCCCAGCTCTCTGTGGGGACCGTGTCCTGTTAAACCCACCCCCTCACTTAGTGGAGACCCTGAGCTTTCATTTCTTTCCTCCAGCTCCTCAAGACTGTCAGAACAAAACTCACATGTGACCCCACAGAACAGTGGTCTTTGTGCACATTTGCCTCTCAAGGAGACAGTTTTCCGTTGACTGCATCCTGAGATGCCCATACCAGTCCCATGGCTCACCAAAGCTTTAATAAGATAGCTTAGTGTTTTAATTGTCTTCAGTGAGTGGTTTGGCCTGAGAGCCTCTGCCTTCCAGTATCGCCAAGAGGCAGCCCAGTACTGGCACACCCTCCTTCATGGGGCTCTCTTTCCCTTGGTTTGGGGCTCCTACACTCCTTCTAGCTGCTCTGTCTCCACCGTGGGTCTGTCAGTTGCTTCCCAACCAGGAATCCTGGGACTCCTCCCAGCACAGTGGACCCTGACCGTGGCCTCCATTCCCACCATCAGCACCACCGTCCATTCCCATTCATCATCAGCTGAAAAAGACACCAGGTGTATCTCCTGCCCAGGTTCTGAGATGACCTCCAACAGCCAGCATGGGCTCTCCACCTGGAAAACTCCCACTTCGGTTCCACCCGCCCCAACAGAAACAGCAGGGTGTCTGAGCCGAAACCACCGGACACCGGGGAAGAATGTTCCGTGTCCTCCCCAGCCTCCAGATGTTGGGATGCCAAGAGCTCTGCCCTCAGGTTCCTGGCCTCCACCTGCACCCACTCCCCTCCCGTGGCGCTGGCACCCTGACCCAGAGTGCCTTGCTCTCTAGTGGCCTCGTGGAGCAGAGGCTCTGAGAACACACAGTGACCAGCTGCTGACAGGCTGAGCCAAGGAGCTCTGAGGGCTGACCGACGGACTTGACACCCCAGAGGCCTGCAGGGACCTCCGTGACAGTGGCTGTAGAGGACGGGGACGGCTCCGTGGTGAGCACTCAGGAAGGAAATGGACAGTCGGGGCGAGGACAACGGCGACCCGGCAGACGGCCATGTGCAGGGGACACAGGTTCTCAGACTTCTGATGTTATCCCGAAGCCCTGATCAAGGGTGGCCGTCGGGAAGATGGACACAGGGACGACACAGGTGCTTCAGGGTCTCAGGAGAAGGGGTCAAGGTCAAGCCTGAGTCAGATTGCTGGAGAAGGCTTCAGAGCTGGAGGACGGTGGGTGTCACTGCCAGGCCCTGCCTGCACACTGGGGCCTGCGATGGCGGCACAGCGGGCGGGAGACGGGCCGGGACGCATTCAGGAGATTTGGAGTGGCGAGGAGGCAACCGTTCCCCCATCTGTGGGCTCGCGTGAGGCCTCCCGTGGTGACCAGGCCTCCAGCTTGGCTGGGCAGGGTGAGAGAGGAGCTTTCTGGCTGCAGCCCTTGTCCTCTGAGCTGCAGTAGCAGGCAGGTCTCTGGGCCCTTGATTGACTAAGGGGGTGGAAATAGATCAAAAGCAGGGGAGGAAGGACCGCCCTCCGCGTAGCGTCTAAGTAGGGCAGGGCCCACCTGTCAGCATGACCAGAGAGAGCCCTTGGCTCCGGAGCAGGGACCTGGGCTGCTGGGCACGTCTAAGGGCACAGCGGTCACAGCCCGATCCTCGCCAGAGCATGGCGGCCCCCGCACAGCCTTCTGCTGGGGCGGGGTGGGGGAAGGGATCTCTGCGGCGCCCGACAGCTCCGAGTGGGAAGGGGGTGGCCAGGTTGCACTAGGGTCCAGCTGCGCTAGGTCTGAGACTCGGCCTCCTTCCCGGTTTCTCCACGTGTTCCTGGGCAGTGCTTGAGAGGGCAGCACCCTTGGGAGAGAGGTGCGTGACAGCCTTGGCCCCCTCTCCTCCCACAGGGGCACTGACCCCAGGGACAGCTGCCCACGCGGGACGTGCGGGAGCTGGCAGGGGGCTGCCCGCGGGTTTGCTCTCCTGTGGCCAGGAGGTGAGTCAGACCGAGGGGCCCGGAGCTGCGGGAAGACACCCAGCCTGTGCAGAGGACAAGGCCTGTTCCCAACCAGAAATGGAGGGCCCCACGCAGGCATCTTGGAGCCCAGAGCTTGCTAAATGCTAGGAGAGCCCCCCCCCGCCCCCGTCCCCTGAGTCTTCGTGGGAGGGCAGTCCCCCGGCACTGGGGCAGGACCTCCCCGCCAGCCTAGTTTCCAGGCCAAAGCTGGGCCACAGGGGTGCGGAGAGCCTGAGGCCCTCTGTGGCTGGCTGCCAGGCAGGAAGTCACCAGGAGCCACAGCCCAGTGGCCCTTTGTCCTGTCCGCCCCACCCAGGCAGGCGCTGGCAGCAGCAGGTCTGGAAGGCTGGAGATGGGTCCCCTCAGGCCGGCTCTGCCAACAGCCTGGGTCCCCAGGCACGGGGGTGGCCTCCATCACCCTCCCAGGACCCTGTCCCCGGGGAGCCTGGCTCTCCTGCTCCACCCGCACCCCCCACGCTGCCATGGCAACGTCTCCACCCAGCGGGTGGGCTGGGCTGGAACTTTCGTCTGGTGGCCACCGGTGTCTCCAATGACCCCAGCACCCAGTGCAGCCACCCTCCCCGGGCCCGGACGACCTGGGCCTGATGTGCTGGGTGGGGCGGCCCCAGGCTGATCATTCAGGGCTCGGATACCTGGTTCGCAACAGCTGGTGTGACCCCGTGATTCTCCCCTGCAGGAGGCCAGACACTCCGGGCCCGGTCCCCCTGCCCACATATACCCTTGAGAGATGGGGGTGTGCTGTCCCCCACCTCTAGAGAGACCCCTCCAGGCGCCCCTGCACGGGGCAGGAGCTGGGATCCTGCGGCGGCGTGTGACAACCGTAGGAGCAAAGGGGACGCCCCAACTGACCATTTGTCTGAAGCCAAGGGACGCAGAGAGTGGGAACGCAGCTGTGGGCCCCCCTCTGCCAGCACAAGAGGGCAGACCATTTGGGTCCCATAGTCTGACTTTGGGTCATTTTTACTCTCTTTGGGACTCAAGCAGGACGGCGCGAGGAGAGGAGTGAGCGGGCAGAGCGGGGTCAGGGGCAGGTGCTCAGCCCCACCAGAACCTTTGTCTTCACAGTGACGAGCCCCGGAGACAGTCGACATAGACTGCGTCAGCCAGGGGCCCCTGGTCCGGCAGCAGAACCCACGGAGGCCTGGCTGCGGCTCAGGGGAGGGAGGGAGCCTCCACTCGGGAAGCTCAGCTGCTTCCTGGCCTTTGGGCTCCTGGACTGAGAGCGCCCCTCAGCAGCCCCACTTGGGCCAGTGGGGGTCGCGTGTCAGCAGGACAGGGAGTTTGCGGCGCCCTTGCCCGGAGTGGGAGAGGAGCACACACGAGGTCGAGGGCCGGTCACAGCGCCGTCCGGCTCCTTGTCCAGCCTCCTGCAGAAACCGCAGCCTGAGTCAGAGCACGCCGGGATCCAGGCGTTTCTGAGTGTGTGTGAGCATCAGAATGGGTGGAAAGGGGCAGGGACCCCCTAGCCCAGCCGACGGGAGGGTGGGAGCCGTCAGACCTGGCCAGGCTCCGCCGCAGTAGTTGGAGAAGCAAACGGCAGCCACTGCCTGGGCCTGCCCCTCGGTGGACGCTCACTTCCGCCTCACTCTGGGCCCCCTCTTCCCAGCAAGTGACCGTCCCTGTCCCCGACCTTGGCCCAGGCCCCTTCCCTGGCACCAAAACTCAGTGGGGACCCACCTAGTCCTCACTACGTCCCGGCGCTTGGGGCTCAGGGAACACGGGCCGGGCCCCCTCCAGACACCCCTCGTGCTCCTGGGAGCTTCTGGAGTCTGGCAACACCAGGCCCACGAGCAGAGGCCAGGGTGTGAGCCTGAGACGCAGGTCAGCAGCGAGCGGCCCTTCCTCCTGCCCCCATCCGAAGGCCAACCCCTCTGGCTTTGTGAGTGAGCAACACCTCCGTCTCCCCGAAGCACGGGTACCACTGGCCAAGTGCGTCCGGACCCCACCCCACACCAGCACGGACACCTTGAGTGAGCGTCGGCAGTGGGTGTCCTCACGATCCTGAGGAGGGCGCACCTGGTGGGTCACCCTCGTCAGCATACCCCAGGGGCTGGAGGCTGGAAGTTTGGAGGGTCAAAGGTCACTGACACCCCAAGGACTGGTTTCCAGATGCTCTGCTGGGGGCCAGGGGAACCAGACCGACTCCCGCTGCCCCTTCTGGAGGGGAGGGAGGAGCCCCAGCCCCAGCACAGCCGTTTGGGGCAGGCGGCCAGGCTGAGCTGGGCAGGGAGTGGACTCAGAGCCCCACCCAAAGGGTTAGGGTCCTCCACCAGGACCACAGTGATCAGGCCCCCAGGGAGTCCTGGGCAGGGGTGGGGCGTGCTGTGCCCTCCTCTGGGACCCCCTGTGCAGTGGGGACAGGAGGTCAACAGGCGTCAGAGGGACAGTGCCCCCTGGAGTGGCGGAGCCCTCAGGGAGCCCTCCGTGGCGGCCACTGCCTCTTCTGGCCACGTCCACCCCTAGAGGACAAGCTTGGGCCTGAAGACCAGGCCCTGGACGGCAGCTCCACACAGCCGGGTTCCTGGGGTAGAGAAACCAGAGCCAGCAGCCCAGGGGGACAGGCCCTTGTCACTGGGACTTTACAGTGGAAAACAGCTGGGCCCTTCGGGACCTCGCTGGCCGCACTAATTACCGGCGTAGCTGTGCTTCATTAGGGGACCTCGCACCAGGAGTGTCCCTGAGTCACTTCCCCTATCTGGACTGGGGCCCTGCTCCTCCCCACCCTGCGGCCGTGGCGCCCAGATCCTTCCAAACCCCAGTGCACCATCTCGTGTCCCTTAGCCCAGCAGTTCCAAAATGAGGGTGTCCCAGGGGTTGCCATGGCCTCAGCCCCCAGACCAGCCCCTACCCTGCAGAAGGGCCCTTCTTCCAGGCAGCCTGTGCGCCCCCCACCCCCGTCCCCACCGCCTGTGGGTCCTTGTGACACGCCCGCCCTGTTGGAGGCCTCCCGCCCTAGGGGTGTGTGTGGGGGCCCACAAGGGAGGGAGTCTGACAGATTGGGCAGAGGAGACCCTCCGTGGCTGCCACAGCTGGGGGAGGGGGGAGCTGAGAGCAGGTCCAGGCTCGGCTTCTGCCAGTGGGAACCTCAGCCCCAGGGGGACAGGGAGCACTGCTGGGGCCTGGCCTGGGGCAGAGCGGAGGGCGCAGGCTGTGACCTGGCCCCCTCCTCGTGGGCAAGGCGGTGCCGGCCTGACTGTCCCAGCTGCTGGCTTGCACGGTCCACGGCAGCCTCTGCGGGAGATTTCGTCCCTGGTTTTTGTTCGCGCTGGGCCCCGGCCGCGGCGGGCGAGCTGGGCGCGGCGGGGGCAGGAATGTGTGCGGGGCCTGCCGCCCGCCCTGCGTCACGCCGCTGCCTCCCTCCTGGCCTATGGGAGCCCGGGGGACACACCTGTTGGCGGCCAGGAGCAGAGATTGGTCGGCCGTGAGCAGGCACCTGCGTGGGGCGGGGTGAGGCCCTACATGTAAGGCGAGCCCGGGGCCACCGTCTCCTCCCTGCCCTGCCCCTCACCACTGCACAAGGACCCGCCGGGCCTCCATTGTTCCCCGGTGTCTCCACACTTCCCTGAAGGACCAGGCCCGCTGCCCCCTGGCTCCCGCGCAAGCTTCAGGCCGAGGGGGCAGGAAGTGGTGTCTTCCAGGAGGCGGCCTCGCTGGCCTCCACGCGGCTCCAAGTTCGGCTCTTGGTTGGGGGCAGGTGGGGCGGAAGCCAAACCCGGGCGCCGGGCTGCTCACCGTGGGCTGACAGGTATTTGGGGCGACTGGTGCCAAAGCTTCTCTGACGTCTGTTCTGAGGCCTGGGGGGTCCTGGGTGCGGGGTCAGAGCGGCACAGTTCGGCCTCCCGGCGGGGGTCGGAGTGGCCTCCCCCGCTCCTGCTGCAGGCGCCGAACCTGTCCGGGCAGGTACGCGCGGGAGGTGGAGGGGCTGAGCAGGCCGCGTGCGGGGAGGGTCCCCGGAGCGGCTGCCCAGAGGGGACAGAGCCACAGCGGCACAGGGGCTCTGACGCGAGCCGGGGGTCCTCACCCTCAGAGGACGGGGTCCCGCAGGCCGAGGGTGCTGGGTGCCGGGACCAGCCGGGGCCGCCGAGGGCCGGCAGGCGGGAGCAGCCAGGCCGCGGGCATCTTCCGGGCCACCAGGGGCGGTGGGGGGGCAGCTCGGGGTCAGTAGCCGGGAGGGTCCCCGCCTTCCCCCTGCCTGGCAGCAGTGACTTCTAGGACTCTCCCCCACCAGCCCCTGACGTGACGGCTCCGGAGGTAGCCTGCTCCCTCAGAGCCGGGTGTGGGGAAGCACCCGCAGCCCGGGTGCTGGGTTTCCCGAGTTTGCTCTGGAAGGCAAGGGCTTGGCCCCGCGAGAGGCGGCAGCGGCCGGAGCCGGGCTGGCCTGGATGCGGGCGCTCCCTCACCCGCCTGTGTCCAAGACGAAGCCGGAACCTCCTTGCAGGAGGTGTAGGCCGGCCCCCCGCCGGCCCCGGGGCTCGCGGTCAGGTCCCAGGCTGCTCGGAAGGGGTGATCACGGCGCGCGGACTCCGTGTTCTGGCCAGTGTGGCCCGCGCGGCCCAGCCACGCGCCGCCGGCCTTGAACTCGCCGCATGGCTGCGGGCAGCTTTCTCCCCGAATCCCCGGCGGCTTCAGGCCGCCCTGCGTTCGGGCGGGGACGACACTGCTGGGAACTGAAGCGAACTAGCTCTGCAGCACAAAACAGTCACTGGTCGCGGTGAACGCGACCTTCAGGGCACAGGAATCCATGTTTTAACGAATCCAGGGGAAGCATTTCAGGCCTTTTTAGGCAGAACATCTGAAAAAATAGGTTGGTTTGGTTTGGTTTGGCTTTTTTCTAGTAGCCCAGATGAAATACCGGCAGGTCAGAGCGACTGGCGGCACATCGAAGGCGCCAGAATGAGCGCGGGGCGTCCCGCTTACGAAAGTGCCCAGGGCTGCACGGCAGGGACACGGCCACGGCCCGCGTTCCGACATTTTGGTCATCTCGCAAACACCCTCTCTGCAAAGCCGGTGCGTGACACTGTCCCTGGTGAACCCAAGAGCCGAGATCCCCACCTCCCGGGGAGTCCGGCTGGTCTTCAGGGGCGGGCACGCCCCGAGGAAGGGCCAGAGGCTGTGCCCGCCTCGTGGGGGAAATGGCGGCCCGGCGTGCGCGGGGGCCCAGGAGGTGCCCTGCATCCGCCGCCGCCCCGCCCGCGGCCTCTGGGCCGGGCTGGTGCGTCCCGCGGCGCTGCAAGGCTTGGGTTTCAACGCTTTGTTCTCCGCGGCCTCAACATTGATTAAGGCGGCCGGGCCGGTTGGCCGGCAAGTTCCCGCTGGGATCGCGTTCCCCACCCCGCCCGGGCCTGTGCAGGGGGGACCCACAAGGGCAGCTGGGGCGTTTGCTCTGCGTTTGCTCTGCCAAGAGCCTGTGGAGCTGTTCCGGGCCTCTCGACCCGTTCCTCCATCCTCCCAAGAGGAGACTGCTTGGGAAGGTGATGATTAACCAGACCCCAATCCGGCCGCCGCCGTGAGGCTGGCCTCCCACCCGACCGACGACAGGCCGAGAAAAGCACCGTATTTTCACTCTTCATATCAACCCCCGAACCCTGCCACTCCTCCTCCCTGCCCTGGGCACCTGGTGTCGGACTCCTGACCCCACGCTGAGCGGCACTCAGGGCCGAGGCCCTATTCTGAGTTCAGGAGGAGCCTGGGATTCTGTCCTGGATCTCAGGGGGGAGAGCCCTGTGCTGCCCACTGTCGGCCCTGGCTCTGTCCACGCGTCTGTCTGTGTGTCTGACCCCGCACCTCTTCACCTCCTTGGTGAGCAGGAAAGGGTTGACAAGCTGGGGTGGCACCCAGCTCCCCGTCAGGCCAGCTCAGGCCTGCCGGGTCTCCAAGGCCTTCCAAACTTCTGAAGTAGGGCTGGCCCTCAGTGGCCAAGGACACTAGGGACACCGAGCTCAGGCTCCAGAGGCCACACAGCGGGAGGCCAGTCTATGCACGGCGGGCTGGCCACAAGGGAGAGACACCAGGCACCCGGCCCTCGCTGCCTCCCCCCATGGCCTGGCAGCTGAGAGCAGAGCTAACTTTAACTCAGCGCAGAAAGAAAGGTGAGACAGCTTCACCGAGCTCAGAGAGAGGTGGGATGCGTCCCTAAGGCACTCCGATTTTACAGGGCTTGTGGGACAACCTTGAAGGGTGAGCTACAGAGCCAGGAGAGTCCGGAGGTGGTGATGACTGTGGGATCCGCCCTTTGAGCCTGGACGCAGTCACCCGGAGGGGGGGGGCGGGTCCAGGCTCCTGTGAAGCCTCCTTCCCAGATGATGGAGAGGCATCTCCCCTGTCCCCCCTACGCTGGGCCTAAGTGAGGGTCAGGTCCTCTGAGAAAGGTCGGCTGTTCCCAAAGACAAAGCGGCAGAACCAGGTGAACCCAGACTTGGCCGGACAAGTGGACACAGCCTTTGTGGTGGTCAGCCAGGTGGCCTGGGGGGAATCGGCACGGGGCCCACACCCTCTCCCTACAGCCTCTGTGGGTAGAAGTTGCCAGAAAGCTTGAGGAGCTGCCCCGGCCCATTCCCCAGGTCCAGGGGTCATGTGTGGCAGAGAAGAGATGACAGGGAGGGTGGGACCCCGTCTCCCAAGGCCGGAACGGGGCCTCTCGGCTCCCTGCAGGGCCCAGGTGCGGGCGCAGCGTCTCCCACTTCCTTGCCCCGCTCTGAAGTCCAAGGACCTGCTTGGCCTCCACAAGCGCGGGGGAGTCGGGTGGGGCTGGGGGAGCCGGTTGGCCTCCTGCGTCCTGTGCTCCGGGGCAGGGGTGAGTGCCGCGTACAGGCTGGACAGGGCTGCCCTCCCACACCCCCTCCAGGCCCAGCGCCGGCTCACCCTCGGACCTCACGGCCAACAGCCGCCAGCACCCAAGGGCCGCGGAGCCGGGGGGCGGGCGGACAGACCCGTCTGAGGCCTGGCCGGTGCGCGAGGAAGAGGCCTGGGCCGGTGGGGTTGAGGCTGGGGGCTGAGGTCTCCTGTGCTGCCTGCAGAGCCACGTCCCACTCCATTGTCCCAACACCCTTCCGCGCCCTTGACAAGGGCAGGAGGGGGCTGGGCTGGAGACAGCCGTTGGGGCGGCCTCCGGGAGACAGAGGCTCATTGTCTGGCCTAGGCAGCCCTTCTGGTCTTGGACACACTCACAGGCACATGCAGCCTGGCCCCGCGGGAGCCACATGTCCGGGCCTCTCCCTGGGACCACCCAGAGGGGGGATCCCACTCTGTCCTTCCTCCTGTGGGCAGGGCGTCCACCCCCGGCCCCGAGCTGATGGCCCCGCAGAGCTGGCCCGTGCTGGCTGGGCAGGAGGCCTCCTTGTGGTCCTGGCCTTTGGGGGGCATTCTGGTGCTGCCGTCCAGCCTTCCCCAGCCTGGGCCCCTAGAGCTGAGGCTCTGGCCCCCGTGGACCCCTCCCCCCTCCCCGTGCCCCGAGGGGACACGGTTCTCTGTCAGGTTGCTGATCGCCGCCGTGGAGTCCCCAGCTGGGCGGCCCCCAGACCCCATTGGGGGCGGCCATCGCCATCTTACTGGGCAGCATTGGATGGTGTCAGGTCTCTAATACTGCCTGGTAATGATGACGGCGGGGCCCCGCGTGCAGCAACGGGGCCGCCCTCCCCCCGCCCGGCCCCCGGCCCCTCCCTTCCCCACAGGGCCCCACAAGGATTCCCGCAGCGTCAGCCCATCCTGCTGGGGCCGGGGGGGGGGGGGGGGGGCTCTAGGGCAGACATGTGGCCCCTCCCCCCAGGCCCAGATGTGCCCCTTCTCGGCCCCCCGGAGTGGAAGCCGTCTTGCAGCCGCACTGAGCACCCCCTCCCCAGACTGATCCTGGATTAGGACACGCAGGTATCGGGGCCCTGCCCACAGCGCCCAAGCAGGTGTGGGCTGAGCGGGTGACAAGGGCTCTGGAGGGCCAAGGCCCAGCCGGGGGTGGTCAGGCCCAGCCTGGGCCTCCAGGTGGCCCCGGGGTGGGCGGCATCTCCAGCCTCGTCCTGGGTCTTCGTCCCCTCGCTCTGGGGAGAGCAGGGAGGAGCACTCAGGCCTCCAGTCCCAGGGATCCTAACCCACTTCCACTGGACCCTGCCTGCCCATGGGTGGGCACCAGGTGTCTGTCCCTGTCCTCGGGCCGAGCCGCACCTGGGCCTCTGTGGGCATCTTACCGGACAGTGCTGGATTTCTTGGCTTGACTCTAACACTGTCTGGTAACGATGTTCAAAGGTGACCCACCGCCTGCCTGCCAGGAAGTGGCCCGAGGACACGCGGTCCTGAACTCCTGGACTCCAAAGACGGGCCAGGGCCCAGGGCTGGCTTAGGGACTGGCAGACAGCCTGTCTCGGCTCCGCAGCCCAACCCATCAGGGGCCCCACCGGCAGGGGGACACTCCTCTGCTGTGCCGCCAAGCCAGGCTCTTGGCTCCCTCCCGAGTGAAGTTCTCAGGATGCTCTGATCCCCAGGGGAGACCATCAGGATTAGGACACGAGGCAGAGGAGGGCCACCGGTCCTGTCCTGGCCGTCGACACCATCCTGGGGGCCTGGCCCACACCCCCCAGCGCATACCCCAGCCCCACCTGCTTGGCCCAAATTGTCTGCTGTGGCCAGACTCTGGGGGCAGAAACGGATGTTGGGCCCTGCTCAGCACCCACATGGGGAGAAGCATTTCCTGGCTGGTATGGAGCAGGCCCACTGTCCCTTTTCAGCTCCTCCTGTCCACCACCCAACCTCAGACGTCCCCCGTGGCTGTCCTAGGCTGGTCGGTCCTTTTGGAACTGGCCCTGCCCTTAGACCCCCGTCCGGTGGGGCCAGCCATGGGCAGTGGCCCTTCTTCTCACACCAGGACTCTTACTCTACAAAGGAGACCTCACTCCACTGGTCAACCAGGGACGCAGGAAGGACAAGGTGTGTCCGGGTGCCCCAGCCCAAACCCACAGGCGAGCGCAGCAGACATTCTGTGCTGTGTCCCCGTGAGGACAGAGACACCCTCTCCCTGCCCCAGCCCCCACGGTGTCGCAGTTAAGAAAGGAAACATTGTCCGAAATCGGTGAGGCCAGGATGGCCCTTTGTTTTATCTTTTTGATCTGAAGCCAGGATGCTGGTCCCAGACCTGCCCAGCTGACCTGCACAGGGGCGGCCCTTCTGGGCCCCCCAGAACCCCACCCTGCCCTGGGTCCCAGCTGGCCTCTTGGTGGGGGGGGCGTCTGTCCCTGGCCTCCCTGTTACTCATTAACCAACCAAGAGCCATTCAGGAGACTGGCAAGGGTGTCTGGGTGAGCACAGTCAGGGTCAAGAGCAGGGAAACCGGACCGCCCACTCCCCAGCTGTACCCACCGCACAGGCGCCTGGAGGCTGTGTGCCGGGTTAGGGTCCGCAGCAGAGCCCTCCTCAGAGCCGCCCCGGGCCAACACCAGGTGACAGGGGCCACCCTGCAGACTCAGGAGGGTTGAGGGTCTCGCAGGGGTCTCCCCGCTTCCTCAGCGAGCTGCAGGACGGGCAGTGCCCTCCGTCCTAGGAGTGCCCCCAACTTGAGGCCGCCTGCACCGTCGCCTGCCGATGGGCGTCTTACCAGACATGGTTAGATCTGGGTTCTGTTGTCTAATACTGTCTGGTAATGCCGTTCATCCATGGCCTGACCACCGCCAGACGAGGAGTCCCTGGAGGGACACCGGGGCGGGGGGCGAGGCCCATGGGTCCTGCGCCCGTTAGCCGTGTCCACGCCAGGACCTCCCCAGGCCCAATGACCCATCTCGGCCCTAATGGACGATCTGCGCAATAAAGGGTGAGCGGTGCCTCGGGGGCTGGTTTCCGTTCCTCGCAGGGGCATGGCTGGGAGGGGCTGGCAGGCACAGAGGGTCGGCAAGCAGTTGAGGTGGACGCCCGGCTGTTGGCCCTGCCACGGAGCCAGAAGAAAGCCCAGAGACTGCGGAACCCCCCAGCCCCACCTAGAACCCTCTCCAGGGAAGCAACCTCATCCCTCACCCCTACACGCCCGTACCCCAAACCTCCAACTGAGGGCATGGCCAGCACCCAGAAACTTCCCTGGGCCCCTCTCTCCCCGACCCAGGCAGCACCAGGGCCCAACATCGGTGAGAGCCCGTCCTCAGCCTAGAGCGAAAGGCTCAGGGAAGGGGGTGGGGGGTGTAGGCCCCCCTGCTTCCCCTCCATGGGCCTCAGGCCCCCACTTCCCCACAGGCCCATCTCCAGGGCTTAGGCATCAGTCAGGGAGGGCCCTCCAGGTGCCAGACCATCGCCACGGGGACGAAAGGTCAGGGAGCCCTTCATCTTGGGCTGCCCTCGGGCCCCCGCCCCGCAGCTCCCTCCTTGCTCCCCTCTTCTCTACCTCACGCAGACGTCCTCCATCCCAAGCTGTCCCCAAGCCAGACCTTCGGGTGCAGATCCCACCTTCAGCCTCTTGGCCGCCCCCTAGAACCCTCTTCCTTTCCCGGGAATTCCAAGTGGGTCCTAGGGTCTGCCTCCGCCCAGGTGCTCTGCGGCCTGTGTCAGGGAGAAGGGGACCTCTGGGGCTCCGGGGGTTCCTCCCCACCTTCCCTCCTTCCATTACCAAGTCCCTCCTGAGCGCCTCCCGCAAACTCAGCCCGTGCCAGACGCTGGGGACAAGACCGTCCCCGGCAGGAGCGCAGGTGGTGAGAAGGGGGCAGAACAAGCGAACCAGGACAGCTGGCGTGGGGAGAAGGCCGGAGCAGTCGAGAAGTGGGGGTTGGCGGGGGAAGAGGGGGTAAGGGTGGCCTACCAAGGCCTCCGGGAGCAGACGACCAAGTGGGGACCACGGGACACCCGCCAGAGCCAGGCAGAGGCGGCAGAGACCAGGGGCTGCGCGTCGGGACGGAGGACGTCCTGGCCTCAGAGAGAGGTCGCCAGCCGCAGTGGGGTGCCGGGCCTTTCCCCCATGCCCCAGCCCCAGCACCCCCCGCCCCGCTCGGAGGCCCTCCACAGCCAGCCCCCCCGGCAGGTTAATGACTCCCTGCTTCACCCCAGGCTGCCGACGCGCAGGGGCGCGCCCAGCCGCAGGCCCTCGGCACCGTGGGAAAGGCCGGGGCGGCACCCCATCCCGTCAGACGGGTTACGGGGCCGGTTTCGGGCTTGAGCTCTTGTACCAGCCCAGGCCGGGGCTGCCTCCCCAGAACCCACAGGGACCCCGAGTGGAGCCTGGGCGCCTCCAAGGGTCCCGGGCCCCCAGAAGGGACATGGGGAGGGGAGCGTGTGCTCCTGAGGGAAGACAGGGCTGGGGGCCCCGAGCTCAGGCCAAGGAGAAGAGCAGGGGCCCCACCCCCCACACTGGCCGCTGCCCGGGCAGGCCCAGGCCAGCGGCGGGGGCGGGGGGGGGGGGCGGTCACCAGCCCCAGTGGCTCAGTCCAAGGCTTGGCTAGAGGAGCTCTCTGCCCCCCAGGCCGACCCATGGCCACCTCAGGGCAGAGAGTCAGAGAGCACAGTCCAGCAAGACTGACCCCGGAAGCTCCCAGCACCAGCACAGACAGGCGAGGAGCTGGGGTAGGTCAGCCGCTGTGTGGGGTCAGGCAGGCCTCCCCGTGGTGAAGTCACCCACAGGGCTCTCGAAAGTAAGGAGGGACTTACAGGTTACGTCAGTCCCCCAGGGCCCCCGTAACAGATGACCACAGGCCGGGGCTTGAAACACAGCAGGAGGCCAGAGGCAGAAGTCAAGGCAGGGGCTGGGGGGACACCCCCTCCCGAGTCTCCAGGGGAGGGAACGTCCCGCCTCTTCCGGCCCCAGTGGCTCTAGGCGTCCCTGGGCTGGTGACCACGCCACTCGGCCCTGTCTTCACGGGGCTGCTCCCGGGTCTCCTCCCTCTGCTCCCTCTTGGGAAGACGCTGGTCGCTAGATTTAGGGCCCCCCCAGATAATCCAGGAGGATCTCATCTCAAGATCCTTAGTCACACCTGCAAATCCCCCTTTTCCAAGTAAGGCCGCACCTGCAGCTTCTGGGGCTTCAGACGTGGGTTCATTTGGGGGCCACCGTCCAGCCCAACAGGAAGCAAATTGAGGTGCCCCAATGAGAGACACCTTTGGGCCCCACACAAGACTCTGAAGGGCAGCAAGGCCGTGGGACTGGAAGGCGGACGCCACAGGAGGGGCTGTGGTAAAGGGAGTTGAACTAGACAGGTGGCGCTTAGGAGACGTGAAATCCGAGACAGGGTAGGTCCCGGGGTCCTGGCACGGGCTGGGGGTCTCCAGTCGGCTCGGGGACAAGCCAGCCGAGCGTGCAAGGCCCAGGTGGGGGCCGTGCACGGCCCTGCTCCAGCCACAGCCTCCTCCCAGCTCCCAAGGAGCCCGGCCTCCTGCCCCTCCTGATGGCCCGGCCGTGGCCGCTGGGCTGCCGTTGCCCAGAGACGGTTGCCGGGCCACCACTGTTGTTTCCCGGGCAGAGGGCTCACACCACCTTGCTGGGCAGGTAAGAGGGACAGGCCGGCCGCCCGCGCGAGTCCTCGCTGGACGTGAGGGCTGTGGCCACCATCCTGTGCCTCCCCCCGCCTGGACACCAGGGACCCTGCGCGTCCTGTCAGGACGCTGCCAGCAGCGGACGGGAGACGAAGGAGGGTCAGGAAAGGGGCATTGTGCTGGGATGAGCCCCCTCTGCGGAGGGTCCACCTCCCCCGTGCCACAGCATGAGGGTCACAGACCCTCGGGCCAGGCCGAGGGGCGCGCGTCCTGGGGGCGGCGGCTCCTCTGGACAAGCCCCTCTGCCCAGGACGAGGCCTGTCTCCCGGACCCATGCCCCAGCGGGCGTCCGCCCAGACAGCCCCACCCCCGCCGGGGCCCCCAGCCCATCGAGCCATGTCAGCGTCTCCTCAGCACCCCAAGACGACCGGCGTGTGTTCTGGGGGAGACGCACGTGGGACACCCACAGCTCCTCCTCCTCTTGCACGTTGTCTTCAGGTCCGCCGGCGTCTTCCCTTCACCAGCCTCGGGTGCCGCTTCCGGCCGGTCCTTCTACCTGACCAGGTACAAAAGTTTATCTCAAAACTTACTGCAAACTCGAGCTGCCCCTGCCCTGGCCGTGCTGTCCCCGTTTCCACAGTCCTTCTGGGAGGTCTGGGGGCCGTCCCGCATGGCCAGGGGCGCCCATCCCGTGACCCCCGCGATGAGCGCGTGCCGTGAGCACCTGCGAGCAGAAAGCTGTGTTTCGGGGTTAGAGTCCCGGCCCTCAGAGGAGCTCGGCAACGCGCGGGCGCTGGAGCAGAAGGTGGCCAGGGACCGGGGCTGACCCCGCCACAGGCCCCTCCTGCCCGGCAGCCGGTCACCACCTGCAGGCACACCCAGGGCCCTTTCCCCCCCTTAATCTTTGTCACTCGAATGACAAGAAGCAGGAACTCACGCCTTATTGAATTCTCTTTGTGGAATGATAAATGCGGGTTTTCCCACTCCGGAAAGCCTTTCCGGAGCTGAGGCGGCAGCTGCGTCACCTACAGACCTAAAACGCACATCCTGGGCTGGGCTGACACCTCGGGATGGGGGCACAGCCGACGTCAAGATAAAGCCCAGATGCTCCCAGACACAGCTCGGGCTCTGGGGAGGGTGCTGGGTGCCCAGGGCGGCCCCGGGGAAGGGGCTGGGCAGCAAAACACCAACGCCCTTTTCCCTCTTTGCCGTTTTTCGTAAAGCAAACACCCTCTTCAGCTTCCTTTCAGTTAGCAGAAGCAGGTACTAACGTAGGCCCCTGGCCAAAGTAAAGAGGCGCGCCTCGAACTTCCGGAAAGCCTGGGGAAGCGGGGTGCCCCCCCCCCACACACACACGGTTAGAAAAGCCAGCAGGAGGCGGGAGGCCCCTCGGACAGCAGCTCCGGTCCTGGGCTCTAGGGAGCCCCCCGCGCCCCCGCGTGACATCAGCTGCCCTGGGCCACCCTTGCTGGGTTTTCTGCTGCTCCCTGGTGGCGCCCAAATGCCGCACGGGTCACCTGTCCTCACAGCAGCTGCTGCTCCTGCCGGCTCACAATACAGGCAAGGAAACTGCGGCACAGAGGGACTAGCTGGGCTGCACCCTGACCAGCCCCTCTGCCCTCAGGGTTCGGGCCGGCCACGCGCCGGGTCCCCAGCAGGCGCTCGCTGAACGGCAGGTCCTTCCCGCTCCCATCTTCGCGTCCCTCCTGCACCGTCTCTGAACTCCCATCGCCCTGTCGCCCTGTCGCACCCGCGTCCCCTGCTCTGACCGCAGCCCACCCGCTCTCAGGAGCGGCCAGTCTCCTACTCTCAAGCCAGCACCGTCTAGGGCTGGGCTTCCTCTCTCCCCCCTTCCACTTCTCGTGCACCTGTGTGTGACGGTGTCTGCGTCTGTGCGCCTCTGGGGGGGCTCTCACTCACACCTGGGGGGGCCGGTGACCTCGGGGCCACTCAAGAGTCTGGAGGAATGGTTCTGAGGGTCCAGACCTTGGGGGCGGTCCATACCCCAGCAGGACTCCTGGGACTTGCTGCTGGGTTCCGGGAACCTAGTGGGAGGGGACCGGGGTCTTCCAGCCCACACGTGCACAGGCAGGCCTTCTCCCTGTTTCCTGCAGGCTGCTATCCCCCAGTCGTGCCCGGACAGGAACGCTCCCATTCTGGGTGGGCCAGGGCGTGGTGAGGGCCCCTGGGTGGTCTGCACTCTGCCCACCCTCGGCCCTGCCCCGGCCGCCGGCCCAGGTCCCATGTCATGCTGACCGCTATCCACTTTAGTCCTCCTCTGGCCTAAGTGGGGACTAAAGCGTTTCTTGGGTGGCCCCTGGTCTGTCTGCAGAGTAACTGTCCTCTCTGGGAAGTCATCTGCCACACCTGGTCTGTCCTTGTCCTGCCGACCCCACGGTGTGCCGGCCACTTATCTTTCCCAGCCCTCCGGAAAGTCCTCACTCCCAAGCGGCTCCCAGATTGGGAGCGACCCATCCAAGAAGGGCTAAAATTCCCGGAAGTGTTCCCAAGTCGACCACATGGGAAAGGATGCTCCAAAGGAGACACGATCCTCGGGGCGGGGCCCGAAGCAGCAGAGGAGACGTTGCCAGACGCCTTCCTGCCGAGCCCCATGTCACGGTGCCATCCCCAACTCCGAGGAGGCACCCGCTTGGGGCCAGGGGGCCCGTCCAGTGCCCCAGAGACCTGACAGCGACCCTCCTTACAGCCGGCACCACCAAGGCCAAGCATGGCAATGCCAGACAGACGGTCCCCGCAGGGAAAGCCTCGCCGGGGATAAACAGGATGTACAGATGGTCCTGCGTCCACGGGGCTCCGGGCCCCACGGTCACCACAGAGACAGGAGCCAGCCGCAAGCAGAAGCCCAAGCCCAGGATCCCAGGAGGCGCCCCTCCCTGGGGCTAGGACCGCGGGCTGCCCAGAGGACCCACAGAGGACTGGGGGTGGCGTCCTCCCAGAGGTGCCCCCGCCCCGGCGCCCCTGCGCCCACGGCCCGCAGCCACACCCACTTCCTCCACCGTCGGGGACCACCCAGCCGGACCCACGTCAGTGGCAAGAGAGGCAAGCGGTCCGGGACTGCCGGGCTCCGGGGGAGCCACACCCGGGTGCCAGGTGAATGTCCGGGACAGGTCTACTCCCAGCCCAGGCCAGTGCCTCCCGGGGCTGGCGTCACACCCCGAGGAAGGCATTCCCGTGGGCCGACCACACATAGCCGGTCCCTAGGAGAGAGGCCAGGAGAAGGCCGTGCCCAGGGTGTGGAGTTTGGGCCAGGGGAACAGTGCAGAGGACAGCAGGGCCGGGGTCTGAACAGGCAGAGAGGGGACAGAGCTGCTCTCCACAGTCTGGGCGCTGCCCCTGCCGGCCTCAGAACCCAGCCCATGTGCAGGACAGGCCTGGCGCTGTCTCTCCTGCCGGATACAGGTCACCCGTGACATCACGAGAGACATTGTGACCCCCACTCTGCTGGGGACAACCCTGCACATGTCTCGCCCCAGCTCCAGCCTCACACCCTAGCCCTCCTCTGCACGGAGCCCCTGCCCTGTCGGTAAGCAGGGACCCTGCCCGCTCCAAGCCTGGCCCTAAATGGTGATGACTCTCCCCTCTTGCCCAAGATAGGTTCAGGCCCGCTGGTCAGGACTCAGCCCGGGCTGCGATGGGCCCAGGGGGCTGAGGGAACGGCCCAGGGCCTGCCAGAAATGGGCAAGATGGCCGGATTCAGGATGGACCTTCCCCGCCCCCCTCAGACCCCACCCTGTTCACAGGCTGGGCCCATGAGAGAGCAATGGGGAGCAACCCAGAGGAGCAGCTTCTGCGTGTGCTAAGCCAGCTGGAACAAGACGCAGGTGGGCTTGGGCAGGGCCAAGGGACACGAAAGCCCCCGGCCAGGCCAGAGCCTCTGACCCCCCGCCTGCCCACAGACCTCTCAGACGACGTTGACGGTGTCGGGCCTCAGGCTCTCCCGGAAAAGCACCTGCTGGAGGGGGAGAAGCAGCCGCACGGCAGCGGGCAGGGGCCCTACTTCTATATCGGAGGGACGAATGGGGCGTCCATGTGAGTGGGGGGCTCGAGCTTGGCCCTGCCGCCCCCATGTGCCCACCCACTCCTGGGTCAAGGCCCCCAGGGTCACCCCTGCCCCTGTGCCCCCGCAGAATCAGCTCCTACTGCAAGGGCAAGGGCTGGCAGCGTATCCAGGACAGCCGGCGTGAGGACTACAAGCTGAAGTGGTGCGAGGTCAAGTGCAGAGACAACTACTACAGCTTCCGGGAAGGTAGCAGGGGACGGCCCCCCGCCTCTGGCCTGCAGCCTGCAAGAGCCTCCCGGTCCAGAGCCAGGGTGGCATGAGGCCCCAGGCCTCCGCTCGGGGCAGCTGCGGTGGCCTGGGCAGCCCTGGCCCCCAGCCCCACGTGCCAGCCAGGACTCTGCCCCCTTCCCCCCAGGAGAGCAGCTACTGTACCAGATTCCCAACAACAAGCTCCTCACCACCAAGATCGGGCTGCTCAGCGCCCTGCGGGAGTACGCGAGGGCCGTGAAGACGGCCCACAAGACCCCACCGTGTGCCAAGTAAGCCCAGCCCACCCCCGCCCCGGGCGCCCGCCGTCAGCCCAGCACTGGGCTGTGTGTCCTTCAGAGGAGCCACCCACGTGCCCATCCCACCCGCTGCCCTCTTCCAGGTCCCGTGCCCGCCCACCCCGCGTGTCCATCGCTGGTCCCCACCACCCTCCCGGAACCCGTCCACTCACCCTTCTGTCTGTTCACCTCCATGCACCCCACACACGCCACCCACGCCACCCGCCTGCCCTCACGGCCAGCCAGGGATCGACAGGACCGCCCACCCCCCCACGCCCTGCTCCCCAGGCCCTCCACACCGCCGTCCCTCTGCTCCCCCGCACCCCCCGCCTGTTGCTGTCCCTCACCTGCCCGTCCGCCCCGCCGGCTGTGCGCCAGCTGTCTCCCCGCCCCCGCCCACCCCCAACCAGGCAGGCCGACCACCCGCTCGCCAGCCACCCGGGACATCCCCTGCACATCCGCACGTCCAGCTTCCACCCGACCCTGCCCGTCAGCAGCTCCAATCCACTCCCTCCAGCATCCGTGTCCCCGCGGGGCCCCCTGCCCATACGCCTGCTTCCACCCAAAATCCACTGACCCAGCCACACGCCGATCCACACCCCACCTATTCTCTTCTCCAAACACCCACCACCCATTCTCCGCGCCCTACTGCGCGGCGGCTCAGGCCAGGCCCTCCCTCTGGGGTACAGATCTAGAGAGGTCACAGCCTCTGCCCTGGAGGAGCTCACGTGGCCCAGCCCAGGAGGCCTCCTGCAGCCCAGCTGGAAGGAGCCATTCCACCCTAAACCCAAGGCCTGGTGGTTGACAAAGAGGGGTTAGAGGGCAGCCCCCAGCCAGGGAGGGAGAGGGGCGGACTAGGCCGGGGTGTCCAGGGACCCGGACAGACCACTCACGGCACGCCTGGGGACACAGCTCAGAAGCGTCGGCGTGCAGTGGTGAGGTGGGACAGGGAGCAGGGCATGGGTGACGCAGCCTGCTGAGAAGCCAGGTGGGCAAGGACCCAGAAAAGAGGGCTCCTGGCAAGGGACAGAAGGTGCAGAAGCAACAGCTGGTGCTGGGGGACAGAGGCAACCAGCTTTCCAGTGGACACTGTCCTCCAGCTGCCCCCAGGTCAGTCCCCTCGAAAGACTCGCTGGCCTAGCCTGGGGGGAGGGGACAGCCCTCCCTGTGTCCTCCCCACCTCCCTGCCCCCCAGGGTCCTGAAAATGGAAGAATTTTTCCCAGAGACATACCGTCTGGACATCAGGGACGAGAGAGAGGCTTTCTTCACTCTCTTTGACGGTGAGAGGCCACTGGACGCCCGGGCCCGCTCTGGGAGATGGGTTCAGGGATGGACCAAGGACCGGGCACGCCTAGGGCGGGACCGGGCCTCAAGAGGGCGAGGGAGGCGTGGCCATGGAGGGGTGAAGGGGTGGAGCCAGGTGGGTGATGGGTGGAGCGTCAAGGCTGGGCCTTGTGGAGGCGGAGCCTGGTAAGGGGCGGGACCATGGCCTGGAAGGCGGCTGGGGTGTGGGCGTCGCCACTCCGGGGCGTGGCCAGGCCATGACTGGGCGTGGTCGGAGCGGGGCGGGGCTAGCCCGAAGTTCGGGGCTCTTCCTACAGGAAATCACATCTGGATCTGCAAGCCCACTGCCTGCAACCAGGGCAAAGGCATCTTCCTGCTCAGGAACCAGGAGGACGTCGCTGCCCTGCAAGTCAAGACCCAGAGCATCGAGGACGACCCCATCTACCGCAAGATGCCGTTCAGGGCGCCTCAGGCACGGGTCGTGCAGAGGTGTTGGGCATAGGCCCGGGGCGTCGTTCATGGGGCGGGGGAGGCGGGGGGGGGGGGGGGCGGCTGGCCGTGGGCCCCGCTGGCGCCTGGGAGAGCTGGTGGGGCTCCCAGGGCCCGTAGAGGAGTCCTCGGTCATGGAAAGCAGTGGTGCCCTCAGCTGGGCCCCTGTGTAGCTGGCAGAGGTGGGTGGTCACAGCTTGTCGGCCCTGCAGAGGAGATGCCCTCCACCCCAACCCCACACACAGAGGCTCCTGCACATGGGGGTAGGGACAGGGAAGCCTTGGTCGGTTCGTTCCCCAGCCTGGGCACTGCCCCTCTGTCCTGTCCTGCAGGAAGGCCAGCCAGTCTCCCATCCCCAGCGCAGCCAGCCCCAGCCTTCAGGCCTGGAGCAGAGCTGACCACCACCCCCCTGGCTCCCTCTGGGATCCAGACCCTCAGCCTCACACCGGGAGGTGGAGGAGCAGCAATCTGGCCTCCCAAAGGTCCCTTTGGAGTTCCCCACATGTCAGCGTGACTCTGCCACAGCTGCGGTCTGCGCCCCCCTTTGGCCCTCGGGGTCTTTAGACCTACCATTCCTTCCACTTGGGATGTCTCCTCCGGGCCATGCACCCTTGAAGGCCCAGTGTCGGCCTTCTCTCCTCCAGGAAGTCCTCCCTGCCCACAGGGGCCCAATCTGCTCCCACGCTCGGGGATCCTAGTGAAAACTGCCCTTGGGGGGGCGGCGGGGCACCCCAGACAGGTGCGTGGGCTGAGGGTTGGGGCCAGGCTCAGAAATGTCCACTCAGAAGAGAGAGCCCACAGGCACCTGGGACAAGCGGTACTGAGGAAATGGTCTGGGCCCAGGAGGGGGCCAGGGGACACAGACTAGGCTGGCCATGCCCTCAGCCGCCATGTGTCCCCAGGTACATCCAGAACCCACTGCTGCTCGATGGGAAGAAGTTTGACGTGCGCTCCTACCTGCTCATCGCCTGCGCCATGCCCTACATGGTCTTCTTCGGCCACGGCTACGCCCGCCTCACCCTCAGCCTGTATGACCCCCATTCCAGCGACCTCAGCGGCCACCTGACCAACCAGGTAAGGGTACCCCGCAGATGAGGGCCCCCTCTGCAACCTTGGTACAAGATCGCTGCTCGGCACACAGAAGGGGGTTCAGCTCTGGACCGAAGCTCAGGCCCGGAGGCGGCCCGGCCCGGAGGCGACCCACGCGCTTTGATGGGGAGAGGCCACTGGACGCCAGCCCCGCGCTGGGGCGCTGGGGCGCTGGGGAGATGGGCTCACGGGTGGAGCGCGGCCCGGGGTGATTAGGGCGGGGCCGGCCCCGGGGCCGTCGAGGTGGGGGCGTGGCCACGGAGGGGGAGGGTGGAGCGGGGGGGGGAGGGCGGGAGGTCCAGGAGGACGGGTGGAGGCGGAGCCTGGTGGGGGCGGGACCACGGCTGGCGGGTGCGCGGGAAACCCGTGGGGAGGGGTCTCCGGGAGGACCCCCGGGAGAGACCCTGTGCGCGGAGGTCTCTGGGACAGGGTCTGCGTGGGGGCCTTGCCCGAGGATCTGGGGGACACTTGGCCGTCCAGAGGGTCTCAGCAGGGCCTGCCGGGTGGCGGCGGGGGACTCTGCGGGGGGTGCTCGGGAGGGGCGGTCACGGCGCCGCACCGCCCCCAGTTCATGCAGAAGAAGAGCCCCCTGTACGTGCTGCTCAAGGAGGACACGGTGTGGAGCATGGACCGGCTCAACCGCCACATCAACGACAAATTCCGGAAGACCAAGGGGCTCCCCAGAGACTGGGTCTTCACCACCTTCACGGTCCGTGTGCCCCTCCCGACACCAGCCTGTGGGGCGGGGCTGAGGGCCAAGACCCCTCGCGGTGGCGGGGGGCGCTGGGCGCAGGTGCTCACACCTTCGGGGAGTGTGTCCGCGTGTGTGTGTCACGTGCGTGTGCCTGGGAGCGGAGCGGGCAGCTGGCCACTGGGAGGGGCCGGTTACCCCTCCCTGCCCTCCCTCCCTCCCCCTCCCTCTTACTCTTCCTCCCTCCCTCCCCCTCTCTCTCCCTCCCTCTCTTCCTCCCCTCCCTCCCCTCCCTCCCTCTCCCCCTCTCTTCCTCCCCTCCCTCCCCCTCCCTCCCTCTTACTCTTCCTCCCTCCCTCTCCCTTCTCCCTCCCTCCCTTCCATCTCTCTCTCCCTCCCTCCCTGTCCCTCCCTCCCTCTTTAAGGGTTCACCTCACACGGGGTTCACTACTTTATAGTCTACAGCTCAGGGTTTAGTAGATCATAAAGTTGTGCAATGATCACCACCTGGTTCTTCAAACAGAAACAGCCACACCCATCAACAATCAGTCCTCATCACGTCCCCCAGCTCTTGGTGACCATGCCTGTGCCGCAGATTACCCTATTCTGAACATTTCGTCATAATGGAATCATACAATATGGCCTTTCCTGCATGTGGCATTCCTCGTTCCTGTCTGTGACTCAGTAAGATCTCACCGTAGGGTTATACAGTTTCTTTGGAGAAACACTTGTCACCAATGGATGTGGGTCATTCCCACTTTTTGTCGGTTAGGAGTACGCTGCTGTGAATACCCATGCACAAGGGTTTGCAGAACACATTTTCAGTCCTCTCAGGCACGCAGTCAGGAGTGCCGGTGTGTCGTGCGGTGACTTACATGGAACTCGTTGAGGAACTGCCCACTGTTCCGCAGGGGCTGCAACGTTCCGCATTCCCACCAGCAATGCAGAAGGGTCCAATTTCTCCATATTCTCACAGGCACTTGCTCCTTTGCTTTCTTTCTTTTCTTTTTTTTTTTTTTAGTCATCCAGTGGATGTGAAGTGGTATCTCATTGTGGTTTTGATTTACATTTCCTTAATGATGAATAACGCTGGGCATCCTCTCACGCACTTACTGGCCATCTGTAGGTCTAAGAGCTTTTTGCGTGTTCCGGGTACTAGACCCTTATCGAATCCGAGCTCCAGATACTAGACCCTTATTGAATACGTGTTCCAGGTACTAGACCCTTACCAAATACGAGCTCCGGGTACTAGACCCTAACCCAATACGAGCCCTGGGTACTAGACCCTTACCCAATACGAGCTTTGGGTACTAGACCCTTATCGAATACAAGCTCCGGGTACTAGACTCTTATCGAATACGTGACTTGCGCGTATTTTCCCCTGTTCTGCGAATTGTCTTTTCACTTTTTTTGTAATGTCCTCTTTCTTGCACCGAAGTTGTTGATTTTGAGGGAATCCAATTCATCTGTTTTTTCTGTTACTCCTGCCTTCAGTGTCTAAGGCTCCGTTTCCAAACCCAAAGTCACAGAGATTTGTACCTGTGTTTTCTTCTCAGTTTTATCACCGTAGCCCTTACAGAGAGGCCACTGCTCCCTTTTGAGTTAGTTTTTGTGTATGGTGGGAGGGGTCCACCCTTATTCTTGTGTGTGTGGATGTCCAGCTTTCTTAGCACCGCAGTCAAGGACACTGTTCTAGGCACACTGTTGACAATCGATTGGTCGGATAGGTCTGGGTTTCTCTAGAATTTCTTTTTTTTTTTTTTTTTAAGATTTTATTTATCTGACAGACAGAGATCACAAGTAGGCAGAGAGGCAGGCAGAGAGAGAAGGAAGCAGGCTCCCCGCAGAGCAGAGAGCCCGATGTCAATCTTCAAGGAACCAGCTTTTGGTTTCATTTATTTTCTTTATTGTTCTCTATTCTCTCGTCCATTTATACCCATTATTTTTCTTCCTTTGGATTTTCTCTTCTTTTTCTAGTTTATTAAGGTTTAAGTCTAGGCTATCGATCTGAGGTCTTTCTTCCTGTTTTTTATAGGTGTTTGCCACCATAAATTTCCCCCAAGCACTGATTGTACCACAATGCGTAAGACTCTATGTTCTACCTTCATTTCATTTGTTGCTAAGGGGTGTGCTGTTTAACTTCCACAAACTTGTGCATTTTCCAATTTTCCTTCTCACTGATTTTTAATTTCATTTCACTGTGGTCAGAGAACATACTTTGTATGTTTTGAACCTTTTCATAATTACGGAAACTTGCTTTCTGTCCTAACATTTTGTCCACCCTGGAGAATGTTCCACGTGCGCTTGAGAAGAGTACACATGGGACACACTGTGCTATTGCGGACGTCTGCAGTCTGCTTGGGTTATAGTGTCGTTTGAGTCTTCTGTTTCCTTGTTGATCTTTGGTCTAAATATTCTACCCAGCGTTGAAAGTGTGGTATTGAAGCCTCCAACTGCTGTTTTAAATTGTCTGTTTCGCCCTTCAATTCTGTTTTTCTCTCATATATGTTGAGGACCTGTTGTTGGGTACACGTGTGTTTAAATGATTACATCTTCTGGATCTATTATTATACAGTGTCCTTTTCTTTCTCTAGAAACAATTTTTGTCTTAAAATTTATTTTCTTTTTTTGTCTTAAAATCTGTGTCAGTATAGTCATTCTGGCTCTTTTGATACTGTTTGCCTGACATACCCTCTTTCCATCCTTTCGCTTTCAGCCTGTGTCTTTGAATCTAAAGTGAGTGTCTTATAGATAGGATATCAAGGGTTGTGTTTTTTAATGCATTCTGCCCATCTCTGTTGTGTAATTATAAAGTTTAATCCGTTTACATTTGATACAGTTACTGGTAGGCAGGACTTACATCTTCTACTTTTCTATTTGTTTTCTACATGTCGTATCTATTTTGCTTCTCAATTCCTCCATTACGGCCTCCTTTTGTATTAAACACATATTTCCTAGTGTATCATATCTAGTGTCATTTCTTTTATTATATGTTTTTGAATTATTTTCTTTGCTGTTGCCTTGAGGATTACCACTAACCTCTTAATCTATAACAATTTACTTTGGATTAATACCAAGTTAATTTCCATAGTAGTAAAAAAAACCACGAAAACCCTTGTTCCAATACTCTGGTTTCTCTTCAGATCGTATAAATCTTTCGCCTTTTACTATATAGTTCCTTCCCTCCCTTTATGCTGTTATTTTCACAGATTACAGCTGTATACATTGCGTGCCCATCAACATTGATTTATAATTTTTGTTTTATTTATTTTTAAATAAAAAAGAAATTACCAATAAATTCATTTATGTGACATTTAAATTTAACAGCTACCACAAAATTCATTGATATGGCTTTTAAGTTTAACTATGTAGTTACTTTTATGAGTACTCTTTATTTCTTCACATCAATTCAACTTATTGTCTAGTGTCCTTTCATTTCAACCTGAAGGACCCCAGGGCAGTTCTAACTGTGGTTTTTAAAATGTGGGAATGTCTTGATTTCTTCTTCATTTCTGAAGAATAGTTTTGCCAGATAGAGAATTCTTGGTTGACAGTTTTTCCTTTCAGCATTTGACTATGTCATTCCTCTGTCTTCTGGAATCCCTGGTTTCTGTTGAGAATTTGACTGTGAACCCTACCAAGGACCCCTCATGACTCATCACTTCTCTCTTGATTTCAACATTCTCTCTTTGTCTTTTGAAAGTTTGCTTATGATATGCTGGATCCCTTTGAGTTTATCCTAATTGGTGAACTTCTTGGGTGTGTAGACTTTTTTTTTTTTTTTAATCAAATTTGGGAAGTTTTGTATTATTATTTCTTCAGCTATTCTTCCTACCTCTTACTTCCTTCTCCTTCTGGGACTCCCGTTACATATGTTGGTCTGCTTGATGGTGTCTCACCAGCCTCTGTAGCTTTGTTTCTTTTTCTTCATTCCCTTTTTTCTGTTCCTCTGACTGGATAATCTCGATTGACCTATCTTTTTTTTTTTTTTAAGATTTTATTTATTTATCTGACAGACAGAGATCACAAGTAGGCAGAGAAGCAGGCAGAGAGAGAGGAGGAAGCAGACTCCCTGCTGAGCAGAGAGCCCGATGCGGGGTTCGATCCCAGGACTCTGGGATCATGACCTGAGCCGAAGGCAGAGGCTTTAACCCACTGAGCCACCCAGGCACCCCTCGATTGACCTATCTTCGAACAACTGTTAAGCTCCTCAAATTTCATTTTTTATTTACTATACTTTTCAAATCCAGAATTTCTGTGTGGTTTCCTTTTGTAATACCGTCTCTTCACTGATATTCTCTGTCTGGATATCATGCTCATATTTTCCTTTAGTTCCCTTCAAGTGAGTTCTTCTGGGGAGGCCGGCAGAGAGGTCACAAGTAGCTACTATTTTTTACGATTTCTTTGCAAGTCAAATCCATTCTGCTATCCCCAGTACTGAGAATGCAGACTTTTTTCAAGTCTAGCACCAAGTTGGGAAGTAGGGATAAAACCAGGGCAAGTTAAAATGCTACAGAGCTTGCTCTTCTTACCAAGATTCAAGATTTTTCTTTCACAAACACTCCTCAGGTGGCTGCAAGCCTTTGGTTAGTTTCCGGAGTCTGAAAAAGTTGATTCTGATTATTTTTGCCAGGTTGTTTTGTTTGGTGGCTTTTATGGCGTGACTTATTTTCAGATGTCCTTTCTCTGCCGTTGTGCTGAACCCATGACCCACTCCAGCGGGCTTCTTCTGCCACTGAAACACTCGCTGAGGTCACCAGTGACCTCCCTGTTAACCAAACCCAGGGGTCGGTTCCCAGTCTTCTTTTTCCCTGATCTGTCAGCCAGTTTGCACTAGCTGTTCATTCCCTGGTGTTTTCTCCCTATGGCTTCTAGGGCCTTGCCCACTCCCTCTTAGCACCCTGTTCTGGGCCCCCCACATCCCAACTACTGCTCTCTGGAGGCCCAGAGCTCTGCTCCTTATCTGCACCGTTGGTTATGAAAGTCTCCCAGCTGCACAGTTCAACACCTGGCCCCGACCTCTCTCCTGAACTTGAGCCTTATATCCCGGAGCTTATCAACACCCATCTGCAAGCTCTTAATCATCTCGGACTCCACTGTTCTCCTCCTCTTCTCCGTGATGGGGGCTTCATCCTTGCAGAGTTTTCGACCAAAGACTTAGGGATAGCTCTTTCACAGCTCATAACCCACTCAAAACCAGTCAGGTCAGCTCTGCACCAAAATGCATCCAGGACCCAGCCCATCACCTCCACCTGCCGACACTCCCTCACCGCCCTCCCTCCCTCTCAGCAGAGCAGCCCCAGGCGCTCCTGTGCGAGTGTGAGCAGGGGTGCGGCCGTGCAGGGGAGGACACAGACGGGAGCGCAGGTGAGGGGTGTGGTGGTAGCTGCTCAGGCCTGGGAGCTGTAGCCAGGGGGTGACTGCGTGCCCCCTCCCCCCCGCCCCCCAGAAGCGGATGCAGCAGATCATGGCCCACTGCTTCCAGGCCGTCAAGTCCAAACTCCACGGCAAACTGGGCTACTTTGACCTCATTGGCTGCGACTTCTTGATTGATGAGAACTTCAAGGTACTGCCGCAGTGTCCTGGCCCCAGTGGGGTTTGGTAGGCAGGGGCCACCAGCGCATATCCGGAGTCCTCAGGCCAGCCCAGGGGCGGGGTCTGCAGTCAGACTCCGCCACCCCCTGCCGAGCTCCTGCAGCTGGAGCAGCGCCCCCCAGAGCCCGACCCTCAGCCTTGGCTCCTTGGGCAAATAGGAGTGAGGCCACAGAAAAGGGGCTCCCCAGGATCACTGGCCTTAGTGGGGACCAAGGCTCCAGCCTTCCCTCGGCCAAGTGATGTGTGGGGACGATGCTAACCAGTGTTGGGCCCAGGTGTGGCTGCTGGAGATGAACTCCAACCCCGCCCTGCACACCAACTGTGAAGTCCTGAAGGAGGTGATTCCAGGAGTGGTCATGGAGACGCTGGGTGAGGCCCTTTGCAGCCCCCAGACCCTCAAACGGGCCCCTCCCTGCTTGCCCAGCCTTGGATGTGCCAGTCCACCCTCTCCCCAAATTCACACGCCCGCAAACCGAGGTCTGCAACACCCAGAGGACCTACCTGGACATGCACCCTCTGCTCAGGCCCCGCAGCAGGGCGTCCCTGCCGACCCTCCCCACCACCTTGGTGCCGGCCACGCACCTCGTCCCCAGCCGGGTCCCGCCCCTCGGCGCTCTCACCCCCGACCCCGCCGGGCCTCAGAACCTCCACCCCAGCCCCGCAACCGCGACGCTCGGGGAGGGGCGCTGAGGCCCCGCCGCGCCCACGTCCCCGCAGCCAGTGCCCCCGCTCACCCCCTCCCCCGCCGCCCCCAGACCTGGCAATCGAGACCTTTCAGAAGAGCTCGCGCAACCAGAAGATGCTGCCCCTGCTCTCCCAGCGCCGCTTCGCGCTCCTGCACAACGGCGAGGCCGACCTGTGGCCGCGCCCGGGGGGCCCCCGCAGCGCCCTCCGCCCGCCGCCGCCGCAGCCCCGGGCAGCCGGCGAGGCCGACCGCCCGGCGCCACCTCCGCCCCGCGCCGTCGACAGGCCGGGCGCGCGCAGGCCCGCGCCGCCCCGGAGCCCCGGAGGCGCGCACAGGCGGCCCCGACCGCCGGGCCCCGGCCCCGACGGCGCCCAGAGCGGGGAGCCCGGGCCCGAGCGGCCGCGCGCGGGCGCTGGGGACCCGGCGCGAGAGCCGTCCCCGGGGCCGGCGGCGGAGCGCAAGAACGCGGGGCTCCGCGGCTCCTAGAGGGCGGGCGCGGCCCCGCGGGACCTATAAAGGCTACTTTGTGACAAACGGCCTCGGCTGCGGATCCGGCGGCCCGCAGCCCCCGGGTGCCCCCCGTCGCTCCTTCCCAACGCCCTTGCCTCTGCCCCACAGGCTCCTAGTCCACGGCTGGGATCTGTCCTTGGGGGCTGGGGTGGGGGATGAGGGGAGCGTCCCACCGGGAGAGGAGGAGCTGCCCACAGCCTTCCCTCTGCCCTCCTGCGGCGGCCTCTGCCAGGAGGAAGCCCGCTAGGCCGCGGGCTCCTATCGCCCTGAGTCCCTCCCGGGCAGGAACAGCTCCCGCAGCCCCACAGCCCACGCGGCCCCTACTGCCTGATTCTGGGGTCCCCATGGAGAGGAGGACTCCCTCACACCCAACAGAGGGGGCTGCCCTCACCCTGCCGGGGCACAGCCCCTTTCTGGGCCTTCAGAGCCCAGGCCGGGGCTCTGCACCCCCCTCCGCCTCCCATGGCCCCTAAGATCCCACAGACCCTGCGGCAGAGGCTGAGCACCTAGGTCGCGGGTGAGGGGCACATCGCCACCGCAGGGCAGCCCCAAGGGACATGCTGGGCCAGCACTGGCCCCACCCAGGCCAAGCCACGCATGGCTTCAGTGTTCCCATTCCCCGTGGCGCAGTCCTGTAGTTGAGGGAGATTTAGGGCCTCGGATGTGTCCAGGCCCGCTGCCTCCACTAGATGTCCAGAGCCACCCATAGTCCCCTCTCCCTGTACCCCCAGCCACCCGCGCCCTCCCTGGTCCAGATGCTGGGATCCAGGCAGCCCGACCCCCAACCACCACCCCATACCCCCACCAGCTTGTACACCTCCTCCTCTGCTCCGTCTTACGCACCCGGCCCTCACCCCAGCAGATGCTTACCGCCAAGTCACAGATGCCCTCCTCCCGGCCCACTGGGTCAGGGGCTGCCGGGACCGGCTCTCTGTTCTGCGTTGGAGAGCTGGTGGGATCTGGGGTCCACGGGTCTGCGGTTCGGCCACTGCTGGGGGGCACCACTAGGGGGCACTGTGCACCACCGTGTCTCGGGCCCGGGAGCAGAGAACAGTCCTGAAGGCAGGCCTGCAGCAGGGACTGGCCTCTCCCGTCACTCCCAGACCACCCACTGGACCCTGCCACCCCAATGCACTTTGCTGCACCCCAGGATGGGGTCCCCAGACCAAAGCCAAGAAGCATGCATCACCGTGGGCCTGGGGTCCAGGAGCCCTAAGCTCCCTCCCAGCATGTCTGGTGGTCAATCCTTGGGACTGGCCGAGCTCAGCCATGGGCCGCTGTGCAGCTGGACCTGTTGGCTCTACGCTCTGAAAGCCGGGGAGGGAAGAAGACCAGCCTCCGTGGGGTGGGGGTGCAGCCAAGGGCACCCAGGCCCTTGTGAAATGCACACCTGCCCCTTTGGGGCCCAGGCTATGTTCCCTGCTGGCACCCAGGCCACTCCGCATTTGTGACACACATGCCTCTGTGCCCCATGTCCCAGCTCACATCCTCACTCACCCCTTCCTGACATGCCATCAGCCCTGCAAGCCCCATGGGCCACTGCCCCTCACGCAGTCATGGTTCCTGATGTGGCCCAATGGTGCCGTCCCCAGAGCATCGGCAACACGGTGCTCACAGAGCAGCCTGAGGCCCCAGTGACAGGCTCGCTCTCCCTGCTGGGTGGAGTGTCCAGTGGTGGGATGGCCTGCCCTGCCCTCCTGGGGCTCCCCCAAAGGCCTGTCTGCTGCTCTGGGGTCCCTGGCGCCCCCTTGAGAGCCCAAATGTCAATAAACGAAGTTTCCCAAGAACCACCGCTGTTTGTCCAAAGCCCCAGAGGGGACGGCCACCCCCTGCCCCCTATCTGGATCCCCCAGTCCTGCCCCGCTTGCCTGTGGCCCCGCAGGGCCCTCGCCAGCCAGAGCTGGAAGGACCGCCAGGGAGAGGAAGGCCAGAGACAGAGTTTGGGGTGCTGTGGCCCGGGGCACCCGAGCGTCTGGCGGTGCACAGTAGATCCCGTCATTTGGATGCTGGGCAGCAGACACAGAAGACAGGTCAGGGCCCGCAGGGGCTCGAGCACCCGCCTCCGCAGCAGGGAGTTTGATTTTCAAGGCAAATACCGGCCCCTGAAAGCTGAGTGTCTCGCTCCCCCTCCGGGGGGGGGGGTGCCTGGGGCCCTGCTGGTGGGTGGGGAGTTCAAGCAGCGCCTGCTCTCACCCAGGGACCCCCACCATCCCTGCATCCTCCACCCAGAGGACCGCCCGGTGCGGGCCCTACCCCTGGCGCCCACTGGGGCTTCCTTCGGCCCCTGGCAGACACACCGCGGGGTCTGCTGACCACCACCAGCCGCGGGGCTGTTTCAGCCAAAGATCCGACGGAGTCCCAGGTCTCCGAGGACATCCCCCCCTGCGCCCCCCCGAAGCTGTCTCCTACAGAAAGAGTGTGTCTGAGGAAGGGGTCGGGAGCCCCGGGGCCTGAATCCGCATCTCTGGGCAGCACCGCAGCTCCAAAAGCTTCCTGGAACCCTGAGTCAGGTGGGGGCGAGGCCGTGGCAGTGGTCTGCCGCCCAGCGCAGCCTCCTCCTGAAACACAGGCCTCCAGGAGCGGGTCCCGCTCAGACCTCCGAGCTCAGCCCCACTGGAGGAAGAGTGGCTCGCTCCATAATGTTCTAGAAACCACAAGGTGGGGGGCCGGGGGCCCAAGAGTGATGGGCCACGTCCTGGTTAAAGCCCTTGCGTGGCCAGGCCTGGCGTCGTTGACGTGTTTTACCAACGGGCGCCCCTCCCAGCGCCTGGTGGTTGGTGGGGACTCCGGTCGGCCGGACGCTGCCCCAGGCCGCAGTGGTGGCCCGCACTGTCCCCACCCCTCCATCCTGCTGAGGGGTCCCGCGCGGCCCGAGTCCGGATCTCAGTAGAGGGAGGGCGGGAGCCTTTCCCACCGAGGTGGGGTGGGGACTGCGTGGGAGCTGCCGTGGCCGGAAGCTCTTCTGGGAACCACAGGCGGCCTTCGGGCCCTTATCTGAGGTCGAACGCGGGCGGGCGAGGAGCTGCGGTTTTCCGGACCAGCTGGAGGGCGGGGCCTAGGCGGCGGGGTCCCTCTCGGGGCTCGGTGACCCCGCAGGACGGGTGCTCTGCCCGGCACGTCCCTGCCCCCACTCCAGGGAGCTGGGCTGGGTAGGAGGGGGACAGGCGCCTCTCAGCCTTTCAGCCGCCCCGTAGCTCGGCCCTGGGCCCCGCCCCTCCCGGCGCCCACAGCTCCGTCCGTCCTGCAGAGCCTGGAGAGACGTGCTCAGGCCTCACCTACCTAAAACACCCGGTGGTAGCCTCTGCCTGCCAGGCCCTGGGGTCTCCACCTGACTCTCCAGCCCCTGAGCCCCCGCGGCCCTGCACAGACTTTTTTTTTTTTTTTAAGATTTTATTTATCTGACAGAGATCACAAGCAGGCAGAGAGGCAGGCGGGGGTGGGGGGGAGGCAGGCTCCCTGCTGAGCAGAGACCCCCCCCCCCCAATGCAGGGCTCGATCCCAGGACCCTGAGACCATGACCTGAGCCGAAAGCAGAGGTTTAACCCACTGAGCCACCCGGGCGCCCCATGCACAGACTCTTTTCACCCAACAGTTCTATAAATCACAGAGACCAAGTCTCTCCATGCGCTGCCTCCCTGTTCCATGTCCTCGGAGCTGGGGGCGCTCGGGCCACAAGCTTGCAAATCACAGGGTTCTGGGGGCTCTGAGGAGGGCAGGAGCAGGGCAGGCAGATGGAACTGGGCTGAAGGAGAGGGGGCGTCTCGGGAAGGGGCAGTGGGGGGTGAAGAGTAGGACCCATCCAGCCTCTGCAGGTTGCCCTGAGCCCTCCCACCCACCCGGCCCAGCCAGGCCTCCCGCCCACCCTCTTTGTCACCGACTGAATCCAGCCTCTGCCCCTTCTCCACCTGGGCCTCGGAAACTCCCACCCTGCCCGGTGCTGCCCCCGTGCTGCCGCCCCACACGCCTCCCCACCCCGGGGAGTTTCCACGCTGAGTCAGTGGACAGAGAGGTCCCACGGGACCTGGGTGCGTGCCGGCCGGAGTGTGTTCTCAGGAAGATCCACGACTGCAGACGACCCGACTCCCCCACCCCCGCCCCCGGTCCCCACCCAGCCACCACCGGGGGACTGCCGAGCCAGGGCTGGGGAGCCCTTTGCCCTGGGGCAGCCTGAAGCAGCCCCTGTGGAGGGTCCGGGAAGCCCTGAGCATGCACGTGCCCCACCCATGGGGGTGGGACCGTCAAGTGACCCCGCTGACAAGAGAACTCCAGAGGAGCGCTGGCTCCCTGCAGCAGGGGCACGGGGTTGGCAGGCAGGAGACCTAGCCTGGAGACGGAAGAGGGGCCAGGGGCATGGCCAGCAGGCCCCAGAGCGGGCTGCTGGGGGCCCCGGAACACAGCATGGTGTCTCCCACGGTCCCCTGACACCCAGCCAATCGACCTGCGTTTTCTCACTTATTAGCTAATTCGCCTGGACCCTCACCTGGAACGTGGGCTCTGTGGGCGTGCCGGAGCCTGGGACCCAGCCGGCACCGAGAGGATGTTCCCATGTGAGTAAATTCAGGAAGGCACTGTCAGCGCCCCTCCTGCCAGGGGTGAAGAGGCCGCTCTGAGCCGCGGTGGGGAGGGGGTGGGGGTCAGGCCCTGGGCAGGACGCACGATCTCTCCACCGCCTCCTTGCGGCCCGACGGCACTGAGTCAGGGTGAGGGCCAGTGCGTCAAGGGGCCCTCCTGGGAGGCGGGCAGGCAGGAGGGAGGCGTGGGGCAGGTGCGGGCAGCGGACAGGCCCGCTCTCGAGACCAGCCTCCGCCGGCCTCCCACACCCCGGCCAGCCGAGCCAAGAACTGCAGGGCCAGCGCCGCGGAGGCTGGGAGGCCACTGCTCGCCTGCGGGGGGCCGGAGCCTAGAACCATGCCCCAAGCGAGAGCAACTTGGGAGGTGGTGGGGTGAGCAGCAGGTCCGGCCTAGAGGGTGGGGGCCAAAGGCAGGGCCCTCAGAGGCTGCCCTCCTGACCAGGAAGAGTTGCCCGTAGAAACTGACCTCGCCCTGCACTTGGGGCCAGAACGACACAAGGACAGGCACCTCCCAGGAGCCAGCAGGCTGTTTGACCAGCACAGAACACAGAATCCAACTGTCCCACGGCACCAAGCGGACTGCCAGGGAAGGGGGTTCGCACAGGGCAGCAAAAAGGCACACAGGACACATGTCCATCATGGTGCCCTTCCTCCAGGAAGCCTTCCAGGGTCCCTGCTAAGCGCTTGGGCCGGGACTAGAATGGCCCTGACTTCTGCCCCACCCCCCGCCCCACCTGAGCTGGAAGGAGCCCGCGGCGGGGCGGGGGGAGTTGGTACTGGTACGGGCCTCGGCTCCCTGCGCGCCCGCCCCAGACCACGGCCACTCACGTCGCTGGACAAGTGTTTATTGAGCACTGCCTGCAGCCAAGCCCTGCACTGGGCCCAGCCTCCTATCCTGGAAGCCAGGGGCCCACGGACGCCACAACCCCAACAGGGCCAGCAGGGGAGGGAAGCGGCCATGGCTGCGGCTGTGTGCCCCGTGGGGTCTGGCCACAGCTGCTGCCTCTCCTGCATGGTCTGGGGGACTGGTCACTGTCACCATCCCCCACCCACTTCCACCATCGAGGGGAGCAGGGCCGGGCCCAGAACTGGGGCCCCACCGTGGAGTGCAGGAGCCCTTGTTCCCACGGGCCAGCCCTGGGATGTGTCCTCGGAGGGTCCGGCTCTGGGTCTGCTGGAGCCGAGGACAGCCAGGCCTCACACCCACAGGTGCCGCAGGCCCTTGTCCTCCGACAGCGGCTCTCCCCGCTCCTCCTCAGGGAGCTGGCAGCTGCAGGCGTCCTCGGCGGGTGGCGGCGCCTCCAGGAGCGGCTGGGTCTCTGCAGAGCAGCCGCAGTCAGCGGGCGGGCCAGGCACCCGCCGCTCCCACCCCAGGGCACAACAGACCTGGGGGCCGCCCGCGGGCCAGGCACCCGCCGCTCCCACCCCAGGGCACAACAGACCTGGGGGCCGCCCGCGCTGCCGTCTCAGCTGCCAGACGTGCAAGCCCAGCTGGACCACGCTCAGGACCAGGACGCAGGCGGTCACGGAGAGGAGGACGACAGTCAGCGGGTTGTGCGTCTCAGCGGGTGGCAGCCCTGGGCTGCATACGGCATTGTGTGTCTTGTTCCCGGGAAACATGGGGGGGAACCCAAACTGGGAACAGCTGGGACACACAGAAGAGCCCTCAGTCAGCCCTCGCCCACCTGAGCGGGACGTCCACGTGGTTGCTGTCTTCCGAGTGGGAGGCAGATCACCGGGAAGGACAGGAGAGGCCCCTCCCTCAGGAACTGGCCGGCCACCTGAAGGTCCCACCAGCACTCACTCTGACCAGGGTCTGCAGCGACCCTCCTGGCCTCCAGAGAAGGTCCCTGTGGCGCAGTCGACACACTCAAAGCCGAAATCGAAATTCCCTGGAGACAGACAGACAGCTGGGGTTTGCTGGGGTAGGTGAGACCTGGGTCCAGCAGGTCTCCGGTGCCTGCGAGACTGCAGCCCGGCCAAAATCAGGGCACAAGTGTGCCCCATTCCAGGGCAACCATCTGTGGGCGAGGCAGACTTGGGGGACCCCAAGGCTGTGACCCGGAGCCGGTGGAGGTCCCTGGGGGAGCTGGGAGAGGGGGGAGTGCAGGGGCCTGTCCATGAGGCTGGACAGTAAGGGAGCCCAGAAGGGGCAGAAGCAGAAACCAGGCCAGAATCGGGCCAGGTCTTACACTTGGTGCAGTAGCCGGGAGGGCACGAGGCCAGTGGGGTCCTGGAGAAAGAGGGTGAGGCTTGCGCCCCACCCCACCTCGCGAGGGTCCTCAGGCTGCACCATGCCCCTCCCAGCAGGTAAACAGGCCCCAGGAGCATTTGAGCAGCTGCTTCCAGGAAAAGGTTGACCCCCAGACAGGGCAAGAAGGGGCAGGCGTGTCCCCACACAGACACGCAGGGTTCAGGGAGGACTGGGCTAGACAGCCCCTGGACTCGCCCAGGACTCCCCCAACCAGCCCCGAGGAATGCCCTGGAGCTGCACCGGAAGCCGGGCGAGGAGCAGGAAGGGCTCGCTGCAGCCGCGGGGATGCCAGGACCCCCCTCTGGGTCCGGGCGACAGGCAGCAAACGGCCGCACCCACCTGGGCTTTGCCACGGAGCTGCCGGAGCCTGCCTGCCCAGAGGCCACGCACGTACCCGCCACACACAGGCACTTCCTTCCACACCCTCGTGGGGCTCACCATACACCCACTGCCCTGAGCCCTGGCTGGGCCCTGGTCAGATCCCCCGACCGGCTCAGGCCGCAGCTGCCGCGGACTCACCATGGGGCCGCACCTCCTGGCCGGGCGGGCAGCTGTGATGTTTGCAGCTGGTGCACTGGGGGTCCCCGCAGTGGAACCCCGGCTCCACGCACGTGCAGTCCACCTCAGGGCAGGGCTCTGCTGAGCCAGAGAAAAGCCAGCCCCCTCAGCAGCTGGGCCGAGCCCCTGCCTCCTCAGCACTCCCCCCACCACCCACCAGAGCCCCCCAGTCGGAATGGGCCATCCACACCTCCACCCGTAGGCAGCCCCAGAGGTCAGAGGGCTCCTGTCTGGGAGCCAGCACCCAGTGGGGTCCCGCTGTCTCCCTCCCCCACAGGCACCCATGTGGCCTGGCTGTGTCCCCCACTGCCTTGAAGCTGCTCCCACCCAGGGTGGTTGTGACTTGGCCTGTGACCAGAACATGTCCCTGCTGGACAAGGGGGCCGCCTGGGGGACCTACGCCCTCTCCCCGTTTCCTCCTGCCTGTCCCCGCCTGCCGCACTGAGACGGGGACCCTCAGAGACACCCCCCCCTTCTCAACCCCCAGGCTCCAGCAGGGCGACACTCTGGGCTGTTTTCCCTGCAGTATTTGTCCCCAGGCGGGCACATGCCCCTTGCCCCCCACCCAAGAGGCAGGTCCGAGGCAGGGGTGGGGCAGAACTTGTGCTGGCCTGAGTGAAGGTCAAGGGCTCCCTAGCCGCTCAGTAAGAGCTGGGACAGCTTTCCTCCACCTGGGAACCCAAGACTCTCCTTGGGGAAGGCTCTCACCCCCTAACCCCTGACTCCTCACATGGCCCCTGGCCCGAGCTGAGCTCCTCTCTGCTACACGCCCCTCACCCATTGCCCAGGGTCCGTGGGCCCCGGACCCAGAAGATCTGCCCGTCACGCTGGGAGGCCGGGTCTCAGCACAGGGAGAGGGCGCGGCGCCGCTGCCCTCGGAGACAGGCTCCCCGCGCGCCTTACCCGGGGCGCACCGGCGACAACAGCGCGCGTCCGTCCCGGTTCCACGCAGAAGGCGCTCGGGGCCGCAGCTCAGACCCCCGGCGGGGCGCTGGCCCAGGCCCACAGCGCAGAGCAGCGTGACACCGCACAGGGCCGCGCGCGCGCCCCTCGCCTCCATGGCACCCATGGCGGGACGGAGCCGGGAGACTTTAGGGGATGGGCCCCACCCCGCCCCCATCCGGGCACGCCCAGACCGCGCCCCGCAGGCCCAGACGCCCGGAGCGGGGGAGAAACGGTTCCCATCCGACCCCCGTGACCCCCGGCAACCCCCGACTCACCGGGCGGGCGGAGCACCGGAGGTCTGCGGGCAGCGACCCGCTCCGTGTGACCGCAGCGGTGACGACGTGTGTCTGGAGCTTCGTCCAAACCGCAGAAGGCACGGCCGTGTGGGACCTTCCCTAGAACCGGCCCCTGGAGCCCCTGGGGCCCCGCGGCCGCTGGAACGGGGCTGGGGGACGGTGGGGGCAGTCCCGGCGGCGGCCCCTCACGAGGGATGTGACCCCAGAGCTGCTCTCCATAGAAAAATCGTTTTTTAAGTGAGCGGCGCCCAGCCGGTCTCTTCGCAGCTGCAGAGCACACCCACATGGGGTGGGGGGCCTCCAGGAGGCTCGTGTGCGGCCGGCGCAGGGGGTCACCTGGGGGTTCCTAAGTGTCCCTGCCCTCTGGTCCAGGAATTTCTGCCCAGAAACTGAATATGCCCCCAAATGTGTGTGGGGGGGACCCTGAACAGAGCTTGCCTCTCCGCGACACCTGGGGCTGGACTGCAAGGGCGTGGATCAGAAACGTTTTCTAAACTTGCGGCCGGCAGGTGTGAAGGGAGGGACGCGGGCGGGAAGGGCCGGCGCTGCGGGCTAATGCAGACCGCACCCTGTGGCGGGTAGTGCCCACGGGGTGCTGGTGCAGGGACCCCCGGGAGGACAGTCTGGCTGGGGACGCTTCCCTCGCTGTGCCCCCTCGGTGTCTGGCTGTGTCCCCTACCCCTGCCCCAACTTCCTCAGGAGAGCCCCAAGGGCTTTTAAAGATCTCCAACTCCTCGTCCTCTACGGACCCTACAGAGCCCAGATCATCACGGTCCTGCCCCCCACACCAAGAGGCCCCCCATTTTCCAGGGATGGGGACAATGCCCCCCTTACTTTCTGCGGATCAGGACACGCCCCCTCACTTGGCCAACAAGGTCTGACCAGGCTCCAGGTCAACACACACACACAGACACCCACACAGAGCTCGCAGGAGCCACCCCTCACCTCCCAACCCAAGGATCTCCTCGGATCCCGGGACAGGTCGCTAGTAAGGAGAGGTCCGGGCCTTGACTAAACCTCCAGGTGGTCTGCTCAGGTCCCAGTCCAGACCTCTCCGGATGAATCTGGTCATCCCGGGCAGTGGAGGGCCAGCCCGACCCCATCTTCTGAGCCTCCAACTCACCGTGAGACTGTCCCATCTCCCACAGCCTCAGCTTCCCCGTGGGGCACAGAGGCCTTCTGGGGCCCTGCCTCCTCCAGTACGCCTCCCTGGGGCCGGGGTCTCAGGAGTGTGACCGAGCTTCCGGCTCTCGCTGGAGGTTCTGGTCTTTGAGGCCTGCAGCTGCCACCGGCCTGGTGGGCAGCTGTTCCTTTCCTGAGGGAAATGACAGGAATTAGCCATGGGTAACTCAGCTCTCCAAGTGCCGGGATGCACGGCCCCTCCGCAGAGGGGCAAACCTGGCAGAGCAGGGAAGGGGGGCTCTCGGGGGGCTGTAGCTCCAGGCTGCCCGAGGCTCCGCGGAGCCCTGAGATCTCCCATGGCGGGAGATGGGTCTGAGCGCGGGGCAGAGCGGGAATCCACGCGCAGACCCCGCAGGTCCAGACCTTCATCCGCGGCTCACTTCAAAGACCTGAGGGGTCAGGTCTGGGGCAGTACGGGGTCACCCCAATTCTGGTAAGTTCGCGATATACTGTGGCCCAGGAAAACACGATCGATACCCTACAAATGATGCTCGTCAGACTGTGCTACGTGTCGGCTGGTCCTTCTGGAAGCAGGGACAGAGTTAGAAGCTTCTGGAAACAGTGGGGAGGAGTGAAGGTGAGCTGGGCGGGAGGAGCTCCGTGCAGAAAAAGTCCACGGGAAGGGCCCGTGGGCGAGCGGGAGAGGAAGCTTCCTCCGTGGCTGCGGCCCACAGCTGCACAGAAAGCAAACAGCCCACGCTCTATGCCCACAGAGATAGCGGCTTCTGAGCAAGGCCCCTCAAAAGGCAGGAGTGACGTCAGCCTGGTGTCGGTGCCTGCGTCTGAGTCTTGTCCCAGCCCCTCCGGAAGCCTCCCCCACCCAGCCACAGGCTGCAGGACGAGAGCCTCGAGAGCTGGGCAGCCAGGGGAGCAGCGATCTTTATCTGCTGTGTTTCCCAGGGCCCTGGGCCGCTCACCACATTTCTGCATTATCAGTTCTTCCCGCCAGAGTCACCCTGTTCCTGTTAGCAGACGGCCCTTCACGGAGGAGGCCGGGCAGTAGCCAGAGGGGGATGGTGCGTGGAGACGGGGATCCGACAGCAGGGCCGGGTGGGGCCGGGGCGCGGATGCGGAGGGCCCAGGCCTGGGGTCACGCAGGGCCTGGGGCGGAGACAGCATGAGGGTTTTCAGCAGACTGGCGGGGGTGAGGGGCTGGAGAGTGTGCTCAGGGCTGGTGTTGAAGCAAAGAGAAGACGAGTCCGGCCATCTCTCTGCCCCACAGCAGGTGTGGAGCAGCCAGGGGAGGGGAGGGTGTCCTGGCTGAGGGAAGAGCTGGGAGGTGTGGGGAGGAGGCCTCGGGTCCAGGATCTGACCCTCCCCTGCCCCGGCCCTGCCCCCTCCGCCGGGTCCCCTAGCACTGCTCCACGGCCTCCACACTAGCCTGGTGACCACCGTCCCCAGATCAAGGGTGCGGGTTTGCTGCCTGCGTTGAGGGCGCGGCTCACGCTGTTTTGTCCACTGCTGAGTCCCACCCAGAACACGGGGAACTCAGTGCGACCGAACATGGGACGGCTCTCTGTGCTCCCCCTGCAGCGTTCAGGCCCAGGGCAGAGGGCTCAGAGGTTTGAAGACATTGGACGGGCCTCTGGGCGACCCCGGGGAGAAAGGTGGCCCAGGAAACAAGGAGGGCTGGTGGCCAGGGCTCGGCCGACATCAGGGCCGGAGTCTCGTGCTGGCCGCAGTGCCTTTGGCTTCGGGTCACCCAGCAGCTGCGAAGGACGCTCACCATCGGGCCTGGCAACCCGGCAAGAGGGGCACCATGGTCGTGGACAAGTCATTGTCCCTGGGACTCTACTGCCGACGGGTCGGGGTTTTCCGCATTCGCGCCCAGGGCCAACTGCCACTCAGCTTGATTGGAAATCTCCGCTTTCCCAAAGCGGCGACACCCAAGCTTCCCCACGCACTACCCACGACACACGCAGTTCCGGCAGGCCCGGGACCGAGAGGTCTCAAGAAAGAACGGCTCTTGAGCTCTCTGCTCTGCAAGGACACACAGACCTGAAGGTCGTCCTCAACATCCCCTTTGGGGCCAGGGCCTCCGGTCTCCTACCTGCTCCCATTAGTGCTGGAGCTGTGGGCTCGCTGGGGGTGCCTAGGGCCTGTTCACCCAGGTGCGGGGCTCGAAGAAGCGGCTCCTGGATGCCGCCGACAAGCTGCGGGGTCATTCGGTCCCCCCAGGACATTGATGTGGCCGGCACGCCCCCCCGTCTGGAGCCGGGACGTGCTCAGAGAAGGGGTGAGGACAGGGGTGCCAGGGTCTCTGAGGGGGTCCCACACCCCTGCCGGGGCTGGAGAGGCCTCTCCCGCCAGCGTGGGCCTGGCCCCTGCACTCCCACCGTGGCTATGTGGCACTCGGCCCGCTGGTAGCCAGTCGGAGACCCACGTTCGCCAATGTCCTTTATTGGGGGACCACCCCGGGCGGGGAGTATGCACAGCATACGTAGGCAGAGCCCTGGGCGCAGGCCAGGAGCACCTAAAACGGTGCGGGGTGTGGGGGTATGGGACACGGTGGCCTGCGCATGGGGGCACCCCAAAGCCCCTCCATGTCCAGCAGGCCCTCGGGGCCCCCGGCCGAGCGTGGGAGTGTGCGCTGCTCCAGCCGTGGCTCAGATCTTGGCCAGGGCGGAGTTGGCGTCCGAGTGCTCCTCCTGGATGGGGGTCCGGAAGCTATTTCCACCTGGGGAGGAGAAGGAGCAGAGGCAGGAGGTGGGGGAGGGCCACGGCCCGCCTGTGGGGGAGGCCTTCGGGGCGGGCTCCCACGGGGACTCACTGGGGGGCAGCCGCCAGGCTCTGTGATGCAGCAGAAGCGCCAGCGCAGCGGCCACGGGAGCCAGGAGGCCCAGGCCCAGGCCCAGGACAGCAGCCAGCTGGGGGCCTGCGGGGAGGCGGGGCCTGCTGGGGGGGGGTCCCTGGAGCAAGGGCCCAGCCCCCGACGGCCTCCGGGAGGGCAGAGGGCATCCCCTCCCCCGCCCTCTCTCCCCACCCTCCTTCTCCTTGCCCTGCTGGGGGGAGGCCAGGCCCCCCCTTACCCCGGGGGGGCTCTGTAGGGGGCGTGAAGGGCTCTTGGGAGGCCCTGGCCCGGGCTGTGGTGGGCTGGGTGGTGGGGGGCAGGGCTGGGGGGCCCCGGGTCTCCCACGGCAGCGTGGCCGGGTGGCTCCTGTCCTCGCAGACGGCATCTGAGCTCTGACTGGCTGGCCGCACCGTACGCTTTCCCTTCAGGGTGCAGCTGACAAAGGCAGGGGGTTCTGTTCAGGCCGGAGCCTCGGACCCCCCAGCCAACTCCTCCCGAAGGACCCAGAACTGAGGCAGGACCAGGGACGTGTGGGGAGCAATGGGCATCCGATGCCCCCCGGGTCCCGTCAGGCCGCATCCCACTCCTAGCCGGGGGACAGGCCGAGGACCCTGCCCAAGCCCCACAACGCCCAGGGGCCCCCGCCCCACACCCTCACTCCGCACTTGCCCTCGCTCTGCTGCCCACACGGCTCTCTCCCACCCCCGCCGTGGAGGCCGCAGCTGTGGATGAGGCTCTCATGGTCTCACACTCCTCACCCCAGCCCAGCAGCCAGGTTGAACCAGGGCTGAGGCGGCGGGCAGCATGGTGGGGACAGGGGTCATGAGGGGACAGGGGCCAGGAGCCCCCCAGGCCACTCACTTGGTCCAGGGCTTGCAGGCCTGGTCATCCCCTGGGGAGAAGTGTCCCGGTGGGCACGGGGCACAGTCTGCAACCGAGACAGCAGGACGGTCTCCTCACCGCCGCCTCAGGGACCGGGACGCGGCTGCTGCTGGGGGCTAGTCCTGTAGGGCCGGGCGCTCGCCCACTGCAGCCTCCAGAACCGCCTCCCGGCCCACATTCCGCCCACTGGCCCTGACCCGGGCCCCCCCCCCTTTCTTGGCCTGGCCTGTTTGTTGGGGGAAAGGAACCCGGTCTGAGCCGGGGAGGGGGTGGGAGGTACAGCGGGAAGTGACAGCCGGCTCCCAAGGACCCCGCAGGCGCGCGGACCGGCCCTCCCGCGCACACGCCGCCCGCCGCCACCCCCGGGCTCACCGACGCCGCGCTTGAAGCCGTCCTGGGGCTCGGTGCCCGGCTTACAGCCGCAGACCGTGTCCTGCGTGGGCGTGCACCTCTGCTTGGGTTCGCTCCCGCTCCCTGGGGGGGTCAGGGGAGCGGGCACGGTCGGCAGAGCTGCCGGGGCTGCCGCGCAGGCTGGAGGACGGAGGCTCCCGGACCAGCAGCCCCCGGCTCCGGGCTCTCTCCAGTCCCTGGAGGCCTCATTCCTTCCGGCCATGTGGCCCTTGGGAGGCCCGGGGCGCTCCAGCCTCCCTCCCCACCCTCCGTCAGGCCCACAGCAGGCCCTCCGTGGCGCTTGGATCCTGCTCTTGTTGCTTGCAAAGGCCAGCGGGCAGGCACGTGCCCCTGCCTGATTCCTCGTGCCTCAGCGCCCCCTCCCCGGGAGGAGGGAGGGGCTCCTAGGGGGCCCCCCCCCATGGTGCAGCAGGCCCCACTGTGGTTTGGGGTTTGTCTCTGCGGCTATGGGGACCTCCTGGGAGCGCCTGGGTGGGGCGCAAGGGACTTGCTCGGGGGGTCTGGGATCCGGTCAGGGTGATGCTCACTCTGATTGCACAGGGTACAGGGTTTGCAGGGCTCATAGTTCGTAGCCTCGTTGTAGAAGCCAGACAGACAAGGGTGGCACTCGGTGTCCTGGCCTCCGCTGCAGCGTCTCGCCATCCCATAGCCTGCAGCGGGGGGCAGGCCAGACTCAGCGCGGCTCGGCATCCCCGCCTCAGTCCTGGCGGCCCATGGCCCTGGGCCTGGCCGCCGATCACCCACTCTGTCAGCCCGAGTCCACTAGCCCGTGACCCCCGTGTCCCGGGACCCCATCTGCTTGTTCCCCTCTCCCCAACCCCTGTCCCCGCACGTGTCCCTTCCCTAGGACCCCACCCTCCTGTCCCAGGGCCCCACAGGCACCCCTCCCCAGCTCTGTGGCCAGGCCACTCACCTGGCGGGCAGTCCTGACAGCACCTGCCGTCTTTGGGGTAGGCGTCCCCCACGCAGGTGAGCCGGGCCGCAGCGCCCAGCACGAGCCCGAAGAGCAGGAGGGCTGAGGGGGGCCCGTGGGGCCGCCGCGCCTGCAGGAGGAGGAGACGAGGATTCATCGCCGGGCGGTGCAGGAGTCTGGGGTTTTTCCTTGCAGGATGTGGCTATAAGGGCTGCGGGGGAGGGGTGGGGGAGGGAGAGAGGAAGAGGGGACCAGGAGGAAGGAGGCCCAGGAAGGGCTGGGGACCCCTGACCTGGGCTGGTGGCAAGAATGCAGCTCGTCTGGGCAGCAACCCTCCAGGCCGCGGGCTTCTCTCCTACCCTGGGCCCTCCTCGCCTCAAACACGCCCACGAACCCCAAGGCTCAGCCAGCAGGCAGCGGGGCGCCGACCCGGCTCGCAGACCTGGGGCCAAAGTGAGGACCCGCAGCCGCTGGACCCCCAGCAGGGCCAGCACACCTAGTCCGCATCCACCGTCCACGCCGGACGCCCCCTCGCCCCACCTCACCGGGGACATGGCGCCCCTTCGGCTGGGCACACGGGTAGCCTCCTGCTCTGGCCGGCGGACCCCTCCACAAGCTCAGTCCCTCTGGGCGCCGGCTCTCCCTGTGGAGGGCAGGTCGGACCCCTCAGGAGCAGGTGTCTGCTCCTACAACCCCCTCCCCCAACGGAAGGCTACACTCATGCCAATGCTCACCCCCTCAGCAAAGGGGTGCACAGAGCACATGGGTAAACCGAGGCAGCACCCTGTGTCAGGAGACAGGCCTCACACCATCTGGACCCTCCACGGGGCACCGGCTCAAGGGGAGAGCAGCCCCAAACTCCAGAGCACAGTCCTGGCCCAGGCGTCCAAACCCAGCTCAGACGGAGGCAGTGGTCGAGAGCTCAGGGGGGCGAGCGCGGGCGTGTGTGGACGCCGCGGGTGTGGAGGCGGGCGTGGCAAGCACACGAGTGCGAGGCAGGGCTGTGCTGCTCACAGGTGTCCCCTGACCTCCCGTGTGGCTGTTTGGAGGTGGGGCTCTAGGCTGCTGGTCAAGTTTAGATGGGGTGGCGGTGGGGTGGGGGGGGAGTCCTGATCCCAAAGGGCCGGCTTCCTTCTGGGAGCGACCCCAGGACAGCGCAGCAGGAGAGTGCGTGAGGACAACGGACGAGTGCAGCCCTGCCCACGCTTGCTCTCAGAAGTCCGGCCCCGGGACAGGGAGACCGTCGTCCCCGGTGCTCTGCCAGGACAGCCCCTGCTCTGCGCCCTGGGTACAAAGTGCGCCAGGAGCACGTGTGAACCTGTGTGCATGTGTGCACGCGGCGTGGGTGCGGCTGCTCCCGTGGGGGGTGCCCTCTGCACCCACTCTGGCTCCGGGTCCTCCCTGGTGGCCAGGCCAACCTGGCCCATCCCATACCCACGCTGGGCTTAGTGTGTCCCCACAGCACCAATGCGACGGCGGACACCACGATGACGCACCGGATGGTCCCCTGGAGCACATGGCACCCTCGGGCACAGCCCCAGGTGGTCCCAGGGCGGGCAGGGAGGGCCGTGTGCAGGGCTGTGGTATGGAGAGCGGAAAGAACACTCGCGCACAGCTCGGACATCACCGGGTGCCCTGGAGGCAGGGGAGGCTGCCCTGGGTCGGTTTTTTTGTAGCCTTCAAACTGTGACCTTGAGAGAAAATTAACCATACACCAGTTAATTCACAGTTTCGGGCAGAGGGCCCCTCTCGGGGAGGAGAGCAGGGGAGAAGTTGGAAATTCCCCTCCGTGACTCCCCGACGACAGGTAAGGAAGCTGAGCTCCACAGCCCACCTGTGGGAAATTCCTCCCCAGCCAAGCAGGGCAAGGCTGCCACGGAGGAGGCCACGGCCCACAGCAGCGGGGGCGGAGGGAGAGGCAGGCTCCACCAGGGCCACCGGGGGAGGGGATCGGGGCGTCCGGCAGCCTGGTGTGTGTGCGTGTGCGCACCCCGTCTTCCATAGATGGGGACAAAGTGTTTCTTTTAATGGACGCACTGTAGCTTCTGAGGCCGAGCTCACTTGGGCGTCCGGTGGGCAGGTGCCCCTCTCCTTCTCTGGGGGCCACGTGGGCGCTGCCTGCCCTCTGGCAGTACGGCTCCCTGCTGCCCGGGGCCCTGCCCACCTGGCCCACGAACCAGGGCCCTGTTCACGCCGACCCGCCAAGCACAGACCACGAGCCAACCACGTCGCCCACACCCCTGCCAACCCACCCACGTGGGCCTGGCCCCGGCGGGGACCCCTCCCACCACACACCCCCAGCCCTTCTGAAGTCGTTCTCGGCTGCGGGGACTGCACAGGTGTCGCCCCACCCCATGCTGCTGGGAAGCGGATCCCTGTGGCAAGGGCGGGTCCTGAGGGCAGCTCCAGGCGGCTGCTCTGCCCGCTCTCGGGCTGGAGCCCCCACCTCAGCAGGGCCCTCCAAGGCCTGGGCGGACCCACCCAGGCGCCACAGCCCACAGCGCAGGGCTCCTGAGGGGATGCCCGGCACGGAGGGGGCAGGGGCAGGGGTCGGAGGCGGCAGCTCAGAGGCACGTGAGGTCAGGGACCCTCGGTCCATTAAACCCCTCACAGCTCAACGTCCTCTGTCCCCACATGCTGGACAAGCACAGGGCACGGCTGACCTGGGGAAGGGCCTGGGACAAATACAGGTCTGGCGCGACCTCCACCAACAGCCCCATCCTGTCCCCAGGCTCTCAGGCCCTCCCCGCCCCTGACTACAGGCTCGGGGAGACTCCAGGTCCCCTGGCCGCCTCCGCTCTGTCCCCCACAGCCAGCCCGGCCAGAGCGCAGAGGGGACTCTCCCCCAGCCCCTGCCCTAAGGGCTGGTCCGCAGATGCTCCCTCTCCAGCCAGCACCTCGCCGGCTCTCAGCTCAGCTCCCACTGTAGACCCTCTGCGTCCACCGCCCCCCCAGCACGGCCTCCCGTGCGGCCCCAGCCAGGGACCGGGCAGGGGCCTGACCAAACCCTCTGTTCTCACCAATCACCCACCTCAAAAGCACCCAGTGGAAGCCACCTGGCCACAAACGTTCCAAAATCATTTTATGAGCTTTTTTTTCAACAAGGAAACGAAGCTAGGACGAAGAGGCAACTCTATCTTAACGTACATTAGTGATTCTCATCACGAGTGTCTGTGTTTTCGGAGACGGGACGTCACGCAGGAACCCCCGGCGGCCGGCTCGGGCCCCCAGAGCAATGCCAGTGAGGGACGGGCAGGATCCACGCTGCTCCCCGCAGGGCCCCGACGCGCCCGGTGCCCAGCAGTGAGACGCCCGTGCGGGGGGCACCAGCCCACGGCTGCACCGGCCCGCGCCGGCCGCTCAGGCGCACCTGGGGCAAGGCTGGACCTGCGGCGGCGGCGGTGGCCGGGCCCAGCGGGGGGGGGGGGGGGGGGGGGCAGCGGGCTCAGAACTCCTCGTGCACGTTGCGGGCGTAGTCCATCAGCTTGCTGCCCGTGAAGAACTCGCTGTATTTGAGGACCTCCTCGGGCTCCAGGTGCTGGTTCTGGTTCTCGTCGGCGATGACGATCATCTGCTTGGCCTCGTTAAGGGCGTTGTACTCGTTCATGGGGTCCATGTAGTCCTATGGTGGTTCCGGGCACGGGGTCAGCATGAACCCCTGACCACCACGGCCCGCCCCAGCGCGCCCGCTCACCGGCGGCACTAGGGCCATCGACCTGGAGTCTCTGCTCCACCACGGCGCCAGAAGTCCACACTTGGTGACAAGGCCGGGAGATACCCGCCCCCCCCACCGCCAGGCAGACGCCCCTGCCCCCCACGGATGCCCTGTCAGCGAGGTCAGTGCCTCTGGCCTCAGGGAAGTATCTGCGTGGCTCTGACCCTGTCACCAGCCTCAGAAAGCAGCGCCTTATTTAAAACACCCCACGGGCCAAGAGTACAGAAGCAGCAAGAAGGGGATGTGGGCATGTTCTGGAACGTCCTGGAAGGCAGACACCAGGCTTGAAGTGGCTCAGGGCCAGAGAGCCTTTGCCCATGGGGCGCCTGAGACTTGCCGCCTCCCGTCCTCCTCAGGGCACTCCTGACGCCTCCTTCCCGGAAGGGACCGGCCAGAGGGCAAACAGCCTTAGTGCTGTGGGAGCCTGCCCGTGGGTCACGCGATGCCCGGATGCAGGCACCGACACGGACTCAACGAGCCGCCGACCATTGCTCGAAGCAGATGAATGCGCCAGCTATCAACGGGGATCAGAGAATTCTGGTGCAAAGACAATGAGTCATGCAGCGACGGGGAAAAACAAGCCCACACAGCACCCACACGGCACCGGCAGAAACACTTCAGGGGAAGATGGTGGATTCCAGCGCGGCCTCACCGCCGGCGCCCCAGCACCTCACCAGCTGCCCACTGGGGAGCGGCGGCTTGGAGCCAGAAGAGGCCGAGGCATCCCAGGCACCCTGGCTGGGGGCAGGCCAGCACCCCACCGGCCCGAGCACCACAGGTGACCACGCCGCCCGGTGACTCCCCCTCCCCTGCGCGTGGGATGCCCACCTCCAGGTGCCACAAAGTGATACAACGAGCAGCCAGGCCAACACTGCCGTCCCTTCCACCGCAGCCCCTTGCCGTCCCTTCCACCGCAGCCCCTTGCCTGAGGCACACCTGGAACCCTGGGGATCTGGGCCCAAACTCAGGGTGGGGGGAGGGCGGTGCCCCCGGGCACCCGCACTGACCTCCAGCTCAGCCGCGGTCACGATCCCATCATGGTTGGCGTCGATCAGTTCCTCAAACTCTTTTCTTCGGTCTCTGACCCAACTGTCATCGATGTCCTGGCCCTGCTGGTTCTCCACTGTGCCGACGGGCAGAGAGATGAACTCAGGCAGTGAGAGCTGCTTGTCGCCGTCCTGGTCTGCGGCACAGGGGAGTGAACACTCAGGCCTCACGGGGATGTGGGACCACCTGGGCCCACCCAGAAGAAAGTCAACCGGAAGAGGTTTCCTGCCAGATTTTCAGTTAAATTTTAGCCTAAAGCTGTTTTAGGTGCGTCTCACCTGACCTGCTCGAGAGCCTGGCCGAGGCCAGATGGCCCAGGACAAGGCCTGACCGCCCCACACCACTGTGTGGCCCCACAGCCTCCGAGACCCCCAGGCCGAGCCCTGCCAGGAGCACCGCTGCAGGAGCACAGTGGGCTCCGCCCTCCAGCCCAGCCACCAGCAGGGAACCCCCCCACCCCGAGGCAGGGTCACAGGCCAGGCCTCACCCAGGTCCCGGACAATCTCCTTGACCATGAACTTGAGCATGCCACGGCTGTGCTCAGGGTGCAGGAATGACAGGAACTCGTCCTCGGTCAGAAGCAGGTCTGAGGGGGGGCTGTCCGCCTGATACCAGCGGTCCTTGAGGTTCTCCAGCACTTCCTGTGCTGAGAGAGGCATCCCCGTGAGGACCCAGGACACCTGCACGCACCTGAGAAGCGCTGAGACGTGCCACCTGGGAAGGCTGGCAGAGGACACTGGTGAGTCAGGCCAAGGGCCTTTGCCGCTCCACGGAGAGCTCAGCCCTCAGGCCTCCTCTGGGAGGCAGACGGTGCAGAGGCCGCCAGACCCAGACCCTCCCAAGAACAGGTGCCGACCCCTCCGTGTACAAACCCAGACCCCCTAAGACACGGACTCCTCCTCCACCCAGACACACACAGGCGCAGACAGCCAGCCCCCCGCCCCGTGCAGCCCCTGCCTCGGCTCACTGCGGCCGTTTGCTCCCGGGGGGGAGGAAAGCGCCGGGGAGGTGGACTCGCCCTGCCCCTACCGGAACGAAGCACACCTCGTTCCTTTCCGCCTCCTGCACGCGCGCCGTACACAGAGGGCAGGGCCTGGAGGAAAACCTGGCTTCCGGATGTGACTCAAGCGTTCCCCACAGACTCCGGCGCGGCCCCCATTCTCCCTCCGTGGGAAGGCCTGGCATGGGGAGTGCGGCCCAGAGCTTGCCCCCACGGCCTCACAGGCTCCGTGACGGTCCAGGGCTTCAACGGTGCGGAGTGGCCGAGGCCGGCCGAGCAGGAGGAGCCAAGGCGCGGAGATCTATCCACGCCCTCACTGTAGCCTCCGGGGACAGGGCGCCCAGGCCTTGGCACATCGCAACAGGGACACGGCTGCCTCCCACACAGCACCCGCCCCGAGTCTCAGTGCCTTCTGATGCGCAGGAGGTCCCGTCGTGACCTACTTTTCACGGCAAACCCACGTAGCGGACGGTGGCAGCAAGCAGCGCTCCTGCCCGCCACGCATGCGGACAGGCCCAGACTCTGTGTCTGTCCGTGGCGCCTGACAGAGGAAGGTCCACGTGGCTCCAGCGGCTCAAGGACCTCAACGTGAGCTCACTGGAGACTTAAGTGGGTGCTGAGACCAGCAGCGGATGTCCACGGAGAGAAGGACACACAAGAAGGGACGCGGGCGGCTCCAGCAGCTGGAGGGAGGCTGCCACCGAGCCCTGCGAGCCCGTCTGCGGTGCCTGGGGACAGCAGCCCCATGAGCCCGAGGGAGGCGCACAGCCTCTCAGTGCCCGCCTGCGCTCCCCGGGCCTCCCAGACCCTCTACACTGCTCTTCACTTCCGATCCAGACCTGCTCGCCCCATCCAAACAGAAGAAGGAATGAGGAGCCTTGAACACGAGTGCGACGAAGGAGTCAACAGGCAGGCTGACAGTTCATGCCCCAAAGGACGGTCCTGACCCCAGGCACGCCCGAAGGAAAGGTACTGAAGACAGACTAGCTCCCGAGAGCAGCCAGGGCCAGAGCACCGGCGGCCCACGTCAGCCAGGGCCAGAGCACCGGCGGCCCACGTCCAGCGGCCGCCCCGGAGGCTGCTGCCGGATGCCCTACACTGGCAGGACGATAGAGGCCCCCCAGAGCCCCCGGATGCTTCCAAATACCACCTTCAGGGGGCAGCTGGGACGACAGGACAGACCGTGGAAATGCAAAACGGAGAGAGGTACGAGAAAGGCAAACAACCGTTTCAGGAAAAAAAATGATCACATTCAAGGCACAGGCTTTCGAAAGGACAGAAATGAAGTCCTGGATGGTGTCCCAGAGAACTGGGGAAGGCCAGCCGGTGCCCGAGGGCATCCGTGCTGCTCAGGACAGGGGTCTGGTGCTGCTGGTCACACGTGCGCCACAAACAAACCGAGCACGAGCAACAAAGGTGGACGGCAGGGACGAGGTGCCTGTGAGCGGCGGCCCCAGGGACAGGTGGAAGGAGGCTGCCACCACACACCATAAGACGCTGCAAGGAGAGGGTCCTGCAGACGAGGGCGTCTCATGCAAACGTGCCCCACAGAAGATCCGCGAATGAGATCCAAAAACACGTAAGAAGGATCCCAGACCGTGACCAGGTGGGACTCATCCCAGGGGCACAGGTGGTTCAACATCTGCAGGTCAGTGAACACGAGCATCCCAGCAGGCAGCAGAAAAATCACACGATCCTGTCCGCGGGCGCAGAAAAAGCATGACAGGAGATCCGACAGGCATTCCTGATCCAAACTGAGCAAACCAGGAATGGAGGTCAACGTCCTACAAAACCCTACAGCTCGTATCAGCTTAACGAACGAGAAAAAGATGCCCCCTCCCCACTGCTCCCCAGCGCTGGAGTCCCAGCCAACGCAAGATAAGAAAAGGGAATCAGAGGCGGACACTTGGGAAGGAAGAAACAGACAGTCCGTGTTCACAGACGTCACGATCGCCTGCGCAGAAAATCGGAATCACCTGAAGACGCGGGCCAGGAGGTTAGAACGGCCGTCACTTCCCTGCGTGCCAGAAAGGCAGGCAGGGAATCAGGGTTAAGGACAAGCAAGAAAACACAAACAGGAAGTATGACTACAACCAACCGGGGACAGACGGGTCCGGGCCCGGAAACAGCAGCGCCGACAGCCGGGAGTGCCCACCGTCCGCCTGAAGGCCCGGCAGCAGGGAGCCCCGGGGGCCCCGGGGCCACAGCAGCTGCGTCCTGAATGAAGCGCAGGAGGACCCCTCCTCCCAGCACCAGGACGCTGGCCTCGCAGACGCAGGACGTCCTCCCTACCGCATCCCAGGGGCAAAGATGCCACAGAGAAACTCCGCGTGCCCACGAGCGCCCAGAGAAGACCCGACGGGACAAGGTGGGGATGGTGGCCCCGCACAGAGGAAGGACAGGACGCGACAGGCGGCTCACCAAACCTGCCACGCAGCTGGGTCGGGGCCCAGGCGGCATCCAGAAGGTAGCCGCCACCGGAACGCACTCGCACCCACACACCTGCCGGTCCTGCGTCCCTGCCGTGTCCCTGCGGGAGGCCTCACACCTCCCGCTGCGGGGAGGGCGGAGCTCTGCCCGCCCACCTCCAGGCCCCTCCCGCAGATGCCCCCCACCGGCCTCACCGCAGCCCCCAGGACCCTGTCCTCGCCCACAGACCAGCCTCCCCTGGGGCTCCAGCCCACAGGGAAGCCGAGACCACAGGCTCCCCCACCCCGTGGCAGGCCACGGCCCGGCGCTCACTCTCCTCGTCGACTTTCAGCTCCTCCCCGTTCCTCATCTTCTCCGCAACTTCTTGCTCGCTGTGGCCTTTGCTCACCAGAAACTTCACTTTGTACTCGTCCCACGACACGTGGCCTGGAAGGGAAGGCCGAGGGGCTAGGCTGTTCCACGACGCATGGTTTTAGGAAGAGCGAGGTCACTGTGTTCAGACCCCTGCCAACAAGCCAGCCCTGCAGGCGAGTGCAGACAGGCAGGAGCCGCCGCGGCCCAGGCCCCCCAACCCAGGCCCCCCCGCCCAGGCCCTCACTTCCTCCACCCTCTGCGCACACCGCCCCCTCCCGCTGGCAGCCTCCCGCCCCCCGGTGAGGGTGAGGTGGGCATTACCGTCGCCATCGGGGTCCACAGCGTGGAAGTGCACCCTGCTCTCCTCCACGGCCTCCTGGAAGTGCTCCGCCGTCTTCGCCACGATCCAGCGCTGCATCTCCTTGGCACTGATCCTGCGGTCCGCGTTCACATCCACCCTGCAGGCAAAGGCGCGATGTCAGACGAGGCCTCTAGAACCCGGGACAGGACAGACAGACGGACGGACCAAAGGGTGGCCAGCGGGGCTCCACCGTCATGAACAGGGACACGCTCTGCCCGACAGCGATGCCGGAGCGGTCAGGGGACAGCGGGGCTGGCTGGGCAGGCTGACCGCGTGCTGGGCAGGGCAGCCCGGCACCACTTCCCCACAGTCTGGGGGCCGAGGGGGAGCACAGACTCGGCCCTCGCCCTTGCTCACAACAGGTAGCGCCGTCAACCCAAATCCACACGCCCAGACACTGGAACAGGACCAGACCTGACGCCAGAGCACAGTCCCGTTTCGCACATGGGCACAGACGGTCGGTGGAGAAGCAAATGGAGATGGGAGCGTGTGCACACGGGAATCAGCCGTGCCCACGGATGCGGCGGCTCACACACGCGTGCAAACTAACACGCATGTGCCTGACTTAACACGCCTACCCACACACACGTTCGGATGCACGCCCGTCATCCAGCCCCGCCCACCCGGAGGTCCACTGGCAGGCACACCAGTGCCCCAAGTCTGGCTTCGACGCGCCGTCCTCCAGGAGCTCAGGAGCTCCTCTGAGTCTCCTTCCTGGAGCCGAGCACCATGGATCCTGGGTCCTGGCACGTGACTGGGCTACCATGCCCCCGATACCCTGGGAGCCTGGCCCCCACCAGGCCTGTGCTGGGCAGACAGCCTCCCACGGCATGGGCCCCCTGAGACCCGTGGACCCTGCCCAGCCCCAGCACCCGGCCTGCGTGAGCTTCGGTCCCAGCACACGCCGGCTAGACTCTAGCGGGCCCCCAGGCCTGGGCGCCTACTTGGAGAAGAGGACCATCAGCTTTCTCCTGCTCCTCCGTGGCTCCGCGTCCTCCTCAAACCCGTCCATGTCCTTCCCCAGGAAGACCTCCTGATGGAAGTCCTTGTTGAGGCGCCCATCCATCTCCAGCTTCACCCCATTCAGGTGGTCCGGGGGCAGGAGCTCATGCTCGTCCTTGCTGCCGGCTCTCTCCCGAGCAGACGAGTGGTTGGCAGGCCGGGCAGACACATCCATCAGAAGGGTGACCCCCAAGAGCCAGAGGCAGTGAGGAGCCAGGCCGCCGAGGGGGACCTGCCTCCACGCCATGGCCGCCCTGGGTCCGGACTGCAGGGCGGTCTGCAAGTGCGGCCAGGAGCTGGGGAGAGAGGGGCGGGGCAGGTGAGGAAGTGAGGCCTCGGCTCACACCTCCCCACCACCCCAGGCACGGCAGAAGGCTCCAGCATGCAACCGCAGGTCTGTAAAGAAGACACAGCCGCCGTCCAACGGCGCGCCAGCCCACACTTCTGCAGAGAGCCCTCTCCTTCACAACGTGAGATGGAAGTTCTTGGTTTACAAGATACATACTGGACACACCGTTTCCTTTTCCGAAGATGCCCACCTCAGGAGCTGCCCAGCACCACTAACCCTACCCCCTTCTAATGCCCACGGTGGGCATTCCCAGAACAGTCTCTCTCCATCCCCCCTGGCATTGGGACGGGCTCCAGAGTCATGGGAACTCACTCTCCAAACCCAACTCGGCATTTATGAGCTCTGGGACCTTGGCTAAGTCACCAGCCTCCCTGCCTGTTTCCACCCTGAAAGAGGAAGTCCCCTCTCTCACCCCAAGGCTTTGTGACGACTGGGCCTGGGGCCAGCAAATGCCCAAACCCACCCAGCAGGGCACCAGTCCTTTCCTACCTTCCCTTCTCAATGACCTCTGCAGGTGCACATACACACACACACTCGTGTGCGCATGGGTAGACGTGCACACACACCTACGTGTGCGTACCCACATGCCCACAAAGATGCACACACACCCCCTCGCACGCGTTCACACGGGAATACCAGGAAGTCTGTCATCCTTGTAGCTTGGGCCCAGCAACAAGGAAGCTATGCCACGGTCCTGCCCGCTCTACCACGGTACCGGTCCCAAGGCCACACGCACTTGTGCCCAGCACTCGGCCGTCCCTGCCTTCTCCCACATCCGGCTCCTTCCACCCAGGCCTGTTTTCCCTCACATCTTCCAGTTTCCCCCACATGCCCTTCTGGAATGGCCTGGAATTCCCTTCTGGCGCCAGAACAGTGCCCAGCTGCGCGCCCAGGTCCCTGCTTGGCTTCTCGTGGACCTTCACGCTCCACACTTCCCCAAAGGAACTCTAGCTCCTTCTCACCCTTGCCATGACCTGTTCCTCTCACAGTCTGCCCGGCAGACACCGGTGGTCCTCGCAGTGCAGCTGAGACCCTCCCCCCCCCTCCCCCCCTCCGGCCGTCCTCACAGAGAGGAGCAGCAGAGGGAAGCCCACCAGCTCCCAGGGTCCAAAGGTGGTGGCCCTGGGCACGCTCGCCACAGGCCAGAGTGCCACTTGCTGCCAAGCTGGGGCATGGAAGGAAGCACAGGGCCATGCATCGGGCAGAGCAGAGGTCAGTGCTGGCCGGCAGCCCTGCGACTGCCGCCTGGCCAGAGGCACACGGTGCTGGACCAGGGGCTCCGGCGGGCTGGCTGCCACCCCTGCTGGCCTGGTGCTTCCTCTTGAACCTGCTCCTGCACACCATATACTCCCCTGCCAGGTGACACCTTTATGGCCTCCAAACCTGACCCCTACCTAGATCTTTCAACAAGACTTTGCTCTCCGAACTCATCTCAATCCTCAGACGAAGCAATCCTCCTCCCAGGGCAGCGCACATCCCTCTTTCCAGGTGTGTGGAGCCTGCTGGCTGCCCCAGGACGTCCTCTGGGCTTGGACTGCCCTGAATCACACGGCCTGGAACGCCACACGCTGCCCCACCCCACCGTCCCAGCAGCGGTCACACTGTCCACACAAGCCGGTGAGCCTGTACGGGGTTCCTGCCACAGCGCAATACGTGTGCTCCGGAAGCGTCCGCGCCCCGCGGCACGCACACAGAAAACTCAGGGCCCGCGGGAACAACTCAGGGGATGTGTCCAAGCCCGAAACCACTGGTCTAACGGGCCAGGAAGAAACCAGTAAGTGGTGGCCGGCGAGGGTCCCGCAGACTCAGCACGCAGCTCTCAGCGGCTACTGAACGGTCGGAGATGCTGGGCACAGGTGCCAAGGAGATGCGGGTGGGACGGCCCCTAGGGTGGGCGCAGGAGGACGTGCAGCAGGAGGACATGCTGCAGGCCAAGACCTGTACAGGCCTGCGGCCCCCAAGGCCTCCTTTCCTGCGGGAGCGTAGCTCCACCCCTGCGCCCCACTCCCCTGGCTGGGCAAGGGCTGCGCCGGCGAGATGACCTCCCCGGACACTAACGTCGCTCTCGCTGGTCGAGGCCGCGAAAGCACGCACCATGTCCAAACGCACTGTACTTTGCTCCCGGAAAGACAAAGTCAATCCCTTACTTCTCTTCGGGACGCGGACAGGACGTTCTGCACAAAAGTAGCCCCAAAATACCCGCGCAGATACCAGGACGTCCAGGCTCTGAGCGCGGCCCCTCAGCGGCTCAGCTCCGCGCCCTCCGCCTGCCCTTCCCCCTCGCCCCCCGGACCGCGACGTCGGAGGCCGGGCCTGGCTGGCTGACCCGGGAGGCCCGTCCTCCAGCAGCGACGTCAGCGGAGGGGGCAGCACCGCCAGGGGCCGGCGTGGTGCAGCGGCATTTCTCGGCCATCCCGTGGGGTCCGTGCCGGCGACCCTACCCCTGGCCGACCGAAAGGCAAACGCGTCGCCCGAAGGCGCTGTCGCCGCTCTTCGGAGTCGCGCGGAGAGCGCGGGTAACAAGGGCCACGGGCCGAACCGAGAGCCCGGCGCTGCCCACGCGCGGCGTCCAATCTTCCCCAAGTCCGACCGATGATCACCTCTGGCGGACCAGGCGAGCGACGGCCGCTCGCTGGTGAGGACCGGCACCCACACGACTGCCCCGCGGCCGGCCTCCCTCAGCCTCAGTTTCCCGGCGGCCGCCGTCGGTGAGGGCAGAGGAGACAGGAGCCCGGGGTCCAGCGGCCCGAGGGAGCATCTGCAGGCCTCCCGGCGCCCCCGACCCGGGGCCCTCACTCACCGGCCTCCCTTCCCTCGCCCAGGATCGGCCGAGCGGGGCCCGAGCGCCCGTGACGCCTCCGACGGGACGCGCCTAGGCCGCGGCCATCTTTCTTCCGGGAAAAGGCGGACCCGGAACGGCGCGCGCGGGCGCGACGTCACCGCGACGACGCTGGCGCCGCCATCTTTCCTCTGGGCGGAAATAGCCGCACGGCCGCCACACCCCCCCCCGACAGCCAATGAGAAGGGCACGCGCGCCCACGTGACGAGCGGACCCGTGACGGGCAGCGCACGGCCCTCCGCCTCCGCCGTCGTCGGACGCGGCCTGCGCGCCGGCTCCGGGGGCCTCGGGGGCGCTTCCCTCGCGCGCGCGCGCCATGAAGCTGCTGCGGCGCGCGTGGCGGCACCGGACGGCGCTGGGCCTAGGCGGCCTGGCGCTCTGCGGCGCGGGGCTGCTCTACCTGGCCCGCTGCGCCGCCGACGGCCCCCGCCCGCCTCCGGGGCGCAGCCCCCCGCCCGCCGAGCCCGCGCGCGCCGCCGCCTTCCTGGCCGTGCTGGTGGCCAGCGCGCCGCGGGCGGCCGAGCGGCGCAGCGTGGTCCGCGGCACGTGGCTGGCGGCGGCGCGGCGCGGCGGCCCGGGCGACGTGTGGGCGCGCTTCGCGGTGGGCACGGGCGGCCTGGGCGCCGAGGAGCGGCGCGCCCTGGAGCGCGAGCAGGCGCGGCACGGCGACCTGCTGCTGCTGCCCGCGCTGCGCGACGCGTACGAGAACCTCACGGCCAAGGTGCTGGCCATGCTGGCCTGGCTGGACGAGCACGTGGCCTTCGAGTTCGTGCTCAAGGCGGACGACGACTCGTTCGCGCGGCTGGACGCTCTGCTGGCCGAGCTGCGGGCCCGCGACCCCGCGCGCCGCCGCCGCCTCTACTGGGGCTTCTTCTCGGGCCGCGGCCGCGTCAAGCCTGGGGGCCGCTGGCGCGAGGCCGCCTGGCAGCTGTGCGACTACTACCTGCCCTACGCGCTGGGCGGCGGCTACGTGCTCTCGGCCGACCTGGTGCACTACCTGCGCCTCAGCCGGGAGTACCTGCGCGCGTGGCACAGCGAGGACGTGTCGCTGGGCGCCTGGCTGGCGCCGGTGGACGTCCAGCGCGAGCACGACCCGCGCTTCGACACCGAGTACAAGTCCCGCGGCTGCAGCAACCAGTACCTGGTGACGCACAAGCAGAGCCTGGAGGACATGCTGGAGAAGCAGCAGACGCTGGCGCGGGAGGGCCGCCTGTGCAAGCAGGAGGTGCAGCTGCGCCTGTCCTACGTCTACGACTGGTCGGCGCCCCCGTCGCAGTGCTGCCAGAGGAAGGAGGGCATCCCCTGAGCCGCCGCCGCCGCCGGGTCACACGCGCTGGAGGGAGGCCGGGACACGCCTCAGGAGGTGGCCGCCGCAGCGAGAGGCGCTGGGGGCCTGGGGGCCCTCCCACTGGCCTTACATGGGCACAGCTGACCGGTTCTCGCTAGTCACCCAGAATAAGCCCAGCCCTCCCAGAGGCCAGGTGTATTTGGCGAGCAGCAGCAGACAGCTCCTAGGTCCCAGCTCCGGCGGGCACCCAGGCCTGAGCACCCCAGGGGCCACCATGGAGCCTCACTCTTGTTCTGGGTCTTGCCAGGGCGACACATAAGGTCCGGGCAGAAAGGTCCTGTCCCTGGATCTCAGCCTGCCTGGGCCTAGACTGGGAGGATGCCTGGCTTTGAGTGGCTTGCACAGCCCCGCAGCTCCCACCCTGGCTGTCCTCTACCAAGGGCGAGGAGAGCAGCCGGAGGCTGGAGCCCACAGGCGCTCGCGCACCCCGGCCCCAAAGAAAGAATCGACTTGTTCTGGGGATCATGTGACATCCCACACCATGTGTTGACCGTCCCCCTGGGAAATCCCCGCTCGGAGAGCTTTGGCTGCCGGGAACTGACCCTCCGGCCCTTGCATGTTCCCGCTGAGCTGTGTGTTGCGCCCGATGGCTTTGATCAAAATCGCTGCAGATTGTGGGGTTAGGTTACCTCTTCTGTTACGTGTTGATGTCTTCGGGCACGTGGCACTGACTTAACTGTGTGTCGGGTGTTTCTGCTTCAATGGTATCTTGGTCTTCGTTGCTTTCGAGTGAATTCGCGGTAAATGTCATTCAGCGTTAGTCTGTGACGTATAAATATTGTAAATTTGTGTAGATAAGAGTTCAAGTACGAGCGTGTGGGTCTTGTACTTTTTATTTAAGGGAAGATTTTTCTATCATAACTTGGGCTTTGTGGATTAGTCTGTTTTTATAGCTGGAGTCGTAGACTCGTTCCTGCCTGTGTGTTTAAGTGTGGAAGAATCCTAAAACTCCGTTTCTCTTCCCAGTTTACACAAAAAGTCAGTCCCATTGTTTCCTTCTGAAAAGATTTTCCTTTAAAGGCTTCCTCGCGGCCCTGCAGGGGCAGGCGTTTCTCACCCACGCGGCTGTTGTTTTAGACTGGGCCCAAGTTCCCAGAATCTGAGCCCTGGGAAGCGTCGTGAGGTTTCCCGCATTCTGTCTAAGAAAACAGGCTCTGCCCTCCGGCACGTCCTTTTGCAGACAGAAAGCACGTGCGGCCTCCAGGCTGATCTTCAGAAGATCAGGGTTTCTTTTTTCCCATTAGATGTGAAAAGTGAGTGCCGCAGTCATCACGAGAGTCAAATAAAGAGGCTCCAGGACAGCCGTGGGCCCTTCTGTGAGCGCCGTGGTGTGTGATGCTGCCCATTCCTACTCCGGCGCCTGCGCTGCGTCACCTGCTGGTGCAGCTGGAGTCTGGAGTCCGCTTCGGCGCAGTGCGGACGCGGGGAGCAAATCTCCGATGCCCTTTCATCGCCTTTCCTTTGTGTTCTCAGGCCGTGGGTTTTAAGAGCAGGTGCCTCGGTGCCCTCAGGCCGCGGAGAGAACCCTGCGGACGAGCGAGCCTGAGCAGCAGACACGTCTTCCTCCCGGTTCTGGGGGCTGGCCGGCCAGAGCGCCCGCGGGGCCGAGTGCTGGTGAGGACCTGCGTTCCGCGGCACAGGTGGCCACCTTCTCGCTGCGTCCTCATGGCGAGAGAGCCGGAGCAGGCTCCCCGGTGTCCCTTTTTACAGGGACACTGATCCCACCAGAAGGCTCACCCTCTGGACCTCAGCGGACCCCGGCTCCACATACTATCACGTGGGTGGTTCAAGTTTCAGTTTACATTTTTGGGGATGCAGTCAGTCATTGCAGGTTTGGGTTAATTCTGTTTAAAAGTAGAATATCCAGAATTTGGCATCTCGGGCCAGAAGGGAAGGTCTCGTGGCTGCAGTTTTCCGTCTTTAGAAGGTAGAACCCGGCCCTGTGTTTGTCAGGTGCATGTGGGCTTTCTGATTAGCTGCCTCGAAGCAGGCTCGACTGCCCCCTGTGCACACGTTTCCAGGACGGGTTCATGAGAGGGTCCAGGTTGGAGGACCCTGGGGTGAGCAGAACGGGACCCTGCCGGCCATTTTCACCTGGAGGTCTTGTCTGACCTCGGGGCTGTGGGACGAGTTGGCATGTGTGTGTCTCCGTTTCTCAAACGAGGAGACTGTGCTTGGACAGACCAGACAGCTTGCTGGGCCACATGCCCGTGGCAGAGCCGGGCTCCAAGCCGAAGGCTGGACCTCCGCACCCCTGCCCAGCATCCACAGTCCTGCTGTGGCTTCCGGGTTTCTCCGGAGTAGACCCGAGGGAAAGCAGGACACCGATGTCCCAGACCTCCTAGTAACAAAATCTAAAAATCTAGGCATGTCTCTTTGGAGGAGGGGGTCCCTGAGCGTTAGCACTCAGGTGAATCACGTGAAAGTGCCAGCGTGCAGCCCGGTGCGACAGAAATGGAAACTTCGCATTGTTCGACCTCAATCATTAAATTTCAAGACAGAACCAACCAGATACTGGGCTGATCGCGCGTCACTGCGACGGCAGCATTCAGACCACACGCTGGGGCTGAAGACCAGGAGCCCCTCCCTAGAGGGACCCTCAGGCATCGCCTTATCGGGGCCCCAGGAGCCTGCCCTCCTCCCCTCTGGCGGGTGTTCTCCAGGTCGGGGTACCCTCCCTACACTGCACCTCCCACCGAGGGCTCCCCACCATCTGGACGTGTGTGCCCTATAGACCAGGGGGTGAGCTCTGGCTCTCTGGCTCTTGGGAGATGGGGAGTCAGACCACTGGACTGGCTTTTTTGGGCATTTAGGATACAGGACCACTAACCTCCCAGCCAGACTGGTATGTCCAAGTGGCCGTCAGAGCCCACCCTTGCAGGGCATCGGGACCAGATGAGACATCCAGCGCCACCCCCAGGGGAATCCTCGTCCTGCCCCGCCCTCCCCTAAGGCCAATGTGGAGAGCCCTGGCAACAGCCCTTTCGAGCTCCTGAGAAAAGAGGAAGGGACGGGCACAGAGCCTGAGCGCCTCGGCCACGGTCCCAGGGCCAGAAAATGGGAGAAACTTCAGAAATCCTGGCTGTAACAGGAGGAATCTCCCGAGGATTATGCCAAGCAAGAAAAGTCCATCCCAAAAAGTTGCATACTGGGTACCTCCATCTCCGTGACATTCTCGAATGGCCGTGGTTCTAGATGCGGAGGACGCATCAGTGCTGCCCGTCAAGGTGGGGTCGAGGTGGGGCTGGGTTCCGGGGGCGGCGCTGCCTGGCATCTGGCTTGGGTGTCCTCGTCCTGCTTGTGGTACTACCCGGTGGGCACCCCGGTCACAGCCACATTAAATTTGCAGTCATCTCAAAATTTAGAATTTAATGTGAAAATAGAGATTGCGTCACTAATTCCAATACAAGAGAGAAACGTGGGACCTGAGAGACCAGAGAAGGCAGGGCGCCCTAGAGTGGCCGGGCACCAGGAAGGGCCCACACAGTCATGCTGGGGAGGCTAGCAGGGCTCCCAGAGGCCAGTCGTGAGCCCTGTGGCGAGTGGGAGCTGGCGCGCTACCCCACCATCCGCCCCGTCCCCCTTGCACCTGAGCCAAGACCCCCACCCCCTGCCCTGCCCCCCCCCCAGGCCTCCCAAAAGCCTGGGGGGCAGAGTTGGCGAGAGTGGAGAAGGGTCGGGGACGTGGTAGGAGCTGAAGGAGTGGAGCCTATGGTGGTGACCGCCCTGGGACGCGCCTGCTGGAGGAGACCTCGTGCCAACAGGGCTTACAGGCTCACGGCTGAGCCCTAGACCCGCACAGCTCCCGTTGCCCGCCGGCCCCCATCCCTCCCAGCCGCGCACGCTTCACGGGCCTCGCAACTCTGGCCGGGTGGGCCTCTGGGAGCTCAGCACAGACCCTGCCTCGCGGGGGCCTCCCTCTGCCCAGCACCTGGCCTGGAGGACAGGGTCCTGCGGTGGCAGGAAGGGGCTGGCTGCTCCTGGCCAGAAACTGCAGGTCCATAGAGATGGCCGGTGCGCCCCTCAGCCCCCACCTGACCCGGGGACCTGGTTCCCCTGGGAGACCACTGCCTGTCGTCGTCTGCGGCTGAGGGAGCGCGTGGCCACCGGCCACAGACGGGCCTCAAGCGGGCCAAGCTCGGCACAGCCAGAGGAAGCGTGGAGAAGCACCACATTCCAAGGCACCGGGGCAGCAGGTGGCCCCGTGGAGACTGAGTCACCCTGATTGGCTCCTGGGTGCCTGTGCTGTGGTCAGGAGAGAGGCTTGGGTCGTCCTGCCTCCTAATAAGGGTGCTCCCGGTTAGGGCTGCTGCCTCTCCTGCCCTGAGTCCCGGGAGCCGGCTGAAGGCCTGTGTCGGTCCTAACACCAGAACCTGGTCTCAGAACAAACAGTAGGCTCCTGAGGGGTCGCAGTCCAGGCCCTGGGGGTCTCCTCATTCCTGGGAGCCTATGGCCCTCCGCTCTCGGGTCACCTCCCAGCCCCCACCCAGAGGACCCTCCGCACAGCCTTGGTTGCTGAAATAGCCCCTTCCCCTGTCACCTGGCCTCTAGGGGCTCCCCGCTTCTTCAGGGCCAGGGTGGGCTCACTGCCGGCCTGGGCTACGCCGGAGCTCCGCCCCCTCCCCCACACACACCTGGTCCCCCTCCCCTCTGACCCTGCCCCATTCCCAGTCCTTCCGGACCCCTGTCTCCCCATCCCGCCCCCTTCCCCCTTTCAGACCCTCGCACCCTGGAAGGAGCCGCAGCAGGTCACCCAACCTCCCAGACCGCAGCCAGGTGGCCCTGCCCGCTGCACTGAGGGCTTCAGAGACCCCAGGACAACCTGCCACCCGTGGGTCCTGAGGCCCGCATGCCCTGGGCAACGCCCTCTGTGGGTGTCTCTGGAGCGGCCCCCCCTTCCTCCCCAAGGACCCTGAGCCTCCCCTACTGTGGGGTCCCACTGGAGGCTGTGCAGGGGGTGGGGCGGCCTGAGTGGAGGTGGGGGGGGACAACACCTCAGGCCTTGTTCCGGCGGCAGTGACAAGGAGACTCCAACCTGCCCCCCCCCCCAGGCCTGGGGTCGCCGGGGGCCACAGAGGCTGACGGCCATCAGTGCAGGCGGCCACTCCCAGCTCCGACCCTCCCCAGACGCCGAGGGGCCCAGACCAGGACAGATGAGCAGCAGCTCTGTGGGGCTGGGGAGGTCCCAGGGATCTGGAATGGCATTCTGGTGCCAGCCTCGAGGGGCCGATCCGAAGACTGGGCAGAGGTGTGCCCCGCCCCCAGTCTGAGCACCAACTGGTGGGAGCCCGGAGAGAGCACAGCCTCTGCGGGGCATCAGCCAAGCTGCTCTCAGGAGACGGGCTTCTGCGGAAGCTGACCATGGGGACAGAGTAACTCCTGCGCCCCCTTCACACAGACTCGAAGCCTTCACCCAGGCCACCTTGGGAGTGGGGCATGGGGGAGCCCGGGAAGGGATGAGGGTCAAGGTCTCTACAGAGCAGTCTCCACCTGGGCTTGGAGACGAAAGCCACCCCAGAACACACCCACCCCCAGCCTAGGAAGGGGACTCTGGCAGCTGGGTGGGCAGCCAGAGCTAAAATCTGGGGAGGCCTGAGCAGGTGGGTGTGGTTGGGGAGGCAAGGGGCAGCCCCTTGGTGGCCACTCAGAAGGACAGCTGGGCCTCTCCCACACACATCTGTGGCCAGCCGCCCACGCGGGGGTGGGGCCAGAGTGGCCTCCATGCACAGGTGCCCCTGTACCCCTGGCAGGTCCCTGCGCTTCCTGGGCACACGGCCCTAGACCCCTTGGGCTATGGACACCCAAGGCCAGGGAGAAGCCGTGGCGCGGAGCAGCGGGGACAGTGTACTGCTCTGTCCGCCAGAGGGAGCCTGGAGCACAGGCTGCTCCTGCCCCGTCCTCCAGAGTAAACACAGGCAGGGCCACTGCCCAGGAACCCCACAAAGACCCTCACCCAGACCCCACCTCCCACCGACCCAGGGCCTGACCCCGCCTGGCGACTGGAGGAGAAGGCCATCCAAGGCCTGCCCCCTCCTTCCAGCAGCACCCTGGGAGCTCGGAGGCCCAGCCCCCAAGGGGCCCCTGCGCCCTAACACGGGCGCCTGCTTGATCCTGCAAAGGGAGTGACGGATCGATGGCTGGAGCCGGCTCCAGCCCGCGACAGCCAGTCACCCGTGTCAGGCCCTCCAGCCACAGGAGGAGGGATCCGGCAGCCTCCTCGTGCCTCCTGGGGCCTGGCACCCGAGCCCCCTGCTGCAAGGGACCCCCCGCCACCTCGGGCTGCTGGGGCCGTGGCTGGGAGGGGTTCCCGCCTACAGCGGGGCCGGGAGGCTGAGTGGCGGCTCCCGGACAGGTTTCCTTCAGAAGTGGAGTTTTGCTTGGCTCTCCGACACCCTTCCTGTTCGCTCCTGTTCTCGCTGCCGCCCCCTCTCAGAGCCGGGTTCCAGCAGAGCAGCCTGGAGGGGCAGCAAGTGCGGGTGGGGGTCCCTCCTACCCTCGAGGCCGCCCGGGCTGTGTGGGACGTGCAGGCTGTTGCAGAACCGACGCTATCACACCGAGGAACCCATGAGTCACTGCCCGGGAGCCGGGGCTGCACCCGAGCCTCCCGAACAAAGGCCCTTTGTGCCCAGCACTACCGCCCCGCCCCCAGGCCCGCCTGTGCACACTGTCAGGCGAAGGCAGACTTGTCGGTGGCGCCGCAGGCACAGCTGTGGGGCAGGGCTGTGTGCTTGCGCCCTGGTCGCGCTTCCCAGCCCTCCCGGACCCGGCTGCAGGCGGAAGGCCTCCGCTCTTGGGTCAGCTCGGGTGCCTGGGGCTAGGGCCCAGCAGCTGGCTGACCCCAGGACAGGACCCTCAGGTCATGGAGCGCTCAGAGCCCACAGGATGCACTGGCCAAGCCCAGCCAGGGAGCAAGACCCCAGGGAGGCGGCCGCACCCCCCACGGCTCCCCAGCTCGTTCTCTGGAGGCCGCCCGGCCTTCGGCCCTCCTGTGTGCGAGAGAGACTTTGGGGGAGGTAAGGCTTCCTGCTGCCCCCAGGGGGCCTCTGCCCCAGCACAGTGTGCTACAGGCTCCTCCTTGGGCGTGAGGCACCCCCGTCCTGGCCACCACCGCCTGTGTCCCCAGCCGCCACAGCGAGCCCAGCCCGAGGACTCGCAGCAGCACTTCTCCGCCTCGGGTCCCGCTGTCTTGTGACCCCAGCACGGTCCAGCCGGCTTCCCTGACACCAAGGACGCCCAGCCCAGCCACTCACAAGCTCAGCAACTGGTGGGCCCCGGGCTCCAGCCACGAGGTCCTGGACACCTGCCCTGTGTGTGTTCCCACGTGTCCCAGGTTCGCACAGACTGTCCCGGTCCCAGGCAGAGAGAGAGGAGACACGGGAGACCGACCCCACACATAGCCCCCCCAGAGACCCTCGGCAGCACTCTGCAGCCCCCCCGCCAAGTCAGAGATCCCATCCCGGCCACCGCCAGGTCAGCCCGGGGACAGGCACACCCAAAGACATGAGTTGAGAAACTGCCACCCAGATCCCCGCACCCCCCGGCAAAATCTCGGTCCCTGGCCCAGGTCACGGGAGTCAGCACGTCTGGTCTGGGAGCGAGAAACTCCCAGGTGTGCCGGGAGGAACGCGGCTGGGGAGAGCTGGTCGCCCTTGGAACGGCTCCTCACCAGCCGCAGGCCCGACCTGAAAGGGCGACCCCAGACCCAAAGCCGGCCTGGCCGGGCCGTATGCTGACGCCCACACTTCTTGCGGGGCCCAGGGCCCAGGCTGGGGGGCTCCTTCTGCCGGCCTCACCCCTACCCCATCCCGTGCCTCAGCCCCCACAGAGAAGGGAGAGGGAACAGGTAGCCTTCTCGCTCACAGCCTGGACCCCTCCAACTCCGCCACAGACCTCGGGTAGGCCCTGGCCACGCAGCTGGCGGGGGCTCCTGGCCCCCAAGAGCACTTTCCAGCTGTCCCAAGCCAGACACCCACATTCCTGTCTGCTCTCAAACCAGACAGCACGCCCAGGGTGCTGGAAGGCCAGCCTGGAGCCCAACACTGAGACACCCCGACTCTCAGCGTCCCAAGGCTACCGTGGGGTCCGTCCGTGGCAGTCAGGCCATTGCCCAAAGACCGGGGCTCTGGCTGTGCAGGGCTGGGGGATACCGGAGGAAGGCTGCCCCCTCCCCGGAGACCCTCCGTAGCACAGCAGGGCACCGAACCCTGTCTGGCAAGCTCGAGGGTCAGATGGAGGTTCTGGGAAGTGAGCCCTAAAGGAGGTCAGTGAAGTCAGCCCATTACTTCCTGCTGCTTCAGGGCAGGGCTCAGGGTCAAGGGTCAACCCAAAGCCATACAGAGCTGTGCGGCCACTCTGACTCTGGCCCCATCTAGACGCTCAGGACACCCCAAAACCCAGCTACAAAGCCAGAGACCAGGCCAGGAAAAGAACCCCATCTCCCAGGCTCTCCCATTCCCTGGAACCCCTGCTCAGGCTGGGCATCACTGCAAGGGCCCAGGGCCCCTTAGGGGGCTCCAGACCGCTGCCCAGACCCCAGGGAGCTCTTTGAACACCACGATCTGGGTGGAGGGCAACACGGCAGCAAGCTTCTTTCCACCGAAGGGCGTCCCAGGGTCTGCTCCGTAAGAATCTTCATCTCCCTTTCACAGAAGACCGCCCTCCCCTTTCTCTGCGGGCGGGGTACCTGGGCTCTGGAAGGCAGGCTCCGCCTTTGGGAGCCTCACTCTGCACCCGCCCCTTGCTCACCCTGGGAGTCCACCCTGTGTCCGCGGGGGCCTGACCGCTGGGCCCCCTCAGCTCACAACACTGGATGACATACGGTAACCACCACGGCCCGCCCCCGCCCACGTGCCTTTGCTCCCAGTCCCTCAGCCATGGAGGCCCAAGCAGGGACAGCACATTCCACGGGAATTACAGCTAAGTGGCTAATGACCTCTGATTAGGGGTGACAGAGACAGGAAGACCAGACAGACCTGGAGGCAGGTGCTGTCGAGCGGCAGGCCCTGGCCATCTGCCCACCGCAGGCTCCACCGGGCTGGCCTGATTCATCCTTCTTGTCCTCGCCTCTCATCTGTCATCGCCTATCTGTCACTGTCTGTGGACCCTGGGCCCCATCTCTGGGTCTGGGTCTCCATCTCTGTCATCACAGTCCCCAAAGCATGTCTGGATACCATGAGACCAGTTCCCTCCTGGACCCAACCAGGTCCGGGAGGACCCGGCATGGAAGGGACTGGCCGGCATGGAAGGACCTGTAGGGAAGTGGGGAGCCCCCTGGACGCTCGGTGCTGGCCATTGTCTCTCCGCATCCCCCCTTCCCGCTCTGTAAATGGGGGTCAGACATGGACAGTGCCCATGCGGAGCCTGGAGCAGGACCTCAGTCATGGGAAGTGGGAGACAGTGCCCCTCCTGAGTTTCTGTCTCCCCAGTGTGCCCCACCTCCCCCAGCCTCCCGGAGAGGCCCCGGTCCCGCCACACCCCGCAAGCTGCCAGAGCACCCCCACTCAGACACGGCTGGCGCCTGCAGCCACTGCAAAGCAGACACCCCCAGCTCGCCCCCTCCCCGGCCCCTGACGCCACCCTGGGACGACCAGGGAGAGAGGTGAGGACGGGTCATCGGCCAAGCCCGTGGTTGCAGGGGCCGCCGCCAGCCCGGCACCAGCCTCTCCTGCCTCATTACTCAGCTGCAGGGAGGGTCCCCAAGGGGAGGGGCTGGAGAACGGCCCTGGGCTCGGGTCTCCTCCCGCCCTGCCTCCCATCCCGCCCCCGAGGCTGCCGAGACCCCGGGGCACTTGCCCCCTCCCCCGCCCACTCACAGGGCCAGGGAGGCCCTTCCCTGCTCCGCCTCGGCAGGGGGACTTCAGGCCCTGCCCCCAGCCCCCAGGCACCCGGGGAGGGGCCGGGGCCCGGTGCCAGACAGATGGTATCGCAGCCGCGCCGCAGAGGCCCGGCCACCCCGAGACCAGTGCACATTCTTTGGTCTGCGTTTCCCGGAGCCGAGTCGGGTGCGGGTGCACAGCCCAAATCCACCCGCCCGCAGGGCCGCCGCGCCGCGCCCGAGGTTTGCGTCCCGCCGCCGGGGCGGCCCGGGGCGCGGAGGGTGCCCTTGGCCCCGCCCCGCGGACGCATGCGCACTAGCACACGGCGGCGCGCAGGTTCGCGGGCGCAACCCGGCGCGCGCCTCCCCTGTGTACTCCCCGCGCCTGACCCCGCAGGACAAGGCCCTCCCAGGGACTCCCCGCCTTGCCCTCTGCACCCCAGACAGTGACAGCAAGTGGCATCCGGCCGCCATCGAACTCACCAGCCTCTGGGACTTGTGGTGCCCGAGGCTGAATGGATCCGGGCCCCCGGCCCCGCAGGTGTCCATAGGCTCCTGCTTCCAAGACTGGACACCAGCCCCGTGTCCTTCCAGAGCCGCACCCACCCCACCCGCGTGAGGACACAGTAACCACGCGGCAGGGAGGCTGAGAGCTCTTTATTGCTGGGACCACGGGTTCAACAGTGGACGGTGGGGGTGGGTGGGCCCTGTGGCCCCGGTCTGGCCCTCACGTGCCCAGGAGCAGGCCGGAGAAGCTGGAGCCACTCTGGATGGTAAGGGTTGTCCCAGAGCCGTTGTCCACGAAGACAGAGGCATACTGTCCAGCCTGGGGACACCCCACAGGGCATCACCAGCCGTGGCAGCGCGCAGAGGAATGAAGCGCGAGCCCCACCGGGCAGCACCCACCCCGGGGGGTCAAGTGGCCGGTGTCCGTGCACGCGCAGGGCTGAGGATGCCAGGCAAAGGCTCCAGGCCTGGGGCCCACCCCCGCCCCCCCTCCCGTCTGGCCCCCGGCTCACCTGCAGCTCCAGCAGCCCCCCCACGTGCACGGTGAAGACTCTGCCGCGGCTCTCCAGGCCCCAGATGGCCTCCAGGGACCTGGACGCAGTGTCGCAGGGTGGGGTGAGGGCGCCGCTGGCTGTGGGGCCGGGACCCCACCCGGGAACACGGGGCAGCGCTGTGTCTGCAGCAGCCCCTCCCCTTCCGCAAGCAGGACAGTCCAGGCCTGGCCACCACCCCCTGCGGCCCCTGCAGCATCAACGGTGCCCCCGAGGAAGGCCCACTCACGTGTGTCGGTGACACAGGGACTCAATGCAGACAAGCACCCGCACGGTGTCGCGAGCCCGCACCCGCGCCCGCGCCCTGCCCTGCGGCTCCCTGCGGTCTGTGGAGACAGGCACACCTGCAGCAGCTCCCCCCTCCTCCCCGCCCCGGAGGACGGGGCAGAGAGGGGCAGGGGCTAGACAGCCAGGTGCAGGCCCAGGAGCGGCCAAGCTGGAGGAGAGCGGGCCCTCAGCGAGACCCCCCACGGGAGGTGGGGATGGAGGCATGTCTTCAAGGGGACCCAGGCCTGGGGGGGGCTGCCCCCCCACTCACCCACGTGCAGGCTGGCGGAGAACTGGAAGATGGCGGTCACTGGGGCTGTGAACCGGCCTGAGGCCAGGCTCAAGCCAGACCCCCGCAGGAAGGCGCCCTGGGCCGTGGGCTGGAGGGACAGCAGGTGAACAGCCAGCTGCAGCGCCCGGGCCCTCATCCAGCCTGGGGGAGGCGCCTGTGACCGACAGCCACCGCCATAGGCCCCCAGTGGGCAGGATCGGCCGCGGGGGACCCGCGCTTCCGGGCCAACCCGGACTCCAGGACCCAAGAGATGGAAGAACCCTCAAGAGCCCCCACCAGGGAAGCATCCCTGGCTCCTGGCCTTCTTGCACCCCACCCAAAGTTGTGGCACACGGGACTCACTAATCCTGACTCAGGTCACCCCACCCCCCTGTGCCTGGCTCCCCCAGGCACCCTCTGCGTTTGTGTGTGTGTGTGTGTGTGCTTGGCGACTGTCCCAGGCTGGCTATGAGCCTTGCCCAGCAGTGGGGAGCCGACCCAGCACCTGCCCCGCCCCCCTGCTGGCCCCTACTGGGACATGAGGAGGCCCCCCACAACTTCCCAACCCCCGCCGTTGCCCCAGAGGACCAGGCCCGCCCCGACTTGCACTCACAGCCTGGAAGCCATGCAGCTCGACCAGCGTCCTCTCGTCCACCACCAGGGGGCCCTTCAGGGCGCAGTGGAAGGCCTCGGCCACCAGCGGCCCTGTCCCCTCGGGCAGCGATGGGCCCAGCAGCCCCGAGAACCGGCGCTCAGTGGCCTCTGTGGGGAAAGGGTGAGAGCAGCGTCTTGGGTCAGGGTGTGGTCACCCCCAGGGCCCAGGCGGAAAGATCCCAGACAGGGTCTCACCTTTCAGCATCTCCTGAAACTCTCGCAGCAGAGCTTCCTGGGTGACTGTGGCACCGGGGGGTCCGGGGGGTCCGGGCGGCCCAGGCGGCCCAGGGGGGCCAGAGAGGCCTCGCTGAGGCATGGCAGGAGAGAGTCAGGGTCCCAGTGGGAACCACAGCCACCCCTCCCCTGGGTTCAGACCCCAGGGCTCACCGACTTCTTGTCCCGGCCCCGGCACCGTTTCTTGGAGGCCCCGTCATGTGGACGCCGGATGAAGTTCAGCCAGGTCATGTGGGCATCTGAGAACTCAGACCCCAAGCCCTCAGGTGGCTGCAGGGCCAGGGGACAGAGCTAGTGTGCTGGCCACCAGGCCCCCACGAGGCCTCCCCTACTGCCCCCAGGGGAGAGTGGAGAGACTCGGGGCCCAGGCCACCTGGGGCAGGACTCCGCACACATGAGAAACATGGCAATGGGTCACTGCAGGCCACCCCTGGGGACCCAGACCAGGACACACAGGGCAAGGGCTTGGGGCCTTTGTGGAAGCCAGGACCTGATGTCCAGGCACCTTGGTTTTGGTTGTGTATTGGAGCGACCGTGTCCGCTCCCATTGCGCCGGGTCCCCAAGCCGATGGGCACACCCACATAGACAGGGGCCTGCCCCACACATCCCAGCATGTGGGCAATAAAGAGCAAGAGCAAGTTCTCTTGGGGGCGGGGGGTGCTCCCCGAGAGCTTCAGAGCCCCCCAGAACTGAGGAGAGCAGAGGCACAGGCCCTGCTCTGCGCTGGGCGTCAGGTGGGTGCGCGGATAGCCCTGGCCGGGCTCCCTGGGCTAGGACCCGGGCCACAGCGGCCCAGCCCACCTGACTGTTGGGACTGACTGGGAGGGGCAGAGCTGCCCGAGACCACGCCCCCCTCCCCTCCACCCACTGCCCCCAGCCCGGTTTCGGCACCGGGACAAGCCCGACAGGCAGCAGCCCCCCAAGCCCCAAAGTCAAAGAGCACATCCCACTGAGGGGGTGTTGGCTGGGGAGAGAGTCCACCTGTCTCGGAGGCCGTCTGCAGGCCAGGCTGGGGCAGGGAGCTCGTCACATGGGCAGGAACATAGCAGATGCCGGACCGGCTGGGGGACAGCCACCACCACAGGGCTAGAGCAGAGCCCTGGCCGCTCTCAGAGGGCTCTTTCCGGCAGCGCAGGCTGAGAGGCCCCAACTGCAGGGTCCAGTCCAGCGGGCAGCCCTCAGTCCAAGACATGGCAAGAGCCAGGTTCCGAGGCCAGGTGCTGCCTCCCAACCCAGGAGGGCTTCTCAGGAGACCAGACAGGACAGGAGGGGCAGGGAGGGGGCCCACCCAGAGAAGAGGGAGAAGCCAGGAATATTTGAATATCCTGGTTCCTGGTGCATCTGCTCTCTGCCTGGTGGCCTGGCTGCCGTCCTCCCGAGCCATGCCTGAGGGACTCAGGGGCCTTGAGACAAGTCCGTCAGTGGGGTCTAGGTGCCAAGGGCTACAGGAGTTGGGGCAGGTGGAAGATGAGCCCACCCCCAGCAGGAGGAGCAGGGGTCCCAAGGTCTGGGGAGGGCTCTCCTGGGGTACATGTCACATGGCAGCCCCCCACAATGGAGATGCTCCTGGAATAGAGATTGGCCTGTTTGTCCCCAGACGGACCCGTGCCTACCCCCAGAAGCTGCCAGTAGCCCACCCTTCTCTGGCTGGCAGGGCCCGAGGACTCACACCCCTCAGCCTGCCCATCTGGAAAATGGGGCCTCAGGCTCCAACGGGCCGCGTGGGCTGAGAGCAGCCGGGCTGGCTGCAGCGGAGACGCCCTTGAAGGCGGGAGGCCAGGATCAAAGGCATGAAGGCTTGGGCGGTGGGAGGCCTGCCCCAGCAACTGCCTCTCTTTTCAGGCCTGTGCCCCCCACGGGGCAGACCCATGCTGCTCGGGTCAGCTCCCAGCCCTGCCGGAGGTACCTGGCCCAAGACGGTGGAGGGCCAAGGCTGAGGCGGGTCTCAGAGGGGACCCCAGGGGCAGACTGAGGCCAGAGAGACTCCAAGGACCAGAACACTGGCTATGTCAGAGGCCATGGGTGGGGGGGCAGGGCACAACAGTGGAGGGAAGGGCAAGGACCTCCAGGAAGCAGAGTCCAAGCTAGTCTTCGCCTCTCCAGGCACAAGTTGTGGGTTACTCGGATTCCCAACAAGGGGGCTCCCCCCGCCCCACTCCGCAGCAGGCTGCTAGAGGCATGTGGGACCTGGGGCTTCAAAGGGTCCAACACAGCCCCTCCCCTCCCCCACCCTTCCCCTGGGCCCGGGGCCCCAGTGGCTGCCCCAAGAGCAGCTGCTGCGAGTCCGGCCCAAAGCCCCACTCCACCCAGACAGGCCAGGGAGGCCCAGAGAACCAGGCAGGGCAGAGCCAGAGAGAAGGTGGCCCGCCAAGAGCCAGGGGGCCGCCCGAAGCCTACAAGTACGCGCAACCCGCCCCACGTGCAACCAGCCCGAGCGTACCTTGGGGGAGCCCATCAGCTCCTCGCTGTGGAATGTGGTGGCGGTGGGGGGTTCAGTGTGCTGGCTGGGCTGCTGAGGACTCTTGGGCTCCCGCCGTGCCCCAGCGCCCCCCAGGAGCAAGAGCTGCAGCCCGAAGGCCACGGCAGCGGTCACCCAAGCCCAGTGCATGGCGCCCAGCAGCTCCAGACCCCGGTGGCGGCTCAGCCCGGTGAGCGGGTACCCCCAGGTGTGCTCATGGGGGCAGTGGTGCAGCGGGCACGCAGGGCCCCCCTGCGGAGACACAGCCCCAGGGGGCGCCTCGCCACCTCCCTGCACGTGCAGGCAGGGTGAGCACAGACACGCGGCTGGGGCAGACCACTCCACTCCCTCCTGAGCCCCCGCTGGGACCGGCGCCCGCCTCCCTCACATGCTCGCCCCGCGCTCGCAGCCAGATAAACCCTCCCCTCCGCCCCGAAGCTCCAAGGGGGAGGGCTCACACTGTGCAGGCTCTGCCAGCCAACAGGGGCTCCCCTGCCAGCCCGGGGGCGGAGACGGGGGCGTTGGGCTGCGGCAAGGGGCTGCTCCCTGCCCTGGGAAACAGCCCCCGCCCTTCTCCAGGAGGGCCCACTGGCCCTGCAAACTGTTGACGCGAACTCACCCCACCCTGCTCCCGGAAAAGCTCCTAGCACCTCGTATCCAGCCCCTTCCTCAGGGCGGGGGCCCCCGGAGGCCCAAGGGCAGGGACAAACCCCATCAGGACAGACAGCCCCATCTGCTCTTCCTGTGTATGACCCGCCTCAGTCAGGCCCTCCGGATGCCTCCAGCCCTGCCCCAGGGCCCCCCAGGCCCTCTGACAGAGGTCCCCGGACCCAAGAGTCCTGGTGATGCCCGGAAGCCTGGTTCAGACCCTGCTCCCGAGAAAGGCAGGACCTGGCAAAGACAGGTGTTCAACCAGGCTCCCGGCCACATCCAGGCCTAGGTGACTGTGGGCACTGGCCCTCTACTGGGGTGAGCATGTCTAGTGAGAGGAGGTACCGAGTGACCTCAGAGAAGGTCACGGTGGGTGGCCCGGCTGAGGCTTTCCCAGAGTCCTTCGGTCCCCTCCTCTTCTTGGGGCACAAGGCCAAACCTTACTGCCCGAAGGGGTGCCCTCACCCAACCAGGCCTCTTGGCTTCCTGCTGTCTCCAGCCAGCGGGGGAAAGGGACCGGAGTCCCCAGGTCTTCGCAATCTGGAGGTCAGCACCACGGTGAGCCTGGCCACACGGTCCACCCCGAGGAGAGGGAGCACAAGACGTCCCCCCAGCGCGACCTGAAAACCAGTGCGTGGGTCCCCAGGGAGAGTTAGGGTCCTTCCTTAACCACCAGCACACTACAGGCAACAGGGTGACCGGGGCCAGCTGAAGCCATCCAAGCCTTGCAGAGTCAGTCACCACATGGCGGAGGCCCAGGTGGGCTGACAGCTGCCCCTTGGTGGCCCAAGCCTACGAACGGTCAGAGCCATGGCTAGCCCCGAGCCGAGAGGAAGGTGGGGGCACACTGGTCCTGGTAGGCAGCATGAGTCCTCCTCCAGGAACTCCTCAATTTCCAGAAGTCCACCAGGAATGACAAAGGCAGACCCTAGACCCAGACCACGTCCACGGTTGGCAGCTACAGGCAGAGCCATCCCGAGACAAGCCTGGTGGGGAAGATGTGAGGCGTGCCTGCCCAGGGTGAGCCGGTCAGCTCCAGGGACAACAGCGGGCGGTGACGGCGAACTCTGAGGTCACGGTCAGAGACCAGCTCCATGGGTGGTGAAGAGGGCCGTGCTGCAGAAGATCCCCTTGTGCCCTGCCCGGCTGGAACCCTAAATGGGACCTGCACCCAACACCAGGTAAGGAAGGTGGCCCAGGAGACGCCCACCGAGCTGCCAGAGACACCTCCGACAGGCTAGGCACCTCTTTTTCTAGCAACTGCATCCTGACAGCCCAATCCTCAGAGGCTTCAAAGTGTCCACAGAGTGCCGGGGGCAGTGGACCATCCCTGACTGGCTGCTGCGTGGGCACTGCCAACTGGCCAGCCTCCAGCACAGTCCGACAGGCAGGTGGACCTACAGCGGACGGCCTCCGAAGCTGGACGGGGCAGCCACACAGCAACGGTCCTCAAACGGGTCCAACCGTGCCAGCTCCCATCCCGAGGCACCTCGATGATGAACAGGAAGGACCACTTCCCTGGCCCACTGGTTGGTAAGCTTCTGCCGGGCTGTGCTCTGCAGGGGGACGCGGCCCCCTTGGGCTCAGGTCCAGCATCAGGGAAGCAGCTCCCTGCTTTCCAGTGCCTCCTCTCCCTCTCCCCTGCATCCATGGGTCCTCTCAGGGGCCCAGCTCCCCCAGTGAGCACGGGAGCCACCTGGAAATCCACCAAAGGGCCCCTGCTCTCCAGACCTCCACATCCTGCTGCCCCAGACACCCACTGCCCCTGGAGGGGAGGCCCAGGCCCACAGCCACACACCTCTCTACCCATAAAGCCACAACCCAGACACTGGGCCTCATCCCCACCGCAGCCTGCCCCCGTGATGCCCTCGACATGCCGATGGCCACCCCAGCCTCAGACCCAGGCCACTGGGCTGCATTCACAAGCTTCCAGGCTCAAACTCGGGCCTGGGGAAGTTTCTTGGGGGCAGAGATGCTGGGAATGGTCTTCGCAAGACCACCCCAAGACCCCTTCCCCTCTGTCCATGCAGCCTGACTTTGGTCAGGGCTTCCTCCCTGGATTAAGGGACTCCAAACACGGCTTGCCCTCAGCGGTTCAGATGGGCCAACTACTGGGGACACCCAAGTGCCCTCCACCAAGGGCTCCACACGAGCGCGAGGGGCCGGTGACGCCTCTGAGGGAGAACAACATGGACGCGGGGTCAGATGGGTGGACCCACAGGACAAGCCCTCTTTTTGTTTTTCGTTGAAGTGTTTATTTATTTATTCTAAGCAACCTCTACACCCGATGTAGGGCTCAAACTCACAACTACAAGACCAAGGGTCATCGGCTCTTCCGACGGGGCCGCCAGGCACCCCAAGGTCATCCTTTACCTCGGGTCCCTGCAGACAGCTTTGCTGCCTTGGACACTGGGGGAAGGCTCGGCACGGACCGGTTTGCACCGCTGACTCAGGGTCTTTAAGAGTTGACATTTCACATTCGGCAAGGAAATAACCCACGTTACGTAAAGCATTTGCTGTGGAACTTGCCCCAACACCTCAGGAAACACCAAGAGCTTGGAGCGGATGCGGCCGCGGGCAGAGGGCACGGCGCGGCAGAGCGCACGCCAGCTGACACACGCAGGGTCCCCCGCTGAGCAGCACGGCCGCCGGGCCCCACCGCTGCTCACGGGGCGCCGCTGCGCCGCAGCCACGGTAGCTCCAGCCCCAGAGGCCACGCCGCCGGGCGGCCCGTGGGCGAGCCTGGCACTGGGCTGAGATGGACTTGCGTTTCCACCAACAGAGACTCAAACAGCACAACATTTAGGAACAAAGATATAATGAAAGGTCTTCACAAGAGTGGGTTAAATACACACGAGTGGTGAACTACAGAGCGACTGTAAATAAACAGACCAAGGAGCAAAGAACGCGGAGGCTGCACAGCCATGGCTGCACTCGAGGCCACGGGGGCGAGAGCGGAGCCCCTCGGCCCGGAGCCGCAGACACAGCGCTCTCAACCGACGCCGAGCGCGAGTCCTCGCACGGGCGCCTGACGAAGACGTCAGCAGCCGAGGAGCCGTGTTCACCCCGCCGGCCCTGTCCTTCCCGGGATGCCCGGTCCATGTGTGGCCTTCCAGGGCAGAGCCCACACCGGACACGGGTCAGCTGCGGGAAGAACACGGGAGCCTACCTTTAGGGTGAAGCACAAATCTGGACCAAGTGTGAGGGGAGCCCCGACGTACACAGAACCTGCCAGTCGGGTGTGGACCCCAGGGGGCTGCTGGGGTCAGAGGAAATGTCCTGAGGGCACTGAGAGCCTGGAGGTGGCCGCGGGAGGCCCGGCCCGGCATGGGTGTGGAGGTGAGGACGTGAGGAGGGTGAAGGGAAGTCCGCCCCGGGGACCACGGGGGACGTGGTGGCTCTTCAGGGAAGCGCTGCCACCTTGTGGTCAGAAAGCAAGCGGACGCCGAAGTCCAAACCAGAACAAAGAGCCCACTTTGCGAGGAGGGACTGCTTCTTTCCAAGCGAACACAGACACATTTCAAATGCTGAGGCCCAAAGCCCCACATCTCCTGGCCCCCGATCTGTGGCTGTCCTTGGCCAGCCCCTCGGCCCCACGGCCAGGCCCCCTGCCCCTGCCAGCCGGGCGCAGCTGTGGGAACTGCTCCTGCCTGGTGAGCCAGGGTTCCACTGGACCAAGAATGCACGCAGAGTATTTGATAATCGACTTTTGTATTTGTAAGTGACCAAATCTAATAAAATGAAAAACAGGTTTACTAAAACAGGTCCAAAAGACGATACAGGAGATAAGCTGTAAAACCAAAGCGTGAGGCCCCTCCTCCTCAACACCCAAGCTCCATGGTCCCCAACAAACCCCAGAGTGAGGACAGGGAGCTGAGAGTCTTGCATCTCCGCTAAATCCAAATTACACACTTTGGTTTTTGTTTTCCTTTTCAAGGTTTTTAAAAAGCTAACCCCAGGAGTCAGGCAGGTCCACCCTGCGCTCGGCGGCACATCCAGCCAGCCCATGGCAAGCTCGGGCCCAGTGTCCCTCGTTTCTGACCACTTCTGCCAGCCGTGGCATGTGGCTCACTCCTGCGCTATGCTTCTCAGCACATACTTGACCGTGTAGGCAAAAGCCGCAAACCCAACTATAACAAACAAGTTCGCCAGGGCACCGCCCAGGAGTCCATGGTGCCGGTTGGCCTGCTGGAGCCCCGCGAGGTGTGGCCCAGCCCCTGGCGCGTGCCCATTGAGGAGCTGAAGCCCGTTCTGACCATGGTGTGTTTCCCCATCTGGAACCACATCTGGTAAGGGGAGAGCCTGGGGTCGGTTACTGAGTTCATCTTGGGCTTTCTGTTTTTGTTTAATTTCCTAAGATAAAAACAAAAAAACAAGGGTTGGTCCAAACAAACAAATTCCTTTAGAACTAGGGATCGTTCTAGGATCCACCCGTGGGTGGAAGACCCCGGGGGCCCACAGTCGCCAGCCCCATGTGCTCAACCCTGACACCCACCCCCAGAGGTGGGGGCTGTGCTAACCTGTTTACAGAGGAGGGGGGTCCAGGGACTTGTCAAAATCACCAAGTCTGCCCCTCGCAGGGCCTAGCCTGAGTTGGTCCGAGCGACACAGCATCAACGGGACCTCGACTGTAGGACAGCTCACCCTGCCCCTCCTGGCCAAGGGCCCTCCCTGTGGCTCAGCAGCCCACCTGAGGAGCTCCACGTCCTGACATCCTTCCCTTTCCCTGGCCTCCCCACTCCAACCCCACCACATCCAAGCCCCCAGTTCCCTGGGCACCCTGAGGAGAGGGGCAGGGCTGTACCCGCCCATTAGCTCCTACAGGCGCACGTGGGAATGGTGCTCTCCGTGCAGTCTATGTGCAGCCCAGGGACCCAGAGCGGCACCGTCTTCTCTGGGCCAAGACTCGGACATGAAAGTGCTCCTGACAAGGGGCAGCGAAAGGGAGCCGGCCTGTCCCTTACCTCCACGACTTCAGGGAATAATTCACAAAAGACTTTGTCTTTCAAATTAAACGCTAAACTCTGTGCAGCCAGTTGTCTTTTCTAAGAAAAAAGAGAATGGAAATATGAGCCCGAAGACTAATTTCAATTCTTTCAAATTCTAAATTAATTTCCATTTTTTCAAATTCTATTCATCCTCAAAAGCTATGGTCTTCACGTGGTTGAAAGCACCCAATAAACTCAGTCTTCAGAACAAACTAACTCAGTCTTATGAAAACGTATGTATCTTCCCATTATCATCAACTAATAACTTTAATTCCTACTTAAATGAGAGAAAAATAGGGGCGCCTGGGTGGCTCAGTGGGTGAAGCCTCTGCCTTCGGCTCAGGTCATGATCTCAGGGTCCTGGGATCGAGCCCCCGCACTGGGCTCTCTGCTCAGCAGGGAGCCTGCTTCCCCCTCCCCCCTGCCTACTTGTGATCTCTCTCTGTCAAATAAATAAGTAAAATCTTTCTTTTTTTTAAAAGATTTTATTTATTAGAGAGAGAGAGAGAGAGAGTACAGGCAGATGGAGTTGCAGGCAGAGGCAGAGGGAGAAGCAGGCTCCCTGCAGAGCAAGGAGCCCGATGTGGGACTCAATCCCAGGACATTGGGATCATGACCTGAGCTGAAGGCAGCTGCTTAACCCACTGAGCCACCCAGGCGTCCCAAAATAAGTAAAATCTTTAAAAAAAAAAAATGAAAAAAACAAAAAACAAAAAACCAGGTACCAAGGACTAGATACTTGCTCTCCATGGACGGGGATGTACAGCTGCCGGTTCTGCCCCCCGCCCCCAGGCCCCTGAAGAAGCTCGGCCTGTTCTTCCCACTGCTGAGGAGAACAAGCCCCAGAGCAGGGAGTCTCCACACAGTGTCTGGGGAGCCCCCCAACACGTGACCACGTTCTCCACCCCTCACCGTGAAGTCCGATGTCTCTATGCTGCCCAGTGTGGGGCCCTTCTCCACCATGAAGCTAAGGAGCCCCGTCAGGATGGTGGAGACGGACCAGGCCGGGTTCCACGTGTCTGGGTGGAAATCCGTGATGGAAAGACACAGCCTGCAAAACAGGGACCCACTCAACAGAGCTCACCCCAATCCTGACCTCACTCGATACTGGAGAAGCAGAAATGCCTTACCTCGTATTGCACTTAAATCGTCCATTGGGCGTAATCATATAAATACTAGGAGGTTTAAAAGGAAATTCTCTGGGAAAAACTAGTTTTCCATGATAATAGCCACCTATATCAAAACAGAAAGAGCCTCGTCACGGTTCACAGTGCAACTCCTGTGGGGACAAACCGCTCACACGCAGCCCCACTCCAGCCCGCAGGCTGACATCACTGCCCTCGGCCTCCCACACCGCCCCACCCCACCTGCTCTCCCCCATCTCTGCGCCCACCAGCTGAACGCCCCTGGAACACAAGAGTCTTGCAGGAGGTCTCACGGGGGGCCCATGACCAGAACTTCGGAGCAGCCCTGGCCCCATACTACAACCACACAAACCCTGCTCAACCTCCCTGTGCCGCGCCCCCCCCCCCCCCGAGCAGGGCACCAGAACAGAAGCTGCACCGGGCTCCTCACTGGTCCCTCCTGCTGCCTCTCCCAGCATGACAGCCAAGTCACCCCTGTTCAGATCCCCTTCCTCCTGCACTCCTCATTTCTCCTTCTCCACTAAACCACACCCAGCAGTAAACAAAACTGCCACCCTTTCTCCCACCGTAAAGACACAAAAGTCTGGCCGCCATCCCCCTCCAACTCCGGCCAATCGCTCACTCTCCTTTCTGGAAAACCCCCAGACAGCTACGCCCTGACGAGGCCCCTGCTCCCACCAGGATCCCCCAAACCTCGAGACCCCCAGACCTTCCCTCCCACCTCAAAACCACTCCCGATCCTGCCTCAAGTCCCGCCCCGGCCTGGTTCCCCGTTCTCACTCCACCCCGAAGCCCTACCCACCGGATCCTTGGTGCCCTCCCTGACCACCCACACTTCCGGTGTCTCACAGTCTCGTGTGACGGGAGGAGACGATCCTTAGTCTCCAATCAGCACCTCCGCATGGGCCTCTGGGGCTCCTCCCCTCACTCCAGACCCACGACCTGAACATCCAGACAACACTGTTCAGAGGAGTCCGAGAGAGAATTCTGGCTATTTTCCCCAAAGAGCAGTTCCAACCTCTTAAAATCTGGGAGGACCCACAGCCGTACCGGTCCCCTGCCCCTCACCCCCAGCCACTTCACACCGACTCCAGCAGCAAATCCTGTTGGCCACACCTTCAAGCTGATCCAGACCAACACTCTCGGGGACCCCGCTAGCCTCACGGCCTTCACCCTGCCCCCTCAGCTCCCAGACCCACTGCCCCAGGCCTACCGGAGGCCTCACACCCTCCTCTCAGGGCCGCACCTGGGAGCCTGCTGGAAACGCAGAGCCTTGGGCCCAGTGCAGGCAGGCGACGTGACGACGCACGCTGAGGCTTCGCGAGCAGCCCTGACCTCCACCTGGGATCCCCGCTGTCCCCAGCACCCCGGGTGCAGTCCCACTCAAGGACTGGGGCACACTAGTCCCAAAGAGCCACACACCTCTGCTCCAAGGCCACTCCTGGGTGGGCCCTCCCCACCAGGGCCCTGGCGCCCTCGCGTGAGTGCTGTCTTCTACTCCAACCTCTGCCAGTGGTGGAGGGATGGCATCAGCAAGTGTCCCTTGTCAGGCCAACCCAGCAAGCAGACAAGTCCACTACTGAGAAACGAACACCATAAACGACACTCAGAGCACGCTCTCTCAAAATTACTAAAAGCCAAACTGGAAAACAGCCAAGGGATACACACAGGAGCCTTCCCTAAGAGGAAGCAGGAAAAGTCAGGCACGTCTGAGGCTCAGCTCCCCGGGAAGCAGCTGCCCGGGGCAGCTCAGCGGAAGGCGGTGGGAAGACAGGCACTGCCTCGCAGCACGAGCGCTCGGCTGCCGGGAAAACGGAATTCTCCATACCTGCGCCAGCGCGGCGCCTGGACCTCCGCCGTGGACTGGAGGAAAGCCAGGTGAAGACCTTCCACCGAGGGGAGAGCTCCAGGCAGGAGCCGGGCAGAGAGGCAACCACGCAGGGAGCAAACGGCAGGCGGCGCGGGAGGGGCCGCCGAAGCCCTCCGGCCTCCGCATCTCGGCGCAGGAGATGAACTCCGGGAGCGTCTGTGCTGAGGGGGCCCGGAGGGCTCAGCGTGAGGGGAAGAGGCAAAGCAGGGCCCGCAGGAGGACAGAGCCCGGCCCAGAGGTCAAGCCCTCAGGAAGCGCAGGGAAGCAGTGCCAGGCCAGCAGCTCCCACATCCTTCACTCCCAGCGTCCGCAGGGGACGGCGTGAGGAGCACAGCCTCGGCCGAGCGCTGCGGCCCTGGGAGGCGGCCGGGGAAAGCGGCCAGCACGCCGCCGCCCTTCCTCCACCGAACCGCTTTTGCAACTAAGTGGAAAAAAAGACAAAACCCACTGGCCACAAATGTGCCGGCCGGCTCCTGGGCTCCCGGCTCTGTCCCCCGGACCCGCACCCCGACCCTTGGCTCCAGTCCGCTCACTGAGGCTGCGGAGTCTGAAAATGGAGCAGAGGGACTCCTCCTGCTCATTCTCGCTCCAGCCACTCCGGATCCTCGGCCCTTCCGTGTACGCTGTAGAATGAAACTCGCAGGACAAATCTGCGTGCGCCGCCAAAACACTTCCGTCACGGCTCGGACAGGACCGTGTGAGAGCTACAGACGGCTCCGGGGAGAACCCTCGGCGGCACCCGCACTAGCGGGAGGCGGCTTCCGAGCTGGGAGCGCCGGTGGGCCTGGGGCTCGCCAGGGCCAGCACAGTTGTGGAGCCCAGAGGCCAGCCAGTGCCAAGCCAAGCAGACCCGGACAGGGAGAGGAGCCAGGAGAGGCTGGGAAGGAAGGGTCAGGACATCCAGAAGTCGGAGGAGAAGCAAGTGAGGAGGAAGCCAGAGTCAACACCATCGGAGTCCAAAGAACCCCAGACACTGAGGCCTGAGATCCGTCCCCTGGACTGGCAGTTCACAGGGGTCCCTTGTTAACCAAGAGAGCGGCGAGCACAAGGAAGGCCTTAGGCTGCGGAGCGTAGCCCTGAGCTGAGGGGACGGGGCAGACGCTGAGGAGGGCGGTGAAGGGAGAGGAGGCGGAGGAGAGGAAGGAGGAGGAAGAAGGAAGGGGGAGAAGCAGCAGGAAAGGCTCTGCATCTGAAGGGAATCTCGCGGGCAGCCTGAGGGCCAGAACCAGCAGGTGAGCACACCGGGGAGTGCCAGGCACAAGAGAGCGCTGGTGACAGGCCTGGGTCTGGAAAGAGGCGCCTCTTCTGCACAGAGACAGGAGACCCCAGGCTAGCCAGGGTCAGGGCTCCGCGGATCTCCGGGAGTCTCGGCCCCGCACGCCTCCACGCGGGGGGGGCCTGCCCTCTCCATCTCTGCTGCCTCCAACCCCCGCCAGGCTCACATCCAGCAGCAACAGGCCTGGACACAAAACTAATAAACGTTTACTATATATTTGGAAAATAATAAAACTACAAAAAAATAAACTTAAAAACCAGGCATAATGCCCCTTGGCAGAGAGAAAACACACTCACTCCTAATGTGTTAGAAACACATGTCTAACAACCACTCTAACACGATCTGTCCGGACGGCCTGAAGCCCATCTTTCGCTGCATTTCGAGAAACCCCCCTGCAAGCCCACCAAGGCCACAGGCTGCTGCCGGTCACTCGGGCAGTCCCCTGCATGACACTATGAACATCCCCGCCCTGCAGAGGGCTTCTGCACATGTCTCCCCAGGACACACCTGCCCGTGCCAGGGACTCCCACACCAAAGGAGAGTCTTCCTAAGGCTGGGGACACATGCGCCCAACGTTCTCCCGTGGCCAGACTCTCTTCTACTGAGATCTTATGCAAAGCCCCATGTGGATGCGGATGTCGCCCGAAGCGAGGACCCCGTGGCTGCAGAGCTGAAGGCGCTGAACACCCAGTCACAGCTCTGCCCTGGGCTTGCCCTGCCATGGCCCATCTCTCTCCCGGCCCAAACCAAGGCTGGTGCCAGGCTCCCTGCAGCCCCCAACGTGCTGACTAATCCCGGGTCTACTTTGTAAATGACACCAGAAGACCCCGGGCAGCGTCAGCGGATCAGCCTCAGCAGCAATTAGGAGAGCAGAGGTGCCCAGATGACCCAGAGCAGATCGTAAGCCTCAGTATCCCGGGGTGCCTGGGTGGCTCAGTGGGTTAAAGCCTCTGCCTTTGGCTCAGGTCATGATCTCAGGGTCCTGGGATTGAGCCCCGCATCAGGCTCTCTGCTCAGTGGGGAGCCTGCTTGCTCTCTGCCTTCCTGTCTGCCTACTTGTGATCTCTGCCTGTCAAATAAATAAAATCTTTAAAAAAAAAAAAAAAAAGCCTCAGTGTCCCATCCACAAAGGGGCCCAAAACCTGGCTCAGAGAGCTCAGCAGAGTGAGAGCTCCATTATTACACCTCTCCGTCCTCAGACAATATTCACGTTGGTCTGAACAAACCCCAGGAGAAGCTGGCCATGCTGTCCTGCTCACCAGGACTGTCTTCCAGCTCTGATCCCACCGATGTGAGAGGCTGGGTAAACCCCGAGGCTTACAGACAGCTTCCAAAGACTGAACACAATGGTAAAAAACCAAACACTTCTTGGACCTGGAGAAACACGGGGATGGATGCCAAGAAAGTCCAATCTCACTCATGCACATTCAAAACAGGGCGTGATTCACAAGTACCAAGTGTTTGACAGGTGAAGTCTACTCAGATGGTAAACAGTGGGGTGCCTGGGGGGCTCAGTCATTAAGCCTCTGCCTTCGGCTCATGTCATGATCCCTGGGTCCTGCGACTGAGCCCCACACTGGGGTCCCTGCTCAGCAGAGAGCCTGTTTCTCCCTCTCCCACTCCCCCGCTTGTGTTCTCTCTCTCACTGTCTCTCTCTCTGTCAAATAAGTAAATAAAACCTTAAGAAACAAAAAAGGTAAAACAGCCTCTTGTTCCTCTCAATCAGATCAGACTTACCTTCATACGGAGTCATCTCCGGGCCTCGGACCACATAGTGCCTGAGGGAGAGAAGAAAATCAGCGGGCTCTGGGGATGGCAACTTCTCCAAACCTGGAGTCATGCCAAGGCCGGGCTTTGTAGGGTCCTGAGAAAGTTGATACTCACAAACATTCAGTAGATGAACGTGTATTGTAGACACTTTAGTCACTTTGTAACAGGAACTTGAAAACTGTATCTTGTGAGTTTTCCACAACACATTTTTGTGTCTACAATACGCAAGAAAGAAATCCTCTCTAACAGTTACAGCCAAATGAAAAGGTTTCTTGAGGTGTACCTGGAACCTGGCATTTCTCAGTGTGCCCAAATACTACGAAGTAGGCCAAGCAGGGGACAGCTGGTGATATGAGTTGGCTGTGTGTCTCCCAGTGTTGCTGTTCCTGTTCTGGGAGAACCACGTATGACCTCGGAGCAGCTGTTCTGTAGCGGGAGTAACAGGCACAGCCCACAACCATCACTGAAGTCCCCACACAGAGCCCAAGCCCAGGCTGGGCCCACATGCCTCAGACCAAAAGCAGCAGCACCCACAGACTCCACTCTCCCACACAAACACAGGGCTTCAGCGGTATGTCAAGAGGTGTTTGGACCTAAGGGTTTTCAAACAAAACAGAAAACCACAGAGAAAGTAGAACCAACCAGAAGTGCATGACCACACCCGACTGTTAACACGTCAATCACCATCCCTTCACGGACCCCCTCTTCCCACAAACACCAAGTTAACGTCGTGGACTGTACAACACCTGCTATCTGCTCACTGGTATGTTTTACTCCCGGGACAGTCATCCAGTGTTGGCCGACCAGGAACAACCCTGACAGCTAAGCACACGTGAGCCACCCAGGAACACGGCCTTACTCTGTCACTGCTCCCAAGCCCGGTGCCCAGTTCAAGAACACTGGGTAGGGGCAACGAGCAAGTGTGGGGAACCCAGCACCCTGAGCAGCAGAGCAGGGGATGCCCAGGGTTGGGCAGGAGAGCCCATCCAGTGGGCCTGACGTGACTATCCTCGGCCAGCTCTGGGAACTGGATTCCAGAGTGGGGAGAAGGTCTCACCGCCCCAACTAAATTATCTGGGCTAAAAATAGGACCCATGCCAAAAGGAAGCCTGCCTTCCGGCTGGGGGTCCGGAGCGCTGGCAGGTGCCTACATGACCTACTCCCCCTGGAAATTCCAAGCCCTGGATCTCTATAGGCTTCCCTGGTGACAGAACCTCAAATGTGCTGCCAGAGCAAGTCCTATGAGAGCCCACGGGGATGGCAAGCTTGTCCTTGGCCTCCTACGGATTCTGCCTCCGGGGCCTTTTCCATGCGCCGACTTTGCTCATTTCTTTCACTGTAAGACCCTCAGCAGCAGCTCCTCCTCCTGAGTGACTGAGCCCGGGGACCCGAACTCACAGGCAGGCAGAGGCTGCCCAAACAAAGCGGACATCCCTGCAATGGCCATGGAAACTGTCCCTCCGTCCGCAGACTCTGTAAGCGGCGCCACGTGGCTTCTGTGGCCTGGGGGCAGGGAGAGCTCTGCTGTGAGCCTGAAGCCTCACCCACACGAGCCCCCTCACCCTGAGAACCTTCCCCTCACCTGTCAGAGCCCTTCTAAGCTGAGGAAGGCAGATCCAGAACCCTGAAACTCCCTGCCCAGTCGGAAAAGGATTTCTTTTTAATTCTGTTTAATTGTCTCCTCTGGATTCAAAAAACTTAAGAAATACTTTTTTTTTAAATGGGTTCCACGCTGCAACGAACTCTTAACCCTGAGATCCAGACCCGAGCTGAGACTAACCGGCTTAACCGAGTCATTCAAACAAGAGACACTCGGAGACACTTTCCAAGATCAAAACACAAAATACCTTTCAAGCAGGGGTGCCTCGGCGGCTCAGCCGACCATCAGACTCTTGGTCTCACCTCAGGTCATGATCTCGGGGTTGTGGGACCTCGTGCCGCCATCAGGCTCCGGGCTCAATGAGGAGCCTACTCAGGACTCCTTCCCCCCCTCTTCCCACTGGCACGTGCGCGCACTCTCTCTCAAATAAAGAAGATTTTAAAAAAGAAGTATTCTTCAAACAGAAAATGCTCACTACTTGGGCCCTACGCTTTACTTCCCACAAAATCAGCAACGCACCTGGTAAGGGCAGGGCGTCTGCAGAAGCAGGCAGGTTCCCAAGGCCACACTTGAACACAGCCACAGAGTCTCTACGAAACAAGTGTCCATGAGGTACGGAGCCTGTCTCATCAGCCCAACGGCTTCCCAGGCCAGTGCCAGGTGCTGGTCTCAGGACCCCTGACCCTTTGTCACAAACTCTCCAAGGCAGGACTGGCTACTTCACAGCACCAACAAGCAAAGAGCAGAGAAAGAGGGTCCAGAAATGCAGCTTCTCCGCCAACAACGTGAGACCGATACACTCCAAAGCCTCCGCTGTGGATCCCACAAACCAGCACCCCCCCGCCCCCGCCAACCGGTGCTCTCCAGAACTCTCTCTAGCCCCAGTGTGCAGGGGTGAAGGAAGACCCCATCGCGGGCCCAGCTGCCACCTATTACGAAGACAACCAGGACACCGCCGCGGGCCTCTGTCTACTCACAGCCAAAAAAGGTGCAGATGCTCCTTTCCAATGCCACGGCAGGAGCACGAAGGCCACCCAGCCACGCCAGCAGAGAACCCGGGTGACAGTCAGTGCGAGGGGAGTGGCAATCCAGAGCCTTACCATTCAAGAATATTGGAAGGGAGGGGCTCAGCGCAGATATAAGGCACCGGGTCCTTCTTAATTCGAAGATAGTCCTGTTTCAGCCGCTGGGTCGCTGTTGTTGGAGCTCTTTTATTGCTGTTGCTGCTCATCTGTGGAAAACAAGCACTTCTGCTCTCACAGGGAAGGGCACACCACTGCTTCCCTCACCCGCAGACAGCTTCAGCTGTCCCCCACGTTGCTTCCGTCTCCACAGCCCCGCAGCAAGCAAAGTTCGTCCCAGCCGCCCAGAAGCCAGGCCTGTGGGCTGTCCTGACTCGCCCACCCACTCAGACGCCTGCAGGACTGGCAGAGTCTCCTTTTCCGTCTGCCCTGCCACAACCTTCCTTTATGTAACATCAGATGCAAAGATTAAGGGAAAAAAAGGAAAACCCAAAGCCTCAAAAGGACAAAGGGTTAGAAAAATACCCAATTTAAAGGGTCCTCAGTAGAGGTGTGCTGAAGCCGGCCTGGGCTCCTGAGTGACTGAGCAGTACTCGCCAGCTCTGTCCTCGTCAAACGTTTACACTGTGGGAATCAGGACGCACCCCAACCAGCCCTCACTGAGCCTGCTGTCAGGCATTTTCCAACACACCTACCACTGGTCCAAAGTGCATGGGAGGAATAGGGCAGCAGAGAAAGGACCTCTGAGACGGGAGAGAGACGGGGACCCTTCAAAGTCTGACACACATGCCCGGAAGAGGGAAAAGGAGCTCGCTCCAGAGAGAAGGAGCTACAGGGACACGGGCAGCATCGTGGGTCCAGGGAAGAGCACTGGGCCACTCTGTAAGGAGCCACGGGGCAGTAACTGACGACTGACAAGGTTGGGCGGGAGGCAAGGCCAGGCGGCTAGGCAGCACATCGCCAATGTTTAGGTCCAAGCCTGAAGGAAGATCAAATTTTCTGTTTGATCACTTGGACATGGGGCGCCTGGGTGGCTCAGTCGGTGAATCATCTGCCTTCAGCTCAAGTCATGCATTATCCCAGGGTCCTAGGATTGAGTCCTGCATCAGGCTGCCTGCTCAGCAGGGAGTCAGCTTCTCCCTCTCTGCAAGCCCCCACCACCGCTCGCGCACGCTTCTCAAATAAATAAAATCTTTTTTTTTTTAAAGATTTTTATTTATTTATTTGACAGAGAGAGATCACAAGTAGACAGAAAGGCAGGCAGAGAGAGAGAGAGGGAAGCAGGCTCCCTGCCGAGCAGAGAGCCCAATGCGGGACTCGATCCCAGGACCCCGAGATCATGACCTGTGCCGAAGGCAGCGGCTTAACCCACTGAGCCACCCAGGTGCCCCTCAAATAAATAAAATCTTAAAAAAAAAAAAAATTACTTGAACTGTTCAGTGAAGGTCAAATGGAGCAGCTGAGATGGGATGGCAGGGACAGGACAGCACTGACGGCCAAGGACCAGGAGCGAAGTCACAGCCATCATTCAAGAGAAGAGGCATGACCTGCCTTCGGGGGCCCTGGGACACTTCAGCTATGCGCAGAGACAGGAGGGAGGGGCGGCAAGAGAAGACACAGAGCCCCCCACCCTCACAGACATCAGAGCAGCTCCAACTTGAACTGCTATCAACGCTGAAGTTCCCCATAAGACGGCAAAAAAGTTCTGCTAAAAATAAAGCGTGAAAGCTGCCGGTCTAAAATGTGACAGAGGGGCGCCTGGGTGGCTCAGTGGGTTAAAGCCCCTGCCTTCGGCTCGGGTCGTGATCTCAGGGTCCTGGGATCGGGCCCCGCGTCGGGCTCTCTGCTCTGCGGGGAGCCTGCTTCCTCCTCTCTCTCTGCCTGCCTCTCTGTCTACTTGTGATCTCTGTCAAATAAATAAAATCTTCTTTAAAATAAACAGATAAGTAAAAACAAAATGCGACAGAGACAGAGGACACGCAGGGTGCGCAGGAATGGAAAGGAGAAGGAGCTTCCAGGCGACAGTGGTGGAAATTGGAGCCGCACCTGCCCTGCTCTCCTCCGCAACACCGACGCGCCAGTCGGCAATCTCGGGCCGTCCTGCCACAGCACTGGACATCAGTGGCTAGGATCGTCACCCTGACCTCCGGACTGTACAAACCTGAAGTCACTCCACCCCCACCTCCCACCACGGTGCCTGCCCTCCTCATCCTCACCTCAGGGCCTCTGTCGCTCATTTCCCTAGCGACAGCTCCATCAGGTCAGAGGTCCGCAGACTCCGGCCCCTCTGCAGGCCGAATTCCCCTCGGAGCACTCAACCCCTCAACGACAGCCAGGGCTCAGTGCGCTCACTCTGTACCCCAAGGACTGCAGAGCAGTCCTCCACACACCACTGCCCACCGCACTTCTCTGGGGCCCCTAAGCTTCAGGGTCTCTGGTCCCCTCCTCCTCCTGGCCCCACTCCACCCGCCCTAATGCAGGGTCTCATTACTGTTCCCATTAACTGCCACAACAGCCTCCCAACTGGCCTCCCGCCCTCCAGTCTCACCCCATTTCAGTCTGGCTGTAGACTTAAGTCAGATTAACTTTTTTCCACCCGCAGTTCTGACCACAGCACTTCAAGACTCCCCCAGAGCCGAGCAAGGAAGCCCGAACCCCTCCCCCTGCCTGCCAAGCCCTTGACAAAGCAGCCCCAGCATCCCTCCTAGTCCCCAGTCCCAAATCCCTCCCTCGCCCTAGCCAGACCTGTTGGCAGAAAGCTCACTCAGGCCCTCCCTGGCCTAGCTCAGAAGTCCAGTCCCTCGAAAGCCTCCCGGATTCCCCCAAACGGCTCCCGCAGCTCCCGCAGCCCAGCTCCGCACCACACAGGTCCCCGCCAGGCCCCAGCAGAGACGCTGGTGAACCCACAGCAGGACAAAGCCGCAGAACAGCGTGGGAAGGGCTGCGTTCCCGCACAGCACTGCCCCCAAGCTCCGGCCCAGCCACGCAGGCCCGGTGGCTCACTCGGGACCAACACCTCGTAACAAACGGCACAAGCCACCGCTCGGCACTTGTCCGGGTTCTTTCGAATGTTCACGTGAAGTCGGCACTCGGCCACACGTGAAACAATTCTCTGGGTTGGTCAAACGCCACTGTGTTTGGACTTAATCACGTGGCCAGGCTGGATGCTTGACGAAGGCCACCGAGCAGCCACGCAAAATAGACGGGTCCGGCCTGGCCAGTACAACGTCTCTCATTCTTGCTCCCAAACACGTATCTTCACAGTCAGCTTTATGACTCAACTACTCAGCTCACGGAGAGGAAGGGCTCCCGACGGACCCTCCTGGGCCTCGGTCCGTGGCCTCACAGCCCCGGCAGTCTCCGGCACACACACCCGGAAGCATGTCTCAAGTTCCGTGCAAACCCCACACACGGGGCACGTAAAAGTGCATTATGCTGAAAGACAGTTTAAGAAAAAGTGGCACGAATAAAAGTTTCACCCCCAGAGGCTGGAAAACAGGGTCACAGGGGTGCGTCCTTGCAGCCCCCGCCCGGCACCCGCTCCCCGACCTCCTCTCTTCCGCTCCGTGTAAGCCTCACTCAGGTGACAGCGTGGCCAGAGACCTTGGCCGGAACGACCCGCTGGGCACGTGACGCACCCAAGCCCAGGGCTTCCACGGACGGTTCCGCTCTCTCCACCCGGACGGCTTCGCGGGCTGGAGCGGCCACTCCTGCACCGGCCTGCGCGGGGAGCTGCGCCCAGCTCCACCCTTCAGGACCGGGCAGAGGCCGAACTGCAAGGCCCAGGCAGCGAGATGCGGCCGTGCCTGCGGGGCACAGCGGGTTTTCCAATTCCGCCTCCTTCTACCCAAGCTGCCCTCATCCGGAGCCCTCCCGCCGCGGCCCGGGTTCTTCCGCACTTGCCAGCGCTACGCCCACGAGGCTGGGGCCTCACGCTCTCGCTGCTCCACGCCTGGGCCCCGAGAGAGGCCGGGCAGTGCCGTCGGCTGCAACGGGGCGGCCCGGGGCGGCTGCGGGGAACCGGCGGGCGCGCCGAGGGGGCGCACACGGAAGAACCGGCCCGGGGCCCAAGCGCGGCCGCCCGGCTCTCACCGCCTCGGGCTCCCTCGGTCACTGCCCCGACAGCCGCGACCCCAGCACGCTCGTTCCTGCCGGGGCTCACGAAACCGCCTGGGGGCCGTGGGGGGGAGCGGCGGCGGGCTCGAGGGCAGCCCCGACCCCGATTCCCGCGGACATTCACACACCAAGACCCGTGCCGGCCAGTCCTGGAGGTGCCCGCGAGCGCCACGAACAGGAGGCCTTTCCGCAGCGGCGCGGCCGTGGGGCCACCCACACCCCCGAGCTGGCCGGAGAGCAGCCGGCCCGGAGCCCCGGGCGCCCCGCCGTAACCGACCTCCGGCTCCGCGCACGGAGGCTCCGGGCCGGGGCCCCTCGAGCGGCAGCCGGGCGGGGACAAGCCTTGCGACGGCCCCGTGCCCTCCGCGCGGGCCGGCGCCGGCGGGGCGGACGCGCGGCCGAAGCCCCGGCTCGGGCCCGCGCCGCGCTCTCACCTCTCCCCGTCGCCGCGCGTGGGCCGCCGCCGCGCTCAGGCTCGCCGTAGTCGAGGCCGGAGCAGGGAAGGAAGAGCGTGGCCCGCGCCGGAGAGCCTCACCGCGCCGGTACGGAGGCCGCCGAACCGCCGCAGCGCCGCCGCCGCCTCAGCCCGCAAGATGGCCGTTCGCGGGGCGGGGGAGGCTCGGCCCCGCTTCCGATTCCGGTGCGCCGCGCTCTGGGGCGGCCGCTCTAGCCGGCCCGGCGGACGTCGCCTGCGTCTCGCTGCCTCCTCCCGCCTCGCGCGGCCGGGAACTTCCGCGCGTGCGCACTGGCGAGCGGCTGCGCGGGGCGGAGCCCGAGGGCGGAGGGTCGGCGCGTGCGCACGGGCGGGCCGCGCCGCGGCGGGCGCGGTGCGGGCGTGGACGCGCGGTCCGGTGGGCGGTCTGGCCGGGCGCTCGCGGCTCTCCCGCCGTGATGCTGTCCGGCGGGCGGCCGCAGGGATGCCGGACCGCTCGCCCTGCACGCTTTCTTCCTCCCCGGGAAGCCCGGCCGACGGGTCCGTGCCAGAGCGGGGCGCGCCGTTCTGGGGAGACAGACAAGCCCGGGCAAAGGGCGACCCCCGAGGGGCCGGCGTGCGCTCCGCCTGGAGCTCGCGGCGACCCCGACCCTCCGTCGGTCTTCCGAAGGGTGGGGCCAGCCCGGCCTCGCGCCGCGTGTAACGGGAGGGCAACGAGGCGCTCGGGTCCGCCGGCCCCGGCAGTGGCTGAGCCGCTCCGGCACCTGAGGTCGGGCACGGGGAGCCCCGCGAGAACCTGTGTCGGGTGGGGTCTGCCGTGGGCAGGGCTGTCCAGCCCCTGCCCGTGGCGCGAGCCGGCCTCCTAACAATAGTTGCGCTGTCTCCCGGCTGAATTTCCCGCCCGGCCCTGAACAGGGTCATTATGCCACGGTGGACACTGCCCTGAGGCTTGCTTTCTGCTCCCACGGTCCCTCCCTGGCCTAGGGGAGGTGGGGAGGAGCTGGCCACCCGCACGTGGGAGTGCGCCCGAAACAGGCGGGTGGGGGCGGTTCCAAGGGCCGGTGTCCGTGGAAAGGCCCCCGACGGCAGAGGCCTGGAGCTGGCCCTCTCCACCTCCTCCAGTCGGCCGCGAGGGAAGTTCTGGGGGGACATGAGGATGACACACAGGAGGTAGGGAAGTTGGTGTCTGAATGTGGGTGGGCGGGGTGGCGGAGCAAACCAGCATGAGCTGCCTCCCGCCCTCCCTACAGAGAAAATCCAGGACGGCCCCAAGCGGGGGCCTCAGGTGTCCCCCCATAGGTTGTGTCAGGGAAAATGCTGCATATCAACTGGGAGGGAGGTGGTGGTCATCAGCCCGGACAGATCTGGAGAGGTCATTGCCATGTTGGGCTGTATGGCTCTGTTGGCCATAGCTGGGGCTCCGGCCCTGCACCGTGCCCCTGACTGCCTCATGGCTTGGGCCAAGAGTCAGCGTGGTAACTGATCACATGCCCATGACGGTGGACACTGGGCACCAACAGGTCCAGCCGTGGCAACTGGCAGAGGACCGACACCATGCTGACCCTCGAGTCTGGCCCACCCAGGAAATCTCAGGCAGGGTCTGAGCAGCTGCAGCAGATCTGGCCCCAGGCCTTGAGTGGAACCCGGAAGGAGTGCTCATGGCCCCTCGGTCCATCCACAGCCAGACAAGTCAACCCCTGGGAATCCGGCCTGCCTCTGTCTCCAACCACATCACCCGTCCCCGGCCTGCCTACCTTCTGGGGAGGCTGGCAGGTTCCAGAGCTCAGCCTCCTGCTGCCACACTGACTTCACTCCTGCGCCTCCCCCAGGGTCCGCCATCCCCCCAGGCGGCGGGCCGGCTGTTTTTAGCACACGGGAAGTTATGTAAGGGAGGCCTCTCCGGGGCAGCTGGGGCTCGAGCGCAGGTGGGTCTGGCACACACCCACACACACCTGCAGAACGCAGGCTGTGACAGCGTGGCGTTGGGGCCCCAGGCCGGTAGAGGCCCTCTCTTGCCTCCGTTTGCCTGTGTAAAATGGGGGTGCTGACTTGTGTGGGAGCACCTCGTTGGGAAAACTCGGCTCGGAACCCCTCGGCATCAGCCCCCACCCTCCTGATCACCAAGCACCCTGAGTCACTCCTACGGGAGAAGTTCCCGAAGACAGAAGTGGCCAGCAGGTCGTGCCAAGACCTCACTCCACCCGCATATGCTGTCTTCCAGGTTCGCAAGGCCCGAGCTGCCCAGCCCTCTGGCCATAGAGCTGATGGCCCCAGCAGCTGAGACACGCGTGAGCGGCTCGGCTGGTGGCAAATGGCAACTGAGACCCTCTCAAACTCCAAAGCCACCCTTTTGGAGCACAAGGAAGAGCTAGCCCTTTCTGCCAGACTTCAGCCCCTGCCTCTTGTGCCAATGACCCCGCTACGGGAGGAGGATGGCTGTGCTCACTCCTGAGCACCTTGGGTGGGGGGCCCGTGGCTCTGTGTGGGAAGAGCTCCCAGGAAACCAAGAAGGTTAGAGTGAAGAGAACATCCCCTGCCTGTGGGCTGCTACCCCCTCCCCAGGCCAGGGCTCAAGAGGGGGTTCCCGAAGAGCCTGCCTGGAGGTGGCCAGGCAGGAAGTGTTCACACACCCCACCGCTTCCAGGGGGAGACACCTGTCCAGACCCTGAGCGTCCCCCCCACCTGGCTGGAGGCACCTCAGGGAGCCTCTGGGCTCACTGGAGCCGCTGCTTAACCCTGTGGTCAGTGTTTGAAGGGGTGGGAGGTTCCCCATTTGCACCAAGAAGGCCCCTCCCCTCCCAGAAGCGGGTGGGCCAGACCACAGACCCCCACCAGCCCACATCTGCCAGGAACCCGCCACACGTGCAGAGCCCATGGGCTCAGACTTCACCTCGGTCGCACCAGAAGCCCCAGGACCATCTCTAAGCTGCCCCCGAGGGAGGGGGTACCCGCGGGTGAGTAAGCTGAGCCTGGGGAGCCCCAGGAGACAGCAGGTGCCAACAGTCTCTGGGACAGCCCCGGCCGGGGAGGGGATGCTGGGCGCCCCAGGCTCGGCCTCAGTGAAGCCCACCCTCAAAGTCCCAAAAGGGGGTGATACTCAGGACGTGGGGGCCAGCCGACCTGCCCCTTCTCTGAGGTGTCCTCACATTCCTTCAGAACAGTTCTGGAGAGTGACTACACGGGCCGCTCCTGCCACAGGTGACCCCAGCTCACCCGGTCCTGTCCCAGCCTGCTCTCCTTCTCCTCCTGGGCCTGGGGAGGCAGGAGGAGGGAAGTACCAGGAGGGGAGGATAGTCTCTTGGTCCTGGTGAGACAGCCAGAGTGCTCTCTGCCCCCGGAGAGGTGGGCTCTGGGGTGACCTCCTCCCCTCCCCCCGTCACAGATCCTTGCCCTGGGCGCCTCATGCGTGGGCCGTTCTCAAGCTGTTTCCCCAGGATGAGGGAAGGAGGGTTTGTGCCTTCTGCCTTGAGTCCCTCTGGTACAGGTCATCAACACAGGCTTGCCTCTGTCCCTGGCCAGGGCTCCCTCTCCCACAGGAAATTAGGGGCTCCTGTTCCCTGTAAGATGCCCTTGGCTGGCAGAGACTCTGGCTAGACTTGAGCCCCCCAAGACCGGGGTCTCCAGGCCCCTCCTTCCTGGAAACTCCCTGCTTCAGTCTCCTGAGCCACAGGTCACTCCCGTTCTGATTACCCAGAGCCCCTGGAACCCTCCTCTCTGCCTAGAGGCCTCCCTCAGGACAGGGTGCCCCCCCTCGGTAACATCGCCCAGCCCACAAAGGAAAACTGCTCGAAGAAGAGGGCCTGTGACACCCCAGGCCTGTGCTGAGTCTGTAGAGCCTGATGGGGGCTTGGGGAGGGGGTATCCACACCAGTGGTGTTGGCTGGTCCCACCCCTGAGCCTTGAGCAGGAAGAGGAAACTGAGGCCGTGTTGCACTTGAGGAAATGGGCGCCGAGAGGTTGATTAATTTGGGCAAGTTCAATGGTCAGTGTCAAAGCCGTGACTCGCCCGCTCTTCCCCAGGCAGGCATGACTTCCTTCTCCCGGACTCAGCAGGGGCCATCTACCTCCTTCCAAAGCCACAGGGCTGACGGCCTCACCCCTCCTCAGAGCCAAGGCCTCTCCAGCAGGGCCTATCGGAGGCGAGGCTCCCTCCCTCATCCCAGCCCAGGCCCTCCGCACTGATTTGGGGTGGGGTGTCCGGAACCTGAAGCTTGCCTCTGTTGGGGGGGGGCAGGCAGAAGGGCCTGAGCCACACCCTCAAACCTGGGACCAGGCTGAGGGTCTGGTTATTGGGATGCGAGGTTTCTGCGTCATCCTGGGGACATGCTGGACCCCCCACTGGGGCCAGAGGTGGCAGGGCACCCTGGGACCTGGGGGCACTGGGCGTCCTGCCCTCAGCATGGCGTCCAGTCTTACGCGTCACACCGAGGCCCAGGACGTCAACCCCCAAGACAGTGCGCTCTGGCCCCTGACTGTGCTGCACGCTCTTAGCGTCCGGGGTGCGGTCTTAGTGTCTCTGCGGCCAAGACGTGTGGCGTGTCAAGACGGGTGGTGTGTTGTCTCAGTGCGTGGCGTGGTCAGTGGTGGCCTTCGCGTCTGCTGGGCAGGGGAACCATGTGCTGCACGGTGCCAGGTGTCGTCTCCACACCCAGGGCCTGGGTTGTTCCCGCAGTTCGAGCCTGCCCCAGTGGCTGGGTGACCAGCCCTAGACACCGGGGTTCTGGGAGCGCAGGCCCCCACCCGGCGTCCCTCGGTCACGGACACCTGTGCTGGCAATGTGAGCCGGGCGGGCCGTGGAGGGCAGGCATCCCTTGCTGGCCTGTCCGGAAACAGAGACGCGAGGGGCGGGGCGGGGGTTGGCTGCTGCGAGCAGAAGAGCAGGTGTCTGGGGCGCCCGGGTGGCTCAGTGGATTAAGCCGCTGCCTTCGGCTCGGGTCATGAGCTCAGGGAGCAGGTGTCTGACCCCTGAGAGATCTGAGCTTTGGGAGCTGGGGGAGGGGAGGGTCTGCTCCGTGAGAGGCCGGTGAGCCGTGCAGGGGGTTCTCAGCCAACACAGACCTCGCCTCTCCCTCCAGAAACCAGGAGCCCCTCACCCCCGGGCCTCACCTCCAGGGCCCTGCGCAAGAAAAGCTCACCGGGGGAAGGACCCCCGTCCCTGCCCTCATGGCTTCCCCTTCCAGGGCCGGAGTGGGTGTGCCTGGCCCCGGCAGAGGGGCCCCTCCCAGCCCCATCCCACGCCTACCAGCCTCATAAACACGAGCCTGCCGGGCCAGTGTCGGGCCACATCCCACTCTGTCTTGTCACCTCCTAGAGCGGCCGCCACTGGGGCCACCCGCCACCCGCCACGGAGCATGGAGGCACCTGCGGGAGGAGACCCCGGCTTCCAGGTACCAGCGGGGCCCCTGACGTGGGCTTCCTTTCCCGTGGTGGGGGGCAAGGAAGAAAGGTCATCCCTCGGGGTCTCTGAAACCTGAAGCGGAGGGGGCTGTGTCTCACATGTCCCCTGAGCACATGCAGGCACCGAGGGCAAGAGAAGAGGGTCGCGCGGTCCCCACCAACCGAGGGCTTGGTACACGTGACGGGTGTATGTGTCTGTGTGTACACACGTGTGCCCGTGTGTGTACAAGGAGGCCGCGCCCCCCTGCTGCTGCTGCATCAGACTTGGGGCACCTCGGATCCCTCAGTGCAGCTGGGGCCCTCGATCCCAGGTGTCTGGACCCTGCCCCGCCTCAGGAAGCCCTGGAGGCTCTCAGGGGTCCTCGAGGTCCCCATCTCCAGGGTGTCCCCTTTTCCGACCCTGCCAGCCCCAGCTGAGCCAGGAGGGTGCTACTTCGGGCTACACGTCTAGAGGAGGGTAAACATGGTTGCTGGAGTCAGAAAGAACCTTCTGGAGTTCCCTCTGCCTAAGCTACAACACGCAGCTAAGGATCCTGGCCCACCCTGAAGGCCCAGTGTGATCCTGGGGGACAGACACACATGGGCAGAGCTCTGTGCAACGTGAGAGCCAGCGTGAGGACCCCATGCTGGCACCCACTCCTGGCCAGACGTGGGGGAAGCCCACAGACCTGAAGCGGGGAAGGACGGCCACCCACCCTCCCGCGTGCCTGTGGCCCCATGCCGCCGGCCGGCCCGCTCCGACGCAGTTTCCGGGAGCGCAGGGGAGCAGCCCGCTCAGGCCTGCCAGGCGGGGCACCTGCTGGCCGAGACGCAGCGGGGCTTCCCCGCTCAGCCCCCTGCCCAGGTGACTCAGGAGGGGGCCAGAGCTCCGGAGGCTCTGCCCTGGGTGTGGGGAGGCCTAGTGATTCAGACCAAGAGGCGGACGGCGTGGGAAGTCCCCCGGAGGCTGGTGCGACGACTCCACAGGTTTCCGGGAAGAGCAGGCCTGGCCACATCAGCATCCCACGTCCCTGTGTGCTGGGGGTCTGGGGGTCCTGGGTCTGTGGCCCTACTTCTCCAGGGCCCTGAGGTCCCCACCACCGGCCAGCCCACTGGCCCCCGCCCACTCTTCCTGAAGCCCACGTTCCACAACCAGGGTTTCCCTGGCAGAAGCAGATGCCCCCTCACTGGGGTCCAGAGCCCTGAACGGTCCTCAGGCCCAACCTGCGGCCCAGTCGTGGCCAGAGCAGCTCGGTTCCATCAGTCCCAATCAGGCATGGCCATGCTGGCCACTAAGGGTGTGTAGAGGTCACTGAGGTGCAGAGTCTCATCTGTGTAGGGGCCCCAGACCTTCAACATTGGCTCAAGGCCCAAGGACACAATACAGTCCCCACCCCAAGCAAAGCACCTGGCCTGCCCCTCTCTAGAGGCCCCTGCCCCGTGTGAGTGGACAGTGACAGGGACCCCGCTTCAGCCTCAAGACTGCATGCAAACAGGACCAGTGAGGGCTTGGACCCCATGTTCTCTGCTGTCCCTGTCCCCACCAGCAGACCCCACCCCGGCTGCAACAAGACAGGCCTGCGGAGGCTCCCTGGTGCCCTGCCCCGGGGAGGGGGTTGGGGTGGGGGGCTGCAGGGCCAGTCCCAGGCCCCCCAATAGGACCTCTTTGGAGCATCAGAGGGCTGGGTGGTGCCCTTGGTGACCGAGGGACAGAGGATGGAAGGTCCTACCAGCCCAGGGTGAGGAGGCCCGAGCCGGGAGTTGGGCCGGGCAACAGACTGGAGCCACACGAAGGCCGCTTCTCGGACACAGGGAGGAGCCACGGCCCGCACAGCCACAGCCGGTGGTTCCCCGACCGTCCACGAGGCCCAGCGGCCGCCGCCGGCCCCGCAGGAGGACAGGCGGAGGGAGGGGCTGCTGGAGCTGCACGACTCCTTCCGGGAGCTGCTCGCCTTCTTCTGCGCCAACGCCACCATCCACGGCGCCGTCCGCCTGCTCTGCTCCAGCCGGAGCCGCGTCAGGACGGCCTCGTGGGGGCTGCTGGTGGCGGGCGCCCTGGGCGTGCTCTGCTGGCAGTTCGGGCTCCTCTTTGCCGAATACTGGCGCTACCCGGTCGTCGCCACGGCGTCGGTGCACTCGGAGCCCAAGCTCTTCCCGGCCGTCACTCTGTGCGACATGAACCCGCGCAGGTGAGGGGGACAAGCTCCCACCTCTGTGGCCTGTGGCTTCTCCCCGGCGGCGGTCACAGCGGAAGGCCAACCGGGTCACAAGGCCCGGCCGCTGAGGACCCCACCTCGCTGCACCCTTGTGCCCAGTCGGGAACCCTGAGACCTCTGCTCCGGGCAGCAGCGGCAGGGGGGGCGGGGGTGGGTGTTCAGGGACAAAGAAGAGCTGGAGCTTGGAGCCATCAGAGCCACCCAGACACCAGGGCCGGGGCAGCCCAGGGAGGGCGAGGGCAGGTGGGAGGGCTTGGGGCGGGGAGCAGGGCGCCGTGGCAGGGGAGGACACAGAGGAGCAGATGGCGGCCGAGCCGGGGGCTGGCGGAGTCCACACCGGGTGGGGGTGCTTCGGGGTCTCTAGGCTGGTCTCTGGGATCAGCGCCGTGGGGGCAGACCCTACTCTGCCCAGCGACACCTTGGGACTGACGTGGGGGCTCTGACTCAACTCGCTCCCCCCGCCCCCGCGCAGGCCACGCTCAGCACTCCACCAGCTGCGGGTGCTGGATGAGTTCGCTCAGGAGAGCATCCGGTCTCTCCCCAAGTTCAACGTCAGCGAGAGCAGGGATATCCTCTCTGCAGCGGGCCGGTTCCCGCAGCCCGCCTTCTACCTGGACCGCGGGGTCCGCCTGCAGAGGCTGAGCCGACCCGGTGGCCAGAACAGAGTGGGTTTCAGACTGGTGAGTGTCCCTAGCCCTGCGCGGTCCCGGCACGCTGCCGCTCTGCAGATCTCGGAGTGGGGTGTAGGCAGGCGAGAGGGCCGTGCTGACCGCCCCCGCCCCCGGCCCGCAGTGCAACAGCACAGGCGGAGACTGCTTGTACCGCGCCTACGGGTCGGCGGTGACGGCCGCGCGTGAATGGTACTGCTTCCATTACGTGAACATCTTGGCCCTGACGCCCACCACCCGCGAGGACGGCCACCACAGCGACAGAGGCCACTTTGTCCTCTCCTGCCGATTCGATGGCCAGGACTGCCAGGCCCGGTGAGTGGTGGGCGGTGTAGCTGGGTACCACCCCTGGGGTCCGGCTGGCGGCAAACAGCTGGCCCCAGAGGTAGGACAGGCCATAGTCCCTCGGGCCCCACGCAATGGGGTCCTGGGCCAAAGGAGTTTGCTGGTTTGAGTGTGGTTCCCGGTTCCAGGCACTTCCAGACGTTCCACCACCCCACCTACGGCAGCTGCTACACCTTCGATGGCGTCTCAGCGGCACAGCACCCAGGCATCACCCACGGTGAGTGCCAGCCCACAGCCGAGTGGGGCAGGGGACATCCGGGCCAGCCTGGCCTCACCCCCTTCCTCTCCCAGGGATCAGCCTGGTCCTCAGGGCTGAGCAGGAGCACCACCTCCCTCTGCTGTCCACGGAGGCTGGCGTTAGGGTCATGATTCATGGGCATGACCACACGCCCTTCCTGGAGCACCAGGGCTTCAGCATCCGGCCGGGGACCGAAACCACCATCGGCATCCGAGAGGTGGGTGGGCCCATGGGAGCCGGGGCAGAGGAGGGGCCCCAACCTCCCCCTCCCCACCTCCCTCCCCAACCCTGGGGGATGGGGGCAAGAACAGCTGCACTGAAGCGTGCCCCCTACCCTCAGGACGAGGTACGCCGGCTGGGGAACCCCTACAGCCACTGCAGCGAGGGGGCAGAGGGTGTGGATGTGCACCTGCTCTACAACGCCTCATACACCCTGCAGGCCAGTCTGGGCCGTGGGGGAGGGGACAGGAGCTTCTTAGGGTGGACAGGGAGGCCGGGAGAGACGGTGGTCAGAGGAGGGAGACCCGGAGCCTGGGTTGGCCCTGGGAGAGGGAGGCCAGAGGGGAGGCTTAGGGGAAGGCCCAAGGGCGGTAGAGGGCAGAGATGGGGAGTTGGGGGGCAGGAAGGGAAGCGCCCAGGGGAAGGGGTGGCCAAGGGGGAGGGGCGTGGAGGAGGGGGCGGGGGGGGGGGAGAGAGGCAGGTGCAGAGGGAGGTGAGCAGGCCCTCCCCCATCCCCCTGGGGGAGGGATGACCGCCTCCAGGACCTGTAGCTCACATCCCCTGCTGTCCCCCCAGGCCTGCCTGGTGTCCTGCTTTCAGCAGCTGATGGTAGAGACCTGCTCCTGCGGCTACTTGTTCTACCCCCTGCCGTCGGGGGCTGAGTACTGCAGCTCCGCGAGGCACCCGGCCTGGGGTGAGAGCCCCCCACCCGGCCCCTGCGGGGGCCGACGCTCAAGCCTCGCCAACCTGCAAACCTCTCTACCACCCCGGGTCGATGCTAGCGCGTTCATCTGTGACAACTCCCCCTGCCCTGCCCCCCCACAGGTCACTGCTTCTACCGGCTCTCCAGGGACCTGGGGACCCACCGGCTTCCCTGTAGCTCACGCTGCCCCAGGCCCTGCAGGTGGGTGGCTGGTGTGGGGGCTGGGGGTCAGGGGCTACTGCCACAGCACCCAGCGGGAGCGTAACGGGGCGTCTGTCTCTCCCAGGGAGTCTTCCTACAAGCTCTCTGCCGGGACTTCCCGGTGGCCTTCCTCCAAGTCAGCTGTGAGTGCCCTAAAGGGGTGGGTAGGGGGCGGGCCAGCAGGGGGGTCTCCCAGGTCCCGAGGGCTCACCCTAGACCAGCCTGTGCCCTGTGGTCCCCGCTCTGAACACCTGCCCCACAGCGCCCTGAGGCTGCGAGGAACCGCAGCCCCAGGGAACCTTCTGTGCAGGACTGGATCCTGGCCGTGCTGGGCAAGCGAGGCCACAGGAGCCCGGGCCAGACCCCTAGCCTCAGGTGGGTGCACTCCCCCTCCAGAGGGCACGTCCAGGCCCCTCCCTCTGCCAACCCCGTCCTCAGTAACCCCTGCCGTAGGGTCCCGGGCCCAGCCCCTCCCGCCTCTGCCTTGCCGCAGGAGCCGCGTGGCCAAGGTGAACGTCTTCTACCAGGCGCTCAACTACCGCACGGTGGACGAGACGCCCGTTTACCCGGTGAGCCGGCCAGGGACCCGAGGCCTTGGGGGGCTGGAGCCGTGGTGGGCCAGACCCCCCCAGGGCCTCACCGCCCCCTGACGCCTGCAGGTGCCCCGGCTGCTGTCAGCCATGGGCAGCCTCTGGAGCCTGTGGTTCGGCTCCTCGGTCCTCTCGGCGCTGGAGCTGCTGGAGCTGCTGCTGGACGCCGCGGCTCTCGCACTGCTTCGGGGCTGCCGCTGGCTCCGTGTGGCTCGGGGGTCCCCGCTAGGGGCAGCCACAGGGGCGCCCCCCACGAGCCCAGGAGCCGACCAGATGCCCACTGGCCGTAGGAATGACATCAACCATCCGGGGGGCCCTACTGGCCTCGTGCCCCGCAATACGTCCGGGAGCTCTGGCCGGAGTCTTTGCTGAAGAGTCAGGCCACACGAGCCGCCCTCCCCACCCCTGCCCCACACCTGAACCAGCGGGAGCTTATCCTGAGGCTGCAGCAAGCTTCCCAGGCTGCCCACGCGGAGCCAGACCTCCCCCCAGAGCCACCACCAGCCAAGCCAAAGCCGGGGCCTCCAAGCCCGCCGGGCACTCTCACCAGCCAGCCACCTGCCCAGCAGCGGCCTCAGGGACGCCCAGGGCAGCGGGGAGGGGAGCGTCCCTACCTCTCTGGATTCCCATGTCTAGTCTGTGCGCAGCTGGGAGGGTGGGTGCATGCAAGGGGGGAGGGGCCTCTACAGGGGAGTGCGCCCGGGTGGGGTTGGGGTCGTGTGAATGCATATGCGTTTCCGAGTGTGTCCACGCATCTGTCTGTGCCTGTGTGCAGCAGCCACAGGCGTAGGGCAGGAGCCTTCCTCAGCTCGGGGCAGGTGGGGGAAGGGCTGCTGGCCCAGGCTGCTTTGCAATAAACTAGCCGTTCAGCCTGGTGGCCGCCTTGTGCGCTCCTCCCCAGAGACCCTTCCTGAGTGCCCTGAAAGCCCCAGGCCGCTGCTCCACCTCTGGGAGACACAGACACACTGTGGGGGCTGGGGGAGAGGAGGACACGGTGCCCGTGGCCAGCTTGTGGGGTCAGGGCTTGCCCCGGAGAGAGGACCAGCCCTGGACCACACTCCCTGGTTCTCGTCCCTTGCTGCTGCTCCCTCCAGGGGGCACGGTCCTGGGGTCCTGGCCAGAGAAAGGCAGGGAATGAGGGCTGGGGGTGTAGGGAGTCAGTTTCCACCAAAGAAGCCCCAGGGCCGCCCGCAGGGCCCCCAGCCTTACCGCATCCTTTTGGGGCACTCAGGGCCACCCCTCAGGGGAGGCAAAGGGCCCAGAGACACCCCCTCCCCAGCTGAGAGAGTGGAGTAAGGCAGGTGTGCCAACGACAGCAGTTTATTATTAACTGTGATCTGGAGCAGGGGGCGGGTCCTGCCAGCCCGAGGCCCTGATGCGGGTCCTAGCGGGGAGGAGGGGGGAGAGCGCAAGCAGGGAGAAAGAGGAAGCTAATTCTGCTCTTCAGGGGCCACGGCCAACAGGCCAGAGAGTTGGGGGGGCTGGGTCAGCTCCCACCCTGCCGCCCACGGAGCCTCCCTGGACAGATTTGCATAGTGACCAGACGACTGGCCTTGGCCAGACCAAGGCCGCAAGTTGGGGGAGAGGCCCAGCCACTGCCCCAGGGCTCCAGGAGGGGAACTGCAGGATGAACGAGTGGGTGGCCCTGGGGAGGGAGCTGAGGACCCCTGGAGCCACCCCAGGGCCCAGCTAGAGGGCTGAGGCCGGCGAGGGGCTGGGCAGAGCGGCAGGAGCCTCCCCCTGCAGCCGGCAGGGCCAGGCGCAGGGCCAGGTGCGTCAAAGTCATCCTCAAGAGTCCACGGAGAAAAGACGCAAGACAAAGTGAGAAAGAGGTCGTTGTAGAAAACCCACCCGGTCTGTGGTAAAGAATGTCGGATGCGGGGGTGGAAAGTGCCAAAGTCCTTTATGCACCGGCTCGGGGCCAAGGGACAGGTCTCTGGCCACCCAGCACTGTGGCCCGCGTGGCCAGCCACATGGCCTTGGGACGCCTGCGTCCAGCCAGGGCTGAGGCCCCAGGCCACAGCCCACCCCCCAGCACCCGAGAAGCCCAGCCTGGACGCCGGTCACTAAGTGAGGTACACGGGTTGGTTCCCTGGATGGGCTGCCCCTTCGGCCCTCACAAGGCGCTGGCAGCCAGCCACCAGCTGTAGGGCCTCGCGGAGGGGCTCTGGGGTGTAGGAGGGACCCAACTAGCAGGTCCGTGTTCTACGGCAGTAAAGGTGGGGACACGAGGGGACACGGGCCCTGAAGGCAGAGAGGAAGCAACACAGGTCCTAGGACTGACGGAGGGGCACAAAGTGACACAGGCCCCCGGGGGGAGGGGCGTCTGAGGGGCAGAAGGTGACACCGGGCCTTCAGAGTGGTTTGTGACAGGAGCAACCCAGGTGGCCAAGAAAGGGGTCACCTGAAGACGCAGGTCCGCAGGGGTGGTGATGGGCACCGGTGACGCAGCACCTCCCGGGGGAAACGTGGCTTCTTAAGACTCAGTGTTGGGGCCTCTCCCAGCCCGAGGGGCCGGGCAGCTCCGAGGAGGGCAGAGCACCTGCGGGGCGGGCGGGGCGGTCCAGAGCCGGCCCCGAGCCGGCCCCGCCCTAGCTGTCCTCCAGGTGGAGGCCGATGAACTCCTGGATGCACCTGCGGTACTGGAGCTCCGTGGGGCTGCTCCCCGCCAGGGCGCCCGGCTGGCCCGGGGGCGCCTCGGCCTCCCGCATCTCCTCCGCCATGCGCGCCAGACGGAGCCTGGGGGAGGCGCAGGATGAGCCGCGCCCCTGCCCCCCACCCCCTCCCGCCCTACGGGGCTCCCCTCCGGCCCCGCCCCAGGCCCCGCCCCCAGGCCCCGCCCGCGCTCACAGCGTGACGATGTCCGCGTTGGCCTCCTGGATGGCGATGCTCAGCGGGTCCTGCTGCTCGTGGTCCAAGGCGTGCTGGTCAGCTCCCCGCTTCAAGAACAGGCAGACCTGACTGGAGGGGGGAGGGGACAAGTCGGGGCTGGCCCGGGGCAGGCCAAGGCGACCCCCTGGCCCCGGCCCCCACCGCGGGCAGGAGGGGCGACGGAGACTCACCCCGTGCGTCCCAGGAGTGTGGCGTGGTGCAGGGGCGCCCGGCCCCGGCTGTCTCTTTGGTTCACGTCTGCTCCGTTTTGCAGAAGGAATTCACAGACAATCAAGGAGCCCTGGGGACCGAGGACAGTTCAGACTCACCTGGGAAATGGCCCCTTGCTGGTTTCCGGCTGGGAGGGTACTAGGGGTCCCCGTGCTGGCGCCATTCGAAAGAGAGCTCTGGAGATGCGCCTGTGTCCCATGCAGCCCCCCGCCACCCCCACGCCCGCTCACCCCCAACACAGCCTGCACCAATGGCGTCTTGCCCTCATCCTCCGCGTCGGCCCAGTTGACCTCCGCCCCGTGCGCCAGCGCCGTGGCCAGTCCGGGGAGGTCTCGAGTGCGCGCAGCGCGGTGCGCCAGAAGCCCAGGGTGCAGCTCACGCACGTCTGCCAGGCCCCAGGCCTCAGCCTCTCCGTCCGCCTCACCGCTGGACTCCTCCGACTCTGCAGCCTCTACAGGGAGGGGTGAGGTCAGGAGCTGCCTCCGGACAGAGCCGGGGGCGGGGTTGTGGGAGGGCGGGGCTCGGCGGCCGGGGAGGCAGGGAGGTGCGCACCCACCCTCCTCCGTGACGCTGTCCACCACCGAGCCTGCGCCGAAGGCCAGCACGTCCGAGCTGCCATCAGAGCTGCCTCCTAGGCCACTGTCGCTGCTCAGACCTGCGGGGTCCAGGGACAGATGGGGGGGCCTCAGAGTCCCGGACTCCACCCAGAGCCCTGTGGGAAGGCTGGAGCTCCCATCCGTCCTCCTGGGATGGCCCCAGGGACACGATCAGCCCCAGGAGCGCAGGGGAGCCCTGCCTAGGATGGGGGTAGGGGGAGAAATAGCTCAAAGGAGCCAGAGTAGCTCACACCAGAGCACAGCCCCAGGGGAAGCCCCCACTGTGGGAGGCCAGCCCCGGCGGGACGGTCGGGGTGAAACAACCCTGAGCCGTGGGGGCTTGCCACGGAAGTCTGTGGCAAGTGCGTGTGGCCAGCCCGCTGAGCGGCTGTGAGGTCTTCACCGGGAGGCCCCGGGGACACCTCCGGCCCACCCCTCCCCCACGACACCCAGTGAAATCTCTGGTGGTTACCCGGGGCAGCCCCAGAAGCAGGAATGGTGAGGCAGCGCCCTCTGCTGCCAGAGCCCATCCCAGTCACCGCCCCCAGCCCTGTCAGTTCTCGGCCTGGGTCCATGCTTTCTGCCCACGTTGCCCAGAAAGGCTCTAGGGGTACCCTGGACCACTGGGTACCCGTAAATCACAAGCAGGAACCCCTCGGTCGGGAGCCCTGCTTGTAGCATTTGGCCCCCAACTCCAAGAGGAGCTGGGAGAGATGCACAATTGTGTCCCACATTCGGTCTGCACCACCAGCTGTTGGCTCCCAGCACGCAGGCGCGCGCGCACACGCACACACACGCGCGCACGGGCCCTCAGTGCACACACACACGTCCACCTGCATACATGCCTGTGTGCACATTCAGCCACAGACCCCCGTGACACCCGCGTGCACTCACACACACACCCGCACGCCGGTGAGCAAACCGCACATACACTGTCGCAGGTCGCGGCCTCAGCCTCCGGTTCCGGCCGAACTACACCCCTCCAGGTGCTCTCTCAGCCTTAGCCCTGCCTGACCCCCAAGTCCGCCCCAGCACCAACCCAGTCCTTCCTGCAAGGGACACCTGTCCCTCCAGTCTCCAAGCGAGTGGCTGTGGCTGTCCCCATTCACCCACCTTACGGGGAGCCACGCCCGGTCCCTGCTCTGCTGCCCCCACCGAGCCAAGGGGACTGTGCCGCAGGGGACAAAGACCCTCACAGCACTTACTGCGTGGACCCGCTGCAGCAGCCCCTGCATCGAAGTAGGAGAAGAGGGAGTCCAGCTCATCTGGGCAGAAGAGAGAGTCCCTCCGAAACTTGCGCTCCGCAGCACCTGAGGCAGAGAGGTGGGTAAACCGAGACACGAGGCAAAGTAGGGTGCCCAGGTGCTGCTGGGAGCCCCTGCCTCGCCCCGGGCCTACTCCACCTCAATTCTCCTGGGGCCCGAAGCAGGCTCATGCCTCCGCCAGAGCCTGCTTCCCACCCCTGCACGGCCGCGCGAGCTGAGGCTTCAGCCTGCGGTACCTGAGGACAGGGCAGCCACGGAGGGCGGGACAGGCTCCAGGCGGACCTTGCGGCGCGCAGCGGGGGCTCGGGGTGAGCTGTGGCGGCGGCGGCAGTTCTGCGCCCGCCAGGGCCGAGGGGCCTCCCGGGCCGGCGCCGAGGGCACCTTCCGCAGGAACTTCTTTTCGACGTACTTGTCCTTGATCCAGGCCTCCTTGTCCTGCCTGGACCAGGGGTGCACATGAGGCTGCGCTCATGCGCGGGGGCTCCCCTGGCCCGGGCTGACCGCCCCCCCACCTCACCGGGAGCTGCTGGCCGTGGGCTTCCTGCTGCCCGGCCCCTCGCACTGAGCCTCGTAGATCCGATTCACGGTGCTGTTTCCAAGCTCACACATCAGCTGGCAGGAGACACGGCGCGCAGGCGTCAGCCTGGCTCCCAGGCCAGCCCCCGCCCCACCAGCTTGCAGACCTGGCTCTGGCAGCCTGGATGGCCTCCTACGCACCTTCAGCAGCTCCGGCTCCCACGAGTCCAGAGTCAGGGACCGCACCTTGGAGCAGTGGACACCCAGGCTCCTGGACAGGGAGGAGGCAGGGGTGAGGCAGGGTGCGGCTCTACCCCGCACCTGTGCCCTGCCCCCCAGCAGGCCCACCTGTGGATGCCTGAGCACTCGATGCAGAGCAGCACACCCAGGTTGATGCTGGCCCAGCGGGGGTCGGGCTGGCCGCAGTCCCCACACTGGCCGTTGCCCGCGACGTTCTGCACACGCTGCAGCAGGCTCTCACCCTTGACGCTGCGCTCCCGAGAGTCCGTAGCAGAGTCGATGCTGCTCGTGGAGGGAGACGCCGTGCGGTCCAGCCTCTGGGGGTACGTGAGGGGCCGCTCAGCCCTCAGAAGCTCCGGCCTCCCTCCCCCTCCCCAGCCAGAGGTGCCAGCTCGGGGGAGGGCAGAGGAAGCCTCAGCCTATGTGCGCGGGCGCGGGCACACTCACACTCACACGACGACGCACACACCCGCCCACACGCAGAGCCCCACCCCCATCCCCCACGAGGGGGCCGGCTCCCTGCCGCACGCAGCCGCGCTCACACACGGGGAGGGCGCGCGGGGGCCCCCACCTCACTGTAGCAGCTGTCGGGGCTCTCCCGGTAGGCGGACGCAATGCTGGCCTGCACGGCCCGGACCCAGGCCTGCCGCAGCTTCTCTGAGTCGGCCTGCAGCATGCAGCTCCTGGCGGCAGGCGACCGTCAGGCCCGGCATGCACGGGCTCCCTCCCCCTCCTGCCCCGGCGCGCCTCCGTCTCCTCACTTGGTGGGTGACACGACCTCAAAGCAGAACCGCCGCTCGATGTCCTCGCATGGCTTCACGGAGCAGAGACGCAGGTCATCCACCACCACGGTCAGCGCGTCCTGCGGGCAGCCGCACCTTGGCCCTCGTGCCCCGCCCCCGCCGCGCACTTAGCGCTCCGCTCTACAGACACAGGCTGACACCCAAGCGGTCTCTGTGCCCTGACTGCTGAGCTCTGTGTCCCCCGCCTACCCCAGGGTCCCGGAGGGGAGGGGACGGCCGCCACCCACCCAGGCCCAGCAGCCCTGCAGCGCACCTTGACCTTCTTCTGGTAGACCAGCTGGCTGTTCTGGATGGAGAACCAGCGCCTGGGTGGGTGGATGGGCCAGGAGTGGGTCAGGCAGGGCCGACCCCATGTCTGCCCCACAGACCCCCTGAGAAGGCCCCTCCCTCACCGGTTCCATGTCTTGAAGGCATTGCTGGCCCTCTTGAAGAGGTAACCCTCCATCACCACACCACTGGGCGCGTCCACATCAAACTCCACTTTGGGTTCGTCATAGGAGAAGTCCTGGGGGCGGTCGGGGCCCAGGCTCCGGTGAGTATCCACCCCTGCTTGTGAGGACACTGTGGCCCTGCCAGGCTCCCCTGAGCCAGCGCTGAGGTGAGGCACTGCTCTCCACAGCCTCTTCCTGACCCCAGCAGACCCCACGGCGGGGGTGGGGGGCAGACACGTCACCCCACAGCTGGGGGCCCCCAGAGCTCCATCCACCCCCCGCACCGCCGGCCCTGTCAGGACAGCGGGCTCTGGGATCAGGAAGGACGCTGCCTGCCCCACCCTTCGTCCCCATTCACGCGGCCAGCTGGGCCTGTTCCCGCCGGCCCCACAGAGCTCTATTCACAGCGCCTGAGGAGACACTGAGTGTTGTCCTGTGTGTCCGGCGGTAGGAGAGGAGCCTCAGCCACCTGCTCCCCCGGCTGAACGGGGGCAGAAAGGGACAGCTGCTGCCCTTCCCGTTCCCGCGGGGGATGCGGTCCAGCTCAGCCCGAGTCCTGCTGGTGCCAGCCACGGGGGACAGCACAGAGCCCAGAGCCCGCGGGTGCCGGACAGCACAGAGCCCGCGGGTGCCCGGGGACGCCCGAGGCCGGGAGGTGTCCTTGGTGCTGAAGCTCCCACGGGTGGGGGAGGGCAGAGGCCCGCCCGGCCGGGGCGTCCTCTTCCCTCACTCCCCACCCAGGGCAGGAGCCCACTCACCTGCAGCAGCGTCTGAGAGGGCAGGGAGCAGGAGGGGTGTGAAGAGGGAGAGAGAGCCCGTGAGTCACTGCCGCCGCCCAGCCCGCCGCCAGCCTCCCAGGGCTCTGGAAACAGCCACCCCCAACGGCAGCCCACCTCCACCCTGGAGCTGTCTGGGTAGGAGTCAGCAACCGAGGCCTCCAGGCCACTCCTAGTCTCCCTCTGTCCCCCAGGGCGGACCGCTCAGGGAGTGTCCCAGGGCTGTCCCTCCCGCTAGACTATGTTGAGGCTCCTAAGGATGGAGAGCTCTCCCTCTGGGTGCACATCGCAAAGAGAAGCCGTGTCAGCCCCCACCGAGTGGGCAGGCCTAGAGAGGGAATAAGGGGGTAGTGGTCTCTGCCCACCCCCCACCCCCCGTTCGTGCAGGGAGGTCAGGGGCTGCAGGGCCTTACCCGCTGCTGGATGGCGGCGTGCTTCCGCTCCATGTCCCGCTTCTCCACGGCCGAGTCGATCACCAGCTGGTCTAGCTGTGGGGGAGGGACCAGGGAGCAGGGTGAGCACTCTGCCGCCAAGACCCCAGGCTCGGGCCACACCACGGCCTGCAGGCTCACCTCGGCCGCCAGCTTCTTCATGTAGGGGTCCAGCTGGTGCAGCAGGCTGTAGCCTTGCTGGAAGAAGCTGTACTGGGCGTGCATGAAGGACAGCATCTGGGGGGGCACGGGGGGGGCAGCCCTCAGCAGCCACGACCGGAGGGCCGGGCTGCTGTCATTCACCTCACAGGCCTGACCTCATGGCCAAGGCCCCCACCCTGCCCCCTCACCAATCACTTACAGAATCCAAGATTTCAAACTTCTTCTTGGCCTGGAGGACGTTGATCTGCAAAGGGACGGGTGGACAGGTAAAGGGTGTTGGCGCTGAGGTAGCTCGTGACCTGTCCCTTAGCACAGTGTCCTCCCAGGCTGCATGTGGTCCCCTGAGACCTGCAGCTCATCTCCAGCTCCCTGCCCTTGGGCTAGCCTCACCCTCCCAAGGTGGTGGCGTCCTTCCCCCAGTCAGGACATCGGTTCCTCCCATGAGCGAAGACAAAAATTCTCACACCTGTTCCTAGGCTGCCCAAGCCCCCGTCAGCAAGATCTTTAAGGCTCCGCCTACCCCTGTGGCCTGCACCCCCACTGCTGTGCCCCTGCCCGGGCACCCCCCACGACCATGTTCCCTCCCGAGAGCTGGCAGCTGAGGTTTTCTGGAGCCAGCGGGCCGCTCTGAACGCCAGCTCTGTCTGCAGAAACACAGGAGCAGCTTCCCACCCCCTCCAGGCCTGACTACTCCTTGCCCAGTGGCTGACCTGGAGCACGTAATCCAGGGCCAGGTGACGGAAGCACTTCCGGGTGAGGGTCAAGGCACCTGTGGCCTCTTCAACCTCATGGGGACGGTGCCGTGGGGCCTGGGCATTCCTCACAAGGGACAGTTCCATGTCCTCTCGAACTTTGTCAAACTGCTTCTTGGTCTCCTTGAACTTCCGCACGTCCCTGGGGACCAGCAGGTGTCAGGGCGGGGTCTTGGGAGGGGTGCGTGTTGCGTTCCCTCCAGCTCTGTCCCAGCCAGGGCTCGCCCCTTTTCCTTGTCCTCCCCCTCCTCCTCTTCCCTCTTCCTCCCCCTCCCCCTTTCTCACTCCTTTCTTCCTCCTCCTCTTCTTCCTCCTCCTCCCTCTTCCCCTCCTCTTCTCTTCTTCCTCATCCCCCATCCCTCTTCCTCCTCCTCCCTCCTCCTCCTCTGTCCTCCCCACCCCTTCCCTTCTCCTCCGCTCCCCCTCCTCCCTCTTCCTCCCCCCTCCTTCTCCCGCCCCCCAACTTTTCTTCCTCCTGCGTCTCCCCCTTCCTTTCCCCCTCCCCCTCCTCCTCTTCCCCCAGTCCCCCTTCCCCCTGCCCTTCACCCCCTTACTCCCAGGATCGATCCAGACGAGAGAGACCCCCCCTGCCCCACCCTGGACCTCACACTCAGATTCAACTCGGCATCACTCAGGGCACCACAAACACCCCAGCCACGCACGAGCTCAGACGTCCACCCAGCCCACACCCCCTCCACCGCCACCCGAGTTCCGTCTACAGCCCACCCCGACCCTCCCCCTTTGCCCGAGGCCCCCCTGGTGACCCTGTGTGCTCCGGGCCGTTTCCTTGCCCACAGCCTGGTCCCACCTCCAAGCCTCTGTTCCTGCCGCGTCCTCCACCTAGAGTCTTGAGGCCCTGGGCCAAGGCCTCTCCTAGGCAGGCCCCAAGACCCCCCCCAAATCAAGGATAGCTGTGTCTGCTCGCCGCTGCGTCACAGGCGTCACCACCAAGCCCTCCCGGGGCCCGTAGAGGCCAGGCCTGGCTCGGGGATCTGAGGGCCACTCACTCTTTGACAAAGTTGTGAAGCTGCTGCCGCACAGACCTCTGGGCCTGGTCGAACAGGATCTGGGGGCCGAGGGAGGAAGGCGGCATTAGGGGTCTGCTCCTCCACAGCTCCAGGGGCCAATCCCCGGTCCCTCCGAGTGAGGACCAGGGAAAGACAACCGGCCCTGCCTGGGCCCCAGCTGGTTGCCCCCATGGAGCCAGCCTCCCAGGGTCCAGGGGAGTGGCTGTGGCCCCAGGCCTGGGTTGGTGCCCGGAGGCCACAGCCGTGACCACCTGCCCATCTCCCCTCCTGGCTCGCAGCCAGGCTAGAGACCGAAGCTCTCCCAGACGGGGCCCTCCTATGGCACCACCCCATGCCGACTTGGACACGGCAAGCACACACAGGCTGCTGGGTGACACCCACCGCCTCCCAGCCCTGGAGGCCACCTCAAGCATAGCCAGGCCCACAGGAGAAAGGATCGGGTCAGAGCCCGGCGCTCTCAACCGGACTTGACCCAGGGAACAGGGGAGGGCAATGTCTGTCAGGAGCCGGAAGGGCATTCCTAAGCACAGATTGGGCCCGGAATCAGATGGCCCCATTACGGGAGGAGGGCTGGGCCCTAACTAGGAGCAGACAGACAGACGGACTGGAGAGAATGAGCTATCCCGAGCTGGTTTATTTCTAAACTTCCCCTGCGGGGGTGGGGCTCCTTGTTTAGTCTGAGGTTCTGCTTCCCAAGCCAGGGTCTGACCACCCACATGGGCCTCAGGCCCTACTCTGTGTGTCCCTGCTAGGGGCCCTGAGGGGCTCGAGGTCACCCAGCCCCAGCCTGGGCCACAGTGAGGCTGGCAGTCATCCAGGGGCCCTGGGGTCAGCCAGGGAGGCACTTGTACGGCCAGAACAACTGGGGGGTCCGGGATGAGCCTCTGAGCATCCCCCACCCGAAGACCCCACTGGCCTCAGACCCGGGCTCTGTCGCTCCCTGCTTCCACCCCCAGAATCCAAGTACCTCCCCTTTGTCTGGCCCTAACCTGGGACACAGCAGAGCCCCTCGGGGACACCCCCCACCCCCGGAGACTGCAGGAACAGGAATGTGGCTTCCCAGCAGTGGCCAGCTCAGCTCCCCGTGAGCCAGCTGAGAGCTGTTCCAGGCTGGGCGGGGCCTGCGGGGAGCCGGTGGGGGGGCTGCCTGCGTCAGGAGCCAGAGGGACCTGCCTTGGGCAGCCCCCCCTCCTGCTGGCTTACCATGTGGTAGTTGACCATCTCCTGGAGGCTGTCTCCAAACCTCTGCAGGCATTCCTGGGGGCAATGGGGGAGGGGAGGCCCCAGCTCAGATGAGACAGTGTTCCCGGGGCGGCCGGCACCCTCGCCCCCGGGTCTCGGAGCTGCGCGCCCCCGCGGCCCCGTGCTGACACCCAGGGCTCCCAGGCAAGCAGCTGCCAGCTTGTGCCCACCCGTCCAGGGGTCAGAGCTCAGCTGCCCCTCACCGAGATGACGGCGTCGCCCTGGCACTGCTGGGACAGGTCCCGAACGCCACTCAGGAAGAGCCTGTTGGTGGTGACGTAGGCCTTGCCGGCCTCGATCATGCCGCTGCACAGTTTGACCAGCTACGGGGCACGGGGGGGACGGAAGGGACCACGTTCGCGCTGCCTCCCGGGGCAACGCTCTCCTCCTCTAAGATGCCAGGCACAGAGGTGGGAACCGCCCGGGGCGGCCAGAATTCTGCTCAGGGCCCGTCCGTGCCTGGGACACAGCTGTGCCTGAGGAGCCAGCCCTCCCTCTGACCCACTGTAGCTGGGCGGACAGTGAGGGGCTCCAGAGCAGAAGACCAGAACAGGGGAACCCAGGGCGGGAGTTGGGGGCTGGCAGGGTCAGCCAGCGAAGGAGCTCAGAGATGCTGCCCCCCCCCGCCATTCTCCCGCTTCTCCTCCCCCAGCCCCGTCCCTGGGAAGCACCCTCAGCACCCCCTCGCCCCACAGATGGTGGGAGGGGCGCACCAAGGCCTACCCCCACGTCGTGGGAGACTCACACAGGCAAGCAGCATGGGTGCCCTGGGAAAGGTACGGGAGGCCACATGGGAGAAACAGGGACAGCCCCAGGCCCTGCACACCGCACACAGAGGGGGCACGCCCCGCGCACACACGCACACACACTCTCGCACACATGCATGTCTGTGCAGGAACGAGTCGGGGCCCGGCGCGGGGGCGGAGAGGCAGCCCGGGACCTTCACCTTGTCCAGTTTGCCCTCCATCTCCGCCACATCCGTCTCCACCTCGTCAACGGTAGCCCTGCAACGGGAACGAGCGTGGCTGCAGGCCCGGCCACCGACGCAGGGCCCAAGGCTCAGGTCAGGCGGGCGCTTCTGTGCCCTATGCCCCTCACCTCCTTGTGACAACGTGCGGTAGGAAGGGACTGCTTAGCTTCCGCTACCCGCTCCCGTCCACCCGCCCGCTGTCCCATGCTCCCCAGACGTGGAGGAAACAGAAGCTGGGAAAGGCAGATGCGTCCCTGGGCAGAGGGTGAGTCTGGACCCAGGCCCAACTGACTCCAAAGCCACCCAGCGCCCACCACCACCCCAGGCAGGATGGGGCCTGGCCAGCTGTGATGCCCCCATCTGGGGTCTGGCTGCTGCGGCCCCAGGGAGAAGTCAGACAAGTCCCCGGGGATAGAGGGAGGGGATGCCACCCGCTGGCCAGTCTCCTAGCCTGGCCACTGCCCTTCTCCGCGGGCACCTCAGCCCCACCTTGGGCCCGCGGACCCTGGGGCAGACCAGTCTCAGGGCCCATACGCAGCAGCCAGCTGCTCTCGCCAGTTCCGGCAGCCGCAGAACGGGTGCCCCCTGGCTCCTCCGCCTGAGAACACCAAACAGCACGGTTTGCCCAAAGGGAGCAGAGGGACAAGCTTCAGGGGAGCCCCCTCCCCCGGGCAGCAGCCGGATAATGGGGCTGCCGCAGGGAAGGAAGAGTTAACGTATGACGTCACCAGAGAAGCCACAGACGGGAGAATCCCCGGAAGGCGAGGCAGAGGGATCAGGCACGTGACCCTCCTCCCCTGCTCTGGGAACAGGAAACAGGGAAAGAGGGCCAGGATCCCAGCACCACCCACCCCACCGCCCCCCCCAACCCGATCAGCTGGTGAACTGAGCCCATCTGGCTTCCTGGGGATGAAGGACAACAGGGCACCAGGGCCAGGGGAGACAATGGGGGCCCAGGAGTTAGAGTCAGGCCTCGAGGGACAGGTCTTGGGTGGGGGCAGGGCAGAGGCAAGGCCATCCAGGTACAGCGGCCCTCACTGCCCCCATGGCCCGCAGGGGGGCGCTGCGTTCCAGGCTGGGAACCCGGTCAGGGTTCTGGTCTGGGACTGTCCCTCGCGGAGGGCATATCGTTCTGCGAGCTGTTGGGAGGAGAGCAGGCGCTCCAGCCAGGGACTGGACGTTCCTACCACTCTCCCCGACAGGACACAGGGTCCTTGCAGCGGGGGTAAGGGAGCTCTGAGCTCCAGAGAAGGGATAGACCACCCCCTGGGAGCAGACGCTGCCTGACCCCGGGCCACCCCAGCCCCCCCCACCCAGCAGCTGCAGAGAGCTGCTGCACTCGGGCAAGGAGGGCCCCCCCCACCGACGAGGGTGGGGCCGCACCGGATGCTGATGAATGTGCTCACAGGGGCAAGGAGGGTGCTCTGCAGAGAGCCAAGAACCCGCACCCCGTCGGGGGAGCCCCAGCCTCCGAGGACCCAAGGCCTCCTCTCCCGCCCTCCCTCCAGGATTTCTCCAGCAGCTTGGATGACGAGGAGGAGGGTGAGGCAGGCTTCCCCACCAAAGCCATGACTCAGCGCCTGAAGCCCCACCCAGGGGAGGGGGCACCTCCAGGCCTGTCTGGAAGGGTCTGGACTCTCCTCCATGCACCCCAGGGCTGTGGGGCTCTCCCTAGGCCACAGGCATGCGGGCATGGTCCCTCTTCCCAGAGCTGGGGCCACCTGGCTCCAGATCACTGAGCACAGCCTCCCCCCCAGCCCCACGGTGGCTCTCTCCAGGCCTGCCCCCAGGAAGTCCCAGGTTACCCTGCAGTGTCAGGGTGAGGGTGAGGAGACCAGTGGGACCCCAGGAGAACCTCAAACCCCTGCTGAATCTCAGCCCAACCCCGAAACCCACACAGTGCGGCTTCTGTGGCCCAAGAGTCATTCAGACGGATCTCCTCGGCCCCTGTCCCGGGCCCAGACGGGCACTTTCCTGGGGCAGCACCTCCCGCCACAGGGAGCGAGGCAAACCACAGGCAGGCACTGCGCCCCGTGGGCCACAGACAGACCAGGCTAGTATAGCAGAGAAGGCCTGGAGGCAAGTAGGGTGCCAGGGCCCCCAGTCTGACCACTCGGGAAGAAGGACCACGGGGTGTCTGAGCAACGGGTCAAGGTGAGACCGGGGTGCGTCAGTCAGGACCAAGGCCACAGCTGAGGCCCCGGCTACACCCTCCCCCCAGCCCGGTCCTGGAGGACAGTGGGCAGTGGCGCCAGCGCAGGATTGTGGGTGCCGGGGTTGCTCACCCCCTCCTCAGTCAGTCAGTCAGCAGATGGGACAATGCAGAGAATCACCCCCAAGCCCTCTGCGCTGGGGCCCCTCCCTGGGCCAACCTCTGGCCCCTCCGCCCTAGCCTCCCCAAGCCTTTGCTCCCCTGCGTGATGGCTGTGCAAGGCACGGGGCGCAGGGCTGAGGGCACCAGTGCTGAGGCTCAGCAGTGCACGCACACACAGGTCCTCCTGCTGGCACACCCAGGACTCAGCAGGCACACACACGGATGAGCAAGTGCTCACGTGCAAGCACACGTACCTGGACGCAGTGACAGAGGGTACTCACTGACATGTGTGCCCACGGGCAGGACACACACAGGTGCCAGCACACGCAGGCCTAGTGCTGGAATACACGGGACCAGACTAACGTGTGTCGTGCGCCAAAGCCCGCGTGTGCAGGAGAAACACACCAGTGGGGTGCCCCGCGAGCACCAGGGAGGGCAGGCGCACGTGCACGCAGCCGGGGCGCAGCCCACCCACACGCTCACGTCCAGGGTCTGCACCGCGGGGGGTCCGGAGGAGCGGAGCTCCCACACACGCACCTGCCACACAGAAAGGGCTCCCGGGGCCCAGGGGGGAACATGCCTGCACTCCCGGGAAGGACCAAAGACTCCAGCCCGGTGCTGGGCACAGTGCAGAACCCCTACCCAAAACCCCCACCCCTCCAGGCCCCTAGGTCACCCCCGCCAAGCAGCTGGCCCCAGGCTGAAAACGTGGCTCCGCTTGCCTGACCCCCGCGCACTTCTCCCCGGGACACCCTCGCACCCACACAGCCCGGCCAGAGCTGGACTGCAGGGCCAGGAGGCTCTCAGCCCCGTGCAGGTGGCCAGCGCGAAGGTGCAGACACAAAGCTGGGCGGACACTCCCACGGAGACGTGTCTATGCCGGCGGACACCCCGCCCCCCCGCGAACAACCTCCGCGCGAGGTGACCAGCACAAGGGGCATCTTTTGTTCAAGGCCTTGGGGCCCCGGGCTGCGGGCTTTGTCCGAGGCGGGGTCCGCCAGCTCCCGTCACCGGCTCCCGCGCCCGCCGCAAAGGCAGCAGCGACACCCCCCTCTCTGCGCCCACCCACGGCGGCCCCGGGCGCCCCGAGGGGGTGGCGACCCCCGCCGACCACAAAGGGCCGCGCCGCCGGCGGGGGCGCACCTGAAGCGCGGCGAGTCCTTGATGCACTCCTCGAACTCCACCGTCATGGCTGCGGCGCGCGGCGCTCACTGGCACGAGGACCGCGGCGCTCCGAGCAGCATCCCCGGCCGGCCCGCTCGTCCGGCCGCCGGCCCGCCCGCGCCGCGCTCGGCGCCCGCCCGCCCCGGATTGAGGCCGCGGCGCCGCCGCCCCGCCCCGCCTGTCACCGCCGGGGAATGTCGCCAAAGTCCGCCGCCCGCGCGCGCCGCCGGCTGTCACGGCCGGGGAGCGTCGCCCATGTTCACCGCCCGCGCGCGCCTCCCGCTGTCACGGCCGGGGAGCGTCGCCAAACGCCTCTTCCTGCGGCTCGGCCACGCCTGGCTCCGACCCGGACGCCTCGTCGTCCCGCCCTTTAGTTCCCAGGCCACCGCGGGCTGGGACGGGAGTCGGACCCAGCTACAGCAGGACCGTCCGCGGGGCGCGGGGAGGGCGGGACCGCTCGCGCCAGCGCTGCGGCCGTTGCGCAACTCGGGGCATTGGCCAAAACCCGCCTGCGCGGAACGTGGGGTCGGACCCCTGCGGGGCAGGAGGGCGTGGGGGAGCGGGGGAGCGGGCGGACGAATGAGCGCGCGCCCACGGGAGCCCCTCCTGGGCGCCGCGCTCAGAACCCGGCCCACGCGCTCTTCCGCGACTCCGCACTTTGCACCCACTCCCTTAGTTCGGCCCCGCCCCTGCCCCCGCCCCGAGAGGCCAGAGGGCGGGTGAGGGCCGGCCGGCAGAGGCGGATGAACGCTAAGGCGCAGGCGCGGGCGCGGACGCAGCCGGGGGCGTGGCCACACTGCTTCCCCGCGCGCGCACGCGCGAGCTCAGGGCGCACGCGCGGCCCCGCGGAGCCCGGACCCGCTGAGTCTGGCCGCGCTGCGCCGGCTCCCGCCATGGGCCCTGCAGCGGGCTCCGGGATGGCGCGCTACCTCGTGTACTTCCAGTACTTGGGCACGGACTTTAAGTACGTCTGCCGGACCTCCCACCCGTGCCCGCGGCCCCGACGTGGTGGTTGGGGGGAGCTAAACGAGGAGCCGCGCCTCGGGTCAGCCGGCGGGACGCCCCGGGGAGGGAACAGGCGTGGAGGGCCGCAGAGGGCGGGGCGCGGCCCGAACTCCGGCCTCTGACCCGAGCCCGCCTCCGCCCGCAGCGGGGTCGCGGCCGTCAGGGGCGCCCAGCGCGCCGTCGGGGTCCAGAACTACCTGGAGGTGAGCTCGGCCGGCCGGCCGCCCGGAGGGGAAAGAGGGAGAGCTGAGGGAGAGGCAGATGGGAGCCCCCGCGCTGCCCACCCGCCCCAGGCTGCTCTGTCCCCGCAGGAGGCTGCAAAGCGGCTGAATTCGGTGGTGCCGGTCAAGTTCACCATCTCCAGCCGCACGGATGCCGGGGTCCACGCCCTGTGCAACGCGGCTCACCTGGATGTGCAGCGCCGCTCAGGCCAACCCCCCTTCTCCCCAGAGGTCCTGGCAGAGGCTCTCAACGCCCACCTGAGGCACCCGGCCATACGGTGAGCACCCGTCTGCTGCCTCCAGCCTGGTCCACGGTGGGTGGAGGCCGCGAGTCAGGAAGGACTCTCTGGGAGTGAGAGAGCACCAAGGGGTCCCTTGGGTGGGTGGCAGGCGCCTTCTGGTGTAGCTACTCTTGCCCCCACAGGGTACTGCAAGCTTTCCGAGTACCCAGTGACTTCCATGCCCGCCATGCAGCCACATCCAGGACCTACCTGTACCGTCTGGTCACTGGCTGCCACCGGCATGACCACTTGTCAGTGTTTGAGCGAAACCGGTGCTGGGCACTGCAGGCAGAGTGAGTGTGGATGGGAGGCGGGGGGGAGGGGGTGTCAGACCCACCTGGCTGGCTACTCCCTCCCGACCAGTCCCCTGGCTCCCTGCAGCCGCTTGGACGTGGACGCCATGCAGGAGGCTGCCCAGCACCTCCTGGGGACACATGACTTCAGTGCCTTCCAGTCAGCCGGCAGCCCCGCCACGAGCTCAGTGCGCACACTGCGCCGAGCCTCCGTGGCCCCTGACCCAGGCAGCCCCTTCATCCTGCCCCAGGAGAACAGGTAAGGAAGGACACCCCGCACACAGGTCAGAGGCTGAGGGAGCTGGGCTTAGCGCTTTCCCTGGCAAGGGTGGTATAGAGGCAGGACACAGTGGGGGCTGGGGACCCCCTGCTCGTCCTCATGGAGGGATACTAGTCAGCTGAGTGACATGGCCCCAACAGCCGTGCCCGCCCCTGCCCGCCCCCCGGGGTGGGTTCCTGCCATGCGGGGGGGGCAGAGAACAGAAAATGCTCTTTCTCCAAGGGCTCCCTGCCCTGCCCTGCCCAGCTCAGTGTTCGTTGTCTAGTAGATGGATCTTGGCAGCTACTGAAAAGGCTTTGCTGAAGGAGAAGCACCAGGCCAGTGGTTCTAGCCCTACCTGGCAGGGAGTTGTTTCCACCGCCCCCAGCACTGTCCCTGGGGCTTCTGGCCAGTTGTCAGCTATTGACTTCCAGAACCTTCCCAGTGTGAGCCAACACCGAAGGGAGGAGGAACCTAGCCCGGGGCTCGGGCCTCTGCTAGATAAGCTGGCCGTGCTCGCCTCCCTCAGATGCCCCCGAGCCTGCCCCAGGACCCCCGCCCCAGCAGCACCTCCGCCTGAGGGTCCTGTTCCCACTGCCAAGGCCCCCAGAAGGCTCTGCTGCCCCTCCCACTCACACCGTCCCTCCCACCAGCTTCACTTGAGGGTGGGGTGGTCAGTGGAAGCCCCTGGGGTGGAAGAGAGTCAGAGCCAATCTCCCCCAGATCCCTCCCCCTGGCCACCTCCTCGTCTGGGGCCACAGTGTGGACTTGGGCTGCCTGTATTTCTAGGTTGCAGTTCTGGAACCTGGAGTTTGAGAGCCAGTCCTTCCTGTACAAGCAGGTAGGCTCTGCCCTGGGCCTCCTGGGGGCAGGGGTGGCCTGAGGGGCTGGGCACCCGTGGCAATCTTGGCTTTGGGTTGCAGGTGCGGAGAATGACAGCTGTGTTGGTGGCTGTGGGGCTGGGGACTTTGATGCCTGCTCAGGTGAAGGTGATCCTGGAAAGCCGGGACCCCCTGGGCAGGCACCAGGCACGTGTGGCCCCGGCCCATGGCTTATTCCTCAAGTCTGTGCTATACGGGAGCCTTGGTAAGGTGCCTGCACGCGTCCCACTGCCGGACCCCTCCTGACGTTGGGTGCTTGGTGCGGGCGGGGCTCTTGGTGTCAGCACGGCTGCAGCCCGCATCCGTCCTGCTGGCAGGTGGGCATTGAGCCTCCGTTCAGCAGGAAAGCGAGGAAGCCCCAGGTTGGCCAAAGAATCCCCACCTGGAGACCGGCAGCCCAAAAGCAAGAGGCTTGGAGTAAGGTGCCTCCTTCCCCTGGAGCCCTGACCGGGGCCCTAGGACCAAGTTTCCAGTAGAGGAAAAGCAAGTTTCCTCAGCGAGGAGGGAGGGGCCTGAAAGGCAGGAACTCTGCAGCCCGGATGAAGCTGCGGACTTCGGGCCAGGCCCAGCCTCTGCAGAAAACCCCCTGTGCCCTGCAGGGCTTGCTGCACAGAAGCCTCAGACAACCTGCAGATTCCGCGGCTGAGGTCAGGGCGGCCAGGACACACAGCCCTGCTGCCAGACCCTGCCCAGCTCTGGATGCCACATGGGCCTCTTGCCTCCCCTGGCCAGTCCCTGCCCGGCATTCCCACCTTCCTGGGCACCCCGGGCTGCTACGGGTGAACTGCGGGCAAAAGGTCTGCGCATCAAGAAGGGCACAGCCACGCAGCCGCTGGTTCCGTTTTTACTGGAAATGAACACCTCAGGAGCGTCCCTCCGCCCGCTGGGGGCTTGGGAATAGAAATAAAGAATAGAAATCAAGTCCCCAGGTCCGTTTCTTTCCTCAGCCAAGAGCGGCCGGTTGGGCAGGCACAGGACACTGTGGTCTTGCCCTCACAGACAAGGGCCGTGAGCAGCCGGGGGCTCCGCGTCCAGGGACTAAGAGGGAAGAGCTGAGGCACAGACACAGCCCAGGACAAAAGCCTAGGTCCCGTCGGTGACCCGCTGACTTCAGCTGGGGGCCTGGGGGAGGCCCTTCTTGAGCAGCGACGTGAGGTAACTGCCCAGCTCTTCATCCTAGAGCCGGATGCAAGAGGACACCGTCAGCACACCCTCCCTGAGCACACCTGCGGCTCGCAGTGGGGCTCCCCGGGGCGCAGCCCTCACCTGGTAGGTCCAGGACACCAGCAGCACCTTGGTGCCTGGGTCCTCTGAGTGGGCAGCGGCCTGGATGAGGATGGACTCCACAGTCACGGACCCGTCGGGAAGGTGCTGCACGCAGTGGTCCTTGAGGATGCTGCCAGGAGGCACAGTGAGACCCGCACCTCGTGCCCCACTCCCTCCCAGCCTCCGAGCCAGAAGGAGCGGGGCGCCCACCTCTTCAGGTGGCTGTAGACCCGCAGGGCCGTCTCCTGCTCCTTCCGAGGGTCGTGCAGGTGCACGCGGCAGGTGAAGCGCAGCTGGTGCTCAGCCAGGCCCAGCTCCTTGAGGGCCTGCTCCGAGGACACGAGCCGGAAGTTCTGCGGGGCAAGGGCAGGTCAGGGGGCACGGGGGCACGCCTCAGCCCCCCCCCCCAGCACGTGCACACTCACGCCGTCCTTCATGATCAGGGTGCCATGCAGGAGCCGGGGCTTTTTGGGGTCAGGAAGCAGCCCTGTGGAGAAAGGGGCAGGGATGGGAGCTGGCCACCCGCCGCGCCACGGCCCTGCCCCTGCCCGGTGCGCCCTGCCTTGCGTACCCTGCGCCATCTCCCGCTTCAGCAGCCCCAGCGAGATGCCCACGGGGATGCTGGGGCTCGTGGGCAGCGTCACCGTCTCACCGTTGGCCGGCATGTAGCAGTTGACCCCTGGGCAAGAGAGGGAGCGGCAGAGAGCCTCAGTCCAGACCGTCCGGCGCTGCCTGTGCTGACCTCAGGGGTGGACCCTGCCCACATCCCCTGTATCGGCCCAAGCCCCCCCGTGCCTGGGCTGCCTACGGAATTCCTGCTCAATCTTCTGCTTCAGGAACTCCATCTTCTTGGCTTCCCCGTGCACGAGCAGCACGCTCTCGGGCTCTGCCTGGCCCACCAGCTGCATGATGCCCTTGGCATCCGCGTGGGCGCTGAAGGACATGTACTCCACCTGCATCTTGACCTCCAGCTGTGGCGTCAGGACACACGGGCCATGAGCACGAGCAGCGGGTGCCAGGGGCTCCCCACCAACCCCCGAGGGGGCCCGTGCAGCTGCCGGGGAAGCGGGGACTCACCACCTGCCGCCCCTCCATCTCCAGCTTGCGCTGCCCGCTGAGGATCTTATGGCCCACGGTGCCTTGCACGCAGTAGCCAGGCATGATGACCTGCGGGGAGGGCGGCCAAGTCCTGCCTCGGGGCTTCCTCCCTGCCTATCTGAACCTGTACCCTTAAGGGCCACTTTCCTTTGCCAGGGCTCCCTATCCCAGACCCCACTGCACCCGGGGTGGGGGGCTCGGGGTCTCCGCACAAGCCCACCCAGGCCCGAGCACCACAGCGGCTCAGGACGCATCACTGCCTGATGCAACAGGCTGACCCAAAGCAAGGGTCTGAGCCGCCGGGTGAAGACACTGGGCCCCAGGTTACTGAGCCCTGTCCTGACAACCAAGTGTCCCCAAGCCAAACACAGCCCGTTCCCCCACCTCTCTGCCCGACCTCACTGGCCGGCCCTCCTGGGAGGTGGACCTCTTACCATGTTCTTCTCGTTCCCTGCCCACTTCCGGAAGATCTGCAGCGACTGGCCAGCATGCAGCATGCCTGGTGTGGCGAACACCACCTGTGGGGTGCGGGCAGCGGCAGGACAGTAGCCGCCTGTCAAAGAACCAGCACTGGCCACGGGCCAGCTCCTCTGACCCAGAGCCTTCTGACCCTGCACCTGCCACAGGCCCTACCTTCTGACCCCCACCTCGTCTTCCTCCCAGCACCGTGCACCCCACTTCCTGAGGGAGACCTGCAGGCAGAGTCCCTTCCCATGTCCCAGGCATGGAGGAGGGACCGTGTGTGGACAGTCAGCACTTGCCCCAGCCCGGGGCAAGCAGGCCTCGGCTACCACAGGCACCAGCCGGACATCCCCAGCCCCTCCTGGCCAGGGCCTCACCATCGGACCCGGGTTGTCAGCAAATGCTCGGTCGAAGGCTTTGATGTGCTTAAATTCAAACATGTTCCTCTGGACAAAGGTCTTACGGATCTTCTGGTTGGTCCAGGTTATGAAGAGCTTGTAGTAGTGGTTGGCCTTCTCCGTCAAGCCCGTGGAGAAGTAAATGGGGGCCTTTAGGTTCATGCGCTCCCTGTGGACAGGGCAGGGACCACAGTGGAGGAGGCTGCCAGGGAAGGAGCAGCCCACGTCACCCATCACACCTGCAGCTTGGGCTGTGTCTGGCGGAGGAACAACTCCCTGACGTCCCTCACCTCGGCCCACTTCCTTCTAGAAAACGCTGGTTCTGATGAAGGGGGCCCAGAGCACATGGTTCAGTGGGGGTGCCTGGTGTGGAAAAGCACAACACAGGCCTCCTGGCTTGGGCGGGCGCCCCCGCAGGGATCAGACATCCCGACCTGATAGCTGCCGGGGATACAGGCTGTGTTCTGCCGAGAGCCGGACTGAGGACCCTCCCAGAATGGACACAGGCATCCTACAAATGCCCACTTAGGCCAGGGGTCCCAGAACCCAGTCCGGCCGCACCTACCAGAAGGTCTCCAGCAGGATGCACAGCTCCTGAGCGCGGCCCAGGGCAAACACAGGGATGAGCACCTGCAGGGGGAGGGCGGGAGGGCTCAGGCAGGAGTCCCTGGCCGCACTGCCCACCCAAGTTCAGCCACACCTGACCACAGTCGGCCGTGCCCCATGGCTGCCTTCTCAGGGAGCAGCTGCGCTACAGACCGGCCCCGCTGGGAGCCCGGATGGTCAGAGGCTCCGTCCACTGAGAGCTCATAGACAGGCACCCCCGAGAGCCAGAGGCCCTTTGTGAACTATAGGCAAGGCCCCCACACTCTGCCAGAGAGTCTAGCCAGTCCCGGTCTGGGATCTGAGATGACAGGTGAATAAACAGCCCACTAGTCTTCAGAGAAGTTTTCCTCGGAGCAAGTCTCCCTCCCCGCATGCCCAGAACGCACAGCACTCGTCTCCTGACATGCCAGACGTGGCCTAAGGACTGTGCAGCATGGTCAGGGTGGGCACCTGGCCTGCACCAGCTACCTTCCCGCCACGTTCCACAGCTTCGTGGACTTTCTTCAGAAAGTCTCGCTCCCGGCAGCGTTTGGAGTCCCGGATCGTGGTGGCATACGTTGATTCTGTGATGAGCAGGTTGGGGCGGCACCTGTCAATCCAGGCAGCTCTGTAACAGAGGTGGGTGGGGCGGCACCTGTCAATCCAGGCAGCTCTATCATAGGGGTGGGTGTGGCCAGAGGTGGACAACCCACATGGCTAGGAGCAACACAGTGGACCCCACCCACGGCTTCCCTGGACCCCGGGGCAAGCAGCACACTGGGGGAGACAGGAGGAAGAGACTCTGCCGAGCACAGAGGACACGCGGCAGAAACCAACGCACGGACTGCCCAAGCCCCCGGCACCCCACAAGCCTCACCGCACTCCTGACAGTCCCCACAGGACGGAACAAGCACATCAGCTTACTCACCCCAAATGCCGGTCCGGGGTCATATTATAATCACCCTGGCAAAGAATGTGGCAGTGAAACGGGTGTCCCCTCTCCCCAGGCAAGCGGTCGCCCCTGTCCCCCACGTGCTTCCACTGACCGTGTAGACCACAGACTCTGAGCCCACTTTGATCTGGAACATGGCTGCCCCCAGCACGTGACCTGCATAGTAGGCCTTGATTTCAAGTTCGTCGTCCACCTACAGAGGAGAGGACTCAAGTCAGGTCTTCAGGATACGCTGGGCAGGTGGTCAGCTGAAGAGGATGGCAGAGGGACCAAGGAGGGGGACACTGGTGGGGTGGAAGAGGAGAACGTGGTTCCAAGCCTTTCATCATCTCCTGTTCTCACACAGTGTCCAGGTCTCAACCAACAGCAACAAGACACCAGGGAGGAGCTGATGCCGCAGAGAACAAGAGAAACGACGTCTAGAGAAGCAGACTCAGGACCCCCGGAGTCTTCAGACCCGAGTTTGAGGGCTATGATTAACATATTCAGGAAAATAAAAGATAAAATTAAGAATGTTGACCAAAGGGGCGCCTGGGTGGCTCAGTGGGTTAAAGCCTCTGCCTTCAGCTCAGGTCATGATCCCAGGGTCCTGGGATCGAGCCCCGCATCGGGCTCTCTGCTCAGCAGGGAGTCTGCTTCCTCCTCTCTCTCTGCCTGCCTCTCTGACTACTTGTGATCTCTCTGTCAAATAAATAAATAAAATCTTTAAAAGAAAAAAAATGTTCTTGCAAAGTTGCAATTCTGAAAATTAAAAACAAACAAACAAAAAAACATCTGCCTCCGGATCTGGTCAGGATTCTGAGGTCCTGAGATGGAGCCCCGATCAGGAGTGGAGTCTGCTGCGCCCTCTCCCTCTGCCCCTCCCCCCGTTTGTGTTTGCTCTCGCTTGTTTGCTCACTCCCTCTAAATAAACTCTTAAAAAGAAGAAAAATAGAAATTTTTAAAAACCAATCCAAAGAAAGCAGTAAGAGAAAGAAAAAACACAGGCCAGGCAAGACAAATAGGAAGCAAATGGTAAGAGCAGAGCTAAACTCAAAGTTTTCTTATTAAATGCAGGGTCCAAATGCTCCATCTGGAGAAGTTATCAGGAAAAGATTAACACCAACAAACCGTCTTCCGCACTGGCCCACGGCACCAGCGGGATGGGCACGGGCCCGACTCCATACGGCCAGGAAGTTCCGCGGCCACCGATGAGCTCAGAAGCGACATGATCAACAGTAGGAGAAAACCCGGGAACAGCCCTAGGGCCGGCCCTTGTGGAGACACTTCCCATGCACAGGGAATCGCGCTGGAAGACGCAGGAGTTGAAGCCAAACAGTCGAATTCTGCCGTCAGAAGTGCGACAGGGTCCAGCTGACCCAGAACGGCAAAAACAAAGCCAAGGACGGCTGTCTGAGTTTTGTCACGGAAAAGGATGTAGGTGCTGGATTTGGTCACAAAGGTCATGCTGTTAGTGACATTGTTTTAAAGATTTTATTTATTTTATTACATATTCGACAGAGAGAAAGGCAGGCAGAGAGGGGGAAGCAGGCTCCCAACCGAGCAGAGAGCACGATGCAGGGCCTGATCCCAGGACCCTGAGATCATGACCTGAGCCGAAGGCAGAGGCTTCACCCACTGAGCCACTCAGGCGCCCATCAGTGACACTGAAAATTGTCAAAATACCCAATGTCTCTCTTCGGCCTTATACAAAGGCAGAAGGGAAAACCCAGATCCTGAGTTTGATGGTGACAACGTGATAGCGCGACAGTAAGAAATCTTCATACGCCAAGACGCCCACAAAAACAAGCAAACAAATTAGGTGCCACTTAAAAGAGCTACATTTAGAACACGACGCAGGGGGCACCTGCGCGGCTCAGTGGGTGAAGCCTCTGCCTTCAGCTCAGGTCATGATCCCAGGGTCCTGGGATTGAGCCCCGCATCGGGCTCTCTGCTTGGCAGGGAGCCTGCTTCCTCCTCTCTCTCTCTGCCTGCCTACTTGTGATCTCTGTCAAATAAATCAATGAAATCTTAAAAAAAAAAAAAACACCGCAATGCAGTCAAATTGAAAGTAAAGCAATGGAAAAAGACTACGCCAACAGTCGAAGATGGGAAGGTGAGGGGGGTGTGGTATAACCAGAACACAGACTTTGAGGTTAAAGTATTATTAAAGATAAATACACATCGTGCTGACAAGAAGTCCAACCAGAAATACCTGAAAATACATAGATACCTACTAACAAGCAAAACCTACTGACTCTAAGGAGAAACAAACCCAAAACCTACTGACTCTAAGGAGAAACAAACCCACCATCTCTGTGATACATTTCACCCAACTTGATTGTGTTTGCCTGCTTAAACCCTTCACTTCCTTGCTGACCCACACACAACAGTTACTGAGGCAAAACCCAAACCCCACAGCCCAGTACCGGCTGCCCTTCAGGGCCTTTGCCCACTCAATGTCCAGTCTCTGCCCCCCACTGCCCCAGCCGGCACACCCTCTCGGACGCAGTCAGGCACAGAGCCGGGAGGGCAGCAGAGGTCCCACAAGCTTGACGGGTGCTTGGCGCGCTGCCCTGTGTGTACCCGAATCTCGGGCAGGACGGCATGCGCTTGCCCACTGCTGCCTCCCAGTGGACAGTACCCGACACAGAGTGAGGACCCTGTGAGGACCCTGACCTGGACCGTCTGGTGCAGGTGAACAGCCACCACCTTCTTCATACAGTCTTTGATCATCTGGGAGGTGAAGAAGTTGGCCTCGCCCTTCTTGTCCACGGCAATCTTGCGGTAGTCCTCCAGCAGGATGGGGCAGATGGCCTGGGTGGGGTGAGTCATGTAGATGGGCCCGTCGTAGCCCACCATCTCGCTGAAGTAGGGCAGTGCCCCGCAGTGGTCCAGGTGGAAATGGCTGCGGGTGCAACACAGGTCAGCCCAGGGCCACTGCTCCGAACCGAGCCCGCCCCCCTCCACAGGCCTCCACACCAGCACAGCCTCGTGGCCATTCCGCCCACTCATTCATTTGCACACTGACTCCCTAGTGCGATCAGATGCCGTCCTCAGTACTGGTGACAGAAACTACTACCTTCCTGGAACTTGGAGTCTAAATGTCCAATAAATCCGTGGGCACTGACGAGATAATGCTCACGCCGGACAGACACATGTTCTATACAGTAATGACAAATAGCTAAGAAGGGGACAGGGCATCGGACAGTTAGCATCTCTGGCGGATGGGCAGGACGACGCCACGGCATGTGAACCGCAGCAAGAAGACACCGGGGGAAGGGAAAGCTGCGAGTCCACGAATGGAGCAGAGCGGGGTGGGGATGGTCTCCCTGCGGAGGGCCGGTTGCCCAAGCACAGCCCCATCTTCCTGGGGCAGCTAGGGCTCGGGGCTCTCATCCGTGACACTCGAGCCAGAGCCAACAGGCACACACGGCCCAGTGTGCCCCTTGCTCCACCATGCCGACCAAAGCCCACCAAGGAGCAACTGTGGCACTTAGGTCTCAGGCAAACCATCCAGAGTCAGAGAGGGGCAGCCCCGGGGGCGTGCCACATAGACAACCTAGAGCAGAACCCGGGCCTGTGACACCCCACAGCCTGCCGCCTTCCCAGGCCCCGAGTGGCTATCCTGGGCTCCCGAGTCCTCAAGGCGGGGCCAGATGCAAACCCGCACAACACTGACAGCGGAGCGGTGCTCACCTGATGATCACACAGTCCAGGAAGTCAGTCAGCCGGCCGTTGCGGGTGATGTAGGAGAAGTCAGGGAAGCGCCTCTGGCAAACCAAGAGAGAGGATCAGAACACGGTTGCCCTGGGTCTGCCAGCACTCTAGAGAGTGGCTCCCAGGAGTGGGGAGCGAGGGCAGAGGCTGAGCCTGGCCAGCCACAGCATGACCACTGACCGCTCGCAGCCTCCAAGAACACAGGGAGGGAACAAACTGCCAGAACCCATCACCCAGCCAGAAGGCCTGCCTGGGGACCACTGGGCTGCCCCGTAACTCCACGGGAGCCCGAGAGACCCTGCTCTGGCACAAATCGAGCCTTCCACGCAGGGCACCGCATCTGTCAAGTGACGGTGGGGAGCCTGCCGGGGACTGCAGGGATCCCAGGCCCACCGCCTCCTGCCACTGCCCCCTTTCCCAGAGTCCCGACCCCGAGGCTCAGAAGCCTGCGACCCTGCTGAGAACAGCAACAAGGAGCAGCTGAACGAGGCCCCTCCAGGCTGCCTTCCCTCAGGACTCACGTCGTCATTGAAGCCCATGTGCATTCCGCAGTCCAGCATGACGTTCTTGCCCGCGATGGAGACCAGGATGCAGCTCCGGCCCACATCCTGGCCAGCCCCTGAGAAGCAAGATGGGATGGGCTGCTGCCACGCCCACAGCCCTCTGCCTGCCGCTGTAAGCAACGTCCCCCCCCCACCCCACGAACAAGGTCCAGCCACCTGCCTCACAACCCCACTGGGAACTCTGGGTCCCTGACCCTGCAGAACGCTCCGTGGCCTGGGAAAGCCCATGGCTGTTGTTCTGATGACGTGGGAGGCGAGCAGCAGCACCACCGTCTCTACACGCAGGCCACGGAAACGTGCAGGTTGGGGCAACGTGCCAGGGGAGTTCCAGACCACATGCCCTCCCCCCCCACACCTCCCGCCTCAGGCCCTGCCGCCACCGCCCAGGTCGGATGGAACAAGACCCCCACTTCTTGGGGGGGCAGCCCACCCGCTGCGGCCGACAGCAACCTTCAAAGGCTGCGGCTGGGCAGCAGGCGCCGCTGGACTGAGGTCCCGGCACTTCACAGGGGTAGGCCGGCGCCCCAGAGGGCGTCGCTGCCCCTCTTGACAACTCAACTGGGGTCACACCTGGGCCATGGAGACCTCTCCCCCAGGACCTACTCGCAGAAGGCACCAAGCACCTCCAGGTGGTGTCCCTGCAGAGGGACACCTGTGTGGCTTTAGCCTCGCCATGGGGAGACCTGGCCCGAGCTGTCCGGCAATGACGTTACAGGGGCCACAACGCAGATGGCTCACCACCACACCCCCGCAGGGCACCCTGAGCCCAGAACTTAGCCTGAGTCCTATCCACATTCCTGACTTCAAGCCCTACCCATCTGCTCCAGCCCCCGCAGGCCACACTCCAGCCACCTCCGGTAGCCATTTGCCACCTCCTCTGGGGTCTGCAGGCCCAAGAAGAAAGGCATCAGGCCTTGCAGGGCCTGATAATAGCAAATGACCCGCTTTCCATCTTGATCCTACAACCTTCCGTCTGCCAGCCAGAATCAGCGCCTTCTGTTAGCGCCACACACATCAAGGTGGCCCAGAGCAGGACCCAGACTGGTCCTTGAGAAGCTTCAGTCACCCGTGACAACAGCAGGTGACCCCAGCCAAGAGCTTCGTCTGCATGCTTCAGGCCGCCCAGCCAAAGGCCTGGAGATCTCTCATAAGCCTGCTCCTACCCCAGCAGGACAACGTCAGGGTCTCAGCTGTCTGCTCCCTGCTGCACCTTTAGCCCTAGAGCTGTGCCCAGCGCAGAGGCCCTCCAGACGTTTGTGATGGGGTAAGGGGAGGGCTGCCCCTCTTTACAGAGGATGTGAAGGCACAGAAGTCATGGGATCACCCCATGGACACGTGGATCCTAAGCATGGGGCCAGGAATGGTTTTCTGGACTCCAGAGCTCAGTTCTTAGGCACTGGCCTCTACTCCCAACAGGAATCACAACCATCCCAGGGAGCAAGGAGAGTGGTCCAAACAGGGCCGCAGATGTGGGGAACAGAGTCTAGAGCACACACAAACAGGCAGAACTCAGAAGAAAACAAAGATGACTTCACCTCTGCGGAGTCGGTGTCTCAGGGAAAGGAGACAATGACCACGTAGATGAGACACACACTGAGCCCATCAGGTAGAGTTTAGGCCCTGGAGAAGATTAGGGCAGGGGAGGGACACAGAAACTTCCAGATCCACACCAGGGGACGTCCTCTGTAAAATGACTTCTGAGCAGGGTGGAGAGGGACAGCCAGGAGATGGGAGGGGCGGCCGTGCAAAGCCTGCGGGCAGCAGTGACCCAGGCCGCTCTGCACCTGGCCCACAGGAGCAGCGAGCCAGGAGGCAGAAGCTGGCAGAGGAAGGCAAGAGAAGGAGTTCTGCTTTGACGGTGCTACGGCCTGGGGAGCACACCCAGGCGCGCACTGGGGTAAGAGAAGCAGCAGAAAGAACTGCTGGAAAGCGTGATCGCAGGAGGCCCCTGGACGGGGCCAAAGGCAGGCGAGTGTGGGGTCACAGCAGCCAGAGGGGAACCCGTGCCAAAAGCCACGAGAGGCTGTTGAGGGAGGGATCTGTCCGGCACCGTGGAGCAGGGATGTTCAACAGTCAGTGTCCCACGGCCCGGGAGCGGCGTGAGGAGGAGCTCACAGCAGGAAGCACGCAGAGCGGTGCGAGCATCTGCACAGGAAAATGCCCCCCCGCCGGCCCAGTGTAGGAGGCAGGGTCCGGGGCAGCACCGAGCGCGAGCCCAGGAAGAATGCCCGAGAGCTCCAGACGGCCTCCCGAATGCAACCTGATAACCCCGTTGTTCCTGGGGCCCTGGGCTCTCAGGGGCCTTCCCCCCTGCGGGGCTCTGCACTCTCTGGGCTTTGACCCCCTTCCTCGGAAACAAAACAGAACGAAGGCCGCCGCAGAGCCCCAGGGAGACAAGGCTGAGCGGCGCGTGGACGGCTGCACTGGGTAACGGGAAGCCGCAGGTACCGGGCGCGAGGCCGATGCAGGAGGGCAGCGAGGGCCACCTCAGGCATCCATGCACGTGGACAGACGCCGGCGCGGCGAGGACGCAGGCCGGGGCTCTCGGGGTCGGCGTCCGGAGCGCGGACCCACCCTCCTCTCACGGCGAGAAGAGCGGGGGACGCAGCAGCACCGCAGCGGCCGACCCCGCGCCGACCCTCGGGAGGCGGAGCCGGCCCGAGACCTCCGCGGACGGCAGCCGCGGGTCCGCGACCCCGGCCAGCCCTCGGCGCCCGCGCGGCTCGTCCCCGGACCACCGCCCGCCCCGCGCCCGCGACGCCGGCCGAGCGCGCCTCACTCACCCAGGGGAGTGACCCTGATCTCGGGCATGCTGCCGGGCGCGCTCCCACGCCCCGTCGTCTCCGCCCCCACCGAGCCGGCAGAACCACCGCGGCCGCACGACACCCCAGACCCGAGACTCCGGCGCGCCGTACCCCGACCGCCGCGACGTATCGCGCAGGCGCAGCCCCAACGGCGCCAGCTTCCGGTGCGCCCGCCGGAAACGCCGGCCCCAGCGTCGAGCCTCCGGATTGGGCAGCCGGTAACCAATCCGGGCGTCAGGGAGGCGGCCGGGGGCGGGGCAGCGGGTCCAGCGGCAGCCGCGGCGGGGGGAGGCTGCGGCGGCGGCGGCGGAGCAGGTGAGCTGGAGGGCGGCGGGCTCGGGCCCGGGGCGGGGAGCAGAGCTCAACCGAACTCGGCAGGTGGGCCTGGGCATCGCCAAGGGGCCAGGCGTGGGAGGGGGCGGCCGAAGGCCTGGCTTCCACGCCGCCCCGGTCGCCGGACCCCTGCTTAATCCCTGGGCCTCGGCTGGAGCGGGACCTGCCCAGGACTAGGCTCTACCCGAGCGCGGGGTCCGAGCCCGGCGCCACCCGGAGCTCCCTTCCGGAGCAGGACTTGCAGGGCTTCCTGGGCAGGGCCTCAGTCCAACCCGCTGGGCCTGGAGGGTGTGGGGCAGGGTGGGTGCCCCCTTCTCCGGGGGCCTTCAGCCTGCTGACAGCCACGGAGGCGGGGCGCTCAGGCAGCCCTCCTGCCCAGACTTGACCTTGGGGTTGTGGGCTGACCCTGGGGGAGCCTTGGTGGTGCCCTGCATCACCTCCCCAGAGTTGGCGGGCTGCCTGGCCCCGGCTACACAGCCCGTGTCCTTCCTGTTGTTTGCAAGTTCAGAAAAGCTCCCAGCAGCTCCTCTGCGCTGCTGGCTCAGGTTCTAGACAGGAAGGCCAGGCGCACAGGATGTCTGGTGTCCAGGAAGGTAGCCCTGAAGGCCTCAGGGACCGAAGACAGGCCCTGAGACAGGGGAGGGGCGTGCCGGAAGTCTCTGGAGCTCCCGGTCTTCCTGAGGCCCAGGCACGACTGTCCCCCACACCTGACGACAGGGTGAGCTCACCTCTGGGGGCTCCGCCCAAAGCCAGGAGCCTCCAGGGCCTCAGCAGCCACTAGGCCCCATCAGATGCCCCTGGCATCCTGGGGGGCGAGACGCAGCTGAGTCCTCAGGGACTGTCAGAGCCCAACCCCAGTGCTAGCCCTAGGCGCCCAGGAGGACAAGGCTGGGTTGCCCAACGGCACCCATTCAGTTTGTGGGCACTTGCATGTTTATGGAGCGACTGTATGAATGTGAGCAGAATCCAGGATGGGACTCTGGCCCCGGGCACTTCCGGAAGGTTCCTTGGGGCTGGGGGAGGGCCTTGTGGCTGTCTTCAGACCTTTGGCCCAGCTGCCCTTCTGTGTGGCACCTGCACCACTCCAGCAGGAGTGAAAGATCGGTGTCTGTCAGGCCATGCTGACTTTGCAACCTCTGCTCCGGCCCAGGGTGCAGCAGAAAAGCCAGGAAGGGCCCAGCCCACCTGGCCACCCTTCCCGGCCCTCCACCTTCCATAGTCCTTACCTCGTTTTTACCTACCATGTTGGACTTTACCGGCTTTCTCCAAGAATATCGCCCTGACAGGCAGGGCTGGCTGTTTATCTCATGGGCCACCCACCCCGGAAGGGTGCTTGGCTCTGGGCAGAGATGCGGCTCTGGTGTGTGACTCTGGTGACAGAAACAACCAACAAACGAACCAAAAACCGTGAGTGAAGATGTTTGCCATCGATAAGATATAGCAGAGTGGTTTGACAAGGCTGAGTGACAAGGAGTGACAAGTGCTAAGGTCTGTGGGCTCGTGTTCCAGGCCCAGGGCAGCATCGGATCCTTGTGTCCAATCTTGTGGCCCAGGCAGAGGGAAGTAGGCTTCTGGGGAGAAGGGCACTGACCAGGCACGGGGCCCAGTGTGGGCTTTCAGTGGGGGGCAGCTGGATCCCAGCAGTTGTTTTCTGACTGCTCTCGCCCCCTCCCCCGAAAAACAGTGACCCAAGGCGTGAGCTGACTCGCAGGGAGACAGCCCAGCAGCCTGACCTCCCACGTGTTTCGGCGCGGATCGAGAAATGGACGGCGTGGACTCGGACTTCAACCTGAGGGTCGTGTTGGTCAGTTTCAAGCAGTGTCTCAACGAGCAGGAGGAAGTGCTGCTGGACCACTACCTCGCCGGCTGGAGGGGGCTCGTCAGGTGCTGGGGGGCCCTGCCTTGGGGGGCCCACCCCCCCATGTGTTGTGCTGGGCGCTGGGCACAGCCGGCTCCCACCTGCCTGGGGCCGGTCAGCCGTTCTCACTCACCCCTTGGCCGGCAGCTCCTGCAGGGGCGCGTGTGCTCCAGGAGGCGGGGGGGGGTCTCCCCCACACCCAGGCTGAACTCCTGCTTCCCCTTGAGCAGGTTCCTGAACAGTCTGGGTGCCATCTTCTCCTTCATCTCAAAGGATGTCACAGCAAAGCTGCAGATCATGGAGCGTCTGTGCGGCGGCCCCCAGCGGGAGCACTACAGCAGCCTGCAGGCCATGGTAGCCTACGAGGTGGGCAACCAGCTGGTGGACCTGGCGCGGCGCTCCCGCCACCCGGACTCGGGCTGCCGGACAGTGCTTCGGCTGCACCGTGCCCTGCGCTGGCTGCAGCTCTTCCTGGAAGGCCTGCGCACCAGCCCCGAGGACGCCCGCACGGCCGCGCTCTGCACCGACTCCTACAACGCCTCGCTGGCGGCCTACCACCCCTGGATCATCCGCCGGGCTGTCACCGTGGCCTTCTGTACGTTGCCCACACGCAAGGTCTTCCTGGAGGCCATGAACGTGGGGTCCCCACAGCAGGCTGTGGAGATGCTGGGCGAGGCCCTGCCATTCATTGAGCGAGTCTACAGCGTCTCCCAGGAGCTTTATGCCAAGCATTCCCTGCTGGATCTGCCCTGAGGGCCAGCGGGCCGGGGCGGGGGAGGGGGGCAGCCGGCACCCATCAGTGCCCCCACAGAGATGTGTGGGTGCCCCAGGAATGGGAAGAACACTGTCCTCTGCTCGCTGAGCTTGATTGGAACCCCGGGCCCAGCGTGGCCCACCCAGAGGCCGCGGGCCCTGGCAGGCTGCTCCTCCTTGTCACCTTGCTCTGCCAGGAGCATCTCTGCTTGACCCTCTGCTGAGATACACATGTGTCCAGTCGGGCCTCACCCAGATGGCGAGGTGCAGAAGGCAGGGCATGTAAGGGGCAGGATCAGCATTCATGGGAAACCCAGAGAAGCTGCCCCTGCCCGTGAGCCGAGTCGTGGAATGGGGCAAAGTCCCAGGGCCCCGTGGCACAGAGACTTCATCCTGCTTGCCGGCAAACACACTCAGCAGGTGCTTGTCCACCCCTGGCCCCCCTCAGTGTCCACACCCAGGTACTCCTGGGCCCCTCCACGAGGGTCTGGCCGTCCCCAGGACAGGAATAGAACCCCTGGGCAGCCATTGGCAACGCAGGCTCTCTCCCAGTCGCCCATCTCATTAGCCAGGGACCCACGTGTCATTGGCAGCAAGAGCCAGGAGCTGAAGCCCTGAGTGGAGGCCTGCCCTGCCTCTCTCTCTGCACTCTCATCAGCCGCCCCCTGCGGCCATCCAGTCCGTCAGGTCCTCCCCCAGGCAGCTGCCTGTGAGTCTGCACAGCACAGCCCACAGCTCTGCTGGTCAGGGGCTAGCCTCTCCCTCCCCGTCATCCGGCAAGAGGCTGTGTTCCCTCCTCCCTGCCCCTCAGAGCTCAGGAGAGACAGACAGAGATGGTGCGGAGGGAGCCTGGACTAGAAGCCTTGCCAACAGGCCAGCCGTCACCCAGCACTTGGGGACCTGGTCTCTTCTACGGGCTCTTCACTGAGCTCAGGCCCCTCGAAGCCAAGGGAACGTATCCACCACGCAGCAGACACGCGCACGTCTGGCGGAGACCCTGGGAGAGTGTAATCAGGTTTTTCCAACATCAATAAATGCCCCTACAGAGCAGGCAGTGTCGTGCGGCTGGGAGGGGGGATGTGACCGCATGCGTCAGCCACGGGGACGTGAGGCCTATCCTGGCCACCATGGGGCAGGGGGATGCCACCTGTCTGTGCTTGTGTCCCCCGAGCCCCCACCAAGGTCCATGTCATTATCCACAATTTGGGGCTGGGCTGGAAGGGCAGGTCTGAGGCCAGTTGCACAGCCTGTAGGGAGAAGAAAGACCTTCCCAGCCTGCGGCCCGTGCAGGGGAGCTGTCCTGAGCCTCAGCAGTGGTTGCGACAGAAGGAGATACATATTGGGCAGCTCTTGGACCCCCAGCGTCAGACCCAACGGTGTCCAGGGCTGGGCCCCCTCCGCCACCTCCAGGCCTGCTGTTCGGGCCTGTCCCGCACGGACCCCAGCGCCGTGAGCTGCCCACAAAGGCAGGTGACTGAGGGCTGCTGTGTGCTCCATGTGCATACAGGCGTGCAGGAGCCGCGCACAGCGTGTGTGTGCTGCATGTGTGTGCTGTGTGCGCAGGTGCGGTGCGAGCCTGGCTTCTGCACACGTACGTGCGTGCCCCGAGCGCGCCACGTAGCTTGGTTCCTCCCCACGGGCAGCAAAGATCCCATCCCAGACCATCTCCAGGAAACGTCCGCAGGGTTGAGACCACCCAGAGCTCCCACTCCACTGCAGGGGTGTCGTAGCCTCCCCCCGTTCTGGGTTCCTCATGGGCACCCCCACACCTGAGCCTCGTGTCACATCCGTGGGGCACCCAGAGGCTAGGGAGGAACTGCTGGGCTCACCTGCACACACCTGGTGCTGACCCAGCTGCAAAGGCCCATTTGGCTACAGCCTTTCCTGCCTTGTTTGCATGCGCAGCCCTGCGGTCCCTGCGGTGCCCTCTGTCCCCCCCGCACCTGCTGTGTCAAGAGCCCAGGCAGGGTGTGGGCAGGTCCAGGCTCAGGATCCCTGAAGTTTCTGTCCTCAGATCCTGAACAGAGCGACAGCCCAGACCTTCAAGTTGCACTGTCCTCCCACAGTCCCCATCCTGGGAAAGCCCCCTCCCCCGCCCCAGCCCAGCCACAGGATGGAGAGTCAGCGGCTGCCCTCCTGGCTGGTCTGCCCGAGCCTGCAGGTGGAGTCCTGCTGCATCCTCCCCCTCCCCCGCAGTCCCCCTGGCTAACAGTCCTGCCCAGGGCTGGAAGATGTGTCTCTGTCCCTACTACTAGGGACACCGATCCCACCTCCAGGCAGCTGAAGACCCCAGGATCCTCTGGCAGAGAAGCCCTGAGTGTCCCTCTTTTCCAGGAAAGGGGAGGGTGCAGAGGGGCTTGGACACAGCCAGGTAACAAGATCATGGTCCGTGGTTGCTCAAAGCCTGCCTGCCCAGGTCACTATCAGCCAGAGAGCCTGGTGGGTGGCAGCAGGAGCACAAACCTACCGGGCCCAGGAAAGCAAGGGTGTCCCCAGGGGCCCCTAGGCTTGGCAGGTGAGGACCAGTGAGGATTTTGCTAAGCAAATCCTCTGCTCTCCCCGCCCCAAGTCATCACAGGGGGGACTCCCCATCCTGCTCTCTCATTCACGGTCCCTGCTGGAAGCTGCTGCCTGCCATGCTAGGCTGGACTCTCCTGGGCCTCGTGGCTCTCTCAGGCCTCGGGGCAGGCGCCCCACTGTGCTTATCCCAGCAGCTCAGGATGCAGGGGGACTACGTGCTGGGCGGGCTCTTCCCCCTGGGCACAGCCGAGGATGCAGGTCTGGGCGGCAGGACACAACCCAATGCCACCGTGTGCACCAGGTAGGGGGCGGGGTGGGGAGCAAGGGTGACGAGGGTGGGGCTGGCTCAGGTCTGGGGTGCTCCTGAGTGGGGACAGGGTGTTGGCCACCCACAGCCCTGTGTGGTCCCAGGTTCTCGTCCCTCGGGCTGCTCTGGGCGCTGGCCGTGAAGATGGCCGTGGAGGAGATCAACAACGGGTCCGCCCTGCTGCCGGGGCTGCGTCTGGGCTGCGACCTCTTCGACACGTGTTCAGAGCCTGTGGTGGCCATGAAGCCCAGCCTCGTGTTCATGGCCAAGGCGGGCAGCCGCGACATCGCTGCCTACTGTAACTACACGCAGTACCAGCCGCGCGTGCTGGCTGTCATCGGCCCCCACTCGTCCGAGCTCGCCCTCGTCACCGGCAAGTTCTTCAGCTTCTTCCTCATGCCTCAGGTGCGGCCCCCCACCCCCGGGAGCCCCCGCCCCCCCCCGCCAGCCCTGCCCGCAGGAGCCCCCACCTCAGGAGCTGCCTCGCGTCCCCACAGGTCAGCTACGGGGCCAGCACCGACCGGCTGAGCAACCGGGAAACCTTCCCGTCCTTCTTCCGCACGGTGCCCAGTGACCGCGTGCAGGCCGAGGCCATGGTGCAGCTGCTGCAGGAGCTCGGCTGGAACTGGGTGGCTGCAGTGGGCAGCGACGACGAGTACGGCCGGCAGGGCCTGAGCCTCTTCTCCAGCTTGGCCAACGCGAGGGGCATCTGCGTCGCGCACGAGGGCCTGGTGCCGCTGCCGCACGCGGGCAGCCTGCAGCTGGGCTCCGTGCCGGACCTGCTGCGCCAGGTGAACCAGAGCCTCGTGCAGGTGCTGGTGCTCTTCTCCTCCGCCCGCGCGGCCCACACCCTCCTCGGCTACAGCATCCGCTGCAGGCTCTCGCCCAAGGTGTGGGTGGCCAGCGAGGCCTGGCTGACCTCGGACCTGGTCATGACGCTGCCCGGCTTGGCCACGGTGGGCACCGTGCTCGGCTTCCTCCAGCAGGGCGCCCCGATGCCCGAGTTTCCGTCCTACGTGCGCACCCGCCTGGCCCTGGCGGCCAACCCCGCCTACTGTGCCTCGCTGGACGCCGAGCAGCCAGGCCTAGAGGAGCACGTCGTGGGGCCGCGCTGCCCACAGTGCGACCACATCACGCTGGAGGACGTGTCTGCGGGGCTGCTGCACCACCAGACCTTCGCCGCCTACGCGGCCGTGTACGGCGTGGCCCAGGCCCTCCACAACACACTGCTCTGCACGGCCTCAGGCTGCCCCCCGCGGGAGCCTGTGCGGCCCTGGCAGGTAAGGGCGGGAGCCCCTCCCCCCGGCCCATGCTCCCGAGGAGGAGTTTCCGTGTGGAGTTAGGGCTGGAGCCGGCGGCCGGCCCAGCTCTCCGTCCACCTGCTCCAACCCGCCCACCAGCTCCTCGAGAACATGTACAACATGACCTTCCACGCACGTGGCCTGGCGCTGCAGTTCGATGCCAACGGGAACGTGAACATGGATTATGACCTAAAATTGTGGGTGTGGCAGGACCCGAGGCCCGAGTTGCGCACTGTCGGAGTCTTTGACGGCCGCCTGAAGCTCTGGCGCTCCCAGCTGTCCTGGCACACCCCAGGGAACCAGGTGAGCCCCCCTCACCCCGGATCAAGCTCGAGCTCTGTCGGGCGGACGGGTTGGGGGGACCATCCGTAGTCTGGGGGCACACCCAGCCAAACACAACCTGAGCCCCAAGGCCCCGTGCCAGCTGCCTGTGTCCCAGTGCTCCCGGCAGTGCACGGAGGGCCAGGTGCGCCGAGTGAAAGGCTTCCACTCCTGCTGTTACGACTGCATAGACTGCAAGGCCGGCAGCTACCAGCGCAGCCCAGGTGAGCGGCTCCCCCAGGCCTGCATGAGCTGAGGACAAGCGGGGAGCAGGACACGTGCGGTCTGGGTCCTGGCTCCAAGGCCAACTCTGAGGCCAGAGCCAGTGGGTGGGAGTGAGGCTGAGGGCCCAGTGCCCCCCCCCCAGTGCCCCTTCTTTCCTCCCACAGATGCCCTCCTCTGCACCCGGTGTGAGCAGGACCAGTGGTCCCCGGACCGGAGCACACGCTGCTTCCCCCGCAGGCCCACATTCCTGGCATGGGGGGAGCCAGCCGTGCTGGGTTTGCTTATCCTGCTGGGCCTGGTGCTCGGCCTGGTGCTGGCAGCCCTGGGGCTCTTCCTCCGGCACTGGGACAGCCCACTGGTTCAGGCCTCAGGTGGGCCATGGGCCTGCTTTGGCCTGGCCTGCCTGGGCCTCGTCTGCCTCAGCGTCCTCCTGTTCCCTGGCCGGCCGGGCCCTGCCAGCTGCCTGGCCCAGCAGCCACTGCTCCACGTTCCACTTACTGGCTGCCTGAGCACACTTTTCCTGCAAGCGGCCCAGATATTTGTGCGCTCGGAGCTGCCCCCCAGCTGGGCAGAGCAGCTGTGTGGCCGCCTGCAGGGGCCCTGGGCCTGGCTGGTGGTGCTGCCGGCTCTGCTGGCAGAAGCGGCGCTGTGCGCCTGGTACCTGCTGGCTTTCCCGCCGGAGGTGGTGACGGACTGGGGGGTGCTGCCCACGGAGGCGCTGGTGCACTGCCGCGTGCGCTCCTGGGTCAGCTTCGGCCTGGTGCACGCCGCCAATGCTGTGCTGGCCTTCCTCTGTTTCCTGGGCACCTTCCTGGTGCAGAGCCGGCCGGGCCGCTACAACGGCGCCCGCGGCCTCACTTTTGCCATGCTGACCTACTTCATCACCTGGATCTCCTTCGTGCCCCTCTTTGCCAATGTGCACGTGGCCTACCAGCCCACGGTGCAGATGGGTGCCGTCCTCCTCTGTGCCCTGGGCGTCCTGGCCACCTTCCACCTGCCCAAGTGCTACCTGCTGCTGTGGCGGCCGGAGCTCAACACCCCTGCATTCTTCCTGGGAGACGCTGCAGGAGGGCAGTGCAGCAGTGGCCCTGGGGGGGCAGGAGACTCGGGGCAAACACAAGTGACGCCCGACCCAGGGACCTCACCCCAGCGAACCCAGACTTAGTTGCGATGCCCCCAAACCAAGTTCCCATGAGGCAACCCCAGGCTGTACCCCCGCTGCTGAGACCGACCACCCGCAGCCCTAGATCCTGACTGCAGGCTGACTGCTGACCTTGACGCCCCAGCGATCCTCGGACCTGACGCACCCGCTTGGGGCCCCAGAGCAGGTCTGCATGTTTTAGACAAGCCCTGGCCAGGGTCTACCCATGGGACCCAGTCCCACTGGTCCAAAAAAGAGGCCCACAGAAAGATTCCTCAGGGCTCCTGTAGCTCATGCCAAGAGCTCAGGAGAGGCCCCAACCAGATCCCCTGAAGTCCAAGCTGGGCATTACCTGCCGGGCCAGGCTCAGCCTGGAGCCTCCAGCCAGCACCCCGTCCAAGCATTACCGGGGATGGGAGGCTAGTGGGTGGGCTGGAGCCGCTCTGACCCCTCTGCAGGGGCATTCGATTGACCATGGGCCCCCAGAGTGGGACAGGAATGGTAAGCAGGTTGGGGCCCCACTTGGGGGAGGATGGGGAGCACACCCCACCTCCTCTTTTCTCCGTGGCCCGGCCCGAGTTGGTAAAAGGGGGTCAGGTGGCCACCAGCACCGTGGACAGAGCCCGGGGTCAGCACCAAGGCCAGTACCCACAGCCAAGACCCCTGGAGCCAGGCGCTAGCACCACGGACAGAAGACCAGCCACCAGGACCCTGTCAGAAGCCAGGACCGGGGATGGAGCCCTGGTGCGGACCAGGGACCCAGAGGACAGCACCTGGCCAGTCCTCGGTCAGCTCTCAGACAGGCCCTGGGGAGGCTGGACAAGCCCCGACACTCCAGCCTTCTAAGGTACCCCGGAGAAGAGAAGAGACACAGACCACACATCAGTCCCATAAAATTAAATGCTTTTTAGTCTTTAAAATAGCATTTACACAGAAGCAGCTCTATTAACTATCTGGACAGACACTCTGACTTGATACGGTATCTACAGCGCAGATGTGTGCAGGCCAGAAACGCCAGGAAGGAAGCGGCGTGAGAGGGTGGGCAGCCACCCAAGGGCAGCAAGGAGGAGGAGGCTGGCTACGCCCTCCTCCCCGCACCCTGCCCCTGCAGCAGCTGTGTGCATCTGGGCCCCTTGCCCCTCAGGGTCACATCCCACCACCACCAGCTGAAACACGTCCCCCTCCCATCGACCCCTCGCCATCCCTCCCACTTTCAGATGGGACGTGTGTCCCTGCGTTCAGTCTGAGACCCGGTGTGTGTGGGGGGTGCTGGCCACCACCTCCCCCAGAGCACACAGGCCAGGCAATAAATAAATAAATTAGATCCCTACCCTGGGCATCCACAGAGGGGCCTGGGGGCTCTGATTCCACCTTCAAGAAAGGCCAACCCAGCCCAGGCAAGAGTGGTGGGGCCTGTGATTCGAGCAAAGGGGGGGGCGGTGCAGGCCCACTAGCCACTCCTCAGCTTAGTCTGGGGCTCTGTGCGCCGCTCTTTAGGCAAGTGGGGGGGTCCCTGAGGCACACCCCAAGGGCACAGGGTCTGCACAGACACAAGCTGCTCCAAACAGGAATGGACGGACTGCTGAACTCAGATCATGGTGGTCTGGGCTGCCCTTAGGCCCTTGCCCAGCCTGCGCCCACTCTGTCCAGGCCTGGGCCCCCTGACATGGCCCCTTGCGTGCATGGAAGCGCAGGCTGGCCTGACCCAGGACAGCCACCAGTAAGGCAAGCTCACACGAGCCCCAGAGACGATGCCCTCCTGCAGGAGCGGGCAGGACTACCAGCTCCCCCACCTCGGGGCCGAGCGGAAGGCACTCTCCCCTCAGTCACATGATGTCAACAAAAAACTCACAGGGGTTTCCCATCGCCTTCTGGAAGGACTGGCGGCTGCCCGTCAGCTCTGGGGGAACAGCAGCCAGCTCCCGGACAGGCGGCCCCCCCGGCGGCCCCCCCACCACTGAGTAAGCCTTTGTTAAGGGATACAGCGGGGGTAGCCCCGGGGCAGCAGCCGAGGCCTGGCTGTGTGGGCTGCTGCCCCGGCTGAGCTGGCTAGCCGGACGCTCCCGCCAGCTGCCGCCACCCACCCCGCTAGGCGCCGTGTGGTCCGACTCGCTGCCACTGCCCCCGGCTCCAGCCGCCCGGCGCTCCTTCTCACGGCCCAGTGCCCGCCGGCTGCTCCCGCCGGTGCTCCGGGTGGACCCGCTGCTTTTGCTTCCTGGAGTCGAGGACAGGGGACAGGAATGAGATGCTCAGTGTCACGCCATGTCACTGCCAGGATGACCGGCCACTGCCAGGGACACCAGGGACAGAACCTGGTGGTCTCAAGCAGGGTGGCTGTGGGAGGGGGCAGCCATGCAGACAGGAGAGCAGGGCTGGCCCCACTCAGAGAAGCAAGAGCAGCAGCAGCAGGCTGGGGGGAGGAGGGAGGCAGGACGAGCAGAGGCAGGCAGGCAGGCAGGGACACTCTGGGGCCAGCTCGGTGCCCCCCTCTCACCCCGATGCCTGACCTTGCAGCTGAGAGCCTGAGGCCCAAGTGAGGCCCCGTGTGCCCGGTGCTCCCGTCGGCCATCTCTGGGCCCCCCACCCCCAAGACCCACCTTCCGTCCAGCCCCAAGGCCCTGGCCAGCTACTCAGCTCAGCCCCCGTCCTGGGCTCCCAGGAAGAGCGGGGACCCTGAGAAGGCCAGCTGGCCGGGAACATGCCGAGAGGGACGCCGGGCGGGACCCTGGCTTACCGGCCCGGAGGGTCCGCTCCGCTAGTCCTTCAGTCTAAGGCTTGCTCAGCACAAAGCAAGGAATAGCACAAATTACACAGCAGGCCCGGCCCGGGCACCCGCTCCCGCCTGCGGCACCCGCTCCCGCCTGCGGCACACGCCGCCGCCAGCCGGGCCTGCCCAGGTTCTGCAGGAGCCCAGCACCAGCTTCCTCTGGGCCACCGCTGCCCTCTGACCTGCTCTCCTCTCTCCCCCATCCCTGTCTGCCTCTACCAGGCTGGCTGCCTGACCTCTGTCCCCTGGCCTCAGTGACACCAACAGCCTCAGGCCCCTCCTCCAACAAGTCCCTCCTCGGGGACACCCTTGAGGGTTCCTGCTCTCCGTGCATCCTAGGGTGGGTCCCCGGTTGTCTGTGGGACTGTCCACCTCTGGCTCCAGGCCAGGCTGCAGGTGCTGGGGGCAGGTGTCTGTCCTCCACCGTGTCCTGGGACCTCTCAGCGTCCTTCCCCAGCCCATCTCCTGGCCTTTTGCTTCTGCTGCACCTGGAACGTCAGCACCCCGACGACACACAGCCTCAAGTCTGCAGAGTTCTCCCCGTCCCCCTGAACCACTCACCCCTTCCAGAAGGAGCTCACCCAGGGCCTCAGCACAGAGCAGGGAGGAGCACATGGGGCGGGGGGGGGCGGCACACACGGCAGAGCCAGGCGGCAGGGACAGTGCGGAGCTGGGCACCCAGCAGGCTCTCACCTTCGCTCTGCTGACTCCCTGCGCTGCCGCTACCGTAGCTGAAGCCAGGGTCCTGGTACGCAGGTGGGAAGCAGGGCGGGGGGCCCGGGTACTGGTAGGGGTAGCCCTGACCCAGGGGCCACGGGGCGGCCGGATGGGGCAGGGGGGCCAGCGTGTCCTGATCCGAGGCCCCGCTGGAGCCGCTGTTGAGGTTCAGGGCTGCGAGATCTGGCGGGCGGGGCGGGCGGGTGAGGGTGGTGTGGGTCAGCCCTCGGGGGCCCCCCGCCCCGCAGCGCCCCACTCACTGCTGCATAAGTCCCCGAAGACGTAGTAGCACTGCTCGGAGAAGGTGATCTTGTTGACCGTGTGCCGCAGGAAGCCCCGCTTCAGCATGCTGCTGGCGTACTTTCGAGCCTCGCGCCGCTCCTTGAAGCCCTCCACGTGCGCGTACAGCCAGTCCACCACGTCCGCCCCTGCCCCGGAGCGCGCGTCAGCGCCCAGAGCCTGGGCCCCAGCCCGCCCGCCGGGAGCCAGCCCCGCGGCCCCCCTCACCGATGACGGCGTTAGCGATGGTGATCTTGAGCCACATCCGGTCTCGGATCTCCAGGCCCGAGTCCGGCAGCTGCATGACACGCACCACCGCGCCCATGTCACTCTTCACCGTCAGAGGCGTCTCCTCCAGTTCTGCAAGGCACGGGCCGCCCCGCCTCAGCCCTGAGCAGCCAAGGGCAGGGAGGGCTGGGATGGGCCGCGGGGCCACCGTGGGGACCCCGCTCCGAGTCCGGTCTGCGGTCACAGAGCCCAGGCCAGGAGGCTCTCCAGTGACTGTGGGCTCCGATCCCACCACAGCCCAGACCCTCACGGCGGCGGGGAGCAAGGTGGGTCGGGTCTTTGTCCCCTACCCCTGCAGATGCTCCGTCAGGATCTCGGGCCCAGACCCAGGTGAGGCCACCCCCCCACTGCACCCCCAGCCCCGCAGACCAGAGCCCCACAGGGAGAGGCCTCCTCCCCTGCCCCACTCCGCTCGCTCAGGGCTGTTAGTCGGGTTAGCTGCAGCGAAGCCGGGTGCGGGCCAGGCGCAAGCCCTGCCTCTCCGCTCTGGGGGAGAGGGACCCCCGGGCTGGCCCGGCCCCTCCAGGCATCTCTCAACCCCACCATTCGGCCGGCTGGAAGGAGGGCGTGCGTGAGGGCAGACACACGCGTCGGCCACATCCGTCCACGTGCAGGCCGTCTGCTGCAACAGAGCTGGGTGGGCGGCCTGGGGCCCCAGGTCCCTGCTCCCCTGAGCTGCCACTTACGTGGGGCGCCGGGCACAGAGCTGGTTAGTGAGGAGGAGCTGGTGCGCGTGACGGCACTGGAGCAGGGGCTCGTACCGTAGCGGGGCAGGGCTCCGGTCAGCGCCGCCGTGTGGGACAGCCAGGCGGCGGGGTCGATGGGCCGTACCGGGTCAGCTGGGTGGCCGCCGTGTGGTAACGGACGGACGGACGGACGGGCGGGCGGCACCGCACGGTGGAGCACAGAGGCACAGAGGAAAGGACCTTCAGGCTGGGCAGGCGCCCTCACCCCCCCTCCCGTGGCAGCCCTGCAGGGTCACTCACCCCTCGGAATGGTGAAGTAGCTCCGGGGGGTCGGGTCCCAGCACTTGGCCACCGTGAGGCTGATGGGCCTGTGGGGCGCAGCAGGTCACACGGGCGAAGCCGCAGGGGCCCCCGACACGCCCCCGCCCGCCCCCACACCTCACCCCGTCTGGGACACGATCTCCCGCAGCACCCGCACAGCGTCGTCGTTGCTCATGTTCTCGAAGTTGATGTCGTTTACCTGGGGGGAGAGGGGTTCAGCGCGGCGGCTCGGGGAGCTGGCCTCAGGGCACCCGGCCCCCCCCGCGGCCCCACACCTGCAGCAGCATGTCCCCCGGCTCGATGCGCCCGTCGGCCGCCACGGCCCCACCCTTCATGATGGAGCCGATGTAGATGCCGCCGTCACCCCGCTCGTTGCTCTGGCCCACGATGCTGATACCCAGGAAGTGGTGCCTCTCTGCGGGGGTGAGGGGTGAGCAGGCGCCCGCCGAGGGGTGCGGCCCAGCCAGGTGACCCGGCACCCCGCGGGGGACCCCAAGGAGGCCTCACCCATGTTGAGAGTGACGGTGATGATGTTCAGGGACATGGTGGAGTCCGTGATACTACTGAAGGAAGAAGCCTGCAGAGCAAACCCCAGTGAGGGCCGGGGGGCAGGGGCTTCACGGGGCGCCCCCGCCCCACCGCCTGCCCCGCCGCCACCTACCCGGTCCGCCTGCCGCAGGCGCTGCTTCCGTCGCCTCCGCCTGTGCTTCCGGATGAGCCGCGAGGACGTGCTCTGCTCCGTGGAGCTGCTCAGGCTGGGGGAGGGCGGCGAGGTTAGGAGCCTGGCCCAGGGCTGCAAGGCAGGGGCAGGGCGGAGGACAGGGCACCCACGCGCCGGCTCCCAGGACACCCCTAACCGGGTCCGCCTGGGACGAGCTGGGGTAGAGTCTGCCCAGGATTAGGCTCAGCTCTGGCGCGGACACGGCCTGACCCACACGACACGTACCAGCGCCGCACCTCCGTGCAGCACCACTCAGGCAAGACAGACACACAAACATGTGGAAACCAGCCTGCGCGTGCACACACCCACCCATGTATATACACGTTCCTGGAATCACACACCCCCACGCGTGTGCACATATCTGCATCCCATGTGGGACAGGACTGTGCACACACCTGCTCACACCCCCATGTGCACACACATGCCCTGCGGGCACACTTGGTATATGCTCGCACACATCTGGACGTGCCCACCCCCACACACCTGTAACACCCGCGCACACACCTGCATGCACACACACCCACACAGCGTCCATGTGCTCACACACCCACGCACGCCCGTAACACCCGCGCACACCTGCAACACCCCCCACACACACCCGCATGCACACCCCCACGCACCGGCTTGTGTTGTCATCCTCATCGGAGTCGATGAAGCTACTGGACTCGAGTTCGCTGCTCAGAACCGCAGAGGCACTGTCGGGGGGCAGCCCCAGGTCTCGCCGCCGGTCCCCCCTTGGGTGCCCATTGGTCCGGGCAACTGTGGGGACAGCAGGTAGGGGAGCTGGCCGTGGAGTTCCCCGTGTGGCCTCAAGCACCAACGACCTGGGAGCCCACTGTGGGTGGGGGGAGTGTCCCTGGGGTCCTTGGCAGACAGGCCTAGGCCCTGCACTCTTGGACTCCCGTCGGTGTGGGGGCACTACTGGGAGGAGGCAGGTCGTAGAGTGCACCACGGGGTCCTGGGCATGTCTAGGGTGCGGCTTCATTACCTTCTTCACGGTTCCGCCGTCGGGCTCGCTCGCGCCGGTGGCTGACCAGAGACTCCGTGCCAGTCTCATTGTCCATCCCGTCGCGGCTGCTGGCTACGTTGGGGCTGTGCCCATGGGAGAGGGTGGGCTGGGCAGTCTGCGCCGCCTACGCTGCCCCACCGCCCGGCTCCTGCCCTCCTCCCCCACCACACGCCTGCCCCGCCTGGGCCTCCTTGCCCAGCCCACCTCCACTGGCCGTGGGTCCCGGGTTAGCTGCCCCTGCCCCTGACAGGCCTGGCCGGCAGCAGGCCCCTCCGGAGCACCAGGCTCGCCCCACCCCCCACCATGCTTACTGGAAAGAGGGTGGCCGGGAGTCCCCGATGCCGCCCGTTCTCTCAAGAGGTGGGGGCAGGTCTGTGTGACCATCGGTGCTCTGAGACCCGGCATCTGAGTGTACGCCCTCGGCCAGGACCAGCTGCGGAGGACAGCAATGGCTCAGGGCCACCCGCCGGCCTGCAGGCCTACCCCCACCCACACGAGTTCAGCCGAGCCCAGCCCCTTCCCTAGCCAAGTACCCTTCGGCCAACATCCCATGGACTCACCCAGGAGACCACACGGCCGTTGAAGCAGGGCAGCTTGGCGTTATCATCGGAGATCTCCTCCTTCACCACCCTGTGGGCAGACAGTGCCGTGAGACCACCTGCAGGAGGGCTGACTCCCAGCAGCGGGCTCTGGAGGGAAGATGCCCCCACACTCTCATCCAGGGTGCACGCCAGCCCAGGCTGTCCAGCCACGTGCCCAGACATCAGTCTGTGTGGATGCCCCTGCCTGCAGCAATCCCGTCTGGGGACCCTTGTCATCCTTCTGCAGACACCTCCCAGGGCCCAGGTCAGGAGGAGGTCCAAACTCCCGACCCTCGAGGGTCACCTCGTCACCCCTATAATGCAAGCGTCTGCCCCGCTCTGTGTCTCTGTGCCCCACGGAGTGTGGCTCCACGACAGCGGGGCTCTGTCTGGCTTCTTCTCTGCACCTCCCCCCGCCCCCAGACCCAGCCCCAACCCAGAACAGGGCCTGACTCACAACAGGCCTCAATACAGATGTGAGGATAAGCAGACCACACGAGCACACGCAGGCTGCGATGGGAGGGCACGCAGACCTGTAGGCGCACACGGAGGGCAGGCCACTGCCCGCCTGGCCTGTCCACCTGGCCGTGGAGACAGCAGCAGACCCCACTCTCTGCAACAGCCCAACTCAAGGCCTGAAAGGACAGCCAGGCACAGGCTGCTGGGCCCCCTGAGAAGTCCCAGCCTCAGAGGCCAGCAACCAGCCCCGGCCTGGTGGTGGGCGGTGGGAACGGTGCCCAGGCAGGACACAGAAAGCCAAAGCAATGCTAACGGGGTGGTCAGCCAGCGACAGTGTGGCCAGACACAGCTGGGTCTGGCCACAGGGTCAGCTGTCAGGTCCAAAGGGCCGAGGAAGAAGCAGCCAGCATGGTTCACAAGGGCCGTGCAGAGGGACAGGCAAGGGGTATGGCCCAGTTGCACCCCACACTGTGGCCTCCTTGAGGCCCAGAGATCAGGGCAGGCAGGGCCAGGCCTGCAGCAGGAGGCAACCGACGCCCTACCCTCCTTGAGCCCAACACCGTGGGACTTCCACACTGGCAACTCGGGCCCAGCAGAAAAACAGGAGCCGGGAGAACGGGCAGGAAGCAGCCTTGTGACCTGTTGAGCCTGGACACCGGGACTCCGGCAGCCCTGGGCAACACCAGGTGGCAGGAGGCCTCCACGGGGCGAGCACGCCGCACTCCTCCAAGGGAGCAAGGCCCAGGTCCACCACCCACTGCTCAGGCCTCCGAAGACAGGAGAGACAGAGCCGGCCAGGACTGGAGGGGGCACCCTGCCAGCATCCCGCAGCAGCGCTCTGTGTGCCAGCCACGCAGGGAGCAGAGAGGTGGGCAACGAACAGGAAGAGAAGACCCTGTACCTGGTGCTCCAACCAGTGCAGACACCACAGCTGAACAGAACAAGCTCCCCGAGGAGCCTGGGACCCAGCGCGTGACTCAGCTGAGGTTCCCCAAGAGGGGCCACCAGAAGACGACCTAAGGGGACCCAGCACCCCCGGGGCCTCTGCCAGCTGCCGCCAACAGAGAGCCGTGCAGCCGGCCTTCCTGGGGGCCTGGTGGGCTGAGAGCACGGGCTGCGAGGGAAAGCAGCAGCCCAGACTCGGGAAGGACCTGGTTCCTGTTCCACGGCCCAGGTGGCCCCACTTCCCCGCCACTGCCAAGCCCCCGCCCTTTCTGACTCACCCCGGCCGGCAGACGAGCTCCCAGCCCTCGCTGCACAGAGCCTGCCTGGCTCCCGCCTGGCCAGGGCCTCCAGGTGACCAATCACCCAGGGCTGCCCGAGCCTCTGTGCCCCCTACCCCTGCATCAACGAGCCCCCAGGGCCCAGAGTCCCTGCTCCCCTGCCGGAGGAGCCCGAGTCCCCCAGCCCAGCGTGATAGGACATCCCGCCTTCCACCCGAGGCCTGGAGCAGCGCCGGGCACCAAGGCCCCCACCCAGTCAGGCCAAAACAGCCAGCAGGTGGGGGGGGTGCCAGAGCCTCCAGGACAAGGGCACAGGTGCCTTCCTCAGGATGCACGATGCTGCCCACCACTGCCCAGCAGAATCTCTGGGAGCTCCAGGCAGAGCCAAGGGCTGGGGAGGCCTCAGTGGAGCCTGGGGGAAATGCCTCTGCAGAGCTCTGGGGCTCCCTCCCAGGCCAGGCCTCACCAGGGGGAAAAGCAGACCTCAGAAACAGTCTCTGCAGACCCTGAAGGGTGCCCGCCCAGGGCATCCCCGCCCCCCGGCACCTTGCCCCCAACCTCAAAATTCCTGGCAAGATCCCAGTTAGCCTCAAACTGCGGCTGTCCGGCCCCGCCCGCCGCCCCCGCAGACTCGCCCTGGCAAGGAATCTGCCCAGAGCAGGGCCCTTAGAGCCAAGCACAGCCACAGGGGGACCCCCAGGGCTCCCAGAGGCCACAGCATGCCACAGGCCAACCCTGCCTATTTTCAGAGACGCAGGGTCCCCCCACGAGACTCCTGGCACAGAGCAGGAAGATGGCAGAACCAGCTCGGATGTGACAGAGACTCGCAGACAGCCCCCCATGCCCCAAGTCAGGGATCCTCAGCTCCCACCGTGCCTCTGGCTGCCCCTTCCCCCCAAAGCCCCCCGCCTCCTGACCCTAGAGCTCCCCCAGGCCGTGGCCCTGCCAGCTCCAGGACAAGGAGGTTACGGTCCTCTACACCCTGCCATACGTGCCGAGGGTACCTCTCTGGACCCTCCCAACACCACTGGGGGCCCTGAGCCCAGATGGACCGGCTGTGGAGGGCAGAGTGGGCACTCGCCCAGCCCCCACCCCCCTGCCCCGCCGCCCTCACTGGCCCACAGGCAGAGGACTTCAGAGACCAGAGCTCCTGGCCCAGAGATGGAGGTACCCGGGCCGCTGCCGGGCAGATGAGCTAAGTACCAAGTCCATCCAGGCCTGCAGTCAGCAAGGCAGCCCCGGTAGCAAGGGACTCCAACCCCTGCCTCACAGTCTAAAAGCCGGCCCCAGACTCCTCCCCATGCCACCGATCAGCAGAGCCAAAGCTTGGCACCTCTGGGCCAGCCCACCACAGCCCCAGGGACCTTCCCCAGCTTTGCTGTGACCTGCACGGGAAAAGTGGGAGGGAGGCACAGGACCCCCCCGACTCGGCCAAAGACGGGAGTGGGACCCGGCGCAGAGCGGGTGACCGGGGCCACACCTCAGACTCCCCTTTCCCTTACTAAGTGGCCAACCATGGCTGGGAACGGGGGAACTCAAGGCCTGGCCTACAGTGGGATGGCGGGCTGGGGCAGGAGGCCCAGGCTCGCCAGGGTGGTCCTCACAGCCCCTGATCTGAGGCTACCCCTCTCACAGAGGGGTCACTGCCCAGCCCACCCAGGGTTGCCGAGAATGCACGCTTCCTCTCTGCCCCTCCCTAGTAGTGGTGGATAACAAGAAAGTCTAATTGTCCAAACTTCCCTCAGGCCCCCCAGGGAACTGCTGAATGGCCCCTGATTGACCTGACCTGGGGCTGCCCAGGGTCCACGCAAACCAGAGAATCCAGGAAATGGCCTCAATGTCAAAGTCCTGAGACACAGTCACACACAAGGACACAGGCTGCCTGAGGGCGGCCAGGCACACCTGCTCAGCCCATGAGGCCTCTAAGTACCCCACCCCCCCAGCACTGCTGAGCTGGGGACTCAAGTTACCCACGGCTGTGCCGGGTCAGGCCTCAGACAGAGCTTCAGGCGTACAGCCGGCCTCCTGCTCACGGTCCCAGAGGCCCTGCCCAGTGCAAGCGGGAAGTCCCCTCCGCCAAGACAGCCACCACTAAGGCTGGACATGGGGACACTGGCCCAGCCGCAGCAGATGGTCCAGGCTGCTCCCGGGAACCCAAGTACTATGTGGTTCAACAAGCACAGACCCGACAGAGAGCGCCCTTCAGGCAGGAGCGTGGGGGGGGGGGGGACGAGAACCGTGGCCCCTAGTGATCCTCGACCTTGCTCCACCCTCAGGACCCTGAGGAGGGATCCAGAGGGAGGGTCTCTTGAGCCTCTGGAAACTTCCGCAGACCACTACAGACAAATCTGTGCCGGCTGGAGATCCCCTCTTTTCCCCCATGCTAATTACAGCGGACCCACTGGGCAGCTAGGACCTGCCCTCATCCCTTCCCTCCCCCCGACATTCCTCTGACCCCAGGCCCCATGAATCACACGCCCTTCAGGTCAGCCCTATAAGCACCTGCCCTCCACAGAAGTGGGGCAGGGGGACCCTGACTCTGACAAGCGCCAAGCTCACCCTGGGCCACGGACCTCGACCACCAGCAAGTCAACACACTCAGCCACACAGGCCCCCGCCCAGAGTGGGTGGAGAAACGAGGACCCTCGCCTCCCCACCGCCCAGCGCTCGCAGGCTCCCGGGCAGGCAGCCAGGGCCCCAGGCGTCCCCAGCTCGGGGCACAGCCAGGCTGGGCGCGCGGCACCCCCGGGGCGCGGAGGCACTGCGCCGGTCACAGGCCCAAGACGCCCCGAGGCCCCGCCCGGCGCGGACAGGTGCGGACACCCGTCCCCGCGCACGGCCCGGCCCACTGACCCGAAGTCCTGGTCCATGGACTTGAAGAAGAATTTGTAAGCGTGCACCGGCCGGTTGCTGAGCACATTCTTGAAGTCGGCCAGCGTGACGCGCTCGGGCGCCACGGGCAGCTTGACCAGGTACGGCGTCTCCTCCTCGTCCATGTGGTAGATGATCTTGGTCTCCGCCATGGCGCGGCGGCGGCGCGGGGCCCGCGCGGCGCTCCCGGCCCGGCCCGGGGCTCGAACGCCGGCGCCTCCCCGCTGCCGGCCTGCGCCCCGCCCGCCCGCCCGCCGCTCCCGGCCCGGCCGCTCCCAGGCCCCCGGCGCCCCGCCCGGCCGCCCCGGCCCCACCCGCCCCGCCGGCCCCGGCTCCGCTCGCGCCCCGGCTGCTGCCCCGCGGCCCGCGGCCGCCCATCCGCCCCGGCCCGGGGACGCAGGCAGGGAGGGCGCGCGAGGCCCGGCCGCGTCCGCGCGCGCCCCGCCGCCGCCGCCGCCGCCGCCGCCGCCGCCGCCGCCGCCGCCGCCGCCGCCGCCCCCTCGGGCCGCGCAGTTAAAGGGACCGCCGGCCCCGGGCTGAGCGCGCCCGCCGGGGGGCGCCCGAGAGCGGGCGGGGCCTGACGTCACTGGGCCGCTGGCGGCGCGGCGCGGGGCGGAGCTGCGCACGCGCGGAAGGGCCGGGGTGGGGGTGGGGGCGCGTAGGCGGCGGCGGCGCCTGCGCAGAGCTCCCGCCGCGCTCCCGTGCCCGCCCCCGCCCCCCTTCTCCCACCCGGGTCCCCGGCCCGGCACGCGGGACGCCCGCAGTGCGTTCGGGCCGTGAGCCCTGCTCGGCCTCCGGTGTCGGCCCGCGGGCGGGCGGGCGCGCGTCCCCCGGAGGGAGAGCGCTGGGGACCCCCCGGAAGCAGCCCTGCGGTCAGAAGGGAGACCCCGCCCGAGGCGACGGCAGGTCCCCCGCCGGGGCCCCCGGGGGTCGACCGCACCACCCCGGAGGAGGCTTCCTGTTCTCCACCCCCTTCGCGAGCGCCCCGGGGCCCGTGGGTGCTCAGAGTCGGGGCCGTCCCGGTCGCGTCGGCGGGCAGCGGGGGCAGCACGGGAAGCCGAGGTCACTTGTGTGCGGGCGGGAGCCAGACACGGCCCGGTCCCGCGCCCGGACGCCCACTGCCGGCCCCACAGAGGCTCCGCCAGACGCGCGCCGGGATGCCCCCCATCACCGCCTCTGCCGACCCAGCCATCTGGGGTCCTCGGGGGACCACGGGAGACCCAGAGCAGGCTCCAACCACACGCGGACCCCGCTGGAGGTAGAGGGTCTCCCCCACCCACGAGGAAGACTTGAGGCCAGTAAGTCCCACACGGTGAGGGTGAAGGCCGATAGGACCCAAGAGTGATCATGGTGGAGGATGACTGACGCCCCTTGCAGCCCGTCCCCCGCACCCCCCTGAAGCTGGCTGGAGCCTGGAGCTGTCCCAGATGCCTCGTCATGACCATCCCTGGGCAGTGGATCAGCACAGGAAATAGCCCATCCGTCCCCCACTGATGGGAGGAGCCAGACTTTGAAGGAGAGCCCCTGAGCTGGGGCTAGAGACCACCCCCAGGTCAGCCTAGGCCAAGGGCACTGACCTCCATCCCCCTAGGCTCTGGTGGGGAGCGAGGACAGGGCTCTGTGTGGTGGACACTCAATCAGCAAAGCATGCAGCGTCTCCCCTCGGGTCTCGGTTTCCACAGAGGTAATCGGAGGAAGCCGGGTAGCATGGCCTTGGAGGAAGGTCTGCCGTGGCCTTCTGCTGGGTGTTTAGGGGAGACAGTCCCCACTCTGAGAGCTCCCAGGGGATCAGCACCCCCCAGGCCGGACGCCAGCGACTGCTGGTCTCACAGATGCAGGGTCTGACGCCCCCTCTGCGCTCTGCTGCCCGCCCCCCAAACCTCTCTCACGTTGCTGCACAAGTCATATGAGAGAGGCTGGTAGCCAGAGGCTAGAGACCAGTACCAGCGCTCTCTGATGTGGTCAGGCTGGTCCAGTGCAAGGAGGAGTGAGTCTGTGGTCAGAGCAGTGCAGCCACTATGGGCCCAGAGGTCACCAGGCTGGGAGGCAGGCAAGCAAGCCACAGCTCCCCGGACCAGCCTCCCTCCCAGCCTTTGCCACTGTGGGATCCTCGCAGGTGTGTGGTGAGAGGACAGCCACTCTGAGGTGCTGTCCTAGCACCGCACCGCAGACAACCCTGCTCACATCGAGTCCGCACGTTCGGGCAAGAGCCTGAGCCTAGGACTCGGGCCGCACACTCCCGCCTTGTGTCTCCCTCGGTACCTTTTAAGACTGACCACTCAGAACTGAGCCTACCAAAAAAATCGGTGATCACCTTATACGTAATAGGTGTGTGCCCCCCTGCCGTCTCTCTCCTGATCTGGAATGCAGGACTGCCCTTCCCAAGCCTTGTTCAGCACACCCCCGTTCTGGGATCTGTAACTAATCTTTTGACGTTCCTTCCTTCGTGTCCTGAAACTGTGCCTTCCTCACAGCGGCCCTGGGGTTTTCACTTCCCCAGAGTGGGAGCTTAGATGCCAGGTTACCTGCTGACCCTGTGTGGCTGACTTGTGCCCCTAATTCAGCCAGACAGTTCAGCCAGACATTGCCTGCAGTCTCAACACACCACCTCCAGGTTCCAGCATGGGGTGACAGACATCCTTTCCCACTTCCCGCTGCCCTGGGAGAGTTTTGGGGGTTGAGGTCAGGGCTGGGGAAACACAACCGGCTTCTTCCTCCTGCAGCCCCCTCCTGTTGCCCTCACCAGTGTCCTGCTTCCCCGTTTTTGTCCTCACACATCTAATCCCATCCTGCTGCCTAGAGGGCTGTCCTCTGATCATGCCCAGGCTCCCCTCCTCCTTGCCCTCAGAATAAGCCCTCAGAAGAGGATCTGGAACTCCTTTACAACCCAACCAGGAACAGTGACACAGTGACACAGGCTTGGACCCGATATCGCTCTTCTCAGGATACCTGGACTCAGGCCTCCCATTCAAAGAAGTGGGTGGGGAAGGAAAGCGTCTTGAAGTTCCCAAGGCCCAGACTCCACCCCCCAGGACATGAAGTGGGAGCCACAGAGGCCTACCCGGGGCCAAGTCTAAAAATCACGTGGTCTTTATTGTGATGGTGGCCGTTTCCCAGGAGGAGCAAATGTGGGGTGTCGGGGTGCAGCACAAACCGCTCTAGAACCATCTTTACTCCTCTCCCGTCCTCAGCCAAAAGAGAACCCAAATGAGGTCCCAGCCCAAGGAGGGGCTGCTGGGGTGGGGGGAGTCAGAGTCAAAGTCACATGGAGCCCAGTGACTGTCAAGGCGCTTGCTGGAAGCAAAGCTGGAATAGGGCAGAAGGCAGAGAAGCCCCAGGGCAGCCCCAGGTAGCCCAACACGGAGCAGAGGGGAACTGGCCCGGGGCTGGAGTATGCAATCCTCAGGTCCCAGCTGCAGGCTCCCCCTAGAAAGGGGTCAGGGTGCTACCCTGAGGTTGACCCGAGCTCCAGCCCATAGTGGCAGGAGCCAGGAGAGCCGGAAGGATTGGTGAACATCAGTGGGGTGGGGGCTGTGCCTGGGGTGGGGGGGGTGGGGCAGGACCACCAGGGAGTGTGGGAGCCAGCGGGCCCCTGCTGAGGGCTGACGAAGGGGCCGCTGCAGCTCAGCAGAATCCCAGAGAGCCCGCTGTTGCTGGTAAGGATTGGGACGGCTCCTGGGAGAGGGGCTGGAGGCAGCCTTGCTCTGTGCCAGTCCAGGCCAAGTTCCAGGCCAGCGGGACCAGCCGCTGGAAGGGGGTCGGGTGAGCCACATGAGGGTCAGGAGGCCATCCTCCAGGACGGACAGACAGGAGCTGGCAGGGCTGCTGGCCCAGCCAGGAGCTCAGGAGCCCCTCACTTGCAGTACTCCTTTCTGAACTCTGGAAGCCAAGGGAACAGGTGGGTGTCTGCCCTCTGCTCCTCTGTCGCAGGGGTAAACACAAGGCAGACCTCTGGCAGGACTGCCCAGGGACTCCTCCCCCTGGGGGCTAGTGAGTGTGGATGGGGTGAGGCATGGGCCCAGCCCTCCTGGTTGCTCACCTCTGTCCAAGTCAACGTTCTTTGTGGGAAGTGCGCCGCGGCCCAGCTCGGCCCTCTCCTTCAGGATGTTGTTCTTGTAATCTGGTGCAGGAGGAGGGTGGGGTGAGGCCCCGGCCCCAGAGATGTGCCTCCCCTACCTAGCTCAGGCCTGGGAGCCACAGTCTGCAGCTGGGTTCTGGGGCCCTCCCTCACCTAGCTGGGTGTCCTCACTCCTGTAAAGAGCCTGGTCTCCGGTGGCCACAGCCACTGCCTGGTTCACATCCTTCCTGGTGGCGGAGAGGGTGGCAGGGTTAGATCAGGGCGGGATGGTGGGGGCGTCTGGTCCCCGGGAGAGCTTGGAGCGGACACTCACCCCTTGGACTTCCCCGATTTCTTGTCGGAGTACTCGTACCCTGGGGAGGAAGACTCGTGTTGGGGGCAGCGTCGGCCCCTCCCCAGCTCCCTGGCCCACAGGAACCCTCCCATCCCAGCTTGCCCTGTGCGCAGAGCACTCGCCCCACGCCCCACCCCCAACTGCGGGGGGCCCCAGCTCACCTCCGCGGCGGCGCTGGCGGGCGGCCAGGACGACGGTGATGAGCAGCAGGATGAACAGAAGCAGGGTGGCCAGCACGTAGCCCAGCTGCTGGAAGAAGTGCGCCCGGCCCTCGGGGACGATGACGTTGATGACACTGTGGCCGCGCGCCAGGGTGGGATCTGCACGGGTCGTGCGGGGCGGTGTCAGGGAGTGCGCCGCGGCCCCGCGGAGCGTGCACCGGCCCCGCTGCTGCGCGGGGGCTCGGGAAGGGATGCACGGCCGCGGCCCGAGGGGCCCTCCCCTCGAAGAACACCCAGGTCCCCGTGGGGGACGGGGCGGGGGGGGGAGGCCGCGGCACCTGGGCCGGGGGCGCCGCTGTGGCTGGAGCCGTTGCCCGGCGAGTCTCGCGGGGGCGGCTCGGCGACGGGCTCGGTGACGGTCAGGTGGAAGGTGCGGCGCTCGTGCAGGCCGCAGTAGTGATGGTGCAGGTGGCAGGAGTACGTGCCCTCGTCGGCGCGCTCCAGCGGGTCGATGCGCAGCGAGAAGTCGCCGCGCGCGAAGGCGTCCGCCCCCACCGCCACGCGGTCGCGCAGGAAGGGCGGCCCGTAGGCCCGGCGCTCCCCCGACGCGTACAGGTCCAGCAGGCGGTCGGCGCGGTCGTGCGGCACCCCGGGCGGCTGGCGGTCCCAGTGCACCACCTGCTGCGCCTCCTCCAGGTGCCGGTCGGTCCACACGTGCGCGCGGTTCACGCAGGTGAGCAGGGCGGGCGCGCCGCGCCGCACCACCCGCACCTCCTTCTCGCCGTCCCAGTGCGCGCCGGCCTCCCGGGCTGCGGGTGCGGGCGGGTCAGCGCGGGCGGGCGGGGAGGGGCCCGCGGGGGCGCGTCCCGGGCGGGGGGGCGGGGCGCACTCACGGTCGTCCGTGACCTCCAGGCGGACGGCCAGGCTCTCGTACAGGTGGCAGTAATGGTGATGCAGGCTGCAGGTGTACAGCCCCGCGTCGGCCTCGTCCACCGCTACGGGCCGGCAGAAAGGCCCGCGGTGAGGAGCGCGAGCGGCCCGCGCCCCGCGCCCCCGCCCGCCCCCGCCACGGCGCCCCGGCCCCTTACCGCGGATGAGCAGCGAGAAGTTGCCGTCCTGGAAGGCGGAGGGCGGCAGCAGGAGGCGGCCGCGGTCGCGCGGCTCGTACACGCGCTGCTCGCCCGCCGAGTACATGTCCACGAGCCTGCGGGCCGGGCCGCCGTCCGCGCGGCCGCTGAGGTCCCAGTGGACCACGCGCTGGCGGTCGTGCAGCCGGTCCTGGGTCCACACCATTCTCGGGCTCTGGCAGCGCAGCACCGCCAGGGCGCCGGCCGCCCAGCTCACTGTGGACTCGGACACCACGGAGCTGGCGGCCTGCGCGGGCCCTGGGGGCACTGGTGGGGAGGAGGGGTCACTGGGGGAGGGCAGGACCCGAGGGGAAGGGGTCGGGTGGGTCTGGCAAGACAGGGGGGTTAGTGCTGTGGTTTCCAGGGGAGGGGAGTCACTAACCTGAGGACAGAAGGACAGCAGAGCCTGGAAAAAGCAGAGAGTCGCACTGGGGAGGGGATGACCTGACCCTTTGCACCCAGGTCACCCACCCAGCCCCAGGCCCCCCACTTGGCTGCCCGGGTTCCATTACAGCCCTTGCTGAGGTGGGTGTTAATGATACTCTTTTTTTTTTTTAAGTAGGTTTTATTTCTTAGAGAGCATACAAATGGGGGAAGGGGAGAGGGAGAGGGAGAAGCAGTCTTCCCCTTGAGCAGAGAGCCCAAGGCAGGGTTTGACCCCAGGAATCTGAGATCCTGACCAGAGCCAAAGGCAGATGCTTAACCATCTGAGCCCCCCAGAATGACACCATTTTAACAAGTGGGGACAAAGTCAGAGAAGCCAGGCAGGTAAGAGCGGGGAGGGGGCTCCTTTAGCCCCCCATGGCGCAGGCACGATCCCCACGGCCCCACCTGACCCTCACAGCCACCGGCCTGGACTGTGGGGCAGCTCTTGCCCTTTTGGGGGTGAATGGTGGAGCCAGCTCTGGAGTGTGCTTGTCCCCACCGCTGCAGCGAGGCCCCCAGAGGACCAAAGCATGGTGCTCAAGGCTGTTTCGGGGGCTCCTGCACATTCGTGTCCAGTGAGGTATATGCACCTGCCAAGGACGCTGCCACACAAGCCCTCCAGACTCCTCCGACGGCTGGGCAGCCTGCCCCACACCCAGTGCTCAGGGTCGGAGCCCCCCAGCCGTCCTGAAGGGCAGAAGTCTGAAGCAGGAGCGCTGGACGTCCACACCCCACAGGCAAGTTCCTGCTCCAGAGATGGGCTGAGCGCCCAGGACCAGGAGGAATGTGCCGGGTCAGCAGGCTGGGCCAGCAGGCGGGCTCAGGAGGCCTGGGAGCCAAGGGGGGACCAGAACAGACCCTGCGAGCCCCACCATTCCCAGGCCCTCTCTATCCCCCAACCCACTCCTCTCTGACCACAGGAAGAAGTGCAGACCTGAGGGGCTTTCAGGAAGACTGGGGTGGGGGAGGGACCCCAGTGAGAGGCACCTCCCTGCCCTTCTTGGCCCTCTGGCTCCCGAATCCATGGAATCCGTGTGAGAGGAAGTTCTGCTGGAGATCTCACATAAAACCTCACCCCCTCCTGGGTCCTGGGGGCCCTTATCCTGGTGAGCTGCCACCTTGACCCCCGCCCGAGACCCAGCCCCTTCCCGGCAGTGGGAGCGTCCCACTCCTCTGCACTCAAGCTCAGACGGGCAGCTTTGCCCAGAACACAGACTCCCCAAGACTCCGGACCCCCACCCACCCCGCACTCACTCTGTAGAAGCACGAGTTCCCAGATCATAACGGGGGGCCGCAGCTCCATGGCGCCTGCCTGGCCCGACTGCCTCGCTTTGTCTCACTTCTGTTCCAACTCTCCAGAAAAACAGCCCGGCCCCCTCCCCCTCCTTAGCACCCACCATGACATCACGGAGCCCTGGGCGGGGTCGACAGTCTGCAGACCGCCCCCTTTGGCTCCTGCTGGTCCCTAGTCCTCCCCGAATCTTTGGCTGGCCTGGTGAAGGGGCGGGGGGACACAGAGGCCTGCGGCCTGCGTCCAACAAAGTGAGGGGAAATCGGAGTGGAGACCCTGTCCCTCCTCTGGCCCAGGTCCCGGAGAAGGGGACAGTTGTCCAGCCCTGGAAGGGGCAGGAGGGTTGAGTACTCGGTCTCAGATGCTGTGGGCGTGGCTGTGGCTTATGAGGCCCTTTGGGGCTGCTGCAGAGCGGGGCTCCGGGGTGCACATCATCTCACGTGCGCCTCTGTCAGGGGAACCGGCCCAGGGTGCTCCCCTGTATGGACAGCGCAGGCAGGTACTCCCTTCTGTGCACACTGTGGAGCCCGAGATGTCCCTCCTAGCAAAAAGGCATCCTGGGACTGGTACCGCCAAGGAGCCCAGGGTGCCAGACCTACCCTCTTCCCCTCTTCTCCTCAGCCTCCTCCGGGGGCGCATTTCTTCATCTCTGAAAGGAAAAGAACAGTCACACCCACCCTGGGTGGGGGGCGGGGGGGGTCCCCTAGGACAGTGTGATGGGCTCTGCTGTCCATCAGCACTCTTTACCACCCGGAGGAGCCTGCCAGGGCATGAGGGTGGGGACGCTGAGCACCGAGGGGCAGCGTTTGACCAGCCCCTGCCCCCTGGCCTGGACCTCCATCTGCCCACCATTAAGGAGGGAGCTTGGTGTCCCTGAAACCAAACCCTGGCTAGGATGCTCCCCTTCCAGGGTGGAGGGGAACGGCGGGTATGGGAGCCTCCCCCATGGAAGGTACAAATTTGAGCTCTGGGAAAATTTACAGAGTCACATAAACAAATGCAAAATAGCAGATCACACACTGTTCCAAACCCACTCTTTGTAGTTAAGCAAACCTCAAAAGGAAAAAAAAAGAAAAAGAAAAAAAATCCAAACAACCACTAAAACCCACAGTGCATGTTTTAGACTATCCATTTGCACAGAACTGTGGTCACAGGCCCCAGTCCCTGGTGGGCAGGGGTCTCACCCTGGAACCTTGTTCTGGTCCCCATTTCCTCAGACAAGCAGCGACTCCAGTTCAGCTGGACTGTCCAGCTTCAGGCAAGGTGGGGGGACTCAGGGCTACAGCAGAGGGAATGAGATTTTGAGGGTGTGAGGAGCCCCCCCGACAAGGGACCCATTTCCTCAGCAAGACTCGGGCCCTGGGGGTTGGAGCCCCTCTTCAAACTGGAATGAGAGCTCGTCCTGGTCCCAGCACCTCCCTGGGCCTTTCATTCTGGAAAAACAAGCCCCGCCTGGCCTTGAGGCCTGGCCTCTCCTCCTGTTTGTTTAACTGGTTTATATTAGCGGGTGACCTCCCTTCTCTGCGCCCGCCCATGTCTCTCCATCTCTGTCCTCTGTTCCCGCCTCTATCTGCTGGGCTGTCTCTCCCCCATGGAGGGAAAATGTCCAGGCCATGCTGGAGGGAGGCAGAAATGGCCCAGCGCCGGCCCCTCTGTCTGGAAGGGGCCCCAGGTCAGCTCCCAGCCCTGAGCCAGGAGCCTTTGGGCGTCCTCCCTCTCCCAGCAGGGTCCCTGGCCTCGAGCCCTGTGGGGCCTTCCCAGCAGAAACTCAGCCCTCACCTGGGCCCAAATGCGTAAATCTGAGGGGACCACCACTGTGGGGAAGCTGACCCCCCGGCACCTCTGGGAGAGAAAGGACGGAGGCAGTAGAGGGCTCCGACCCCCTCTTTCCTGGCCCGCTCTACCCGAGGCCAGCAAAACCCCCACTGGCCGCAGTTATCAGCCACGGATGAGAGTGGCGTCCGGCGGGCCTCCTGCCCCTTCCCAGGTGCCCGTGGGTGGCTCATTTCCAGTCTCGCCGGCACCTCCACTAGTCGGAGTCGCGCACACCAGGACAAAACCACTGACATCAGCAGGGCCGCCCGGAGCTCGGGCCAAGCCCCCTGCCAGACCAGAGCCCTGTACCCACCTCCCCTCTTCCAGGAGGCGTGACTGCACGAGGCAGGGGTCGGCCAGCCCCGCTGAGAATCAGGTACTGGCTCCCGCTCCCGGGGACTCAGATGGTCCAGGCAGCCAAGCTCACTGGGAGGAGAAACCACAGGCATTCCGAGCCGCCACGTCACCACCAGCCGGAGACGCGTGCTCATGCCCACTGTCCTGTCACTCGGCAGATATGTGCTGAGCACCTACTGTGTGCCGGGGGGGCAGAAGCTGCTGCAGGGAGGCAGACAGACAGCAGGCCAGCCCACGGACGGCTAAGGTGGTTCTCATGCCTGGGAGGAGTGTTGTCACCAGATGAGAACAGGGCAGCTCTCCCTCCACAGGACGGGCCAGGACGGCCTCCCAGGCGAATGTCCAGGCCGGTGCGGGGGGAGCTGCCTCCAGGATGGGAGAGCAGAGCTGGGTGCGCGGAGAGCGTTGTGCGGCCGCCGTCTGGCTAATGTGCTGAGCCAGTCAGGGCTCAGAGGGTCTCAGTGAGGAGGACGTGGTCTGGGGATGCGGGAACGTGCGGTGGCTTAGAGCACCAAGGGTTTCTGTGAACAAAAGGGAACACAGTCCTCCAAGGGCCCAGGTGGCGTGCCATCCGGGCACACGGGGGCACACCCCGTGTCGTCCCCTTCAGTGTGGGCAGGAGCCAGAACAATGCCGGAAGAGCCTGGGCACCCTCATGACCAGGTGCCGGACGTCCCTCTCCAACAGACCCTGGTCGTGCTGACTGCGGCTTCTCCCGCCGGCCACTCCGTGAGACGGCCCCTGGAGGGGACCCTGGGGGCAGCCCCGGGCCACCAGCCGAGACGCGAACGGACCTCAGGCCTGCAAGGACAAGGACCGAGGTCTGAGCGCGGGGGACGGCGTGTGCCCGGGTCCGGACGCAGCCCCAGCAGACGCCGGTTTCACCTGGGACCTCGGCGGAGGGCCCAGAAAACTCGCAGCCACGTGTGCGACCAGGGAAGCCGCGTCCCCGCGAATGTGTTGCATTGAGCCGCTTAGTTTGTGGCAGTCTGCGGCACAGCAACAGAAGACAAACCGAACTGCCTCCGGAACAGAGCGAGGCCAGGGCTTACACCGCAAGGAGAAGGGGCTGGTTTCCAGGGTGGGGCTGGCCGCGGGCAGCGCTCGTGGTGGGGCGCGCCCCGACGGCTGCGGAGGCTCCTGAGGGACACTGGCCCGTCAGCAGCCGAGGTCGAGGCCACGGGGAGAGCCGCGTCACAGACCACAGGCGCTCCCAAGGTCGCGAGCAGACTTCCTGCCACGTGTGGCCAGTTCTGGGAAGGGCCTCTTGCGTATGCATTGGCCCTGCTTCTGGGGCCCCCGTGGCTTGCCACCCGCTGGCCTCTCGCACCATGAGGCAGGGATATCCCGCACATCCTGGGTCTGCAGAGCCCAGTGTCCCTCAGGAGAGCCGTTGACTGTGAGAGCTCTGGCCACCTTCTGGTGAGAACCAGAAGGGTCGATGACCTGAGATACGGTCGTGGTATCCAGGTACTGTGATTCGAGAAGACAGAGAGGACGGCACCCCGGCTGACTCGGTCGATGGAGAGCGTGGCTCTCCATGTTAGGGTTGTAAGTTTGAGCCTTGAGTTTGCTGTAGGGAAGACAACATAAAACAGAGCACCTGGGGGGCGCCTGTGGGGCTCAGTGGGTTAAAGCCTCTGCCTTCGGCTCGGGTCATGGTCTCAGGGTCCTGGGATCGAGCCCCACATCGGGCTCTCTGCTCAGCGGGGAGCCTGCTTCCTCCTCTGTCTCTGCCTGCCTCTCTGCCTGCTTGTGATCTCTGTCTGTCAAATAAATAAATAAATCTTAAAAACAAAAACAAGGCACCTGGGTGACTCAGTTGGTTTCATGTCCAACTCTAGGTTTCGGCTCAGGTCATGGTCTCAGGGTGGAGGGCTCCGTGCTCACTGGCGAGTCTGCTTGAGATTCTCTCTCCTTCTGCCCCCCCCCCCCAAGCTCGTGTTCTTGATCTCTCTAAAAAAAAGAAATCTTGGGGCGCCTGGGTGGCTCACTGGGTTAAGCCTCTGCCTTCGGCTCAGGTCATGATCCCGGGGTCCTGGGATCAAGCCCCGCATCGGGCTCTCTGCTCCGCGGGGAGCCTGCTTCCTCCTCTCTCTCTGCCTGCTGCTCTACTTGTGATCTCTCTCTGCCAAAAAAAAAAAAAAAAACCTTAAAAAAACAAACAAACGAAAGGGACACCTGGGGGCTCAGTCAGTTAAGTGTCTGCCTTCGGCTGGGTTCCTGATCCCAGGATGCTGGGGTCGAGTCCCTGATGGAGCTCCCTGCTCAGCGGGGAGCCTGCCTCTTCTTCTGCCCCTCCCCCTGCTCAGGCTTGTGTGCGTGCACGCTCTCTCTCTGACAAGTAAATAAATAAATACAATCTTTAAAAAAAATAGACAAGAAAATGAAAATATGGAGACATTGTATCATGAACCAGACAATCTTTCCTTTTTTTTTTTTTAATTTTTAAAAAAATTTCTAGATTTTATTTGACAGAGATCACAAGCAGGCAGAGAGGCAGGCAGAGAGAGAGGAGGAAGCAGGCTCCCTGCTGAGCAGAGAGCCCGATGCGGGGCTCGGTCCCAGGACCCTGAGATCATGACCTGAGACGAAGGCAGAGGCTTTAACCCACTGAGCCACCCAGGCGCCCTCCCCCCTTTTCTAAAGATTTTATTTATTTGTTTGACAGAGAGAGTGAGAGAGCATAAGCAGGGGGAGCAGCAGAGGGAGAAGGAGAAGCAGGCTCCCCACTGAGCAGGGAGCCTGATGCGGGGCTCGATCCTAGGATCCTGGGATCATGACCTGGGCTGAAGGCTGAGGCTTCACCGCCTGACCCCCCAGCGCCCCGTGCATGTGATTCTCTCGAGCATCCCGGCTTTACAGAGTGTGGAGCTGAGCTCTCCCAGGAGGAGAGCTGCATGAAGACGGAGTTCTCCTCTGTGACCGGCTGGACCAGGTGGGTCATTGGTGTCGTGCCACAACACACTGCCCCTGGCCCATCTCAAAGGCCTGACCCGGCCACCGTAACCTTCCCCCAGGGCTCTCAACAGGGAAACCAGCACCCTGCCCCCCTGCAGTGAGCCCCGGGTGGTGCAGCCTGGAGAGTTCCCATCACCTCACGTGCCCAGTGCTCCTCCCTGGACCCTCACTCACTCTGCCTCATCATGTGGATCTCAGGCTGAGCTGAATGCTCCCAGGCCGCCCGCTTCGAGCTATGATGGGATCAGCCCGAGACCCACAGGGAGACCCCAAGGAGGCTGAGGCTGGGTGAGGGAGATGCTCTTCCTGATCCAAGCAGGAAGCAACTGGTTTCCCTCTCTCTATTATTGCCGATACTCCTGCTCAGTTTAACAGCAGCCGTCTGCCTCTCCGCGCACCGGCGTCCGTGTTCCGGACACTTTAGTTCATCTACATGCACCTGGACAGGACACAACATGCATGTCACAGCGCCTTGACCAGCCAAACGAAAGAGGATCTGAAAAAAGAACCAACGTTTTTATATAGTTCACTAGCTCTGTAGTCCGTCTTCGGGAATTTCAGTATCTCTAAAAATTACCCACTATTTCCTGTAGCCTTTGATCCAGACAAACCACCTTGAAAGGAACTGGCTTTACAAGTACAAACTGGGGTGAGGCGTGAGCACAGAAGCCATTCTGTACGGAGCTGTGCTGGTGGGTGAGTGGCCCCGTGTGCGTGTCAAGATTCAAGGAAGAGCGCAGCTCGGTGTGAACCTCAATGCACACAGAGTCTTAGAAGCTATTTTAGGAAGTTGGGAGAATCAGAGTGAATCAGAATGCGAATGAGATGACCTTAGTGAAGAGGGTGGCGCAGTGCTGACCCAGGTCACTTCAGGGGTGAGAAGCGTCTGCAAGGACGGGGGTCGAGGAACTGTGCGCAGCCCTCCTCGCTGGCCGGGAGCGCCGCGTCCCACAGGCTCTGGTTTATCGATTCTGCCGTGTTTGCCGGCATCAACCAGCTCAGCAAGTGGGTGGCCGCCGGTGACAGCCACGTGTCTCACGACTTGGAGTAAAGCAAGGAGAGGCGGCTAGAATGACCTGTGTGTCAGGGGTGACAGCGGGACACACCAGCACCAGCTTGTGTTCGGGTGGGGTAGACACCGGCGCACACACCCGCGGGAGAGCCCGCACGAGCATTTTCTAGCTCTGTCGTCCGGGAAGCAACAGGCTCACCAGCACCGGATCCTGGTTTCTAAGGCCAGTTTCCGACAAAAGGACCGGGGCTCCTTGGAGAAGTGGCCAATCTTAGGACCGGCTGAAGAGCCCGGCACCACCCGCCTGGCGAACCCGCGGTGCTGAGAAATGACTGACAGGAGAGTGATGGGACGAGCCGGAGAGCGAAGGGGCCAGCCAGCGGCCTCCGGGGACAGAGTCAGCACAGGGGCTTTGGATCATGACCCGACAGAAGTGAGCATCATGGTTCCAACTGATTAATGACCGCAGCAGAGTCCCCGATCAGGGTCAGAGAGAGCAGAATCGCTGCGGGCAGCGCCCCAACCCCCACTGCAGTGCAGAGCGCACCTGTGTCCATGACCTTCCACTCGGGACTCTGGGGGTCAGGAATTCTGCCAGGACCGCTCGTCTGTGTCCCACGCAGTGGTGGGGGCCGGGACGGCTCAGCTGGGGCTGGGACCCAGCCAGCTTCGCTCTGGCACCTGGGCCTCAGCGCAGCTATCAGGTGGGTCCTGTCTCCCCGGGGCCCTCCCTCTCTGGCCACTGGCCCCCCCCAGTCCACACGGCCCTTTCTCTCTCCACTGGCACCTCTGTCCACGTGACCCACTCCCTCTCCGTCCATGGGCCTCTTCTCTCTGCACAACCGCTGGTATGCAGGAGTCTAGCCCAAGCTCCCTTCCACTGGTGGGAGCCGCGAGGCCCCTCAGCCCTCGGCTTGGCAGGGCTTGGCTTCCACCACACTCAGTGGGTCAGAGCAGACCCAGCCCTCAAGCGGAGGGGAGGGCGACCCCAGCTTTCACCAGGAGCAGCAGCAAAGTCACACTGCCAAGCAGCATGTGCCCAGGGAAGGGGAGGCAATGACGGCGCCTTCAGAGATGGAGGTGAGAAGTAAGTGATGTGATGAAATGCGGTAACTCGGGCACTGCGGTTTACGAGAGAGAGCCCCGACTTAATAGAGTTAAGCATACGTGTGTGCATTTACACGACCTTAAATATTTTTTGGAAAAATAACTTACCTGGGGCACCTGGGTGGTTCATTCAGTTAAGCATCTGACTCTTGATTTCAGCTCAGGTCAGGATCCCAGGGTCGTGAGTTCAAGTCCCACGTCAGTCCCCATGCTGGCTACACAGACTACTTAAAAAAAAAAAAAAAAGAAAAAAAAAGAGTGCAAGAAAAATGACTTACCTGATCTGTAAAACCAGACTAAGAAATCTAGTAAAGTTTAAATGAACTTTGCATCATTAGTAAATAACTTAATTTTTCCAGAAGCTATAACTTCCTATTATCTTATACCCACATAGTTGTTTTTTTTTTAAAGATTTTATTTATTTATTTGACAGACAGAGATCACAAGTGGACACAGAGGCAGGCAGAGAGAGGAGGAAGCAGGCTCCCCACTGAGCAGAGAGCCCGATGCGGGGCTGGATCCCAGGACCCTGGGATCGCGACATGAGCAGAAGGCAGAGGTTTAACCCACTGAGCCACCCAGGCGTCCCTCCACATAGTTGTTTTAAATCAAAATTATAAAACCCGTCTAATTTGTCCAAGGGTTCACCTTGATTAAAAATATGACCTGAGGGAATGCCTGCTCAGTGGGGGGTCTGCTCCTCCCTCTGCCTGCTGCTCCCCCTGCTTATGCTCTCTCTGACGAAATCTTAAGAAAAAATAAGTTTGATCTGAACTTTTTCCTAATAGAAAGTTAAACCCACATTTTCAGCCTAACATTAAAACAACATTGAATTAATGTTTCCATGAAGTCAAGTCTCCTTGGCGTTATTTGTGTTACTTGCTCCCTGTATGAATTTACCTCTTTGCTTCCTATGCAACAACCAACCATTATCTCCCATTTTTTTTTTTGGTGAGGGGGATGCGGTTGTGTTGTTTGTTTGTTTTTATTTTTAAGCTGTGGATTCCGCAAGAAAATGACCTTTCTTAAAGGGTGAACTTTCCTAAAGGATTAGAAGCTCGATTTCTTTCTTTTTTTTTCTCCTCTGGAACTGTCATGTTCTCTGTTTTAAATCCAGCAAGCCTGTATTAGCCCACTTAAGCATCAAACTTCAGAGACTTCATGATCGTGTACATATTTGGTTCCCACTAAGATGGAAAATTATACTAGTATGCTCATAAAATGTTTCTGGTCATACAATCAATAACCTAATCGGTGTCAGGAGCGCTTGGTGCCTTGAGACCTCTTGACCGCCGCGGAGAGCCTTTCCCACGGGGCCCGGCCCCTGGCCCCGAGCACAGCAGCTGCCGCGCTGGCGGCTACGGAACGATACACGAGCCCCCCCCGCTTCCCGCCACGGACCCGGCCTTGCGGATCCAGATTAAATAGTGCACAGGACATACTTATAATGAAAATCACTTATTGCACATCCGAAATTCCAGTTGAACGAGGGGCCCGTATTTTTATTCCTCAAGCCGCCAGCTGTGCCTGGAACCAGCCCTGTCTCTGAAGCGTCCTGGCTCCCATGAGAAGTGGAAAGAAGCTACGAGACCCCTTCTGGGCCTCGGCCATTTCTCGTAAGTAGACAACCACGTTCTACCACGGCAAAGCCAGTAACATGGAGACCAGAGACCAAAGTCAACAAGTGGGAAGAACCACCTCGGAAGCAGACACTAGACGGGGGCAAGGAAGCAGCGAGCCTGGGAGAGCATCATTCACAGAGGAGGGACGTCGCAGCCGGGGACACAGGGCGAGTGCTGTTAAAATACCCCGCATACCTCCAAACAAAAAGTCTCCTAGGAATTAAAAACAGCAGAACAGATTTTTTTTTTTTTTTTACTTCATTAAATGGGGGTGCCTGGGTGGCTCAGTGGGTTAAAGCCTCTGCCTTCGGCTCAGATCATGATCTCAGGGTCCTGGGATCGCATCCCACATTGGGCTTTCCACTTGGCGGGGAGCCTGCTTCCTCCTCTCTCTCTGCCTGTCTCTCTGCCTACTTGTGATCTCTGTCTGTCAAATAAATAAATAAAAACTAACTAACTAAATACCGGAAGAATCGTCTAAGAGACCTTAAACTGCCTGTGGGATAAGTGGGGTGGTTCTCTTTCCCAAGCACCACTGAACTACTGACCTAGTTAGGCACACACAGGCATATCTTCTATTAAAATAATTTTTTAAATCAAGTTCTGAAACCAGCCAGACTTGTAGCTGAATCATGAATGCCTTTTAGCCACGTGACGGCAGGCAAAGTCCCCTCTGTGGGCTGACCACAGACTGGCTGGGCAACGACGCCCTCCTGCAGGAGCCCAGCATACCTTTCGTGCCTGGAATCCACTCACTGGCGTGGGCCAGTCCTCTTTCGATCCCGAGCATCCCTCCTCCGGAAAACATATTCCCTGGGGGCCGCTGGATGGCTCAGTCAGTTGAGCATCTGACTCTTGGTTTCCGCTTAGGTCCTGACCACTGGATCATGGGCTCGAGTCTCCTTGAGATCCTCTCCTTCTGCCCCCCCCCCGGCTCTGCAATAAATACATCTTTAAAAAAAAAAGAAAAGAAAACTATACTCCATGGAACGAAGGGAGAAGACGCGCAAGAGGGGAACGTGGTGACCCAGAAACAGGACCCGGTGGGTGGGGCCCGGGGCAGCCCAGACAGGAGGCACCGGGAGAATCATTTGAGAAATTGGACCAAACCGTGACTTTCTAAATTCTGTCAGCAAGTCTGGGGCTGAATTTTGATACATCAATAAACAAACGCGCAGAAGGAAACAGGAAAAGCAACAGTGTCCAAGAAAGGAAGGCCGCAGGGAACCGCCCTGTGACGGACCCCGGACACCGCAGCACAAGCTGCTGCTTTTTTATGAGCTTTGCAGACCTTCACGGGGAGCTACGGTCTTACCTGGCTAGAACGTTAGAAAATAAAGACTTAACTGTAAGTACAAAGTAATGAAACCAACAGGACCAAATGAATGGGTGCCTCTCGGAGGCCCAGAGTACCCAGCACCACCCCTCACAACCATCTGAGCCCAGAGGACCCTGTGCTTACCTGACCCACCTCCGGGAGAACAGGTGTGGGAGGGACAGGAAACCCCAGCTCTGCTCAGGAGGACTCTGGGCAGGATCAGTCTCCTCCTGGACCAGACTGTCCACACCAGCGTGAGGCCAACTCAGGGCAGGCCACGTCGGGCACACAGGGCGCTCCCGTGTGCCGTTGGAGCTGCCCTGCGTTCCCGAATCGCTGGGACAAGTGTGCCCCACAATGTCACACTCTGCAAGATGCTATCCGTGCCACCTGGTGACCCAGCTCAGCCCTGGCGTCAGCCACGTTTTGGAGGTTCTCCAGGAGTTGGCCCAAGCTTGTGCCTGGCCCGAGGTCTCCCTGCACCTTGGCCTCAGGGAGTCCTGCCGGCCTTGCTGTTGCCCACCCCGCCCCCCACCCCCCCACGGGTCACCTGGGAATGTTCAGTGCTTCCTGCTCCCGTGCAACCAGGAGTGTCCCTCAGCATAAGCGGACACACACAGGCCATCCCACGTCCTACAGAGAATCCCCAGCCTCCAGACGCTGTTCCGACACCCCCCAACCCCGCTGGAAGCCTCCAAGTCTGGGCCTGGACTCTAGTCCCTGCCTTAACACTCAGCTGTCGTGTGACCCAACGCCCTGGATCGGTTTTCTCCTCCAAATGGCCCTATGAAGCTGAGGTCATCAGGAGACAGAATTTGACAGGAGCATGGGCTGGCCTCTAGGTGCCCAGCCAGGTGGCACCTGTCACCTGCCGGCCCCCACCGTGAGACGAACTCCAGACCCAGCTCTGGACTCCTCAGCCCCATCCCAGACACCACAGCTCGAGAACCCTTCAAGGGCTTTTCCCACAACTCAGCCCTAGACAGGATGGTTCCCTCTCGCCCCTGCCCACCCAGGTTCCAGCAACCTTTCTCCATGAGCTCAGCTGGCCGTGGCCAGGCCCAGCGAGTGGCTTCCTTCTGCAGCCTCTGTCCCCCTCTGAGGCTGTCACCCGCCCCAGCCGCATGCTCCCTGGACAGCAGGGAGCGCTGCCGCTCGTGCCCAGGGCGCCTGCAGGTGATCTGCCTTAAGCAGGCCACGGTCAGCCCCCCTCAGGACCCAGCATCCGGCCTCAGCACCCTCCCCTGCCTGGCCCCTTCTTGGGTGCACTGTGTGGTCAGAAACACCCAGAAGATACTGGCTGGCGCGGAGCGGCAGAGGGACAGGCATGGGGGTCGAGTTCAGAGATGCCGCCACACCAGGCCCAGGAATCAAGGCCCCCAGCAAGTGCCCAAGAACACCCCCAGTAGCTCTGGCCCTGGCTGACGTCTCCTCCGGCCAGCACCCCAGCCCTACACAATGCCAGGAGGGACCCTCTGCCACACCCCTCCTGCCCCTGCCGTTTCCCGTGGGGGGTGAGGGGCCAGCAGGGAGAAGCCTGCACATCCCACAGGCTGGGGCAGGGTGGAGGCCCCACATGGAAGAGGGAAGTTTCTTACAGCCTGGGAGGAACAGCAGAGATAAAAATAAAGCACCAAATTGCCTCCTGAAGTCGTGGTTGGGGCGCGAACCCACCCAAGCCACAGGCAGGACGAGATCTGCACAAGGCGGCCCAGGCAGTGGCGGGGGTGGGGGTTGGGCAGGCTCAGGACCTGACCCCATGGGCGCAGTGACATCTGGAGCAGAGGTCTCAGCCTCTGACGTCTGGAGACTTGCAGGTGTCGGCTGCCCCGTGCCTTACAGGGCATCTCCAGCCACACTCCCACACTCCTCCCACTGTTGTCGGCAGGACCCCAGCTGGGACAACCAGAAATCTCTCCACATGTGGCCAGGTGCCGTACCTCAGGGGACCCCCCCTGCCCCGGTGGAATAAGTTGGAGCAAGGGCCGTGTGGTGCCCGGTCAGCAGACAACTCCAGAAGCGTGGGTCTGTGGCTTCCGCGCAAGCCGGGCGCTCACACCTCCTGGAATCCCCGGCCAGCACCTCTGCTCCGGACAGAGCCTTGTCTCCAGAAGGCAGAGCAGCACCCGGACGCTCCTCTCGCCCACAGCGGGAGGGCGGAGGGAGCCACAGGACAGTCACTGCGACACCGCTGGGAGGAGACACAGGTACCCAGCGGCCAAGGGCGCCACCGGCAGACAGAGGCCCTGCTGAGAGGCCAGATGGGGCGAGGCCACGCTTGGTACCAACAGGTCACAGTCCTCTCCACCCCGGAAGGCTCCACCGCTGGGCCCTGGCGCCTCTGCCCCGACCCCGCAACCCCCAGATAGGGAAACCAAGACCCAGGAAGGGTGCCTGGGACCCCAGTTGGGGGCCTTCCAGGGGCTCCCTGTGTCCTGTCAGGTGACTGGGCTGGCAGGGTGCTCTGGCTGTCCTGGACCTCAGCCCTGACCCCAGGGGCGCTGGGAGCCCAACTGCTGACCCCTGGCAGCCACATGAGGAAGAAGGCCTGCAAACTCACTGTGTCAGGTCCCTCCCAGGTCATGGCCACTTCACCCTCCTCCGCCCCACCTAGCACTTGCTTGGGCGGTGTCCCCTGACCGACAGGGACAGACAGGCCCAGCAGTTAGAAGCCTGCTAACCTAGCTGGCTGGCTGCCATGCACAGGGCAGGGGCCTACCCAGCACCCTAAAAGAATGTGCGGTGAGCAGCACAACCAAGAAACTGCAGGGAAACCCCTGCTCCCCCCACGACCTGCCTGATGTGCACAGAACGCGACCCCCACTCCCAGACACCTGTCTCTAACAAGGCAAGACCTCCCCACAGCCCCGGGAGAAGTGGCGGAGCCCTGAACGGGTTGTAGGGATCCAGGGAGAACGCCAGCGTCCTGAGAGCCTCTAGCGGCCAGCCCAGGAGAGACGCACCGCTTCTCCTCGCCTCTGAGCGCCCTCAGGGAGCCAGGCAGAGGCTGAGAAGAGCCTGTGCCACACTCGGGACCCTCTGGCCCAGCCCTCCTGCCGGCAGCCCAGCCCTCGCCCAGCCTGGATGCGGTGGTCCACGGGCTCACGCTAAGTCTCCACGGTTTCTCCAGCTCCACAGACAGCACCACTTTCTCAGCCACCCCCAACCCTGCCAGCCGTCCCTTCCTGAGCAGCCCCCACTCAGGGTCTCGTGAGGCAGCAGAGGCCAAGGAAGACCAGGGGTCCCCAGCCAGCCCTAGTGGAGCAGCACAGCTCGGAGAGCCACGGGAGGCCCAGGTCTGGGGGGACTACAGGGTCCCATCCATCATCTCTGGGGGCAGAGCCTGCCCCCCCCCCCGGTCTTCCCCATGAGGCCCTCCCTGTCCCCTCCCAACTTAACCACACTCCCAACTCAGTCTGGGCACCCCCTGCCCCCCAGCATTGGCCCCTGGTACTTCTGCTACCCGTGTGTGAGGAGTCTGCCTCCCACAGCAGAAGACAAGTGCGTAGAGGGCAGGACTGGGCCTCTGTCTGCAGCTAGATAGGGAGACTGTCACTCCTGCTTGGCACCAGGACAAGGGCCCTCTTGGGGAAGGGACCCCGATCCGCACCCTGGAGCCCTTGTGCCTCCAAGAAAACCAGAGGCCGCACCAGCATCAACGCAAGATCGCTCCCGCTAGGCAGCAGGGGGACCAGGTCCCCGGGGACAGCTAAGTCCTGAACATTTATTAGTGGGTCACGGGCAGCAACGGGGTGGGGCGGGGCAGCACTGCACTCATTGGCTCTTCAGGTAGATCTTGGGGGTCTGCCAGCCTGCAGGGGCCTCCTTCAGGCCTGCCTTCAGCCAGATGCGCCTCAGGTCTCTCTCGAACTTGATCTGCAAGGGAGGGGCCGCCGATGGGTCTGTGGCTGGGCCTGCGGCAGGTCACCCTGTGCGGCGGCCTTGCGCCACCCGAGGCTGAGAGCCCCACACCCCATGCTTACCTGCTTGCGTTTCAGGCGTCCTTCCCGCACCTTCCGCCGCAGGAACCGGGTCCTCTTGACCAGCTTCCGGTACTTGTGGTGGTTCATCTTCCGCCGGCGAATCTTCAGCACGTTCTTGCACTGCACCCCCGCTGCGTCTGAGACCTCCACCCCCTGCGCGGCCCCTTCCCCCACTGGGCCGGGGGGACACTCACAGAGCAGGGATGGAGCCGCGGGCCCCGCGGCCCTGGCAGCTAGGCTGGGTAGGAGGCAGTGCGCGGTCAGCCAGCTCTCCAGAGGACGGACGGACATCTTCCTGGGGACCAGCATCTCCTCAAGCTCCAGCGGGAGCCCCTTGCGGGGGCCGGAGGCAAGTCCACTAGGGGCCGTGGGCTGGGCGCTGCAGCAGGGCACCCCCGACACAGCCCCGGGCCCTCCGCGACCTGCAGGAAGCAAGACGGCACAGGCACCGGCCACGCACCGAGGCTCGAGCGCGGCCAATCCTGCCTGGGGGACCGGGCAGCAGAGCCGTGTCCCCGCCGGACCTGAGGCTGATGCTCTCAGGCCCGGACTTCCCCTTTGTGCTCCTTGGACGTTCGCGAGGAGTCCGCGCGGCCAGGTCGCTGCCCCCAGCCGGTGAGGCCCGGCCAGCTGCGGGCCGCTGGGATTACTCAGCCCACAGTCCGCCGGCCGCCCTGCCCCCACGGGGCGTCTTACCTGCCCGAGGAACAGCCCTCAGCAGCCGAGAAGCCAGGCGCACCAGGGACATGGTGGCGGGGGGCGGGGGGCGGCCGGGGCTCCGCGTGGCTGGAACACAGGCGCGCGCGGGGGTCACGCGGGAGTGGCCGGGGGCGCGTGCAGCAGCCCCGGGGAGGCCAGGACTCCCGCAGCCCATCCCGCTCGTCCCCCTCGTCCCCCTCTCCTACCCCGGCCGGCCCCAGCCCCGCCCGGCCGCCCGCCGACCCTCCCCAGACCTAAGCCGGGGGCCTGAAACTGACCGCTCCGCCGCCCAGTGCAGGCACTTCCGGTCCGTCCCCAAACCGGCCCCCGGTCCCGCGTGCGGCCGCCCGGCGCGACCCACTCCCGGCGCCCCCTGGCGCCCTCACGGGGTCGGACTGCGCGTCGGCGCGGGAGCCGCGGGCCCCGGAAAGCAGCCGTTTCCGGCCGGAGGAGCGGCCCGCCCCGCCCACAGCCCTAGGCGCGGCCTCTCCCTCGAGGCGTCCAGAGAACTACATTTCCCACAAACCTAGGGGATACCCCGTGCGCCTGCGCGGCCCGACCTCCGGGGCGAGCGGAAGTGGCGTTGGCCCCCGCGGCGGAAGTAGAGGTCTCGGGGCAACGAAGCGGCCGGGGCTGGTGCTGCACGGGGCAGGGGAGGAGTCCCTCCGGAGGGGCCGGTGGTGCGCGGAGGACACAGGCCGTGCGGAAGCCGGCGAGCCCCGTCCTGTGCCGTGGGGGGTGCAGACCCGGAAACCGCAGGCAGATCCGGTGCGGCTCCCCTGGGCGCCCCCGCCCTCGGTCTGGCTGAGTTTGCGGGGACAGTGGACGCTTCTGCCCCGGGGCCTTCCGGGAGCTGCAGCCCGGGCTCCCAAGTAAAGGGATCTGCTAAGGCGGCCACGAGCCCCCTGGACGGCAGGTGCTGGGCCGCGCTGATCCGCCCACCCCCTCCCCAGCACCCACCCAGGGGCGCCCCCCCGCCCAGGGCAGCTTGCCGCTGTCCCTCGCAGCCGCTCTGGCCTCTCCCAACCCTCCCTCCTTGCCCCCCAGGAAGCAGCCTGGGTCCCAGCGCAGGCTCCGAGAGCAGCCGCACAGCTCCGTGCAGACCCCAACACTTCAATGAGCTCAGAGGCCGCGGTGCAGACCGGCCACGACAACGGGGCTGCAGGCCGGGCACAGAACCAGCAAGCAGGACAACAAAGCACACACTCTGGAACGTCCAAGTGTCCTGAGTAGAGAGAATTGTTTATTTAACCACGTAAAATGCATATATAGGAAACGTCTCTATTTGGGAGCTGGTGGCCTGCACGCAGCATCGCACAGATAAAAATATACGACTTTCAACACAGATCTAAATACCTTCACATTTTAAAAATCAGAATTCTCTACACAAGTTTTAAGCTGACAGAATTCAAGTTCTGAGCTCTCATGTATAGCTTTCACTTGTAGTAAACACATGTTTATTTACAGGGTGAATGAAGAAGGGGCGATTAAGGCCATTTTCTCACTGCGAAACACTGCAAAATATGTACATAAGTACAACCTAATATAGGCAAAGGTTCTAAAAGTCATTTTCTTGGTTTGACGTAATTGAGTATTGGGAGTGAAGACACCGCCTGTCGTTAGCACCAAGCCACACCACCGGGATGCACACATCTGCTTCCTCAGGGCTGCTGCTGGGGCCCTGTGCCGGCACGACGAGGGCGCACGCGGTGCCCAGGCCGGCCTAAAGGGCACCTCGCCGGCCTCTTGATTCCATCTCCAAATTCACCGCAAGGTCCAGAGTCAACATCCATTTCCAAAGAGCTGCACCACAGGGCCAGTCATGCCACAGTGCACACACCAAGGGTCAAAGGGCAGCGCTCCGGGAGCCCGGTGCCTCACCTCCGATGCCTGCTGTGCCCAGGGTGATCCCGCTCGTAGCGATGGCTTGTTCGCTCGTAAGACCGAGAACGCTCCCTGCGCTGATCTCTATAGTAATGACTTTTCTTCTTATACTTCCCGGAATTATCTGCCCGCTCCCGGGAGCGGCTTCGAGAGCGAGAGGAGCTCCGACTCCGGGACTTGTGTGGCTTCTGGGTGGGGTACTTGCAGTCCTTAGACTTCCGGTAGCTCCTCACCTTGGAGCCTTTGTAGGGAGCGCCTCTGTGCGCCTGTCTCGGTGGGGAGTCACTCCTGCTCCGTGACCGGCTCTGCGACTTGGACCCGCCAGACGTGGAGCCGCTGTCACTTTTCCTGTGAGGAAGGACAGCACCACGACAGTGACCACTCACTCCAACCACCCCAGAGTCAGGAGGGACCTTCCTGTGAGGGGCAGCCATGCTGGGGAAAACATCCCTTGTCAGGGGCAGGCGCCCCCCACCCCCCGCAACCCGAGTAGCTCGTACCTCCTCTTAGGAGAAGCAGATCGTGACGGGGACCTTGAGTAGCTCTGCTCTCGACTCCCGCTCCGACTTCGACTCCCTCGCCCCTTTGGCAAGCTACAAACAAATGATGGGAGCAGTTACAGGCTTCAAGTCTCTCCAGCCAACCCCAAAGGCCTACTGGGGCGCTTGGGTACTCACCCATTCACTGGGCTGTCAGCCTTGACCTTCTTCACACCCTCCATTTTCCTCTTGGCATTCTTCACAGAGATTGGGGAAGGCTTGTTTCCTTTACTTTCTTTGGGGGATTCTGCTAGAATCAAATACAAGTTAAAACCTAACAAGAAAATGTTCAGATAGAAAACACATTAGCAGATCAAGGTAATACTAGGTCTATGGGACTTACAGAGACTCCCCGTTCCCAGCCTGGGACTCAGAAGCTAAACATACCCCCAAAAGACACAGAAAAAGCCACCTGTCTCACTTTACCTCAGGGATTGGAGACGTACATCATGCTTAACTCTACTATGACCTATGACCTGAAGACACAATCTACTACCCCAGATTTATAAAATTTTCATCAGAAGACAAGTTAATCAGGTGGGCATTTTGGAAAGCCTGTCCATGTCCCTTGCTAATGAAAATGTTAAAACAAGGGGTGCCTGGCTGGCTCACTTGGTGGAGCATGCAACTCTTGATTGCTCAGGATTTTAAGTCTGAGCTCCACACTGGTTGTAGAGATTACTTAAAAAAATAAAATCTTGGGGCACGTGGGTAGCTCAGATGGTTAAGTGTCTACCTTCAGCTAGGGTCATGATCTCAGGGGTCCTGGTATCAAGCCCCACATTGGGCTCCCTGCTCAGTGGGGAGTCTGCTTCTCCCTCTCCCCCCTAACTCATACACACGCACTCGTTCTCTCTCTCTCAAATGAATAAATACAATCTAAAAAAGAAACCTTTAAAAAAAAAAAAAAAAGAGAAAGACAATATAAAAACGATCCAAACTCCTTTAGGAGGACCCCTCTCACTTCAAAAATCAACAGATGTCCACTGGGGACCCTGGTGTCTGCAGAGTGCTCAGGCCAGCAGCGGACACAGTTCCAAGAGAAGCCTGGAGGACAGGAGGCCCACACCCCCTCACACTCACCCAGCTTGGGGGCGGGTGAGAACCCTGAAGTGCTGTCCAGAACCCGGGTGCCGGCAGGCAGCAGGCCCTTGGCTTGGGCCTTGGCCTCTTCAATGGCGTGCCTTCTCTTCTCAACTTCACTTTCCAGGTGTGTCAGATCAACCTACGGGAGTGAAAATCCGAAACAATTCAGAGCCAGCTGCTTCTAACGAAATACAAATGTGTATGTTACACAAAAACAACACAGAACCTTTTTCCGAGTGTAAAGCTGCAGGATTTTCAGGCAGATCTCTTGAATTTCTTCTTCAGTTGCTCCAAACAGAAGAAACCAATGGGGACGATTGGGCAGAGGGATCTGTGAACACAAACACTATCCTCGTGAACACCTTCCTGCGTGGCCAACAAGACGGCAATAAAAAATACGCCTTGCTGGTCACCAAGAGACAGGCTTTTTCTTGGCATACGTGAGCATAATCTGAAAAACACTACACAGAAGTTGTCTGGAGGCTGGAGAAAGCAGTAGACCAGGACCCCCTGCGGGAGCACAACACTGACCTCCAGCGTCCGGGCAGCAAGGTAAATGCAGGCACAGGCGATGCTCTCAGGCTGGAACCTCACGAAGACATCTGTGCGGAGGCTGTCATTCATGTAATTCCTGAAAACCAAATGCAGGAAAGACTGCAACGCCCCGGGCACCCCCAGGACACCCGTGTGCGCCAACTAGATACAATCACTACTCTACGTGGTCTACTCCTAGGCTCAGAGCTACACAGTCCTGTGAGGCTCAGGATTCCTGGAGAGACATTCTAGATGCTTTTTGTGAGTATAGGACAGGAAAACAGGGAAATTACTGGGAAAAAAAAGTCTAAAAAGCTGGCTGAATGTCAGACAACACATGTTGCTATGAAAGAGAACCGACTTTAACTTTACTTTTCCCTCAGCTTCTGGCTTTTCTCGTGCAAAGCACAATGCCTCAGAGAGAAAATGTCTACTGTAGTGGCTGAAATGTACTTGATGAAAGAAATCTAAATGCAAAATCCATAGTGCAGAGAAACATGCAAACTCAAATGAATGGGCTGAGCAGGCAGCCTGCGAGGGCTCTTCTGTGACAAGCCGTCCTCTTGCGTCCCTTTTTCCTTGAAGAGGCGCTCAGGGCCTGGCCCTTCTCCTTCCATGAGTGAGTCCTCTTGGAAAGGGAAAACACCCCTGGGCGCATGGGAACATCAGGCAGAAGAAGGCTCAATGCCCAAAGGGAAGTCCTCTTCTCAGGCTTATCAAAGAACCGTTTCCAAATTGTCCCATTTCAATAACGAGTCTTAAAATGAACATTCATAAAATCAGACAAAAGCAACAAAACACTAGAAGTTTCATCATAATCAATACATTTCAGAAACATTATGGTACTTTAGAAGATACAAAAATACAAAACATTTGCATTTTTTCAAGTTTAACGATTTTAAAATTGGCTACATTGTCAACATTTTCCTTTAGATATTATTTGTCTAGGATTTAATAGCCCAAAATCAGGCTCTCATATTAATTTCATCAATATTGCAAAAACAACAGATTAATTCCATGAGAAAACAGTCCAACAAATGATACATTTGCTGCTCCTAACACACCCCACTACCGCAACCCTTAGCGTGAGGCCACGCCCACAGGGTAGCCGAGTCCCACTGTGGGATCTGACTGGATCCACCCCCACCCCACCCTGGTAACTCTGCCCTAAGCCCTGGAGAAGGTGACACGCAAACCCACTCGGATTTCTCTGTGATATATTCGACATATGCCAACGAGGGGCCCCTGGCTCTGGAAGCTCTTGCTCCAGGCCTCAAGAGGTAATCAAGGAAAAGACCTACACAACGGCACCAAGGCCGCAGGTCTCAGGTCATCGCAAAGTGAACAGTTGAAACACTTCGTGAACAGAAGCGTCAGTAACTTCCTTGGCTCTAATAGATTCTTAGCACTCAAACAGTGATAACATTAACTTCTAAATCGTAAAAACAAAACAAAGTCCTTGAAATGTGTATTTAAACTTATTGCTTATCTAAGTTACAATATGAAGTGTCCATGAAAAAATTTAAAGATGCACACCTTTTACTAGAATGCGTCAACGCTTAGCTGCTGAGAAGAGCAACTTTAGGACTTCCAGGAATAATGACATGACCCCATACTGAAGATAAAACTTAGCCAGGGCATGTCATTCAGTCTGAATTCCCATCAGCCAATTCTTGTAGCTTTCCATAGAATTTTTATTTATTTATTTTTTTTTAGAGAAAGGTACTGCATCTTTATTGCACAGGAACAGCAGTTTCAAAGGGACAAAATTCAAGTCAAGACAGTTAACTCTAATCAATACAATTACCAAAGCACGACAGAGGATTAACAAGAAGCACAACCGTCAGAGAACCACAGCAGCAGTCGGCCAGCACTATACTATCGTGCGCGTACCACCATCTAGAGCCAGCCTTCGGTGGAGAGCCTGCACGGGATTGGCTGAGGACGGCCGCTGTCCCTGCACCAAAGCGCTTGGACAGTAGAGGAGAAGTCTTAGTCACTTACCCTCAGAGGCTACCCTTTGATTGAAAGAGTACAGAAAAGAAAAGTCAAAATAGGTTCTCTGTTATATACGGCATAGCACCAGACAATTCAGGCAGCAAAAACATGACCCTTTACAGACTTAACTCCGTGGAAGGAAACTCACAAACACCCAGCACTATTACTTCAGTCCCCAGATAAACTCTGTCCTAACCCTTTCTCTCACGGGATCCTCTTTAACAAGAGGCAGTCAGAAGCAACTTCCAAGGAGACACAAGACCACTACACGGACGTTGGCACCTGTGGGAGAGATCCCGACGTGCCAAGTCAAGAGCCCTCAAAGGGAAGCCCAGGGAAAGCTCTCCTGGAAGGCTGGACGGTGGGGGGCGCCTTACCGCCGGACCAGTGCCTGATGTTTTGGGAGGCTGATTAGAATTTACACAGCAGGAACACTGGGCACTCGGACAACTCCAGCCCACAACTGAGTCATGGGACCGACTACCCACTGCCCAAGTGCCTCAAATCAACATATTCCTGCACTGCCCTTGCTGGTCTCATAAAACAAGGAAGGTCAACTCACCATGAGGTCTGGACCAGGTGCTGGTTACGCTCACACTCTAACACCTGAAGATACATAACGATTATCTGGAAGATACAGGTCAGGCAGTTATTACCAAGAACCTTGAGAACCCAAAATCCAGATCTCGAAAGCATCCATGCAGTAACTATGAGCCTTAGGCTAGATCCCGGGGGGTGGCTCCTGGTCATACGCCCGGTGCACAGTTCAGCTGGAGGGGAGTTTTTGCTGACAGACCCCGCTACCTTCTTTCGAACCCAGGCTGCACCCACAGCAAAGGCGGCTGGACCTTTCATGGCTATCCCAAGGCTGATTCTCATTCTCATCTTCGACATAAGTTTCCACCACTGAGATCAGCTTGTCCTAAATATCTCTGTACCCTAATCACCACCTTACACAAAACATGTTATGATGGTACTTCCGGCAAATAAAAAAAAAGCTCTAAGTCTATAGTAACTTATCAAGAATTTAAATTAATGCCAGAAAATCAAACAAGCGAGAGACAAAAGTTAGGAAGAAATCCAACAATAAAAAGGGAATAAAAGCAAAGGTGTAAATTCCAATCTTTTTTTCTTTTTTTTTTTAAGAGGTTTATGGGGGCGCCTGGGTGGCTCAGTGGGTTAAGCCTCTGCCTTCGGCTCAGGTCATGATCTCAGGGTCCTTGGATTGAGCCCCGCATCGGGCTCTCTGTTCAGCAGGGAGTCTGCTTCCTCCTCTCTCTGACTGCCTCTCTGCCTACTTGTGAGCTCTGTCTGTCAAATGAATAAATAAAATCTTTAAAAAAACAAATAAAAGAGATTTATGTGTCGCATAGGAGGGTCCCGTGGCACTGGCCAGCAGCCATGCTCCTCAACTGCCGTGTGCGGCAAAGCTGCTTCAGTTTGTCCCCAAATACAGGGTTCAGAAGCCTTCCAATTCCCCCCAAAGAGAAAATACGGCTACCACTTTAGCAGCTTCAGAAAATGAGGTGTTGAGAAAGGGGAACATAAACGGACAGATTCCATTTTTACAAACTCACCACTGTTTTTTCTGAATGCTCAAACTTACAAGACACCACTTCCAAACTCTTGCAAACGTACAGTTAACGTTAACAGGGAGTTGAAGACCACTAACGAACAAGAAACCGGCTTCAGACTTGGATATACACCGGAAACCCAGGCCCGGAGCACACTCACGCTCTGCAGAGCTTTCACTCTGGGTGAGAACTGCGCGGCCACATACCCACCTTGTGAGGGTGCTTCACGTGGACACAGAAACCCAGCTCTTTGAGGACTCGTCTTTCTGCCTTTATAATCTGATTCTTCAAGTTAACGTAATCTTGATCCAACGGCAGAGGCACAGGTTTCCTACACAGACAAAGCACACGTCCCTGAGAGTCAAGTAAGACAACGCCTCTCGCAGCCCAATTACCTCCCGGTGGTGAAATGCACCGCGACCGCCACCGCACAGATCCAGAGCGACTTCCTCAAACCCGGGCGCCCACCCGCTCTTCTCCACACGGTCCCTCCCGCGCGGCAGGTCCGGGCTGTGCGCCTCTCCGGTCCGCGGCCCCCGCTCACGACCCACGCGCGCACTCCGAGTGGAAGGCAGGAGCCGCCGCGAGCTCTACTCCGCGAAGCCCGTCCCTCCGTGCGGGTCAGGCTGTCCGGGCAGCGGCTGCCGACCGGGGCGGCTGGGCTGGAGACGCCGCCCGCTGTCCCGACTGCGAAGCGGACCGCATGTAAGTCCGGGGCGCGCGGCTGCACGTCCCAAGACCGTCCTCGCGGCGAAGCACCATCCGGCCCGAAACGGTGCGGGGCTGCGAACCCAGCTGCAGGTCAGCGGCGGGCGTCACCGCGACGGACACTCACTTCTTCTCCCGCAGGTGCCGCAGGCGATGAAACACGTTGATGACGTCCCGGATCCGCCGCGGAGCCTCCTCGATCTTGGAGGCCAGGTGCACGCACGCCATGGACACGTGCTGGAACGCAAGCACCGCACGCGCGTGGGCCCTCCGGCCGCGCCCGACACCGCCCTGCGTCCGGCGCGCGGGGACCCCCGCCCGCAAAGCCGGCAGCCGGGGCTCCCGCCGCACCCCCGCGAGGCCGGAGAAGCCCTACCTCCATGGAGTGCTTCACGAAAGACTTGGTGTAGAAGAACCGCTGGAACAGCACCTGCCCGGTGGCCATCGCCACCTGCCGAAGAGCAGCGCCGCCGTCACCGCCGAGCGCACGACCGAGAGCCTCGCGGGGCAGCCGCTCGCTCCGCGCGACGGACAGAGCCGGACGCCGACGGCCAGCAGCCCTCAGAGGCTCTTCGCGCCCCGCCTCGCCCCCAAGGACAGCAGCGGCGAAACCCGGGGCCGGGGGCGGCGCTGGCCCGGACCCCACCGCCAACAAAGGGCCCCGCTCGCCTCCCCCGGCGCCGGCGCGGCGGTTACCTCGACCCGAGGCTCGCGGCCGCGCCCTCACCTGCGGCAGGCGGAGCAGGATGCCGGCCGCCTGGATGAGCTCGCAGCCCACCACGCGGAGGTCGGTCTCCGTGTCGGTGTCGAGGCCACTCGACATGGACGGCGTGAAGCGGAGCTTGTCGTCCGGCAGGAGGCAGTTCTCCAAGGTGATGAGCACCCCGGAGTACAGCCGGTCCCCGATCAGCATCCCCTGCGACGCGGGGGCTGCGCCCCCCGAGCCCGGAGTGCAGGCCGCTGCGGCGGGGACCGCCGGGCCCGGAGCCCCGGCCGCGACCGTCGCCGCCGCCGCCGCCATTTTGTGCCGCCGACTCCCCTTCGGGCTCCTTCCCGGCAGGGCGGCTCCTCGCGACGCACTACGGCCGCGACCGCCCCGCCCCCCCGCCTGCCATTGGTTCGTTCTGCGGGCGTCCCGGCGCCGCCTTGCCGCAATTGGCTGGGCGACCTACCCGTCAGCGTCGCGGCTGACGTCGACGCCGTAGCTCAGAGCGGGCGGGGGCGGGCCCGTTACCCAGAGGGCCCCGCGGCGCCCGGATGGTCCCGAGGGCCACAGCCCGACCCGGAAACATTACCGCGGGAGCCTGCCCCGGGCGCCCTTAGACTCCGGCCTGCTCGGTACGGTAGGGTCCGGATCTGCGAGGGCGCGCGCGGGAGCTGGCGGAGGTCGCAGGCCTGCCCGGGGGTGGCTGCGAGCGCGACACGGTGGGCGCGCGCCGGTGAGTCGTCCCCCGCCCGCGTCAACGACGAGCCGATCGCCTGCGCCCGTCCGCGGCTGCGGGCGTGGCCACTCGTCTCCGGTCCTCACTGAGCCCGCGCTTCGGGGGGCGGATGCTCACACGGGGCTCCTGAAGTTCTCGCCTCGAGAGCGGAGTCCGCAGGGGAAGAGGAGGCGGCGCTGCATTCGGGGTTTCGGCAAAGCCTGGGAAAGGCAGCGGCGGCCCCCGGGACGGAGGGGCGGGGAGGGAAGCCTTCGGAGGAAGCCCTCGCGATCGCTCAGCAGTTCACCGGGAAGGCTCGGGGGCTTCCTCCCGGAACCCACGGCAGGGCTGCCCTTGCGTCCGTACCGGAGCCCGGGCCGCGGGATGTGCGCGGCTGTGCGCTGAGCCCCAGCTTTCACCGGGACCACCCACCCACCTCACGTGTGGGTGAGGGGAGAGCTTGGGCGAGGGGCGGCGGGGTGGGCTACGCGGAGAGGAGATTCCGGGGGGAAGCCTGGGCGGGGCAGGTGCGGACACCTGGAGAGGTGACGGCCGGCGCTCCGCTCCGAGCCGCCGCTTTCACCCCCGGTGAAATCTGCCTGCAGTTCATAGAGGGCCAACCAACACCCGACCTCGCTTCCTCTCCAGAGGCATAGAGCCCCATCTCCCTCCCCCCGGCTCTCCGATCCAGATGTGCCCGCTCTGCGGATCGAACAGCTCCCGGTTCGGGGAAGGAGGAACACTCGCTCGTCAGCAAGCAGCTAGCTTCTCGCTGGCCCCGCCTAGGTTGTTCTGCCAACCCCTAAGCAGTGGCCAGAAGAGGGAAAAGGGGATGGCCGTAGCCGGTTGGAGCCAGGCCGAGCACCCAGGCTTACCTGAAGGAAAACCTGGCCGTGACGCTGGAAGGGGGGTGGGTGCTGGGAGCAGCGCAGGGTGGTTTATCACATCGTGGTTGGTTTTTTTTTGAGGTGGATGGAAGAGAGGCAGCAGCTTATTGTACAGAGCTCCGTCCCACACACCAAAGGAGTCTGGTGTCCTCCACCCTGGTGTGTACGCAGAACCCGCGTACGTGGTAAACAGGGCGCCCTGAGCACCTTGTACCCATAGCCAGGCACTAAACTAGGTGCAGTCAGGGACAATGAGCAAGACCTCCATATGGTGCTCATCACTGGAGTGACAGGAGCCCGGAGGAGGGCCCTGTAAGGGGGGCAGTACAGTAATTGGAGCCTGGAAAGATGTTGGCTTGCAGGAGGATGAAGAAGGGACAGATTCAAGAGGTCACCAAGTGGTAGGTGGTCAGCATTTCATTGGGTCTCCACGGGTCTGGTGGTGGGTCTTGAGTCCACAACAGGAACCCAGAATGACTTCCAGGGGACTACTAGCAAAGGATGGGGGACCCGGCATGGGCTGTTAGGAATGGGAGGGGGGAAGGTGGGCACTCATTTCGGGTAGGCAGGCGCATGTTGCCGGATAGATGGAGACACCGACCGCTACCATGGGCCTCAAGAACTTACCTGGGGCCCAGGGTGCGTGTGAAAGCGCAGAGCAGAGGCAGACAGTGCAGTGAGAGGGAGGAGGGGAGGAAGTCCATGGTCTTTAGAGGTCAAGGGCTGACTCTATCTGTGGGTTTTGGTTCCAGGTGGCTTTGGCGAGAGTACCCGGGCATGCTGGGACCAGAGCTGGCCAGAGGGGGAACAGAGCCAAGCTGGAGGGAGCTCAGTGTACATGCGAGAGAAGCTGAGGGTAAAAACAGCTCACCAGTGGAAGGGACCTGGACCCGAGCAGGGATGGACACCCCAGCTAGGCAGCAGGCAGAGACGGACGGACACGAGGGAGGCAGAGTTAGAGCTGCTGTGAATGAGCTTGTTGGGAGATCCTGGGCTTGACTCTGTGCTTCATGAAGTAGAGTATCTGGAGAAAGGACCCCAAACCCTTATGTGCAGACCCCCCCCCCCCCCGGGTGACGTGATGATCACCCAGGTGGACTGGAACCAGCACAGACACCCAGCCTGCTGCTCTTGCTGGCTTCAGTAGTGAGGCAGAAAGCAGAGAAATTGAAACTGGGACTCAGAGTGGCCCAAGAGCTGAGCACCGGGGTCCCTGCTGTAGCGTGGAGAACCAGGGGAGGGCTAGAAGGGTCGAAGACTCATAGGCAGGGCCACTGTGGGGTTGGGAGGCGTGGGCTCTGGACAAGCTCCCAGCACAGCCCTGAAGGGGGAGCCAGGGTCGAAGTTCAGAGATCTGGCTCCTGCTCTCCCAGCTGTAGACATGCTCAGCTGACCCCTCACCCTGGCAGTCTCCCCCCACCCCCACAGGGCACCCAGGGCATGTGCGTTTATGCCAGAGAACACAACTCAAAGCTCTGAATACCACACGAACTTTATTTGTACAATCTGTAAGATTTATAGATCTGTCACAGTGAGGGAAAAGGGGCTTTTCTCTTACACCCATTATTAAAATGTAAATTCGTAATTGGTGATAACACACACTGGTGACAAATGATTTTTAGCCCCTATTTTAATTACTGTGATGGGAAAAGAAAACTTCCTAAGACGCTCAGCTGCAAAGGGCAGGTGGTGTCGGAGGCCCCGTCAGTGATGCTGCACCACTCTGGAAAATACGCCTTCAGGCTCTTTCCCGTCCCCCAGCGCAGCAGCAAATCCTTCCTGTCGCCTTGTTTTGGCCAAAGCAGCCAAAGATTTAAAAGTCTTTGGTTCATAGATGGCCAGATCCGCAAGTACTTTCCTGTTGAGCTCCACCTGGCACTGGGAAGAATATCAGCCTGTGTCAGCATCAGAAATGTGTTTCTGTGAAAAGCAACAAGACTGAATGCAGCCAAGAGTCCTATGGTTTGAGTCAGCCAGAAGCATCTCTGCTGAGCACCCCTCCAGGGCAGTCTCTGCCCTCCTGGGACACATGGGCTCTCCGGGGAGGTGGAGAGCCTGTGGCAAATATATCAGCAGGACGCTGAAGGGAGACAAGGGAAAGGCATCCCGCAAGAGGTGACATCCCACGAGCAAGGATGCGGGCATCTGGTCCTGGGGGACCCTAAGAGCCTTGTTAGGGTCAACGTTCCATCATCAGTCACCCAGACAGAACTAGGACTGCTGGCCTGGGAAACCTTTAAGGCAGCTTCAAAGAGGAAATCACAATCCCCCTTGTAGAAACAACAAAACGAGATGCCGGCAGAGGAGTGAGGAACAAGAGCAGGTACTCTGGACTCTCACGAGGGAACGGCACCAGATCATCCATCAAGTAAAACTACATGTGACTTCCAAAAACGGATGAACGTGAAAAGCAAAAGGTAGGATGATCCTGCGAGTGAACCGTAACTGTGCAGGGGTGGTTCCTGCTCTACCACCTGGGGCAAGGCCTGCTCTTCAGAGCCTGGGGCTCCTGGGTACAATGATGCCGCCATGCATGAGGACACTGGCAAAGTACCAGACAGGACGTGGCACGGGCGAGGAGCACGACACCCGTTCCCCTTCTTAAGAAAAACTTAAAATGCACACAAAAGCAGAGGGATTCGCGTAAACACCAGATTCAACAATTTAACCAAAATTTTGTGACACATGCTTAATCTCTCCTGTCCAAGACAGTCGCCCTGTCTGAGTTTCACCTTCATCTGCTACCTCATCAGAAATCTTTCAGTGCAAAACTCTGAAATGACATTTTAAAGGTCAAGCCAAGTTTTCCGCCCCTTTTCTCTTGATGGGGAACAAGGGCTCATGTCCTGGTTAGGGCTCACTGCCCTATTTCCAATTCTGCTACCAGCGAGGCAAGGGCAAAGCGACTGTGATGGGTCCCTGAACCTGCCACAGCTCCACCTTGAGAACATGCCAAGGAGCCAACACTCCACAGCCTGTTGTACTGGACCGCTTTCAGTCGATTTCAACATCTCAACAAGACCACATCCTCAACCGTACCTTAATTAAATTGACAATGAATGCTGGGTACTTCAGGCCATGTTCCTGGGAGGCAGCTGTAATTCGATGAATCCAGAGCTGAAAGAAGAAAACCTAGATGTGCATTATGTCCACACCTCCCGGCAAAGGTTCCGAGTCAAGTAAAAGTCAAGCTCTTTTTTGCAAAAGCAAACAGAACGGTCAGTGATTTCTCTCCATGCACACTAGCCTTCAGTACAGTTAGCAAAGTTGATGCCCTTCATTCAAATGCCCTCTGCCTTCTAAATAAGTAGGAAAATCACATGCCTTAAAGCATTTCTCAGACCCTGAGAATATAAAAGTGGGCAAAAGACTCTGTGGCCGACAGTTCAGTGCAGAAAGGACCCAAGTGGATGAAGCAGAGCAGCCACTGAGACCAGCGCAACCAGGTGGGGATGGAAAACTTGAGGTGGACGCTTCGCACGGTCTTGACGGGAAAGTGGGAGGGGAGGGGAGGCATCATGAGAACCTTCCTGGCAAGGAGTAGGAGGGTAAGCTCAAGGCACAGCAAAAAGCCTGAAAACTGCACAGAAATCAAGAATAATCTGGGAGGGTAAGTCGGAGTGACACGGAAGCTTCTGAGTAGATGCGGTCTGTTAAACAAGGGGGTGCATTATGGGGGGCCTGATGGGCTCAGCTGGTGGAGCGTGCAACTCTGGAGGTTGTGCATTCAGACCTCACACTGTAGAGATGACTTTAAAAAATAAAATCTTAGAAGTAAGGGGTTGGACTCTTCAGCCATTATTTTCTCAATCTTAAGACAGTACTCAAGTCCCTTTTCTCCTTCAGGGGTTCTAAACGTTGGACACGCACGAGAATCAGAAGTTTGTTAAAACAGATTTCTAGCCGGCCCCTCCCCCCGCCGAGTTTCCGACTCAGTCGTGGGGCCCGAGAATCGGCATTGCTAATGCGCTCTCACCTGAGGCCGCAGTGGTACCGGGACCCCAGCCCACCCCGAGGTCCTCTGCTCCCAACAGCAGCAAACACGTGCTGCGGGACACTGCTCACAGGTCGTCCATGCGCGCGCGGGCCGACCAGACCCGGAGCGGCGCGGGGAGCTGCACCACCATGGAAGGCTTGAAGAACAGAGCTGGGAGGCAGAGGCCCCTCCTGCGCACGAGACCACCGTGCACAGGGACAGTTTCTCATGCGGTGACCCTGGTCGACAGGCAGTGAGGCATTTCTGACTTTAAAGGGTCAAAACTACGGCGCCTGCGTGGCTCAGTGGGGTAAGCGTCTGCCTTCCACTCAGGTCGTGACCCCAGGGTCCTGGGATCGAGCGCCACACCGAGCTCCCCGCTCAGCGAGAGCCTGCTCCCCTCTCCCTCTCCTGCTGCTCCCCTACTGTACTCCGCCAAGTAAATAAGTACGTATTTTTAAGGCGGGGTCAGATACCCCCCGTCCTTATTCGTTCGGCCGATGTTTGCACCCGAGGCCGGCGGGGGTCGCTTGCGTGAAGGGTGTGCACGGGAAGCCACCGCGGGCCGTCCGCGGAGCGGGCAGAACCGGCGGCGGTTTCGGACGTGAAGTGAGAGGACCAAGAGCTGGGGCTGGGGTTGGGGGAGACCACGGGAACCGAGGCGGTGCCGACGGAGAAGCCCTCCCCCGAGAGGGGGGCCGGAGCGGGTCGGGACCCGGGGGACGGGGGGTGGGAGCGGCCGTCGCGCTTACTGTCCTCATGTTCCTCTTCTTCAGTCTCCGCGCTTTTGTGCATTTCACAAACGCTCTGGTCACCGCCCGCACCGCCAGCCGGTAGCACCGGTTCTTCCTTCCGCGGAAGTGCTGGGTCAAGGGCGGGAGAGGAGGGTGGTCAGCGCGCCCCGCAGGCTCCGCGCCCCGTGTGCGGGCTCCGGGCCGGGGGGGGACGCGGGGGGACGCGGGGCGTGCGCGGCCGACTCACCCGCGCATGCCGCAGCACCTCCTGTACGCGCCAGCAGCGGTCAGTGAGCCGGCTCCGCAGCCAGAGCCGCGCGGTGAGGAACACCATGGCGCCCGCGGGCCGGCGGCTCCGCCCAGCCGCGCATGCGCCGCGCCGCCCGAGTGCATCCGGGTCAGCGGCCCGGCGGGGACTTCCGGGGTGAAGGGCGTTCTGGGCGGGGTTCCTTGCGCGGCTGCTCCGAGGCTTGGGGCTCGGTGGGCTGCGGCGGAGCGCCCTCCCCCCGCGCCGGCGGCTGGCTGCTCCTGCGGCGGCGGGGCTCGCAGTCTGGAGAGAGTCGCCGGTCCGGAGCGGTGGGTACGGCGAGGAAGATGGACGCCAACGGCCCTGCTCGTCCGGGACGCGCAGAGCGGGCGGGCCCGCCGACGGAAGCCGGCGGGAGGCGGGGTCCGCGGGCGGGGGGGCGGGGTCTGCGTGGGGGGGCCGCGGGGGTAGGGGGCGCGGCCGCCCGTGGGCGCGGGGTGCCGGCGGGGCGGGAAGGCTCTGCGGCTGTGCTGAGCCTGAGCGTGGGACGGTGCCGAGCACCCTGGAACCGTGCACTTGAAAATGGTCAGGGGGCGCCTGGGGGGCTCGGGTGAAGCCTCTGTCTTCGGCTCGGGTCCTGGTCTCAGCGTTCTGGGGTCACCCGCACCGGGCTCTCTGCTCAGCGGGGAACCTGCTCCCCCCGCCCCGTCCGCCTCTCTGCTGCTTGTGCTCTCTGTCTGTCAGATAAATAAATAAATCTTAGAAAAAGAAAGAAAAAGGAAATGATCAGGACGCGTGCTCACTTCAGCAGCACTTACCCGAAAACCGAATCCCTCAGATGGTAAAAAAATCTTAAAAGTAAGTAAAATATAAATGAGAGTCGCACACTCCACTGATTGAGCCAGCTAGGTGCCCTGTTGAATATCCTTTATTGGTCTCTTCCCTGTCTAGGATCATGTACTGCATTTAATTTTGATTTTGAGTTTAATTCTCTTAAAAAAAAAGATTTTATTTAACACAGAGAAATCACGGAGGCAGAGAGGCAGGTAGGGGGTCGGGGGAAGCAGGCTCTCCACTGAGCAGAGAGTCCGATGGGGGACTCGATCCCAGGACCCTGAGACCATGCCGTGAGCCGAAGGCAGAATCTAAACCCACGGAGCCACCCAGGCGCTCCAGTCCTCATTTTTTTCTTTCTTGATCCCAGCATTCTTGAAGGGTACAGATTAGTTATTTTGTAGGATGTCTGAATTTGAATCTGATGTTTCCTCATTAGAGTCTGGCTACACGTTTTTGGCAGAATACTACAGAAATTATCCTGTCCTTGTCGTGCAGAGTGTCCCAGCGTGGGTGCTGCAGCTTTGACCACTTGGTTCAAGGTTCTGTTTACCAGGCTTCTCCACCTTTTTTCTGCTTGTACGTCGTAAGTATCTTGCAGAGAAATGCTTTGTGCTCAGTAAGGATTTCCTGTAAGCGGACCCGGAGATGGAGGAGTGCGGAGGTACCTTGTTGAGACGGAGGAAGCAGGGGCACCAGGTGCTCCGTCTGCTGAGCATCTGCCTTCCGCTCAGGGGGTGATCTCTGGTCCAGGGATGGAGCTCAGCAGGGAGACTGCTTCTCCCTCTTCCTCTGCCTCTCCCCCTGCTTGTGGTCTGGATGCTCTCAGTGTCAAGTAAATAAAAGCTTTAAAAAAAGAGAGAGAGAGAGAGGAATCCGGATCAGACAGGGAGGGCCTCAGAGAGGATGCAGGTCAGAGAACACGTCAACCCAACATAGTAGTTGTGAGCAAACACTGCTATTAGGGATGCCTTGTGTTGAGTGGAAATGGGAGACCCCAGTAACTTGGCGTGCTCAGCCTGTGTCAGGGGCCACCAGGAGAAGCATACTGTCCACTGAGAGGTGCTGGGGCAGACTTGAACCTGAATGATGAGCGCAGTCTGGAACGGGGAAGCAGCACCCCTCCAGGGCCACCACGCTCTGAGACAACATACATATCCCATTTCTTGGCAAATCGGCATTCATTCGTTGATTTTCTGACCCCATCAATCTTCCCATATTTCTGGCATTTTGTCTGAAGAAGAGCTTTCTCTTTCGGGGGCACAGTTTAAGCAGTGTTCACGCGCAGTGAGTGCGGCGGTGAATGAAGAATGGGCCGAGGCACAGGCTGGTGTCTGTGTGGGTAGAGCGGCAGGCAGAGGAGCCGGCCAGTGCAGAGGACTAGGGCAGGAGCACACCCGGTGTGGTCAGGAACAGGAAAACAGCCAGTGTGGTGGGAGTGAGGCAGATGAGAGTCCCGTGGGCCGCTGAGCCTCAGAGACGGGTGCGTGCTGCATTCAGGCTTCCTCGCTACGTGGTGGCTTCAGGGCAGTCATTGCCTACACGGTGGCGATGTGATATGGGTGCCTTATGCCTTCTTGGCTCACCCTGGAGAGCCACACAGCGTCATTTCAGCAGCCCAAATAGTCACAAAAGTTCACTCAGTGTCGAGGGGCAGAGACACGGACTCCAGTTCCAGGTGGGAGTGTTAACATTACAAATAAAACTGCCACGAGCGCCCCGGCAGCTCAGCGGTGAAGCCTCTGCCTTCAGTTTGGGTCATGATCCCAGGGTCCTGGGGTCAAGCCCTGCATCGGGCCTCTCTGCTCAGCAGGGAGCCTGCTTCCCCCTCTCTCCCTCTCTCTCTGCCTACTTGTGATCTATCTCTCTGTCTGTCAAATAAATAAAATCTTTTTTAAAAATTTCTTTAAAAAATAAATAAATAAATAAAAATTTCTTTAAAATAAGAGAATTGCAATCCAGGACAAGCCAGCTTCTCCAATACCAGGAGAACAACCAAGGGAGGATTTTTATAAAGGAAAACAAGGAGTTGGGAGGGGGTGTTGCAAACAAAAAGTCAACTAGAGTAAACTGAGAGTTTGAAATATAGTGACTTCTTATAGGCTAAATTGTGGCTGTCTCTTTTATTAAAGATTTTTTATTTAAGAGAAAGGTCACAGCGGGGGTGGGGGTGAAAAGTAGGGGGGGTGGACAGTAGGGGATGGGGGACAAGTAGGCTTCCCCCTGAGCAGGGACCCGGATGTGGAGCTCCATCCCAGGACCCTGGCATCATGACCTGAGCCCAAGGCAGAGGCTTCACCGAGTGAACCACCCGGGTGCCCCTCTCTTTGGCTGGGCTGTGAAAGTCTCTCGCTGGCTGAATTATGGCTGTCTCCCATTGGACAGTCTCATTGGCTGGACTGTTGCTGGGCGGACAAGGAAAGCCTCTCTTCCTCCTGCTGGGGTCGTGGAAGTAACACCCGCTCGCAGAGTCCCTCTTCTCGTTGGGTCAGCGGTTGATGAGTGGTGGGGCCGGAGGGCGCCCTCTGCCCTGAGCCTCCCAGCTGCGTTGTATGAGGCTTCCTGTTACTGATCTTCAAAGGAGCCACATGGAGATCCCAGGTGGGAGCATGTGAGCTGGGTGAGGTCCCCGGGGCATCTGAGCAATACAGTGTCCCACATTTGGTTCTTCTTTCATGAAAGGAGGCAGTGGGCACATTCGGAGCGGGAGCGTGGTACCACCAACTTTTTAAATGAGCTGCTAGCTCCTGTTTTGGGAGGACTGGGGGGAGGCCAGGGCTCCGGCAGGGACACCCGTTGGGCTGGGAGCTGGCTGGACCGTGGCAACATTATGTTCCAGGTGAGGCCGACGGTGGTGTGGGCCACAGCAGACCCAGTGGAGGAGGTGAGAGGCACTTGGGTGCTGGGCGTGCCCTGAAGGTAGAGCCCATGGGCTGTGCCGGCCAGCCAGGTGTGGGGCCATCCTGCACGTCCGCAGACCGTTCTCGGCGAGGGCCCCAGAGATGTCGCTCCAGCCCTCACCTTTTCCCCTTGTCGTCCCCTCCGAGTCTGCTCTCCCCACGGAGTAAATGGTCTGTCACCAACCCCCGACTCAGGCCTCCGTCTCACTAGGAATCACTGTAACCCCTCGCACCTGGCCTCCCACGTCCAGCCCATCAACACGTCCAGGGGACTCTGCCCACACCATCAGCCTGGTTCTGCCCGCTTGTCCCAACCCCTGCTGCTAAGGTGCCGCCATCTCACCGGCTTCCCTGTCCCTCCTTCCGTCAGGAGCCATCCGCTGTGTGTTCGGCCAGTTCCAAGCAGACCAGACCATGCCACATTCACACAGACTCCTGCAAGGCTTCCTGTTACCCTGGGTGGAAATCCACGCATTCCCGTGGCCTGTGGGCCGTGTTGCTAATTTGGCACAACTCGTTTGGCTTCCTGCTCAGTGGGGAGCCTGCTTCTCCCTCTGCCTCCCTCTCTCTGTCTCTCAGGAATAAATAAATAAAATCTTTTTTTTTTAAATTTGGCAGAAGGCGCGCTTTTGAAAAATGAAACCCATCCCGTAAAGCTGTTCTCTCAGAAAAACTATGGTTTTCAGTTGAATATGGTGATTTTCTGTGAGGACCCGGAGGCGGGCCACAGGAGACGCCCGTTCCTGATTCAGTTGCGCCACGGCAGTTTTCACGTACAGAGATGGCTGAGCGAGGACAGGGAGAGGCTGACATCACCGAAGAACGTTCCTGACCACCTGCACTGCCTGCGAGGAGAGGACGCGCCGTGCAGAGAGGGACCGGTGTCCTCTGGAGCCAGAAGCAAGAAGGACCAAAAAGCTCGGGCCAGAGCCTCTGTTGGGGTCCCACAGGGAAGATAAGGCAGGGCAAGGGAAACAGCTTGTCTTGGCTTGTCCGAGAATCCCAGTGGTCCTTGGTGCATAGTGCCCGTCCCTGTCGTCTGGTACCTGACCTCAGATAATTTAGGATGGGGGAGGATCAGCTGGGTGTGTGAGGGAAGACGGCAGTTCCGAGAGCGGCCCTGCATCACGGGGGATGTGAACACCTGCGGCCGCCAGTTCAGCCCTGTGATAGAGATGCCAACACGGCACCTGGGGGCTCAATGGGTTGAGCAACTACCTTCGTTAGTCATGATCCCGGAGTCCTGGAATGGGGTCCCGCATCGGGCTCCCTGCTCGGCAGGGGGTCTGCTTCTCCCTCTAACCCTCTCCCCTCTCGGGCTCGCTCGCTCGCTCTCACACACACTCTCTCTCAGGCAAATACCAGATACAACGAAACGCAGGAAGAACGTCCCCATGTCACAGCCAGAGCCGCTGAGGGAGACAACCCCATGGTGGACACAGGAGACTCAGGTTTCAGTCAAGTCTGTTGCCACGGCCCAGTCTCTGCTAAAGCAGAGTGTGGAGGAGGCCGCAGCTGCAGGGGAGACGTGATCCCAGGGCGGAGCAGTCCAAGGTCCATTACCGGAGCTCAAGTCACTGCCCCCCTTCTCTTCTGGGAACCTCTCTGCTGTCTTCCCCTCAGGCAGGCAGGCAGCCTCAGCCCAGAAGAGAGGAACTGGCCCACTCCGAAGACTGGGGGAGCCGGAGGACTTCTGTCCAGCTCGGGGCCTCTGCGGCTCTGTGCCCCTCCCATTGCTGCTCTCCGCAAAGGGTGGGCAGTGGCCGGGGCAGGCCCCCTCGGACAGCAGGTCCTGGACCGCTTCACCCCATCGTGTCCTTAGGGTGGGGCTAGCCCCTCGGCTCAGCAAAAGCTCTGCAGTGGGGCCATGGCCATGCTCCATGGCAAGGTGAAGTGGGGTCTTGTGGAGCCACCCAGCAGCATTGACCTGCGCTCCCCTGTCTAGGAGGTGGCTGGTGACCTCTGCGTGGCCTCCCCGAGCAGCGTGGTGTAGGGGTGTGAGGCCCAGGGAGTCGCAAGCATCCACCTCTGCTCCCCAGGCTGCTAGCAGCTGGGCAGCGGGCAGGTGTCCCCCGGCAGCAGCCCTGTGGAGTGCAGAGCGACTGTGCCTGTCCTTGAGGCTGGGGTCTGCCCCGTGGTCAAGCAGCACCTCCATGTCCTAGAAGAGGAGGGAAGGAGAGGGCAGATGCTGGCCCTGACCCACATCTCATCTGGCCTCCCCCACCCAACAGCTGCTTCCCCAGTGCTGCTTCCCCAGTGCTGCTTCCCCGTTGGGTGACGATGGGCCAGCACCTCTGCCGTCCTGGAGGGCTCCTCCTTCATCCTCTACAAAGTCCAAGACTAAGCCCGCGGCCTCCCTGCCGCCTGCCGGGGGCGAGGCGGGGGGGGGGGGGGGGGGGGGGGGGCTGCTGGACTCCAGGACATCCCTGGTGCTCGCTCCGTTTTGTTGCTGCCAGTCACCAGGAGGAAGTCCGAATGCCGGGCCAGGCATCCTCACCGGCCTCCCAAGAGAGGTTAGGAACGGCGAGGCCGCCCTCCCTCCCTCCCGCGCCGCTCCACCCGGCGGAGGAGCCCGCCCGGCCCAGCCGTACCTGCCTGCGGCCCAGGCTCGCCGCTACGCCGAGCGCCGCGGTCCCCACGCCGTCCCGGGCGTCCACCCGTGCCCCGCGCGCCAGGAGGAGGCGGAGCGCAGCCGTGCGCCCGGCCGCGGCCGCCACGGTCAGGGCCCCGTCCAGGCCCGCGCCCTCCGCCGCCAGCAGCTCCAGCACCGGCAGCCGCCCGCCCGCCGCCGCCCAGTGCGCCGCGGTCCAGCCGCGCGCGTCCGCCGCCGCGGGGCCCGGTCCCGACTCGTGCAGCAGGCGCCCCGCCAGCAGCGTGCGGCCCAGCGCCGCGGCCCAGTGCAGCGGCGTGAGACCGGCCCCCGAGCGCGCCGCCGCGGGGGCCCCGCGCCGCAGAAGGAGCTCGGCCACCCGCGAGTGCCCGTGCCAGGCGGCCTCGTGGAGAGGTGTGCGCCCCGCCCGGTCGGCAGCCGCCACCGCCGCCCCGCGCCGCAGCAGGAGACGCACCAGGGGCACGTGGCCGCGCAGCACGGCCAGGTGGAGCGGGGTCCTGCCCGTGTGGTCCCTGTGGGCAGCCGGGGGGGGGGGGGCATGCACGGGAGCAGGGGCGCAGGTGGAAGCGCCCTTGCCGCCGCCCTGCCCAGAGAAGGGACCCCTGCCAACCCCGCCCGGGGCTCACCTCTCCTCCACACTGGCCCCTTGACGCAGCAGCTTTGTAGCCAGGCCCAGATGACCCTGCCACACGGCTTGCAGCAGGCGCCCCCCGGCTTGCGGGGCCCCGGGACCTTCTGTCCCGGCTCCCAGAGCCTCCTCGGAGCCCAGCTCCACCCACCGAAGTTCCTGCGCAGCCTCGGCCACGGTCACGGTCACGTCTTGCTCCCCTGGCGGGGAGCTCCCGGCGTCCATCTGTGAAGAACAGGAATCCCTCATGGTTACTGGAGGCCACTGGCCATCCCCAGCCCGTGTGTCCCCAGCCCAATATGAACTCCCCGACCCCCCATCGTCTCCCCAGGGGACCAGACTACCACTTAGCCTTCTGAAGGGTTTAACTCCCTGTTTCCCCTAGAGGGGGTCCACCCTGGGCTCTGTCCTCCAGTTGGGGTCCTCTCCACGCGGTTCCCAGGCAAGCCACGGCCCGGTAGCCCTCTCGTGACACTCCTCCGGAAAGCGTGGGGGTGCGCTGCCTCCGCCAGAAGCCGGGAGGCTGGGGCTGCCCTGTAGGTGGGGACGCACTGTGGTCTCCTGGGCCGGCAACAGGTCGCTTCTCGGCACTGTTTACCCAGCAACTTCGGGAGACACACCGTGTGGGCCGGCAGCGCCCTGCCCCAGCCCCTGCCAGGGCTCTCGGCTCCCCCTCCGTCCTGGGAGACAAAGGCCGGGCAGGCCAAAACAGGCCCACGGCCTTCGCTGTGCTACAACTTGCCCCCAAGAAGCACCCACGTGCCTCCCTCGGGTCCCTCCCTCAGGCCCTGCTCCTCCCCCCACTCCCCTCTCTGCTGGCGAAGACCACCTCTGCGGCTAGAGCTTGGCTTCTCTCCCGATTCCAGGCTGGGGAGGTGAACAGAGTAAGTGGGACCCCTCCCCCCACGCAGAGGCCACGCGGGGATAGAAGACCGACCAAGCAGCCTGGATGACACTGTGGGGAGTAGGAAGCCCCTTGAGGGTTGAGGCAACTCAGCAGAGGCTGTGAAAGGGGCAGAGCCCTGCCTGGACTCTAGAAGGAGGGAGTCAGACAAAGGATTATTAGGCGAGTCAAGTCCAGAGGATGGGAAGTGGTGCTTCAGGAGAGGGCCTGAGTAAGGCCTCCACGACTGGTCACCTTGATTCGGGGGCCCTGACTCCGAGAGTACCTCATCATCCCCAGTCCCTGGGTAAGGCCACCTGTCCAGACCCTGGACAGGAGAGGGCGGTATAGCCCAGCTGCCTCTTTTGGCTGTCCACTGGGAGGCAACATGGCTTGGGGCAGGGGGGTCGTGTCTTTCCCAGGCCCCTGAGTCCCCAGTCGCTGCACACACTGCCACGAATGAGGTGTCCTCAAGGCCCTGCCTTGTCACACCCCAGGCCCCAGCTCCTGCTCTAGGGCAGCAGCAGAACACTGCCATTTCCCCTCCCCCTGACCCTGAGAGCAGCCTTTCCAGGTGCCAGATCCAAAGGGTGGATCTCTGGCAAGGGGCTGAGTGGCCCCATCTCACCCCTCAAGTTGCATGGACTCTATCCCATGAGCCTCAGGGACTCTGGTCAAATGTCACCTCCCCCGGGGTGCCCGGGTGGCTAAGTCAGCTAGGCGCCCGCCTTCGGCTCAGGTCATAGTTTACCACCTAAGCAGCCAGCAAAATCAAGAGATCAAAGCTGTGTGTTCTCTGCTTCCCTTGACAAATGGCAGGGGGTGAGGGGGTGAGCTGGAGGGGTGGGGGGGACAGGAGGGCTCTTCCCAAAAAGCTACTTCCGTGTTTCGCTGACCCCTGGGAGGCCTGGTGGAAAATCTCACCACCACCACCACCCCCAAGAGCCAGGGAAGCCTAGAACCTGCCCTTCCTGAAGGCGGACACCCGTGGGAGCCGGGGGCATGGCTGGTCCGCCCGCCTTCTGCCATAGCCCAGAGCCCTGCCGTTCACTCAGGTATGGATTCACGCGGGCCTGCCGGGACCCCCACACAGAGCTGTTCCCTACAAAGCAGAGGCCCACATTGGCCTCCTTTACCACTGGGTCCACAGAGCCTAGAGCAGTCATGGCACACTGAGGGAGCTCGGCAAGTGTTTGCTCCGTGAGTGAATGAATGCAAGAGGGACGTGAGCAGAGGCGAGAGCTTATGAGAAGCAGACAGGTACCCTCTCCACCCAAACTCTGCTTCTGAACATTATCATTTGCACCGTCTTCTACCTTAAATTATTTGTATCTGAATAAATAAACAGCTAATATAAGATCTGGATACGTGTGTACCTGGGAAAGTAATTCAGCTGCACGCACATGTGTGTGTTGGGCAACAGGGCTTAGCGTGGGCTGCAGGGAGCCTCTGCTCACCTCCTCACTGGGGCCTGCCTTAGCCCCGCATGTGGATGTGTCTGCAGGGAATTCACGTGCTGGAAAGCGTCAGAGGAAAAGTTGGATAGCAATAGAGCCCATGGTGAGGAAGGCGTGCGAGGAAGCCCTTATCTGATGCCCTCCAGCTCGTTCATTCAGCTGGCAGGCAAGCTACTCCCGCTGTCAGCTAGTTAGGTAAGTGCTGTTTAAAATGCCGGATGAGGGGAGCCTGGGTGGCTCAGTGGGTTAAAGCCTCTGCCTTCAGCTCAGGTCATGATCCCAGAGTCCTGGGATCAAGCCCCCTATCTGGCTTTCTGCTCAGCAGGGAGCCTGCTTCCCCTTCTCTCTCTGCCTGCCTCTCTGCCTATTTGTGATCTCTGTCTGTCAAATAAGTAAATCTTTAAAAAAAATTAAATAAAACGCCGCGTGCTCCCTTGTCTGAGGAAAGCAGTTGCATTCTTGGGACCGACTGGGAATCAAGGGCCTTTGGTGAATGCACTCAACGTGGCATCCATGCTTTCTCCAGCCTCCTCCCTCCAGACCCGGGTCTGAGCCTCGGCCTCCAGCCCAGCTGTCCCCACAGCCCGCGTCCGTCTGTCCTGCCCACTTCTCCAGCTTCATGGGGCAGTTTTGCAGCTTTTTTTTTTCCGTAATCTGATCCTCAGCAGCTTTTAGTAAAGCCTAGGACCGACCTCTCTGACTTTGCCTCCGTTTCAAAGGTGCGCCTTTCCAGTTGGCCGACATTTCTGCAGACTTCTCTGTTCGTCCTATACTATCTCTCTGGTAAGATCCAAAGCATGCTGCTTCACCTGGTGTAAAGGCCTCTGGGACGCCTGGGTGGCTCAGTCCTCGGCGTCAGCCTCCACCTTCAGGATGACCCGGGGTCTTGGTAAAGAGCTGGTTTTCCTGCCCAGCAGGCAAGCCTGTTTCTCCCTCCACCAAGTCTGCTTCTGTTGCCCTCTTGCCAAATAAAATCTTAAACAAAAAAAATAAAAAATAAAAAAAATAAAATGTCGCGTGCTATGCAAGAAAAACCCAATGTCTGTTGGGAGTTAAGAGCATTTCAGTGATATTTGGGGAAATAAGTTGGGGTTTACGGAAGGTCAGGGAAGGCTTTCTCACCTGCTGAAATCATGGAATGCACGCTCTCTCCGTCTTCAGGACGGATGAGACTCCAACACAAAGGACGCTTGTATTTGTGGCCTCTGTCTTCAGCACCTGCTGTATGCTGGGTCCTCCACTGAGCGGTTCACGTGCATTGCTCACGTGGCCTCTCAGCAGCCCCACAGCCTGGGCACCCAGTGTTCCCCCTGTTTGACTGAGGCTGAGGGAGGCCAGGCCTAGGATGAGAGCAGCAGCAGGGGCGAAGGCCGGAAATGCAGTGTGTGGCCACCTCGATCCAGCAGCCGCCGATGGGGCCGCTGTCAGAGTCACGACCTATGAAATGAAGTCGTTGTGTGGGGGAGCTGGAAGCAGGGAGAGGGCGGGCCCGGGAGGAAGGAGGGCCCCAGGGCTAGGACAGCTGTGAGAGCCCTGACCAGAGCACACAGGAGCTGGCTGGGGACACTAGCCAGGGCTGGAGCCGCAGCTGCCTGGCAGAGAGAGGCCCAGCCTGGCAGCAGGGGAAACTGAGGCAGTGGTGTGGCCCTGGAGACTGATGGTCAGAGCCGGGCCTACCTGGGCCAGGGCGCCGTCCTCCATCTGGATCCACCATGGTCGCTGGCCTCTGGGTGGGAGTCTGACCTGGGGACCAGGTCCCGCTGTCTGACTACGGCTGGGAATCTGCCAGGCCTGCTGTCTGGGAAAGCATGAGTGACCAGGAGAAGGAGATGGAGGAGGATGAGGGAGGGGGCACTTCTGACACGGCGCCCATGCTGCCAGGAGGACTTCCTGACCGCCAGGCCTCAGCCCCGATGTCCCCAGGATGGGTAGGCCTGGCTGTCCATGGCTTGGGGACCCTGTCGCTGCCTGGTCAGGCCCTGGCGGGGCTCCTGCTGCAGCTGCTGCTGCCTTCGACACTGTTCCTGCTCGTGCTGCTGCCTGCGGCTGCCATCGTGTACCTGGGATTCCTGTGCCACTCGAGGGTGAGCTAAGCCCTTCCTGGGCAGGGTGGAGGCTGGCTGGGGCCCTTGGGACTGGGGGGGGAGGGGTTCGTGCAGAACTGCAGGGCCCTGGGCTGTAGGTGAGTCTCGCCCTTTCAGCATGGCCCCCTTGTCCCAGAGACACATGTGCCCCTCCCTGGAAAGCCCCTTCTTCTGCCAGGCACCCCCCCCCCCCCAGGCAGCCACAGAAAAAGGGCTTTTGTTTGTCACTGGAGCGGACAGCTCCCTCCCCTTGGGAGGCCCCTAGCCTTGTACCAAGGGCCACCAGGGCCTGGACAGCTGGGCATGGTGGGAAGAGGAGGGGGGTTCCAGAAAGAGAAGGTGAAGATATGGCCAAAACTCTCCAGGGCACCGCCCCTACCCGTCCCCACAGCTACTAGGAGACCCTCCTGCCCTTGGGCTGGATTTCCCCGTGCGGAATGGGCTACGGCTTGGTCTAAGGAAGGGGCCTGCGTGTAGGTAGCGGGGGGTGGGGCAGGGGGATGAAGGCGGGGCCGCGGGAAAGACGGTGGGGAGAGGCACGGGGAGGAGCTCGAGGTCCGATGCCCACGTGGGGAAGGGCCCCGGGAAAGCAGAGCCGGGCGGAAAGCCTCGATGAGAGAACCGGGGAAGAAGTTTCTGAGCCTCCCCTCAAGGGACTCCTACTCGGGGCGTTTGCCGCTTGGGCCCCGGATCTCCCGCCCATGACTCAGAAACGCCTGGCCCCACGCGGCCCCAGCCACCCCACTCCGCCAGGCCTCAGACCCGCGCCCAGGTCCCAGCCCTCGGGTCCGCACAGACCCCGCGCCCCGCCTGGTCCGTCTGCTCCCGCCTGGGGTCCCTCACCAGGCCCCGCCTCGGCCCCGCCCCCCGGGCCGCCCGCCCCGCCCCCGGCCGTCCTCCGGGCCCCGCCCCCAGGCCTCCGCGGGGCCACCTGCTGCCGGGCCGCTCCCCGCCCCGCCCGACCGCTCGCCTCGCCCGCAGGTCCAGCCGGCTCCCCGCCCCGCGTGCCGCGCGCTCCTCTCGGACCGGGGCTCCGCGGCGCTCATCGTCCTCGGCTTCCTCTCGCTGCCTCCGCTGCTCGTGCTTGCCTCGGCCGCCCGCGCCCGCCTGGCCCGGCGCCTCCGCGCGCTGCTGCCGTCCGCAGCCTGGAGCCCTGGAGCCCGCCGCCGCGCTGGGTGCCGCGACCGTGGGCGAGTGGGACGCCACCCCGACGGGGACGAGCCGCTCTGCGCCTGGGTGTGAGCCCCGGAGGCCTCTCCAGGGCCGAGACTCCCGAGTCCGGGGAGGGCCCCCGGCCTCCGCCCCGCCCCGTGAGAGAGCCCGGGCCTGCGCGCTCCGGGTGTGCGTCCCGGTTCCCGCCTGGAGAGCCGCGGGGCTCCGTGCGCAGCGCGTGGGGCGGCCGCGAGGTGGCGCCAGACGCGCCCGAGCCGAGTTCGCGCTTCCGACGGCCGCCCCGCCGCGCCCCGCCCCGCCCCGCCCCGCCGCGCCCCGCCCCGCCGCGGAGACGCCCGCTGCCGTGTGTCCAGGCGGGCCTCCCGCTCGCTCGCTGTGTCTCCGGCCCCCGGACTCTGTCCTGCGCTGTGGGCAGTTTCTTCGTCTCCTTCCAGTTTCCCTAATTGCTGGGTGAAGTCTAATCTGCCAATTAACACGGTCACTTAATTTCGTCATTTTATTAGCGTATCTAGAGGTTAAACTTGTTTCTTGTTCAAATCTCATCCGCGACCGTCTCTTCACGCACGTTCAACTTTCAGATTCCTGTTTGCTTCGATTCCTGGAGCATTTCCCACGTGGTTACTTTATAACACCTGATGGAAACAATGTCTTACCCTCTGGGGGGGTCCAAACCCGTAGATTGTTCTTTCTGATGACGCTCACTGATGGTGCATCGTTTCTTTGAGCGGTTGCTCCTTTCCCGTGTCCGCCGCACCCGTGAGCATCCTGGACACGTCGCTCCGGGAAGGAGTCCCTCTGCGAGGCGGCCCTGCTCGGTCCTGCGCGGGCTTCGGTAATGGCAGGTGCGCGTCGCCGTCCCTGTGTCGCGGGCCTCCCTGCTGTGCCACCCGTTTCCTTTCATCTTCCCGCGTTTGTTTGTTTATGTGTTCTTAGTGCTTTTAATTTGGGGGGAGCCTTGAAGACATTTACGTACTTGTAAGCCCAGCAGTACATTAAAAATATATTTCTCGGGCGCCTGGGTGGCTCAGTGGGTTAAGCCGCTGCCTTCGGCTGGGGTCATGATCTCAGGGTCCTGGGATGGAGCCCCGCATCAGGCTCTCTGCTCCGCGGGGAGCCTGCTTCCCTCTCTCTCCTGCCTGCCTCTCTGCCAACTTGTGATCTCTGTCTGTCAAATAAATAAATAAATAAATCTTTAAATATATATATATATATATATATATATTTCTTGGGGCACCTGACTGGCTTAAGTCAGCAGCGCGTGTGACTCTGTGTGTGTGTGTGTCTAGAGCTTGTGACTCTTGGTGTCAGGGTTGTGAGTTCATGCCCCAAGTTGGGATGTACAGAATTTTTTTTATAAAGGTATTTGCTTTTATTTATTTGTTTAAAGATTTTATTTATTTGAGAGAAAGAGAGAGAGAGAGCAAGAGAGCGCAAGCTGGAGCCAGCAGAGAGCAGCCAGACGCAGCCCATCCCAGGACCTGAGCCAAAGGCAGATGCTGAACCGACTGAGCCACCCAGACGCCCCCAGATTGTTTTAAGAAAAACTAAAAATGTGTTTCTTGTAATTTGTCCAGAATCTAGGGGTAGCCGAAAGGCCTCTCCAAGGATCTAGCATCTTCTATTGCCGGCAAGGCTCTGTGTGTGAGCAGCAGGATCAGGACTCAGATGTGCCTGAAGATCGGGGCTCAGGGTTCAGGCTCATTCTGTGGCCTCGAGCAGAGCGCGGTGTGTGGCTGGCTCAGATCCCACAGGAGTTCTTGGGGTTTTCCAATTGTCTGCGCCCAGTCAGACAGGAGCCTGGCCCGCTGCCCAGCGCCCAAGGCTAGCTTCCCCTGGTCTGAAGTCGCCTTCCTTCCCCTCCTGCCCGAGGCTGGGCAGGCTCTGGCCAGCCTTCGGAGATGAGGGCTCTCCTGAGGCTCCTCCTGGCCCCCGTATCATCAAAACAACAGCTGGGCCTGGTCGGGGGGAGGCCTTGGTGGGGAACGCAGCTGCCAGAGCCTCAAGGGTTCCTAAGGTGTGTCCCGACTTCCCAGGCCGGCCCCAGGGGCCCTGCATGGCCTCCAGCTGACCCCAGGGAAGAGCTGCCTCAGCCCCAGCTCCTCCCGCACCCACTCACAAAAGGAGCACCTGCGAGGGCCGTGGGTGAGCGGGGAGGAACAGAAGGGGCCAGTGGTCTGCTTATAGAGGCCGGTCGGGAAAGCCGAGGGCTGAGGCACAGGATTACTGCTGGGGCGGGCACAGATCTCTGTTTTGGGCAACAAATGCTTTTTTCCCAGGTGCCCACGCCCCTGACCTGTAGTGTACCTGGTCGTGGGGGTCTCCACAGTGCGTGTGTGTGCGTGTGTGTGCACTGCATGTTTGTGTAGATGTGCACGCCTCCGTCTGTCTGCTTCCCGAACACCCCAGGCAGAGTCATAGTCCCAACCCCACGGATGGGGACGTGAGGCTCTGTCAGGTTCCTTGACCTGCCCCAGGTCATTTATTCATTCAGAGTGTTTCCTGCGATGGGTGCTCAGGCATTGCCCTCAGACCCCGGGGGCAGCGAGCCGGGCTCTGGGAGATTAGGCCAGTTCATTCCCTCTGAGGGCTGAGTTCCTCGCTCCTGCTTCCTGGGCCCCACCCTGACCTCTGTGGAGCTCCCCACCAAGGTGTTGGTACTGGTCTGTCCCTCCCCGGTCTCTATTTACCAATCCAAACTGGACTGGACTGTGCCTGGGGCTGGAGCGGGCTTTGGCGATCAGCTCCCTGTGGCAGAAGTTTCCAGCAGAGGGAACCAAAGCTGGGCTCCCACCTCAGGAGGGGCCCAGCATTCAGGTCTCTCCAGGCTGGAAACTCAGGAGTCTGGATGCCGGCCTTCCTCTCTGCCCCCTCCCACCCCCACCCCGGGCCTCCTCACTGCCCTGACGCACCAGCCAGCTGCCTCCCTAGGGTCTCAGCACTTCCTGCAACCCGGTGTGACATGGCCCCAGCCTTGTCCGGGAAAACAAGTAGACGTGCATCCTGGCAGGCACACGCCTGCTTGTCCCCCAACCAGCTTGGCAGCCCTTGGAGGACAGACAAGTCTGTGTGTCCCCAGAGCAGAATATGGCATCGGCTGGCCCTCGCAGAGACCTGATGGGATGAAGGCAGGCAGGGTGGTACCCGCCCCTCGCCCAGGCTGCCCGCTCTGCTGTTGCCGGCTCTGGGACCACAGTGGGCAGGTCTGGGTTCCTGGGCCATGAGAGGACAGAATCCAGACCCTTGGATGCTGCCCTGTCCCTGACCACTAACAGGCAGGTGGCATCTAAAAGGATGTGTGGGTGTGGCAGCTGGGCGGGGCGAAGGGACCTCTGGGCCCTGCGGCTCTGGGCCCCCCGCCCCCCCCTTCCGTTGTGGGGTGGCTTCTGAGGGCCTCTGGCTTGCCCCGCACCCTGCCTCAGGACCACAGCAGCCCCTCGCCCCCAGTGTGCGTATGTGAGGTACAAACATGTGAAAAACAGGCACAGGGCATCCCACTGGGTAGGGCGGGGACAGACACTGCTCAGGCCCAGAGTGCCCTGGGCTGGGGTCAGAGGCCCCGGGAGCTGCCCTTTTCCCTAGGGTCAACATGGCCACAGTGAGCTGGGGACAAAGGGCCCTTCTTCTCCACAGAGGCCTGGGCTGTGTGGAGGAGGAGTGTTCCCGCGGACCCTGTGGGGGCAGGGCCTTCAGAGAGCCGTGTCCCCAGGGTCCACAGAAGCCCCTCCACCTGCCTGTGGGAAGTGATGCTCTGGGGCTCTCAGCCGGGGCCAAGGCAGGGGCTGGGTGAGCCTAGGGGAGGGAGAGGGAGAGAGAAGGAGGGAGGCCGACTCCTGGCTGCTCTGTCCTTCTCAACCCCCCTGGCCTCCCAGCCTGTCTTTCTTCTGAGAGGAGGTTTCCGGATAATTATATTTGTGCTTCCTCTGGCGTCTGCCTCAAGCCTAGCCCTGACCCCGACTATGACACTCACTCCTGGCTGACCCCCACGCTCCCTGGGAACCCTCCATCTGCCCGAGTCTCCCGCGGGGAAGTGCAGGATGCTGGAATGAGACTTGCCTTGATGCTGGCAGCAGGAAAGCCTCAGGGGCTGGGACTAAAGCCGGCCACACTGCAGGGGGCGGGGGGGCTCTCCCAGGGGTCAGGTGAGAGCTCAGCTCTGTGTGTGAGCAGCAGGGATGACGAGGAGAGCGGAGGAAGAATGTACCGGGGCTGGTGGCCAGCTCAGCCAAGTCTGGGCAGAGGCCCTGGCAGACCAGTCCGAAGACTGGGCCTCTTATCCTTTCTCTGTCTCACGGAGAGGCCGGGGGGAGGAGGGCAGCTGCTTCCTCGAGGGCCTGAGTCACGGCCAAGAAGACCCGCTCAGTTTTTCCAGAAGGGACGGAAACTTCCCTGTCGGCCTGGCAGCACAGGCCGATGTGGGGCTGGGGCCTGCCTGCGACAGGCGTTTGGGGGCCAAGCTGGGGAGCTCCCGCCTTGCCCCAGGGCAGTCCGCCATGGCCCAGGACCCGCCCCTGGCGGGAGGGGGGTGCCCAGTGAGACAGAGGATGAACCAAGAAGTGTTTGCTCACGTTTACCTGGGTGGTTCCACCCCAGGGTCCCCGGGGTTGGCTCTGGGTGGGAGCCCCAGGCTCCAGCTGCTTCTGCTTGGCCATGGCCTCGATTCACTGTCCCCAGCAGCAGCAGCGGCCCCGGTCAGCCTTGTGTGCTTTGGGGGCGGGGGCCAGACAAGGCCCCCATGGGAGGCACACCCTGGACTTCAAGGGCCCAAGCCTGTTGTGCGTGCCTTCCCCCCACCCCCCAACGACAAGGCGCAGGCAGAAGCACCAGGCGGTTTCTGGTCCCAGCAGAGGCCTGAGGTCTGTGGAGCTGAGCCAGCACCACCGTGCCAAGACTCCCTTCGAGGGGGTGGGAGCGGCGGGGACACAGTTCCCGCTTGTTCCTGCCCCGGCTCCTCCAGCCTGGCTGGGCCACTTCCTTTTTTAGGCAAAGTTGGAGCTCCGGCCCGTCTCACAGTGTCTCACCTGCCATAAAGGGAGGAAGGAAAACCATTGAGTCCCATCCGTCCATGCTGCTGAGCGCCCTCCTAGGGAGGGGGGAAGGGAGGGGACATCCTCGCACTGGGGGACCTGTGCCTGCCCAGCTCCACAGAGTAGTGGCAGAAGTAGTGGGAGAAGCCAGTGGTCTTCGTAGTGACAGACCTTGGGGCGCCTGGGGTGCTTAGTGGGTTAAGCATCTGCCTTGGGCTCGGGTCATGATCCCAGGGTCCTGGCATGGAGCTCAGCATGGGCTCCCTGCTCCACGGGGAGCCTGTTTCTCTCCCACTTCCCCTGCTTGTTTTCCCTCTCTGGCTGTCTCTCTCTGTGTCAAATAAATAAATAAAATCTTTAAAAAAAAAGAAAAGAAATGGTGAGAGACCTCATCTGGACCCTCAGCTCCTGCCCAAGGGGAGGCCATCTGCCCTAAGGCCTGAGCAGCCTCAGGATGTTGACTGCCAGTCAGCCACCCCTGTGCTAATGGGTCCCTCCAGAGGGCTTGGGGGCCCGCCCTTGGGCCCGGAGTTGGATCTTGGGTCAAGCCCTGGCCCCTCATTGGGCAGGGTGTACGGGGACAGCACTAGTTCTGGCCCGGCCACACTGGACCGCCTGAACCAGCCACTCCCTGCTCCTACGCCTCTTCCTCCAAGCAGCCAGGCAGGGGTGGGGGAAGCTCCCTCCAGACCCCGCACCCTCCCAGGGCCCCCTTCCCTTTCCAAGTGTCCTGCCCACAACACCTACCCCTCTCAGCCCTGTGGTAGAGGTGAGTCCAGGGCCCCGGCCTTGCGAGGGTGACCTCATGCTCGGTGTCACCCCCGCCCCGTCGCATCCCCCGGGTTTCCCTCGGGCCTGATTTCAGAGACTCCTAGCACGGGGGGGTGGGGACACGGTGGTGGGCTCGGGTGCGAGTCCAGCCCGAGAGCTCCCTGCTCTGCTCCCGGCTGGGGGCAGGGCGCCCTGGGGACCCCGAAGCCTCCCGCCCAGGAAAGAGAGCTGCAGCGTCTGTGTCTGCGCACGCCCACGCGCGTGGGCCGCGGTCGCACCTCCCGGAGCGCTGCGCGTCGCTACCCGCCCGGGTCTCCCCGCGCGCACGCCTCCCGCCTCCCGGAGCCTGTGCGCCTCCGCACGCGGGGTGAGTGTGCACCGGGGGCGGGGCCTCGGGGACGGGGCCTCCCGGGGGCGGGGCCGGGGCCGGCCTGCGCGGCGGCGCGCCCTGCAGTCCCCGAGCGAGCGAGCGGCGAGCGGAGGCCGAGCGCGCCCCTTCCCGCCGCGCGATGCTGCCCTGGACGGCGTTCAGCCTGGCCCTGAGCCTGCGGCTGGCGCTGGCGCGGAGCGGCGCCGAACGTGGTGAGTGAGGCCGGCGGCGGGCTGGGCTCCAGCTCGGGCGGCGCCCCTAACCCCCGCTGCCGCGCGGGGCAGTCTCTTTCCCTTCCGCCGCCGCGGGGTAGGGGCGGCCGCCGCGCACCCCACCCACCTGCGCTGGGCGGACCCAGGTGCCCCCCCGCCCCCCGGCTGCCTGGCGGGCGCCAGATGTTGTGGGGGGCGGGTCTGGAAAGGGAGGAGGAGGTGTCTGTCGGGGAGGGGGTCCCTACCTCAGTTTCCTTCTCCTTGGGATGACGCTTAGTAGAGGGCTGGGGTGGTAAGAGGGCTCGAGTCGCCCCACCGGATTGGGGGAAACAGAGGGATACAGAGGCCGCAAGGCACAGATCAGAACCGAGACACCGCAGCTCCTGTCTGCCCTCTGCGCAGTGGTGGAAGAGGTCCTGTTGCCCCCTGGGGTGCCGGGAGCAAGGGGAAGGGTTTGGAGGGGCTGGTGGGCCCTCGGGCTGCTGCAGCAGGTAACCTGCCTCCTGGGTCCAGAGGAGGGGTGACATCGTCTGCAAGTGGGGTCATGACTCCAGCCGGGCCATGTGGGCTGTGACCATGCCCTGCGCCCCTCATCTGTCCAGCCACTTTGTGCCTCCCAGCCCCAGCAACTAGTCGCTTTACCTGGAGGCCGGGCTATGGGCCTGAATCCAAGCCTGAGGAAACCACCCCTGTGACCCAGGCCTGTCCACCCACACTCCTGGGGGCTGGGCCTGGACCCTCGGCTCCAGCCTGCACAAAGTCGGCTGAGCAAAGGGAGGGTGCAGGGGCTTAGAGGGGGCGGCTCTCCGCAACAGATGAGACCTGAGCCCAGAGAGCACCTTGGGCACATGACCAGGGTGCAGAGCTCGAGCCCACTGAGACTGTGGGCCACTTGTTGGCTCAGGATCCCTCTCCCCCTCCCCCCAGGGGTGCCAGCTTCAGGACCTTTGGGGGTGGGGCTGAGCAGACTTTCAGGGCCTACTTGGGTAAGGACAAGCTCCAGCTTAGGGGAAGCTCAGACCCTGGGGGTTCCGCCCTGGGTGCGGGGCTGTCTGGGGGCCACCACCTGGGGCTGAACCCTCCCCTCTCCCCCAGGCCCCCGAGCATCGGCCCCCCAGGGGGACCTGCTGTTTCTGTTGGACAGCTCGGCCAGCGTGTCTCATTATGAGTTTTCCCGAGTTCGGGAGTTTGTGGGGCAGCTGGTGGGCCTGCTGCCCCTGGGCCCCGGGGCTCTGCGTGCCAGCCTGGTGCATGTGGGCAGCCGCCCGTACACCGAGTTCCCCTTCGGCCAGCACAGCTCAGGTGAGGCTGTCCAGGACGCCATCCGTGCCGCAGCCCAGCGCATGGGCGACACCAACACGGGCCTGGCGCTGGCGTACGCCAAGGAGCAGCTCTTTGCAGAGGTGGCGGGGGCCCGGCCAGGGGTGCCCAAGGTGCTGGTGTGGGTGACAGACGGCGGATCCAGCGACCCCGTGGGACCCCCCATGCAGGAGCTGAAGGACCTGGGTGTCACTGTCTTCATCGTCAGCACCGGCCGCGGTAACCTCCTGGAACTGTCAGCTGCCGCCTCGGCGCCCCCCGAGAAGCACCTACACTTTGTGGATGTGGACGACCTGCACATCATTGCCCAGGAGCTGAGGGCATCCGTTCTGGGTAGGTAGCCAAGGAGCCCCGGAAGAGGTGCAGGGAGAGGGACTCCAGGGCCTGGAGCAGGGGCCAGGGGCTTGGGCCGGTGGCACTTCGTGGGGGGCGGTCAGCAGGGAGGCAACTCACAAGGCTGCTCTCTGCATCTTCCAGGGACACGGTCAGGCTGTGCGCCCTGTAGGCCGCACTGCCTGGGGCTCCAGCGGGCAGAGGGTCAGGCCTGAGTAGACACATGCGGGGGCCTTCTCTGCTGACGCTGACGGGCCCACCCCAGGGTGGAGGGCCTAGAGGGGCCGAGCGACCAAGGGGCTGCATGTGGTGGGATGGGGTTCAATGGAGAGGAAGAGGGAGGCCCAAGCCTGAGGACTGTGCCAATGGACACCTCAGGCTCCTGTACGTGCCCGCGGGCAAGAGAGCTGGGTCGGGATGGGCCAGGGTTGCACAGAGCGCCGGCCGGTCACCCTAGGGGGGAGGATAGTCACGGAGTGACTTGGCGCCAGTGGTGGTCTGGGGACATGCTAGGGAGGAGGCTGGACCAGGGAGGGCCCACTGAGGGCTAGCGGCTCCCCACCAACCTCCTTACAGACCACCTCCACCTCTGCACCCGCCACCCAGCCAAACCTCACCGCAGGAGGGGCTGGAGTGAAGGGCCTGATTCCTGGCTCAGCTGGCTCTATCCACTGAAAAATGCCACTAACCCAGGATTCTTCCTGAGCCTCCGCCTATGGGCTAATCATCCACCAAACACTGAAAGGGGTTGGACTGAGGATTGCAGGAGGCAGAGGGTCCTTTCAGAGTTTCTCCCAGGGATACCTGGGCTCTGGTGGCCCCTGAGTCAGCCACTGTGACTGAGTCTGGAGGGGACAGTAGGAGGAAAAGCAAGCAGCTGGACAGGAAGAACCCAAGGCTGCAGGGCAATGAGGCAGTGGGGCGGGGGCTCCTGGGGTGGCGTGGGGTCTGAATTTGGAGGATGGGCGGGAGAATGAGTGCTGGGCTGACCGCTGGAGCACCTGACGTTAAATGAGGAAGCATGAGGACCCCAATGGGCACAACTCTGCCCAGATATTTATCAACCTTACCTGCTTGCATGGTCGCTCAGATGGCCATGTGGTGTCACAGGCTCAGGAGTAATGCACATTTGGGGGTCCCACTCTGGAGACCCCCTCCTAGAAACCTGAGGCAGGTGGTATTCTGACCGCTCGCTCAGCTTCTGTTGGAGTTGTCACGTCGTCCCCCCTAGGGGTGTCCCCCCACCCGTGGCCTCTCATCTTCTGGCTGTCCCAGGGGTGCCCCTTTGCGTGGACTGTCCAGAGCAGACCCCACACTCTGTGCTGGCCACTGGGGCCCGGGAAGGGGGCTGGCCCTCTGTTCTCAAACACCACCTTTGAGGGGCCCTGTTTAGGCCACTGGAGTGGTGGGAAGTGGCCACGACGGCTCCTCACCTGCGGGGGTTTGCCGCTGAGCGCCTGATGGAGTCCCAGGTTCGCAGCCCAGCCCTGTCACTGGGTCGTGTATCATTAGCACGGCTGCGGTGGCGGAGCCTGGGCTGTCCCCCGCATCTCCCTGTCCCGTCCGCCCTGAGTCAGCCGTCAGGGCCCCAGGCCGGGCGAGAGGAGACTGACGCCCTGCACCACCCGCAGACGCGATGCGGCCACAGCAGCTCCGCGCCTCTGAGGTCACGTCCAGCGGCTTCCGCCTGGCCTGGCCGCCCCTGCTGACCGCCGACTCCGGCTACTACGTGTTGGAGCTGGCGCCCAGCGCTGACCCGGGGACCGTGCGTCGCCAACAGCTGCCGGGGAACGCCACGGGCTGGGCCTGGACCCACCTCGACCCCGACACCGACTACGAGGTGGCGCTGGTGCCCGAGTCCAACGTGCACCTCGTGAGGCCGCAGCACCTGCGGGTGCACACGCTGCCGGGGGAGCGGGGCGCGGGGGGCGGGGCCGCGGGGCGGGGCCAGGACGAGATCCCGCCCCCGCCGCCCCCGGAGGAGGCCGGGCCGGAGCGCATCGTCGTCTCGCACGCCCGGCCGCGCAGCCTGCGCGTGAGCTGGGCCCCGGCGCTGGGCCCGGCCGCGGTGCTCGGCTACCACGTGCAGTACGGGCCGCTGCCGGGGGGCGCGGCGCAGCGCGTGGAGGTGCCCGCGGGCCGCAACGGCACGACGCTGCAGGGGCTGGCGCCGGGCACCGCCTACCTGGTGACCGTGACGGCCGCCTTCCGCTCCGGCCGCGAGAGGGCGCTGTCGGCCAAGGCCTGCACCCCCGACGGCCCGCGCGGCCGCGCCCCGCACCCCCAGACGCCGTGAGCCGGAGCCGGCCGCCCCGCCCGCCGGAGGGCCCCCCGCCGCCGCCCCCGCGCGGCGGGGCAGCGCGCGCCGCCGCAACCTGGGCCTGGCCCCGCGGCGCCGGCGCCCGGACCCCCGCACCCCCAGCCCCGATCTCCGCCGGCTCGGGCGTCGGCCTTCCAGGACGGGGGCCTCGCCTGGCTCCCCAGCCTGACCCTGGGGATCCCCTTGCCATCGCGACCCCTGCCCTGCCCGGGCCCGGAGCTGGGCGCGCGGTGCTGTCCTCGGGGCAGGAGTTAGCCGGAAGGTGGGAAGGGGCCTGGGGCGGGCTGAGAACATCAGACGCAGGACTGGCCTCGAGCCCAGGACAGGAGGCGGCCGGGCGGAGCGGCCGGACCTGTCGCTTGCGAAGGGCCAGTCCCTCTGGGGGAAGGGCGGGCATCGGCTTGAGCGGGCTTGGTCCAGTCCGCCCCTCCGAGTCCCTGCGGCCACTCGGGTCCTAGATGTTGGTAGAAGGCGGTTGGGGAAGGGCAGGACCTGGCTCTGGCTGGGTTCCAAAGGCTTTCCGGAGGCGACAGGATCTGGAGAAGGGCAGGGAGTTGTGGCGGCAGGTAGATGGTGCGGTCAGCAGCTGGGTGAGCAGAAAGCTGGGCTTTACCAGGGCCTTCGGTTGGCCTGCGGGGTAGTGCTGGGGACAGTAGGCTGGGGACGGTGGCCCTGCCTTCCTGCCCAGGACCCCGCTGGGTCCCCCTGCAGCCACAGAGATGCCGACTGCACCTTCCGGAAGGAGCAGGACCCTGCAAGCCCCAAGGCTAGCCCATGCACAGGGTGGTACGTCTGGGTGGGGAGCTTCCATGCCTGGGCGGGGACAAACAAGGGTCCCCCGGGGGGGTCACCCCAGCGATTCTCTCTACAGCATCTTCTGACCCCACCTGCTGTCACTGCTACTTTACTGGGGCCACCAGACACGTCATAAGGGCAGCACCCACTGTCCCCCAGCCCCACCAAGGCGTGTAGTCCTGTCTTCTCCAACTCCGTGCTCACACTGCCTCTTCCCCACTAACACCCCAGACTTTGAAGTACATAAACTAGTTGTAAACTGAGCTCTGCGATCTCCTTGGAGTGCTTTACGCCGTCCGAACACTCCAGCCCTCTAAGAGCTCCAGACCGAAGGCCCGTGTTTGGTGGCTGGTGCTGGGGAAGAGGAGGGGAGCAGAGCCCCCCCCACCATGCGGAGGCTGGGAGCACCCTGACATCCGCACCTCCTCCTCAGAGGGCCGTGGGCATTTCCACAGGCCGACCCCGCGGTTTGGAGCACTGTGGCCGAAGGCAGGAGCAGGACCGGGCTATGCCCGGTGGTTCCCACCGCAGCTTTCAGACCAAGGGTGGGGCTGTGGCATCCTCTGCTGGCAAGACCACTCCCTCAGCAGCCGTTTGACGGGTTTCCCAAAAACCCCGCGTTGAGAGAGGTGGTCTCGGAGTCCTTGACGGCGTTCTCGGTTTGCCCACTCGGGCTTGGTGGGCATGGGTTTGGAGGCCGACTTCAGTTGGGCTGGACTGCCACCATTTCTCGAGGACCAGACTCCCAGGAATCACATGGCTCGCTAAGCACCCAGGGCCTGCAGCACACACTGGTCCGTGTACTGAACGTTCGTGGGGGCCGGCGATGCACGAGCCCACGGTGTGCCTATGTAACTGTGGCATGGGGGACAAAGGGCTCCTGCCCCTCCTGTGTGGCCGGGGCCGGGGCCGGCAGGGCAGGCAGGGGTGAAGGTGGTGGGTCCAGGGCACCCCGGTAGTGGCAGGCCAGGCCAGACTTGGTCAGAGGGTAGGGAAGCACTGCTGACTGGGTGTTGGGTTTCTCCTACATGTCCCATCAACCCCTGGCGGGTTCAGGCCCAGGGAAGCCAAGCGGCACTGTGTGGTCCATGTACCACTGCAGTCTCCGGCTTATACCCTGACCAGTGGTTAGCAGGCTGCACAGTCGGCTGACCCCTCCCAAGGCTGATGGATGTGAACAACAGAGTCTTAGGCAGTGTTGACCAGAGAGGGAACCCTTCCCCAGGCCTGATCAGAACACCCCATATGCAGGCCAGGGTGCCCCGCCCTGATGCCCTGGATACCTGTAGGTCCAAGCCCACTGGGCCCCTGGAAAGTTTCCCCTTCCACACTGAGCCCCCTGGTCCAGCCTGCAGAGTGGTGTGCAGGCGACAAGAGAAACAAGAATACTGGCACTTGCTTTCCTAACGGCTGTCATGCCCTTGAGACAGATGGGCTCCTCCCCCAAACATGCCTGCAACCCCAAGCAAGGGCAGAGTGGCCAAAGACACAGACCCTGCTTCCCAGGAGACGCTCCAGCTTCAGCCATCACTGCTGGATGCTGAGGGCAGGGAAAGGAGCCCTCACTTCCACGCCAACGAATGTCTCTTCTGGAAGCCCTTACCTTGGAAGCGCTGCCCTTTGCACCGTTCTAGGCAACTTTTTAAGATTTTTACTTATTTATTTGACAGAGATCACAAGTAGGCAGAGAGGCAGACAGAGAGGGGGAAGCAGTTTCCCCCACTGAGCAGAGAGTCCAATGCCGGGCTCGATCCTAAGACCCCAAGACCATGACCTGAGCCGAAGGCAGAGGCTCAACCCACTGAGCCACCCTGGTGCCCCTAATTTTTTTTAAAAAATATTTTATTTATTTATTTGACACAGAGAGAGAGAGATCACAAGTAGAGCAGCAGGCAGAGAGAGAGGGGGAAGCAGGCTCCCTGCAGAGCAGGGAGCCCGATGTGGGGCTCGATCCCAGGACCCTGATACCATGACCCAAGCCGAAGGCAGCGGCTTAACCCACTGAGCCACCCAGGTGCCCTAATTTTTTTTTTATAAGTTTTTTTCTTTGTTTGAGAGAGAGAGTGAGAGAGCACGTGCACAGGGTGGGGAGAGGCAGAGGGAGAATCTCCAGCAGATTCCACACTGAGCACAGAGCCAGATGGGGGGCTCCATCCCATGACCCTGAGGTCACGACCTGAGCCAAAATCCAGAGTCAGACCCTCAAATGACTGAGCCACCCATGCAACTCTTAAAGGTTGGTAAGTCTGGGCCATGTCTGGGAACAACCTCCAGGAAACAGTTTTGTCCTGGTGTCCCCCCACACCCCTGCTGTCTCCCCGATCTACTAGGTCCAGCCAAGGCTGCCACCTGCAGGGACAAATCCATGTCACTTTGTGTGCCGTGACACACGGAACTATGAGCCTTTGACGCAGGTGCGAAAATCAGAATGGGCTGTGCTCTGGTTACTTCCGGTCAGACAAGAAAAGCAAGACGGTGTATCGCGCCGCAGCCAAGGGCCCACTCCCAGCCCCTCTCGGAGAACGCATCTTCCTCAGTGGCCATGGCTTCTGACGCCTTTGCTCCCAAGGTCTGTCCAGACGGTGTATCTGCCCCTGCTTCTGTTGTGAGAAGGGCAGGCCAGTGGTCACAGTGCGTCTCCTGCCGGCAGGGTGGGGGCCTGTGCTAAGGACCCCTCACGCCAGGTGCCCGTGGGGATGTCCTGGCTGTGCAGACCTTCTGCAAGGTGGATGCACAGGGGGAGAAGACAGCCGGCCAGGGCATCTGAGTAGGCGACTGCTTACCTAAAAGCATACCGTACTCGGGAAGACAGAGTGGAGGCGCAGAGCCCTGGGCTCAGTCCTGAGTCACTCTCCAGACCGGGGCCCAAGGCAGCGCATCTGAGGACTCAGCACTATGACCCCTCATGCCCTCTTCTGACCCTCTGGAAGCCCACGGAAGAGCTGCAGGAGCCCGGTGGTCTGGGAGCCCTGCTTTGGTGGCGAGCATGGGACCAGCAGCCCGCGGCCCTTCTGGGGGCTCAGTCCTGGGAGGGCCGGCCGGGCAGCCTCTCTTTTGGCAGGATTGGAGTCTGTCCCATGAGGGTGGACGTGGGGTGTATGTGGGTTTGGGCGACTGTGAGCGACACCAGAACCAGCAGGTCCTTTTGGAAGCTGGAGAGAAAGAACAGAAAAGGGACCAGCATTTCCTCTTCTTAATCCAGCGCAGCCCTGCGGGGGGTGCTTTGGGAGGTCTAATTTGTGGCTAATCCATAAAAACCTGGAAGGCCACTGGTGAGGGGGAGGAGTGGCATCTGGCTGGGAAACTCATTTGGCTTTCTCTTGAGGATGAAAGATCACAGAATTATCTGTGACCCCCCCCCCATTTTTACTCAGGCTTAAAGCTGTTTTCAGTGTAGTGGGGACAACGCCATATAATTCTGGGACCTCGACCAATCCCATCAAGAAAAGAGTAAAGGGGCAACTTGGATGCTGGCCCCAGAAGCGAACGTTGCCAGCTCCGGGCACTGCGGGTTCTAGAGCCATGCTGGCTCTCTGCCAGCCTTCTCTCCCTCCGCCCCAAGCCGGCCGGCCTGGCCCTGTGTCCCGGAACCAGGCACGTGGCCCTCGCAGGTGCCCCCAGCCAGGACCCCTCCTGCAGCAAGGGCGCTCTCCTGGGGGAGCGGGGCTGAGGCTGCCCTGCGTCTCCACGCTTCTGGGGTTGGGTCGGCCTCCGTCGCGCTGGGAGCCGGATCGCACGAGCAGGGACCGCTGGGGTCTGCGGAGATACGTGGGAGGAGGCCGAGGAGAGCTCGACCTCCAGCCGGAGCGTGAACCTCCTGAGGCTGCGGGACACTGGCAGGGACCGCGGGGCCCGCCTCCGAACGTCCCATTCAGCGCCCGCTCTGTGTGCGAGCGCCCAGACCCACCGAGCTTGGCCTCCAGCCTCCGGGGACCCCGCATCCCCGCGCCCGGCCGGGTGCATGCTCTCCTCCGGCGGCCGCTCCCTCCGTCGGGGCCGCGCGTACCAAGGGCCCCGCCTCGGCTCCCCGGCACCCGCTCCTCCGTCCGCCTCGTGGGGATGCTGCGGGAGCCCGCCGCGCGCGGACACAGAACCGACGTCAACCAGGCGCACACGCACCCAGCCCGTCGAGTTTGTCCCGGATCGGTCCCCGTAATGAGGCGCTTCGGCCCGCCCCTCGACGGCCCGCCCCCAGAGCAAGTTCAGGCGGTCCGGGCGAGGACGCCGGTGACGTCACGTCACCCACGGCCAATCGGAAGGCCGCACGGTTCGCGTGCTTAACGCGCTTCCGTCGCCCGGGAGGAAGAGGCGTTGTTGCGCCTGCGCGGGACCTCTGACCGCCGGCTCGCGGCGCGTGGAGGCTGCTCGGCTCCTCGCGCTTCAGCTCGGCTTCGGCTCCCCGCGGCAACAGCGGCGCGTGGCCGTCTCGCGCCATGTCGTGGCTCTTCGGGATCAAGGGCCCCAAGGGCGAAGGCGCGGGGCCGCCGCTGTCTCTGCCGCCCGCTCAGCCTGGGGCGGAGGGCGGCGGGGACCGCGGCGCGGGGGATCGGCAGGCGCCCAAGGACAAATGGAGCAACTTTGACCCCACGGGCCTGGAGCGCGCAGCCAAGGCGGCGCGAGAGCTGGAGCATTCGCGTGAGTGCGGCGGCGAGGGTGGGGGCCGGGCTGGGGTGGGGGCCCGGGGAGCTCGGGGCTCTTCCCCGGAGAGCCGGTCCACCGAGCCCCCGGGCATGCCCGGTCCTGGGGCGCATTGGGCTCCCTGGCCATCCGAGTGGTAGGCGGCTGGCGGCAGTCCCACTTGCCCGGCGAGGAAACCGGCCTACGGGAATAAACCTGGCCGGAGCCACCGTGCGTGCGGGGACGCGGGGTATCGATACCGGCAGTCCTGGCGCCTTCCGCGCGTCCTCCAGCAAGGAAGCTGGTGCAGACGGAACTTTCGGAGGTCACAGGCAGCAGGTGCCGGGGCTGGAGCCTGGGCTTCGGTGACTGTCGCGGAGGGTCGCGGAGGGGAGCTCCTCGCGCCTGCTGCTGCCTCCTCGTGGCCAGAGCCTTGGCCAGATCCGGTCCGCGTGTGGGGCGGGTAACAGCCCTCCGCTTGGGCAGGGAAGTACGGTCGAGGGCCGTTGGCTTCGTGGAAAATAAAGCAGACTTGTGCTTGTTACTGGAAAGCAGGAGCGTTCACATGGGAGGGGTCTGTAGTGCAACGCAGGTCAGTATGGCCCGGCCTCTCCCGCTAGCCTTCCTGACTCAGGGCCCTCAAGGCACGGTCATCGGCTGGACCTTCACTAAGCCTGCATCCTTTCCTCCCAACTTCCTTTGCTCCTGTTGCCTTAATGACTTGTCTTAGGACGCAGTCGGAGTGTTTGAGAACCTGGGATGTAAAAGACACTGAATAAATACCGATTGAAAGAATACGGTTGTTCTCAAATTATTGCTTGAGCAGAGATGCCCGTTTTTCAGAGGCCGTGTGAAGACGCCGTGTTATAAACAGGTGTAAGGGAGAGTCTATCTGTTTAAGGACAGAGAGGCCTGACACTTTGTGGTTCAGTCCCTGCCCTTCCCCAGGGGACTGGGAACATTCTGGTGCAAGGATGCCTGGCTCTCAGGTCCCCTGGGGACATTAAATAAAAACATTTGGATATTTGGGCCTGGGCTTAGGACGGCCTGTTTCCTTAGGCATGCCTGGATAATTTCAGTTATGAGGTTGGGCTGGGCATCAGGGCTCCTCGGATGATGACAGATTTTTGACATGTGATCCAGTTTCTTGTTAACGCCTTGGAGGGAGGCACCTTTCTGCCCCAGCTCCTGTGACATTTTATCCACTCAGTCCTGCAGAGAATTTCAGAGTTTTCCCACTTGTGGAAGCTGAATCATACTGTCCCCAAACCCTTGCAGTTATAGGGGCCTTTATGAATAGCCTTGAGTGTGCCTGCGGGGAGGCAGGTCAGGGACCTCTCTTCCTCATCTGGTCATGCCTCTGAGCAGCTGCCACGTCTCTGGGACCAGCTGCCCGAGAGCTCCTCCCCCAGAATATTCTCCAGCTGAGTCCCCAGGGGACACTGTAGAGGAGGTATGGTCCCCTCTCAGTTTCTACATCTAGTGGTGTTTGTTTTTTTGTTTTTTTTTTAAGGTATGATTTATTTATTTGACAGAGCAAGAGAGCACAAGCAGGGAGAGCAGCAGAGGGAGAGGGGAAGCAGGCTGCACATGGAGCCGAGAGCCCGATGCGGGGCTCGATCCCAGGACCCTGGGATCATGACCCGAGCTGAAGGCAGAGGCCCCAATACACTGAGCCACCCAGGCGCCCCCTTTTTTTACTTTTTAAGTCATGTCTACCCCCAACTTAGGGTTCAAACTTAAAACCCCAAGATCAGGAGTCGCATGCTCTCCTACTGAGCCAGCCAGGCGTCCCTCTACTTCAGTCTGTTCCTGTGAGCCTTCCTGGCCTAACTGCTGGTCAGTGGGAGAGGTTTTTGCCCTGGTGTACCACCCTCTTTCTGTCCCCAAGCCATTATTCCCAGGGTGCCTCTTGCCTCTGCTCAATAGCCATTCTCCGGGGCCACCTGGGTTAAGCGTCTGCCTTCGGCCCAGGTCATGATATCAGGGTCCTGGGATCGAGCCCCGCATGGGGCTCTCTGCTCAGTGGGGAGTCTGCTTCCTCCTCTCTCTCTGCCTGCTTCTCTGCCTACTTGTGATCTTTGTCTGTCAAATAAATAAAGTCTTGAAAAAGAAAAGTAGTCGCTCTCCAAAACCTGTCTTTTCGGTACCCCCAGCTCACAGGCAGCATTGCCTTCCCGGCTGGGCTGAGCCTGTCCGTTGACCTCACTGCTCTCTCCAAGCAAACCGAGAAGCCGTCAGCAGCTCCTTGTAGCATGACTACCTGCTCTGTCCTTTGGGCCCAGCCTGACGCTCCCTCATCCCCTAGGCCTCTAGGCCTTCCTTGGAGGCCAGAGAAGCACATTTGGCCTTGAGATCTCTGAGTGCTCCAGTCCGCGTGCCTGTCCGCTCCACGAACCTGGGTGTGTACAAGAGCCCCTTGCCTGCAGGAGGCGCTACGGGGACGCTTAGGACGGCGCAGCTCCTTTCACGGGATGATCTCGAGGTGGTGGTAAATGGTCATTGGTAGTGTGAGGTCGGAGCTTGGGACGAGCCGGGCGTGTGCCAAGCCTTGGCCGAGGTCCTTGCTCTCCCCTTTCCCTCTTTCGAGGGGCAGTGGCTGGGGGATCCCGGATTGCCCTGTCTGCAGGTGAGGTTAGCCTGGCTGGCCAAAGGTCATGCCGGGAGTGAAAAGGGCTGCCGGACCTGGTCTCTGCGTTGTTGGCCTGAGGCGCCCACGTTCCTGTCGCTGCAGCAGGGTGAGCACTGTTGTGCCCTCACGCACTCCTGCTCAGATATTTACGTTCACGGGTCGCTGTGGTCTGTTCGAGGTTTGGCTTTGTGGCTTCCGATTTTATGGTGCAGGATATAGGACCCCGGTGCCTTTGTGCTGCCTCTCCTCAGGGGCGGGTCCCCCAGGGTCCCGCGCCTCCGATCACCAGACACCCAGGGAAGAGCCTTGCAGTGGAGGGTGGGAGGCTGTGTCAGCCCGACCCGGACTGGCTCGGAAGGTCCTTCCCAGGCGCAGGCACCATGTTCTCGTCGCCCGCCAGGGACCCTCCAAACAGGCAGCTTCCACCACGTCCACGTCCGCCTGTGCGGGCGCTGACAGCCCTGTGCACCGATCTGCTCAAGTTCTGGTGCGTGCGCTGCCGCTTGGGGGTGGTGGGCACCGGGGTCTGCAGCATACTTCAGAGGCTTCATAAACCAGGTTGTGGGTCTGGGGAGGAAGGGTAGATGCTCGGTACACAAAGGGAGAAAACCAGGTGCATTGTTTTGTCAGGGAGCTGGGTTCCCAGGGGTTCCCAGTTCCGCACTGTCGTATAGTAGAACGTTTGTTATGGTAAAGTCTCACGTATGGGAGAATTGTGTCCTCACCGAAATATTTGAGAAGCCAGGTGCAGGGGCTTTTTGGTTCAGAGAGGACCAGAATTGAGGTTTTTCCCAGAATACCCAATATCGATGGATGCGAATTGTACCTTAGGAATAAAATACACAGAGAAGGGACGCCTGGAGGGCTGAGGTCATGATCCCAGGGTCTTGGGATCGAGTCCCACATTGGGCTGCGGGCTGCTCCCCCTGCTTGGGCGCCTGCTCTCTCTCTGTTGACAAATAAATAAAACCTTAAAAAAAAATACACGCAGAAGACACTGATACCGTATGTGTTCCCGAGGTCTGTGAAGAGCCTTCACTCTGCGCGTTGCCTTATTTGTAACGTGACTGTTTACTTCCTGTTGCTCGTGCTACGTGCACCTGTTCCGTATCGGGTTAATAACGATGGGTGTTGGAGACTTGGGAGAAACCACCTACCGGGAAAACCGAGACACCTCGCCCCAGGCTGCTTTTTTATCTAACCGGGATGTGACTGTCCGGTTGACCCTCCTCTCAGCTGCGTGGGGCAGCCTTGCTGATAACCCTCCAGGCCGCAACAGCTGGTGGGGCGCGAGGCCTCGCATGCAGGGCGTTCTGGGGGGGGGAGCGGACACAGCAGATGAGAAGGGGGCAGTGGCTTGGAGGGTGGGGAGTCACCAAGCAAGACCACGGGAGTGAGGTGGGCACAGGCCGTTGCGGTTGAGGTGAGCTGCAGCTGCGGTCTCCCTGCAACCCCTCCCACCCCACCCCCACCCCCCCCCACCCCCCTCCCGCCCCCCCCCCACCCCCCCAGCACACAGGGACGCGCGCCTGGTGTGCCGGCGTCCTGACACCCACTCTGTCCCTCTCCCCGCCAGGACACGCCAAGGAGGCCCTGAGTCTGGCGCAGATGCAGGAGCAGACGCTGCAGCTGGAGCAGCAGTCCAAGCTCAAGGTGAGCCGCCGGGGCGTGGGGGGGGGGGGGGCTCACCCTGTGGCGCAGGGAGGGCCTGGCAGGAGAACGTGCAGGTGGGCGGTGGGCCCCGGCAGGCTTCCTCGGGCCTCTCCCTTCTTGGATTGGCCTTTGTGCTTCTGTTTGAGAGGGAAACAGGAAGAGGCCAAAGGCGCGCTGGGTTTGTGGCCCGGATGCTTGCTGTAGCCCCACCTGGAAGGGCTGCTGTGGGATGACCGTCTGGTCTCTCGGAGGCACGTTCTCACCTGGTCTGTCTGCATTTGGCGGGACCTTTAGCCGGGCACGCAGCAAGCCTAGGAAAGGCACAGGCTCTGGCCTGCATTGTTGGCTGTTGTCAAGCGTAGTCCAGAAGCGGGCATGGGACCTAAGCCATGGAGACAGCGTGGGGAAGGGAGTGACAGACATCCCAGCAGGTGTCCTGGATGCCCTTGCTTCTTTGGGGCCCAGCCTATCCGTTCTCCTGGCACTTCACTGCCCGTGGGACTGGGTGGTCCTGGGCCACGGTGCCCATGCGGCTGGGAGCCGACGGGCGTGCGGGGTGCCGGTCTAGGCCGTGTTTTCTGGGCGCCTCTCCTGCTCCTGTCCAGCCCCTTTGGAGCCCACACAGGAGAGGGTTGTTGAGGCACTGAGCCCCGAGCTCCGCGTCCTGAGAGGGAGGCCGCGGCAGCTCGGGGCTTGCAGCCGCTGGCATTCCGTAGGAGTACGAGGCCGCCGTGGAGCAGCTGAAGAGCGAGCAGATCCGCGTGCAGGCCGAAGAGAGGAGGAAGACTCTGAGCGAGGAGACGCGGCAGCACCAGGCCGTAAGGACCGCAGGGCCACACAGACACAGGGTGACCGGGGTGGAGTGCTGCTGGGGCACGCCATGGCCCGCAAATTCAGCCTGGGTCTGTCGCCCATCGAGGCTCTGGGAGACCGTTGCAAACCTCGGAAGCCCATGCATCGGCCCGTGCTGAGCGTGATGGGAGCACACGCGGCCCCAGCGTGTGTGCTCGCTCGCAGCAGGTAGGGGTGGTGGCTTAGCCCAGGGCCCAGCACCCAGGAAAGTCTGGATTCAGGTGTTGGTTTCAGGCTGTCCACCAGCTTTTCCGGCTGAGCCGTATTCACGCTGCCCTCTTCCTCCCTAGAGGGCCCAGTACCAAGACAAGCTGGCCCGGCAGCGCTACGAGGACCAGCTGAAGCAGCAGGTGAGCCACCTCCATCCGTGCCAAGGGCCCGGCATGTTCTGGGGCCGCTGGTGGGCCGGAATTAGCGCTGTTTTAACAGCAGTAGGTGCTGGGTCCCAGGGACGCACACGCACAGGAGACACGGGCCTCCGGGCTGGCAGCGGGGAGGCTGTTCTCGGTGAGAACCTGGGAACCCAGCCGTGACAAGGTCATGGCAGGGGTGGTTTCCAAATGCTGGTACCTGTTAGGGCGTCACAAGGAAACTCAGCCTTCAAAAAGAAAGAAATCTTCCCGTTGGCTACGGTTTGGATGGAGCTAGGGTATATAATGTTACGCAAAAAAAGTCGGTCAGAGCGAGACAACCTGATTTCGTTCATATGTGGAATTTTTTTTTTTAAAGATTTTATTTATTTATTTGACAGACAGAGATCACAAGCAGGCAGAGAGGCAGGCAGAGAGAGAAGGGGGAAGCAGGCTCCCTGCCGAGCAGAGAGCCCGATGCGGGGCTCGATCCCAGGACCCTGAGATCACGACCTGAGCCTAAGGCAGAGACTAACCCACTGAGCCACCCAGACGCCCCTCATATGTGGAACTTAAGAAACAAAACTGACGAACATAGGGGAAGGGTGAAGAGCAAAGGAGGGAAGGAAACAAACCATAAGAGGCTCCTAATGATGGGAACAAACTGTGGGTGCTTGGCGGGGGAGGGGTGGGATGGGCAATGGGGATGAAGGAGGCACTTGTGGGGGCGCCTGGGTAGCTCAGTCGTTAAGCGTCTGCCTTCGGCTCAGGTCATGATCCCAGGGTCCTGGGATCGAGCCCCGCATCGGGCTCCCCGCTCTGTGGGAGGCTGCTTCTCCCTCTCCCACTCCCCCTGCTTGTGTTCCCTCTCTTGCTTTCTCTGTCAAATAAATAAATAAAATATTAAAATTTTTTTTTTTCCCTAAAAGTAAATTTCACTGGGAAAGACCGTGTTCTGAGGACAGCTGTTTGTCTGGCCTAGGGTGCCCGGAGGCCTGGCCTCTGGCGGACCTGTGCTAGAGGCGAGGGCTCCTGCACCACCCCAGCCCCACGCACACGTGCACCTGCCCTCCGTGGGGCTCAGACCTGCCTCTGAGGCCCGTGGAGTGTGTAGGCCGCGGGCCGTCATGCCCAGGGAGGTTTGCAGACCCCGGGGCAGCAAAAGTGTCTCCACAGGCGGGGGCAGCTCAGCTCTTAGGTTGATTCCTGATCGTTTTTGTCATTTAAGAGTTTACTTACTTATTTTAAGGGGAGAGAGTGAGTGCCTGAGCAGGGGGTGGGGAGGCAGAGGGAGGAGGAGAAAGACAGGCAGGCTCCCTGCTGAGCACAGAGCCCGATGCAGGGCTCCATCCCATGATCCTGAGATCATGACCTGAGCCAAAACCAAGCTCAACCGATTGAGCTAGCCAGGCGCCCCAGATCAGTTTCCTAGTTTTGATAGTTTTCCCTTTTCCCTGTGGCTTCTTCTCAGCAACTTCTCAATGAGGAGAGTTTACGGAAGCAGGAAGAGTCGGTGCAGAAGCAGGAGGCCATGCGGCGAGGTAGAGTTGGGCTTGTGGGGGCTGCGTCCTCGGAGCTGCCCTAAGCTGGAGAGCGGCTGCTGGGGAACGCAGCCTGTGAGCAGGCACGTGCATCCCCAAGCAACACTGCAAGACTCTCGATAGGGCCTCCTAGGGGCTCTCCTTTCTCTGCCTGGGACCGCAGAGCAGAAGCCAGGCAAGCCGGGCATCCCCCGGCGACTGACAGGCGTCGCCTCCCTCCTGGGAGGATGGCTGCCTGGGCCTCACTGGGAGGATTAGGGGGCCACGGGCTGAACACCCTCTCCCTGCCCTTTCCCTGGGCAGCCACCGTGGAGCGGGAGATGGAACTGCGGCGCAAGAACGAAATGCTGCGTGTGGAGGCAGAGGCCCGGGCCCGGGCCAAGGCCGAGCGGGAGAACGCGGACATTATTCGTGAGCAGATCCGCCTGAAGGCTGCCGAGCACCGCCAGACCATCCTGGAGTCCATCAGGTGAGTCACAGGCCCCAGAGGCCCCTGGCGGAGCCCTCTGTCATCCGGCCTTGCACCTGGGCCAGGAGGCCCGCGGTTGGTACATCGGTGGGAGGCGGCCTCTCAGCAGGTCTTTCGTGTGCTGACCTTCCGGGCTGACCTTTATCGCCCTTGCCCTCTTCTCCAGCCAGGGGCCTAGCTCCCTAGTCACATAGCTGCTTCCTCTACAGGACAGCGGGCGCCCTGTTTGGTGAAGGATTCCATGCCTTTGTGACAGACTGGGACAAAGTGACAGCTACGGTAAGCGCCCCTGCCGCGTCTTCCTGCTTGTGGCCTGTGTCGCAGTCACTGCTGGGTCGCGTCCCCGCCTCCTCCCAGCAGCAAAAGGGGCCTGGCACCCGACTGGGGGACGCGCCCGACTGGGGGACGCGCCCGACGGGGGGAGGCCAGGCAGGGCCAAGGTGTGAGCCTTTGCTGCTGCCCTTCCCGTGAAAACAGGACGTGGTGCAGCCCCGGGGTGTGGGGCACGGCCAGCCCTTTGCTGTGGGCGTTGGGGTTAGGCTTTTTCGCCTTTGGCCTACAGGATGTGGGAAGATCTAGAAGCTAGACCTGAAGCCGGAGCTCCAGTTCCCTCTTCCTTAGAAGCGCTGCCCTTTGGAAAGCGTAACTGGAAATTTGCCCAGCAGCCTCAAGGGTGGGGCCCAGCTAGAGCTCCGGGGGCACCAGAGATGTGGCTGTGAACCCCTCTAAACCGTGCTCCTGTGAGGGCTCCCACCCTCTAGTGGGAAGCGGAGGGCAGCCAGCGAGGCTGTAGGACTCCAGGCACTTGTCCTCAGGCCCTGTGGTCTGTGCCCCGTGCTGTGCGGCTGGTCAGCACTCAGGGCAGTGGGGAGGGCGTCCGCCAGGGCAGGTTCCCAAAGAGCCCCCAACTCCGCAAGGCCTTCTGTGGTCGGCCTTGCGCCAGGCACTGCTCTGGACCATGCGGTGTGACTTAGCACCTGCTCCCATGGTAGTGAGGCCCGAACAAGTCGCCTGACTAACCAGCGTTGTCCCTTTACACCCGTGTTCCCGGCGCCCTTCCTGCTGGCACCCTGCTTTGCACGTAGTTCTAGCCTCGTTCTGGAGACGGTGAGGGGCAGTGGGGGAGGTCAGGCTGTGCCTCAAGGAGAGCGGGGGTGGACTGTCTGGGGAGGGCAGGACGCCAGTTAAGGAAACCTGCAGCTAGTGAGGTTGCTGCCTTTTTTTTTTTCCCTAAGATTTGATTTATTTAGGGGCGCCTGGGTGGCTCAGTCGTTAAGCCTCTGCCTTTGGCTCAGGTCAGGATCCCAGGGTCCTGGGATTGAGCCCCATGCTGGGGTCCCTGCTCAGCAGGAAGCCTGCATCTCCTTCTCCTGTTCCCTTGGCTTGTGTGCGGTCTCCTGTGTCAAATAAATAAGCAAAATCTTAAAAGAAAAAAAAAGATCGGATTTATTTATTTGAGGGAGAGAGTGCAAAGTGGGGGGAGGGGAGGGGTAGGAGAGGGAGAACGGGCTCCCTGCTGAGCAGAGGGCCAGATGCGGGGCTGATCCCAGGACCCTGAGGTCACGACCTGAGCCCAGGGCAGACTCTCTACCAACCAAGCCAGCCAGGTCCTACCACCCCCTCTCCCTGGAGTGTTTTAAGGTGAATTAAGGGCATTCTGACTGCTCCTGTGGTCTGAGCACCCCGTGCACTCAGATCTTTCCAGCTGTTCTAAACATCTGTGTTTGCCTTTGAATCTCTAACGTCCATCTTCGGTCTGGAAGTTGACCAGGGCTGCGTGGTGGGGTGGCATTCCGTCCCGGCCCTGCCCCCCTGACAGAGCCCCTCGGCAGGGAATTGGGCACAGGACAGGCTGAGCAGGAAATGCCCCTTGGCCGTCCTTGTTGGATCAGCTGCTCACGAGTCCAGCATGTACCTTCCCAGCAAGCTGGGGAGACACACCCAGGGGTGGTTGCTGGAGAACACCAGGCAGCGTTGGAGGCTGCTGTATTCACGAGCCGCTGGCTACCTTGGCTGTATTGGCGAGCCGCTGGCTACCTTGAGGCTGGCCCAGCCCCTGCTACCCTGCCACAGGCTCCTCGGACCCTTTTTCCTATCACTGTAGCTCCCACCTGGTGTCCTGGAACCTTGCTTCCTCCTGCAGTGGCGAGGCTTGTTGGCTTGTAAGGAAGACATTTCAGTTTTGTTTCCAGGTGTCGGCACACTTTCCAGGAGCCTCTGGTAGCTCTTGGTCCCGTGATTGTGCTCACACCACACCATTCGGTCCGTCTCCCGTGAGCTTTGGGGTCTCTGTCCCTCCACAGCTGGGGCTCCTGCCACCTGGAAGCTTCCCTAATCCCACTGGAGTGCACCCTGCAGTAACTTTCTTAGAAAGGGTGGTCATGATAAGCTTTTTGATATCTTGCCTATCTGGAAATACCTGTGCTCACGCGAAACTGAGCCCCAGCTGGGATGCTGCTGTGGGACCCTTGCGTCGCCTTGCATGGGATAGGATGAGCCAAGGGTGTGGTGCCAACCGCTGACGGCTCGGTGCGGGGTGGGCGGGCTCTGCCTGCCCTCCCACTCCCCCACTCCAGGTGGCTGGGCTGACGCTGCTGGCCGTCGGAGTCTATTCTGCCAAGAACGCCACATCTGTTGCGGGACGGTACATTGAGGCCCGGCTGGGGAAGCCGTCCCTGGTGAGGGAGACGTCTCGTATCACGGTGCTGGAGGCCCTGAGGCACCCCGTGCAGGTGAGTGCGGGCCCATTTCTCACTGTGGTCGCGTGTCCTGCCCAGTTCTTCCTGGCATTTCAGCTGAGTTCTGAACGTGTGTCTTCATTTCCCTCGTTACCTAAATACCGTCTGTTCTCTCCAGCACGTTGGATTTGACTGTGGCTTTTTCCTTCTTGGCGCTGTTCTGGGAGCCTGTCACGTCCGCACTGGGGAGACCCTCACCATATCCACTCGGTCACCTCTGGGGATCTGTTGGTGTGATTGTCCCTGGGCAGATTTTGGGTTGTTTACAAAATCCCGGGGCTCCTGTGTGCCATCATCCTGTGAGAAGTCGCTGGAAGTTGCACGCTGTGAGCTCCCTTCCTCAAGGGGAGCCAGGCCTCCTACCCGCTTGATGTCATTCCTGTTGCACGTCCTCCCACGGGCTGTGGCTAGATCTCCATAGTGATCACTGTGGGTAACGGAGAAAATTAGGATCCGTAAAGAATCTTTTTTCTTTACTTTTTTAAGATTTTATTAGAGGAAGAGAGCGCATGAGCGGGGACGGGGGTGTGTAGGAGTAGAGGGAGAAGCAGGCTCCCCACCGAGCAGGAGCCCCACGTGGGGCTCGATCCCGGGACCCTGGGACCATGACCCAAGCCAAAGGCAGGCGCTTAATCGAGTGCCCCCAGGCACCCCATGATCAGTACAGAATCTGAAGGGGCTCCTGGGCGGCTCTGTCGGATAAGCATTTGGCTCTTGATTTCACCGAGGCTCGTGACCTCCTTGTCATGGGATCAAGCCCCCCGTCGGGTTCCATGCCGCGTACTTGCTTGCGTCTCTGTATGTGGCCCAGCCCAGTAGCACAGGCAGCTCGTCGGCCGCCCTTCCGGAGCGGGCGCCGGGCCCAGGCACGTGTGGCCCGGAGTGTGCTCCACGGCAGTTGGTGTGGCGGCAGGCTGCTCCCGGCGCTCCGTGCCTGTGCCGTGTTGTGGGCTCTGCTGATGAGTTTACTGTCCCTGTGTTTTGTCCCCCATCCCCCCCAACAGGTCAGCAGGCGGCTCCTCAGTAAGCCTCAGGACGCACTGGAGGGCGTCGTCCTCAGCGTAAGTGGCGCCGCCCATCCCAGGGCTGTGGTAGGCTTTGGGGTGGGAGGCGCCCGTCTGCCCACAGAGCGCTCCCACAGGCTGGGGCCGCTTTTCCCTCCTGCAGCAGAATGCCTGGGATGAGCTGGCTTTGGGGCTGGTCCGGGTGCTCAGGAGGAGCACACTGGCAGCCGAGTCCCCCCCAACCTGCCGTGTCCCCTGGCAGCCCAGCCTGGAGGCCCGTGTGCGGGACATTGCCATAGCAACGAGGAACACCAAGAAGAACCACAGCCTGTACAGGAACATTCTGGTGTACGGGCCCCCCGGCACCGGCAAGACCCTGTTTGCCAAGGTGAGGGCATGCGCCGCACAGGTGGGCGGGGCGCCGTGGGCAGCGGCTGCTGCTGTGGCTCTCAGGGATGGGCCGAGCCGGGGCTGCTTTCGAGACAGGCGGCCTCCTAGCCGTGCCTGTGGTCGGGGCCCAGCTCAGTGCATGTGGGCTTCGGAGGGGAGGAGAGTGAACGGGCTTTGCCCTCCCACCCCCGGCCTCTTTCTCGCCTAGAAACTCGCGCTGCACTCGGGCATGGACTATGCCATCATGACAGGCGGGGATGTGGCCCCCCTGGGGCGGGACGGTGTGACTGCCATGCACAAGGTCTTCGACTGGGCCAGTACCAGCCGGCGAGGGTGAGCCGGGCCCCTCTGGGATGGCCCCCGGCGTGCATGTGCCTGCCTGGCCTGGGTTCCTGGCGCCCCCGGAGCGCCCGCTGGGAGGGGGGGTGAGCGGTGGGGGGGTCAGCGACTTTCCTTGCAGCGTGTCTCTGCTGGTGCCCCAAGCTGGGATACTCTGGGGACGGGAGTCCGAGGCAGAAACTCACCCCGAGAACAGGCTGGCGGCTACTGCTCGTCACAGCAGCCCGCGGTGCTTCTGGTTTTTGACCCGTGGAAGATGAGCAGCTGCCGGCCCCGAGACGTGTGCCGCATTAGGGTGTTTGGCACAAGCCAGTCGTTCCCCGAAGCACCGGCACCAGGCGCCCGTCGGTCCCGGTCCCCAGCCGCTGCCGAGGTCGCAGGCGCTCGGTTCCTGAAACGGGTTCTGTTGGCGCGTGCTCTGCTGGGCGGCCCTCACTGCTTCCGTCCGTCCTTTCCCCGTCCCAGCCTTCTGCTCTTCGTGGACGAAGCGGACGCTTTTCTCAGGAAGCGAGCGACTGTGAGTATTCTGGAAGCTTCTGTCTGGCCTGCTGGGCCCGGCCGGCCATAGATGCGTGGTCAGGAGTGGTGTCCGTTGGCCGTGTTTGGGCTTTATGGGGAGGTTGCCGGTTGCTTGGGATGAAGTCTGACCCGAACCCGCTCCTCAGCCGTACTTTCTTCATAAATTTGGTCTGAAAAGCAGGAGTTGGGGGCGCCTGGGTGGCTCAGTGGGTTAAAGCCTCTGCCTTCAGCTCGGGTCATGGTCTCAGGGTCCTGGGATCGAGTGCCACATCGGACTCTCTGCTCTGCGGGGAGCCTGCTTCCTTCTCTCTCTGCCTGCCTCTTTGCCTCCTTCTGATCTCTGTCAAATAAGTAAAATCTTTTAAAAAAACAAAACAGGAGTTGGTCCTGTGGCGTCTTCAGTGGCTTCTGAAGTGATGTTTAGTGCGGGGCTCCCGGAGGGCTGGAGCGGGGCCTTTGTTTGCCTCCGCGCAGCTGCCTCCCCGCTGACAGCAGGACTTTCTCTGCAGGAGAGGATCAGCGAGGACCTCAGGGCCACCCTGAACGCCTTCCTGCACCGGACGGGACAGCACAGCAGCAAGTGAGGGCCGCCTGCCGGCGCACAGCCGCTTCGCAGGGAAACTGAGGCTCCTGCTGCGGGGCCGGGCCAGTCGGGGTGCAGGGGGTCTCAGAGCCGGTGCCAGTCCTCGCCCACAGTCACCGCGCTTGGCATTGCTGGTTGCCCTCCATGGCGGGCTGCCCAGGTGGTCAGCCTACGGCCAGCTGCCCTGGGGCATAGGTTGCTCTGGGATGGGGCTCGCTGCTTCCGATTCCCCTACTCTTGCTCTCCTCCGTTGTTGAGGGGGGCCCCCTGGTCACCAGGGGGCTCCTTGCCCTCCGGTCAGCTGTGGGGCCACCCGGTCATACGCTTGCCCCTTGTCTGGCGCGGCTCCTGCCTGCAGAGGCCCTCGCCCCTGCTCAGACCTCCTGGGCGTCTGGCCCAGGTTCCTGCTGAGTTGGCCCTTCTGCTGAACTGGCTGAACCACGGACCCCGCAGCTCAGGCCGCTGCGGGGCTGAGGTCAGTCTCTGGCCGTGGGGTCCCTGTTCCTCCACACGGCGAAGCTTAAATGGCCACCCCATCAGGCCGGGCCATCGGTCAGCAGAGAAAGGTTTGACGCATGGGTGGGTGGCAAAGGGCAGTGCTGGGCATTGCTGGTTTTTTGGGTTAAAAGGCTGCCGAATAGATTCTCCTAGAAAATTGTCCTGTGTGGGTTTAAGAGACTCCCTGCCCTGGGGGCAAGCGCCCGGGTCAGCCAGCCCCTTAGTCCCCGCTGTCTGCCGGCTTCAGGTTCATGCTGGTCCTGGCCAGCAACCAACCCGAGCAGTTTGACTGGGCCGTCAACGACCGCATAGACGAGATGGTCCACTTCGGCCTGCCGCAGCAGGAGGAGCGGGAGCGCCTGGTCAGGCTGTATTTCCACAAGCATGTTCTGAAGCCGGCCACGGAGGGAAAGCAGTAAGTATCCCGACGGCTCGAGTGCTGCAGGGCCCTCTGCGACCTCCAGCTCCCCGCCCGGGTGCTGGCACCCCTGTCCTAACCCTGGGCTTGCCCGCGGGGGTCAGGTAGGCTCACCGGCTGGCCCCTGTGTCGGACTCTATGCCCCGTCATCACAGACCAGCATCTCTGCTTTTCTGCTGCGTGAAGTCTCCTAACAGTCCGGGGCTCCTGAGGGATCCCAGCTGCGGTCAGGCCCTGGAGAGCGAGGGCCTGTGATGGTGGTTGCCAGGCCTCGGCTGGGCTTTGTTCACCCTGAGGTGGTCGTGGCAATCTTGGAGGTGGACTCGCTCTTGTTCGCCGCTCACCCGGACTCCGGGGAGCCCGGGGCCCCTCGCCAGCACACACCAAGGCCCCCATTCTGCAAAAGTCACCCGGCGACGGGGGAGCCGTCCGCATTCCGTCTGGGCCTCCCTCACTCGTTGCTCTGTCCGGAGTGCTCCAGAAAGGAAAGGCTGCTCTAGTTTTAAGCATCTCCGGGGAGCCAGACCTCACAGCAGCACTGACCTGAATCCCTCCTGTCACTGGTGGCGGCGAGAGCCGTCTTCTGTTCTAGGACGGGCTCTGCCTGCCCGTGCTGTCCCTCTGCGGCCCGAGCCCCTGCGCTGCACTCCCCAGCCTCTTCCCCCTCGCACCCGGCCGCCGCCAGTACCGCCCCGCCTCCCGGCAGCCCAGACACCGGCTGCGGTGTGAGTTCCTGAGGTCTCTTTTCCCCGATGGACTGCCTCTCCCGGGTCTTTAGCTGGACCTGATCGGAAAGGGGACTCAGCATGTGATTGGCAGGAGTGGACCTCGCTCGAACCTGCAGTGTCCACTTTCCTGTGATTCCCCACTCGCCGGCAGCTCACCCCTGACAGGGTTTTGGCTGCTGTACCCTCTGGGCTCTGGGCTGGCCTGAGAAGGACGTGGTCCCTGCCCCCCGGTCTGGCGGTGGAGCTGGGCGTGAGGCTGCGGGAGCCCCTCCGCTCGTGCCCATCCCGGCCAGCCCGCAGCTGCCTCCCGCACGGCTGTCCCCACAAGCCCCTGCGCGGACACCTGGGCTCCCGAAGGAAGAGAGGTTCCTAGTGGGGCCGGGAGGGCAGAACTGGTAGCCGTGGAACCAAGAGCAGACATTAAGGCAGAGTTTGGCTCTTTAGAAGTTGGGGCGTTCGGATGTGGGGGTTCCTAGTACAGGTTCCTGCCCCTGGCCGATATCCCAGTCCTCCTTTCATGTGGGAGCCAAGGGGCCCTCCTAGATCTCTGGTCTTGTCCTGGGCCCCTTCGGTTCCAGGACGTCGCACGGGAATTTCTCCTTCACAGGCGCTTGAAGCTCGCTCAGTTTGACTACGGGAAGAAGTGTTCGGAGATCGCACGCCTGACGGAGGGCATGTCGGGCCGGGAAATCGCCCAGCTCGCTGTGGCGTGGCAGGTGAGCTGGCGACTCCAGGTGTGAGCCCGACCGGGCGGGAGATGATGAGGCCTTTGAAGGGAGCCGGTGCTGGCCGCTGCCCCCCCCGGGGTTTTCTGCGCACAGCTGTCATGCCCTGTCCTCCCCTGTGCCTGCAGCCTGCTTCTGCCCCCACTGCAGGAGGGCATGGAGAGGTGTCACTGACTTTGTGTATTATGGCCTGCCTCCTTGTCATTGTGGTTTTGTAGCAGGTCAGATAGGGCTCTGAAATCACGCGGGGTTTCCTGGAAGTGAACCAAGTGTCATACAGGCATCAAGGTCCCACAGGCCCATGCTTGATGTCTCGGGTACCACGGGAGTCTGTCCCACGCTGGAGCCTAGCACATTTGGGGCAGGCGATTCTGTATTTGGTGGGGGATAGGGGTCCACAGGGCCACATGGAGCGTCCCGTGAGCTGTCTGTGGGCTCATCAGAGGGCAAATGAGAGGAGGAACCCAGAACTGAACCTGACTTGATAAGGGGTTAGGCATCTCCTTCCCAGGTCTTTGCCCGATGTAGACCGTCGGTGCGGAGGGCTGTTTGCTTTGTGCACGGTCGGCTTTGCCGTGGGGTCTTAGGGCAGCGTAGAACACACGAGTTGGGCTGACTTTATCCTCGTGTTGTGACCCAGGGCGCACGGCCCAGAGTGGTTCTTGTCTTTTCCAACGCCCACTGTTTTCCTCCTGCAGTGTCCAACAGGGCCCCCCCCCCCAACCTCCAGGGAGGGGAGCCACTTGTTCCCCCAGGAGCCCTGGTGCAGGCATCCAGGAAGCATTTGCAGGTCGGTTATTGCTGAGGAGAGAAAAGCCCTGTCAGGTGGGGGCTGCTGAGTGGCTCCTGTTTATGGCCAGCCCTCGGCTTCGTGTCGGTCACTGCCTCGGTGGGGCCTGCGCCCAGATCTTCCAAGGCTGCCTGATGTCCAACCACTAGAAATTCCACGGTGCTTCTGAGCGGGCATGTGTTTGTTAGTGAGCATGGTAGCTTGGGTACCCCGGGGACTGGGTTAGAGTGAGACTGACCGGAGCAGGGGACTGGGTTAGAGTGAGACTGACCGGAGCAGGGGACTGGGTTAGAGTGAGACTGACCGGAACCAACTGCGCTGCTCCAGCAGCTGTGGAGGCTGAACTGCGTCCCAGTGTGGACCAGCGGGGCGGCTCTACGTCATCCTTAACTCAGGAGCCAGACCTCACGAGGGCGGCTCTGTGTCTGTAACCAGCCGAGGAGAGCGTCGCTGTGTGTCGGCTAGGGCTGCTCTGACAGTCCCACGGCCCAGGCCACCCCGACACAGACATTCATTTTCTAAGGTTTGAAGGCGGAAGTCCCAGACCAGGGTGGCAACACAGGGTTCTGACGGCGGGCCCTTCCTGCCTTCCGCTTGGTGATTTTCTGGCCTTGTCCCCCTCGTGTGGCAGAAACGGAACTCTAATGCATAAGGACACTAGTCCTGTGGGATCGGCCCCCACTCGCGACCTCGTCTGCTGCTAGTGTCGTCCTTGTCGGCCCCAACAGCTGCACTGGGGGGTCAGGGCTTCACGCTATCGATCTGGGGACACATTCGGTCCCTGACAGCAAACCACGCCCTGGTTCTCGATGTTTGCACCTAGAACCGGCACACCTCCTTTCTGTCCACGTCATATGTCGCCTGCCCAGACCAGGCGACAGGTCTGCCACAAGCCTGGTAGATGGAGAGTGAGGGATTGTCAGACACGGCGCCAGTGCGGGAGGCCGTGACTAGACCTCCGGAGCCTGGGGGCGTTCTCCCTGGAGGGTCGGTCCCTCCCCTGGGGGATCCCGTCACTGACCGGTTGGCCCAGCCTGAGGCGGGTCGGTCAGTCCTGTTGTGCTTGTGGGAGAGGAGTGTGAGGTCCAGAGAGGAGGGACCAGAGTGCCTCGGTGTCCCCTCTTGGGAGGAATGTGGTCTCCTTCTCTTTGTACCCTCAGGTGCCCAGAGGTGGTTTGGCTTGCGCTGGCCTCCCTGCCCCTCCTGGGCTGGACTGCAGGGTGGGGGCCCCATGCACCTGTTCCCTGAAGCCCAAGCCACTTGCATGACGTTTTCACGGCGGAGACCATGCTGTCCCCTAGCTCTCTGTTGTGGGAAGTCACTGTGTCGTTACTATTACTCTTCAAGCAAAGTTTACCATTTTAACCATTTTTAGGCCCGCAGCTTAGTGGCATTAAGTACATTCACATCGTTGTGTGGCCATCACAGGCATCCGTCCCCAGGACTTGTCCATCTCCCCAAGCTGCGGTGTCGTCCTGTGAAACGCTCACCCTCCTGCCCCCTCCCCATTTCCCGGCACCCGCTTTCCACCTTCCGTGACGGGGACTCCCCTCCGCGGCGCGTGTGAGCTGAACCGGCAGCATCTGTCCTTTTGTGACTGACTTCACTCAACATCATGTCCTTAAGGTCCATCCGTGTGGTACCTCGTGCCAGCATTTCGTTCCTTTTAAAGACAGAACCATAATTCCTTGTGGATATGTTTCATTTTGCGAATCCATTTATCCACTGACGTGGACATTTGGGTGGCTGTTGTGAATAATGCTCCTGTTAACTTCGGGTGTCCTGGTATCTCTGAAACCCCATTCTTTTTTTTTTTTTTTAAAAGATTTTATTTATTTATTTGACAGAGATCACAAGTAGGCAGGCAGAGAGAGAGGAGGAAGCAGGCTCCCTGCTGAGCAGAGAGCCCGATGCGGGGCTCGATCCCAGGACCCTGAGGTCATGACCTGAGCCGAAGGCAGACGCTTAAACCACTGAGCCACCCAGGCGCCCTGATTCCTTTGAGTCTTGATTCCTTTGAGTATGCACCCAGAGGGGAAATTACTGGATCACGTGACAATACTGTCTTCCGGGGCACCCCGGGGGACTCAGTGGGTTAAGCCTCTGCCTTCGGCTCAGCTCATGATCTCAGGGTCCTGGGATGGAGGCCCGCATCGGGCTCTCTGCTCTGTGGGGAGTCTGCTTCCCCCCCCCCCGCCTGCCTCCCTGCCTACTGGTGGTCCCTCTCTCTGTGTCAAATAAATAAATGAAATCTTTAAAGCAAAATACTATCTTTCATGTTTGAGGAGCTGCCGTGCCGGTTCCTGCAGCGGTTGCACACACTACGTTCCCACCAGGCATGCACGAGGGGTGTCCGGCCCGCTCACACACATTCGTTCTTTTCTGTCGTTTGGACAGTAGCCGTCGCCGTCCTAGTGGATGTGGAGTGACCACTCATGGCAACTGGGATTGCATTTCCCTGATGGTCAGTGATGTGGGCGTCTTGTGTGCTTTCTGGCCATGTGTCTGTTTTCCTGGAGAGATGTCTATTCATGTCCTTTGCCCATTTTTGAATCAGGTGGTTTTTTGTTGAGTTCTTTATGTGTTGTGGATACTAGCCATGTATCAGATATGTGACTTACAGATATTTCCTGCCCTTCAGTGAGTTGCTTCTTTACTCTTTATTTGGTGGATAATGTCCTTTGACGCACAAAAGGTTTAAGATTTTATTTTTGAGTAATGTCTACACCCAACATGGGGCTCAACTCACCAGCCAGAGGTCAGGAGTCGCCCCACTGAGAGCTAGCTGAGCAGCGGCCCCGCTTTTTTCTTTCTTTAAAGATTTCGATGCACAAAAGGTTTTAATTTTTTTTTAATGTTTTATTGATTTGACGGAGAGAGGTCACAAGTAGAGAGAGGAGGACGCAGGCTCCCCGCGGAGCAGAGAGCCCGATGCGGGGCTCGATCCCAACACCCTGGGATCATGACCTGAGCCGAAGGCAGAGGCTTAACTGACCGAGCCCCCAGGTGACACAAAACACAAATGGTTTTTGTGTGTTAGTTTTGTATCCTGCAAATTTGCTGAATTTGCTTATTAGTTTTATTTTTTACTCACAACCCTGAGATCAGGACCTGAGCTGAGATCAAGAGTCAGACACTTAATCCACTGAGCGACCCAGGCGCCCCGAGTTTATTAGTTTTAACTTTTGGGAAATCTTTAGGGTTTACTCCATATAAGCATATATTATCTTCAAATAGATAATTTTATTTCTTTCCTGCCAGTTTGGATCCCTTTTATTTCTTTTTCTTGCCTAATTGCTCTGGGCAGGACTTCTGCTCCTGTGCGGCGTGGAAGTGGTGAGAGTGGCCGTCGCGACTTGTTGCTGACCGTGGAGGAAAGTGTCGGTCTTTCACCATGGGTAACATATTTGCTGTGGGTTGTTCACAGATGACCTTTAGAACGTTAAGGAAATTTCCCTCCGTTCCTGGCTTATTGAGTGTTTTTACCAGGAAAGGGTGCAGAGTTTTGCCAGCTGCATTTTCTGCAGCCGTTGAGGTGGCCGCGTGGTTTTGGTCCTTCGTTCTATTAACGTGGTGCATCGGGGCGGTTAATTTTCTCTGTGGGCATCACGAGTGCTTCCCAGGAGTAAATCCCACCTGGCCACGGGGTATAATTCCCTCAACATGGTACTGAATGTGGTTTGCAAGTATTTTATTGAATGTGGTTTGCAAGTATTTTATTGAAGAATTTTGAATTAACATCAGGCAGGGTGTTGGTCTGTGGTTTCATTGCGGTGTTTCTGTCTGCTTTTACCGTCAAGGTTATGCTGGCTTCAGAACTGAATTCGCGTTCCTTCCTCTCCAGTGTTTTGGCACTTGGAGAAGGACCAGTGTCTTAAGTGTTGGGCAGAATTCACCAGCGAAGCCCTTGAGTCCGGGGCTTGCCTTTTTTCTTTAAGTGACGTTTCCTGTGTTTTAGTCACTTCAGGCTCAGAGGACGGTCGTGAGGACGGCGAGGAGCCTCCGCACGGTGCTCTGACTCCTCTCACGAGGCACGTTTGTCACTGTGGCCTCCACCTCGGACTTGGTCTTCTCCAGGCCCCCTCCAGAGCCCCCGTCTTCAGCTGCCATCTCTGCTTGGGCTCCTTGGGGCTGTGACAGTTCCCGGGTGTCTTTTGTTTCTGATGATCCTGGCGGTTTTGAGGAGTGCTGGTCAGGTGTTACAGAGACTGTCCTTCTGATGTTTTTCTCACAGTTAGACTGAGATTGTGGGTTTGGGGAGAAGACCGCAGAGATGAGGTGCCCTCCTGGTCACGTCCTGACAGGGGACACGTGACGTCCGTGCACCATCACAGGGATGTTGACCTGGTTAAGGTGGTGCCCGCCGGGTTTCTCCATGGTAAAGTGACTGGTTTCCCCGTTTCCTCATTTAGCTGGAAGCCCATCGCTCAGTCCAGCCATCCCTCAGTGGGGGTCCTGGCCCCCTTGGGCAGACATGTCTGCTCAGTTGCTCCGGGATTCTGGAGGGGGCTCCTCTCTCTACCTTCCCACCAGGGAAGCTTCCAGCTGCTTCGGGTGCTCAGCGTTCAGGGGCAGTTGGGCCCCCTGGGGAGCTCTCTTCCTAGGGCTCCTGCCCTCCCCTCAGTGTCAGAGTGGACCTGCCTCCCCAAATGGCGTGTGGTGGTTCTGTCGTGTGTGTCCGGGCCCGGAGCGTAGCTTCGCTCCCTGTGAGGGCCTTCCGGGTCTGTGCTGGGGGGCCTGAGCTGCCTCTTGACAGCCGGCCTCAGACCTGCTATTTTTAGAAAGTCACTGAGAAACTCAGTGATGCGAGAACATAGCATTCGTGCCAACTGGGGCCGTGGGCGGGGCCATGGGCATTGCAGGGGTGGTGGCTGCCGTGGCTGCGGGTTCCCTCGCAAGCGCGCTCCTGCACACATGGGGCGCCGGGCACGTGCTGCATGTGTGTGTTCTGCTGGGGGCCACGCCCCTCCCGAGACTGGCACGCGCCTGTGGTAGAGGGGACGGGCCAGCCTCCTCTTAGCGGACTCGCCGCCACCCCCCCCGGAGGCCTTCAGGTTCTGAGGGCATCTCCCAAGAGGCGAGCTCACGGGTGGGCCAGCCAGGCTGCCTCATCCCTGGGTCTGGCCCCGGTCCTGCGGGGCGCGTGGTTCCCGGTCACTGGTGGCACCCGGGGGCTGAAAGTCTGGGCTGGGGGACCCTTTTCCCCTGTGGGTAGCCCCTCCGCGTGCCCCACGACAGTGCTGTCTTTCCCTGCCAGGCCATGGCGTATGCCTCGGAGGACGGGGTCCTCACGGAGGCCATGATGGATGTCCGGGTCCAGGAGGCCGTCCGGCAGCACCGGCAGAAGAGGCAGTGGCTGCAGGCGGAGGGGGCCAGGCTTGAGGGTGACCAGCCCCCGCTCCCAAGCACACAGGCTCAGTGAGCTGGGCCTGGACGCCCAGCAGCCGCACTGGCCAGGCGGCTTTGCCAGGAAGAAGCCCTCCCCTCCGTGTCGGAATGGACCTGCCCCCCGCTGGCCCGGGGCGCTTCTGTTTTCTGCGCCCCGGGCCCGCGGGGAGCTTTGCTGTGAAGAGGCTCCCCTCTCCCGGCGATGGGCCTGCACGGCCGCCCACCTCAGCGTCTGCGTCTGCCCCGGGTCGGCGCCAGGACAGCCTTAAAGGCCCTCTGCTTGGGACCAAGTGCAGCACCTTTGTGGTAGGCTCGGCTCCTCTGCACCCCAGTCCGTTTCCTCCAGCCGGTGGTGCTTGCTGGGGTGGGCCGGACTGGGGAGAAGGCACTGTCCCCGAGCCCAGGGACGGACGGGTCATGCTGCCGCTGCCGGTCCGCAGATGCTGGCCGAGCTCTCGGAGCCGCTGCCCTTGTCCCCCGTGCTTGGCTGAGGGAGGGTGGGGCAGGGGTAGGAACCTGACCTTGCCCAGTCTCACCCGGCAGGGGAGGGGTAAGCAGAGCAGACCCCTGTGCGGCTGGCTGGGGGCTGCTCCCCCTCCCCCGCCTGCTGTCCCTGGGATCTCAGGAGAGGGACTCAGGAGTGGGACTGGGACACACCTAGAGGGTAAGAACTAGCTGCCGGCGACTGGTGGTGGTGCCTGGAAGGCCCCAGGACCCACTGGCCAGGGATGTCCAGTGCTGGGGGCGCTGCCCTAGCTGATGTGTGGTCCTCCATCCATTGGGGTTGGGGGCTTTTTATCCAGAATCCAATAAAATCTCCGACAGGATACCTCATAACGTGTGTATCTCATGGCTGAGTCAAGGGGCAGACGCTTGAAGGGGTCACAGGTTCAGCGATGAAAGAAGAGACCGAGACTGGAGCTTTCTGGAGAATTTACTGACCAGCAGGGGTGGGGGTCACAGTGAGGCGCCCGACCGGGGATGCCCTGGGCAGGGTGGCCGCACTTGCCGCAGTGGGGCTCAGGGGCCTTATTGCTGCTATAGGCCGGGGCCTCCACCAGACCCCCGCCCCCCGCCCCCCGCCCCCATTGCGGCCCGCGGACGCACACGCCCCATGCACGTGCTCCCGTGTGCAGACGTGGGCGCGGCCGGGGGGGCCCCATCCCCTGCGGAGCCCCTTTCCCGGCCTTGCTTCCCTGCGCCAGAAGCGGCGGGCTTAAGTAACAGACATGGTCCCCGCGCGGGTGCGGGGGAGACCGCAGTGTGCGGGGCGAGCAGGTGGTCCCGGCCGCCCGCACAGGTGCCCGCGCCCCCCCGTGCCCCTCGCGCCCATGCCCTGTCCGGCCCCGGAGGCCGGGGTCTTCCCCCCGGGCCGGCGGCCTGCCCCGCCCCGACCCCCTTTATAAAAAGAAGAGGAGACAGCACCTTCCGCTGGACACGCCCGGCGGCCGCGGGCGCCCTGGCCCGGGGCGGCCGTCCAGTCCCGTGTGCGTGGGCGCGTTGGCCGAGGGCCCCGCGAGTCCTGCGTGCGGCTCAGAGGTGCCGCGGGCTCGGGTGGCCGTTGTGGTAGAGTTTCTGCTTCACGTGCACCATGTTGCCGGCCGCCTCCTCGAAGGGTCTGTGCGGCCGCCGGCCCAGCTCCCGCAGGCTGCACAGCTTGGGCAGCCAGGTCCACGAGCCGTCTGCGGGGCGGGGGTGCGGTCAGCGCGGGGGCGGGCGGGGCGCGGGGGCGTTGGGGGCGTGGTCGAGCGGAGAAGCGGCCCGGGGGGGCGTGGCGAGGGCGGGCGGGCGGGGCGTTTGTGGGGGCGTGGCCGGGCGGGGACGCGCCCCGGTGGGGCGTGGCACGGGGGCGTGGCCGGGGAGGGAGGGGGCGGGGCCTTGCGGGGGCGGGGCCGGGGCCACCCTCGCTCACCGTAGCGCCGGCCGGCCCTCCAGGCGCGCACGGCGCAGTGCAGGACGCCGTCCATCCACACCAGGAACCAGCTGATGCAGAAGCCGAGCAGCAGCCCCAGCATGAGGTCGATCTCCTGCTTGGTGACGTTGTCGGTCACGAAGTAGTTCTCGGAGGCGTCCACCACCGACTGGTCCCCGTCGTAAGGGATCACGTAGTGGATGTGGTGCCTGGGGGCGGCAGGGCGGGCTGGCACCTCTCCCGCGGGGCGGGGGGGTCCCGGCGGTCCGCGGTACCCGCTCGCCCTGCTGGTCTTGAAGCGGCCCTTGTGCGGAGCTGAGGCCGGGAAGGGGCCCGCTCCCCGGAGGGCTCGGAGGCCGTGGTGCGGGGTCACGCGAACGCAGTGCAGGTGGACGAGCGTTCCAGGGCGAAGGCCCGGGGCAGGCTGTCCCAGCCAGGGGCAGGGTCTCGGCCTCCCCTCCCACAGGCCATCTGGTCCTCCTCCCTGCTGCCCAGTGCCAAGTGGGTCAGCCCTGTCCTGGGCCTCTGGTCTTCCCTCTCTTCCTTCATCCTTTGCGAGCAGCCCCGTTACTTAGTTCTCTGGGGTGGAGGTCCAGGGCGCTCTGCCCAGTGTCCATCTCTCACCCCCTCTCCTGCCCATGTCCCCACAGAGCGGCTTGTCCGTGGCCTGCCTGCGCCCCCGGGGATGCTCCAGCTGTCTGGGGTTCCCTGCACTCCCATGTGGCCCCTCCCCCACGGAGGCCTGTGCAGTGTTTCTCAGCCTCCCTCCCCTCCGCTGTCCAGCCTTGCCTCCGAGCAACTCTGAACTCTCCCCACGTGCTTCCTTCCCTCCAGTCGCAGGCCGTCTGGATCCCCTCCTGGGCCTGGAGATCCTGGGTGGGGAGGCCGTGCTCAGGCGATGGACAGCAGACTCTGGATCTGTCCCCACCCCCGACCTGGGCTTCGGCCTACTGGAGAGCCCAGGAGAGGGACCCGTGGGGTCCACCCTTTGCCCCTGTCATCATCACTGGCTGCAGCCCCTTCTGGCCTGGCAGAGCAGGGGCCGCTCCGGAGCCGTCCTGCCCAGGGGGCCACCTCCCATGGTTCCCCCTCCTCCCGCAGCCCCTTTGCTGGTCTTTCCAATTCTCCATGCCCCCCCCCCCCCCCGCCCCGTCTGCTGTGCGCTCTGGCTGCCTGTGCGGCGTCTCCACGTGGGATCTACAGACACCTCAAACTCATGCCTAAAAATAGCTCCTCCCTCCCCAAACCTGCTTCTCCGCATCTTCCCCGCACCTCCGCCTGGCGTTCCGCGGAGCTGCGTCCCTATTCCCCTCCCCCCAGCCTCGCAATTGGCCACGGTCCAGACTCCCCCACAGGGACCGTCTCAAAAATCCGAAGCCCCGCTTCTCCTCCCTGATCCCTGGCTGTTCCTTCCCTACCCGTGGGGTCCACACCGCGTCTTCCTCCCCGCAGGAGCCCAGCAGGGATGGCGGCAGGCGGGCCTCTCCTCACACCCCTCCTGCTCCTTCTGGGAACTCCTGGAGGCCATCCTGCTCAGTGGTGGGGCCTTGGCCACAGCCCTGTGGCACGGAGGCCACCAGCCCTGAGTCAGTAGCGAAGACAGCCAGATCCCTTTGTCCGCGGCTACTGTCGGTCCCGGTCCCCCGTAAGTGGTGGAAAAACTATTCATCGGCACCAGAAGGAGCAGCGGCTGCCGATTCCTCAGGCGCAGACGCCATTCCTGACCCGTTCGGGATCCCGGTCATCTGGGGTGCACCAGGCCAGGCAGGCCGTCACTGTCCCCTCCTGCTTTACCCCGCCTTTTGAGCCCAGGACCCCTACCAGGGCCTTCCTCAGGACACAGAGCTGGTCGAGGCAGGGAACTTGAAGATCGAGCTGCCAAAGGAGTCAGAGAATTGCCTGCTGCCCCACAAGCAGGGCGAGGCCAGGACCCCACGTGGCCCTGGTGGCTCAGAACCTGCAGCCGTCAGAGGTCACCGCCTGCAACCCGGTCCCTGGCCCACCAGCTGCAGCTCCTCTCTGCCCTGTCCGCTCCTCCCCTTCCAAGTGGGGCCCTGGGGGCATGGGCTCCGGTCTCACAGGAGCCCCGACTCTCCTGAGGCACACACGTCACCTGGGCCATGCATGCTGCATGCCCCTGTGGGGTCCGAGGCGTGTCGCATACACACGCCGGCCGCATGCATGCGTGTATACCGCGGACCGGCGCCACGAGCTCCACGCGTGTGCATGCGAGCCCGGGCACAGGCCCAGCGCGGGTCACATGCGGGCGCGCATGCACTCAGCGGGCGCACAGCCATCCCGGTGACACAGACATCGCCTGCCGGCACGTGCACCAGGAGCATTTACATACATGTCGTGGTATGAAACTGCACGTGGGCATGGCGGAGGCATACACATGGCAGGCTCATGCCTCATGGGGTAGGCGCACACGGATCGAGCCCGTGGCGGCAACGTGGGTACACGGTTTACACAGGGAGATTCGTGTGCAACACGGTTGTCCGCAGACACGGAGCACGCCCTTCGCTGGATGCTGCGTGCCACGCATGCACTGTGCGAACACACGTACGTTGTCGCTGTGTCAGCACGAACCACTGAATCCCATATCCCACATGAAGCGATGTGGACACACGCCCAGAACTCTACACCAGCGGCGGGGCCGTTCTCGGGTTTTCTGCGGCCACGGACACGCTAGCCTGCGCGCGCACGGCTCACTTCAGCGGCTTTCTGTGCACCCTCGTCCCACTCGAGTCCACATGGGACTCCAGGTGACACTCGGAAAACACCCCCTGGCTGCCCTGAGGGGTCCTGCTGGGGAGTCACAGGCACATACACGCGGGTCAGGACACCACAGCCCACACACATGTAAAATGTGCCTTCCTCATGGTTTCGGGACTCAGAGCCTGGGCCTCGTGTGTGCACACTGCCGGCCTCTGGGAGCGTCTCGAGACCCCCCCCCCCCGGTTTAACCTGCTCATAATAACGGCCGCCCCAGGAGACCACGGGGCTGACCTCGTGCCTTTCCTTAGCTGGGGGCTGTGTGCGGCAGGAGCGAACACGGGGATCTCTGGGAAAGAGTGGCCACCCCCACCGCCCCGGCAAACTCTTCCCATGGCTCTTGGGACAGCACATGCGAGGGTCATTCCACTCCCCTCTCCGCCTTCCCCGATGTCTGGGTTCCGCCCCCATATGCTGCTCGGCACCCTCAGGCATGGAGCCGTCCTGTCTCTCTTACACACACACCCACCGTGTGTGCGCACGTGTCCCCGGGGCGGAAATACGGGACAGGGGTGAGGAGCACAGCTTCTGGGCTGGGGCTCGCAGTCCCTCGCTGGCTGTGTGACCTTGGCCAAGTCTCTATCCACCCCAGTGCCCTTCTGTTTTCTCCTGGGTCCCGGCCTGAGGGCTTCCCGGGGGGCCGCTGCGCGTGCGGACGTGTGTGTGCTGTGTGCACGCACACGTATATGCACAGACAGTACACACACGCGCGTCTCGGGAGAAGATGTTTATTCTGTACACGGACGTACAAACATGCATGGCCAGGAAGACTCCGCCGGGACACGTGCACGGAATGGGGGCGGTCACGGTGCGCGTAGGGGCCGGGGCCCTCCCAGGGCTTCCCCGAATGACCTTGAGCAAGCCACACCCAGCTGTGCCTCAGTCCCTCCTCCGTGCAGGGAGAGGGTCGGACCCGAGGCCCCGCCCACCTCGACCTTCTGCACCTCCCCGTACCTGGCCTGCCGTTAAGTTCGTGAACAGGAGTGCGAGGCCCAGGCAGGACGGTGTACTCTGTGGGCACAGCCGTGCGCAGGATCCCTCCTGACCCACAGGGCTGGGCTGTGGCTCTCCTGGCCTCCAGGCCCTGGACCAGCAGGCCTGGGGCCCATTCTGCCCATCACCCTGGCACAGGCCATTTCTCTAAAGGCATTTTGGGAGGGGGTCCTAACCACTCAGGCACGCTCCCCCTCCTGGAACGCGATTGGCCAATCCCCAGGTGCCCAGCGGAGGCTGGGCAGTCCTTCCCCCACGGGCCTAGCGCAGTCCTGCAGCCAGGCCTGCCTGGGGCTTGCCCGCGCCCCAGTGGGCCCCACCGCCGAACATGTGTGATCACGCGTGTGCCCCACCGGGCGCGGACTCACCGGCCACAGTTGCAGTGGCAGACGCGGTCCTCGCCCCGCAGGTGCGGGAGGATGTAGTTGTGGAATCGGTCCAGCAGTGCGTTCATGTCCATCAAGCACGCGATGGCCTGGAAGAGCCCATGACCGGTCAGCGCCGAGGAGCGGGCCTGGCCGGGGCGCCCGGGGTGTGGGGTGGGGTGTGGGGGCGGCGCGCTGGGGGTGGGGGAGCGCTGGCCTGGGACAGGGGTGCCCGCGGCAGCTCCACGACCGGGGAGCTCAGGGCAGTCGGGTTGGGAAGCGCAGGCCAGAGATGGGGAGCTCGGCGCTGCCCGGAGACGGGGAGCGCAGCCCGGGGACCGGGAGCGCGAGGCCGCCCGGGACGGGAGGCGCAGGCCGGGGATGGGGAGCGCGGGGCAGCCCGGGGATGGGGAGCGCAGGCCGCGCGGGCCGGTAAACAAGGCGCGGGAGGTGGGGGAGGCGGCGCGCGGGCGCGGGAGGCGGGCGCGGGCGCACGGGAAGCCCCTCCGCTCACCATCACGATCGACGCCCCCAGAATCATGAAGATCATGGTGTTCGCGCTCATGGACATCGGGCGGGGCCGGGCCGGGCCGGAGCGCCGCCCCCCGGCCCCGGCGCCCCCCCGGCCCCGGCCCGATGCTGGGCCCCCGCCGCCTCCGCAGAGGTCAGCCCGCCGCGCACCCGCCGGGGAGGAGGCGCGGCGGGCGGGGCCGGCAGGGACGCGGGCGCTCCCGGGGTCGCTCGGCCGCGGGGCCGCCGCGCTCGCCGCGCCCGCGCGCTCCGCTCCGCCCTCGGCCTCCTCCCTCCGCGCGCTCGGCGCCGCTCCGGCCTCCGCTGCCTGCCCGCCCTCCGTGCCCGCCTCCCGGGAGGGGCCGCGCCGCCCGCCCGCCCCGCCCCGCGCCGCCGGCCGGACCCCTCCGGGCTCTGGCCCGATCGGGCCCCGGTCGCTTGCCCAGCGCCCCTGGACCCCGGGGCCACCGCCGGACCAGCCCCTGGGTCCTGGTGAGGGCTCTGGGGTTCCTCCCCCAACCCTCCTCCTGCGCCTTGGGGCCACCCGCACGTTGGTTGGCATCAGGCTTCCTCCAGCAAGTACCTGCCTTTGGCGGCGGGCCCTGCAGGGAGGTCACTCCAAAGCCATGGCCACATGGCCCAGCAAAGACCAAAGGATGCCCCGCAGTGGGGGCGAGGCCAGCCTCAGCACCATCTCCTCTCAGGGGTCAGCACCAGGCACCGGGACTGGGCAGCCTGGAGGCCCAGGCCAGTGTCCATGGCTCTCCCCAGGCTGCCCCATGATCCTGGGGTCCCGAGAGGAGCCTGAGCCAATCTGTCACCCACAGCCCCAGGTCAGCACTGCCTATGCGGGAGTCCCCAACACTTCCCCACGGGGACCTGAGGTCTTCCACGAGCTATGGGTCAGGAGGGGTCGTGGGGAAGTAAGGCCACCTGGGGCACAACTGATCTCAGCCCCAGAAGGGGCCGCGGGGAGAAGGGCTCCATTCTTCCAGCAGTCCCTGTGGGCAGCAGGACCCCAGGATCCTGCTGGGAAGTCGGCTGCCCCATGGGCTGTGCCCCCTTACTCCGTGCCCCCACCCCCAACCTTAGAAGCAGTCTGAGTTACAGGGTCAAGCCCGGAGGTCCCTCCAGAGGGACATGTGCCAGGCCTGCAGGAACAGGCCAGGTGGGGACTCAAGACAAAGCAAAGACGACCAGCAACGTCGATTTATTGGACAACTGCAAGTTCATTCCCAGCAAGATAGAGCCCACTGCTTTATTCAGAGTATTTGTACATTCCAGCAAGTTCGGAAGGTGGAAGGGAAGGAACCACGAGAGCCACAAATGCCTGGGGGAGACATACTACAAACCGTTGTTCACTGTTCGGGGTAAAGAAAAAAAAAACCTTTATAATCAACATCCCACCCGTAAGTACACGTGGGAGAGAAAAAGCGTGATTGTTCTGAATTGCGCATTTGTGTCTCTGCGTTTCCTGTGCACAGTCTATGGGTACCACTGCCGTCGGCCGGCAGAGCACCTGAAAGTAAAAACGAGTGTCAGGAAGGAGAAAGTATTAACAAAAGGAAGCTCGAAAAGACGGCTTCGGGAGGGTGCGCGCCAGGCGCCAGGCCAGCCGGGTCAGTAGAAGCAGACCGTGTGCAGGAAGGCTCTGCCGCTCTTTTCCTCGAACTCCTGAAGCAGCTCGTCGATCTCGTTCTCCATGTCCTCCGTGTGCTGAATCTGGGGAGAGCAGGTGGGCCGCCCTGAGCCCCGGGCCCGGCCCCAGCACCCGCCGAGCCGCCCCTCACCCGTCTCCGCACGCACGTTCCCACGTACCCCTGCCCTGGGCCTGCCTTGGCAGCAGCCTGCCGGGGAAGGGAGGCAGGGGGCACCTGCCGCGGGGCCCGCCCTCAGACGCCCCCAGTACACAAGCCGTGGGAGCGCACGGGCCTCCTGCCCCGCTGCGCAGAGGGGCAGCCACTTGCTCAAAGGCACGCCCCGCCATGCGGCTGAACACCGTCGTAGCCGCCACGCACCAGCCGCCCCTCACGTCCACTCCAAGCTGCGAGACCCACAAAAGTGTGCGGATGTGGCCAGGTGACCCTGGTGGAGAACTACTGCCCTAGAGGAGCCGCTGCAGCCAGCGGCCGACTCAGGGCTGACTCAGGGCTGGCGTGGGCCGGCCCAGGGCTGGGGCTGTTCGCTGGCCTAAGTCTTGGCCTATAAGCAATGCCTGTGTGAAGTGAAGACCAGCCCCCTGTGACTCATTTCTCGTCAGGGTGACCCAAACAGAAGTCACGTGTGCAACTTCTGGGACATGTGTTCCTCTTCAGCCCTTTCCCGTGCACAGTGGCCAGAACATGGGCACAAGTGCTGGCGCCCCAGCAGCCATGCTGGGCCCCGAGGGATCTGGGGAACAGAAGCTGTGTGGAAAGCAACAGGAGAGGAGGACCTGGGCCCCTCCCGTGGCAAACCAGTCCAGGCCCGCGCGTCTTGGACTTCCTGGTTAAGCCACTTGTTTCCCTCATTTTTCTGTCAGAGCCAGCTGACTTAATGCAGATCTCACAGGCGGAACAAAGGACAAGGCGTAGGGCTCTCTCCTTGGGTAGGTTCTTTCGTCACACTGAAGAGAAAATGTTTTGCTTTGGGCACAGCCACATCGCAGCTACAAAGCCCCTACAGTTTTCCACACAAGGGAGGATGCCCAGGGCCACTCTGGGAAGGCCAAGGACCGACAGGTCCTGAGGCTGAAGGGCAGGACACGACAGCATCCACAAGGCTCTGGGGGCCCCTGGGCTCTGCCGGACGGGACCGGAGTTCTGACAGGAGCTCTCGGTAGGGACACGGCCAGGCGCTGAGCAGGGCACTGAGCTCCCACCAACCGCACAACAAGCAGAAAGGCCAGTTCTTCAGTCAAGCCTGCGTGGTCGATGGGCAAACCAGCAGGGACATGGGCACTGACCCGGCTTTGGACCTGAAAATAACCCGACATGAACAGAACCGCGCGACAGCCCCTTTCCTGGTAAGACCTTCGTGTCAGGAGGAGGTGGTCCTGGTGTGTCCCTCCAGCACAGACTGCTCCCGGGGACCCCAGGTCAGGCCCACCTCGACCCTGGGCCAGAGCAGGGCCAGACACTCACACACTGGCACAGCTCACAGATGAGGAACGCCCCCAGGGTGGCCTCTTCGTGGTTGTCCTGGATGTCCACGTTGATGACGTGCACCGGCTGGCAGGTCTCCTGCTCTCTGGAATTCAGATCTGCCGGGAACAGAGCACAGCGGTCAGAGGCCGCAGGACCGGGGCACCCGCTCTACCTGTCCCTGGCCCCGGGGTGGTCGGCCAGGCCCGAGCGCTCCCAAGCCTGGTGGGGTCGATTCAAGGAAACCTGGGGGCCATCAAGCTCAACGCACCAGACGAAGCGCCAGACCCCCAGTTCCCTCGCTCCACACACGCCCTCCGTGTGCCCCAAGACCCCAAAACCTGCAGCGCGTGCTCCGACAACACGCAGGCGGTCTTGCACGGATGGGCACGCCCGCAGAGGGCACGCTCTCCCATCCCGACCTCCACCGTCAGGCGGGCCACGCAGGCTGGGGGCTTCCTTGTGAGGGCAGCCGCCGAGGCCGTGGCGGGCGAAGCAGGCACGATCGGTCTGCGGCCTTACCTTCCACCACCTGATCGTACACTCTCTCCTCACACGTGAGGATCAGGTCGAACAGGTCTCTGCAGTTCTGGAACCTTTCTGGCCGCGGCTTGATCCTCTTATTTCTGTCCAACATATGTAAGATGCCGTTCTGCGTGTAGCTACGTGCTGGGGTCAAGGAACTTTGGAAAGACTTCTCGGATGCAGGACGCGCCAGCCCCTGGCCAGCTCGGCGCCGGCGCGCACCAGCCCAGCTGCCCCCCGACCCCGGCAGGTGCCCTGGAGCAACGGAGAGGTGGAGGCCGGTCTGGGGAGCGGCCGTCCTCTGGGTCTCACAGGAGACAAGGAAGGCGGTCGGGGAGGCACCTGCCTTATGCCGCGCAGACAGGCTGCAGCCTTCACAGCAGCCCCTTTCCGGGAGGCAGCGAGCTGGTGTCTGCAACCTTCGCTCGCCTTTCCTCGACCTGCTGCTCTGACTCATCCTGGAGCAACGTGGTGACCACACACAAGAGCACAAAGACAAAGCCAGTCCCCCCAAGTCTGGCTCAGTTACAGCAGTACCAGAAAAATCTGGAAACCACCAAGAAGGGCAACTTCAGCAGCAAGAAGGGGGGAGAAGCCCCAGGTTAACTGGAAATAGTGAGCGGCCCAGAGCTCCAGCAGCCGGAGTCCCTCAGAGCTAAGGGGACACACACAGGCCCTGCAGCAGGAGTGCAGCCCCCCCGCCCCCACAAACCCAGTGACCCGGTATATACTCAGGGCCCCAGGGATAGGGTTCACTACCCTCAAGAGACAGGGACAAAGGCCCTAAAGGAGGTTCCTGACTACTGGGGATAAGCATCTCATTAATTCTATTTAAGAGACGGACGCTACCTGAGGATTTCCGAGTGACGCATTTAATGGTTTTCCCAGATGTTCGATTATGACAACTTATTAACCTCCTGTCACTCAGAATCCATTTCCTGCCTGTCCAGACGCAGAGAGAGCTTCCAGAACACACCCCTGCAGTCCGTGCGAGATTCTAAGTTGGAAAGACATGTCACTGTCAGCCGGGAGGTGCTTCTGTGACCGGTCATGTTTTAGCCAAGCGTCCATCCACTGTGCGTCCCCGGGGCCCGGCCCGCGCCCCACGGCTGCACCCAGGGCGGCCGTGAGCCACACGCAGGCAGTGGGGCGTGGAGCGCTCGGTCCTTCTTGCGCTCCGCGTCACAGTCCAGCGTGAAGAGACGGCGTAGGGCAGGCCCTGTGTGGGTGCAGCGAGGACAGAGGCGGCCAGGGCAGGCGGCACAGCACGCGTCCCCGCCGGCAGGAGGAAGACCACAGAGCACCAGCGTGTCCTCGGACCTGCCCCCCCGGGGCGCGGCTCCCGGCCACTAGGCACCCCACAGCAGCACTCCAGGGCCTCGCAAAACTGTCCCTCCCTTAAGCCTCCATGATTTATATGGAAGAGAAACAAACGAAACTGGGCTTCGTGTCAGGAAAAACGTCTAGTTCAGGGGCCACATCCCAGCCCCCCGCAGTGGCCCTCCTGGGCGACATTCTGGCCGACAGCAGCGACGTGAGGCCCGAGTTGGGCCGGGCGGGAAGTGCACAAGGCAGGAGCCCTTCATGATGAACCCACAAACCCACCTGCTGCTCCCAGTCACAGGGACCCGGAGCCCCAAAGGAACCACGCGAGGACAGGGACAGGATGTGAAGGTCAGCAGAGGGCAGTGAGATGCCCCACCACACAGAGGCCTGGACCAGCCCCTGGCCTGCCGACTCCCAGAAGCAGGGCAGCAGGCCCGAGTCTCGGCGGCAGGCCACAGCCTCCCGAGAAAGGGGCTCTCTTGACTGGCCTGGAAAACTGGGTTCCTAGGAGGTCGGGGGCAAAGACGTGGCATGCGGGCGCCCCCTCTCCCCAGCACCGACTGAAAGTGCCCTGGGAGCGATGGGGGGGCTCCTAGTGAAGCTTCAGCCTCCACACGAACCCCGAGATACTCCGAGAAGGCCGAGGGGATGAGGACAAAGCCACAGTTCCGCACTCTGGCTCCTGCAGGCCTCCGGGTGAGGACCCCCGGCCCCGCCCCGCCGAGCTCCGCGCCCGAGGCTCGCGCTTGTGTTGTGCACTCCCGGCCCCTGGTCTTCAGAAGACGCGCGTGCTCACTGCTCTCAGCAGCAGCAGGGGAAGGCGGCCTGTGAGCCGGTCCGCTGACCCCCTGCCCAGCAGCGAGGCCGGCACAGATCGGGGGCGCCTGGAGGGTGGGAGGGCCCAAGCAGCAACCTGGTGCTGTGCGATACCAAGGAAGCATGGAAAGGACCATCTTGAGACACCGCAGCGTCTGAACCAGCAGACGGACAACTCGGACCTTGTCACCAATGAGCACGCGCTCCTGAAGGACGGCCACGTAGTGCCAGCCTGTGGGCCCGAATGAAGCCCCCGGGCAGACACACGGGCTGCAGGAGGGGAGAGTATCCCCTGATAGAGAAACAGGAACGAGGCAGGATACCAAGTAGCCACAGGCGACCTGTCTTCTCTGTAAAGCTGAAATGCACACGGGAAACACGAGTCCCGTGCAGCAGAGACAGATGGGGGCCAGGGCCTGGGTGCAGCCTCGCCTGCACAGCCTGGGGCCCCGGGCCCGGAGGCCAGGCTAGGAGGTGCCTCAAAAGCCGCCCTTCTGGGACCCTGCACGTCTGTCCTCGCGAAGAGCGGCTCTAACCCTGACAGCCGAGGCACGCGGCTCTAGCTCGGATTCAGGGCAACTTTGCCACCATCAACCCTGATGTTCTCCTCAGCCCAAGACACAGAGGCTTAGCGGGACGTTTCCATCCTTAAAGCCACGTCGCATCTGGGGGACGTGGGCGCTGGGGCCCCAGAGAAAAGCCCTCACCGCGAGGCAGCCTCTCCCCACCCAGGGGAAGCCCCACGTGCCATCCTCGGAGGAGGGACGGAGGGAGCCGGGGCTGGCAGAGCAGGGCCCGCGCCCGTGGAGCCCGCCGCCGGCAGAGCCCGGGCTCAATGCGGAGACGTTTCTGCAAAGGAAGATGAAGAGAGGCAGAGGCGTAAGCTGAAGGCAACAAGGGACGAGCAGAAGAGCCATTTCCGAGCACGGAAAGGCGCCGACAGAAATCCAAAGGAGGGACCAGACGCTCGCTCTCCAAGGCCGCGGATTTACCAGCGGAGCCCCCCATCCTCCCTGAGCTGCGACGGGGCAGGGATCTGCGGCAGATCCTCCGCCCCAGGGCCTCGGCCGGGCCTGGCCAGACAGAGGCTCTTGCCAAGGACAGGTGAGCACAGCTCAAGCCTCATTTCCTCACAAGTGTCACGAGCCCAACACTAGACAAACCTGGGTGAGACAGGCTTGGGACACTGAGGACAGTAGAGCCCCAAGCGGAAACGACCGCAGCAGCACAAGGGCTCCCAGCGAGGTTGTGCCTGGGCACCAAGGGGCTTCGGGACCAAGGGCCTCGCAGCGCCCACGGATGGGGGCAGGGGCACAGGCCCCAAGTCTTCCCGCTCTGCAGCCAGGGGACCCCAGAGCTTCATCTTGGGGTAGGGGCCCCGGGTCCGCCGTACACCGCCGCGGGGTCAACACGCAGCTGGCAGCCGCCTGTGGCCCTGGTTGGACCAAGCACTGCTCACGCATCCCGCGCAGATGGTGCCTACCTCCGAGATACGGGGCAAAGCGCCCCAAGGACACGCACGCCAGGGACCAACACCTACTGTCCCCAAACGCTGCCATGCCTAATTCAGGTCCTTCCACTTTCTGGCCTTGGATGTGACCCAAATCTCTGCGGCTGAGTCTCCCCAAGAGTGGGCCGCGCCCAGATGCTCATCTTTTCGAATCCCCATAATCTAGTTTGACTCCGGTTCTAGACCTGATGGAACGGAAACAGACGCAAGACAAGAACTCTTACGCAGGGACCCACGTGCCCTCCCGGGAGGGAGAGCCAAAGGCAGTTCAGCTCAGAAATGCCCAAGTGCCAGCCGCCCGCCCCGCAGGCCGGGCCCCCACAGCCAGTCCTGCAGGACACAGTTGCGGGGGGCGCGATGCTGAGGAAGAGGGCCCCCCAGGAGGACTGGAGCGTCCGACAGCCCCTGGAAGGCTCAAGGACAAAACACAGCATCCAGGTAAGCGGGCCACGATCCCAGAAGCCCAGGGCCATTTCCCATTCCCAAACCCGTAACGCAGGACAACTCCCCGGCCTAGGAAATTAGAACCCCTAGTCAGGAGCCTTCCTCTCTCTCTTCTCTGCTGGGCTCAAGGATCTACACCCGCCCGTCTGCGGGCCTCCCTTTGGAGTGTGCGACAGGTGAGGGGCAGGGCAGTTGTCCGAGGAGACCGCTAGGCAGGGAGTGGTCTCCCCACCCCGTCTCCGGAAGAACTCGAGCATTTCCTTTCACTCTCAGGGCCGTGAGGCGGCAGCACCGTCTTCGCTTCAGATCGGCAACGAGGCGAGAACCAACAGCGCCGCGAGCCCGCGCCCTCGGCGGACACACGGGCTGGTCCACTCGGGGCCACACCATGACGTGGTGCCAGGCCCCACACACGCAGGGCCCCATGCTATGTGCCCCCCCCCCCCCGGTCACGGGGCATTTGTTGGAACAAAAGCTCCGGGGTTTCACTGAAGGCCCCTTTAGAAACACAACCCCAAGAGCCACAGGCAGTGGTCTCCGGAGGAAGCAAGACAGGCGCACGCCTGCCTCCGCGCAGACCTCGCAGGGCCATTTCCTGTCAGTCAGACGGCCGTGGCCCCCAACAGAACAGCAAGGATCACACAGGATCCTGCAGACGCACGCGGGAGCTCAGGGAACAGCCGTGTCGCACACTCCCAGAGAACACAGGCCCCGAGAGCCTGCCAGGAAAGGCCGACAGCGCCGTTTCTGGGGACAAGTGTTACTTACGTGATTAAAGAACCCTGGGAAAACAGGCCTCTGGGTTGGCACATCCAGAGTGCGGGGCCCGGAGCCCGCCCCCAGTCACCCACCTGCGCCACGCGGGGTGATGCTCCCAGTGGGGACCCGGGCCCGGGCGGCGCGGCCCGCAGGCAGCCGGGGCCAAGCGTGGGCACGTGGCGGCAGAGGTGCCCACGACCGTGTGGAGTCACACGGTGGCGGCAGAGTCGCTTCCACGGGGCTGGAATCAGCAGAGAACGTGCTGGAGAGGAGACGCTTGCGTCTGTCATCATGCTGTGCACGCCGGTGGCGGCAGCCACAGCCTCGGCTCCCAGGGCGCAGCATGGCCCAGAGCAGCGGCTGACGCCTGCCCCCCGCCCCCCAGGCTCGCTGGGGACGGGTCCCGTCCTGGCGGGGTCGAGGGGCAGCGGGGCGGACGCAGAGAGATGCCCATCTGCTTCACCTGGCCCTCTGCACGCTGTGCCGCCCGCGAGGCCAACCGCCCCGCGCGCAGCACGGCGGCTCCTGCTGGACTCCTGCACCAGGCACCAGCAGCGGAGGGCGGGGGAGGCCATCGCATTTCTTCGAAGGAAACACCCACCTTTGAACAGGGTTTGAAAGTACTGGCTGTCTGCCTTCCCTGGGTCTCCTGGGATCGAGCCCTGCATCGGGCCCTCTGCTCAGCGGGAGCCTGCTTCCTCCTCTCTCTCTGCCTGCCTCTCGGCCTACTTGTGATCTCTGTCAAATCAATCAATCTTAAAAAAGGACCGGCCGGAGGATCCTTTCTGCCGGGGGACACCAGGAGGTGGGGGCCGTGAGGCCAAACTTCAGGACCTCCTCTAAGGCTCCCCCAGCGTTGGTGAGAGCGAGGGTCTCACTCCTGGCCCCTGGAAGTCGGCCTGACGTGAACAGGCGACAAGGGTCATCGCAGTGCCCTGTCCAGTATGTCGTAGGAGACTTGATACAACTAGCAGACGACCACTTGTCCGAACCCGGAGAAACACTGCATTCGTTTAAATTTGAGAGAACGGGGCACCTGGGTGGCTCAGTGGGTTAAGCCGCTGCCTTTGGCTCAGGTCATGATCTCAGGGTCCTGGGATCGAGTCCCACATCGGGCTCTCTGCTCAGCGGGGAGCCTGCTTCCTCCTCTCTCTCTGCCTGCCTCTCTGCCTACTTGTGATCTCTCTCTCTCTGTCAAATAAATAAATAAAATCTTTAAAAAAATAAATAAATAAATAAATTTGAGAGAACATTCACAAAAAGACTTCAAGTAACTTGGCTGGACACATCAAATTGCAGTGGGAGAATTACTTTTAGTCTGTGCGCGCGTCTGAAGCAGCTCTACGCCCAACGTGCGGCTCCAAGTCCCGACCCTGAGCTTGAGGCACAAACTCTGCCCCGAGCCGGCCGGGCGCCCCTTGGTCTGTTTCAGACACACACGCCCGCCCCCAGCTGTTTAATTCTCTCAACATTCTAACCTCCAAACAAAAAGCTGACCCTGAAGATGAAGAATTTCAGTGAAGGTGACCTTACTTTTTAAAGAAAAAGCTTTAAAATTACGAATTAGTCTCCAACTCCGTGTCTTTTCTACATAAATGGTTCAAGACTGGACCACATCCCCAGCCTCCGTGGGGAAGAAGGGTGAGCCCAGCAGCGGGGGGCGTGCTGGGCTGCCGCGCTGGACACCGCCTGCCACCGGAAGGCAGCAGCATCCTGTGGGCTGGGGACGGTCTGCGGCGCCCCAGACGCCCACGTGACTGCAACACAGTACAAGGGAAAAAATAAAAGGACCCTCCTTCCCCACTGAAATTCTAATTACTAAGTGATGGAAAGAAAAATAGCGGTCTTACCATAAAGAACATTTAAAAAGGGGAGAGAGGCCAGCCAGAAGCAGGAACAGGGCACAGTAGCCAGACAAAGCCCGCGGAGCCCGCCCGCCCCGAGCGCGGCTTCCACGCTGTCCCGACAAGGCATTTTGCACGACGAACTGTCTGGCTCAAGGGGAGGGTGAGGAGCCCATGGGAGGGGCCAACAGTCCCTGGAAAACCACCCGCAGCACTCTTCACAGGGACCAGCAGGAGCAGCCAGAGCCACCGGCCTCCAAGAACGGCCAAGGCAGAGCGGTCGGCGAGGTTCACCAGCAACAGAAAGCCCAGCTGAACAGAGGCCACGGGAGAGAAGGGCGTCACTGAGTGTCTCCCAACTGGAACGCACCCAGAACTGCGTGAACCAGGGCCTGGCGGAGGCTTTTCATCATAAAGACCTCAAAATCTTACTCTTGGGGTAATGGGGACGCCCAGTGCGCCCTGAGTGAGGCTGGGACAGTAGCAGCTGCTGTCCGGGAAGAGGCCGGAGGCAGAACATGCGGCTCAGATAAGCTCTGGGGCCAGGGCAGGAGCCAGTCCTCCCCCCTCTTCCCGACGTGTGTCCCTGACGCTCCTTGCTTCAGGGGTCACACACCCACTGGGAGCCCCTCCTGGACAGAGGGCCGAGGGCATCCGCTGACAACACGGCATGGCAAGGCGACGCCCTGATGTAGTGCCCACACCCCCGCGCCCAAACGCAGGAGTCTGCTCCAAGGTGGACACAGCTGGAAAAGCGTCTCCATTCAGGGTGCCCTCCGTTGCCCTCCGCCCCCCAGGCTGGTGGGCAAGCTGTGCCTGGGTGAGGACCGCTGGGACTCGGACCCACACCTCCTGTCCGGCCTGGCGTCTCCCCGGAGCCCTCCTGCTCAACCCACTCTTGCCCCCACACGTCCTCCTGGGTCAGGGCCTGGGCAGTCTCCCCGGCCCGGGAAGAGGGTGCACTCCGAGCTGCCCCTCGAGCATACCCCTCTCCAAGGTCCTGACAGCTCACCTGATTTCCACCACCCAGAGCTACTATGTGCCAGCCACAGGCCGCGCCCAATCTAAGTTTAGATTCAGGGAAGAAAGGCCAAACGAGACCACACACGTGAATCACGCCAAGTAAAGGGGCACAGGCAGGAAGACCGGGCCACTCCTCACCTGTACGGATCCAGGAGACACCCCTCAGCCCGCGTTTTCAGGGCGAAGCACGAGTGTGTGGAAGCAAGAGGTTTCTCCTGGCTGCTCTGACGTCAGCAAGCTGTGAGGCTCGAGGGGCGCCCGGTGGCCTCCCCACACCCCGCGCGTCTGGTCTCCACAGGCCTCACAGTGACCAGCTGGACCCAGCAGCTCTGACCATCCCCCTTCCTCCCTCCCGAGAGGCGGAAGACCGCTGGAGAGGCCGAGCCCAGCGCTGCAGGGAGTGGGCGGATCTGGGGCCATCCTGGGGCTGTCGCAGGGCTTCCCAAGAACACAAACGCGGCCCACCAGCCATCAGAGGACAGGGACCCGGTGGGCGGGAGCCTCCGACAGAACCCTTGGCACACTTCCGGAGAGTGAGAAAGGCAAACAGCTTGGAGCCTGGGATCTTCTGCAAGGGCTGTGGGGACAGCTGGACCCTAGACCACACTCTGAGAACCACGACATGAAAAGCTTTCGAGCCAGGACTTCCTTGTATTAAAAGTCAGTTCATTCTGGAAACCAAAGCGGTTTCTGCAAAGCAGGTAGGCGGCACTAACAAGATGCCGGGAACCCCTGGAGGAAATTTCCACGCTAGCTCCTGAGCCCCGGCACCCGACCTAACTGTGGCCCCGTGGTGAGGCTCGGCGGCCAGGAGAGCTTCCGGTCTATGAAGTCCTCCTCCCGCCGTCCCTGGGGTTATCAGGCCATGGGAAACCACAGGTGCGATCCACTTGACCTAACCCACTCCCAACACACCTGGCATCAGCATCTCACCTACCGTGGGTTAGGGACACCACGTCTGTTCCCGGCCCTGGACGAGCTCTGGAAGCCGGGGGTGAGGTCAGCGTGGCTCTGTTACGCCCAGACACGCAAGTGACCCCTGGCAGCTACCAGCCAACCGTCTGTGTCCAACGTCCGGCCTCTCCCTAGAGGAGACACGATGGCGGCTCTTCTGCTTCGCTGGAGTAGTGTAAGGTCACGGCTTATATTTCAACCACAAGTGCTTTCCTAAAACCTGAAAGCTTAAAGATCAGCAAAACTAGATCAGAGTTTCTCCAGAAATCAGTGTTTAGCTTAGAACACACTCATTTGTTAAACAAACACTGTTTTCAAAAACTACTTAAAAACATAGCTGCCAACCAGCGTGCAGTGAGGTAAGGTCCAATACGGCTGAGGCAGGGGGCAGGGCCAAGCACCTCCAGCTCCGTGAGCCCACTGGGGGCAGGGAAGAAAGCGCTGGCTTGAGCTGCAGGAACCATTCCCATGATGGACCAGCAGCCCCGGCAGCTCCTTCCACCCGCGCCGAGCACAGTGGGAGACGGCCCGCTGACCTTGAAACAAGAGCCCAGGCAGACCTGAACAAAAAGGAAAAGACCAGTGGTCCTACTGCAGAACAACAGGACCTCTGAGAGGACAGAACCCTGAGCTTGTGTCCACTGGCCTCAGGCTCAGGACAGAGGTCAGGAGGCTGTGGGGATCCAGCAATCTCAGAATTCACTTTTATTTTCAGCTTTTACCCCAACACAAGAAAAATTGCACCTGGGCACACATCCAGCGGACCCTCAGACACTGGGGAGAGGGGCGCCCCCTGCAGGCGAAGATCCAAGTGTGACTGACTCTCCAAAACCTAGACCAGACAGCCCTCCGTCGCCCCGAAACCACACTGGTGACACCAACCCCACACCGAGACAGTTTGTCTACACCGCACGGTGTTCCCGGAGTCAGGTAAGCTAGAGAAACAGTGTTAAGGAGATCACGAGGAGACATTTACAGGGAGGTGCTGGGTCATCCGGGCAGCTCTGCTTTGAGGCCTTGTGTTACTGGGGCCTGCACACATATGGCAGCCCGAAGCCTCAAAGACGGAGCAGCCAGAGGACGACAGCGAGAATGTGGCTGAAAACCTAACCCGCGGGTGCCTGGCTGGCTCAGTGGGTTAAAGCCTCTGCCTTCAGCTCAGGTCATGATCCTGGGGTCCTGGGATCGAGCCCCGCATCGGGCTCTCTGCTCAGCAGGGAGCCTGCTTCCCCCTCTCTCTCTGCCTGCTTGTGATCTCTGTCGAATATATACATAAAATCTTAAAAAAAAAAAAAAAAAAAAAAGCCAAACCCCTAAGGCGAGTACACGAGAGAGAGAAAAATTAGAAAAACGTGCCGGATCCAGGCTCACACCCAGTGTCTCCCGACTGTGTGCAAAGCCAGGATCCCAGAAAGTGTTCGTTCTACTTGGGTTTCCAATCGGAGTTTAGGAGCAACCGGTCTCTTCTCCTATTAAAAATGCCACTATTATTTGCAGTTACTCTTCAAGACAAGTGATTTTAAGTGACTCTGTAGTTCGCAAAGCGATGATCTACTGCAAGGTTGGAAATGGGCTTCCGTGACACCTCACGAAGGCGCGGCAGCCCTCCCCTTGGAGATGCCCAATGGGGCCAGCGATCCGGGTGTGCGGTCCCAGATGGGCCCTTCAGACGTGAAGGAACTGTGGTCTCGTTTCAGCCAGACCATCCAGGCAGGCTGAGGGTTCAGCCGCAGACCCCACTCCCTCAGCGAGGGGAGCCCGGTCTGCTGGAGCCTGCATGCGGCTCCATCCCTCTGCTTGAGCCCACAGGGCACGGCTAAGGCTGCTCCGTATTCAAAATAACTCCAAGGTAAAGGAAGAAAAAAGGTTAAATCACATTAACACGTAAGACAGCCTGGCCCTCGCCAGCGCACGGGTGAGCCGCAAGCACGCTGGGGAGCCCACTCCAGGGCCCCGCGTGCAGGAAACGCGGGGGGCACCCAGGCACAGAAGGGGGTTTTCGGAAGGGGGCACGGGGTGACGGGCAACGTGATGGAATGAGGCCTGGGTGTTGCCGTAGCCGAGGAACCACTGAATTCTACCTCTGAGACGAACAATCCACTATATTCGCTAATTAAATTTAAATGAGATTTGAAAATGTGCTAAAACCTGCCCTGCGACGGCTGCTCAACCCTGAGGCACAGCAGCGCCCACCAGCCGCACTTCCCCAGCCACGCGCACCCTCTCCCGGCTGCGGTCTTCTGTGGCCCTCGCTAGCGAGAAAGTGGACGTTTCTGGTGGTCTGCAGAGGGTCAGGCCAGCGGGGATTCCCCGTGTTACCGGCAGATAATCCCCACGGGGAACTGGTAACCAGCCCGGTCTAGCCTCACTAGTTGAGAGTTGGTTTAACAAGGTTTCTGTCCCGACTCGCATCCCTGGCCTCCGCGTGCTCCCAGGGGCAGGTCCTGCAGGGACCGCAGACCAGTGCGTGGCCCTCCACCCCCTGGGGCCACCCTGCCCACAGACGGAGAGCCACAGGGAAAACCACCTAAAAGCAGCCAGAGTTTCAGAAATGAGGAGCTTCGGCACGAACAGGGCCGTGGGCCAGGACGAACTGAGAGCTCCGCGTCCCGGCCCTGCACCGAGCCTCTGGCGCCCGAGCGCGCGCAGGGGAGCCCGGCCCCCAGCCACGCCGCCTCACCGCCCGGCTCTGCCGTCAGGTACACTGTCCTCCTGTGACGTCACGCTCGCCCTCGAAAATGTGCAATTTACCGAACGTCCTGTTTCATCCGTGGTTGACATCCTAAAACCATCGCTTCCCCAGAAGCCCCAGTACCTGCGGCGAGACCTGGCTTCTGGTGCTCCTTCCGCTTTTTCCATCAGATGCCAACGCCGAAGCGGCTACACCAGCACCCCCCCGCCCCACTGCTAGTCAGGTAGTCCCCTCCTGTCCTCAGGGCACCTCCCAAGCCAGGTGTGGGACCCTCAACACACAGCTGAACGTCGCTGCCTCCTTCCGTTTCCCTCCTAAGGGGAAGGCCTGCACCCCCATCGCCGGGGTCCTGCCAGTGTGCACACCGACCCGTCCCCCCGTCCCCCCTCCCCGGGAGCAGATGCCCCTTCTTTACTGGCCCAGGGATGTACTTGGCACCCTTCCTAGAAGACAGAAATCCCACCCAAGTGAAGTCACTAACTGACAAAGGTATCTCTCTTCCAGAGCCTCGTGAGGGGCACTCAAAGGGGCGGTCCATGAAGGTGACCTTCCTACGCGGGGTCTCGGGAGGCAAATACAGCTGCTGACGGCGGAAGGAGCCGTGACCCCCAAGCAGCACACCGTCCCCAGGATGCAGCAATGGCGCACGTGAGCGGACGCCTCCTGGACCGGATGCTCTAGGGGAGACTGTGCGTCTGTGCGAAGACAACCCACAAGGACATTCTGAGTTCTGAGCAGCTGGTCTCCGCTCCTTCATTCAGAACTGCTAAGACGCACTCACCAACCCTCCTACTCCAAACCCTCTCATTCCGGTCTTCTTGAAACGTGGTAAAGTGCTGCCCACTCCTAGAAACAGAGCAACTAGGGTCAGCTCCCACGTCAGAAGGCCTCATTTGTAATAATTAAGGGAGTATGAACAAGCGCGTTATTTTCTTTTAGTTTCTCTGAGTACAAGAGCTTAAAAATGAATGGTGTTGGCTGGAAAACCTTAAAAAACAGATGTGGTCTCGAGAGAAGCTTCACGACATGTGGAGAGTTCAGACACAGTCAGAAAACCTGGAGTTACAGTCGGTGTCTCCAGGATAAGGGGGCTAGTGGTCACCTCTCTGCGAGGCTCAAGGGCGGCTCTCAACACAACAGAGAATTTCAGGGACAGCAGCCTTTCTGAGACGGGGCCTCTGGGTAAGCCAGGGCCCGCCCCCGCCCCCAACCCCCCGGCACGAGGGCGTGAGCAAGGCCCCAGCGCACGGCACAGCCACACGGAGACCGGACGCAGCTCACCGGGGCTGCGCAGGGGCTTCTCCCCAGTGCAGGCTCTGGCGCTTGTGAGAAAGGGGGGCACCCAGGACTTCCCAGAAGGACCTCGGGTCAGCTGCACCTCGAGTCCTGGACTCCCGCCTCCCACAAAGCCCTACACGCCCACGACGGCACTCTGCCTCAGCGCCCGACAGCTTTCTAATTGGAGCTGAGGGCAGCGAGCACTGGGCCAGACGGAGCAAGCGTCAGGGTCCAGTTTCACATTTTGCTAGCATGACCTCTGGGGCCATACTCCGTGCTAAGTAATCTACAGATTTACAAAAAACACCTGTAATTTATTAAAAATTGCAAGAGCGCCAACACAAAGACAGACTTTCCTCTCTGGTGCCTATGTTCCTTTCAGCTGGTGTATGTTTGAGTTCCATCCCGAGAACTAGAGAGCCCTCACTGTAGCAAGGCAGGCCCAGAAGTTCTAGAGTAGTACATGTGATCAGAAGTGTCCCGGGCAAAGGCCGGGCAACAGTGACCTTAACCACTATACAGGCTGAGGCCACGTTCATAATGAAAAATACCGTTTGTGGGGCACTGGGGTGGCTCAGTTGGTTAAGCATCGGACTCTTGGGTTTGAGCCTGGGTCGTGATCTCAGGGTTTTGAGACTGAGCCCCTCACTGGGCTTGGTTTTGAGACTGAGCCCCTCACTGGGCTCGGCACCCAGTGTGGAGTCTGCTTGGGATTCCCTCTCCTTCTCCCCCTGCTCCTCTCGCTTGTGTGCGTGCTCTCAGAATGAGTAACAATAAAAAATACCTTTTCTTTCACGTGAGTCTTAAGTAGCAGATCCGGTCTGTTTGCCTCTTCCTGAAATGAAATTCTCGCAAATTATTTGCTTCTAACATGCTTCCTTTGGTAGCAGACACGGCAGAGAGGAGTGAGGCTGCCTGTCTACCCGGGCCACCGCGCACGGTGTTCCTGTGTGCATATACACCCCCGCCTGCGGAGGGGAGCGGCCGTCAGCCCTGCAGCGGGAAAACCAACTCCGCTCTGTGGCTCCTGCCTCCTCACCTCTGCTGCCCTGGCCGATGTTACACCAGAACCCGCCCTCGACCTTGTCAACGTGGGCTCCACGTCTGCTTCCGCAGGCCCCACGCGTCCCCCTGCACACCACGTGTGCCGTGTGACCCAGCACTGCACGCCGAGGCAGCCGCTAGGTACCTGCATCACAGAAAGCCCTAGACTGGAGGCCAGAGCGACACCCACATCAGAGGACGCCTGCCAGAGACAAGCACGCGGGGTTTTTAAAAGGGCGACCCACTGGGATACAGTTCTTTGTCCTTCCTAAGGAGATCATTGTACATCTGATCATATGTAGTTTTGAAATCATAAACATTTGGCTTGTCGGGTGCTGGTCCTGGGAGCTTCACGTGCGTTCCCGTTCCGAAGGACCGGACGCTGAATCCCCGTTTGCTGAAAGACACAAAGAGAGAAAAAAATCACAGTTGGATTAAGATACAAAATTCTAAAGCCAAGGAATATGGAATGGAAAATAGACAAAATGAGTAACTGCTGATACTACAGACATGTTTTTAAATTCTAAACTTTCAGCGTATTATTCACAAATTTTTAGAAATTCTATAGCACAAGGGCGCCTGGGTGCTCGGACGTTGGGCATCTGCCTTCAGCTCAGGTCATGACCGCAGCGTCCTGGGATGGGGGACACCGCTTCTCCCTCTCCCACTTCCCCTGCTTGTGTCCCCTCTCTCACTGTCTCTCTGTCAGATAAATAAATCTTACAAAAAAAAAAAAAAAATCCTATAACATACTGGGGCATCCGAGTGGTCGCATGGTTGAGGGTCTGATTCTTGGTGTCGGCCCAGGTCATGTCTTGGGGGTCGTGGGACCCAGGCCTGCGTCGGGATCTGCGCTCAGCAGGGAGCTGGCGTGAGATCCTCTCTCCCTCGGCACCACCCCCCACTCACGCGCACAGAGCCCTCTAAGAAATAAAGTCCTTAAAAAAATTCTACAGCATATGACACCAAAACTGGATGAAAGCGATCGAGACGGAAGACAAGGGGTTGCTAGCGTGGTTACAGGGTGGCCGGTGAGCACCACATCTGTTCACCGCACGCCCCCCAGACCCTCTCTGACCGCCAGAGGCCCCACGGACACGCGGAGTTAGGAAGACTTCCTCCGGAGCACAGCTGACCACCGCCCGGACCGCTGTACAGGGTTCAGGTTCCCAGGACCTCCTCGTGTGTGACTCCTACGACTCTCCCACAGACAGGACCGCATGCGCCACAGACGGAGTGCCACGTGTCGGGCCCCCGACATCCTGTGGGCCGGGGCTCGCCGGGAAACCAGAACTGAGGTCAGAACTGAGTGTCATGAAGTGCAGCCCGTGAATGACAACTTGCACCGTAACAAACGTCCCCTGAAAGCAAACCTCCCAGGTGTCGCCACGGATAACCCCTCGGGTCGGCTGCGGTCACGTGCAATCGTCAGTCTGGCACAGAACTTGCTTCCAAACTCAGTCAGCAGAACTTTTAAGTGTTAGAAGCGTGTGACGAGAAACAGCTTTCTCATCACGGCTCCCTGCGCGGAAACCCGTACCGTCCCCATCTGAAGGAGCTCCGACAGGACGTGCGGCGAACGTATTCCCACCAGTGGCTCCGGCGTTCTCCCAGGCCCGCCTGGCTCCAAGATCCCCGGAGACAACGGTCTCAAGCTTTTCTAGGTCTTCCTGCAACTCCCACTTGACTGTGTCCAGAGATACGTCTGGTTTCCACAACGGAGAGGCGCTGCTGCATCTAGAGGCCAGGGGCGCTGCTAAAGCCCCACAATGAACGGACAGTCCTCCGACCCAAAGCGTCCTCAGGGCCAAGGCGGAGAACACCCTGACCTAGAAAATGAAATGACTAAACCCCACAGAGGGGCAAAGGTCTGAGCATAAAAGTCACAGGGAAGGAAAGAGCTTCATCTCACTCGTCCCAAGAGAAACACATCACGCAGAGGTTGAAGTCTGCTATGGGTCAGCACGGTCCCGCGGCCTCGCCAGGGTAAGGATGTGGTCCCTTCTGCTCACGGCCACGTCCCCGGCAGGCACACAGCAAGCAGCTGGCAAAGCGCAAGTAACACTTTTCACGGCAGGAAAACCTCCCTGAGATGGTGCCCCTGGGCACGACCTGCGAGCCTCTGGAGAAGGTGCCAACACCCGGCACGTGGACAGCGCTGTCCCCTCCAGCACAGACGCTTGAGTCCGGAAGCCGGTCCTACGGAACACACGCGGACCCGCCGCAAACAACCCCGCACGACACTCACTGCAGCCCTGAACGGACCCAAAGATGACGAGAGCCGCCCTGTGTGTTCCGCCCCCCAGCAGGGTCCGATCGCAATGGGAAAGAGGTGAGGGTGCCACACACACCAAAAAGCTCCTGCGATTATTCACAGAGAAAGCGAAGAGCGGAAACGCATCTGGCTCCAGCGGCACAGGGGCCCGGGAGAGGCCGCGACCCCGCGGAAGGGGGGCCTCCGCACCTGGCACACACTGAGCACCGAGCCCGCACATCCTGCAACGGTCGGTTTTAGCAGCATTCTCGTCAAGTTTCGTCCAAACACCTCACCCGAGTCCTCCGAGGTTGGTAAGAGCTGAGTCACATGCCTGCACCCCGGAAGCATGAGATGCGGAAACTGACCCCCCGAGGGTCGCTCGTGACCAAGAACGGAGCCTACCAGCACACTCCTGAGAAGCACACCAGGCCCCACGCACACCTGAACTGCTAAAACAACCCTCAAAAAGAGAAAAACCCAGCAACCCTCCAGACGACCAACATTTCCAATACCTGATCACAAGGCACCTGTGCTGTGACCACAGGGTGACGGGGCCCAGCCACAGGGCACGGACGCGCGGCACAAGTCGACGCGTGTGCACCGAGAAGGGGCGCACAGACCACCTTCACTCCAAATCCGAACCTGTTTCTGACCAGATGATGTACACTAAAATACATACTTTCTCCCAAGCACCAACAAGCCCGTGACGAAGGCAGCCTCTCAACAGCCCTCAAGGTCAGTCGGCGGGGCCCTTGTTTCTGCACAGGTCCCAAGCCCCTAAGACAGTCCCAGAGGAGCAGGCTGTGGCCAGGAGCACCGAGAGAACACAAAGCGGTGAGCCAACATGTCATCACAGTGCGAAGAAGGGCCCGGAAAAAGCAGCGCTTCGAGCTCCAGGCCCTTCTCCCCAAAGTGTCCCAAAGCCATTCTCCCACTGAGCCAGCGGCTTACTGGCTGCGGAAATGCGAAAACCACACATCGCTGGGGGGAGAAGACGAATTGCTCCTGAGACTAACTATGGGCAGCATAACCTTCCTTGAAGCTTGCCAACCCTCAAGTCTCCCTTGAGTTTTCTGGGTGTCTCACGGAAAAGCAAGGTGCCCAGAAGCGGCCAAGTGTCCTGGGCCCTGGTAAGCCGACATCACCGACCACTTCCCTTGTGTCCAGGAGTGGGTTTACTTCGAGGGCGCTCGGCCATTCACACACCCAACACCTGTATGTCACGGCACGGCCTCTCCAGCAGGTGGGGGAAAGGAGGGACGGGCACTGGGAAGCCACATGCGCCCACAGATAAGACCCCCAAGGACAGGACTGAAGCTTCAAAACCTAAAAATCACCACCACCGTCACTGGTGGCAGCCGGCCATTCCATTTCGATTCAGCAACTTTCCTGGGGCTTACTGCGCACCGGGGATACAACACGATCGAAACAGATCCAACACTCTCTCCTTCGACAGTCAGGGGCCGGCGGGCGGTGGGGGGCAGGACAAAGTAGGGAAAACCCCCAGTACACAGGACAGTGAGAGGACAGCGATGGAGAAAGCCACGGGGCAGGAGCAGAGCCCGCTCATGGGGAGAGGGAAACGGGACAGCGCACCTCAGAGCCTTTCACAGCACACACCTCACGATGCGGAGACCCTGGACAGGGCCCCGCGGTGTTTCGGGCCGGGGTAGGGGAGACAGGCCACCTGAAAGCTACCCACAGGGCTCCCGGGAGGCTCCAGATGGAGAGCCCCGATGCAGGGACTCACATCCCCCCTCCCGCCGGGGCAGCCCGAGACTGAATGGCCGGGATGATGGCACCTGCCAGGCCCACCTCTCTCTTCCACGCATCTTCTGTGGCTCGCATTAGCTGTCCAGATGGAAGATTCTCCACTTTTAGGCTAGCCACATCCGTAAAAGCAGATCGTCCCAAAGACAACCCAGCCCAGGGGCGCCTGGGTGGCTCAGTGGATTCAGCCGCTGCTTTCGGCTCAGGTCATGGTCTCAGGGTCCTGGGATCGAGCCCTGCATCGGGCTCTCTGCTCCGCAGGGAGCCTGCTTCCTCCTTTCTCTCTGCCTGCCTCTCTGCCTACTTGTGATCTCTGTCAAATAAATAAATAAAATCTTTAAAAAAAAAAGACAACCCAGCCCAACATTCCACCTGGCTTAACCAGGCTTCCGAGGGGGTGACTGCCGGAGCTGCAAAGGGACGGGTGGGGCTCGGAATGAAGGCAGCCGCCCCTCCCCCATCAGAAACAGCCCGGGGGCCTGGTGTCACTGGCCTCCCCAACTTTCCGAAATGGCGGTCGAGTGTATTTGAAAATAAAACCGAAGTGCCGTCCGTTCTTCCCCCGACGGAATGTTCCCGAGAGGCAAACAGGCTAATGAGCAACAGAAGTGCTGTTTCTTTGAAGCCGATGCAGCGCCCATCTCGCTGTGTGACCACACGCAGCTTGACGACGATCTTCCATAAAGAAGCGACGCTAAAAAAACATTCCCGACAACCTAGAGGCTCAACGTCTTTACAAGTACCAACAGATCGATCATAAAGAACCCATCACAGAAAATGTCAAGTTTTGGGAAAGAGAACTGTTTCCATTGCTATCCCCATGGCTAACGGTAAAACAAGGATGTTCAAACGAACCCGAAAAGGACCATAAGCAAACACCAAATTAACAGCATGGGCTACGCTTTGTTTTTTATTTTCCACAGTGAAATTACTAACCAATGCCATGCGTTTCTTTGGCCAAGACTGGAATCCTAGAGCCACGGCCAGCCTTCAGTAAGCACACTCTGCCTCTAAGTCGGGCCCAGCGCGCCCACAGCCCCAGGTCACCTTCCCTACAGGCACATCACTCACCGCTACCAGCCCGATGGCTGCCCGTGATGACCTCGAACCTACCGACCAATCGACTGCTCGCAAGCCAGCAAACCCCAATGCCTGCCTGCAGCTGCTCGGCCAGGCGCCGGCAAGATGAGCGCCCCTGAAACGTGAGCGCCCCAGCAAAACCCAAGTCATCGCCTGCTAAATGTGCGCTATAAACACGTTTTAGCAAACGCTTCCCAGGAGTCACACCTTGTTATCCTCCCACAAGGTCAACAACCAAACTGAGCAGCTAGGCCTGAGATGCCGGTGTCCCGCTGTGACAAGTGCACCTTCCGTTTAGCGCCACCCCCCTCTGGCACTCCCGCTTCGACGTCCCTCCCTCCCCGACTGCTCTTCCTCAACCTTGGCTTTCTGCTGGCCACCCTGCTCTGCTGGCTGCTGTCAGCCTGCCTGGTGCCCGCCCCGCCCCCCGTGACAGCAGAGCAGGCCCTGGAGATCCGGCACTTCGCAGGGTCAGCGACGAACGATCACAAGTGCGCTGCTTTCCTGCTCCAACCCTACGGGGCCCCAAGCCAGGATGTGTTACTAACACGGGCGAAACTGCTGAGCTATCTTCCCTGCTCCCGGCTCCACCCGTTCTCATCTGTAAAAGATTGGAGATGCAGGAAAGAATGTTTTAGCTGTGGGAGCGGTTACCCTACTTGGTCTACCCAGTTCTGAATCCGTGTTCGCATGGAAACTGCCTTTTCTCCAAACCACCCTCCTCACTTTAGCTCTGTCTCCGGAAGATGGAAAACAACGCAGTCCCTTAAAACCTAGGAAGGCAAATGTGTTCCTCTGTAGACACCTTTCCTGCATTCCCTGCCTTTCTTAAAAATTCATAATTTCTAATCCTTTCACCTTCCTAAACAGTTCCCCGTTTATTTTTTTTCAAACGTACCCAGAACCAAAATACCAAAAGAGGTAGGCAGAGAGGCTGCAGGGCACAGCTGACTACCGCTCCCTGGTAAAGGCAAGAGATTTCTGGAAATGGGTCCAAGATCAGGGAGTAAGTTTCACACCATGAATGGGGGTGCTCCTGTGACACAACCACAGACTTGGTCCCATCTGGGAGAGGATGTCCAGTTTTGCCCCGGTTCCAGTGTGGCTGGGAGCCCACATGACCTGGTGATGGTCTGAGAGCCCGACCCCAAACTGGAGAACCACAGGACCTGAGCTGATTCTGCTGCCTCCCCTCACCCTGGAACCTTCTTCAGCCCATGCTTTATCCATCTGGAGTCTCAGTTCTGTTACTCAACATAACCAGAGTCCCTTATGTCCAAATCCTTACTGTCCCTCATGAGCTAGGGCTTCCAGTTCTGGGCACTGCCTCTTCACATGTGTTAAATGCGGACATCTAAGGACTGCAAGGATGAAATCAAACGGCATTTAGAACGCACCTGGCATGGGGCGCCTGGGTGGCTCAGCTGTTAAGTGTCTGCCTTCGGCTCAGGTCATGATCCTAGGGTCCTGGGATCAAGCCCCCCATCAGGCTCCCTGCTCGGCAGAGAGTCTGCTTCTCCTTCTCCCACTCCCCCTGCTTGTGTTCCCTTTCTCGCTGTCAAATAAATAAAATATTAAAAAAAGAAAGAAAGAAAGAAAGAAAGAAAGAAAGAAAGAAAAGAAGCACCTGGCAGAGAGAGCTCAAGAGATTGACTCTCAACCTGGTTCCTTCATTTGCAGCCTCTCTGCTCCTGTTCCCCAAACCACACTGCCTTAGGACTGAAAACAGACCCGAGAACTCAGCTCAGCAATACGCAGAAGTCTGTCTCACAAAATTTGTTTTGAATGAGACTAAGAGGACTTCCAAGAATCAACATGCCCCTTAACATCCAGATTATTCTGAACAAAAAAATAAATTAATCGGCTCCAAAGGGAAATCTCGGTCTACAGCGTACAAAGAACAGAACAGGCGTCTGCGGAAAACACTCCCGGAGACCCTAGAGCTCCCACAGCTGGTGCTTGGAACAAGGCAGTCTCAAAAGATCAAAAATAATCACCCCAGGGAACACTGACATACGTGAGAGAGATATGTATGTGCGTGTGCGTGTGTACGATACATCGTGATATATGATGTAAGTGCCAACATTTATGACCATTTGTATTTGACTTGTCAGAAAACAGAGACGATTTGCGACAGGGCCATAACACATAAAGTAAAACAGGGTATCCCGCGTAAAACTAGCCCCTGCGCGGATTCACTTAACTGCGTTCCTTTCAGTACTTATTTCAGAAGACTCCCTGTGTTTCACAAACACCTTCTGTAGGGCCCTGACGTTCATAAGGTCTCTGGCGGTTTCTCTGCAGGTACCTTTAAAAACCACCATATCAAGTTCTGTAAAATCCAAACAGAAATAAAGCCACAAATAACTGTGAAAAGTGAAAGACATGGGAAGTTGTTCCATCTTAACAGCAATTTCAAAACTAAAGGAGGGTGAGATCCTCTTTTGCCCTAGCAGCATGAAAAAATGAAAGTAACGCCCAGCTGGAGAAAACGGGAGTCCTGTAAGTAGGTTCTCCTCTGGAAGGTAGTCTGGCAAAATATATGAAAACATGAACTATGCCCACTTTTCGAGTCAGCAATTCTACCCCTAGGAATTCACCCAAGGAAACAATCAGAAAACTGCGCAAATGGATTTATATGGCACAGGATGTTGACGTTTTAAGAATGAAAGATAAAAAGCAGCTAAAATGTCTACTAATCTGGGGTTGGCTACAAAATTAATTGCTCCACAGAATTCCTCTGGATTACTACTGTGCCCTAATTTTGTAACCACTGCCATTACTCAATATGAATAAACGTATTCAAATTCAATAAACAAAATAACCCCCAAAATCTAACATTATGTGGAGAGAAATTTCAGAACATTTTACTCTCCCTTCAGTGTACGCACACCCAGGACACACCCAGAAGGTGCCCCAGCGGTCCTGTAGGAACCATGGCTGCCTCTGTCTTCGATGCATTCTGTTTGCCATTTCTTCTTCTAAGGAATACTATTTTCTAACAAAGGAAAACATCCCCCGAGTTTAGGTATTTCAGCAATTCAAGATTCAGGTCTAAGTCAACATCATATTCGTGATGTCAATAATACAGATTACCCTGGAGCGCCTGGATGGCTCAGTGGGTTGAGCCTCTGCCTTCGGCTCAGGTCATGATCTCAGGGTCCTGGGATCGAGCCCCGCATCGGGCTCTCTGCGCGGCCAGGAACCTGCATCCCCCTGTCTCTGCCTGCCTCTCTGCCTACTTGTGATCTGTCTGTCCGATAAATAAATAAAATCTTTAAAAACTGATAATACTAATAGAGATTACCCTGAACTTACCTTCGTTTGGAGCCTCCTCTCGAAGCAAATTTGAAACACGGTACAGGGGTACAAGCACACCTAAGAACTCTGCCCTGGCGGTGACCGGAGGGTTCCTTCTGCACCCCCACTTCCGCAGGAGACCCACTGCCGGGCCGGCCACCACCGCTCTCAACTACACAAGGACGAAGCGTCCTGTAGGGATCGGCTTGGGGAAGTATCGGATGGGCAAGTTGTGGAACTGGTTTCATGACAAAACTGCCAGAGGTAGTTTAAAAAGAAAAAAACAAAAACATGTCCCTTCCGTCGAGTTCCCCTGACCCCTGCCCCGCGGATACTGAAGACCAGCCAGGATCAGCACCACGAGGGGGTCTCCAGATCCCCTCTTCTCACTGAGGGCACCAAGTTTCATTTTCCTTCAGTGACTCCGCAGGAGCGTTAAACTTACCCAACTCCGAACGCCTGTAAACTTAATACTAGCACTTTTCGGTTTAAAACAAGCTTGCAGTTGTAAAGGTTTCTGGTTAAAAACCACCTTCACACTGAATTGTGAGGTGCAAACCATCCCACTCTGACGGAAAACGGCAGTGAATGCGGTGGGCCGCGGGGACAGGTTAGGAAAGACGACGCTCCTAACTAGCAGAGCTGAACCCTGACGCGGTGAAAAAAAGAAAAGAAAAGAAAGAAGAGAACGTGCAGAAAATTCTAAGTTTTCCAGGTCACTGAGGAAGGTGGTCCCGGGGAGGCGGCGGCGCTGCTGTCCTCTGGGCCGGGGACACTCCGGGAAGAGGCTTCCCGCACACCAGACTCCACCCGCGAGTGGTCAGTGTCACGGCCTGCGAGGCCTCGTGACGGACGCCTCATGACACACCCGACGCCAGCGTCGCGGGAGACCAGCCAGCGCGGACGTGCAGCCTAGAAACGCAACACCGAACCCCGTGGGGCGCGCACGCGCGCGGCTGGAGGCTTATGGGACCGAGGGCATGCTCGGCCCCAAACTCAACGAGATACAAACTCGTGGCGTTCACAAAGCCGGCCGTGCCCGCGTTCGGGGGTTCGGTTTTCCCGGGCTAGGCCGCGTCGTGCAAGCTTTCCGGGGGGCCCGTGAACGGCCACGCGGCCTGCACCCCGTCGTGGGACGCGACCCGGGCTGGCACTCTCGGGCGGACACCCCACAGAAGGGCCGCCACCGCCGGAGGCACAGACGTGCGAACACAGCGGACGCCAAGGCACCAGCCCCTCGGCTTCGCCGGGAGCTGGGAGCGCCCGGGAGCCTCCGGGCTCAGAACCCGAAACCTCGCGCGGACGACCGAGCCTTGGGGCTCCTCGCTGCGCTCGGCCCCGGGACCGACGAGCCCGGCGCGGCCCACCCGGCGTCGGGCCTAAGGGAGCGGGGCGGCCGCCCAGCATGGGCCGGCGTCCGACGGGGCGCGCGAGGCCAGGGCGGAGACCCCAACTACCTGAGGATGTTGTGCGCCTCCATGCTCCGGTTCTGGTTGCTCGAGCACACCACCGCCACCCGCAGCGGCGACGACGGCATAGCGGCGGCCGCAGCGACCGCGACGCAACCGCTCCGGGACGCCCACCCAGCCGCGGCGCTTCCGCGCGAGCAATATGGCGGCCGCGGCGCCCGGAAGTCATGACGCCAAGGCGGCGGCGCCGGCGACGTAGCGCGTCAGGACGCGGGCGCGGGCGTGTGCGCGGCGTCCCGGCGGCCCACCCGCGCCGGCCCACAGCGCCCCGTCGCGAGAGCAGGGAGGCTCCTCCGGCGGGCGCCGAGCCCACAGCGAGCGCGCCGCTGTTCCCGGCGGGCCCGGCAGAAGCCCGAGCTCCTCGCAGGGGCCGCCCTCGGCCCGGAGCCCGGCGCTGGCGTGCTACGTCACAAAACCCGGCCGCCGTCGCCAGGAATGACGTGGCGCCGCGCCGTCGCCAGGAATGACGTGGCGCCGCGCCGTCGCCCATGACGCGTCGGACGTGCGGCCGTCGTCGACCAGAGCGACGCGCAGCGCGCCGCGCCGGTCGGTCGGCGGCCAGGGGCGCTGGAGCGTCGCTTCAGCGCGGTGGCTGGCGGCTGGGTCCCGCTCCCGCGGCCTGGGCCGTCAGTGCGCCCTCGGCCCACAGTGGGCTCATTCTCAGCGGGTCCCCGCGAGACCCCGCCTCTAGCCCCGGCCGCTTGGCCTCGTGTGCTCGGGCTCGCGCAAGCGTCCGCACGTCGCTCTCGGAGCCCCGCCGCGTAGCGTTCGGGCCGAGATCTGGAAGCCTTCGAGGAGGGGAGTCGTGCAGGGCCTCCCGGCTGGGAGCGCAGCTTGACCCGGGCCCCGCGCTGGCCTGGAGGCACCGGGGGCCGGAGTCGCAGGGTCGGGGTAGGACCGGCTTCGGTGTCCCGCCGCGTGGATCTGGCCGGAGCGTGGGCCCTGCTGGCTTCCAGGGGCGCGCGGCCGGGGCCGGGAGAGGACGGCGCCGTGGAGAGGCGCGCTGCGCGTTGGCCTGCAGACCCCGCCGGCGTGGAGGAAGGCGGGGGGGTGGGGCTGCTCGGCGCTGCGGGCGTGCGGGCGGCCGGCCGGCGGAGGAGAAGCTCCCTCACCGTGGCTGACGTTTCCCGGCACTGCCCTTGTCTTCGGGGGGGCGGGGGGACGCGGAGAAGGCCCTCAATTTTTCTACTTTTTATTTTTTTAGACTTGAGTCATCTCAGAGGCAGCCGAGAGAGGGGGAAGCAGGCTCCCCGCTGAGCAGAGAGTCCGACAGGTGGCTTGATCCCAGGATCCTGAGATCATGACCTGAGTGGAAGGCAGAGGCTTTAACCCACTGAGCCACGCACCCCTGAAATTGAACACATTTTAATGTGCTTCTTGGCCATGGCCACATTTTTTTTTTTTTAAGATTTTATTTATTTATTTGACAGAGATCACAAGTAGGCAGAGAGGCAGGCAGAGAGAGAGGAGGAAGCAGGCTCCCTGCTGGGGCGCCAGCCAGGTGCCCCAGGAAAATATTTTTTTATACTTTGTGTGTGCAAGGATTGCTTAAGACCAAAAAGATGCCTACAACGCAGAAGAAAATGACAAGTCTCACGTCACCAAAATTAAGGATTTCTTTTCAACAGAAGCTGGAGAGCAGCATGAAACAGATTTTCCCTCAGAGCCCTCAGAAGGAGCCGACCCTGCGGACTTCCGGATTTCAGACTTCTGGCCTCCGGCAGACCGTGCAAAATGTCCTGCTGTTTTAGGTCTCCCGGTCTGTGGTGACTTGTAGCCTGTAGTCAACGCAGATAAAGAAGTAGTCTCAGGAGGTCCTATCAGATAGGACTGGTTTAGAATATTTGTGGAACTCTTGAGAATCCAAAGGAAAAATTCCGAGTGATAGAAAAATGTACCAAGAATAGGAATAAGCTGTTCATTCAGGGGAAAGACTAAGTGATGGAGAGAAGTGACAAAATGTTAGTGCATTCTGCAGCAGGGGTTAATCTCAGATGTGATGCTGAGTAAAGACAATAAAAATCTGCAGCCCAGAGGCACGGAGGAAAGGAGTTACAACCAGCCGCCGAGAGGCCACAGAGCCAGCCGAGCCGCCGCCGCCGCGCCCCCATGGCAGCCGCCAAGGACACCCATGAGGACCGTGATACCTCCACTGAGAATGCAGACGAGTCCAACCACGACCCCCAGTTTGAGCCTATAGTTTCTCTTCCTGAGCAAGAAATTAAAACGCTGGAAGAAGATGAAGAAGAGCTTTTTAAAATGCAGGCAAGCTATTCCGATTCGCTTCAGAGAACGATCTCCCACAGTGGAAGGAACGAGGCACTGGTGACGTTAAGCTTCTGAAGCATAAGGAAAAAGGGACCATCTGCTTCCTCACGAGGAGGGACAAGACCCTGAAGATACGCGCCCACCACTACACACCGATGATGGAACTGAAGCCGAACGCGGGCAGCGACCGTGCCTGGGTCTGGAACACCCACGCTGACTTTCCGACGAGTGCCCCGAGCCAGCACTACTGGCCATCCGCTTCCTAAATGCTGAAAATGCACAGCAATTCAAAACAAAGTTTGAAGAATGCAGGAAAGACATCGAGGAGAGAGAAAAGAAAGGGTCGGGCAAAAACAATGATGCCGAGAAGGTGACTGAGAAGCTAGAAGCTCTCTCCGTGAAGGAGGAGAGCAAGGAGTCGGAAGACGCCGAGAGCAAGGCTGGAGCGGAGGAGGAGCAATAAGCCACCGCCCCGTTTTCTCTTCCTTCCGTTCTTTCCCTCCTTTTTCTTTTTTAAAATTTTGCCCTGCCCCTTCTTTTCAGTTTGTTTTTATTCTGTTTTGTTTTTACAAGGGACTTTTTTTTTTTTTAAAGATTTTATTTTATTTATTTGACAGAGAGAGAGATCACAAGTAAGCAGAGAGGCAGGCAGAGAGAGAGAGAGGAGGAAGCAGGCTCCCCGTGGAGCAGAGAGCCCGATGCGGGGCTCGATCCCAGGACCCTGAGATCATGACCTGAGCCGAAGGCAGCAGCTTAATCCACCGAGCCACCCAGGCGCCCCTACAAGGGACTTTTTATATAAAGAACTGAATTCCAACAACAACAACAAAAAATCTGCAGCCCAGCTTTGGGGTAAATTTTTTAAAAAAGGCACACACGTATCTGAGGGCACATCAGAGTGGTTGCTAATGAGGGAAGAAAGGAATGGGCATGAACGAATTTGTGGGTCTAGAATCCAAACTGAGCAGGTTGGAGACACCAGGGGCAAAGGACAAGGAAGTCCACATAAAAGTGAACGAGGAGGGGCGCCTGAGTGGCTCAGTGGTTTAAGTCTCTGCCTTCGGCTCAGGTCATGATCTCAGGGTCCTGGGATCGAGCCCCGCATCAGGCTCTCTGCTCAGTGGGGAGCCTGTTTCTCCCTCCCTCTCTCTGCCTGCCTCTCTGCCTACTTGTGACCTCTCTCTCTGTCAAATAAATAAAATCTTAAAAAAAAAAAAAAGTGAACGAGGGGAGAGGCAGATCCCGGACACCGTGAGGCCACATATTTAATGATGTAGGAAGAGGGACGTCTGGGTGGCTCAGTTAAGCGTCTGCCTTCAGCTCAGGTCATGATGTCAGGATCCTCACTAAGATCAAGTCCTGCACTGGGCTCCCTGCTCAGTAGGGAGTTTGCTCCTCCCTCTCTCTCTGTACCTTCCCGGGGCTCATGCTCTCTCCTCTGTCTCTTTCTCTCTCAAATAAATAAAATCTTTTTGTATTTCTTTAAAGATTTTATTTTATTTGACATAGAGTGAGAGATCACAAGTAGGCAGAGAGGCAGGCAGAGAGAGAGGGAGAAGGCTGAGCAGAGAGCCCGATGCGGGGCTCGATCCCAGGACCCTGGGATCATGACCTGAACCAAAGACAAAGGCTTAACCCACTGAGCCACCCAGGCACCCCAATAAAATCTTTTTTAAAAAAAGATTTATTTATTTTGACAGACACAGCGAGAGAGAACACAAGCAGGGGCAGAGAGAGGGAGAAGCAGGCTTCCCGCTGAGCAGGGAGCCCAATACGGGGCTCGATCCCAGGACCCTGGGGTCATGACCTGAGCCGAAGGCAGATGCTTAACCACTGAGCCACCCAGGTGCCCTCAAATAAATAAACGCTTTTTAAGAAATGTTGTAGGAAAGACATTATGGTTTGAAGCCAATGGCCAATAAGGAATTCTTGAGATGTCTTTGGTGCAAAAAGATGGTTTTATTAAAACACAGGGACAGCACCCGTGGGCAGAAAGAGCTGCACTGGGGTCACGAGGAGTGGCCCGTTATCTACTTTAAGTTTGGGAGGGGGTTAGGATAGCCTAAGTCTCTAAAGAATTGGGAAGCAAGGTTTCTAGGACCTTGAGGAGCTAACTGTAGTTGGGAAAGGTCACTTATTACCGCCTAATAAAACCTGAGTTCTGGGGCCCCTGGGTTGTTCAGTGGGTTAAGCCTCTGCCTTCGGCTCAGGTCATGGTCTCAGGGTCCTGGGATCGAGCCCCGCATCGGGCTCTCTGCTCAGCAGGGAGCCTGCTTCCTCCTCTCTCTCTGCCTGCCTCTCTGCCTACTTGTGATCTCTGTCTGTCAAATAAATAAATAAAATCTTTAAAAATAAATACATAAATAGAATCTGAGTCCTGACACCCTTCAGATGTGTATCAGTGGGTCACATGTTTGGGAGATGATTGCCAACATGTATCTTGGGGGGGGGGTGGTTAGAGATAAAGGAAGTTTCCAAAGGAATATCTGTATGTTAAAGTAGACTTAGAGGATCCTGGGGGTCGGACTAGGATTGTTTTTTGCCCTTAGCAAAGTGCCAACATCGAGGCAGTTGAGTCCCTAGAGGAAGGTCACTCTGCCTGTTTTAAGGACTTGTCAATGGGCTGTAGGTAGTAGGAAATTCAATACTTTTTCTTCTGCTTTTTTTTTTTTTCTAAATTTATTTATTTGACAGAGAGAGATCACAAGTAGGCAGAGAGGCAGGCAGAGAGAGAGGAGGAAGCAGTCTCCCTGCAGAGCAGAGAGCCCGATGCGGGGCTCGATCCCAGGACCCTGAGATCATGACCTGAGCCGAAGGCAGAGGCTTTAACCCACTGAGCCACCCAGGCGCCCCTTTCTTCTGCTTTTTTCCCCCACATCATTCAACAGTGCTCACAGAGTCGGGAGGTCAGGGAAGCTATCTTGGCTCACCCACTCCTCACCCAAGAGCCTGGGGAAACCCATCTCTCTTATACGGGACCGAAAGAACAGAGTAGCCGTTGAACCCCACAGACTTACGCTGAGAAAAGCATAGTAACATCCCGACAGAGAAGAGTCCTGGCAGAAAGCCATGCCCAGAGCAGAGAAAAGTCACAACTGCCCATGTTACCAAAGTCAAACAGGAAACAGCAGCAGTTAGGGAAGAAATGGATGCAACGCGGGTGTGGCCCAGGTGGGAGGCTCGGTGCCAGGGGCCAAACACCTGTCCCTGCGGCCAGGGGCCTCGGCAGCTCCTGGTGATCCCCGAACACAGATCCAACAGCCCTGCCCCCCAGTCCTGAGCTGAGCTGGAAATGCCAGCTCCACGACGCGCTCCTCAGCCTGCCTGCTGCCCGCTCTCCTCCCCCAGCCCACTCCAGCTTAGCAGCCTCTGAGCGCGCAGGGGCCGGGGCATTCCCAAGGGGCCGCACTGGGGGGACCGTGGGCTCCTAGGATGCCGCAGGAGGCCCCAGTGGCCTTCGAGCATGGGAGGACCTGTGCCCACCCTCAGGGACCGGGGGAGCAGGCTGTCGCCGCAGGCCATGCAGAGGAATCTGGGGGGCCGGTCAGCCCCCTCCTGTCACTGCTGGGGTCCCAGGAGCTGGTCACACGGGCCTGCAGCACGCGCTCATAGAAGAGCGGATCTTTCCTGTGGGCAGGGCGAGGAGTCCAGGCTGTGGGGGAGCTCTGGGGCGTGAGCCCGGAATCAGCTCTGCGCTGTACACAGAAGCCATCACAACAGGAATTCCGTGGATGGGCTGCGTGTCTAGATCGTGCAGGGGTGAGGCTGGGGAGGCGGTGGTCTCAGCCCAGAGGAGGCATGGACAGTAGTAACGAGGGCCGTGCCGTTTTCGTCTCTGTCCGCCGATCTTAGGTAAGCTTCGCCACCAGCCTGCGAATCCGGCTCCGTTACTGATGCTATTTTACGGATGAGGAAACAGAGGCTTTCAAAGGCCGCATGGCTCTTCGAAGGCTGAGTCGGGCCGACAGCGCCGGAAACCCGTTTCGGGCCATGAAGATGCTCCGGAGAGGGGCATGTCTGCCCTTAGCCACACTGTCAGAGCCGAGACCATGGTGAGGACAGAAAGAGGGAGAGAAGGGGGCGGGAGATGGAGGCGGTTCACTGGACAGGCGTGCGGTCAGTCTTTCAGGTGGACTGGGTGGACTCGGTGGGCGCCGGGGCGTCCCCAGGAGGGTGGGCCCCCGGGGAGAAGGAGCAGCTCTGGGGGTTGAGTGTGAGCTCAGAAGCGGAAGTGCTCAGCCTGGGCACCAGCCCCAGGGCATCTCCCAAGCCCAGCAACCCCCACCCCCTGACTGGACCATGCTGGGGCAGGACTGCTCAGCTCCCCCTCTGCAAACCCAAAGCTGCACTCGAGTCCTTCGAGAAGCCCCTGAATGGAGCAGAAGGCTTCAAGTCCGCGCGGACCAGCCTTGCAGAGCCGCTGACTGGACAGGGGCTGGTATGAGCCCCAGCCCACCAAGGGGCCCCAAACCTGGTAGAGAGTCAGGGGAGGGGAAGAGATGAGAGCTGGCCTCACAGAACCTCACGGGGCTCCAGTCCTGGAACCCAGCTGCAGCCAGGAGCTGAGGACAGACACCCGGGCTCCCACTTCTACCCTGAGGAAGACTCCCAAGCGCACGACGGGCCAGGAGGGGTTGCAGCAGGCAAAGGAAGCCAGAGAGAAGGCTGCTAGAAGCCGAACTCCTCCCACTTCTGCCCAGCGGTGTGACACATTGCTGTACCCTGCCCCCTCCAAAGGGATGAGTCACGCCTCAGAGCCTGGCCCGCCCCCAGCGGCTTCTGATTCTCAGGGTCACAGCCAGCTCCAGCATCTCAAGGACAGCCAAGGAGGGGGAGAGTTTTTGGGGGAGCAGGTGACGGTCTCGTGCACACCCCACACGGGGACTCAGGGTCCCTCTTTTCCGCAGTCGTAGCACTACATGGGGAAGCCCATGCTGGGGAGGGGACCCTCCCGCAGCCGCCTAATTACTGCATGTCACAGCTCAACTGGGTCAGCCATGAGACTGGGCTATTTCTAACTGCAGCAAATGCCATCCCCACACCCCCTACCCAGCCCAGGAGGCCCAGAAAGGATGTTTCCTCAAGGTCTGAGGATGGATAGAGCTGCCTGTTCCTCTGCTTGTAACAAGGTGCCTTGGAACTGGGGAGGGGCCCTCCTCTTCCCCTCTCCCCCACCGCACTCCGCCTTCCCCTCTCCCCAGTAAGCACACGAGACAGCGGTTTTGGTCTAAAATGATGGACATTTAGACATTGACGACAGGCTCACACCTGACCAGCGCCATGCCAGGGGCAGGCCGAGCAAAGACAGAGAGGTAGGGAGTGGGCACTGTGGGGGTGCCAGCCAGGACCCGAGGTCGCCACTGGCCGCCGGGGTGGGGGTGGGCGGGGTTAGCCACAGTGACTCTGGAAGTGCCAGGTCCAGGACGGTCGTGGTCGGGGACTTGCGGAGAGCCGAGCGCGCCTTACCCCTCCTGCTGAGGCCAGGTGCCCAGCTCAGGAAGCAACCTTGGCTCGGGTCTTCCCAGGAAGGGACAAGGCCGGCCTTCAGTTCGGTGGGTGCCAGCATCACCAGCCAGCTCCTGGGCTCTTGGCTGCCAACACGAGTAAGCGGTGGGATGGTGCTGTCCGTCACGCCATGGCGGAGGCTTGGGATCCAGGCCGTAGTGGCAAGTTGTTCCGCGCCAGGCTGGCCTCAATTCTTCTGCTCTCTGGACACACGCTGTCGTCTGAGAGGAGCCCTCTCCTCCCAGCCACTTGCCCCCACTCGCCATGGAAAGCCCTCATCAGAAGCAGCACCCACGAAAGAAAGAGAGGGAGCCCTGGAGAACTGCCAGCCTCCCCCGAGGTCAGAGGGCACTGCCCCTGGACACGCCCATCAGAGGCCAGGTTCCCAGAGGCCTGGCCCATCTCTGTCCCCGCGCCGCAGATGCCCAAGGAGGGAAACAGCGCGGGAGGCTGCTTAGCCACACCGGAGGCTCCTGCACAGCTCGCAGGGGGCTTCCCAGGGGGCTCCGGCTGGAACGGACACAAGCCGGCCAGTGCCAGGGCCACAGGCCCCCTCGACAGCACAGGACCGGTGGTTGGCTCCCGCGGTGGCCCCAAGACACTAAGGCACGACGCTACTCTAAGCCCACTGGGGTGAGGTGGGGAGAGGATAGGCTCCAAGGGGCCTCCTCAAGTCCGCAAAGCACACAGTGACCAAGCAATGACGACAGCCTGTCTTTTCCAACTTGGCACAGGCTGCAGGTGCAGCGTGGTGACCCGGGGGGGTGCCAATGGCTCTTGCCAGAAGGGGCAGTAAGTCCCGGCGGCCCCAGTAAAGGCCTCTGGAAAGCAGGGAGAGCCCTGGTCGAGGCTGGCACCCCCGCGCGGGCCCAAGGGTCAGTCCCGACCTGGAGTGTGGGAGGCGAATGCCGGGCTAGGAAGGTCGTGCAATGACTCCAAGGCCCTGGCGGGCTGGGGCCCTACCGGTCTCCAGCAGGCCCTGCGTGGACATCCTAAGGAGGGAGCAGGAGCGACGAGTGGGGAGCGGGCGCCAATCTCGGGCCAGCGGAGCGCCGGTGGGCCGGCCGCCGGGTGCTTCAGGGCTGCCTGCGCAGGCCGGGGCGCCCGAAAGCCGGGTGCATGAGGTTCTCGGTGATGTAGGCCACGAGCAGGCAGATGACCACCAGCATGACGCAGATGGAGCCGCCCACCGCCGTCATGGCCACCACGATCTCCCGCATGCCGGCCGGCTCGGCAGCGAACTCCACGCACTCGGCGGGCCCGGCGGGCTCCGGCGCGGCGGCGGGCTCGGCGCGCAGCGGCAGCGGCTGCAGGCACAGGCGGTAGCGCACGCCGTCGTGCACGTCGGGCAGCAGGTAGTCGCGGCAGGACGCGCCCAGCAGCACGCGCTCGCACGGGAAGCGCGTGTAGGCGCCGCGCCACGAGCAGTTGAGCGCGAAGGCGCGCACGCGGCGCGCCTCGGCCGGCGCCAGGCGCCACTGCAGCAGCACCGTGCGGTTGCGCAGGACGCTGGCGCGCAGCGAGCGGCCGGCCGAGGCGTGCGCCGCGCAGCCGGGCGCCTGGCAGCGGAAGCCGCGCGCGGGGCTGCGGAAGCACAGGCGCCCGCCGCCCGCCTCCGGGCCCTCGGGCAGCACCTTGTAGGGGCACCAGGGCGCGTCGGCCGCCGGCTCCCAGCCCGGCGGCGTGGGGACGGCGGCGGCGGAGGGCGGCGGCGCGCAGGCGGCCAGCAGCAGCAGCAGCGGCGGGGCGCGCATCCTGGGGCTGGGCGGCGCGGCGGGGCGCGGGCTCACGGGCGCGGCGGAGGGTCACGCGGGCCGCGCCGCCGCAGCCGCCACCGCCGCCGCTCCCCGGCGCGCCGCCGCCCTCCGCCCTCCGCCGCCGCCGCCCGCTCCGACCCGCCCCCGCGCCCCGTGCGCGCTCGGGCCCGGCGTGGCGGCGGAGGCGGGGCCGCCCCGTGCCCCGCCCCCCTTAACCCTCGCGGGCCCGCGGCCCGGGACGGCGGCTGGCGGGGGGGAGGGGGCGGCCCGCGCGTTGGGGGGGGGGGGGGGGTGTGCCGCAGGCGCCCGCGCGCGCGGTCCCCGCTGCCTGTCCCTTCTCCTGTCGCCGAGCGGGCGGCTTCCCGCCCCTTCCTCGCCCCCGCCGGGCCTCTCCAAAGGCTTTCCGGGGGGCCGGGGCCCCGGTCGCGGCCCCCGAGGGCAGCCCCTCGACTGGCCTTGGCCGTCCCTCCCGATTGGGACGAGAGGCAGCGGCCTGGAGCGCCCTGGGTCACCGCAGCCACGTATCCCGCCCCCGCCCGCGGTGGGGAGCCAAAGTCAGGGTCGGTCTGCCCCGACGAGGAGGCGAGGACGGAAACCTGCCCCGGCGGGTGAGGGAGGGACGGCGCCCACGTGCGGGGCGCGCTGGAGAGAGGAGGGTCCCCGCGGCGAAAACTTGAGTCGCTCTTCCCGCCCAGGGCAGCCTCTGCTCTAACCAGCCTTCGCTCCGCCCTTCCCCGGGGTCAGGGCTCCACAAGGGAGAGTCTCCCACAAGTTCACGTGGTGCACCCAGCAGGGAAGGAGGGACACACGCCTTGTCTTGTCTTCAGGACCCGCCCGAGACCCCAGCCCCTCAGTAGCGCCCCCCGCCCGGAGCACCGAGCTCTCTGGGCACCCCGCCCCCCCCCCCCCCCCCCCGGGGCGAGGGGTCTGCCTGACCTGACTGGACTTGATGCAGAAACACCTTAGGTGCAAGGGGTCTGTCTCTGGCGGAGGGGCCACTCTGTGCCCTGGGCAGGGAGGTGAGGAGTGGTCCCCAGCAGCTGTCCTGCGGGCCCTGGGTTCCCTGTAGCACCGCCCAAGTGCAGTTTTCACCGGCGGGGGAAGGGAAGGATGTACTCTATGGCTGCCCTGCTCATTGAGTCCCCCCACCCATCCTTACTAATTCCTGGTCATCCCAGAAAATTCTGGATCAGGTCGGCACCAGATGTCAAGGCCTCCACCACACTTTCCCCGGGCCCAGCATGCCTCATTACGCCCTGGAAGACCCTCACCCAGATACTAGGCCCCTTCAGCTAGTTGGGACCCTGAATGGGGTCTCTCCAGGCCTCTGCACCTGGTGGAGAAGGCTTCCGAGTAAAGATTTGGGAGGGGTGTTCCCTGGTCCTGGGCCCGGCTTCTGCCCTTTCCTCAGGCACAGAGATCCCTGGGCTTGGACACCTGACCCAGCTTGGAGGGTGGAGGGGGGACACTCAGGAGCTTCCACAGGGAAGCAAAAAATGATGATGATCTAGGGACCCCCCGTCCCTACTCCGAGCTCCCTGGCCCTCAGTTTCCAGTGGAAGCCTGAAGGAACTGCAGCCGCTCTGGTCCCAAGCAACAGGACGGTGGGGGGGGTGGGGCACGCCATAGTCTCCAGTGACCAGATCACTACTGTGGCATCTCTGGGCCTGAGGACCGCTGGGTGGCCGGTTTGTCAGCCCACTCCCGAGAGGAGAGCCAGGCGGAATCAGGAGTTCTGTGCATGGTCTTGCAAAGCGGGCGAGGTAGAGATCCACTTGGATCCAGCCCGGTGCCCCTCCCCGGGGTCTGGTGTGCATACCCTGAGCCTGTTTTGGGGCTGGGGGCTCACCAGGGCGGAGCTTTTCCTGGTCAGGGCAACTCCTGGCCAGGGCTGGGGGCTCTGCTGTCTGTCCACCCCTTTGTGGGCATTTGCTCTGCCCAGGGCCCCCTGCCTGTTGGGGACACAGAGCAGGCGATGATGAGGAGAGAGCTGTGCCCAGTGTCCCTGTGCAGGCTCTGCGGGGCGGCAGCGGGGCTGCCGAAGAAAGCCTTTATTCCCACGTGAAGCAAAGAATTGTCCCCAGAGACCGGGAGGGACTCCCCCGCCCTTTCCCCCACACCGGCCTCCACAACTGCCCCTGCCAGTGGCCAGCAGGGCCACCTTCTCTAGTCCTACTGAGGCCCGGTCCCAGCGCTCGCCTCTGTGTGGGCCTGGAGCCCACAGGCCACCGGCCGCAACCTGAAGGGAACACGGAAGGGTTGGGGCCCTTGCCTCTGGCGCCACAGAGACGGTCCATCTCTGACTCTGGGACCAAGTCCTGAGAGCCTCCGGTGAGAGCCCCTTTGACCGCCCCCTGCCCAGAAATATAAGGGCTCGTGGCCTTTTCTGGAGTATCTGAGCCTGTTGTCATCTCTGCTCCACTAAAGGGAGGGGAGGGGAGGAGGGGGTTGCGAGTCAGCACCTGCCTTCCCCAGGCAGCTGCGTGTGGCCCTGGTGGCCCCCCTCCCTCCGGAAAGGGCATGTGGGCGTGACTACAGAGATGAGGGCCTGGGACACGCGACTCGGGCGTGGACCGCCTCCCACGCGCAGAGACCGGGTGGCCGGTCCGTTGGCCCACCTCGGAGAGAAGAGCCAGGCACCGTCCAAGTTCACACGAGCGCCGGAGGCTTTCCCGCCCCCCACTTCTCCCCCGACCCCAGAGATGAGGTGGAGGTGGGCGGGAAGAGGGGGCCCCCCCGCTTCTGACCGGAGGGAGCCACCTTCCCGGGCAGTTCCACTGGAAGCCCGAGGCGGGGGCCTGGGCTCCGGGGCATGGCTGCCGAGTGCTGGGCTGGCGCCAGGCTGGCACGACGGAGGGAAGAGAGTGAAGACCCAGCCCCCTGCCGAAGCTGACCCCACGGTCCTCCCACAGCGGCACGGCCAGGATGTGTCCCCCTGCCCGCAGCCTTTCTAACTCCCAGTAGCAGTGACCCCTGTTTCTCTCTGGGAACCTCCTTTCTCCCTCCCGACTCTGTGCGGGTTTGGGTGGGGCTCACGCACCCCTGTCCGGGGGCTGGGGGGGCACCCAGGTTCGCACCCAGTGCAAACGCAAACACACGCGCACTCTCACTTGCTCTCTCTCAAGTAAAACCTTTAAAAAATCCGTTCACTTTTTCACTTACAGATTTTTTAAAGACCCCTAATGGCATGAACATCAATAGCAGACAGTCGTCTCGTCCTGCTCAGAGGCACCAGACTGACCTTAAGGGTGTCCCCGGCGGGGGTCTGGGTGTTGCAGTTGGTTAAGCATCGACTCTTGGTTTTGTCTCACTCTCTCTCTCTCTGAGAAATAAAATTTTTTTTAAAGTCTTTTTTTAAAGACTATTTGGGGGCACCTGGGTGGCTCAGTGGGTTAAGCCTCTGCCTTTGGCTCAGGTCATGACCTCAGGGTCCTGGGATCGAGCCCCACATCGGGCTCTCTGCTCAGCGGGGAGCCTGCTTCCTCCTCTCTCTCTGCCTGCCTCTCTGCCTACTTGTGATCTCCGTCTGTCAAATAAATCAATAAAACCCTTTAAAAAAAGACGATTTGAGAGAGTGAGAGAGCGAGGGCACAAGAGGGGGAGAGGAGGAAGCAGGCTCCCCCGCCGAGCAGGGAGCTCCATGTGGGGCTGGATCCCAGAACCCCAGGACCACGACCTGAGCCAAAGGCAAACACTTGATTGACTGAGCCACCCATGTGCCCCTAAATAAGTCTTTAAAACAAAGGCTGTGCCCAGAAGCCTCGTGGTTTCACCCTCCTGCACCCCCAGTACTGCCCGTCCCTTTGCTGCCGGAGCCTGAGAGCTGCCCGGGCCTGTCCCGGAGCTCGGTGGGCCACGGCCACCCACAGTAACCCTTTGGTTGCCACTCCTGCCTGGAGAGGGAGCCTCCCCGTGAACCCACCCAGGTCACACGTGCTGGCTGCCCTGGGCTGGTGTCCGTCTGAGCTCCCGTGCGGAGTGGGGGGTCCAACCCTCATGGTCCCCTGCCCAAAGAAATGCTTCTGCCCAGTGGGACAGCCAGACCAGCCCGAGGTGACAACTTCCAGGGGCCATCTGGAAGCATCCCGGGGGATGCTTGCAGACAAGGTTGTCACGCTGGCAAGGGCCTGGAGAGAGCCAGGGGCCTCCCTGAGGCTGGCATCAGGCCTGCGGGGATGGGGAGCGCGGAGACGTAGGGACATGGGCTGGCGGCTGTTTAGGCTCTGGGAGGGCGGCGGCTGCCCATGGCCATGGCCCCCACAGCCAGGGGGTCTCCGTGGCACAGCAGTCTGCGTGTGTGGCACACTCCATCCCCAGGACTCTAAGGGCCACCATCCCACTCCCTCTGTCCAGCTGCAGGGGCACCTTTCTCTCCTGGAGAAGCCTGGCCTGAGAGGTAACCTCTGGTCGAGCCACAAAGCACCAGGCAGGACAGGGATCTCAGCGAGGCGAGGGGTGGGCCCCGCGTCGTGCCCCTCTCTGGGCGGGGGGGGGGGGGGACTGATGTCAAGTCAGAAGGGCCCTTGGTGGGAGCCATACTCCCTTCTGACTCAGGCTCCCAGAACTTGGCAAAGCTCTCTCCTCAAGTGGACAGCAAGTCCCCAGACTTGCTGGGGAGAGGTCTGAGGTGGTCTCCCTCCACGAGAGCAGACCATGGTCTGGTTACCCTGCAAGGCCCTCAGCCACCAGTGGACCAGAACACACAGTGACCTGGGCATCTGTGTGGCCTGAGCTGGGGGAAGGGATGGTCTCCACAGCAGCCCCCAGTCCCCTGTCCCCGGCAGGCATCCACGGGGGGCGTCACCATGTGTGACAAATGCTCCACGGACCCCAGACCCAGGGCACCGTGGCTGCTAGTGGCCAGCAGGGCTGGGGGCGGGTGCAGAGGGGACAGAGAGAACATGTTCCGAGTGGCTGCTCCTGACCCTGGATGCCAGGGCCCCAGGGCCAGTCCTCAGAGCCCGAATGACCTCGGGGCCTGGGTGCCACTGTTTACAGCAGCAACGGGAACCTGCTGCCCGGTGATGCTCTGAGGCTATGTGGGGGGAGGCTCTGCCCACCTTACCCATCACCTTTGTTTCTGCGTGGGAGAAAGCTGGTGTAGCGGGTGACCGCTCTTGCCGCTGTCCCTGCTGGGTGGGGGCAGACCGGCTCTCCAGCCTGGACATAACTGCCGTGTGCTCCTTTTGGGCGGAGATGTCCTGGGCTTTCGAAGCGCACCTCCAGGGCCATACGGGCACAGGCTGGCGTCGCTGTCCCTATTGGCACCTAGTCCTGTTTGCTCACGTGTGGGGCAAGTCCCACCTGCTCTTGGTCATGCTGTCTGCACAGAGGCACCTTCTCAGGACCTGCACTTCTATGAGTGTGACCTGTCGCCCCCAAATCCAACATTCTGCTTGGATCCACCACAGTGACGTCATGCCCTGGTGCCGCTCTCCAAGTCGGCATGTGTCTGCTCTGAAGGGCATCTGAGCCATCTCCCCGTGAAGCCAGAAGAAAGCGCCGGGATTTCCCTCTTCTCCCTTTCTGCAAAAACTGGTGCTGAATCTCCTCATTTTGTTGGTTTCGCTACTTGAAAAGGGTCAAAAGTCTCTCTTTCTGGAAGGCGCTGTTCTCAGCATTACCCTGCTGAGGGGCACCTGTAGGTCGGCTGTCTGCACAGCCGCGGCCCCGCGGCCCCTGCGTGTTGGTAGCTACACAACGCTGGTCACTTAGTCATTTAGACATGCAGGGCCCTACTGGCTAGGGAGATGGGGGGGCAAGGCCCAATTCCTCCGGGATGTCTGAGCCACCCAGGTGCCCCCAAATAAATAAAATCTTAAAAAAAAAAAAGCCTTCCAAGTTGATGTTAAAAAAGGATTCTCTATAAAAAAATAAAAAAAAAATTAGGGGCGCCTGGGTGGCTCAGTGGGTTAAAGCCTCTGCCTTCGGCTCAGGTCATGATCTCAGGGTCCTGGGATCCAGCCCCGCATGGAGCTCTCTGCTCAGCAGGGAGACTGCTTCCTCTTCTCTCTCTGCCTGCCTCTCTGCCTACTGGTGATCTCTGTCAAATACATAAATAAAATCTTTAAAAAAAAAACTAAAAAACTAAAAAAATTAAAAATTAAAAATTAAATTTAAAAAAAAAAAGGATTCTCTGGGGCCTTGGCTGGCTCAGCTGGTGGAGTGTGAGACTTGACCTGGGGCCCTGAGCTGAAGCCTCACCTTGGGCGTACAGATGACTTAAATATACAATCTTCAGGAAGAAAAAAAGGGGGGATTCTCCTTTGGTTCCCCCAAGCTGTCATAATTTTATTTATTTATTCCAGGTCTGACTTTGATCAACTTGGGATTTGTTGTGGTGCAAGGCCCAGGCTCCCGAATCCGCTTCATGGATTAAATGGTCCCCCTGGCCCCAGGGGTTCATGACGGGGGCTCACCCCCAGCCCTACAGGAGTCCCACGCAGCGTTGCTGGCTCTGCTCTGCCGCACACGGTTCTAATCATTTGGCTCTGAATATGCTTCTCCATCTGGTAGGGCTCACGCCTCTTCACTTTGTTTGCCGTAAATGTTCTGGGTATTCTTGCCTTTCTAATGGATGACCTTTAACTCTCTCTTTCTCTCTTTTTTTACTTAAATTCAGGTTAGTGAACATAGAGTGTGGTATGTGTCTTAGGAGTGGAGTTTAGCGACTCATCGCCTATACACGGCACCTCGTACTCACCCCAGCAAGTGCCCTCCCGACGCCGTCGCCCAGTTACCCCGTCCCCCACCTCCGACGACCCGCAGTTGGTTCTCTGTAGCCCAGAGTCTCTCACGGTTTGTCTTCCTTTCTGTTTTTATCTCATGTCCCCTTCCCTTCCCCAGTGTTCATCTGTTTCCTTAAATTCCACACATGTGTGAAATCGTGTTTGCTGTTCTCTGACCTTGTTTAGCATGGTACACTCACGTTCTATTTTAACTGTCTTTTCTTAAACATACATTTTATCGGGGCGCCTGGGGCTCAAGCTGACTGAGCGCCGGACTCTTGGTTTCAGCTCAGGGTGCGGTCACAGGGTCCTGAGCAGGGGCCCCTCGTAGGGCCCTGCGCTCAGCGGGGAGTCAGCCTGACAGTCTCCCTCTGCCCCTCCCCGCTTCAGCGCCCCAACCTGTGTGCGCCCACGCTCTCGCTCTCGCAGTAAATAAAATAAAACGCATCCATTTTCAGAGTAAAGTTTGATGGATTTTGGCAGAAGTGGACGCCTGTGCAGGCCCTCCCTAAGCCCAACACGAACATCCCCCGCCCCTGCCAGGCCCCCAGACCCCCCTCGTGCTCCACCTCTCGTGGCCGCCGTGGCCCCAGGCCCTGCAGCCTTGCTCTTACGGGCTGTCCCACGGAGGCACGTGCCCTGTCCTTGGTGTATGCTCCCCTCACTCCGGGGTTCTAAGCCTTTTCCCTGTCACAAGTTCCTCCTCCTGCTTCAGAGCAACATCCACTCCACGACCTGCTCACAGGGTCCCGTGCTGCGGGACATCGGCAGGCTTTAGCAATGACAAATAAGCTGCTTATCTATGGGGCAGGGGGTGTGTGCGATTAACGCAGCAATGGGCCACATTATTTTCCAAAGTGGCCGCACTGTCCTACGCTTCTATCCGCACCGGCACCTCCGAGCCGGACCCTGGGCTCTCGCCGTCCTTATCCGTAGAACAGGACAGAGGCTCCTCCCCAGCTCCTTGGCCTGAGTAGGAATTACGTGTGAAAACACGCGTGAGGCAGCTCTCACCGGGGCCGCTCTGCTCTCAGCACAGAAAACAATGACGTTGACTCAACTCAAGAGAATCGTGGAGGGAAGGTGGTGGAAAGAGAGAGGTTTGGTGACGGGCGCCTGGGTGGCTCAGTCGTTAAGCATCTGCCTTCGGCTCGGGGCACGGGATCGAGCCCTGCTCGGCGGGAAACCTGCTTCTCCGTCTTCTCCATCTCCCCCTCCTCCTGCTTGTGTTCCCTCTCTTGGTGTGTCTCTGTCAGATAAATAAAAACATCTTAAAAAAAAAAAAAAAGAGAGGGAGGTTAGGTGGAAATCTGCCCCTCCCCTGTGGGGCATACTGTCCAAGCTTCTTCCCCGCATTCTGCTTCCAGAAGGAAGCCTGCCAGGCACGCCTTCCAAGGGCGGAAAGAGATGGGTCCCAGAAGTGCAGAAAGGAGCCTCAGCTGCGGGAAGTGGCCGGGGAGGCCTCCGGAGGGGCTGGGCGGCTGCGACCTGCCCAGGCAGGGGGTGCTCCAGCACGGAGGCTGCCGGTTTCCCCAACATCCGTTCTTCCCTCCTTCCTCGGTAATACCTGCACGAGCTTAACCGATGCCCATCTCCATAAAAACCACACATCCCAGCCTTCCTTGCTGGGTGTGCCAAGTTCTGGTCACCCGCCAGCTGCTAGAAGTCCCCTTGCTACCAGACAGTTGGCTTCCAGGCAGGAGGGAACCAGGAGGACAGAAGAGCAGCAAAGGAGAATAAGACGGGGTCCCTGGGGACTCGGGACCTTTGGCACCAGCCCCAGGCCACCTCCACTCAAGAGAGCAACCATCCTCTGTCTGTATGTTTTAAAGAGATTTTATTTTGAGTGTGGGTGGGGAGACAAGAGTAGACAGAGAAGGAGAAGCAGACGCCCTGTGGAGCAGGGAGCCTGACATAGGATGTGATCCCAGGGCCCCAGGATCACGACCTGAGCCGAAGACAGATGCCCAGGCGACTGAGCCACCCAGGCGTCCCCAAATCACTTTTGTCTGGAGGTTTTCCCACGTGCTTGCTTGAGCCTGAGCCTACGCTCTGCTCTTAAATTTGTTTTTTTTTAATTTTTAAAAAATATTTTATTTATTTGACAGAGAGAAATCACAAGTAGGCAGAGAGGCAGGCAGAGAGAGAGGAGGAAGCAGGCTCCCCGCGGAGCAGAGAGCCTGATGAGGGGCTCGATCCCAGGACCCCGAGATCATGACCTGAGCCGAAGGCAGAGGCTTTAACCCACTGAGCCACCCAGGCGCCCTTAAATTTGAACAGAGAAAGAAGACTCATCAGACATTCGAGGAAAGCGTCCAACATGGAGCAGAGGGACCAAAGCACACAGAGGACAGGACACTGAGTGGAAGAGAGTGCCAGCAGGAAGCAGAAAAAAAGGCTTGAAACTCGATTGTTAACTATAGAAGTAATTCTAATTTCTCCATGAGTGAGAGAAAATGCATTTATGAAAGAACACTGTCTACGAAAAGGAACCAGAAAAAAATAAACATGCACTCAGGAAGACAAAATACACGAGAGTTTCCGACGTGCTGTTCCAGCATCGCCGGACAGGTCCGCGACTCCCGGCAGACGCTCACTTGGTGCTTTACAGTTTAACTAAAAAAGAAAAAGAAAAAAATTAGCAAACGTGAGCTAAGAGGCTCTCCTCGGTGGCTCAGTTGTTAAGCGTCTGCCTTTGGCTCAGGTCATGACCCCGGGGTCCTGGGACGGAGCCCGCATCCAATGTGGACTGTGCCTCTCCCTCTCCCTCCGTCCCTCCCCCCGTTTGTGCTCTCTTCTGCACTCTGGCTCTCAAATAAATAAAATCTTAAAAAAAAAAAAACCTTAAAGAAAAAAATTATGGTTTCACACAAACCTCATGGGATGTTTTATTTTATTTTTAACTTTTTAATTTTTATTTTTAGAATATGTTATTTATTTATTTGCTAGAGAGAGAGACAATGAGAGGGATCACAAGCAGAGGGAGTGGGAGAGGGAGAAGCAGGCTCCCCGCCGAGCAGGGAGCCCAACACGGGGCTCGATCCCAGGACCCTGAGATCGTGACCTGAGCCAAAGGCAGATGCTTAATGATGGAGCCACCCAGGCGCCCCTTAATTTTTTTAAGATTTATTATTTGAGAGCGAGAAAGAGAGAGACAGTGAGGGGGGCAGAGGGAGAGAAGCGGACTGCCCCATTGCGTGGGAACCTGACACAGGGCTTGTCCTCAAGAGCCTGAGATCATGACCTGAGCTGCAGTCAGGAGTCGGGGCTTCACTGGCAGGCGCCCCGCACCGGGCGTTTTACGTCCCGGCCGCTCACCGCACCCTTCCTCGGCGCTCCGGACAGCGAGGGCGGCTGGTCTTCCCACTCCGGCTGCTCCCGAGGGTGTCCACGTTGGTCGGCAACAGCTGCGGCTGCTACCAGGCGGCTGGGTTCACTGGCCCTGCGAGGGCCTTCTCCGTGGCCGCTCCCGGCAGGGTCCGCGCTCCTGCTGTCATTCTGAGGGACTGACTTGTACTCCTGCTACGCGTGGCTTCAGTGTCGCAGATCAAGCAGTCTCTTTTTCCTCTGAAGGACGATCTAGACGTGTGTCCCCACCTGGAGCGTCGCCCTTCTAGGACGGCGAAGAGAGCTGGAGAAAAGATCTGCTCCTTCCTGGTTGCTCTACGCTTTTTTCCCGTCTAAAAATGATGTTGCTTCCCTGGGAGTTCTTCTTCTTTTTTTTAAGATTTTATTTATTGGGGGCGCCTGGGTGGCTCAGTGGTTTGGGCCGCTGCCTTCGGCTCCGGTCATGGTCTCGGGGTCCTGGGATCGGGTCCCGCGTCGGGCTCTCTGCTCAGCGGGGAGCCTGCTTCCCTCTCACTCTTCTCTGCTTGCCTCTCTGCCTACTTGTGATCTCTCTCTGTCAAATGGATGAATAAAATCTTTAAAAAAAAAAGATTTTATTTATTTATTTGACAGACAGAGATCACAAGTAGGCAGAGAGAGAGAGGAGGAAGCAGGCTCCCCACTGAGCAGAGAGCCCGATGTGGGGCTCGATCCCAGGACCCTGAGGCCATGACCTGAGCTGAAGGCAGAGGCTTTAACCTACTGAGCCACCCAGGCGCCCCGCCCTGGGCGTTCTTCTAACCACATCACCGACTGGTTCCCCGGCTTCTGGTGGTGAGGAGTCACGGATGCGCCCGTCCACCTCTTTGGTAACCCGCGTCCGTGGCTTTTCTTCTTCCCTTTGTTTATGCTGTAGCAGCCGCTGTTCTTTCCCCCAGAACATTCCCGAGGTTTGCCGGATCTAGCGCCGGCTGGCCCCTCATCTTCACGGTCTCCTGGCCCAGAAGCACCGGCCGGTCCTTCCAGGGAGGGAAGCTGGCGCGCAGGGTGTGTCCTCTTTGCAGGGGTTTTTGCTTTCAGGGTGCCTCTTTGGCTATGTGACAGATGTCTTTGTGTGTGACATCCTGTAGTAAAGATCTATGTGAGCGAGCGCACACAGGCGGGCAGAGGAGAGGGAGAGAGAATCCCAAGCTAGCTCCCCGCCCAGCACGGAGCCGGACACAGGGCTTGATCTCACGACCTTGAGGTTGTGACCTGAGCAGAAATCAAGAGCCTGACACTTCCCCGACTGAGCCCCCGGGGTGCCTCCAGTCAGGACCATTTTTGTCGTTTGATTCCCTGTTCTTCGGTGCCCTCAGGTTCCCTCTGCTCCTCTGGGGACCGGACAGGGACCAGCAAGGCGTGCGGCTCCAGCATTCCCAGCGTCTGGGGCCTCCCTCGTCATCACAAATGTACGTCTCTGAGGGAAAGAAGGGCCGTCTTCTCCATCAGCATCTTCCATGGCCTTCTTTTCTGTTTCTGGAAAATTGTGGCCATTTTTGTCCCATCTTTGTCTTCCTCCAACTTCTGCTTTTCTTTTCTTTTTTTTAAAGATTTTCTTTATTTGACACAGAGAGCGAGCCCGAGTAGGGGGAGCAGCAGACGGAGAGGGAGAAGCAGGCTCCCCACTGAGCAGGGAGCCTGAAGTGGGGCCGATCCCAGGGCTCTGGAATCATGACCTGAGCTGGAGACAGATGCTCAACCGACTGAGCCACCCGGGCGCCCCTCAGGTTCCGAACCCTCCTGAACCCAAGCTGGAAGACTGCGGCGTTTTACTGCAGCGGTCTGGGGCGGCTCCGGCTTCACAGGGTGGCCATAGGTGAGCACTGCTGGTCCCTGATGAAGGTGGCCTTTGTGTCCGATTCTGGGAAAGTGCCAGAAGTCCCGGAGGTTCTGAATGCCATTGAGGAGGAGGAAAGTCACCTTGCAGGGGACCAAAAACAGCCCCATGCTGATAACCAAACTGTTACACTGGCCCCATCGCAGAATTAGTGCGTGGCCGCCAAAGCCGGGATTGTTCTGGTTGAATAGATCCCTGCCATCAGGGGCAAATTCCCCGCTGTCTTGACGGCTGCTATCTCCAGAAGGAGAGCTACGTCCTTAGGGCTTGGGGCTGACGGCGCCCACGGCTGGACTGGGCGGTGGGGGAGGGTAGCATGGGCGTGCAGACACGCTCTTTCTGGTTGCCGCATTCTGTTAAACTTTGAATCCCCTTAAAAATTCCCACGACTGTTTGGACCAAAACCCATGTGGATGGGTCCTGGCACTTTGGCATCATTCCCAGTGGTTGTTCCACCAGAGTCTGCTGTCCTGAAGCTTCTCTTTGGTCAATCCATGTTTGAGCCAATGCACTCGGGTCAGTTCGGGTGCTTATCGGTACTGGAGTAACCGCACCCATTGTGGCGGGTTTGAGGCCCCTTGCTGCCAAGGCTGACCACCTTGACCCCATATCCTATCTCCTCAATTTATTTAACTTCCTATCTCAGAGGGTGGCCTTCTGCATGAGGGTTAGGTTGATTCCGACTACAGCTCAGAGGGGAGCAGCAAGCTCACTTGTGCCCTCCCTGGTTCGGGAACACACGGTCACACGTTTCCTGTAACGCCTCTCTGACCCTACAATGCTCCCACTTCCTCACAAACAGGATTCAATTTAACTCAGTTCTAACGCTATTTACGTGGGGATAGCATCGGATCTCACCGGCTCATGGGTCAGTCCCACAAGACTCCCCCCACACACAAGGAAATATTTTATTTACTAGATGACTAGCTTATGATCGAGGCTGTAACTCAGGAACAGCCCGATGGACGAGCTGCCTGTGGTCGGGGTGGGGGAAGGGTGCAGAGCTCCCGTGCCCGTCGGGGCACCACATGTCCACCGCCCCACGCTCCAGACCCGTCCTTCAGGCTTCTTTGGAGACGTCATAACAGGAGCACGATTGATTAGGTTGTTGGCCACTGGAGAATGGGCTCAGCCCCTCACCCCTCTCCTGTCCCTGGAGGAGCTCGGGGTGAGGCTGAGTTCCGGAGCCTCCAGTCACATGGATGGTCTCCCCTCACCCACCCCTAGAAGCAGGAACACTTTATTTTTTTTTTTTTAGATTTTATTTATTTATTTGTCAGACAGAGATCACAAGCAGGCAGAGAGGCAGGCAGAGAAAGGAAGGGAAGCAGGCTCCCTGCTGAGCAGAGAGCTGGATGTGGGACTCGATCCCAGGACCCTGGGATCATGACCTGAGCTGCAGGCAGAGGCTTTAACCCACTGAGCCACCCAGGCGCCCCCCAAATAAACCATTTTTGTGGGTAAAAAAACTTTTGTTCTTAAAGTTAACAAAGACTTTCCAAAAATCACCTTATTAACAAACTCAGATGCTGCTAAGAGACTGTTTATGAGTATCAAAACACACTTCTATGATTCAGAGGTTTTAGGAGCCAGAAACGGGGGATGAAAACCAAGTGTAGGTTTCTTGGTGCACGTCACACACCCGTGGAGGTTAATGACCAACAGGAGGGACCGACCGTAACGTCCAGGTCTCCCAGGAAGGCACAAGGTGAGAACCAAGTTACAGGTTAGTGCCAAGAAACCCAGTGACCAGCTGAGAGGCGGGCACCCGCCAGGAGGAGCAGAGCCAGGGGCCTGGGGACAGTCGGGTCCTGATCGCGGTCAGGAAGGCGGGACCGAGCCTCGGGACGAGAGCTGCGTGCGGAGACCGGAGAGGGCCCCGCGCAGGCCCGCCGCCGCCCCGCAGGGCGCCGAGGAGGGAAGGGAAGGTCGGAGGAGAAGGCGCCGGCCCCAGACCTGCCCAGGCTGAAGGGTCCCCAAGCCGCAGGGCCGGTCCGAGCCGCGCCCCGAAGGAGCCCTCTGCACGGAGCCGGGCGCCGGAGCGAAGGGAGCGGGACGCGCGACGGGGCGGCGCAGACGCCGGGAAGACGTGGGGGCGCGGGAGCCGCGGCGGGGAGATCGGGCGCTCCGGGGCGGGGGTCCGGGGGGCCCGGGGCCGGCCCTGCGGAGGAGACACGGGGCTCCGGCCGGCGGACTCCAGGCGTCGCGGGGCAGGACGGCCGCGGCTCCGCGGGAGTCAAAGCCATCGGCCCGCGTCACTCTGGTTGTCCGCGGCCAGGACGCCTGCGCGCGCTCTCCGTCTCCACGGCAACGGGCAGCGTCCCTGCGCCGAGGGCCTCAGAGCCGCGCCACGTCGTGCCGACGCGGGGTGACGCACTTCCGGCGGGGGTCCCGCCTCCTCCCGCCAGGGGGCGTGACCGCCAACTCCGCGCCCCGGCCGCGCTGGCCTCGGGTCCCGGCGGCGTGGCCCCCTTTGTCCGGCCCGCACGAGCCCGGTCCTCGGTGGCTTCCTGGGTGCCAGGGTCTCGGCGCCCAACCGGACAAGCAGCCCGGCTCCTTCCAGTCCAGGCGCCGCTGCTCGGCTCCGCGCCCCCGGCCCGCGGCGCGGTGACAGGTCCGCCGAGGCCGCCGCCGCCCTCTGACGACGTGTACTACGCGCTGTCCGATGTGAGCGCGCCTTCCGTCGGCGTTTGGCGCAGAGGCGAGCCCGGACCCTTGCCGGGAGCAGGGCGGGAGGCTTCCCGTCGCTCTAGGGACACGGGCCGGGATTCCTTCCCTCACGTCCCGCCTCCTGCGGCCGCGTGCGTCACCGCCGCCGCGGAGCCTCCTGGGAGTTGTGGTTCAGATCCTCCCCCCCGCCTCCGGCGCCAGTGGGCTGCAGACTACAACTCCCGGCAGGCCCCGCGGCGGCCCCCGGAGCCCCGGACTCGGGGTCCTCGGCGGCCTCAGCCGGTGGTCGCGGCGCGGCAGGCAGGCCTGGCTGGCGGGGTTGAGCAGCAGAGGGGCCGCGGGCGGGCTGTCGCACACACCGAGGCCGCTCGGCAGGCCACTGGCAGATAGACTCGGCGCTTTTCGGTCCCTGGAGCTCCCAGGCCGAGCGGGCGGGACGCAAACTTACGGGCAAGTGGAGGGGTCGGCGGGGGCACTAGGGTCTGGCCGCGACCGGGGCCCGGGGCGGCTTCCCGAGGAAGGGGGGTGGGACGGCAGGAGGTGGGGCGGCCCCGGGCTGGTGGGGCGGGGTCACGCTTGGGGGTGCGCGTCCGCCCTGCCCAGTCCGGCCCGGCCCGCCCCCGCTGTCCCCGCGGAGCCTCGGCCGGGACGCAGCGCCGGGCCCTGACGTCTGCAGCGCCCGGGCCACCGGCCCTCCGGCTCCGCTCGCGGCGGCAGGTCGTGTTCGGGCGCTGCGGCTCCTGCGCGCGCCGGACGGACTGCTGCAGCGGGAGCGAGGCCGCCAGAGCCCAGGGAAGCCCTGCAAGGCGGGAGGCAGGCCCCCGGGGCAGCGCTGGCCGTCGCGGTGTCGGCACGGAAATGGGCATGTAGACGGCGGGCAGCCCAGGAGCAGACCGGCCGGCTCCGTCCGCCCGCCGCGGTCCCGTCGGCGGTGCTAACTGTGCGTCTTGGCATTTCCCAGGCGCCACGGGGCTGGATGGCTCTGGGCTTGGACGCTCGGCAAGGCTAGAGGCCAACCCCCAGGTCTCCAGGCGCCAGGGCTGCAGCCGGCAGGCTCAAGGCGGGCAGGGGGGGCGACTGGACACCCAGACAGGTGAGCTCTTGACAAGCTTGTGCCGTGACGGGTCGGATCTGCTGTTTCATCCTGTGGCTTCTGTTGGATGCGTGTCAGAGGAGTTTGGGTTGTTTCTGAGCGTGTGCGTCTGCGTGCGGGGGGTGCTCCATCATGCGGCTTGCGGTCCTCTGCGTTCAGAACCCACTGAAGAAATAAGGAGGGGTGCCGGGCAGGCTGTTTCTGGTGGCGCTTGCGGGGCAGGGGTGAGGCAGGCCAGATGGAAGCCCTGGCAAGTGCAGCCCCTCCTGGCAGGTCCCCTCCCGGCCTGTTGCTCCAGATGCAACACGTGTCTGAGCGCCTTGCCCCCGCGCAGAGCGGCCCCTGCAGTGGTTGGGGCCGGACGTCCCAGGTTGCAGGGTGCCTGAGGGCTTCCGTTTCGGCCGAGACTCAGGTGATGACAGCCTTGTCCTTCCTTTGGGTCTTCCGCCGGCAGGTGTCTCCTCGCTGGGCCAGACTGGGTGCCTGGGTGCTCTGTCTCAGGGCTTCCTCCCAGTCGCTGATGGGTCAGACTCACCAGCACCCAGAATGTCCACCTTGGTCTTAGCCAGACCTGCTGCATGACAGGAGCCCGTGATGCACCACGCTTTGCCGGGTGACTGTGCCCCACATGGTGTCGCTCAGACAGCATCGCCGGGTACAGCTGGAGACACAGGGAAAGGCGTGGCGGCCGCGCGTCGCACGTCCCGTCAGCGTCATGTAACCGTGTTCTTCTGAATAAAAGCAACTTGCCAACCTCCTAGCTAAATGGGATTGGATCTTTATGGTTTTTAAAAGTTTTTCCAATAAAATATTCACCAATAGGGAAAACCTCTTGTTTCTGTGCTGTCCTAACGTATGTGTTAGAAGTCGTTCTGCCCCCCCAGAGCTGGCGGGTCCTTGAGACAAGAGAGACTAGTGCCCAGCAAAACAGACCCAGACGCCTGCCTGTTTGCTTGAGGTGGTTAGACGCTAAAAATGTAAAACTGCCTTTTAAAAACCGTTTTCTCCAGACTTGCTTGTTGGCTGCCTGTGTGGTTTGCTGTGTTCTGTGTTGGCATGGCTGCTAGTTTCCAACAGGAAATCTCGGTGGCTTTCCAATTTGTGACCCGAGAAGCAGCCGCTGAGTGTCTGGAGCCCTGACTCGAGGCTGGTCTGTGTTCTAAGGTGAGTTGACTTTCGCTAAGTGTGCGTCTGTCCTTCCAGTCCTGTGCTTTGACCGGCTCAGACTCTTTTTCTTTTTTGAGAGAGAGAGAGAGAGAGAGTGCCCGTGTGTCTTCGCATGTCGGTGAGAGGGAGGGTCCAAGGGAGACGGAGAGAGAATCTTAAGCAGATCCCCTCTGAGCGTGGAGCCTGAGGGGCCTGATCTCACGACCCTGACGTCATGACCTGAGCCGAAATCAAGAGTCACATGCTTAACTGACTGAGGCGCCCAGACGTCTCTGCTGCAGAGTCATTTTACTTTACTTTACTTTTTTTTTTTTAAAGATTTTATTTATTTGAGGGGGAGAGAGCATGAGAGGGGAGAAGGTCAGAGGGAGCAGCAGACTCCCCGTGGAGCTGGGAGCCCGATGTGGGACTCGATCCCGCGACTCTAGGACCATGATCTGAGCCGAAGGCAGTTGCCCAACCAACTGAGCCACCCAGGCGCCCCCACAGAGTTATTTTAGACAAATGTCTTGACAGCCTCTGCCGGGGTTTGGGTGCCGGGCAGGGGTATGGCCTGTGAGCTGTGAGGAACATGTCAGAGTACAGCTTTTGCGGCAAAGGAGGAAACAGAAAGCAGTCTCTCGGTGAATATTCCCACGGAAGCGGGTGCTCGCTTCCTCTGTAGCCTCTCTGGGTTTGGTCACTGCCTCCCGACTCCTGAGCCTGGGCCATTCCCCACTTGCCACCCCCTCCCCACACACCCTGGCGGGATCTGCCGAAGAAAAGTAGTGAGCCCCGATACCAGGAGGGCTGGGCACCTGCCGTCCCGTGGAGCGTGCTCAGTGCTGGGCCCCAGGGACGACAGTGACAAAGACCAGGCAGACGGGCGGAGAGAAGGGATGGAGAGACTCGGAAAGCTCCCCGGCCCCCCAGGCCAGAATGCCGCGCCGGGATGCTTCCGAGGCCCTGTAGGAAGGGACGGGGTAGGGGGTGCTCTCGGAGGCTCTGCTCAGGCCCGAGGAGAGGCGGCACCTCTGCTGAAGCAGACGTCACGACCCGTGCGGGTCAGGGGAGGTGAGGAGCCCGGGAGGCTCCTAGGGCAGCTTGCTGTCCTTCTCGGGTGCCCCTGTGTCCTGTCGGAAATGCTCCTGTAGCGTGTGGCCCGGGGATCCCTAAGGCCAGCGGGTGGGCAGGCTGAGCGGCCGGCCCTGGAATGGCCCAGGACACGTGGGTCCTTTCCTGCCCTGAGTCCTTTGTTTGCGGGTGGAGCCGATTTCTGGGCTCTGCAGGTCGGGGGGCCCCTGCCAGCCGGGGCCTGCGGTGGGGCTGTCTGTGCACGCACGTTCGGGCTCGTGGTTGCCTGGGACGAGGCACACTCTGGCTGAGTGTAGCTGGGGCGTGTAGGAAGGGCAAGGAGTAGCGGTTCTGGTGGCTTCCCAGCGTGCAGGTTCCCAGCAGAGGGAGGCAGGGGAGGGGGCACGCAGGCCGCCGGCTCAGGCTGTGCTGCTCCGTGCAGCTCGCGTATCTGGACCCACCCGGGGGAGCCCATGGCGTCCCTCCCCGGTCTGGGGCTTGTTGGTGCCCCGGGGGTCGCAGGCTTTCTCGGGGGTGTTCTCGGGCGGCGGGCCTGGGCTGGGTGCTGCTCTGTAGAGGAAATAAGAAGCCTGGCCCAGGAGCCCCACGTCAGCAGGGCAGAGCCTGGAAGGGAAGACAGCCGGGGAGTGACAGGACAGGGAGGCTGAGTGGCCCACGAGGTGAGGAGTTTCTTCGTGGAAAGGCTCCTGAGTAGTCGTGGGTTGGGAGGGTTTATCGTTCCAGAACATGCACCTGCTTCTGCGGGAGCCCCTGGAGGTCCCGCACGGGCCGGTGGAGAAGCCGCCGCCACAGGCAGCCTGTGCGGGAAGGAGGAGGATTTGCAGAAGCTGGAGCTGGATCCCACCCATGGGAGTCTGGGGCACAGGCTGAGTCTGGCCCGGCCCTGCCCACCCTGTGCTGGACCCGGGTCTCAGAGTGGAGCCGGGCAGAGGGTGGGTGTCAGATGGCCCATGGGGCTCAGCTCCTGCCCCTGGCAAAGCCTGGCCACCACGCCTCCTCTGCCCACCAGTGGCCTCCGGTGGGTGGCAGTGTTTCCTGGGCGGGGCCAGGCCTGGGATGCCTAGGGTCGGCCTTGGGGGTGGGGCGACGCTTGGTTTTCCTCCCGTGTTGGCTGACGGGGCCCCCCGGGCCCTAGTGGGAGCTGGCAGTGACCGGGCTGGTCCTCAGCCACACCCAGCCAGCCTCGGTCTGCCCCCAGCCTCCTGGGCGCGCGGTGAGGAGACGGCCAGGTACACCCGGGCTCGCTGCTTTTGCAGCCTTAGAGCCCTGCTGGCAGCGTGGCAGACGCCTCCAGAAGTGGGGTGCTGACTGCGCTCTTACAGTCTGGGCGTCCCTGGGCCTCTCCAAGTCCTGTTGATTTTCTCCCAGCTGTGTCGTTAGTTACAAAAAAACTTTATTAAGAAACATAATACCAGGTTCCAGGGGCGCCTGGGTGGTCAGTGGGTGAAGCCTCTGCCTTCGGCTCGGGTCATGATCTCAGGGTCCTGAGGATCGAGCCCCACATGGGGCTCCCCGCTCAGCGGGGTTCCCGCCTGCCTTTCTGCCTACTTGTGATGTGTCTGTCAAATAAATAAATAAATAGGTCTTTCAAAAATAATAATAGCAGGTTCCAGGTCGTAAGCGGTTGGCCTGTAATCAGCAGCCAGATCAGGACGTAGGACGGTCCCGTGTCGCAGAGCCCCACGATGGCCCGCGTTGCTGTCTCCCTGCTTTGGGAACCTTTTGTAAATGGACTCCAGGGGTGGGCTGTGAAGAGTGCAGGGTGGGGGGTTTAGGCTCCCTTGGGGGTAGATCCCATCTCATGCTCCGGTTCACCCTCGAGACGGGACGGTGTTGCGGTGAGCACAGGTGGCCCCTTCTTCTGGTGCAGTCTGGAGTGGGCGGGCCACAGTCCTGCAGGAAGGGCCCAGAAGCTCGAGTGACCTCAAGGCACGGTTTCCCGACCTGGGTAGGGTCCCCCTCGTGAGTAGTGGCCTGTGACCAGATGACCCAGGTGACCCAGATGAGTCCGGCGGGGCGTACCTGTGCCAGGCTGTGCCCCTTTACCTCAGGGTGTCCGCTCCGCAGCCGTCTGCCTTCCCTGCATGCTGTGGAGACAGGCCCCCTGTGGGCAGAGGCAGCTTCTCAGGGCTGCGGCCTTTTTAGTCTCTTCGTGGTGTCTTGATGGACGCTGGTTCCTGACTTGGGCGCAGCCCAACTCACCGGCCGCACGAACGAGTCTGTTTTCTGAAAGCGGCGCTGTCTTACCTTCGTGTTGGTATCTGCAGTCCAAACCCACCGACTTGGGAACAGTAGGTCCTGGTGGCCCACTGTGCGCCGACCACCCTGCACTGGGTCTGCCGGCACAGGTGGACCCTCTGTGGGCATTTGCCAGGCCTTGTTCCTTGGGGGTCCGTCGTCCTCTCACCAGGACTGCCCCCTCCCCCCACTTCTGCCTGTGATCACCTCGAGGCAGGGTCTCATAGCGGCTGGAGGGGCCTTTCCACAGAGGTGCCCAGCTTTCCTCCAGGACAGCTGCCGCTGGTACTTCCCAGACTAGCGTCCCCTGCTGCTGGCCGCGGCCAGGTGAGCCTCCTTTGGTCCGTGGCGCTGACCACGCCTCCTTCAGCCCCAGGGCATTTGCACTTGCCCTCCTCCCCCTCCCTGCCTCGCTCTCCCAGACTTGTCCCCACCTGCCTCTGTGGCGGTCCTCGCAGAGCCGGGGAGAGCCTGTGTGGCCTTGATGTGGCCTGAGCGCGCCGTCTGCCTGCAGGTCCTGGAGCAGCTCCACCCACCATGGACCCAGACCCCCAGGCAGGCGTGCAGGTGGGCATGCGTGTGGTGCGCGGCGTGGACTGGAAGTGGGGCCAGCAGGACGGCGGCGAGGGCGGCGTGGGCACGGTGGTGGAGCTTGGCCGCCACGGGAGCCCCTCGACCCCTGACCGCACGGTGGTCGTGCAGTGGGACCACGGCACCCGCACCAACTACCGCGCGGGCTACCAGGGCGCGCACGACCTGCTGCTCTACGACAACGCGCAGATCGGTGCGTGCGTGAACCCGCGGCAGCGCCCGGGCGTGGGGGTGGGGTGGGGCCCGGTGCGCCCTGACCCTGCCCTGCCCCCAGGCGTGCGCCACCCCAACATCATCTGCGACGGCTGCGGGCGGCACGGGCTGCGGGGCATGCGCTGGAAGTGCGGCGTCTGCCCCGACTACGACCTGTGTACGCACTGCTACATGCACAACCGGCACGACCTGGCCCACGCCTTCGAGCGCTACGAGACCGCCCACTCCCGCCCGTGAGTTCCCGCCCGCGCCCCCGCGCCTGGTCTCGGCCTTGGCCCCGGCCACGCGCTCCCCAGGCTGCAGCTCAAGCCCTTCCTGAGCGGCTTCCTGGAAGAGTGACCGAGTGACCGAGGTCGCGGTCCCTCCAGAGGCCGGGTCCCTGACACCAGCCCCCACGCCCCAGGGAAGGTAGCCCCCTCCGCCAGAGCGGGTCTGCAGAGGTCGGTGGGGGGGGGCGGGGTGTCTGTCCTGGCACCGGCCCCAGAACCGGATGTGGCTGGCTGCCCCCGGACGGCTGTGCCGGCCTGTGTGGCCACATCCCGAACTAACCCAGAGACACAGCTGGGGACACCCCGCTGGCCAGCCTGGGGGGCTCTGTCCCGGAGGGAGTGCGGCTGGAGGATCTCCTGGGCGGGGGCGGCCACCCAGAGGCCCCGCCCACAAGAGGCTGCTGCCCCGTCTCCAGGTCGAGTCCCCCATGGGGGAGGGGTGTGTGTCCCATCCCAGCTGCCTGCTGGCCGGAGGGGGAAGCGGGACCAGCTGTCTGGGCGCCTCTGCGCAAGCCTGTGTTCCTCCCTCTTCGGTTACTCGGTGCTGAGCCCTCCCTGGGCCAGGCCGCGCCCTGAGCTCTGGGGCGACCCTCACAGCTCAGCAGCTCACTAGGGGGCAGCAGGTGTGGAAAGAGGACTGCGCTCGTGGGGGCCGCGCTGTGAGGGGCCCAGAGTGGAGGGCGCTGACCGGCGGGGCGGGAGAGCTGGGTGGGGCCGGGCTCGCGCCCTCGTCCTGCCGCCCACGTGGCCCAGCAGCCACTTGCTCTCTTGCAGGGTCACCCTGAGTCCCCGCCAGGGCCTCCCAAGGATCCCATTGAGGGGCATCTTCCAAGGCGCGAAGGTGGTGCGGGGCCCGGACTGGGAGTGGGGCTCGCAAGACGGTGAGTGGGGGTCTCGGCTGCCGCTGGCTGTGTGTGAGTCTTGTGACGCCGGCTTGGCCTGCCATGGGGCCTTTGTCCCCCCAGGAGGGGAAGGGAAGCCAGGCCGAGTGGTGGACATCCGTGGCTGGGATGTGGAGACGGGCCGGAGCGTGGCCAGTGTGACGTGGGCCGATGGCACCACCAATGTGTACCGTGTGGGCCACAAGGGCAAGGTGGACCTCAAGTGTGTGGGCGAGGCAGCTGGTGGCTTCTACTACAAGGAGCATCTCCCAAGGCTCGGTAGGGTTTGGCCCCAAGGACACCACACCTGCCTGCCCGCTGCCCCCTGTCCTGGCTGGGGCCTGGGGCAGCGCTGGGCCGGGGCCAGGCGCTGAAGCTGCTGAGTGGGGGGACGCCGCTGGGCGGGGGGACGCTGCTGAAGGGGGGCCTGTCGCCCGCCCTCAGGCAAGCCAGCGGAGCTGCAGCGCAGGGTGAGTGCGGATGGCCCGCCTTTCCAGCACGGGGACAAGGTTAAGTGTCTGCTGGACACGGACGTCCTAAGGGAGATGCAGGACGGCCACGGCGGGTGGAACCCCCGGATGGCGGAGGTGAGCTGCCCCGCCTGCTCAGCCCCCCCCGTCCCCCCCCCCCACGTCCTCTGGACCCCCGGCCCTCCCGCTCCACCCGGCCACAGCCTCCGTGACCCGCCACAGTTTATCGGACAGACGGGCACCGTGCACCGCATCACGGACCGCGGGGACGTGCGTGTGCAGTTCGGCCGCGAGACGCGCTGGACCTTCCACCCCGGGGCTCTCACCAAGGTGCATGGGGGGCTGGGCTGAGCCCCGTCTGTTCGCCTCTGCGCCCCTCCGTGTCCCTCGTCGGCTCTGGGAGTGCCTTTCTGCAGTCCCTGGGAACAGGGGAGGGCTTGGTGGGGTCCAGAGGGGCTGAGTTCCGCAGGGAGGGGATCCTGGCGTGAGGGACGGGCAGGGGAGGCGCTGGCACCGGCAGCCCAGGCACTCGCTGTCGTCCTGCTGGGCCAAGCAGCCCCTGCAGCCTTAGCGGTGGGAAGCACCTTTTCAAATGTTCTTCAGTGGTGTGGCATGGGGAGCACTGGGGGCAGTGGAAAGGGCCTTTAGGAAGAGGGCGCCACAGCCCAGGGCGACAGGGACAGGCATAGTGCTGTGCGGGTCGGGGCCCTGGGGGGAGGCGTGTACCCCCAGCGCTCGGCTCTGGGCCTGGAGCTCTGGCCCCTCGAGGGTGGGGCTTTGGGCCGGGTGCCATGAGACCCATGGTTCTCAGTGTGAGTCTCATACAGGGGAGGGCACGGGTGTGGGGGAAGTGGCCCGGAAAGGTTTGGGCACGGGGGAGGAGTGGCCCCTGACCCCCCCCTCCCCTGGTAGTCTGCCCTGCCCCCTGGTTGTCCCAGGGCCCCACACCACCCCCTGTGCCAGTCTGCACCGGCCTCGGCCATGCCGTCTGCCTCTCCGGCTGAGTGTAGGGACAGGCCTGCCTTGGCTTTCACCGCCGAGTCGGTGTTGGTCTGCTCTGGGTGCCACTGCCTGGCTGTCTCTCTGGCGGTCACCCCCATGGCTCCAGGGCTGCCTACCCAGGACTGACCTGGTCACGTGTGACTCCTCCACCTCTGAGGCAGGGGCTGGGGTCGAGTTCAGGTCTGCCTGTTCCGCGGAGGTGCCCTCCTGCTCCATGGCCCAGGGCAGCCACACCTGCGGGGGGGGCCCTCACGTGCCTTTCTCTCTCTCAGCACAACGCCTTCTGGGTGGGCGATGTGGTGCGGGTCATCGACGACCTTGACACCGTGAAGCGGCTGCAGGCTGGGCACGGCGAGTGGACCGATGACATGGCTCCTGTGAGTGCCCCCGTGCCCAGCCCCACCTCCCCTCCCGCCGGCGCGAGACCCGCCAGTGACCTTCCTCTCTCCCCGCTCAGGCCCTGGGCCGCGTCGGGAAGGTGGTGAAGGTTTTCAGGGACGGGAACCTGCGCGTGGCGGTCGGCGGTCAGCCGTGGACCTTCAGCCCCTCCTGCCTGGTGGCCTACCGGCCCGAGGAGGACGCCAACCTGGACGTGGCGGAGCGCGCCCGGGAGAACAAAAGTGCGCGAGCCCGGCGGGGGCGGCCGGCAGGAGGCGGGGCCGGCCGGCAGGAGGCGGGGCCGGCCGGCAGGAGGCGGGGCCGGCCGGCAGGAGGCGGGGCCGGCCGGCAGGAGGCGGGGCCGGCCGGCAGGAGGCGGGGCCGGCCGGCAGGAGGCGGGGCCGGCCGGCAGGAGGCGGGGCCGGCCGGCAGGAGGCGGGGCCGCCCTGGGCCCGCCCCTAACTGGAGCCCCGCCCCGCCCAGGCTCCCTGAGTGTGGCCCTGGACAAGCTGCGAGCCCAGAAGAGTGACCTTGAGCACCCGGGCAGACTGGTGGTGGAGGCGGCCCTGGGCAGTACGGCCGGGGCCCTGGACCTGCTGAGGCGGCACCCCGAGCAGGCGAGCCCCCGACGCCCCCCTGCCCTCCCTTCAGCCAGGCCCGGGGAGCGGGGTGGAGGACGGGGGACTGACCCGCGGGCTCTCCCGGCAGGTGGACACCAAGAACCAGGGAAGGACGGCCCTGCAGGTGGCCGCCTACCTGGGCCAGCTGGAGCTGGTGGGGCTGCTGCTGCAGGCGCGGGCGGCCGCGGACCTGCCAGATGACGAGGGCAACACGGCGCTGCACTACGCCGCCCTGGGGTGAGGCCTGGGTCGGAGCGCGGTGGGGGCGGGGCAGCCCGCAGGTCAGTGGGCATCACGCACCTGCTGCTCCCTCTCCTGTCAGGAACCAGCCCGAGGCTGCCCGCTTGCTCCTGAGCTCTGGCTGCGGGGCTAATGCCCTGAATGGCACCCGCAGCGCAGCCCTGCACGTGGCCGTGCAGAGGGGCTTCCTGGAGGTCGTGAGGGTCCTCTGTGAGCGCGGCTGTGATGTCAACCTGCCTGTAAGTGCTGGGTCCGCTGGCCCCGGGCTCAAGGACGCAGTGGTGTTGACTTTCCTGCCGAGTGACCACTGGCCCCCCGCCGGCAGGATGCCCACGCCAACACGCCTCTGCACTGTGCCATCTCGGCGGGCGCTGGCGCCAGCGGCATCGTGGAGGTCCTCACCGAGGTGCCGGGCATCGACGTCACTGCCACTAACAGCCAGGGCTTCACCCTGTTGCACCACGCGTCCCTCAAGGGCCACACGCTGTGAGTTGGGGGGAGGGGCACAACCAGCGGAGCCGACTCCCGTGGTGCTGCCGGGCCACTGCGGGCACAGTCCGGACCCCAGGCACATCTCCCCGCTCCCCAGAGCTGTCAGGAGGATTCTCGCTCGCGCACGCCAGCTGGTGGATGCCAAGAAGGAGGACGGCTTCACGGCCTTGCACTTGGCCGCCCTTAACAACCACCGGGAGGTGGCTCAGATTCTCATCCGCGAGGTGTGGACACGGGGCCCTGGACCAGCCCGGGGCCCTGGGGGTCAGGCCCCAGCTGGGGTCCCTGGGCTGAGCCGGTGCCCACCCCCTCTGCCCCTTCTCAGGGCCGCTGTGACGTGAACGTCCGCAACCGGAAGCTCCAGTCCCCGCTGCACCTGGCCGTGCGGCAGGCCCACGTGGGGCTGGTGCCGCTGCTGGTGGACGCGGGCTGCAGCGTCAACGCCGAGGACGAGGAGGGGGACACGGCCTTGCACGTGGCGCTGCAGCGTCATCAGCTGCTGCCTCTGGTGGCTGATGGGGCTGGGGGGGACCCAGGGCCCTTGCAGCTGCTGTCCAGGGTGAGGAAGTGTGGATCTGGGCGCTGCAGAAGTGGGCCGGAGTGCCCGGCTGCAGCCAACAGGCGGGGCCTGAGGGACTGTCCCCCTCGGCTGTGGGCGTCTGCCCCGGGAGTCAGGCCTTTGTGGGGGTGGGCTGGGCTGGGGCGCTGGGGTTTGCCAGAGACGTTTTCTGTGACCCGTCAGGGCAGCGTGGCCTGACCAGCCTGGGAAAGGGGATGGGGTGTGGGGTGGGTGTGGGGGGCACCGTCTGGGAACTCAGCCCCTGGTGTGGGGCTCCCTGGTGGGGGCCCTTTTCCTGCCTGCCTCCCTCCTGTTCCAGCGGCCTCAGGTGGCGAGGGGTTGCCCGAGACTCTGACCCGAGACCCGGGCAGCCAGGGGCTGGTGGGGCGTCCCCGATGGCTACTGGGCCGGCCCTAGGGCCTGCTCCGGCGCGCCCGCCCTCACCAGCCTCTGTCTGCCGCCCAGCTACAGGCCTCGGGCCTCCCGGGCAGCGGGGAGCTGACGGTGGGCGCGGCGATCGCCTGCTTCCTGGCGCTGGAGGGCGCCGACGTGAGCTACGCCAACCACCGCGGCCAGAGCCCGCTGGACCTGGCCTCGGAGGGCCGCGTGCTCAAGGCCCTGCAGGGCTGCGCGCAGCGCTTCCGGTGAGCCCGGCGGGGCGGGGCGGGGCGGGGCGGGGCGGGGGCGCCCTCCCCGGACCCGGGCCGCTTTCAAGCCCCCTCTTCCCACCGCAGGGAGCGGCACGCGGGCGGCAGCGGGGGCGCGGCTGCGGGCCCGAGGCTGGTGCTGGGCCCCCCCAACACCGTGACGAACCTGCACGTGGCCGCGCCGTCGGGGCCCGAGGCCGCCGAGTGCCTGGTGTGCTCGGAGCTGGCGCTGCTGGTGCTGTTCTCGCCGTGCCGGCACCGCACGGTGTGCGAGGGTGAGTGCGGGGGCTGCGGGGGTGTGGAGGGGGCCGAGCCCACGCGCACCCGCCCGACCGACCCCCGCCCCGCAGAGTGCGCGCGCAGGATGAAGAAGTGCATCAGGTGCCAGGTGGCCATCGGCAGGAAGCTGCGCCCAGGTGCGTGCCCGGCCGCGCCCCGCCGCGCCCCGCCGCGCCCCGCCTCCCCTCGCCTCCCCTCACCCCCGTCCCGCGATGCCGGCCCGCAGACGGCACGGAGGTGGCCAGCGCGACCCCGACGCCCGGGCCGCCGCGGCAGCTGGTGGAGGAGCTGCAGAGCCGCTACCGGCAGATGGAGGAGCGCATCACCTGCCCCATCTGCATCGACAGCCACATCCGCCTCGTGTTCCAGTGCGGCCACGGCGCGTGCGCACCCTGCGGCGCCGCGCTCAGCGCCTGCCCCATCTGCCGCCAGCCCATCCGCGACCGCATCCAGATCTTCGTGTAGCCCCCGCCCCGCGCCCCGGCCGCGCCCGCCGCCTTCCGGAGCCACGTCCCCCGTCGCCTTCGCAAGCCCCCGCGCGTGTTTTATAAAAAGATTCTCGGACTTTTTCGCTTGGTGCCTGCCTGGGGCGGGCTCGGGGGCCGGGGGGGGGGGGTTGTCCGCCCCGGGGTCCCGCCCCGCCCCGCCGCTGCCCCCCACCCGGGCTGGCCTGCGCAGACCCCGTCCCCGGAGCCCGAGTCCTGCCCCCGGGCCGAGTTGCAGGCCGCCTCCCAGGCTCCCTGCCTGGGGCGGCGGAAGGATGGAGCCTGGGGATGTGGTGTCCGCCAGAAGTCCCGGTGTCCGCCCCGCTGGGGGGCTTCCCCCGACCCGCTGCTGCGTCGCCCTCACTGCCCCTTTCTCTTCCCCCGGGCGGGCGGTGAGGTCGTCTCTGACCCTGTTCTCTCCCGGCCGGTGGGGTCCCCGCTAAGCAGGGAGTTGCAGAAGGGGTTTCGGGGGGGGGGGGCACGGGTAGGGTCTTAACGACTTTGAGCGTGGTAGGGCGGAACAGGGCCGGGGGAGAAGGCAGACCCAGGGCGGAAGGGAGCCGTTTTTGGGGGCAAATACTGAACTCGGGCAGCCGGACAGGGCGCTTTCCAAGAACCACCCGAAATGCTCCCCTGGAGCCTCCCGGCTGTCGGCCAGCAGCTTGGCACTGACCCCGCTGGCCTGGTGTGCCGCCGTCGCTCCGGGCACGAGGCCTGGATGGAGAACGAGGAGTGCCAAGCCCCCCAGCCTGGTCTGGCCCTGTGCCTCTTCGTCTGCTCCCTCCCCACACCAGTCCCTGTCTGCTCCCGCCCTCTCAGGCATCCCACATCCAGTTCCCCCGGCCCCACGGAGCCCCCGCCAGCATCCCACCTGGCTCAGCTCCTCCAGCCGGCAGGCCGCCCCGTCGAGGCTTCCGGCCTCAGGACAGTGATCCCCTGGCCCCCCTGCCCAGGCCCATTCCAGACCTTGGCCCCAGCCGGGGCTTTCCTGCTCCCACAAACCCCGCACCTTGTTCGCTTCCCTTCTAGCTCCATAGGGTCTGCTTCCTTCCACTCCCCCAGCCTGGTCCTCTGGGCTGCGGCCCCCCTGCCCCTGCCTCTTGCCCCCACCCAGCACCCAGTACCCAGTACTCACACTCCTCATCCCACCACTCTCTCCGGGACCTGGGTCAGGCAGCTGCTGGGGTGGGGGCGGGGGCGGGGGGGGGCAGGTCCTGAGTTGAGAACAGAGGCTGTTCTCCCAGATCTCGCTCGCGGGTCCGGGAGCTGGAGGAGCTCCGTCCGGTGCAGGAGCAGCGCTCGGGACCCCAACTGCCTACCCGTCCCTCCGTGCCGGAGCCTCTGCGTCGGTCCCTTCTCTCGCTGCCGGGCCCTCCTCGCCCCCACCCCCCACGTGACCCCGCCCAGCTGGCCCTGCCCAGGCTGCTGCCACCGACCCACAGGCCCCGGGTCCGCACCCTAGGCTGGCGGCGGGACTGTCCTGACAGTGGGGACGGCCAGCCAGCTGGTTCCCTTCAGGGGCACGCACCTCCCCCCCGCACCCATCCCTGTAACCCGAGCCGCTCGTCGCGCCTCCCCGCGCAGCCCCACTGGGCCCGCGGCCCCGACAGTGAATCCGCAGGCGCCATGGGCCTCGGGGCCTGCATGTCCTCAGCGGCGTCGGGGAACCAAGCCCAGGCCCGTCGGCTGGAAGCTGTGCTGGGCACCCTGTGCCTGCTGCCCGCGCTCCTGCTGCTGGCCCGGCTCGGGGCCCCTGCCGCCCGGTTGGGGGCCAGCGGGGCACAGGTGAGAGCGGGTGTGGCCGGCAGAGGGGTGGGTGGCCGAAGGGTCTGAGAGCCTGCGTGTCCCGGCGGGGAGGGGGAAGGGGGAGGAGGAAGCCAGTATCAGGCCTGCAGCTCCGCCCAGTCCGACCTGGGCTGCGGTTACTGACCTTCTCTTCCTGGCTGCGAAGCACGCCGGCTGGGCTAGAAAACCCGAACTCGCGGAAAGACCAAAGGAGGGAATTTCAAGGCTCCCTGAAGCACGCACCCGCCCGCTTTCTTTAGTTCTTTTTCCAAGCTTGTTCAGATGTGGGGACGGTCCCTACTGTGTCCCCATGAGCACTCTTTCCTTGAAGGGAGCCGTCGCCGCACCCTACCAGGCGGGGGTCTTCGCCACTCCAGGACCGGGTCCTCCGCCCCTCCAGGTGGCCCGCAGACGCCGCTACGCGCTGACCCCAGCCAGGCTGCGCTGGGACCACTTCAACCTCACCTACAGGTGGGACGGTGGCCCAGGACGGTGGGCGCAGGGGAGTGTGCCCTAGCCCTGCCACCCACCACCCTTGACCTTAACCCCCATCCCAGGATCCTCTCCTTCCCGCGGAACCTGCTGAGCCCCAGTGAGACCCGGCGGGGCCTGGCTACCGCCTTCCGCATGTGGAGTGACGTGTCCCCCTTCAGCTTCCGAGAGGTGGCCCCCGAGCAGCCCAGCGACCTCCGCATAGGTGCGCACCGTGCCCCCGCCCCCGCCCGGCCCTGTGGCCCCCCCCCCCCCCCCCCCCCCCCCCCCCCCGCTCAGCCCTGTGCTCCCCCAGGCTTCTACTCGGTCAACCACACGGACTGCCTCGTCTCCGCGCTGCACCACTGCTTTGACGGCCCGACAGGCGAGCTGGCCCACGCCTTCTTCCCCCCGCACGGCGGCATCCACTTTGACGACAGCGAGTACTGGGTCCTGGGCCCCACGCGCTACAGCTGGAAGAAAGGTGACGGCTGGACTCCCGCGGGGCCCTCCGCACCAGGGTGGGCACCGCAGGAGGGCTTTGGGGGTGGTGGCTGCGATTTGGGGTCAAGTAGGCAGGAAGGGGGAGGCTGGGAGGAGGCCATAGGCCTAGGTTCCAGGAACCCTGAGCACCCCCACCCCCGCCCTGCTGCTGGAGACGGAGCTGGAGCTGCATTCCTGGGGACCGAGCTCACCGCCTCTGGAACATTCTTATCTTCCCATGGCCGTGCTGAGGGAGGCTCCGCGGGCCGCAGAGCCGGGAGGGCTGGGCCGGGGCTCGGGGGGCTGACCCGCGGGTCCCGCAGGCGTCTGGCTCACCGACCTGGTGCACGTGGCGGCCCACGAGATCGGCCACGCGCTGGGCCTGATGCACTCGCAGCACGGCCGGGCGCTCATGCACCTGAACGCCACTCTGCGCGGCTGGAAGACACTGTCGCAGGACGAGCTGTGGGGGCTGCACCGGCTGTACGGTGAGTGCCGTGGGGGCCGGCCGGGTGCGCGGGCGGGCGGGGAGGCCTAAGGCCCGGTCAACCTCCTGCAGGCTGCCTGGACCGGCTCTTCGTGTGCACATCCTGGGCCCGGAGGGGCTTCTGCGACACCCGCCGCAGGCTCATGAAGAGGCTGTGTCCCAGCAGCTGTGACTTCTGCTATGGTGAGGCCGCGGCCCTACTGCTGGCCGGCTCCGGCCGACGTAGGGGCGGGCGTCGCTGTGGCCCTCTCTGAGCCCCGCCCCTCCTGCCGCTCTGCAGAGTTTCCCTTCCCCACCGTGGCTGCCACCGCGCCGCCGCCCAGAACCAAGACCAGGCTGGTGCCCGAGGGCCGGAACGTGACCTTCCGCTGTGGCCAGAAGATCCTGCACAAGAAAGGCAAAGTGTAGTGAGTGGCCCTGCCCTGTGCCCTCCCCACCGAGGGTGGGCGGCGGGCACTCGGGACCCCGCCCAGCCCCGTGCCCTGCTCCCCGCAGCTGGTACAAGGACCAGGAGCCCCTGGAGTTCTCCTACCCCGGCTACCTGGCGCTGGGCGAGGCGCACCTGAGCATCATCGCCAACGCCATCAACGAGGGCACGTACACGTGCGTGGTGCGCCGGCGGCAGCGCGTGCTCAGCACCTACTCCTGGCGCGTCCGAGTGCGCGGCTGAGCTGCCCGCGGGGCCCAGGCCGCTCATAAAGCACTTTCTCTCTGAAGTCTGCGCGCCTTTCTTGGGACGGAGGGCGGCCAGCCTTGGGGCCCGCGGGGTGGAGCCGCTCGGCCTGTGCTCCGCTTCATGTGGGGAGCGTGGGGCCGGGACACCCCAACTTCCCCACGGTTCCTTGGGGTGAGGATGTGGTCCTTGGAGGCCCGGGCCAAGGCGGGCTTTTCCCGGCCGGTCCTGGGGAAATGGGGTAAACGAAGGCGCAATGTGGAAGCAGCCCCAGGAGAGCAGGCTGAGCCCAGGCAGCCCGGGGGTCCCTGGGAGGGTCCGGGGTTTGCTCAGGGGCGCGGGAGGCAGGAAGGCCGAGAAGGGCAGGCCGCGGTGCCCGCAAGGCTGCCAAAGGAGTGGGGGTGGGGTGGGGCAAGTGAGGCCCGAGAGGGAGGGCCCACACCGGAGTTGGGGGAGGAGCGGCCGGTGCCAACAGAAGGGACCGGGTGGGGCTGGTGGACGCCCTGGGCAGTGGCCAGCACCCCCCTTTGCCACGGCGACGCCCCGTCCCGCTAGGCTGGGAGCTCGAGAGCTGGCAGGCCGGGAAGAGCCCGGCCAACACGGGGTCCGAGGCTGCCCTTCCTTCCCGGCCTCCACCCCGAGAACGCGGGCCCAGGCCCCGCAGGCAGCACGAGGGCAGGCCTTGTTCGCTAGGGGCCAGCTGCGGAAGGACGTGCCAGAGCTTTCCTCCAAGAACGCTTTACTGCCATCTGCAAACGCGTTAACAACTTCGTACAAAACCCGCTGTGGCCAGGAGCTTGCGCGCCGGCTCGAGGGGCCCGGGGCCACGGATGCCCTGAGTGAGGGGCGGGAGGCTGTGAAGCAGGAGCCTGAAGATCAAAAGTAGAAAATTCCTGCCCCCCCCCCCCCCGACTTCATTCCACAGCAAGGCCAGTCGGCCCGCGGCGATGCGTGTCGAGGGTGCGCGGTCGGCACTGGCCTCTGCTGGTCGCCGCCTCCACTCCCTGCGGCAAGTCTGACACATTCGAAAAAATACAGCCTTTCCTTCCACAACGAGGAAAATGTGATTTAATTCTACAAATTTACAAGCCAAGATAAAACAAAACATGGAAAAGCAAACGAGGCGGGCGGTCAGAGACTTGAGGTGGAGACCTGCAGCCACGCCAGCCCTGGCAGCGGCGTCCCGGCGGAGCAGGGCCTGGGGCCGGACAGGCGCGCTGCCTCCGGCACCCGCCCTGGTCCCGGCCAAGTCTTGCTGGGCGGCCCCCACGGGGCTGGTGTGGGCTCCGCGCCAGACCTCAGAACTTGAGGCTGAAGCCGGGGCCCGCGGCCGAGGCCCCCTGGTTGGTGGTCGTGAGGTGGAAACCCGTCTCCTTCAGGTCGTCGTCGCCCTGGGGAGCAAGTGGCACTGTGGGGTCCCTGCCGGGCCAGCCTCGCCTCGGGGAGCCCCCGCATCTTCCCTCCTCCGCCAGCCCGGCCCCTCACCAGCTGGCTGTACCCCAGGCCTCCCTCTGGGGGCCGTGGGCTCGTGCCACGCTTGACCCTTTGCTGCTCACTCTTGGCAGGCCACGTGGGGAACATCGAGGGGTCGATGGGGAGGGGGGTCTCTCGGAAATACTCATGTTTGAGGCCGTCCTCTGCACTGACTCTCCGCCCAGGGAAGTAGGTTAGGAACCTGGGGGAAGAGGAGCCCTTGGCGTCCAGCCCAGGGGTGGGGGTCAGGGCAGGGGGGAGGGGGTGCACCCACAGGTTCACACACTTGTTCATGAGGTCAAAGCCCTGGTCTGAGAGCAGCGCCCCAAAGCGTTTGCGGAGGTTGTTGTAGGGATACTCGGTGAAGGTCATCTTCTTGACCGCGGGGAGCTCATTGTAGCCAGGCCAGATTTTCTCACTGGGGGTACCCAGGTCCTGAGAGACAGACAGATGGATCTCAGAACGGCCCCGGCCTGCAGGGGAGGCTCTGGCCCCGGGTGCGGCATGTGCCAGGCAGGGCGCTTTGCAACGGGAGCCACAGACGCACCTTAAACACTTTGTTGATCTGATCGATTTCTGACTTCCCAGGGAAAAGCGGCTTCTGGGTCAGCAGCTCCCCAAAGATGCAGCCCACCGACCACATGTCCACAGCCGTGGAGTACTCCTGGGGGTCCAGGGGTGCGCTCAGGGGGCTGCATGGGCAGCGAGCACAGGTCAGGTCCCCCAGCCCCCAGCACTCACCTTGGCGCCAAGCAGCAGCTCCGGGGCACGGTACCACAGGGTCACCACAACTGGGGTGTAGGCCTTCAGAGGGGACCCGTATTCCCTTGCCAGCCCGAAATCCCCGACCTGCAAGGACAGAGGGCGGGCTGTGGGCAGGCCACGGAGGCCCAGGTGGGGGGCAGCCCCGAGGGTGAGCCGCGGGGACCCACCTTGAGGATGCCCGCGTGGCTCAGCAGCAGGTTGGAGGTCTTGAGGTCCCGGTGCAGGATCCAGTTGTCATGCAGGTGCTTCACACCCCGCAGCAGCTGGATCATCAGGGTCTTCACCTCCCCTAGAGGGCAGTGGGGTCATGGTCCTAGGTCATCTGCCTGCCTCAGCAGCGACCAGGCTCCTCGGGTACATTTGTCCTGGGAGCGTGCCCAGCTCGGCACAGCCCTGAGGCGCCTGCACACGCGCACGCGCGCGCGCGCACTGGGAGCGCGTCAGTTACAAGGTCAGGGACACTGTCTGCAGCCCAGGCGGCCCGAGGGGGGGGATGTTCCTGGTGGGGGACAGCAGCCAGAGGGCCACAGCTGTAGGAGTGACTCGGGGCTGTGCCCGCCGTGCCCGCAGGCCCCACCTGGCAAGAAAGGCTGCTTCATGGTCTCCATGAGGCTCTTGAGGTCGTGTTCCACGTAGTTCATCACGATGTAGATCTTGTCCATGTTGCTGCCCACAACTATTTCCTGAGAGACAAAAGCCGGCAGGTGAGTCACCTGGGGGTCACCTCTAGGCCCCAGCCCTGTAACCGCTGACTCCTGAGGCCTAGGCACACACAGACGGCAGGGACCTGTTAGGTGTGGTAACCGTCAAGGGGCTGACGTGGCGGGGACACCAAGACTCCATTTTTGCATGACACGGGTGAGCCTGACCCCAGGCTGCCCTTGGGGTCACCCGGGAGGCCTTACCCGGACCGTGACGATGTTGGGGTGCTGCGCCTTAAGGATGGTGTTGATCTCCCTCAGAGATGTGATCGGAAAGCCCTCTTTCTCCTTCTCCATCTTCAGCCGCTTCAAAGCCACAATCTCATCTGAAAACAGTTCGGAGGCAGGTTGAGGACACCTCCCTCCGCGCACACGCACTTGGCTGGGGCTCGGGAAGTGCTTCTTGTGCGCAGGGAAGCCTCGCTTTCACGGCTGTCTCACACCCGCACCAAGAGAAAAAGCCCAAACCTGCTACCCCGAAAGAAACATGAGGCTTATTTCCAAACCAGCTTTCATCCAAAATAGGTAAGGATTTCCCATTCTCTCTGTCCCTGCTGTGGTTTGCCAGGAGACACCGCAAACCTCAACATCCCCACACAGAACATTCACCAGGGTCTCAAGATCTCAAGTGGCCTCCCTGAGCTTCCAAGACCCAGACGCGCTGCCAGGGAAGCTTCCAGGCCCCGGCTCACACGCCTGTTCAGGTGCTAGCACTCCAAGCAGACTCCACTTCCCCTGGAGCCGAGGCACCTGCCGCCACAAGCAAGCAGCAGAGCCTCATGAGCAGGCTGACCTCTGGACTCCACAGACATCAAGGAGTCAACTGCTCAGGCGCCCGTGAGTCACTAGCTGCTGCTCGCCAGGTAAGGTGAGGCCGTGACTGGGCACCTGCGGAGGGAAGACTCCCAGGAGAGTCGGAACTGCGTGTCCAAAGACCTGGACACTGAGGGTGCCAAGGGCCAGGATGGACCGGGCTTGGATCTCAGTCCCTGCAAGCTGGCTGTGGCTTAAGCAGAACGCCCTGCCTCCCTCCCAGAGTCCACGTGGGCCCAGCAAGACTGTGCAGGGGAAACATGCCAGGCCTGAGAAGGTGCGGTGGGTTTGCCCAAGGACGATGCTCCTTAGGAGAAATTCCTTCCTGCCCGAGGACAGGTTCTCTGTGCCACGTGGTTCCTACCCTACACCTCCCCTCCCCCACCTTGGGGGACCACTCGATCCTGCACCTGTTTTCTTGTCCTTTGCTCTGTACACCACCCCGTAAGTGCCTTCTTCAATCCTGTTCAGGCACTGGAACTCCTCCACGCTGCGACACCCCTGGAAGGAAGCACGCCGTGAGGACGCAGCGGCCGCGGCCGCGCTCACAGCTGCATGGAGCTGGGGCAGCAGGCCCTGCCCCGAACGCGGCTGGTGGGAGTGCCGCAGCGCCCCCCCCCCGCCCGGCTTCCTCGGGGAGCACGTGCTCCCGGGTCAAGAAATAAAACCGCCTGCCATAAAACCTGGTCCCGGGCGCACCCTTCTGAGCCAGGCCTGGCCTGCCCGCTCTGCGCTAAGATAACACCAGGGACGCCACCGCCAAAGCCCCGGCACCTTCCCTCGCGGCACGGGTGGCCCAGTGGCAGGTGCCCACTGCCAAGGCCCCGCTCTCAATCCCCAGCGCTATCCGCTGTCGGCCAAGCCGAGCCACCCTGGGGTGGAGGGTTGCCTGACCTGCAGGGCGGGGAGGTACTTGGGCAGCTCCTGTTTGAGTTCAATGGGTGACAAGGCAGGAGAGTCGGGCACAAAGTCGCCTTCAGTCAGGGCGCTGCTCTGCGGAGTGCCCTCGCCGGCTTCTTCCTCCCCTTCCTCACTTTCTCCGGAGTCTCGGTCAAACCGGGATTCTGGAACTTCAAACGTTAAACCCAACCGTGGAACCAGGAATGAGCAGTATCATCGTCCCTCTGTGCTTTGGGGCGGGGGGACACCAAGCGCATGCCAGAGCCGCAGAAGCCGCTCCAGATGTGTACACCCCACACCCTGGACTGAGGGCTCTGGGGTCTTGGGGTTCACCAGCTCAGCCGGGGGCCTGGGGGCCGCCGCCCGGAGCCGGGGCTCCAAGGCGACACAGCCGGGACTCGTCTCAGGCCCAGAGGGCCCAGCCCGGCTGCTGTCTCCCTGCCGTGTCTAAGCCACGGGGATGCTGAGGACTCAGGGACGCCGGCCCTCCACGGTCACAAGCGGGTCTCTCAGGGAGCTGGCTGCCTGTGCCTCGGGTGAGGGGTACGCGCACCAGACGGTGACCTGCTGGCTTTGGAAAGGGTCACAGAGCTGGGGAGCAGCCTTGCGGGGGTGCCGCTCACCGACCAGGACGTGGTTCTCACTCTCCCGCTCTCCGTCCTCACTCATCTCGTCCTCACTCACTTCCTCTGCAAGACAGAGCGGGCGTCTGCTCACACCTGCAGGGCCTGGGCCCCGCACAGGTTTGGGCTTGGCCTCATTCTAGGGCTCTTCAGACCCTCCATGGGCACAAACAAGGGTCTGCTTTAGCTAACGGAAAGCAAAAACCACTGTAAATAATCACTTTTGGGGTCTAATGGGAATCCCAGATACCAAAGCATTTTCCATTCGGGAGCATTTTTGTTTTTGTTTTTTTAATTTTTTTTTTTTTTTTTTTAAATTTGACAGAGACCACAAGTAGACAGAGAGGCAGGCAGAGAGAGGGGGGGAAGCAGGCTATAGCCGCTGAGCAGAGAGCCCGATGCGGGACTCGATCCCAGGACCCTGGGATCATGACCAGAGCGGAAGGCAGCGGCTTAACCCACTGAGCCACCCAGGCGCCCCTCGGGAGCATTTTTGAACTGAGAGTGCCAGTGACCCCTCTGCAGTCTGTAAACCCCGAAGAGACGGTGGGAGCCCCACGCCCTCCTCACCGGCCGACTGTCCCGACGCGTCCTCGGAGTTGCTGCCCGTCTCCTCCTCCTCCTCTTCCTCCTCCTCCGACTCTTCACTGCTGCTCCCCTCCTCTTCCTCTTCCTCCTCCTCCTCCTCCTCCTCCTCCTCTTCCTCCTCCGAACCCGACCCCGACTCCGCTTTGGGAAGAAAACAGTTGGGAGCGCACAGCGGGACGGGCAGCCCTCCCTGCGCGGCCGCGGAGCCGGCGCGTACCTGACGAGGACTCGGCAGAACTGGTTTTCCTTTCGCTGTCACTGACGTCCTGCAGGTCTGACAGCAGGTCTCGCTCTTCCGTCTTCTCTTCCTTCACTTAGGAAACAAACCATCAAAGTTGAACGTGGGAAGCGTGTGACCACAAACAAGACCCGATGGCATCTTTCCTGCAGAGGCTGACTGTGGCCTGTGACACACGGCCCCCACCGAGCGGGAGGCCCGCTCTCACACCGTGCAGCACACTAAGGACCGTCCCACCGCGCCGTCCGCGAGCGCCACAGCCCGTCTCAGTGTGCAACAGAAGCAGGTTTTCGTGAAGGCTGTCTGCCGAGAGCCACGCCATGCTGGCCCGCGGGCAGGCCCCACGCACCCTCACCTGGCTTCCGGCCGTCTGTCAGCTCAAACCTCTCCCGGGGCGGCCGCAGCGGGCTGCGACTCCAGTGGCTTGCTTTCACTTTGTCGCCGTAGTCTTCTCTCACGGTCCGGTGATGGGCGGACACTGCGGCACAGAGCACAGCGGGAGGCGGGGCTGCAGCACCCTCTCCAGCAGGGCCCGCCGCACCCCTGCTGGGGGTGACGCAGGACAGGTGCTCAGAGCTCTGGCGACAGAGGCTGGAGGGTGTCCCTGGGGACCCACGAGGACCTTCCAGACTCCTCTCCACGGGTCAGAAAGGAAGGGGCCATGACCCACCTCTTCAAGCCTGTGCCTGGCCAGTGCGGGCAGCGCACACGGCGGCCCGGTGCCGCGCACCCTCCCCGCACACTTCAAGCGCCCACGGCACTCCTTGGCAGGGGACCACACGGTCAAGCTCAACTCCTGAGCCCCAAGGCCTGCCCCCGCATCGCACGGCCACTGTCCGGAGCACCTCATCCCTCAGGGTCGTTCGTGGGGCCCTGAGCTCGCCCACGGGAGCAGCACCCCAGCCATAAGGCGCGCCCGCCCGCACCTTCCCTGCGGGCCTCGCGCTCCTTGCGCCGCTCCTCGGCCCGCCGCTCCCGCTCCTTCTGCTCCCGCTGCTCCTTCTGTTGCTCCCGCATCTTCCGCTCCCGCTCCCGCTTCCTCTCCAGCTGCTCGAGGCGGTCCCTGCAACGAGCACAGGCCAACGCTCTCTCCAGTCTTCCCTTCTCACCCCAAGCGCTTTCTGTTCAAACCTAAAAATCGCCCATTTACGTTATTCAAACCATGAAGGGCTTTTCAAAGCCGCCGATACCCGTGCACACGTCCTGACAGACGCGACACAACTGAGCGAGCGGCGCCGGGGCTCAGCCGCGGAGCGTCACGCTCTTGATTTGGCCTTGGGGTCATGAGACAGAGCCCCGCGTCAGGCTCCATGGCCGGCGCAGAGTCTGCTTATCTCCCTATCTCCGCCCCCTCCCTGTTTGTACACTTCCTCTCTCTCAAATAAAAGTTTTTCTTTTTAAAAACACTTTTATCGATTGACAGAGACTGAGAGGTCGAGAGAGAGAGCTCACGCACAAGCAGGGAACAGCAGGCAGAGGGAGAGGACCCAGTAGGCTCCCCACCAAGCAGGGAACCCGATGCGGGGCTTGATCCCAGGAAGCCAGGATTATGCCCTGGGCTGAAGACAGAGGCTTCACTGACTGAGCCACCCAGGTGCCCCTGAAATGAATAAAATTTTTTAAAAAAAGAAGAAAGGGGTGCCTGAGTGGCTCAGTGGGTTGAGCCTCTGCCTTGGGCTCGGGTCATGACCTCGGGGGCCTGGGATTGAGCCCCGCATCGGGCCCTCTGCTCAGCAGGAGCCTGCTTCCCCCTCTCTCTCTCTGCCTACTTGTGATCTCTCTCTGTCAAATAAATAAATAGAGTCGAAGAAGAAGAGGACAAAGAGGAGGAGGAGGAGGAGGAGGAGGAAAGCAAATGCTGGCACAATGAGCCCAGTGCTTCTGGACGCCGGTCTGGCGGGCCTGCTAGGGGTGGCCAACAGAGCTGCTTACATCCACCTTTACGGCGTTCTAGGTCTTCAGGGCCTACAGCGGGGGTGGAGGAGTCCACCTCGGGAAGGCGGGGAGGAGGATCTGGACGCAGGCCTGGGCCCTGTCCCTCCTCCTCACTGGATTCCGCGGCAGACGGACCCCAGGCGGTTCACCGGCCCAGCAGGCACGAGTGTGGCATGTGAAAGGCAGTGGGAAAAAAGCCGCTTCGCGAAGGCGGTGAGTCAGCAAGGACCGCGTGTGCGGCCTGCCCCACAACACAGGCAAACAGCGCCAACGGGCCAGTTGCAGTCAATTTTCACGTCCCTACAGTTATGTCCAAACATAAAAGAGCCGGTACGTTGAAAAAGAAGAAAGTAAGCACCAGCATACACAAGCAGAAATGAGCATGAACAATGGCGAAAATGGAACAAGGCCTGCGGTCCGGTCCCCAGGCCTGTGCTGACTCCGGGGCCCCTCAGAGGGTCCTGCTGCGGAAGCCTGGGATTCCAGGCACTATTCTGTGAGTGCCCGAGGCCAAACTGCTGTGAGATAAAAGCTGTAACACGACACGAGATCCAAGCAGAGAATTCCATTTCTCGTGAACGCATGAAGTCGTGCAGCCGTCACCATGAGCCAGTTCGAAAATACACCCATCGCCTGACAGGCCCGTCGTGCGCACCTGTGGCCAGCTCCTAGCCTGCCCCACGAGCCCGTTTCTTTGCGCTTGGGATCCTGTGGCTATTCCTCCTGCTTTCTTTGGGTTGAGTCTGCCTCTCTCTTCTGCTAAGGGTGAGACTGGGCTGCTGACCCGACAACGTCTCTGTTATCAGTGCCTACAAGCCAGAACGTCTCACTCCATGCACAGCCTTTTCTGCATCACTAACTCTGGGCATCCTGCTTCTGTTTTCAGTCAGTTCAAAATGTTTTTTTCTTCTTCCAGTAGGTTTCATGTTCAGGGAGGCGACCCTGAGACCAAGACCTGAGTTGAGATCAAGTCGGAAGCTTGACCGACAGAGCCCCCAGGCCCTTGTGTTTCCTTGTGATGTATTTGGGTCGTAGGTTATTCAGAAAAGGACTGTGGGAATTCTAAACATTCGAGGATCCCCTCAGGTCTGTTTCTTCGTGTTGATTTCTACTCTAGCCCTTTTGTGGGAAGAGGGTATATTTTCTACGACCTCAGTTCTCAGATTGGAAACTTGCTGTGCGGCCCACGTGGGATCCACGCGGCACAACCTTCCCTTTCCGAGTGCGTACCCGCAGCTGGCTGTGGGCGCTCTGTGCGAGGTCGGTGAGATCGAGCCTGTGCAGGCTACTTTCCAGATGTTTTACATCCTTCTCTCCGGTCGTTCTGCCAACAGTGACAACACGGGACTGAAACTGCCACAGGCATGACGAGTGACCCACTGCTCCCTTCAGCCGTCAGGCACGTACACGTCCGCGGCCGCCGCTCCCTTCTGCCGTGCGGACCCGTCGCGGGGAAGCCCGGGTCGGCGCTGGTCGGGCTGTCACGTGACCGGTCACTGAGCCACTTGTGCTCTGCGGCTGCTGCGGGTGTGGGACGTCTCTGTCCCGATGTTCACTTTTGACTTACTTCTGTCCCGGACGCAGAGGTTCTCCTTACAGAAAACATCCTGGATCTTGCTTGGCTGTCGAAGAACCTCTCCTCTGAGGTACACAAACCACGCCACATCTCACGTAATTATGGATTTGGCTGAATCTGCTTTCTGTTCTTGTTTGAATTTTATGCCTTCTGTCTTTTTGGTTTAAGTAAGGGTTTTCAGAAAACCCTGCCAAGTCCCGTTCGCACAAGTCAGTCCCTCTCTCCGTGGCTGCTCCAGGATGGGCGGCGCGCATCTTCTCAGACTCACTTCATCGCAGAGAATGCAGGAGCCCCGTGCGGAAGAGCTCGGGCCCTCCCCGTTCTCTGTGCAGCCCACGAACGGCGCCGCACCGCAGCACTGCACTCGTCACTGTTCCATGCAATCGTGTCTCTTACGGAAATTAAGACGTGAGAAGAAACATTTGTAGATTCTGTTAACCCGAGCCTTTACCATTTCCAGTGCTCGTCTTTTCTTCCTGACTTTGATACCTTCTGCTGTGATTTCCATTCAACACAAAGGTCTTCCTTGAGTATTTACGGCAGGTCTTGTTAATAATGAATTCCATCGGTTTATCTTTCTTATTACCCTCACTTTGGAAGAAGAGTTTTGCTGGATACAAAATTCCTGGTTGCCAGGCTTTGTTTCGGCAGTGGGACCTGCCACGCCACCGCCTTCCGGCCCCCACTGACTCTGAGAAGTCAGCCATCAATCACACTGAAGCCCGCCTTCTATGAAGACTTTTCTCCTGCTTCAAGATTTTTCTCTGGCTTTCACCAGTTTCACTAAGATGTCACTTTATGGATCCTACTTGGGGTACTGAGCTTCTAGGATGTGTCGATAAATGTTTTTCATCAAATCTGAGACGTTCTCGGGCGTTATTTAAAGAGACATCTTTGTGCTGCTTCCCTCTGCTCTCCTGGGACCACTGATTACATGGTGTGGGAAGAACAGATGCTGACCCACAGGTTTTTTTTCTTTTTTAAGATTTTATTTATTTGACAGACAGAGATCACAACTAGGCAGAGAGGCAGGCAGAGAGAGAGGAGGAAGCAGGCTCCCCGCTGAGCAGAGAACCCGATGTGGGGCTCGATCCCAGGACCCTGAGATCATGACCTGAGCCGAAGGCAGAGGCTTTAACCCCCTGAGCCCCCCAGACGCCCCAATTCTCTCCACTCTTCAGAAAGCATGATTTCTTTTTTTTTTTTAAGATTTTATTTATCTATTTGACAGACAAAGATCACAAGTAGGCAGAGAGAGAGGAGGAGGAAGCAGGCTCCCCGACAAGCAGAGAGCCCGATGCGGGGCTCGATCCCAGGACCCCGAGACCACGACCCGAGCCGAAGGCAGAGGCTTCAACCCACCGAGCCACCCAGGCGCCCAGAAAGCATGATTTCTATTGCTCCATTTCAAGTTCCTTGCTAATGCGGAACACTCGGTTTCTACTGATGCTTTTCTTCCTTCAGACAGAGTCACACTTTCCTATTTATGTCTCAAAACTTTTTGTTGAAAACTGGACATATTTCAGGGGTGCCTGGGTGGCTCAGTGCACTAAGCCTCTGCCTTCAGCTCGGGTCATGGTCCTGGGGTCCTGGGATGGAGTCCCACGTCGGGCTCTCTGCACCGCGGGGAGCCTGATTCCCTGCCTCTCTCTGCCTACTTGTGATCTCTGTTGAATAAATAAATAAAAATCTTAAAAAAAAAAAAGAAAAAACTGGACATATTTCAGGGGCACTCTAACAAAATTTTTTTTTTTGAGACTTTATTTGAATGAGTGAGAGAGAGAGAGCGAGCGTGAGCGCACACATGCAGGGGAAGCAGAGGGAGAGGCTGAGCAGGGAGGCCAACGCAGGGCTCGATCCCAGGACCCTGGGCTGAATGCAGACATTTAACCGACTAAATGACCCAGGCGGCCCTCTAACAAAAATCTTAAAAAAAGAAAGAAAGAAGAGAGAGAGAGAGAGAAAGAAACCTGGACATTTCGGTTAACACACTGTAGTAACTCTGGGTTCTCATTTTTCCTCTTAGTTGCTGTTTGGTAACATGCTGTGCTCATCTGTGAACTCTGTCTCCGGACTAGAGTGCAGCCACTGCTCTTTTTTTCCGATACGTTTTTTATTTTCAAGCTTGGCTTCCTGGGGTCACCGCGGTGTGAGCACAGCTATGCCCGTCCTAAACTGAGTCAGCACAGAGCCGGGCAGACGTGGGCGATTCACATGCTCGCCGTAACCTGGCCACAAAGCTCTGCTCACCTCGTGATCTCCGACCTTCACCTGAAGACTCAGTTTGTCCCATCCCACACCACCTCCACGAGAACAAAGGCTCTTGTCATACCTTCTTCAGTTCGCCCCTTCGGCCTTTGTTGCCGGGAACGTCGGCAACATCCACCCTCCCACTTCTCCCTTCCTTGTAGCAGGCCGGCCACCAGGCTTCCTCTGGAAACGACCTCAACAGGCAGAGGGGGCCCTCCTATTCACATCTGGCCCTTATGAACAGGTCTGGGGCTATACAGAAGCTTTCCTCTGGGAATCCGACCCACAGAGGTGTGCTTAGACACAAAGGTCCAAGAGTCTGGCGTCTCAGCTCCCAGGCCTCTGGGTTTCCCTTTGTCTGAAAGAACTACAGAGTAATCTGCAGTCTACAGTCCGTTAGAGAACCCCAAGCCATGTATTGCCTTAGTTTTCCTGGCTTAGGCCACCTAGAACACAGCTTGGTACAGACCATGCACTCAGTAAGTACTTCTGCAGAAATCACCCTAAACTAGACTTCTCTTGGGTGTAGATTCTGACTTGGGTGTAGGAATTCAGAATTCCTACATGTGCACTGGGCTGTCTCCGAGAGGGCCTCACTACCATGCCTCGAATCCAGTACCCCCCATCCTCTCACGAGGCGTGCCCTATCCTGATGCATCAAGCTCAGAGGTATTTACAGCTCCTCCTCCTCCTTACCCATCATCAGCTGAGAGGCCCAGGAAGATCACTTCTCCCTCCTCTATCTTCCTTCCCCTCTCCACTGTTTGGCTTCATTCCTTGTGTCCGAATCCCTACCTCAGACCAGCTCCTGCCAGCAATGCCCCTTCCCTCAGGTCCACATCGCACTCTCACACGGAATCTCAGGCACTGCCGGCATGGCCTGCCTCCTGAGTACCTTCCCCAGCAGCCTCCACCCGGAGAAAGCGACACCCAGAGTTCCATTCCTTTCATGGTCTTTTCTCAGGAAGATTCACACCTATTTCTGTCTTCGAGATGCAATAAAAACTTAATCCCTTCGGGACAAATCTCTTGACAAGCACCACCACACGTTCACTGCACTGGGACTCTGGGCCCACAAGCACTTCCGTGCCATATCTGTGTTACGCTGCAAGGTCACTGTGTGTCAAGATGGTCTCTTCTGCCACCCCGACGGGCTGCTGTCCCCAGGAGCGCTCCATTTGGGCTCCTTAACACTGCGTTCACTCACCTCTCCCTTCTGGAGTGTTCCCGGGCCATCTCCCTCCTCTTCTGCCTCTCCCATTCCCGACGAGCCTTGTCCTGTTCCTCTCGGTGCCGTTTCCGGCGCTCGTGCTCGCGCTCCTTTTCCTTCGCTCTGGCATGCTTCCCTAAGGAGAAACAAAGTGTCACGCAAAGGGGCCCAATTCCCAAAACGTAATTTGCAAATACAGAGTGAAGAGAAGAATTTTAATGAATGACTTGGAGCCTCCAAATCAGGGGAAAATAAGGTGGTGACTACTGAACAGAATTGTAACTTCATCCTGTCTTTCGACTTTCTGTATTAAATCAACTGCGACTGGACGACAGCTGAGCCCTGAACACAGGGCAGGGGCACATGCACCCAACGCAGCCGGAAACCCAAGGGTAATTATGAGTCCTGAGCACTCAGCTACGAACAGCCTACTGCTGACCAGAGGCTTTCCTGACGACGTGTCTTCTGTGTCACTTGTCCCCCACCGCACTGTTCCAACTGTGTGAGCTACACCCGAGAGATCATCGTCAGAAAAACAAGAAGGGGAAGTGCATTTACGGCCCTGTCCTGCGGTTACCGGGAAACATCCATGTACAAGCGGACCATGGAGTTCCAGCCCGTGCTGTTCAGGGCTCAGCTGTACACCAGTTCTGTAATTAAGCACCACCACCAGCATCGTTCGTAAAGAACCCAGGACAGAGCTCAACTCCTGGTGGATTTCCATCTTGTATGACAGAACCACGCTCATCAACTGCATTTGTAACAATGACACTTAAACGGGGTGCCGGGGCCATGTTTCCCAACATCCTAAGAACCCTTAATAATGGTGGGAGATCAAACCCATTGGGACTTGATCAAAGATCTTTCTTTCTTCAGGTAATTCAACACTGAATCGCTATAAAAAATGCATACAGATTCCCTACATTTGTTGAATTAACACAATATTATGTTTAAATGAACCCACAACAACGTAACAAGGAGAAAAAGACACCAGAAGGAAAATGAAACAGCCATTTGGAATGATCTATAATAAATTTATGCTTTCAGCTAAAATTTTACTTTCTCTTTTCTTTCAACTGTTCTCTGGAGGAATGAGCAGATCGTGATACAGGAAATAGACCACACCTGAACATGATACCAAAAAGAAATAAAAGTAAAAATAAGATAAACTTCTGTACCCCCTTCTGCTGAATGGCTACGATGCCTACGTTTCTCTTTCCTCTTTTCATCTTTCCTGTGATGAGCCTTTTCTTTCCGAGACATTTGCTGCGGTGGTTTGATAGCCAAAGAATCATCCTCCTCTCCTCTGAAATACACGACAGCATCACATCATGCTCGAGAGTAACGCGGGGAGTCGGGGCGCCACGGAGCTCCTCCGCCCCAGAAACACGCACCGTTCAGAACACAAGAGTCCAATCTACCATCATTTTACGCACTGTTAACTATTAAACTTAGGCCGAAACGATTATCAAATACAGACTCAGATCAGAAGTGTACGTGAAAAATCAACATCCACATGGAACTGTAAGACTCAGGAACGTTTAGGGGCGGTGGACATGTTCCTTACCGTGACCATAACTGCACAAGTACGTACCAGTATCTCCAACCGCACACTCCGTGTACACACACACACACCTTATCGTGTACGTATCAATAAAGGTGTTAGAATACAGGTGTCACAATCTTAATAAAACTTAATGACCCCAAAGGGCCCCTCAACAATATCTTCAACTGCCTGTATGACTGGAACCCTGGAAGACTTGATCTATGTCTCTGTACCTTACTTTCTGGTTACGCCGGCTTCAACTTTCTGATGATGAATACTTTGGTGCTGACCATGGGTATGAGAATGAGTCAAAAATATAAATAAAAATCCTTACAAATAAGTAAACAAATGAATAAATGTAGCTTGCGGATGGTGTGACCTTAACTGAAGGCTGAGTGCACGAAAAGAGATACACACTCAGCTGAACCTTCCTAAGACGGGTGAGGGGGCAGTGGTCCCAGAGTCGGCCTGGACTGTGAGGTCACAACTACAAACGTTTCTGAAGTAATGCGGGGAAGAGCCCAACGGGCCCCCAGCTCCGCGGTGGGACCCAGCCGGCTCCGAAGCGAAGAGCAGGTGCGGCGGGGACCCTGCTCCTCGCTGAGTCCCTCTCCCCCACCTGTCTTCCATGGAGTCCTCTCGTCGGTACGGTGAGTTCCGGATGGTAATCTCCATGCGGTGGTCCCTCAGCTCCCCTTCCTCCAGGGAATCCCGCTTGGAGTCCCGGTCATCAGACTACGAAGCGAGGAGAAAGTCACTCAGTGTCTTCTCCCGGTACCCACGCCTGCCAACCTCCGAAGACACCACCAAGCCCTCCCCGCCAGCTCACACGACGCCAGAAGGAACCCCTGCAAGCTCGACCCAGCGCGGCGCCGCAGGGACGAGACTCCAGGCCCAGCGGCCCGGGTCTGCGCACCAGACCGGCTGCCCCACGCGCGCTGCGCCGGCCGCTCAGCCGCGAGTCGCGAGTGCGGGCTCCGGAGCCTGCTTGGCCGACACCCCGCGCGGCCACCCGCTTGCTCCGAACGGTATCACGCAAGCCGCGAAGGGAACGCGGGACGAAACGTTAGCCCCGACGCGGCCCCCGGGCGGACCGAGCCGGACACGGTGTCACCGGCCACGAGCACCGCGGGGCGAGCCCAGCCGCCCGCACACGGCCGCGCCGTCCCGCCGTCCGGCCCGGGCGCCCCTGCGACCCCGGGAAGCCACGGCTCCTGCGCGCAGACGCGCCGAGAAACGGGACGTCGCTCGGGAGAAGCGCCCGGGACGCGCCTTACGTTCTTCAGGCGTTTGATCTCCGCTTTCTCCTCCTGCTCCTTCCGCCGCTTCTTCTCCTGCAGGATCTCATCCAGCGTCTTCACCTTCCAGGAGTCCTTCTCATCCCCCATTGGAGTGAGGGCGCTGCGGGGGCACAGCCCGTCAGGACGCGGCGCCCCGCCCGGCTCGCGCCGCCTCCGGCACAGCCCCGCGGGGGCAGCGCCGCCCGCGCTCGGACCGCCGTCGCGGGGGCATCCCCGACGGCCCGGGGCGCGCCCTCGCCCGCGGTTACCTTTCCGCCAGAGCTCACGGCAGCCCCGCCGGGGCTACATGAGCTCCTCCGTGCGGAGCTCGCGGCGCGCTCCCCGGTCCTCCCCGCGCACCGGGCTGGCCGTCAGGAGGGTCCGGGAGCCGGGGTGGGGCGCTGCGACACGGCCGCGGCGCCGGGACCCTCGCCCCCCGGGCTCAGCCGCCGCGAGCCGGGGTTCGGGCCCGACGCCGCCTCAACCCCCAGCTCCGCGCGGGGCGACGAGGCGGGAAGCGACGCCCGGACGCGAGAGGTCAGGGAGCTGGCTGCGCCCGCCGCTCGTTCCGGCCCTCCGCCACTCACCCCTGCACCGCTGCTGCTGCCGCCGCCACCGCCGCCGCCGGTCCCGGAGCCTGAGGAGAAACAGCGCCCGGCGCGCGCCAGTAGCGTCGCCACTTCCTGCGTCGGCGCCGGCTGATGACACACGGGGGCGGAGCCCGGCGCCGGCTCGGGACAGAGGGCATCCGGCGCGCTGGCCTGGCGTCACTTCCGTCCTGGAATACCCGCGGCGGCGCCCCCCGCCCCCCTCCCCGTACCCGCCGCGTCCCGCACGTCGCTGGGCCCGGTGGCTGTCCCTGTCCCGCCCCGCGCCAGGCCGGCCTGCTGGTCCCAGGGGGCCGCAGAGACAGGGACGGGGGCGGGGAGGTAGGCGTCCCCACTATGGCGACCAGTTCGGGCTTGAAGAGGGCGAGTGGGACGAGCTGGTCGCCCCGAGCTCCTGGGGACGGGGCATCCCTCGCTTTTCTCCTCCGTGCTGAGCACTGCGGGCGCCCGCGGCTCCGTCGCGCCGACCCAGGAGGGCCCCCGAGGGAAACGCAGGCGGACAGGGCTCCCGGTTTCGCACTTCGGCAGAACCGGAGCCCCGGGCCGGGCCGAGGCGCAGCGATGTGTCCCCGCAGCAGGCTTGACCCACGCGCCCGAGGCCAGAGCTGACGTAGTCCCGGAGCACTGCCCCGGCGCAGGCCGCAGCCCCGCCCGCGTTCCGCTCCCAGCCGACATCCGTGTGGGGAAGCCACGGAGACGCGTCCTCCCCAGCCCAGCGCCCTGGACGCCCCGGGCGGGTTCGCACTCAGACGGGACTAGAAATAGCAGTGAAGGGGCGCCTGGGTGGCTCAGTGGGTTAAAGCCTCTGCCTTCGGCTCAGGCTATGATCTCAGGGTCCTGGGATCGAGCCCTGCATCGAGCTCTCTGCTCAGCGGGGAGCCTGCTTCCCTCTCTCTCTCTCTCTCTCTCTGCCTGCCTCTCTGCCTACCTGTGATCTCTCTCTCTCGCTGTCAAATAAATAAATAAAATCTTTAAAAAAAAAAATAGCAGTGAACACCGATTTTCCTCAAAACTGGGAAAGAGGGGCGCCTGGGTGGCTCAGTGCATTGAGCCGCTGCCTTCGGCTCAGGTCACGATCTCAGGGTCCTGGGATCGAGCCCCGCATCGAGCTCTCTGCTCAGCAGGGAGCCTGCTTCCTCTTCTCTCTCTGCCTACTTGTGATCGCTGTCAAATAAATAAAATCTTGGAAAAAAAAACTGGGAAAGAAAGAAGGGGGCACGTGGCGGGCTTAGCCGGGCAGCATGTGGCTCCCGCTTGTACTGTGAGATGGAGCCGCACACGGGATGTGGACATTACTTAAGTCTTTAAAACAGTGGGCGCTTCTGGTTACTATTACTATTTCTTAACCAAGTAGAATAGTTTCCAACTCCTTTTGGAATCTGGGCACCGATCCAGTTTCCGTTAAACCCACAGTCAGAACCTCAGGAAAACGGGGATAAGTTCTGCAGAGATGGCAACCTGGAAGGCTTGTGGTCAGGTGGTCAGCAGAACCTCCCCTCGGCGCTTGGCTCCGCAGCCCGGAGAGAGGGAAACAGGCAGATTCGGCAGGGGAGCTGGGGCATTCTTATTTCTAACCCAAGGAAAGGAAGAGGCCCCAACCAGAGCGGGTACGGACATTGTGAAAGAATGAAGCCCTCAGAGGTACATTGGTCAAAGGCAGACGAAGAGACCCCCATGTGCACTACTCCTTTAGTTTTTCCAACCCAGGGAAACCATGAAAACACTTCAGGCCTTGGGAAAGCACACCACCAGCCAGATGTAAAACGCCACGTTTTACAAAACTACCAGCCCATCCAAGGGACCACTCGCAGGCAGAACCCACGGGTTCTGGGAAAAGCATTTCCGGTGCGGCGGATGTCGCTGTGCCGCGTGTGACCGTCTCTGATTCACCATGTGTGCTTTCCTCAAATTAAAGACACATTTTGGATTGTGCAAGAATATTCTCAGCTTTCCAGGGCAGATTATTTTAATGCTGATATACAGGAAATTATGACTACTCGAATTTAAAAAAAAAAAGAAAAAGAAAAAAGCTTTTTAGGCCCTTCAGTGGAAGCTTCCGTAAAGCCAGACATCCTACATCTCTAAGTATCAATGCAGGTGAGCAAATGACCTGACCTGACGCCTGTCTGAAGTGCTTCTTCACACAGGCACAGACAGCGACCACGGACACGGGAGGAACCGACCCGAGGAAGCGGGGCCACCCAGTGTCAACACTGATACAAGCGTGTCTGGGACGGCTCAATAACATACTAGAAACGCTACTACACGGTTAATAAAAAACCTATCTTGTCTGTACATTCATTCCACACATGGCCAACACAGGCCACGGGTTTTGGCTCCTGGCAGGGCTGTCCTGGACAGAGACCAGACACAGGAAGGAGGAACGTAAGCGCCGGGCCAGCACAGCGCTGGCCACAACTTGTGTTCTGAGGAAATGTCTCAGAAGCAGCTTTGCTGGGAACGACCTCATTTGCTAATAATTCAGGAAAATCTTCGTTTTGATTCTGGAAAACTGCACCTGCCGACAGCCGCTTGCGAGGAGACTGGACACAGGTGACACGCAGGGTGCTCGGTCCCTCATGAGGCTCAGAAGCAGGCGCTGCCCACCTGGTCACACTCCGAGGATGCCCTCCGTGAGAAAGGCAGCATGAAATCATCTTGCAACGAGATGACCGCAGATGTGTCCTCTACCCCATCCCGTCGGCAGCGGGGCGCAGCGGCCACATTCTCGGGGTGGGGGGGAGCACGGTGCTGTGCAAGCCAGGCCTTCCCTCTGGTCCTCCCAGACCCAGGCACATCCTGCCGCCCCAGGTACCTCCGACGAGTCCTCCTCAGCGTTGTTTGTGGGGGAAGCGGCGAGGAAAGGGGCTAGAAATGGGGCAAGTCTCATGATAAACGTCTTCACGCAGGCCAGCCCACGCCTGCCTGTCCGCTGGGCGCACAAGTCAGCTTCATGAAAAGGTTGCAGTTTCTTGTTTTGTTTTGTTCGTTCATTTTTGGTGGAAAATGTGGGCACTGGAAAAGGCTGTAGTTTTAAAGGCCTTGCTTTAACCCGCCATCGCGGCACACTTCTTCCAGCAGGGCAGAAGTTAACGACACATAATTATTGCTCTTTGTCTCCAAGAGATTTGACCTCTTCATTTTCCCAGCTGAGACGCCGGCCGGAAAACCAGTGAAGAGATGATGGGAGCCAAGGACTGAACAACAGGGAGGGGGAACCCGACGGAGGGCTGTCAGCGCCAAGGCCCTTCTGTCGGCTACTTCACTCAGTCACGGCAGGCGGGCCTCAGGCGGCCGGGCTGCGGGTGACACGCCCCAGCGTGTGAGCGTGGCACCACAGAGAGGTCTGAGAGCCTGGCCGGCAGAGGACAGAGCCCTGACCAGAACCCACCAGGACGTGAGAGGAGGAGCAGAGTGCGGAGGCCTGGAGCCCGAACCTTGCGAAGGGCTCAGATGCCCAGCGTGGTGGTCCGTCTGCTCTGGGAGGCGAGAGCCAGGCCAAGCCAGCCTGCGGGTTCAGTGTGTTATCGGCCGCACAGCACACCTTCCAGAAGCCACCTGGCTGTTTCCTTCTTTCAAAACTCCACCGTCGTCGTCAGGGCAGTGCGACCAAACTGTGAGCACACCAAATGTTCTTCCCAGCACCCCCAACTCCCTCATGCATGAGGGAAACCCTTAGCATCCTTGTCCAAGAGACAAGGTATGGTGCGGCCCGACCAGCGGGGTCATGGCAGGAGGACCTCTAGGGAACCTTCCGAAGAGCCCATGTTACACACACGGGCCCAGAAAACAAAAGGGAATGTCTGTATATCCTTGTCCTGAGCTAAACGCCACAAACACCGGTCTGTCTTCCACCTCTGTGACCAGCAGCCACCATCATCACATCGGGGGTCCCTGAATGAAGGCCACAGGTGAGAGCTGGGACCCTCGGGAGGTCTGGGGCCTAATGCAACAGAGACCCTGAAAGGGGTGGGGCACTTTCCCCTCCACAAGTGGCCTTTCCCTACGTGGTACCGGCTGCTGACAGCTCTGGGGCGCAGAGGACGCCTTGGCTGAAAGGGCAGGAGGGCAAGGGCCCAGCAGCCTGCCCTCCTCCGTGCCCCCCCCTCCCTCCTCTGTGCCCCTTCCCCTCTCTCCTAGCTCTGTGGTCACCTGGCTACTGTGGCCTCTGGCCCAGGCAGTGGCACCTGGGCCTTTTGTCTCAGGACGGCAGCCCCGCCAGATGGCAGAATGACATGTGCAGGCCCAGGGACACGGAGCTGGCACCAAGCTGTGGGAGTGGTGCATGCTGGCACCTGTGGACGCCCCCTCGCCGAGGCACCGGGGCCTGGCCTCACTGTCGCCGGACCTGGGTGCTGGTGAGGGCCTGCAGAGGCTAGCGTGGGTCCCAGTGCCCCTCATGTGTTCATCACGGGGTCGGCAGGTGGGGGTTTCACATTACGCGGCCGTGGCTCGGCTGCCGGCTCTGGGCTCTGCCCCAGGAAGCTGGCATCCGGGATCCCTGTACAAGTTCCCGTGGTTTTCACTGAAAACTCAAGAAAGGAGCAGGGAAGGCGGCACGTCCCTTGGTCTCCTGCACCCTACTGACCTGAGGGGCTGGGTGTCTGTGTCAGTGAGGAGGACAGCAGCGGTGGGCAGCACCTCGGGGCCCCGGGCACCTGCCGGGGCTTCCACAGCTCAGTGGTGTGGCCGGGGGTCCTTGGGGGTCAGCGGCTCTGTGTCATCCTCTGCTGTCCGGCTGGCGGCCGCAGCCAGGCTCTGCATGGTCTCCCGCTGGTGCTGCTTGGCTTTGTTGTAGAGCAGGACACCAGCCGTCACTAGTGCGGTGCCGGTCGCTGACAGGCTGGTGACGCTGTTGCCGAAGACGATGACACTGAGCCACGTGGTTGAGGCGTGCTTCACGGTGCTGGCGACGCTGCAACGACAGGGGTTACAGCCTGGGCTTGGCCCGCCGCCCGCACAGCCCAGGGTCGCTGCCTCGCCGGCTCCCTCCTTCTCACTTTCACTAGCAAGGGTGTCCAACAGAGAAGCAGGGACAGGTTATGACGAACGGCCATGCTCCCGTCCTGCAGACTAAACTGACATTTTGCTTTATTTGCTTCCTCCTATTTTGGGACTGAAGTATTTTAAGTAAATCACAGACATTATGGCATTTTCCCCTAAACAGCTCAGCGTTCTGCTGAAGAGCCGGAGAGCTCTGCAGACGCCGCCGGGCGGAGAGGAACAGCAGCCACCCCAGAAAGGCCCTCGGGACTCCGTCTCGTCAGTGAAAACAGCACTGTGCGAGCCAGGCTCGGCCCCGCAGAAGCGCAGTTAATGTGACGGACTGGCGTGTTCACGGCACTTGTGTCTGGGGAGCGCGAGCTACGTGAGCTTTACTCTTTGTCCTTTTCGGTCTTCTCCAAGCTTCCAATGACGAATTAAGTATTGCTCTTACGATAGGAATAAGACACACACCAAAAAGCTATTTTCTTTAAAGAGAATTGGTTTTCTGCTTTTGCCCTTTTTGAACCATTGTTAACAATTACGAAAAAACAAAGTTCCAGGGATATTTGGAAATAATTTCTGGCCCCAGATGGATACCAGCACCTGTGGCAGAGACAGTGACCACCCCGGGCCTCAGAATGTCAAAGCCCTGACCGACTTTGGCCGGCGCTGCTACAGACCTGCCCCAGTCAGAAGCCAGGAAGGGGGAGGGCCACACGGGTCACAGGGCAGGGAGCGCAGCCGGTGGCCCGCACGGCCGCCGCACTGGGCCAGAGCAGCCTGAGCAGGGAGGGGCGACAGCCGCCCGAGGGAGCCCCGGAGAAATGGAGGCCTGGCTGTTCCACGTCTCTGCTGCCCGTTCAGAAGTTAAAAAAAAAAAGGCCCACTGACCTCCGCAACACGTGGCCAAAGCTAAGAACGTGGATTTCTAGGTTTGCTATGGACACGAGCTCGTGCTTTTCTGCTTGTTACTGAAAACTCTCTAGTCTTGAAATGGTGCTTTTATTAAACGTTTTAAGTTATAGAAAGAAAGAGAAGCCAGTAAGGTCTCTGGCTCGTCTCTGTTTCCAGAGTTGTGCCTCCAATGTGGGAGCCTACGGCTACATGTGGCTATTCAAATTAAAATTGCTGAAAATTCGATGAAATTAAGAATTCATCTCTTGGGGGGTGCCTGGGTGGCTCAGTGGGTTAGGCCTCTGCCCCTCGGCTAAGGTCATGATCCCAGGGTCCTGGGACTGAGCCCCGCATCGGGCTCCCTGCTCCACGGGGCCTGCGTCTCCGTCTCCCGCTCTCCCTGCTTATGCTCTCTCTTTCAAATAACTAAATAAATAAATAAAATCATAAAAGAAGAATTCTGTTCCTTACTGCACTCACCCCACGTCAGGTGCCCGTGGCCCCCCCCCACCGGACAGCCCAGGAGCAGAACATTCCGGCATCACAGGCCGTACCACGGACGCGCTGACCCAGACAGACAGACACTCGATCTGCTCCTGTTTCCAGGCGGGGCCCCCTAGGGACTGATGTCCTGGGCCTCACCGTGCATCAAACAGCTCCGAACAGCACAGCCTGGCGGTCACAGCAGGTGGCTACGGCCCTCCCTTCACATCCGACGCGCACAGAGACCGTTCGTGCGATCCCTGGGCTGAAAGCCCGCTCCTCTGCCAACGAGCAGGACGCGCGCTTCGTCTCTTGGGAAACCACCGCGCTCACCTGAACGTCACCGGGGAGACCCTGCCCATGAGGGCGTAGGCTGTGACGCTCTGCAGGTGGAAGAGCGCGCCGTCGGCCAGCAGCAGCAGCGCCGCGTCCCGGCTGAAACCGAAGCTCCTGCCGCTTCGGCCGATCACCGGCAAGTCCTGTGGGTCAGAACAGAAGCGACGCTCTGCTGTTGCCGTCTTCCCTTCGCGGCGCTCCTCGGGGAAGCCGGCGGTCACGGGTACCCAGTCTTCTGGGCCCACAAGCTGAGGCTAAGCAGTGGTCTGCAAACAGCCTTCTCGCGCGGCACCCAAACAGCACCCGCCCACACTCTGAACGAGCACACGCACGCGCGTGGCCAAGAAGCCCACGACAGGGAGCTCAGCATCACTGACCATCCGGGAAATGCAAAGCCATAGCACCGGGGGAGACGCCTCACACCCGCGAGCACAGTGAGCATTGCAAACAGAAAATGGAAAGGACAGGCGCAGGGCAGGATGGGGGGTAGCCGGAGCCCTTGAGCGCTGCTGGGGGCAAGTAAAATGGTGTAGGCACCGCAGGGAAGTCCTCAGCACGTTCAGCAGACAACTCCTGCGAGAACGGCAACCCCACGTCTGGGTGCACGCCCAAGGAACCGAGAGCGGGGTCTTGAATCGTTCTGTGCACGCCCAGGTTCACAGCAGGACTGTCCGCCAAAGCCGAAATGAGGAAGCAACCAGACATCCGTCAGTGGAGGGATGGACGGACAAACGTACTCGGACGACTCAGCCCAAAAAAGGAGGAGGTGAGGGGGCGCCTGGGGGGCTCAGTGGGTTGAGCCTCTGCCTTCGCCTCAGGTCATGGTCTCAGGGTCCTGGGATCGAGTCCCGCATCGGGCTCCCTGCTCAGGGGGGAGTCTGCTTCCTCCTCTCTCTCTGCCTGCCTCTCTGCCTACGTGTGATCTCTGTCTGTCAGATAAATAATAAAATCTTTAAAATAAAAAAGGAGGAGCGGGACCTGCTAGAGCAGGAAGGCCCGGGGACACCTCGCCCGGTGACATAAGCCAGTCCCCAAAGGACTGATCCCAGAGGGCTCCACTTACACGAGAGACCTAGGGTCGCCAGATCCACACAGACAGAAAGGACAGCGTGGGTGCCGCCGGCTGGGGGAGGGATGAAGGAGCTCAGAACACAACTATGCCACTTGGGCACCAGGATTATTTTGGGCTGAAGACCCTTAAAAACAGCAGGAGCACGAAGGGCCTGAGCTCCCTTCCCGTCCCTGAGGAGACAGAGGCCATGTGGAGGCCGCGCGCCGTTGGAGGAAAGACGCTCCTCGCCAGAGCCTGAGAGCCTGGCGGACTCACGGCCTCCGCCCCACAAACAGCCGTTCCCCCGCGGCCACGTCTCCCTGCTCGGCCTGGAGCGCGCGCACAGACTCGCCCTCCTTTGGTCTCCTCGTGAGGCTCCCCTGTCACGGAAAGCTTATGTAAAATCAGTCTGTGGGCTCGTGCCCGGCTCCTCGGGCAGCCGGAGCCCCAGCAGGGAGAGGTAAAGCCTTGCTCCCCCAGTGGGGCAAGCGGGGAGTTCCTGTTTAGTGGGGACAGAATGTGAGTCCGAGATAATGAAAGTCTGCACACGGATGGTGACGGCTGCACCACCACGTGAACTTAACTGACGCACACTTTAAAGTGGTCAGAATGGCCAATTTTATGCTTATGTACGTTTTACCACAATAAAAACATTTTTAGATATATACATCTTTCCATCAACCGTTTCAATTCCAAGAATGTATCCTAGAGAAACACCCTTGTCTGCTCAAGACATGACAAGGGAAACTCGCCGTCTGTGCGAAACGTGCCAAGCAGTCAGGTGTCTGTTCAAGGGGCTGTGACAGGTCCGCACAGCCACACCCCGGGGCACAAGCATAGGACGGAAGAGGCCAGTTCCATTTGTGTTTAAAAAAAAACAAAACAAAAAGGTCCGCGTGGACACGGACACACAGCTTCCTAAGACTGCTAGAATCAAACCACACACGTGTCTGCCCGAGTATGATCCCAGCCATGGAGACAGGCTGGAAAAGGGCTTTGCAGGAGTGGGTCGGGGTGATGAGGAGACAGACCGTCTCTGCTTTATCTCCTCCCGTCCTGTTGCTCGCTCTAAGTGGGCACCTGTTACTTTAAACCAATAATAAAACAAGCCTAAAAACCCTCATGCTAAGACTTCAGGACACTTCCGCAGCCTCAGTTGGCCTTGACGGGCACAAGCCAGCATCAGACGCCTCTCGGAGCTTTGGCTTCTCAAGTGCACGCCGCTGACCCCTTGTGAGTGATGTGGCAAGCAGCCATCCCCGCCATCCCTGCACCCTGGACAGTTAGGTTAAACCCCCCGCTCGCCCGTCACCGCGGAGACACGACGGCACAGGCCAGCACCCAGCGGCGTCCTGAGACTCACCATGAAGAAGACCCAGGCGGGGACCAGCATGGCCACGGCCGCGGCACTGGTGTAGAACTGCAGCTCTGCGGCCCTGTGGGGGCAAGGAAGGCGCCTGATGCTCCCCCGGTGCAGTGGAGGCCAGGCTCCCGCAGCCCGCTCGCAGCTCCCAAGCGCCCGCAAACTAGCGTCTGCGCTGTGCGGCCCGATGGGGAGGGCCTGGGAGCACTCACAGACGCAGCCAGGAACCAGCCGGCCCTTCAGGTGCCTCAGGGGGCAACTGGAAACAGGAGGGGTTTTTCTTCCAAGTTTCCACCAAGTAGTTTTATTTATTTACTTATTTTTTAAGGTTTATTTTTTTAAGTAGTCTCTCCACCCAACACGGGGCTCGAACCCACACCCTGAGATCAAGGGTCGCCTGCTCTTCCGACGGGGCTGGCCAGGCACCCCTCCACAAAGTACCTTTAAAAGCCACGTTAGCCCAAGTGGAAAAAGCGTCAGGTCTGTAGGGGACCCTCAATTCAAATGGGCAGGAAGTCCTCTCGGGCCTACAAAACTGGGAGTTTTACGGGCAAATGATACTTACGAGAACCTGTATTTGTCCCCACTGAGGAGCTTTTTTGAAAAAACATTTTGCAAACTAGAATAGAGGAAAGAGGAGGTTAGAGGAGATACAAGGAGTCAGTGTGGACCTCAGAGGACTCAGCATCTGCTCCCTTCCTAAGCAGTGACGACGGCGGCAGCCCCTCGGGGACAGTCCCCGTCCGTGCACCACGAGCCAGGCCCACGCTGGGGAGTTCCTGGGCATTGCTTCACTGGGGGGGGGGGGGGGGGCATGACCGGCCCCTTTTACAGAAGGGCAAACTGAGGCACTCAGAGATTAAGTGGTGTGCCTGAGGGTCCCCAGTTCTTAGGGGTCAGAGGAGCCCAAAGTCCCTGCTCTAAGTGCATAGAAACCCCGCCCTGGACCTCGAGTTCCCATAAATCAGTACGGGCCGCGGGCCGGGCCCCGGGGACGGACTGTGTGGGAGGGAGCGGACAACGGTCTGAGCTCTCGGAGGCGCCCATGGAAGACTAACGGACAAAACTCCGGACGGAACAGACCCGCCGGAGGAGGAGAGGAGACAGCGCCCGGCTTGCCCAGGAACCAAGGGGCTCGTCACGTCTACCGGGGACCCGGCCCTCTGGGCCCCAGAAGCAGCGGCTGGTTTCATTTGGTTTTGATGCAAAAACTTAGCTGAGGACAAGGTAAGACCAAAGCTCTGGCTACAGAACTAGAAACCAGAACGACTGTCTGGGAAACACCGGCAGTGTGGGTCAAGGGCCCTTGTCCATGTTCACGGGCTGTGTCGCGGCTGGGAATCCACCCTGATGACGTCAGACACTTCAACGCAGCCTCGTGTGAGGAGACCCCCCCTGCACATCCAGACAAAGAGGCACTGATCCGCAGGCGGCTGGGGCCGCACCAGGAGGCAGTCACGGGCCCAGGCTTCTGAGCCCCCGGTGCCAGCAGGCGACGCTCACAGGACCACACAGAGGGAGTGGAGCCAGACCCAGACCGAACACACAATGAGGCTGTATTGGATTTCTGGGAGCTACAAACGTAGAGGGGAAAAGCCAGAAGGAAATACATCTAAATGTCAGAAATGAAATTACAAGTGACTTTTAAACGTCTACGTGGCCCAGCACCGGAAACCTCAGGGTGAGCTGTCTGACTTCAACAGCTACGGCAACAATAAACTCCCGTGTGGCTCTCTCCGCCTTCCCAGAAGCAGGACAGCCCTGGTGCGAGGCAGGACTTCTCCAAGAGAAGGGCTAGCCGAGGCCTAGTGTACGCTCGGCACGGCAGCCCGGATGCAGGCTGGCCGCGCTCACTGATCCCGAGAGAAGTCTGCGACACGGTGTCTGTCCCCTCTTGCTGTAGGATGAGGAAACTCCCGGGCAGTGCTTTCCCTCCGGCACCTGACTGGGGCTGCCCCCTTCCTAGTGCCAGCCCCGGACACGGACCAGAAACTGCTCCTCTGTTCCAGCCGCAAGATGGCCTGTTCCCCTTTGCTTAGCTGAACGCGGACGGACACGTGAAGCCACAGGGCACTCGGCGCGCAGCTAACCGCGTCCTTACGAGCAGTGTACTTCGTACCAGGACCACGTGTTGTCCGACTCTGGCTTGTTTCCTGAGGAAAGGCTGCCTTACTGCGACACAAACTGTTTGGTATTTCGGAAAAGCATTGGGTGTGTCCAGTGTGGATTATGGGACGAGATTCTGAGTTAATCTGGACTTGCACGCCCATCACCCTGATCACACCACCTGCCTCCACACCCTCGACTCACCAGTCCATGATGTTGGTGGACAACGCGGCTGAAAACCCCAGGACGTTGAAGCTTATCTCCGTGGCCGTGCACAGTGCCAGGCCCCCCATGATAGGGATGAGGGAGAGGTTGACCAGCAAGCCTGGAAAGGGCAAAATACACAGAAGGGAGGCCGCATCAGTCCCCCCGCTGAAAATCTTTGCTGGGCGCCAAGGCTGTTTTCATAGCCCTCACGAAGGCTGCCAACTTCCACTTGTGTTAAAAAACCAGCAGTTAGGGCGCCTGGGGGGCTCAGTGGGTTAAGCCTCTGCCTTCGGCTCAGGTCGTGATCTCAGGGTCCTGGGATCGAGTCCCGCATCTCTGCTGAGCAGAGAGCCTGCTTCTCCTTCTCTCTCTCTCTGCCTGCCTCTCTGCCTACTTGTAATCTCTCTCTCTCCTTCTGTCAAATAAATAAATAAAAATCTTTAAAAAAAAACAAACCCAGCAGTTAATGATTCCTTACACCGGAGAGAAACAGAACACGTCCATGTCCACGTCAGCTCCCAGCCCACCACCCTCTCCCAGGCCGGGAACCTCACGAGGCTTCTCCGTGAGGCATGTCTACAGGCCCGCAGGCGAGACCCACGAGGTTGGGCCCCATGCCCTGGAGCCCCGCCTGCCCTGCAGGCACAGCCGTTGCCCAAACTCTCCCTTGAGAACGAGCGGTCTCCGGACCAGTCTGTCCACACGGGGGGCCAGGGGCAGAGGCTGCTCGACGCCCCAGCGCAGGGGGCCTCCCGTCGGGAGCCGCACATGGTGAGGAGGCAACTTCGCTCCGCTTCACTCTGGAGCCCAAGGAACAAACTTGACGCGGAGTTAAAGTCCGCTGAGCAGAACGGAAAAGCACATTCACTCTGGAGACAGGGCACTGGGCCTCATGCTGCTTCAACGCCAGATCCCACTGTTTCAGTCGATGAGGGAAGAAGCCTTCCGTGCGAGAGGTCCCCGCTGGCCTCTGAGGACGATGGCCACCTCCCAGCACAGGACCATGCTGTCCAGGCTCCTGTCGCTAGGGAGCCCCCAGACACCAAGGAGCAGCCCGCAGGCCCACGCGGCTGCCAGGCTGAGAGCTGGAGGAAGGGAATGTGGCATGGTGGGCCTTCCGCCTGCCGGCACCCTCTCGCTTTTCCAGCATATGGTCTTGGCTCCACAGTCTTCCCAGAATCGTCTGCTGCATGACGGACTATACGTGTGAAAACCCGGGGAATGTGAGGCCCCCGGTACCCTCTTGTCCTCAGGAAGGACTTGCTCTGCTGTTAGGAGGCAGCCATGGGCGTGGGTGTGTGTGGAGTCTCGGGAGAGCCCAGGGCTTTCCTGGAGTGTCCCCCAGGCAGGCCGCACTTGCCCTCAGGCTTGCAGCCCCACAGGCCTCTCTGTCCCGAGTCCCAGCCACTGCTCGAGGATCAGCAGACACCTCCGTGGGAAGGGCGTCACACATCGGGTCCCTTTTGCGGGTGACCCTCAGCTCTGGAGTCCTGGCCCCTCGGTCACTCTCCCCAACAGATTCTCTTTGTAAGTTTTATCGAGACGTTCCCACTGTTCTCAACAAGAGAGCTTAGAGGCACCACAACTGGAAGCCAAACCCTGCTGTTCTCATGTCACTGAAGGTAACGTTGTGCAGCTGAGCGGCCCACTGCCCCCGCTACGCAGTGCGCTTCGGCACTGTTTCTGGAGTGTTTGTTTCTGGAGGCGTGGGATTTCTAGGGGCTGCCGTTTGCACCGATCGGACTGTCTTACCACCACCTCAAACGTGTGTGGTTTGGGACGCACATCTGCGAGGGTCCAGCTGTGTCCTTCATTGTCTTAACTGAAGCCGGTGTGTCTGCAGCTCCACGTCGGTCAGTCCTGGCTTCAGACGAGAGCCCGCGCAGCACACGCTTCCTTCCGCTCCCTGCTTGCTTCCACGGAACGACGCTGGACGGGCTCCATTTTCAAAGGCTGGTGGGAAAAGCAGGAGCGTGTGTGTGCTGCGTCGCTGGGAACAGTCTGCTGTCACCCAAGGCTGGCGATTTGTAATAAATCAGCTTTCTGGCCCTTGTGAAGAACGGAGCCAGGCAGCTGAGAAGCAGGGGCGAGCAGGAGGCTGTCAGAGGAGTCGAGGAGGAGGAAGGAGGCGGCCAACCTGGGCACGACCGCTGGGCGCACGAGCAGGTGACTGTCACCAGGCAGTCTCTTGCGTGACACAGAAGGCCGTCTCACCTTCTGGGACCAGTGACTCCTCCCTTCCTGGTTTCTTCCTTCCCCAGCTTCGACGTACCCACCAGCCACGAGGCCTCTACATACCCAAACAGCCTTGCGCTCAGCTGAGGCGAAGCAGCGCTTGCTGAAACGAGTGTGTGAGGCACCGTCACCGCTCAGAGATGTTCTGGGACAGAAGTCAACAAGTCCACCTCGGAGAGGCGAGCTCGGCGCCCGGCTGCAGCTGGGGAAAGGGGCAGAGGTAGGTGGGAAGGGGCGCCAGGGGACCACTCACCCGTGTACTCTCCCAGGATCATCCGGGACATGATCACAGTGAAAATGGGAGCAGAGCTCTTCACCGTCTCCGCAAACGAAACTGCCACATTTTTCAGGCTGACCAGACCCAAAACCACTGTCGCAAACCTGAAAATAAGCCAGAAGTGTCACCGTGACGGAGGAGGCGGTTTGTAGTGCCCTCCTCCTCTCCGCACCCCGCCCTGCTTGCCTCCCCCGTGAAGACTTGGGTCCGGCCCCGCGGTCCCAACAGCGAGGCGCTGCTCCACACGCTCAGAGCGGCAGGCCCAGGGAGAGGAGGGGTGAACCGCCAAACCATTCTTAAACCAGATCATGGCAGTTCCAGAAGGAATCTGACTGCATTCAGATCCACAGAACCAATACAGGTGTCGTCCTGAAGTCTAGACAGCCCTGGGACCCCATGAACTTTGCACTGGAAACACGCCTGTACCACGTAATTACGGCGTCAGCCAGCCAGCCTCCCGCTCCTGGTGGCGGCCAAGACCTTCTCTGCAGCACTCAACCCACACGCCAGATCCTTACCTCATGAGCCCCACAAACAGCATGATCATGACGAAGTTGGGTGGGTAAGAAAGCCGGGCTTTGTGCCGATGCAGACAGCAGGGAACAAAGGTCTTCGCGCAGCCGATGACCGTGGTGCACAGCATCTGCACGGCGCCTGAACAGGGGACAGACGGACTCGCCCCGGCCCGACCCGCAGGTGCTCAGGCCGCGCCCCACGCCCCCCGCGCCCTCCCTCCCAGGGGCTGGGCTCCTCCGTGTGCCCCTCACCCGGACCCAGCAGCAACCCGCAGGCTCCAGGGGCCTGGCCCGCACCCCCTGAAGGCCGTGGAGCTGCGCTACCTAGCACGCTGGGCTCCCCTTCCAGCAAGGACAGGATGTACTTGTTGAGGAAGAGGGTACAGAAGCTGAAAAAGAACCACAGCGTGAGGTAGACCAGAGCCCGGGAGCTCCACACGCCCAGGTCGGACTCGATGGCGGTGGTCTCGGTGATGGTTATGGTGAGCACGTTCTCCTCGGGGGCTCCCTCGCTCCTGCTGAAAACAATTTTCTCGCTGCGGTGGCCCGAGAGAGAGCCCCAGGCAAGGAGCGGCTTCCCCCTGGGCTTGTCGTCGGGGCCGGGGGCCAGCTCTGCCGGCGCCAGGGGTTTTGCCGAAGCCGACATGCTGGTCTCCTCAGGACTGCGGGCAGCACGGGCCGGGCCGACTCCCGGCTGAAGGTCTGCAGGGCAGAGAGTGCGCGGACCACGACTCGCCTCTCCCAAGAGAGTGCAGGCTGAAACGTTCAGGAAAAGAACCCGCATTATCGACTGTGGACATTCTAACGTCTTTAAAAAGTTTGAACCACCGGGGCGCCTGGGTGGCTCAGTGGGGTAAAGCCTCTGCCTTGGGCTCGAGCCATGATCCCAGGGTCCTGGGATCGAGCCCCGCATTGGGCTCTCTGCTCAGCAGGGAGCCTGCTTCCCCCTCTCTCTGCCTGCTTGTGATCTCTGTCAAATGAATAAATAAAATCTTTAAAAAAAAAAAAGTTTGAACCACCAAGCTGCGGCGAGTGTGGAAATGCGAACACGGAATTCCAGCCTTCTTTCCACCTCCACATGCCTGTCCGCTGCGCTGCAATGACGGGGCCCCGACAGCTCCCGTCTCCCCTCCCCAAGGGGCTGGAGACCAAAGGTTCCAGCAGCCCCTCCCCACGCGCCCACCGTCTGCACAGAGGCCCCAGAAGGACCCCACCCAGGCCGCTGCCCCCCTGAAGCCATCCCAGGGGCTCTGCACCTTTCCGCCTAATCTGCCCAAGTTCCTGAGGACAGGCCTCAGCCCCGGCCCACTCTGTGGGTCTCCGTGCTGCGTCCGCATGCTTGCTGCCTCTCCCCGCCCGTGCCTCACGGTTTGTGTTTTATCCCGCTTTCCCAGCTGCTCTTTGCAGGAGGACTGACCTGCCAGAGACACGGGCTTTTTGATCTGTCCACGGGGTTTTCGGTTATAATCCCCCGATTTTTCATTGTAGACTTCTATTTGGTTCCACCTGAAACTGTCTGCTTTCCTCACTGCATCTTGTTCTTTGTTTTTAACATAGAATTTTTTTTTAAAAAGATTTTATGTATTTATTTGACACAGATCACACGTAGGCAGAGAGAGGGGGAAGCAGGCTCCCTGCTGAGCAGAGAGCCCGACGTGGGGCTCGATCCCAGGACCCTGAGATCATGACCTGAGCCGAAGGCAGAGATCTTAACCCACTGAGCCACCCAGGCGCCCCTTCGTGTAAAATTTTTTTTAAGTAAACTTGACACCCAACATGGGGCTTGAACTCACGACCCCCAGGATCTCTGACGGAGCTGGCTGGGCAACCCCAGTGTCTTGCTCTCTCCTCCCTTCTTACATCTTCTGTCTTGGGTTCTCTAGGGGCCCCGTACCCGAGACCTCAGCCGCGGCACCTGGGCCTGACTGGCAGGCTCGGCCTTGGGGCTGCGTGTGGTGCACATCAGTTACCTGCAGCAGACCCTGCGTGCGGGGCCCTGTGCGCCCCGGGCCCAAACTGAGGGACTGGGGTCTGCTTCTGTCACATGCCCCAGGGTGTCACTGGCCCAGGACCAATGTTATGCTACTTTCTAGACAAACCCTCCGCATGCCAAACCCACGCCTGCTGGTCTCAGACCTACGGGGACGGCTTCTCAGGTGCGCCTCCATACTCTCCCCTAAGATCACAGGCTCAGTCAGACCTGGCTTTTCCGGTGGTGGGCAGGAAAGCTCTCCAAGTTCCTGCTTTAAGTCGAGGCCCAGTGACAGCAGCCTGCCCTATCTCAGGAGGGCCAGGGTCCCCCCTCCTTTCCCAGTGACGTCAGACTCAAGTCCCCAGCCAGCCTCAAACGGGCCGCGCACCGGACTTCCTGTTCCCTCCGTTTCTGACACCTGGGCCTTCCTCCCGTCAGTTACGCATCTAGAAGGACGTCCACCCTTCCTCATCCCTGGCTCCTGGCGTGGGCAGTGGGAGGCGTCCGGGGGCTAAGTCGGCCGCTCCACCACTGGGGCTTGGCAGCTTCTCTCCTGCACGCCGGCCCCCCAGCAGGACCTCCCATGGGAGTGTGCGCTGCCCGCCCCACTTCTCGCCTGCTCATCTGCAGACACGTGCTCAGGGCTCCTCAAATTTAAGACTCTGAATTTCCGCACACCCAGAAGCCGGCTTCGGTCCTGGCCCCAGGCACGGGCAGCACCAGGGACTCCGCCGTCCTCCCTCCGCCTTGCCTTGGCCCCCAGCGCTCCTGGCTCAGGCCCCCCGGCGCCACAGGCCCCAGCGAGCACCCCGTCGCACCCTGGCTGCCCACATGCACCCGAGCCGTGGCTATACCCTGCCCCAAATGCACTGCAGAGCACAACGGGGTGTGCCTGGTCCTTCCAGCCGCTCCACTGCACTGGGGACGAGCCCTTCACCACTCAGGGCTCCGAGACCGTCCCCCTGCTCAGCCTCCTCTTCTCCAGCCCAGTCCCACTGTTCCATTCGGGGCGATGAGGTGCTCAGTGCAGCTAGGACTGGCCACGCCGGAGGGGACGTGGGGGGTCCGCCACCCCCACCGCCCCGGCTTGGAACCAGGGACTGGCTGCGAGTGCAGATCGGATGCAGGGATCCTAAGACCAGAGAGAGTGCCCCCCCGCCACAAGGGTCCCAGACCCTGGCTCCTGCCCCTCCCCGCCTCTGTAGACTCTGCCTTCTCAGGAAAGCCTCCCCGTCAGGGCCAAATCCCAAGTTCGAGGCCCCCATTACCACCAGGGCCTGCTCCCCAGAGACGCCGTCCAGTGCCGGTCGCAGGTGCCCGGAAGCCACAGCTGATTGCAGAGCTCAGCGTCTGCAGGGTGCGGGGGCTCGGGAAACAGCCACAGACCGACGAACACGGTGAAGAGCGTGCCGGCGGGTAACTGACCCCTTGCGGGCCAAGCACCCCTCCCACTGGGCTTCCACCGGAGAAAACTCACTCTCCTTCTCCTACGTCCATGTCATGTCCCCCCGAGAAGCCCCAGGAGGGGCTTCTGAGGGCCAGATCCTCCCTGCGCCACATCTGCTTGTGGTTGGAGGTTTAGGAAACTGGAAACCACCACTCGACGGCCCATATACTCCCGTGTAAAGACCTTCAACAAGACGTGGGTTTCCAGTCAAGGAGAGCCCGAGCACATGGTTCCACACAGCTAGGGTCCCGCTCCCGTGCCTGAACGCCAGCGCACGCCCTCTGCTAACAAACCGCCGCGCCACCAGGAACGTTATGGGAGCGTCTCTTCACGTGTCTCTGTCACATCTGTGCTGGGCAGTGACTCTGCTTGGTGGGGGGCGCCCACGACACAAGAGAGTCACACGCTGACCTGCCCCGACCACCCGCCCTCGGTGCCCCCACGTCCGGCTGCCCCGCTGCTGCAGGGTCCCGTGGGAAGCACCGAGCAGAGGTCCTCCTGCTGGCTGCATGCTCCCACGCCCGAGCTCCAAGCGCTGACACAAAGCGGCCCGTCTCTGCGCAGACCAGTGAGGTCAGAACACTGCGGGCACAGCCCAAGCACCGGAATGACTTCGAGCTCCCAGGCTGATCAAACGCCGCCAAGCAGAGAGCCGCCACGGGGGTGGGAGAGCGCTCCCTCCGAGGAGCCCACGGTTCCGTCACTGACAGTCCCAGGCTGGAGACACCCAGTGGCACACACAGACCCAACCACTGTCTCCGCGAGTGACAAGAAATGATAAAAGCAGAGACCCACGGGCGTGTGGCCGAGGCTGCCTGCGGCGACCAGTGATCCCGGGAGACCCGTGTGTGATACTCACACAAGTCGCCAGAAGATGGGCGGTTAACATAGCATGTTTTTTAAAAAAAGATTTTGTTTATCTGACAGACAGAGATCACAAGTAGGCAGAGAGGCTGGCAGGGGGAGGGGGAAGCAGGCTCCCTGCTGAGCAGAGAGCCCGATGCCGGGCTTGATCCCAGGATCCTGAGACCATGACCTGAGCCCAAGGCAGGGGCTAAACCCACTGAGGCACCCAGGCGCCCCACCGTAGCATTTTTTAGAAGACTTACTGATTTAACTAAGAGAGCGCGCACGAGCACGAGAAGGGGGAGCAGCAGAGGGAGCGGGAGAAGCAGGCTCCCTGTAGAGTGCGGAGCCCCAGTGCAAGAATGACCCCAGGACCCCGAGGTTATGTCCTGAGCCGAAATCAAGAGCTGGACACTTGACGGACTGAGCCACCCAAGTGTCCCAGCATTTGTTAGTAGCAAAACACAACGTAAACGTCTCCTGAAGGAGAAACCGATCCCAGCACATCACGGACCAAGGCCTCTGCCACAAGAGCCAAAGGGCAACCTTAAAACGGCCGGAGGTCCGAAATGACAGGACCGAGCGCGGAAGGCTCACCCGAGGCGGGGAAACATGCCGAACACCCAATACTGATTCAGAACGAAAACATAAAAAGTTGTGGAAAAGAGCAGGGACCAGGGAACCGGGCCGGAGTTCACATGGTGGGGGGCTCGGCAGGGATGGGGTGCGGCGAAGGGCAAGCATGTGTGCAGAGAGGCGTCGTGTGATCTTCCAGACTGTTCTGAGCTCGGATTTGCGCAGAAGGACCCCGGGCGCCGGAAAGCGGTTCTCCCCGAGCCCCAGAACCCACACAGACGATGCCTGCTTAGGCCAGAGCTCGTTCGGTTAGAGCCAAACCTTCCTTTCTATGATGGATTCAGAGTTCAAGCCAGACCAGCTTCCAGTGAGGAAGGCGGGGAAGGAGGGCAGGGTGGGCAGCACCCCCCAGAGGACCTCACTTGCCTGCCCCTCCCCAGCCCCACGGAGCCTGGCGTGTAGCTGCCCGGACCAGGCTTCCGAGCATGAGGGCCTCTCCTGGCAACCGGGGGTCGCCTCACTCACCATCTGCCCCTTGGTGACCAGGTCTCCCTGGCTGCCTGGGAGCCTTCTCCTGTGCACCTTCCCTCCTTCCAGCCACACAGAAGCAGCCACCAGGCTTCCGGGGTGGAATGCAGCGGGGGCTGGAGACCCGGAGGCCCCGTCACACCAACCAGCAGACAACACACCAGCGCTCCCTTGCCCCATGTCCAGAATGGCGCCCGGAGTCCCAAGGCAAATGCTCAGGCCACCAGGACACACTCGCCTTCCGGCGCAAGCTCTTCTCATGACCACCAACCTCTCCACAGACAGCCCACCCAGCTCGGCGATGAAGCCATGTGACAACCGGGCCCAGGGACGGAGAGACCCCAGGCCGCCTGCCCAGCAGGGTGGCTGAGGGGCAGCAGACCTCCACGTGCGCACGGTTTCCACACCAAGTCCAAAGATGAAAATCAGGTCTGGAGCAGTCTAAGACGGAACAGACACCGGCCCTGCTCACGCCCTCCACCTCCAAAGACTCACTAATCACGCCAGGATTCCTGGCTGCTCGCGTGCTTTTCTTTGGTGAGACAGAAACCGACAGAGGTGGGGGAGGGAAGCAAGAAAGGAAGAATGTCAAGGGGCTTGGCCAGGAGAGTGACCACACTCAGACTCCTCCTGGGGCTCCGGGGGCCCAGGGTCAGGGGCTGAAACAGGCCTCAGCCTACAGGGAAAGCAGAGACCGAGGATCACAGAGGGGCCAGGCAGCACCTCCCCGCTTCCGACAGGAGACCAGATGACTCTTCTCTGGAGAATTCAACAAGTGAAGGACAGACCTTGAGTATGGAAATCAGGGCCCCGAGGAGAGGCTTGGACAGAGAACGCAGCGAGGAGAAGAGGAAGGCCAGACGCTAGAGGAACGATCTGGAAGGAGGCAGAGAAGGCGGGAGTAGGTCCCAGGAAGGGGGGGAGTGGAGAGACGAAGCGCTCAGCGACCAGGAGACGCCACCGGAAAAGGGGCCTTGGGATCAAGGGCAGGACAGAAGCAGAATCTCACCAGAGGCTCCCAGGAAGCTCCAACTCAGGACAGGAACCCCCCAAAAAGCAGCCGGGGGTGCCTGAGGCAGGTGGGCCCAGTCACATCCACAGCAGCTGGTGGCAGAAGCAATAGGCTCCGGAGAAAATCTTGCTCAATTCAGGCCTGAAGACCTTGGCAGCTGAAGATCAATGGGTGCGGTTCAAAGGTCAAAGGTTACCTGGAGAGGGTGGCTGGTGGGGGAGGAGCTCCCACCTGGCGGCTCCAGGGAGGGACAGACAGAGCCCAAGGGCAGCAGGTCCGCAGGACAAGCCCAAGACAGCGTCAGGGATAAATGTGCAGAGATGAGTCCCCCGACTGCCGAGCTGTATGTAACAAGGACGCGTTTGCATCCAAACCGCTCCCCTCGCAGGGGCCACGCATGACAGAGGGGAGGAGTGACTTTACTCCGAGACACTGGCGGACACTAAGCCCAACCCAGCGACCAAAGCCAAAAACACTACAGACAGAGCGCCGTCCTCTTTGCCCTGACCCGACGCACTAGGAGGACGTGGCACGGCTGTGGATTTCGTGCCACGGACAAGTGACCACAAATCTAGTCAAGAGAACGTGTCAGACAAACACCAAAGTACACAGGTCACAAAGTACTCCAGGCCAAGGACTGGAGACCACGGGGACGCGGCCGCGGAACGCAGGTCGCACGCAGACTGGACTGCACGCCGGAGAAGGGACGCCAGCGGCCTTTAGGCCGAAGCTGTGTGCGGCCTGCGGATGAGCCGCGGGCTGTTGGGACGTGCGGGCAGAGCGCTGCTCCCGAGGTGCTTTCCGGGTCTCCCCGAGGCCGCGGGGGACAGCGGCGGGAGGGAGCTGACGGAACGGCGTACAGGTTGGGTGGTTTCCTGTCAGTCTACAGTTTCAAACAGAAAACAGAAAAATCTGGAATACAAAACAACTCAATCGATGGGTTACACAGAAATGACAGACCTGAAAAAAGTTACTGCATTCGAGAAAAATGTCCGAGGAAATTATCTGGAATGCAGCAAAAGATATGAAATCAAACCATTACAGAGACAGTGACCTGGGCATGGAGGAACTATGGAGAATGAAAGTTCCAGCAGAGAAAAGCAGGAGCACGAGATGACGCTGGGTACCGGACTGGCTTGGCGGGGAGCATGCGGCTCTCGGTCTCGGGCTCTTGGGTCTGAGCCCCACTCTGGGTGACTAAAAATAAATAAATTTAGAGATGACAAGCAAGCAAGCAAGCAAGTCCAGTCACACTGAGCAACAAAAGGCCTGAGCCCGAGGAGACTGGTGGTGGCGGACAGCGTGGAGAGGGAAACAAGAGCCATGGTTCTCGAATGCCCTGTTCAGAGAGCGACGACTTCTGGAACGATATTAATGTCCCACATGCTTAAAAAACAAAAATAAACTTCTGAAGTGCGACACAAACAGAAAGAGGGGAACCAAGCCACGGATCAAATAAATCACATCGTCGCACTGGAGAGAGGAGACAAAACGCATCCATGTACCTTCTGAACGGTTTGCAGAATATATGTGCTCAGATTAAAGACGGACAGAACCTCGACAGTGAATCAGATGGTGGGCTTTGTTGTGGACTCATGGCTCAGGGGTTTTGGACTGAGCAGTGACAGTTCTGTGGCTACTGGGAGTGAGACCTCAGCGGACTGAGCTGCTGGGATCCGCAGAGGAGTCGGGCATCGGCACTTGTGGGTACAGACAGGCGGAGCCACACACATCACGGCTGACCACAGTCCACACATCTCTGCATCTGCTTCATCATCTGGCCACTGAGGGCCCAGAGGCAGGGACAGCCCAGCCGCAGTGAGCACCCTGTCCTGGTCTTGTTTCTAAATCTCATTCTCCACGGAAATAACTGGCCCCCACAGAGAAATGGCCGATTTCAGGGCTCGGGCATTAACTGGGCCAGAAGAAGGGGAAGTGCTCAGACACTGACAGGACAGGTTAAAGGACACAGAAGCACACGAGGGAACGCCCTCTGGAGGAAACCAGGGGCAGCATGAGAGAGAGTGAGTAAGGGCAGCGCAGATCAGAACCCACCGAATTAAGATAAACCTGAACAGCCACAGCAATAAATGGGGAAGAGAAGAAAGTCCTTGTTTACAGACCAAAGTCAATGGGCTGATGTAAAAGAGAGGGTAGAATTAGAAAATCACCATCCGGCCACCTTCCTCATGATCCCATGAACCACTGCATCCCGGAGACCTTCTCCCAGAGAAAGTCTTGCCCGTGTGCACAAGACACATATAAGAACGCCCACAGCAGAAACCCAGCCATCTGTCCACAAGAGAACCAACACGTCCGGCAGGGGACGTTCACCTGATGCCACATCGGACAGCAGAAACAGGTGACGCGCAGCGACACACATCAGAGGTGAGCGAAAGGAAGCTCTTCTTGGCACGGATCAAATGAAGTCCCGATCATCGGTCGTGAGCCTGCGGTTCAGACTGAACAGAACACCCAGTCCGCGGTGCAGCCAAGACCCCGAGTGACTGCCGGGCATGACCCACAGCAGCCACAGGTCGGCGGGTCCTGAGCTCAGGTCGCACTCATTACCCGGTTGCAGAGGCCTCCCTGGACTCCAACTCACTGTCCTCAGGGCCTGGTGCTCTTGCATAGACCACGTGACCCAAGGAGTTTTCAGAGGGAAGCAACTCTCGTCCTGCAGACACTGAAGGTCAGCGACCCTCATCTGACCCAGAGCTGGCTTTGCGCGCCAATGGCAGTTCTGAGTCAGCCTGGAAACAAGCTCCCCCAGCTCACGGGGGTCTCCGTTTCAGAGCAGGAAGAACAAGAACTAAGCCGGAATCTTCTCCGACCAGCGACGGAGCAGGTGCTTCATGAACTGTCTGCACTCGGCCAGGGAGCAGCGCTTCTCTCCGGCCCAGAGCTGACCTCACAATGTGCAGGACTAAAAGGAAACCAGGTCTACCGAGATGTGGTGACACCACAAGAAACAAACGCGGCACATCGTGAGTTGGTCTGAGAGTCCTCAGTGGGGGTCAGGACACTGCTCAACTCTGCAGCGAGGGGGGAGGGGCCAGCCAGGAAGGTTCCGGGCTCCAAACAGGAGACTACGTCACAGGTGCTGCGCCTGTCACGGTGAAGAAAAGCTCAGCTGGAGGCTGATGAAATCAAGATGTCCATGCTTCCCCAGCCAATCTGCAGAATCCTAAATCCCAAAGCTCACAGCCTGAGGTTAGGACGAGCAGCTCGTCCAGCTCGTCACAGCTCTAGGACGAGCAACTCAAGATGTTCTCAAACACTGGGTAAGGAAATCTAGATCAGTTCAAACTGTCAGCAGGGCATTTCAGGTAAGACGTACTGAAAGTCTACAAGTTTTACACAGTACACCATCTCTGGGAACCTATTCTAAAGGAACAACCGAACGAAGGTCTTGCTGGACCTCTGTGCACACCAGGGCCGATGTAGAGCTTTGTCTCTCAGACTGAGACACTGGACGCTACCGGAGTATCCAATAGGGAGCCACGTGTCCCATGCTGGCCTCTTACCAAGGGGACACAATGTAGTCCGACAACTTTGGACAAAAAGATATCGTCATAGATTAAGCCAGAGCAGTTCTAAGTTCTGCACCATGTGCTCTGATGTAAACCAACGATTCCGAGGAACCTAGACCGGGTTAGGGCTGCAGGCGACTCTGGGAGGCAAGTCCCACATTCGTTCAAGTCCTGGTTTGTTTCTCTCCAGCTTCTAATTCATTTACCTTGAAAGTGGCTTTCTTGCATCCCAAATCCTTTCTATGCCCACTCTTGGTGCCCCTTTTCATGCTGTTTCCTACACTCCCGTTGCGCTCTAAAACGCTACTCGCCAGTTCCAGCACTTGCGGGGAAGGACCTCCAACTCCATCGTAAAAAAACAGACCTAGAAACAAGGCCACTGAACAGAAGAACCCGCCTCCGGACAGGCTTTCTCTCCCTTTCCCGCAGCGGTGACCAGAAGCAGACGGACTGCGAGGGCATCAGGGGGACGCGGCCCAGCACAGCCGGGGGAGAAGTCATCTGAGGACCCGAGCGAACCAACAGGCCGCCGCACAGCCGAGTCTTCCAAAGCCCGAGGCAGGAAAGACAGCAATCCCGGGCGGCGGTGCCTTCAGGCCCCAGGGCGGATGCGGCGTCGGTTACCCGGTTCCGGTTCCGCCGCAAAGTCCTGGCCGCCTCGGGGGCCCGCGCCCAGGGAGTTACAGCGCAAGGAGCCCCGGGTCCGAGCACACGGCCCGGCCCGAGCGCTGCCCCCCAGCCCGCGCGGCCCCGGCAGCCAGGAAGGGCGGACGCGGGTGCGCCCCGCGGGGGCCGCGCCTTCGGACCAGCGAGGCGGGGGAGAGCGGGAGGCGCGGGCGCGCGGAGGAGGGCCGACCCGGCGAGGTGGGGAGCGCCGGCCGAGCTACCGGCCCCGAGGCTGGGGGCCTCTCTGAGGAGGGGTCCGCTGGGGTCGCGAGCGCAAGGGCATGGGGTGGGCCGGGGGCTGGAGCAGGCTGGCGGGCTCAGGTCCGGGGCGCGACAGGCCACCCCCGGCCGCACCCTTCGCCGCTTCTTTTACTCCGCGTTCCGGGTCCACCGGCCGCCCTCCCGCTAACAAACGGCCCGGACGGGTGGCATCAGGGCTCTCCCGACCGAAGCTTCCCGGGCCCGACTCCGCCGCGGGACTGGGGGGGCCCGGCCCGGGGCTCGCCCGCGGCCCCCTCCCCCACGCCGCGGCCTCTCCACCCACCGGTCGCAGCGGGGCCGCGGGCCGACAGCCAGCGCGGGGTCTCCGTGCGCCTCCGACAGGCGCCCACGCAGGGGCTGGCTCTGCGCCCGCCGCAAGGGTCGCCTCAGGGCCGTCCCCGCGAGCCAGGCTCGGAGGACGCCCGACTCCGGGGAGGGCCGAGGGGGCCGAGCTGCGCGGGCGGGGGCGCGGCGCCTTCCCGACGCCGGGCGACCCCGCCCCACGTCGGGGCCTCAAGGGCGCGCGGCGTTTAAGGGGGGCGGCGGGCGGCGGGCCGGAGAGAGCGGCCTCCGGGGAAACAGACGCGGCCGGCCCGCGGCCTGGGGTCGGGTGGGCGAGCTACGACGCCCCGAGGGCTCCGCGCAGCGGGGGTGGAGGAGGGGTCGCATCGCGCGCGCCGGGAAGCCCCGAGCAGACCGTTCCGTCCCGTGTGGGGCGGAGGCCGGGCGGGCAGCGCCTCACCGTGGGGCGGCCATCGTCCCTCCGCCCCTCAACGCGACCGCCGGGCCGGGGGGGGGGGGGGGGGGGGGCGGGCCGAGCCGCGGGCGGAAGTGCTCGCCGCCGGCCGGAAGCGACGCGCCGGAAGTGATGCGCCGGGCTCCGCCCTCGACGCCTGCGGCCCGCTCTTCCGAGTCGTGGGCACGAGAGCTTCCCTGCGGCCGCGCCGGAACTGCGCTCGCTGCTGGCGACGGTGCCCCCGGGCCGTCCCAGCGCGGCGCAGGTCGGGGGTGTGTTCTGGCGGGTCCCGCTCGTGCGAGGCGGCTCCGGCCTCCCATTCCCGCGGGGCCGCCGCGCGGTTCTGATCTCAGGGGACGGTAGAGCGAGAGACGGAGGGAGCGCCCTGCGGGGGCTGGTGCCTGCGAGCGCCCCGCGCACCTGGGTCCCGAGGCCGCGCGCCTGCCCCCGCGGCTGATGACCGCTGCGAGACCGGGGTCGTTCGGTTCTCACTTGCTTTTCTCACAGCGCTTTGCCGTGAGCACGGTTTCCCCTTCGGACCGGTCAGCGCAAGGTGCCCGCAGGCCGCCCCTCCCCGGGACGGTCCCAGGCCGCGAAGGGAGCCCCAGGGCCGGCCCCCGGGGAAACAGGACGAAAGCGGCAGAAGTGGGAGTGTGCGGCGCCGGCTGCACCACGCCTCGGGCCCTGAGGACGAGTGCGCCGGCCCGAAGCTCGCAGCGTAGATTCTGCTTTTTGCGCAAAACCCTGAGACGCTTGATGCCTTCCGCGGACCTGGGGTTGGGCGGTCTGAGTCGTTCGTAGTCAGATAATCTCCAGAGCAAAGTCATAAAAACTCAACATTGTTACAGCAAACCCTTCCTTACGTGTCATCCGGGGAAACGGTTTGGAAGTGATGTCGTGCGCCGGGACCTTCCCTCCTGCCGTCTGAGCTCCCCGGTGGCCTCCAGCCGCTGCCTGCAGAGCCTTTGCTCCGCAGACGCATCCCAGAGCTGGCGGCCGTCCCCTCTCTCTGCCTGCCCACAGTTCCTGTCTGAGTACGCGGGGGAAACGCTGCCGCCCGCTCCGGTGGCCTCGGAGGTTTCACCGCGGCCCAGTTGGGTGCAAACCGGTGTGTGTATGGGCACGGGCTGGAGCTCCAGCTTCTTCCTTTGACGGATTCCAGGAAGCAGAATTTTGCGTGAAGGAATACAGACCGGCCAGGATTCTGCACGCTCGGCTGGGTTTCAAGTGGGGTCGTTAAATAATGCCTCTGCTCCTCTGCACACCCAGGGCTGCAGCGTGGACGCCAGTGTAGACGTGAATCGGTTAGGGTGCAGTCCCTGGGACGGAGGAGACCTGACCTGACCAACAAAGACTCTGAGGCCGAGACTCCGCTGAAACCTGCCTGTGAAGCTCTAGCTGGGGTGTCAGGCCCTCTGTCCAAGCCCTGCCTCCCTCTGAGACACAGGGGACTTCTGACCTCTGGGCCCCCTTCTGACAACGATCTCTCTTTAGGGTTTGGATGACGTTTAAGGGTGATCTGGAAAGCAGGGAGGAAAGCGTCCGTGGCAAGTTCACGGGTCCCTCCCAGATGGCTGAGCTGCTGTGTGTGCAGCTCCGGGCTTCCTGGCCCTCACCCCTCTCATCAGGCCTCATCTGTGTGTGGGTCCTAGTCTGACGGTCCCACCCGGGTGGGATAATGGGGTCTACAGGCCCAGAGGAAACCCCATTCCCAGGCAACAGTGAGGACAGCAAAGAAGTCTGGATGGGGGCCCAGGAGCCTCCAAAGCCCAGAGAATGGGGCCTGGATCAAGTTCTGTTGGGTGGGAAGGAGGAGGCCCCCTTTTCTGTGCCAGCCGGCCCACTGACGAAGTTGTCAGGAAGCATCAACCAAAGCTGGTTTGGAAAAACAGCTCCTGTCCCTAAACCAGAGACACGAGCCCTTCCTGAGAACCCTTTGGGTACCCCTACCCCCCACTCTACAGTGTGACCCCTTGGTCTGCCCCCAGTCGAGGCACCTGCAGCCTGTCCCTGAGATTCAGCCTCTGGGCACCACAGGGCTAAAAGTCACGGAAGCAAGACCACAGGATTAGGGAGCAGCCCCTTTGCTGTCTCAGGCCAGTGTCTGGGGAGCAGTGCTGGTGAGCAAGGGGCCACGCCTGGCCTCACTGTGCTCACAGGAAGCCCTGGGCTGAGGTCAACTCCTGCCTTTGTCCTCTGTGCTGCTGGGGCGGAAGGCCAGCCTTGACTGGAGGCCTCTGTGGGAGGCACAGCACGGGAGGGCCACAGCTGATGCAGGCCACCCGCGGGTCTGCAGGCGGCTTGGGACCTAGCCTGCCATTCCCTTTCCCCTGCCCCACCCCAACCTCAACCCCACTTCACCCCTTCCCACCAAACCCTCAGTGTTTCCATGATTCTGAAAACCACCCAACCTCTGGCCTGGATCTTTCTGAAGGAAAACGTGCCAGAAGTGGCTGATCTCCACGTGGCCACTGTGCAGTTCCGCCTCCTCCCACGTCCCTCCCACCAACGTCCCCCCCCCCCGCCGTTCTCTCTGTGCTCTCCAACTGATCCTCCACTCTGGGTCCCCCTCACCCCCAGGCACACTAGCTGGTTCCTGGCATCTTGTGGCTTCCAGGTCAGGTACCGCGGGGCAGGAGGGGCGCTACTGCTTTTTGGGACAGCATTGCTGTGACACGGCCCGTGGCCTGGCCGGAGATGGAAGGGAGGCCAGCCGGGGGGCGGGGGGGGGGGACGACTCAGCAGAGGCCTGGGTTGGGGTCTGGCCCTGTGCTGCTCCAGCCTAGCCAGCAAAGGCCAGAAAGGGTTCTAAGGCTACTGCCCTGAAGCCTGGAAGCTTGGAGCGGCCTGAGACCCTGTGGCCTCTGTGCCCCACCCTCCTCCTCTCCCCAAGGCAGGAAAGTCCAAGGCTCACAGGTCAACAGCCATTATTGAGACACGTGGCCTTGTGGTTAAAGGCAGTGCCCAACACTGAGCCAGCCCCTCTAGCCAGCTGATTCTGGCCCTTGCCCTCAAAGCGGGCCTTCTGCCACCAGAGGGGACAAAGCCCAGCCTGGGATCTGCACACACGGCCGGCTCGAATCTTGAGAACCTCTGGATGCCAGGGTTGAGTTCAGGCACCTGCGCCGCCCTTCTGCCCGTGGCACAGGTGCGAACTGACCACAGGTGCTTGTATTTCCCAGCAGGCCCAGCCACGGGACACCTGAGCAGTAAGGTGACTTGCTCCCACGTGCGCACCAGGAGAGCCGGGGGTCCCGGTCAGGGCAGGCCAAGGCCACCTATGGTCCTGCGAGGCTGATGCTCTAGGGCTGGCCTGGGAGGAGGGATAGGGAGGCTGGGGGAGAGCTCAGCCGCTTCTCCCCTTCCTCCCAGTCCTCTTCAAATGGCTGGGGGCACCCAGTGTCCCAGCACCCAGGGCTGTCCATGTCCTCCTGCACGTCTGCAGTGCTCAGGGGGGCTCCTGGCAAAGCGTTCCCCCACCTTCACCGACACCCAGACAAGACCATGTGGAATGGGAGGGGGGAGCAGGGGTGGAGAGAGGAGTGTGCGCCCGAGCCTGGCCCATGCCCCCAACCCCAACAGGCCTGGCTGGAGCTGTGGGGAGGACTTCGAAGCCTCTGGGGGTCCCCTTGGGCCAGCCCTCCGATTGACCGGGAGCAGGTCCTATCTGTAGGCTCAAGCCCGATCCCTCACCCAAGCCTCCGCTCTACCCTTCAGGACAGGTGGTGACACCCAGTTCTACACCCCTTCCGGGGAGAACAGGTGCTGAGCCCCAGGCCTACCGGTGCCAATGGCAAGGCTGACGGGGGCACCTGGGATGGGATTCAACGTGGCGGCTGCCAGGGCAAGACCCCTCTGCCTCATGCATCCCAACGGCACACTTGGTGTCCTCAGACTCTAGAAGCCTGGCCTGCCTCTCCAAGCATCTCTGTGTTGGTTACAAAGAACTAAATAAAGTTGCCGGCCAATCCAAGTTTTTAAACAAGTCTGTTTATTGAAAGGATCTGAAAATATTGTAATAAGGCTTTCGACGACATCTAACAAATTTTCAAGATATTGACAATATGAAACATTAAGAATTTACTTCAAAAAATCCAAAGTTTTCTAGATCATTCCAAATCATGCTGCCTTTGGACTTGGTTAATACTTGCTTTTTTTTTTTTTTCTAAACCAGTGACCCAAATCCCAAATGCCACTGTCTTTTGGACCTAAAGCTGGGAGTTTTGGTTTGGGCCCCTCTCAGCCCGAGGGAGGCTGGGCAGCAGCCCTCTAACCGCGTCCTGCCCCTGCTGGATGGCGATGCGGGCCCCCTCCCTTTCCTACCCCAGGCCGTCAGCCAAGAACCACCCTGAGGGCCAGAAGCCCCGAAGCATGGATGTGGGAGGCCACGCTCAGGCCACAGAGCCTGCTCTACGGAGGCCCCTGGCTGAGTGTGGCTGCCCGTGCGGGCCCCCAGCCTTTCTATCAGCCCAAGAATGAGGCACGTGACCCTCCACAAGACAAAGCACAGGACCGTCCCTCCCTGTCACCCCAGAAGCAGGTCCAAGAAAAAGGGCAGTTTCTGTCCCTTCTATCCTTGCCAATAGATAAAAACTGCAGCTCCAAGGAAACCAGTTACTCAGAAACAGATGCCCGCGTGTAGGACGTCTGTCAGGCAGCAATCACCAGGGGCCAAAGCCACATGCACTGAGCCACGGCTCCCGCCAGACCACATGGTCTCTGGGTCCCACGTGGCACGCACATGTGCCCAGGCCCCGCGCAGCCAGCGGGCAGTGGAGGGACCATGGAATGACGGGGGCTTCCTCGCGAGCCCAAGACCCACAGGGAGAAGCAAGAGCAGAACCGACACAAAACGTCCCCAACCACCCCTGTCCTCACTAAGCAATGCGTCCCCATCTTCTAGCTGCAGTCACAAGTACCACGGCTACTAACCGAGAAGCACCCTCTCCCCCGGGGCGTCACCCCCACGGTGAGCGCCGAACAGAGTGGTCCCAGCACACGGTGCCACAAAACACGTGTAAACAGCGGAGCAAGGCTCCATTTCACAACAGTACAAATCCCGCTCCCTCCGTCACCGCCAAGTGTGTACAATCAAATCTGTACATAAGCAGTTCAAAAAGCTTAAAATGATCTCTACAAAGTGTACACAGGACTTCAAACACCTTCCAGGGTGCAAAGGGGCCGCCCCTGCTTGGTGAGGAATGTGCATGGGTCTGACCTCCCACCGGGCCACGGCTGGGCTCGCACACCACAGCAGTGGGGGAGGGGAGGGCCTGGAGACCAAGGCAGGAAGGTGTGCCCAGAGGAGGTGCGGGTGCCGGGCAGGAGGGAGCCAGTCACATACCCAACTGCTCTCTGCAGAAGCGCCCCTTCAGGGGAAAAGGTGCAGGGTTTAAGGGGAAAATCGTGGTAGCTAAAGGAAGATTTTTGGCTACAAGACATTTATTCTCGACGTGGAAAGACAGATCAGGCCGTTCTGATCCCCTCTGAATTTCAACAGACTGACTGAAGCACGAGTTTTCTGACGAGGAACCACGGAAGAGCACATCCCGCTCTGGCGTCCCCGCCCCGGGACCAGGCTCTGAGGGAAAGCACGGGCGCACCGCCTGGTGTGGACTTCCGAGCCCCCCCAGCACTCGCTTTTCTTGTTTAGAAATGCAAAAAGAAGTCAGATTTAAAATGTTAAAAATGGCTGATCTGGTCGACAAAAGGCTACAAAAGAAAGTGCTGTGACTTCTGATGCCTGCTCGGGGCTCACAGCGCAGGTGCTCAGGTCAGCCTGCTCCCGGAGGGCAAGTGGGAACGAGGCGGCGGAGCAGCTTCGGGTCTCTGGGGTCCCTAGTGTAGACGGCAGGAGCTCAGGCCTAGCCCTCCCCCTCCTCCCCCTCCCCCTGCTCCTCCTCCTCTTCCTCCGTGAAGTGCGCCTGCTTCTTCCGCACGTTCCAGTGGAGACACTGCGCCAGGCTCTCGAACCAGTCGCTCACGGGGTCTCGGACGCAGATGGAGGGGAGCGGGTAGCAAGAGGTAGTGATGCTGATGCTGAGGCAACGGGAGACACAGCACAGGTGAGCCCTTCCCCAGGGGCCATGCCCGCCCCGGCCCAGCTGGGGTCCACCTCGGCTCTGCTCGTGCCACTGGCTGCACAGCCAGGGCCTGCGGCACCCTGAGGGCAGGCGCAGCTGGCGGGGCAGCAGGGCAGCCGGAGTGAGGGGCTGTGGGTCTGCTGCCCCCAAGGTCAGCACAGAACATGGGTCAGCACGCTTCAACCTGCGTGGGAGACCAGCTGCCCGACAGGCCCGCGTCTCCCCCCGCAGCTCTCAGGGCCAGGGCTCTGTCTGTGGGGCCCACACAAGCCAACCTCAACAAGGGTATGAAAGCGGCAGGTAGGGCCCGTGTCCGCCCCTCATTCCTACTCCTCGCTCCAGCCCCAAGGCTCACACACCTGTCCCCATGGCGGATCTCCTGTCTCTTTCGTCCATCGAAGGACACCCATGCAGTGTTCCTTGCTTCCGGTGACAGCATGATCTGGAGGCGGGCAAGCAGGACAGATGTGGGCTCGTGAGTGCAGCTGAGCACCTTGGACCCCTGCCCTGGGAGGGCAGCACTGGGCAGGAGGGCTCGTGAAGGTATCCCGATAGCCCACTCTCCACCAAGGGCAGTTCCAGGCCGTGAAGGTCTCATACTTTTGTCTCGCCGACACCGATCCCGGGAACAAGACGGGCAGCCATCGAGCCCAGTTGCCAACCACCCACCCAGGGCCAGGGACACCATCCAGGGGTCTGGCTCTAGTCCTCTCTCGCTGTGACCTGCAGATGTGGCCCTGCCTACCGGGGCTCACAGCCAGGGCCACGCGGGCCCAGGGTGGACCAAGGTGGGGAGTGCGAGGCGGGCAAAGAACAGAGGCGGAGGAGCTGTGACAGGCGCCAGGTATGCCGGGACCACGTGCCGCCCACCTGCCCCCATCCAGTGGGGACCAGCCCCTCCCCCCAAGGGCCCACAGCCCTTCTCAGTGCTGCACCTGGCCAGACAGACAAGGTAGACAGTGAAGCCCCTTCCAGCACCCAGCAAGGTGGGCCCACAACCCAGCGGGTGCTGGGGTCACGGCCGGGGGCAAAGGGGGTGGTCAGCGTGGCAGGTCCCAGGCACCCGCTTAAACCGTACAGGGAAGAGGGTGGACTGACCTTCAGCTCGACCCCCGCGGGGACCACGATAGGCCGGAATGACAGCGAGTGGGGGCAGATGGGTGTGATCATGACGGCTGGCACGTTGGGGTGGATCATGGAGGCCCCGGCAGCGGCCGCGTACGCTGTGCTGCCCGTCGGGGTGGAGACGATCACCCCTGGTGGACAGGCCGCAGGGTCACTCTCTGTGGGCTCCTGTTCCCGCCCCCCCCCCCCACCGCCGTGGGACCCCAGGTGGCTACCTACCGTCACCCTGCACCGTGGTGATGAGGTGCCCGTCCAGGTAGACATCCACGTTGGACAGGTATGAGGAGGGGCCTCTGTCAATCACCACCTCGTTCAGGACCTGGGGGAACAAAGTCACTGCACACAGGCAGGGGCCGTCCTGGGTGGTCGGCCCCATAGGCACCTGCACTGTTCCTGGGCTCTGTGGGAGGTCCGGAGGTCAGGGGACCCCACCGGGCCCAGACCTGAGTCCCACCACCCTGTGCCCCTTCCTGAGGCCGTAGCACAGGCAAGGCAGGGCCTGGAGCCGGGGCAGGGCCCGTGTCCACAGACCTGGTACTGCATGACCTGCTTCCCGACCTCCGCGTCCAGGTCCGCAGGCAGCACGCCGTTCTCGCTGATCCCGTTGGGCACTGCCATCTTCTTCCCTCTGAGTTCCTTCACGACCCTGACCTTCAGCCGGCTCCGAAGAACGATGGCCGCGTTCCCTGGGGGCCAGCAGGGTCACGGCCAGGGAGGTTGGTGGGGAATGGGCAGTGGCAGCCCGCAGGAGGCAAAGACACCCCTGCCCGACCGGAGACCACCCTTCTTCTCCCAAACTGAGGGCAGCACCCAAGCCTTCTGTAAATGCCAATCCCCGGCTGCCAACCAGCACACACGGCCGCTTCAGCCAGTGACCCCCTCCAACTTCTCAGTGTGAGGAAGACAGTACTGGGACTGTTTGAAAATCTTAAGTCTCTGAATCTTCCAACACTTAAATATTGCTCTACACATCATTAAAATCCCAAGACCAGGTGAGCTGACAATCCCATGTTTGAGCTCCTTGTGAGTTCCAGAACATTCTGACTTACCCTGTATCACCTGAGCAACTTGGGACTGAAAGTTCTCAAAGTTGAAGGGGGTCAGGAAGCCCAGGGAGCCCAGGTGGAAGGCCATGACCGGAGGCACGCTGCCCTGTGAGCCGATGAGGCAGGCCAGTCAGCTGGCCAATCCACTCAAGAGCCACCCCACTTGTCCCCGGCACCGACGGCCCCGCCCCCCCGCCTGACCGTTCCCGGGAATGGACAGGCACAGGCGTGCACGGCCAGTGGCGGGGTGTGGAAGGCGGCCAGCAGGCTGGTTCCAAGCACAGGAGGGGGTGAGCCAGCACACAGGGAGGCCGGAGGAGCTGACGCAGAGCTGATGAGAAGCCAGTGCAAGCGGACCGACCAGCTGGCCGTGGAGGACAGAGAGAGCTGGTCAGGCAAGGACACAAGCCACCAAGCCAGAGCCTCCCCCTGCAGAGTGAAGACGGACTCTGGGCAACCCCAGTGGGCTTCCAGGCAGACTCCCATCCTCCGGCGCCTCCACAGGCCTCCCGGGTACCCTGGAGGGTCAGCCTGGGGCCACCGCCATCATCCTGCCGTGGGCCCCGTCCCCTAGGCCACGAGGTGCTGCTTCTTCTCGTGGGTGCCACGTGTCTGTGGGCCGGCAGCAGCCCCCCCAGGCCCGTTTCTCCACCATCGCCCCCGTCTTCCCAGCCAGTCCTGCTGCCCGGCCCGGGCTCCACTGTGAGCAGCGCTCCCGGTGAGGACGGAGGCCCAGGCAGGGGGATGAGTCACTTGGCATTATTTGCTGACCTGCTTTACAGCCAAACAACCAAACTAAAAGTTCCGTGTCAGAGTAAGAAGAGCGTAGAACCCGGCACCCCCGAGGCATCAAGTCACGAGGTACAAGAAGGGGCGGAAAGCCTCCCTGGGAAACCACCTCCTCACGCAGGGCCGAGGCTGGAACCCCGCACGCCGCACCTGGAACAGCGAGGACGCGTAGAGTAGGGTCCCATCCCCTCCCAGGCAGATGATGAAATCGATCTGATTGGAAATATCATCGTAATCTAGAAAACACAACCGACACAGGACAAGCGGTCTCGGTGGCCCGTGACGCCACAGGGCGCTGTGCCCACGGTGAGGCAGGAGCGCGAGAAGCTTCTGCCAGGTCTGGGGCAGGGGTGCGAACACCTTCGGAAGTGGCAGAGCCGAAGGCCAACGCACCTTCTCTGAAGGTGCAGAACTTCTTCTTGACCGGTCCGAAGTTGTCGTCGGTCACTATGGCGGGGTCCTCCAGCACTTTCTTCTCCACATACACGATCATGTTGTTCTCCTGAAAGGGGGACAACGGCACGTCAGCCCCACCACCAAGACCCGGTTTGGATCAGGCTGGTCTTCCGGGAAGCCTCCTCTTGAGCCTCTGGACTTTACAACGAGGAGGAAATGCATTCCTCAGGCCCGGAGGGCAGACTGCTTTCAACCTGCTCATGCAGGTCCTTCTGGAGGCCTGTGACCCTCCGCTACTGAAGTCACCTGCTTGAATGGGGCGGCTGCTGCTTTTTTTTTTTTTAATTTTACTTATTTATGTGACAGAGACACACAGCGAGAGGGAACATAAGCAAGGGGAGTGGGAGAGGGAGAAGCAGGCTTCCCGCTGAGCAGGGAGCCCGATGCGGGGGCTTGATCCCAGGACCCTGGGGTCATGGAATCATGATCCCAGATGCCCCTGAAATGGGCTTCCTGACTTGGTCAGCTCTGGGATCCCAAAGCCAGAACCTGGCTAGGCGGCCAGCTCCATGCCCACCCCTGCCCCGTGGCCCAGGAGAACACAGAGCCCGCCGAGCTCCAGGGCAGTCTGGCTGGCGCAGATGCGGTGGTGGTGCCGGGGGCGGGGAGTCTGGGTTGCCGCCCCCCAACCAGGCTCACTCGCCTCCATCAGGTACACACACAGCTCCTTGAAGGGCTGCAGCAGACTGGCGTCCCGGATCTTCTTGACGACGAGAACACTCTTCGGGGACTTGTTCCACGTCAGCCGCTGGCTGGCAGGGTCCTGGATGTGCCTGCGAGGGGAGAGGAGTGTCGGCACTGGGAGGACAGACACACCACATCCTCGGAGGCCTTTCTCCCAGGCCTTAGACCGTGTGCGAGTCCCACGAAAAACCTCCAAAACCCATGACCCAAACCACCAACACAGAGGCGTGGTGTCTATGTTCTCCGTTAGTGAGCATCACTCACCCTTGCCAAGCATTTCCGCACGGGGAGGGGCCGCTCACCACACCCTCTGTGAGCTTCATTGTCTGCCCAGGTCGCGTGCTGGCTCACAAGTGCAGTACAGCGGCTTCGGTCACAGCGGTTCAGCCCCACTTTGCTAACAACGGAAGTGCAGGGCACACCAGTCCCCCAAAACTCTCCCAACCGAGCATCTGCGCTATAAACGTAATTTCTGCAAACTCAAAACTGAAAGCGAAACAATCCTAACGTTGACTTCTGAAAGGCGCTACGGCAGGAAAACTCCCTAAATTAAAAACCAAGCGCGTCTTACTGAGTCTTCTTACCGTTTACACGACCCTCTTGGCCAATCACCTATTTGAAACAGAAAGTCCTGAGATCACCTTTAACAGAAAAGAGGCCGGACGCCAGGCGCAGTGCACGTCACTGAGCTCGCTGGCCGCGCTTGGCTGTTCAGGGCCGGGTGCGGGACACGTCCCAGCCGCGCGGGAGTCTGAGCCGGCTGCGAACCGGCTTGGCCCGGGGCTGAGCTGGGCTGCGGAACCGGCTTGGCCCGGGGGAGGAGCTACCCGGGCTTCGGCCGTGGAGGGTGTGCGCCCCCAACGTCATCCCTGTGCTTGGCCGTGGGCCTCAGGAGCAGTGTGGGCGGAGCAGGACCTTTGCCTGGGTCGAAGCCCCTTTGTGCTGACCCCGGCGTGCAGGGCCCGTGGCCCCGCTGGCCCTGAGACTGTGCCCAGGCAAAACCACCACAGTGTGTCCTGCACAGGCCTGGGTGTCAACTGTGATCAGCCTCCCGCTGGGTCACGACAGGGCGGGGATGTGACCCTTCCCCGGCATCCAGGCTGTGGATGCCAGCCGGGAGAGGGAGGACGCCTGGGAGCTAACAGCTGACCGACGGGAACCACTGCCAAAGGCAACGACACGCCGGCAACTCCACATGTTTCAGCATGAAAGAAAACACACACGTGTTCCCGGCGAAATTTCAGACAGAAATTAGGACGTAAAGTCCTCTGTGATCTCGATCCTATCTTACTTCCGAGCATTAGAGAAGTTAGGGCACTCAGCCTCAGCCAGGTGCAGCGCTGGAGGGGCAGGTCCAAGGTGGAGAAGAGGAGCCCCGTCACCCAGAGACAGCGGCAGCCCCGACAGAAGGGTCGGGCACCGGGGCCGGAAAGGGCAGACGAGGCTGTTCCTTCCTCAGCTCCAACCTGTGGCCCCAGGGACCCTCCGGGGCATCTGCCGTTCTGCTTGGAGCACCCGCCGCAACCAGCCCGTCTAACCACCTGAGGCTCACGAGGCCGCCGCCCCCGCCCCCCACACAGCGACCGTGGCGCGGCTGGAAGTACAGGATGGCTAATCAAGGCTGGACAGTGAGGCCACCTGTGGTGGCACTTAGGCCGAGTAGAGTGACAAGGAGAGAACAGGTCTGCCAGGACCGGGAAGTGCTGGGTGGGCCCTTGGGCAGCTGGTGAAAGGCCAAGGGAGGGCCGGGCTGGGCCAGAGCAAACAGGAAGGCAGGGGGCACGGGGATGGCGCGGCTCGGCACAGCAGCAGGCTGCTGGGGCTCCGGGTCTGGGGGCGCCGGGGGCGGCCAGGTTACCCATGTGGCTGCCGTGCGGGGCGGGCTGCAGGGTACTAGAGGGGCCGCGTCCGGACAGGACCTGCCCAGAGCCGTGCAGGAACCAGCAGCCGTAGACAGCACCTGGATCTGGCAGACACTAAGACTTCATTCCTGCGCCGGTAAGAGGTGGGGCAGCCTGTCACTGGTTCCTGGTCACAGGACCTACCAGTTGACACGGCCCTGCCTGGGGAGCCTGGAGGCGGAGCAGCACTGCACCAGCCGCCTGGAACCGGTTCAGCCCGTGACCCAAGGCCGGGGGTCCCCACGGCTGGGGTTGCCTCCCGGAGCGCAAGGACCCCAGACAAGTCAGTCAAGGAGGCACACCTGAGCCCGCGGCTCTCACCCCTGTGCAAAATGTGGGATCCCCAGAGCTTGCCCCGAAGGAGAGGAGCCTGTGAGGGCCCCTCCAAAGGCCTAGACCGCAGGGGCTGGGGAGCTGGCACAGGTGCCAGGCGCAAGGCTCAGGGTGGGATGGCATTCGGACTGATTAACAGAAAGCACCAACGCCAGTAAGTGACGTCAGCGCGTTTTCCTCAGACACCAAGCACAGCCAGACCACACAGCGGCCTTTATGGAGGTCCCTGCCTTCTGCAGCCGTGTGACTCTTCGCACGCGAGAAGCTGGACAGTCACTGAGTCCAGAGAAATGACCCTGATTGCTTCATTTTTAGTTTCTCATCCAGGCACTGCAGGGCCCCCGAAGACGCCCTGGTGGCCTGGGAGCACTTGTAACAGCCACACCTGCAAGGAGGCACTTCTCTCAAAAGTAAACACAGAAACCCCAAATAGCCGACTGACGTCTGTTTTAAGAATAATGAAAGGAGGGGAGCCCGGGGGGCTCAGTGGGTGAAGCCCCTGCCTTCGGCTCAGGTCATGATCTCAGGGTCCTGGGATCGAGCCCGCATCAGGGGGCTCTGCTCAGCGGGGAGCCTGCTTCCTCCTCTCCTGCTCCCACCACCTCGTGCTCTCCCTCTCTCAAAAAAAAAATCAAATCAAATCAAACCAGCGGAGAAGCATGTCTGACCCTACTCCTGTGTGAAATACATTGTTTCCTCCTACGCTTCTCACTGTCAAAACGAAACAGTAACTCCGAAGACGGTAGCTAAAGCCCGTCCAGCTGCAGGACCGGCCCGACCCCCACCCGCCGGCGGGAAGGCAGAGAGGCCCGTGCTGGCTGGAGCCGGCGGATGCCCTGTGGCTTCCCTGACTAGAAAAGTGCACTTCTCATCCGGAGTCAGAACCTTCCCGGGTGCCGTGACCCCACAACAGCACGGACCCCAAGGAGCCCCCGCCCCCGCACTCACATGATGGTCTGGGGGTTCTGCAGCACACAGGCCTTTGGTCCAAACGTGGTCACCGGGCACGGCCCATGCAGAGAGCGAGTCCTCCTGTGGGGAGGGGACACAGCCAGTGAGCAGACCTAATGGACTGTTACACCCTAGAAAGGCTTTTAATCATAATGACTTTACGCCCATCACCTGCCCAGCACCCAGTGGCCGCCCCAGGAGATCCCGCCCTGGAGCGCCAAGTGCCGTTTGTGTAGCATTTGTGTAGCATAACAGGAGAGCGGCTCAGAGCAAGGCCCCCAAACCAGGGCAGGTGCCCAGGCCCCACCCCGGAAGACTCCCTCGGGGGAGAGGCCTGGAACTCGGAATCCGAGCAGTCCCTCTGACCAAGTCTGTCTGGTGACCCGTCCTCCGGCCTATACTTGGGAATCAAAACCTGAGAGACCAACCCTTAGTGACCTAGATGCAAATTCTAACAAAAGTGCTCACGCTGAGTTGCTCGGTCACTAAAAGCGATACTACCTGAAAGGCCCGACTTCTCCAATAACTGAAATGTGACTCAGCCATAATCCAATGACCAAACGAAGCGGCTGTGGCCAGCTCACGTCACGGGGACACCACCACCTGGCTGGCCTGTCCCCCTCCCTGCTCGAGAGGGCTCAACGCCCACCCTGGCACAGGCTGAAGGGAGCGACAGGGACATCCCCGCAGCGACAGGGTAATGGAACGTGTTCAACCCCAATGGCCTCGCCGTCCCCTTCTGCACCCAAAGATGGCTGAAGGGTGCAGACTTCATCTTCAACTGTCTCGTAGGGTCACCGCGTGGGGCCCGCTGCTGTGCCTTCAGGGGCCACCCACACGCCTCGGACACCCGAAGTCGGGGCGGGCGCTGGCCGAGAGGGGAAGGAAGGAACCCCGTCCCCAGCGGATGCCCCTGGGCAGCCGCACCAGCCGGGCACCGGCGCCACTCTGGGACACGCGCCCTGTCAGTCCGCGCGACTGCACAGATGAGGGTGGCGGGGGGGAGGGCGAGGGGGCGCGCTTCGTACCTGAACTCTTTGGTGCTCGCCAGGGCGGGCGAGGCAGACAGGCTGCGGGACTTGGCCCGGCCCCGGATGGGGTGGCTGGGGCCCCAGTCCTCGTCCCCATGGCACGCGGAGCAGCGGTATGAGGCCGGGTCTGCGCTCAACGCCTTACTCATGTTGACTTTCTCGTGTTCTGTGTCCATAGCCGGTAAACAAGGACTCCGATCAGAAAAACACTGACGCCTTAATTTAGTAAAACAAATAAAGTCAGTAAACATGCAGGCAGAAAACACTATGTACACATAGATGCACCTGTTCCACCAGGAGACAAGAACGGCTGAAGTCCCATCTGCCGAAGGACTTGAGAACAGTCTCTTTCTATCCCAAAGATGGTTAAGAGCTCAGGAACCTACCTGTGTTTCCAGTGAGTTCCCAAGACCTAAGGGTTGCAGGGTAAGAAAGAGCTAGCGGGCAGCTGTGGTACTTCTCGCACAGACAAGGCCCAGCGCCGGCGAGAGGAGCAGTCACCAGCGGGGACAGCGCACACCACTGCGGGACAAAGCCCCGCCGGGCTGTGCAGCGTTAAAGGCCCCTCGGGGCCGCAGAGCTCAACGGTTCTCTCAGTAAGACATTCAAGCGGATACACACGGGACTCCAGGCCCTGGGAACGAGCCGATTAAACATCTGCCAAAACTGACCTCTTTTAGCCTCAAAGAAAACATCAATTTCCAAACACCAGTAAGGCAGAGAACCTTACCATCCAACCACAGTACAATAAAATCAGGAAAAAACCAAAAAGTAGAAACAATCCTGCAACCGCCCGGAACCGCCTCAACTTTGTCCCGCACTCCTTGGGGCTCAAACCAACACTGCGACGCATCAAAACCACCAGAACAGGATGAGCGCAAACCCAAGTCTATGCCGCCCCGCTCAGGTGTGCTGGAGTTTTCAAGAATGAAGAGTAATGAGCCGAGATTCTTACAAAGATGGAAAAGGAATAAAATAAGTGTAAGAAAGGCAGAGGCGGCGACAAAGAGAGGCGGAACTCAGTACACTGAACAATGGAAGAAGAAGGGCAGGGTTTGACGAAACCCAGGGTAGATCAAGGGACCAAACGGGGAATTCTCCAAGGACAGGAAGGGCCACCACAGGGTCACGGTGAGCATCCTGCAGCCATGGAGCCACCCGGACCTGCCCAAGGGGGAGAGCAGGCGGCGCAGGCTTTTCACGGGCGTGAGAAGGTGGCACCCGGGGACCAGCAGGGTAACCAGCCACACAGCCCCCCCTGCAGGGACAAGCAAAGCAAACGAGGGCCACCAGCACACTGGAGCGCACAGTAAAACCCCCTGTGCTCAAGCAGGGGCTGAGGACGTGTCAGAGGACGACGGCCCCGCAGGAGGTGAACGCGGAGCTGGGGCGGGGAGGGGGGGAGGAGAAGGGACCCTCAGAGACCACAGACAAGCCCGGGCCTCTGCGGCAGGAGAAAGGCGGTGGCGCCCTTGCACCCCTACCCTGGCCGCACCTTACAGCTAGCGGACGGGCTTCAGGAAATCGTTCCCACACTCAGCCCAGACTGAAGGCATCAGTAGTTTTAGGAGCTCCCAGCTGGGGGCGACTGCAGGGCTCAGAGGGTGAAGCCATCGCCTTCGGCTCAGGTCATGATGCACAGGGTCCTCGGATCGAGCCCCACGTTGGAGCCCCACGTTCCCCAGCGAGATGTCCAGCTGCTTGCTCAGCGGGAAGTCTGCCTCTCCCTCTCCCCGCTTGTGTTCTGTCTCACTCGCTCTCAAATAAATAAAATCTTTAAACAAACAAAAAAAGCTTCCCAGGTGATTCTAAATTTTAGCTAGAGCGGACAACACGGCCCTAGTGGGTCAGGACCCTCACACCTCGAGGAACACGGACGTTTCAACCAAGCACGAAAAAATCATTACTAAAACCCCAAACCTACAAGAACATGTCTGGGGCGCCTGGGTGGCTCAGTAGGTTAAAGCCTCTGCCTTCAGCTCAGGTCATGATCTCAGGGTCCTGGGATCGAGCCCCGCATTGGACTCTCTGCTCAGCGGGGAGCCTGCTTCCTCCTCTCTCTCTGCCTGCTTCTCTGCCTACTTGTGATCTCTCTCTCTCTCTCTGTCAAATAAATAAATAAAATCTTAAAAAAAAAAAAAAAGACAAACTGATTCTAGAACTCACATGGAAATGTGGACGCCCTCGGCCTAGGGTAGCTTAAAAAAACCGAAGAAGAACAAAGGAAGACTAACATTTCCTGACTTCACGATCTACAGTCAAGCTACCGTGCCCAGACAGCGCGGTGCCAACACACACACGCAGACCAAGGAAACAGAACAAAGTCCAAAGTGACGCCCTCACACAGGTACAACCAACAGATTTTCTTTTTAAATTAAATTAATTTGTAATTAAATGATGCCTACACCCCATGTGGGGTTCAAATCCACAAGCCTGAGATCGGGAGTCACATGCTTTTCCAACCGAGCCGGCCAGGCGCCCCTCGATCAGTGGATCTTCAGCAGACGCGCCAAGGGGAGTCGACGGACAGAGCACCATCTTTTCCTCAAGCAATGCTACAAAAACTTGATAGCCGCGTCTAAAAGAATGAAGTCAAACTCTTCACCCCACCCACAGGCATTACACACGACATTTTCTACAAATTGAGGGTCTGTGGCTGTCCTGCGCCAACGCACCGACCAGCGCCATTTTCCCACCAGCATCGCTCATTCACTTTGTGTCTCTGTGTCACACTGCGGTAATTCTTGCAATATTTCCAAGCTTTTCCCTATTACATGTGTTACGGTGGTCTGTGATCAGTGGTAACTGTTCTGGGGCACCACTCCCTTGCGCCCATTTAAGACAGCAAACTCAGGGTAAGTGTTGCGTGTGTTTTGACTACTGCACAGACCACTGGTCCGTCCCTTCCCCTTCCTCAGGCCTCCCTATTCCCTCAGACAGAACACTACTGAAACCGGGCCGGTCGACACCCTTACAACGGCCTCTAAGTGCTCAAGTGGAGGAGAGTGGCCCACCTCTCACATCACCGACCTTTTTCTCAAAAGTAGGCTCTATGCCCAACTTGGGGCCTGAACTCATGACCGTGAGATCGAGAGTCGCACAGTTTATTGACCGAACCAGCCGGCCAGGCCCCCTGCACGTCTCTCACTTTAAATCAAGGCTAGACATGACGCAGGGCCGTGAGGAAGGCTGAAAACCGAGATGGGCCAAAAGCTAGCCTCGTGCCCCAGTGGGCCGAGCTGTGAGTTCAAAGGAGAAACTCCTGAAGGGTCACTCCAGTGAACACACAAAGGCCAGAAAGGAAACAGCCTTATTGCTGATCGAACCAGCCACCGTCTATCGCCTCTCGGCCTTTTGGCTAAGATCAAGTGAAACCAGCCACAGTCGAATGCAAAGGAAAGCCCTGACTCTCCTCGACTCTGTAAAGGCTGAGAGAGGGGGGAAGCTGCAGGAGGGGAGCGGGAAGCCAGCAGATGTGGTTTGGACAGACGGAAGCCGTCTGTCCCGCGAAGGCACACGCAGAGAAGCACCTGCCGATGCACAAGCAGTATCAAGTTCTCCAGAAGGCCCAGCGGAGATCACCAGGGAAGGTGGCTCGCTTAACAGATTTTCAACGGAGACAAAGGCGCCTGACTGTGGGAGAAGATGCCACCTAGGGCTGTCTTAGCCAGAGAGCAGAAGTCATTGCCTGACTTCAAAGCTTCAAAGGACAAGCTGACTCTCGTCAGGGCTAACGTAGCTGGTGACTTTAGGTTGAAGCCGATGCTCACTGACCACTGAGAAAATCCAGGTATCCTTAAGAATTATGCTAAGAAAGGCGCCTGGGGGGCTCAGTGGGTTAAAGCCTCTGCCTTCAGCTCAGGTCATGGTCTCAGGGTCCTGGGATCGAGCCCCGCATCGGGCTCTCTGCTCAGTGGGGAGCCTGCTTCCCCCTCTCTCTCTGCCTGACTCTCTGCCTACTTGTGATCTGTCAAATAAATAAAATCAAATCTTAAAAAAAAAAAAGAATTAGGCTAAGAGTACCAGCCTGAACTCTAGAAATGGAGCAACAAAGCCAGGATGTCTGCTTACAACGTGGTTGACTAAATTTTTAAACAATGATTATTAATTTGAGGGAGCGAGCAAGCAAGCGTGCGTGCTAGAGTGTGTGGGGTGGGGCAGAAGAGAGGAGAGAGAATCTCAGGCAGACTGAGCAGGGAGCCCAATGCAGGACTCCATCCCATGACCCTGAGATCAGGACCTGAGCTGAAACCAAGAGCTGGACGCTTAACCGATGGAGACACCCAGGCGCCCTGGGTGATGGAGTATTTTAAGCCCATGGCTGACTGTTCAGAAAAAATTCTTCAGGGGCGCCTGGGTGGCTCATTCATTTAAGTGTCTGCCTTCGGCTCAGGTCATGATCCCAGCGTCCTGGGATCGAGCCCCGCGTCGGCAGGAAGCCTGCTTCTCCCTCTCCCACTCCCCCTGCTTGTGTTCCCTCTCCCACTGTCTTCTCTGTCAAATAAATAAATAAAATCTTAAAAAAAAAACTAAAAAAAAAAAAAGATTCTTTCAAAATATTACTACTCATTGACAGTGTACCTACTCCCTCAGGAGCTCTGGTGGAGAAGTGCAAGAGACAAACGTCGTCTCCACGCAGCCAACACAACGTCCATCGTGCAGCCCGCGGGTCAAGGAGTGACCTCAACTCCCAAGTTACTATTTAAGAAACGCACTTCAGTAGGCGACAGCTGTCCTAGCTACGAATCCCTCTGATGCACGTGGGCAAAGTCAATGGAAAGCCTGGGAAGGATTCACCATCTAGATGCCACGAAGAACATTCATGATTCACGGGAAGAGGACAAAACGCCAACAAGCACAGGAGTCTGGAAGAAGCAGATTCCCTCCCTCGCGGACGGCGCTGAGCGGTCAGGACTTCGGGGGAGGAAGTCCCGGCAGACGGCGGCCGCGGGAGAGCTAGAGTGGGACGTGGAGCCTGAGCCGCGGCGGAACGGCGGCAGGCCCGTGGTGACCTGACCGGCGAGGGGCTGCTCCCACGGACCGCAGAGAAAGCGGCATCTTGAGGGGGAGTCGACGGTGCGGACGCCGCGAAGGCTGTCGGAGCAACAGCGGCCGACGGAGCTCATCACGTGCGCGGAGCGGATAAAGCAGCGGCAGGGGAGAGAGGACGACTCCAGGGCGGAAGACGTCGTCCTGCGGGTACAATGCGACCAAACTGCATCGCCTGCCGCACAGACATCGTTTGTGAAAGAGTTAATGGGGCGAAGTTCATTAGTGTCTTATTTTAGGAAATGACCGCAGCCACCGCAGCCTCCAGCAACCACTACCTGATCAGTCGGCAGCCCTCCCTGCTGCTCACACGAGGCTGGCACTTTTTAGCACTAAAGTTTGTTTGTTTGTTTGTTTATTAATGTGGTCCCCTGCTGGGCTCACGACCTGAGCTGACAGCAACAGCTGGACACTTGGGGGTACCTGGTGGTCCCGCTAGTTAAGCATCCCGCTCTTGGTTTTGGCTCGGGTCATCTCATGGTTGTGAGGCTGAGCCCTGCCTCGGGTTCCACGCTCAGCAGGATGTCTGCTAAGTCTCCCTGGCCCTCACCCCTCGCTCCAAAATAAATGATATTTAGGGGCACCTGGGGGGCTCAGTGGGTGAAGCATCTGCCTTCGGCTCAGGTCATGATCCCAGGGTCCAGGGATGGAGCCCCGCACTGGGCTCTCTGCTCAGCGGGGAGCCTGCTTCTCCCCCTCCCACTGCCCCTCCTCCCCGTTCATGCGCTCTCTCTTGCTGACAAATAAATAGAATCTTTAAAAACTATAAAATAAAAAAATCTCTAAGCAAACAACGAAAACACATGAAAGAGTAACGTAAGGGAGCAGTGATCACCGTAAAGACAAGGAATGAGTGTGAGGGGTAAGGACGGTGTGTGTGTGTGTGCACACGCAGGGGTTTTTCCTGAGGAAATGACACCTGAGTAAAGATGAATGGAGGCTTGTTTCCAGCTCTGGGGTATCACAAGTAGGGTCACATACATGTCTTTGTGTGGACACAAGATTTTATCTCTCTTGGCTACACGCAGGATGGGAACAGCGGAGCCAGCGCAGACAAGATTTTTGTTCCCAGCAGGGCTGTGGGAGGCCTCCGGTTCCTCCCTGGCCTCATCAACGCTTGCTGTTGTCAGTTTTCTTACGTGTTTAGCTGTTCCAGTTTGCTGTTAAGTGGGATCTTTTTTTTTTTTAAGACTATTTATTTATTTGACAGACAGAGATCACAAGCAGGCAGAGAGGCAGGCAGAGAGAGAGAGGGAAGCAGGCTCCCCGCTGAGCAGAGAGCCCGATGTGGGGCTCGATCCCAGGACCCTGGAATCATGACCTGAGCCGAAGGCAGAGGCTTTAACCCATTGAGCCACTCAGGCGCCCCGCAATCAAGTATTTTTAAATTAAGATATGTACATTGTTTTAGACACTGGATACTTCAGAGACTACAGTATAGTCTGAGCATAAGTTTTATACGCACTGGGAAGCCAAAAAAATTCATTTGACTTGCTTTATTGCAATATTTGCTTTCCTGTGGTCTGGAGCCAAGCCTGCAATATCCCTGATGAAAGCCTGTGCAAAGATTAGGGCAAAGCGGGTTAGACACACAAGTGGGTTTTCTGGAAAACGCACTGGAGAACATCTTAGTGGCCGTGGGTTTGGCAAAAAAGTTTCCTAAATAGGACATAAAGATCACAGAGTATTAAAGAGAAAAATGGGGGCGCCTGGGTGGCTCAGTCAGTTAAGCATCTACCTTTGGCTCAGGTTGGGATCCAGCCGTGCATTGGTCTCTGTGCTCAGCAGGGAGCCTGCTTCTCCCTCTCCCTCTACCTGCCTCTCTTTCCCCTGCTTATGCGCTCTCGGCTCTGTCAACTAAATAAATAAAATCTTTAAAAAAGTATTTATGTATTAGAGTGCACGTGAGAGAGAGGGAGAGCACTGAAGGAGAAGGAGAGAGAGAAGAAGACTCCCTGCTGAGCTGAGAGCCCAATGCGGAGCTCTGTCCCAGGACCCCGGGATCACGACCCAAGCTGAAGACAGATGCTTAGCTGACTGAGCCACCAATGTGCCCCATAAATAAAATCTTAAAAAAAAGAAAAAAAATTTTTTTTTTTTAAAGATTATTTACTTATTTATTTGACACAGAGAGAGATCACAAGTAGGTAGAGAGGCAGGCAGAGAGAGAGGAGGAAGCAGGCTCCCTGCGGAGCAGAGAGCCCGATGCGGGGCTCGATCCCAGGACCCTGAGATCATGACCTGAGCCGAAGGCAGCGGCTTAATCCACTGAGCCACCCAGGCGCCCCAAGAAAAAAAATTTTTGACGAATTCATTATAATTTATTTTTTTTAAAGATTTTATTTATTTATTTGACAGAGAGAAGATCACAAGTAGGCAGAGAGGCAGGCAGAGAGAGAGGAGGAAGCAGGCCCCCCCGCGGAGCAGAGAGCCCGATGCGGGGCTCGATCCCAGGACCCTGAGATCATGACCCCAGCCGAAGGCAGCGGCTTAACCCACTGAGCCACCCAGGCGCCCCAAGAAAAAAAATTTTTGACGAATTCATTACAATTTAAATCTTTTACCCTTCGTAAAACAAGTATTAAGAAAATGAAAATATAAGCTACAGACAAAAAGTATTTGCTAAACATACGTGTTACAAAACGTAATGTTACGAAGGACTTATATCCAGAATGCATAAAGAGTTCTGAAATCTTAGTAAGAAAACAACCAATCAGAAATGGGCAAAAGATCCCCACTTCGGGCAGATTCCCCAACGAAGATATATCGACCACAGAGAAGCGCATGAAAAGATCCCAACAGCATCGGTCGTCAGGGAAACACAAATGTGAACCACAATAGGAGAGACCACTTGAGGGGCAACTCGGTGGCTCAGTGGGTTAAGCCTCTGCCTTCGGCTCAGGTCATGATCTCAGGGTCCTGGGATCGAGCCCCGCATCGGGCTCCCTGCTCAGCGGGGAGCCTGCTTCTCCCTCTCTCTCTGCCTGCCTTCCTGCCTATTTGTGATCTCTCTCTGTTAAGTGAATAAATAAAATCTTAAAAAAAAAAAAAAAAGGCTTGCACCCTCCACTGACTGGGCTGGCTGGATGCCCCTCATGTGTGGCGTCTCCTTCCCCTTCTGAGAATGGAAGCTCCAGAAATTCTGGGTTACTGAGGCTCTCCCCGCCTGCAAGGAGCCTCACCGAATTCACACGGTTATTACCAGCCAAGACAAGGAGAGGACAAGCAGGCAGCTGTATGTTTAAGGTCAGAGCTCTGGGGACAGGCTGGTCTGGGCACAGAGATCCGGGCTCTATCAGCACGTGGTGAGTGCTTACAGCCTGGAACTAGCTGGACTAGAACTAGAACAAAATGGACTCCCTAGGGGGGTGGGCAGGAGACCCAAGGACTGAATCTGGGGCAGGCCCCCATGTAGGAGCCACATGGAAGGGTCAGGAGAGAAGTCTGGGAGGAAACCGGCAGCGCGAGGTGGAGAACGCAAGAGCAGCGAGCATTTCGGGAGGCACAACGGGGGCAGTACCCAGTGCCAGGAGGGGAGGACAGAAAGGCCGTGCGGGGCCCAAAAAAGTGCCAGGACAAACTGGCAAGAGATTCAAGATGGCAGAGTTTTGTTCAATACATTGTTTGTTCAAAACAATGGTGTGCGTGTTTCCCTCCTTCCTGCGCTAAGAATTGCGCAAAGGCTGCGGAGTCAGTAACTTAACGGAGCATCTTCTCTGCGCCCAGCACTGCCCCAAGGGCTTCTCTTTCATAATTTACTTAGTCCCCACAAGGACCAGGGGCACTTGGGAGGCTCAGCCAGTTAAGCGGCTGCCTTCGCCTCAGGTCATGACCCCAGGGTCCTGGGATCGGGTCCCAGATCGGGCTCCCTGCTGAGGAGGGAATCTGCTTCTCCCTCTGCCTCTGCTCTCCCTGCTTGCGTGCACATGCTCTCCCTCTCTGTCTCATTCTCTCTCTGACAAATAAATAGCTTTTGAAAAATAAATATATGTTTAAACAAAATAATAGCGTCATAATGCTGAATGGTTACAGACGGTGACCGCACTGATGTCGGTGAACACCGAGGGACCTATAGGAACCGCTGAGTCGACGCTGTACGCCCGCTATGATGCGAGGAAAACCCTCTAAGGGTCTGATGTACAAGAGAAAGCATCTTAGAGTTACGGCGACAGGACTGTACGTCAACTTCGCTCAAACCCGAAGTCTGATTTACGGCCCCCACACCTGCCGAAGGAGCAGCCTAGGGAAAACCAGCTGTCCTCGAGCTGACCGGCAGCATTCCCGCTCCCCGCCTTCCTTCCCCACAAACTTGTGACTCCTGCCTACGGGCTCGTCTATCATCTTTTGAGCTTTTAAAGATGTAAAAAGCATATTATGCTGCAAAAATCATTCATCTCCTGGAGCACCTTCTTCCCTGTGAAGATGCGTTTCCAGGGCAACCATCCTAACTTGAGCTCAAATAAAACTTTTTTACTTCTAGAGATTCTTTTTTTTTTTAAGATTTATTTATTTGAGAAAGAGAGCATGCACGTGCGGGAGTGCAGGGCGGGAGGGTCAGAGGGAGAATCTCAAACAGACGCCCCGGTGAGGGCAGAGCCTGACCTGGAACTTGACCTCACAGCCCTGAGTTCGTGACCTTAGGCGAAATCAAGAGTCACTGACTGGGCCATCCAGGCGCTTCTACTTTGACTCGAAAAGGTTTGTTCACTTTGTGTTGACAACTCCACATGAATTAAAACAAGCAAACACACTACCATTCTTTGCCAACAGAAGCTCAGCAAAGTAGGGGCAGCTTTAGCTCTGCGCCGGGGCTGAGAGGCCTCGCGGCAGCCTCACCTGCCGCCCTGAGAGGTGAGGCCAACCACATCCTCTCCGGACCCGCAGCTCCAGCCAAGGCCACTGAAGCGCCTCGCTGTGCCTGGGACTCAGAGCTACTTACTGCCAAGAAAGGACAAAAGAGGCCCGTCGCTCAAAGGAGCCTGCTAGGTGAGTTGTAACAGTGCAACCTTTAAAAGGAAATAACCAGCACGGTCGGAACCAAAGATGTCTGAGAAAGAAAGGGCAGGCTGACCAGGGACACAGAGGCTAGCTATGACCCGAACACCGTGAACGCGGGGAGGTGCGTGACTGCCACCTCAATGCGGGGAGCGCAGCCAGGGTTGTGCCGTTCTCCGGCAGGCGCACTGCCGTCCGTCTAAGAACCGGAGGAGAAGCAGAAGCAGGGCTGCCTGCAGGAATAGGGACCCTCATCCAAGACCAGGACGGCCGGCGAGCAGCAGAAATACATCCAGGTCCGGTGCCCACCCTGCCAGGTCCCGACTGAGCGCTCACCTCGTGGCACCTGACACGCGCTCAAATGAGACGCACGGGCGTGTCTAGGACACGGAGGCCCAGGGTCACACAGCTAGGACGGGGCAGAGCTGACATCTGGGCCAGTGCTCCTAAGCCCCTGTTCAAGGCCACGGCACACAGATGAGAGCTCCCAACGAGCAGCGCGTGGTGTGTTAAGCCGCATTTCAACCAGGCCCAGATCACCTTCCACCAGCTCCTCGCCGCGCAGGGAGAAGTGCTGAGTACAAACCGGTCTGCGGCAGAGCTCGCAGGCGACGCCGTCTCAGCCTCCAGGCACAGCTTAACAACTGGACTGTGCCGCGCCTGGGACAACGCTCTGTGCCGGACAAGCGTGGTCTGCTCGGGCTCACGCAGTGATGTGTGGCAGTTATTCATCATAAAGCTGGGGAAAGAAAACGGACCTCAAGCTGAACTTCACACTGCCAACAAACATTAACGAAACAGAAATCAAAATGGGTTATGTCAAGTGTAAAACACAACCTGTAAAACCTTTATTAGAAAACGTAGCAGCAGGCTGCCCAGCTGGTTCTGCTGCTGGGGCTGCGGTCTTGGGGGTGTAAGTTCAAGCCCCACACTGGGTGGCGAGGTGAACTGAAAAATAAAATCTCGGGGGCGCCTGGGGGGCTCAGTGGGTTAAGCCGCTGCCTTCGGCTCGGGTCATGGTCTCAGGGTCCTGGGATTGAGCCCCGCGTCAGGCTCTCTGCTCGGCGGGGAGCCTGCTTCCCTCTCTCCCTCTCTGCCTGCCTCTCTGCCTACTTGTGATCTCTCTCTGTCAAATAAATAAAATCTTAAAATAAATAAATAAACCTATCAAAACTACAAAAGGCAAATATATTTAAAAACCTTCTATCACCCATTATCTAGAAGCTGTCAATCTTTACTCACAAAAACTAATGTGATGACAAGGTTGTTCCAGTACGTTAACTGTTTGAAAAGGATGAGACTCGAATTCCATCCAAATTCACGCACATTCCTAACAGCATGAATCTCATTTTAATTTTTTAAGTCTCTTTTTTAGGGGTGCCTGGGTGGCTCAATCAGTTGGGCATCTCACTCTGGGTTTCAGCTCAGGTCATGATCTCACCGTTGTAGATCGAGTCCCCCGTCGGGCTCTGAATTCGGCGCAGAGTCTGCTTCAGAGTCTCTCTCCCTCTCCCTCCCGTTCTCTCTCTTTTTTTTAGTATATGTGCTGCTGAAGCGAGCACTCCCTCCCGTTCTCTAATAAATAAACAAAATCTTAAAAAAAAAGTTTCATTGCACTCAATACGGGGCTCGAACTCATAACCCTGAGGTCAAGAGCAGTGCACCGCACCGCACGGAAGGAGCTAGCCAGGTGCCACAGCACTTATCTACTTTTATTTTATTTTTTTAAAGATTTTATTTATTTGTTTGACAGACAGAGATCACAAGTAGGCAGAGGCAGGCAGAGAGAGAGGAGGAAGCAGGCTCCCCGCAGAGCAGAGAGCCCGATGCGGGGCTCGATCCCAGGACCCTGGGATCGTGAGGGGAGCGGAAGGCAGAGGCTTCATCCGCTGAGGCCCCCAGGCGCCCCACAAATCTAATTTTAAAAAACAACCCTAGCACTGGGAAATTTTATTAGGAGAAAAGTGCCGGGCAGCAACGTTTCCCAGAACTCATACACGGTGGGCAGGGACAGGCCGAGATGGCGGTGAGAAACCCAGGACAGGAGTCGGACACACACCCACAGACCCACGGCCGACGGCGACATGCGCCGGGGGCTCTCAGCGTGCACTGGTTAAAAACACCGAGTGAAAAAGGAAAGCGTATCTGGTGACAGAAACAGAAGTGTTGACCCTCACTAGTGGACGCGGGGCGGACCCCCGCCGAAGATCGCCCTCCCCTCCGCCCCTCCTGCCATCGGCGCCGTCAACTGGGCGTCCGCACCGGCAGTGTGTGCGCCAAGGAAGACCTTTCGGACGGTTCTCTGGCACCCGAGCGCGGCGCCGGACCCGCAACCCCAGGAGCGGGGCAGGTGGACACGGGAAGGGGCTGTTACAGACGCGCGGCCGCGCTCTCCGGGCGGGCGAGGAGGCGCGGGGTCCGCCGGCCCCGAGGGAAGCGAGGCGCGCAGACACGCATCCGCGTCCGAGGGGCCCCGGGGCCGCTTCTCCAGCCGCTGCGGCGCAGGACACTGAGGAGCCGGCGGTCGCGCCTCCAGCGGAACAGCGACGGGCCGGGCCGCCGAACCCTGGACGCAAAGGGGCCTCGTGTCCTCCCCAGGGGTGCAGCGCGCCGCGGGGACGCTGCCTCCGCGAAGAGCCCAGCGCGGCGAGGACCCCCTCCGGCGGCACCACCGAGCGCCCGCGGCCGCGGCCCTGCCCAGGCGCCGGCGGCGGGGCCAAAGGTCACTGCGAGGGCGCGGCAGGGCGGCGGGGACGGCCTCGGGGAGCGCGTCCGCGGACGGGCAGCAGCCGCCCTCCTAGGCCCGGGGCGCGTCCCAGGCGAGCGAGCAGGTCCGCGGTGCGGGGAGCAGGGACCTGCCACTCAGAACCGCGGCCCCGGGCATCCGTCCGCTCGCGCCGGGCCCTGCGGCCGCCCCAGCCACCGCGGGCGCCGCGACCCCACCTGCCCCGACGGCCCGACCCGGAGGCGGCCGCGACGGCGGCCGTCGCGCCCCAGGCCCACACCCGGGCGGCGGGCAGGCCCATCCCCCCGCCCCCGGCCCCCGCGCCCCCAGGCCCCCGGGCCGCCGCGCGACCACGGACGGCGGCGACCGCGGGCGGAGGGCCGGGCCGGACGGCCGCGCGCACTCACCGTTCGCGGCCCTGGGCGCCTGCGGGGCCGTCCCCTCTCCGGACCGAGCCCGCGGGCCACGCCGCCCCGCCGCCGCTCACCGCCGCTAGCCGGGCCCCGACGCCGCGGCCGCCCCCCGCCCCATGGCCGCCCCCCGCCCCACGGCCGCAGGGACCGCGGCGCCGGCCCGCCGAGCAGCAATGCAGCCAGTGCGCACGCGCGCCCGCCCACGCAAGCGCCCCGCCCCGCGTGCACGCCCCGCCCCACGCATGCGTCTCGCCTTGCCCCGCGTGCACGCCCCGCCCCCGCGCATGCGCCCCGCCCTCGCACGTGGGTCAGCGAGGACGGACCTGGGGCTGGGAGCGGGCGCCCGGGCGCTGCGGTCTGGGGGTCCGCAGGGCTGCAGGCGGGAGGCCCGCGGTGGGACCTCGGCCGCCCGGACACCGACAGCGGCCGCCGCGAAGAAGAACCTTGGTTCCCACTCATCCCGCCGCGCTGGGAGCACGTCCACTCGCGCCCCTTGCCCCTGCCCCCTTGCCGCCGCCGCTCCCCTCCGCCGCCGCCGTGAGGATGCCGGCACGGACGGGGTGTGAACCTGCTCGGGAGGCACACGTTTTGGGAACACTGGTTGCGGGACAGCCAGCGGGGGCGGGGTGCGCCCCTCCCCCCAGCACCGGGACTACAGGGGCCTGGGATGGCAAAGGTCAGCCTCCAGGGTGACCTGCCGGCACCGTCGTCCCCCGCCCACCTCACCATCACCACCCGAGGACACAGAGGAGAGAGGAAGGACCAAGGACAGTTACCCACTTTGTAGCTTCTGTTGGGGCGCCAGGCCTCCCCCCAGTCCACCCAGGAGTCAGGTGTCCCGACAGTGTGCGGGGCCCCAGGGACACGTCTGCGAATAAGGGGTCACTGTAGAAGAACGGGGTAGTGCAGCGTTCGGTCCTTGGTGCCCTGCCTGGACCCCACGTGCCCACTGCTGTCGCGGGTGCGCACCAGGGCCGCCACCTCGTGTGGAGAGGAGTCCTCTGCAGCCCCTCCCCCTGCCCGCGTACCTGTGGTGCTCAGTCTCCTCTGGTGGAGTCTTCCGGCCCTGCGTGCAGAGACTCCAAACACAGATGGGCACAAAGCGGGACATGTCTCACTACTGTCCGGGGACCACTGGGCAGTGGGGTCACCAAGAGTGAGTAGAAAGGGGGGCAAGGATGTCAGGAATTTGGGGGGATTTCTCAAGTGCTGTAAGTTCCCCATCTGGTTGTTTTGGAAATCAACCACTTCCCGAAAGTGACAGCCAGCCACACCCACAGCGGGGGAGAAGCCTTTTGAGCTGTGTGTTTTGGACATTTCATGAACAGAAAATTAATGCTTGATCCAGCACTTACTATGTTCTAGGGACTGGACTGAGCCTCCGAAGAACCTTCTGGAGCAGGAAGTCTCTAGAGAGGGCACCAGGGCAGGAGAGCCAGTCTGGTAACTAGCCAGAGTCACAGGGCAGGCCCCTTCCTGTGTGCCCGTCTGCAAAGGGAACTCGTGCAGATGGCTGTAGTCATGGAAAGCCTCTGTCCAGCCTAGAGCTCAAGACTTCACACGGGACTGCTTCCCCATTTCAGAGATGAGAACACAGGGGCTGTGGCTTCCTTCCGCTGACCAGATTGTGCAATTTCTCCCAGCAGGCCCTAACCCCACCCAGCCCCCTCAAGGGCTGACCAGCAATAATGGAAGCCAGCGCTGGGAGGGGTTCCTTAGGGCATCCGGAAGGTTCCTAGAAGTTTTGCTTGGGCTGAGTCCAAAGGTGGAATAGGAAAAAGCCAGGCCTGCTGGGGAGAGGGAAGGGCCAGCGGCGGGGACAAAGGCTGGTGTGGGGGTGGGGGATGCCAGGCAGGTTAGTTTGGGCAGAGGTTGGGGGTTCTGCCTCAGAGGCTCTCAGGTAAAGCTTTCCCAGCACTAGTATTTGTTTCTTTGCATTTTTCTGAAACGTGACTTGTGACTCCGGGTTTTTTGAACCCTCGGACCCTAAGCCTAGATGCACCGTGTTTTGAGGCTGGAATGATGGCGGACAGCAGAGTCGGGGGGTTAGGTGGTGGGAGAAGGGAGCCTGGGTCATGGAAGGTACAGCCGGATAGGCTGCCTGCTCAGACCTGGACGCATTCAGGTAGGCTGGGGGGTCCTGGATTTTGAGTGCAGTTTGGTGGTCCTGGCTCTCGGGTGGAGCTGGGTGCTCCCAGCTCACAAGGAAGTTGGCCTCAGCTGTGCCTGGCAAGGGTGGGGGGGAGTGAACAGAGGCTGCCCAGTATTCAAAAGGGGAAGTGGCCAGGAGCCTTGGGTGACAGGGGTGGCAGGGAGGGACCAAGGCTCCCTGTGGAGGACAGGGGTATGTCTTGGGGTATGCAGAGGTCATCTCGTCCATCCCCAGCCTCAGGCCTCTGATGAGTACGAATGGGACAAGTCCAGCCCCTCCCGCATGGCCATTCCTTCCCAGGGGCCAGTGTCTGGAATTGCCAATGTCGCAGTGTCCTGTTTGGAGCAGTTTAGGGGGACGGAGTGGAGCAGACCCTCTTCCGGCCGACCCATGAAGTGCCACGCACACAGTTCAGCAGGGACCACGATCTTCAAGCGGATGGTCGGCTTCTCACCGGGTGCTCGTGAAGGGCCTGCCAGCAGCTGGGAGGAGCCCTGTGGGGCAGAGGCAGTGGGGCGGGTGGGGTCTGGCACCTGCGTATGGGGCTCGAGGAAGCAGGTGCTTTTGTCGTCTGTGGTTTTCACTCGGGGAATCCCGGGCACAGACAGGCCAAGTAACCTGCAGCGAGGACACGAAGGGCACGGTCTGCCCTTGGCTCCAGAAAGGGCGTTGACTGGACTCAAGCAGCAGGCAGTGGTGGGGGTAGACAGTGCTAGGAAGAAGGGAGGCCCTGCCGGGACGGCATACCCCTCCAGGCAGCCCCCAGGGCTGGTGGGGCCAAGTTGAGGGTCAGGGTCTATGGGAGGTGGCAGGAGACCCCAGCATCCATCTGGGGCACAACACTGAGTGGGTGTGGTGGGGACAGGGCCCTAGAAGTCAGAGAGAGGCTCCAGCTGGAGTCTAGCCTCCGAGGGCTCCATGTGGGGCTTGGACAGCGTGCCTGCAACAGGTGTGCCCCCAAGGGCAGGGCCACGACTAGAACAGGAGGGGAGGTGGTCGCAGGGGAGACTGGAGCAGTGGAAGGGAGCAGGGTGGGCAGCCTGGAGGGGGACACGTGGCACAGAGCAAGAGGTCACTTCCCAGGACTGTCCCAACAGCACAGGCCAAGTGCCTAAGGTCCACTCTGTCTGGGCAACCCTGAGTTCTGTGCCTGAAGGTTGAGAACTGGCACAGTCCACCCAGGCAGCGCGGGTGCCCCTTTCTAGACGCCCTACTGATGCCTGTTTCCAGTGCCTGCTTTGGTGAGGAAGTGGGACAGTCATCTCAAAGCCAGCAGAGGCCCACGCAGGGCCATGTCAGCTTCTCTGCCCTGGAGTCAGGGAACAGGGGGCATGCTGGGTGCCAGGCTGGGACACCGGACAGAGGGAACAGGTAGGCATCGAGGGCTACCAGTTTCCATTTTACCCCATGCCCACTTCGTGCCCACTCTAGGGTGTGCCCCTGGGCAGGCTAACCACCTGCTTTTTTTTTTTTTTTTTTTTTTTAAACATTGTACTTACTGGACGGAGTCAGGGAGCGAGAGAGCACGTGACCTGAGCCGGGAACAGCCGCTGTAACTGACTGAGACACCCAGGCACCCCTAACCACCTGCTTTTTTTAAAAAAAATTTTTTTATTTTATTTTTTTAAAGATTTTTATTTATTTGACAGAGAGAGCGATCACAAGTAGGCAGAGAGGCAGGCAGAGAGAGAAGAGGAAGCAGGCTCCCCGCAGAGCAGAGAGCCCGATGCGGGGCTCGATCCCAGGACCCTGAGATCATGACCTGAGCCGAAGGCAGCGGCTTAATCCACTGAGCCACCCAGGCGCCCCATCACCTGCTTTTTGATCCTAGGAGAACCTCCCTCCCAGGAACTCTGGCTGTCAGCCCCGGGGGCACCTCGGATGCTCTCTGGCATTTCGTAAGACAGCTGGCAGCGTCTTCCAGGGAGCTGCGGGGGAGGAGGGTAAAGCCAGGCAAACCCACCGTTCAGGCTGCCAGTCTCCGAGGAGACAGCACCCCAGTCCTCGCAGGAGCGCTCAGGAAGCCCCCGCTGCTCCAGCTTGCTGATAATTGGGAGGACGGAGACTCCGACGGGAGCCTTCCCATGGAGAGCACTCTTCACCTATTGATGAAAAAGTACCAACATTTAACCCGAGAAGTTAGCGCTGCCGGCTACGAAGAGGAAGGAACGGGGCCGCCCAGGTGCGGGGCCTTCGGGAGCGCGGCCCGTTCTGACACGCGGCTCACGCTTTGGCGGCAGATGCTTATTTTCCTTCGGAGCTGCAATTCTTTTTATCCATACCGAGATCAGAAAGTCAGCAGGAGCATCCTCAGACATCTTCCAGAGGGAAGAGAAGAAGCAAGGGGCTCAGGCCCAGAAGACAAGAGACCGGAGGGAGGGCCAGCTGGGGACACTCCATGCACCCTGGGCAGCGGCCTGGGAGGTCGGGAGGGGCGGGGGGCATGGTCTGGGCGGTCGCAGACGCCTCCTTTCATGGACTCTTGGTGGTGAGGATGCAAGACCTGGCAGAGAAATGGGCAGCCATGGGACAGCCCACACGACCGGATCCGGCCGACCCCCCGGAGCAGGGCGGCCGGGACCCCAAACAGCCTGGCAAATAAGCAGCCACACCAAAGTCCCTCATGTCAAACTGCTTTATTACATCTTAAATAACAGTACAGTTTAATATAGTATCTATCTTGCATCCAGCCTCCTTGCAATACACTGACTTTAAAATTAAATACAAACAGTGAGGGGCACAGGGAGCAGAGAGCGCTACAGAGGTGTGGACGGAAAGGAAGGAGGCTCGTGCTCATTCTCTCTGCCGACCCAGGCCCACTGCACATCACAGCACAGTTCTCTACGGGCTGCTGCAGACTCAGGGCAGAGGGAAGCCAGCCCTGCTGCTGGGAAGCGGGCTCGGGTGCAGGGGCCGCTCCCAGCACTGCCGCTGGCCACGGGCCTCCAGCGGGACCGGGGCGGCCTGTGTATTCGAGAACGATGGGCCTCCTTGCAGAATGGTGCAAAAGGCTGGCTCCACGGCCGAGACAGGCCAAGAGGAAGTTACAGAGGAAGGCCAGGGTCTCCAGTCCCTGCCCCCCACCCCCGCCCACGAATCCAACAGTGATCATTTGGAACAGGACTTTTTTTTTTTTTTTTTTTTTTAAGAGAAAGAAAGGAACAGTGACGACCCCGCTGCCCGAGCATGTCGCGCTGCCGGCCGCCCGGCTCCCGACGCTGGTGCAGAGCAGCAGTGAGGGGACAGAGCCGCAGTGGTTACAACTGTAAAGAGGTTATTTCTTAAAAGAAAAAGAACATCTAAGGACTGAGTCCTGTATGCGCTTTTGAGCATTTCTACAGCATGCGATTCTAAGAGTAAACCCACCCAATATGGCAAACAATCAGATTTTTTAAAATTTAACTTAGAAAGTTTGAGATCATTATTTTCAAAACATTGATTTGTACATGGTTTCATACACAAATAATTGACTGACTATCCAAGCACAGGACGGGCGCCTCTCTGGACAACAGAGGTTCCTGACGGCTGGGGGCGGAGCGCAGGGTAGTGTCGGGCTCTCCTTACCAACTTCCCTCCGACTTCACAAGGAAACCCAAGGTGAGATTAAGAACGGAACTGAGAAGGCAGGAGGACAGGTGGGGGGCGGGGGGCAGAAGGTGCCGGATCACGCATTCAAGACCACCCGCAGCGTGTGCTTGGCTCCTCTCCGTACTAGCATCATCCTTTCTAGGCCGTGTTTGTGCGGAACAATTGTGGGACACAGACAGCAACTAAAAGGTGAGGGACTCAGTTGACGTCATTAACAACTTCAGAGAGGCCGCACCACACCCTCTTCCTCTGTGTAACTACCGGCCGCAAAGGAATCTATTTTAAAAAGGAAACATGAATGTTTGCAAAATCCTGTTACGAACACAACCTGAAATTTAGAACCAATTACAAGATAAAATCCTCAACTTGTTTTGCATGAACAGCACAAAACAGGGTCACTGACCTAAAATTCAAATGAACGAGTGAAAAGGTGTGTCTGCCTCGCAATTACACTCAGGTTTACCTTCTGGTTAGCACGTTTATTATAGTATTTCCTTTTAAATTCGTTTGAGACAAAAAAGAAAACAAAGACAATGGTCCCGGGAGGAATGCACAATTTGTTTTAGTTTACAGCACAGAGACTCTTCTCTTCGTGGGAATTGTGCTCTTGGTTTCAGCAATAAGTGAGGGAAAAGGTCTTGCCCTTTTGAAGTTCTGAGGGAGGGCGTCCGCGTCAGTAGGGTGGATTGGAAATGCTATATCACTGTCACGCTTCAAGGTTGGAATGATCTTGCAGTCGCCACGACACCTGCTGTTCTGAAACAGTGTGAAGACCCGTAAAAGGACAACACCTGAAACCAGAGCCACTGCTCCTCCTCCCGCCCCCGCCCGCAGGGCTCGCCGGCTCAGGGGCCGCGGCGCTCACCTCCCCGCAGTCCGGGTCAGCTCCTGGGTCAGCTCCCGGGGTCAGCTCCCGGCGGGAGCCCCGGCAGCCGCGAACGCCCCGTGCTGGGAGGGGCACGCAGGGGGTGCGCGGGGAGGACGCCTGGGCTGTTGCGTTACCTGTCGGTGTTAGTTCCAGATCTTGAGGAAGCTATCCCAGGACCCCGTCGCCACGGCCATCCCGTCGTCAGTCACCCCCAGGCAGCTGACGCGGTTGTCGTGCCCGGCCAAGACACCTGAGAGCAGAGAACAGCCAGTCACCCCGGGACCCAGGGATGCCCCAGCCAGCAGTGACGTGGTGATGCGATGCAGGGCTGGGTGGCGGGACCTCGCGGGACCCCTGGGTCCTGAGGCCCAGCCCCTGCGGCGCCCCCGTGGCCGGAAAGGCTGAGGCCGGAGGAGGAGAAGCCGCGCTCCTCCAGGCCCAGTACAGCTCAGCGCGCCGTCGAGGGGAAGAAGCCCCAGTGGAGCCCCAGTGGAGCGCACCGAGGCGCCGGGCGCCAAGTCGGCTACGAAGAGAAGAGCGACGACAAGGAGCAGAGGCAGTAACAAGGGCACAGAACCGCGGAGAACTCAGGGCCTCTTGCGCCAGCTCCTGAGTGTGCGCATGACGGCGAGAACCTTAAATAAGGGGCGCCCGGGGGGTCCCGTCGCTGGGGTGTCTGACTCCTGATTTCCGCTCCGCTCCCGAGCCCAGGCTCAGGAGACAGAAGCCGCCGTGGCGATCCCCGCCCAGCCTGCCGCCTGCAGGCTTCTCTCTCCCTCTGCCCCTCCCACTAGTGCACTCTCGCCCTCCCTCGAAAATAAGTAAATCTTTCAGCAAAAGCAAATCCAACCATCTCAACCTCAGGGCAGTTGCGACTCAAGGGTGTAAGGCTGTAAGGCTGTGGGCTGTTCCTCCTTATAACCCCTGAAGCCTAGCGCTGGGCACAAGGCTCAGAGGGCTGGTGACAGACGTAGGAAGGGAGGGCCACCGGAATGTCACACGGCGACCCCACGCTGAACCCGCAGTGAGACAGGCCTCCTGCCGGCTGATTTCAGAGAACCCCTGTCCGTTTCCTACAGTCCCTAGTGTCCCAACTGCGTAAACAGCCGCGCCGGACGGAGCAGTGTTCTCTGCCGTGGCACCTGACCGGGGAATGGCTGGGGCAGAGGCAGCGGGAGCGAGGGGTCTGTGAGAGGGAGCAGGCCAGGCCGGAGGGGAGCTCAGCCTGGGCAGGAAAAGATCCATTGGAAACTGGGAGGTCACATAAGAACCCCAGGAGACCCCGAGTCACGCTCTGTTCCTCCCCTGCCAAGATACAGAGTTGAAAGATTCTGAACGTGTCGATTCAACGGAGTTGGCTGACTGTCCATGTTTAATACAGGAAGTTTCTCATCTTTTGTGCAACTTGCATTTTATTATTACTTTTTAAGACTTTATTCTTGGGGCCCCTGGGTGGCTCAGTCGGTTGAGCGTCTGACTGTTGGTTTCGGCTCAGGTCATGGTCTCAGGATGGCGAGACGGAGCTCTGCGTCCACCTCCACATCAGCGGTAAGTCCGCTTCTCCTCTGTCCCCTCCCCCTGTTCGTGCTCTCTCTCAAATAAAAACGTAAGTCTTAAAAGGAAATAATTCATACATACATACACACACACACACACACACACACACACACACACACACACACGTATTTCATTTTTAAGCAATGTCTACACCCTGCGTGGGGCTTGAACTAACAACCCAGAGATCAACAAGAGTCGCACGCATCACCGAATGAGCCAGCCAGACGCCCCGAACAAGCTGAATTTTCATGCACTTGACAACCACTCGCTCGCCTTTGATGTGTGAACTTCAGACTTTATCCTTCGCTGGGCACACCGGGCCAAGCCTGTGCTCCACACTTAGCTGACGCAGTCCCACCGCGTACAAGCAGACGGGACAGAAAGCAAGGCGAGGGCCCTGAAGAGCCGGCACCTCGCGCGGCTGTCCACGTGCACCGCACACGGTAAGCACGGGGGAGCTGCCGGCGCTCCAGAAGCCCGTGCGCCAGGACAGCCTGAGCACGGACGCCCTGGCCTGTCCCCCAGCCGTCCACCGGGCCCTGCCGGAAGGCAGGCAGGCGTACTCAGGCGTGTGTTTCTCAGCAGCACCACCGGCCCAGAGCTAAACGTTCCAGCCTCTGCATCACGTCCATCCTCGAAGGAACTACCCGAGCCCCAGGAGGCCCAGGAGGGCCCAGCGAGCACCTACCTGCCCTGTCGGCCTTGAGCGCGTCCCACACGTTGCAGTTGAAGTCATCGTACCCCGCGAGGAGGAGGCGGCCGCTCTTGGAGAAAGACACCGAGGTGATCCCGCAGATGATGTTGTCGTGGGAGTAAGTCATGAGCTCCTGGTCCGCACGGAGGTCGAACAGCCTGCAGGTGGCGTCATCCGAGCCAGTGGCGAACGCGTTGCCATTTGGAAAGAACTAGAAAGCAAGTGAAGAGCGTGCAAATACACAAAGAGAAGTCCTGGAAACAGGGTCGGCACGGGAATGCAAGGTCAGCCTGGGCACCTGGACGGGAGGACGTGGGTACTGGGACAGACACAGCTGCTGTCTCCCCCAGATTTGACTACTCTTCGCGATTAACTATTTCCCAGGGGATCAGGAAGAGCACGGTCGTCCCTGAGGGCTGCCAACAGCCAGACTAGCCTTGTGCAGAAGGGACCCCGAGCCCCAACTGACCAGATCCCACCCTTCACATCTCACACGAAGCCCCTCACATGAGGGTGAGGTGGCAAAGGGAAGGCTCCTTTGGCTGGCTGGGCCCCAACCTCAGGGAGGGGTCGAGGGGGCAAGGTTCCTACTCAAAACTCAGCTTCTGCCTCCCGCTCCTAAGAGGCTGTGCTGACTGGGCTGACTACTGCCTCGTTTGCCCCCACCTAGAGGGAAGCCAAGGTACGATCGCTGGCTTGCCCTGGGGCTGGGAGCAGGTCCCTGCACGCCACAGGCCCAACCCCAGTGTCTGTGGGCTGAGCAGCGGCACAGAGTTCGCGGGTGTCATGAGGACACAACGCATCCCACCTAAGTTTTCTATAGGGAACTTTCCGTAAAACAGGTTAGCGGTGCATACGAAACGCAGAACCTGCAACCCTGAACACATCTAAGAACGTGCTGTGCTCTGCAGCATGCAGGATGGAATCTAACTTGCTAACGGCTCGCAAAGGCCCCGACCCACGGCTTCGCCGCTACTCACACAGATGGCGTTGATGTCAGACTCGTGGCCGGTGAAGGTTTGCCGGCACATCCCTTCTCGCACGTCCCAGAGCTTGGCTGAAGCGTCACAGGCACCAGAGACAAACAGTCTGGTGTCAGGAGCGAGGGAAAGGCTCATAACATCCCCAGTGTGTCCAGTGAACGTGGTCGTCTGCTGGCCGGTCTCGATGTCCCACAGAGCACTGCAGCGTGGACACACAAGCAGTCACCTCACTCTGTCAGATGACCGGTCACAGACAAACCGTCCCTCAGACCATCTAGGACCACAGCAGACCCTCTGCACTTTTTCTCCCAACAAAATCTAAATTCTGTCATGTGACTGTGTGGAAGGGGAACAAAGCCACAAACGGGATAGTGCTCACGAGCAGCCCCGCGCCTGGTGCCCAGTGGCGTCTGCCGAGCAGCTCCGGACGGGGTGTACGGTGACACGCAGACAGAGCCACGAGGGTGGCACGTGCCATTTTCTGTGCTACAGACTCCAGGAAGCGTCCCCACTGAAAACCGCTCGGTCCATGCCAGCCCGCCAGGGCATCCGGCTCAGACGCAAACCCACTCACACCGTTCACACCTACACTGTGTGGGGTTCCTTGCCCGGGGCCTGAGGGACTACAGGGAGGAAACCAAACGTGCCCAGGACTCTGAAAAACACTTATTCGTAAATAATAAAGCTTTAAAAATTATCTTCTAATAAAGAAATTCTTCCCAAAATTGACAATCTAGATTACACCTCTTCTGTGAACTTTCCAAGTTGATACAAAAAGGACACTTTGAAGACGACAAGCTGGATCTGGGAGTCAGGCCCCAGCTCAGGGCATGCGACATCATGTCTCAAAGACCAGAAAAGCCCCCAGGAGAGTTTCAGTCTAAAACGACTCCTAAAATCCCCGTCTGAACCAAACCAAACGATGTTAACAACCCGGAAGGCGAACCTCCGGCCTCAGCAGACGGCTTACTCTTTTCAACAGGCAGCGATTAAAAATGTGACCCGCAACAAACCAATAAGCAAGCCAGCGAACCTGATCACTCACACTGCGTCCTGGCCCCGCAAATGGAGACGTTCCAGAGATTCTCTAACTGGCTTCTAACTCAAGGCAAGGGAACAGCTCGAACTCGGGGAGTCTGCCCAGTCCATCTGCCATGGCGCCCCTGCGCGCCCTGAGCTCTGCGGGGTCCACGCAGCACCGCGTCCCACCGAGAGCGCAGGTGAGCACACCCCCTCCCCCAGAGCGCTGCCGAGTGCTGGCCGGCCAGGGAGGGTGTGCAGGGAGAGAAAAACGGGCATTTCTCCTGCAGCTGCAGCCTCAACGTCTATGAGTCCGTCCTTTCTCGTTCAAAATTAAACTCGGAGCTTTAAAATTTGCAGAGTACAGTGAACTCACTCATCACTCACACACTTGCGTTTGACGCCTCACGGCCGCTTCAAACCAATAAAAGACGGCCTAGTTAACACCAAGAATCTTATTTCCTACACACCTAAGGCAAGCAGTGGGAGAAAGGCATGGTGCTCAGATGCTTACCAGGTGGTGTCCCCAGAGCTGGTGACGATCTGATTGTCATCCAGGAAGCGGCAGCAGGACAGGTAACCTGGAGAACAGACAGAGATGATGACCCGGAGCTGCAAGCCCCCCCCCCCAACTCTAAGGGCCTGTAAGCAGAAAAGCGCATTGGCAGAACGACTACACCTGGGAGTCCCACGTGGAGGCGAACACTGCCGCCTTGTCGGCGACATCGGGCCTCGGTGCACAGCACAGCTGGCTCACAGCCCCCAGGCCAGGAGGCATGGGCCCCCCCGCACAAAGGGGAGGCAGTAAGCCGCCCGCCCGCACCCTGGGTGAACATGGGGCAGATGCAGGGAACACACGCCGTCTCTGCTCCTCTGACCACATGCAGGGACAGAGGTTCCCTTCCCACTCACACACCCACTCATCCCACAACTACGCACCCGGGCGCCTGGAACACATCCGTGAGCGAAGGAGCACTCCTCTCACTCCCGGAGCTCACACTCCAGGGGCAGAGACAGCGCGCACGTGTTAGGGGAAGGAGAGAGGGTGGTCTGCAGAGGCCTCCTGAGCCTCCGGGAAGGCGCAGAGCTGGGGTTGGGTGCCCGGTGGAGCAGTGGATTTGTTTTCTCCAGGACGCTGCGGTACGGAGGGTGGCGTGGGAGCGGTCGTGCGCTGCCCCCGAGCACCCGCCCTGCCGAGCGTGGGGAAGGCAGAGCTGTGGAGCGCAGACTGGGAGGCTGAGGCTGGGACGTAGGAGACCCCTAGCCTGCACCGGCGTGTGCCAGGAGGAAAGGTAAACCAGGAAACCGACTCTGCAGGACCTCCATGTTACGATTTCTACTTATCAGCTCCGTTTACTGCAGTTCACAACTGTGTTCTACCGTAAGGGACCCCAAGAACTACAAGGGCAGGGTCAACAAATCTGACCACAGAAGGAGCGTGCCCAGCGGGCGGCCCAGCACAGCGCCCGCGCCGCCCGCACCCCAGCCGGCCAGCGTCATACGCAAGGGGCAGCAACACTGCCTGTCTTGCAAGGACGGGCCGCCCTGCCTCGTTTGCCCGGAAACCCTTATTCCCAGTCCACAGCACAGCCACATACGACGCTGTGCAAATCAGTGAAATAAAAAACAAAATACACACAAAGAAGAAACCCACAGAAGGGTTTTGGTATGGAAAGTATAAGAATACAGGAAAAACAAAGCATTTATCTAAGAAATATCGCCAAAATACTTAGCAATGACAACTTCTAAACGCTGTCTCTGTGCCTACAAAAGGATGTACCGTCAAGCACTTCCCAGAGCCCAGCTCACACCCACCCACAGGCCAGCAGGCAGCCCGGGGCGCGTCAGTGCCCCACTAGGTGAGCAGTGGCCTGTGCCGAGAAATCCCGATACCAAATCCACACTGTGCACCTGACCCGTGGCCCCACCGCTCGGCGTGCCCCCAGGTCCTGGTCTCGCTTCCTGCCAAAGCCCTGGCCCAAGGTCCTCTCCAAGACGAGCATCTGCTTCCTGGCGCGTCTGATGCGGCTCCCGCCGGCGCACACACCCCTCCCTTCCAGAAGCCAGCGCCGGCGTCCACCCCACCCCGCGAGGCGCCCTCCACTGATGCTCACGCTGCACCGTCACAACCTCAGCCTGTCTGACTGGGGAGAGCAGGGCAGACAGGAGAGGGCAGCCCTGGGGACTCCAGCAGCAGCGTCTCACGCAGTGCCAGGCAGAACACACCCAGGCCAATGGCCCAAAGAATCATGGCCTCCGAGATGGCCTCTGTCCACCTCGTGCATCACCTGTGGACACTAAGACCCATCAGGTGAAGAGTAGGGGCAGGGCCATCCCCCCTCTCCAGGTGCTGAAGGCTGCAGGCGTGGTTAGGGAGAGCGGCCTTCCGCACTCATTCCCGAACTTGCCAGGGTTGGAGCTTTCAAAATATATACACGAATATTACTTTGAATTAAAGTCACGGCTGCCAGCTCACAGTCGTGTAACTCATTTCTTGGTCCTCTTCATATTTTGTGCATTAAGAGACAAAAAACAGTAACTGGGGGGCGCCTGGGTGGCTCAGTCGGTGAAGCATCTGCCTTCAGCTCAGGTCGTGATCCCAGGGACCTGGGGTCAAGTCCCACATGGGGCTCTCTGCCCACCGGGGAGGCTGCTTCCCTCTCCCCGTTGTGCTCACTTTCTCTCTCTCACTCTCTCAAATAAATAAACAAAATCTTTTAAGTAAAAATGAAAGGATGTCCTTAAAAAAAAAAACAAAATAAAACAACAACCAGGTAGCTATTTCATGTGTATCTGTATCTTTTTGAATACTATGTCTTTATGTTTCGCTCCTTCCAGAAAGAAAAAGGGGAAACCAACTTCTAAATGGGGGCTCACAAGCAAGTGTTGGCCCTCAGTGTTCAGTAGCGCTGCGCCGTGGCCCGTCTGGTGTGGCCTGTGAGCTCGGCGGGCGTCCCCGCGACACCAGCCTCGGAAGGGCCCGGCTGCACGCCACACAGTCAGAGACCAGGACAGCCTCAGAGGAGCCACCGGGCTGGACACAGTCAGTGGCTTCAAATGTGGACTCCGCGGCACCTGGGTGGCTCAGGAGTTAAAGCAGCCAACTCTTAATTTCGGCTCAGGGCCCAATTTCCCGCTCTCACTTTCTGGCACTCTCTCAAAAAAGAAAAAAAAAGGAAAAAGAAAGAAAGAAAACAGAATGTGGGCTCTGAAATCAGAAATACATGGCTCAGTCCTCAGGCCGTGGCTGAACCCGCACTACGTTCTGTGATGAGCCCCGGTCTCCCCAGTAACTGGGGGCCCCAGAGAACGAGGACCAGAGCTGTGTGTGCACTTCACGGGTTCTGAGAGGTCGGCGGGAGTTACCTCTGCGACCGAAGAATGAATACATGACACAGGGACTGAGTTTGTGCAGACGCGTGTGTACTGGTCCGTGGACAGGGGAAGACAGCCCCCAGCAGGTGTGTGTGTTTGTGGATATGGGGTCTGCACCAAGTTCGGGGGGTGCCACCCAGTGACCCGCCAATGGCGCTGGAGTCTTTGGGAGCCTACAGAGGGGCTGGGAAAGCACAGCCGTCAAGCACGGGAGCTGAGTCTGGGGGTGCACGGGCACGAGGGTGTCCCTGTGCCCCTCACAGAGACAATGGAGGACAGTGTCAGGACATGCTGGGGACAGCCTGGGGCAGGGACCAGGCTGCCACAGTCCAGAGACAGGAGGCTCGAAACGGGCAGTGCAGAGAGCAGGCGCCTGGGTCAGGGACCGGGGGAGCTCAGGGAGCGCTGTCAGCCGAGGCCCGGAGGGCGGGGGCAGGACGTCCTGCCAGAGCACGTCGTCTGGCTGGAAATCTGTTGCTCGAGAAGCAAATACACTTACTTCTGCATTGGAAAAGCTACTGACCCAGAGAGAGCACAACCGATTACTAATGTGGGTAGAGGAGTGACTTGTGTGGCTCCCCCAAGACCGAAGGCCCAATGAAGGTAACTTATCCCGAGAAAATGGCTATGAGCGTGAGGGGTCATTCACCTACAAGAACGTTCACGCTACCGACAAATGGGAAACCGGCCAGACATCCAGCAACAGGAGCTCATCAGCAGGCAATGGAACTCTCTCAACTCTTTTTTTTTTTCTTTTTTAAAGATTTTATTTATTTATCTGACAGAGATCACAAGTAGGCAGAGAGGCAGGCAAAGAGAGAGGGGGAAGCAGGCTCCCCGCTGAGCAGAGAGCCCGATGTGGGACTCGATCCCAGGACCCGGAGACCATGACCCGAGCCGAAAGCAGAGGCTTTAACCCACTGAGCCACCCAGGCGCCCCTGGGACTCTCTCTACTCTTTTGAAACAGCACAGTTCTGGGTGAGATTACAGGTTAAAAACACAAAGGAAGAGCATTTAAAGTTATCTCCCCAAATTTCTGCAGTGGGCATGGGGTGCTGGTTGAGGCCAGCCCGCCCCTGGAGAGCACCAGGGCGGGCACCACGGCGGAGTCGCAGCTGGAGGCGGAGACGCAGGGCCCCCCCACGGGCGCCCACCAGGCAGGGGCTTGTGCAGCATCTGCGGCAGCGGCTGCTCTGGGAGGGAGCGCCTGCCGGCTGCACGCTAGAGGGCAAACCACCTGCCTCCCTCTGCGGTGTGCGCAGCAGCCGAGAGCAGGACGGAGCACACTGCTTGAGGAGGTTGGTGAAAAGGGAGAAAAGACACAACACGGTGACTCAAAGATGGGAGAGGGAGGAAATGCCAAAGAAGAGTTTTATTAAGAGTCGGAAGACCTTGGGGGTGCCTGGGTGGCTCAGTCATTAAGGGTCTGACTGATTTTGGCTCACGTCGAGATCTCTGGGTCGTGGGATCGAGCCCTGCACTGGGCTCTGTGCTGGGCACGGAGCCTGCCTCTCTCCCTCCCTCTCTTAAGTCAGTCAGTCAGTCAGTCAGTCAGAGTTAAGAGAGTTTACAGCACCCGGAGAGACGAGTTTATGAAGTGCCAACGGCAGAGGACGGCACCGGACGAAAACACGAGCAGCCTGGAAGCAGCTCCAGGTGCACTCGCAAGGCTGTGCGGCCTCGTCCTCTCGGGGCTGGGGGTTCTGGGCAGTCTGCCGTCATCCTTCCAGGATGCTGTGAGGTCTGGATCTAGGCAGTCCGTCCAGGAGGCTGTGTGGGTGGGTGTGGAACCTAGTGTGGCCAATGGCGGGCACAGACAGGACCTGCGGCCACGCTAGAAAAAGAGGCTCTTTCTCTGCTGGGGCTGCTAAGCGGGCCAGATGGAAAGGAGGCCCAGGGGGCCATCCAGAGGGAAGCCAAGGGGCAAGCACGGAGCAGACGGCACCATGAGCCCTGCACCCCGCCAGGCGTCAGGCAGCCCGACCCCCCAGGAATGGTCCGTGAGATTACTCAGTGGGCAGGGGGACCAGACTGACACACACACCCAAAGCCCAAAGCAGGTCACATTTAACTAACTGCCAACGACGACGGTGCCAACAAGCAGCCCAGTGGTAACCCTGGAGCGGAGTGACGATCTCGCCCGCACCGAGTTTGCCCGCATGCGCCAGAGAAACGAGGCGTTGGTACAGAGCGGGCCCGGTCACTGTGCCCTCACATGGATGTAAAATATTCAGCCTCAGATTATATGAACAAACCCTCCCTACAGAACAAAGTTTTAGCCACCACAGCCGGTTTGGCAGGAACGCTAGGCAGTCACAGACAACATACCATGTTGTACCCAGAAAATTTCTGGCTAAACTCCTGATCAAAATGTTTATGCCTCTGATGTCAGGAAGGGCACTGTGTCCACACTGCAGTGACATGTTTGGGAAGGAAGGGACCTCTGAGAGCAGGTGTCCATTCTCTCCTCATTAGCACGCAGGGACCGGCTCTGAAAACAGTCGTGAGACCAGGCCTGACACTTCCGCCCGATGTGAGTCTTCAGGGAGCCCCTCTCTCTCGAACATGAGGATTTCCACCAAACAGCACTTGGAAAGCTGTATTCTGTATGTAATACTTTTATACTAACGATAATAAATGTCTCCTCTCCATCCCTGGGAGCTCAGTGCACCAGCCGCTCCCAGAGGCATCCTTTGCTCTGTAAGACAGAGCCCCGTCAAGTGCCCCTCTCTAAAGTGCGAGCCGAGAGTTTCCCAACCCTGGGTAGCTGACTCTACAGAAAGAAGCGCTGTTGGTTCCATGTGGACCCTCATATTGCAAGGAAACAAGAGCAGGCCACAGATGATTACAACGAGCCTTAATTCCCGAGGCTCAGTGCACGACTCCCGTCCTGGCCTCAGACGGGACCAGGAAGGATGCAGTACGCCTGCCGGTAACAGTGCTCACAGGAGTCCTTCCTAAGATTCCACAAGGAAATGTCCCGCCACGGCTTGACAAACAGTTCTCAACCTGATGCTCAGGCCAGAGAGAGGCATCGTTAAGTGACGGACGGACGCCCAGGTCTGAGACGAGACAAAGACCACAAACCCTCCGATGTGCTGAACCCACTAACAGTTCACACCTGTACCCTCTGATTAAAACAAGATTATTTTAAGCTTATCAGATTTCAACCTTTATGGACTTGAAGATGAAGATTACGTATCCTGTCTGAAGAAGATAATACATACACTTTTTTTTTAAATAAAGATTTTATTTATTTGACAGAGATCACAAGTAGGCAGAGAGGCAGGCAGAGGGAGAGGAGGAAGCAGGCCCCCCGCTGAGCAGAGAGCCCGATGAGGGGCTCGATCCCAGGACCCTGGGATCATGACCTGAGCGGAAGGCAGAGGCTTCACCCACTGAGCCCCCCAGGCGCCCCAGTAATACATATTCTTACGAGGCCAAATGCTTTTAAGGAACCACTCAACTCCCAGGAAGTCAAATTTTGCGGCATGGGAAGAAAACAAAAATTGCAAAACGTTTCCTCTACGCTTCATCTGCTTCTTTTCTTGACAAGTGCAGTGTTAAAAACTTTAAAGCCTGAATTAAAAATGGAAGTCAATATACTGAATCTGAGGATAAATCAGGGACCGATAAACATTAAAAACATATGTTTTTTCTGTGCTGGATGCTCATCAGTGCGAGAAACAAAGCGGTTTATGAGGGGCGCTCCCTGGACAGAATCACGCGGCTCACGAGCACTGTGCAGAGAGCCTACCCCGGCGTCTGGCTACGGGGCAGCAGTTCCCACCCAGAGGAGCAACTTTCCCACAGAAAATAACCAGGAGCTCTGGACAAATATAAAACAAACAGGGGTGCTTGGCTGGCTCATTCAGTGAAGTGTGTGGCTCTTAATCTCAGGGTCATGAGTTCACGCCCCACAGTGGGTGTGGAGACTGCTTAAAAATAAAATCTTTGGGGCGCCTGGGTGGCTCAGTGGGTGAAGCCTTCGGCTCAGGTCATGATCCCAGGGTCCTGGGATCGAGCCCCGCATCGGGCTCTCCGCTCAGCAGAAAGTCTGCTTCCTCCTCTCTCTCTCTCTGCCTGCCTCTCTGCCTACTTGTGATCTCTGCCTATCAAATAAATAAATAAAATCTTTAAAAAAAAAGATTAAAAATAAAATCTTTGAAACAAATAAAGAAGCAAATAAAGAAACAAATAAAGAAACAAATAAAGAAGCATAATAAATAAATAAATAAAGAGCCGAGGCCAACTGTATGCTTCGCGACACCTGCTCCAGGAACCGGGAGTGAACCAGCACCACTGGAAAGACAGAGCCCTTTAGAACGGGTAACAGACACGACCCCACTAGAGGCTGTCTATAATGGACCCTACTTATAAAGATACAGCCAAGTTGAAAGAAAATGGATGGAAAAAAACACTTGGAAACAAAAGAAATTGGGAGTGACTCTGCAGGTATCAGCTAAGCAGACTTACGACAAAGAATGTTCTGAGAGAAAAGGGGACATCACAGCATGACAAGAGGATCGATTCGTTAGGAAGACACGACACCCATAAGTGGATGGACTTCTAATAAGAGCTCAGAATTCACAAAGCAAAAATTGCCAGAACTAGAGGGAGAAAGTCCGTAGTCAGGGCCCTTAACATCTGCCCTGAGCAGCTCAGAGAGAGACGCGAGAGACTTGAACAGGAGGTCTGGCTCGAATAAGCACACGGACAGGGCCCGGCACCTGCCAAACAGACCAGTTTGAGTGTCTGCGGCCTGCTCACCCTGACCCTCTCTGCGCCACTAAAAACAAGGCCCACCGAACAGAGAAGAACTGAAACGACACAGGGTTTGTTTTCTGAACACAGAAATTGAATTATAAATCCGTGATAAGCTGTGCAAGGAAACTTCAGGTACTTGAAGATTAAACATCATACTTGTAAGGAACATACGAACCAGAGAAGTAATCGAACGGATAGTAAAAATACTTCAAGCTGAATAAGAGAGTTAAAGCCCTGTGTAGACAGAAATTTATAGCTTTAAGTGGTTTTCTTTGAAAAAGAAAGGTCTAAGGTTCCACCTTAAGAAGCCAGAAAGGTAAGGAGGGAGCAACCCCAGCCCGGCAGAGAGCAGACGGCGTAGGGCGGTGGTGAATGAAAGGCAGGACCCCCACCCTGGGGAGGCTGGACAGGGACGGAGGAAACCAAGGGGACTGAAGTGCACTTGCCGTGATGAGCCCTGAGCGCCGTGTGCGGGTGTGAAACAACTGGGCTGCACCCGAGGCTAACAGAACGCTCTTGCTAGTTATACGTTAATAAAGACAAACAAAACGTCACAATAATTAGGGGGAAAAAACCGACCACAGACGTCCTCTCGTTTGGCTGAAGTTAATTTAACAGACGGCCCCACCCGAGTCAGAGGCGTGTCACATGCGCTGCGCTGACGACCACCTCCCTGGGTGCGCACGCTGTGCTGGGCCTAGCCGGGAGTGACTGTGAGAACTGAGCAGTCACACAAGTAAGATCTGAGGACCAGGCTTCCTTCTCCGGAAACACGACACCGTTGGTTCTGAAGACAAGCGTCACAGGTCAACTAAACTCGGACAGTCATATACCACCTAACCCTTAAAGCCAGCTGCGTTCACAAGAACAGCCCAGAGGACTCGATTCTGTGTCCTTTCAGTGGGCGTGCTAGCGGGTATGAAGTGGCTAGAGGGGACCGCGCTGATCTGTCCGTGTACGTATGTGTGTATGCACACGTCTCCATGCGTCACACATGCATGCGTAGATTAGGAAACCCTCGTGGAAGGACACTCGATATGCAAGACGGCTTACAGGAAACTAAGGGACCGAACTACGTTACCATAGAATGAAAACGGGTGGCTGCGCGGTGGGAAGGCCGTGACCGAATAAGTCCCCGAGATCCTTGCAAACAGGATGCTATGAAGACCTCAACCCAAAGGTTTCTTACCAGGGACAGCACTGCCAGGACATCTCTGGCCATTATTACGATCAATCCCATTCAATGATCACTGAAAAGAAGCCTCTACAAAGCCAGGAGCGCACGGCAGGCAAACATCTCCGCCCCGAAGTTACCGGTGAGAACACGTACCTGTATGTCCGGCCAGTTCACGGCTCACACGTACATTCCCTTCACGAGTTTTCAGATTGTAAATGGAGCAAATGTTATCCAGGCCGCCGCAGGCCACATAGTTCCCAGAAGGGGCGTACGCACAGGTCATGACCCACGAGGAGCGCAGAGGGATGGCATGGACCTAAGTGAGAGAACACAGACGCGCGCTCGCTCCGGTTCAAAACCAGGGACGACGGACACTGGGGCTCTACTTCCAGTCTGCAACTTGCGCTGCAGAGACGATGATGCAGCAGAACGACAGCCAGAATCACTCTGAAGATAATTTATACACGTGGCCAGTCAGAGGAAGAACCAATTAGAAATCCAGGGCGTGGGGCGCCTGGGTGGCTCAGTGGGTTAAAGCCTCTGCCTTCCGCTCGGGTCATGGTCCCAGGGTCCTGGGATCCAGCCCCGCATCGGGCTCTCTGCTCAGCGGGGAGCCTGCTTCTCCCCCTCCCCTTTCTCTACCTGCCTCTCTGCCTACTTGTGATCTTTGTCTATCAAATAAATAAATAAAACCTTTTATAAAAAGAAAAAGAAAGAAATACAGGGCACCTGGGTGGCTCGGTTGGTTAAGTGTCTGCCTTCGGCTCAGGTCATGGTCCTGGCATCCAAGTATCGAGCCCCACATCAGGCTCCCTGCTCAGCGGGGGGTTGGCGTCTCCCTCTGACCCTCCCCTTGTCTTGCGCTTTCTCTCGCTCTCTAAGAGAGAGCAGGGAGCCCAATATGGGGCTTAATCCCAGGGCCCTGGGATCATGACCTGAGCCGAAGGCAGACACTAATGATTGAGCCACCCAAGCGCCCCAAATAAAATCTTTTTTTTTAAGGATTTTATTTATTTATTTGACAGACAGAGATCACAAGGAGGCAGAGAGACAGACAGAGAGAGAGCGGGGAAGCAGGTTCCCTGTTGAGCAGAGAGCCTGTTGCGGGGCTGGATCCCAGGACCCTGAGATCATGACCTGAGCCGAAGGCAAGGGTTTAACCCACTGAGCCCCCCAGGCGCCCCTACATTTTTTTTTTTTAAAGATTTTATTTATTTATTTGATAGACAGAGATGATAAGCAGGCAGAGAGAGAGGGGGTAAGCAGGCTCCCTGTTGAGCAGAGAGCCCGATATGGGGCTCGATCCCAGGACCCTGGGATCATGACCTGAGCCGAAGGCAGAGGCTTAACCCACTGAGCCACCCAGGCGCCCCGCCCCTACATTTTTTAATGAAACCTAAAATTTCTCAGACTGAGTGAACTCCGGAATGCAGGTCTTTCAGAACCATTAAGGAGGGACATAGCTCCCGGCTGCCCTGCAATGAGACCACAGGCCGCAGCCTCAGACGCCCGCAGCCCGGGTCCGCCACGAGATTTGGCGTCACACTGAGAACAGAACTCGCAGCGACTCCCTCCCTGTCCTGTGGGACGTGTTTTCACACAAGTGGGCCGCAGGTTGGACACGCATCCTCCGGGGGCAGTTGCTCAGGGCGGGGCTCCGCAGTCCTTACCTTGTTCGTGGTGTAGCTGTCCCAGATGATCAGTTTGCCGTCCTGTGAGGCACTGACTAGAAGCCTGCAGGGGGAGGGCGGAAGACGACCGGTCAGTGCCCCAGCAGCACCACAGCTACCCCGAATCACAGAAGGGCAACGGGACAGACTACGAACACATGCTCCAGCGTCACATTCGTTTGAGGCAAAGCACACTGATTTATAAAAATATTAAAACGGTCTAATTGTTAGTTCAACTTTGAAAGCATGAAAGAAAATGCTCCCCTAAGTAGTAGTTCAGATTCAAGACTGCCTGCCTTCAAATGCAGATGAGATCACCAAAGCGACTCTCTGGTGAGCTAAGACAGGTTGATTTCCCTTTTTTCTCTTTTTTTAATTTTTAAAGATTTTTATGTATTTGACAGAGAGAGACAGTGCGTGCGAGAGTGAGCGCACAAGCATGGGGAGTGCCAGGCAGAGGGAGAGGGAGAAGCAGGCCCCCCCGCCGAGAGGAGAGCCCGATGTGGGACTCGATCCCTGGACCCATGATCATGACCTGAGCCAAAGGCAGTTACTTAACTGACTGAGACACCCAGGAGCCCCAACAGGTTGATTTCTTTTAACTGCTTATGTTTGGTTTTTATTCGTTATAAATCAAATTTTAGACATATAGATCTCTTAGAACCAAAGCTGGCAGAAAATATTTAGTATACAACTTTGTATTCCATTTGATATGCAGAAAGCTTAGATAGTAAAGAATAATCAGCTTTTAGATATTCCAAATTTATGAGACATTTCTCACCAAAAAGAAAATGAAACAAAAATCTTGCGAATTCCCCAGACTGAGCTAAATCGGGAGTTTGGGTCTCCTGGAGACATCAAGGAGGCACTTCACCTCCCACCTGCTTTGCAAAGAGACGATGAACTACAGGAGAATCGTGTCTGTCCTGCCGAAGAGAACAGCTCACTGTCCTAAATTCGCGGCACGATTATTTTCTTGCTTTGGTTAATGGCTACGTTTGGAACCCTGGGTTGGAAAGGTACTCACTCTGTCTTTACTTGCAGAATTAAGACAGGACACTGCAGAAGGAGAGCATGACTAACGGGCAAAGGGACCGAGCAACTCTGGGAATCACAGCTGCTCAGAAGATACCCTAAGAACTGTCCTCAGAAGGTGGTATTTTCGAGGAATGCCAAGAAGGCTCTATTCATAATGCTGGGCAGACATACGCCACAGTATGGTAAATAATGAGATTGATTTTTTTTCTTCTTTCTTTTTTTAGGCAGAGCATTCCAGCAATGCCCCCAAGGGTGAGTTCAGATGCCGTACAGGTGCCGAGGACCCGTGTGCAGGGCCCTGCTTCCGACGGTCCCTCTTACCACAGGAGAGGACAGCAGCGGGGTCAGACCTGCGGGAGAAGGACCAGGTCTCCAGACTCCCCACGGGCCCAACCGCCCCAATGAAGGGGGACAGGTAGCCCCCAAGGGTCTTTAACCCTCTGCACTAGGACGCTCTAGAAACCTGGAAACAGGGTGATGTGGGAACAGGGCTGCATGGCCACCGCTCCAACAGATTTTTTAATTTATTTTTATTTTTTTAAAAAAGATTTTATTTATTTATTAGACAGAGAGAGACACAGCGAGAGAGGGAACACACGCGGGGGGAGTGGGAGAGGAGAAGCAGTCTTCCTGGCGAGCAGGGAGCCCAGTGCAGGGCTCCATCCCAGGACCCTGGGATCCTGACCTGAGCCGAAGGCAGACACTTAACGACTGAGCCACCTAGGCGCCCGCCGGATTTTTAATTTAAAGATTTCAATCAAACACAGGTTTTGACCATTTCAGCCAAGAGCCTATCTGACTTAACTAACTGATCAAAACCTGGAGGTAATACTGAGTCAAGACATTCTGCCAACTGCGATATTTCCCACCAAATCCTACGTCCTGACGCGGAGTCAACGAGTCTGTTTCCGCGCCGCACTGCCAGGTTCATCCCAGAAGCAAGCGCAGAGCAGGGCGAACCTGACCGCTCTCCAGATGCACTTTCTTAAAGCAAAGCCCTGCACCCAGGTTCAGGAACAAACCTATTAGGCTCGTAAAGCTATCTCCTTCCACATGACAGAGTAAGGTTCAGTCTGCTGCGCAAGCTCTGGTTGGCCCTTTACACGGGCTTTGATGGAAAATCCAAGCCAACGTAAAGAAGCTCGTCCTCCAGGAGGGTCACCCTTAGAAAAGTCTCCTGGTCAGAGAGCTTAGTATTTGCTGACTCACGCAGGGCTAGAGAAACGTTAAGCTGCCCGATGATCCCCCGGAAGGTGAGAGAGGACACTTCTTGATCCGAGACAGGACAACTGCGGGAGAACTGCGTTCATTCGGGCGGAGAGCCTCCAGCGACTGCTGGGGCTGTTCCTGTGAGGCACGGCCCACCCAGAACAGAGGCCGGAGCCAGCACAGAAGCGAGGCTCCAGGGAGCTGAGGACAGAGGTTGAAGAGAGGCCCGCATCCAAATGCCTCCGGCCCCTCGTCTGCTTGGAGGAGGGAGCGCTCTCAGGCCTAGTGGGGCCAACTGTGTTTGACTCTCAATTATAGTGAGAGTTCAGAAGAACTTAGGGGAGAAAAAGTTTCACTTTAACTCACGTAACTGAAAGACACCCTCAAATGTTGTAAAAGGTACAATTTAAGTATAAAGGAACATATTCTGTTGATAAACATAAATGTATATGTAATACACACTGATACGCACACACGCACAGGCCTCTCATTGTGGGCTCTCCTACAGTTCTGAAAACTAAACGGCTAATCAGCACAACAGCTTGAGAACATCTATAAACTACACAAACACGGTCAGATAACTGGAAATCATGAATTAGCCTTGAATCATGAAGAACAAATATTCTGGACTTCAAAAAGACAAAAATTTACCGACTCAGAAAATACAGCTATCCAGAAAAAGAGAGTATCTGAGGCTCGGAATAGCAGAGATCCTCCTTAATATCATTTTTTGTTTTCTTTTGTTTGTGATTACAGACTAGGGCCCCCAGAAGGACCCTGTGAAACCCAACTGCGCAGTTTCAAAGGCAGTTATGAAACAATGCCACCGCCCCAAGCAGAAAACAGAACAAGACCACAGCACCCCCCAGCCTCCCACACCGTCTTTCATGTCACCGCTTCTTCAAGGGGTGACCAGGAACCTGAATCTGGTGCTGCTCACTCATGCCTTGCTTCTCCTCCTTCTAGCTCTGAGGCTCTCAAAGCACAGCGTGTCTGAACCAGACGGAACACGAAGCTCACACACGGTGACTGCGGGAAGCTGGTCTGGTGTCCACCTGCCCTCCTGCCTCACCTTGAGCCCCAGTCCTCATTCCCACTGCTGCTTGCAGGGTGATCTGGTGCTCCCAGGGACCCTTAGGACAAGAGATGTGTCCCTTCTGCAACTCCCCTAACTATAGCCTGGCTGTTGCAGGAGAGCGAATGGCTTAGGAAGCCTCGACCACGACTGGCTCCGAGGACCAGGCTCCAAGTGCTGGACTCCTGAGTGCCAGGTTCTGAGCACAGCCTGGCTGCAGCGTCTATCAAGTGTCCTATCCCGGAAGGACACTGCTGTTCCTACAGATGGAGGAAAGGCCCTGGAGGCAATGTACCATTTGGTTACTGTCTACTTTCGATAACAAAGTCCAAGGTGGACTGATTAGCAAGGGCATTTTTCTTGCTTTCCCCTTTCTTAGTCTTTCTGATTATTGCCATCATTAAAATGATCGAAGTTAGCTCTCATTTGCATTTGAAATTGTACAGAACAGCGTATAGAACAAACTAAAGATAGATTCTTTTGTTCTGTAGCTGTTTACACTCTGAAGCAGACAATTTCAGGAACAAAGAGAAAACCAAGCAATTCCTCTCTGACACACAAAATCATGCTCCTCGAAGAAAGGCTCTTCGAGAACCACGCGTCAGGTGTCTGGGAGAGCGCGCTGCAGCCACCAAGTCACGAGCATGCGACTTAATGGTTCAGGTGGGGAAGACAGAAGAGACAAACTCTCCAGCAGCCTCCAAAAGACACAGTCCAACAGATTTCGCTCTAGTGAAGCTGCCGGAGAGGGGAGGGGAAGGAAGGACCCAGGACATGATGGCGATGAGCCACCCAGAGTGGAAAAGTCCAAATAAGGGGCAGAAATTCAAGTAGAATAAATGAGTGCCCAAGGGGCACTTTCTTGTTGGGATGACAGGTAAAAGGGAGGCAGGGCAGCAGCTAAGACACGCACTTCCACACGCCTCCCGTGGGCTCCCAGAAAATCAGCAGCAAATCTGTCCACAGCACTTAGGGTGTTTTAGTCGCTGCCGTAAGGCTCAACACACTGCATCTTCCCCACATGGCAGCTTCACAGGGTGTGATCCCTGAGCCAGGACGCCGAAACCGAGTTCTGCGGAACAGGCTGCAAAGGCAAGGAGCCCTGGCACAGAGAAGTTGGGTGACCTCCCCCAGGTCACACAGGCACGGAACAGTGGAGCTGGGAGAGCCAAGGTCGGGGCGGGGGTCAGAGCTCACACAAACGTGAGGAGGGCACCGAAGCAGCGACAGGGCGCCATCAGCCCAGTGAGTGGAAATGTCTACAGGGAGCGCGCTTGTCTCACTCTGTCTTTACAAGTAACAGCAGGTGAGTTCAGGTTGTTTTTCCTCAGAAAAACAGAACAACCCTTGAGCGTCTCAAACACTGTTTTGCTCCTGCTCCCACACACCTGGAATCCGTGCCCCAGTGCATGGCATAAATTTTGGCCAAGTGCCCCCTCAGCGTTCTCCTGGTGCGCATCTGGATTCTTCCCACAGGGTCGATGTTGTTTGTGATCTTAAAAAAATAAAAGTTACGGCAAATTAACAGTCGGTCATGGAATGACCTCCCAAGACCTCCTCCCTCACCCTCCCCCGCAGCCCCACCGCCCTTGTTCTGGCCGCGCCGCTCACCCACGGTGCTGTGCCCACCGTGCCAGTCCCCCGCAGTCCCCCGCAGCTCTCCACTGCGCTGCGGCTGCGGCATCTACCTCTTTTTCGCGGTCTGTATGAAGTCCGTCGCGACCTGCTCTTCAACACCTGCTCCCCCAGCCCCTCTCCCCAGAATGTGCACACACAGGCTGGCCCACAGGTGCGCTGACCTCCCCGGAGCCTGTCCCTCTCCCCCCCAACTGCTCATCCAGGCCCGGCTCGGCCTGTCCCTCAGTCCTCATGGGCCTGCTCTCCTTCCAGATCATAGTCCCGTCAGCCCCCGTCACACTGAACACAGGCCCGCGGCTCACACACTGTCCCCAGTGACCAGGCTGGGCAATGATCTGGACCACGGTCAGCAGCGACTAGAAATGTGGCTGCTTATGGCCCAGAACTGGAAGTGCAGACCTGCAGATTCACTCCAACATGTAAAAACGGACCCTCACGATTCTGCGCTGACAGCTGAACTAAGTGTATCACAATAAGGTTTTTTGAAAAGATTTTATTTTTAAGTAATCTCTACTAAAATCCCCAACATGGGGCTCAAACTTACAACCCCGAGATCAGGAACTGCATGTACTGTTGACTGAGCCAGCCAGGAGCCTCAATGATGGGTTTAAAAAATGTACAGTCCCAAAGTATTTGAAATTTATCTGAGAATTCAAATTTAGGAATTCTATGCAGTAGAAGTTTCTCTTTAACTTACTGTTTAACCCCAACGAAAGCGCATCCCCTAAAGCAGCGGGACAAGGTAAAACCTTGAATCATCCTCAGGAGAAGTATGAATATAATTTTTCGTTCACATTTCTATTTAATTCTTTAGACAAAAAATTTTTTCTTAATGAGATGAAACTCACCATTTTAAAGTGAACAGTTCCGGGGCGATCAGCACATTCCTACCTCTGAGCAACCACCACACCCCCCACTCCGGTCCCAGCAAGGGCCACCGCCCAGGACACAACCCCTCCACCTCTCCCCACCCTCCTTCCTAACTCCCGCAGAGCCTCATGAACTTCGGGCCCCTGGGATCTGCCCAGCCCGGACATTTCCCATCAGCGGGATCCACACCCCGTGACCCTGCACGTCTGCTGCTTTCACTGGGCATCACGTCTGAGGCTCGGCCACGCCGCCAATACGCCGTGAAGGCGTCTGTGTGACGGCTACGTGACCCTGCGCTGCGGGAGCCCGCACCGCACCACACACTCGTCCGTTCCTGGGACTGTCTGGAAGCAGCGGACGGGGCCGCCGCGGAGAACACGCGTCTGCGTGTACTCGTCCGAGCACCAGTCCTGGGGGGCATCTAGGAGCAGCGCCGCTGGCTCATCGTTTATGTGCCCGAACGGAGGATCTGCCCACCCGGAGACACTTATCTATCCCGCCCAGAGAAACCACGACCTCCCCAGCCTCCGCACGGAAAACGCTTCCAGCAGCGTGCCCGCCCTCGCTGGGGAGGAGCCCGAGCACAGCTCGTTCTCCAGGCGCCAAGTGCCGGCGGCCCCGAGCAGGGCCCGGGCCAGGCAGGCGGCTCTGTGCACAGGGTTCTTACCTGAGACAGAGTCGCATCCGCACACGCTTTTCTAGCATCCTAGGAAATAAGAGCGACAAAGTGGAAGTTAGTAACATCTCACGTGCATTCAATCCCAGGTCCTCACGCCCAAGTTTCGGAGCGCGTCGACAGACAGACAGGACGGACAGACAGAGGTAAAGGTGGACAGGAAGCGGGCGGCTTCCTCTCTCCGCCCCACTCCTCGAACGCAGTGCAGGGCTGCAGACCGTCCTGCGCTCCGTGCTCTGGGCTCTACTGAACGGAGCACAGCGGCACCCCATGCATGTGACAACCAGCACAACGCCCCTGGGACCCCAGAAATGGAGGCTGTGCTGGGAACGCCACACCGGAAGCCAGGTGGCACCTGAGAAACCGAGTCGGGCGCGGCCTCCTCTCCCGCCCAGCGAGGCTCCTGTACTTTCTCACAGGCCTGCTCGTGTACCTCGCGGTCTTTCCACCAGCCCAGGAGCCCTGGGGCCCAGAGAAAGACGTCCAGAAAGCACTGGATGTCCAGCCCGAAGAATTTTCCCTCCAGATCATGTTAGCGAAGGACTGTGCTTTGAAGCCAAACGATATCTGACGCTGAGCTCTATGAGGAAAGGGTCTGGAGTCAAGACAATCCAGTTCAGAAAGACTTTCTGGCTGCTGTACGTGCGACCTGCTTTCCTACCTAGAAAATGACCTTGTGAAGCAGCAGGTAAGAACCATGAAGGGACACTCTAAGGCTACCTAAGATGTTTTTATCGTTCCTAAGTGATCACACTTCCTCGGAAATACAGAAAATAGCCATATATTATGAAGGAAAATAGCGCAACGGCTTGGAAGGGGCAAAAACTTGAGTACAAGAGTAATTTCAAAGGAAATGATGACAAATTTGTAATAAGAAAAACGTTTCCATGACGCGGCCATCTGATTGTCAGAACGACAGCTGGCTGCGTGACAGCGTTTACACAGGCCCGCACCTCCGTGGGGGTGGGGAGCGCGTGTCCCAGGACGCTTGTTTTTTTGGAAGATTTTATTCATTTGACAGAGATCGCAAGGAGGCAGAGAGGCAGGCAGGCTCCCTGCTGAGCACAGAGCCCCATGTGGGGCCCGATCCCAGGACCCCGGGATCATGACCCGAGCTGAAGGCAGAGGCTTCCCCCACTGAGCCCCCCAGGCGCCCCCCAGGACACCGTTCTTTCAGGGCAAACTGCCTCACTACTAATTCATGAAGCTGGAGGGAATATTTATCAATTGGGAACGTGGAAACATACTCAAAGGCATTATTGTTATAAATGTGCCAAGGATCTAGATTTCAGATTCAGCTTTCATTATCCTATGAGAAGTCATTCTGCTTAATTAATTCTACTTAATGGATTAAATAATTAAAACACCAAAAATCATGTCATCAAGCATTTCTATGCCAGCACCTAAATTTGGGGTAAGGAGCAAGCCGAGGGAAGGTCCAGAGTACTTTAAACAGGGATTCTACCTGTCAACTACTGAGTTCAACGTTTATTTCTGAGTATCACTCTGACTGATGTTATCCATGGCCTTTAGTTATAAAAAAGAATAATGATGGGGCGCCTGGGTGGCTCAGTTGGTTAAGTGTCTGCCTTTGGCTCAGGCCATGCGGGATGGAGACCCACATCGGGCTCCTTGCTCGCTCGACAGGAGCCTGCTTCTCCCTCTACCTGCCACTCCCCCTGCTTGTGCTCTCGCTCTTTCTTTCTCTGACAAATATATGAATAAAAATCTTCATTTAAAAAAAAAAGAATATGAGAATTTTGTAAGTGGAAAAAATAAGCCATGGGACTTAGGCAACTTCACCTTGTATAGTGTACGAAGATCAACCTGGACTTTCACACTGTATTGTACAACAGACCGTGGTGATACTACTGGTAAACAGAGGAAAAGACATTTTATTTTATTTTTAAGATTTTATTTACTTATTTGATAGAGCGATCACAAGTAGGCCGAGAGGCAGGCAGAGAGAGAGGAGGAAGCAGTCTCCCCGCTGAGCAGAGAGCCCGATGCGGGGCTCGATCCCAGGACCCTAAGACCATGACCTGAGCCAAAGGCAGAGGCTTTAACCCACTGAGCCCCCCAAGCGCCCCCGGAAAAGCCACTTTATTTATTTATTTATTTTTAAAGATTTTATTTATTTATTTTACAGTGAGAGAGAGAGAGATCACAAGTAGGCAGAGGGGCAGGCAGAGAGAGAGGGGGAAGCAGGCTCCCTGCGGAGCAGAGAGCCCGATGCGGGGCTCGATCCCAGGACGCCGAGATCATGACCTGAGCCGAAGGCAGTGGCTTAACCCACTGAGCCACCCAGGCGCCCGGAAAAGCCACTCTAAAAACTAAACACAGAGAGCGCCAAGTCCGTCCTCATTCTAACCTATCAGTGCTTATGTCACCGGGTGCGGCATTTCTCAGAACCAGGAGAAAGTCGTCTTCCGGTGGAAGCGACCTCTGTAACCGCCTCATAAAACGGAAATGTCTGCTCGCTTCAGATTAATCTCCAACTGCGCGCGCAGGTGGGAACGCGCATAAAGGGTGTATTATTTAGTGCAAAGGCTTTCATGCCGGCTGCGATGAGCAACGCCAGTGGGGACAACAGGCCATCTCTTTTGTCCCCTTAAACCAGAGTACACCCAAACCTGTGATCACTCAGTTCCCCACACAGCAAGGGTTCTTCCTACTTGGACCCCAGGGGGAGCACCTGCTTGGCTCAGTCGCTGGACAGCGACACTGGGGACGGTCACTGCGCGGAGTCCTCTCGCCTGCATGGGTTGGTACAGTCGCTTTGTGAACAATTTGCTCCTGCACTTTCTGTTTTTCCTTAATTCCATCCATGAGCTCATGCACTTTAAGACAGGCCACTGTCTGATCAGCACCCCTCGGAGAGCCTGTGTCTCCTCACAATCTAAAGTGGGACGAGGGCACCTGAGTGGTTCGGTCAGCTCAGTTCAAGTCTTGTTCTCAGGCTTGTGAGTTCAAGCCCTGAGCTGGGCTCCACGCTGGCTGTAGAGCCCACAGGCACGCACGCCTGCATAAGTAACGGGATGACAAGGTCAGTCCATTGGGGTCTTTCAGCTTCAGAACAAATCTAAGAAAGCAAGGCCTCTTAGAATCATCTACTACTGCGTGTTTGATTCCCTATGCCCTGCGCTCTTTAACAAGTATGTATTCCCTGGGTAGTCAGGGGGAAAAAAGAGGGGCATTTTTTTTCTCTTTGAAAGAAAGTCTTCCCTTCCTGTTTGGTGTAATGGACTTTGCTGTCCGTCCCTGTGCTGTACAAAGAAACCGACCCCGACTCAGCTCCTGAGACTGGCCTGGACAGGGGGTAGACAGAAGGCCGCAGCTCAAGAGCTCGCCTCAGGATGTCCAGCGTGGGAGCGGCGAGCACGTGAAGACAGCAAGACAAACAGAGGCCTGTCATTCAGTGTATGACACACTGAGCTCTTGAAGCTTAGTTCAGAAAAGGAATGTGAAATAATAAAAAATACCTATTCTTAAAATTTTATTTATTTATTTTTAAGATTTTATTTATTTATTTGACAGACAGAGACCACGAGTAGGCAGAAAGGCAGGCAGAGAGGCAGGCAGAGAGAGAGGGGGAAGCAGGCTCCCCGCTGAGCAGAGAGCCCAATGCGGGGCTCGATCCCAGGACCCTGGGATCATGACCTGAGCCGAAGGCAGAGGCTTTAACCCACTGAGCCACCCAGGTGCCCCTAAATTTTTATTTTTAAAAGACTTTATTTTTGGGGTGTCTTGGGTGACTCAGTTGGTTAAGGGTCTGCCTTCAGCTCAGGTCATGATCTCAGGGTCCTGGGATCCAGGATCCAGTCCTGCATCGGGCTCCCTGCTCAGGGGGAAGCCTGCTTCTCCCTCTGCCCCTCCCCTCAATTTGTGTGTCCACATGCCTCTCAAATAAATAAAATCTTTTAAAAAAGAAATTAAAATAAAAATAAGAAAAAATAAGAGATTTTCTTTATTTTTCATTTTTTTTAGAGAGAGAGAGAGCATGAGAGACCATAAGCAGGGAAGGCAGAGAAGGAGGGAGGAACAGACTCCCTGCTGAGCAGGGAGCTCAATGCAGGGCTCGATCCAAGGACCACGACCTGAGCTGAAAGGAGATGCTTAACCAACAGAGCCATCTGGGCGCCCCAAAAGATTTTATTTTTAAGTCATCTCTGCACCCAACATGGGCCTCGAACTTGCAATCTCAAGGCCAAGAGTCACACCCCCCTGACTGTGCCAGCCAGGCACCCTCTATTCATACTTTCAAATCCCACAGGTGGTCACACGACAGCCCTGGCCCCTGGGAAGAGGCATGCAATTCACAATGAAGCGGAAAGAGACGCAACGTGAACACTTGGGCTTTGTTTTTTTTACCCAAAATTTCAATGTCTTTCCCCTATGCCATACAAAATTTCTTTCTTTCTTTTTTTAAAGGATTTCTTTAGCTGTTTGTCAGAGAGTGAGAGAGAGCAAAAGCAGGGGGAGCAGCAGGCAGAGGGAGAAGCAGGTTCCTCGCTGAGCAGGGACTGTGATGCGGGTCTCAGTCCTAGCACGCTGGGACCACGACCCGATCCAAAGGCAGACATCCAACCGATTGAGGCACCAGGCGTCCCCCCACAAACTTTCTTTATCTGATATGCACAGATCTGAACCCACGATGAACAACTTCTAAACAATAATTTGTAGCTATCAGAAAAAACAAAATTCTGAATTCTATATTCTGGAAAGTAGACAGGCAATGTTAAACAAATCCGATCAGAGCAAACCATTAAAAACACCAAGTCTTGCTTATTTTTATTGAGCTGTATCCAATCTTTTTATTTTTTTTAAGATTGGATTTATTCGAGACAAAAATAGAGAAGTGCGTGAGCATGAGGAGAGGGAGAAGGAGAAGCGGATTCCCTACTGAGCCAGGAGCCCAACACGGGGCTCTATCCCAGGACCCGGAGATCATGACCTGAGCTGAAGGCAGACGCTTCATCATCTGAGATGCCTAGGATGCCCTGTGTAGTTGATCTTTTAAATGTTGGGATTTGAAATTTGAAAGATACTTTGTATCCTCTTGGCTGTAGATCTTTAAAAATTCTGTTATCTTTCCTCAGGTGTAAGAAAAAAAGTTGGTTACCATGATGCTGATGCTTCTTTCCCCAGTCACCACTAAAGAACACGGACGGAGCTGGTCATCTGAAGGGGTTAAGGCTCCATCCTTAGCGCGGATAAATAAACTGCTGTTTAGACACACACTGAAAAAATGATGCTCTGAAGAGAGCTGGGCCGTAAGAAGCCTCTTCAAGTGGCCACGAATCTGTCTCAGTGTCCTAGAGGATGGGTTCTCTGGGGGTCGACCCCTCCTTGTCACTGTCTTCTTGTGGACAGTGTGAGAACGGGAACAAGTACTTGTATTTAATGTTTCTGTAGAAAATGTTCCTTACAAGTTCTGTCTTTCAACATGGGAGGAGGCAGAACTCATGGCTGCAGAACCCTCCCAGCCCTGCCTCTTCAGAAGCACGTGGGCGCTGCGGCCGGCCAGGCTGGGATCTAAAGCTGCAGAACTCTGGGCGCTACTGGTCGTACGCGGCGGCTCCGCTTCCTTCCACGAGATGTGTCACTCCCACTAGCAGCCTGTCAGAACTTGCAGGTGCCGGCGTCCGTCCCAGGACCCTTCTCTCGGACACCTTGGGCAGACCTGAGACACTTTCCCCTGCTGTTGCTAATACTTTTGTTCTTCAACAAGTTTCCTGTCAGGGAGTCTGGGGGGCTCAGTGGGTTAAATAAAGCCTCTGCCTTCGGCTCAGGTCATGATCCCAGGGTCCTGGGATCGAGCCCCACATCGGGGTCTCTGCTCAGTGCGGAGCCTGCTTCCCCCTCCCCCCCGCCTGTCTCTCTGCCTACTTGTGATCTCTGTCTGTCAAATAAATAAATAAAAAGTAAAATCTTAAAAAAAAAATAAACAAGGTTCCTGTCCTCAACTTAAGAGTCACAAGGGAGGGAAGCAGACACCACAGTCTACGCAGTGACCAAGAAGACGTCGTGAATGGGGAAAAAAAAAGTCATGAATGAATTCCCAAGATAAAGAAAAAATACAGAGAGAGATCTTTATAAATTCTATGGAAACATTTTTTGTATATTCAAATAATGACATACTGGAAAACAAAACCCTGAAAACCATCCTTAGGCCAAATATCTTGCTTCAGTGAAAATTCAGTTTTAATCCAAAATACTATGTAGTCATTCTGAAACCCACCTTTCCCAAAACAGATAACATCTTACCTGAAATCGGAATGATTTACAAACTAAGCTAAGCACACACATAGCTACATACCCTAATTTGGTTTTTCAGCTGCTCGGCCTCCTGCCGTAACTGGTCAAGTTCACTCATCTTCGGGTGCCGGTGCTCCTCAGTGCTACCTCAAGGAAACTGAGATCTGAAACAGAAACACAAGCATAAGGAAAATTAATAAACAATGGCTGAGTAGCTTAACAAAGCAGGTGAGAAAAGGGAACCGGCATTTTGAGAGCTGTTGTTTCATCGCAGGTCGGAGCGCTTCTCTTCAGCGCACACCAGAGCCTCGACATTTCTCCCAAGGGCCGGACCGGTCAGATGTGGTCAGTGCCGCCCACCACTCCGAAGACGGTGGTGGGATGAAAAAGCAAAAATGTTTAACACATTTTTGTTAAACATTTTTCCTGAAGGATCGGAGTCTCACTCTAAACCCAAGAGCGTACGACGGACGTGAGACGAGCTCACACGGGCCGCCAGGGAAGTCTGTTCAGGAGACGAGCAGAGTGGACAGCCCAGAACCTCAGCACCACGTCGATGCTCTTGAAACCAGGACCCCCTCCGCCGCCGCGCCCCACGCTGTCAGAATGTTTACACTGCAGTTCTGAAAGCACTCAGTGCGGCGGCCAGCAGGCTCTGGGCCTGGGGCGTCTCCCTCCCCCACCAACGGGGTCCCGGGCCACAGCAGCACTAACTTCAGCCTACAGGCACAGGCCGGATCAGGCTCGGGACAAACAGCCTCCTCAGACAGCATTCCTGAAACCACGCTCAAAACAAAGTCTCCCTGTTGGACCAGACGACCTTCCCAAGGGAGTGCGGTAACTGGGGATGTATTTCCGACCAAGAACATGACCGTCACACCAGTCATGGTTACAACCAACCTATCTCAAAGCTGAAGCGATAATTACTAACATCTCGATCGCCTAAGCGCACGGCGAGCGCCCATTCGCAAATACGGCTCATCAGAGGGCCTCACCGTCCTGTGCAAACCCACACTGGAGACGGTGTGCAAAAGCGACACGGTTGGTATGACATACACCAGATATTTAATTCGCAAGTTCTTTTCCTGAGACTGAAACCTATCTGGGGGAATCTGGAGGAGGCAAGAAGCGTACCTGTTCGAGTTCCCAGGCTAGTAAATCTTCCTATTCTGCACAAAAGCATTTAGGATAAATTTACGGTTTACATTACAGAACCTTGATGTAAACTTACTGATGAAAACAAAAAATATCTTTCCCAATAAGGAGTATCTTTAAAAAGCGTGTGTCTGAGTTCTTCGTTCTTGCTTTCAGCCGCGCTATCCACTCCCAGCTACAAAGACCCGCCAGGCAGGAGGCAGGGGCGAGAGGGGTGCGTGCAGGACCTCCAGGAAGCAAGCCCCGTGGCCAGTCCTGACCTTCAGGGACAGTCTGCAGAACCACCAGGAAAGGCCTTACAGGGACGGGACGGGGTGTGAAGGCACCCCTGGGAAGCGATACATGCTGACGCAGATTCAGAAATATTTCGGACCAAAATAGCTGTTTCTAAAGCCATTACTTTAAGTGGGAGCCGGAGCGCGTGGAAGGCTTCAAGAGACTTGGAGCCTCCCCGGCGAAAAGCCGCACTACCGAAGAAGCTCGAGGTGGAAGCGGCCGCCCTGCAGACACTTCACCCGACGCCACGGGCTAGTGCTCTCTCCGGTCCTCGCGGACAAACGCCTCAGAGCTGCAGCCTACGGACAGTAACGTATGCAACAGGGACAGCGCCAAGAGAAGAGGAGATCATTTCTAAAAGAGAAAGCTGGGAAGCTGGGATGACGTGTCCCCCGCGTTTGTGGACTGCCGCGTGCCGCCAGCCAGGACATCCTGCCGCCGCTCCCGCGCGGATCCGTGCTCCCCGCCGCGCACAGCCACAGGGCGCGGGGGGCTCTCACGCCCGCAGCAGCACCCCGCCCCGGGTCAGGGAACTGCTCGTGCTCTGCAAAGAAGCCCTTTTACTCAGGCCTTCCAAAACCAGTGCTGAAGAGAAGTAATAGCTAATGGTTGGCGTGGGGTAAACGGAACTGTTACTTTTACAAATAAATAAGAATTCTAAAAAGATGGGAGGGCGCCTGGGTAGCTCAGTCCGTCAAGCGTCCAACTGCAGGTATCAGCTCAGGTCATGGTCTTGGGGTCCTGAGATGGAGCCCCGCTCCGTGCTCAGCGGGGGGTCTGCTGGAGATGCTCTCTCCCTCTGCCTCTGCCCTGCCTCGCCTCCCACCTGCATGCATGCTCTCCCTCTCTAAAATAAATAAATAAATAAAATCTTCAATTACTGGGACGCCTGCGGGGCTCAGGCAGTTACGGGTCTGCCTTTGGCTCCAGTCATGATCCCAGGGTTCTGGGACCGAGTCCTGCGGGTCCCGCGTGGGGCTTCGGGCTCCTTGCTCAGCGAGGAGCCTGCTTCTCCTTCTGCCTGTTTCTGCCTGCTGTTCCCCCTGCTTGTGCTCCCTCTCTCTCTCTGACAAACAAATAAATAAAATCTTAAAAAAAAAAACTGTAATTGTTAGTTTTAGTCAACAAACATAACTTCTGATTTTAACTTCTACACTAAAAAGTTAAGGTTAATTTTTAAAGTAAGGACTAAAAACAGCAAACTCTTAGGACCTAGGTAAACAGGAAGTACTTTCTGAGATGCTGGGTCTTTAGATAAATGACCCAAATTATATTATTAGGTGGGATGACCCCTGAGATCTTAAGTTTAAGTATTTCTTTTTAGTTAGATGTTCTTTTTAAACATATTATAGAATATATACATGATAATCACCCAGCTATATTGTTCTAGAGAAATGAATTAATTGAAAACTCAGTGTCTGTATTTTTGTTTTACGATTTTACTTCATTGAGAGAGAGAAAAAGAGAGAGAGAGCACAGGTGGAGGGAAGGGGCAGAGGGAGAGGGATAAGCAGACGACTGTGGCCCGAGCCGAAGGCAGATGCTTCACCGACTGAGTCCTCCAAGTGCCCCCCCAAGTGTGTTTAAAACAAGAAGATCCGGGGCACCTGGGGGGCTCAGTGGGTTAAAGCCTCTGCCTTCGGCTCAGGTCATGATCTCAGGGTCCTGGGATCGAGTCCCACATCGGGCTTTCCACCTGGCGGGGAGCCTGCTTCCTCCTCTTTCTCTCTGCCTACTTGTGATCTCTGTCTGTCAAATAAATAAATAAAATCTTAAAAAAAAAAAAAAAGAGAATATCCATTTAATTCAGTTATCCCAAAAATTTCAGAAGCAATAATATCAATACTTGCTGGCTTGAATCTTCAGTCACAAGCAAAGAGAACAAAACCAGATCTATCTCTTTCCTCAGTAAGTATCATAAATGACTAATGCTTTGACTTACAGCTCCCTCTATCACCAGTGTCCGCATCTGAGTCTCAAGAGAGACTCAAAATCCATGTCTGTTCATTCTTAAGAGAAGAGGTATTCCTGTGGCTACTAGCAATAAAGACCAAAGTCCTTTCAGACCTATTTAATCCAGACAACTGGTCTGGTGAGAAAAAGTAACCTACGGTTAAGAATTTAAAAATCTTTTAAAATCACATTCTCTACTCTCCACGTCAAAGGTGTATTTTCTGAAATCGACTCTGGAAAAGAAGTTTTTTCACAGAGGGACAGACTTTCACTGCTGAAGGGGCACTCAGGGTGTCCAGCACACCGGCCTTACTGTCCCCGAGCGGGGGCCGCCCAGGACCGCCTTAATGAGAGGTGCGTGCGTACCCTCTGCTCGAAGCTAATGGGCACGCTCCTGGGGTCACAGCCTGGGTGTGGAAGGTCAGACGACAGCGCCACCACAGTCACTGCTGCCCCAGAGAGAACCTGGCGCCCATGGGCAAGGAGCGCTCACACTCAGATGCCGGCGGAACTAAGAGGAAGCAAGAAACTCCCGAACTCCTATAAATTAAAAGTTCACCCCAAATGCTCTTCTATGAGGATACAGTAAATGAAATAAACAAGGTACAGAACACTGTATGTGTGATGGCACGTTTCTCTCTGTGCTCAAAAAGGACAAACATCTACGCTAGCGTAAGCAATGGTTTTTCTGCACGCGGGGGAGAGCGCTAACGGCGGCTGTTCGCAGAGAACGAAGCAGGGGCGGCGGGCAGCTCCTCTCTTCCACACGACCTTTTCTACAGACAAGCATTTTGTCTTTTTAAAATAATGGTAACAGGTTATCTGGGCCCTGACACCAAGAAGCATTCACACTGTTTGTCCATACTTTTGGTTTAAAAAAAAAACCAACGTTTTTTGTTAAAACATAATGTGTTTGTTAAAACACGTTAATGTTCAATGTTAACTTTTAACTGGAAGAAATATTATGTATCACTAAGAACAGTGACGAAGATGGAATAAACACTTGGAAAATTGCCTGATGTATATTAAAACAAAAACAGGGGCGCCTGGGTGGCTCAGTGGGTTAAAGCCTCTGCCTTCGGCTCGGGTCATGATCCCGGAGTCCTGGGATCGCCCCCGCGTCGGGCTCTCTGCTCAGCAGGGAGCCTGCTTCCTCCTCTCTCTCCGCCTGCCTCTCTGCCTACGTGTGATCTCTCTCTCTGTCAAATAAATAAAATCTTTAAAAATAAATAAATAAAACAAAAACAAAGTTGTGTAATAATTTCAGCTATTTTCTAAAAAGATTTTATTTATTTATTTGAGAGAGAGAGAGGAAGGGAGAAAGCACAAGCAGCAGGAGCGGCAGGCAGAGGGAGAGGGAGAAGCCAGCTCCCCGCGGAGCAGCGAGCCCACATCCCGGGACATGAGCTGAAGGCACAAGCTTAACCAACGGAGACACCCAGGCATCCCTAATTATAGCTATTTTAGAAGATTAAAATATATTATTTTAGTGGAAAAAAGACACAAAAAGACTAATAGCATTTTGTTAGTATTATTGGTCATATTTTCCTCTTCATTTTCTAAACACTGATAATGCAGTTTATGTTATTTTGGTTAAAAGAAAATGTACATTTTAAAAATCTTACTTACACGGAATCACTTTGCTTTTCTCTTCACTATCCTTAGGTCCCCAAAGCCTTCAGAAAACCCCACCATCGGGTCTCCGTGGCCCGGGTTCCTTCTCCCCTTGCTAAAGTCAAGGCTAAGCCCTGGCTGTGCTGACTCAGTGCCTTCGCCACATCTAATCCAGTAAGACGGGACCTGCTGAGAGTTTCACATCTGTTCTTCATGACCCACATTGCCACTAGCTTTCATTTAGAACGTCTATCCTAGAAATACTTTCCATAGAAATTTAAATAACTTAGAAGTGTATGATCTGCCCTCACTCAGATTATATCCAAAATCTTTGTAAGTCAAAGCGTTAACACAAATTTTTTATTCAAATAATTCACGTCTGCAACATAAAAGGCTTCAGGTGGCCCCATCAATTCGTTCCCTCTCATCGAGCCCCCAGTAAGGTGTGGGAAGGAACTTCAAAGGGTGCCCCCCCGATACCCCAGTCACTAACAATGACATTCACGCTGCAAGGCTTGTTAATGACAAAATGGGGTGAGTCTATCAAAAAACGATCCCTAGTTTTGGTTCTGACACATACTAGGAATGTGACACCAAATCACTTTTCAGTCTAGTCCCTCACGGAATGGTGTTACCCACATCACAGGGCTGAAATGAAAATGAAGACAGACAAAGCTGGGACGTGCTCCGCAGCCCTTCACAGTCTGTAGGACTCCGAGGCGCACCTTTTGTCACAGTGCACACACGCGGTCCCACGGCGTTAGACGCCAGCTGCTGGCTACCCCTGGGCCCACGGTGCTGCACTGAACTGGACAGCCGTAGCACCTGTTAGCCTTTAAAATCAAACTGCTAGTATTTTACCCCCAAAGAGGGTTTATTTGGGAAGAGCAGAGAACTGCAATTCCGGATAAGCAAACCACAGTAAAACCATAGGCAAGTCCCACAAGCAAAGGGAAGGAACAGTGTTTTAGGGAAGGAGGAGGGAAGGGAGGAGGAGGAAGTTGGGAGGGCTGTTTGGAACGAAAGCCCACTGGAGAGAAGCAGGAGGTCAGGGTAATGATGGTTTCTCACCGGTTGAGTCGCAGGGCCAGGGGAGTTTTTTTTAAGGCTCCACACTCAACCCCGAGGTCAAGAGTCATATACTCCATCAACTGAGCCAGTCGGGCACCCGGGGGCACTGGCTCTCTTATAGAAGATACAATGCACATCTTTTCCCACTGGGGCCTCTAAGCGATGACTGGCCCTGCAACAGATACCAGCGGTACCGGCTTTCTCTATCAACCGCCCCTGCCAGTACCCCTGGTCCATTTCAGTGAGGTTTCCTGCCATTTTCATACGCCTCTGAAACTATGAATCAGGGGAAGAAGCTGGCTGGCTAGTTCAGCCACAAAAGTGCTCCCCGTCATCTCCAAGTCGAAAAAGCATTTTGAGGGAAAGAGTTTCACATGAGGGGCTCCTGGTGGCTCAGCTGTTAAGCCTCTGCCTTCAGCTCAAGTCATGATCTCAGGGTCCTGGGATCGAGTTCCATATCGGGCTCTCTGCTGAACAGGGAGCCTGCTTCCCCCTCTCCCTCTGCTGCTCCCCCTGCTTGTGTTCTCTCTCCTCCTCTCACTCTCTGTCAAATAAATAAATTCTTTTAAAAAATAAAGAAAGAAAGAGTTTCACATGAGGAATTTAAACTGATTTCATCAGTTTGTCTTTTTCATTCAGAAAAAGAAAGTAGAGAAACCCTCCTTCCTTCCATGGCATACTGCCCTAACACAACCGTGGGCAACACACGGCAGCAGAACAAGGTCACCGTGCTCGAGGACAGGTGCTGTGGCTGCAGCAGGTGCACAGTCTCCTCTGTCCCACAGAACTGGTCCGCAACCTCCCGACACCTGGAGGTGGACGCAAACATACCCAAGAACAGAATGCCATGTTTGAAGTTTGCTTTGCAACAACCAAAAGGGAAGAGAACAGGCAAGGGCAGATATAAACAAGACTGGTTGTGAGCTGGTCGCTGCTGTAGTTTGGTGATGAAGTTCCTATGCTACTAACTTTTATGTGCATTTCAATTTCCCTATAGGACAGTCGTTTTTTTTTCTTTTTTAATGTTAGTAACTTTGTATCTTGATTCAAAATCCAAATGTATAGACTTCAGAGAAAATCAGGAAGATGTGAATATGGCCTGGGTGTTTGGTGACATGAGAGCAGAGCTCTGTCTTTGTTGTCACAGCAGGAGTAAAGGCCACAGTGTTAGAAATACTTCTTACCTGTGGGTGAGATGATGTCATTTGGGCATTTGCTTTAAAATACTCCAAGATAAAATGGAAGGAAGGAGGAAGATGATTAAATGAAACTGGCAAAACTCTATAAATGCTGGAGATGGGTGATTACGTAATATTTTTTATCTACGTTTGAATATTCTTATAATAAATTTTTTCAAAGTCAGTATTTCTTGGTATTGTCCTACTACATTACGAACATGTGATAAATCTGTCATAAACCTCTTGATTTAAAAGCATGGGAGCAGAGGGGCACTGGGTAGCTCAGCTGCTTGAGTGTCCAACTCTTGACATCTGCTGTAGTCATGATCTCAGGGTCATGGGATCCTGCCCCACGTCAGGCTCCACGCTGGGTGGGGGTCTGCTTGGGATTCTCTCTCCTTCTTCTTCTGCCCCTCCCACTCCCCCGCTCACGCTCTCTCTCTCTCAAATAAATAAAATCTTAAAGAAAAAAAGTCTGGGAGCACAGGCATCCCCCACGTAGATCGCGCAGTGTCCTCACATTTTCCCTGCAATGACACAGACTGCCCACCTCTCCAGCTGGCTGCGAGGAAGACTCGACCTCAGTAATCCCCAAATTTGTCTGAACAACCAAATGGTCAACCTTGGAGGTTTCTATATCGTGTTTCAAAAGTGATAAAAATTAATATTACATTTTGATGCTATATTACCATGAAATTAGCTTCTATGAAATAGCAGGTATGAGAAACTTCAATGAAATAAAAAGTAAACCGTGACTAGTTTTTTTTTTACAGGGAACCAAATGGTAATGAAGATGCAGAAAGGAAATGCAATCACACGCTACACCCTCACTGGGCTCTGGCTTAGCGATCCGGCACACTTTTACATGTTATTTGAAAACTACTCTATTAGGAAGCAGTGTATTTAAATAGTCTGCCCTCAGCATCTCGGGTGTCTCCTCAGATTTCCCTGCAACTCAGTTTTCCGATGCAAATTTCCAACCGTCCTCCACTTAGGTAAGCAGCTCCTATTCGGTGAGGCACGCACAGAACACGTCTACTTGGCACATTTTACACTTAGGACAATGCACTATAATTTTTTTCTTAACTTACTGTTTAACTCCATTCAAAGGGCATCCCCTAAAGCATCAGGACCATGTAAAAAACTTAATCATCTTCAGTAGAAATAACTTCATACAACAATCATGTTAGTCGCATAAACAGAAAAATAAGGCACAAGAAACAATCTCTACGTACAAGGAAATGCCTACTAGCTCTACAAACATTCTGACCGTCCCAGGGTCCCCAGCAGACATTCCAGAAAATAGGAGGAGCCTCACTCACTTCAGCTTACTACCTTTGAAAAATAAAGGTTCTTACAGTTTTCAAATGACAACAAAATCTACAGCAGATAACTCATAAAGTCACCGACAGCCAAATGCCACTCACACTCACATTGAATTTGTGGGAAGCCAACGTGTCCTTCTTGAAGTCCATGCTCAAGCCCGAGACCAAAGCAGCGGAGCACGCCCTCCCCTTCCCAGCTCCCTGCCAGTGCTCCAGTGAGGAGTCGTAACGGGGCTGTGCGCACCAGAAAGAACTACTGTCTGACAAAAATCAGCCATGCACCTGGCGACAGCAGAAGGCAACCGAGCTGCACGGACGGAGTGCAGAGCACGGTTTCTCTCACGACCAGAAGTAAGACCAATCACTTTTGTAAGACACCCCGAGCCCTGTATGCACAGAGAGTGCCTGACTGAGAAGGGCAGTATCGATAACTAGAACTTCCAAAGTTCCAGGGCGCCTGGGTGGCTTAGTCCTTAGGTGTCTGCCTTTGCCTCGGGTCATGGTCCCGGGGTCCTGGGATCGAGCCCCACGTCCAGCTCCCTGCTCGGCGGGAGGCCTGCTTCTCCCTCTACCACTCCCCCTGCTAGTGTTTTCGCTCTCTCACTGTGTCTCTGGCAAATGAATAAATAAAATCTTTATTAAATAAATAAATTCATTCCGAGGGTCCTTGAAACCCGTTGCTCAGAAGGCGCCGTTCACCTACACGTGTGAGTTCTTTGCAGGCGGCTATGCAACGCCACATCTAAAAATTACTATAAAGAATTTACACTTCAGAACATATGAAAATCAAATCCAGGAGCACCAGAGTGGCTCAGTCGGTTGAGCACCTGCCTTCAGTTCAAGTCAGGTCCCGGGACCCCGGTAAGTGGTCTCACTGTACGACTCAGTGTACGAGCGCTGCTGAAGCCCTTAAGAGGAAGTGGGTGCTGCGACTGCCCTCCTCTGGGGCTGAGGTGCTGCTCCCTCACGGAATCCGGACCTGAGTCTGCGGCGCCTTGTTTCACTGGTCCTGATGGCGTTTCGTCTTTTCGCCTTGACACCCCAGTGAAAGGTGCCTCCCGTCGGGCAGGGCGGCCACCTCTGCCACAGGCTGGCCTCTGAAGGTGGCGGCCCCAGAGCCATAGTGGCGGCAGCACGCGCGCATCCTCCTGTGACACGTTCCAACGACAGCATCCCCTCGGTCACCTCCCTCTGCAGCCGGGACCCGACACCAGAAGGCGCGCCGTTGTTCTCTAGCTCTACAAAGTAATCGTAAACTCAGGCTTATTTAAACACCTGAATTAGACAAGAACTTGAGACTCTGTCCACTCCTATTCCAGCTGACAGAACACCGAGCGGAAGCTGGAGGACCGACCCTTTGGGTCCCAGCACTTGCCGGAGCCCAAGGGAGCTGAGCCTTGTACTGCTGCTGCTCAGAAGGGGCCTCAGGGAAGGGAAAGAGACCACCCGGCCCAGCTCCGTTTCCTCCACGGTACCCGCCCGACCAGGCCCAGGAAGTCACAGAAGTTTGGCAACAGCTTGTCTGCCCAGGAGCTCCGAGGGACATTCTTCTCACTCTCCAGCCCCTTGACAAGCGTCCCTCATCTTCGAGCAACCCCGCCCCCAAGACACGACTCCCCTCCGTGTGCCTCCTCCAGAGCCAGACGTCCTTCGGAGCTCACCCATGGAGACTCTCCCCACTGTGCCCAGGCTGCCCTTACGCTCCCCGCGAGGCCGCCTGATTCTTCCTTCCCGCCTGGAGGCAATGGCCCAGGTTTGTCCACAGTCGAAAAGCGAGCCCTGAGAGCAGAAACGCAACCGTATAGGCTGTATAAATACGCTCCTGTAGACGGCGGTGAACACGGTCGACCTGACACCCCAAGGAGCCAACGGCCAGGTAGGCAGAGCCGTCCTACGCTGCCCCTCTGAGCGGACCGTAAACTCAGACAGCAGCTTGCATCTCCCCCCAAAACGACAGAAACCAACAGCATGACTCATACTCATCAATATATATTAATTTCTTCTGAATATGCCTGGATTTTCCCCCAAGAGCTCTGAGTCCTCACCCTCACATCACGTCTGTGGCGACGGGGAGCAGGTGCGGGCTGGCTGCCTTCTCATCAGGCGGCGTGTCCAGTCTGCGTCCAAAGAGGGAGCCCTCCTCTCCCAGCAGCACTCCTGGCCTTGCTCCACAAGCACCGATTCCCTTCCTCACATTTGTTCACTAAGCACCTGCCACGGACAGAGGACGCTGGAGTGAAAACACAAACTCCCACCCCCAGGCGCCAGTCTGAAGAGGGACAGCCAAATGTCCTTTCAAGGATCTGACTCCGAAAATCTCTATGATTTCACCACGTGGACACCTAACGACTTCAGAAGTACAAGGGGATTTACGACTCACTCCCAGGTCAGAGCTGGGACCGAGGAGCACAAACTGTGTCCTCACCATCGTGGAAAGAGGTCCTACCGAGTGTCCACGTGGTCACCAAGAGAGGCGGATGCAGTCCCAAATGGCCACAATTCCAACGGAGGCTACTCTGGAGTTACCCACGCCGGGCACCCTAAGCAGTCTGACGGGCTCGCAGTGCTCCCAGGACCATAAAACAACGCTTCACTTCCTTGTCACCTGCACGCACACCGCACCCCACCAGGGCAAGCTCTCGGACACTGACGCAAGGGAAGTCAGTAGCTCAGGCCAGCCTAACGACCTGGACAGTTACGCGCAGGCCTTTCTGCTCACGGTCACACGCGCTCCGCTGCGGCGAGAGGTCTTAGCTTCCCCACTTCTGGAGAAGCACCTTTAAATTGCTTTCCAGGGGCGCCCGGGTGGCTCAGGGGGTTAAGCCTCTGCCTTTGGCTCAGGTCATAATCTCAGGGTCCTGGGATCGAGCCCCACATCGGGCTCTCTGCTCGGCAGGGAGCCTGCCCCCCAACCCGCCTGCCTCTAAGCCTCCTTGTGATCTCTCTCTGTCAAATAAATAAATAAAATCTTTTTTTTTTTTTAAATTGCTTTTCCAGCCAAATGCCATCAATTCAGGAGAGCCGACTCGTCAGGGATGAGAGTTTCTGCGTGTCCCCTGCAGCCCCCACCCTCACAGGCTCTTAGATCTCGTCCAGTCCGCTCGCCAGTGCTGTCCAGCAGAAACACACCTTGAACCACACATAGAGGTTTTCATTTTCCCGTACCCATATTAAAAAAGTAAAAAAGAAAAAAAGGGGGCACCTGGGTGGCTCAGTGGGTTAAGCCTCTGCCTTAGGCTCAGGTCACGATCTCAGGGTCCTGGAATCGAGCCCTGCATCGGGCTCTCTGCTCAGCGGGGAGTCTGCTTCCTCCTCTCTCTCTGCCTGCCTCTCTGCCTGCTTATGATCTCTGTCTGTCAAATAAATAAATAAAATCTTTAAAAAAAAAAAAAGGTAAAAAAAATAGGTCAATGTAATTTGTAAAGATTATGTTATTCGTAAAGAAATTTGTAAAGAAATGTTATTTGTAAAGATTATTTATTTATTCATTTGACAGAGAGAGACAGCGAGAGCGGGAACACAAGTAGGGAGCTGGGGAAGAGGAAGCAGGCTCCCTGCTGAGCAGGAAGCTGAACGCGGGGCGCTCTGGCCATCTTTTCAATCACGCTTCTCTGCTCACTCGCTCTCTCCCTACTCTCCACTGAGTGTCTGTTCGCATCACTTGCTCCCTTCATACTGAGTTTGACGAGTTCTTTATTTACTCTGTATACAAGTCGTCTAAGATGCGTCACGGGTACCACGTTTGCCAGCCTGTGGCTTGTCTTTCCATTTTATTAACAGTGTCTTTGAAGGAGAGGCTTTTAATCTTGACAAAGTCTAATTTATAAATGTTCTCTTTTATGGCTTTTATCTTTGATGTCATAATTAAGAAATCTTTGCCAAACCTGAAGTCTTAACAATCTTCAACGTCTTCTAGTTAGGGTGACTATTAACGTCTATGGTTCACTTTGAGTTAATTTTTGTCTATGGCACCAAGTTCACCTTCTGCATAGGGACGACCAATTGTTCAAGCAATGAAGTCATTTAATTTAGTTTTGGGGGTTTTTTTGTTTTTGAAGATTTTATTTAATTATTTGAGAGAGAGCACGTGTGCACAGGAGAGAGTGGGAGCACAGAGAGAGAGGGAGGAGGAAGCAGGCTCCCTACTGAGCAGAGAGCCCGATGCGGGGCTCGATCCCAGAACCCCGAGATCATGACCTGAGCCGAAGGCAAACGCTTAACCATCTGAGCCACAGTCGTGTTCCTAATTTAGTTTTGCTTTTTAAAATTCCTTCGACTTGGGCTGTCTGGGTGGTTCTGTCTGTTAAACATCTGACTCTTGGTTTCAGCTCAGGTTGTGATCTCAGGGTTGTAGAATCAAGCCCTGACTTGGGCTGGGCACCTCAGCAAGGAGTCTGCCTGGGATTCCCTCCCTCTCCCTCCCCCCCGCCCCTTTTGCCCTTCTCTCCAGGTGCACGTGCACGCACGCGACCTCTCTCAAATAAATAAGATCTGTTAAAAGAAAGAACCCTTTCAACTTAGAGCTCTAAGAACTACAGAAAGAACTGCACCCTCGGCCGGCCCCGCGGAGCCCAGGCTCCGGGACACATTTGCTGTGCCGCTCCCACGCCACACGAGTTTAAAGGGAGTTTCCTACGAATCACGCGGCTTTCCTTTTACCTGCACAATCTACCGTATTCCAACCAAGGTCTGATTTGAAAAATGGCTCTCCTGCTTTCTAATGAAAACAGCTGGAGAAAGTCCACCCTTGTTCCGAACGCTGGGACTTCAGCTCTTCCTTCTGAACCCCGGATAGAGCCTTTCAAACAAATGTGCTTCTCAGGAACACTGTGCTCTGAAAACCAGCTACAAGCTTAAAAAAGAGACGGGCAAAACTGTACAAAAACCAGGTTATTAAAGTAAGACACCCCGAAGAAATGTAAACGTTGTGCTTTAAAACCCGACAGGATCGACTGCACCAGCATCACCTTCATTCGGAAGTGCTTCTGGTCTGGTCTCCAGTGCATGGAAAATCGTCTGCAACAGACAAAAAAGGCTCTCGATGCACTGCATCCAGGCTGCGATGACCTACATTCCACACGGCTGAAGGAGCACATGAACCCGTCCCTTCCCTCTTACCATTTCTTGTCCCGTGTCATTTTGCTTAGCACTTGGTATTAACTTAGTATTTGGCTTTTCAAGGTGGGAAAGAACCCTGACCTCAGTTTCTTTTTAAAAAATCCTTAGCAATGCCTCCTGGAAAATACCTTGAATCCTACTGAATCCAACTAGAAAAATTATAGTAACAGTAAAAACCACCACTGCAGTTCCAGAAGCTTCTGAAGGGCCCCTACCCAGACTCTGGCATCAGCCATGTAAAGGAATGTGTCTGAATCTGAAAAGGAGTCCTGGACACTTTCCAAGTGTGCCTGGTCCACAGGGGCACAGGTGCCACTCCCATCGCCAGGCCTGGCCCTGGTGGCCAGGAGTCCCCCCGGAAGAGCTCCCAACTCTCCTCTCCCAGTACTGCAGCCAGAACAAAAGCACCCTTAATTCTAGATTTCTTCTGGACTATCTGCTTGTTGTTTCTCAGAAACTAAGTTTCAAAACACTTATATAGGCTTCTGTGATCACTCCAAATTAAACTGTGCGTGAAAAGCCCCATTCTGGACGTTTCAAGGATCACCACCTGCCTGCTGATGGGGTCACTTTCTCCTGCATCTGAAACCCCCAGCCACACGCTTAGTCTGGAGGCCAGCAGAGGTATTAACAGCTGAAATGTCCCCCACTCCAACCTGAATTCTAAGGCATTTATTTAACAAAATAGCTTTATTTTGGAATTATGTTACATATGTAACGAGCAAACACAAGCTTTTCTGTCAATACAAGTAAGTGTGGAAAGAAAACAGTATGGTATGGAGGTTCTTCAGAAAGTTAAACACACATCTGCCGTGTGATCCAGCAAGACCACTCCCAGGCATATGTCCCCCAGAACTAAAACCCGGTACACTCACACACACACACACTCATAGCAGTGCTACGTGCAATGGCCAAGAGCTCGGTGTCCATGAGTAAATAAATGGACAGGGACGCCTGGGTGGCTCAGTGGGTTAAGCCTCTGCCTTTGGCTCAAGTCATGATCCCAGCGTCCTGGGATCAAGCCCCACATCGGGCTCCCTGCTCTGCGGGAACCTGCTTCCTCCTCTCTCTCTGCCTACCTGTGACCTCTGTCTGTCAAATAAATAAATAAATATTCAAAAAAATTTTTAATAAATAAATAAATGGATAAATGGCGTACAGCCACACACTGGAACATTACTCGGCAGTGAAAAGGAGTGAAACACTGGCGCGCGCTACAGTGTGGCTGGTCCCTGAAAACATTCCGCCTAAAGAAGCCAGATGCAAACGATCACAAACTGTGTGACTCCGTGTATATGAAATATTCTGTTTACATGAAAGAGGCAAATGCACAGAGACAAAATGCGGTGGTTGCTAGGGGTTCTGTGTACATGCGTGTGGGATGAACACTGCTCAACAGGTACAGGGCTCCCCTGGGAAAACAAAGACCTTCTGTAGTAAGACGGAGGTGATGGTTATACAACACAGTGAATGTGCTAAAAGCCACTATGTGGTTCACATTTAATAAAGTGTGACACGAAGGGGAGTCAAGATGGCGGGGAAGTAGGAGGAGGCACCGTTTCAACCTGTACCCTAAAGTGAGCTGATTACCTACCAAAGAACTCCGACCACCCATGAAATCAGCCTGAGATCAGAATTATACACGTCTGGATCTCTACTGGAGCAGAAGACGCCAGTGGCAGCAATGGCTACGGTCGCCAAACTGTGGAAAGAACCAAGATGCCCTTCAACGGACGAATGGATAAGGAAGATGTGGTCCATATACACGATGGAGTATTATGCCTCCATCAGAAAGGACGAATACCCAACTTTTGTAGCAACATGGACGGGACTGGAAGAAATTATGCTGAGCGAAATAAGTCAAGCAGAGAGAGTCAAGTATCATATGGTCTCACTTATTTGTGGAGCATAACAAAGAACACGGAGGACATGGGGAGATGGAGAGGAGAAGGAGTTGAGGGAAACTGGAAGGGGAGATGAACCATGAGAGACTATGGACTCTGAAAAACAACCAGAGGGTTTTGAAGGGTCAGGGGTGGGAGGTTGGGGAACCAGGTGGTGGGTAATAGGGAGGGCACGTACTGCATGGAGCACTGGGTGTGGTGCCAAAACAATGAACACTGTTATGCTGTAAATAAACAAATAAAAAAATAAATAAATAAAGTGTGCCACGAAAGGTACTTAAAAGAACACCCGAATCAGAAGGTATGGAAATGGAAGCTGGGGCTCAGTCAGCGAACGGTGGCCAGCGGGCTGTCACAAACCCTCAGAGGGGAGCGCTCAGGCGCGCACACCCACACTGTCACCGAATTACCAAGTTTAAAAGCGGGCAATCTTACCTTCAGCGTGACTAGAGTTTTAGGCTGGGTCACACTCTCTGGTGGGGGCTGTCCTGTCCACCATGGGATTTTTAGCAGCACACTCTTCCCCAGCCTGACAACCTAAACTGTCTCCAGACACCACGAGATGTCTCTGAAGATAGCATGAGCCCAGGTAAGAGCTTCTTCAAACCGGTTGTCACAATGATCCCTATCTCCAAATGCAAACCCTTCCAGGCACTTGCCACATCAAGAGACAAGAGGGAAAAAAATTAAAATGGAAAAATGTATCAGTTTGCTCTGATTCAAATACCTAGACTGTCTTGCCGCTCAAGGCATGAAACAAAGTTAAAGTTCCTTATTTTTCTTTGGAAGAAGGAAAAGGGAAGCCAGCCCTCCATGAGCGTCTGTCTACCAAGAGCTCCTACAGGCACGGCCGCAGTGGGGCGAAGGGCATGGGGGCCACCGCCAAACCACCTCAGCCTGCATTCATGTGTACAGCCGACGAGACTCTTCTGGTTAAAAATCAGACCCAAGTGGGGCTCTTTTTCTGACTCCCCAGCCCAGACCACTGTCCCGGACAGCAGCGCACACTCATGTGGTCCCAATCCAGGAGCCAGCACCGGCCTCGCAGAAAATCTGGAAACGGGGGATTCAGCGAAACCAAAGCCCAAGCTTGACAATACTACCCTCCGTGCTGGAGGTCAGGGTCAGTGGAGAGGCGAGGAGCATCTTCAGATGGAAGGCAGACCGCAGAGGCTGTCGGAAGGGCGCCAGGGCCCACGAGGCGGGACAGGGGGCAGCGGCTGGTCAGACGTGAGAAAGGATGGTTCTCAGGGCAGGCAGGGACGGACCCTCCCCAGTTACTCTGAAGTCTGGCTGCAAGGGAGGGGTGCCGTTGCTGAAGTGGAATTAAGGGAGGACATACGCATGCTGAATTTTTCTCTCGTCTTTTTAGAAAGCAATCCATGAGGGCAGTTGGAGGAAGATAAGGGAATGCAGGCATAAAAAAAAAAAAAAAAAGCCAATTATACAGCCAATTCTAGTAAAAATTTAAAATATATAAAATTCAAATCATACATTTAACCAAGTAAATACAAATGTCCCATCAATTTAAAGAGCAAACCGAACTTTTTTTAAGATTTTATTTTTATTATTTATTTGACAGAGAGACACAGCGAGAGAGAGAACGCAAGCAGGGGGAGTGGGAGAGGGAGAAGCAGGCTGCCCACCCAGCAGGGAGCCTGATGCGATCCCAGGACCCTGGGACCATGACCTGAACTGAAGGCAGACACTCAACGGCTAAGCCACGCAGCCGTCCCCAAACCAAACATTTTTTTTTTTTTTTAAGATTTTATTTATTTGACAGACAGAGGTCACAAGTAGGCAGAGAGGCAGGTAGAGAGAGAGGAAGGGAAGCAGGCTCCCTGCTGAGCAGAGAGCCCGATGTGGGACTCGATCCCAGGACCCTGGGATCATGACCTGAGCCGAAGGCAGAGGCTTTAACCCACTGAGCCCCCCAGGCGCCCCCAAACCAAACATTTTTAATGACCCAAACAAACAACTCCTCACCCACCGATTCTGCTGCTTTGAAACTCTCTTCTCTTGGCGATGGCAACTCCGCTAGAAGGCAGGAGGCCTGACGTGTCTCTCTCATCTCCTGCACACAAATCTACCTGCAGAAGCTGACATGGTGCAGTGCTTCTAGACCATTCCATCACGAAAGGACCAAACTGCTGCACACGACACCCCTTCCTTCCCAGCACGGTCTCAGGCTGCCTTTGACTACACCTCAAACACTAGTCTCTGAAGATATGCTGGCTTTATTTGATTTATGGATCAAAACCCCTGAACATCCATCCACTCACTCGAATACACTTCATGCCTAGGAAGTAAGCCAGTGCGCACACAAGCCAGAACGGGCTTAGCCCAGCTGCCCACGAGGGTCTCACAGGCAAGGGGGAGAAGCACGGGACACTGTCCTACGATGCACAGAGAGGGGAAAAGAGAGGGGCTCTACCTACAGAAGCTGAACTAATAAAAATCCTAGGGACTAGTTTCACTCAGGCCTCTGTGATCCACATGAAGTCCTGGAAGCTAGCACAGCCCAACCTGGGCCACTGGTGAACGGCCAGGACAGGACTCCAAGGCTCAGGGAGGAAAGAGGGAGGCAGAGCGTGAGCTGATCCCCTCTCTAGGCTCAGAGGGAAAGACGCGTGCCAGTGTGGGCAAGGCCGCTTGACAAGAAAAGGAGGGGTGGGTGGCGGACTCAGTGACCCTGGGCACCATCTCACTCAGCGGAGATGCCCACCGGCAAAGAGGACTGTAGGTTAAAATCCTCACAGCAGATTTCCAAAGATGGAATTATTATGTCAAAGATTGCGTACCCTTTGAAGGCTCTCGAAAAAAATCAGCTGAGGGCACCTGGGTGGCTCAGTCAGGCGAGTGTCCAACTCTTGGTTTCAGCTCAGGTCGTGACCTTAGAGTCACGCGCTGGCCTCCACACTCAACAGAGCCAGCTTGGGATTGTCTCTCCCTCTGTCCCTCCCCACGGTGTGCACGTGCGCTCTCTCTCAAATAAATAAATAAGTCTTTTAAAGAGTCATTAGGGGCATCTGGGTGGCTCCGTGGGTTAAGCATCTGCCTTCCACTCAGGTCATGGTCCCAGGGCCCTGGGATGGAGTCCCTTCGGGCTCCCTGCTCAGCGGGGAGTCTGCTTTCCCCTCTGCCCCTACCCCCGCTCTTGCTCTCTCTCAAATAAGTAAAATCTTTTTTTAAAAGATTTTATTTATTTATTTGACAGAGATCACAAGCAGGCAGAGAGAGAGAGAAAGGAGGAAGCAGGCTCCCCACTGAGCAGAGAGCCCGATGTGGGGCTCGATCCCATGACCTGAGCCGAAGGCAGAGGCTTAACCCACGGAGCCACCCAGGCACCCTCACATAAGTAAAATCTTTTAAAAAAATTAATATAAATTTTCTTTTAAAATGTTCTTGACTTGGGGTACCTGGGTGGCTCAGTTGGTTGGGCGACTGCCTTCAGCTCAGATCATGACCCCGGAGTCCCCGGACTGAGTCCCTCATCAGGCTCCCAGCTACTCAGGGAGTCTGCTTTTCCCTCCGATCTTCTCCCCTCTCATGCTCTCTCTAATAAATAAATAAAATCTTTAAAAAATAATAAAAAAAAAATAAAAGCCCTTGACCTTATCTAACGAAAGATGTGATTACCTACAGATCAAATGCGGAAATTACTGTTTTCGTAACTCTCAGCTGGAGCAGCTTCTTCAGCAGCCAGGAAACTCCGTGATCTACCAACACCATCTAAGGCCACTGGGGGAACCAGATGAATCAATATTTCATGTTTAATTTTCGTATTTAACTTCTCCTTTTAACAATGTCTCAGTGTCTTTTTCCCCGGCTGGCTACAGATTTATCAATTTGTTCCTTTCAAAACACCAATTTTCTGTGTCACTGATTTTCTCTGCCATACTTGTTTTCACGTCCACAAATTCCTGCTCTTACCTTCAGTACTTCTTCCTTCCGCTTGCTTTGTGCTCACCGCGCCTTCTGGTGTCGGAAGGTGGAAGCCGGCGGAGGCCCCGGCTGTTTGCAGCGCGCCATCCCGGCACAGCCCCGCGGCCCCTCTCACCGAGCCCACAAATGTCGAGGTGCGCGTTTCAGTCGCATTCAAACAAAAGTATTTGCAAATTTCCCTCATGATGTCATCTTTGGCTTGGTTAATTTCCAGTTAGCTGAGGATTCCCCGGGCACGGTTCTGTTCCTGGTCTCTAGTAAACCAACGGCCGCCGCAGTTACTTCGAAGCCCCGTCTCACAGGCCCCACATCTGGGTCGCTCCCAGGTCCGATCCACGGACTTCTCTGTCAACAGCGGCCCGATTTCCGGAGCCACAGAGGCCGGCAGCAGCAGGCACGAGCAGCGTCCGCGGGGAAGCGCGGCGCCCCTCGTCCTCCGCCAGGTGTGGCCCGACAGCTGCGGCCGCCCGCCTCCCCGGCTGCGAGCTCGGTGCACGGCAGGCCTCCGACCGCTCCCCTGGCTCGTCGCCTCACCCTTCACGCCAAAACAAGTCTCTCACAAATCCCCGGCTGAAAAAGGAACTTCTTCCACGCCTGCTGCAAGCTGGATGTGAGGCAGAAAAGCAAACCGTCCAGCGTGTGCTCAAAATTCAGATTCACATGACGACGTAGATGGACGCGAGCTGCTTCGGTGTGAGGGGCCGTGGCTTCCTCCGGGCAGAACACGAACGCCTGCTCCAGGACACTGGAACCCGCGAGAGCACGCAGAGGGCGCAGCGACAGGCTCGCGGCCTGCACCGGTGTGCGCACGGTCTCGGGCTCCCTCTGGGCAAAGAGCGCGCCTTGCCCCAGAGCCACGGCAGTCTCCAACCAGCCGGTTCCCAAAGCCGGGCTCCGCCTGGCTTCCACGGGCATCCACAGGCTCCTCTGCGGCTGCCTTCGGGGACGACACTGCAGATTCTGCACAAAACCTGCACCTGCATGTAATCACCACGAGCCAGACTTCCAACTCACCCCGCACCGACTGCACGCAGTGACGCGCTGAGAATCTCACATGTACACGTACTTCTTCTCAAGCCCTGAGAGATGTAAGAACATTCCGGAGCTGCTATCCCAACCATCTCAGTGTGGGGGAACCCGCTGTGTATTAATGTATGCAGGGCATGTGAGAATTTAAACACTTGTGGGGGCGCCTGGGTGGCTCAGTCGTTAAGCATCTGCCTTCGGCTCAGGTCATGGTCTCAGGGTCCCGGGATCAAGCCCCGTGTGGGGCTCCCTGCTTAGCGGGAAGTCTGCTTCTCCCTCTCCCACTCCCCCTGCTTGTGTTCCCTCTCTCGCTGTGTCTCATCTCTCTCTCCCAAGTAAATAAAATCTTAGTGCCTACAGGAAATAGTTTTCGCTGACCCCAATTACTGAAGTAATAAAATTTCCGAACATGTTCAGTTGTCTTTTTAGTTATCCTGTATTCCTGTGTTCATTAAAAGTTTTGGTTTGGTTTTTTTTTGTTTTTGTTTGTTTTTGTTTTTTGACATTTCACTGTGGTTTCTCATGGGACAAAGCAAATCTTTCAAGGAAGAGTTATGCTGGAAAAGCTTTATTTTTTACAGAAGGGTATTGATTATGCAATAAGCACTGAAAAGACCTCTCCAACTTTCTCCCAAATTAGGTTCTGCCTAGATGAATAACTCAAATTCTGCAATAAAAAAACAATTTTGTCATCAAGCACAGTAGTTACCACTAAACATTCAACATGCTTTCGGAGGAACCATCAAGGAAATACATCAATAGGACAAGTATGTAAAAGGCAGCACATGCTTGAATTCAGTAAGGAAACGCAGAGACGCGAGCGAGGTGCCAGCTCCCGAGCTCCTGTGGCTGACGACTTTCTCCCAGAGCTGCCTGCGGCCCATCCAGACTGAGAAGACAGGCCAGGACCAGAGAAATGGATGAAAAGAGACTGCGCTCCAGAAATGTGTCATATTCCAGAACACTAAGGACACAGTTACATCCTGCAAGTTTTCAGATGGAAAAAGACGATATACAAAGGACCAAAAGTCAGTGACATTCGACTTGTCAACAGCAAAACTGGACACCGGAAGAAAAGACAGTGAAGTTCGGAGCTGATTCCGAAACAGAAGTCCGTGTTCAACCCAATGACCAAGTGTAAGGTCAGAACAGAGACATGCACAGTTTAGGAAGCTACGAGGGGATATCTCCTCCCAAGAGGGGAAGGAATAAGGAAGACATTACATCCTCAGCTCAGAAGGCCCAGAGGACACCTGACTTCCTTCCTGGTCCCTTCCGGTTGACTAGGCAGTGGGTGCCCGCTGACAGTCACCCCACGGACAGGTCTGTCCGTTCGGCACTCGGGGGTCTGTCGGGCACCGCTCCACTCACCACGCCTGGCATTTAGTGAAGTCACACCAATTTAATGAGTAGCCTTACAAATAGAACTGCTACACTAGGGCTAACTAAGTAGATTTATTCTAAGCCACAAACTGGATATTAAAAGTGTACCTGGAGGGCCGCCTGGGGGGCTGGCTTTAAGCGTCTGCCTCCGGCTCAGGTCATGACCTCCGGGTTCTGGGATCCAGCCCCACACTGGGCTCCCTGCTCAGCGGGGAGCCTGCTTCTCCCTCTCCCTCTGCTTCCCCACCTGCAGCCCCATGTGTGCTTTCTCGCGCTCTCTCTCCTGCTGTCAAATAAATAAAATCCTAACAAAAAAAAAGTACGGCTGGAGAGAAGATACAGCTTCGGTTATTTTTAGCTAATAACCTTAAAATGCACCAAGTACTCACGCGCCAGGTGCTACAGTGCTAAGACCCCGCGCACCACCTGATTAACCCTCAGGAGCCCCGTGAGGTATCGAATGTCGTCACTCCTTGCAATTTTAAATCTGTGAAATCGGGGCGCCCGGGTGGCTGTCGTTTAAGCCTCTGCCTTCTTCTCAGGTCCTGATCCCAGGGTCCTGGCATGGAGAGCCTGCATCGGGCTCCCTGCTGAGCTTCTCCCTCTGCCTGCCGCTCCCCCTGCTTGTGCTCACTTGCACTCTCTCTGACAAATAAATAAAATCTTTTTTAAAAAATCTGTAAAACTATAAAAAAAGGTATCCGAGGCAAAGAGAGGTCAGGATCTAGCTCCAAGTTGTTTAAACAGTTCCTGTCACAGCCGGCAACTGGACAAGCCCAGGGGCTTACCCGGACCTTACTCTTATTTTAAGACAATAAGTCTTTTTTTTTTTTTTTAAGATTTTATTTATTTGACAGACAGAGACCACAAGCAGGCAGAGAGAGAGGAGGAAGCAGGCTCCCCGCGGAGCAGAGAGCCTGACGCAGGGCTTGATCCCAGGACCCTGAGATCATGACCCCAGCCGAAGGCAGAGGCCCAACCCACTGAGCCACCCAGGCGCCCAAGATAATAAGTCTTTTTTTTTTTAAAGATTTTATTTATTTATGTGACAGAGAGAGATCACAAGTAGACAGAGAGGCAGGCAGAGAGAGAGAGAGGGAAGCAGGCTCCCCGCGGAGCAGAGAGCCCGATGCGGGACTCGATCCCAGGACCCTGAGATCATGACCCGAGGCGAAGGCAGCGGCCTAACCCACTGAGCCACCCAGGCGCCCAAGATAATAAGTTTCTAAACATTTTTAAAGATTAATAAAATTTTTTTTAAAGATTTATTTATTGGGGGGAGCAGAGGGAGAGGATCTTCAAGCAAAACCCCTTACCACCACTGAGTGTGGAGCCTGCCAATGGTGACAACCACAAGGACAGTGACACGGGGCTTGACCTCACAACCGGTAAGATCATGAGTCCACCCAGAACCAAGAGTCAGACACTTAACCACCTGAGCCAGGCAGGCGCCCCGAGTCTATATAAAATTTTTTTAAAGTAAGAAAACCAGATACAAAAATTAAGACTTGTCCCCTTGCTCATACTTTTCCCCTCCGGTCTCAACGTTCCTGGTCCTCTCCCTCCTTCTTTCGGGAAGTATCACTCAACCTTAAAATGAGACCTTAAAGACACATCACTAAACCGTCCTGACCACCCTTCTCCCAGGGAACAACTCTCCCTTCCGTCCTCCTGGTCCATTTCTATTTTTCTATTCTACGAGACCATAAGCGGGAACTATGCCCTGCCTTCACTGCTGGTTTGGGTGGGAGAGCATGTGTTCGGCCTATAAACAACCTTCTCTAGGAGGTACCTCCACGGCTGCTCCTCGCACCCTGTCTTGGGGATGGCCCAGCAGCTCCTGACAGCGCACAAGGCTGTCCCCTGCTACCACCCCTGGTCGCAGCCGAGCAGACCAGGAATAGGTTCCCATCTCAAAGCAGACAGAACAAACTCTACCCCCAATAATGTGGAAACTGGGACTCCCAGTGGGGCAGACTGTCGTGTCTGGAAGTGGGACATGAACTTGAAAGCTGGAGCGGGCTCCCCTTCACAACCTGGACACGGCTTTGCGAGCAGCAGACGCATGGGACAAGCACAGCTACCGCTCCTGTTCCTGTCCCTTCTCTGGCTCCTACACGTTTCAGTCCGTATAGCTTATTCTTCCTGGGTTTTGTTAATCTAGGGCTTCAGCTGTTTGCTTCTTGCAATGAGGTGATCTGTATACCACATCTGAGCCAGCCCCAAGCACCCATTCCCTGGGTGCTTGCAACAAAGTACACAAACTCCTCATTTTACGGTTTCAACAGTGGTCTCTGCAAGAGGTCTCCCAAATTCCACCTGTCTTCCTTTCCAAGCTGGAATGCTCTCTCTGCCCGCAATCACATACCCTCCATCCATCTCCCACCTGCATGACGGCAACAACAGGACCTCAGCCCTCCTCTTACTTGACCTTATTAGCAACATGTGACGCACCTATCACTTCACCTCCTCCTCGAGTCCCATCTCCAGCTGGGTTAAGGGACACCATTCTCTCATACTTCTCCTTCCCCTGACTGCACTCAATGCCTAGAATCCTGAACACTGCAGTGTGCTCAGGCTTACGCTCCTGCTGTCTTTACAGGCCTTACCTTTCCAAACAGACTCGTGGTGACTGGACCACCCTCCTCAAGCACAGACTCAAATACACCCTTCCTACCGGGTTGCCACTCACTCCATCCGTCCCCTCTCGCACCCTTTGCTCTCCACCCCCGCCGGCCCTGGCCTCCATCTCTGCCTAGCCTGCTACTGACTCGCTCCCCCGGCTGTCTCTTTTCCTCTTCAAGCCACCCTACACATCCCTGCCTGATTTATCTTCTGAAGGACAGCTCTGACATCTGACTCCTCCGCTCAAGTCTTCAAACACTCCTCCTACGGAAGAAAATCGAACTTCTCAGCCCGGCCTCATTTAAAGCTCTTCACCTTACCCACTGTGTCCTAGGTATTTCCCACGCCCCCCAACCCAGGGCTCTGACCATTAAGTCTGAGGAGGGCCGGACAGATGTACACAAACACGCCAGGAGAGTCTGCTGCTCTCTACCAGATCTGGACTAAGATCCTGACCACTTCAACAGAATTTCTCTTAAACGTAAGTCCTAGAAACACAAATGCATTTTTGCCTTGGAGAATTCGAGACAATTTTAAAAAGTAAAATATCCCGCCCTCCCCCGCCCAGGTCAAGGAGAAGGACATGTCCTCAACATGCATGAGATGAAGACAGGAGTATGAGATTTCCTCAACAAAATGAAAGACGCAGAAAGCACTCTGAACTGGGAGGGTTTAACTCACGTCACTGTTTGTGACTTACAGTGGGAACTGGAAAGAAGCAAGAACAGAGACTCCGTACCTTCAGGCCACCGACATCGTGCGGCGCTCTTCACCGGACGCCACGAAGACGGCTGTGTTCCTCACGCTGCCATTGCTGGAAAAGGGCTGAGGGAGCCCATCCTGGCGCCAGGCACCCGTTTAGGCCAGAATGAGGTCAAAAGGAGTACTCACCTCCGGTTTGAGGACACGCACAGCCATACTGCACAACAGCACTCAAAAGGGATGAAAGCTTTAAACTGCTGATAAGAAGATTTAACAACATACTGGCCTGTAGATCTGAGTTCCTATGCGTGAGCCCGGCACACACACTCATCCATTCAACAAATATTCACCAAGACTCATGTCACATGCCAGGCCCTGAAGCAAGCGTGTTCCTCCCTAGACAAGTCCTAGTTCTCACTGCTGGGGAGCTTCCCTTCCAGTTGAGGAAGGCGTACATAAATGACCTAAGCATGCAATTCTGATACAGCAGGTGCTGCCCAGTGTTAAGGAAAAACAGAACTGGGTGAGACGGTGAGGTGAAGCGGGATGGGGGGGATCCGCCATAAACGTAACTAAAGGGCGCCTGGAAGGCTCAGTCGGTTAAGCATCTCCCTCCTGCTCAGGTCATGATCTCAGGGTCCTGGAATGGAGTCCGGCATCAGGCTCCCTGCTCAGAGGGAATCTGCTTCTCCCTCTCATTCTTTCTCTCAAATAAATAGATACAATCTAAAGTAAATCAGGGTGCCTGGGTGGCTCAGTAGGTTAAAGCCTCTGCCTTCTGCTCAGGTCATGATCTCAGGGTCCTGGGATCGAGCCCCGCGTCGGGCTCTCTGCTCAGAGGGGATCCTGCTTCCTCCTCTCTCTCTGCCTGCCTCTGCCTGCTTGTGATCTCTGTCCAAATAATAAATAAAATCTTAAAAAAAATAAAGTAAATAAGGAAGTAAGGGAAGGAGGGAGGGAGGGGAAGGGGAGGGAGGAGGCTAGAGAAGGCGGGGAGCCATCTAAGCGAGCAGAGTCCTGAGGAGTGGGGCAAGCAGGTGCAAAGTCCCTGGGACACTTTTTCCCGCTACTCAAGTTCCTACCTCCTTAGACACTGATAAACCCTGCCACTTCTCTTTGGATGTGACAGCAAGTTAACAAATCAACTTTCTATCCCTCCCTCTCTTAGAAGAAAGCTTGTTGATACAAAAACAGCTCGGTCATACAAAATAGGGGAAGGTAAGGCCCACAGTAGAGTAGCAAATGCTCAACTAAGATAAAATTCCTTGATCAAAGAATCCCTAGTCATTAGAAGTACACCAAGCAGCTTACTAAATGTAAGAAAACCGAATTCCATCTAAGTTACTCATTCATCAGGAATGTTTACTAACAAGACCCCCAGAGAAGGGGAGCTACGCAGGGAGGAAAGCACTTGGAGGTCACAGGCTGTTTGTTTCCCGGCTTGGGGTGTGGGGGCAGGGGGATCCTTCCACAGAACTGGACGGTGCGAAGTGAGTGAGTGACTCCTGAACGGGGAGAGACTCTGGGGGGAGAACAGCACTTGGACACGGCTCAGGACCATGGCACACCTGGCCCATTCTTCGCGTGGGCCTCAGGGTCCAGGTCTAGCACAAAGTGTCCTCCCAAGCATCTAACATCAGTTTACTTCTTTCTTCAGTGAATGAGTCTTCCTCCTCCCAGTCCTACTTAACGCAGTAATTAGCAAGTCGAGGATGCACTGGGGTGGTCACGAAGACAAACTCTGACAATACCTGCCACAAACACGAGCACTAATCTGTGAACAACGGGAGGTTCGTGGGTCACTGCACCTCCTTGAGGCAAGTGTCCTAGAAAAAAATTACATAGAAAAGGCACCCAGGAAAGACTCCGTGGAGGGCATATTCTGATTTTTTAAGCACTTCATATATTTTCATGGGATAAATTCATCATCTGATCATCTGTCCTGTCTTTCCTGTTTCCTCACAGGAAAACGGAAATCTGCCATTAACAACTACTGGGGAAATGGTTAACTCTAGATGTGAAAAATTAAAATGACTCCTGTTTCTCCTGACTACCCCGCCCCACCCCCAAAAGTTTAACTGGTTTAGTCAAGGCTCTTCTGTTTGCCAAAAAGAAAGAGCTCCTGCTGGGAGGTGGACAGAGACCTGACAGTTCCCAAGGACAGGAAGTGCAGCGGGCTCCAGGGATCGTTTCTGCTTCTCTGGGTACACTGTATCCTCTACCAGCTTCTCTGCGGACCATCGACTGTCATCTTGTGCACAGTCCAAAACCACCTGCAGTTCCACATCCTCAGCACCATCCAGAGACCCCCATGTCTGTTTCTAGAAAGAGCCCCCTGCACCAGCTCACTGGCTGCCTGTGCTCAGGTAGGTGGCCGGCCGGCTGGCTACGTCCCAGGAGACGGCGGCCCCCGCCACGGGCACTGTGGGTGGGACCTGTAGAAGGGAATCTGGGCCGAGAAATGGCTGGTGTCTTTAAGAGAGGAACATGTCCCCCTTTAAGTTAATAAGCATTTACTCCTCTCCTGTCATCATTTAACTAGTTGAAAAGGATGAATCGTAAAGTATCGTACATGAATCGAAACACCCAATAATTCAGTTCCCCAAAACTTATGGTGAACAGACACATGGGGCCCTAAAGAATCAAAAAGACAAGTACAAAATCGCTTTAAATCTTTTTCTTCTTTACAAGCATTCACGAATATCCCCAAGGTCTTACGAGCTTATCGCGCCGACTCTAGGAGAAAGGCCCGTGGCCAGAGCGGGCAGCACCCAAGAAAGGAGGCCGTCTGCTCTTCCGATCCAACACGCACTTTCAGTTCCTCTGTTGCAAGTGTCAGGAAGCGCGACAGGCAACTTCCCCAGATCCATGTTTACGTGGAGTTTCTTAGACGATGAATTCGTTTTCCTCTAGAAGCTACATTATGAATGCCAGTGGGGCCTCTTCAGTCCACGTCTGTGGGTTGTTTCTGTGTGTCCCCCAGTTTCCCCTCTGGTGACAGCATAAAGGACTTGACTTTGACTCCTCCCACCCTCACCCAGGAACTTGGGGAGGGCAGGCCCCTTCTCACGTGAACACCCCCCCCCAAGCCCGCAGTGACTGGCTCAGGCCCAGCAGGAGTCATCAAAACCCCGGCTCCGGAGGGGCACCGGGAGGTGCCTGGGACACCGCGGCCAACTCCCCGCGCTCACAAGATCCTCTGAAGGGGGACACTCAGCAAACCCTCTGAGGCTGGGCACAGCCCCACCAGCAATGGCAGTACAGCCTCGGCCATGACGTCACACCCTCGCAAAGCTCGGTTCGGTGGTTGCTTTGATGGAGAAGCCAGAGCAGCGAGAACATCGCCGGAACAGGAAACGAAGCCCGCGGTGCTATGCGGACTACTTATCACGTGGCTTATTCCACAATAACAGAAAAAAATAGGTCTTTTAAAAATGTACGTGTATTATTTTTTTCAAGTGAGGACTAAGTTCTTGGGACACAAATACTTGCGGAACTGACGACTCAACAAAGGTCACTTCAGGTGTTTATTTCGGCACAGGCGCACTGTGAAAATCCTCATGGTGCTAAACGTGCCTCAAATCTGGGAATCTTCACATTCACACTCAAATACGGACCTTGCGAGGGCAGAGGAGAGCGAGCGGGCAGCACCTCCTGAAAACCTACACCACGCGCGTGGGCTCGAGGCACCCGTGGAGCCCACCTCTCCCTCTGCCCCCTGCGCCGGGCGGGCCGTGAAGTGCAGCAGTGAACGAGAAGTTCATCTAGACTAGGAGCCTCGTGTTCTCTGAACAAAATCCAAGAGGGACGTAGCAACTGCTTCCTGGAACAGGGACCCGCCTCCACGCAGCCCTGACGCAGGTGCATCTCAAAGACCTTGGGTGCTTCGGGGGAAGCCAGAAAAGGGCTGGAAGAGCTGAGGCTGTGGCTCCCCTGGGGGCCCGACATGAGCAAGGCGGCTGAAACCAAGGGCTGGTGCAGAGAGAGACAAGAGACATGGCCCCAGCCTTGAGGGCCTCAGACTGGACGGTGCAAGCGGTGCCAGGGGCTGGAAGAACGAACAGACGAGCCGGGACACAGCCCTTCAACGGTACTCTGCCCCAAATGCGAAGCCTGAATCTAGATGTTAGAAAGCCCGGACAGACCCAAAGTTGGGTCAAAACCAGCCTGTCCTCTTTAAAAAGTCAAGGGCAACAAAGACAAAGAAAGAAAGGCTGTTCCAGATCAAAGACAAATAGACATGATCTCAAATACATGTGTTCTGGACTGACTGGCCCTGGGCCAGGAGAGACAGCTGTAAAAAGACATTATAGGGACAATGACAAAACATAAAATAGAAAACAGCTTAGTATCAGTGCGGACCAACAAATTTTGGTGAGTGAACTATGGTTTTACAAAAACACATGCAGGTTCTCGGGTCGCCTGTGTGGCTCAGTGCTTAAAGCCTCTGCCTTCGGCTCAGGTCATGATCCCAGGATTCTGGGATCGAGCCCCGCATCGGGCTCTCTGCTCAGTGGGGAGCCTGCTTCCCTTCCTCTCTCTCTGCCTCTCTGCCTACTCGTGATCTCTGTCAAATAAACAAATGGAGTCTTAAAAAAAAAAAAAAAAAACATCCAGGTTCTCAAAAAATACACACTTAGGGAGCCCGGGTGGCTCAGTCATTAAGCATCTGCTTTCAACTCAGGTCATGATCCCAGGGTTCTGGGATCGAGCCCCGCATCGGGCTCCTCGCTCAGCGGGAAGCCTGCTTCTCCCTCTCCCAGTCCCCCTGCTCATGTTCCCTCTCTCGATGTCTCTCTCTCTCTGTCGAATAAATAAATAAAATCTTAACAAATTCACATTTTAAAATATTTTATTTATTTATTTGACAGAAAGAGACAGGAGAGCGAGCACAACGCGGGGAGTGGAAGAAGGAGAAGCAGGCTCCCCACTGGGCAGGGCTCGACCCCAGGACCCTGGGATCATGACCTGAACTGAAGGCAGATGCTTAACGACTGAGCCACCCAGGCATCCCTAAATTCACATGTTTTAAAATAAAAGTGGCACGTGCATTCGGACGGCAACCCGCCAATCACATTTAGCGTGAACTGGAAAACAAGGAGCACATTCTCCGCTACCCAGTCTGCTACTCAGTGACTACTGGGGACATCCTCTCCTCCCCCAGTCCTGGCACCAGCCCCAGGGCCACCCCGTCTAGCAGGGAAGAAGAGCTCAGCCAGAGGGGCTGGCTCTTCGGGTAAGAGTGGAGTGCTCTAGACACGAGCCTCCCCGACTTGGCAAGCTGCGCGATCAGGAGACTAACAACAATCCGAGTGGGGTGTGGCCGCCCACTGACTCCTCCTCACAGTGTGGGGGCCATGCTCCTCGCTTCCTAAGTTGACTACCCAATGGTGCGAAGTACTTCATTTTTACAGAAGCAGAACTAACGAGCCCAACACAAAGATAACGAAACCGGAGAGAGCCCAGTGGAGCGCATGGAATCACCCCTTGGAGGCGTGCAGAAATGTCACGGGGAGGGAAGGCAGTGCCGTTCAAACTGCAGTGTGCCAAGGCCACACGAACTGCCCCCATTCACGGAAGGGGGAACCTACCCAGCCCACAGCCGTGACCCAGAGACCAAGAGATGCATGTTCTACCCTCCAACAGCACGGTGCTAGGCCGCAGGCAGGACACACAGGTCACCCCGAGGCACTGCTCACACTAGGTAGTCCTGTGCACTGCAGGGGCTTGGGCAGCACCCCTGGCCTCTACCCAGTAGATACCAGTAACACCCAAGTTACTGGTATCCCTCTGAATGTCCCTCTGAAATTCAGTCACTGTCCCTCTCCACAGCCTGCCAAGAGTCCATGAATGGGCGGAAGTTTCCCAACCAATCATTAGAGTCAGAGCAGTTCCAGTGGGCAGGCTGGGGAGAGGGGCTGGCTTAGGCACAGAAGTGAGGGCCAGGGAACAAAGAGTGCAAGTGACAAATGCCTGAACGTGTCAACTGTTGAAGGTAACCTGTTAGGACCCCATCCCCCAGGACAAGCACACGGTGGGGGGGGTGGGGGGGACGGGGACGCAGTGCACTGGAAGGGAGACAGGAGGGGGCGCTGCCACCGGGAACAAGCACACTACAGACGCTTTTACAGACTTAAGCACCTTTACCAAGTGCCTCCTTGGAGTTATGAATGCCTTTCGGGGGGGGGCGGGGGGCGCTGGGTGGCTCAGTTGTTAAGCATCTGTCTTTAGCTCAAATCATGATCCCAGGGTCCTAGGATCAAGCCCTGTGTCGGGCTCCTTGCTCAGCAGGAAGTCTGCTTCCCCCTCTCCAACTCCCCCGGCTTTTGTCAAATAAATAAATAAAATCTTTAAAAATAAATAAATAGATGGCTAAACCCACAGTGATTAAGTCCCAATGCGATCCAGATGCTGTCCTGAAAACAACCAAAAAAAAAAAAAAAAAGAGAAAGAAAGAAAAAAATCCCAAAGACCTTACTCCCTACCCTCACAGTTAGTTTTTAGATCCCCTCATTCAACTGCCCTCAAGGAATTAGCCTTCCGAGGAGGTACTTCCTATACATAAACATGCAAGTTTCAAACACCACCGTAAGCTTCCAAACGAAATTTAAACTGGAAAATTTGAGAAAACCTATCTCTGTTTCTTGTATATAAAATACTCCATTGACTTGGCATACGAGAGCACGTAACTGGCCACAGAAGATTCTGGAAGGCAAACAAGGTGCAGCAGTGTCTCTGTGGGGGCCCGAGCCGCCCAGCAGGGCACACAAAGCGTTTGGGATCAGAAGGCAGGTCTGGGTCCCAACTCTGTAACCTGAGATCAACTGCTGAACCCTCAGACCCGCTTCTCTGCTGATAAAAGGTCGAAAGATGCCTCGCTGGTCAGGAGCTCAGAGCAAGGACGGCGCTTTTTCGTGGAGGGCCAGACGGCGAATGTCTGAGGCTCGGAGGCAACCAGGCAAGGCCGCTGTGGGTTCCGCGGTCGCGAAAGCCACCACAGACAACACGTGAGTGACGGCGGCTGTGCTGATACGAAAATCTACAGACGCAGGCTGGAACTTCCCAGAACTTTCCCATGTCACAAAGTATTCTCCCTTTGATTTGCTTAACCATTTAAAACATAAAAACCAGGGGCACCTGGGGGGCTCAGCGGTTAAGCGTCTGCCTTCGGCTCGGGTCATGATCCCGGGGTCCCAGGATCCATCCTGGCATCGGGCTCCCTGCTCAGCCCGCGAGAAGCCCACTTCTCCCTCCCGCACTCCGCCTGCTTGTGTTCCCTCTCTGTGAAGTAAAGAAATAAACCTTTAAAAAAATAATAAAACGGGGGCACCTGGGTGGCTCAGTGGGTTAAAGCCTCTGCCTTCGGCTCAGGTCATGATCCCAGCGTCCTGGGATCGAGCACCGCATCGGGCTCTCTGCTCAGTGGAGAGCCTGCTTCCCTTCCTCTATCTCTCTGCCTGCCTCTCTGCCTACTTGTGATCTCTGTCTGTCAAATAAATAAATAAAATCTTTAAAAAAAAAAATAATAAAACATAGGAACCATTCTTAGCTCGCGGGCCGTACAGAAAGGATGGCAGGCTGCGGCTCGCCCGGCTGCGGCGCGGAGGGCCCAGGGCAGGGATCAGCGCGCGGCTCCGGTTCCCAGCGGGAGAGCTTCACCGGCCACAGCAGCGACGAGCTGCGAAGCTCTCGGAGCCGGTATCGGGCCTCGCCTGCGGCCTCAAGGACCGGCCTCCCCCCAGCCACTTCTGTCCCCAGCCCTGAGGCGCCGCAGTGGCTTCTGCAGCCTGACCACTACACTCCCGCGCTCCGAGTTTCGTCCTTTACATCAAATCATATCGTCTTGCCAATCCTGAAAATCCATCACACGAAAGATGTTCCCCCAGAAATTCATACTTCAGGTGGGATTCTACCTCTTACACTGCACGTTAACCAAGAGGTCACCTTTTAGCTGAGGGTCTGCCGTGATTCTGCTGTCGTCATGCTCTCCTCAGCTCCACGACAGGCGCTGACGCGTCTCCCCTCTCACATGGCCTGCATCGGCGACAGTGGGCCTCGCTGACTACATTCTGCTTGGTCACTGGTTTTGCCCGACGGCCCTGCGGGGGCTGGCTGCACACGGTCACCATCTGACGTCACTGAAAAGCACTGTTATTCAAAGCCAGCAGGGGCACCTGGGCGGCTCAGTCAGCGGAGCATGCGACTCTTGATTTCCGCTTGGGTCACCATCTCAGGGCCACGGGATGGAGCCCACGTCGAGGCTGTGCACTCAGCAGGAGTCTGCTTGGACGTGCTCTCTCGAGAGGCCCCTTCCCTCACTTGTACGCACGCTCTCTCTCAAATCAATCAATCAATCTTAAGAAACAAAACCAAAACCAAAACCCCACAACTGGACACCTGGGCGGCTCAGTCGGTTAACCGTCTGCCCTTGGCTCAGGTCAGTGATCCCAGAGTCCTGAGATCGAGAGCCTACTCCTGTGGGCTCCCTGCTCCACAGCAAGTCTCCTTCTCCCTCTGCCTCTGTCTCTCTCCGTCTCTCATGAAAAAATAAATAAAAATTTTTAAAAACCCCACAGCTTAACTAAAGATAACAAGAGAAGAAATACAGAACTTCAATAGTCAATTTCTATGTTAAAAATTAAACACAGAATTTAAGACACTCCCACAAAGGAAACTCCAGGCCCATAGGGCTTTACTGGTGAATTCTTCCACATAATTAAGTTTGAAATAATATCAATCTTATGGAAAATCTTCTCAAGAATTAAAAAAAAGCTCATTCCATAAGGCTAATATACCTCCGTGTTAAATTCTGACAGTGACATTAGAAAACAGGAGAACTCGGGGCACCTGGGTGGCTCAGTGGGTTAAAGCCTCTGCCTTCGGCTCAGGTCATGATCTCAGGGTCCTGGGATCAAGCCCCGCATGGGGCTCTCTGCTCAGCGGGGAGCCTGCTTCCCTTCCTTTCTCTCTCTGCCTGCCTCTCTGCCTAGTTGTGATTTCTCTCTATCAAATAAATAAAATATTAAAAAAAAAAGAAAAAGAAAACAGGAGAACTCGAGGCCAATCCCTCTCACAAATACAGTCTGAGATGCTCTCTCCCTCCCTTTAAAAGATATGTAAAAACTAAGTTAAAAATTAAAATCTTCAGAACACCAAAAGCAAAATGCAGCAGACTGCAGCTGTTCTATGTCAATTTTAACAGAACGTCTGCGTTAATTCTTTTACAAAGCAACGAAAAGATGCAGAAAAACCACACCATGAGCCTAAGATCCAACGAAAGAACAGACTACAGCACCAGTAAAAACCTTTTACCTCAAAGGCAAACTTAGTTAACCTCATCTCAATAAAAAAATAAGGACAAACTCAAACTACGAGATTTCTATAATACACTTACATCTCTTTGAGAGAGCTTCTAATATGTTCAAACATGAATCCTATCCGTTTGCATTTCCTCCAAAATGAAATGTCTTTTCCCAAATTTACCAAGATGTTGGTAAATTTTCCACAAAAAATACAGAGACACCGGCATCTTAGTACACGCTCCTCGCCCCTATCCACCCACAGGGTGAACAGGAGCCTGTATATGACACATGGGTGCGTCACTTCTCGTAAATGAATCAAATGAGACCCTGCGTATTCTGAAAATTCTTCCCGCCCCCCATTCACTGCCCTGTGGTCATGTCCTCATGACCGCAACAAGGCGTGCCCTGAAGTCCTTTGTGAGGGCTGCACAGTGCCCTGTGAGTAGCCAGCCCTTCCGCCAGGGGCTCAGACACCGCCACAAACGCACCCACAGGCGCACGGAGCTCCAGGACAGCAGAGGCCCTGTGGGGTACTGGAGATCTCTGCCCTCGCACAGCTCATGTCCTAGTCACCACGACCACGGTTCGCTTCTACTTCAAAAATTCAAGGTAAGGGTCTCTAACAACTGTTTTAAAAACTAAAAATAAGTAAAATAAGTATCTTGGGTTTTCTCCCCCTTTGGATAAAGTCCTAAAAGTAAAATTGTTGGATTATTTACCTTGGAAATGCCTCTTTTAATACTGAGGATATCAACCTTTATCGTATGTATTTCTTTTTTAATTTTTTTTTAAGATTTTATTTATTTATCTGACAGAGAGAGATACCGCAAGAGAGGGAACACAAGCAGGGGGAGTAGGAGAGGGAGAAGCAGGCTCCCCGCCGAGCAGGGAGCCCGATGCGGGGCTCGATCCCGAGACCCCTGGGATCATGACCTGAGCCAAAGGTAGACGCCTAACGCTGAGCACCCAAGCGCCCCTGTCATATGTATTTCTAGTATTTCCTCCGATTGGCTTGCCTTTGAGCTACAGTTCAAAGGTCCTCTATCAGGTGTCCTTTGGTAGAGACAGAATGTTCTAAGTATTTCAGCAAATGATCTTTTTATGGCTTCCAGCCTCATTGTCACGTGAAGAAACTCTTGCCCAACAAGCCCAACTGCAAAGGACGTAAAATGTACCCCCAGTATTTGTCTAATACTTTCATTTTAAAAATGTTTACATTTAAATCTTTAATCCAGGGGCGCTGGGGTGGCTCAGTCGGTTAAACGTTTGCCTCTGGCTCCAGTCATCATCCCAGGGTGCTGCGATAAAAGCCCGGGGCTCCCTGTTTCTCCCTCTCCCTCTGCTCCTCCCCCAACTCTATGTGCTCTCTGTCAAATAAAATCTTAAAAAAAAAAAATCTTTAATCGACAGAATCGGTATATGCTGTGGAACAGAGTCTTCACCTTTATTCCGTCCAGCAGATACCACTCGATCCAACATCCTTCCCTCATGACCCACCCAGTCCCAACCGACTTCAGATGCCACCCTGAGGTGAACTAAGCTCCCATAAGGTTACAGATCATTATCTAGACGACTTTGTCCCACCCACCCAAATTTATATCAAATAGAACACTTGACCACTCATCTTTTACAGAACGGACTCCTCTCAAGTATTTATTCCCCCGGGGGCGCCTCGGTGGCTCAGTGTGTTAAGTCTGCCCTTGGCTCTGGTCATGATCCCAGGGTCCTGGGATCGAGCCCGTGTGGGGCTCCCTGCCCAGCAGGGAGTCTGCTTGTCCCTCTCCCTCTGCTCCTGCCCCCCACTCATACTCTCTCTCAAATAAATAAAATCTTAAAAAAAAAAAAAAGAACACATCTAAGTTTTGTCCATATAGTCTCATGACTGACCTAAATATGCTTTCTCTTTAAAAAAGAAAAAAGATTCAGGCCTAAGAAACAAAAAAATTGGCAGCGGTCTACTTGCCTAAGAATATAAAAAGTTATTTTTTTTTTTTTTTTTTTTTTTTTTAAAGATTTTTATTTATTTATTTGACAGCGAGAGAGAGAGATCACAGGTAGGCAGAGAGGCAGGCAGAGAGAGAGGGAAGCAGGCTCCCCGCCGAGCAGAGAGCCCGATGCGGGACTCGATCCCAGGACCCTGAGATCATGACCCGAGCCGAAGGCAGCGGCTCAACCCACTGAGCCATTTATTTATTTGACAGACAGAGATCACAAGTAGGCAGAGAGGCAGGCAGAGAGGGGGAAGCAGGCTCCCCGCTGAGGGGCTCGATCCCAGGACCCTGGGATAAAGCCGAAGGCAGAGGCTTTAACCCACTGAGCCACCCAGGCACCCCTAAAAAGTTATTTTTTTAAAGCTAGTTTTATAAAAGAGTAAGTTCTTTACAAAAAACCAAACTTACAACATGAAGACTCACGGCTTGTCAGGAACCGCTGCCTTTTCTTTGACCCTTTGTCTTTTCTACTCATTATTTAAGACGCCAGACTCAAGTTCCTGACTTTTGTAACGACACTAAAAACAGAACTTCACTATAAAGCACCCAGAAAGTTTACTCTGTCTAAACACTCAGGATGAACAACTTAATTACAGGCATTCCCTGTGGCCAGGGCCCAGCAGGCGTCTCTATCCTCCTGGGGCTCTCTGAGGTGGGTTAAGGCCAGTGGAAGGGTGTGCCTGGAGCCGGAGCTTACTGTCCCCTGCTGAACCTCAGGCAAGTCACTCAGAGGAACAGAAAGCAGGAAAGGCGAGGGGGTGGCAATGAGAGGAACCTGCTTGTCTCAGCACAGTTATTCATCATGCCGGGTCCTCCTTTCTGCCTCTTCTTCCAGATGACCCAAACACCCCCAAATCTTCTTCCCCGGGAATGTCCCTGATTTTATAACAGGTCAGTAGGTGTCACACTCCAGAGCCACCTCTCTTCCGTCTATCAGGGAGTGTCGACGTTAGCCTGCATCCACTCATCCTGCTGCTTTGTCTGGAGTCTTAACTTAAAAAACAAAGACAGGGCGCCTGGGTGGCTCAGTGGGTTAAAGCCTCTGCCTTCGGCTCAGGTCATGATCCCAGGGTCCTCGGATCGAGCCCCGCATCAGGCTCTCTGCTCTGCAGGGAGCCTGCTTCCTCCTCTCTCTCTGCCTGCCTCTCTGCCTAGGTGTGATTTCTCTCTGTCAAATAAATGAAATATTTAAAAAAAAAAAAAAAAAACCACCAAAGACAATCTTTTGTTTGAAACCCAATCCCGAGATGCCTGGGTGGCTGGGTTGGTTGAACAGCTGCCTTAGGCTCAGGTCATGACCTGCTTCTCCCTCTGACCTTTCCCCTCTCCTGCTCTCTCTCAAATAAATTTAAAAAAGAAAAGAAAAGAAACCTAATCCCACCCCTTCCCAATCACAGCCATTTTTTTTTTTTTTTTTTTTTTTTTTTAGGTAGGCTCCATGCCCAACATGGGGCTTGAACTCACAACCCAGAGACCACAAGACGCATCCTCTACCAACTGAGCCAGCCAGGCACCCCTCAAAGCCATCTTCAAATCCTGAGCTTACATGTCACTATAAGCAGACTTGCGCGCAGGAGAGCTTCTGCAGTGACAGTTGAAAGGTAACTTCGGAGCACCTGGATGGCTGGGCGGGTTTAGCCTCTGCCTTCGACTCAGGTCATGATCTGGGACTGAGCCCCGCATCGGGCTCTCTGCTCAGCGGGGAGCCTGCTTCCTCCTCTCTCTCTCTGCCTGCCTCTGCCTACTTGTGATCTCTGTCTGTCAAATAAATAAATAAAATCTTTAAAAAGAAAAATCTAAAAAAAAAAAAAAGGTAGCAGGTTCAACCCATTGCTCAGATACAAACAAATTAAATTTTAGACCAGAACTGCTGTTTAAGCTCCAAGAGTTAATGATAAGAGGTCTGGCGCTCATGTCCTCACCCCTTCCAGCCTCTGCCACATCATCTCTCATCAGCATGATCTTTGCCTCTATTTCCCCCCCAACAACCCATTCTTCATTCAGCCCAACAATCTAAAATCTCACATCTTGTCACTTCCTGCCTAAACTCAATGGCTTTCCGATGCACCAAGAAAAAAATCCAACCTTTTCTCCACAGTGTGTGGTAGCCACACACCAGGGCACTTCTGAAAATCAAAGGCACTGACCAGACAGAACCACAGCTCACCAGGCGTAAAGGGACCCTGTCCTGGGCAAACTGGTGACTGAGGACGTCTTCCCTCGAAGCTTTGGCCGTGCGGTTCACCCCATCTCAAGACCTGTGTAATTGCTGCTCTCCTCCCTCACCTGCCTGGCCCCTCTCATCTACTCACAAACGTCTTCCCCAGCTGCCCTCAACCAAGCCCCCTCCGCCATACAGTACCCTGCAGTACTCACCCTGACATTAGAAATCTGCTGTCTCCCCCATGAGGATAAAATTAGAAGCTATTTCCTAGTGTTACTGACAAGCACCCTGTATCACTCAGATAGCACTTGTCAAGTGTTTGATAATAAACTGGAATAAACTGGGACACCGCAGTGGCTCAGTCGGTTAAGCATCTGCTTTCGGCTCAGGTCAAGATCCCAGGGTCCTGGGATGAGTCCGGTATCAGGCTCCCTGCAAAGCAGGGAGTCTGCTTCTCCTTCTGGCTACTACTCCCCCTGCTCGTGCTCTCTCTCTCACTCTTTCTGACAAATAAAGAAATAAAATCTTAAAAAAAAAAAAAAAAAAAAAAAAACCTGAGGGCGCCTGGGTGGCTAAGTCGGTGAGCGACTACCTTGGGCTCAGGTCATGATCCCGGATTTCCAGGATCGAGCCCCGACTCAGGCTCCCAGCTCCTTGGGGAGTCTGCTTCTCCCTCTGACCTTCTCCTCTCTCATGCTCTCTCTCACTCATTCTCTCTCAAATCAACAAATAAAATCTTTAAAACAAAACAAAACAAACAAACAAAAACAAACCTGAAATAAGTTGTTTTTCTGAGAACTTCATTTTTGGAATTCACTCACAGAAATCTTATTAGCTGGACATCGTAAAGCAGGCGATTCTGGATGCCATGCTATGGAAAGGTCCATGATGGGTTCTCAGAAACGGCCACAGATTCTTCGCAGCTCCTTCCACCAAGACCCGGAGTCTAATTCCCTACACTCACAGTCTGGGCTAGGCCTTCTAACTTGGCTTTGACCAACAGAATGTAGCTATGGCGAGACTGTGTGACTTCTGAAATTGGCTTTTTTTTTTTAAGATTTTTTATTTATTTATTTGACAGACAGAGATCACAAGTATGCCGAGAGACAGACAGAGAGGCAGGCGGGTGGGGGCGGGGAGGAGCAGGCTCCCTGCCGAGCAGAGAGCCCGATGTGGGGCTCGATCCCAGGACCCTGAGATCATGACCTGAGCCGAAGGCAGAGGCTTAACCCACTGAGCCACCCAGGCGCCCCTGAGATTGGCTTTAAGAAGCAAAGCAACTTCTGTCCCTGCCCTCTCGGATCTCAGCCACCACAAGACGGCTGACTGGCCTGCTAGAGACGTCATGTGGAGGACAGAGGCGCCCTGGCTGCAAGTCCGTGCAGGTTAGGCCACCCAGGAAGCATGACCCCAGCCCACCTGCCAACGTCTGCCGGTGCACAAGTGAGCACGGCCAACGCCAGGCAGAGCACGGGTGAGCTCACCAGCTGCGCCCTGCCGGAACACAAAGGTGAGCGCGTCCCTACTCTTCTCCTCCAGCACGTCTGAGGGCAGTCACTTGCTGCTGTGCACTAACAGATACGGACAGAAGGCCACGATGAATTTTCCTTACGTGCACAACACGTATCAGTTGAAGTCGGAGTTCCCAACGTGGGCACTGCTGACATCTGGGGCTGGCCGACCCGTTGCCGTGGAGTAGCAGTCCCACAGCAGACCCCGAGCGGTGACAACCACAAATGCCTCCAGACAAAAGCCAAGAGCGGAGGGGCACCTGGGTGGTTCAGGAGGTTAAGCGCCTGACTCCTGATTTTGGCTCAGGTCACGATCTCAGGGTTGGGAGACTGAGCCCTGCGCTGGGCTCCACACCGAGCCTGGAGCCTGCTTTACATTTTCTCTCTCCCTTTCGCACGGCCCCTCCTACACAGACCCGGCCCCTCCTACACAGACCCGCCCCCTCCAGAAATAGCAAGAGCAGAATACGGTCTGCACCTCTAGGGGAACGGGCGGCTTCCACACCAGAGGAAGGATTGCTCGTTTTGGAGGGCATTCTTTGTGCTATCTCTTTCCATTAACTTTTCATCTGAGTTGACCCACACGATCTTTCCCTCAATTAGTGAAACAGACACTGGTGGTCGCCCCTCCCTTCGCCCTGTGAGAATCAGCATAAGGACGTCACTCTTCTGTTCCCGTGAAAGACACAAGACAGACGCAAAGACCGTAAAGCACTTCCAGGGCCCTCGCAGCACAGTGCCTGCTCCCGGCAGCTACTGAAACCCCAGTGACCGAGTAAATTCCAAAGACCCCAGAAGACAAAAATAGTGAAAACTAGCCAAAACCACAATCTACGATGCTTTAAATCCAGCAAGTTTATGAACCATGTATTTTTTAAAAAGGTAAAATATTTACAAGTAAATTTAACTATGGCACCTGGGTAGCTCAGTTGGTTAAGCAACTGACTCTGGATTTTGGCTTAGGTCATGACCTCAGAGTTGGGAGATGGAGCCCTGTGTCGGGCGGGGCAGGGCCCGTGCTCAGGGCAGAGTGGGCCAGAGAAGCTCTTGGCCTCCCGCCAGCCCCGCCCCTCCTGCTCCAGGGCACTCACACAAGGGCCCTCTCTCTTTCAGATAAATAGTGAAGTCTTCAAAAAAAAAAAGTAAATTTAACTAGCAAAATTCAGTTCTTTATACAATATAAACTATTCTTTTAAACATACCTGTATCACATGGGCGCCCAGGGGGCTCAGTCGGTTAAGCACTCGACTCCTGATTTTGGCTCATGATCTCCGGGTGTCGGGATCAAGCCGCGTTGGGCTCCAGGCTCCCCCAGTGTCTGCCTGAGAATCTTCCCTCTCCCTCCCACTCTGCCTCTCTCCCTGCCATGTGCACACATGCTCTCTTCAAAAAATAAAATCTTTAAACATGAATTTAACGTATTTGACAAACACTCCAAGATCTACACAACATCGGTTCCCAACCATAGATACGTAAGAGATGCTAAACAGAAGTTCTGAATGGACTAAATTTCCCAAATTCTTATCCCCCTTATGTAGAGACTATATGGAGACTCCCCGCTCAGCAGGGAGCCTGCTTCTTTTCCTCTCCCACTCCCTGTTTGTGTTCCCTATCTCCCTGTCTTCCTCTGTGCCAAATAAATAAATAAAATCTTAAAAAAAAAAAAAAAAGCTTTTACTGGAGATGGAGAAATGTGCATTTCCAGGAGTGGGGCAGCCTTTCTTCTGTCCAGAATGCTCACTGCTGTATACCAACACATATACGGTCATTTAAGAAAATAACTGTAGAGGGCGCCTGGGTGGCTCAGCCCGTTAAGTGTCTGCCTTCAGCTCAGGTCATGATCCTAGAGTCCTGGGATGGAGCCCCACACTGGCTCCTTGCTCGGCAGAGAACCTGCTTCCCCTCTGCCTCTGCTTGTCTCCCCCTGCTTGTGCTTTCTCTGTCAAATAAACAAATAAAAACTGTTTTTTTAAAGATTTTATTTATTTATTTGACAGAGAGATCACAAGTAGACAGAGAGGCAGGCAGAGAGAGAGAGAGGGAAGCAGGCTCCCTGCTGAGCAGAGAGCCCCATGCAGGACTCGATCCCAGGACCCCGAGATCATGACCTGAGCCGAAGGCAGCGGCTTAACCCACTGAGCCCCCCAGGCACCCGGTCAGTTCCCACATTTTAAGAAAAGGTACAGAGAGCACCACGGTCACTTACCAATTCAAAAAGCACATTTTAAATGCCTTCCCAGTCAATGTGAGGCACCAAGACTCCCTGCTGAGCCCATCAGTGCCCAGGAGACCGCTCCCGCCTTCCTTCTCCTGTCTCTGGGTCTATAGCAGCCACCCCAAACCCAAATCCCACTGGAAAGGGACCTAAAGCTTTGTCAAGAACTCTCTTACCCATTCCCAGAAGAAGTGCCTCGAAGTTCATATCCAGGCCACTGTCCCCAAGTCTGTGTAGCAGATCCATTTGGGGCACTTCTCTAAAACCCCCCAAGTCGTGGGCTTACACATGGACTGACGGACACTTCTGGGAGTCTTGACTCACAGGTTCAAGAACAAACCCTGCCCACATGCACAGCTCGACTGGTGTGCCTTCTGCTTTCAACCCCGGCTGGTTAGGGAGAAACGAGGCCAGGGTTTACCGTTGTCCCTATCACATAAGGTGAACACTATGAAGGGGTAACTGTGGCCTATCTATGAGACCAGGAACAGGGTGACGGGGAAAAGCCTGTCTGAGCAGGAAGCGGTCCGGCTGAAACCTGGCAGCTGCGCGCAGACTGACAACAGCGAGGGGCTGGGGACGCCAGGCGGGCGAGCCAAGGGATGGGTCTGGAGGTCAGAAAGGCTGGAGGAGGTTACAAATCTCCGCGCCATCAAAACATCAGTAAACAGCAGTTAAAACAGACGACAGGGGCGCCTGGGTGGCTCAGTGGGTTAAAGCCTCTGCCTTCAGCTCGGGTCACAATCCTGGGGTCCTGGGATCGAGCCCCGCATCGGGCTCTCTGCTCGGCGGGGAGCCCGCTTCCTCCTCTCTCTCTGCCTGCCTCTCTGCCTACTTGTGATCTATGTCTGTCAAATAAATAAATAAAATCGTTTAAAAAAAAAACAAAACAGACGACAGATGGGAACAGCCATGATCACCTGAGAGCCCAAGAACGGAGAAAAGCCTGGACTCAAGAGTGAGAAATGCCGGACAACTGAGGATATGTAGGGCCGACAGAGAGGAAACCTGGAAGGAAACCAAGGACAAACCGAAGGGGAGCAGGCGAGCCCAGAACTAAGACAGCAGAGCGTTTCAAAGAGGTGGTCGTGGTCCACCAAGTTCAACACCAGCAGACAACATGCTGAAAACAGGGGAGAAAAGTGTTTTTTTCCCAGAGAGCTTTCCCTCTGCAAGCAGAAGCAGAGAGGTGCTTGCAGACAAGGAAAACAAAAAGAAGATGGACAGAGTCTCCCAAATGGTTCTTCCAGCCCTGACCCAACGCAGACCTGAAAAGCCCAGCTCTATTCCTGAACTTCAGTTCTGTGAGACATCAAGAATCCTTTTAAAACATGTACCTGTCTATTCAAGTTGTCTCTGACTGGTTTCTTTCACTTGCAACTAAGTCTTCTGTTCACGAGCTTGGCCATGAAGGGAAGGGAAGGACCCTGAAGACAGGGAGTTAGGAACTTAAGGAGACCGGGGATAAGGAGGAAACTCTAGGTAACTCTTGCAAGTTCTTCTTACCAGTATCCCCTGAGGGACGCCTGGGTGGCTCAGTGGGTTAATAATCTGCCTTTGGGGTGCCTGGGTGGCTCAGTGGGTTAAGCCGCTGCCTTCGGCTCAGGTCATGATCTCAGAGTCCTGGGATCGAGTCCCGCATCGGGCTCTCTGCTTGGCGGGGAGCCTGCTTCCTCCTCTCTCTCTGCCTGCCTCTGCCTACTTGTGATCTCTGCCTGTCAAATAAATAAATAAAATCTTTAAAAAAAAAAAAAAATCTGCCTTTGGCTCAGGTCATGATCCCAGGGTCCTGAGATCCGGCCCCACACTGGGCTCCCTGCACCGTGCGGAGCCTGCTTCTCCGTCTTCCTCTGCTGCTCCCCCTGCTTGTGGTCTCTCTCAGTATCAAATAAATAAATAAAACCTTTAAAAACAAAACAGTATCCCCTGAAAACTGCTGTCTACCTGTACGCATGACTTTATTTGGACAAAGGGTCTTTGCAAGTATCATTAGTGTGGATCCTCACCCAACGGGCGCACCTTGTAAGAGAAGAGACATGCACCGAGAGAAGGTCAAGTGAAAACAAGAGGCAAAAACTGGACTGCGGGCAACCCCCAGAAGCTAGAAAGAAGTAGAGGGAGCTGCCCGGCCAACACCCTGGTTTTAGACTTTCAGCCTCCAAAACCGTGAGAGTGAATTTGTTTCAGCCCCGTAGTTTGTGATAATTTTATAGCACCCCAGGAAAGCAAGAGTCCGATTTCAAAACCAAGCACAAGAACCCCTGAGAGCTTTAAGACAGCGGCCACCATGACAGGAACAGAGAGCATGAGTCGGCCTGACAAGCACCCAAGGAAAGGAGGAAGGCAAAGGGGCCAGAAAGCCTACGCGCCAGTGGAAATGGAAGCAAACACTCCAGTTCCCGCAGCGAAGCAGGCGGGCCAGCATTTTTTTTTTTTTTTTAAAGGCATGTATTAGTGTACACTCTTTTTTTTTTTTTAGATTTTATTTATTTATTTGACAGAGAGAGATCACAGTAGGCAGAGAGGCAGGCAGAGAGAGAGAGAGAGGGAAGCAGGCTCCCTGCCAAGCAGAGAGCCCATTGCGGGACTCGATCCCAGGACCCCGAGATCATGACCTGAGCCGAAGGCAGCGGCTTAAACCACTGAGCCACCCAGGCGCGGGCCAGCATTTTATTTGCGCCACCTCACTTAACCCTCCCGAATCCTGAGATGAGAAAACTGGTACAGAAATTACTCACTTACGGGGCGCCTGGGGGGCTCAGTCTGTGAAGCGTCTGCCTACAGCTCAGGTCATGATCCCAGGGTCCTGGGACCAAGTCCCACATCGGGCTCCCTCTCCCTCTGCCTGCTGCTCCCACTTGTGCGCGCACTCTCTCTCTCTCTCAAGTAAATAAATAAAATCTTTAAAAAAAATAAAGAGGGGGAACAGGAACAAAGAGATCCTCAGAGAATGAGAACAGGACAGAGAACTGAAGCAGGAAACAGATCTCCTGTCCAGGGAGTGGCTGAAAAAGAGACCAAGATTAACCAGTAGGTTAAGTTAAAGAAGACTCAGTCACCTTAAGGGTGCGTGGCTGGCTCAGTCGGGAGCACATGCGACTCCTGGTCTCGGGGTCGTGGGTTCAAGCCCCAAGCTGGGTGTAGAGACTACTTAAATAAAAACTTAAATAAAACTCAAATTACTTAAATCTTAAAGCGTCTGTCACGTTTGAAGGTAGAATAGAGCCCCCAGAGAAACTAAAGATGAAACTGTTGGTAAACGTATTCCAAGTGCAAGAGTCTTCGCTTTAGTAACAGAGGAAGGGGCAGATGCAGACACCCTCAGCTTCCAGGAGGAGGGAGGGAGAGGATCCAGCTGGAGGCTCCACCGTGTGGAGCTCTGGAGGCAAACGACTCAAGTTCAAACAGGGGTCCCCCTGCTTAATCCCCCGGAGGGGTTAGCCATCTGTGAAATGGGGCTATTCACAGTCCCTGCCTCAGAGCTGACGCGAGAATCACAGGGCAGTATGCTCCCGGCACCGCACCGGGGTCACCGAAACCGAGTCCGCCTGCCGCCAGGTGGAGCGGCCAAGCCAAGGTCTGAAGGAATGCATTTCTACAGGGCAATCCAAGTACTTCCCCCAACCGATTTTATATTTACGTAACATCTGTGCCAAGTGGCGATTATCAATCCAAGGCCTGCTGTCCTCTCACCGTCTCCTGCTCGCCGCTCAGACGCTTCAACCTCCCGCTGTAAGACGAAAGTCCAGCAAGACGAGAGCTCCGTCGGTGCAGCGGCTGCCTTCGGCTCTGGTCATGATCCCAGGGTCCTGGGATGGGGTCCCATGGCGGGGTTCCCGTGCGGCGAACAGTCTGCTTCTCCCTCTTCCTCTGCCCCTCTCCCCGTCCGTGCTCCCCAATAAAATCTTCTTAAAAAAGGGGAAATTCTTGCAACCACTACGGCCCTGTCCGCCTTGTTTCGCGGCAGTCTTTTCCACCACCTGGCGGACGGCACTCGTACCGGGCAGAGCTGCTGTCTCCCCGCTGCCCCAACAGCACACGCTCCCGGGCACTGCCGGGCCCCTCAGCAAGCCTGCTCGCGCTGCTCCCCTCCGCCACCGCACTTTCCCTCCTCCCCGCACCTGGCAGTGCTCTAGCGACTCCGTCCGAAGTCGGCACAGAACAGAGCCCTCCCTCCTCACTGCCTCTGCGCCCCTTCCCTTCAGAGCCTCCCACACCACACTGTCAATCCTTGGCCCTGGGGAGTCCTGGCAGTAAACCCGCTAGTCTACTTCTCCCAGCCGAATTTGCTGCTCTGATCACTCCCACCGCACCCCTGCCCAAGGCCTTCTGAGGCTCTAACCACCCTTCTCAGAGCTCCTCTCTGCCTGCTCTCACAGCCACTCAGGTCTCGGTCCCAAGGCCTCTTCTCTAGCTACTCCAACGGGTTTTCTTCTTTTTAATAATTTTTTTAAATGATTTTATTTACTTATTTGACAGAGAGAGAGCTCACCAGTAGGCAGAGAGGCAGGCAGAGAGAGGGGGAAGCAGGCTCCCTGCTGAGTCAAGAGCCCAATCTGGGGCTCGATCCCAGGACCCTGAGATCATGACCTGAGCCGAAGGCAGAGGCTTAACCCACTGAGCCACGCAATTTAACAATTGTTAAAAATTTAACAATCGTTAAAAATTTAACAATTTTTAGTTGTTTTTTTTTTAAGATTTTATTTATTTGACAGAGAGACAGAGAGAGAGGAAACACAAACAGGGGGAGTGGGAGAGGGAGAGGCAGGCTTCCCACTGAGCAGGGAGCCCGATGCGGGGCTCAATCCCAGGACCCCGGGATCATGACCTGAGCAGAAGGCAGAAGCTTAATGACTGAGCCACCCAGGTGCCCCTGGGGCTTTCAACCTTTAGAGAGATCTCTGGGTTCCCCCCCAGGAAAAGGCACAATCTTACACCATAATGCTCCAACAACAGGGGGAGGAGGGGAGACGGACACATCAGGACAGAGTGCCTGTCTCTAGGTGAGGACCGCTCTGGTCCCTGGAGGCACCCTGGGCCAGTTCCCTAGATGTGACCCAGCTGGTCCGAGCACGGCACTGCTCTCCACATCACTGCTGTTCAGACGGCGTGTTCTTCTTCTCCCTCCACACGTAATCACAGAGGATCAGGGACTTTTCCTTCTGTGGGTTACACCTATGGGTATTTAGTGTGTTTGACATTAAAACGGAGAAGGTTTTAAATGTTTAATAAGCCTATTACATGTCACCATAAAGGACATTTTTACAAAAAACAGCTAAAAGAGCACCTCAGTGGTTCAGTCGGTTAAGTGTCCGCCTTCCGCTCAGGTCATGATCCTGCTTCTCCCGCTGCCCCTCCTCCCACTCGTTCTCTCAATCTCTTTCTCTCTCAAATAAATAATCTTTTTTTAAAAAATTAGCTAAAAAAATGGGACACCTGGGTGGCTCAGCCAGTTAAGCATCTGACTTCAGCCCAGGTCATCATCTTGGGGTCCTGGGAGTGAGCCCCACTGTCAGGATCCACGTTCAGCTCAGGGTCGACTTGTCCCTCAGCCCCGCCCCCTGCTCGCGCACTCTCTCTTTCTTTCTCAAATAAGTAAAATCTAAAAAAAAAAAAACCAACTACTAAGAAATCATTTGAGAAGAGCTACACTTCAGCCCTGCGTCTTTAACGTGCGCCGAACAGGGGCTGCCTTCTCACGTCCATTTGTGTGCACTCTGCGGCAACCACACACTGCTAGGCTGAAACACGGGAGGAAAACTCAGACTCACACAGATACACAGCTGGAAAAGGAAGAAGTATTTTAACAACCTTCTCAAATAAAGGTGCACAGTCTTCTTTGATACTAAATCAAAACTTGACAAGTATTATGTTTTCTAAAGGGAAGTTCTGATGTGGAATCTGAATCCGTACCAGCTAATTTTTAATGCCACTACATTAAACTCCATGGGATTTCGTCCGTTCCTGGGCTCTGAATGGATCCTTCACCATCTGTGACTGAGTAGCATCACACACAGGCTATTGGGAAACTATCAGTTCACTGAATTAAGCACATCTTCCAAATGTTGACACATTTCATTACATAACATTAAAAAGAAACATTTCCTAAGCATCATCACCTACAAGAAAAGTCTTTAAATACTGGGAAGCTGTCAAGCTCATGATAGCAGAATCAAGTTTTCCAAAATTCTAATTTCCATTTGAAAGCTCAAATTTTATCACTGCCAACAATAATGTCAGTTACATTCCTTGAACTATCTGGTTCACTTGTTCAATTTCAAGAGAGTATCTGCTGTGTAAATAACCCGTCGGAAGGGCCAGCGGCTTCTGTCGGCTGCACTTCCAACGCCTCGGCCCACCCTGGGCTGGGAGACCAGACACCTCCGCTTCCGGATGCACTGGCGCTCTGCGCACCCTTCCCACTTCATCTCCCAGCCGGGGTGCTCAGGGTCAAAGTGTAATGAAGTTAATTTCTAGGCTTCATGGAAGACATTAAACTGGATTTTCCCAAACACAGTTCCTGGTGGTGAATATCTGACTTCACCAACACTGTAACAGCTCTGATCCCGGCCGGTTGGTTAGAGAACCAGCAGGTTACCCACCATGTTTGCACCGTCCACACAAGTATCAATACAGTGAAGGTCAAATAGCGTCTTCAGGACTGTGTAAGTAGCTTTGACCCAATGAACCACACAAAAGGGTCTCAGGGAACCGCAAGAGTCCACAGATCATATTTTAAGACCTCCCCTTCCCAATTATTATTAGTGTTAACTCTGCGAGCGCCTGGGCGGCTCAGTTGGTTAAGTGTTTGCCTTTGGCTCAGGTCATGATCCCAGGGTCCTCGGAGTGAGTCCCACATTGGGCTCCCTGCTCAGCAGGAAGTCTGCTTCTCCCTCTGCCTGCAGCTTCTCCTCCTTGTGCTCTCTGACAAATACAAAAATAAAAATATTTAAATAGTGTTAACTCTTAAAAGCCTGCCTCCAAGCCAGCCCACTCCTCCAGAGCGCCACATTCACGTTCACAAAATCCAGAGAGTTACTGGGCATCCTGTTAGAGGTTGGTAATACTGCAGTGAGCCAAAATTCTTGTCTTCGTGGAGCTTAGAACTAGAGGGGAGATCAGCACAAGGACTAGGAAAGCAGAGCAAGGTAAAATGGTAGATTAATGAGATGAGAGAATGACCTCCGAGGAGGGGATATTTGAACAAGAGCTAACGAAGGCAGTGAACTCTGTAAGCCAGCCTTGAGGAGACAAGCTTTAGAGGGAAAGGAGCTGAAAGCCTAAGGACGATCCACCCTTGAGAGAAAATGTCCTAGAGTCCTCCAACCCAACGTGCATAAACTGAACTCATAATCCACTGCCCACCCCCTACTAAACCATGCCCAGGACAGACAGACACCTGCGGTCTCTTCTTGCCTTCCACGCAGCCATCACGTCTTTCAGTCACCAGCTGTACCGCCCTGGTCCAGACTCCTGCCTCTCTACACCAGCACCCCGTGTGGCCATCTCTGGCCAGTCTTCCTCCCTCATCTGAACGTGCTCCAAGCCCAAGTACCTTGTCATGGCCCAGATTAGGTCAATCTCCTCTCCAAAAGCCCTTTAAAGTTTGCCCAGAGGCCTGCAGCCCTTTAGACCTCCCGCCCCTGACGAGCCACGTCAATAAATGATTACTGAGCACCGGCCACTACCGCACAATAGACCCTGTTCTGGGCGCCAGAGACACAGCGGATGGAGGAGGCCGATTAGTGATCAACACTCACACCCTCCTCAGCTTCAAACGTGCTTCCCTTCCCTTCCACACACCAACCGCCAGACAGGCTCTGACTAGAGGGTCCTTCAGGTCTCAACTTTAAAACACACTTTATTCCGGGGCACCTGGGCAGCTCAGTCGGTTAAGCATCTGACTCAGTCATGCTCTCTAGCTGTCTCGCTAACCCCCTGACCTTGAATCTCTCCTCTGCACCTGCTTGTTAGGCTATTAAACTATAAACTCAGTGAGGCCCTGGGACACACCCACTCTATGGCAGTTTATAGCCTCAGCACCTACCGGAAAAGGTACTGAATAAGCACTTTTTCTTTTGGGGGGGTGTTTAAGATTTTTCTTTATTCAGGGGCGCCTGGGTGGCTCAGTCGGTTTAGCGTCTGCCTCCGGCTCAGGGTCCTGGAATCGAGCCCCACAGCAGGCTCCCTGCTCAGCGGGGAGCCTGCTTCTCTGCCTCCCTCTGCTGTTCCCCCTGCTATGCTCTCCACTCGTGCTCTCTCTCAAATAAATAAAGCCTTAAATAAAAGTAAACAAACAATAATTTTGCCAGTTTTCAAAATGAATTATAGTATCAAAACTCTCCTATAAAGGTAAGGAAAGCCCTTCAAGAAAAGAACACCATGTGGGAAGACTCTGGAGAGAGTGAGGCAGTAAATCTGAATCTGATGCAGATACCCCGTCCTCTGAAGCAGTGATACTCCTCTGGAACCATGAGGAAGAAAGAAAAACAATCTCTTCGTAAGCTGTCTTCTTACAGCATTTAACAGCACCACAGTTAAAGGGATTTTTGCGAAGCAAGGCCACCAGCACCAGGAAGGGCTAAAGGGTTTTTTTTTGTTGTTTTTTTTTTTTTCACGTTAAGGGAGAAAACGTTTAATTTTTTTTTTTTTTAGGGCTAAAGGGTATAGTGCGGGCCAGGCCCTGCTGCTGGAAGGGTTCATCATCTGTCTGCTCAGCCCACCTGCAAGCCCCCGCTAGGAAAGGAGGTTCTAGAATACCTGCTTGACAGGTAAGAAAACAGACACAGTGAAGGAACAATCCACAACCAAACCAGCAAGCTGAATCACAACACTAGGCTCTAACTCCACGGTAGCAGAAAGGAGGAAACTTCTCTCCCTCTCAGTAAGTTATGAATTATTTTGTCTTGTTTTTAAGATTTTATTTATTTGACAAGACAGAGATCACAAGTAAGGAGAGAGACAGGCAGGGGCTGGGGGGGGGAGCAGGCTCCCCGCCGAGTAAAGAGCCCGATGTGGGACTTGATCCCAGGACCCTAAGATCGTGACTTGAGCCAAAGGCAGAGGCTTTTACCCACTGAGCCACCCAGGTGCCCCAGGAAGTTATGCTTTTAAAGTTCCTATGACAATTTTTTGAAAACCTACTGTAGATGCTTTAACACAACACTCTGTAGTCTAATTAGAACGTGTCCAGAATTTGTTAAAGCTTTATCAGCTACAACACTGGAGAGACGGTCAAGAGAACTTGTAATACTCATCAGGACTGTATTTTATAATCGCCACAGAACTGAGTCAGGAGACAGATATACGTAAATATACAAATATACCCACAAGTAACCAGTATGTTCAACCAATTCCCTGATAATTCTAGTCCTGACAGGCTAAAGAATATACAAATCTTTTTCCATCTTGGTAAAATGCATTAAGTTTGGAGTAGCTAATTACTAAATCATATCCTTTTATTAGTGCCAATATATAGGTTCAACTGAATAATCTCTTAAAAATTACCCTAGATGGGTGCCTGGGTGGCTCAGTGGGTAAAAGCCTCTGCCTTCGGCTCAAGTCACGATCTTAGGGTCCTGGGATCAAGTCCCACATCGGGCTCTTTGCTCAGCGGGGAGCCTGCTTCCTCCTCTCTCTCTGCCAGCCTCTCTGCCTACTTGTGATCTCTGTCAAGTAAATAAATAAAATCTTTAAAAAAAAATTAACCTGAATAATCCTGACTTGATTTTTAAGATTTTTTTTAATTTTCTGAGATAGAGAGCAAGAGAGAGAGAACTCGCAAGGGAGGGGGGTCGGGCGGGCCAGAAGCAGAGGGAGAAGCAGGTCCTTCTCTGAGCAGGGAGCCCTATGTATGGCTTGATCCCAGGACCCTGGGATCATGACCTGAGTCGAAGGCAGACCCTTAACAGGTCTTAACCACCCAGGTGCTCCTTGACTTGATCTTTAACCTTTTTTTGTTTTTATTTTTTTAAGTAATCTCTACCCCCAAGGTGGGGCTCAAACTCACACCCCGGAGATCAGGAGTCTCAGGCTCTACAGACTGATCCAGCCAGGTGCCTCTAGTCTCTTAAACAGGTGTTTGTAAAAATGGCTTTCCCCAGAACTTCAGTTTAGTAAGTCAAATAAGTGGATACTTAAGTCTTTAAGAAAAAGAAAGCAACACTACTCTATAAAAGAAGCTTTTTTTTTTTTTTTTAAAGAAGCTTTTTTATCACTGGAAGCCAGCAGGAATTTCTTTCCATTGATTACCAGGGCACCTAATCCAAGGCACCACCACAAGAAAGGACTAAAAGGTTTAATGGACCCATTTGAATGCCTATAGATCGCCTATATTTCCCAAATAAGAGTTCTGGAACAAAACACAGAGCCTTAGAAAGAAGTGCTGCTCCATTTTCTTACCAAAATACTCAACACAATGTTGCATTACCCAATGCATGCACACACCCGCACACATGTTCAGACCAGACCTTCTTCCACCTTTCCGTGTTGTGTGTGTGAACAGACGTCTGACCGCAGTGTCCATATAAGCCTCTCGTTATCTCTTCGTCCTGCGTTCACTAAACCAAACACCTAACTGGCCCATCTTTGTACTTTCTCTAACCATTCAGCAATGAATGCAAACCCGAAATCAGAATTTTTCCCAGGGTTAAAAGATTCTAAGATATTTTTGTTCACTGCCTTACTAGATTGGGGTAACCGAGGTTTCAAAATAATATAGCATGCCATATGGTCAAGCCCAGATAATAACATTGAGAATATCTGTTACCAATCCACTAATGCTTTTAAAAGCCAAAGTCTGTAGACAGTAAGAATTTAATCCAATTTGGAGACCAACATGAGCCAGAGAAACCAACACGGTCAGAGAAAAAACAATCCAGTGAAGAAACTATAATAAATGCCAATACTGCATTTATTGTCTAAAATAAAATCAATGTTACTCATTAAAGAATTTATGAGCTAAAAAGCCAACGGATGGTGCATAGGCAAGTCTAAAGATATCCTGAAGACCTTTCTCAAAGTGATTTGTAGAAATACAACGTTTTCAAACAAGCCCATGGGCAACAGAAATCTTTATCAAAGGAAAAAGTCACAGAACAGAGCTTTGAAAAATAAGTTAAGTCCTCATAAAATCAGTCCCTTTCTCAAGCTGTCACTATTAGTCTACCAAGGTGATTCAAGCTTTGCAATCAAAGTCACTAGGCATGAAAAAATCTGAAAAGAACCTTTAAGTCTTACTCTAAAAAACACAGCCCAGGGGCGCCTGGGTGGCCCAGTCAGTTGTCTGACTTTGGCTCAGGTCCTGGGTCCTGGCCTGGAGTTGGACTCCTTACTCATTAGGGCGTCTGCTTGCCCCTCTCCCTCTCCCCCGGTTTTGTGCTGTCCCTCTCGAAAATAAATACAATCTTTAAAAAAAAAAACAACCTACTACATTTTTCTGCAGTCTTCTAACAGTCTTCTAGATCTGTTCTAAGATGAAAATTCCATCTGAGGAAACTGACTACAACTCCCCTCCAAACAGAAGTAACTCAAAATATTAAACAAAGAAATCTTTAAAGGTATCACTAATGTCCTTCAACGGACATTAACTCAACGGGTGAGTCCTTCCGCGATGCTATCCACACAGACCCCTGGAAAAGACCAGCGACAGGCTGGAGGAACAGTTTTTGTCCAGCAGGTGTTCACTGAAGGAAGTATCAATTCTGAACCACAACTGCAGGGCTGAACAGTCTCCCTTCCAGGCATACTCTTGAGTCATTCGCACAGAAGAAGAAATGTAGCCCTAACACGGGTCCCCCCCGCAGAAAGAAATGGGCGTAAGTCACAGGCACAATCACAAAACTTAACTCTGCTTTCCCAAATTCCCACTTCTAAGAAAAACTTGCAGCACCTGCAACGCCCTGACTGCAGGAGCGGGGAAGCAAGCCGGGAGCCTGCACCTGGGCCCAGACGGGCCCTGCAGTCCCAGCCTCCCAGCAGCCAGAGGTCCCACCCCCTCACCCCCTACTGGGTCCGACAGCATCGGTCTCTAACCAACCACCCCAGATGCTCCCCATTTCGGCCAGTTCCAGTATTAGAAAGCTCCCATCCAGTCGCGCTGGGGAGCGGATCTCAGACCTGCTTCCATGCCGGCGGCACCAACGCTGTCCCCACCCACACGCCCGGTATTAGTAAGGAAGCAAAAAAGGAACTGCCTGTTCACTTTCTTGTTGCAATATACACCTTCCGGAGCAATCTAGAACAGACCCTACCCATCTCAAGAGAATTCAAACTAAAACCTTACTTTCAAAGAAAGAACCCCTCCACCCCCAAATGCCAAAGCTTCAAATTCGACAATGAAAAATCCCTGTCAACTTACTCATCGGAACTCTCGGGCACCCTACCCGATCTAGAGTGGAAAGGGACTCCCACAAAGCGGGGCTTCCGTTTGCTCACCCCCAAGCCACGCTCGGGCCGGCCCGGTCTCCGGTCTCCGGAGCAGCGGCCGGGCCGTCCCGCGAGAGCCGAGCGCTCAGACGCACAGAAGACACACAACAGAGACCCCCGCGGGCACGGCAGGCGCAGGGGTCTGCACCGGCCTGCGGCCCCGACACGCTAGCTGGGTTCCCGGAGCCGCCGCGTCCCGCAGCCTCCCGCCCCGACAGACCGTCACACCCGGCCGCGGGCCTCCGGCTCGGCTCACGGTCCCGGCCAGAAGCCTCCGTGCAGCGGGCGGAGCCGGCGGACACTACCACTTCCGCGCGCAGCGGCGCAATCCGGGGCGCTGGAGGCGGTGTCAATACCTTCGGAAGCGCAAACGATCCGCAAGAAAAATACCGGGGGGCGGGGGGGCTTCGAAAGTCCGAGGGCTCGGCCACCCCCGGGCGGGATCTTCGGCCCAGCGCCCCTCCCCCACCCGCCGCCGGCGCAGGGCTCGCAGGGCGACGGGGCGCACGCACCCGGGGTCCCCTGCGCCCCCCGCCCGCCACAGCACGCAAGTGGGCCCCCAACACCACCGGGGCGCAGGCGGCCGGGAGCGCGCGGCGGCTGACAATGGCAGCGGCGGCGACGCGCCATCTTGTAGCGGCGCCCGGCCCCAGCCATTCATTCGGCGCGGGGGCGGGGGGCGCGGGGACCCCGGCCCGCCCCGCCGCCCGCACCCCCGGCCCCCGGCCCGCCCGGCCCGCGCCGCGCCCGGCGAGGGGCCCACGACGGCGGGCTCGCGGCGGGGCTGCCTCCCGCTTCGCGCTCGGAACGCGAGCCCCGGGGCCCGCCGCGCTCGGCCGTCCGGGCTCAGCCCTTTGTGTCTGCGGCCTCCGCGGCGCCCGGCCGCGCCTCAGCTTCCTCCTTCCGCGGCCCCCCTTCCCCGCGGGCCGCCGCCGGCGCCAACTTCCGAGGCCCCGGAAAAGGGGTGTCGGGACCCGGCGCCCAGGGGCGAAGGACGAGCCCCTCCGCCCGCCGCTCCCTTTGTTCTCGCCGCCGGCCCGCCTGCCCGAGACCCCGGCCCCGCACACGGCCCCCGCGCAGGCAGGTCGGGCCGGACGGCACCGCGGACCCCGACCTGGGACCCGGTACCCCGCGCCGCGGACCCGACACCCGCCCGACTCGGGACGCCGGGCCCCGGACTGGAACCGGGCCCCCAGCCCCGCAGCCAGGGTCCCAGAGCCCCGCGCCCAGACCCCGGCCCCCGATCCCGGCCGCAGACCCCGGACCCCGGACCTGGGACACCCGACCGCCGACCAGGGCCCGGACCCCAGCCGCAGCCCGCAGGGTCCCCGCCCGCTCCCGGCCCGCGACCCCACCCGGGCGGGGCAGGAAGACGCGCTGCCCGGCGGCGGGGTGGGGGCGGGGAGGGTGGGGGCGGGGCGGCTCCGGCGGGCGACTGCGGGGGAGGGGCCGGGCCCGGGTCGCCGGGCAGGGGCAGGGGCAGGGGACGCCGCGCTCACCTCGGCGCCTCGTCCCGCCGGTCTCGCCCGCGCCCCGCCGCCTCAGCCGCCTCGGCCGCCGCTCTGGAGGTGGTCGCGCTCGGGCCGCTCCGCGGGCGCTGCGGGCAGGTGCGCCGGCGAGGATCGGTCCGGTCCCGCGGCGGCTGCTCCACTCCCGCGCCCGCGCCCGCTCCCGCTCCCGCTCCCGCTCCGCCGCCGCCTCCGTCCGCCCCTCAGACGCCTCCAGCCATCGGGATGGGCGCGGCGGCCCCTGCCCGCAGCCTCGGGAAACCCCACGCCGCGTCACCGCGCACGCCGCGCGCGCACGCACGGCCCGGCCGCGGCCCCGGCGCGCGCACGTCCGCGCGCTTCCTCCCCGCGCGGCCCCCCAGAGCGTGCGCGAGCTGCTTAAAGGGGCCGCGCCCGCCCTAGGGGAAGCGGCTCGCGGGACACCCCTCGGGCCTGATGCGTCCCTCGCGGGTGCCCCAGGGCCTTCCCGCGGCGCCCCTGCAGTAGCGGGGGCGGGCTCCTCGCTGCGAACCCGCGCGGCTTCCCAGCCAAGGGGACGTGGGTGGAGGCCGCAGGACCACAGCTGGGACTCTCCTGGCCCTGCACCAGTCCCCATTCTAGCGTCCCGCCCTACATCCCGCACCCAGGCCGAGTATCCCATCCGGCACCCTGCATTCAGCACCCTGTGCCTGCATTCTGCACGGCTACCTGCATGCGCCCGCACTCAGCCCAGGCCGGCCGCCAGGCCTGGGGGTGCCAACAAGCTGACTGGATCCCAAAGGGGCCCACGCGGGACGGGGTCGACCTCCAGGGAAGCCCAGCTTCTGCCGGCCCGGGAGTGGACCCCCGCCAACCAAAGGTCGGGGGAACAGGGCCAGTCTCAGAGACGGCCGTGGGGCTCCTGTGAGCTTGGGCGCGTGCAGGCAGTGTCGTCTCCGGAGGTCAAGTCCAAGGCACTCCCACTGGGAATGGCCGTGGACGTGGAGGTGTGACCACGGAAAAGAGTGTCAGGAGGGAGACAGATGGTCAGCCCCTGGAAGGCTGCTGAGAACTGGAGCTCCTCAGGTGGGAACGTGACCATATGTGTGCAGCCCATAGATCCCCCGGAAGTGTTCCAGACCCCGCCTCTGTCTTTCCCCTGGCTCCCCAGTTCCAACAGCTAGTCACCCACAGGCTGCCTCTCTTTGGGTCCTACAGCCCCTCCCTGACCCTAATCACCCCAAACCAGATCCAGGCCCCTTTTCCTCCGGGCCTGTGTGTACCCTTCAGGCCTGGAGCCCATACCTTTCCACCCAGGGAAGAGTGCACCCAGTCCCTTGCCCTCCCACTCTATGGGATCTTCCTACCTGCATGCAAGCGTGTCCCCATCATTCCCAGAGCACTTCCTTAGTTGCGGGTACGGGATGCACCAGGCTCAACTTACACTCTCCCTGCGCTACCCTGAACTCAGCCATTTCTACAAGGAGTCCTGGTTCCTTTTAATGGGGAATGGTGTTTAGAAGCCAGGATCAGGGCTCCGGGTGTGCTCACTGCTACTGGAATGCCGTTGCTTCAGCAGACGGAGCTGAGGAATGAATGTGTCCAAACATACACGCATATGCGCGTGTGCACACACACACGCGCACACACACACACACAGAGTCCCCCCCACCATGGAACCAGTCTCCCATGATGGCTAACACCCCAACCTCTTTACCCCACATGGGCTCTGACCTCCACTGGGCCACCACAGCCCCACCCCAGCAAGGACACCACAAGTTCCCATCACCCTTCCCGCAGCTTCCAGGTTTCTGTGCTGCTCGCTGGTCAGAGCTCTGGCTCCTCTCTGCTCCTTAAACACACCGGTCTCCACCTCCACACTGCCCCTGTGGCTCCACGTGCCCGGGAGCTTCTCCCCCATCACCTCCAGTCTCCTCCACAGAGAGGTCTCCCCCGGCGCCTGAACCTTTGTCCTTCCCCAGTGCCTTTTTGGCTACGTTGTTCTTTAGCTGTCGTTCCCGAGAACTCACCTGGTCTCGTCTGTGGGCGACTTTGCTCCTTGTCCATCTCCCCTGATGAAGATGGTGCTTTGACTCCCTTGCCTGCTGCCCCACCCACTAAGCAGGGCACGAGGCACACAGTGGGTCCTCAGGGAAGGTCCATGGGATGGGGGAAAGGGGTAGGAGTGATGCTCTGTGGTCTGAATGAGAGGGACAAGGCTCGGCACGACAGCCAGAGGGGCAGGACAGTGGGGAGTGTTGGAATCGAATGGCTGTGTCCAGAACAAGGCTGGCGGTGCTGGGGTGCTCCCCACTGCTCCAGAGGAGGGGTGGCTGATGCGATGTTGGAAAGACGAGTGTTCTGAGCACTGGCAGGTGGGTCCCAGAAACAATGGACCCAAGGGTCCAGATTCAGGGTCAGCGACATACCACTGAAACCAGCAGGCCAGATGCCAGCCTTCAGTGCCTACCGAGGCCCAGGACTTAGAAATGTGGAAATGAGAAGGGAGAGGAGGAAAATGAGATGGGAAAGGAGGAGGAGAAGGAGGAAGGGGGAACGAGGTGTGGCAGGGCCAGCAGCAGAGCAGAAAGAAACGGGGGTGATGGTCTCTATGGAGACTCTGCCCTCCTGTGGGGATGGGAAGAAACCTGCAGGATCCTCAGAACCCACCCCCCCCCCCCCGCCTGACTGGGCAGCAGGGGTCCTGACAGGGCCGGCCCAGGGGCTAGTCTGTTCCCACTGCAGGCCTGATAGGGCCCATCCCTAGTTCCAGCAAGGCCACAGAGCAAGGCCACACACGAGAACACCAGGCCAGAGTCTGCACCAGCCATCTGAGGTTCCGGGTGTAGACGGGGAGCCCCCGGCTAATCTGCAGGTCTGTGGCCCAGGCCTGACATCCTCCTTTACATGTTTATGGATGGGTGTGAGGGCAAAGTCGAGGGGAATGCAGGAGGAAAGAAGTAGAGAGCCCTAGTCCTTCTTTCCAGATCTCCTACACAGACTGGGGCCTCCTCTCCCTTCGGTGCGTGGAAGCCACAGGGTCCCAGGGTTCTTCTCCCCTCTCCAAGGCCAGTCCCCAAGTAGCAGGGCCCTCTAGCCCTGGGGACACATGCCCCAGCCAGAGACTTTTGGGTCTCAAGGGTATGAAGGGCCTTCTGGGGAGCCTGCCCTCCCTCCCCTCCCCTCCACCCATTTTGCCCGGGGCCTCCTGCAGTTTTGGCCCCCATCTGCCGCCCAGCCCCCTCCTCAGTGGGGCAGAAATCAGAACCCATGGTGGACCTGCTGCCCCGGCGTGGAGAATTTGTGCCCAGCTGACCTCCTGATTTCCTGGAGACACTCCCTCCTTCTCCAGATAAGTGGCTTAGAGACCTGCCTGCTGTCCCGAGTCCAGGGCCACGCCCTGTCAGTGGTACCCGCCAGCGGCAGGGCCAGCCAGGTGGCACAGGGCTGAGCAGGGCCTGGGGCTGAACGCAGGAGGCTGGCCCGGTGCCCAGCCTCAGCTGAAAACCTAGGGTGTGCAAATGCATTATTCAGACGCTCCCCCCATCTGCTCTTCAGCAGGAAATGGTGTGACCGGAAAGTAGGTCTTTTTAAATCTGAATTATTCAAACAATTTGTGCACGTGACCAGGACCCAAGCCCGGGGGCCGTGCTCCAAGCCCGGCTTTAAAGGGTCTCAGGGCAGTGGGGGAGGCTCCCTTCCAGCCAAGCTTGGTCTGTTCCTTCACTGAGTAGGGCTCCTGCCTTTCTTCTAGTCGGTGAACCAGAGCCTGACCCTGGCCCCCCGGCCCCAGAGGACAGGACAGGGGCGGGGAAGGGAGGGAGTGGGCACAGAATGTAGGTAATCCAGAAGAAGCGCTAATTAGCTCTCCAGGCTGCCAGAGGCAGGGGCTGGCCACAGGACAGAACAGGGTCAGGATAGTGCGGAAGCCCGCCCCTCCTTCCTTTTCGGCGGTGCCCTCTCCACCCGGTGCCAGGAAGGCCGGGCCCACCCTGATGTGGGGCAGGTCTGCTGGAAGGGCCGTGGGGAGAGCAGGACAGCCCACGGGAAGACGACCATCGGTGGAGCAGAGCAGGTTTGAGGGGTGAGAGGGCTGGGCAGCTTCACAGCCCAGGAAAGGGTCGAGGACAGAGAGAGCAGGGCACAGTGTGCCTTGTGGCCTTGGGGAGGATGTTGGCTATTTCCCCTCGGCTGTTGTCAGACTGCAAAGGACCCTTGGACCCTCCCCTGCGCAGCAGAAGCAGCCCCTTTCCCTCCCAGGTCTGTCCCTTGTCCCTGAGTCCCCTGCCATGCCTCTCACGACCTAACCTCCATGATCCTCCTCATCACCTCCCTTTGGCCACAAAGCAGACATCCCTCATGGGGGCTACCAAAACCTGGGGGGCAGTAGAGAATCAGAAAGTGCCAAGGGGGGCGGCAAGCAGAGAGCATGTTTCCCCGAGGTTTGGAGCAGACACCCAAGGGAAGGTCCTGGTGGTCTTTTGGCCACTCCCAGAAGGAGCCCTCCCAAGTGGGTTGAGACCATAGGGGCCGAGCTCAGCTCTAGCAAATATCAGAGCTGCCCTCCCAAGACGCTTGTAAGGAGAGAGTCCACCTTCCTCTGTGGGGTGCGGTGGGGCAGGGACTTCTGGTGCCCTACGGATGGCGGGGTCGGGCGGGGCCTGCCCAGCCAGGGTGGCCCACCCACGGTATACTCAACACTGGGGCCGTGTCCCCACTTCCCGGCCTCAGGGACAACCCCCCCAAGCACGCTCAGGCCTGTGGCGGCACCTCAGGGCAGGAGGTTCTGGAGGCCCTCCGGCAGGCCCCGTGTGGCTCTGGAGGCGGGGAATGGAGGGGCCACAGTCAGTGCCCCTGTTGGGGACAACCACAGCCCCCAGAGCAAAGGCAGGTGCGGTCACCAGGAAGAAGAGGGCTCTGGACAGAGAAAGACACAGGTGTTCCCTACCTGCCTCTTGGCTAAAAGCAGGGTTTAGGCAACAGCTGAGCTACTTAGAAAACAAAGCCTCTGGGGGTTGCCGGGTTCAAGGCCCGCAGACGCCCCAGTTCCCCCTCCTCCTGGCCGAGGCCCGTCCGCCCCAGCCTCCGGCCTGCTCCATCCTGAAACTGGATGCTGGAGGCAGAGCCTGGCTTCCGGGGCTGCTCTGCCCCCGACGGCAGCCTCTGGGGGTCTCCTGGGGCAGGGGCATCAGAGGGCTTCCGTGCCGCAGTCAGCGCTTTCACCAACCCAGTCCCATGTCCAGTTCTGGGCTGGGAGGCCCCGCCGGCAAGGAGGCCACGAGTGTTCCCGGCAGACCTTCCCCAGCTGCCTGCAGAAAGCTGGACGGTCACCCACGCCGCCCTGGAGAGCGGCTGCCAGCCGTGCCGCAGGCGCCCGGGCCAGCGCTGGGAACACGGAGCCAGGGACCAAGCAAGTGTGATGTCAACTCAGAGAGAGACCGGGGTCAGGGAGGGGCACCCTCAGACCCTCAGACCCATAAACAGGTGCAAGAGGACAGTGGGCAGAGGCCCCAGCGCCCAGAGCGGACGGGGTCTGGGAGACAGAACCTGTGGGGTGAGGGCTGGGGGCGGCTGCGGCCTCGGTCAGGCCTTGGGATTCTGGAAAACAGCCCATCCCTGGCCAGGCCAAGCCTTCTGCCCTGAGGTGCCGCCAACAGGCCTGAGCATGCTTGGCGGGGTGGGCCCTGAGGCCGGGAAGTGGGGACACAGCCCCAGTGTGGCGTATACCGCGGGCAGGCCACGCTGATGCGCGGGCGGCAGGCCCGGGCAGGGCGACCGCGGCTTCTGCGCGCACCCCAGCCTGATCCCAGGCTTGATGCTACCTTCCCCTTTTTTCTGCCGCAGCTGTGACCAACAGGGACCGATGGGGGAAGGGCGGCGTGGGGTGAAAGCCACCCACCCGGGCAGGTGCTAGACCTCTCCTGGTCTGCAGTTCCCCCGTCTGGCCGCGGCCAGGGCCCTGCCTTGGGGACGAGCACTCTGGCTGTTCTGGGGATTCATTTCCCCGGGGATGGTGCCCTGGTACTTAGCCCCACCAGCACGTGCATGGAAATAGCCTGCACCTGCGGCCCAGCGGGCGGGAGGAGGGTGGGTGGTCCAGCACCCCGGGATGGGGGGCTACCAAGCCTTCCTGAGCCCACTGCCCTGTCGGTCTCAGGCAGGTAAGGGGCAGCCCAAAGATGGACCCAGGGGCACCCCAGGAGCCTGAACTGAGGTCCTCTGAAAGAAAGATGCCCCTCAAAGCTCCTTCCAGCAGGCAGGCAGGCACTGGCGGCCTTGCCTGGGGCTGGGGAAGTAGGAAAGGGTCAGGACCAGTAGCGGCATAGAGGGGAAGGGGTGTGGATGCGAGGGGCGGCCACACTGTGAGCCGGGTCGCGGCCGCTGCATCCCCTACTGAGTCATGCCTCGTCACGCGCCACGTCACCCACAGACCGCCAGGCCACATCTGCCAGCCCAGGCCACCTGGGTTTTGACACGGGCACACGCTGACCCTCGGGGCGCCGGGCGAGAACGGCCCTTTCTCTGGGCCTGCATCCTGGTTTTCGTCCCAACTACCGTCGTTCTCTTCTCTGGCAAGACGCAGGACTATCCTCCCTGACGAGAAGACCCTCCACACCGCGTGTCCCATGAGTGCGCGGGGACTCCGGCATCATGGCCCAAGCGCCAGAGCTCCCAGCCCACCAGCGTGGCTCAGGGGATCGAGTCTCCATGAAGAACTGCCCCCCCACAAGGGACCCCTACCCCCCGACCTCCAGCCAGCAGGGGAGACCGCTCAGGCACTCGCCCCCATAGGGCTCTACCATGTCAGTCTTCTCTTTTATTTTTTTTTAAAAGATTTTATTTATTTATTTGACAGACAGAGATCACAAGCAGGCAGAGAGGCAGGCAGAGAGAAAGGGGAGGCAGGCTCCCTGCTGAGCAGAGAGCCCAATGCAGGGCTCGATCCCAGGACCCTGAGGTCATGACCTGAGCCGAAGGCAGAGGCTTAACTCACTGAGCCACCCAGGTGCCCCCAGTCTTCTCTTTTAAATCATGGTAAAATACCGTCACATCAAGTTTACCACGCAGACCCTTTCAAAGTGCACAGCTATGTCACTCACGACTTCCACACTCTCGGGCAGCATGCCCGGCCTCTCCTTCCAGAACATCTTCATCGGCCCAGAAGGAAACCCCGTGCCCGTCGAGCAGTCACCTCCCATTCCGTCCCCCCAGGCCCTGGCAACCACCGATTTTTCTGTTTCCATGAATTTGTCCGTTCCAAGCACTTGAATGAATCTGAGCAGTTTCTTGCAGCACGAGACCTTTTGTGTCTGGCGTTTGTGTCGGGCTCCTCCCAAGGGGCAGCCGCCTCACAGCAGCTGCCGGTGCCTCGGTCCTGTCTGCCGAGTAATTCCGCGCCACGCGTCGCTTATCCACTCCTCCTCGGGCAGACGTTTGGGCTGTTGCCACCTTTTGGCCATTGCGACGAGAGCTGCTATGATTGTTACGTACCAGTTTTTGTCTGAACACCTGCTTTCAGTTGCTGCGGTTTTATATGTTTATCTGGGCGTGGAAGTGTGGGGTCATACACAGCTGTGTCTACCCTGAGGGGCCACCAAACTATTTCCCATAGCCCCTGATCTATGCTACATTCCCACCTGGCAAAGCACAAGGGTTCCGAATGCTCCACACCCTTGCTGACACCTGTGACTGTGTGCCTCTCGATTCTAGCCATCCTAGTGAGCGGGAAGTGGTATCTCCTTGTGGTTTGATTGGCACTTTCCTAGCGACTGGCAGTGCTGACCCTCTCTTGATGTGCTCATTGGGCATGTGCGTATCTTCTTTGGAGGACTATGTATTCCAGATCCTTGCCTTTCTTTGAACTTGTTTTTTGTTGTTGTTGAGTTGTAGGAGCTCTTTATATATGCCGGACACTAGACCTTTATCAGATATGTGATTTGCAGATATTTTCTGGTTCTGTTAGCTGTTTTTTCACTCTGCTGATAGTGTCATTCGACACACAACAGTTTTTAATTTTGATAAACTCTACTTTTTCTCTTTTTCCTTTTTTTGTTTCTTGGTTATTGTGTTTTCAGTGTCATATCTAAGAAACCATTGCCAAATCTAAGTCCATGAAGATTTACTCCTGTGTTTTCTCCTAAGAGTTTTATAGCTTTAACTCTTATACTGAGGTCTCTGATCCATTTGGAGTTAATTTTCATATGTGGTGTGAGGTAGGGATCCAACTTCATTCTTTTGCGTGTTGACATCCAGTGTTCCCAGCACCTTTGGTTGAAAAAACGTCCTCTCCCCATCGAATGGTCTTGGCACTCTTGTTGGAAATCAGTTGGCCGCACATGTGATGGTTCCTTTCTCTGCTCCCTGTTGTACTCCACAGGTCTATATGGCTGTTCTTACGAATATCACATTGTTTCAATCACTGTAACTTTATAGACTTAAAAAAATTTTTTTAAAATTTTTATTGTTAAGTAATCTCTTGGGGTGCCTGGGTGGCTCAGTGGGTTAAAGCCTCTGCCTTCGGCTCAGGTCATGATCCCGGGGTCCTGGGATCGAGCCCTGCATCGGGCTCTCTGCTCAGCAGGGAGCCTGCTTCCTCCTCTCTCTCTGCCTGCCTCTCTGCCTACTTGTGATCTCTGTCTGTCAAATGAATAAATAAAATCTTAAAAAAAAAAGTAATCTCTTCACTGGATGTGGGGCTCAAACTTGTGACTCTAGGATCAAGAGTCCGCATGCTCTACTGACCGAGCCACCCAGGAACCCCTTGTATAAGTTTTAAATCGGGAAGTGTGAGCCTCTGACTCTCAGCTCTGTTCTTCTATTTTCAAGATTGTTTTGGCTATTTTGAGTCCCTTGCAATTCCATAGGGATTTGAGGAACTACGTTCCTTTTACTGAAAATCAAAGGCCACTGGTATTTACCAGCTATTTCCTAAAAAAAGATGAACTCAGGAGAAGGCCGTGGGTGGTGTCTTAGACTTTCTGACATTCGGAAGTGGTCAGCTCCCTTAGGGCCTGTGGCAGTGAGGAGGACAAGTCCTGTTATGGTGATGGGAGCCCCTAGGGGGCCGGAGCAAGGGCAAGTTCCCCTCTGGCTGCCTCAGGGCGGGGTGAGCTGTGTGGAGGGTAGCACAGTGGGCTGGACAGGCTGGACCGGGCCACGTATTCTGGAAAGAGGAGGCTGTGGTGGGTCAGGAATGAGGGCCTGGAAGGAGTAGGGTGACAGAGGGTGCCCGTCTGAGCAGCTGGGGGTGAGCCCGAGGGTGGAGAGGGCCAGCCGGAGGGGGTGGCCAGGTGGGACAGGGGGCCAGTGTGCTGTGTCTTGGATCTTTCCAGTCTGAGATGCTTATAGATGTTGGGGAGAGACGTGGGTGTGTAGTGAACATGAAGGGCATGGGCGTGGGGGAGAGTGTGTCGCCGAGGATGTCCCTGAGCTGCTGCTGTCCCCTCGCCCCCACAGGGAGAGAAGTGAGAAGGAAGACAACCCCAGAGAGAGGGAAGGGACTTTGCAGACAAAAGGAGGGTGTGGCCAGGGAAGTGGGGATCAGCGTGGGTGGGGGGTGTCCCAGGAATGGACTCAGGAGCTGGCGTGGTGGAGAGACATGTGTGAACACAGCCAGGAAGCAGGACAGGGAAGGGACCAAGCTGGAAGCCAGCTTCATGGAGGCCTTGAGGACCAGGATTCGGGGCTCTTCAGAAGAACGGGAAGGTCACCTCTTCCTGCCACCTTGCCTCCTCCTCAGGAAGCCCCCCAGGCAGCACCCCCTGCCCCCGCCCTCTTCCAGTTCTTGACGACCCGGTCTTATTTACCGGTTCTTGTGGTTTGGGCTGTCTGGGGAGCAGAGAGCCCTCCTTCCCCAGGGCCGAACGCCGAGCGGCCCCTGAACGAATGAGCTGCGGGCAGCACAGGTCGGGGGGGGGTCTTGCTCCCGGGGGGTCTCTGCACCTAATCCCCGTGGGCCCCACCGTTCCACCGGCAGGGGGAGGACGCAGCCCCTCGCCCCGGTCTCCTTCTCTTTCCCTTCCCCTCCTTGGGGCCTGAGGGAGTTGCCCCTCCTGCCTGCCCCAGCCTGTCCTCCCTCAGACCAGCCGCTCTCCTGGCCCTGTGGGAGGCCGCCCCATCAGGACCATGGGATTGCGGGAGCCCTGAAGCGGAGCCCTGACTAAGGCCCAAGGGCTGCCCCGACAGCCAGAAGGCCCAGACTGTCTCCTGAAGGGAAGGGGGGTGCTCAGGGAGCCACAGGGGTACCTGTGGGAGCAGCGGGGGGCACCGGGCCCCACAGGCTTCTGCCCCCACTTGCTCTTGGCCGCTAGGTCCTGCGCCGCGTCAGGCGGGCACTTCACACTCCGGCAGGGTAGGTGAGGGCTGTGGGACCGCGACGGCCCCTGTGGCCCCCTGGCCCCCCGCCCTCCCCCGCTCTCAGCACTGCAGGTGCCAGCGGACCGGGACTACGGGAGGCGCAGCCTGCCTGCCGCAGCTCTGGAGAGGACCCCTGGGGCCGAGGGCTGTTTGTCAAGAATAATGTCCCTGCGGCCCGGCCACCTGCCACCTGAGAGGTGATGCAAGGTGCGCCTGGGAAGGGCAATCGGAGGCGGGCCGGGGGCGGGGGCATCTGCCGGGACAAGGTGGTCTGCAAGGGCAGTGGTCCTGGAGGCTGGAGGACGCGGTGCCTAAGGAGGTGGAGGAAGAAAGGGCAGGCTGGGACCCCAAGCAGAAGGGGTGCTGGGAGGAGCTGGGAGCACCCACAGGCCCTGGGGCTGCCTCTCCTGAGGAGGCTGGGCCTGCGGGCACACGGTGTTTTGGAAACCAGCAGGTGCGGCTCGGCACGTGGGGCGGCTGCCTGGTGCCGGGGACCCTGGAGCTCTCGCCGTGACGCCTGTCTGGGACCAGCTGGGCCCCGCTATACTCCCAAAGCTCGTGCCTGGACCTGCTCTGGGGCACCCTGGGTGGGGGAGGGGATGGCTCAGCCCATGGGGTCAAACTTCCAAGGGCCTGTTTCCCCCCCCATTGCCCCTCAGCAGTCCCCGGTGTGCGTGGGGCCCAGACCTTGGGTGGGCACTCTGGGGCCCGGACGGCTGAGACAGACTATGGGGAAGAAGCCCCTGAAGAGCAGGCAGGGTGAGGCGCTTTGGGTCAGGCCAGACTGGGCGCGGCGGAGGCCGGGATCCTGGGCGCCCCACCGTCCGCTGCCCGGCCCTGGCCCCGCGCCACGCGCTCTGGGGGCTGCTTTAGGCTGGGCCGAGCGGAGAGGTAGGGTGGCCGTCCCGACCGAGCCTCGGTTTGCCCTCTGCGCGGGGCGGACCTGCAGGCCTCTGCCAGTCTTGCCGCTGGGCCAGCTGGAAGCCCACTGCGAAGGTCTGAGGCGCGCCTCTCGCTTCTTCTCCTTTTAAGGGTTTCTCTTATTTCTTTGAGAGCGAGCACAAGCAAGGAGGAGGGGCAGAGGCAGACTCCGGCCGAGCAGGGAGCCCGGCGCGGGGCTGGACCCCCGGACCCGGGTCGTGACCGGAGCTTCCCCGACGGAGCCCGGGAAGCCCCAGGCCCGAGGCTCCTGATGAGGCTTCGGACAGAAGGTCCTCCGTGCGGCCGCGTGCAAGCGAGACCGAAGGAGAGAAGGGCCTCAGAGCCCCTCGGAGGAGCCGGGGCACAGGCCCAGCTGCGAGCCCCTGGGGGCCGGCACGGTCACCCGGTCGCCGGCAGTGTCCCCGGACGCCAAGTCCAGGAGCCGCCGTCCCCCCCGGTGCACAGGGCCATGCGGGGCCGGCGGCCTTCCCTGCGGGCCTGGACCTCCGGGTCGGAGGCCCGCCCAAGGCCCGCCGCGGCTCCCCGCTTGCGCAGTCGGCGGCCTGCCCCACTCCCCGCGGCCGCAGAGCCAGAGGCAGATGCGCGTCTCCGCTTCTCCGACAAAAGTGGGACCGAAAAGGAGGTTTCCCTTTCCCGTCCCAGGGTTACGAGACGAGAACCGGAGGGCGCACGGGCCGGCGGCCCAGGCGGCGACCCCTGCCCAGTCCCAACCCCTGGACCGCCGCCCGCAGACCCCAAACGCGGCGCGCGGACAACGGGGGCCCGGCGGGCTCCACGCGGCCCACCAGCGCCGCCTAGTGTCGGCGTGTGGAGAGGCCGCCGGCCGCGCCGCTTCCGGGCGGGAGCGGAGGGCCGGCCGGCGCGGGGCGGGGCCCGTTCGGAGTGACGGGGCCGGGGGCGGGGCCTGTGCTGCGGAGCTGGGGCGGGGCCTTGTTGAGTGACCGGAGATCGGGGGCGGAGCCTGTGCCGCGGGGCGGGGGTCTTCCCTCGAGACGGGGCGGGGCGGGGCCCGTGCTGAGTGACGGGACCGGGGGCGGGGCCGAGGCCGAGAGGCGGGCCCCGAGCGGGCGGGTGCCCAGGGCCTTAGCGGCTCTCGGTCTGGAGCCAGGCGGGGGCCGGGGCGGGAGCCGCCCCCTGCCGGACACCGCCCGCGCCGTTCGCCGGGGGTCTGACTCCGCGGGAAGAGCCCGGGGGCCGCGGCTTGTTCCGAGACAGCCTGTGCTCTGCTCGAGGCGCCCCGGGGCGGGTTCCCCGCAGCCCCTCCCTCGCCCCCTCCCCAGGAGAAACGAGCCCCGGGAACCACTTCCGCTGTGTCCTCGCGTCTGGATTTCGAAATTAATCGGAATCTCGGTGGTCGGCGAAGGCTGTCAGATTGTCGGACTGGTGTTGCTCTTCGGTGTGAATCGGTAAGTGATCGATATTGAGGCCGGGCGTGCTGGGGAAGAACGACGATCCCGGGCTGCGCGCGCACACCCAGCCCCGGAGCAGAGCGCGGGCGAGGAGGGGCTCGCAGCCCGGGCCACGCCCCCCGGAGCGGAGCTGCGCCCTCCAGGCCAGCACCCCTGCACGCCTGCACGCCTCACACCTGCACGCCTGCACCCCTGCACGCCTGCACGCCTCACCCCTGCACGCCTGCACCCCTGCACGCCTGCACCCCTGCACGCCTGCACGCCTCACCCCTGACGCCTGCACCCCTGCACGCCTCACCCCTGCACCCCTGCACGCCTGCACGCCTCACCCCTGCGCGCCTGCGCCCCTGCACCCCTGCGCGCCTGCAGCCCGCCTTCCTGCAGCCCTGCCTTGAAGGTTGGGTTCTGTTAACAAAGAGCAGGCAGGATCTGTTACCTTTTTTTTCTCGGTCGGACAGCCTGCTACTTTATGTGGTGATTGTTTTCAATGCATTGTTTTGGTTATTGATGTATTTGGATTTCTTTCTAAAAATAAATTTAGCTTTTTTAAAAAGGGAGTGCCTGGGTGGCTCAGTGGATTAAGTGTCCCATTCTTTTTTTTTTTTTTTTGTAAGATTTTATTTATTTATTTGACAGAACACAAGCAGGGGGAGCAGCAGAGGGAGAGGGAGAAGCAGGCTCTCTGCAGAGTGGGGAGCCGGATGTGGGGCTCAATCCCAGAATTAGGGTTAGGGTTAGGGTTAGGGTTAGCATGACGTGAGCGGAAGGCAGACGCTTAACCATGTGAGCCACCCAGGTGCCCCTAAGTGTCCCATTCTTGATTTTGGCTGAGGTCTTGATCTCCGGGTCTTGGGATCAGGCCCACATGAGGCCCCCGGCTCAGCACAGAGTCAGCTTGTCCCGCTCTCTCTGCTTCTCTCCTCCTCGTGCTGTCTCTCTCTCTCTCTCAAATATAAATACAATCTTTTAAAAAAAATTTTTTAAAAGAATTTTTTATTTAAATTCAATTTAATTAACATATAGTGTAGTTTCAGGGGTAGAATTCAGTGATTCATCAGCTGCGCACAACACCCCATGCTCATTCCATCATGTGCCTCCTTCATGCCCGTCCCCCAGTTACCCCGTCCCCTGGTTACCCCGTGCCCTCCAGCCACACTGCTTCTTTCCTAGAGTTAAGAGTCAAAATAAACTATTTTATTTATTTATTTTTTATTTTTTAAAAGATTTTATTTGTTTATTTGACAGAGAGATCACAAGTAGGCAGAGAGGCAGGCAGTGAGAGAGGAGGAAGCAAGCTCCCCATCAAGCAGAGAGTCCGATGTGGGGCTCAATCCCAGGACCCTGGGATCATGACCTGAGCCAAAGGCAGAGGCCTTAACCCACTGAGCCACCCAGGCGCCCCCAAAGGCAGACATTTAACTGACCGAGCCCCCCAGGTACCCCTAGGAGTGCATATATCTTTGTAAATTAGTGTTTTCTTTTCTTTGGATAAATACGCAGTAGTGGAAGGGCTGGATCACAGGGTCCCCCTGTTTTTATCTCTTGAGGAGCCTCCACACCGTTTTCCACAGTCGCTGAACGAGTTTGCATTCCCACCAACAGTGCAGAGCCAGGGTCCCCTTTTCCCACGTCCTCGCCAACACTTGTTATTTCTAGTGTTTTTGATTCCACCCATTCTGACAGGTGAGGTACTAATCTCATCGTCGTTTTGATCTGAGTTTTCCTGATGATTAACGATACTGAACAATTTTTCGTGTATCTGTTGACCATTTGTATGTTGTTTTTTTTTTTTAAAGATTTTATTTATTTATTTGACAGAGAGAGATCACAAGTAGGCAGAGAGGCAGGCAGAGAGAGTGAGAGGGAAGCAGGCTCCCTGCCGAGCAGAGAGCCCGATGCAGGACTCGATCCCAGGACCCTGAGATCATGACCTGAGCCGAAGGCAGCGGCTTAAACCACTGAGCCACCCAGGCACCCCTGTATGTTTTTTTTTAAAGATTTTTTTATTTATTTGATACAGAGAGAGAGAGAGGGAGAGATCACAGTAGGCAGAGAGGCAGGCAGAGAGAGAGGAGGAAGCAGGCTCCCCGCGGAGCAGAGAGCCCGATGTGGGGCTCGATCCCAGGACCCTGAGATCATGACCTGAGCCGAGGGCAGCGGCTTAATCCACCGAGCCACCCAGGCGCCCCCATTTGTATGTTTTTTCTCTCTCTCTTTTCTTTAAGATTTATTTGTTTATTTGGGGCAGGGGGAGAGGAGCAGGGGAGAGGAAGAGGGAATCCTAAGCAGACTCCCTGCTAAGCACGGAGCCCCACTCGGGGCTCTGTCCCACCACCCTGAGATCATGACCCCAGCGGAAACCGAGGCAGACACTTAGCCGACTGCGCTCCCAGGCGCGCCCCGGGCGTTTTCTTCGTTTTGCGCTTGTGAGGCTTCCGTCGCCTCTGCCCCCCAGTGTCCTCCTTAAGTAGCAGGTGTCAGGACTGCCCCTTTCTGAGGCTGACTAGTAACAATTCAGGCTCTCCAGGGAAACGGACCACACGTACAGACACGCGCGTGCGGTGCGTAGAGACGAGGAGACTGACTATCGGAATTGACCCACGGAGCTGTGGACGCCAAGACGTCCCACAGGCTGCCCTTCGCAGGCTGGAGACCGGGACGACTGGTGGTTCGGTCGGAGTCTGAAGCCCAGAGGGGCAGGAGCACAGGTTTCTGATGGCAGGAGAGGACAGACCCTCACTCAGGTGGAGAGTAAACTCATAAACTCATTCTTCCTCTGCCCTTTTTGGTTTCACCTGGGCCGTCAACAGATTAGACAATGCCCACCTGCCTCGGCGAGGACCATCTTCCTTACTCCGTTTCTGGAATCAGAGGCTCATCTCTTGCAGGGACGCTCTCCCAGACACGTGCAGAAGTAATGTTTTGGGTGCCTCAGCCCGGTCAAGCTGACGCGTGCCATATACACGGCGCATCCGTACACAACGTTTTGTCTCTCCACCTGCCCACTGCTGTGCCCTTGCGTTGTTTCTGCCTTTTACGTGTCGTGGTGACGCCGCACGAGCACGGCCGTGGTGTCTGTTCGGGACTCCGCTCTTCAGTTCTTTTAGGTACAGACTCGGAATTGCATCTGCTGGGTCACGCGGCCGTTCCGTGCCTGCTTTCTGGAGGGTCCCCGGCTGTTCTCCACTGCAGCGTAGCGTCCACACTCCCCGCAGCTGTGCGCGGGGCCCGGTTTCTCCACATCTTCCCTGACACTTGTGTTCTCTTTATTTGATTGTGGCCATAACGGGTATGAAATGATAGATGACTGTGGTTTTGACTTGCATTTTCCCAGTGATCTGTGATGTTGAGCATCTTTTCCTGTGTTTCTTTGCCACGTGTGTATCTTTTTTGGTAAAATATTCAAGTCCTTCGCTCACTTCTGAATTGGGTTATTTATTTTTGTTGTTGAGCTGTAGGAATTCTTTACATATTCTGGATATGAATTGCTTATCGGGATGCCTGGGTGGCTCAGTGGGTTAAGCCTCTGCCTTTGGCTCAGGTCATGATCTCAGGGTCCTGGGATCGAGCCCCGCATCGGGCTCTCTGCTCAGCGGGGAGTCTGCTTCTCCCTCAACCCCTTCCCCTGCTCATGCTCTCTCTTTCTCTAATAAGTACATAAATAATCCCTTATCAGGTATGTGATTTGTGAGTATTTCCTTCCCGACTGTGGGGCGCCTTCTCCCTCTGCTGATGCCGTACTTTGATGCACAGTGGACGTTTAATTTATACTCAGGTCGTGATCTGATCCCACTCTGGCTCCCGTTGTCCCAGCGTTGTCCCCTGGGAGCGCTGTCAGGCAGCTGGGGTTACTTTGGCGATTACTTGCTGCTTTTCTTCGGCTTCTTTCTGGGGTTCTGTTCAGTTCATTACATTTTCTTTATTCTTTCTTTCCTCCACAGGTATGGACGTTATACAACCCATTTCTGGCACTTTAGGGGTCGCCCTAAAGTCTTGCACTTTACAGTCTTGCGCAATCTCGCTCCGCGGCTCTGGCCATCCCTGAGCTCTGCGGGGCCCTCGCGCCTGCGCGCCATCCCACCTGCCATGGTCGCCAGTCTAGAGCTGGGGTTTGCTTTACCCTTGTCCAGGCTGGGCTCGAGCAGACCCTGAAACAAAGACTCATGACTAGGACATGGAGTTTTTTTTGGGTTTGTAGGAGGTAGGATGTTGAGGGTGGGAAGGGGGTACTCCTGGGCTGAGCAGGAGACACTGCGGGCAGCGGACGGGGCTCAGCACACTGGGACCCTGACCGTGTTGCCGGTGCTGCGCCGTGACTGGTGGGCAGGGAGGCCGCTGCGGGCACCACGCCGAGTGTGGGTCTCAGACCGTGGCCTGCCCTGCGCTGGTTTAGGGCGTCTCGGGCGGAAGCTGCCGGAAGGGGGCAGCCATAGAACCGCTGGTATGGGTCGAGTCTCAGGCCTCCCTAGGTTATGCTCCAGCCCCTCCAAAGAGCCGCTGGGGCTGCCCGTGCTCCCCCAGCTCCCGCCAGCTCAGCCCGCCGGTCCCTTCAACCTTTGCTGTCCTTGAGCTGTCACGCCCAGCTGGGGTACGCTGCCATTTAGCCCTGGTTGTCAGGCCTAGTGGCCAGGAGGGAGGTGGAGGTCCTGACCGGACAGTGTTGTCTGGGCCGGGGGTGGGGTGGGGTGGGGAGGCCTCGGAAGTCCATTTCCGCTGAGGCGGGGGTGCGGCTCTTCCCAGGGAGAGGTGAGCAAACCCTGCTGGTGCAGAAGGTGTAGACAGGTCTGGGTCCTAGAGCGCAGGGGGACAGCCCCCTGATGGCAAGGTCGCAGCTTTCCCTAGCAGGGTCCGGCCAGCAGGTCAGGTGCTGGAGCTGCCGCCTGGTCTCTGGTCCTCCTCCCGCCCGGTCCAGGACGGTGACCGCTGCAGCAGGTGAACCCCAAGGAGGAGTGTGTGCCTGTCCCCAGCGGTGCCCTGTCGCAGCCGGCCGGCGAGGAATCCATCCTGATACTCCTTTCGGTTGGACGTTGGGTGCTATGGAAGCTGGCCCCGAGATGGAGTTTGGGTACAAGCTGTGTGCAAGGGGTCAACCCCAGAGGCAGGGTGGGGGGCAGGATCGGGCAGAGGGAAGGCCAGCGGTGCTGCCCGAAGCCTCAGGCCAGCCACGGGACTCAGGCCGCGTGAAATGACCCCTTCAGAAGTTCTGCCTGGGGCCAGAGCGGCGGTGAGCACCTAGGGCTGCCCGGAAGGGTGGAGGCCTTGTGCCGGTGTCCCGCTGGGGACTCCCCGTGCCGGTGTCCATGGGTGTCCACTCTCTTCCAGGGAGGGGTCCCTGGGGAGGCCCTTGCTGGTAGGGAGGGGCTGGGATCGCTTTGTTGCCCACGCAGCCTTTCACTACAGCCTGGCCTGGGTTTCAACTCTGTAGGTTCAGCTGCTCTCTGCGGGGGCCCACGCCTCCTTCCAGACCTGCCCACAGGAGGTTCCAGGGGCCCTGCAGTGGGAGGACGGTCCCGGAGACCCAGACGTGGATGCCCAGGTTCTTGGAGCGTAGTGCCTTTACTGGCCTCTGTCTCGGTCAGAATCTCCAGGAAAACAGGCCAACGGGAGTGGGAGGGAGAGAGAGAGTGAGGGAAAGGGGTTGATTTATTTTGAGGCATTGGCTCCCTTTGTGGCGACTGTGGGGCTGGTGAGTTCCGAGGGCTGAGACCCAGGGAGGAGCTGATGCTCCAGTTCGAACCCAGTGGCCTCTGAAGTTGAATTCCGTCCTCCTCTGGGGAGCTTACTCTTTGTCTCTTGAGGTCTTCAACTGATTGGGTGAGGCCCACCCACATTGTGAGGGTCATTTGCTAAATGCAAAGCCTCCTGATTTAAATGTTAATCACACCAGGGGTGCCTGGGTGGCTCAGTCGGTTAAGTGACTGCCTTTAGCCCGGGTCATGATCCTGGGGTCGTGGAATCAAGGCCTGCATTGGGCTCCCTGCTCCTTCGGGAGCCTGCTTCTCCCTCTCCCCCTGCCTGCCACTCCTCCTGCTTGTGCTCTCTCTCTCTGTGTCACATAAATGATAAAATATTTTTAAAGAATAAATTAATGTTAATCACATCTGAAACCTTCATGCAAACTACATTCATTGCAGCATGAATCACAGTAAGAAAGAAGAGACAGCAACCCGACTTTCCACGGACAAGCAAGCGGGTAAACAAAATGTGGTCTTCCCCAAGGGACACATTTATTCTACCTTAGAAAGGAGGAATGCTTGGGCACCTGGGGGGCTCTGTCAGGCATCTGACTCTTGAATTCAGCTCAGGTCACGGTCTCAGGGTTGTGAGATCGAGCCTTATGTAGGGCTCTGCACTGGGCAGGGAGCCTGCTTAAGATGCTTTCTCTCCGGCTCCCTCTGCCCCTCCCCCTCTGCTGACACCTGCAAGAGCATGGAGGGACATTGGGGACACCATGTTCAGTGACCTAAGCCAGTCCAAAAGGACAAAACCTGTGTAAGTCCCCTTCTAGGCAGGAATCGGATCCATGGGGAGAGAAAGCCGATGGTGGGTGCCAGGGGCTGGGGGGTGGATGTTTAATGGGGAGTTTCGGTTTGGGAAGATGGAAAGTTTCGGAGACGGATGGTTGTACAACAGTGCGACTGTGCTCCGTGCTCCTGTGTGTGCACTGGCTAGTGGTTAGGGTTGTCGATTTTATATACAGGTTGTTGTTTTTTTTTAACCACAAATTAAAAAAGAAGATTGTGGTCTGTAACAGATGTCCAGTAAATGTCAGCCCCCCGGAGGAATATCTCATGTTGATTTCTCCACTGTAATCAGTAAATTATGAGAACAAACCCTCCGTGTGGACATTGAGACTAGTGCCTGCGCCGGAGTCCGGGCGCCGCAGTCCAGCTAGACCCGTGAGGTCAGCCCTCCTGCCCGCTTCCTCCTCGGGCCCCCGCCCTGCCTCGCCGCCGTTGCCCGCTGGCTTCCTGCCTCACGTGGGGTGCTCTGGGCTTGTAGATGGGACCGGTTTATTGAAATGTTTCTGACTCCTGTTCTAGTTTGAGGTTTTCAAGCAAAGGGAGCGGGACACAAAGCCTGAAACCAGGCACAGGGAGCAGCCAGGGCAAAGGCGGGACCGCCCCGCAGACCCGGAGCCGGCCTCCCCCTCCGCCCTGGCCCCGGGCCCTCCGGCCTTGCGCCTGCCGCAGCCATCCCGTTGGTCAGCACAAATCCTGCCGCCTCAGCACCTGGCCCGGGCCTCTGTGGGGAGCGTCGGGAGGGCGCAGTCCCTGGCAGGCCCAGAGCTGAGCTGGTGGGGGGCACGGCTCCCTTCACGGGCTCAGACCACCGGACAGTCATGGACTGGGGCAGGCGTGTGTCTGCGTGACTCGGGGGCCGCGCACAGGTGCGAGGGTGTTAGTGGGGCACCCCTCTGTGACTGTCCCTGGGGGGAGCTGGAGGCAGGGATGGAAGGCGTCCCCTCACCCCGCGAGCCTCCGAGCCCTGTGGCCAGGCCGGGGCGTCTTGGGCTCCACGCGGGGGTGGGAGCCAGGAGGCCCTCGGGGGAGGCGAGGTCGGCGTGTGTGTCTGAGGGCCGAGCGCGCCTGCGGACTGTGTGCGTGCGGTCCGTCAGCCTGTCCCCGAGCGGCCGGGCCGTGAGGCTCCCTCGGGAGCCAGCTCTGCTGTTCTCAGTGCAAGGGAGGGTCAGGTTTCTCTGCGAAACCCCAGAATAGCCCCTGGCTGCTCAGAGGAAACCTGGTCTGGCCCCTGGTAGCCAGTCTGGCCCCCGGTCCTGCCCGCCTCACCCCCTCTCGCCCCCACCCCGTGTCCAGCTGTCACCCCCCTCCCCGACGGCAGGCTAGCGGCCCCCTCTGCACGGGCGGCCAGGCCGGGCGACGCACTCGCTTCCTCAGCCTGTGTCCAGAGACCGCCCGCGACACACTGGGCCCACAGGGTTTGGGGGTGTCACGGCGCCAGGGTGGGCATTCCGAAGGAGCCCTCACACGGAGCACAGGCTGGAAGGTGGAAGGGTAGCCAGTGTGGGAGTTTGACACGGTGAAGAGGAAACAGCAGCGGGCAAACGCGTGTCTACCCTGGGCCTCCCCGGCCACCCGTCAGCCCCTTTCCTGCCCTGGGTCCTCAGCGCGTGGTGTCCATCTGGGCTTTGGCTCCAAACACTGAGGCTGGGGCAGGGCCGTAGCTGGGACCTCGGGTCCGAGAGGGAGCTTCAGGGTGAGGGGGTGTTTGGGCTAAGGAGGGCCAGAAAGGGGCTAGGTGGGGAAGGGCCAAGCCTGTCCCAAAATAGGGCTGCGGGACCTCCTGGCCATACAAGGATCTCGGAATCTGGACTCTGGGGACCCCAGGCAGCTGGGCCCAGCTAAAACGCCGCTGACACTCCCGGCCCGCGTCTCTGGGGCCGCCGCAGTGTTCTCCCAGCCGGCCGCAGACATGGTGAGGCTGCCCGGCACCCGGCCGGGTCCCCCGCGGGCCGGCGCGGTGATGGAGCGGGAGCTGGGAGCCGTGTCCGGGAGGAGAGGGGACGGGACGGGGCTTCCAAGCGCAGGCACCTGAGGGCGTGCGCGTGTCTCTGGCAGTCGAGGGAGCAGTTCGGCCAGGCCGGACGGGGTGGGGGGCTGAGCGCTGCGGCTGCTGACGCGACTGGCGCTCTGGTGGCCGGGGCCCGGGGGTGCCCTTCTGAAAGCTGCCGTGACCGTGGAGGCAGGGGAGGGCAGGGGCTAGACTGCCGGCAGAAACGCCACAGCAGGCTGGGGTCCTTCACCCTGACCTGGGTCATGCTCCCCCACGGCTCCTTTCACCAGCCCCAGAGCCTGGGTACACCTGACACTCTGCCGCATGGCTGGCCTGAGCCTTGGCGTCTCACACTCGGCCTCTGGCTCGCGGGTCCTTCCCCCGAAGCCGCCTGACAGAGTCCCCCCCCCTACCCCGCTCACCCCGGCGACCCTCCCCAAAGCCACCTTGTTTGGAAGCACCCTGGGCTGCGGGGAGGGGGACTCCTTTATCCCCGCGCCCTGCAGGGCTGCCCAGTGAGGGCCAGGGCGGGGTGCCCTGTGTGCCCGGACCTCCGCCTCCCTCGGGCCGAGGGGCAGAGGTGGCCGTGGTGCAGGTGGGCCGGCGTCCTTGCAGACGGAACGCCTGACGGCTGAGCAGATCAAGGAGTACAAGGGGGTCTTTGAGATGTTCGACGAGGAGGGCAACGGGGAGGTGAAGACCGGAGAGCTGGAGCGGCTCATGAGCCTGCTGGGCATCAACCCCACCAAGAGCGAGCTGGCCTCCATGGCCAAGGACGTGGACAGAGACAGTGAGGCCGGGCAGGGGGCAGGCCTGGGCGGGGGGCGGCCCATGCGTGCCAGCAGGGAGGGTCGCACCAGCTCGCCCTCATGCTGCCCGGCCTGCTGCTTGCTCCCTGCAGACAAAGGGTTCTTCAACTGTGACAGCTTCCTGGCTCTGATGGGGATTTACTGGGAGAAGGCCCAGAACCAGGAGGGCGAGCTGAGGGCAGCGTTCCGTGTCTTCGACAAGGAGGGCAAGGGCTACATCGACTGGAACACGCTCAAGTAGGGCCTGGAGCTGGGCAGGGGGTGGGTGAGGGCCCGAACCCTGGGGGCGGCCACTCAGTGCGGGGGCCCTGCAGGTACGTGCTCATGAACGCAGGTGAGCCCCTCAATGAGGCAGAGGCCGAGCAGATGATGAAGGAGGCCGACAAGGACGGGGATGGGACCATTGACTACGAGGGTGAGTGAGGGGTGGGACTGGGAGCCGGGCGCCCGGGCCAGGCTGCTGGCTGACCTGTGCTTCCGCTCCCAGAGTTTGTGGCCATGATGACCGGAGAGTCCTTCAAGCTGGTCCAGTGAGCAGGTGCTGTGGCCCTGGGAGGCCTGCCGGAAGGCCACTGCCTGCTGCCGCCCACCCTGCCCCACCTCTGGCCAATAAACACTCCAGCCGTACAAACGCGTGTTTCACTGTCCCTACGTAGCCCAGAAAGGCGGGGCTGGCAAAGATTTGGGACTGGAGAGAGGAGAGGGTTTTCCTCAGGCAGCCCTGGCACAGGGCCCGTCACTCCTGCTGACATCTGACACCGCCCACTGCCCAGCTCTGGGCTCTGGACGCCAACCTGAAAGCCAGACCGGGTACAGGTTGAGGCCTACCACCGGCCCCTCGGCCTGCACCGGACAGTGGCGGGGCGGCTGCTCACAGGCCCCTCCCAGAGCCTTTTCCTACAGGGGAGACCACTTAGGTACAAACTTTATTCTCTCCAAAAAGCTGGGGGTGTCACAGCCAGCCCCGAGGCTCAGGCCTGGGGGTCAGGGCTGAACGCAGCAGCCCCCGTGTGCGTGCCCGAGTGCGGGTTCATGTGTGCGGCCAACGCAGGGCCAGCTGGCCGGGCTGGCCTTCCCTGGGGAAGGACGTAGGGGTGTGCTGGGGGTCCCTTCTGAGCACAGGGTGGCTGGCACAACTGGGAGGTTCAAGAGAGTTTTCCTCTGCTTTTGAGGGGCGCCAGGACGACAGCAGGGCTGCCAGGGCATTGGAGCCGGCTCCTGGAGCCCCGCCGATGTCTCTAGGCCTCAGGCCCCAGGGGGAAGACGGGGTTACTGAGAGGGCGGTGGCTCTTCCTGTCTGGCTTTGGCCATCTTGACAGCCTCTTCATAGGAGGGCGGCAGCTCAGGGGCATGCAGGCTGTAGGCAGGAGGGGTCATGGAGTCGAGGTCCAGGTCCCCAAAGGGAAGGGGCAGCTGCACGCCCAGCGGGTACTGCACAGAGCTGTAGGCTGCAGGGAACCAGAGTGCGTTTGTAGGGATGAGTCTGCTCTCACCTGGCCCCCGCTCCCCTCTGCAGGTGGGCAAGCCAACAGGTGAGGTCTGCAGGCACTCACAGGTCACAGTGCTGTGCACGGGGCTGTCACTGTCCACAGGGCTGACCGTCGGGTCGCAAGGCTGAGGTGTTGGTGGCAGGTGGGGCTGGCTGTGTGCCCGTTTCCGGAGGCAGCAGAACCGGACACAGCTGGCTGTGACCCCACACAGCAGCAGCAGCAGGACAGCGAGTAAGATAAGCCTGTGCAGGGAGGAGCAAGACCCTGCCACTGGACTGACCCCCTGGCCACTGGGCACTCGCTCCCAGGGGCGGTCGTGGCCCGACCACCCACGACAGGACAACGGGCAGGATGGAAGAAAACGAAATGTCTCTGCAGGCCAGAGACCTCCCTCCAGGCCAGAGCTGGGCCTGAGCAGCCGGCTAGTCCCTGGCACCCTGCTGCGGGGCCTGCCCTGACTCTCTCCAGGGCTGGCCACAAGCACCTTGGGCTCACTCCCAGGACACACTGTCCCAGGCCGTCTGCACAGTCCTGTGCCCAAACCAATGACCATGTCCACAGGGGCCTCCTGCAGCGGTGAGGAAGGAGGGGCGGGAAGTGGGTAAGCAGGCGGTGAAGGGAAGTCCCACCAAGGGCCTGGGTGCCCAGAGCAGTCCCGGACTGGGGCAGGGCCCACGAGAGAGGCCACCCTGGTGCTGGGCGCAGGAGGCAGGGGTCAGCCTGGGAGGCTGCTGAGGGCCCCGGCCCTTCCCGTCAGCGCGGGCGCCTGCTCGTCCGCGGAGCTAGGAGGGGTGGGGTCCGGTGGGCCTGGCCAGGGCCGAGCGCCGCGGCCTCCACTTACCCCACGTGCCACAGGCTGCTCCAGCGGGCCTGGGGCGGGCACCTGCGGGGACGGCGACACCTGGAGCAGGCGGGGCACCGGCCGGGCCGACGGCCCCGCCCGAGCCTCCCCCACAGGGCGGGGCCAGGCCCCGGCTCCCACCCCCCCGACTTACAGGTCCGAGGGGTCGCAGCTGCCGTCCGCGAAGCCCAGCGCCACCTGTGGGGACAGGGGTGAGCCCGGGCCGGGGCGCGTCGAGCGCAGACCCGCCCCGCGGTGCCCGAGCCGAGCGCCGGCGACCCACCTGCGGCAGCGGCAGGAGCGGCGGCAGCAGCAGGAGCGCCCCGGAGGCCGGCGGCCCCACCCCCATGCTCGGCGCCGACCGGGAGCAGGAGCCCGCCCGCCGCGCCGCTTTATGGAGGCCCCGCCCCCACAAACCCCGCCCCCACAAACCCCACCCCGAGCCGCGTGGCCACGCCCAGCGCCCCGCCCGCCGGAGGCCGGTCCCGCGGCCACACCCCGGATCCCCTGGCCCGAAGCCCCGCCCCCCAGAGGCACCGCCTCTCGAGGCCCCGCCCGGCGAGGGAGCCCCGCCCCCAAGGCCCCGCCCCCCACGCCGGTCCGCCGCGTGGGCGCGCTTGGGGTTTCGGGGCGGAGGGAGGGGAGTGTTGCCCTCGGCCCGGGCGCAGAGCCGGGTCCCGGCCTGGCCAGGCCTGTCGTGCAGAGAGGCTCGGTGCGCCCGCGCTGCACGGGGTGTGGCCTCGAAGTGCGGTGGCGCCCGTCCCCGCGGCGCTCAAGGTCAAGGGTGCCACGGAGAGGGGCTGGGCGCGCCCAGCGCGCGGGTGCGGGGTGCCTGGGGCTGCCTGGGGTGGCCGGGCGCGGGCCCACCGGAGTCGGGGCGGGCCCCTGCGGCGCTCACCACCTTTACAGATCCCCTCGCCTTCAAACACGTGCCCAAGTGGGACGTGTGGCCTCTGCGGTGCGGGGCCTGGGGTCAGAGAATGCCTGCTGCGCCTTCTGCCAGGAAAGCCTGGGGGCCCTTTCTCCCACCCACCACCGCTCTTCTCACCAGGCTAGCGGCCCTGGGAGCTTGCGTCCCTCCGGCCTCTACTCCACCATCTGGCGGTCAGGCTAAGGGAGGCGGTCAGCACTGTAAGGTGCAGGGTGGCCGGCCTTGTCTGGCCAGGGCGAGCAGCCGCTACCCTTGACCTGTCTTGTCTTTTCTTTTAAATGTTCATCTGTCTTAGCGAGTGCAGCTAATGAGCATGAGCGGAGGGCGGGCCAGAGGGAGGAGAGACGCTGACTCCCGGGGAGATGGACCCTGACTGAGATCTGACCTGAGCCAAAAGCACAGGGTCAGTGGCTTAACCGACTGAGCCACCCAGGCGCCCCGACCTCTTCCTTCCCTTCCCTCCTCCTCCCCCTCCCTCCCTCCCTCCCTCCCTTTCTCCCTTTCTCCCTCTCTAAGTTTCCATTTATTTGAGAGCAGGAGCAAGACAGCACATGCAGGAGGGCAGAGGCAAAGGGAGACTCAGACTCCCGGATGAGCAGGGGGTCCGACGTGGGGCCCGATCCCAGGACCCTGGGATCATGACCCCAGCGGAGGGGAGACGCTTGTCCATCTGAGCCACCGAGGCGTCCTGACCTGTCTTTCTCAGCTTGGGTCTTCCGCCTGGATCTGCCAGGCACCTGCTCGTTGATCTCGCTTGATCTGGGCCCGGGCTTTGCCCCAAAGCTGTTCTGCACCTCCCGGATGTGCCATGGCAGCCCAGGGTCCCCTCTGCCCACTGTGCTCCAGCCAGGCTGGCTGAGCTTGGTTCCTGGTCATCCTTCCTCCTCCTCCCTCTTGCCTTTACTGGGTGGGAGGGAGGAGGATGGACAGAAGTCCAGCCAGTGCCCAGGAGCTCAGGCAGGGCCTTGGCCAGTGAGTACCAGGGCCTGTTAGCAGGAGAATGAGGCCAGGGTTTAGGAGAGGGGCCTGCCCCTCTCGCCCACCAGCCAGAAGAGGAGGCAGGGACCATGCTCTGCCGGGAGCGCCTCCTCCTGGGGCCTGGGTTTGGCCTGGGGTGCTGGAGCCTGCCTTCGCCTCTCGTCTGGTGAGAAAGGCTTGGGCTATGGCTGGCCAGCCCCAGGAGGGCACAGACAGAAGGCCTGCAAAACTCCACTGTAGGGTCACTGTCACTGGCCTCGGGTTAGGGAGATGGCAGTCTTCCGGGCATGAAGGGCACCAAGGAACTGGGGTTAGGACGGTGGCTCCAGGCTGGTGTCCTGAAGTCTGTGCCCAGGAGAGCCCCCAGGTGCCTCACACCCTCCGTTCCTGCTAGGGAAAGATGCATGTTCTCTCCTGCTGCTGGCAGGCGCCTGGGGTTCGTGGGCTGGGCCTGCTGTGTAGAGAGGGGCCAGACAGGATGGGCTCTGTGGGGACAGCGTCCAACCAGCACTCTCCAGAAGGCGGGGACTGGGGGACGAGCACATTCAGAGCTCCCAGGAGTGCCCTATGGCCTGTGGGGAACTTCATGTTGAAGGGCCTGTTGGAGCCCAGAAGGCTGAGCCTGGACTCTGTCCAGAAAAATGGAAAACAGAACTCATGCTCTGGGCCTCACTCTGGACTCCAGCGAGACACTGAGGGACGCCCTGAGCATGAGGGCCGCACATTGGCTCCCTCCTTCCTTAGGGTCATCAGGGATCCTGACACTTGGGAGGGACAGAGAATCCTAAAGGGCGCCCTGGCTTTGGAGCCTCCATACCCTTCCGCATCTTTGCAGGGCCTCTCTGGGTCTGGGCCTGTCTCACCTTCAGCCTGTGTCCCCAGCACCCTGCCTTGCCAGTGCTTCCCCAGTGAACCAGGGCAGGGTTCGTCGCTTATGGACCGATTTGTGTGGGTGGGTGTGGGGGCAGGAGGCGGGCGCTGCCTCCGCAGGGCTCTGTCCCCGTCTCTGATCTGGTGCGCATCCCACACTTCAGGCGTATAGGAAGAAGCCCAGAAGGTTTATTGACAGACCTGGGGGGGCAGCTCTTCCCCCCACCAGCGCTTCTGAAGGCTGGGCAGGTGGGTTCTGGCGGGGCTGCGGGTGCTGAAGGGCTCAGAGTCAGAGCAGGCTGTGGGCAGGACTGGCCTTCTTGCTGGTTCTGAGTGCGGCCAGAGGACGGTGTGCTCTGGACTCAGGGGGTCCAGGGCAGCAGGAAGTGGCCATGCCTGTGGGGTGGGGCGCCCTGGCCATGGGGCCACACAGAGGGCTGCGCGCAGGTCCCAGGCCTGTGGGTGGTTTGGCCCGTTTACAGACCAAGGGAGGGCTTCAAGGGAGCGCAGGAGGCCCTGAGGGGGCTCTGTGGAGAGACTCTGGTGGCCTCAGGGGCCAGTCACCACCTGGGCCACAAAGAGGACCTTGTAAGTCTCCTTCACGTCCCCCTTGAGCTGCAGCAGGGCTGACACCATGAGTGGGCGATCCGGCTGGAATGGGAGGAGGAAGGAGGGAGAGCCTGGGTTAGGGGCCCAGCAGACACGTGTGCCGTCTCGTGCCACTGTCCCCCTCACCCGCCCGGGGCCCACCCAGCAGCCCCTTCCCTCGGTGGGGCCGGGGCGTCATCCCGCCAAGCCTTCGGCTTTTGCAGGCCTTCCTGGCCAGAGTCTGTGGCACCTACGTCGAAATCGGCAGGCGGCATCCAGGAGATGCTGATGGTCTTGGTTTGGCCACGCTCCACGGAGCCCCTGGAGGGCTCGATGGTGAAGCCCTTGTGCTGCAGGGCTGTGCCGCCCTCCAGGCTGAACTCGACCGTCTGTGGGACATTGGAGATGCGGGCGGGGCTGCGGGGGTGGGGGGGGGGGCCCAGGTCCCGGGAGGCAGGGGCTGGGGCCGGGGGTAGCTGACTTCGCCAGCCCTCTCAGCCCGGACCCGCCCACCCCACATCTACCACGGGCCAAGGCTAGGAGGAGTCCAGGCTGCCCAGGCAGGGGGAGCTATGGAGGGGCTGGCCGGGCCTGGGCGGTGCTGTGGTCACCTTCTTTGGGGACACCTGGCTTGTCCGGATGCAGCCCACCCGCAGCTCCCGGGTGGCAGGGGGAGGTGGCGTGTCTGTGTCTGACCGGATGTAGTTGAGGGTCACCAGGAGGGGCTTCAGCTCATCTGCTTCTGAAGAGAGAGGACCCGGCTGGGGGCGGTGGGGCGGGGCGGGGCGGCCAGGCAGGGAGGGAGGAGCTGCCTGGCTCAGCCGGTCCTCGGTCCTCCTCCCCGCAGCATGACCCCGCCCTCCGGAGGATGGGCCGTAATGACCTCCCTTCCCTGCGGGCTTCCTGGGGCTAAGGGTACAGGTGGGCGTCAGGAGGGTCCTCTTCCTGCCGAGCCCTCCCTGCCCCAGCGCGGCTCACCCTCTCTGTGCTCAGGGTCGTAGGTGGGGATCACGGTCAGGGACTCCACGGGCACGTCCAGGGGGTCGCCGCCCTCCACAAACATCATGTGTTCGCGGGCCGCGCCCTTCAGAAGGATCTGGCGGGAGAGTTTCTGGGGCAGGAATCAGCAGACACATCAGCACGGTCTTGTGACCCGTGCCTGGGGCTCTGGGAGGGCGCGGGTCCGTGGGAGCTGGGACACTGGCCTCTCCACCGGACGACACCCCTGGCGTGGAGCCCCCAGGCGGCCAGGCTGGGAAGGCCGCCGGAAGGGCCCGGACACGCGGGAAGGGGTCGAGGCCGGGCGGTGGAGCCGCACCTTTTCAAAGAGCACGACCCGCAGCCTGTCAGAGAAGTACAGGCTCTCGTGGTCCGGGCTGAAGGTCACGGTGAAGTCCTGTGCCTTGCCTGGGTCCATGATGCCCTCCACCGGGATCACACTGAACACGCTCTGGCCGCTGTAGTTCTGGGTGCCTGCGGGCCGGCGGGCGGTGCGGAGGGTCCCCTGCTCGGCCAGAGCCCCCGGCCCCGCACCTGCCCGCCACCCGGGCCGGCCTCCCTGGGCCTTGCCCTGTGGCCCTGGCCGGCCGTGGTCCCGTGCCCACCCTCCATCCCCCGCCCGCCCGCTGGCTCACCTACGACTTCAGTCCTCTGGGCCCTCGAGGTGAGGAACTGCGGCAGGCACGGCTGGTCCTCACTCCTGGAGCGGGAGAGGCTGTCCAGCTGCAGCGAGAACCTGACCGGCAGCGTGGAGCAGTTCTGCAGCTGTGGGGAGGGGCGACCCTCAGCCGGCAGCCGTGCCCGCCCTCGCAGGCTGCTGCCAACGGGGCCTCCCGGGGGGATCACACCCCGCTGGGCTCCGGTGGCTCTCCTGTCCATTGGGGCTCGCCTCGCGCCCACGGCACTTCACCGCGCTGCTGGCTCCTTGGTCCGGCCTCACGTGAGCCCCCGTCCAGGCTGGCCTGCTTGCCGGACCACTGCGCCTCCCGGTGGGACAGCTCCGCAGGGCCCTCTGTCCTCCCGAGCTCCCTCGGCTGTCAGGCTCAGGCTTGCCCGCAGCTGAACCAGCGTCCTTGCCTGGTCTGTCCCCTGCCCTCTCCCGCTTCTCCTGGCAGAGCCCCCTCCGCAGTGAGACACTTCAGGGAATCCCTGTCCTGGGCTCAGTGCCGGGTCCTGACCTAAGCTGGTGGACGAAGCAGGTGTCGTGGTGGTCCTTGATCCCAAGGCTGGTGAGTCCCTCAGACACTCGGGAAGCTTGGGGAGCTAGGCCGGCCCTCTGGCAGGGGCTGGGAGGCCACAGGGTGACGTGGCCACGGAAGTCTGCACCCACGCCCACACCCCCACAGTGGTGCCTGAGCTGAGCTCCTCATCCCAGACGGGACAGCTCCTACAAACGCCCGGTGCAGGGAGACAGGGAACACCAAGGCAGAGCAGGTGAGGGGCGCAGGTGGCAGCTGCTGGAGGGGGCGTGGCTGGAGGGGGGCCTGCACCCACCCTGGCTCCCGAACCAAGGCGGGTCTGATCCCTCCCAGGGTGGAGCCCCTCCCGGGAGCCCAGGCCCCTGTGATGTGCGTCACCTTGAAGCTTGAGGACACAGACTCCCCGGCAATGACGTAACCCATGTCGAGAACGTCCCCGTCGATGGAGCACGTGATCGTGGGTGCCACGCCGGTGCCCACGAGGGTCAGGGAGAGTGTGCCTCTCTTGGTGATGATGTCCAGTGTTTCTTGGGCCTGTGGAGGCCACATCCGTGAGCACGGAGCAGACCTCTGTCGGAGGCGCGTGGCGGAGCTCCGCGGGGAGCAGTTGCGCAGGCTGGAGCGGAGACCGCTTGGGGCTCCCCAGCTGCCTCCTGCTCGCCCGCCAGAGCTGGGGGCCTAGGGGTCTGGCCACCCCCGGGGCCCGAGCACGCAGGGTGCGGCATGGCGTGACGTGGGCCCGGGACTCACCAGGATGCTCTCACGGGGAGAGAAGGACAGTGTCAGGACGTAGGTCTCGCCGGTAAGCAGCTTGCTGATGGGGTTCAGCAGGATGAAGGGGCCATTGGGGTTCAGCACGGAGAATTCCACCTGAGGGCCAGTGTTAAGGACAGGTGGCCAGGCAGGCCTGCAGCCCGCCCCCCACCAGCGCCTGTCTCGTCCGTGTGGGCTGCCTGGGCTGGGTGTGGGCAAGGATACAGCGAGGTCCTCCGGGGAGATGTTCTGGATGGAGACCTTCTTTATCCCGTGGTGTCCTGAAATGGGATGGTGGGATCAGGGTACAGCCCTAGGCCCAGGAACGGGCTGTGGGAACCCAGGTGGTGACTGCGGGGGGCCGGTCTCTGGCGTGGGAGGTGCAGGGGCTGCTGGGCCTGGTCAGGGCTCACCTACAGCAATGTCGCCGAAGTCGGAGACGCTCTTGCCTTTGTTGGAGGTCACCACGACGGAGGGCGCCACCGCCGGACACCAGAGCTCCAGGTACAGGGTATTGTGAGGACTGGGGGGAGGGGTGTGCCGATGGCACCGTGCCCGCCTCCCCACTCTCGTCCTGCTCACTCCGGCCACCGTGCCCTTCCCTCTGGGGCCCCAGATCTGGGTTGGGACGGTCACTTTCTGGAAGACGGCCCCTCACCCCCCGTCAGAACACCGCACCTGAAGCTCAGGGGTTCTGTCCCCTTCCTGTCTTTGGTGTCCCCACTGGCGACGACACAGGGAACCACAAACTTGTCGAACTTCCCCTGGAAAGACCTGGCCAGGGTGGCCTGGGCAATCTGGTACTCGCTGGAACTAGAATGAGGCAGTGACGTGCACTCCCACTCCTGTGCCCACACCACACGCGCCCCAGTGGCTGGGGGCCCTGCCACGCTCTCCTGGGGCAGGGGATGGGGTGCACAAGGCCATACCTGCTGCCTAGGACCCTGGACCAGAGGGGGAAGGGGCCTCAGGCTGTGGCTGTCCTACTTTTTCCTGGTTTCTGTGGGGTCCTCCCCCTACCCCAGGGTCCTGGTCAGGCACCTAACAAGAGGACTGTGTTCCTGGGGTCTCAGGCGAGGGTCTAGGATGGGTAAGTGACTTGAGCCCCTCAGAGCTCTCCAGGCCTCGTTTTGCACCTGGGGAGGGCAGAGTTGCTGAGCTGGGAATGTGGAGTCGGGGGCAGCAGGCTCTCCCCAGCCCACGGTGCGAGGCTGTGTGTGGGGACACGGGGCCTGTGGGAATGAGGTGGGCAGATGCCCAGGAAGCCAGAGCGTAAGGGGCCTCAGGGCAGTGCCTGGATTCATCTGTGCCTGAAGCCAGCCCAGCCCTGGACTTCAAGTCACATGGTTCAAAACAGCTCTGCTCCAGGCAGCCCGTGGGGGGACGTCTCCATGGGGGTCAGGACAGGGGCTCGTCACGTGGACGCAGAGGGAGGCGGTGGGGCGAACTTCTCTCAGGCCCACCTGAGCTCGAGGTCCTGCTTGTCCAGCTCTGCAGGCGCGGTGGTCGAGTTCCCGAGCAGTCGGTCTTGGCTCTGCAGCCGCAGCACAGAGAAGGACTGTCTCCTGAGGTCCTTCTTCTGGCTGGTTGTGTCCTTGCGAAGCTGGGGTGCAGAGAGGCCGCCTCTGCTCAGCCTAGCGGGCACCCTGGCCGCCCTATGGCCTGTTGTCCGCCAGCGCGGGCCTGGGCTGACTGCCCCGTGCAGGGGCCACAGGGGCGGGGGCTTGGAGCGGACAGAGACCCAAGCACCACCTCGGGCCGACTGAGCACAGCTGCAGCTGGGTGTCCAGAGACCCCTCCCCCGGGGCCCGGGCGCGACCCCCGCGTGTACTTCCCCAGCAGGGAGACAGACAACAGACGAAGATTCGCCTGGGACCAGGGTCCCCTTCCTGGTGCCTGTCCCCCCCACGCCTCACTGCAGGAGGGCGAGCGCTTCCCTGCGTGTGCCAGATGCTGGAGAAGTGTGCCGCGTCCCTGTGCGTCCCCAGGGCAGCCGTGGGCGGCTGTCGTTCTAGGCGGACTGCACAGCTCCGCGTGGGTCCGAGGGACTCCCTCTCCCCTGGAGTCACGGGGTGGGGGGTGCAGGAAGTCCCGGCCCCCACCGTGTCCCCCACGCCCCTCCTCTTGGAGCCCCGCACGCACCACTTTGGCCTCTGCCGGTCTGCTCAGGGCCTGGGAGGCTTCCCGGTGGACCAGCTCACTGGGCAGCACGGGCCGGAACGCCACCTGGATGAGGCATCTCTGCGGGGAGAGGAGCGGGGAGCGCAGAGCTGACCCTGCGGGTGCCCCGGCCTCCTCAGCACCCACTGCGGCCCCCACTCCCCCCTGCAGGAGACCCCTGGCCCGGGTCTCCTTTCTGACAGCCCTGACAGGACTCTCCTGTCGCTTTGTGAAGGCTCTTTCCAGGGGGACGTCCTCTGACCGCTGCCCCTGGGGCTGCTCTTACCCTATAGGGCGGGGGTCCCGTGACGGACGTCCCGGTGGGCTGGGACCCCGCCTGCAGCTCACGTCAGGCAGGCCATGTGTCAGAAAGGCAACGTGGCATTCAGCCATCAAGATTTGGGGTGAGCTCTCACCCCAACTTGTCCCTGTGCCCGGCACAGCCTGCAAGGAGGTCCTGAGCCCCTCTGAGGGCTTCGCTCCCGGGTGTCCCTGGTGCTCGGTACAGCAGAGGGGCAGAGCAGATGGCGTGGGGGGGAAGAAAGGGAAGACGGAGGGAGGGAGCAGGGAGAGAACACAGAAGCCAACCACGATGCCCCCTTTGGGGATTGGTACCTAAGTAGTTTTGGCTAAATTTAATAAAGTGCATTGTATGTTTTTATGTATTTGAGAGAGCATGAAAGGGGAGAAGGTCAGAGGGAGAAGCAGACGCCCCGTGGAGCTGGGAGCCCGATGCGGGACTCGATCCTGGGGCTCCGGGACCATGACCTGAGCCGAAGGCAGTTGCTTAACCCATGGAGCCACCCAGGCACCCTGTAAAGTGCACTTAAGTGATCACAGTAACTGACCCGCCACCAGGATCCCGGTGGGACCCGACCACCCTCGTCTGCCCTCCGCATGGCGTCCTGGCAGCCGCCGCCCTGGCGCTTGAAGCGAAAGAGCTAAGCTCCAGGAGGCTGGGATGGCCCTGGGGCGGGCTGAGAGGAAGCTCCAGGCCCTGGTTCCTTCCACTCTGTTGGGCAGGGCGGGGCGGTGGAGCCCTTGACCTGCTGAGGGGACACCCACCCTGCACTGCCGGTGACCAGGCCCTCTGTGCCCCTCTGCCGTGGGACCCAGGGGTCTGCATGTCCTCCCCCGGTGCGCACGGCTGGAGCTCCCGGGCACGTGCTCGTGGGGTCTGCCACCCTTGTCTTGGGCTTGGGCTGCCTGGGCCTCCTCGCCTTGCCCATGTCCATGGGCCATGGAGACCTCCTTGGCCCTGCTTGGGTCTGACAAGGGACAAGCTCACGCCCACCTCTGCCGTCCAGGCTGCGTTGCTGCGGCCAAGGGTGGGCCGAGCCGAGCACCCCAATAGAGCTCCGCCCCCCAGCCTACCCGCGGGGCCCACACCTGCCTTTCCTGGCAGCACGGTCCCCACGGAGGGCGAGATGGTGATGGGCGCGTCCGGGGGCGGCAGGAACTCGAAGGACGTGGGCCCCACGGGAGAGGCGTCCTCGGAGCCGATGCGGGGCACGGAGTGGGTCAGCGAGTTCGTGCTCACGTGAGAGTTGATGACGTACAGGGTGGCCACGGACGTGTCACCCAGGGAGGTGGCTGCAAACTTGACTTGGCAGTGGGACAGCTCCAGGGGCGGGTGGACGCCCACAGCCCGGCACGCCAGCTTGAAGCACCTGGGAGGGCGGGCGCGGGCGGCTCAGCGGGGCCCCCGTTGCGGGTCCCTCTACGCTGCGGAGGTGGCCCCTGAGGGAGACGGCGGCCTGCACGGGCACAGCAGCGCGGGGACCGCGGCCGCAGTTGTCACAGGCCTTGCTGCCTGGTCAGTGAGTTGTACTCTTTCCCGAAGATCCGGTCGCTCAGCGGGCGGAGCTCAGGCCGTGACCCGGGGTCGGCATCGGCATCGGGCGTCCTGCTCAGCGGGGAGCCTGCTTCCGCCTCCGCCCGCCGCGCCCCTGCTTGCGCGCGCGCTCTCCCAAATCAACCAATAAAACCTTAAACGAGGGAGACCCCGTAGACCCCTGCACCCATTTAAAGTGGAGAGCTAAAAATTTCATCCCAAGTTGCAGAGGAGTTAATTTCTGGCTTATTTTGTTAAATATTCATTGGCATTTAAAAATAAAACCCACGGATTGGTCTTTGAATACGAGTGCACGGATCCGTACCCCCAGGGAGTTAATTTCCGCCGTTATCCTTTAAAGAAAAAGAAGCGATGTGGGAGGGGGTTTCCCTCCTCCAACAGGCCGATGGCCCGGCACCCGCCTGTGGCGCTGAATCTTCAGCCTCGGTGTGAGTGTTCTTGGACCGAGTGTGATCGGCCTGGTATTGGAGTTAAGATAATGTATCCAAAAAACCCACCCAGATATTTGGTATTTAACCACTGGAATATTTCCAGTTCACATCTTCGAACCCAGATTTCTACTGTGCTCTCCGTGTTCAATTTCATCCTCATTACATACATTTTAAGGCTCTGATGTTGACGGCCCTGCGGTAACCCGGCCGTGAGGGCGATGTTGCATACGCACTGAAGTCCTGAAATAGGTATTTTTACGTCTGGTGACCACAGGCTCTAAATGTGGAACAAAAATCCTTCTGTGTGGGAGTATCATTGAGGTTATTATTAGTATGCGGTTAATTGAAGAACGTAGTGTTTCAAGTGTGACCATCATCACACACAGAAAGAGCGCCCACCGGGTGTGTTTCAGGATGGTGCATGGAGCTGCGGTTCTCCAGCCGGTCCCGGCGTCGCGAGTGGCGGGGCTGGGGTGGGGGCGCTGCCCGGCTTCCCTGCGGGGCTGGAGATGGGCGTGGAGGGAGCTCTGCTCCCCAGCATCACTCAACCCTACAAACCTCTCCCTGCGCACCCACATCACAGGGCGTGTCTTGCACGAGGAACAGTCCCTCTCTGGCTTGAACAGTCCCTCTCTGGCGCCTCACTTACGACCACCTTCATTTCGTCGCATGGAAAGAACCAGAAGCACCCCCTGCCCCCACCTGTCAGGGGCGGCATCACCAAGGCTTGACTGAGACGGGCCAGATGCTGCCATTCTTATGACTGGGAGGCAGCGGGTTTTACCCAAGACCCTGATGGGGAATGTGGCAGGTGGGCAGTCAGGCCATTGATTTTCCTTGTGGGGTCTTTTTTTTTTTTTTAAGATCTTATTTATTTATTTGACAGAGAGATCACAAGTAGGCAGAGAGGCAGGCAGAGAGAGAGGGAGAAGCAGGCTCCCCACTGAGCAGAGAGCCCGATGTGGGGCTCGATCCCAGGACCCTGGGATCATGACCTGAGCCGAAGGCAGAGGCTTTAACCCACTGAGCCACCCAGGCGCCCCTTCCTTGTGGGTTCTAACTCTACCCTTCACTCTCTAAACTCTTACAGCCTGTGGACTCACCCCTGCTCACCTACAAGCCTGTCAGATCCCAGGCGACCAGTGGTCCTGCCCATGGCCACACTCCCGGGGCCAGAAGAGGGCTTGGCCCATGGGCCCTGGGCACTCTGACCCCAGACAGGGTCGATGGCAACTCAGGCTGGAATGTAGGTGGGAACAGGAGAAGAGACAGACAGAAACAGGAGGGCAGTGGGGCTCGGTGCCCAGCTGGACACCTGCACAGGGTGCTCTAGAACATTCCTCACTGGGACAGATAACCTCAGGCAGCAACAAGAACACAGCCCTTATCCCAGACCCCCCCTTCAGCATCCTGTTTGGTTTCTCTCTCTCTCCCACTTCCTCCATCCCACTTGTCAGGGTGGAAATGGGAAGCCCAGGGAGGTCCAGGGAGTGTCCCCGCGCATTAGAGTGAGTAGGGCTCCTGCCCAGGTCCTCCTGGGAGCAGAGGGACACTCTGCACACGCACGCACCCCACACGTGTCACACGTCCGTAGTGCGTGCTCACAAATTCACGCACACCCCTCACGCTCACACGCACGTACACACACACGTCCGTAGTGCGTGCTCACAAATTCACGCACACCCCTCACGCTCGCACGCACGCACACACACGTCTGTAGTGCGTGCTCACATATTCACGCACACCCCTCACGCTTGCACGCACGCACACACTCACGGGTGCATGCTCGCACGCACGTACACTCACGGGTGCACGCTCGCACGCACTCCTACTGCTCCCACGCTCGTACTCTCATACACATGTGTACACACACACACACACACATGCGCGCAGGCACACTGGGCGAGCCGGCCCGGCAAGCGAGGTCCCGGATCCCGGGAGCCTGTACCTGGGTCTGGGGTCCTGGCGGTCCGTCGTGCCTCAGCCCAGCCCCTCAGTTGACCCACCTGCCAGTGCTTGAGTCTGGGGGCGGGACTGCCCCCCCCCCCCAGCCGGCCACACCCGGCCCTCTGCACCCCTCCTGCCTGCCAGGCTCACCGGTTGATCTCGGACTTGCACACGAGCTCGAAGTTGTACTCCTTGGCCTTGGTGGGTTGGAAGATCACATCAAGTTGGAGCATTTCCAGCGGCAGGATTGTCCCAAACCCGTCATTGGGCTGGATGTCCACAAACTGGCAAATGGAAAACCATGACCCCAGAGTGAAAACAGGGGTCTGCTGGGGCGTATCGTGGGGGCTGCGTGGACATGCGTGTGGCCGAGCGTCTGAGTGGGTGTGAGCACGTGAGTGTGTACGAGTGTGCGGATGTGTGTGACTGTGTGTCAGCATCTTTGTGAGGACGTCTGTACGCACGTGATCACACGGGCGCGTGGAGCTGTCCGTGCGTCTGTGCGTCACGACGTGCCTGTGTGTGCGTCGTGTTTGTGCACGCGTCGGCATACGTGTAAGGGGGCGGCAGGGCTGGCGGCGCAGTGGCCCACAGAGAGCTGAGGGCAGCCTGCTCTGTGCCTCATCGTGGCTGCCCCGCAGGCCCAGGCAGGCCAGACTTCTGGAAGGAACGGAGGGAGAGGTCTGGAGTCCTGCCAGGGCACGGGCCAGGGAGGGCGAGAAAGGCTGGGACAGAGTAGCAAGGCGAGGTGGGGCTATGGCAGTGGGGACGAGGAGGGGGACAGGCAGGGAGAGACGCCAGGCTGACGGGCCCGGAGGCGGCCGTGGAATCTGGGGAGGGGTGAGCAACCTGGGGCAGCACCGGCCTGGCCCATCCCCAGAGCTTCCCAACTCTGTCCCCGCACCCATGCCCCTCCCTGACCGAGGGAGGCACCTTGGGGACCCCGACGAACCCAAACCCCTGGGGCAGGAGGGAGTGGTTGCAGAGGCTGATTTGGGTCCTGATGGCCTCGTAGATGGTGCAGTAGCCGAAGTCCACGGCCGAGGGACTGAGCTCCAGGTCCGAGGTGGTGACCACGGCATGCACGGTAAACGCCACCGGCTTGATCTGAAGGGGACACGGCGAGAACGCCACGATGACGTGTCTGTTTCTGCAAACGACTCCACACATGAGAGTGGCAGAGGCCTTGGGCCAGACACAAGACTTGTTTTGGGAAAGGCCACTTGTCTGTCGCCGTGACTTGGGAGGACAGGGAAGCAGGTGCCAGAGAGGAGGGGAGGAGCCTTGGGTGGGCATGGTTGGGGGGGCATGAGCACGCCCTGTGAGTGTACACGTGGGCACGTGTGGGTTCCGGTGATGGAAGGACGCCCTGCCGGCCCCGCACAGCCCTCCCGGGTCTCTCCCCGAGCCACAAACACCCTGCCTTCCCAGTCGCCGTGTAGGGGCTGCTGGGCTGGGAACCCGCCAGGGCCCTGCCTCCGCATGAGTGCCTGGCATTCCCGGGGACTGTCCTACGCAGACCTGGTCAGCCACCCGGATTGTCATCGGGGCCTCGAGGACTCTGCTTTCCTTGTCAAAATACTTCCCTGCATCTTCTGGGAGGGAGTGTCTGGAAGAGAGGACGCACTCAGCTTGGAGAAGGACGGGCCACTGACCTGCGAGCTGCCCACGGCGGGCTCCCCGGGCGCTCACCGCGGCAGGAACTTGAGCTGCACGGCGTAGCAGGACTGGGCCTGGATGTAGCCCATCTCTGGCAGGAGCTCCATGTGCCCCCGCAGCTCCCTGCACACCTCGAACGTCAGACGCAGCGCCACCTTCGACCTGCGGACACCCGGGGACACCCGACGGCAACGCTGAGCGTCCACACCCCCGGGACCGACAGCCCTCGCACACCCCGGACGCCCACGGGTGCGCAGGCACAGCCCGGCTCGCCAAAGGGAGGGTTTCCTGGGGAGGAGTTCCCACAGACAGGAAGCCCGCCGTGGAAATACGGCCCCAGTCAATTCTCAGAGGCCTGAGTGTGTTCTGGGAAGAACTGGCGGGACAGGCACACCCCGTGCCCGGACCTGGAGGGGTGTGGGCACGGGGGGGGGTCCCCTGGCCTGTGGGGCTCTGCCATACTCCTGCCCAGGCCAAGGTCGGGGATGGGCCTGAGGCCGCTTCCCCTGGCTCTGCTCCTCCTCCAACTCGGAAGCAGCCGCAGGCGTCGGGTGTGGGGGGGTCTGCTTCCAGCCAGGACCTCTCGCTCGCTGGGCCCCAACTGGTCTCACCTGGAACCTTCCCTTTTCCTACCATGAAGTGTCCCCACACCCCTGCCTGCCTTTGAGTCTCCGGCAAACCACGTGACCTGGCCGGCTCTGTCACGGACGCGCCCTGGCCTGGGTGTGCGGCCGGGATCTTTGTTTATCCCACAGGCCTACGGCTGCCCCGCCCCCAGAAGCAGCTGCACCACGCACCCCGAGATAAACCGGCAGAGGCCGCTCACCCTCGTTTCCCAAACAAGTCCACGGGGCCCCTCCTGAGTCCCCGGCGTTTGCGGCCCTGGCGCGGGGACAGGCCTGTCCCCCCGCAGACGCAGGGTGACGGAGGAAGTCTGCGGGACTTCCACACCGACGAGCCGGGTCGCGCTGGAGGCAGCGCTCGCGAAACCCGGGCCTGGCGTCAGCAGGTACCGGCACCAGGCCTATTTGGGGAACGACAGTCGCCTAAGCGCTACCACGGCCTTTGCCTCCTTCTCTCCATCTAAGCTATAGGTCAGTAAAAAGCTTCTAGAAATGCCTGGTCTGGTGTCTGGACGCCTTTGCAAGACCCCCTGGAGAGAAACTCGCTTCTTTCCTTAGGCTCCGTCCGCTTTTCCTCTCATGGCTGTGCTCCTGCTTTTCCTGTCTGTGTCCACGAGGCGCCAAGGACAAGGGCGTGGAGGGGGGAGCGTCTCTTTCTTGCTGGAGCGGCTCACCACAGACCCAGGGGCTTGGAACAACACAGACTTATCCTCCTGGAGTTCTGGAGGTCAGAACCGGACATGGGTCCCTCTGGCTAAGGTCCAGCTGCGGCCAGGACTGCCTCCTTCTAGGGCTCTGGCCCTTCCCTGGGTCTAGAGGTGCCGCCTCCCTGGCCGTGGCCAGGCCTCGTCTTCCCCTCTGACTCCCTCCGCGTCTGACTCCGGCCCTGCTGTGCCTCCCACCACGATGACCATGAGGGTCGACCCGGCGGGAGGTCCAGCCGAATGGCGCACGTGGGTCCGGGCTCCGCTGCCCGCAGCGCTCACCGAGTGTGCACGAGGACGGAGTCCTGGTACAGTCGGTCATACATACAGATCTTCAGGTCCACGCTGGGCTTCGGCACCCAGACCGGCACGTCGATAGCGACGCCCAAGACTCTGAAATACAACTGAGTTTGAAGGTGCAAAGTCAGAGACACACACCTCTGTCGGCAAAGCGGGTGATGCCCCGCCGCAGGCTTCTAGGACTTACAAGTGTGGAAGGTTACTCGTTCAACCGGCCACGTGGTGGAGTTCTGTGGCAGTTTTCGTATTACATGCTTTAAACAATCCTTATTATCAGAACGTTCAAACATAAGAAGCTTAGACTAGCACAATGCCTTGTCACGCACGCGTCACATAGCTTCCCGACGGTCAACGTTTCAGCTGCTTAAACAAACCCTTTCGTTGCAGAATAATGATCTCGCAGACACACGCACACTTCGCCAACTCTCCCAGCCGAAGCAGGTGGAGGCTCAGAGGTCTCGAGGGGACCAGGGACAGAGGGAAGCACTTCTCTCCTCTCTGTGGCCACCAGCTCCTCCCAGCCAGACCCTGAGTCCCGGGTCTCAGGACGTTTGGGGGTCTGTGGGGGTCCCGCAGGGACAGGCCGTGCCCAACAGCCCCTCCCAGGCTGGGCAGATGCCCAGCAGGGAAGGCCCTATCCTGGGGTGACGGCGGTGAGCCGAGGTCTCCACACACCTTCCTCCAGGACCCCCGGCCCGGGGTGGGGGCCGCTGGCCCACAGGATGGGGCTCGTGAGAGTCTGAACACCCCAGCTGGCAGAACCTAGGCCACAGGGTCCCTGGGGCACAGACAAGAAGATCGCGGGTTGAAGACAGAATGTGTCTGTGGTCTCGGGGCCGGGAAGGCACGGAGGGCATGAGCGGTGTGACCCCCCAGGTCGGGAATTTGCTTACGGCTTTGACACACACATGCACACGCCATGTCGATAAACTCAGTTGTGCCTTTGGTCACAACAAACGTAGCAACACACGAGACAACGACAGTCTGCAGATCACGTCTCTGAGCGAGATCTAACAAACCTTCGGTACGTGCATAGATAGATGGACTACAGCAAGTCAAGACTGGAACTACTTGGAACGAGAGGAGGCACGTCTAGTGATTGAGGGCAGGGGCTCCGTCCGTGTGCGCACGGATGTGTGTGCACAGGCGTGTGCGTGTGTCTCGGCTGTGGAGCCCACCATCCGGGCCGCCGACTGGCTATCCAGGCGCTCAGTGTCCTCACAGGGTTGCGGTCGGGGGACCGCAGAGGGGCAGGGACCCCAGGGCCGGGCCGTGCCGTGGTGGGACACTCACGGTCGGGCACTGCTGATTCTTGAACACAACCTTGAACTTGGTCTGGACCTCTCCTGGGATGACGGGCGTGAAGACGACCGGCACTCTGACCGAGCTGAAGGGGCCAATCTCACCCTCTGTGTCCTGCGTGGGAAGAGGCCAGTCAGCCTTCACGTTTCCGTCAAGGTGCGTCCCCCGTCCTCACCCCGGGCAGCGCCACCACCCCAACAATGAATGCCCTTGGGTGGACCGGGCCTGCCCTTCAAGGACTTACTGCCCAGCATCACAGCAGAACCCCACCTGTGTGTACTTGTCCTCTCCATGACCTGGGCCCCGTATGCACCCGCGCACACACACACACACACTCCATGCTCCAGGCCTGCCCGGGTCTTCTCGCAGTGGACCCTCCGCTGCTCCAGTCCTGCCCGGTCCCCTCCTGGGACGGGGGTGGCCGCAGGCTGGCTGACCGTGCTGGCGGCCCAGAGACTGAGAGGCCAGACAAGTCTCATCGGGCCCTGGTCAAGTGGGAGGGTCTGCCCGGGGGGTGGGGCGGGCAGCCGGTCAGGAGGGCAGGCCTGGAGGAGGCAGCCTGCGGGGCAGCGGGCCTTGCTGACCTCTCCCAGCGAGATCTCTGTCGGCTCCTCGTTGTGGGGCATGGTCACGACGGGGGTCACGGTCACTCCCTCGGATTCTGGAGAGAAGGAGGTCCGGATGAGAGCGCCGGCCGGGCAGTCCATGGGGCCGGGGGATCCTCCTCCGGGCGAACAGCTCCCAGCCAGCTCCCTCCCTGCAGCCCCGCTCTGCAAAGCAGAATGACTCAGTGGCGCTGGAGGGGCAGAGCGGGGAGGGCTTGCTCAGGCAGACTCGGGCAGTGGGCTCCATGGCCTCGGGAGCTGGAGACTGGGGGTGGGAAGGGGTTGCTGAGGCCGGGGGAGGTGAGGTTGGTAAGGACGCGGCTCTGTGTGGCTGGTGGGGCGCGGTGGTCTGAGGGCCAGAGCCAGAGGAGCTGGAACGAGCCAGCCCTTTGGGGGTCAGGGGACTAGAGAGTGGGCTCTGAGGGTTGTCTAGTCAGAGGAGGAAGCGAGAAGGCCCAGCAGAGAGGCACGCCGAGGCTGAGGGAGGGGAGAGGTGCTGGAGTATGGCCCGGGGACGGGAGACTTGCTGGTGGCCCGTGGAGCGGAAGGACCAAGGCCTGAGAGTTTGCAATGATACCGCCTTCCAAGAGTCCCGGCCGAGTCCCCGCTACTTAGCATGGCCCGTGCGTGTGCCGCTGGCATGTCCCCTGCTGGTGGCCTGTGTGTGCTGACCTGCCCCGTGGCTGTTTGTCAGGAAGGGCCCCTGAAAGCAGATGCTGATTCCTCTTGTCTGAGAAGGTCTTTCTGCTGATTTTGCTCGTGACACCATTTGACAGGAGAGGCGGAGTTCAGCACCTTTCCTAGTCCCGTGCCTGGGCTGCCTGGCCTGGCCACCATGGAGATCCCGGGTGCCCTGTGGCGGCCTGCCCCGACATGTGTGCCCGACGTGGCTGGATGATTCACCTATAGGGTCGTGCGCACTGTTTCTGGGGTCTGGGGTTGATCTGGGTGCCCCCAGCTTGGCCGACCTGTCACCCCACTCAGCAGCCACAGCTGTCCCCTGGGTGGGGGAGGGGCCGTCCGCTGTCCCCATCTTGATGTTTATGTCCTTGTCTGTTTCAGGAGTAAGAACTATGACAACCTGGCCTGAGGCCAGGGTAGACTCTGTGGTCACTGCTTCGTTCTGCGCGGGTGGTGGTTGGGGTCTCTTGGTGTCCAGCGCGGAACTGCGCTGATCGGTTTGCTGAGAACACGGCAAACTTTCATCAGGTCTGGAGTCGGGCTCAGTAACAGTCACGAGAGCTTCCTTTCGTCATGTGTCCGGTTCCCTGCTCTCCGTCAGAGGAGTGGGCATGTACTCACTTTCGGGGTACAGGTACGAGTTTAGATGTGTTTCAACATTTTAGAAAGTTCTCACAAGTGTGTCATTAGACACGACCATTTCCTGACTCCAGGACACAGACGAGACCTCCTCCCTCTGTCCTCCATGGCTTGTACCAGGCGTTCACGTGTCTGTCTGTCTGCAGTGAGACGCTTTCCTGGGTCCCTTCTCAGCAATGTCTCTCTGCGGTTTATCCCGCGATTGGGGTTCCCATTTCGACGATCACGTTCTCGCGTCTACACGCTTTATTGGGTTGTTCTCCAGTCGGCCTCTGTCCTTGTCTGTGAGAGTTTTGCGTGTGGTTCGAGGGCTTCTCTCTAGCTCTGCGGCGGACTCTGTCCGCATCTGACACCTGCCCGACGGCCGTGCTGCTGTTCCGGGCGCCGAATGACTTCCTTTCCACCCCTTTTTATGAAGGAGTCGTTCACCCGCAGGAAAATGCGCCCATTTCAGCGTGACCTGCGAGTGTCGACAAAGGCTGGCAGGGCAGCGGGCACCGCCGGGGAGACACGGACCAGCTCCTCCCCCAAAGCCCGTGCGCCCCTCCATAGCCAGCCCCTGCCCCGACCCCGAGCCACTCATCTGCACAGTCTCGCCCTCCCAGGACACCACGCAAACGGAGTCACCGTCCGCCGCCTGGGAGCCCGACCTTTCCTGACCATGGGCCCCTCCGGGATTCGCACCGCTGCCGCGTCACCAACTTGGTCCCCTGGCGCAGGACGCTGGTTTGTGGCGGTCACAAACCCTCTGGAGATGTTCGCGTACAGTCTTCCCTTCCACTATAGGTTTCCATTTCTCTTGGCAAATACCCAGGACTGGGGTGTTGGGGTTGTGCGAAGCTTGCGTACCTTGGTAAGAAAGGCCAAAGCTCTCCCGCGTGGCCACACGCCCAGCAGCAGACGGGGCCGCCGCGGCTCCCCACCAGCCTCTGGCGGGCCAGCTTTTCGCTTTGTTTCTGGCTCGGATCCAGCCGTCCTGATACACGAGCCGTGCAATCCCACCGTGGTTTTAAGGATGCCGACCGCCTTCTCACGTGCGGAAACACCGGCGACAAATCTTCGGTAAAATGTCTAAGGTTTTACTCATTTTTAAGAAAAGCTTTTATTTTTGTTTATTTATATGAGAGAGAAAGAGAGAATCCCAAGCTGACTCCCTGTAGAGCACAGAGCCCAATGGGGGGCTGGATCCCGTGACCTGAGATCATGACCGGAGCCGAAACTGAGAGGACGCTTAACTGGCTGAGCCACCCAGGTGCCCCTTCTGCCCATTTTTAAACTGGGTCATTTGTTTTCTCATTGAGGTTTGGAAATTCTTTACGTGTTTCGGGCTCTCCAGCAGACACGCCATTTGCTCTTATTTCGAACGGAAAGTCGTACCTCTCCATTGTCTCAGCATCGTCTTCAGAAGAGCAGATGTTTTCAGTTTTAATGAAGTCCAGGTTGTCACTTTCATTTTTATTTTACTATTTATTTCAGTTTTTTCATCATGAGAAGTGGACTCGCTCAGCCCTGCCCCCTCATTCCCCCGTCCCCCGTTCCCCCCTCCTCTCCGGTGGCCGTCCGTGCGTTCTCTGTAGTCAAGAGTCTGTTTCTCGGTTTGTCTCTCTCTCTTTTTCCCCCTTTGCTCATTTTCCCCTTAAATCTCACCTGTGTGAGGTGACGCGGTGTCTGTCTCCGACTCACTTTGCTCAGCGCAAAACTCTCCAGCTCCAACCGCATCCTTGGGAGGGGCAGTTCGAGTCCGTTCTCTGCACCACGTCCGTCTGTCCACTCATGCTGCTTTGGCGACTTCCACGGTTTGGCTCTTGGAGATAATGTCCGCATGGGGCTGCGTGAGGTAGTATCTTTGCACTCATTGGTCAGTGCCTCATACTGACGTTGCCGGCTCGTAGGGTAGCTCTATTTTGGACTTTTTTTTTCTTATTTTTCTTATTTTCTTATTTTGACTTTCTGAGGCCATCTGCAGGGTTTGCCAGAGTGGCCGCACCAGCTCGCGTCCCCCCGCAGCGCACGAGGCTCCCCTTCGCCCGCGTCCTCGCCAACGCCCGTTGTTTCTCGTGTTGTTGATTCGGCCCTTCCGACAGGCGGGCAGTGACGGCTCGCTGTGGTTTTGATCTGTGTGTCCCCGATGCCGAGTCGCGCTGACCGTCTTCTCAGGTCTGTCGGCCGTCTGGAGGTCTCCGCCCATTTTTGACATTGCGTTGTTGGCCTTTGGGGCACTGTGTTGCATGTATCTCGGATTTTAGATACTAACCCTTTACCGGATGTGTCATTTGCAAATATCTTCTGCTCGGTAGGCTGATTACAGTTTTATGGCTGTGTCTTTCGCTGTGCAAAAACTTTATTTCTGTGCAGTCCCAAAAGTTTGTTTTTGCTTTTGTTTCCCTTGCCTGAGGAGACGTGCCTACAACAATATTGCTATGGTCAGTGTCAAAGAGGTTATCGTCTGTGCTGTCTTCTAGGATTTCATGGTTCTCGTATTTAGGTCCTTAAAACCATTCTGAGTTTGTTTTTATGGTGTAAGAAAGTGGTCCGGGTTCACGCTGCTGCCTGTGGCTGCCCCGTTCTCCCAGCACCGTCTGTTGAAGAGACTGTGTTTTCCCCAGTGGATATTCTTTCCTCTTTTGTTGAAGATTAATTGTGGGTTCGTATTTGGATTTTCTATCCTGTTCTATTGACTTATGTGTCTACGTTTGTGCCAATATCACACTGTTTTAATTGCTGCCACTTTGTAACATACCTTGAATTCTGGAATTACGACGCCTCCAGTTTTGCTTTTCTTTTCTTTTTCAAGATTGCTTTGGCTAGTCAGGGTCTTCTGTGGCTCCACACAAAGTTTAGGATTATTTGTTCCCTGTTCCAGCTCTGAGAAAAATGCTGCTGGCATTTTGATAGGGATTACATTAGACCTGTGGACTGCAGGACGCCTGGGGGGCGGCTCAGAGGGGGAAGCGTCTGCCTTCAGCTCAGGTCATGATCCCGGGGTCCGGAGGTCAAACCCCAGGGAGCCCGCTTCTCCCTCTCCCACTGCTCCTCCCTTCCTGCTCGTGCCTCTTTCTCGCTCTCTCTCTCTGAAATAAATAAGAAACTTAAAAAAAAAAAGAAATCGCCCATGAAGCCGTCTGGTCCTGGCCTTTTGCTTTGTTGGGAGATTTCGATCAGTGATTCCATCTGATTCGCTTTGTCTATTTAGACTTTCTGGTTTTTCCTGCTGTAGTTCTGGAAGGCGTATGTTTCTAGGAACTTGTCCGTTCCCCCAGGTTGTCCAATTTGTTGGCATATAGGTTTTCTTTTTCTTTTCTTTTTTTAAAAAAGATTTTATTTATTTATTTGAGAGAGAGAGATCACAGGTCAGGAAGGAGGGGCAGAGGGAGAGGGGGAAGCAGACCCCGCGGAGCAGGGAGCCCGACGCGGGGCTCGATCCCAGGACCCTGGGGTCGTGACCTGAGCCGAAAGCACAGGCGTCACTCACCGAGCCCTGGCACCGCGGCGCACAGGTGTTAGTGCCGTCTGCGGCAGCTGCTTGAGTTTCTGTGGCAGTGGGTGTTGCTTCTCCTCCTTCGCTGGGGCTTTCATTCATTTGGGTCGCGCCCCCCCCCCCATCTGGCTGGAGGCTTCTCAGTTTTGTTGATCTTTTGAAAGAACCAACTCCTGGACGCGGCCGGCAGGAACCTGAACTGACACCAACGTGTTGGAAAAGACCTCGCTGCGAGCGAACAAGAGAGAAGCCACGGGAGCGCAGCCGGCCTGCTCGCACTCACAGGGACCGTGGGGGCGGCGGCACAGTGGCACAGCCCCCGAAGTCCCACTCGTGCCTGGGGCCGCGGGTCTGTGACCGAAGGTGGCTGCGGAAGCGGACGCCACACAGTGGTGGAGACGGGAGGAACCGCTGCCGCCGCGGCGTGAGCCTCGGGAGTCCTCCAGGCTCTGCTCCCGTGAGGCTGACACGAGAAATCCGCCGCCCTGCGCGCGTGCGGGAGGGGCACTGTCCAGGGAGGTGACGGGAACACGGCCACCAGCGGTCAGGGCAAGGCTGGGCCTGCAGGGAATTCCTTGTCCTGCCGGGGCCTGGGGGCCATTGAAGGGGACTCGTCCTCTGTCCTCTGTCCTCACGTCCTGCTGCTCTGCACGGGCAGGGCTCGTCCTAGACAGTGTGTCCCATGACCCTGCTGGTGGGGCCTCCCAGTCTTCCTCCCTCCCCGTCCCCTTTGCTCTGTCCGGTGGCTGCACCCCGGGCCGGGCTCCTCCACTGTCCCAACAAGGACCCCGAGCCTCCTGTGGCCGGCCTGGATGTCCAAAGCTGGGCGCTCCTTCAAATATTCATCTAGCGTGCCTGCGACGGCAAATTTCACTCCCCTCCACAGCCCGTATGTATCCGAATGTATCTGTTTCCTTATTTACTGTCACTTAACACCCAAGTCCTAGAAAAACACCGTCCAGCCCTCTGGCACCACGTGGGCTCATGTCAGAGCCCCCTAGGAGGCAGCGGGTGCCTGTCCCCCGGTGCCCCGCTCACCCGTGGGGCGCCCCTCTTGCTGTTCCCTGCTGTCCGGCTTCCCAGACTCCTTCTGGCTCGGCACGTCTGTGGGAGAGGACTCGGTGCCCTCGATCTGCTGCTCAGAAACGCTGGTGATGATTTTATCGTAAAAGCTTTTACCTTCATCTGTGAACGCGCCGCTCTGAAAAGGGAACAAGACACTCTCACTCGCGGTTTCCCATTTGCTCTTCCCACTCTCCTGCCCAGACCCTGTTGCCCGCAGGGCCACGTGGGGAGCCTGGCCACCATCCTCCCTCTCTCCCGAGCCAGGCGTGCAGACCGCCGCTGCCTGGGGGCGCGGGCCCGACCACCGGTCTCTAGTCCAGGCCGGCTCCTGGCTCCTCCATGGGCACCGAGGCCGGGTCTCGGGTCGTCCCACATGCAGCCCATTCCACGGTCTCTCTCCACGCTGACACTCTGCCCTCCTTTCCTGGGACATGTGGCTTGTCTCCCCACATGGGGTTGGTGCCCCAGGCCCCAGCTCCATACTCTTGGCTCAGAGACCTGCAGGTCCGAAAGCTGACCCGGCCTGTGCCCGCCTCCTCACCCACCGTTCTCCTGGCCCTGCCCCGGGTTCACACCCCAGCCCTCCCCACCTCTGTCCCTACCCCACTGGTCCTGCCCTCCCTGCAGGAGACCCGTCCGGGGCCCCCGCGCCGACCCCGCACTACCAGACCAGAAATGAAAGGTAGCTCAGTGCTTCTCGTCGGACGTCTCTCTCACCCGTCCTCATCCCCGAAAGACCTCCCAGTGCCCGGGGGTGTGACAGAAGCCGTTTCCACAGATGGGGTCCCACCTGCATCGCTCTGGGTTGTGTCCGCTCTCTCAGCAGCAGGTCCGCACGGCCTTCCGTGGGAAGACCGTGGCTCACCTCATGCCTTTGGAAAATGTACAGGAGTGGGCAGGGCTTGCCTGTGGCTTTCAGGCCATGTCCTCTTGGCTGGCCTGTCCCAAGCAGGGACTTCACAGGTACATCGGGAGAAAGGTGGGTCCCCTGTGGCTCTTGGGCTTGGTGCTCTTGGCCGCTGCCCCATCAGCCACCACACACTCGAGAGGGGTCAGGGTCCCGTTGCCACTGGACCCGACAGGCAGCCCCAGGTGGCCCCGTATGGAGCCAATTTCCCCCACTCTGCCAGACAAGGACACCCAGCCCTGTGCTGACAGGCCCCTTCCCACCACCACTGTTTCAGACTCACAGCACTGTCTTGGGTGGCGGGAGGCATCACACCCTGCCCCTGCCTGAGGAGCCTCGGCTAACTACTGGGAGCGAGCAACGCACTCACCATTTTCACGGCCGACTGCGCGATGCCCATTTCACAGGACTCTGATACCCGAAGAAACTTGAACTTGGTGCCCAAGCCCCCGGCGTTGGTCAGCGTGATGGTCCGGGATGTGGTCTCCCCCACCACATAGCTGCCAAAGTCGATGAGCTCCTTGTCAAGGGATAGCTGCCGAAAGACCCAGGGATGACCAGGGTGACCGCGCCTGACACTCTCCTCCCCCGCCTGCTGCCCTGCAGCCCCGAGGGGACCCCAGGGACACTGTCCACGTCCTAGAAATCGTTGGCTTGTGGACTGATTATGATGATTTGGGAGCTCCTGAGCTCCAACCTAACAGGTCAGGTTAGCTAGAAAGAAATGAGCCATCAAGCCATGAGAAGACGGAGGAACCTCGAGTGCACGTTACTAAGGGAAAGAAGCTGGAAAGGGTACGTACGGTGATTCCAACTGTATGGCATTCTGGAAAAGTCAAAATTAAGGAGGTAGTAAAGGGATCAGGGGTTGCCAGCATTTTGGGGGGAGGGAGGAAGGCGCACCGGGGGTCTGCAGGCAGCGACCCGCTCTGTGTGACCACAGCGGTGACGACGTGGCTGGAGCTTCGTCCAAACCGCAGAAGGCACAGCCATGTGGGACCCTCCCTAGACCCGGCCCCTGGAGCCCCTGGGCCGCACGGTCACTGGAACAAAGGGCCCCCCGGGGCGGGGGGACGGTGGGGGCAGGGGCACGCGGAAGTCCTGGCGGCGGCCCCTCACGTGGGGTGTGATCCCAGAGCTGCTCTCCGTGGTGAAGTCTACGGAGAAATGCATCATTCGGGAGTTGGAGGAAATCTCAGGACGGAAGGCGGATGTCACGAAACAATCTCGCTTGGTCATAGTTTGAGGAAACAACCTGACTAGAGCGTGGGGAGAAGGTGCTGAGCTGAGTCACTCAGGGAGGGGCGGGCTCTACGGGCTGAAGTCTCCGGCCCCGGGGCTGGAGCGGGGGGCTCGGGCAGGAGCACTGTTTCCGAGGGAGGGCTCGCTGTCCACACTGCACACGCTGGGCTGAGTGACCAGGGCACGGGCGGTGGGTGGGGAAGCCCCGCTCTGGCTGTGGCACCAGAGATCACAGGTGAGCCCGAGGAAGAGGCCGGAATGGTCCATGCGGGACTGTATCAGAGTGGAGTGACCCGCGTGAATGTTTGGGGCAACAGGCCAGCCCCAGCGGCCCCATCTTCTAGGTTCCCCTTCCTTTCTTTTCTTTTCCTTCCTCCCTCCCTCCCTTCCTTCTTTCCTTTCCCTCTTTCTCTCTATTTGAAAAGATTGATGGATGTATTGAGAGAGCGTGGGTGCACATGAACGGGGCGGGGAGGGGCAGAGGGACAGGTTCTGCACTGGGCACGGAGCTGGACGTGGGGCTCGATCTCACAACCCTGCGATCGCAACCTGAGCCAGAATCAAGAGTCGGAAACGTAACCAGCTGTGCCCCCAGGCCCCCCTGTGACCGGCTGCTAATGACGCTCTCTGAGGCGCGGGGCTATCTGGAGAAAGGACTCACTCTAGCACGGGGGCAGGAGGTGCGCAGAGGAGCCGGGCGTGTTTTCTGTTAAGAAAGGACGTGCTGTGCGACCAGTGCTGAGCACAGTCGCAGCCACGCATCAGAGGGACGCGGACGGCTGGGTCGCTCCAGGAAGGATGTGGGCAGGAACGGAGAAGTTGTATTTGATTCTAACTAAGAGAGTAAATAAAGACGTGATTTTATAAAATAATGAAAGTGGACGAGACGAACCTGCCTTACAGAAAAATTCCAAATAATTCGCGCGGCCAATCAATCCTCAGTGAGCCAGAGAGCGCCTCCCGCCTCGAGTCCTCCCACGGAGCACAGGCTGGCAGGAAGGCGGCAGAAGAGAAGCATCCTGTGACCCGGCGGCCACACCGAGTCAGGCAAAGGGCGCGTCGCGCTGCCCTCGACATGACGTGGCCAGAAGCCTGTGGTCCTGCTCCCGAAACCCACCACGTCAGCCCGCTCATGCGGTAAACTTCCGACAAAACCCACTGGAGGAGCATTCCACATAGTAACGGACTCCAAACTGCCACGGTCGTCAAAAGAAAGTCTCAGAAACTGTCACAGCCAGAGAGAGGGGACCCTCCTACTCTGCTGGTGGGAATGCAGGCTGGGGCAGCCGCTCCGGAAAACAGCAAGGAGGGTCCGCACAAAGTCGAAAATAGAGCTGCCCTACGACCCAGCGACTGCACTACTGGGTGTTTACCCTAAAGATACAAATGTAGGGGGGCGCCGGGGGGGCTCAGTGGGTTAAAGCCTCTGCCTTCAGCTCGGGTCATGATCCCAGGGTCCTGGGATCAAGTCCCGCATCGGGCTCTCTGCTCGGCGGGGAGCCTGCTTCCTCCTCTCTCTCTCTGTCTCTCTGCCTACTTGTGATCTCTGTCTGTCAAATAAATAAATAAAATCTTTAAAAAAAAAAGATACAAATGTAGGGATCCGAAGGAACACTATGCAGCCATCAAAAGAAATGAAATCTTGCCATTTGCAACGATGTGGATGGAACTAGAGGGTATTATGCTGAGTGAAATAAGTCCATCAGAGAAAGACAACTATCATACGACCTCCCTGATATGAGGAAGCTGAGAAACAAGACAGAGGATCATAGGGGAAGGGAGAGAAAAACGAAACAAGATGAAACCAGAGAGGGAGACAAACTCTAAGAGAGTCTTCATCTCAGGAAACAGACTGAGTGTTGCTGGAGCAGAGGGGGTGGGGGGGAGGGGGCGACTGGTCGTGGACACTGGGGAGGGGGTGTGCTGTGGTGCGTGCCTGACGAGTCACAGACCTGCACCCCTGAAACAAACAATACATGTTAATTAAAAAAACCTGCCACAGTCACAAGGACCCACACAAAGCAGCCGCCATAAGGAACGTGTTAGGCAAGATGCGATGCCCAGAAACGGGACATTAGGTAAGATCTGCGGAAATCTGAATACCGTGTCTTCTTCAGCGGGTCGCCACGGCACGTCAGTGTCGGTCAACCGTCTTGGTAGCCGCGCGGACCAACACGCTCATGGCAGAAAGTGGCTGTAGGACTGCATTTTTCCGTAGCGCTAAAACTATTCCAAACCATAAAGTTATTTAAGAAAAACCCAAGGAAGGGGCGTCTCGAGGGTCGGGAGGACACGCTCGCGCTCAGAGGGTCTGGCCGCCGTCCTGGAGACATCAGCGCGTGGTGGCGCCTCCTTCCTCTGGGGCACACGTCCCCTCGCCCTCAGGGCCCGCAGGCGTCTGGCGCGGGCTAAGAAGGTCGTGTGCAGGCTGCCGCCCTGTGAGGCGTTTCTGGGCTCCGGGTTTGGAGGCCCAGGAGCTCCACGCTCCCCCGCGCCCCTGCAGGACAGAAACTGCTGAGACGGGACAGAGCAGCCTGTGCGCGTGTGGCCGCGTGGGGGTGTGTGCGGAACGTGTGCGTGTGCATGTGGATGGACGAGGGGGCACGTGACGTGACCTGTCTCCTGGTTAGGGGTCGTGCGACGTCCAGAAGCCGTGTCTGGACAAAAGGGAGGGGCCGCCCCCACCGTGCTGAGCGGGAGGCAGGCCTGGGCGGGGCTGTGTGTGCTGAGTGTGGGGGCGACAGAAGGTCCCCCATGAAACCGGGTGGCCCGAGGGGCTCCCTGTGTGCCCCCCGCCCGTTCTCGTCCTCCTGTTCATGACAGACCCCCGAGCGCCCGCGGGGCACGGAGCTGCCTGAGAAAGACTCCACAGCCCCGTCCACCTCGCGGCCAGGGCTCACCGGGCGACCACCACGCGCGGCTCATGCGGGGCCTGGCCTTTCCCCCTCCCTCCGGCCTTGGAAGCCAGTTTTGGGGGTGGCAGCACGTGGGCCACCTCACCCCCGGGGCAGGAACAATTCCTGGTGACAACGGTCCTGGGCACCCTCGTCCCTGCAGCTCCCCCTGGTGGCCTCACGACCAAAGTGCAGAAGAGCCCGAGGACACGGGGACCCCGTGCTGGGCGGGCCGCACTGGGGATGCTGGACTTCTGTGTACTTGGAGACGGGCCAGGCCGCAGATGATGCTTCCTGGTCCGTCCAGAAAAGAACCCGAGGCCTTGCCCTCCAGGGGAGCTGGGCTTCCCAGGGCCCGGCCTTCTGCCACGGCTGAGTCCGGGGTCTGAAGCTTGACTCCCTCACGCACTCGCTCTTTCTGAGGCTCGTTGCCCAGCAGACAGTGCGCCCCGTGCCGCGGCCCACGTGTCCACACGGTGTGGGGGCGGCTTCCAAGCCCGGGAGCGGTGGCTGTCCTGGAGGCTGGAGGCTCCAGCAAACGTCAGCTCCCTCTGGCCTCCGTGAGGCTTGGCGGCCACTGGCAGGGCTGTCACGGCCGGGGCCACCGCACACACGCTGTGTGTGACCCGAAGCAGGGGCCCGGGGCTGCCACGGCCACGGCGGGGGGCGAGGTGAGCGCCAAGAACGGACACTGTGCCACGAGAGCACGCGGAACGCGTAGAACCGTGAAGCCACGAGGAAACAGGAAGAAAGAGAACCTAACGTGCCGCCCTCGCCAGCGATGTCTGTCCCACCTCCTCCTCATGCTGCAGACCAGGAAATGAGGGAAAAGACAGAGAAAACAGCAGCTCCGTACAGAAAACGGCACTACCAGCCTTCCCGGGGGCGGGAGCCCAGGCGGTGGGTCGCAGGGAGCACGGAGCCCCAGGAGACTCGCCCAGCCTGGGGAAGGGGCTGCTGCAGGCGGGGGGCGTGGGCGTTGCTACAACTCCAGGGTGACGCCCACGCTTGCTGGGAGGGGGCGGGGGTGCCGCGCTGGGGGTCCGGAGAGGGTGTGGGCCATCGGGAGACTGGTCTTGGCAACCGCACCAGCGGCGGCTGGAGAGAGTCTCAGCGGACGCTGAGATATGACAACCGGGTCGAGTCTGGAAGGAAGCTGGCGGAGCCTTGGGGACGTGGGCCACATCCGCGTCACGGGGGGCCGGCGGCAGGAGAGGAGGAATATGGCTCGAGGCGCCCGCGTGTGACGAGAGACAGGAATGCGAGACCCACACGGGGACACATTATAATCAGACCTTTGAGACGGGGGGGGGGGGGGGGTGACGCCAGCATCCGTGTGAGGCCACACCAAGACGGTCACCAGATTCCAGAAGCCCCAGAGGCCAGAGGGCCGTGGGCCAGTGTGTACAAACGACCAAAAGGGAACCACCGTCAGCCAAAACCCTTCTCCAGCAAAACCGTCTTTCCAAAGTGAGAGAAACCAAGACATTTCCAGACGATCAAAATGCAGGAAATGTGCCCGGAGCCTGGGGGCCAAACGGAGACCTGGGGGATCGTCCCTGGAGGCCCCAGTAAAGGCGAGCGCACGGGCGACAGGAAAGCCAGTGTTCTCGTCCCGGAGCTGCAACGTGGGTTTTGTTCTCTCCACGATTTAGGAGGCCGATCTGCTGCCGCTTTTGTTTGAAACAGGCATCGGTCTAGAAGCTAATGTTACTGTCACTTCGGTTTGTGACCCACGTTTTGTTTTCTACCTAACTTAAGAGACTAATGCAGTTACGACACTGTGAGCCTGTGGTCTCGGACGCCCCATCACAGCGGTGTAGTGCTCGGAAGGGCCGCCGAGCCGTGAGGAACGGACCGTCGGGGCTGTGGCTTCGGGACGCGGAATGTAATCCCCGGGTAACCGCTCGGGAAATAGCTACGGATTGTACACGGGAGGAAACGGGAAGGAGTTTAAACATTTGACTCTAAAAACAATCAGCTAAACCCAAAAGAAGTCAGCGATGCAGGAAACGAGGGCTGGCAGGATGGAAGCTGGTTCTGGGCACCAGTCCTCCTCCACAGGGACAGACACTCTGACCCATGCGGCAACGTGCGTGACTCCTGTCACAGTCACAGAAGGTCACAGAAAGTCGCAGACGGCCCCAGGAGACACGTACCGCGGGATCACACTTGCATACGGCACCGAGCGCGTTCAGATCCCTAGAGACGAAGGTGAGGAGGTGCCGGGGCCAGAGCGGGGGCAGTGGGGAGCGCCGCCCGAGAACAGAGTTCCATTCTGGCCAGAGTTCCGGAGAGCATGATGGCTGTGCCTGCCCGTCACGACAGAGCCGCGGACTTACACGCCACAGCCGGTGCCCACGGGAGCTCCTGCCAGGGACACTGCTGCCCGGACGGGGCTGCCCGGCCAAGCCCAGCCTGCACGCCCGTGACCGTGCGGCGACATGCTCGCTGCCGCGATCAGCCGCTGCATCTGGGGACGGCTGGTTACACCGCATCGCTGCACGGACTGCTGACTTCCTCACTCAGGAGGGGCCACGAAGTGCCGGTTTCTGCGGCAGAAGGTCCCCCTTTATCCCAGAGACCGGTGGAAGTGCTCTAAGTGTTACGATGTTGCTGGTTTACGTGCAAGCAGATCAGCAGACAGACAGACAGACAGACCAAGCAAATGTGGTAAATGTCGGCACAAATGGGATCTGGGCATGGACATCCTCTGCTGCTTTTCTGATTTTCCTTACGTTTGAAATTTTTCTTGATTAAAAAATAGATCACAGGGCACCTCGGTGGCTCAGAAGGTTAGCCTCTGTCTTCAGCTCAGGTCATGGTCCCAGGGTCCTGGGATCGAGCCCCGCATCGGGCTCCCTGCTCAGCAGGAAGTCTGCTTCCCCCCCTCTCCCTCTCTCTCTGCCTGCCTCTCTGCCTGCTTGTGATCTCTCTCTGTCAAATAAATAAATAAAATCTTTAAAAAGAATCATGACGAGCACTGAGCAAGGCATGGAACACTGCCGAGTCAACGTCCTACCCCTGAAACTAACAGGACCTCGTCTGCCAGCCACAGCTCAGTAATAAAAGTTAAAAATACACAAAAAGATTTTTAGAAGAATCAGTTCCACACAGCAAAGGCAGACAAAATGAAAAGGCGACCTACAGAATGGGAGAAAATACTTGCCATCCAAAATATATGAAGAACTCACACAACTCAATAGTGAAAAAACAAACAGTTCGGTTAAAAATGGGCAGAGGAAGGGCGCCTGGGTGGCTCAGTGGGTTAAGTCGCTGCCTTTGGCTCAGGTCATGATCTCGGGGTTCTGGAATTGAGCCCCGCATCGGGTTCTCTGCTCCGTGGGGAGTCTGCTTCTCCCTCTCTCTCTGCCTGTCTCTCTGCCTACTTGTGACCTCTGTCTGTCAAATAAATAAATAAAATCTTTAAAAAAAAATGGGCAGAGGACCTGAACAGACATTTTTCTTCTTCTTTTTTTTTTTTTAAATAGAGAATAAAATTAAAGCAGCTCTTATTGATGGGGCAGTCAGGCGGGCGAGCGCTGGGGATGCAGCCCGTCTCCACACTCAGCACACGCTCTACCCCAGGAGCCATGTGCACGGCCAACAGGCACACGGAAATTCCTCAACGTCGCTCACCATCAGGAAAACGCGGGTCAGCCCACGACAAGGCACCAGTTCCCAGCTATCAGAACGGAGAGACTCAGAAACGCCAGAAACAACAGGGGTCGGTGAGGACGTGGAGAAGGGGAACCAAACAGGTGCAGCCACTAGGAACACAGCGTGGAGACTCCTCAACAAGCTAAACACGGAGCTACTCTGCGATCGGCAACGGCACTTCTGGCAACGCCTCCAAAGGAAAGGACACCGCTAACTCAGAGAGACAGCCGTGCCCGGATTCACAGCAGCATCTTTCACCGGGACCAACCGGTGCGGACAACCTATGCGTCTGCCAGCGGGTGACCAGACGGATAAAGGCGATCTTGCGGTTTGGAGCAGCGTGGATGAGCCTTGAAGGCTCCGTGTGAAGTGAGATGCGGCAGGCAGAGAAAGACAATGTGGTGTGGCCTCCCTTCCGTGCGGGATCTACAAAACCCAAGCTCACAGATGCGGACGGCAGAGCGGTGGCTGTGGGAGGCGGGGTGGGCGAACGGGGAAGGTGGCCCTCAGGTGCAAATTTCAGCTGTCAGGCCTGGGGATGTGACGCACCCCATGGTGACCGTCGTTTAAAAGGGAAATCGAGGGGACCTCACGGAATTGCTGGGAGCCCAGCGTCTCCTGAGACGAGCCCCAAGGTCTCCTGCGGTCTGGGCTTCCCGGTGTCGGGAGCGCTCACCTGCCCAGGGCTTGGCCCCAGCCTCAGGGGGCTGCATGGGATGGAGGCCGGGACCTGGGACACACCGTATAGATGCCACCAGGGCCACCCCAGAGGCACTGGGTCGGGCGTCTCTGCACTTACCGCACATTTCTTCGTGGAGCACTTCAGCGGAACGGAAAATGCCCCCGTCTGAGCCATAAATGAGATGTTTCCTTCCAGATCTTCGTTGATCTAAAAAAATAGAACCCCCCAACCACTGTGACTTTGTAACTTGACCCAGGGACACATGTGGCTCCAGGACCACAGGCTGGACCTGGGCATCCACACGGTGGCTGGGGAGCCTCGCGCCGGGCAGGGCCCATTAGAACACTCCAGCATGCCCCATTTAGACCCAAGCACAGCACCAGATCACACCCGCTGGCTGGCCAACATCAGGGCGGCCTTGCAAACCTCCCTAACATCAGGAACGTGGGCGAACAGGTTTGGAACTAGAACAGGGGCCTGTGGGACCCCTCTGGAGCCCTGTGCGCCCCTCCTCCGCCACCACAGCAGTGTCTGCAGAGCCTGGGGAGGGGCAGAGACCTGGTTCCCCCCACCACCCATTCACGATGGGGGAAAGTCCCTTCACACCATCTGGTTTCGGAACACACACTCACCATGGGCTTGAAGGTGACGAGTACTTCGCAGGACATCCCAGCTGACATGGGACCCGGGGGATCAAAGCTGCAGGCACAACCATCGTGTGACATGCGATCAGATTGACAGGGAACGCGTGGCTGGGCTGGAATCAGCTGTGCGCAGTAGCCATGGCCCGGAGCAGCCACCGAGCGGGCCTTCTGGACCCCTTCCTGCCCGCCCTGGGCACGGAGCCCCAGGTCCCAGGGCCCACGTAACGTGTGCAGAGGGAGGGAGGGGCCGGGTGCCATGGGGTGAACAGGCAGGATGTTAACACCAGTGTGAGGGCTGTGAGCCAGGCCGGGGGCGGGCACTGACCCTGCACACAGCCAGGACCCTGGGACCCACTTGCAGTGAAAGATCCCAAGAAAGAGCCCAAGCTTCACGGGGAGACTCGGGGGGCGCTCAGCCTGTCTTGGTCTGGAGCCTGAGTGAGGAAAAGCAGCTCCCAGGGTTCCTAGGGTGGGGTGTGCTTGGCGTTTGGGTTAGAAACGTACAAGCTACGATTTGATGTAATCGTCTCCTCCCTGGCTGGTAGTGACCCCTGGGCACCAGGCAGAACCAAAACTTGTTTTGGTGGGAAGGAAGGTTTTTGACGCCACATCACAGAGACCCCCTGGGGGAGGGCAGAGTCGCCCTGGCGATAAGACGGGATTCCCTTGTTGGAAAGGACACGTGGACACCAACCACACACACGCAGACTGCAGGGCCAAACTCCAAGGGCCTTGGGTAAGAGAACGACGGAACGGAGACTTTAAAAGATGTCATGTTAAAATGACCAAGGACAGAAATAGAGAAACACAGACATGGGAAAGGAGCCAGATGAGGTCGCGAGGTAGCCGCTGGCCTGAGGCAGGGTGCAGGGCTCCTGGAAATGAGAAGTACGGCCACTGACACAATGTCAACAGCCAAGTAGACGCGGAGGGAGAAGGGCCGACTGAGTGTCGGCCTCGAGGACACACCTGGACGCCAGCTGGGGAGACGCCCACAGCTGTTCAGAGGTCTGGGTCCTCAGTGAGCCCTGACATGTCTAAGAAAACCAGCCCAAGCCTGACGTGCCGCGGAGAAGCTTCAGGACCCCGGAGACAAGGACATCTCAAGGAGACCAGAGGGAAAGCCGGACGCCACGCCAGGGACTGGACCTTCAGGCTGACGCCGACCTGCCAGCAGCCGCCACAGGAATCAGAAGGTGTGTGTGTGGGGGCTAAGCTCAGGGCAGGACTCCAGCTCCAGCCCCACTGGGGAGAGCTTCGGGTGCTGAGGGAGTGGACGCCCTGAGTCAGGGCCCCTGGACTCCCCCCAGAGACCCACAGACCAGCGCGAAGTCCAAGGGGACCACAAGTAAATGCCGTGCCTCCTGCATGACGGCAGGACGGCAGGACAGAATTATGGGGCCGGCGGCAGTTCCCAGCTGGTCTGCCCACACAGGCCTTTGCAGACAGCACCAGAGCCTACAGCGCTGCCGGAAAGAGAGAAGGGGGAACGCAGAAGCCCTGTCTGGTCTACGAGCAGCCCCCAGAAGTGGACAGCATGTCCCGCGTGGGAGAAGCTGACCAGAGCCCAGGTCAGCGAGCGCAGAGTGCAGGGACAGGCAGTGGGGACCTGCCCTGCACCCACCGCTCCAGCCAGGAGTCCTAGAGCTATCCCGGGTCATCGCAGGCCTCCAAATGCATCAGCTAAAAGCTGGCGCAAACCAGGAAGAAGCTTTTTTAGAGCCGGAGGCAAAACGGAAAAGCGCAGACGCAGAGACTTCGCCGCGGACACGAGCAGGTCAGCACGAGAGAAGGGAGGGGAGAAGCAAGGCAGGGGAGAAGCAAGCGTGAAAGGGGACCGGGTAGACGTGAAAAGGTCCGACTCCCGCACCAGTGGGGTCGTAGAAGAAGGACAGAGAAGCACGGTGACAGAGAGGACACGCAAAGGCAGCGGGAGGGACAGTCCTGAGGCAGGGAGGGCTTTAACCTTCTCACAGAAAAGGCCCAACAACCACCAGGGACATCTTACCCAGAGCGGGCGACACCAAAACACGGACAGGGCAGAAATGTGGCCGCCACAGCCCTGATCAGGCCGGCGGGGGCTGACCTCAGACAGCGCCCACCCAGGCTGACGGACCGAGCCGCCTCCCCGCGGAAGGCTTTTGCCCAGACCAAGGCCGCCTGGGTGTGAAGCTGCAGCTCTGACCCTGGGAGCCCGCACCGCCCGGCCGCGCCCCGTGGCCTCTCACTGGATGTGGACGAAGTCCCGCAGGCGGTCCTCCACGCCCACCAGCCTGCAGTAGTTAATGGCGTAGGTGGCGTTTGTCAACGTGATCTTTTTCTTGTACACTTTGCCGGGATCAAAATCCTGGAAAAACCAGAGAAGTTCTTCTGAGCGCGTGGCAGCCGCTCCCCGTGTTACCGACGCCCGCGTGCTGACGACATGACGGCGGCGGGGACAGCACGGAGAGCGTCCTGAGACCAGAGCAATTCCGAAGGTCTCCCGACTTAGGAAGGGCCTGCGGAGACGCAGGGAGAGCGGGAGCGGACGCAGCTCCCCGGGGACCTCGGACCGCGTGGGGCCGGGGCTGGCGCTCGGCTCTGTGTCACCGCGGGGACCGTGTGCCGTCCCAGGAGCCCGCCAGCACCCTGTCCTGCAGAGTCCGGTGGCCGAGACGACGTGTGAGCGCTGACCTCCTCACGTCCCTTCCCAGGGAGGCCGTTGGCGGGGACGAGGCCCCTCCCGGGGCTGCTGTCTGACCCCCCGGCACCCTCAGCACCGGGGGTGGGGCCGGTAGCGCATCGCCCCGTCTGCGGCCCGGCGGGCTCTCGGGCTCACCTTGAAGTGGACGAGCCACGGCTTGCTCTTGAAGGGGCGACCTCGGAACTCGCGCCCAGACACCACCTGCCTGTGGGTCACTCGGCTGCGCAGCTGCTCCATGGTGCGGGCCAGGATGTCCTTGTCCATCTTCGTCCCCCCCGCGGGCTTCCGGTCCACCTCCTCCTTGGGCACCTGCGGTTCCAGGAAACAGTGACCGACACAGGAGGGCCAGCCCGGGCCCAGCGAGGCGCTCTGCTCCCCGCGGCCGAGGCAGCTCGGTGGCCGCAGAGGTTAGCGGCGCAGAGCCGGGGCCGGAGCAGCCGAGCCGGGACAGCCCGCACCGCCCGGCAGGCCGCTCAGGGAGCCCGGCGATCGCCAGGCCGGCGGTCCCTGCTTCAGAGAGAAAGGACAGATGGGAAGAGTAGACCCATCCCGGGTCCCAGCAGATTTCTGGGAAGTAATGGCAGGCCAGAGTTCTCTAGACTTTCGAAGAGTTGATTTATTTTTCTGTATTTATTTATTTATTTATTTATTTATTTATTTATTATTTTCTTGGCAGGAGAGCAGCAGAGAGAGAGAGAGAGAATACTTTTCTTTTTTAAAGATCTTATTTATTTATTTATTTTTAAATTAATTTTTTTTGGCAGAGACATAGCGAGAGAGCGGGGTGTGGGAGAGGGAGAAACAGGCTCCCCACTGAGCAGGGAGCCCAACACGGGGCTCCCTCCCAGGACGCTGGGACCATGACCGGAGTCCAAGGCAGACGGTCACCGACTGAGCCCCCAGGCACTGCAGGAGAGAGTGAGTCTCAAGCAGGCTCCGTGCTGGCCGTGGGCACTCAGTGCTCAGATAGCGTCTGACTCTCGATTCTGGCTCAGGCCGTGATCTTGGGGCTAAGAGACGGAGCCCGGGTCAGGCGCCACGCTCAGCGGGAAGTCTGCTGTCCCACTCCCTCTGCCCACACCCCACGCCCTGAGCCGTGCTCTCTCTTTTTTACTCTCTCTCACATAAATAAATAAATCTTAAAAAAAAAAATAAAATAAAGAGCTAATGTCTCAGTAGCAACAAAGCAAAATAAAAAAAAAAGACACCGGAGGCTTAACTGATTGAGCTGCCCAGACACCCCAGTTTCCTAGATTTTCAAGTTTTTTTAAAAAAGATTTTATTTATGTTGAACTAATTAGGACAGGGTCAATGAAGATTGTCTAGTGGACATTCTTTTAAACATCTCCTTCCAGAGGGCCATGTTCCCGTTAATTCCTAGCCCTGTGTTGACCACTGAGGTTGTGTACGTAAGGTTCCATGGTTCTGTTCTCTAGCCCAACTGCTTCATCTTGCCTGCAGGAACATTTGGAGAAATTTTGGGAAATATCTGTTGAAATCCAGAAATACTCTATCTTAAAAATTTCTCTGACCTTTGAGAATGGCAACCCTGTCAAAAATAAATAAATAAAACAAACAAGAAACAGATTTTATTTACTTGACAGAGCGAGAGAGCACAACCAGGAGGAACACCAGTTCCCTAGATTTTAAGTCAGGCCAGGAGGAAGGTTTTGAAATGCCCGGCAGGGAGCAGCACAGATAACGCTGTCCCCCGGGCGACCGGAGTGACCGGGCATGGGGCTCAGTCTGCGGCCGTGGCTCCAGGCCAGCAGGCACCCTGCATTTCCAACCTCAGGTCCTGGAGGCAGGAAGCGCTCACCTGGTACGGCTTATGGTCTTCCTTCCAGAGCCCGGGGATCTCCGGCTCGGCCAGCGTGTCATCTTCCCAGCTGGTGTTCCCGGGGTCTCCCTGGACGGACTCACTGGAAATGGCTTCCAGTAACTGTGACGCTCTGGGGTGTGTGGCCCCATCGCCATCCTGTTGCTGGGGAAGAGAATGTGTTAACAATTACAGAAAATAGGGACTCTACAGCTCAGCGAGAAGAAAATAACCCTCACAGAGAGCCCCTTGGGGCTTACCTGGGGACCGGAACACTGTTTTGTAACTTTTCCCATTTAAAATATAAGTATCTTTATACAGCATTAAATATTTTTCTCCAACACCCACAAAAGAATCCACAAGACACCTACTGGTATCTTCTCCCCAACCCTTAGTTTTGCATGATTTCTAATTTTTGCTCCTATGAACCACACCCTGGAAAAGTCCTTCATGGTTACCCCTCGGAGGATGCCTGGTCCTGGGACTGGGCTTCAGTGGGGCCTGGGCACAGCCTCCCTCCAGGGCTCCCGGTGTGGACGGGCAGGGACGTTTCCTGGGGCAGCCGGAGACTCCGGCCAGGGGGCCAGAGGGCCCGGTGGAGGGGGCAAGAGGAGGAAGCGGCAGGGAGGAAGGCCCAGAGGTGAGGCAGCTCAGCGTGGACAGGGGGCTGGGAAGCAGGAGACTGAAGACCACCTCGGGACAGAGTGAAGGCCCCACAGTGCCCCGAGGGGCTTTTAGCGGTCGTACCGTGCGTTGGTTGGAGCCAGTGCCCCGGACCTCGAGGTTTTAGGGTACACAAGGGCAGAAGTGCTGTACTGGGCTCAGGTGGGGGCCTCCTGTCCCCACCCCACACCCCTAAAGACAGGTCAATAGGTCCCCTGCCCGGGGGGGCTGGCCGGAGTTGTCCCTCGGTAGGGATGCCGGCGTGAAGGGATGAGGGCATGCCCGAGAGGAAGGACGCAGGAGTCTGAGGCACAAATGCCCCCTAGGCCGGGACTGGCCTCTGCTGGTGGACCTGTCTCAGTTACACAGGGACAGGTCAGGTGACCTGAGCCACCCTGTTGCAGGCGACGCCTCCTGCATGGAGTCCCCAGGGGGTGGCTCCCATGTGGATGGGGCACCAGAGACCCGGGTCTGTCCTGCGGCATCGCCCAGGAAAGGACAGCTCTCTGGAGGGCGCCCTTTGGCCTGCGGCCCCCCCTGCTGCGGACAGGACACGCCCGTCCCCTGGGGTCCCCCAGCAAGGACAGCCTGAGGAAGAGCACGCTGGAGACCTCCTGGGGCAGGACGGGCAGTTTCTTCTGTTGGATCTCAGCTGGGGGGGTTGGTACAATGACTCCAGGTCCCGGGCCCTCGGGTCATCCGTCTGCTCCCCTGGAGGTGTGCACGGTTGACTGGCAGGTGCTCCCGGCTCACCGGCAGGTGACAGGAAGGGACTGCTGCGTCCTTCCCTTCACAGACGTCCGTGACGTAACTCCACGTCTTCTCCCGAAGAGTCGGCCGGCCCCGGGCTTTGGCAGGGGACGACTGTTTCCTCTTCCTGCTCTCTTCCTCGGCCTCCTCTTTCAGAATCCGACTTACGATCTCTTGCTTTCTGAGCCTCTGCTCTTCCTCGAAGGTGCTGTGGGAAAACACCGTGTGGGCCCAGAGCGGGCGAGATGCACAGTTCGACCGGCTTCAGGGCTGGGGGGCTGTGGGGGCGGGCGGCCCTGGGTCAGCACGTGACCCTCAGGAGCCACTTCCGCAGGGACCCAGGTCCAGCCCCTGGGCACCGGGTTGCAAGGACCTGGTCCTGCTCGAGCCGCTGCCTCCTGAGGGAGCGGATGAGGCCAGGAGGGCTGCCAGGCTGGAGACCCAGGACTTGAAATTCCGGCCCGGCCTGGCCCAGGCCCAGGCCCCACAATAACCCTGACCCCACAAGGGCGGCCCCTGGCCCCTGGTTTCCCGGCTGCGGCTGGGGCACACCCCCTGAGGCACAAAGCACGGCCACACTCACTCATCCAGGCTCCTCCCCGCGGCTCTCCCTGTGCCAGGCCCGGGCCAGACGGCGGGGGCTCGGGGCTTCGGTGGAGCTGCCCGGGAGCCCGTAGTGGGGTGGGGTGACGGCAAAGCCCCTGCGGTGACACGCAGGGCAAGTGGCCCCCAGACTGGAGATGCTGTCCCCAGGGAGCCGACCAGGAGGCCGGCCCTGGGTAGACCCTGACAGTGGCCATGATGGGTTGGGGGTTGGGGGCTGGTCGTGGGGGAAGGGAACGCCCCGCAGGAGGTGGGCAGGGGCAGAACACTGGCCTGGGGATCTCGGCAAGCCCACTCCAGCGGGGGGCTTGGGGGTGGGAAGCAGGGCGGGGACAGCCTGGGGGGCGAGGTACGGGGACCCCATAGGGCTGAGGGGAGTCTCAGGGGGAACGACAAGGAAGCGGGATAGTGATGAGGCTCAGCACGGGGTGCCCTTTTGGAGGAAATCAGAAAGGGGAGCCCAGGAGGGTGAGCCCAGGCTGCGCAGAGCCCCCGAGAGGAGGGATGCGGACGGCCCAGAGACAGGGAGAGCGAGCCACTCTGGGGTCTCGGGGCAGCTCTTGAGAACCCGGGACACCAGGCCAGGAGCCTGAGGAGGGCTGCGCTGGGGAGACGGGGCCGGAAGGCTCTGGGGCCCAGGGAGCAGGGTGTGGTGGGAGGGCTGGAGCCCCGCGAGGGGGGAGCCCAGGGAGGGGAGCAGCCTGCCGCCGACTGGGCCGGCCCAGGGGCCCCTCCCCCGGAGCGTGCCTCGCACTCACCGGTTCTGGGCTTCCAGCTCCTGGCACCTGCGTTGATGGACAAGGTGTTTGAAGGCGTCCCCACCTTGGGCCAGAATCATCTCCTTCTCGGTCTGGGCCTTCCGCTCAGCCAGCTCTGCCTTCGCCTGGCTCCATGCTTGAAATTTCCGGAGCGTTTCCTTGGGAAGAGAGAGCATTGGCACACACGTGTGCACACACAGCCCGGAACTTTCTGTCTCACAGGTGACGTTAAATTAGCTCCGAGATTCCCGAAGAGAAGTTTGCAGAGCCCCACCCCCCTCACCTACTGACCGTCCCTCCTCCAGACCCTCAGGGGCTTCCCGCAGCCTGAGGGCGCCGTCTGCTGTCTTCTGCTGGCCTCTGCCCACTGGCTGTTTCTTGGCCTCCCTGGGTTTCCCGCCAAGAGGCCTGCTCTCTCTTGCCTCTAAGCCTTGGCAAATGCTGTTCCCCCAGGCCCAACTGCCACACCCGAGGCCCCTGGGGTCGTCGCTTCCTCCAGCAAGATCCTGGAGCCCTGCCCACGGCCTCAGGAAGCCCTGGTCCTCCAGGAGCCTGGTCGCCTTGTCATCCCTCCTCCCATAGACCAGGCCCCCTGAGGACAGGTCTGGGGGCTTTCTTCCTGCCCAGCTAGGACCTGGCTAGGGCCAGCACAGGCCAGGGGAACGACAGATCCTTGGGGGGAACGACTGAGTGGGGAGTCTGAGTATGCGGGACTCCCGTCTGGAGGAGCAGGGACTCAGGAAGACGGGGCAGGGCGGGCCGCGCTCTGTGCCGGTGTGGAGCCCTGCCCAGAAGGACACACGCCTGCCTGGACAGGCTCCTGGAGGGTTGCGTGGGCCCTGAGGGTGTCGGGAGGCTCTCAGGCTGTCCCTCCCGGGGTGACGGCTGTGAGCCGGGCACCTACCCTGTTGGCTGTGATGCTGTTCTTCAGGGCCAGGACCGCGTCCATGCGTCTCCTCATGTGTGCCCGGGCCTCCTGCCCCTCCTGCTCCTTCTGCTCCCGGAACCTGGGGGAAGGCGCAGGTTTCACCAGAAGGACCGAAGGGGGAAGGCGCAGGTTTCACCAGAAGGACCGAAGTCTCATTGATGCGCAAGAACAGGACCAGAAGGAGCCTGGGGTTGGTCATGTCCACCAGGGAAATAATGGAATGTGGAGACACGGAAGGCACAGCAAAGTGCCGTGTGGGGCGTCTGTCCGTCTGTCGCGAGGACACGCGGAAACACGTCTCCCCGGACTGGAGGCTGCTTCCTCACGGGAGGTCGTCTTCTGAGAACAAGCAGGTGATCAGCTCAAAACTAAAAACACAGTTTTATTATTTTTTTAATAGTAAGGTGATGACTTAATGATAAAATTGGGGAATTTTAAAGAAAAACCTTTTTCTTTTTTTTTTTAATATTTTATTTATTTGACAGACAGAAATCACAACTAGGCAGAGAGGCAGGCAGAGAGAGAAGAGGAAGCAGGCTCCCCACTGAGCAGAGAGCCCGATGGGGGGCTCGATCCCAGGACCCTGGGATCATGACCTGAGCTGAAGGCAGAGGCTTTAACCCACTGAGCCACACAGGCGCCCCCAAATCGGGGAATTTTAAAGCAAAAACAAAGATCCGTTCTTCTATTTCTCCTCTGGGGTATCAACGGGAAGAGAGTCTGCAATGCTACCTTCTCAGGGAAGCCTTCAGGAATTTCACCGCCGTCTTGCGATTCCTCTGGGCGTCTTCCCCCAGCTTCTGCTGCCTGAGCCCGTGCTCCTTCTGGAGGTACGTGGACTTCCTGCGGGGGCACAGGGCAGTGGGAACAGACGCGCGAGCGTGAGCCTCAGTTCCGCAGGGGCCACGCCCACCTGGGGAACAGGCGTCCCGGAGGGCCAGGCTGGCAGCACCTATGTGCTCGTGCCAAGGGCGAGGGCCAAGATGGGGACACGGGGCAGGGCGGGCACCACGGGCAGGACCAGGACCCAGCTGGAGGGGAGGGGTGGCTGAGGACCCCGCGAGGGACGGGGGCTTGGTTCCCAGAGCAATCTGGCAGTGGACTGGCTGGGACGGGGAGGGGAAGAGTCGCGAGGACCTCGGGTGAGGAGATGGGGGCTGTGCCCAGGGAGTGGGGTGCTCCCTTCACAGTGGGACGAGGCCCTGGCGCACGTGTGGACGTGTCCTGCCCCGCTCAGGAGTGGCCCAACAGGAGGCCCCTGCACCCCGAGAACTGCAGGGTCTGAGCCCTTGGGAGCAGCCGGAGGAGGAAAGGGAAGGAAAAGTGGGCGTGGTGGCCCTGAGGACGACTCCGGCCGGCCAGGCCAGGGCAGGGCTCAGCGGGGACAAGCCCGTCTCTCTCTCCAAGCCCCCGCACCCCGCAGAGGCTCACCGCTCACCTCACCCTCAGCAGCCAGTCCCGCTCCACCTTCTCCGTGGCCACCTCCTCCCTGCAGAGCTGCTTGGCCCCCTGCTCCCGGAGGTGCTTCCTGCCAGCCTCCTCCTCCTGGGCAGACTTCTGGGCGTCCTCGAGCTGTCTCTCCTGGATGGCAATGTTCCACATGCTGCTCCTTCAAACAAGACACACTTCTGTTTGTGTCGGCGAAGGTGTGGGAGACCTGGGCCCGCACCCTCCGTGGAGCGTCCACTCCAGGGCTCTGGGAGGGCCTGGACAGCCAGTTTTGACCAACACCGATGAAGGTCAGCTCGCCCTCCTGGGAGCCCTCTGGGCCTGCAGCTGCTGGAGAGGGAGGCTCCCCCTTTACCTCAGCACCTGTGGCCCCTGCCCTGCTTGAACCTGGATCTCCACCTGGATGGCCCATGGGCACCCACCTGCGCCGGCCCCCACCTGGCCTGAGGACAGGGACAGCACCCTGAAATAGGCCAGGGCACAGGTGGGAGACGCTGCCCTTGAAGGGGGCTCCCTGTGGCACTGGGACATGGAGGGGAGGGGGGCTGGGGTTCTGGGAGTTTCTGGGCTCTGGGCATGGGCGAGTGGCAGGAATGTTCGGCTGATTGATTATGGGGTCCCTAGGCTTGAAATAGATGGGGGTTTCACTAAGGTCCCACTTTCTCCAAATAACCAGCATGGTCAGAGAGAGATAACCGTGACAGGACGGTCAGAGGGCCAGACGCACGCAGGAGGTTTTGGGGGGGCACACAGACTCAGCCCATTGGGGCTGAGCGCCCAGTCCACCCGCAGCAGAGGGCCGGCCAGGCCCCGCGCTGCACACGCCCTTCACGGCCCAGACGGTGCTGCCCCGAGCCGGGCATGGCGGTCTGTGCTCTGGGAGCGGCTGCTTTCTCTAGACACAGAGATTCCTTCTTCACCTGCGTGCCTGTCGCTGCTGCGATTCTCTGAGAAGCACAGTCGCTCAGCTCACCGTGCGGCACCATGACGCCCACGCGATGGCATCATTTTAGAGACGGAAGCGCCCAGGTGAGGAGAAGGCTCAGTTCCCCACCTGCCAGGCGCCTGCGGGCTCGGCAGCTGGTTCTGCCAACACCACGTCTGGACGCCAACTTGAGACTCAACACGAGGTGGCCGGTTCCCAAGGCGACAGCCCGTGACCCTGCGTCCCGTATGCACACCCCGAGCGCCTGCCCCCACCTGGCCTCTGTTGATCCAAATGTGGCGGAAGGGACGGCACGTCCCTTCTGAGATGACACCGGGCCTTTGGGTTTGCTACTTCCCCTCCCCCTCCACATTGCTCACCCTGGGGACTCAGTGTCCTGTGCCAAGAAGCCCTAGGAGGAGGCCTCTGCTGGAGAGAACTAAGCGGGCCTGGAAGCGGATCCCCCTTCCGGCCCAGTGAGCCTTCTGATACCATTGCCTTGGCTGCCATCCTTAGGGGAGACCTTGGGTCAGAACCACTCAGCCACACTGCTCCTGGCTTCCCGACCCTCTAGGAAGGCTGAGAGAAGGCCTGTCATGCTCAACTGCGGACGCACTGGTTGCCGCTACGCACAAGAGGGCACGTCATCCAGTCACGCACAGGAGCGCGGGTCATCCGGACCCCGGCCACGCACAAGAGCACAGATGGGTCTGGGATTCTGACAAGGCGGGGCCACAGCGTTTTTGTAGCTCTGGTGAAGATGACTGCCCAGCTGGGTGCTGGCTGGCGAGCTCTGGCCTTGGGGCCAACTGTCAAGCAAGGGCCACGTAAACGCCTTCATCCCCTCTGGCTTTGCCCACAGAAGGATCCACCATCCAGGCCACCTTCCTCTCCTTCCCTCCTCTCTCCAGATTATGGGAGGGGCTGTGCTTTAGCCCGCAGGAGCCGGGGATCAGGCTGGACTGTGTGAGCTTCCAGGAGGGAGGGGTTCCAGGCTGATCCTGGTCCTCTCTGTGCCTTCCTGCGCGTTTCCCAGAGGCCACCCAGCCAGCACTCGGGGGAGGGGCCCCTGCAGGAGGAGCAGGGCAGGAGGGACAAGAGAGATCTGACCCCTGCTAGGTCCCTTTCTTGCTTCAACACGCTCGAGGCAAGGCTGATATTTGCGTCTGGTCTGCGAAGCACTCTCTCTTCTGGCGGAGCCTTCACGAAGGTTGTGAAACACTTAAAAAAATGTTTTTTAGCAGAAAGAAAGAGTGCGCCAGCGGGGGGGTGGGGGGTGGAGGGAGGAGGAGGGAGCGGCTCAGGCGGACCCCCGCTGAGTGCAGAGCTCTGGCTCAGCCCTGAGATCAGGACCCACGGCCCGGGCATCCCCGAGACGCTTGTGCGAGACGGTGCTGGCGGCTGTGTCGGCACAGGGCAGGAAAGGGGAAAGGCCAAGCAGATTTCACAGGTCTCCTAATGTCAACGAACATGGAGAAAGTGGGAAACATTTCAAAAACGTGAGGTCTTGTCCTTTCAGTGACTGAACGAGCTCCTTCCAGGCGCGGGGCAGTGAGGGGTCAAGCTCGACGCGCCCGCCCGCCCGCCTGCCCGCGCCACCCTCACTCGTCCTTCTGCAGCAGCTCCCTGATCTGCGCCTGCGTGACTCGCTCAGTGTCCAGCTCCCTGCAGAGGCGTCTGGACACTGCCTGGAGGCGGCCCACGGCTGCGCTGCTGAGACACAGGGGCAGGGGAGCGAGGGAAGTGGGGGGCGGCAGCCTGGCCCCGAGACCCCCCTGCAGCCACCACCCACCAGGGCCGCCTTCTCCTGGCCTTTTCATCTTCCCCAGAGAAACCTGTCTAAACCTGCCAGTGGGGACGGCAACGGGTGTGACGTCCTGTGCCCGCTGCTGGCTGCTTGGCCAGTCATAGAACTTGCCAGACAACCTGCCCGGGTCACGCCACAGCCCACTCTCCTCCAGCGCCAGGGGCCGGCTCCCCTGGCTCCAGCCTGTCCGAACTGCAGGCCCACTCGGATCCAGGAAGGATCCGGCGCCGCTGCCCCAGGACCTCGAGCAGCCGGGTGGCCAAAAAGCCAGTGGAGACTCTCGGTTCTAAGCCCAGTCCGCACGCTCTCCGGTCATTCCCTTCTTGCTGGAGTTCGGGCCTGCCCGGCGCACCACCCAGTCGTCCTAACCCCTGGTGTGCTCTGACATAATGACAGGGACACCGTGATAGACGGGGTAGCCAGTGGGGCTGCCTTGCGGGAAGAGCCTAGGATGACGCTGGCCACTGGACCTGGCTGTGTGGATACCACGACCAGGACCCTAGACGCTGATGGTTGGGGAGGGGTTGTGAGCTGCTGGTCGGTCCGGGCATCGTTTCCGGACTCCTGGCCTGCTGTGTCCACAGAATCAGGAGGATTTCAAAATCTCTCTCCCTGAGGGGGCTGGGCTGCAGGCCTCCCAAAGCTGCTACTCCAAGCACTAGCAGGCTCCTGGCCCGTCTTCTCATGGCCCCTGGAACCCCAGCATCTAGTGGTCAGGAGCCCCATCAGCCCTCCTGGGGCCAGTGGGGCCTGGCGCTGGCCCCTGTGGCGGGTGCCCTTCCCTCTCCTGGCAGCAAGTGGAGCAGCTGCCCTCAGATTCCAGCTCAGAGCGCCGGGACCAAAGTCCCATGGCGTCCCTTCTTAGCAGAATGACCCTGGGCAGGTCACCCAGTGTCCCCAAGTCTCTCCAAGGGCTGCTATGAAATTACAGGGCTGAAGCGCGTGGACGCCGTCTGGCTCCCAGGGGCACTCGGCGCACCTGTGGACGCCAGCCGTGTGTGCGTGCGGAGCTCCGAGCCGGTGTGTCTGTGCAGCCGCCATGCAGACACCGGACCCCGTGCCTGCCCTGCCCCCTAGTTTCGGTAGAGGCACCACCGGGTTGGGTGTTCAAGGCAAAGCTGGTCCTGACGTTTCTTCCTGAAGCCCGCTGGTACCCCTGCCCTGTCCCCACAGAGTGGCCCCTCTGTTGGGCACTCCTGGGGCTTCGCACATCCTCACCCCCCAGAATGTTCTTTCCTAGTCACTGCAGGCAAGTTGTTTTTGTCACTCAGGTCCTAGCCTGGACCTCAGGAGGCCCCCTGGAGCTCACAAGGGCTCCCTGGCCACCTGCCGCAAAGTGGTCACCCTTCCTGGCCTCTCGGCCACCAGCTTTCTTGTCCTCATGATCACCGGTTTCTTTGTTTCTACTTTGGGTTGTGTCTGTTTCCCACACCAGAGGGCAGCTAGTCTGCTTCCTCGAGCACCTGCAGGCCGCGGGTGTCAGCACAGATCCTGGTTGGCATGGGACCAGGTTGAGCCCCGACCGCCCGCCCCCCTCAGCGCCCAGAGCAGATGACCTACGTGTTGTTGGCCTCTCTTTCTGCAGCCATCTCGGCCGCCACGCTGGCCTGCTGTTTGGTGATGAGCTCCATCCTCTGCCGGCAAGCACGCAGCTCTCCTCTGAAAGTAAGCCAGAACCTGGATGAATGGCTCTCCGGAATGCGGCCTCTCGGCAAGCTCTCCCCAGGTGCCTCTGACTGCTCCCCATCTTCAGAAAACGACGGTGGGGTTCAGGGCAGAGTGGGGCCTTTCCCTCCAGCTCCCCTTGCCTAGGCTGGGGACACGGTCATCTGTCCCCCTCACCCAGGCCAGGGGCTGAGGTCACATCATCTTTCCTGGGATTCTCTCCCACAGTCAGGTTGCATGATCACGGTGTTGGACATCTGGTTTCTGAAAACCACCTGGGGGACCTCAGCCCAAATGAGAATGAGCATGAAGCGGCAGAAAGGAATGCGCTCAGGCAGGTCAAGGGCACGGGGGAGAGCCCTGGGGGCTGTGCACAGGGCGCACAGCGGTAGCCCCTCCTCGGTGATCCAGAACTCACAGACCCACCAGGACCACAAACCTAAGTGTGGGCCCGGACCGATCCCAACACAAAATTCTCGTTCCTGGGATTGGCACAACCAAAGCAGCTCCAAACCACGTCCGGGAGACGCGCAGGAGCCGCATGGACGGGCGTGCGGTGGGCGAGGACTCCGTTTCCTTAGGGGAAGTAACCGAGCGGAGGTTCGGCACAGGATGCTTCTGTGTTTTTAGTATTTAGGAGTAAAGTATCGCGATTTCCGCGGTTTGCTGGCCAGCAGCTTAGCAAAAAGAAATCGCATGAACGGAGAAAGAAGTGACCGGAGAAGGCGATCCGCGGTGCACGAGCGACAGCTACACCCATGCCCAAAAGTTTCCAACTTTTCTGCGCAGACACCCGGGGAGCGCGGAAGCGGGAGGGGCCTGCGGAGCGGGAGGGGCGGCGCCGTCCACCGGAGGGCAAGCCCCACGCAGGCAGGCTCGGCCGGCCAAGGCCGGGCGGGAACAGAGAGGGCAGCCCTTGCAGCTGCCCGCGGCCGCCCCGGAGGCAGGAGGGAGTCTGTCCATCAAGGACCGCCAGGGTCCAGCTGTGGGGCCTGCGGGGTCGGCAGGGTCAGAGCGCTGGGCCGACGCCTCCTGGACCGAGGGTTGCCCCGCCCACCGCCGCTCACCCCACCCCCCACTGCTCGCCACGCCCACCACAGCCCCGCCTACCGCCCACCACGCCCACCACCTCTCAGCGCCCCCCAACCCCAGCTGGCCCCGCCCACTATCGGTGGCTCCACCCACCACTCCCCGGGCCTGGGGCCACCCTGCCCCGCCCACCACCATGGCCCCGCCCACCACTTACTGCGCAAGCCGTCGCCCCCCCAGCTCCCCCCCACTTGGTTTTCTTTTCTTTTTAAATTTATTTGAGAGAGAGACAGAGAACGAGGGGGCGCGGTGGGAGGAGGGTCAGAGGGAGCGGAAGCAGCAGCCTCCCGCTGAGCACCCAGCACCCAGCACCCCGCACCCAGCGGGCGGCCCGGGAGCGGTGGCGGCGGGTCCCTGGCCCAGTGGGGGACGACCCTAGGACCCCGACATCACGCCCTCCCCGGAGGAGCCGCCCGGGCCCCTCACCTGGTTCTCTGGACGCAAAGCTCCTTCTCCCGGCGCAGCTGCTCCAGGCGGCCCAGCGCCCTCCGCAGCCCGTCTCGGGCCGCCGCCGTCTCCCGGCGCCTGCCTTGTGCCGCTGCTGGGGGCCGAACGGAGAGGCCCCGACTGGCCTGGCAGCGCAGCCGCACCTTCCCGCCGCGCCCGCCGCGCCCGCTGCAGGGGGGAAGCTGCCGCCCCCGCGCCCGCACCGGGCCCTTCCCCGCTCCCTTCCCCGCTTCTGGAGCGGGAAATCCAACCGCACACTCCGGGGCCTCGAGGCAAGAGAAAAACAAAGAGCAGAGAGAGTCATTCAGGTCCGAAGCCCGGGGGAGGCCCAGACCCGCTCACAGAAGCTGATGGTGTCCCAGAGCAATGGTTCTCGGAGTGTGGCCCAGGGAACCCCGGCGGGAGTGCCACAAACCCTTGCAGAATGTCTGCAAAACCCAAACCCGTTTTCCTACCAACGCTAACACTTCATTTGCCTTCTTCCTTCTCATTTCATAGTGTACAGCGGAGTTTTCCGAAAGGTCTGATACATAGTATCACAACAGGCTAACACAGAAGCGCATGTGAGAATCCGCCTCTTCTGACAGACCAGATTCTTTCCGCTACGTATAACAGGTGCAGGTTTGCTAATTTAAGTGAATAAATACAAAACATTTTCAGCTTTAATATTTAATACAGTAAATATTAAAAGACATAATCAACATAAAAGCTCTTTGGGTCTTCAAGAATTTTTAAGAATGTAAAGGGATTCTCTGACAGAAAAGTTTAAGAAATATCGTCTTAGAGAATCTCTGTAGACTTCCAGCAAAACATGGCCAATGGAACCATCCAACAGCATATATCACCACTCCTTCATTAACTCTCAGTGGAAATGAGAGGAACTAAAAAAGGCATCAATGCAAATCACAGGGGACATGGGAAAGAGAGTAGACAAGAAAACCCTATACAATTTTAGAAGATGGACAGTTGGGTACTGATTCACTTCACCATATCCCACCACACTCACCTCACAACTCCTCACCTTACCATACCTCATCTCACCTCAACTAACCTTACCATACCATACCTGACATCACCACACCTACCTCACCTCACCTCACCATACCTCACTAATCTCACTCACCATACCTCACTAATCTCACCTCAACTTACCTCACCTCACACCACCACACCTCACCTCATCTCACTTCACCTCACCTCACTATACCTTACTTCATATCACCACACCTTACCTCACCATACCTCACCTAATCTCATCTCAACTCACCTCACCTTATCTTACCTCACCATACCTTACCTCAGTATCACCACACCTTACCTCACTTCACCAAACCCCACCTTATCTCTCAACTCACCTTACCTCACTTCATCTCACCTCATCTCACCATACCTTACCTCATATCACTACACCTCACCTAATACCACTTCAGGTCACCTCACATCAACCCACTTCACCTCACCTCACCACAATACACTACAACTCACCTCATCTCACCATATCATACCTCACAACAACTCACTTCATCCTACCACATCTCATCATACCTCACTTAACCTCACCACACCATACCTCACCTAAATTCCTTACCTCACTGTACCATACCTCACCTCATCTCACTACACCTCACCTCAACTCACTTACCTTACCTCACCATACCCCAGTAATTTCAACTCAACTCATGTCACCTCATATCACCCCACCTCTACATACTTCACCTAATCTCACCTCACCTCATCTCACTTCACCATTCTTCACCTTACTTCACTTCACAATACCTCACCCAATCTCACCTCAATACACCTCACCTCACATTGCCACACCACACCTCATCTTTTCCTTACCTCACCTCATCCCCCTTCAACTCACCTCAGTTCATTTAACCACACCTCACCTCAATCACCATACTTTACCTCACTTCACTATATCACAACTTCTTTATCTCACCACCTCACCTCACCTCATCATACCTCACCTTACCACAACGTACCTGACTAAACCTCACCACACCACAAACCATACCACACCATGCCTATCCTCACCTCAATTACCATACCACATCACTCCACACCTCACCTGACCTCATCTGACCTCACCAAACCTCACATCACCCTAGAGCTCACCTCATCTCACCTCACCACACCTCATCTGACCAAATCTCACAACACCACAAACCACACCACACTATGTCTCATCTTATCTAATATCACCATACCACACTCCACATGACAGCTCACCTCATCTCACCAAATCTCCCATCACCACACCTCCCCTAATCTCACCATACTTCACCTCACTTTATCTCACCTCAGTTTACTTCAGCTGATCTCACCACACCTCACCTCACCTCACCATACTTCATATACCTCACATCAGCTCACTTCACTCTACCACATTTCACCATACCTTATCTCACCATACCTCACCTAAACTCATCTCATCTTACCTCCGCTCACCACACCTCACATCACCACACCTCACCTCATCCCACCACACCTCAATTCACCTTGCCTCACCTCACCACACCTCACCTCTCCACACCTTACCTCACCTTACCACACAACTCATCTCATTTCACCATGCCTTACCTCACCTCACCTCACCATACCTCATATCACTTCACTTCACCCAGCACACCTCATCATACCTCACTGTACCATAACTCACCTTATCAGACTGCACATTACCTCACCATAACTCACCTTACCGTACCTCATCTCACACAACACCACACCTCACTTCACCTCACCTCACCAAACCTCACATCACTGCCCCTCACCTCACCTCACCTCACCTCACCATACCTCACCTCACCTCAGCTCAGCTCACTTCTACTCACCTCACATCAACTCTCCTCAACTCATTTCATCTCACTCCACATGATATCATCCCATCTCACCTCACCATGTCTCACTTCGCCTTGCCTCACCATGCCTTGCCTTACCACACCTCACCTCATCTCACCTCATATCACTTACTGTACCACATCTTGCTTCTACCCACCACACTTCACTTACCTTGCCTCACCACATCTCACCTCACCAAACCTGACAATACCACAAACCACACCATATCACACCATACCTCACCTCACCTCAACTCACCATACCACACCACTCCACACCTCATCTTACCTCACCTCACCACACCATACCTCACCTTACCTGACTATACCTCACCACACCTCAACTCCTCTCATTTCACCTCAACTCACTACACCTCACAACACCACAAACCACACCACACCATACCTCACCTCAACTCAACACACCCTGCCTCACCACACCTCACCAAGCATCACCTCACCTTACCACACCTCACTTCACATCCCCATATCTCACCTCATTTTACCACACTTCACTTTACCTAATCTCTCTCCAGTTTACTTCAGCTAATCTCACCACACCTTACCTCACCACACCACACCACAACTCACCTCATCTCACCAGACCTCACCTCACCATACTTCACATACCTCTCATCAGCTCACTTCACCCTACCACATCTCACCATAACTTACCTCACCATACCTCACCTAATCTTATCTCATCTTACCTCCACTCACCACACCTCACATCACCATACCTCACCTCATCTCACCATGCCTCAGTTCACATTACCACACTTCAACTCATCTCCCACACCTCACCTCACCCAACTTCACCTCACCTCACCATACCTCACCTAATCTCACCTCAACATACCTCACCTCATATCACCACACCACACCTCACCTCACCTCACCACATCACAACTCACTTCATCTCACCACACCTCACCTACTTCATCTCACCTCATCTCACCATACCTCACCAAATCTCACCTCACCTCACCTCATCTTAGCTCACCTCACCTCACCATACTTTACTTCACCTCACCACATCCCACAACACTGTAAAGCACACCACACAACACCATGCCTCTCCTCACCTCATCTCACTATATCACACATCTCACTTCACCCACCTGACTACACTTTACCTCACCAGAAACTACACATGACAGCATCCTCACCTCATTTTCCATCACCATACCACACGACTCCACACCTCACCTCATCTTACCTCACCACACCTCATCTTACCTCACCACACCTCACTTCATCTCACCTCACCACACCACACCTCACCTAATCTCATCATACCTCATCTTAACTCACCTCACTTCACCACACCTTGCCTCACCTCACCTAACTTCATTTCACCTCACCACACCTCACCTAATCTTACCTCAACTTACCTTACCTTATCACACAACTCACCTCATCATACCTCACATCAGTTCACTTCATCCTAGTGCATCTCACCATACCTCATCGCACCACACCTTACCTCACCTAACCATACCTCACCTAATTTCACCTCACCTCATCTCATCTCACATCATCTCACCTCAACTCACCTTACCTCATTTTATCTCATCTCATCTCACCTCACACCTCATCTCACCCTATAATACCTCTCATCTCACACCACACCACACCTCACCAAACCTCACATCACCATACCTCACTTCACCTCACCATACCTCACCTCATCTCACCTCACTTCCACTCACCTCACATCGACTTTCCTCAACTCATCTCATCTCATCTCACCTCACCATGCTTCACTTCACTTTGCCTCACCATGTCTCCCTTACCACACCTCACCTCATCTCACCTCCTATCACTTTACTTGCACCACACCTTGCCTCTACTCACCACACTTCACTTGCCTCACCTCACCAAACCTCACAATATCACAAACCACACCACATCACACCACACCTCACCTCACATGACATCATCTCACTATATTTCACCACATCTTACCTCACCTCACATCACATCATACCTCACCTCACCGGGCCTCATCTCACTACAGCTCACCACACCTTGACTCCCCTCATTTCACCTCAGCTCACTGCACCTCATCTCACCACACCTCACACCACCACAAACCACACCGCAGCCTGCTTCACCACACCTCATCTCACCAAGCGTCACCTCACATCACCACACCACAACTCACCTCACCTTAGTCACCTCAATTCACCTTACCACACCTCACCCTACCTCACCACACACCTCCCCTCCCCTCACTACACCACACCCCAACTCACATCTAACTTCACCTCACCTCACCTCACCATATCCTACTTCATCTTACCACACCTCACCTCACCAAACCTCACTTCACCATACCTCACCATATCTCACCTCACCACATCACACTATACCTCACTTTACCACATCTCATCTCACCTCACCTCACCACACCTCACCTCACCTCACATCACCATACTGCACTCCACACTTCACCTCACCTCACCAAACCTCACTAGCCCTCACAACACCACAAACCATACCTCACCTCATGTCACACAGGTCACCTCACCTCAACCCCCTTCACCTCACCACACCACATCTCACCTCAATCCATATCACCATACCATGCCACACTGCACCTCATTATCTCACTTCGCCTCACTAACCTCACCACACCTCACATCAGGCCGGCTTCCTCAACACTCCTTACTTTACCACACCTCACCTCGTCACACCTCAACACATCTCACTTGATCATCTCACCTCACCTCACCATACCTCACATAACCTCACCTCACATCAGCATGCCTCATTCCATCTCCCTTCAGTAGTGAGAAAGGAGCCATGCTGGGGGTAAATGGAGGAGCAAGGAAATTAGTCCGGGTGGGGTTGTCCTGCCTGATGCCTAGCACCAACCCAAATCAAAGCATGTCTTGGAAAATGTGAGATTGTCAGTGATTTTTTTCATCTAACAGCTTTCAGGGGAAGAAAACGAAAAGAGCTCATGTTCAAGGCGTTGGGGCAGAGCCGCATCCTCTTTCTCAGTAGCGATGTTGGAACTGGAACCCGAGTTCTGCTCCTTTCCAGATTCTCAGCCACAATTTGTCTTTCTTTCAACGAAAGACAGAAAGATATAAGCTCCCTCTCTGAGAAAAAAATAATCGAAAAGATGTCGTCGCCGTGAAGAAAAGGAAGGGAGGGGACGAAGCTCCTCGCGGTCTTCATGGCTGCGGGGCGGCCGTGGCGGGAGAAGAGCTCACGCGCGCCTCCCGCAAGCCCCACGGTCCGGCGGCGGCTCACACGCGCGGCCACAGTCCCACAGGCAGGAGCACAAGGGCCCCAAGCGCCCGCGATTTCCAGTCGCGCTGCGGCCTGGGAGGTACGCGGGGGCCGGCGAGGGGGCACAGCGCGGGGGCCCGGTAGTCGCCGCGAGTGAGAAGAAAAGCCACAGGGACACGGCGCCGCCCGCGACGCCCCGAATCCAAAATCCCAACCCTGAGTCACAACCGAAATGACGCGGACGTCCCTCGCGCCCAGAAACGCGTCCCCAGCTGTGCGCCCCGACGGACCGGGCTGCAGGCGAGCGTCAGCGCAGCCCAGCCACCCGCCCCGCGCGACGGTCGCCCGACAGGAGGACGCGCGGCCACACGCACACGCGCTGCATCTCAGACACCCGGCAGCGGCCGACGGGAGCAGACACAGAAGAGAGTGAGGAGACCCCAGTGCGGGCCCCACTGTTGGTCGGGGACAGGTTCCGGTCACCGCAGGGGACGCAGCGGCCCGGGTGTCCCAGGTCCTGCCGCAGAGGCGCTTCCCTGGGGGATGCGAGGATCAAAACTCGCCCAGGCCAGTGCCGGCCGCCGTGGAGCACAGATTGTGTGTTACCTGCGGCCCAAGAGCGAGTCTTTCTTTTCTTTTTTTTTTTTTAAGATTTTATTTATTTATTCATTTGACAGAGATCACAAGTAGGCAGAGAGGCAGGCAGAGAGAGTGAGAGGGAAGCAGGCTCCCCGCCGAGCAGAGAGCCTGATGCGGGGCTTGATCCCAGGACCCTGGGATCATGACAGGAGCCGAAGGCAGAGGCCTGAGGCTTAACTGATGGAGCCCCTCCCCCCAGGCGCCCCTCAAAAGCAATTCTTAGGAAATTTCAGAATATTCATTACACTGCATCATTTTGGGAACGCTCGGAGCTCATCTGTGTAGAACTTGATAGGGATCGATATTAAATATTGATCTTGGGGCGCCTGGGTGGCTCAGTGGGTTAAAGCCTCTGCCTTCGGCTCAGGTCATGGTCTCAGGGTCCTGGGATGGAGCCCCGCATTGGGCTCTCTGCTCAGTGGGGAGCCTGCTTCCCCCCTGTCTCTGCCTGCCTCTCTGCCTACTTGTGCTCTGTCTGTCAAATAAATAAATAAAATCTTTAAAAATAAATGTTGATCTTATGTAGGAGATGCTAAAATTATAGATGGATTTGTTTCTCACTGCTTAATTTAGCAATTGCTTCAGAATAATGAACTGAAAAGTACTTTCAAAGCCTAAAAATGTTTCCTGGACAAATCATGAATAGGTCAGTGCTAGTAATCCATTTTCTGAAATGCCACAAAGGAACAATCATGCGTTTCCCTTCAGAGAGGCAGAATTTTAAGGCATCTTGTAAAACGCCAACAATGTTCCTCCCATTTGGTAGAATCTGTGGACCTACTGGTCCGCGAACGGCAGAGCTCTTGAAGATCTACACAAAGTGGAGGCCTCTGTTCTGCTTCATGGCCGTGACCTCCACGTGCTCGTGGCGACGGAGCATGACTGACCCCCCGGGAATGAGTGTCTGAGCAGAGGTGGAACATCACAGTTTCACGGAAAACGACTACATTATAGCACTTTTTATACACTTTTCTTTCAAGATTTTGTTAGTAAGTGATGCACACACCCGACGTGCGGCTTGAATTCACAGTCCAGACATCAAGAGTCGCGGGGCGCCCGCGGGGTGCAGTTGGTCAAGCCTCCGATTCCTGATTCTGGTTCAGGTCATGATCGCAGGGTGGTAAGGTCGAGCCCACGTCTGGCTCTGCGCTGGGCATGGACTCAGCTTGAGATTCTCTCTCTCTCTCTCTTTCTCTCTCTCTGCCCTTCCCCAAGCCCTCTCTCCCTCTCTCTAAAAAAAAAAAGAAAGAAGGAAAGAAAGAAAGAGAGTCACTGCTCTGCGGACTGAGCCAGCCAGGTGCCCATCAACCACACACGCTCTGAATGTCCAGTTAAAAAGGGCACTTCTAGGGGGCGGCCTTTGGCCCTTCTTAAATTCGCACTAAAACCACAGCAGAAGGATTCAATTTTCCCAACGCACGAGTCCATAAGGACCAGGCCAACGGGAGGAGACATCGTTTGAACAAAACAGAAGCTGGGAGGCATGTGGATGTTATTGGCCCGGCTGGCAGGGGCGCGGACTGACCTTCCGGGGGAAAACTTGAACCATGATGCCCCTTGGGCACAGCACCCGCGGTTGAAAGGCCCCAGAACTGGGCGCCGATGAAGTGGGGGTGGGGTAGAATCCGAAACAGAGATTTGCTCAGCCGCGCTGAACACGCAGCCCGGAGAGCCTTCCCTGCTTCTGGCTGCACGGCTGCCCAGGTCCCGGCCATCATGCGGAAAACAAGCAGAAACGCTGCGTGAAATTGTACTGTAATTGCCTTAAGAAGCTCGAAGAGTTGACTAGAAAATAAGAAACCTTCTAAGTGAAGGCAAGCATACACACAGGTTAAATGGCCAAGGTTAAATAAAAAAGTCTCTTTTTTTTTTTAAGATTTTATTTATTTATTTGACAGAGAGAGATCACAAGTAGATAGAGAGGCAGGCACAGAGAGAGAGAGAGGGAAGCAGGCTTCCTGCTGAGCAGAGAGCCCGATGCGGGACTCGATCCCAGGACCCCGAGATCATGACCTGAGCCGAAGGCAGCGGCTTAACCCACTGAGCCACACAGGTGCCCCTAAAAAAGTCTCTTTTTAAATTAGATTAAAAAGAACAATAACAACAACCAAAAAATCTAACTGTACAGTATCGGAGAGACGTCTAGAACACAAGCCTGCGGGGGCCCCGGGCTTTAAAATTCAGAAAGAGACGCGCTGGCCAGGAACTGTGAAGAGGAGGCCGGCGGAGTTCTCTAGAAACACGCGGAAAAGCAGCAACAGCCGCGCAGGATGTCCGCACACGATGTTCGGCTCCCAGAAGCCCACGCGCACCACTAACCGGTCACAAAGCAAGCGGGGCACAGGTGGACGGAACGAGGAAAAGGTCAGGATACAACTCTCGTGGGCCACTGTAACACACTCTAACAGAACCAGGAGAGACAAGTCGTCAACGATGTGTGCTTGGACAGCGTCATTAGCAAACTGAGCTGACAGACACCTGGAACCCGGCAGCCGCAGGATTACAGGGTCCCCTGCAGCGGACGCAGAACATTTACGAAAGCCGTGTCTTGGGCCCAAAACAGGTGTCAGTCAATTTCGAAGGCCTGGAAGGGTACACAGCTTTGTACGGAGTAGGGAACACAGTCATGTCGTGATGACTTTGTATGGTGACAGATGGGGACAGGACGCGTCAGGGTAACGCTTTCACAAGGCAGGTGCATCTCAGATCACTGTGGCACCCCCGAAATGAACACAATATTGCACGCCAGTTACTCCTCAATAAAGATGACCCTAAAAACTTGTTCTCTGGCCAAAAGTCATCGGCCCAAATCAGTAAGCAATAGAAAACTACTTTTAGGGAACTACTAGGAAACATACTTTTTTTTTTTTTTTAAAGATTTGTTTATTTTAGAAAGAGAGCGAAGGAGAGAGAGAGTGAGGGTGTGGGCAGGGAAGGGGTAGGGGGAGACAAAGAGAGAGTCCCAAGCAGACTCCCCACTGAGCATGGAGCCCAGCACGGGGCTCAATCCGTGACGCTGAGATCAAGCTTGGAGCAGAGATCAACCGTTGGAGGCTTAACTGAGTGAGCCACCCAGGTGCCCCCAAGAAACAGACTTCTAAATGACCCAGAGTCCAGGGAAAAACCATCATGGAAACGGGGCAATGAGTTACAGGACAGGAGCGCCCAGAGACCGGCCGCGCAGCTGGATCCCCGCCGACCTGCGACCCCACAGCGTCTGTCGTGGAAAGGCGAATGGTGAATAGGCTCCACGTCCAGTTCAAGCAGTGAGCAAAGACCTGCCAGAGAAACCCAAAGAAAGTGCAAGAAAGAAGATGACAAAGATTAGAAATCCACGCAACGAAAAAAATGTGACAGAGAGGCCCCTGGAAACAGGAAGTGTGGATTTTTTCAAGATCTGCAGAACTGACAAAGATCTCATAAAACACTACAAAGTAAAAAAAGTCAATCAACAACTTTATGCCAATAAACGTGAAAATTTAGACAATGGACAAGTTATTAGAAAAATAGTAGTAATCAAAATGGTTTGAAGAAAAGAAAAATGTTAAAGAATCCCATGAGCATAAAAGAAACTCAATAGACAGATGGTCCCTTGAAGGGGGCTCGGGGTGCAGAGGCTGCCCTGCCAAGTTCTGGGAAACCTGCGAGGCGTGCGCGGGAAGCAGGGGCAGAAGGCCCACTCCCTGACTTACTTCCCGGAGCTCATGTCACCTTTGTCACCAAAGCCGGACAAGGAAAGGGGAAGGGGGGGAGCATCCCCAGCCTGGATCCCACAGCGGCGCACGGAGGCAACCTCGGTACCCCAAGGCCTTATTTCACATTAGAACCAGGTTAACTCACTGCGGGTGACGGACCAAAGGAAGGGACTTACGTGATCGACTCCATCGATGTGGAGAAGTACTGACAAAATTCAACATCCCACTTCGCAGCCCTCTACTGGACACTGGTTTCTTTAATGTGGGGAAGGCTGTTTGCGGGAAACGTCATGAGTTCTACCACAAAAAGCCGCAGGACTGAGAACAAAACGAGGACGTTTGCTTCCACTCAGCACCGCCGGGGCTCCCAGCCAGAACCCGCTGGAAGGAACACAAGGAGCTCGAAGTGGAAATGTTCTCAGATCCCACGACCGTGAGCGATCCACCGGGCACGCAGACATCCGTCACTAAGTCACTGAGACGACGTAGTGATGTCGCTCGACCTAAGTCCAGTCGCAAAAACCAACTATACTCCTGTTCTTCAGAACGGAGGGGAAAACGAGATTTGGAAGAGATGCCGTGTGTTTCGAATTATACCAAGAACTACGAGGTACGTAAAACCGGACACAACAGAAGACGTGCAGATCCTCTCCGGAGACGACGCCAGAGGCTGACATTAAGGGAGGCCTCCAGCATACAGAAGCGGAACAAATGATCCAGAAACCTCAGCAAATGGATGTCAAGGCGGAAAAGAGGGACAGGGTGGCCGCTTTAAACCTAAAGGGCCTTAAGAGACAAGTCGGTCACTTGCGGTGCGGGGGTCCTGTTTGTCCCCGGCTTCCAGGAAGCAGCTGCAGGAGACTTATTTTCCAGACGATGTGAAGTGAAGGCAGACTGGTGTTCGATTTTATCAAGAAATTCAGGTTAATTTTGTTGGGATTGATAACAATTTCATAGTTATGCCCAAAGGGAGTGTTCACTGGGCGGTAGTTACCGGTGGAAACACCCGGGCTGTTCTCTAGCCTCCCGGCGCCAGGACCTGCCAGTGAGGGGCTGCAGGGGTGCGGCCAGCAGTGTGGGGCGGGAGGCACCCAAGGGGACCGGGCCTGCGAGTCTGGGTCACCCCTTCCCTACCTTCCTGAGATCGCACTTTTCCACAGTAAAAGTGCAAAAAAAAGAACAAAGTCGGCATAAATGAATGAGTGTTCAGGTACTGCCAGTTCTCTCCAAACTGCTCTGCAGATTCACGACCGCCCCATACCCGGCCGGAGCACGCGGGCCACCAGCGGGCAAGGGCGCCCACCTCGGTCACGAGCCCAGCGGCCAGGCCTCCCCGCCGGGACTCGGTTCCCTGCGGATGAAAGTTGCAGGTGGGAACAGCCGACCCGGGCCACGGTGGACGGTGGGGCACATGGCGCTGCAAACATCAGCCACGAGAGGAAAAGCTGGCGCGGGGTCGTGTACGTTGAAATTAAAAACTTCTGTTCGGAGAACGCCCAAGGGAGCGTTGAAGAAGTTACAAACCAGGAGACAAATTCGACATGTGGCCCAAAAGCTCTGCCGTCAGGAGCGCGTGAGGGCGATGCACGGGTCCGCAAAGGGGCAGCGGGTCGGCAGGGCCCTTCACCCTACAGCACGCCCTGCCCGGTAAGCGGGGCAGCCGCACCCCCGTGTGTCAGCGGCGCCGAGTCCCGCCTGCCTCCCGCCACGGTTCACCGGTTCCCTGTAGCTCTCGACAGGGTCCCGCTTTGGATGAGCTATTTGCTGGCAATAAACACAAATTGCCCAACCTCATTTGTAATTCTCAGTCGGTGAAGCATCTGCCTTCGGCTCGGGTCATGATCCCGGGGTCCTGGGATGAAACCCCATGTTGGGCTCCCTGCTCAGCGGGGAGTCAGCCCCTCCCCTCAAATAAATAAAATCTTCTTTAGAAAAGTAAAGTGAAAAAGTATATACCTTTGTATCGCTTTCCCATTGCTGCTGTAACAAGTTTCTGCAAACCCAGTGACTAACAGACTAACCACGCTGGGGTTCTGGGGTCAGGGTCTGCAGTGAGTCTCGCTGCGCTAAAATCCAGGTGTGGCCGTGTTGCTTTCTGGACGTCCCCACACTCCTCGGCTCAAGGCCCCATTCGACCATCTTTAAAGCCAGCAGTGTGAGCTATCGTCCCTCCGGGGCTCTCTGACTCTCTCCTGCCTCCCTGTCCCACCCCTGAGGACACCCAGATAATCCGGGAGCATGTCCCCAGCTCAGACCCCACTGAACAAGCTGAATTCCCCTGCCACTAACATATTCCCAGGTTCCGAAGATGAGGTCATGGTCGCCTTTGGGGGCCTGATTTTGCTTCCATTTTCCGGGCTCTGCTCCTGGGTGCCCTGCAGACGCGCTGAGATGCTGCGTTAGTGTCCTGGGGCTGCCACCACCAGCGTGACACCAGGTGTCCCCGGGCGATGGAAGTGTATTCTCTCACACTTGCAGAGGCCATCGTGGTGATGGCGGCGCCATGGTCCCCCGAAGTGCTGGGACACCGTGTGTTCCAGGCCTCTCTCCAAGGTTCTAAGTGCCCCGGCTCCGGGCGGGCTAACCCCAGTCTCCACGTAATGTTCTCCAGGGGCCCAGATCTACGTCCAAATGCCTCCTTTTTATAAAGACACCTGTCGTAGGACCTCGGCACAACGAATGACATCCCCAATCACCCTATTTCCAAAGGAGGCCACATTCTGAGATCCTAGGGATTAGGGCTTCAACCCATGATGTTTTCTCCTTGAAGAAACACAGTTCAACTCATCACACGCTCCGGCATCGGGACACAGCGGGACCCCCCAGAGCGGCAAGGCTGGGAACAGCAGAGACTCTGGAATCCCGCAGCAGGACGGCCGCAGGCGCACGGTTCCTCCCCTGGGTGCTCTGGGGTAACGCGAATGATCCACCGTCGGGCGCCGTGCGCCCCTTGAACACGACCGCCAGGGAAGAAGGTGCCAAAGGTGCCCCAGATTTGGCAGGAGAAGCAGGATCCATGGTGGCCCAGACGGGGGTGCCGGCTTGGGGGAGTTGTGGCCCTGAGCTGGATGTCAGGCAGGAGCAGGAGGAGGCTTCCCCATGGAGGACATCAGAGCCCCAGCTGGGCGGGGGGGGGGGGGTGTCACTGGGAGCCACTCTGCTCCAGCGGATGACACGGCCACATAGCTTCAACGTCTCTCCTGACACAACACGTGTAAATCACACAGGGAACGGGAGACATCGGCAGACAGCACGTTCATCCGGCGATCAAGGTGAAAGTCAGCGGTAACACGGCCCACCGTGAGCCGCCCCACAGGCCGGAACAGGCAGAAAGTGGCACACAGGTCCTGTAGCTCTCCTGCCAAGGACGCATGATGTGACCCTCATCTGGGAACATCGGACGAGCCCACATCAAAGAGCTTCCGCGGACCCGCCTGCAGCCCTCAGAGGCGGCGTCCTGAGAGCCCAGGAAACGCCAGGGAGGCGGAGGGCCAGACGCTGCAGACTCACAAGGACTGCCGAGCGCCACGTGTGATCCCTGATGGGATCCTTTCACTTTCTGGGATCAACTGTCAAAAGGTGCTTAACAGTGGTGGTGACAGGTCTGTGACTGTCCTGACTCTGATGGCCCTTCTGAGGTCATGTGGGAGAATGCCCTGCACAGTGCAGCTCGGTCAGAAAGCATCCCGTAAGGGACTTCTCAAATGCCTCAGGAAAAGACGATTTTTGGTGCTGAACTTGCAACTTTTATGTAAACGTGGGGTTGTTTCAAAAATTAAAGAAGAATATACGCAGTATTATTCCATTTACATGAAATTCCCAAATCAGTGAAACTTAACAACGGTGCTTAGGAACGCGTACACAGGGGGGTGCACCTGAAGAAAAGCCAGGAAATGAGAATCACAACAGCCAGTCCGGGTTTTGGGGTGAGTGAGGTCTGCCTGAGGGGAGGGAAGGGAGGATTGACTTACCGCGAGGACATGGTTTTATTTCTTAACGTGGTAGTTGCTACTGACGTTCACGTTATGTGTGTGTGTGTGTGTGTGTGTACACACATGCATGTGTGTGTGTGTGTGTGTATGTATTTATTTTTTTCCTGATGTTCACGTTAAAACCAGTCTACACCGGGTGTGCAGGTGCACAGGTCCACCTGCCCAGAGCACCTGCCACGGGACTCCGGGCACCTGGTCGGAACCTGGCGCAGCGCCTGGCTCAGCACGGACGACGTGCAGGGAAGGGTGCGAACAGAGGACCAGCAGCTGGTGGGAAACACAGCAGGGGCCCCTCCACTGCCCAAACCGGTTTCCTTTGAAAAACCCAATAGGGGCGCGTGGGGGGGCTCAGCGGGTTAAGCGTCTATGCGGGTCAGCTCATGATCCCAGAGTCGAGGGATTGAGCCCCGCATGGGGCTCCCTGCCCAGCGGGGAGTCTGCTTCTCCCCCCCCCACCCCCGCTCTCTCTCTAATGGATAAATAAATAAATAATATCTTTTAAAAAGTAGACTTAAAGAAGAAAGAAAAGCCCAGGGGGAGGACTCGGGGCTCCCTTCCTCCGCTGGGCTCCCCAGCCGGGGTCCCCCCAGCTCTGGTCAGGGCTGGCGCAGCGAAGCTGCGACCCCAGTTACAGGCCCGCAAAGCGGGGGGGGGGGGGGGCGGGGACCCCCCCGAAAACCACCGGGGGCGAGACCCGCCGCAGCAGGTGCCTGCCCGGCCGAACCCGAACCCCGGGGCGAACGGACCCACCTCTCTGTGGCCCGCCGGGGGTCGCAGCGGCTCCTCCCGGGGCGCTCCCAGACCTCCGCCGCGGCGTCGAGGGCGGCGGGCGGCTCCATGGCGACGGGCGGCTCCACGGGGCGGGGGGGGCTCGCCCGCCGCGCGCACCCCTGCTCGGGCGATGGTGCGGTCCGGGGCGCCCCCGCGCAGGCGCAGTGCGGCCGGGGCGCGGGCGGCACGCGGTGGGTCCCGGAGCGGATCCCGCGACTGGGTGGACGCGGGAGCGCGCGGGGCCGTAGCTGGGGGTTTGGCCCCAGCAGGCCCGGGAGCAGGTTGGTTGTGCAGCCAGCGAGTGTCGCGCTGGCGCCGGCGGGGGCTTTCCCGCAGCTGGGACAGGTCCACGTGCGGGCCGCGCCGAGCCGCTCGCCCCGCGCCCCCGCCCAGCCCGGGGTCCCCTGCCCCGCTCTGTCGTGAGAGACCGCCCGGCCGGAGCGCGTGGCTGCAGCGCAGACGTGGGCGCGCGACGAGGGCCCCCGGCCCAGGCCGGGCGGGGACCGGGGAGAGAGCGCGGCGCGGCCCTGCCCTCGCCGCGCGCCGCTGAGCCCGACACGAGGGGCCTCCCGGGCCTCCCGGCGCCGCAGCGAGTGCGGGAAGTGCCTGGTTTCGTGCGGGAAACCGGCCGCCGAGCCCTGCGCACAGCGCCTCGGAAGCGGGAACCGCGCGCTTTAGCCGTGGCCCCACGCGCGTCCGCGGTCATCGCCGGCTCGCGCGGTGCGGGTCTCTGCGCTCCGAAGGCTGGGCCCGAGGAGCAGAACCGCGGCGCCCCACCAGCCCAGGGGCGCTTCCCTAACCGAAGTCACGCTCCTCCCGCCCCACGCCCTCGACCAGGCTGCGTCCTCCCCGGTTTGCCCGCTGGCCATTGCGTATCCGCAACCCTCCGTGCACTGTCCACGAAGCCGAGGCTGGCCAAGGGCTGCAGAGAGCCCCAGCCCAGCCGCCGTGAAGACGGGAGGACTGTCCTATCTCCCCATGGAGTGATCTCCAAAACCTACTGTGACGGGGAAAAAAGTGGTGGAACAGCGTGTTACTAAGAAGGGGCAGAGGCGCTGAGAACATCCAGGTGTACTTCCTGGGGGTCACGGAGAAACTGTTACCAGCCAGGGTCAGGAAGGTGAGCTCCACGTGGAAATGACATTTCTCTGAATGTGCTTGTCCCTTTGGCTATGGAACTGCCTGACTGCAATGCCAAAACAAGTCAATTCCTAAAAATTGGAAACAAAATGAAACAAATGAACCTAACTGTATGTCAGGTATTAACCTTACAGAAAAGAATTCAAGTGACTTTAAAACCCAACAATTTGGGGCGCCTGGGTGGCTCAATGGATTAAGCCGTTGCCTTCGGCTCAGGTCATGATCTCAGGGTCCTGGGATCGAGCCCCACATCGGGCTCTCTGCTCCGCAGGGAGCCTGCTTCCTCCTCTCTCTCTGCCCGCCTCTCTGTCTACTTGTGATATCTCTCTCTGTCAAATAAATAAATAAAATCTTAAAAAAAAAAAAACCAACAATTTGATCGTCCTTAATTAGTAAGGGCAACAAGAGCTCCAAAGAACGCTCGGTTTGTTTGCAGTGGTCCTGGCCTTAGACATTGCCCTTCCGGAAGTGCATGAAGGGAGATACAGGAAATCGGTAGTATGGGAATATTAGGAACCAACATTTTAACTTTGGGAGAAGAGACAGGAATGTAAAATAAGTTAAAACTGTAATCTTGGGAGCCAATGGGAAATATTAGTATGAATTAATAGAACTTAAAAAATGTATTTCTGAAGCACTGGGTGGCTCATTCAGTTAAGCCTCAGACTCTTTCAGCTCAGGTCACGATCTCAGGGTAGTGCGATTGAACTCCAATCCAGCTCTGCACCGCACGGGAAGCCGGCTTAGAATTCTCTGTCTCCCTCTGCCCTTCTGCCCCTGCTTGCACACTCTCTCTAAAAATAAATAAATATATAAATAATTTAAAAGTTACTTCTGGGGCGTCTGGGTGGCTCAAGTGGGTTAAGTGTCTGCTTTGGGCTCAGGTCATGATCTCAGGGTCCTGGGATCGAGCCCCGCATCGGGCTCTCTGCTCAGCGGGGAGTCTGCTTCCTCCTCTCTCTCTGCCTGCCTCTCTGCCTACTTGTGATCTCTGTCTGTCAAATAAATAAATAAAATCTTAAGATTTAATTACTTCTTAATTCTGTTCACTGAAAAGGTCTAGAACCATCTGATATGGTAGCCACCGGACATATGTAGCTATTTCAATGTAAAATTAATTAAAAGTAAACACTTGAACAGATATTTGTACACCAGTACAAATTTAAACTTCCATTCCTTGGAGCACCTGGCTGGCTCAGGCTGTGCATGCAACTCCTGCTCTTGGGGTCGTGAGTTCAAGCCCCATGTTGGGCGTGCAGCCTACTTTAAATTAATTAAAAACAATTTAAAAAAATAAAATTCCATTCCTCGGTTTCAGTAGCCACATTTCCCGTGTTCAGTAGCCCAGTGTGGCTAGCAGCTGCCCTATTAGAGAGCAGAGATATAAAAAGTGCCTGGTTGGGTTGCACAGTCTAGAATAATCACCAGCTCAGTAGCAGCGAGAGCACTCCTGGCACCCAGCTTGTCCTTGTTGCTATTCCTGGTGAAAGAAACCACAGCGTCTTAGAAAAATGACTGATATCAGATCTAAGGCAGAAAACCCAACATGATCTGGGAGCATTTTATCAATAGAAAGCAAGGGAATTACTGATGAGTCCAGCATTGTGTCAGAGAACTTGCTAGTCAATGTGGAGATGCTCCCGTTGGCCAAAGTAAGGACAATTTGAGTATCAAAAAAAAAAAAAAAAAAAAAAAAAGTAAATACAATGGACTGAAGCACAGCAAATAGGTTAACATCCGTGAGTTCATTTAAGAAATAAAATCTTCATTGATCACTTTTTTTTTTCATTGATCACTTTTGAAGGCTACTAGGATGCTGCGTCACCATTCTGGAAACCGATGAAGCTTCCGTGGCGGAGCTCGGCTCTGATCTCCCTTCGAGAAAGGATTTGCATTTAGCCAAGAGGAGTGCGGCAGCACCGTAGTTGAGCTGAGTTCACTCTCTTTCTGGGTGGTTCCTGGTCAGTGATCGACCATGGCAGGGGCTCTAGGTGGCCCTAGGTGGGCCACCAGCCCTGGGGCTCCTCTAATGGACAGTCTCTGCTCCAGAGTTCTCCACCCCCTTCCCTCAGATCGGCCAAAACTTTGTCGGGTTTGCATCAGAGTTAGGTTCTCCCCGCCCAGTTCTGCTTCTCCATGCTTTCCATCCACGGGCTTCAGATCAGTATTGCAGTCTGTGGTTTCCTCAGCCCAGTTTCGCTCCACCCCCCAACCCCCATCTTTCACAGGCATGAGCTCCCAATAAATCTCTCGTATTCTGAATGCCATGTCATAGTCTGCTTACTGGAGGACACACAGTAACCGTTGGTAGCAGGAGTGGTCTGAGATAGTAGATACTAAGAGGGGGAGTTGTAACTGGATCACTCACTGCCCAGCTGGCAGTGAGTTTCCCATCCTGGGTCAAACATGGATGCCTTGAACAAGGTGGCGTCCCATTGATACAATTTTCACAAATAATAAGTTGGGAGAACAGTGGTTGGTACAGTGATTGAGAAGGATGTGTGTTTGGGAGGACGAAGGAGATACATACAAGAACAGTACATCTCAGGGTCGTGAGCTCAAGCCCATCTTGGGCTCTGCGCCCAATGCCGAGTCCGCTTGAGATTCTTTCTCCCTCTTTTTGCCCCTCCTGCTCACACTCTCTTTCTCTCTCTCTCTCAAATAAATAAATCCTTAAAAAAAAAAAAAAAGAAGTACAATGATCTGGCCTCAGAGACATCCCACGGAAGAATATTCGAAGATGGAGACAGTTAACAGATAATTGAAACTAAGTGTGTTGACACCAAAAGCAAAGGCAACAAAGCAAAAACAAACAAGTGGGGCTATATCAAACTAAGAAACTTGTGCGCAGCAAAGGAAACCATCCACAAAATGCAAAAGCAACCTTCTGAATGGGAGAAAATATTTGCCTATCATGTATCTGGTAAGGGGTTAATTTCCAAATATATTTTAAAAAATTCATACAATCTCATAGCAAAAAGTCCAAACAATCCAAATAAGAAATGGGCAGAGTATCTGAACAGACATTTTCCCAAGGAAGACAAAGACATCCAGATGGCCAACAGGTCCATGAAAAGATGGTGAATATCACTCATCATCATGCAGATCAAAACCAGCACTAGATATCACCTCACACCTCTCAGAATGGCTACTATCAAAAAGACAAGAAATAGGGGTGCCTGGGTGACTCAGTGGGTTAAGCCTCTGCCTTTGGCTCAGGTCATGGTCTCAGGGTCCTGGGATTGAGCCCTGAGTTGGGTTCTCTGCTCAGCAGGGAGCCTACTTCCCTTCCTCTCTCTCTGCCTGCCTCTCTGCCTACTTGTGATCTCTCTCTCTGTGTCAAATAAATAAAGTCTTAAAAAAAAAAAAGACAAGAAATAACAAAGAGTTGACAAGGATATAGAGAAAAGAGAACACTTGTGTGCTTTTAGTGGACGTGTGAATTGATGCAGGCACTATGGAAAACAGTGTAAAAGTTCCTCAAAAAATTAAAAATAGAGGGGTACCTGGGTGGCTCAGTGGGCTAAGGCCTCTGCCTTCAGCTCGGGTCATGATCCTGGAGTCGTGGAACCGAGCCCCGCATCGGGCTCCCTGTTCAGGCCGGGAGTCTGCTTCCCCCTCTCTCTCTCCCTGCCTCTCTGCCTACTTGGGATCTCTGTCTGTCAAATAAATAAATAAAATCTTTAAAAAAAATAAAAATAGAACTACCTTGACTCTCAGTCAAGGTAGCTTTGCAATGCCAAGGTCAGGGCCTGGTTGGAAAAACCTCCACACATGGGATGGGTATATCTGGGTGGGTGCCCCTAAAGACTTTGGCTCCCTGGACTTTTCTGAAACATCAGAAACTGTGAAGTTTGCTCACCCCAACCACTAAGGGAAACACCAGGACTCCCCTCTTATGGGAAGACACTGTAGAGGTTTCAAAAACAAGGCAATAAGTTCCTTCCTGTATCTGCGCCCTCCCCATGCCCCCCCTCCGCCCCCATTGCCAGGCTGGCAACCAGGGATAAATTGTAGCATAGCCTCATCACATACATGCTGGACCTGGTAAGAAAGACCAGTGCGTGAGAACAACAAAGCCTCGTAAAACGCAGCTGGGAGGCTCAGGGCAGAAGGCGCCCTCCCGCCGCACCACTCATCAACCGCTGACCCAACGAGAAGAGGGACTCTGCAAGCGGGTGTTACTTCCACGACCCCCAGCAGGAGGAAGAGAGGCTTTCCTCGTCCGCCCAGCAACAGCCCAGCCAATGAGAAACTGTCACAATGTAGCCAATGGGAGACAGCCACAACTTAGTCAATGAGAAATGGTCACAATGTAGCCAATGAGAAATGGTCACAATTTAACCAATGAGAGACTGCCACAAGTTAGCCAATGAAAGACAGCCACAACCTAGCCACTAAGAGACTGCCACAAGTTAGCCAAGGAGGGACTGTCATAGCCCAGCCAATGGGAAGACTACTACTCTCCGCTGTAAAAGAACCGTTCTTTCTCTGTTCTCTGGACTCGGTGATTTTTTCCGCTGTGACTTGCTTGTGCGGGTTGCCTTTCTCTTTTGTTCCCGAGCAAACCCATCTTTTGCTGGAAGAATAACTGGAATTTTTATTTTTAAGCCAAAAGGAGCTGCAGGAATTCGCAGCAGGTGTCGGCTGTTGGATGGGTTTGCAGGCGCGGCGTCCAGGGGCCAAACAGGATCCTCGGATGGGGAGAGTTTGCGGACGTGGGGCCTTCTCTCGGGACACGGATCTAACACCCCGGCAAGGACCGCAGAGGATGTGAAATTCGCTGCCAAAGTGGCTGAAAATCTCCCAAGCTGGATGAGAACGGCAAGCCCGCAGACCCAAGAAGCTCCGCAGACCTCAAACAGAGTAAATACAGGAAAATCACACCAAGACACATAATCACCAAATTGGCCAAAATGAGAGATAAAAAAAAACTCTTCAGAACACTCAGAGAAAAGACAATTGCTTGCAGAGTAACAAAGAAATGTCAGTGTCTGTTTGAGAGAAAACATTCAAGTCTGAGACAGTGAAGCAACAACTTTAAAACCCTGAAAGAAGAAAAAAAGAAAATGAAACGAAAACCAATGGTGATGTGAACGTCTGTACTCAGAGGAAACAGCTGGAGAAAATGAAGGCGGTTTCCTGGTATGTGAATTATATCTCAATAAAGTTGTTGTTAAAAAAATTTTTGAATGAAGGCAAACTCCTGCTTCTGACTGGGATGGAGTAACAGAGACAGATTCAAACACCTGAAAAACAGAACAAAGTGTACGTATGCAAATAACACCACGTCAGGTTATTGGACGCGAGAGAAGAAAGACAGTGATCCTTAAGTGATGGGACCGAATTAGAAGAACCCTCTGAGGATCTTAGCTCATTGCCTGGAAAGCGCTCCTGGGCCCTTCTCAGGGGAGGGACACCCAGGGGGAGCATGAGCCATAAAGGAAAATTGACAAAATGGATTTCATCAAGATTAAAAACTTCGGCTCTTGAGGAGTTCCTGTTAAGAAAAATGAACAGACAAGCCCCAGACCGGGAGAAAGTATTTGCAAGACATACGTCCAATGAAGGACGTCTATCTACAATATACAAAGAACTGTTACAACTTAATAAGAAGGCCAACAATCTCATTTTAAAAATATTGACAGACGGGATGCCTGGGTGGTTCAGTTGGTTGAACGTCCAACTCTTGGTTTCGGCTCAGGTCATGATCTCAGGGTCATGAGTTCAAGCCCTGAATCAGGCTCCGTGCTCAGCTGGGAGTCTGCTGGAGATCCTTTCCCTGTGCCTCCCTCCCTGCTCTCTGTCTCTCAAATAAATAAATAAATCTTTAAAAGGAAATATTGTGAAGAGATTTGAACAAGCCTACAAAGAGGTCCCAGACTCATAAGTCACTGAAAATGCGCATTAAATCCACAATGAGATGTCTATGCACAGCCACAAAAATGGCCCAAATTAAAGACGTATAAGCGAGTGTTGATAAGGAGGCAGAGCAACTTAAAATCTCATCCATCGCTGGTGGGAATGCAAACTAGTACAGCCACATTGGGATACAGATTAGTATCCTATAAACATACATTCCCCTTAAAATCCCATAATCCTACAACTAGGATGTATTCAAAGAAAATGGAAACCTGCCCACACAGACGCTTGCACTTGAGCATTCAACGCAGCTTGACTCCTAACAGACGTACCTGGTACCGCCCAAACGTCCGTCAGCAGGTGGCTTCACGACGCGGGGCATATTCCTACAACAGAGTGCTACTCGGCGTAGAGATGAACTTCGCATCCGGCCAGCACGTGAATAAATCTTAAAGGTATTACACTGAGTGAAAGGAGTCTGACACAAGCTTACTGTATCACTCATTGCTGTGTAACAAACGACCGTGAGACACCGTGGATCAAAACAGCGCGCTTGCCTTACAGCTTTTGTGGGTCAGGGTCGGGTCCCCAGCTCTGCCTCTTGCAAAGCTGAAGCCAAGGGTCACGTCTAGGTCCACAGTCATCTTGAGGTTCGTGGGGGTCCGGCTGCACTCTCCAGCTCACTCTGGCGGGGCGGGGGGCGTCAGCTCCTTGCTGTCTGTCAGACCAAGGGCCGGTCCCCAGTTCCTTGCCTGGTGAGTCTCCGGCTACACCAGCTCTCAACATGGCAGCTGGCTCTTCAACGTGAGCGAGTAGGGCGCCAGCAAGACCTAAGGCACAGTGTTTCACAAGCCGACCCCGGGTGTGATGTCTTGTCCCTTTGGGGTATCGTTGAGACAGGTCAGTGGGTCCAGACCCCATGCCAGGGAAGATGTCCAGTAGCAGGCAGGGTCGCCGGGAGCCGTCGCGGGAGGCTGTCTGCACCAACCTCACCCTGTGCGGTCCGTGTGTATCGCACTTTAGAAAAGCAAAACTAGGGGCGCCTGGGTGGCTCAGTGGTTTAAGCTGCTGCCTTCGGCTCGGGTCATGATCTCAGGGTCCTGGGATCGAGTCCCGCATCGGGCTCTCTGCTTGGCGGGGAGCCTGCTTCCCTCTCACTCTCTCTGTCTGCCTCTCTGTCTACTTGTGATCTCTCTCTGTCAAATAAATAAATAAAATCTTTAAAAAAAAAAAAGAAAGAAAGAAAAGCAAAACTAAAGCAACAGAAAGCAGATGCTCATGGTTACTCGGGACCAGACCCGGGGAGCCGACTGACCGCAAAGATGGTAGAAATGTGTACAGTCGGCTGTGGCCCATTGAAACCTATACTTAAAATCGATGAACTTTACTGTATATAAATTATATGTCAACAAAGCTAATATAAAATAAAATAAAATCTATATCCAGGCCATAATCTGAAAGGCTGTGTGAGACCTGACCTGGACCCCGCCTGCCTTACTCAGCTTCCCTCTCTCACTCTTTGTGTCACCGCCCACGCTGGCCTGGCTTTGCTTCTTCTTGGACTCGCTGGTTCGTCCCAGCCTCAGGACTTTTGTACTTTCTTTTAAAAAACATTAAAAAAATTTTTAGGGGTGCCTGGGGGGCTCAGTGGGTTAAAGCCCCTGCCTTCAGCTCAGGTCATGATCTCAGGGTCCTGAGATCGAGCCCCACATCGGGCTCTCTGCTCGGTGGGGAGCCTGCTTCCCCCTCTCTCTGCCTGCCTCTCTGCCTACCTGTGATCTCTGTCAAATAAATAAAAAAAATCTTAAAAAAAACTTTTTTAAAGTTTTTTAAAGTTTTTTAAAGTTTTAAAGAACCCAATATCGGGCTCAGACTGACAACCCCAAGACCAAGAGTCACATGCTCTTCGACGGAGCCAGCTAGGTGCCCCAGGACCTTTGCACTTTCTGTTCTCGCTCTGAAGCACTTACCTGGCTCTTGATGTGGCTGGCTTTTTCTCCAGGAGGGATAGGCTATAATTCAAGTTCCAGCTCGAATGGTACCTCATCGAAGGCCTTTCCTGACTACCCTAAGCGTCCCCACCCCAGCACGATGACTCTATTATTTTGGTCTTACGCTCCTTCACAGCCTGTATTTCATCTGAAATGATGGTTTGTTCCCTCACCGACTGTCCATTCTCCCCTTTCTAGAAGGTGAGCTCAGTGGAGATGGAGACCTTTTATATCTTCTTCACACCCAATGTCTAGACCAATACTTGGCATGTGGTAGGATGAATAATCCACGAATATTTGTTAAGTGAATGTTGATCTGGTGGACGCTTTTCTTGGGGACGTTTAATGAAGGTAATCAAATGTCAGGTATGAGAAAAGTTACTGTTTTTATCTGTCTGACATCCTGCCTGGAGGATCAGCATCGAGGACCAGAGGGAGAGGAGGGGACACAGCGTCCTCCTGTCACAGAGTTTGGGAAGAACCTCACCTCGGCTGGTGGCGGGACCCCCCTCGCCTGCAGCTCTCTGACAGTCTCCCTGCAGCTGACCCAGCCCCCGCTCCACCCAAAGTAGACAGTTGTCCTCGCTTGACTGAGAGCCTTTTTGTCAGGAATGTTAATTTGTGTCTACTGTTTTCTTTACGTGAAGGATTTCAAATCACTACTTTAAAAAACATAAAAAAGGAGACTAGAATTCTGCCTTTTCCACGTTAAACATGAATGTACTGGAATGTCTATTTGACTCGTGTGGAAACAACTCTCGGAGCGGCCAAGTCTGCGTCTTGTCGGCTCTCAGGGCCTTGAACCCTGAGAACAGCATGGCCGTGGCCCTGAGCCCGCCCTCCGTCTAAGGAGACAGACAACCTCCGGCCGCTGCAAGTCGCTTGCATCAGATCCTTTCTGCCGAGTTCTCTCTGCTTCTCAGACCAATGGATTCTGTGTAAAAATCACAGCATTCATAATTACAGGCTACGCTCAAGAAAATTCTTCTGTGTCACTGCTGTTTTTCTCCCCAGTAACTTCGTACAGCAGCCTCACAAATATATCAGGCCGGGATTTTAAATTTAGCTAGTGCTGCTTCCCCTCCCGGATTGCTGTGACTCACCTCTACCTCCCGGGGCCGTCCTGCTGCTCGGGTGGACGCCGGCCAGCTCTCTGCCCAAGCCCCAGCCTTGGTGGCATCCCATCCCATTTGCTGTGAGCACCAGGCAAAGCGATTAACCAAAAGGTAAATAATACCAAAAAGACGGCAGGCTGATACTTTCCAGAATCTAACAGACCAGGAGACCACACTTGTCTAGTTCTTCCACATGCAGCTTGCGGCTGCCGCGCATGGTCCCAGGGAAGTGCTCCTGCGACTCCCAGGGACAAACCAAGGAGGTGGAGTTTCCGAACCTTCCACTGAAGACTGTCCTGTCCGGCTCCGCTCCGTGCCATATGGGCAGAGCATACCGCCTCCGGCATAAACGGGAGAAAGACAGTGATGTCACTGCCCCGAGCTTGAAACCAGAGGCTCTGCATGGGTCCTGCCTGCCCGAGAAGCCACCTCGTCAAATAAGCCAAAAGGGACACCATGGACGAGTTAAACAGACGTACGCAAGGGGACCAAATGCCTTAGGTTTGAAATTTGTTCCTTTTTCATCCTCATTCCCCTGGTCTGGTGCCGAGCCCCCTGTTCTGCGCTCTTAGTGGTACCAAGAAAGGGGCTGCGGTTGTCCAGGCGTCTGGGCAAAGGGCACAGATCTTCCTGGAGACGGAGAAACTTACACTTTCCCAGGGGTCCTTCTCAGGGATTTTGACAGTCACCAAAGTCCTACTTGGAGGGTGGGTTCTCCCCTCAAAAAGTACCAGGCACGGGATTCGCACGGAGAACAACTTACGTGTTTTCCAGAGAAGGGAAGTGGCTTGACGGACCTCTGAGCGGTGAGCATTTCCCAGACCCTCAGGGGGAGGGACCAGGGGGCCGGTTCCGTCCCACAGACACAGATGCTCCGGTATCCGGGGCCTCCCCTCAGCCCAGCCAGCAGCCAGACATGCAGAACCAAGGCCTTGGTTTCCTGACCTTTGCTGGGGGCACCCAGAATTGGCTCTCTCTGTTCGGAGGCTGTTGTCTGAATGGGGACCAAGAGGAAAAAGGGGACACAGAAATGGCCACAAACTAATTCCTGAAAAACCAGAAGAAGGAACGATAAAAACCCCACTCCTCAGACCTAGACAAACCAGGTAGGGACAGTATAGACCTGAAATGGAGCTTGCGGATTCTAGGGAAGAAAAAGCATTTTGACTGACGGTCACGGGAGGCCCCAGTGATCCCGGTCACAGCGGCTCCTACAGAAACCTCCTCCGAGCGCGTGCAGCAGGTGGGATGTGTGAGCAGGTGACTTCTTTATGTCTCTGTCTCTTCGTGATTCTCGAAATGGCGCTTGTCTCCAGGGCTTGCGGAAGAAGAGGCGAGCAGATGTCCCCAAACAACCAGAGCTAAGGCTACAATTCCTGTCCAGTGACCCTCTGCAGGGAGAGCTTAAGGTTCGCTTTATGCCTCAGCTAACAAGCAAGTGAAGAAAATGGCAGTAGACTCTGGGTCACCCTGAACTAATTGAGTCAGGTGATTCAAGGTCAAGGTTACTTCTCAGAGCCTGTCAGCACCTGGACCTTCTCAAATATTCGGAGAGTGACGGTGAGCTCAGCATGGTGGCCTGGACCCGCACAAGGATCAGAGCTTGGGACTGGAAGGCAGGAGCTCCCGAGCGGTAAAGCGGCTGCGGACCGTGCTCATTTTTCTGGCTTTTGGAGACTGAGCCTGTGTATTTCCCTACATTTATTAAGCACCTTCTATGTGCTAGAGGTTTAGATGTGAGGGAGCCCGAAGAAGCAGGCAGGTGAGACCTCTGTGCTGGCGGGAACGGTAACGATCCTGGCGAACGTTCACAACTCTGACTTTGTGCAAGGACACACTCTGGGTGCTTGTTGGAGGACTGACTCCTCCCCACAAACACGTCCAAAAGGGCCCACAGGAAAGTGGCCCCGAGGCCCTGAGACTTGTTCAGAGCACAGGCACATTGGCGCCGCGCGGGAACACGCTGAGATCTTTGTCTCTCTACCCAGAGGCGGCATTGACACAGACCGGCCTGGCTCTCTTACCCTCTTCCCGGCTCGAGGAAAGAAAGCTGGGAACCAGCCCCCTCCCTGGATACCCGGACACTGCGGTCTCACAAGGAGGCGTAACCCACTCCAGAACAAGTTTGCTCATTCGAAGGTGTTTTCACGAGAATTCATCGATTGTCAGCTGGTAATGAGTCCAGAAGTGAATAAATGAGACAATGACAAAGTGTTTTGAGGGAAACTGTGTAGAACTTTATGTTGAAAAGAATTAAAATAGAAAACGCTCAAGGCCTTGACTTTCTCAGCTTTGTGGGGTGCAGAGGGCAGATGTCCCCCAGCCATCCGCAGTGCCCTGCAGGGGGGACCCAACAGGTGGGACAAAGCCAGATCAGGCCAGACGGGGAAGTCACTGCATCCGGAGGCCAGGACCGCGGCGGGGAGCACCCCCATGGCGCACCTCGCTTCTCTCCCCCAGGCAGGCCTTTCAGGGTGGGCAGAGCTGCTCTGCCCTTGACAGCTCCGGCTCTGCTCTGCCCCAAGTGCGAGGGGTTTGGAAGGAGCTGCTGGCGGGGGGGTCTCTCCTACGAACGGGTGAACGCCGCAGGGGTGCTAGTCCCCGCCCCGTGCCGCGCTCCTCAGATGCCTGAACCAGGTGCCCGGGACCTGTGTCCCCCACAGACAGCCCCGGGGACGAGGATCGCCGCGCCCGGTCGGGCAGCGGGCGGCGGCGACCAGGCGGGTCGCGGGGCTGGGTCGCCCCCCAGCAGCGGAGATGCGGAGGGGGAGTGCCCGACCCCCGGGGAGGCTAGGCGGGGCGGGAGCTGGAGGCGGGGCGCTCCGCGAGGCCCGGGGGCGGGGAGGAATCCGCGCGGCTCGGGAGTGCGGCGGGCTGGGCGGCAGGTGGGGGCGGACGGGCGGGGCGGCTGGGGGGCGGCCCGGTTCGGGGCGGGGCGGACTCCGGGTTCTGCGCTCCGTCCGCCCTCGCGCCCGCGCCGCGCGCCCTCCGGCTCCCGCCCAGCCTGTGCTGCTGCCGCGGCCGCCGGAGAAGCAACTTCTCGAGCGCCCGCGACCGGCGGGACCTGGGCGCCGTCCCCGGTCCAGCGCCAAGCGCCGAGGCCATGGACGCGCTGGCCGGGCTGCTGCCCCCGCTCCTGCTGCTCTGCGCGCAGCAGCCCCGCGGCGCCAGGTAAGCGGCCCGGGGTCCGCGCTGCTCCCGGGGTCCGCGCTGCTCCCGGGGTCGCCCTCGGTGGGGAGAACCCTCGGGCCTTCATCCCCACCCCCCACGCCTCTCTACCTCCACCCCCGTCTTCATCGCCCCCGTCGACTCCCGTCTTCACCCCCCGTGTCCACCCCCATCTCCCCGCGAGCACCCTCCTCCCCCCACCCCGTCTCCCCCGCGGGCGCTTCTCTCGGGACTCACCGCGCCGCTGCCCTTGGGGCGCGGGCCGCGGCCACCCCAGCTGCGGGCGCCCCCGGGTGCTGTCCGCCGTCCCGGTGCTGAACCGGCGCCGCTCGGCCGGACGAGGGCGGGGAAGACGCTCCCAATCCCCCCGGGAGCCCGGGCTCCCTGGGGTCGTCCGCGCCAGAGGCACTTGGCCGGTCCCTGGCTGGCTGGTGCCCTTCCAGGCGCGGGCTGAGCGCTCGGCTCGGCACGAGCTGCAGGCAGGCAGGAAGGAGCGATCCTGAGGACACGGGGGAGGAGGCTGCTCCTTTTCCCATGGGAGCAGAGCTACACAGACGAGCTTCCGCTGCAGCTCGCAGGGCTGGGGTGGACGCGATGAGGGCTGTGGGTGGTCGTCAGAAAGTTCCGGCTCAGGACACTGGAGTCTCCTTTCCAGGGGAACCCACTGAATTCCAGAGTATGCAGGTGGGAAGGAGCCCACTGCCCGCTTGGGGTGGGGGGCTGCATAGCGATGGGAGGTGAGGGGGTGGGGGACATCCAGGACAACTCAGGATTTCTGTCAGGGGAGGGGGGGATGAAAGAGGTGAAGAAGAAGGGCCCCCTGGGCTGTGGCTTCCTCCCTTTGGCCTCAGGGACCAGTAGGGTCCCTTCTGGTTTGTCTCTTCTCTGGGGACTTGAAATGGGCCCCAGGTAGCCTGGCATCCCATGCATTTATCCCGGTCACCTTCCACGGGAGTTGTGAGGGGACTTTTTGAGGATTATCTTGGTGCAAGGGCTGCAGAAAACCAGAGCAAGGACAGCCCCCCTCCCCTAGCATTCCAGACTTCTGGACCCTTAGAAACTGGAAAAGGTCGAACATCAGCCTGTGTTTGGGTTATAGACACTCAGGCATCACATATCGGGGACGTGGGGGGAGATGTGGTCCGAATTTCTTTGTTGGGACTTGGGCGGCAGAGCCAGGAAGCTCTGGGTCTGGCCACAGTGTGGCCATTGTGCCCAAGTCCACAGGCAGCGTTGACGCGACCCCTGTCCTCGGGAGGGCTCTGTTCTTTTATGGAGCTCCACGGTCCTTTTCCCTCTTCCCACTTCAAGGTAACAGGAAGGGCAAAGCACTGAGGCATGGCCATGGACGTATGTCCTAGAGGCCTGGGACCAGCTGTGGGCCCAGCACAGCCGTGCAGCTGTGATTCCAAAATATCCCAGCTGCTTCGGATCCCAAAGTCTTAGCCCAAGTTTGACACCAAAGCTCATTTGGTAGCAAAGCCTGTTCGCTTTTCCATGAGGCTCATTTATCCTACTTTTGGGGCCTGCTTGTACTTTCCTGCTGGGAAATTCTCCAGACCCTCCCCCGCACCCCAAGTCCGGAAGTGCATTATATCGCCTTTCTAAAAACAGAAACATTCTGAACTTTGACCCACATCTGGCTTGGGGTTTGGCTAACGGATGTGTCCGCCTGCGCAGTGAGGTCCCGGCCAGGAGGAGAGCCTCTGGGCTTTATGGGCCTTGGGTGGCGACCTTGAGACAGTGTCCTGCTGCAGTCCGGAGCCTCCTCTCCCAGCTTCTGTGTCCCTCCGCTCCGGAAGCCAGGAGGACAGCACCTCCCTCCCCTCGGGCTTGGTCCTCACACCCGGAGTGGAGCCGTGTGGGAGGACGGACAGGAGGTGCCTGCTCTGGCCGCTGGACTCAGGGCAGATCCTGGGCTTCCTGGTGGGAGAAGAAGGAAAGTGCCTTGCGGCACTGGTGGGTTGGGCCCAAGCTGGGCCTTCCCTGAGCCTGAGGACCCACTGGTGCAGTGGGCGCCCGAGCCTGCCGGCTGCACACCCTACGGCCGGCCCCGCTCTGGGCCACCGGCGCCTCCGCGAGCCTGGAGGAGCTCTGCCCATAGCTCTGGTGCTGGCTCACCGTGCGGCTGGTGTGGGCTTCCTCCCCGCCTTGGTAACCGAGGTGTCAGAGCAGCTGGTGCTTCCGTGACAGCAAACTGCTGGGGACCGCGGGCTTGTGTGTGCTCGGGGAAGAGGACCCGCTGCCTCGCTCAGCTACACCCACCTGTCCTTGTCCCCAGGGGCACAGACAAGTGACAGGGGTCAGTCGAGGGAGGGAGGCCTGATGGTGCCTGACAGCTGGGTGAAAGCTGCCCGTGTTTCCATGGGGCCTGCTTCACCCCGGGGGTCTGGCCTCTGTCCCCGAGATTCTCTGTCGACACAAGGGGAGCAACCCCCTCCCCAGGCCATCGTTGGGTCCGAGGCCATCAGATGAAACAGAACCTCTCGCCCAAGGCCAGTCAGAGTCTCCACAAGCTTGCCCTGTGCCAAGCTCCCTGCACGTGGCCTGTGGACCCCGTCTGCCCCTTTAGCTGCCCACCTGAACCATGGGAGGAAAGCAAGGCCCCACAACCCAGGCTAGCATGCCGGGCATCCTTCTCGGATGGCCTGTGTCATCTCTTCACAGCTGGAAAAATGACAGCCCCTGTCCTAGGTGACAAGTGAGATGGGGCGGGGAGCCTTTCCCCTTCAGGCTCCACTAGGGGTGGCAAAGGCTAAGAAGTCCACGGGCATCCTTCCAGTTCAAGGCGATCTTCAGGGCCAGGGGCCTCCCCACGGTCCTGCCTTCACGCCTGCGAATGGGCCTGGGACCGAGGAAGGGTGCTGCTGCCTGGGCCACCACGCTGAGGCCAGGGAGGGATGGTGTCTCCTGACAGCCTTGTTCCTGGCGGGCTGGCCGCTGTAGCAAGATGGCAGCTGGGGTCGGAAAATAAAACCCGGTTCCAGTCCCTTCCTGCCCGATCTTCAGGGCGACCTCGTTTGTGTGTTTACTATGCTGTGCTTGGGGCCAGGACTTCGCTCAGGTCTTTCTTACACTTCGTTACCAGATCACCTGCCCCTGCTCTGGACCTGGTCGTTGTCTGGAGGGACCGAGGTGGTCCCTGGGGGTAGGTCAGGGTTTGTGAATTTCTTTCGCTAAGGAGCTCTTGGTTCAAATTCAACCTTCTTCAAAGGGCCCGTAGATGAGACAGAGGAGGGCTGTCCCAGGCAAGCTCCAGACAAGGGACAAGGTGTTCTAGAACCCCCTTCCGAGAGTGCAGCGTGATTACAGAGTAACATGAGTCCGTTCTCAGATGCCCTCCTCTCTTCCCGCCTGAGTCTGGACAGGCCTTGTCCTCCGGCCAGGCGGCAGGTCGTGTGAGTTTCCTGGGGCTTCTCTAACAAGTGACCACAAACTGGGGGGGCGGGTGCTTAAGACCATGGACATTTATTCTTTTCCAGCTCTGGAGGCCAGAAGCCCAAGATCAAGTGTGAGGGCAGGGCTGACTCCTTCTGGAAGGTTCCGAGGGAGAATCCATTCCTGGGCTTCTTGGCAGTTTGGGGCCCTCCTGGGGTCCGTGGCACCCCTTGGCTCGGGGCTGCGTCTCTCTGATCTCTGCCTCTGTTGTGACAGGACTTTCTCCCTGTGTGTCTGCTTTCTCTTCTTGTAAGGACACCACTCTTTGGATTAAGGTCACCCTAATCAAGCATGATATCATCTTAACTAATTACAGCCCAATTTCCAAATAAGGTCCCATTCTGAGGTTCTGGGTGGACATTAATTTGGGGCGGTGCTGTTTACCCCAGGACAGGTGAGCACAAGTAGGGGCGGGCAGGTAGGGCTGCTGGGGAGCCTTTGGCAGTCTGGGGTGTCCCAGCCACACGACACGGCTCTGCTGGGGACAAACACGACCAGCACAGGCTGCCAGTGGGACTCCCTTGCAGCCCTTGGCACGGTCCCAGCTGCTCTGGGATCAGGCTAAGCTTCAGAAGCACAGGACAACCTGGGGGTCTCTGGGGCCAGGCCTACGCCTGCCTGGAAAGGGACAGAGAGCAGGAGGTCGGCTTCAGCGTCCCCATGGGCCCTTCGCCTTGCCCTGGGTCAGGTTTGGGACCTCATCCAACCCCGCCAACACCCCCACCAGCTTTCTGGTCACACTTCTCTTCTCTCAAGCCACCTCCTGCAGAGCACCTCACCCGTCGAGGCTGGAAGGAAGACCATGGGCCCTTGCCAGCCCCTCTGAGGCGATTCATTGGGCGGTGGGGACTCTGGGACTGGCCACTCTCCTTGGGCTGGTTGTGGAGGGAGGCTGGGGACTCTGCCTGACCCAGCCCACTCACTCAAGGCCGGGTGGGTAGGAGGCAGCTGAGCAGAGAGGCTGGTGGGGCAGGTGGAGGAATCTTGGGCCCTGCTCCTTCCTGGGGCTCCCCGTTTTGGCCGGTGTTCCTGGGACTGGCCAGGTCTGGCCTGGAGGGGCTTCACAGCCATCTCCCAGGAAGGACCGAGGTTCCATCCCTGGCTCCCAGCCTGTGACCAGTGAACCTTTGTTTCCAGAGCGATGAACGATATTGGGGACTATGTTGGCTCGAACCTGGAGATATCCTGGCTCCCCAACCTGGATGGCTTGATGGAGGGCTATGCTCGCAACTTCCGGCCGGGCATCGGAGGTAAGCGCGGTCGGCGGGGGCATGGGTAGACTCCTGCATCCAGCAGCAAGCCTTGCTGGCTGTGGGACGGCTCCCCTGAGGGTGCATCTGCGGCCCCCAAGGAGTGTGTCCGATGTCGACAGCTGGCCCTGCAGGGAGACAGCGAGGAGGCTGGGTCTTCTCAGCATCTCGTTGCAGACCGTCGCCAGCACGGTCCTCCCTGCAAAGCCCCATCCCGCCTGCCTGGCTTTCAGTGGGCGGAGAGCCTGGCCTCAGCTCCTTCCTTGCAGGGCCCCCTGTGAACGTGGCCCTCGCCATCGAGGTGGCCAGCATTGACCACATCTCGGAGGTGAACATGGTAGGTACTGGCCACCCTCTGCCGCACCCCTGCCCGGGGCTCCCAGGACAGGAACCGGGCTGATGGCCAGTGGCCCTCCCTGCCTCCCCATGCAGGAGTACACCATGACCGTGTTTCTGCACCAGAGCTGGCGAGACAGCAGGCTGGCCTACAACCACACCAACGAGACTCTGGGGCTGGACAGCCGCTTCGTGGACAAGCTGTGGCTCCCAGACACCTTCATTGTGAACGCCAAGTCCGCCTGGTTCCACGACGTGACGGTGGAGAATAAGCTCATCCGGCTGCAGCCCGACGGCGTGATCCTTTACAGTATCCGGTGAGCCCAGAACCGGTCCCAGCGAGAGGCTCCGCCGGGAGCCAGTGGGGGGGGGGGCATCCGGAGCCCCTGGGCACCAGCACCGCTGAACCCACAGCAGCTGCAGAGGGGGCGGCGGGAAGCCCGCAGGTGCAGCTTTCCACGCGGTGCCTTTCTGTTTTTTCTGCGGGGGTGAGAGTCACATAACATAAAATTCACCATCTTTGCGCGAATGCTTCGTGGCATTCAGTAGATTCGCGGTGTTGTGCAAACATCACCTCTGTGTGATTCCAGAACGTCTCATTCCCCAAAAAGGAGACCCCGGGCTCCTGAGCCTTCCCTCACCCCTCCCCCCTGAACCTGCTTTCTGCCCATTCTGCACATCCTATGTCGAGTGAGTCACGTGCGACGTGTCCTCTTGTGTCTGCCTTCAGCAGCGTTTCTGGGGTACCTGTGTTGTGACGTTCATCAGGGTTTTGTCCCTTCTGTGGCTGAGTAGCATTCCGTGGCCTGGCGCCCCCTCGCGCGTTCAGGAGCCCTGGGCCCCCACGTGTCGGCCATCGTGGGTGGGGCCGCCGTGAGCACGAATGTCCACGCATTTGTTTCCACACGTGCTTCTGACACGTGCCTTTTAAAAACAGCATTGTTGCCAACCAGGAGATTTATGTAAGAGTCTAAATTCTTCTGGAAAGTCAGAACGTTTGGCAACCCCAGCCTCTTCCCACACTGCCCGGTCGGCGGACACGCCCAGAGGCTGTCCTTCCGCGCAGGTCGGGGGCTCAGGCGGCCCTTGTCTTCTGAGCACCGCCCCCCCCCCCGACCCGCCGCTTAGCCAAACAGGCCAGCCTTTGGAAGGACGAACGAAGTGAAGGGAGCCCAGCTGCCATTCCCGAAGGAAGAGCCATGAGTGTTTGTCCGTGGGCCGCAGCGGTCCGCACTCCCCCCGCGGCCAGCGTCTCGCCGGCAGAGCCCCAGGGGCCGCTCGGCCGCCCTCGCTGGAGGGGGGCCCCGGGTGGGGGTGCAGGAGAAGCAGGACGGCGGTGCCGGCCTCCCTCCCGGAGACCTCAGCAGCACGTTGTCTGGGCAGAATCACGTCCACGGTGGCCTGCGACATGGACCTGGCCAAGTACCCCATGGACGAGCAGGAGTGCACGCTGCTCCTGGAGAGCTGTGAGTCCCTCCGGCCGCCGTGGCTCCCGACCCTGCTGGGGGGCGGGCAGGGCACTGGCACCGTCAGGGACCGCTGCGGCTGACCTGGCTCGGGGACCGGGAGGCATCTGGGGTGGGCCCCGTGGAGTCGAGGCTGACGGGAGGGAGCCGGAAGGCCTGAGAGGACCCTCGTCCCAGGGGCCAGGGCCTTGCCTGGGACAGGCGGGTGTGGAGCCCAGACGAGGCTCGTATCTGTGTCACTCGGCCAGCGTGACAGCCCCTGTGGGTCACCCGGCGATGGTGACCGGCCCTGTCCGCCTGCCTGGGGTGCTGGGCACGGCCGCAGCCCTTCTCGCCCCTGGCCGGGTCTTCTGGTGCTGTGCCCTGTTGCTGCTGCGTCGGGCTCCCCATGTGCTCCCCTGCTGGGCTGCCGGGGGCGGGGGGGGGGGGGGTGCCGGCTCTGCTGCCCGCCGGGGCTCTCCCGCAGACGGCTACTCGTCCGAGGACGTCGTGTACTACTGGTCGGAAAACCAGGAGCGGATCCACGGGCTCAACGAGCTGCACCTGGCCCAGTTCACCATCACCAGCTACCACTTCGCCACCGAGCTGAGAAACTTCAAATCCGGTAACACGGCTTCTCGCGGCTTCTCCCCATGAGCCGGCTCGCGGGTTTCTGGCCCCTCTACCGGAGCCGGCAGCTGGCTCTCGGGACCCCCGAGGAGACCCTGGAAAACCACGGACAGGCACAGGCTGCACCCGGGGACTCTGGACACCACAGTGTGGACGGGGGTCAGGTTTTCTCGGCCTTGTTCCTCCGGACTTTGCTGTTTTCTGCAGGCAGGCAGCCCCTGGGGCTTGGGGAACATGAGGGGCCAGGGCGACAGGGGCCACGCCTCCTGGGGCTGCTTTGTCTTCTGGTCCTTCCTGCCCCTTCCCAGCTCCTGTCACCCGGTCGCTGGTGCCAGGGAGCCCAGCTGGCCCTCTCCTTTCGTTTGGCTGTGCCTCAAGGAGGGCCAGGATAGCTGGGATGCCCACATGGCTGGGGTAGGAGCCTGGGCCAGTGTGGCCCCGGAACCCATCTCCTCTCCTTCCTCTGGGTGGTCCTGCAGGGAGCCAGCCTCCCTCCAGGACTAGAGCCTGGGCAGGGGAGACCCCTGACCCATCAGGCTGTGTGGGGGAGGTGGCGAAGGCCAGAGTCTGGGGCTCGCAGGGGCCTCTCCGTCCGAGGGTCACCGCGTGTGTGAGGCGGGTCTCAACCCGGGGTGTTTCCCCGACAGCCGGCCAGTTCCCCCGGCTCAGCCTGCATTTCCGCCTCCGGAGGAACCGCGGCGTCTACATCATCCAGTCCTACATGCCGTCCGTCCTCCTCGTCGCCATGTCCTGGGTCTCCTTCTGGATCAGCCAGGCGGCAGTGCCGGCCAGGGTGTCTCTAGGTACGGGGCCCTGACCCTGCCTCGGAGGGAGCAGGCCGGAGGGCAGGAGCCCGGAAATAGGACCCCCGCCCCGCCAGCCACGAGCCCAGGTCTCGCCTCCCAGCCCCATGTTCCAGCTGTCCTGGGCCCAGGGCTGGCTGGGCCAGGTCCAGTCAGAGGAGCCTGACCTGCACCTGGGCCGGGGTGCGGGTGCGGGCAGATGGCGGGGCACAGCGCCGTCACCGCCCCTCCCAAGCAGGTATTACCACGGTGCTGACCATGACCACGCTGATGGTCAGCGCCCGCTCCTCCCTCCCGCGGGCCTCGGCCATCAAGGCTCTGGACGTGTACTTCTGGATCTGCTACGTCTTCGTGTTCGCCGCGCTGGTGGAGTACGCCTTCGCCCACTTCAACGCCGACTACCGGAAGAAGCAGAAGGCCAAGGTCAAGGTCAAGGAGCAGAAAGCAGAGGTGAGGCTGACCTGCCGGCTCCCTCCTGTTCAGGGTCGAGGACAGCCTCCCCCACCAGCTCCCAGTGGCCCCCAGTCCGCACACCCTCTAGCCCCAACACGGAGGGGCAGCTTTGCCTGGGCCCCTTGTCCTGGGACCTGCTCGGGACCCTCTGCCCACTGCTCTGGGGAGGTCACTTGCAGCCCCCGGCGCACGAGAGCAGGTCCAGACTCTGACCCGTCCTGCTGCCGGACGCGGGGGCACTTGGGCACTGGCCCAGGCTGGGGTCCTGGTGTGGGGAGGCTGCCCTTGTCTCAGCCCTGTCTCCTACCCCGCCCCGCGCCGCCGTGCAGATGGACGTGAAGAACGCCATCGTGCTCCTCTCCCTGTCAGCCGCCGGTGCCCAGGAGCTGGCCGTGTCCCGCCGGCACTGCCGTGGGCCTGGGAACCTCATGGGCTCCTACAGGTGTGTGGAGATGGAGACCGGAGAGGCCAAGAAGCAGGGGGCAGGCCGCGCGGGGGGCCGGGGAGGCCTCCGTGCACTCTTCAAGCCCATTGATGCCGACACCATCGACATCTATGCCCGCGTGGTGTTCCCCGCGGCCTTCGTGGCCGTCAACGTCCTCTACTGGGCGGCCTACACCATGTGAGGCTGGAGGGGCGCCTCGCCTGCCCTGGAGCCCGCAGCCGCTGGGAGATGGGCTCTTGGGTTGGTCTGCCCGCTCTGCCTGTTTCGAAGGCAGCATAAAACGAGAGGAGAGCCTTGGCCTCCCTGAGGACCCCAGACTCTGTCCCCACCGGCTCCTGGAAGACCACCCTGGGGCTCTCCCATGCACCCTTCCTGCGGACCCCTGGCTGGGCTCCTCCTGGACAGCAGACCCAGCCCGACCCGGGGCTGAGCCACACAGGCCCAGGGCCCTGGAGGAACTCTGCATTGGATTCAAAAAACCGTCCCGATTCTAGGCATTTGCTCTGTGGGCCTGGGACCAGGTCATGGGAGGCTGGGAATGGGCGGGCTCCTTTCTGGGTGAGACGGTGGAGAAGGGCATCCGGGGGCCTTCGGTCCCAGCATGAAATAAAACGAAGCCTTTGGCTGGGGGCTGTGTTCCCTGTCGCTGGGTGGAGCTGCGGCCGCGACCTGGCGGACCAGAGAGCCGTCCTCTAGCTGTGGGCTCCCTGGGCTCCGGACCGAGGGACTTGGAGCTGTGTCCCCCAGGCAAGCCATGTGGCCACGTCCTTGGGCACTGGCGGGAGGGGCAGAGGTGCGGGGACCTGGAGAGGGTCGAGGGGTCGGTCACGGGTCACCTTGATCTCTTGGCCCCGCGGCCGGGGAGTCACTGTGCTGTCTTCTGGGACGTGGTGACGGGCGAAGGGAGGCCATTGAGTCCCCGCAAACACCACTCAGCTCCCCATCTCTGCTGCCGCCGTGCACGCGGGGTGACTAGGTTGCAGCTGGGTGACGGGGTTGCTGGTCATTGGAGATCCGAGTAAGGGCGTCCAGACTTTCCGTGCCACCAACACGAGCGTGACTTCACAACGGAAGTCGGCAGGGGGAGGAGCCGTGCTTGCTGCGGAGCTGGGATGGCCGGCTCCCGTGGCCGAGGTCAGCCACGGGCATGCCGTGCTGTGGTCAAGGTGGCAGCCAGGCAGCTGCCCAGCTGGCCCCGTGGCACCCCTCCGGGTGGGCCCCCCAAGCCGCCTCAAGGGGAGCACAACGGTGACTACGCGTGAATCAGGCGGTCCTGCCACCTGCCTCTGACACACCGTCTGCCCAGGGGTCTGCAGCGTCTCGAGGCCTCGGCACAGGATGCTAGAGGGTGCGGTGCCTAGTCCCAAAGGGCTTAGTTGGCAGATGGACCCGTGAGTGTCCAGCACAGCCCTGCAGGGTCGCTGCCTCCCAAAAGACCCCCCACGTCAAGGGCAAAGAAGGGCGTTGGCTCATCTGGGCAAACCCCAACCAGCCTACGGCCTTCCAGCTCCCCTCCCCCTCCCTCCAGCTCCCCTCCCCCTCCCTCCAGCTCCCCTCTCCAGCTCCAGCTCCTTCTCTAGCTCCAAGGCCCCTTCCTGGTACGAGGCTGCCACTGGTCCGTCGCTGTCAAGGACTGGGCTGCAGAGCTTGGTAGAGTCATCCCAGGGGGTGGGACTGGCCAAGGATCAAGTCCTCCAGGACCCAGTGTGACCAGAAGCGGCAAATGGAGTGGACCTGGGGGCGGGCGGAGAGCAGGTGGCCGCCGAGCAGCCGAGTGGGATGTGGCTCAGCTGGGGATCCGGGCCACCTCAGGACAGCAAGGAGTGGTGGGGGCGCCAAGCCTGGCCAACTCCGTAAACAAGGACAGTGATGCCCAAGGGCAGCGGCCCCTTTCTCCCTTGTCCCCCTCGGCACCTTGTCGACGACCTTGCATGACACCATGCAGGGTCCCTGCCCCTCCTCTTTGCCGCCTGGAGCACTGCCTGGGGCAGGGTGTTCAAGCCCCAGAAGGAAGCTACCAGGCCGGGCTCAGGGCTGCCCACCCCGCCCCCAACCCCCCAGTCCCGGAGGTAGCCGGGTCCTGTCCCAGGTCCTGCGTTGTACCGAGGAGGGCCAGGTGGGGTAGGCTCCACCCCTCGGCCTGCAGGGGTTGTGCAGGTAGGTTCAAGGTTCAGGGAGCCGCTGCGCTCACCTAGGTGCAGGGCCCTGCCCCCCTCCATGCACGCCCGTCCTCACCTCCCCTGCGGCTTGCCGGCTGCCCTCTTTCTGCTGCACATAACCCACAAGGAGCTATTTAAAGCCGGCCTTTGTGCCTGCCTCGGGCACCCACGCGGCGAGGCCCACCCGGGCAGGAGCCTTCGCCGGATTCCGCAGCCAGCGATCACTCCCTCCAGCCTGCAGGCTTCTATTTCTGCCCACATGTTTACAGGGCCAGGAGAGAGGGACGGGAAGGGCTGGTGCTTTTTCAACGCGGAGTTCTATTCCGGTGGTGATGAGACGGGCAGACTGACGGCTGGGGCGGGTCGAGGTTTGCAGCTGAGCGGGGCTTGGGGAAATGTTCCTGTGTCAGAGGCATCCGGACCGGCGGGGGGCGGGGGGACTGTCTCCGGATGTGCCTCGCTGCAGCAGGGACAGTTTTGGGGGCTGGTGGCTGCGTTGTCTGTCTCTGGCAGAGGCTGGGACGTACGTTGCCAATGCAGACTCTGAGATGCTTCCCTGAGAGCTGGGACGGCTCCTGCCCAAGTCCGGAGGGCTGGGGCAGGCTCCGCATAGACCTTATTTCCAACTAAGGACCGTTGGCATGGATTTGGGGGGGAAACACGGTTTAAGCCAGCATGGGGGTGTCCCAGAGGCAGGAAAAGCTGACAAGGTGCTTTACCCCTGGGGCTCTCAGGTCCCAGTCCCACTGGGGAGCCTCTGCCCAGCGTGTGCGGCACACCTCTGTACCGTCCGCTTGAGGAGTCACGGGCTGGGGCATGTGTCACCCACTGCCACCCCAGGGCCACCTGCCTGCGAGCCGCCGGCAGCCCCGCGGCACCGTGGAAAGTTCGAGAGGGGCCGTGGCACCGGCACCACGGCAGCGGGGAGTCCTCCCGGCCGCGCTCGCGTCTGCTCAGGACGTCGCTAGTTCTCCGAGGTGGTGGTTGTCACAGCGCCACCAACGACAGCTGAGCACGAGAGGCCAGAGTCTGTGCCCACGGCCGCAGGTGCTCCCGAGAGTCATGCTGTCCCCCACCGCCCCCGTCCGTCCCTGCCCAGCGCCTCGGCTTCCTTCGGTAGCTGCCCGGCTCAGTGACCGACAGCCTGGTCCTGAGGGCTGAGCCTCGGTCGCCTGGCCCTCGCCGGACCGCGTGTGGCTGCGGTAACCCACTGTGGGCCACGGCTGTGGATGCCCCGAGAGGTGAACCCCGCAGAACTGAAAGGCAAGCATTCCACTCGGGTTTCCGGCTGCCGGAGGATTTCCACTCGCCAGCGCTCCCGACGGGCACTCAGGTGGGCAGGAGGCGCAGCAGTCCGCGGTCACCTGACCCGACGTATCAGACCGGTGCATCCATGAGCCCGGGCCGACGTGGCTTCCCCTCTGTCATGTGGCTCTCGGGACCCCAGTCCCACACGAGGTCACAGAGTCCAGAGGAGGGGGAGGCATTGAAGCCACGGGATCGCCGACCCGATCTACCTGGGCCACTTTTTATGCAACTTTTTGACCCTCGAGGCTCTCTTGATCCTAAGCCAGGTGATGTCTTTCCACCGTCTGTGCCCGTGGACTGTGCCCACTCAGCAATGCCCATGGCGGGCCGCTCTGCGTGTGCCTCTGCTCCAGGTCCCGTGGCCAGGTGCCGTGGTCACGGTCTCATCTTGGGGCAAATGGTTCTCGGGTGTGGCCTTGCTACCGAATCCCAGGGGCGCTTCTACACATCTTCTGACAGGGGTTTGGTGGAGCCCACCACAGGCCCCTCAAGCCCCGCTGGACTTCCGACCGCTAGAGACAGGAAAGCTGGTGCCCAGCCTGGCCCTGTGGTCCGCATCAGCAGACTGACCTGGAGCGTGAAGGGTCTCCACTCCCGAGTTCCTTGTCTTTGAGGTTGGCCTTGACAACCTTGAGGTGCGTCCCCAGGGAAGGCAGTGTCCTTCTGAGTCAGTCTCTTTGCGGGTGGATGAGGGCAGCTTCCGGCTGTGGCCGGCTGTTCTCCATCACGGGACAGGGCAACACCAGCGGACCCTGACGTCAAATAAATCCACCCGAGAGGAACATGGGGACGGGGAATGACCCCAAACGTGTCCACAGACCCGCTGAACTGACTGCGGGGAACGTGGGCCAGGACCCCGTTTACCCTTGACCTCTCTAAGCCTTTGTGCTACCTGGGGGCCAGTTTTGACATTCTCTTGGCATCATCATCAACTCAGACTCTGTACCCAAAAGTGCTTCAAAACTGTGGGCGTCCTCGCCTGGGGGGCTCAGTCGGTGGAGCATCTGCCTTAGACTCAGGTCATGATCCCGGGGTCCTGGGATTGAGTCCCACATCGGGCTCCTTGCTCTGCTGGGAGCCTGCTTCTCCCTCTGCCTGCTCTGCCTGCCACTCCCCCTGCTTGTGTTCTCTCTCTGACAAATAAATAAATAAAATCTTTAAAAACAAAAACAAACAAAAAACTTTGGGTGTCCTTTGTCCAGAGTGAGTCCCCATGGATGGCAGCAGGAAAATGCTGGGGGAACCCCTATCACGGACGCACGTGTGGTCACGTAGAGCCCCTCCGGGGGGGACCAAGCCTCTCGTGCACGACAGGGGTCTGGATGGCAGAATAGGCTCGTGTTTCCTGCGGTGGCCACTGACATGAGCCTTCCGCGCTCCAGCACTCGGTCGTGCCGCTCCCACATGCCGAGAGCCCTAGTCTGCTGCTCGTCCGTCCGCCCAGGGCCACCACGGTCCACAGATTCCCACGGGCGCCTGGTTCCTCCCGGACCCTCTTCCCATCAGCATAATGGCCCCCCGTGGCCGTGATGACTCCGTCTCCTGCTGCAGCTCCCGTGGTGGCTTTCCTCTTGTCAACACTGGCCAGGCGATCGGCTGCCGCTGACCTTCTCGACGATGCCCGCACCCTTTCCTGTAGCTTCCGTGAAAGGCGCATCTTCCAGGCCCCCCTCAGGACCCAGGGAGCTGGTGGTCCCCGCGGCCCGCATGCCCCCGCCCCGTTAGCCCGTGCCGCGTACTCTTCCAAACCCGTTTCGGAGTCGCAGGCACCACCGCCTCCCAGCCCCAGGCAGGCTCCCCGAGGGGGTTAGGGCTGGCCTGTTAATGCTGTTAGACGTAAACGCCCCCGTATCCACAAACCCTCCTCTGTGCCGCCGTCATGCCACGCCCCCGTCCAGCCGTCTTCAGACCCGCTTGGGGCTCGACCTCAGGTTCCCGCCGGCTCGGATCAGCCAGGAGCGCTGTCCCTCCGGGCGTGGGGGCTCTTCCCTCCCCTGTGGTCCTTGGCATTCCCTCTCAGACCGAGCTTGGGCCCCACGGTTTGTCTGGATGCTGGGAGGAAGGGGGCGGATTCTGAGACGGACAAGTATAAGGCTTGAAAGGTTTGTGAAGTCCTCATCCCCGAGACCTGTGAGCGTGATGCTGTTTGGACACAGGGTCTCGTTGACGTGAGTAAGACGGAGATTAAGGTGAGGGCATACGGTGTGAGGGTGTGGGGCCTACATCCAGCCCCGGCGTCCCGTATGCGGGGACCCAGAGAAGGCCGTGTGAAGACAAAGGCAGACGTGGGATGTACGTAGGAGCCCCGAGGAGGGCCAGCACCCCGGCAGCTGGAGAGAGGCAAGGAGCAGATGGCCCCTGTCGCCTGCCGGAAGACCCGCCTGCTGGCACCGAGCTCTGACTCCGGGCCTCCAGCCTGGGACACGGTGAAGTCCTGTGGCCTAAGCCCCGCGGTCTGTGGTCACGTGTTACAGCAGCGACGGGAACGAACACAGCAGGAGTCACTTTCCAAGGTCTCTGCCTCGGATGAGGTCTTTCCTGGGACTCCAGACAAGGCAAACCTCCCTCCACGAACGAACGGCACATGGAATGGGAGGACAAGATTCCCAGGTGAACTTGCTTGCAATGACCCCAAACCCGGCCTCAGGCCGTACACGTTCTGAGCACAGGGGACAGGTCAAGGCCACCCCTCACTCATGGCTGGGATCTCCTCACTTATGACTGTGCCTTCAGCCTAACGGTCCAAACGTCCGCCCTCTGGTGGAGGCAGCCAGGCTTCCTTAGATGCCCGGAGGAGGCCACACTGGTTCTCCGTCCCCCACGGCGAAGGCTCTGCAAGCTGGCCAGCACCCCACTTTTCCCCCGCAGGTGCCCTTGCCATCATCTAGCGAGTGAGCCAACCCCACACTCTCGCCCAGTGCACTTCCGTGCCTGTGGCCCCCTGCAAAGGGGCCCAGGAGGCAGCCGTGTGCCAGCAGGGAGCGACGGCAAGGAGGAAAAGGCCATGGACCCCATGTTCCTGAACTGGCTGGGTGCTGGGAGCTGCTCACACGGACAGTGGACGGACAGGTGTATTGTCTGCTCCCCCCGGAGATCCCTGAAGACCCACAGGGAACCAACTTCCAAGGATCGATTCCCATGCCCCAGTGCTTGACGCTTGTCCGCAGGGAGAGTCACTTCCCACCCTTTCAGGCGGCCGAGCAGGTCAGAGAGGGTCCTGGGGCAGAACAGAGATGGGGACGAGGAGAGCTTTGGAGATAAGACACTGCCTGTGTGCTTGGGGACGGCCCACCCTGCTGCTCTGAAATTAGAGGCGAGGCCAGGGACATGGCCCGGAGCCCTGGCAGCGTCTGGGACCGAGAAGCTGGGGATTTCAGTGTGAGAGATGCAGCCATGGGAGCGGTGATCCCTGCGCGCTGCCCTCTCCCGCCCTTCCGAGCACGACTCCGCCTGGCCGAGAAGTCCTGCCATACGGTTGCTCCAGTGTGGGCTCTGAACTGACTGCTTGGTCTGCTTAAGCTCGGGCAAACTACTCCCCAGCCCAGGACCCCCACATCCTCTTCTGCGGGACTGAGCTGGCCCTGTCAGTGATAAGAAGCGCTTACAACGGTGCCTGGCCGGTGCCTGGCGGCTCCCACCACTCGCTGTGCTGTGCTGGCCCGGGGCACCCCCTGCCTGGTTGGGCTGGGGATTAGCCTTGTTAAAGAAGAAATGCAAAAAGAAGGCCACAGTCAGTATTTGGGTTTAGATATTCAAAATAGGGTTTGCAGCCAGAACACAGTCTCACAACCCTGGCTGGGCCTTGGAAATTTCCTAAACTGTTTCAGCTCCCAGTGGACGCAGGAAGGGCAATTCTAGGAGACTCAGATTTTCTCCTCAGTGTGGTGTAGTGCAGGCCCCAAGGTCGGCTGTCCTGGGGGTGGGCGGGGAGGAGGAGGACCGATCCTGAGAAGTGGGGAAAGCTTAGGTCTCCTGGCCATGGGGAGCTGCAGGAAGCAGGCGTACAGGGGGGAGGAGGAAGGGGCGCCCGCAGGCTCACGGGGCTCTGGGCACACCCAGCTCCAGGTTCAGTGACTTCACACGGTGGAATCTGGTAAACACTGTGACTGGCGCTTTGATTTTTCAGACAGCTGCTTTACCAGGGGGGCACGGAATGCTGCGCGCAGAGCACGGACGTTCGGGCATTCGTCAAGGGCCCTCCTGCCCCCTGCGGCTCCTGAACTCAGCAAAGTTCGGAAGGGGGCATGGTGGGGTCAGACGGGGGACAGGCCAGGCAGGGTTTGCAGCCTGCTCTCCGGAGCCTCTGGGGTGCCTGCCCCGGAAGCCCCGAGGCTGGGGGGTGACCCTAGCACAGAGCCTGGAGCTCCACCTGGGCCGAGTACGACCAGGCGGAGGCTTGGAAGCGACTCTTCTGGGCAGCCTGCGGGGCCCTGCCAGGTGAGGAAGCAGCATTCCAGATTCCCACCGGGACGCAGTTTTCCACGAGTTTCTCTGTTTCCGCACGTCCTTACTGGCAAGATGCCAACTGCCTTTCGTTGCGGACGTCTCTTCTAGGAGTTTGTTGAACGAACAGTTTGGAATTCTCTCTCGTCCAAGAAAGGGCAGGGTTTTTCCTGTCCATTATGGAATTTCTGGGTTCTCTGAGCTCAGAGTTCGATTCCTGACCTGGAACCCGCTGCATGTGCAGTGCCCGCCCGGGTCCCCCGTGTTCTCCTGTGGGACGCGGGGGCAGGCAGGCGGGGGCAGGCTCAGCGACCTTCGCACCACTCTGTGCCGGAGCAGTAAGTCCTTTGTCTCTGACCCAGGACTCTCCGGCCGTCCGACAGCTTCTGCGCAGCGGAGGGGATCACCGTCCCAGGAAGTTCCTCTGCCGTGGCTGCAGACAGGACGCCCCGGTCAGAGCTGGCTACTCTCGCCTTGCAAGCACAGGCCGGCCCAGCGAGGGTCTCAGGACCCCTTCAGGCCACCACCGTGAGTTTGCACCGGTCCCTTCCCACGGCTCCCAGACACGTCTCTGGAGGGAGGCGCGTCCATAGAGATGACGGAGACGGGACAGAGCCTAGAAGGTCGTTTCAGGTGAGAAGTTTAGTTGTTTGTTTTCCTGCTGCCGTGTGCACAGGGCTTGTGAGAAAGACCAGAGAAGGAGGAGGAAAAGGCACAGAAGCCACACGCTCTCCCCTCCAGGTGAGGGAGCTTCTGAGGTGAAACTTCCCCGGCTGAGTCTCCACGGGAGGGGCCGAGAGCTGCCCCAGGCTACCCTGGAAGGGCCACGACAGGACAGAAACTTCTTGCCCTTTCCCGAGAGCCGAGTCGGGACCCTGCCCTCCCGGGTCATCCCCCACTCACAGGCGAAGAACCTGCAGCCCAGCGAGCGGGCCGCTTCCCCGTGTCCCGTGCTGCCCTCCTCAGCCAGGCTGCCAGGTTCCACCCCAAAAGGGCCTCACCCCTGCATGTCGCACTCCATTTTCAAACACCTGGCGGCCCCTCCTTCCAGGCCCGTCGGGATGGCCCCTCCCCGGTGGGCCCAGGCGCACAAGCATCGGATGGGGTGGCCACAGGCTTCACATCCTGTGCCGGGACGCCCTACGTTTCCCTCCCTGCCGAGGACACCCCCAGACCCGACCCTGGAGCGGCTGCCGACCACCAGCAGTCCCAGGAGCAGTCAGGCCCGCTGGGCGGCTGCACCTGGAGGCTGGTCCCCTCAGATCAGCCTTGAAGACACAGATCTTGGGGCTCCCCAGAGGTGCTGAGGCGAGGAGGTGGACAGGGGTGCTGAGGCACCAGGGGACCTGCTGGGGACGCCTGTCTGGTGCCGCTTCTCACAAAGCCACAGCCCTTCCCCCAGGTGGCGGAGTTTGTCCTGAGAGCAGTTTGTCCTGCCCGGGGAAGGGTCGCTGGGGTTGGCAGGGTGTCAGGGGTCAGCGAGGGCTGCATGTCACCTCTGGGGATGGCTGCCTGGGCCCCGCCCACGGGAGGCTGCTAGCTGTGGGTGACAAGGTCTCAGGGAATCTTTTCCCAGCTTGGGGATGCTGGGGTGCTTTCCAACAGGACAGTGCCTGCGCACAGCCAGGCTGCCGGGCCATCTGCTGGTTCGCCCGGACCACCGGCAGGGGTCCGGCCTCCTTCTGTCCCAGCAGAGCCACTCCTGCCTGGCCCGAGTGAGCATGAGCCCAAGCGTGCATGTGTCTGTGTGCAAAATTAGCTCTCAAAGGTCACTGCGGACTCCACTCTGCAGCCGGCCGTCTCACCTCCCACGCTCGGTCCTGCAGCTCTCAGGACCCACGTCGGGGACGCGCAGATGTTTTCTGGGATGCGCAGGTGTTTGTGTATCCACTTTGTTCTTCACGGCGGATTTCCAGAAGTGGAATGATGAGACCCAAAGGCTTGGGGGCTTGTAGTCACCTTGCTTTCTCGAAGGTGGTCCCGGCTGCCCCTCCTCCCAGTCCCTTCCCAGGGCAGGGTGACTGGATTCCACCTGGGTCTGGAAGCCTGACCCTGGGGCAGTGTATACACAATACCAGGCTCTGGGGCCCACTGAGGCCCCAATCTCAGTCTTTGAGTAGAAGGCAAAGGAGACTGTGGAGGGGGGGCTCCGTGCGGTGGAGGCACCATGCCCAGTGCGTCCCCGACACCCGCGGCAGTGGACAGGCCCCCGTCTGCAGACAAGGGTTCAGCCCAGCCGCTGGGGGCCTGTCTTGCTCTGTCCCTGTCTCCCTGTGATGCTTCTACTTAACTGCTGTTTTCCTGTGGCTAAAATAGCGCCCGCAGGCAGCCCCCACGGGTGGCATTGCCATGGTGACCGTGGTTTTGGGTGCTGCCTCCTCAGACGCGTCTATGGCTCGCTCCGGGTTTTAAATATAGTCCCGGGCAGCTGCGGGGACTGAAAGCGGGACAGACGCGTGTTCCAGGAGGGGAAGGGCCTTTCCCTCCTCAGGGCCCCGGCCCCGCTGGTCCGGCCCGGAGGAGAAGGGCTGCGCCCCGGGGACACACCCAGCGGGGGGAGGCGGCCGTCCTGGCCCTGCACCTGGCGGGTCCTGCGACCCCGACGAAGCAGGGGGCCACCCAGACCCTCGGTGTCCTCTTTCGGGGAAGGGGCCCATGATACCACGTCCTAGGGGTCCTCCCAGGGGCAGGGGGAGACTCTGGGAGTGCGGGTGCCTCGGGGCCCCCGCTCGTGCGAGGGGCGGGGCGACCGCGGGCCCGGGAGGTTCTGAGCTGCTCCCGCCGCCAGCCCCGCGCCAGGGCGCGCACGCGCACACACGCACGCGCACAAACACACGCACGCGCACAATCACACACGCGCGCACGCACACAAACGCACACGCACGCGCACACGCGGGGACCCCACGGAGGAGCCCCACGGGCGCGCGCAGGCGCAGCAGACCCCGCGCGCCGGGCCGGGATTCTGGGCGGGGACCCGGTGCTCTAACCGACGACCTCGCCGCGGACCGGGACTGCGGGGGCCCGAGCGGACGCCTCAGCCCGCTGGGGTCCCGCCGCGTCCGAGGCGGGGCGGGGCGGGGGCGGGGCCGCCCCATACCCCCCGCCCACAGCGCCGCCCACCGGGGCTCCCGGCCGCGGCCCTCCGGCGCCCTCTGCTGGGCCAGCGCGGCACTGCGCGCACGCGGGAGGCGGTGCAGAGGCCCGCGCGGTGATGCACGCGTCGGCCCCCGGAGCGAGGACCCCGCACGCTCGCCCTGCGGCAGCGCCACCGCGGCTCACAGGCCATGGTGAACTGGCGCAGATGGGGACAAAGAGCTCGCGGCACGTGGATGGCACCGCTGCCTCCGACACACGCACACGCGACACAGACGCACGGGAGGGTCGTCACGCAACACGGCCGGACGCACGCGGAGATGGAGACGTTGCTCTCCCTCTCCTTCTGGGCGGGACCTCGGCCCGCGAACCGAGCGACCTTTTCTGGAAGCTCCCGGCCGGGTCGCTGGCTCCTCTCCCTTCCTAACGCGGCGCCAGAGGCCCCCTGGGGTCTGTTCCAGCAGCTTCTGCGGCCTCGCCCTGACCCCTCCAGACACCCCTGCCCCCTGGGGCCACAGAGCCTGTGCAGGAGCCACCCAGCCTGCCTGTCTTGCTCTCCTGCCTCGCAGCACACATCCCCATCCCATCACCAGGCTCTCTCGCGGGGACCTGGTCAGACCCGGCTCTCCCTACAAGCTGCCACACCTGTGTGACCAGTGACGAGCGCCCATCTCCCCACCGGTGTGCGCTTTCCATGACAGAGTCCGCCCCAGTCTCGGCATCCAGCAGGCCCGTGCTCAGCACCCGCTGAACACATTAATCGGCGAGTGAGGGGAATGTTGTCTCTTGAACCAGTTTTTCCAAATCCCGTCCTCTATGACAAAGAAAGGAAACACCTGCTGCCCTTCCCCTCCCAGCTGTGTGGGAGCACACGCCCTGGGCTTCCGGAGCCTGGGGTGGTCCTCACTGCCTGGGGTGGTCTCATGCCGGCCGGGAGGCCCCGGTAACCACCTCCTTCTAGACAGTCCCAAGGGGACACTAATGCGGTCCGTGGGGTCTGATGAGGGAGGCAGCCCCCGGGTGGGGTTCTGCAGGGAGGGCTTTTCGGGAGGGACCCCCGCCAAGGCCTTTGCTTGTGTCTGATGAGGCTCACGAAGCTTAAACTCCACCTGGCTTTCACCCCACCCCTAAAGCATCTGGACGTCATTTGAAAGTGTCCTCATAAAGAACATTCGTGGGGGAAAATCACAGGCCAAGCTAGGTGGGGCCTGGCCACCCTCCTCCCCAACCAGCGCCGCTCTGGGGCTCCAGGTGACAAGGGAGGGATGACCTCCCTGTGGGGTTTGTCGGGAGAGGAGGGAGGCAGGGCTGCTGAGGTCGCTCCTGACCCCCTGCTGTGACGTTGCAGACTTACAGCAAGGCTCTATCACTTTAATAATCCCTTTTTGAAAGCCAACACCTTTGCGTTTTTTTCATTTTGGAAATACTACGTGTCATTATGAAGGCCTATGAGGCGCTGGCAGGGAGGGCTGGGAAACAGAAGCTGCTGAGAGCTGGAAGGGACCTGTCCTCAGCCCCAGGGACTTTGGCAGGTCTGTCCTTGGGCGACCAAGTCCACCCCCCCCGCCCTTCCCCCTCCCCTGTCCCCTCACGTGGCAGACTGGGGAGGCAGAAGTCCTGTCTGGGGCCCCTCAGCGCAGCGCCTGGATTGGCATATCTGAGGGGTGTCTGCCTACTCATTCCCTCCCTCATTCCTTCCACGATGTGCCAGACACCCAGACACCGTGGGGACACAGCAGGGACCTACGCTGACTGGGTCCCAACCCCTGTCACGTGTGGAGTGGGGAGTGGCTGGAAAATCTGCGGACAAACACCTGTGCCTGTCGCCAGGGCTTGGCTGCCTGCGGGGCCGCCTGCTGGCCGGTCTGGACCACGCCCTCTACTCTTGAGGCCCTAAGGTGGGGGGGAGTGCAGGAGGCCGTCCACCCTCTGGAGACTGTCCACAGGCCTGGTGGCGGGGGGACCCATCATTTTGCAGAGCTGTTTTGGGGGGAGGATGCAAAAGCCAAAGTCCTCCACGTCCCGGGGGGCCACAGGTAAGTTTTCTGGTCACAGCACCTGATGCATATGCCCTCACCCGGGCCTGGGACAGGATGCGTAAGAGACTCGGGGTAGACCCTTCCCCTGGCCCTCCTCCTGGAATAGGCCTCTCCCCCCCAACCCTCATGGAGAACAGAGCCTTCCCCCACCTGGCCCTCAAACCCTGCTCAAACCCTTCAGGCTCGGCCCCGCCCCCCCCCCCCCCCCACTGTCTTCCCTCCCCGGGATGGGGGTGCTGCAGTTCCAGACGCTGCCAGCACCGGCTTCCGGGACAGAGGTTCCACGTGCCAGCTAGCTCACAAGTGAGGTCAGTCCCCACAAGAGCACAGGGGCCCTCGAGGCTCCCACCCCTGCAAGGGCTTCCCTGGTTAGAAAGGGCTCTGGGGCCCGACTTGGCTGTTGTGTCTGGTGGGGGACATCAGAGAAATGGGGATGCAGAGAGATGGACAGACGCCGGCCCATCCTGCCGACAGCGGGTGGTGGGCATCCATACCTGGACTTGCTGCTTCCTGCCCTGCCTTTCAGGCAGGAAATCAGAATGCCAGGGAGATGCTGTGGGGTATCAGAGGATCCCCCTCCTTTCGGAGATGGTCTGTGTCCACTGAGATGCTGTGGGGTATCAGAGGATCCCCCTCCTTTCGGAGATGGTCTGTGTCCACTGAGATGCAACCTTGTTCTTCTCCTCCCGTCAGGACCTCCTGTCAGGACTGCCTGAGGCCATGTGCCAGGCTGGGTTCTGGACGCTCAAGGGCACAAGGCCACAGTGCCCGCCATGGGCTGCTTGAGGGGCCTGGCGCAGGGACAGGTGCATCCCACACACACTTGCCACCTTGATGCTGCTCCTGTGGCAGATTCCTGCTCAGCCCCATGGGCCCCATGCTGCTCCCCTGGCGTGGCAAACCCTTGTACCCCATCCCCTTCGTGCCCAACTGATAGCCACAGTGCTCTCTGTGCCCACGCCGGGGCTGTAGAGGAATCGCCCACAGGGTGCGGCGGGGGAGTAACCGGGCATCAGGGACATTAAGTGGAGACTCAAAGGAAGTGTGGGTCTGGGCAAAGGTGCTTCTGGGAGAGGGATGCCAGCATGTGCAAAGGCCCCGAGGCAAGGGGAAGCAAAGTGGACAGATATCTGGAGGGGAGTGAGGCAGGATGAGGATGGTGGGAGATGAAGGGAATGCGGCCCCAGATCCTGTAGGGCTTATGGACTTTTCCTGAGAACAGTGGGAATCACTGGGGGTTTTAAACACCAGATTGATGGACATGGACCGACTTATGTTTTTAAGGCAATTGGAGGCTGCTGCATTGGGCTTGGACCAGGGGTAGCGACGGAGGTGGTGGGATGTGGCAGGAATTGGAAATATGTGGCCGGTGACGCTGCCAGGATTTGCAGATGGAGGCGTGTGGGGTGTAAGGGGGAAAGGAGGTTTTTGAACTGAGCAAGATCTGCGAGGGTGAGAGAGTGTGCGTATGCGTGCACGTGTGTGTGTGTGAGTGTGTGGTGGTGGGGTCGGGCTCAGCAGGGGTTCGGGGGAGCGACTTGCCTCAGGTTGGTGTTTGGAGCCCTAAGTGGAAATGAGACGCAGGGGTGGGAGGGAGGGGGCACCTGGGTGGCTCAGTGGGTTAAAGCCTCTGCCTTCGGCTCAGGTCATGATCTCAGGGTCCTGGGATCGAGCCCCGCATCAGGCTCTCTGCTCAGCGGGGAGCCTGCTTCCTCCTCCCTCTCTCTCTGCCTACTTGTGATCTCTGTCTGTCAAATAAATAAATAAAATCTTAAAAAAAAAAAAAAAGAGTGGGACCAGGAGGAAGCAGCAGAGGGAGATGCAGGGGAGAGCAGGGGGGAACAGGGGGGAAGGCAGAGAGCAGAACCCTAGGGTAAGAGCTTCTAGGAGGGGCCAGGCAACTGCCAAGGGTCAATCAAGAATAAGTCTAAGCACTCACCATTGTATTCAAAACACAGGAGTTGATGATGACAGGGCAAGTGTCTGTGTGTGTGTGGGGGGGGTGCTCAGGAGAAAGTAGCGGGAGATGGAGCAGGGATGAGGACTTCAGACTCCTGGCCGTTTTGTTGTAAAGAGGAGCAGAGAAACGGACAGGTGGGGACAGCCGACAACTTCTTAGGTGGGTGAAAGGTAGGTTTTCAACAGGTTTCTCTGGGTCCATCTCTAGGAAGAACACGAATTCCATGACCATGACTGTCCACTCGGTTCTCCAGGCTCACCCCAGGGCCTGGTTCCCAGGAGGTGCCAGGAAGTGTCCAGGGAATGAGAGGGTGGGGAGTGCTGGAAGCCCCTCTGATTGTCCAAGTGGGGTGTGAAGCCTTGGCCAGGCCTGGAGTCCTGGGTCAGAAGTTGCCATATGGGTGGTGTGGGGAAGGGGAGGACGAGGGGAGTGCCGACTTGAGCTGGGGTGCCCACGTGAGGTCCTGCAAACGCAGATTTGGGCCCTGGGGATGCAACCCGGATGCGGCCCCGGAGGGCCCTGGAGAGTGTCCAGACGAGGCTGTCCAGATCAAGTCCCGCAGGGTTATTAAGACCCACGAGGCTGGGGATTCAGAAATGAAGGTCACGGGCGACGTGGGTAAATGCAGTGTCCTTGTCCGGGCCGAGGAGTGATCTGGAGCAGAGGGAACCGCCAGCTACTGTAGACAAGACTTCCGTGCAACAGGATCTCGGATTCCGCGAGGAGAGGAGAGCAGCTGGGGTTGGGAACCAGCTGAGCCGGACCGTCCCCGCGACGTTGGCTGGGTTCTCTGCTCCCATCCCTCAAGTCACCGGCGACCCTTTCCCACGGTCCCCTAGACCAGCGGCTCTCGGATCGCGCGCACCTGCACAGACCGCTGGAGTTTCGATTCCGTGCGTCCGGTCTGGGGCACCCGAGGTGGCTTGCATTTCCAACGGGTTCCCGGGGCGCTGCAGCGCAGGGGCCCCACCTGGGAAGCGCGGTGCCCGGAGCCCACCTCCCCGAGGGGTCAGCGCTCCGGGCCGACCGCGCACCGCCTCCGGTTGCCGGGCAGAGCCGGGCCGCGCGCGCCTCCATTGGCCGCAGGTGGGCCGCGCCCCGCCCGACAGGTAGTCCGCCCCGCGCGGAGCCATTGGGTCGCCGCCGCGGGGACCCCCGGGGATTGGCCCAGGTAGCGGCCCCGCCTCGCCCTCATTGGCCGCAGGTGCCACCGCCCCCGCCCCGGGACCGCCCGTCCCGCCGATTGGCCGCCCGCTGGGCCCCGGGTCGGCCATGTTCGGTGCCCCCCCGCGCGCCACCCCCGGGCCTGACGCCGGGATTCCGTGCGCGCCCCTCGCGCGTCCCCGCCGGCCGTGCCCCCGTCCCGCCCGGCCCGCCACCCAAGTTCCGCGGAGTTGGCCGGCCCCACGCGCGTGCCCTGGGTCCCGGCGCCGCGCGCGCCCTTCCGCGTTCCGCCGCCGGCCCCACCTGGCGCCCCGGCCGGCCGCTGGGTCCCCGCGCCATGGCCCGAGTGCCCGGGGCGCGGCGCTGACGGCGGCCGGCGGAGCTCGCCATGCCCAGCAGGACCGGCCCCAAGATGGACGGGAGCGGCTGCCGCGTCCGCCTGAAGGCGCACTACAGCGGGTGAGCGCCTGCGCCCGACGGCGGGGCCGGGGGGCCTCGGGCAGAGCCGGGCGCGGGCAGACGTCCCGGTCCGCGCCTGCCGTCGGGGACCGTGTCGCCGCTCGTGCGGCGCGGGAGGGAGGGGACGGCGAGGCCCCTCCGGGCCCAGGGGCGCCCCGGGAGGTCCTGTCGCGCTGTCGCCGTGGAGGGGGCCCGGGACGCGGCGGGCGTTCGAGGCGCCCTGGGACGTCGCTCGCGGGAAAGCGCGCGGGGCGGGCGGGGTCGCCGGGTCCTCTGGCGCAGGGGCGCGGAGCGCTGCGGGTGCGGGCGGCCGCACGGGTCCCTGCCCGCCCCGGCGAGGTCTTCCCAGGCCGGACCCGCCCGGACGACGTTACGGGGCCGGAGGCGGCGGTCGCCGCGCGCTCCCCCGCCCTGGGCGCAGCCCGGACGTTCGCTGGGGACTTGACTGGACGTTACGGCTCAAACCTGTAAGACTAAAGTTTTAGCCAAATGGAACTGCGGGCAGAGTTTTAAAAATAAGGTTTTCCTAAACTTTTCCCAATGTACCCGGCCAGAGGTCTCCATATGCAAGAGCCGTTTGACGACCCAGGGGAAGGTCAGGTGCAGTGAGCCGCCCGCGGGGACGCGAATCGGGGCGGGGAGGGGGTCCGCGCGCGTCCCCAGGCGCCGCTCTGTTGGGACCGGATCTTTCGGACTCTGATCAGCTCGCGTCCGCCCGCGGCGCCCTGGACTCGACCTGCTCGCTGTAAAATGGGGCGAGCGGGCATCTCAGGGGTCAGAGGCCGGGAGCGTCTGGCCCCTCCCGCGGAGCAGCCCTGGGGCGGGCGGCGCCCCGAGGGCGGATCCTGTTTCCGCCCGAGCACGGGGCTTGGGCGGGAGCTCAGCTCTTCTGCGGCGGCCTCTTCACTCCGCCGGTGGCCTCGCGGGTGCATCACCGCGTGCATCTCCAGGCTGAGGAGGGGCTTGGGGCCCTTGGCCTCGCGAGGGCACCTTGTTTGGGGTCTCAGGTCGGAACTCCCCTGTCCTTTCTGCCCGCCTCACCTGGGTCACTTGGGAGCAGGCTGTGTGTGGGAGACTTGGTGACAGGGCTCTGGGAGGAATGACTTCTGGGGGGAGGACGGCCAGCCCCCGAGGAAGAGGGCCCCGAGTCCTGTCTTCTGGCCTGACATGGTGGTTTTCTATTAAAACTGGTTCTCAGACTCATGGGAGGACCGGACGTCTTGCCTTGCTGGTGGGTGAACAGTATGGAAGGTGGATCCCGCGTCAGAGACAGTCCTCTTCCCAGCCAGGAATCGTGGGACTGAGCAATAAGCTCCTTTGGGAAAAATCAGAGTTGCTCCTCAGTGAGAGGAAGTCCGCACCCCAGCAGCCCAGGGTGGGTGGTGACCGGACCACCCCCCCCAGGCTGCCTCCAGGCTGGGTTCAAGTGGCCTCCTTCAGGCACTGAGGGGAGGGATGGAGGCAGGCAAGGCTGGTCTCCAGCAAAGGTGACTGGAGCCCTTGGGAGTTCCAGACCGAGCTTCCACTGGCCCCACCCCTGCCCCGACTTTGGCCCTGGAGAGCGCTTTGGTTACGGCCAGTAATGGCCAGTAATGCAACAGGTCGCATCTAGTTTCCCGGGGCTGAGAGGTCCCCACTCATCTGTTCCTCTCATTCCCTCCCTCCTCTTCTCCCCCCTCCCCCCTGCTTTCCGCTCTCCTCTCCCCACCCTTCCTGTCCCTTTTCCTCTCTTCCTCCTCTTCCTCCCACTCGTCCTTTGTCCCTCTGTGCTTTCCCTCCTCCATTCTGCCCCCGGCTGCGCTGGGGCTCCTGCCCTACCCCAGCTCTCTCTGCCTCTGGCCTGGTCCCTCTCCTGGGGGACTTGACACCTCCCCTTCGGAGTTGGGAGGGACAGGCCTCGTGCTCTAACGAGGCTGGTTCTGGGGAGCACCCCCTTCAGGAGCTGCGCTTGTCTGACCGACCCCTCGACCCCTCGCGACCCCTCGAGTTCTGTCTCTGGGTGGGGCTGTGCTGCCCTCTCGCTGCCAGAAGGTGGTCTTGGGGCAGCAGGGCCGCAGCGGGAGGTCAGACCCATTGAAGATGTTCTGAAAAATAGGGGCCCCCAGCTTGGCCTCTGGAGGATGTGCCAACACGGGGTCCAGCAGCACCTGCGTTCCGGGGGGACTCCAGGCGAGGCACACTGGTGTTGGAGACCCTGCTTCGCCAGGTCGAGTCTCAGACGTCCACTTTTCTGAGCTCACAGGCCCAGCCACGCGGGGTCTTCCTTCTCTCCAGCTCAAGCCCAGGCTGCTGTTCGTGTCGTCTGCTTTGGGGGAAGGTCTGACGAAGCCAGTGGGCTTAAATTGAGCGAACTGCGTCCACACCTCACCCCACCCCTGCACCCCTCCTATGTGACCTTTTGAATTGGAACCTGGCGCCTGAGCGAGTCCTCGCCTGGCTTTCTGATACCCCTGCCTCATTCTCACCACCCCTGCCTCCCCACTTAGGGACATCCAGGCGCGGGATAGATCTCTCCTCTCCGTGCAAGGGCGTTCGTCATAGTGATTAGGAAACAAGACTGTGGCCAGTGGTTCTGTTCCGGGGGCCTGTGATATTTTGTTTGGGAAAATTTTCCTCTGTGTAATCAATAACTCAATTAGCCAGTATTTAATTTGATTTAAACGTGCTTCCTGGTGACACATGTCCACCGTCTTTGCCCCAGGGACATCCTGATCACCAGCCTCGACGCAGCCATGACCTTCGAGGAGCTCAGCGAGGAAGTGAGAGAGATGTGCAGTCTCCACCCGGGACACCCGCTCACCCTTAAGTGGGTGGACAGTGAAGGTAGAGCCCCGGTCTTCCGTCGGTCGACTGCAAATCTCTGGCTCTCCCTCTGTCCCACGTTAGGTTAGGTCAGCCCCTCTGGGAGGAGATTTAAAATGACAGGATTAGGCTAGTTAACAGGCGTCTTCCCCTGCAGGGTGCTGGAAATCACTGCCTGGAGAGGCTGGTCAAAACAGAAGCTGGGCGGGGGCGGGAAGGGATCTCTGTCCCCTCCTGGGGCCAGCCCTTGCCCTCCTGCCCTCTCTCCTGTTCTGGGCTTTCCGGGTGATTTGGAAGGATAAGCTCTTTCTTATTTTCATCTCAGGGAGCTGGAGGGTAAGTAGCCAGACCCCCACAGTGTCCTCCCCCTCTCCATCCTTCTCGCTCTCAGACACATGTCTGAGAAAGCTGGGGGGTAGGGACACAGTCCAGCTGCCAGCCGAGGACACAGGGGAGCTGCAGAGTAACCCCCTGGGGCATTGGTTCTGTGCCTTTCTGTGTTCCTCTCCAGGATGGGGGCAGGGAGCCTTTCCTTTCACCGAGGACTAACCTAAAAAGAATGTCCTTCTTCTTGTCCAAGCCAGGAACGTTAGCATGTTTGGCTCTGGAGGTAGACTTCTCGGGGCTCGTTCTGGGGATCCACTGGTTCTGATGTGGACCCCCCCGTCCCGTTACCCGTTCTCGGGTCTCCCAGCTCCGCAGTGGGTGGCTGGTCAGGAGCAGCCAGACTCTGCCCTTCCCAACCTGAGTTGGACCCCTTTGCCTCAGGCCTGCGGTGGCCTCAGTGATGTCTCTTGCCCTGCCTAGGTGACCCCTGCACCGTGTCCTCCCAGATGGAGCTGGAGGAGGCCTTCCGTCTGGCCTGTCAGCGCAGGGATGAAGGGCTCATCATTCACGGTCAGTGGCAGCCGGAGGGGTGGGGGGTCCCACTGTGGTCTGGCGTGGTGGGCGCCCAGCGTGGTTTCCAGATGGCCAGGGGGACGGGAGAACACATTGAGGGTCGTGGTTTAAAATCTTAGGATTCCAGAGAACTTAAGGATGTTGAATATAGTGTGATTTGGGTTTGTTTCTTCTCTTACGTCTTGTTAACCCAAGTAAAATTGGCCGTAGCTGGTGGAGTCAGAAAAGCTCCTTCTCACTAGAGGCAGGGGCCGGGGTTCTGGTTGCTGGTCCTCATTCTCCCCGTTCCCTGGAGGCCGGCATCGCTGGTGCGTCAGAAGTCTGGGCCCTCTCACCGGCCTCCACCTTTTGGGAAGCTGGAAGGGTACAGGCCCAGAGCATGGGAGGGCAGGTGGAGGAGGGGACCCTGGGGGTGGATGAGACCCTCCCTGAGCCTGTGTCCTGGCTCCCAGCTGTTCTCCGAGAAGCTCAGAGCTGCTTTATAGACTGATCACAGGAAATAGGAATTATTATGATTTCAGTATAGTCTGAATTGGGGGTTTCAGGCTGCCCCCCGACACTCTTGGGGGTTCTTCGGGGTGTCTGAGCATGGTTCCGACCAGCCACGTCTGCATTCACTCCTGTGCAGCCAGACCCTTGGCCGGGCGGGACAGCCGAGCCGAGCCTGACACCCCGGGACCGGCGCTCCCAGCCGGGGCTTCCGCGGGGCCATGGTCTCCCTGGGGCGGGCTCAGTGTCAGTTGCAGGGTCCCGCGTCTGCCGCTCTGCCGGGACACGGGGTTTGTGCCGGGAGCCCCCGGAGGGCCGCGTTCTCGATGGTGGTGCTTTCCAAAGACAGCGTTATCTTCGAGATGAGGAAGTGGTTGCTTCTGTGAAGTTTTAATACCTTGTAAGCTCCTGTCTGAGTCATCCGTGAGGGAAGCCCGGGATGTATTTTAAGGCATTTAATTTTGAACTGCACCTTGAGTGCAAAACAGAGTCTAACGTGCTTTCAGAAATCCATTTGGAAGTAGGGGCCGCTCCTGACTTGCGTGTTAATCTACCGCTGAGAGTCGGGAGGCCTCCTGGGGCGGCTCTGGTCCAGGGACCCCACTGCTTCTCCCCCAGAGGTTTTCAGTGCATTTCGAGTCCTTCTAAAGCGGGTTTGGGCTTCCACAGTTGGGCCGCAGGAGCCCCCCTCAGAGCAGGCCGGTCGGCAGCGTGGGCTTCGCGCGCGGGTCCGTCCGCTCGGCCTGACGTGGCGTAGGACCTTCCGTGGCGGCGCTCGGTGACAGACTGCTCTCTCTCTCCCTCTCTCCAGTGTTCCCCAGCACCCCCGAGCAGCCAGGCATGCCTTGTCCGGGAGAAGACAGTGAGTACTGCGTTTTCCTGACTCGCGCTGCGCGTTGTGGCTTGAATTCTCGATCCGGGTGTCAGGAGGGCGCAGACCGGGTGCCTTTTGTGGCCGTGGCAGGAGTGTGTGTCCTTGCGAGGTGACCGAAGGCAGAGTGAGCGGTCGAGGTGCCCTGCCGTGGGGTTTCCGTGGGCGTGTGTGCTCTGGCTGACGGGGGCAGCCTCCAGGACACAGGCTGGGTCCCTCGGTGCCGGGAGGAACAGTGCCAGCCCTGCCGAGATCTCCCGAGGAGGGAAGGGCCCGGGCATCTGCCCCAGCCACCCCCAGACCTGGCCGTGTGCCCTCTCTCCGGTCCACACTGGCCTCCAGGGATGCAGGGATGTGGGTCTGTTGATCCGGGAAGAAGTCCCAGGGGCAGTGGGTCCAGAACAGAGCTTCTGGCCTTGTCCCAGGGACCACCGGACCCCAGGCTGGTCAGAGTTGTCCGGCCCCACTCTGTCGTTGAGGCCAGAACCCCTATGTGGGGCACGAATTGCTCACCAACGACCCAGACCCCCTCTGGCCCATGTGTGCTCCTCCCGGGAACAAGGGCCTCGGGGCTAAGGCGGTTCCCTGGCTCAGCCCCAGCGTATTGGAGCAGAGGCTTGGAGCAGAGGCAGTGTGGAGCTCTGTGGCCCCTCTGGGCCCCCGGGAGATGGTGAGTGGGCAGTTGTGTGCGTCAGTCTTGGGTTTAGGAAAGCAATGGGGCCGAGGATAGATTTGGGGCCCTTAGTGTAGAGGAAAGAGTGGCGGGGATTGGGGTCTGGACTTGGGGCTTTCAAAGGGAACAGGGACCAGGGGACCCTGAAGGAGCCGCCGGCCAGGCTGTAGGGCCACGCGGACTCCGGACTCCTACCCGCGGTGGAGCGGGTTGTCTGATGAGGCCAGAAGGGCCAGGGCTGGCTGGGTCTCGGCCACGGCCAGCCTGTAGGCAGTGGACAGAGGGGCGGTTTTGGGGAGAGTGTAAGGAGGCGCAGGGAGACATTCCTTCCCTTAGTCCTGCTGGTGTGCGGCACACGGCTGGGGCGGGGGGCGGGTGCCCCGGGACCTCCTAGCCTGGGGGCAGGTGACAGGCCCAATGAACACGGGAAAGCTCCACATCACATAGCCACGGGCGTAGCCTGGCGTGGGGGGGGCCGCTGAGCGTCAGAAGGGGGGCTGCGCTGAGGAGGGGTCCTGTGGAAAAGAAGTTTCCAGCAGTGGCCCCTCCGGGGAAGGGGAAGCCAGATGGGCCAGGGCACGTTTGTGGTTGCACGGCTTTGCTGAGCATGGGGCTTGGGCGCCGCCAGGATGTGGGTCCAGGGAGGGTTAGGAGGAGCGACATGCCGTGGGTGACCGGAGGGTGTGGGCGGGCCCCGAGGTGCAGAAATGGTGATGCTGACAGAAAGGCTTGTAGGGCCGCAGGCAGCGGCGGAGGCGCCTTGGAGGGAAGCCAGCCCGGATGCCCCCCAGGCCGGGCCTGGCCTTGTGTGGGCTCAGGCCAGCATGGCGGGCGGGGCTGGGGTCCCTGTGGCAGGTGGGAGTGGGCGTGGCCGGGCAGCCGATTGTGTCACCGCCCGGGAATGTAGGAATGTGAACTTGAAGCGAGCACCGCCCTGGCTGTCCCAGTCGCTGACCATCCCACCACCCTGGGCCGCCACCACCCTGGGCCGCGGCTGAGTCCCAGGGAGGGGCTGAGGGCCGTTGACCGGTGTCTCCCTGCCCACGGATCCCTGCTCCACACGTCCGCCCCCGAGCACCCGGCGCCCAGGAGAATGGGCTCACCGCGCTGGCCAGGGCGAGGGGGCCCCGGGCTCCGGGCTCTTCCAGTGTGCGCGTCTCCCCGGTATTTTACTCTTGGCTTGATTTCCACGCTGATCTCCCGACAGTTCCGGCCGCTGGCGGCCACTGCGGAAGGGGCGTGCTGTGTGGTTTCGGCGCCTGCGCGGGCTTTTGTGCTCAGTGTTCTCGGCCTCGAGCCCCGCGCCTGGTGCCGGGGCAGTGAGAGGCGTCCGACAGGTGCCACGTGAACTGCGCCCCTGAGCGGTGTCAGGGCCGTGTGAAGGGGGCTGGATGGACTGGCGGACGGTGGCCAGAGACGACAGGCAGCAGAAACGTGGTCCCGTGGTGGCAGCTGGGCACAGACAGCTGGAAGGGCCACCTCGCACCACCCAGGGCTGCGTCCACTTTCAGCACCTCCCGCTCAGGTTGTGAATCTCGATTTAACCGGTTCTGTAGCCCCAGTGTGTAGACGGGGGCACCTGGGTGGCTCAGTTGGCTGAGTGTCCACCTCTGGGTTTTGACTTAGGTCATGATTTTGGGGTCGTGGGTCGAGCCCTGAGACGGGCTCTGTGCTTAGTGGGGAGTTTGCTTGAGGATTCTCCCTCGCCCTCTGCCCTCCCCACCGTGCACGTGCTCGCTCGCTCACTGGAATAAATAAATCTAAAAAATCGTGTAGCGTGCCCGTTGCATAGAACGTATAACCACCGTAAAGTGAATGATTCTGTGGCGTTCAGTCCACTCCATGCTGTGCGGCGCCTGCCTGCTTCTGGGCCTGTCCCGCCCGTCAGCAGCCACTCCCCAGTCAGCCCCCGCTCAGCCCCCCACAGTCTCCGTGGGGTTACCTGGTTTGGACTTCCGGTCGTGGAATCACGTGGCCTGTGGTGTTTTGTAGCGGGTATCACAACGACATTCCTCTTTCCCGGTTTAATACTGGGGTAAATCACATATAACCTGAAACTTACCATTGTGACCGCGAAGTGTACACTTCGTTGATACGAATTACATTCGTGTCGTGTGCAACCATATCTACCGTCCAGCTCTGGAACGTCCTCATCTTGTAAGAGGGCGCTCTGTCCCCAGTAAGCACTGACCCCCAGGCCCTGGCTCCCGGCCTTCTGCCTTCTGTCCTGCCATTTTGACCACACTTGGTGTGTCTGTTCGCGCGCACACGGCCCTTGGCTTGTTTTTGTTGCCGGTGGTGCGGTATCCAGGAAATCCTTGTCAAATACAACGTGGTCGAGTTTCACCCTCTATTTTCTCCTGAGAGCTTTACAAATTCAGCCTTTCCATTTAGGTTTTTGATGCATGTGGGGTTAATTTTTGTATATGGTGTGAGGTAGGGGTCCAACTTCATCTGGTTTTCCCAGCACCATTTGCTGGAAAGACCAACCTTTCCCCATTGGATGATCTTAGCGCCCTCGCTAAGAACCGTCGGACGCTATGGGAGGGTTGGTTTCTGGGCTCTCTATTCTCTTGGACTTCATGTTGTCTGTCTTTATGCCAACATCTCATTTTTCTGTTACTGTAGGAAGTTTTAAAGTCGGGATGTAAGGCCTTCAGTTTTGTTCTTTTTCCAGGTGGCTTGGCTATTCTAGGTCCCTCGAGATGATTTTTAGGATGAGCATTTCTGTTCTGCAAACCATGTCATTAGGATTTTGGTAGGGATTGCATGGAATCTGTAGGTTGGGTCGGGTGAATTAACAGGATGGCAGCATTAAGCCTTCTAACCCAACACATGGGATGTCTACTACGTTTGTCCCATTTAATCCCTTTCAGCACTGTTTTGTGACTCTTGGTGTCCCAAGTCTTTCCCCTTACTGCTAGGCTTACTCTGAAGTGTTTCATTCTCGATGCTACTGTAAAATGCAACTGTTGTCGCGATTTCTTTTTTGGGTTGTTCATTGCTTGTGTGTAAAAACGCAACTGAGCTTTGTGTGTTGGCTTTGCGTCCCATTTTACTGAACTTATTCTGGCAACGTTTTTGTGGAATCATTAGGGTTTTCTGTATCATCTGCAAACAGAGGTCATTTTCTTCTCCCTTTCCAGTTTTTTGCTCTTACTTTTCTGCTGCCTGATTGCTCCTGCTACAACTTGTGCAGAAGAGAAGAAAGGGCTTCCTCGCCATGTTCCTGATCTTGGAGGAAAGCTCTCAGTCTTTTTTTTTTTTTTTTTAAGATTTTATTTTATTTATTTGACAGAGAGAGATCACAAGTAGACAGAGAGGCAGGCAGAGAGAGAGGAGGAAGCAGGCTCCCCGCTGAGCAGAGACTCCGACGTGGGGCTTGATCCCAGGACCCCGAGATCATAATCTGAGCCGAAGGCAGAGGCTTTACCCACTGAGCCCCCCGGCACCTGGAAAAGCTCTCAGTCTTGCTGGGGGCTTGCATGTACGGCTTTGACTCTGTGAACGGAGTTTCCATCTGTACTGTAAGGAGGCGCACGCATGGTCTTGGCCCCCAGGTTCTGGCGGAGCTCCTAAGTCCCCCGGGGTCTCCTGAGTGCTGGCAGTGTCTCGTCAGTCATTAAGAGTCCCTTTGGAACACTCGGAGTTGATGCTAATGAGGTAGTTTAGGGTGGGGCCTCTGGATGGGGGTGGTGACCAGAAGAACCTTGTGGGGGAGGGATTGGAGCTTCCTGTCCTCCCTTCTGACCTCTGCGGGGGAGAGAGGGCTCGCAGGTTCAGTCAGTCATGCTTATGAAACCCCAAAAGGAGGGTTCATGGAGCTTCTGGGTTCGTGAACACATGGCGATGTGGGGAGAGTGGCTTGCCCAGAGAGGATGGAAGCCCCGTGCCCTTCCCCCATACCTTTCCGGGCGTCTCTTCCGTCTGTCCCCGAGTGAATCCGGTCCCTCTAGCAAATTAGTCACACCCGGGAGGGGACTATGGCAGTGCCTGACCTGTAGCCATTCTGTCGGAAGCGCGGGTGACCACCCGGATTGGCGACTGGAGTTGGGGAGGGTGGTCTTGTAGGACCGAGTTTGTGGGATCTGACGTCATCTTCACGTAGCCGTGTCAGAACTGAGTTAATTGCTTGGTAGTATGGGGAGAAACAGGCGCGAGACGACCCTGTGCCTTGTCTGTTGAGTGTTTTGAAAGTTGAGGGACGCCTGGGTGGCCCCGTAAATGTCTGCCGTCGGCTCGGATCATGACCCCAGGGTCCTGGGGTGCAGTCCTGCCTCCGGCTCGTGGCTCCTCTGGGAGTCTGCTTCTCCCTCGCCCTCTGCCTGCCGCGCCCCGTGCTCCTGCTCTCTGTCTCTCTGACAAATAAGTAAATAAATAAAATCTTAAAAAAAACAAAGGTTGAGTAGCTGTCAAAAGGCTTTGGAGCTCAGTTGTCCCGAGCTCTGTCAGAAATCCTGCAGCGGCATCCGCCGCTCGTCCAGCGCTCTTAGGCCTAAATAAACTGCCTATTTACGTGTTTGCTTTTGTTTTAATTTTATTTTTTTCTAAAAGTTTTTTTGTTTGTTTGTCAGAGACAGAGGGAAGAGAAACAGGGCAGAGGGAGAGGGAGGAGAAGCCGACTTCCCGCCGAGCAGGGGGTCCCATGTGGGGCTCCATCCCAGGAACCTGGGATCACGACCGAACCGAAACCAGACGCCCAACCCACGGAGCCCCCCAGGCGCCCCTGTTTGTTTTTGGAGAGCACGCACTCGTGGGAGCCGGGGGCGCGGGGGCCGGGGGGAGTCAGGAGCAGGCTCCATGCCCAGCGCAGAGCCCAGCTTGGGGCTCAATCTCATGACCCCTGAGATCACGACCGGAGCTGACATCCAGAGTTGGAGGCCCAGCTGACCGAGGCACCTGGACGCCCCCAAAACTGCCTATTTAGATCGGAAACGTGGAGTTGTCCATTTCTGTAACGTTAATCTCCAAACCCAGGCACCAAGTAGCCTGGTCCCCAGCGTGGAGAGCTTGATGCGTGTCTGACGCAGGCGGGAGAGATTCAGGGTGCCGATGGCCGTCAGGCTGTGTCCACATTGCTCGAGGAATTCCTTCCGTGGTTGCAGTGACCTTGTGGTCTGCGGCGCGCCCACAGCCTCGGCCAGAAGCCCTCTCTCAGCCAGCATTTCCTGTGTCCTCCCTTCTTTGGCTCTCCCCCTCCGCCGCGTTGGCGTCCCCTGGTTTAGTGACTGTTCTTACCCTGAAGGATGTTCCACTTTTCAGATACCTTGTTTGCCTCCGTGAAGATGACCACGTGTTTTTTACCTCCGTTCTGTTCGTGGGTGTTGCCCCGAGTGGAGTTTCGTCCGCAAGCCACGGTCGCGTTCTGGGGGCAGGTGGCACTTGGCCCCGGGGTTGGAAGCTTTCTCTGTGCGGCTCAGTTCTGTTGGCCAGAGTTGTGCGGGGACTTTCCACCAGTGATCACGGGAACATCGGTCCGTGGTTTTCCCTCCCTGCAGTGTGTCCGCCTGAGTCCGGGCCCCTAGATTGGCTTAGGCGAGTTCCCTCCTCTTCAGTGTTTTGGAAACGCTTGAGAGGGTTGGTGTTGGCTCTTTAAATGTTTGGTGGAATCCGCCCGTGAAACCGTCTGGCCAGTGATCTTCTTGTCAGGAGACCTCCATTACTGGCGCTGTCTCTGCCGGTGGTGGGTCTGTTTGTAGTTCCTGTTTCTTCGGGGCTTGGCCGGGCAGTTCTGCTGCTGCCCGTTCCCAGCTGTCTTGGATTCCTCTTATTTCTACGGCATCAGTGGTAGGAATTGTCCCGCTTTCACTTCCGAGTTCAGTGATTTGAGTCATTTTTCTTCCCTAGTCCCTCTAGCTAAAAGTTTGTCAATTTTCTTGATCTTTTCAAAGAACTAACTTTTGGTTTCATTGATTTTTTCCCCCTGTCGTTTCTATGTTTCCAATTTTGTGGATCTTCCTGCCTCCTCCTGGCTGTGGGTTACTTTGTTTTTCCTTTTTCTCTTCCTTAAGTCATGACGTGAGTTGGCTGGTGGTCACAGTTGAGGTGGGGGTTCACGGGGTGGTGGTCCCAGCGGGAGGGCCCCGCAGCCTGACCCGTGCCCTGGAAGCGCTTCTGTGCGTCTGGTCCCTCGTGTTTCTGTTTTCTCTCCCTCGTGATTTCTCCTTTGGTCTGTTGGTTGTTCAAGGCAGTTTTGTTTAATCTGGAGGCACGGGTGACTTTTCCAGTTTCTCTCTGTGGTTCGTGGCTAACTGCATCCCGCTGCAGGCAGAGAGCTCGCTCTGCCTTCGGAGGCGCACGGAGACCGTGGGCGCCGCGTGTGCGTGCTCGCCCGGAGAGCGTCCCGCGGGCTCCCGGAGGCAGGCATGCGGATGTCGGGTCCTGTCTGTTGATCGTGCAAGGCCCTCTCCTTCCTTGCTCTCTTCTGTCTGGCTGTTCCTCCCTTTTTAGGACTCAGTTGTGTTTCATTGTGTGGATTTCCTGCAGTTTGCTTCTCTCTGTGTGCGTGGGTGGATGGGTAGACAGATGGACGGATGGACACGCGGCCCTCGGGCCGTTGTGACTTCTGCTGCTGTTGGCGTCTCGTGCCCATTCTGGGACCGAAAGCACGAAGCTGGTGCCTTGTTTTGGCCACACCGTAAAGACGGATCCGTGTGCGCACGTACAGGCCCCATCCGAACGCACCGTCAGCGGGGCCCCGTGGCGGTCCCCCTCTTTGAAGGGGGCCTGACTTCTGTCCTGTCCTGGGCCCCGTCGGGGCGGACCTTCGTGGGCGCCACCGTGCCGGTCAGTGCCGTGACGGAGGCGAACGTGCTGCGGAGGTTCGGCTGGGAGGCCCCCGCCATCAGCAGGGAGGTCCCCATAGGAGCCGAGAGACCCAGGAGGGTCCCTCCCACCACGTGGCAGTGTATTTCCAGGGCATTCCAGGACAGGCACGTGGCATGATAAGGAATCGAGAATCCTGGCACATTGGTGGGCCCAGGCTCTGTGGGGACGGTGGGCTCGGTGTGGCCAGCCCGCGGTGGCTCTGGGTGGCTTTGGAGGCACGGGAGTAACGTGGCAGCTCTGGTGTCCGAGGGAGGCGCCGGCTGGCTCCGGGCGGCCAGGGACAGCAGCACAGAAGGGCCCTGTGGCCTCACGGGTCCCCTCAAGGCCTCCAGGGCCCCGGGCCTCACTCGCTGTGTTTCTCCCCGTGGGCACGTCCATCGGCGGCCGCACCGGTCCTCCCGCTGGCCTGGCCCGGCGGCCTCAGTGCGTGCTGCAGACATTCCTCCCAAACCCTCCTCCCTCGCGGGCCTTTTAATGCCTTTGGTCACACGGAAATGTTAACGTTTGAGTTTTCCGTGTTGAAATCTGTTAATATTTTCCTCTCTGGCTACACCAAAGGGTAGAAAAATTTTGTTTCTAGCATTTTGGTCTTTGGTCCATCTGGAATGTGAGTCTGTGTCTGGGATAGTGTGGGCCTGGGCGTCTGGTGGGACACAGACCTGTCTTGAGTGGTCAGAGCTCTTGGGCCCCAGAAGCAGCAAACCCAAGTCTCTGTGCTCAGCCGGGGGCTCAGTAAGCCTGAATTTTTTGGCCCATAAAATGCACCAAATGACTTACTTGGGGTTGGTGGGGACGTTGAAGAGGTCCCACACGCCTGGGGGGTGTCCCCTGCTGGGAGGGAGTGGGGCCGGTCCAGGGAGGGAGAGGCCCAGGGAAAGGCAGCAGGCACCCAGAGGTGGGAGAGGTCGGTCCCTCCCCGACCTCAGGGTGGTTTGCTGCAGGGAAGGGTCACAGGCTCAGAACCGAGTTGCCCCAGGCCAGTCTGGAGGCCAGCGATCTGAGCAGGAGGCGATCTGAGCGGGAGGCGTCTGTCCCCTGACTCTGCTCCTGATGGCGGACACAGGCCTCCGTCTTCACGCAGCTTCTCCCCTCGTGTGTGTCTGTGACTCTGTTTCTTGTCTGTAAAATGGGAATAATGGGACTGTGTATAAAGCAGTGTTTGCCAGGGGCACCTAGGGGGCTCAGTCAGTAAAGCATCCGACTCTTGATTTCCGCTTGGGTCATGGTCTCTCCATGCATGGTCTCTCAGCATCGGCTGGGGAGTCACTCTCCCTGTCCCTTCCCGGGACCCCCCCGCCCCCGCCACTCATGCCCGTGCACCTCTCTCTCTCTCTGACAAATAAACTAAATAAAATCTGAAAGCCACAGACCTTGTGCCGAGCGAGAGCTTGTTCCGTGCCACTGAGGGCGGCCAGTGGCCCTTATAGCTGCAGACTTTAAGGCGGTTCACAAGAGGGGCTTCCTGGAGCGGGGGGAGTCTCGCCTGCTGGCAGGACATGCCCCGTGGAACTGGACCCCGCGGCCACTCTCCCCCATCAGGCAGGGGTGTCTCTGCCATGCCCGCCCACAGGCTTCGGGGACCCCTGTGGGTGGCTGCTGGCCCGGCCGCATGCGGTTGGTCAGGGGACCCCATGGGACGGGGTGGTCCTGCCAGCTGGTTCCCACCCCGGGTCAGGGCCCGTGGCCTCCCCGTGGCCTGGGGTAGAGACTCAGCTCCTGCCCTGGAAAGGGCGTCTGCGCCAAGGCTGAGCAGGGGCCGAGTGGAGTCGGTCCCAACTCGGCTGGACTTCTGGGTCCTGGAGGTCCGTGAGAATATTCAGATCAGGGCGCGGCAGCTCCCGTCGTCCAGGCCCCACCAGTGCGCCGAGACCTGGCCCCGCTGTCCCCTGTGTCACTGATCCTGGCCCATCACACACCCGAATGACAGAGACATCCCTGGGCGGGCTGGTGGCCGTGGGCTGGCTCCCTCTGCACCTGCCCCCGGGGAGGGGTGTCCCATGTTCTGAGGAGCCAAGAGCACCCCACGGGGGCCTGTCTCGTCACCCGGGGTGGCTGTGGTGGGGGGTTCGGGGCTGAGCCCAGCACCCACCGTAGGACCCTCTGTGGTTGGATGGAGGCCGTCCCTGGGCCAGGCCCCAATAAGCGGGCCCCTCCGCAGCAGCGTGGGGTCAGGCAGGTGGATGTGGCCCTGTGTTTCCCTCTAAAGGCGTCTGTGTGAACAGCCCCTCAAGGCTCCAAGGCTTTGGGCACGTCTGAGCCTCAGTAAGGGCCTCTCGCTGCAGCCCGGGCTGCTCAGGTGTGTTCAAGCCCCTGCGTCGTCATTTGCAGGAGGGGGTGGTAAGCAGAGCCCCGGGGTTCTCCGCTGACCAGTCCGGGGCAGGGACTTGGGGGCCGAAGCCCTTGGGAGCATCCTCCAGGCCCTGGGGGGGCCAGTCATTTCGGGATCCTCCTGAAATGCGCCTGTTTGTGCCCGGTGTTTGTACGTATGTCTGTTGTTTTATTAAAAATTCAGTTTCACCCAACTTTGTCTCAGATTACTTGCAACCAACTGGAAAAGCTAGTTGCCCACCGAAAATAGGCTTCCATTAAAATTAGCCATTGCCAGGGTGCCTGGGTTTTTTGGAGTTCTTTGGAACAGGGTGTTTTGGTCTGGGTTGGAGGGGCTGGTGCTTGTCGGGAGGAGAGGGCGGCGCGAAGCTGGTTGCAGATGAGACGCAACAGTGGACTCGGGGGATGTTTGCATCTCCTGCGGGGCCCCGTAGACGTGCTTGGTCTGTTACCCTGTGACTTTGCTGTCTTAGGGCCTGCAGGCTTTCCGGACAGGCCGTGGGGGTACATGCGTCGTTCGTGCTGCAGCAGCTTGAGCCAAACAAATGAGGCCCACGGGCCCCAAAGTCTGTGGAGGTTGTGTTCCTTGTGATTTCCGCATCTCGAGAAATCATGAGCCGTCCTCGGCGTGGGGCTGCGAGCCCAGAGCCCTGCCGTTCACCAGCCCTCCCTTCCAGGGGCAGACGGGGCCCCGGCCTCGAGTGGCGCCTCTGAGTGTTGTGTTCACAGACACAGGGTGGATGTGATGCACACGGACTGGCCAGGCGACTGGAGCTCCGCAGCGACCGCAGGCCCCAGCTCGACCACCTGAAGGAGCTGCAGTTTGAACCCAGAGCTTTGGCCCCAAGTCTGTGGCTGCACAGCAGTGAGCACAGATGTGGGAGCCCGGCGCCTGCCGATAAGGGGCGGGCGGGATGGTTCAAGCCAGGAGCCTGTTCCCGGGCCCGCGGGGTGCTGACCACCCTGTGTGTCTGCTGGAGGGTCAGGGAGAGGTTTGTCCTGACCTCCCAAGCCCCTCGGACCTAGGGTCAGTGCTGGTCTGGCAACTCCAGGGAGGCTGGAGGGCTCTGTCCTTTTCCTGGGAGTTTTATGGAATTGGAGGGAATGGGTGTTGGACTCCCATCTAGCCACAGTGGCCGGGACCATGGGCCTCAGTCCTCCCTTCCCTCCCGGGCCACAGCACCCAGGCCTTGGAGCCCGTGAGCATTTGTGTGGGCGCCTTCCGGGCCTCTGTGGACGCGGGCCGGAGGTCCCTCACGCCCAGGTGCTTCCCCGCACCCCACCCGGGGGCCTGATGGGGGGGTGGGGGGGGCCGGCCAGCCAGGCTCTGGCCCCACAGCGCTTGCCGGCTGAGCCTCCCTCCCTTGGGCCACTGCCCCGCGCTGCCTTCCAGGACCGTCCTGCGGAGATGCTTGTTTTCATGTGACGTCAGCTCCCGGGCATCCAGGCCGTGTTTTAGCTGGTGCCTCAGCTGCCGGCTCCTGCTTCCCAGGGGAGCCGGGTACCACCCGGCCTGGAGACACGAGGAGGCAGGGATGTGAGAGGCGGGGGACAGCCGGCCAGCCTGCCTTTAAATCTCTGCGGCTCGCCTGGGAGCGCACCCTGCCCATCGTGGGTCCGCAGGAAGCGCAGGGCAGCGTCGGCGCGGGGAAGGGAAGGAAGATGCCCCCCCTCACGCCCACCGCTCCGTAGAGCATAAAAATTGCCTGTGCCGAGCCGGCGGGAGAAGAAAGCCCGGTGAGTGCTGCGCGGCGCCCCTGCCCTTCCTCCCGGCGCTGCAGGCCGAGCGCAACATTGATGCTGCCCGGAGGAGGCTGGGGTCCTGACGGCGGCCTGGCCCCGCAGCCTCGGGGCCGCACGATGCTCCAGGCCCCAGGCAGGGCTGCGGGCCGCAGGGCTCTGAGCCACGGAGGGGGGTGGGGGCTGAGTGGGGAGAGGGGACAGATTTTGAGCAAAACAGGCCCTGGAGGAGCGCGCCCTGAGAGCCGTGCGGGGGTGTGGGGGTGCCGGAAGGAAACGCGCCCCCGGGCAGCGAGGCCTGTCAGCCGGCTGGGCAGCCCCAGGACGCTCGGGCTCATGTGGGGCCGGCCGCCCGGTGCGGGGGCCCCGGCCGAGGGCAGCGTGGCCGTGGCGCGTGCAGGTATGGGCTGGCTGTGGGGTCCGCCGTGGCCCGCGTGAACGTGCGTGTGCCCTGCTCGCAGCTCAGCCTGCATTGCTGCAAGCCGGGGGGCCACGGGGCCGGCGGCCGGCACCTGCTTCCCTGTGCCGAGCTCCGCAGGGCTGCTCCTGCTCTGCGTGCTGCTGCCCGTCCTGGCCCCGTGTCCGCGTTGACGACAGCATCGTGTCGGAGTCTGGGTGGCACGGCCGGTGTTGACGTGCCTGGCTCGCTCCGGCAGGGTCCTCGGGCGTCGGTGATGAGCGTGGTGCCGCCGTCCCCGTCCAGTGTTCCATTCTGAGATGGTCGGAGGTAGACCCAGACGCGCCGGGGGGCTGCTCGGTGGCTGGGGGGATGTGGGGATGTGGGTGTTTCTGACGTCCATTTTGCAGGGTGTTTTTGTAAAAAAACAACCACAGCAGGCACCCTTGGGCTGGCGGGGAGCCGAGGGCCTGGGTGGACGGGCTGCCAGGGCGGACGGCCCCTTGCGTGGACGGTGCTGGGGTGACGGGGAGGCCGCTGAGCGAGCCCACCCCTCCCCCCAGAGCAGGAGGGACCGTCGGCCACTCTGTGCCGCCAGCCCAGGTCGCGGGGGGATCTCATTAGTTTTGGATCCTTGAATTATGGAACCCAGGGTGTGTTGCTGGGTGTGTGGGAGCAGGGTGCTGGCTCACGTGTGTGCTTGCCAATGAGGAGAATTAGCTGTGTCATAGTTTCTTGGGATGTCTGGGACATCTTGGCCTCTTTCCTTCCGTGTGGTCACGCGCTGCCCATGCACGGCCGGGGGACCCAGAACGGGCCGGAGCAGGTGGCCCCGGGGCCTCGGCAGGGTTCCGTCAGAGCCAGGAGTGGGGCCAGGCTGAGGGAGCAGCTGCCCCCAAAGGCCCCCCCATGTGTTGCTGCTGTCGGGGGGCTGTGGCTTGTGGCGCCGACGTCTGTGTCGCGGTCAGACCCGCGTGGGGTCTCCCCTTCTTCCTGTCTTGGCGCGTCCGCCGCCAACGACGTGCCTCGAAGTTGAGAGCCGCCAACGGTTATGTAAGGAGTGGTATGTGCCGCTCGCCCCCCTCTGAGGTCCTGCTGACCTTCCAACGTCACCCCCGTTGGTCTCGCAGAGCAGCTGTGAGCCTTGGACGCTCCCTCCGCCCATCTTTTGGTGTCACCTGGTGGGGACCCGGCTTGTCTGCGGCTCCCGTGGTGCCTCCCTGGTCCCGAAGCCCCCACCCCCACGTCTGTCTCGTTCCCGCTGGCGTTTGGGGAGTGGCGAGGGCCACGTCTCGTGTGGGAGCAGGGGTGCTGACCACGAGACGTTGCAGAGGGAGCCCATGGAGGTCCAAGCACTGGGTCGAGGCTCGGGTCGGCAGGTGCCTGTGGTCAGGCTCCTGAGGATGCAGAGATGAGGCAGCAGCTGTTTCCTCGACGGACCAGGAGCCGTTCGGGGGTGCGCTGAGCGGGGGCAGCCCTGCAGGCTGCTGTCCAGAGCCAGGCCAGGCCCGTGGAGGGTAAACCTCCACCCCCGTTTGACGTGTCTTTGGTGTTTGCATTCAGCGAATGTAACCTTCTGTGCCCCCTGCCTTGCTCGTGGCAAAAGACGCGTTCAGGGTCTGCGGCCGGGGTGGTCCGGCCTGTCTTGCTGAATCCCTGCTGCCACTGGGTCTTTGCTTGTGCCCTTTCCTGTGCTCTCGTGGGTGAATGGCACTTAGGGCCACCGCCCCCACAGCCACCACTCGGTAAGAGTTGTCTGCGCTTTGGGAGTCCTCATAGGACTCCCAGCCCGGGGCCCTGGCACGAGGCAGGCGCGCTGTGAGTGTGTGGTGCTTAATGAGAGGGGCAGAAAGGCTTTTCCAGAGTTAACCGTCCGAACCAGTGGCTTGTCCAACGTTCAGATTGCTTTTGGTGGTAAAGTTACGGCACAGACCCCAAGGTGTACTTGGAGTAGCAGCTTGGTTTTAGGGTTCTCCCGAAGACGTAGAGTTGGACACCTCCTCTGTGACCCGTGTCTTGTACCGTTCTGTCTCTGAGGCCTCCAGACGCCCCTCCACCCTGGGCAGCTGAGGGTAGTCTGCCGTCCGCCGCCCCAGCAAGGTTCGAAACCGGGCAAGGTGGGAGAGTCATGCTGAGAGCTAACAGAACCCCTGCCAGAGGTTGTCTCAAAGGTGCTGTCGGCCCAGCCAGATGCCGTGTAGGCCGAGCCTGCTGCGTGTTGGTGTGTGCGTTTTCCGCAGGGACAGGACACTGTGCCCCTGGTGTCAGTGGACGGAGGGGACCCCAAGCATATGTTTTATGGCTCGGTTTGGTGGTTTGAATGTGTCTGGGTTTTTTTTGTTGTTGTTGTTTTAACTTTGCTTCTTTTTTAAGCTTCTTCATGGGAAATTTAAAAAGGTTTGACTTGGGGCGCCTGGGGGACTCAGTGGGTTAAGCCTCCGCCTTCGGCTCAGGTCATGGTCTCAGGGTCCTGGGATCGAACTCCACGTCGGGCTCCCTGCTCAGCGGGGAGCCTGCTTCCCTCTCTCTCTGCCTGCCTCTCTGCCTACTTGTGATCTCTTTCTGTCAAATAAATAAATAAAATCTTTTAAAAATAAATAAATAAAAAGGTTTGAGTTGTGACGAGATGGAGCCTTGCCGCGTGCGTGTGGAAAGTGGGAGGTCGGTGCCCGCTTGAACTGCCTGTTCGCTCAGCCCCAGCCAGCCCCATGCCATGCCTCTGTTTACTCATCTGTGAGATGGGATGGTGGAAGGAGCTGAACAAAGTCACATCGAGCACAGAGAGGCTGGGTGTGCCTTGTCTTGGTCGGGAAGCCATGTTGTTACTGCTAAGGGCCTGTGTGTGAAGTTTGCATTGTACGTTATTTTCAGAGTTGGATTTGTTTTGGGTTTGACATTTTTGTATTTGAAGGTATTGAACAGCCCCACGTGGTTTAGAGAGGGAGAACGGGTGTCTCCTGGGGGGCTCCCTTTCAGTCTGAGCGCGTTCTTCTTGGCGTTTATTTCCGGATTCATAAATAACACATTTATGCTGCTGTTTCCAGAGTTTTCTGTTTGGGATGTTACCTGTTCCCTTCTGTCTCTGGAACGGGTCAGCTCTCTGTCTCCGCCCACCAAATGGGGTCACCGCTTACTGTTTGACCACCGAGGTTTACATTATGGGGATTTGCAAAGGTATTTGCAAACTACTAACATTACATTTTTTTTTCTTGTACAGCTTTTAGTTTTTGGGGGGATAATAATTGTCTTGCTCCCCACCGCCCCCTGGCCTTGGTGCTTTCTGGAAGCACCAAGAAATGGGTAAATCTTGTCTCAGATTTGCCCATAGTCTTTCCAGGAGGGTAGCCTGGGCCATATCCCTCCTGGTGCCCCTCAGCCTCAGCACAGTGTGTCCTGGGCCCTCCTTTTGCCGTCACCCTGGGGCTCCCCCTGCCCCTCTTCTCTGCCTGCTTCCTCCATCCCTGGCTCCCTCACCCCATTTCTTGGAGCTGGGTGGGCTCACAGGTGCCTCAGCCGCACGGGTGTGAGTGTGTGAGTGTGTGTGAGTGTGTGTGTGTGTGTGTAGACGTCATTCTTTAGAGCGGTTTTGGGTTTTCGGAGAAACCGAGAGGATGGCCCCGAACACCACGGTGTCCCGTTACGAACGCCCGCGGTAGAGCGTCGGACGTCCTCCCAGACCTTCCTGAGAAAGGGGGCCCTGGAGGTAGATTGTTCGAGATCTAGTCTGAAAGGGACTTCACGCTGCCGGACGTTTCATGATAGTTTAGCTAGGTATAGAATCCGCACTGGAAACAGTTTTCCCAAGCGTTTTAAAGGGATCGTACCAGCGTCTTCCAGCTTCCAGTCTGCCTAAGAAGTCAGGGGCCATTTTTACTTTTGTGTGTGTTTTATTTTCTCCTGAAAGTGTTCGGGATCTTTTTGCCTGTGTGCGTGTGCGTGTGCGTGTGCGTGTGCGTGCGCGTGCGTGTATGCGTGTGCGTGCGCGTGTGTGTGTGCACGCGCGCCGCTCGTCTTTATTGCTGTCAAGTCTCATTACGCTGTGTCTTGATGTGGCCTTTCTTGTCTCTCGTGCTGGGAGGCAGCGGTGCAGGAACTGGGGGCATTCAGTCACGGGATACTTTCATTTATTTCTTTGAAGATCTCCTCCTTTCTGTCATCTTTTCCTAGAGCTGCCGTGGGTCATTTGCTGGGACTCCTAGACCGGCCCTTCAATTCTGTCTGTTTTAGTTTCTAGGAGATACTTTCCGTTTTTCATGGCTGAACTATTAAGTTTGTTGTCTTGTCCTTCGTTTTTCATTCTGAGAGCTCCTTCTTATCCTGAAGGTTCCTTTTTAAAACAGGGACTTGCTCTTGTTGGGAGGTGGGGGATCGCCCCGTTGCTTTGAGGTTGTTAATTACGGTAACAGGCCCCATGATATAATATAACTGCGCGTGCTCGAGCCCTTGACGATTGAGGCCCCACGTGCAGCCGGTGTTGCCCCCACCGTGCCCAGTGAGGGGTGTGCTGCTGCAGTCTCCGTCCTGCGGCGAAAGTGGCCCCTGAGGCTCAGGAGGGTCCCATGGTTCTCCCAGGTCACAGCCATGCACTGTGGAGCTGGGCTCATCCATGCAGGCAGGCCCCAAGTCCATGTGCTTCGCCACAGTGCAGGGTCCCCACTCTGCCACTTGCCGGCCACGTGACCTCAGGCACAGCCCTGTCCACCCTGTGGCTCAGACTGTGGTAAGTGGGGTGTGACCGTGCGCACGGCCCCCATCACTGTGAGGGCTGAGTTGGTGCAGCACCGGCGGGACTCGGAGCGGCAAGAGACAGGCACAGTGATGGGGTCGCGCTGTTGAGTGAGTGGTAAAGTCTCCTTTTTTGATGTTTCCCTTGGTCCTTGTCACAGCTGTTTCCACTGAAGTTCTTTTCTCAGTTTGTTTTGGACTGGGAGGATTTCCACAGCCCCTGGGTGACCTTGGGTCATCTGCCTGTGTCAGCACACGGGGCGCCGTAGAGCTGGGGGACGTGGCTGTGTGGGAATCCCGCCCGGGGAGGGGCTGGGGCGTCTCAGCTCTGGGTGAGGGACTGCCACCATCCCCCCGGCCGAGCCTGCCTTCGCTGGCTGTATTGGGTGAGGACGGGGCCTCCCCCTTTAGAGGTTGGGAGCCCACACCGTGGGCACCCCGCTTCCTGGGGCATGGAGCCTCTGACTCACGGGCCTTTTAGGGTTCCGTTCTGCCCAGTCCCCTGCTGACCCCAGGGCCACCTGCTTCCTAGGTTCCAACGTGGCGCTGCCCCCTCCCGTGCTTCCCTTCTTGCTGGTGTTTTTCTCCCTCTGGCTTTGGTCTTGGGATGGGTCTGGTTTAATAACCAGGTTCCTGCTGCTCTGTTGATCTGGACACCATCTAGACGACACCTTCCCGAGGCTAAATTACACAGGAGAAGTAGCGCTAAGGTCTTCATTGGGGGGGGGGGGCGTGGGCGTGTGTGGATGTTGTGAATCAGCATGCCCCGAGGGCCCTGAATCACTGTGGGACCCGGGGCCGAGGGCGGAGTCTCACAGGAGGGGCGGTGACTCACTTTCCTGTGATGACCAGTGGTGACTGGTGCGCAGGGCTGGCTCTCAAGCCCTTTCCCCGAATGGGTTTGCGAGGAAGGAGCTGGGTGGGCTCACAGGTGCCTCAGCCACACGGGTGTGAGTGTGTGTGTGTGTGTGTGTGTGTGTAGACTTCATTCTCTAGAGCGGTTTTGGGTTTTCGGAGAAACCGAGAGGATGGCCCCAAACACCACGGTGTCCCGTTAGGAACGCCCGCGGTAGAGCGTCGGCAGACCCTGACTGGACCAGCCCGTCACCATTAGGCGGCGTCCGCACTTGATTCAGATTTCCTCGGTTTTCCCTGACGTCCTCGTTCGGTCCCAGGACCCCACATGACAGACATTCAGTTGTCCCCTTGCCTCGGGCTCCTCTGTGCTGTGTCGGTGTCAGACGGTCCTGGTTGCGGTGACCGTGGCGGCTTTGAGGAGGGGCCGGCCAGGTTTTCTGTAGAACGTCCCTCTGAGCTGCTCTGCGGTTTTTCTCACGGTTGGACTGGGTTTCGGGGAGGAGACCCCAGAGAGGTGCTCTCTCATTGCATCGAGCCCCTGGTCCCTGCTCCCAGCGGGGCCTGTCACTGTGGCGTGACCTTGGCTGCCCGGCTGGGATGTGTCTGCCACGGACACCACTGCTCGCTTCGGAAGGACGTCCCCACAGCCCACACTCGAGGGCAGGGATGCATGCTCCTGTGCTTTGGGGGGTCGTCTGGCGGTCCGCACGGGAGCTTTGATTCCTCACCCCCCCCATTCACGGGGGTGCGCTCGTGGACGGCGACCTCCTGCTTCGGTTCCTCACATGGTTGAAGCTTTGGCCACTGCTGGTTGGCCCCGGCCGTGGTGACGGCCAGACCCAGGCTGGCCGGGGAGTGGCTGGGAGGGTGGTCCTGGCCCCGGGGCGGGAGGGAAGGCCGAGCATCTCTGGCCTCCCTTCCAGCCAGGCTAGAGGAGCAGCAGGGCATGGGTCCACGGGCCCAGAAACATGGCGCAGCTGCCCGATCCTGGACACCGATTTCTTCCTCGTGTCGTGTCTCCCCCGCAGCTCTGTGGGACACTTGGTCTGACGCGCGGGACAGAGGCGGTGCCCTGCTGAGCCTTCCCAGAAGCTCCATCCCACCCCAGTGCTGCTTCCGACGGCCGTCCTCCGCTTGTCACCCTGTTCGCTTCTTGCGCGCGCTGTGCTTCTGGGAGACGGCGCCGTGGACGCAGGCTTGATGGAGGCCGTCCTGGTCCCGACTGAACGTCCCAAGTCTCCCCGCACGGCTGCGGCAGGAAGGTGCCCAGGCGTCTTTCCACGCGGCCGTCCGGGCAGGTGTGAGCGCAGGAAGTGGTTCCACTGGCTTCTGCGAGCCTGACGGTGGCTCCCCCTGCTCCGTCTGTCCTGGCTGCCTCGTTCCGCTCTGGGCCGAGTCTGGGGAGAGGGACCCCGTGCTGCCCGTCCTGGGCGGCTGCCCGAGGGGCCCCTCGGGAGGGCGGGGTCGCTCATCTTCCAAGCGCCCGTCTGACCGTCCACTGTGCCGCACGTGTCTTGGCCGGTGAGGAAAGCGGAGTTGTCCGATCGTCTTGCGAACGTAAGGTCGTGGATCCTGGGGCATGAGCAGCTGGAGATGTCCCGTCTGGGGTGCATCGGGCCGGCCGGTGCGCGGGGCTGCAGGTTTCCTTGCTGTGGACACCCCCACCTCCGCCGATGGCACGCGGCTGCCACCATGGGACTGTGGGCACCGGGGTGGGGGACGCCCGCTTGGCTCCGGGGAGCTGGGCACACCCCTGCGGGTGTCCCCAGAGAGCGGCTTCTGCAGGTGGAGGAGGAAGGCCAGAAGGTGAGGTGGACCCAGGTTCCGCTCAGCGGGTCACGGCAGCTCTGAGAAGGACGCTTTTCTGATTGGCCCTGGGCTGTCCCCCTTCAGCGTGGCGCCCATTGCGGTTCACAGCAGGGGAGCCGAGTGACGGGCGGCCTCCAGAGCAGCGGACCCTGACAGTGGCAGGTTGGGGCCCGTGTGTGGCGCCTGGGGCTCGGCCCCCCGGCCCCTCTCACTGTCCTGTCCTCCTCGTGTCTTACCAGGTCTGGCGATGAAGTGACGTTTAAGTCTGTCACACTGGTGGTACCTTCTTCCCGCGTTGCTGCATCCGGTTCTCAGTCGGGACCCCGCGGCCGGCGGGAGGGCGTGTAGCTACGAGGGAGACACAGCCCCAGGCTGCTTGGGGGTCTCTAGCCCTGCCAGCCCCATTCCCGCCTGCCCCAGCCTCCCGCCCTCCCGCTGGCCGCCGCAGGGTCTCCCGAGCGCCCCGGAAACGACCGAGGACCTCAGACCTTCTGCGGTTGTCCTCGGCGCTGACTGTGTTGAGACTTAAGGTGGGAGAGACTCACTCACTCAGTTTAAGCCGCTGACGTCTTCAAGTGTTGTTAATGGAAGAGTTAATTTCATAAAGACGAACCTTTCCAAGGACAAACACTGGAGTGCGAGGCGGCCGCGCTGCTGCGCCCCTCGCGGTGTCTGCCATGGGGCCCACGGCCTCGGTGCGGTGCAGCGTGCAGACCGGAGCTCTCGGAAGGCTTGAGCGTGTGAATGACCTTTGCAGACACACGTGTGTGTTCTACGGTGTTTCTCTGAAACTCAGCGAGTGGTTGTTTCTGACACGTCCATTGCCACGTGGCGTCTGAGCCCTGCGGCCCGAATCCCACGGGTTTTTAGGTTGGGACAGACTTGCCCACGTGTGCTTGTGTGGCGAACGTCACCGAGTTACGCAAACCTCCCGGAGACGCGCTGGGAAGCCCCCTCCACCGTGCGCAGAGAAGGAGGCGGAGACTCCTTGTGGGGGGAGCTTAGAGACAGGGCTCTCCCCTGGGGGACGCGGGGCTCCCCGGGCTCAGCCAGCGGCCTCCGCCCCCATGTGGGGCAGGACACGTGTGGCTGGCCGGCCTGCTCCCTGCTGCCCACACTGGGCACATAGGTGGGGAACGGGGGCCGAGGACGTTCAGGGCCCACCGTCCTGGGTGTCCCGCCACTCAGGTCCCCTAGAGTTGAGTCTGCTTGGCCACACGCCATCATCACCCAGGGGAGGTCAGACGTGGGCCCAGGTGCTCGACGGGGGGGCATGTCATGGTGTGCGGTTGGCACACCACAGCGACGGAGCTGAGCCTGTGACCGGCGCTCCCCACCCTACCCTGTAATGCTTGGCTGGGGCAGGGCGGCCCTGTTGCTGGCGAGGGGTGAGGGAGGGAGTCGTGTGCTCTGGGGTTCTCCCGGGGTCTCTGAACCGGCTTAGGTGGGCACGGCAGTGCCGTGGGGAGCCACGTGGCAGGGGGGCAGGAACGGACCCGCGGGAGTGGGGGTGGGCACGGGAGCCGCTCGGAGGTCCCGGGGGTGTGGGCAGGGGAGGCCCGGGTCTGCTGCGGGACCCACCAGCCAGCCCTTCGTTTTGTATCATAAAATTGCGCTTCCTTGGATGGTGTTTTGTTGTAACAAAAATTAGTCGGTGGCGTTTTTGGTATTTTTGCGTACTTTCTTAAAGGGAAGACAAGGACATGGGGCTGTACTGCATTCTCACAACCCCTGTGATTTTGGGGGGCACGTGGCACAGTCAACATCTGGGGTCTGGCTGAGGCCAGTGACCCTCCCACAGAATCCCGGGTGGTCGGAGTTGGGGTGCAGATGTGCTCCCAGACCTTCAGAGCCGGGGCTCCGAGGTCGGTCTTCCCTGCGCCCCACAGCCCGCCGCAGCAGAGCCCGAACCACGCTCTTGGCCACGGTGCCTGCAGTCTCCCGTTGACCAAACCATGCTTCGTTTATTGTAATCTTTTGAAGAAGACACCTGCTCTGAGCTGTGGCCCCGGTGATCTGCCTCAGGCACCAAGCATCCTGCAGGGGTTTTCGGCGTCCCCCAGCGGCTTTGCTGGACTCGGGCGTTCCTGTCGCCGCTCCGGGGGGCCCGGGGGCCCTTTGCCGGCGTTGGCAAGTCTCCTGCGGGAGGGAAGCCTCTCCCTTCTCCCCGACTGTTTCCCCCGTCCAGGCTGTACAACACGTTAGCCTGACTCAGACATACAGGCTTCACGGGCGCGGTCTCACTGGGTCATCTCACCGGCCTGCATGTCTCCTTGTGGACACGGGAGTGCACGTGAGCGACTCTGGCTGCGAAGGTGGTCTCCGTGCGCATGTGCTTCTCCACGTCTCGCCCCGTCCGTGTGTCTGATGATAGGGGTATATGTGTGTGTATTTAGGATGAGAATAGAAATAAAAGAAATGACCAATTTTTAAAAACCGATGAATATCTCAGGCCCCACAAAACCCAGAAAAGTAGCCTGAATTACGCTACTTGGTGGACATCGGCCTGACGTGCGTCTCCCCTTCCTCACCTGGATCTTCAGACTGTGAGCCCTGGCGGCAGCCTCAAGGTGCAGGTCCGCGGTGTTTTCTGTAGCAAAACCTCAGAGACGAAGGCCTCCGTGTCCCTGTGCCGCAGCTGACAACATTTTAATTCCTGGCCACTTCCAAAACCCTTTTTTCTCAGTCTCGTGATTCTTACTGGTAACGTCACATACATCTTGGGGATTGTTTCGAAATTTGGGGAGAACCTGTCTGCTCTCTATGTGAGATCGGTAAGACTTGAGGCCATTCCAGGTTTTCTCGTGGCGGGACTGGTCTGAAACGCTCTTTGGGATGGCGACGCTGCCCTCCCCTGTGGGACACGTCCCGTGAACCTTGTGTTCTCTGCGTTCGCGATGTAACATTTCAGGCATGTGACACCTAGGACCCAGCTCGGCCTTTCTGTGGAAAGAAAACACAGCTCGCCGCGCCAATGTGCCCACCGACACAGGCATCCTTACGTGTTCTGAGGCATGAGGTTCTTTATTATGATGAACTGTCATTTTTCAAAAGATTTTGTTCATTTATTGGAGAGCAAATGAGAGCGCGTGCGGAAGGAGAAGCTGGCTCCCCACTGAGCAGGGCGCCCAACGCGGGCTCCATCCCAGGACCCGGGACCGTGACCTGAGCCGAAGGCAGACGCTCAACCGACGGAGCCACCCCAGGTGTCCCTATAATTATTAATTAAATTTGTTTTCAGAGTAACGACTTCTGGGAGGCAGGTGGTTGGTGCTGTTGGTCATGCAAAGCGTCTCCGCGGAGAAGCCCCGGCACGTGCCAGGCCCTCGACCACCTCCCTCCTCGGGCTCCTTCTCTGCTCATTGCGGCCCTGAAAGAAATCACGTGATACAAGATTTCCCGAATGACGCTTTCGATTTATTCTTCGCTGTTCTAGCGCCAGTTGTGTTCACATCGCAGGTGAGAGGAGGGCGTGGAGACGCCCCAGCCCGCCCCGTTCTCTGCACCCGCGGAGGGGGCATTGGTGACGGGTCGACCGTCGTCGTCCCCTGGAGCCCGCGGCTGGCGCTGGGGTCCGTTGGTGTTGTGCGGCGTGTGGGTGTAGACGCGTGTGCGTCCGTCCTCGTGACTCACTGCCCCGGACACCCTCCGTGCGCCACGGCTCATCCCTCCTGCCCTGGAGCCTCGTTTCACCGTCTCCGTGCCTCTTCCCGAACGTGGTGTGTCTGGAGTCACACCGTGTGGCCTTCAGACCGGCTTCTCTCACTCGGCAGTGTGTGTGCACGTCTGTCGTGGCCTGCTGGCTTGTCCCTGCATGGCGCTCAGTGACGCCTGCCGTCAGCATGAGCCCTGTGCGCCGACCTGTCCCCTGCCGCGGGCTCGCTCGGCCGCTCTCAGGCTCGGGCAGGTCTCGGCTCTGAACGCCTGTGGGCAGGTTCCTGCGTGGACGGAAGGGTTCAGTCCCTCGGGTCAGAGCCGAGAGCGCGGGCCTGCCGTCGGCCCGCATGGGAACGGGGGCTTCGGTCTTGTGAGTGACCCCCACGCAGTCCCCCAGAGGGGCCATGTCGCCTTCCAGGAGCGGTGCCGAGCGGTCCCAGCACTCGGTGTGGGCTGGGCTCCGGCTCTCAGTCACTCCGACACGGTGGGGTGCGGCCCGGAGGTGGTGGCTGTGTGGGGTCGAGCGAGAGACCCTGGAGCTCGTCCTTCTTGTCGGCGCAGAGCGGCTCCACGAGAAACGGGGCAAGACCGTGGGTTCGGAGCGCGGCGGCTCACAGGGTGCGGAGGGCTGGGAAGGGCCCCGCGCTCCGAGGGCTGGGGTCGGCACCTGCGGGCGGGGTCGCGGGGGGCGCTCGCGGGGTTTGCGCGATCCCCCGTTGTGGCTGTGCTCACGTGGGTCTCCGTCCAGTCGTCCGGGAAACTCCGGTGCGACCCAGAGAGAGCGCGGTGCCTGGGCAATACGTGTTGTGGTGTTGTGTCGTCACGGAGATTCGTCATGTGAGGAGCGCAGGGGTGCGGGGCGCGTTCCTGCGGTCCGCCTTTCGAGAAGGGGGAAGGGTTTGCTGCCCCGGGCGGTCTCCTCGGGACACACAGCTGACTCTTAGGAACAGGGCATGGAGTCCCATCCCGCCGTGGCCCGGCCACGGTGCCCTCCAGCCTCGAGGTGGGGCCCCGGGACAGGCGTGCGGGGCGGGCGGCCTGGTGACTGGCACGTGTGGGCTGCCTGGACGCATGGTGTGAAGGCGTCCTTTGTTCCGGCCAGAGCAGGGCGGTCCTGAATAGCGGCTTTCTCTGCCGGCCCTGGGGCAGCGAGGAGGGCGGAGACGTGTCCCAGTTCAGCCTCGTACTGCCGCTCCCCCTGCCCCGTGCCCCCGACCTTGGGAAGGTCATTAGCATCCACCTCCCTCACCTGGGTGACCCACCTCTGCCGGCTGAAGGAGCCTGGAGACAGGAGTCCCACGGGCCCTCTACCCCCTCGCCCCTCCTCTGGCCCCCACTTCTTTCTGGCCAGCAGGGTCCCCTTGCTGCCTTAGCCCTCCCTCCCTCTGCCCAGACAGCTCATGCCAGGAGGTGGGCACGCCTCTCCCATCCCGTCTTCCTGCCTTCCCCCTTTCCACCCCCTCCCCCTCCCCCCCTCCCCCATCCCCCTTCCACCCACCTCTCCCTCCATGTCCCCCTCCAGTCTCGGCTCAAAGGCCTCCCCCTACAGGCGGGCTCACCCCACCTCCACCCCATGCGACGTCCGCAAGGTGTGTCCTCCGTAGACGTCTTTTCAGTGCCGGCCCCGCCCAGGACGGTGATGGCTCTTACGACTCAACTCCCCCCTTCCACTGGGGTTGTTCCCAAGCCCTGGTCCGGGTGGGCTGCGTTGATGCTCCTGCTGCCCGGGAGGAATGTCCCCTCTGCTCTCCGGGTCCGGCTGTGGAGACTGAGCGGCCTGGGGTCACACGTGCAGCTCAGATGCTTGGAGCCCTCATGGCCGTGGCATCTTTGCCCAGTGTCTCAGGAGGGACAGTGGTGACCGCGGGTGGACGTGTTGGCAGCACCAGGAAGAAAGGGCTTGGCGCACCGCGCTTCTCCGGCAGGCCGGAGCACATGGAAACGAAGCTTTGAGTGGCCGTTTCATTTCCTGTCCCTGTTCTCCCGTGTGGTTCTGTCTGTGGCGCCTGGTGTGGCCAGCATCAGGGGAAATGCCGGAGATAGAGCCTTCCTGGGACGGCCTCGCAGCCCAGGGCGCCGGTGATCTGCTTGGGGGGCCGTGGGACGGGGAGGGCTTTTCATTTTTGCCTCTAACCTGGTTTCTTTGTGTTTGGACTTTTTTCCCTGAAATATTTTGACCATATTAATTTCAATTTGTAGGATCTCAATTTTCTTGATGTTACGATTTAAGAAATTATTGAGTGCACGCTGTGAATACCATTTTCAGAAACTGCCAAATGTAGGGGCGCCTGGGTGGCTCAGTGGGTTAAGCTTCTGCCTTGGGCTCAGGTCATGGTTCCTGGGTCCTGGGATCGAGCCCCATCTCGGGGGGGGGTCCCTGCTCAGCGGGGAGCCTGCTTCCTCCTCTCTCTCTGCCTGCCTCTCTGCCTGCTTGTGATCTATCTGTCAAATAAATAAATAAAATCTTTAAAAAGAAACAACTGCCAAATGTGGAGCTTATGATATATTTTAATAAAAGTTCAGAGAACTGTATAGCCCACCTTTGTAGCTTGGTTTGTTGGTTTGGGTTTTTTTGAATTGTGGTAAAATGCACATAATATAAAACATAACCATTTTAATTGTTTTTTAAGTGTACGGTTCAGTAAAGTACATTCCTGTTCTTTTTTTTTGTAAGTTTTTTTTTTTTAAGATTTTATTTCTTTGACAAACAGATCACAAGTAGGCAGAGAGGCAGGCAGAGGGGGAGGGGGAGCAGGCTCCCTGCCTAGCAGGAAGCCCAATGCCGGGCTCAACTCTGGGAGCCGGGGATCCTGACCGGAGCTGCGCCGACCGAGCCCCCGAGGCGCCCATGCTCTTTGCGGGGCAGCCGCTGTGATGGGTGGGCTGCTGGCTCCCCGTGGGTTGGATTTGCCGTTTCCCTGCTGATCAGTGCCGTTGAGCATCTTTCCGTGTGTGTTTTGGCCACGTATCTTTGGAGAAACGCCTGTTCGAGTTCTTCCACACACTTTAAATCAGGTGGTTTGCTCGCGTGGGCTGGGTTGTCCTGCTTGGGTTTGGGGGACAGACCGTGCACCGTGCGTGTTGGTCTCTGCCTTTCCTGCAGGAGTCCCCCGATTCCCACACAGAGGACACAGGATGCACCGAAGGCACTGTGTTCTGGGGCGGAGGACGAACGAGCCGCGTCTACCGTGTCCTTGGAGGAAGAAAGCTTGTGCAGAGCAGAAACGGTCGTGTGAGGAGGGACCTGCGAGCCGTGGCGGTTGACGCCTGCTCGCAGGGTAGTGGGGAGAGGGCAGGCTCGTCCTCTCTCCTCCTGGATGCTAGCTTGCCTGCAGGCTCTGGCCCATCCAGCTGCCCCAGTCGCCCATCAGTGGGTCCGTGTCTGGCCCTTCCCGTAGGCTTAGTCATCGCAGCCCCCCCCCCCCCCCCCAGCACGTCTTCCTTCGTGAGATGAGTCCCAGGAGAGCAGGATGTGTTAGAGCAGCCGGCCCGGACTCTGGCCCCTGCTGTGCGCCGGTGGCGGGGACAGTCCCAGGGCTTTGTGGGATGGTTCCACACAAGGGAACACCCAGTTCAGTGCGGAGAAGGGAGAGACCGGGGTGTCCCGCCTCAGGGTGCCCTGGACACCCCAAGTGGGAGCAGAGTGCCGAGTGACCTGTGCACCGAGTGGCCAGCCATCCCCGCTTGGCCCTCACCCTTTGTGGCGGCAGGTGCTGGGCCCCTGTAGGCCGAGGGTCACAAGTGGAGGAAAACCACCTTCACGGTCCTCACTTTGGCCTCTAAAGAAAGCGTGGGGTTGCAGGACTGGAAGCTCTGCGGGCTTGTTTTCACGTGAAGCTCTTCACATCGGTGCTCTTGGAGGCAGACACGACAAGCGTGATCTATGCGTGCATTTTCGCTGGTCTGCTGTTGTACAAAGGGAGCTTTTACTTTTAATTATTTTTTAGCATTAAAAGATGGTTCATCTGGGGCAGGGGCGGCCCCGGTTTGCGGGGTGCTCACGCAGGGGAGGTGTGGGAGGGGTTTGGGGTTGGGGGGACTAGACTTCAGTCCCAGCCGAGGCATGAAGCAGACGTAACATCTTGAACCCACAGACCACAGACCTGTGCTTCTGACACACCTGCCTCCCTCCTGGGGCGGGGGCGGGGCGGCTGCCACGCTCGCTTCCTGGCCCCAAAGCCCAGGCCCTGCCCGGCTGCTCCAGTTCCAAGCTGGCCCCTGAGACCCGGGCTGGGTTACTGTGACAGAGGCGCGGTGCAGAGCAAACGCAGCGCCTGCCGGGGGATCCCGCCCTGAGAGAGAGGCTGCGGCCGGGGCACGGGCACTCCTGGTGTCCACCCCAGCGTGACGGGCATGGACGGGTGTGGATGGGCCTGGGAGCTGGGGCAGCAGGTGTGGATGTGGACGATGAGGTGGACGCATGTCCCCCAGACTGGTCTGGGCAGTATAGACAGGTCTGGATGGTGTGGCCTCCTCGTGTCCTCTTTGCTGCCCCTCACTTGGAGCCCAGCACCTCCTGGGTCCTCTGGGTCCCTGGGCAGGTCGCACCGCCTGTGGGGGCAGGACCCCAGCCTGCTCCGTGCGGGACCCCGTGGGTTGGCCTGTGTGAGAGCACCAGCTAGAGGGGCCTTGGGGTGTGGGGGCTGCCCTGGCCCCCGTGTTGATCTCCGTGCTGAGTTTAAGGATCATGTCTCTTCCTGGACGCCCCGCCCCCCGCCCTGTCGGCCTCGTCCGGAGCTGCTTCCTCCCACGGGAACCCGCTGGTCCCCCAGAACGCTCTGTCCCAGGCCGCCTTGGGATGTTTCTCCTTTGCTGTCACCTCCTGTCATGGGAGTAGCCCCTCTCCGGACCCCACTCTGCCTGCCTGCATAGCGAGCTGCGTGGGCCTGGGGCCCGTGGCCTCCCTGTGCTGTCTCCCCCATGTGAAAGCAGCGTGCACGTGCCACGCCGGCGCCGGCCCCAGCCCCGTGGGGGACACGTGGTTACCATGGCCTTGTCTCTGATGGCGGCTTTCCCGAGGCTTCCGCTGGGGCCTCCCTTCCTGCCCCGGCAGCCCCCACCCTCTGCCCGCTGCTCTTGGCCTTGAATTAACTCGTGCTGCTGCCCCGCGCTGGTCCCCCTTGCTCTCCCTTGCGAAAAGCTCTGTCGCGGTTCGCCCGTCCCCCACCCGAGCCAGGATGTGGACATGGGTCGTCTGCCGCAGCCTGCGGTTGCCCGGTGGGCAGGAGCTCCTGCCCCACGGTCCTGGGCTGCTGGGTGTGTTGGCCACCCAGGGCCCGTGCACATCCCCCGTGGATTGCAGGCCGCCTCAGCCTGGCCCCCGGCCGCGCTGTACCCAGGGCCGTGCCGTGTGCCCTCGGCTCTGGCTTTGCACAGTGCGTGACGTCACGGCGCTTTTCGGTTCTGTGATGGTCCAGCTGTGACTTCCCAGCGTCAGTAGTCGGTACTGGGCGGACCTGTCGTCGTCCTTTGCTTTCTGGCGGGAGCCCTGGGGCCGTGTTGTCCACTCCCTGGGCGTGGATGGTCCTTCTGTGGTTTGGTGGCCGCAGTGGCGGGCTGAGTGCTCCCCCGGGGGAGGACATGCTGTGACGAAAGCCACGTACCAGCGCGGGAGGAGGGCCCGCCCCGTGGTGGTGGGAGGGGAGTGAGACCACCCCGGGAGGAACTCCCAGGAGGGCTGGTTTCCAAGCGGCTCCGGAGCGTGTAAGGAGGAGAAAGGCGGCGGTGGCTTGTGCCTTCCCCTTACGCGTGCCTTCTGGTGCCCGCTGTCCGCGGTCGTGCTGGCGGTGGCATCCAGTGCCCGGACCCACGGCCTGCCCACCCCTGCTTCTCCTCTCCTGGTGCCCGCACGGTCAGCACTGTCTGGCCAGCGCGTGTCGGTCTTCCGGGCCACCTGGCCTGCCCGGGCCCTGGCTCCCAGGGGGGCGTTTGGGGTCAAGCAGACGGAGCGCCCTGGCTGGCCCTGAGCCGGGCCGAGCGGCACAGTCCGCCGGCACCTCGCTCCACGCGGGCTTCGGGGTGGTCGTGAAGATGCCACCGTGGCTTCTCCCTCCATCGGAGGCAGGGGGTTTCCGTGTGTGCCCCAGAGGCTCCCGCAGATGTCAGCTCACTGGGTGTTCAAACGGTGCCGCGGGCTGTGTCCCGTGTCTAGAGGCCTGACCGCCGGGAGCCTCCGCTCGCAGCGTCTGCCGGGCCCCCTTCCTGCTCCGTGACCTTGGCCCGTCCCTCTCTTCCCTGCGTCCCAGTGCTCGGCCGGCAGATGTGGACACAAAGGTCACGTGGATTCTGAGTGGATTAAGTGCAAGGATGTAGAAATGTGCTTAGCACCAAGCTCGTCTCCCGTGGGTGCCCGCACGTGGTGGCCCGTCTGTCCGCGTCGGTAATGCCTTCCGTGAAGGCCGGCGAGGGCCCTCCCGAGGGAGGGAGCACACGGCGGCTTCGGTGTTCCTGCGGGTCGGAGCGAGCGGTCCTGCCCGAGGCCCCGAGTCCGGGTCGTGGGTCGGAGCGTCTCCCACGCAGAGGGTCATGTTGCCAAACCCCCAGACCGTCATCGAGCCCCGGCTCTCCCCATAGCAGAGACTCGGGGAGCGCGGTGGGAGCAGCCCGGGGTGACCTCAGCCTGCGTGTCCCCGCACGCTCACACTCACACTCACACCCCACACGCGGTCGCACACTCACACACACTCAGTTGCACACTCTCCCACCTCGCGCCTGGGGCGGATGCGGACACAGACGGGCCTGCCCGCTGGCGGCGCAGGAGCCTTCACCGCCGGAAGCCGCTACTTACGCTTGGGCTGCGTTTTGCTGTGTTCGGGAGGGTCGGTCGGCTATTGTGTGCGCAGGACGGCTTTGTGTCAGTTGTCACCCCAGAGGGGGTCACACCGTGTTTGTCCCTCAGCCGCATCCTGACGGACACGCGCCCGGCGCACGGGGGAGGCTCGGGATCACCAGCCTGAGCGATGTCAGCGGCGTGGCGGGGACAGGTGGCCTGAGGCCCAGCCAGGGAGCCCCAGGGTGTCCGTTGGGTGCTGCTGACCTACCAGGAGAACTGGCTCCAGGCCATGGCCACGGGGGCTTTGCCTCCTGCTGTCAGGATTCTGGCTTCCCTCCAGGGGAGAAAGCGGGTCTGCCTTCCTCCTCCCCCGTTTCGGCCGAGGTCCGAGCTCTGCCCTGACGTCTGGTTCTCCTCCTGGGCCCTAAGCCATCTCTGACCCTTTGGAAAGGGCTCGATGCCCTGAGCGGCCTGCCTCCGGTGTGGACCGGGACCCGTCCTGGCGCTCCAGGGACGAGGCGGCTGGAGCAGGCTCGTCACGCGCTCGCTGGGGACAGGTGGCACAGGCGGCTGGCCCAGGCTGCCGTCCCCCACCCCCGAGGAGCCAGTGGTTTTGGAGAAAGTGGCTGGTGCACACCCGGGCTCCCGTTCCTCCAGGGAGGGGCTGAGCTTCCTGCCCCCCAGGATCGGGGAGGTGCTGCGGCAGCCGGCGTGTGAACGTGTGCGTCGGGCACATGGCTGCCCAGGAGGGCTGTGTTGTCTCACGTCCCGGGGTGACTGAGGGTCCTGGGGACACCGGACGTTCTCTGGCCTCGCTGTGGGACTAAATAGCTGGGCTGTTGGACGATGTGGGAGGTGCGGCCGGCGTCCCTGGGGAGAGGACAGAAGTCCTCCCCAGCTGGCCTTCGGACCATTTCTGCAAACTTGCGAGGCTTCAGTCAGAAAAACCCCTGTGGGAAGGTGTGAACGGGACGTGCGCTGCATCAGCATGGGCTGTGACCCTGGCTCTGAACAGAGCAGCCCCTGGAGCCTGCCCTGTGCGCGGGGCCGGGGCCGGTGCTGGGGCGGCTCTGTGTGTACCCAGGCGGGGCGTCTGGGCTCGGGGGGGCGGCCGGGACTTCTCTGTGCTGCTTCCCAGCCTTTCTGAGAGGACGAGCGAGCTGTGGCTGAGAGGGCTCGGAGCTCAGCCTCAAGACCAGCTCCTGCCCTTGAAGCCTCTGCTGGGTCTCCTGCCCGGTGGGGCTTCTTAGCTCTGCTCTATCCAAGCGGGAGAAGCTGTGCTCGGGCCGGTGGTGGCCCCGTGGCCGTGCCTGCCAGCCTCCGAGAACCTACGAGACAGCCTCCGTGCTGGCGCTTCCGGACCAGGTGACCGGGCTCCGACTGCTTTCACCCTAATAACACAACCGTCTTCGTGCCCTCGTGGTTTGGGTTCCGTCAGGAATCTGCTCCTGGAGCCACGCTCTGTGTGACCAGAAGCCTCTCTGGCCCATGGCCCTGGCAGGGATGTCCTTCTGAGCTGCTCGACTAGTGACTTAGGAAATCGGGGTAACGTGCAGAACGAGGTAGCGAGAAAGGGGGCCCGTTCCTCCCTTCCTAGGGTTCCCCTCAGCACAGCATTCCGGCAGCTCCCCTCCTCCAGCGCGTCCTCATTCATCCCGGAGTTTGTCGGGGCCCACACCCGGGACAGCCCGCCGGGCGCGAAGCCCCGTGGACGGAGAGGGCTGGGGCTTCGTCAGGTGGAGGGGGCCCGGCACGTGCAAAGGCCCTGGTAGGAGAACCCGCCGGGCAGAGCACCCTTGAGAGGCGGGAGGGGAGGCTCCGCAGGGTCCCTGGCCGTCCGCGGGGTGCATTTCATGAACCTCCAAGGAGTTCCTCCAACAAACCTGAAACGTGGGTGTGACCTGCCTCCTGCTCTGCTGGGACTGAACGCCCGTGGTCCGTGTCGCGCGAAAACAGACTTGCAAGGAGCAGAAAAGTCTTGAAATAGGTTTCCGAAGTAACGAAAGGGAGATTTGGATGCCCTTTTGGGGGAAGAGACGAAGCTCACTAACGAGCTCGTGGCGGCCATGAGCCCCGTTCCAGGGGTGACTGCGCCGGCTCGGAACCGCCAGGTCTTGGTCTTCCCCGAGCCCCACCCTCCATCACTGTTGAATTTAACTGTTCCCAGTGTCCTCCCGGCCCAGAGGCAAACAGGGAGACGCTCTCCTCCCACAGGCTGACCCTCCCTCTCCTCCTGTGACCTACGGTGCCATCTTCCTTCCGTTCAGTTGCATTTTGCGGCAGTGAAGGTGGCTTTGCCAAAATTATTCCTAAACTTGCTGCTTGGAAAAGCGTGCGCACCCGGGGGGACGGGCATCTGCGGTAGTGAGGATTCCGCGGAAGCAGCAGCTTTTGTGCTGGGGTGTCTCGCCTCATCCCCCCGCTCACCTGGGCGGTCACCGGCTGCCAGCCGGGTCCTCACATCGGTCCCTGCCCCCCGGTCACCCAGACTGGCCGCCCCTCCTTCTGGTCTTCAAGGCCCGGGCTTTCTCCCAGGGCTCCGCCTCTGGATCTCAGTGCTACACCCCATCCTCTCGGAGGCCAGCCTCATCCAGACGCCGGGGTGGGAAGCTCACGGGCGGTTTGCAGGCGCGTTCCCTCCACTTTGGAGGGGGCTCTGTGTTGGGACCGGTCCAGGAGCCTGGACAGCTGCTTGGGGTGAAAGCAGGGGGATGGGGGAGGAACAGGCACGCTGTCCTCTGCCCTCAGCTCGGCCCTCTCTGCCCAGCGTGCGTGTGGAGGGCTCGCTCCCACTCACTGCTTCCAGTGCCCCCACGGCCTCCACTTGCCCCAAGAGAAGCTGGGGCCGCACCCAAGAGGCAGGGGGCCTGGTCAGTGGGGGCTGTGGACAGCTGCTCTCCGGGCCTCTCCTCTGTCGCTCACCGGCCAGCAGGTGTGCGTGACCTTTCCTCGCCTCCGTTTCCCACTCTCAGGTGACCTGCACAGGGGCACAGACACACCAGGTCCGTGCCGCACACGGCCACGCTGGCCGGTGGCTGTTGGGGGCCATCACGGCCCTCCCCACCGAGGGGGAGTGGGGTCTGCCGAGGCCCTGTGGTAGGGAGTCTCGTTTGGAGGGAGGTTTGGTCTTGCTGGAATCTGCATGCGGTGAAGGATCAAACTTTTGTTTTGTCATCATTGACACGTGGTCTTTACAGCACGCTTCCTGGGGGACACGGGGGGCTCTCTGTGCCTGGTGCCGTCCGTCTCCTGGAGGCTGGGGACTCTCCGTGCCTGGTGCCGTCCGTCTCCTGGAGGCCGGGGGCTCTGGTGCGGTTGCCTTTCTCCCTTACGTCTCACTTTTGACATAAGCAGCGTAAGGAGGAAATAGTTAACTTCGTTTTGTACAAAGATATTGACGCGATTCTTGGTGAGGGCCGAGGGGCTGCTCTGGGCCTGGTCGGCCCCTCGAGGGACGGGGGGACCTTCTGTCCGACACTGTGGTCCCTTGAGCAGTATGGGAATCCCAGCCCCCAACCCTGGTCGGATTTTAGTTTTGGCAACGCAGGGCTTCCCCCCCTCCCCAGTAAGTTGTTAAAGCCTTTCAAAAGGCTTAATTTCTAGGAGAAACAGGTCCCTTTTGTGTGTTTAATTACTGAAGCTGTTTGGAGTCTGTAACATAATTTGAGAATCTGAAAAACACTCGGGCCCAGTCCTCTGGCTGAGGGCAGGCTGGCGGGCGCCCTCCCCCCTCACTCCTCCTCGCCGGACCCTGGCTCCCTGTGCAGGGGCCGAGCCTCTGTCTTTCCTTTGACCTTGTCCTGAAACCCCAGGAGTCCCCTTCAGTGGGGGAGCCCCGATGCTGACTTACGTGTTACCTTTTCAGTTTGTCCTTCTTTCCCGTCCCTTTCATTCACTTGTTCGAGCTCAGCGTTGTCACCGGCCGCAGCCACGTGAGCTGCACTTGGCTTTTTGGCCACCGGCTGTGGGACCCAGAGCAAAAGACTCGGGTTCCTGGTGCCTCGGTTTACCCCTCTCGTAAGCCGGGGTGGTGGGAGCGCCTGCCTGTCACGGCTGGCAGGTGGGGCTGGTGTGAGGTTCCAGCGCCGGGCGCCTGCCCCACAGGCCCCTTTCCCTGCTCTGTGCTGCCCTTCTGCAGTGTTTGGGGTCCCCCGGGCGTCCCTCCCCCACTGAAACAGGCCCCGGGACGCGTTCCTCTTCCTGCCCTCTCTGTTGCCCTCGTGTCCAGCTGTTACTTGGAGGTTAAGGGTCAGGCAGGACTTAGAAATGCAGAACTGACCAGGAGTCCTGACAGGGCCAGTCTGCTGCCTGGCGACACCCGCCTCCCGGGAGGCTTGTGGCCGCAGAGGGATCCGGGGGTCCTCATTCTGGAGCAGCACCTAGCAGGCCCGGGTGGACAGAGGCAGACACACGGAGATGAGCGGGAGATAGGCGGCAGGTGTGTGGCGGGTGCATAGTGGACACGTGAACAGGACGTAGCAGGGGGGAGAGGGTAGGGTTAGGGTGGCGACAAGCAGAGACCCACAGACACAGAGACGCATGGTTTACGGCACAGACGGGGCACGCAGAGTACGTGCTAAGTGTTCGGTGTTGGTAGGGCTTCCTGGTCCCAGTAGGGAACTCATCGTCGGGTTTTGGGGGAGTCAGCAGTTACACTTGGGGTTTTGCCTGTGCCGGCGGCCGGCGCCCTAACCCCCGTGCGGGTCAAGGGAGAGCTGGGCCGTGGGTATGTCGCAGAGCCGTGGGGCGGGCACCGAGCAGGACCGGCCGTCTGACGGTGACGCCGAGTGTCACGCGCAGAGACGGGGCTTGAGCCTCGGTCCGTGCAGCTCCAGGCCCGTTTCACCAGAGAGGATGTGGATAAGGGGTCGGAACAACGGTGCGGCTTCCTCTCCCACTTTTCGTCTTAGTGGACATAGAACAGCCACTCTGCCTGCCCCTGCTGCCGGGGGGACACAGCGTCTGAGGGGCCCGCGTCGGGTGGCGCTTCGGGCCAGAGTGGGGGCGTGACCCTGACTCGGGCCCTGTCCCAGACCCATCCCTCCGATCTGCCTCAAGGTCTTCTCTGCGCCCCCCGCACAGGGTCTGGCGTGGGGGTGCAGGCCCCGCCTGCACGTCTTCTGTTCTGTTTCTGTTTGTTTGGGTCCACCCTGGATTCCTAGAAACTATCTCGGCGTTGTAGAAAACAAGTCTAGAAGTGTCCGTCCCCTCCCCCCCCCGACCTCACTGAGGGTCCGGCAGCAAGCGTAACGGCCCAGAGTGGCCGCGCCACGGGATCAGGGGACCCTCCCCAGTTTTCCTTGGGCTGTTTGTCTTCTCTGGGGGAGGGGCGCAGCCTCTCTTAGAGGAAGACAGAGCTGCCCGCGGCGTCCCCCGTCCCCGAGGTGCACGAGGCCCGCTTCGCGACGCACTGCCCCAGCGCTCTGTCTAAACCGTCTCTTGACGCTGAATCGCATTGATGCGATGAATACGTTTTTAGTGCCGTGACTGTTAGAAGCCTTTCTCGGCGGCGAGAGCCGAGGTTTGCTTTCTCGGGTCCCTTTTAGAACAGGGTGAGGGACGAGGTACAGATGCTTGAAGGTCTGTTGCCCTTCGTCTGTTTCGTGCCCCTCCCTCAGGGCCCGTCGGGAGCTGGGGATGCGACTGTAGCCCCTGCCCTTGGGGACCCGTCCGGCCAGTAAGCCGTGGGGCACGTGGGTGGGAACGTGCGAGCGCCGGCTGCTCCCGGCCGTGCCTGTGACGTGTCTGCTGTCCCGGGGGTGGCGGAGGGTGGACCCACCCTCTTTCCTGGGCCGCGTGCCCGTGATGAGGCTTCCTAGGACAGCAGGGTGAGCTCAGGGCTGACCCCCAAATGGCTTGAGATTTTGCGGAGAGATCCGCCGAGGGTCTCGGTGGTCTGGGTGAGGCACGGGGCAGGGCCGGCGCACGCAGCCTTTAAACTCACCCCTGATGCTGAAAAGAGGTGGTGTTCCTCGGCAGCTTGCCCAGACGTGGGGAGACAGAAAGGGAAGGTGGGGTGTTCGGCCATCAGCAGCTGGATGTCAGAAATGGGCCGGACTGTGGGAGCCGGACTGTGGGACCCCTCTGGGGACGGTGGCCCCGGAGCGGCAGGGGAGATGGGGACTTCGTCCGTTCCAAATCGCCCACTCCCCAGGACCTCCTGTGCGCAGGCCCCCGTGGCCGGGTCTGGTTCAGGGCTGGGATGGCGCTGCCCACCCATCTCGAGTCTGTGTTCTAGAGGGGGAGAAGGAGCAGGCAGGCGAGTCTGCAGACGCGTCACCCGCACGCGGCTGGGAGGGCTGAGGGGAGGCAGCCTGCGCGTCCCGGGTCGGGAGGGAACCGGCTCCACCCAGGCAGGAGGGAATGAGGCTCGGCTGGCAGGAGCTGGGACACAGAGGGAGAGGCGAGCCACGTGACTGGACGTGTGGTACAGTGCGGTCACTCCTGCCGAATGCCGTGCGGTCCCCTGCTGCCCACCAGGCCAGAGACAGTAGAAGGAGAGGGCTGGGGAGACGTGCCGGTGCCCAGTGCTGGGAGGACGTTGGCGGGACCCGGGAGGGTGGGGGGTGGTTCCCAGGTGAGCGGTGGGGGTGCAGGGGGCGTGGGCCGGGGGACGCGGACGAGGGCTGTGGACAGTGGGTGCGTGCAGTCCGGAAGCGAGGGCGCGGCCCGTTTGTGCTCAGACGGCGCGCGGGTGTCTCGTTGGCTCGAGGACGGCCAGCCACGTCCTGACAGCGCTCGCGTGGCCCTGGCGGATCAGTCTTCACCTGTGGCGGCCCGGAGCACGGTCGGACTCGGGGCTGTTTCAGCCGGGCCGCTGGAAGACACAGTTCACCGAAGGTCATTTCTCGTCACAGCACTGGCACTAGGGTGATTTCCCGTCGAGGGGCTTTAACGGCACGAGCAGCTGCGGCCCCGCCGACCTTCCCACGGCTGCCGCGTCTGCACCCCACGGGGTCGCTGTTCTCGTCCTCGCGCTGGTTCCTGAAGCCAGAGGAGGATGGGCCGAGGGGCGTGCGGGGCGTTTGGAGACGTGCGCCTGGCAGGGTGTGAGGAGGTAGTGAGGGTGCCCGGGGCTCACGGGTGACCCGACGGGCTGTTTCCCTCTGGATGGGCTGGCAGTGAAGTCAGGGCCGTGGCTCATTGTTCCAGGTCATGTCAGGCCCTTATCTGCGTCCAGGCCGACTGGTGTGGGCTGAGGCCGCCACGTGGCTGAGAGCTTCCAAGAGGAGCCTCAGGCCCCTCTGGGTCTCATCCAGGCCCTGCTCCGGGGCCGTCATCCGGCAGTTCTGGGAGGATTTCTCTGGGATGGTCAGTAGTCACGGGGCAAGGGTCCTTCCTCTGGGTGCACAGGGCTGTGTGTGGGGGCTGGGACGAGCCCTGAGGGAGGCCCTCCGTGGTCGCAGGCGCGCGTAGGCAGCTCTCGTGGGAGCCGTGGCCCTGGGCCCCCTTGGTCTCATGTGCACTTGGCTTGTTTGAGGCTGGAAGATGCCCAGCTGCCCCCCAGCCGGAGCTGACTCGGGCTCTTCCGACCTCTGGTTCTCCCCCCAGAGCTGGCTTTGGAGAGACTGGGGCTCCTGCTCCGAGTGAGCACAAAAGCCAAAAAGTGAAATGAGTTTCTTGGGGTTTCTTTAAAGAAAATGTTTATTATGAAAATCCCAAACATCTACCAAGGTCGGGAAAATCGAGCAGCGAAGACTCACGCAGCCTTTCTTCAGCTCTGTCCGTAACTTCCGGCCGGCCCCATCCTGGCCTTCCTGCCGTCTGTGGACAAATACGGCAGCAAAACTCTCTAGAAGATAAGCATCACGTAACAGCACCGTCTCACCAACACAAGAAAACGTTTATTGTCCCTTTTTAATATTGCCAGGTTGGTAGCCAAGGTGCCGCTTTCCGGAACTGTCTCCGTGTTCTCGAGAGGGCCTCCGTTCTGGCCGCCGGGGCTGGCGGTCGCGAGAACCCTGGAGCGGGTCCTGCGCGCTGTGCCCAGCCCCGTGGCTCTGCCCACGTCGGCACAGCGCGATGTCCGCCGTTGCATCGTGAGCGCGGGGGCCGCGTCATTGATCCCGTGTGCAGGAGGCTCCCCGCGCGGCCCCTGCCGTCCGTCACCCCTGCCGACTGCCCCGCGCCCCGGCTCTGTAATCTTGGCTGTTTGGGGAGTGGTCTTCGGGGCCTGGCTCCTGGCGCTCAGCTCCGGGGCCCCCGCTCCACGCCGGGAGAGCTGCGCGTGTCCGTGTGGCTGCCGCGCGTCTCGTCCAGCCGCTCACCCGGAGTGGTGGGTGCGAGTCGCATGGCAGATGACCTGCACCCCACACCTCCCGCTCCCTGTGCGGCCCCGAGCGCCCTGCACGTGGGAGCCGGGGACTCGTCTTGGGTTCTTTCCAGCCTCTTTCGGCCGCAGGAGAACCCACAGTCCCCGTGCACGCCACAGCTGCTTCGCTTCTTTGGGAGTGCCCCCAGTGGGGGGTCCAGTGGGGGTGCCCTGGGATTGTGTTCCGCGTGGCTGATCCGTCCGGCTGCGCGGCTGTGCCCACGCCCGTGCCCAGCCCTCCCACGCGAGGTGCCTGCCACCGTCTCCCTCGTGGGCCAGCAGAGGCAGCGGTGCAGTCCCGTAGCCGTGGACCTGGGATGGCCGGAGAGTGCGTCCTTCCTTTTTTCTTGAAAGAGTTGATTGATTTGGCAGAGACAGAGAGACAGACACAGAGAGAGCACAAGTAGGGGGAGCAGCAGAGGGAGAGGGAGAAGCAGGCTCTCTGCTGAGCAGTACACTGGACATGGGACTCGATCCCAGGACCCCAGGATCGCGACGTGAGCCGAAGGCAGAGGCTCCACCAACGGAGCCCCCAGGCGGCCGGGTGAGCCTGTCCTTTAAGTAGCGCTTCGGAGAGAAAGGGATCAAGGTAGACTCCTCCCATGAGTCCTCACATGTGGTCCTCCTGGGCCTGGTCTTCCTGGGCCTGGTGGAGGCCTGTCGGGAGCCTGCCTTTCATCCTATCTTCTCTTCACCTCCTTAGGACTCAGCCCAGACGTCTCCTCCTCCAGGAAGCCTGCCTGGCCTCTCCTGTCTCTGTGCTTTGCAGCCGCCTCAAGGTCAGGGACCCTCCATCCCTGGGACCGCGTGTTGACCATGGTGGCTCCTGGAGACCAGGCCGTTCTCTTGCCCCCGGGTTTCTGGTCCTGGGTCTGTGCTCATGTCACTTCTGGGTCTGTAGACCTGGGCCACACTTGGGTCACCCGTGGATCTGGTCTTGGCGGAGCTCTGTGTGCCGTTGGCACTCGCAGCAGACTGAGTGGAGGAGGAGGGGAATTGGTGGCTTTGTTGACCGTGGTGGGACGGCGGCGTTGAGGCCCCCGGTGTGACCCTGTCCCAGAGTCTCTGGAACAAACGTGGTGGCTGGTGCCGATGCGACACAGGGGGGTGAGCCAGGGCAGGCTCCGTGCCCGGGCATCGTCTCTCCGACGCCGACCCGCCCCCCTGCCGTCGTGGGTCCGTAAGTTCGTCACATCTGCACCTCGTAAGGTGACGTACTCACAGGCTCCAGGGACTGGTGGGGGGACCTCTCTGGGGCCCCCGTCCAGCCGACCACAGGGGCTTCTATCTATGCGGCTGCCGAAGGTTTGTGGCGTCCTGGAGGGCTTCCGGGACCGGACTGGAGCGGAGGAGCGTCTCTGGCCACGCCTTGGCCTTGGGCAGCCTCAGTCTGCTCCTCTGTGGAGTGGAGTCCACGTTGCTCCCCCTTCCTCCTCCCTGGCTTGTCCAGATCGAGTGCGGCTGTGGGAGTCAGACACGCGAGTTATAACCCCACCCCGAGCTCCCCCAGGTGGCCATCGGGTGGGGAGCCCCATGGAGCCGAGCCCCTGGAATGGGGTGGAGGAAGAGAGGGTCTCGGTGGTGACCCTGGGGGTTGATGCTGGCTCACGCTCTGTGTGGCATCAGGGGAGGTCCCGACGCAGGCCTGCAGCTCCTGTGTGTCCCTGAGATTCGATCCTGCTGGTGCCGGGCGCCCCGGGGGGAGGCTGCTGGCCGGGGCAGGCCGGAGGCGGTGGGGTGGGGGTGAGCCCGGAAATGTCCAGACGCGGATGGGTGGACTTGGTCCCAGGCTGGGGTGCTGGGGAAGCATATGGCTTTGCTGTCAGGGTGGCCCAGGGAGCGGCAAGCGCCGTCAGTCTAGCACAGTTGTTCAGGGCTCCTGAGTGACCGGCGACAGGCAGTGGGTGGGCCCAGCACAGACTACCGCTCGTCCTCCGGTGGCAGGGCCTGCTTCTCTGCACAGGCCTGGCTTCCCTGGGGGGGCTCTGCCCTCGGTCTTGCTGAGGCGACGCCCTCAGTGCCTTCTCTGGTCCCGTGGCTGCTGGGTCACACCTTCAGGGACCAAATCAGGCCTCTGGTCTGGTACTGGCCCCTGGATCCCTGGGTTCCCTAGGTCCTTCGGGAGCCCTTCAGGCCTCACTGGCCAGAAGTCGCTGCACGGGGATGGGGTAGGCTGGGCTGCTGGGGAGGGGAGCCCCACAGGGCGGGGGGGTAAAAGCAGTCGGGGGCTGAAGGCTCAGAAGCTTGCACGTGGCCATCTGGGGCCTCTGCTCGGGGTACCACACCTGTCGTCGTGCAGTTCCTGAGAGCACCTGCTTCCCCCCAGACCCGGGACTCCCCTGAGGGCAGACCCTGTTCATACTGGACGCCCAATTGTGAGCTGAGAGCTGTCTCCCTGCCGGCATTCGGATGTCCGTGACGGCGCATGGAACGGATGAGACAGGGGGCCAGTGTGCCAGGTCATTCCAGAAGGCCGCAGGCGTCCTGCGTGTGGGCCCTGGTGCCGAGCACAGACGGACGTGGCCAGCGTGGTCCAGCAGGGCAGACGCTGGAGAAACACCTGCCGTGTGTGGGGGCGACCAGAGTCCTGATGAGGGGCTTGCCTGTGCAGAGGCTGGGGTGGTCCGGGAAGGACGGCCGCAGCCCGCAGGCTTCACCTGGGAGCAGCCGGCACGCGTGTGCATCCAGCCCCCTTCCAACCACCTGTCCATTGAGGTTCGCAGATGTCCACCCGAGAGGAGAAGACCAGCCCAGGTTTCTCCTGGAAGAGCCGGGAGCAGACCCCACCTTGTGTCCCCACAGACGCACCTCTCACTTCCCAGCACCCTGAGAGCAGTCCTGCGGGTCCCGCTTGACTGGGCAGTGGACTTCTGCGCTGGTCGTCTGCGCAGTCATGGCACTTCCGGTCACTGGCCTCTTAGATCCCGTGAGGAGCGCGGACGAGGGGGGCTGGCATTGGGCCAGGGGCAGGGTTGGTGATTCTGAGGGACGGCAGGTCCGTGGTTTGGCCAAGGAGGAAAGTCAGGGTCATCGGTCCTGAGAGAGAGAAGGGGACCCAGTGCCCAGATCTTTGCGGGAGGGGAGCTGATGCGTGGAGAAGGGCGGGGAGTGGCTGAGGGGCTGCCCACTGACCGTCCTGCAGACCGTCCGTGGCCCGGGGAGCTGGGCACCGGGTCGAGGCCCCATGGGGCTGGCTTTGAGGGCAGAGGCGCTGTCGCAGTAGAGGGTGGGTGACGGGGGGCACCGTAGGACCGGCCACATTTGAGGGAGAGTTGGAGACGTCAGGCAGAGAGCCGTCGTCCCCAGGCTCTTGTGAAGAGGACACGCCGTGCCAGGAGCACATGGGAGGATGGGAGGGGCGCGCTCTGGGGCCTGACGGACCAGACTCGCTGACGGATGCGCCGCAGGGGCCCCGGGCCTCCCAGCATCTGTGCTCGTCAGGGACATCGGGCGCTCACTGTCTGGTGAGGGAAGCAGCTTGTGGGACGGACGAAATGCCTGTTCCATCGCACAGAAAGAACACGGTGGACGTTGGTTCTTCAGAAGTCCTTTTATTTGATGTGACTTACAAGGATAATCAAGTAACAGGTCACATTCTGAGTGTGGGTCCCAGACGTTACGAACAAATTTTTAAAAAACTATCATCATAATAAGCCAAGAAAAAGTTGAGAACTCACTCCAGAAGGTACTAAGCCTGCCCCGATTTGGCGGGGGTGACTTTTATTTAGGGAGGGACGTGCGGATCTGGGGCCTCCGTTCTCTGGTCCCGTTTCCTTTCTTCATTGTTTTTAACCAGAATAAATCGTTCCAGAAACTGTAAACTCTCAAATGCAGAACTGGGTGAGTTTTTAGAGGCGCCCGTCGGCCTCCAGCTGGTTTAGGGGGTCCACCTCAGCCGTGCCCAGAATCTCGGCTCCCCTGCCTGCCCCTCCTGCCCTCCCGCGCCGCCCCCCCCCCGCCCCGGTGGAGTTTTGCTTGGTTTTGAACTTTTTGTGGTGGAATCCTACGACTCTCAGTCCTGTGGGTGAGAGTCCCCACGGCGCTGGGTGTGGCTCTGGGTGACCATTCCCTGCTAGGGGTGGGTTCCAGGGTGAAAACGCACGCCAGCCCTGTCTGTCCTCTCAGAGCAGGCAGTGTTTGCCCCGCAGGGGTCCCTTGCGCACACCCCGGCTGGCGCGCACCCCCTGCCTGCACACGGCGGAACCCATAGGCCGTGGGCCGCTTCGTGGTGCTTAGAGCTGCCCTGCCTCTGCGCTCCCTGCCCTGCTTCCCGACGCCCCGTGTGGGCACTTCCCCGTCGGCAACCCGGTGTGGCCCCGTGTGCGTCCTGCGGTTTGACTCGGTTCTGGCGCATCTCCCTGGGGTGAGTGCGGACCCCACAGCCAGAGGCTCGGTCCGCGGGGCGGCCCCAGCCTCAGACGCCGCCCGTGCTCCGATGCATCGGGTCAATGACTGGCTAGAACGGCTCCCGGAGCTCAGGAAAACACGAGTTTACCGGCTTCTTGTGACGTGTGCAACTCGGGAAGGGGCTGATGCAGGTGACGCGGGGGCAGGACTTGGGGCGGTGGGGCTCCCGCGCCCTTGCCCAGCTCCAGCGCCTGGAGGCTCCCACACCTGGTCAGCTAGGGACGTTCGTGAGGTTTCATCGCGGGGTGTGATGGAAGAGATCCTCGGCAGTGGGTGCCGGGCTCCACCTCCAGCCCCTCTCCCATCCCCGGAGGCGGGGCGTGGCGCTGAAAGTTCCAGGCCTCCAGTCAGGCCTCAGTCTTTTTGGTGCCCCCAGCCCCGTCCTGCTACTGCTGGGGGGGGCGGGGCAGGCCCGGAGTCTTCTCCTCGGAGCGTGGAAGACCCTTCACCCCTCCAGAGGGCCAGTGGCTGTAGGAGGTCTGTGCCAGGAGCACACCCGTGATCAACGTGAATTCACGTACCCCTTCAGCTCGTGGGGAGCCCCTCCTCCACGCCTTTCCCTGCACCACGGTGGTCGGAGGCTCTTGGTTGGTGCCGGCAGAGCCACAGGAAAGGGCATCACATCCCGACCTAGGGTTGCATTTCCTCGTTGCCTCTGCCTCATCGGCACCTTCCTGCTTGCCGCGGGCTTCCCTCCGGGCCATGTGGGCGAAGTGCTTGTCCGCGTCCTCTGCGCAGTCTCAGAATCGGGGTGTTTAAAAATAATTTACTTGGCTGTACATTTTAAAGACTTTTATTTATATGAGAGACAGAAAGAGAGCAAGCGTGAGCACGAGCAGGGGGAGGAGGAGAGGCAGAAGCAGGCTTCCCGCTGAGCGCCGTGCGGGGCTCCGGGACCCGAGACCACGACCCGAGACCACGACCCGAGCCGAAGGCAGATGCTTCACCGACTGAGCCCCGGGCGCCCCGGGGCCATGCACCTCTTACTGACGCGTGCGGGCCCTCTGTGCGTTTTGGACGAGTTCTTTGATCACAAATTTGCTCCTGCACTCGGCCGCTTGCCTCTTCATTCTTCTCCTGAAGAAAATGGGGCGTTGAAGAAATGTGCCCCAGGGGCCTGAGTGTCCTCTCTCCCGCGGAGATCAAGAACTTCCATTCTTCCCGCCACTCGGGTCGGGCGGGAGCTGCGAGCTGGTGTGGGGTGGCGGCCGGCGCGGCTGCCTCCTTGCCGCTAACCGTCCACCTCGGACCGTTGGTTGAGGAACCAGCCCTTTCCCGGCACGCTTCGGGGGCGCCCTTGTCTGTCAGACGACTGTCCGTGTGGGGACCGCGTCTGGACGTCTGTGCCGTTGATCTGTTGTACCAACGCCACGCAGCTTTAACTCAGCTCTAGTGACCGTGACTGCCACGCGCTCCGGGTGCTCTGGTGTCGTTTTCCTGCTGCTCTCTGCCTTTGCCGTTTCTGTACGGATTTTCCAAGTGGCCAGTAAGTTTCCAAAAACCCAGGGAGGCTGTTTGTCTTTAGTTGGGATCACCGCTGAGTTCATAGATCAGCGTGGGAGGACGGATGTCTTCCGGCCGCGAGGCTTCCGACCCCAGGCTCCCGCGCACCTTCTCTCTGTCCCCACAGTGACGCTTTGTAGCCTCCCGTGTGGCCGTCCCGCAGTGTCCGTTCGGGCGCTTGCCTCACGTGTAATTCTCAACGCCGTCTGCAGTGGCGCTTACCTCCACGGTCTGTTTGCTGACACGCACTGGGGAAGGCGCTTCATACAGACTCGCCGAGCAGCCGCGCCAATCCCACGCATTAACCCCAGGTCTCATCTGCAGGGTCCCGCAGGCTTCCCGGGCTAGCGCTGTCGGCGATCGGTGTATTTCCGCCTCCCCAGCCCCGCGCCGCTCACCTTTCTGAAACAACGTGGGACACAAGTGGGGACTCCAGATTTCACTGTTAAGGACGTTCGTGGAGTGATTTTTTTTTTTTCTTTTGTAAACCCTCACCATCAAATTAAGGAGGTCTTAGGCCTCATTGAGAGTTTTTGTCCTGAATTGTACCGGGTTTTATCAGACGCTTCTTTTCTTCATCCGTTGACACGCTCTTCTCTTTTATTCTGTTAATAAGGTGAATTGGGGGCGCCTGGGTGGCTCCGTTGGTTAAGTGTCCAACTCTTGATTTAGGCTCGGGCTGTGATCTTAGGGTTGTGAGATCGAGCCCCACGTCAGGACTCCTTGCTCGGGGGTGGGGGTGTCCACTTCTCCCTCTCCCTCTCCCTCTGCCCTGCCCCCTGCTCGCACACAAGCCCTCTCTCTAACATACATAAATAAAATCTTTTTCTAAAGGTGATTTAACTGATTGACTTTGAATGTCAACCAACCCCGCATTCCTTTCCTGCACTCCATCTGGTTGTGATATATTACCTTTTCTACATGTTGCCAGATTCAGTTTGCTAATATTTTGTGTGGTGTTTTTGCAACTGTATTTGTGAGAGAGATTGGCCTACAGTTCTCCCATGCCATTGTCAGAATTGAACTTGGAGGTATATCGGCCTCATAAAATTAAATGAGCTTTTTTTTTTTTAATCCTTGAGACAATTTTACGTAAGATTGATACCATTTCTAACTCAATTATTTGGAAGAATTCACCAGTCGAGCCCTGTGGGTCTGGAGTTCCCCTTTGTGGGAGTGTTTTAAATTCTGTGTTTAATTTTTAAAATAGAAATCTGAGATTTTGTATGTCTTCTCTTGTTATCTTTAGTTAAGTTGTGGTGTATTATTTTTTTAATTGTTTATTTATTTATTTGAGGGAGAGAGAAGGAGCACAAGCAGGGGGAGCAGCAGACAGAGGGAGAAGCAGGCTCCCCACTGAGCAAGGAGCTCAGTGTGGGGCTCCATCCCAGGACCATAAGATCATGACATGAGCCGAAGTCAGAGGCTTCACCCACTGAGCCACCCAGGCAACCCTAAACCATTTTTTTTTTAAGATTTTATTTATTTATTTGACAGACAGAAATCACAAGTAGGCAGAGAGAGAGAGAGAGGAGGAAGCAGGCTCTCTGCCGAGGAGAGAGCCCCATGTGGGGGTCGATCCCAGGACCCTGGGATCATGACCTGAGCTGAAGGCAGAGGCTTTAACCCACTGAGCCACCCAGGTGCCCAACCCTAAACCATTTTTAATAGCTATAGATGTTATCAAATTATTAGGGATTTATCTTTCTCTTTTTTTTATTTTGTTACTTTTTCATCATGTGTTTTGTGCTGTATTAGACGCATACTGCTTTAGGATCATATCTGCTTTTTGGATTGACGCCGTTATCATCATGAGAGGTTGCTGTTTAAGATGGAAAATATTATTAGCCTGGAGTCTCCTCTGTGTGTACATGTGTTGAGGAGCAGGAAAACATAGTGTTTATGTGGCATCCTTTTCCTTGCAACTGTTCTGTGTCAGATTTTGGAAATGAATCATACTAGCAGAAGTTAGTTGTTTTTAGTGTACTCTCGACCTTCCGTGTCTTTTAACCGAAGCGTTTAGTCCATTTACATTTAACATCATACTGATATGTTACAGTTTAAATCTGCTATCTTACTAATCATTTTAAATCAACTCATCTGTTTCCTTTTGGCCTTCCTTTCTTGGCTACTTTTGATGAAGTGTTACTCCACTTCCCCCCCCCTCCATTAGCTTTGTTAAATAATACTTTAAAAAATATTTTGTAAATACTCCGGCTGCCTTAGAAATTATGAAACACATTCTTGGAATGTACCTTAAATATCTGTACTATTTCCCAGGTAAGACAAGAACCTTACAACGCTTCAGTTTTATGTAACCTCTGTCAGGTCGTGTGTGTGACCGTCACGTGTATTTTGAACCTCACAGGTCATCATTAATATTGTTTTTAGGAGCAGCTGGGTGGTTCAGTAGGGTGAGCATCCCACTCTGGATTTTGGCTCAGGTCATGATCTCAGGGTCAGAAGTTCATGTCCCATGTCCAGTTCTGCGCTCATAGGGAGTCAGCTTGAAGACTCTCCCTCTCACTCTGCCCCTCCTCCCCCACCCCTCTGCCCCTCTTACTCTCTCCCCCTCAAAATAAATAAATAAATCTTTTTTTTAAAAATACTGTTTTAAATGGTACCGTTCCGATTTACCTGTTATTTAACCTTCTAGCGTGCTTTCTTTCTTCCTGCATGATTGTGCTAATGTCTGAGGCCATTTTTCTTCTGTCCAAAATACTTCCTTTAGTATTTCTTGTTGGCATAGATTTGTTGACAATTAATTGGTTTTGGTTTGTGTGAAAATGTCTTTATTTTGCATTCATTTTGGAGGGCGGTGTTTCACCGGGTACACAGATGTAGGCCATAAGCATTGTTCTTTTAGCATTTTCGGTACGTTGTTTTCTGGCCGTTGTTATTTCTGTTGGAAAGTCACCTGTCGGTCTTGTTCCCACGAAGGTAATGCTCACGCGCGCTCTCTCTCCTCTTTCTGGCTGCTTTTAAAATGGTCTTTGTTCTTCTATTTCAGCAGGCCTGTGACAGAGAGGGAGGCATTATTGAATTTATCCCAACTGAGGTTTGTAGAGCTTTTGGATGTAGGGCATAATGTCTTCTGTCTTTTTGGAAAATGTCCGTCAGTATCTTTTCAGCTACTGCCCTGTTCACTCTGCCTGCTTCCCCGGGACTCCATATCCACATCTTCTCGCCGTGCCCATATGTCTCTTATGCTCTTTTCTGTCTTTTCTTCCGCGCTGGTTTTCTCTACCGTCTGTGCTTCAGTCTGGGTATTTTCTACTGAGGTGTCTTGTTTGGTCTAATCTGCTTTTAAATCTTTCTCCTGAATTACTGGTTTCAATTACCTTGTTTGTTTGTTTTAAATTTCTGAAGTCCTAGGATATTTAGAGCATCTCTTCTTTTCTGTAGGTCTAGTTCAATGGTGAAATCTTCTCGTCTTACTTTTGAAAAACATTTAGATATCTGGGTTGCCAGAGTCTGTCTGTACTGACTCTTCAGGACGCTTCTCTCTCTCAGCCCGCCTGGTAATTTTTGATGGAATATCAGATACTGCGTTTTTAAAAACTGTAGGCATTCTGAATGATGTTATTTTTCTCTTGAGAAGATTTAATTTTATTCTGACAAATTACCTTGATTCGGCTCAAGCTGGTCCATTTCCCGCTTTCCTTGAATGTCTTTGGTAATCTCAACCCAGAAGGTCTGGGCGTTTCCAGGACTCAAATCTCCAGCTGTTGTCTCCCGAGCACCATGAGTCAGCCAAAATCTCTACCTGGGCTGGCTTTCGTTTGTCTTTTGTTTTGTTTTGTTTTTCACTTAGCAGCTGCTTCTGCTTGCTTGCTTGGCCTCTTTCCTTGAATTTCTGTGCCCAGGGTCCAGCTGATGCCTCAACTGGCTGAGTCCCCCACAGCTTCCTTTCTGAGGAGTCTTGAGAGATCTGCGGGGGCGGGGGCGACAGGGGCCTGGAGGCCAGAGCATCAGCCCAAAGGGGACTGTTCTCCAGCCTTAAGATCTAATGGGACTCGCCTGGCTGAGCTGTGGCCCCTCTTGGGACCCGTCGCCTTTCCTTCTTGTGTCTCCCTTCTGGAATGGGCGTGGCCATCCTAGGCCTGCCCCCGCGTTGTGTTTTGGAAGCTGGTATCTTGTTTGGCCTCACAGGTTCACCGCTGGACCGGAATCCTGTCTCTGGGTGAACGATGCTTGATTGAGATCAGAATGTGTGCGTCAGAGCTGGCCCGGGAAGGAGTTAAGGCTCTGGGGGCTGTTGAGATGGGATGAGTGTGTTTTGCGTGTGAGAAGGACTTGAATTTGGGGGAGGCGGCTGGGGGCAGAGTGTTACGGACTGAATGTTGTCCCTCAGAACCAGAACTAACTCCAGATGGGACAGTGTTTGGAATGCGGCCTTGGGGAGGGGCTGGTTGAGGTCAGAGGGCGGGCCCTCAGATGGGATCACTGCCCTTATAAGGGCCAGTGGGCGGTCTCGGCCCCGGGGACACAGAGTGAGGAGGCCACCTTCACGCCAGGAAGAGCCCTCTTGGCAGGACCGGCCCCGGCAGGCGTTCTGACCTCCGGCCCCAGCCTCCAGACGGTGAGAGCTCGTGTCCCCAGTCCCTGCTGTTGTCCGGCTTGTCACGGCGTCCAGGCAGACTGAGACCTCCTCAGGCCTGGGTTGTCTTGGGTATCCTGGGCCCCGGTTTCTGTCTCCAGACAGGTGCCCATGAGCCGCCTGCGGGTCGTGCTCTCTGTTTGCAACCCCTGCCCCAGAACTCACAGCACAGCCCGAGGACACAAGGTGGGCCTGGTGACATCCCTCCCCTCCCGCGTCTGTCGGCTCCGCTCACACGTTTGCTTGCTGCTTTCCTGCTGTTGCGGTTCGTTCTTGGAGACGGAATTAGATTGAGGCCCCTCGGCTCCTGGTGCCAGCCCACGTCTTCAGGGCCCAGCTCCCCGTCCAAGCTGCCGCTTCCCGGGGCGCCAGGTGGTTCTGGTGCCCTTGTCGGCGAGGCTCTGCGCTCCCTGCCCAGGTGCCGGTCATGGTCGTGGGAGAGGCCCGGGTCCTGCTGCAGCGCGGGCGCTGAGCGGCAACAAGCACTTTGCCTTCTAAGTGAGTCCTTGGAGGAAATCCTCCCCGCAGAAAGGAGTCGCGTTCGGTGTGAATTTATTTATAGTAGGTTACTCGGAAGTTGGTGCCCATTTTTCCACAGAAGCTTTGTGAAATATTGGTCAGCCGTTTCACTAAAACTTGATTTGGACCATGAAAAGTTAAGGTATCGGTGATAAAATGATTAGAAGTTTGGACTGTTGGGGTCGCTGGGGGGCTCAGTCGGGGAAGCCTCTGCCTTCGGCTCAGGTCACGATCCCAGGGTCCCAGGAGGAGCCCCACGTCGGGCTCCCTGCTCCGTGGGAGCCTGCTTCTCCCTCTGCCTGCCGCTCTCCGTTCTTGTGCTCTCTCTCTCTGACAAATAAATAAATAAAAGCTTAAAAAAAAAAAAAAAGAAAAGAAAAAGTTGAACTGTTAAATCCCTCCCCCTTAAAACTAGCCTCTTAGGGCGGGTGTTCTTAAGGGATGCCGACAGCATTTGGTGAGGGAGGGCGGCTCTGAGGAGCCCCTGGGAGGGCCGCGACCCTCTCCCTGGGCAGGCAGCGCCGTGGTGCTGGGTGACTGCTGCGGTGGGTTCTGCGTGCACAGCGCCGCCAGCCCCTCCCAGCCCCGGCTCCCGTGGGGTGCTCTCTGCAGGTGAGCAGCTCTCGTTTTAAAGGAGCAGCAGCCCGATCCCCAGGCACGTGCTGGCACACGCCTGCTCTCCGCACCAGGTTTCTTAGCACGCGGGAATCAGACATCGGCTTCCAAAGCAGGGGACCTGTGTTTGCACGGACACGTCCGCGCCTGTCTGTCCTCCATGGGGCCTTTTCCTCTCGAGGGAGAAGTGGCATCCCGTCCCCTTCCCCAACCACTGACCACGTCCTCCACGGCGTGTCAGCCCCCCCCACCCCGTGGCATCCTGGCTCCCTCTGCTCTGCTGTTGCGGCCTCGCAGAGCGTGTGCCCCATGCCCACCCTGGCTGCTGGGGGAGGGGCCAACAGGAAGCTCCTGAAGGGGATGCAGAGCCTCGCGGACCATGTCCCCACCGCTGGCACGTGGGCATCACGCTAGGAGACGCATGGCAGGGTAGCCGCACGCTGGGCCCGGAGAGATGGGGGCCGAGTGCTGTCCCGTTCCCTCGGTGGAGAGGCTCAGCATTGCGTGGCCTCCGCGGTCCCAGCTCTAATCCACAGTGTGCCCGCAGGTCAGCCCCCGATTTAGCCCGGAGCCTGGGCTACCTTGCCGCTGCTGGGTAGCCGTGCAGGCAGGCACGGCAGACCGCTGTGGCCGCAGCAGATGGGCCGTGTGCCCCGAGGGAGGCCCCCACAGAGCGTGTCTGGAGAGGCAGGCTTGTGTTCGGGGACGTTCCTCCGTGGCGCCCGGCTCGTTACAGGCCTGGGACGGGAGCCACAGCTGGGTCCCCTAAGTTGCAGGGACTGCATGTTCGTCCACTCTCCATTGTCCTCTGGAACCTCCTAGCCAGGGTGTCCACGGGCTTCCCCACGGCACCAGGTCCCTCCCCGGCAGCCAGACTGAGGTTGGGACCCTGCCCCAAACCCCAGCCTACTGGTTCCAGAAGGTCAAGTGACAGCATGTCCTAGGAGCCTGTGGGTGGAATGTGCATTTGGCGAGAGCAGGGGGTCCTGGGGCAAGTGTTCTCTGAACCCCAACCCCGGCGGGCGATGTGACACAGAGCTGGGCCCCGCAGGAGCACCGGCCACCGCCTTTCTCCCCCGACACACACGTCTCTGCACAGTCCTGGAGGACCGAGAGACCGGAATGTCTTAGCCGTCCTAGCCCTGGCAATGTGTCCTTTGTCTTACTGTTTCGTGTCAGATACTTGACCGGAATGAGCCAGGCCAAGCCTTGTACTGAGGAGAGCCGCTCAGAGAGTCGGCGGTCCCTGCCCTCGGGGGCGCAGAGTCCAGTCCGAGCCGCCGTCCGGCCGGCGGGGAGGAAGCTGTAGGCGGCTGCGCCCCCTCTGCCCTGGGCCGCTGCCCTCGGCCGCACTCCACTTCCCACCCCTTGGCCCGAAGCCCCCTCACCAGCTGCTTGCCCCCCGCTTGGGGCCGGGTCACTCAGCGGGTCACCCCCCGGGGGGGCGGCATGGGACAGTCCCCAAGCGGTGTGCCCCGGCGTGTGCGGCATCCGGGCAGCACTCCCCCGGCCTCGGGGCTCTGCGGCCGTCCTGGCGGCGTGCGCGGGGCTGTGCTGCTCACCCCGGCCCGGGGCCCGTGGACAGCAGCAGAGGTTTTGCCTGCTGCGCTGCCCTGCCCCGGAACTCGGGCACAGCCCGCGCTCGTCCCCGTGTCTGCGGGCCGCGGGGTTTCTTCACACTGTCGCTGCACGCGCTCTTCTTGTCGGAGCCTCAAGACGCGGCATTGCCATAGAAACGGAGCTCGTTAAAATTCCCTGCGGCCTCCTAATTATAGAATTTCAAAGACAAGCGAAGAGCTTCTTCCAAGGGTTGGAGTTGATGCGGGGGGAGGGGGAGAGCAGCCCCCGCGCCCCGGGCGCCGCCACGAGCTGCCCGGCCTTGGCCGTGGTTCCCAGGCCAGAGCGTGGGCGCCCGGGAAGGCCCCTGGCGGCACACAGACCTCAGAGAGCGGCCTTGACCGCACAGCCGAGGCTGAACCTCAGGCCCGATGGGACTCTGGGCAGCTGCCTTGTGCCGCGGGCAAGGCCCTGACCCCCATGGAGGCCTTTCCTGCCCACCCGACCTGTGCAGGGACCCTTTGCCGCAGGCGCTGGACTCAGCGGGCAAGAAGGGGCTCGCAGTGGGGACGCCGAGCCAGCGCCATTCCCAGAGCACCGCCCCGCCGCACACGCGTGTTCTCTGAGGACACGTGTTCTTTTTCCCCCGTTTACACGGCGGTTGTCACTTCATATCAGGAATAGGGGCTGTGACTTTCCAGGCAGAAACCAGAATCTGCGAACGTGACAGTTGTTGGAGGTGGTGGCCCGCAAGGCGGATGGCCCCAGCCTGCAAGGGCAGAGGACAGCCCCCGCTGAGCTCAGGAAGGCCCCGTCCCGCAGCATCCAGCCCTGCGCTCGGGGAACCTTCTAGTAAACAGTCGACGTTCGAAAGTTTTGGGGGTTTGATGGCTGCCAGGGTGGGAATGTGGGTTTTTCAGGAAAGGTGCTTAGTTAATTCAGAAGTTAAGGAGGTGAGGGGCGCCTGGGGGGCTCAGTCGGTGAAGCTTCTGCCTTTGGCTCAGGTCATGATCTTGGGGTCCTGGGAAGGAGCCCCTCAGCAGGGAGCCTGCTTCTCCCTCTTCCCATGCCTGCTGCTCCCCCTGCTTGTGCTCTCTCACTCTCAAATAAATAAATAAAATCTTTAAAAAAAATTAGGACGTGGTAATCCTAGTCCGGTCTTGAGAGAAACAGCAGGCAGACCCCAGGAGGGGCACTTGACCCAGCGTCTGACCCGCTCTCCTCAGCGTCACCAGGGTCGTCCAGCCAGGGACGTGGGGACACGGCCACCACAGAAAGGGGCCTAGGTGAACGGGGCGAGGGGCTGTGTGGGGTTCTGGGTGGCATCTGCGTCTGAACGAGGGCGGCGGGGAGACGCGGAGGAAGTCCGAGGAGTGTATGTGCCTGGTCGCGGCCACACGTCAGTGTTGCTCCCCGAGTCGTAACAAAGGTGCCGCACGCCCGTGAGAGGACACGGGGCGTGCACGCTGTGGGCTCCCGCGCCCTCGCCGCAGTGTTCCCAAAGTCTGGAAGTGTCCTGAGCAGTGAAGTGTATGGGGGCTGACGGCTCCGGCTGGAGGTTAGGGAACAGCCGTGGTGTTCATCTCCGTCTTGACGAATACGTCAGCTGAAGTCAGGTGTTGCAGGAGGGGAAGCTGTGGGCAGGTTACGTGGGATCTCGCTGTACTGTCTCTGAACTTTCTATAAATCTGAAAGAAACACGTTGCGTGTGCGTGCATTATACATAGATGTTTTTATTATGAAGGTTGTCCCGCTGTCCCTTGTGGTTCTCTGTAACTCACCTGACAGCTGCTTTCCAGGCAGTGGCCTGGGCGTGGATCAGACACCCCGGGGAGGGGGGCACTCCCTGCCCTTGCCCGAGGCCATGCCAAGGCCGTGGTGCCTTCCCGGGGTCTGCAAAGCCAGGGGCTCTGCAAACGCCATCCTGTCTCTGCATAGGGTGGGGATAAAGGTAAACACCGTCTTAGAGACCTCGTGTCAGTTGGGGGTGTCCAGAGAAAGATCCAGTAGGGTGTGTGTGTAGAGGAAAGAGCTCTGGGGTAAGGAACCTGCCCTACAGTTAGGGAGATGGGCAGATCCAGAATCTGAGGACGGGTCGGCGGTCTGCAGACCCAAGAAGAGCCCGAGCTTCAGTTCAAGTGGAAAGTCTGGCCGCCGCGGGCAGAGTTCCCTCCTGCTCGGGGATGCCCGTCATGCGCTCTAGTCAGGCCTTCAGCTGATTGGACGAGGCCCACCTATGTCACGGAGGCCAGTCGGCCTCACTCCGAGTGCACTGGTTTAAATGTCAGTCCCCTCCAGAGATGCCCCTGGGGCTCCTGAGTGGCTCTGGTGGTTGAGTATCTGAGTCCTGATCTCAGGTCTTGATCTTGGGGTTGAGTTCAGGCTTTGCAATGAGCTCTGCCTGGACGTGGAGACTCCTTAACAAACAGATAAAAACAAAGCAAAAGAAACACCCTCCCGGAAACATCCAGAACAGCACTTGGCTGGGCGTCTGGGCTCCGCGGCCCAGCCCTGCTGACACAGCATGAACCCCCGCGTTCGACCCCTTGCCCAGTGGCACCCGCACACGTTTCCTTGAAGCCACACTCCACCGACGGCAGGGAGGTCACGCTTCTGCCTAAGGTGATGGGGCAGGAGATGGGCGGGCAGGACCCGGCCTCGGGGGTGCTTTCGTGGACCTCCTGGCAACCAGCAGTGGCCCCGTGGGCCGCCCGCGGGCAGGACCCGCAGCAGGGGTCAGGGCCTTTCTTTGGCTACTTAGAGCTTTGTTTCCATTTTTAAATTTGATACACTTTATTTAAAATTAAATTCAGCACCTGCTCCTGGGGGGGTCCCCCTGCTTCAACCTCCCCCCAAAAAAGGGTCAAGTGGTGGGTCGGAGGGAGACATCTGAAACCACTTGTGGCCACACTGTTGCGGCCCCTCCCACGGCTTTTGGTTTCACCTGTTTCCGTCTAGCGCGGCTCTAGGGCACCTGTGAGGCGTGTGACTTGCAAACCTGCAGAACATGGGGTCGCGGACACGTGTGGCCCGGCGGCCCCTGGGATCGAGCCTCACCAGCGCCCGCCCGCCCCGGGCGCCCCCCAGAGGCCACACCGTCCCGAGCCTGGCACTGGTCTAACACTTCCTAGGACACCTCCCCCTCCTCAGACAGCGAGCCGCCCTCGAGTGCCCTGGGCCTTGTCCCCTCAGTGCTCCCCTCGTGCCCTTGGCCTCCGCTAGGGCATCTCTGTGCTTCTTACTTCGGGCGGCTCTAACGGGTTCGAAGGCTCTGGTCGGGCGTATTTGTAGGTTTCCATGTGGTGTGTGCGCTGGGCACAAGAAAGCCAGCGTGTTGGCACCAGGGTGTCCCCAGCGGGCCAGCTCAGCTCTCCCTGTGTCTCTCTGTCCCTCCATCTGTGTCTGTCACTCAGTGCCTTCTCTCTGCAGGACGGCTGGGGGTTGTGAATGCCACATGCAGGGAGGGTCGGGGGCATGCCTGGGGACATGGGGACGGTCAGTCCTGTGGACATCAGCATGGACCTGACCCCCCGCCACGGCAGCCTTCCCCCAAATCAAGCCAGGTAGGCTGGAAGGGCTGGATATGGCAGGACACACCCCGTCATCTGGGCAAAGGCTCTGGGCATCACCAGAGACTCCTTAGAGCTGAGGGCCAAGCGGACTGAGGGTCGTCCTTGTGTCCCGTGGCGCCCAGCTGTGCGCTTGCAGGTGGCGGCAGGAGGGGAAGCCTGGTGCCATCTCCTCCCCCGTGTCCCTGCTCTCGTCCGGGCGCTGCCCAAGAGTCTGTCGGGAAACCTCTGAGGAGTCCTGGGCGGTGTGTGGGCCTCTGCCAGCCCCCCGGCCGCCCACTGCCGGGGCTCCTGCCGCAGAGGAATCCCGACATTTTGTTTCTCACTCAGGCTCCCGTTTAAAGGGAGGGAAGTGGGCTCTCTGGTGCCGCGACCTGATTTCAGCAGGGTCCGGCCAGAGCTGGTAATTTGCTTGTTTTAAAAACATTTCGTGAGTCTGACATTGGTGTACATTCGTGGCATTTCCACGACTCATCAAAGTGGCTTTCACTGTGGCACTTTATGAAAGCACAGAGCCGCTCGTTGTGTCCTGATATTTTGTTCATACCGGCGTTTGCTTCAGAGTGTTTGGAAGGAGCAAAGTTACGAGCATTTTGGGGGAAGAACGAAACCGACAGTTCTAGTTAAACACATAATTCCAGCTTTTTGGTTAGCGGCGTCCTTACGGGTTTGGGTTCTTGAGTGCCGTTTCTGCTTGGTAACCCTCGACGCAGCGTAAGGGCTTGGTGTGTCTGCCCCACCTCTGCCCCCAGAGCTGTCGGACGGGGGTCTCTCGTGTCCGGGGACACAGGACGCCTGGCTCATGTCAGGCTGACCGTGGACTCCACGTGGCAGCTGCGGCCCCTCCGCGGATGGTGAGGCACAAGCTCGCAGCCCGGTGTGGAAAGGCCTGGTTTCCGGGCCCGGAGGGAAGGAGGGTGGAAAGGAAAACAGGGAGGCGGGCTCGGAAGCGCGTTGGCCTCCGATGACGTCCCAGCCGGACCCTCACGGGGGCCGCCCAGCTGCTGTCCCCCCCTCCAGGACTGCCGTCCCCGCGGGCACCTCGGGTGGGGTGGGGCTGGCAGGCTGCCGGACTGTTCCTTACCCCTCTCTCTCGTGCCCCCAGAATCCATCTACCGCCGCGGAGCCAGAAGATGGAGGAAGCTGTACCGCGCCAACGGCCATCTCTTCCAGGCCAAGCGCTTTAACAGGGTGAGTGCCGCCCTGCGGCCCCCAGCTCCTGGCTGTCACCGCCCGCCCGGCCTGCACTGCCCTCACAGCGAAGAGAAGCGGGGACCCTTGCTGCTGACAGTGCCACACCAGCCCGCTCCAGAAGCACCGGGCCTTTTCTGCACATGGTGGCTCCCTGGCGAGTGTGGGGGTGTGTCTCTGTGTCGCTCTGCTGGCCCGGGTCAGGCCACCCCTGCGTGGGGCGCAGGAGCTTCAGGGTCCTGGCTTGCTTGTGGTCGGACGTGGGTCTGCAGATTTGACCGATGATGCTGGCCCGCATGTTGCGCGTCTCCTGTGAGCCCCGGGACCCGGACAGCCCCACGTCTGCCCCACACGTGGCTCCTGGCCCGTCCTTTCCATCCTTTCTCTTCAGGATGCTCTTCTGTTCTCTAGAAGTCACGCAATTCAGGTGGCTTTGGGATCGTCCCACTTCACAGCGGAAGGGGAGGTACCTGCAGGGGCCACACTGGCCAAGGACTTTCGTGTCCCAGGGCGGCCGGAGCAAAGCCCCACAGGCCTGGGACAGAAGTTCCTTCTCTCCCCATTCTGGAGCCAGAGGTCCAAAACCGAGGTGTGCTCAGGGCTGTGCTCCTTCAGTGGCCCTAGGAAGGGTCCTTCCTGCTGCTGCAGCCCCACGTCTGCTCTGTCCTCTCGTGGCCTCTGCTCTCTGCAAGGACAACAGGCATGCTTAGGGCCTGCCCAGTCCACCGTGACTTCATTTTAATGGTACATCTATGAAAATGTTTTCCAAATGAGGTCACATTTGGGGGTCCTAAGGGGACATGAATTCGAGGGACACCATTCAGCCCACTCCCGTAGCCAAGCACATGGGCAACTGAGGGCCTTTGCACGTGCTGAGACTCTGCCCCGCCCACCCTCCGCCATCCTCCGCACGCTCAGAGCTCATGCCGCACCTGACTCCATCTTGGGTCAGTCCGTCCTCCCCGCAGCCCTTTCCCTGGGGCCCCCGTTCCCACGTGCACTGGGCGTGCCTCACAGCTCTGTGTCTGCTGTCTCCCCACCAGACGCAGTGCTCTGGGCGCAGAGACTGAACACAGACTTGTTGTCTGCCCAGAGGAGAGTCAGCTAGGGGAGATCTAGGGACACAGTGTTAGGGACCAAGAAAGCAGGGGGCATGTCTGTGAGAAGGAGCCTTGGTGGGTAGCAGGAGAACACGGGGTCCGGGGAGGTCCGGCGTCCCCAAGCAAGAACGTATGAGAGGACCCTGAGTGCCAGGTGCTGCTGGGGGGTGGGGACAGAGCGGGGAGCGTGGGTCATGTCCCATCTCTGGGAGGACCAACGGGGTGTGGATGGAGATGCTGTGGGGAGCCAACCAGAAGGACAAGCCCTGGCTGCCGACCATGCGCAGAGACGGAAACATCCCAACCCCCTGCGTTTTACCAGCCAGCTGTGCGGCCGGGTGGCTTCTCTTTCTGCCCATCTGGGCACTGGTTCTGAGGGGTCTCAGCCAGATGGGACTGGCCACCCTTCGGGATGTCAGACAGAAGGTTCTTGGAGGCCCGTGGCCCCCCCGCCCCCGCACGTTGACTTTCAGTGAAACGCTGTTTCCTTCATTACGACTGACTCACTGGTCCAAGGTGAAGCCCACCCACCCAGCAAGACAGGCGGGGCCCAGGCAGCACAGAGGGCCTGGCTTCCCCCACTCCACAGATTTTAGGAGAAAAGCATTTCTCTGATTACGGGATGCGGACCCTCACCCTCCTTCCCGCCTGCCCTTCCTGCTGCCCCCTCCCCCAAATCAGTGAGAACAGGCTCCTCCCCACGGAGGAGCGGGACTGACAGGAGCGTCCCTACTCCTCCCTCCCACCGTTGCAGGTGGTCAGCTGTCCGCAGCAGACGTGGGTTTTTACAGACACAGGGCGGCCAAGAAGGGAGCCAGTTCGAAGACCCTCGACTCGTAGACTGTTTAGTTGTTCGCAGAACGAGGGGGCGACTGCGATGGTTCCCCCCGATTGCCCTTGGTTCTGAGTCCCCTGTCTTGGCTGGACCCTTGAGGCCGGGTCTGCCCCGTTCCCCATGTGAACCACAGGGGTGTGTGTGTCCCCTTCACCGGTCACTTGAAAGGATGTTTTAAGAGCTGCACGCTTGGTTCTGCAGGACGCGGCGAGACTTAAGGGGGGACAGCCCACAAGAGATCACTTCTCATGTTCTTCCTCGGTGACCCAAGGGCAGAAAGGGAGTTGTCCCGCCTGGATCTTTATCTGGCCTTGATACGACTTTTCTTCTAGAACAGTGAGAAAAAGTTCCCCTGGTGAATCAAAGGGAGAGATGCAGTGAGTTTCTGAAGAAGACGTGAAGACGTGAAGACGTGAAGACCTCCAGCCTGGGGAAGGAGGCAACGCTGGTGTCATGGGTGGGGAGGGCACGAGGGCGAGGTCAGTGCCTGTCCTGGAACCCCAGACCCGCAGCCCAACGGGCCAGCCTAGGAGGGCCCCTTGGGGGCCGGCGGGGCCTCAGGGGACCCCAGAGGTGAATCGGTAGGACAGGAGCGCTCACCTGGCAGGAAGCACAGAGCACAGCGGGAACAGGGCCTCCAGCAGGAGCCACAGCAGCAGGAACCGCGGCAGCCCTGACCACAGGCTCACACGGGAGAGAGCTCAGTGTGACCGCAAAGGAGGACGCGCGATGGAGAACACGAGCCAAGAACCAAGTCAGCAGCGTGTGAGGCGTAAAAACACTTGAAAACCCTTAATTTATTCATCAGGGAATTTCAGAGTATCGAAGCTTTGGGTTTAGGTTTTATTCTATTTTTTAGCATCGCGTTTCCTGAAGTGTTAACGGTTCGAACACGGGCCTGAGATAAGAGCCTGTGCAGCCTCGCGGGCGCACGGGTCCCACGTCTCTTCCGCGCCCCTGGTGCGGAGCCCGGGGAGAGCAGGCCGCCGGGGAGAGCTGGGGAAGGAGGCCGTGACGCTGTGAGGTCACCCAGGGGCCCACGGGAGCAGCGTCGCAGGCTGGTCGCGCAGCGGTGACCCTGGGAAGCTGAACGCGTCAGCCTGTGCCACCAGAGAGGCGGATCGTGCCGTGACGCAGCAGGACACGCAGGGGAGAACGGGAAGCTCTTCTCCGAGCTTAGGCGCTCGCCGGTTGCGCAGCGTGGGCCGCGCTGGGACGAGACGAGGGTGGCCAGAGCTGCAGGCGTTGGCAGCGCTCCCGCGGCTGGCCCCGCCGTCCGGCCCTCGCCGCCGTCCGCTGCCCTTCAGCCCGCTCCCCGACGGCCCCGGGTCGGCGTTCGGCAGCTTCACGCAACACGCAGGACTTGGAATACGTGCTTTTCTGTCCTGTTTCCAAAGTGGAAAGTAATGGGGGGTGTTTCCTTGACCTTAGCGGACATGCATTGGGCACCACTGAGTGCGGGGCACTGCCCCAGGCGCTGGTCGCTGAAGCTCTGTGTGTGGGGACCGGCCCCCTCAGGCCCTGGTTTCCCGCTCGCGCTTCACGGACGTGGAGGCGGCGTCTTGGTGCCCGTGGCCGTGAGCTCCAGACACCTGGTCCGTCCGCGCCACCGCATCCCACGCCCACGTGCCAAGAGGATTCCATCAGCCGTCGTACACGAACTCCGCTCAGTACAATTGTGGTTGTTTTTGTCACTCCTCAGGAGTAATGAGAGGCTCTCTCAAAAGAATGAAATTTGTTAAACCTGCGTATGAGTTACAGCTGGAAAAAAGACGGTCACGGGGGCCCAGCACCGCTCACATCACCACCTGCCGCGTGCGGCCCGGTTTCTGAACACATTCATCCTCCTGCACTTTGGAACAGTCAGACTTCGGGAAAACATCACCGAACAAGCCCTGGTTACCATTAGCTTCCGACGTTTAGAACCTTGAAGAACAAAGATGGATCACTTAAAAATCTTTAAAAATACCCAGAAACACACCCCAAGATAATCACAGACTGCCCCTAGCAGTTCAGAGTAATGACACGTCAGAAGGCTGTTGCCATGGTCACCCGAGGGAATCTGGACGTCCCCCGCACAGCCCGGCCGGAGCTGCGATCCCCCTCCTGCCCCCGCAAGCAGGGGTGCGTCCTTGCCCAAAGGAGGGGTCTCATCAGCCCTGCCAGAGCGGGGTCCCCGGCCCCTCCTTGGAGCCCTCAGCTCCCCCAGCCTTGGGGTGGACCGCAGTGGGGGCTCCCGAGGTCAGGCAGGGCCTGGTGTCCCGGTGGTCAGCTGACTGGGCCGCGTCTTGTCCCGGCTCCGGGCAGGGACAGCGCCACGTGGCCCGGTGCTGAGCCGGGTCTCTGGCTTCCGGGGCCACCCCGGCCCTGACGGCCGCTGTTCTCGCCCGCAGAGAGCGTACTGTGGCCAGTGCAGTGAGAGGATATGGGGTCTCGCGCGGCAGGGCTACCGCTGCGTCCACTGCCGGCTGCTGGTGCATAAACGCTGTCACGTGCTCGTCCCGCTGACCTGCAGGAGGCGCATGGTGAGTGAGGCTGCCCCGAGCCCGGGGCCCTGCGGGGGGGGGGCGGCCTCGGGGACCCTCGGGCTCCCGCGGTCCGGAAGGGAACCTGCCACCACAGAGACGAAAGGAGGGCGTGCCTGTGGGTGGCAGAGACGTGACCCCGGCCGGCACCAGATGGGGTGGGGCCCCTGCACTCTTGGGGTGGGGGGGCCTCGCGTGGGGCCTCCAGGGCCCTCGGCTGCACTGGGGTGAGGGTACGGGAGCGAGGGGCGGCTCGCCTGCACCCCAGGCTTGGAGCGAAGGAAAGCCCCGGGGGGCCCTGCCAGAGGACGCAGCCCCCGTGTGTCCCTCACCACCGGCCTGTGAGCTCGCTGGCCCTCCGACGTGCTCTTCGTTTCTGATGTCTGACCCCAATGTTGCTGAGCACCGGGCCGTGGGGTCCCTCCACAGACCGGTGTGGGGCGAAGGCACGCGGTCTTCTAACGTCCTTTCAGACGTGGCTGCCGAAAACCAAGAAGGTGCACGTACCCTTTGACCCCACAGGTCCGCGTTAGCCTAAGAAGTAAAAGTAAGGCCGGCCCCAAAGATGTGAGCGGCCAGGGGCTGAGGACTGCCCATAGCTTAGTGTCGGCCAATGAGGCTGCCTCGGCTGTGACATCAGCCCCCGGGACTCTGTGACGCAGCGGCGGGGGCGGGGCAGCCGTCCGAGCATGAAGTGCGGGCGCCCCGTTCTGTAGAGCGCCTGCTGGGAAGATCGCAGCCGAGGGGCTGGGCCGTCCCCCGCTGTAGGACCACAGGAGAGCTCCGTTTTAGGACAGGGTGGTGAGGACAGCGGGTGCCTCGGTGGAATTGGTGTGAGGACGTGGGCTACAATGTGTCTGTCTCGGGAGGTGGTGATAGAAGGTGACACAGGGTCTCCAGAGCTACATCGTAGCACCTGCCTGGTCGCTCTGTAACGCCCACCCCCTTGCAGGATTCTGTCATGCCTTCCCAAGAACCTGCAGTGGATGACAAGGACGACGCGGACCTCCCTTCCGAGGACACCGATGGAAGTAGGGGCTGCTTTCTTGCTGCTGGTGGAGCCCGGGCTCTCCACCGGGAACTCCTGACCCCGAACCCTCTTAGCTCCCCCATGCTCTCCCAGGGTCAATATTGCCAAACACGGGCCCCTCACTGTGGGGGCGGGGGCGTCTCTAGGGCCTTCCATCATCCCTGCGCAGAGGTGGCAGGTGGGGTGGCCTTCCCTGAGCGCACGTCTCTGAAAGTGGCTGCCATGGGGGACAGGCGGGCGTGTTCCTCGGCGCTAACTTCGGGAGTTCTAGAAAAGACTCGCTGTGGCAGCGACTGCAACCAGGCGCCCCCGCGGGTGGGCTGCCGCAGAGGCTGGTCTCCATGGGGAAGCCTGCCGTCAAGTTGGTTCTTGAGTTTCTGTGGGATTTTGTGGGGGTTTTGTGGTGGGGGAGAGACTCTTTTTAATGTTGTGCTACTCGTTTTAATTTGGAGGAAGGTTTTGGATACTGGTTGGACTGATAGCCCAGCTCTGAGCTCCCGAAGTCTAGGCACTAAGAGCTCCAGAACCCACGTCATGAACGTGCGTTCTGTGCCCCGAGAGCCCCGGAAGGATGACATGAGGCCACAGAACAGAAAGCATTTAGTACGACCTCACACAAAGGAGATGTCTAATAAACAACCGCCACCACCCACCCACCTACCCTGCCCGCCCGCCCGCCGTTTCCGTATCTACCACCACCGTCCCCCCATCATCCCTCCTCCGCCTCTTCCCCCCACCGGCACACTCCCGAGAACATCTGGAAGGCCCCGAAATCGGGCGGATAGTTACTCGTAGATGAGTCGCTGAGAAATCCCGTCCCAAATGCTGGTTCCCAAGTTGCACCCCCAGAGGTGTGGAGTCGGGGGGTCTGGGTGGGACCCGGAGGCTGCATTTCCTTCGGCCTCTGCGAGTAGGTGTGACTGCGCCGGGATCGCCCCGCTGCCCCGGCCGGGTGTCCACAGGGGCCCGCGGGGGAGGGAGGGGCGGTGGGGAGCCCCCGCGTCGCGGGCCGCGCTCCTGACCATGCCTGCGGTGTCCGGGTGTTTTCTTTCTCTTCACTAGTCGCTTACATCTCTTCAACCCGGAAACATGACAGCATTAAAGAGGGTTCTGAGGTGAGTGTATGAAACGGCTCATTCGTGTCTGCAGTTTCTTCTGGGAACTTCATCAGCTCATTTCTAGGGCAATTATGGAAACTTAAATACGGGGACAGGTTTGGGAATTGTTGCCCACTGTGAGGGCCTGTCTGCGGACATCTCCGGGGACGCACACTGAGGGCTTCGGGGCGGAGTCCCGTGGAGTCTCCAGTATTCGGCGCAGAAGGAACCTCCGCGTGGTTAGGCGGACAGAGAGCCAGCAGACGCGGGCCGGCGCCGAATCCGCTGGGAGGCTGCGGGGTTGTGGTGCTCGTCTCACAGCTGTGCGCTGCAGGGGCGGGAGGGGTCGCGGGCCTCTCTGACCTCAGAGCCCTCTTTGGTCGAGCTGGATAGTGGACGCACCTTTTCGAGACGGTGAGCTGAGAGAGTGTGTGTGAACACCTGGCATGCGGGAAGCTTTTTTCCACGGCGCCTTGTTGGCTCCTCCGTGTCAGTCAGGGCGGCTCGGGCCCGCAGTGGCTGCGCGGAGACTCCAGGCTCGTGGGCTTCGAGAAACGGTGGGAAGGCTGGTCCCTGAGGGCGGGACCCCTTCCTCCTCTCGCACGGCTGCTGCGTGGAGGAATCACCCCTCGTCCTATTGCGGGCGGGCTTGTGGCCGACACGAGACGCACACTGACGGACACGCAGTACATTTGCCGGTGACCTGACCCCCCCATCCCCAGGTTCACGTGCTCACATTCTCCACAACTGTCTTCCGCCTCCCGCTGCCGACAGGTGCACCCACCCCGGGAGATCGGTAGCTCATGAGGCTACGGGGTGCTGGCACGCATGGGCACGGCCCGCGGGGGGCCGGGCGCCCTGCGGCTTTGGTGGACGGGCTGTGCAGGACAGTGACGTTGGTCTGTTGGTGGGCAGAGAGAGGGCGTGCACCAGCCCAGGCCCCTGTTCTGTCCTGCCCGGGGCACAGCCTCTGTGCTTCTCCCGGGGGCTGCCGTCGCAGAGCCTCTTGGGATCCAGCCGTGGCTCCGTGCTGCTGTGGGTTCCGTCTCCCCCGCACCCTCCATGCCCAGATGGTGGAGCGGCTCCAGGCCTGGCTCTTGGGCCGCAGTTTTTGTCCAATTTTATTGGCATAAAACCCTTCCTTCATTTGTCTGGAGTGCTTTCCCCACATCACCGAGCAGCTCTCCGGTTCTTGGGGGACACTGACCGACTATTCCACAGCTTCGCTCCACTCTGACCCCATCTGCCTGGAGCTCTCACCGGCCCCCGCAGCGGGAGGGCTCAGGCCACAAGACTGGAACCCTCAGAGGCCACTTACAGGCTCGGTGTCCCCTGCGCTTCTGACCAGTGAGCTGTAAATCGGGGGCCCCTTTCCGTGGGCTCACTGATTTGCTCGAGCAGCTCACAGAACTCAGAGAAACGTTTTACTTACTCGATGACTAGCTTATGATCAGAGGCTCTAACTCGGAAGCTGCCTGCGGTCGGGGTGGGGGAAGGGTGCGGAGCTCCCGTGTCCATCTGGGCACCACGTGTCCACTGCCCCACTCTCCAGACCCCGCCCTTCGGGGTTTCTTTGGAGACGTCATAACAGGAGCACGATTGATGAGGTTGTTGGCCACTGGAGGTCGGAGGTCGGGGTGAGGCTGGGTTCCAAGCCTCCAGTCGCCTGGTTGATCCCCCGGCAAGGCAAGCGGCCCCCATCTTTAGGTAGCCTGGGGTGTGTCCAAAGTTGTCTCATGAACGAAGCAAAAGATACCTTTTCTGCGCTCAGGGAACTGAGGGTTTGGGGACTCTGCTGCGCCAGGAGCGGGAGGAAGAGCACGTGGGTGTTCATGAAATCCCGGGATCGGGGTCTGCCCCTTCTTCCGGGCACGCCCTCTGCTGCTGTTCGGTGGTCTTCCCAGATGCGGACTGCGGTTCCGTTGGGCCTCGAGTGTGCGGCCAGCTTGGGCTGGCGAGTGAGGCACACGCAAGTGTTCCCTTGAGTGGGCAAAGTCACAGCAGCAGGGCTTGGCGCCTCCGCTGACAGAACCTCAGAACAGCTGCCCCTTTCCTGGGCCACAGCTTCTCTGGAGTGACCGGACTTCCCGATTTTTCTACCTGGTCGGTCCGCGTCTGGGATGAGGCAGGAGCACTGAGGTCTCTCTTGCCTTCACCAGAGAGGATGATGGGCGGGAGCTTCTGTTTTCACGGGATCGCCTTTCTCTTTCTGCAGCCCAGGCGCGGGGCTGTGCGCGCCTCAGCTGGCGAAGCGTTCTGACCCCCGGAGAGCGCTGCTGGGGGGCCTGTGGGAGGCCCCGGGGAACCCCGTGCTCACGTGGCGGCCTCGGGCTGTGACGGGGGAGCCTGGGGTGGTCGTGGGGTCAGAGCCTGTGAGCAGAAGCGCCCGCAGGGACTCGTCAGCTCCACGGCCAGGAGCCTTTCCTCTCTCACGTCCTGTCTCATCCTCAGGACCTGCAGCCGGTCATCGACGGGATGGATGGGATCAAGATCTCCCAGGGGCTCGGACTGCAGGACTTCGACCTGATCAGGGTCATCGGGCGCGGGAGCTACGCCAAGGTTCTGCTGGTGCGGCTGAAGAAGAACGACCAGATGTACGCCATGAAGGTGGTGAAGAAGGAGCTGGTCCACGATGACGAGGTGCGCGTGACGCCGACTCACGCATCCTTTCCGGACCTCGTCCCGGCCGCCTTTCTTGCGGCGGGAGTAAAGCGCACGCAGCGAAACGCCCCGTTCTAACCATTTTAAACACATTGGTGCGGCCCTTTGTGTCCGGAGTCGCGCAGTGGGCATCGCGTTCCGGGTTCATCCCTGTAGTACCACGTGTCAGAAGGTCCCTGCTTGCTTTTTTTTTTTTTTAAGATTTTTATTTATTTGAGACAAAGGGAGTGCGTGAGCATGAGTGGGGCAGGGGACCAGCAGGCAGAGGCAGAAGGAGAAGCAGGCGTCCCACAGAGCAGGAAGCGCCATGTGGGACTCGATCCCAGCACCCCGGGATCATGACCCGAGCTGAAGGCAGATGTCTGAGACTCCCCGATGCCCCGGAACCTCATTGCTTTTTACTCCTGAGTAATACTCCATTTTCTGAGCAGACCACCCTCGGCTCATCTGTTCATCTGCTGATAGAGATGAAGCTGCCCCCACCTTTTGGCGACAGTGAGCCGTGCCACGGTGAATGTTCACGTGTGGGCATTTGTTCAAGGCACCGTCTCCGGTTCTTGGGGGGTTGACCCGGGAGCGGAGGCGCTGGCTCGGAGGGGCACTCACGCTGTCCCATGGGAGGAACCAGCGAGCCGTGCCCGGCAGGTGCGCCGCTTCACGTCCCCGCCAGCAGCGCGCGAGAGCCCCAGTTCTGCGCACCCTTTCCAGGACTTGCCATTTTCTGGTTTGGGATTATCGCGGAGGGTGCGGAGCGGCACCTCACTGTGGCTCGATCCGCATTCCCATGATGGCTGCTGGTGTGGGGCATCTCTGTGGGCTTCTCGGCTTCGTGTCTTTTTGGTCTTCGTCTTTCATAGCTGAATGCCGAGTCTGTGTCTTAGAACCAGAAGCAGTTTGGACGCACGGGCAGCGGTCACGGTGCTGCTTCCGGCCCGTGTACCACATGAGGCGGCTTGAGCTCCATGGGCCCAGCAAACCGCAGGACGGCTCCCCAGCCCTGGCCCAGGCTCGTGGTTTGGAGGGAAGAGCTGGGGCTAACCTAGAGCTCTATTACTTGCCCTACCAGCAGGGTGCATTTGTGCAGTGCACAGACTGCCCAACTGGCCCCTGAGTGCTGAGTGAGTGGCGGCACTGGTACCTCACAGCTGAGGAGACTGAGGCTTAAGAGGAGGCGGCTTGCTCCAGTCTGCGCTGCCGGTCAGCAGCGCAGCAGGACGATTCCAGACCCCCTTACTGGAACCCTGGCCAGCTGAACAGTTAGTGGATGGTCTGAAGTCAAGTTCGTAGAACCGAAAGAAGCAATTAGGAGAGACTGACTGCTTTGGTTTATTCTTGGCATCTTCAGAGCGTCCCCTGTGGACCAGACATGGAGGTGGGACGTGCCGGTGATCTCTCGAGGAAGTGTGACTCTAGGAGTCAGTGAGTGGGAGCTGCGTGTGCGCACGCGTGTGCGTGTGTCTGTGTGTGTACATCTGTGCAAGACCCTGGTGTCTGTGGCCATGCGTCTGGGCCGTGGACATCAGCCTGTGGGGACACTGCAGCGGGCTAGATGGTGGCCTGCAGGGGACATGCCACATCCTAACTCCTGGAACCCGTGAACCTGAACTTACTTGGGAATGGGGTCCTTGCAGGTGTGATTAAGTGAAGGATCTTGGGGAGATCGTCCTGGATTGTCTGGGTGGGCCATGAGTCCAGTAAGAGGTGTCCTTTTAGAGAAAGGCAGAGATAAGACAGACTGACAGACAGACAGAAGGAAACAGACACAGAGAAACCAGTGTGCAAAGGGAGGCACAGAAGAGGCAGGTTGTCCCCCCTCAGGGATCCAGAGGGGGTGTGACCCTGCCGGCACCCGGATTTCAGGCTTCCGGCTCAGGACAGTGAGAGGCCGGGGATGGATGTCTTCAGGCCCCCGGTCAATGGCACTTTGTTGAAACGGCCTCGGGAGCCTTGCAGGCAGGAAGGAGCAGCTGCCTGCAAGCGGGAGACCCTGGTTTCTTTATTGTGTGGGAGGGAAGGCAAGTCTCAGCCTTCTACCAGGGTTTCACCTGAGCACCTGGGTGACCAGGTCCCTTTGGAGTACGGATGGCCAAGGCTGGTTGGGAGTTCTGTTGAGGGCCTCCTGTGCGGTGCCAGACGCCCCATGGGGCTACCAACTGGCTGTTGCATGAGCTGAGCTCAAGGAGCGGCGGGGCTGGGGCCACTCTGCCTGGATGGCTGGCTCTGAAGCTGGACCACCCAGGGTGTCTTCTGGGGAATCGAGGAAGCTCTGGACTGAGCCCAAGGAGGATGAACCCCACTGAGAGTTTGCTCATTTGTTTCCAGACACCCTCAGGGGCAGGCAGCACGACTCTGGACAGATCTGTTTCCCTCTTGCTTTCTCAACCCTTAGGAGGAGAGGTTTAACCTGATCTATCTCGCTTTCTGGGTCGGAATGAAATCAGAGCTGTGGAATCTTTGTGCCTCTAAAGGGACTTCATTTTGCAGCTTTCCCCAAATTCCAGTGTGGATTGGGAGGGAGAAAGCCCTGTGCTAGAGCTGGTGCTCTAGAGATGGGCATGGGACGTGGGGGAACCTGCTTAAGCATCCATCGTGTTTCCTCTTGTCTTAAGTGGAGATAATACTAGCCCCCAGCTGCCACAGGGAGCACGTGAGGCAGTGCGTGGAGAGTCTGTAGCTCAGAGCCAGCACACAGCTGGTGATGGTGGGAGCGATGGTGACAGATGATGGCGATGATGGCGGTGATGGTGATGATGATGGTGATAATCGTGATGATGATGGTGATGATGGTGATGACGGTGATGATGATGATGATGATGATGGTGATGACGGTGATGATGATGATGATGGTGACAGATGATGGCGGTGATGGTGATGATGGTGATAATCGTGATGATGATGATGATGATGGTGATGATGGTGATGACGGTGATGATGATGATGGTGATGATGATGGTGATGGTGATGATGGTGATGACGGTGATGATGATGATGGTGATGATGATGATGATGGTGATGACGGTGATGATGATGATGATGGTGATGATGATGATGACGGTGATGGTGATGATGATGATGGTGATGACGATGATGATGATGACGGTGATGGTGATGATGATGATGGTGATGATGATGATGATGATGGTGATGACGGTGATGATGATGATGATGATGGTGATGATTGATGGTGATGGTGATGATGATGATGATGATTATGGTGATGATGATGATGATGGTGATGACGGTGATGATGATGATGATGGTGATGATGATGATGATGATGATGATGATGGTGATGGTGATGACGATGATGATGATGATGATCGTGATGGTGATGATGATGGTGATGACGGTGATGATGATGGTGATGAACCTGACAGGATGGTGGTAGAGATGGGGTGGTGTGGTGATGTATTTCTTAGTGGGCATTTTCCTTTCCTGTCTGCACTGTCTTCCTACAAGTGGAGGTGAGAGACGGTTCTCTCGTGCCCCCTTCTCGAGGATGAAGAGTATTCAGGAGGCTCATTAACGTGCCCTGGTTTCTATTTCAGGATATTGACTGGGTGCAGACAGAGAAGCATGTGTTTGAGCAGGCATCCAGCAACCCTTTCCTGGTTGGCTTACACTCCTGCTTCCAGACAACAAGTCGGTAAGAAAAAGCGCATTTCTAAGATTCTGCTGATTTCTGATTGCATTGCACAGCGCACGAGTCGGCATGCGGCTCCCGCCATCATATTAGGTTCTTTCAGCTGCAGGCATGGGTTTATTTGGGGTTTTTACGTTTGATTTTTTTGTTTTGTTTTGTTTGGGCTCGTCAAAACTAACTTTGTTGTTCTCATCAGCCAGTGTCTCGTATCAAGTAAATTTCATGGATTTGAACCTAAATTATTCAACTGCATTTATAAAATAGTTATTGCAAACATCCTACTAAGTACAGGAGTAGAGGCATTGGGTTAGGTGTTGGGACACCGCACTGGGCAGGAGGCGAGTTTCTGTGCTCATGGATATTACCAATAAGCAGAATAAATTAAAAAATACCAGCAACTTCACTTAGTAAAACTTTATATTGAAATCCTGCTGTTTTAAAAGGCTTGAAAACCACTGGTCCGGAACAGTCAATATATACTCGGTTTAGAATTCTTCTCAGTCAGTTGACTTGAACTCACTCAGTTTGTTTATTTGAAAAAAATATCGACTCTATTCTGTGCTGGGCTCTTCTGGACCACCCCCAGGTTGGGTGCTTTAGCAGAGCTCCTAGGACCCGCACACAGCAGGACTCAAGGCTGAGCTTTCCCGCCGTGACAGGGTATGAAGCAAAGCCGGCAGGGGGAGGAGGCGCGGGGTGACGCGGGGAGGAAGGCGGCCGGGAGCTGCCCAGTGGGATCACACAGGCCGCAGTCGGCTGGCGCACCGCGGTATTCCAGGCTCTCCGAAGAAAGCCGGTGTCCGCAGAAACCATAGTGTTTTATGCACAGCAGACCGCGCCTGGGGTTCGTGGGAGGTTTTTATCGGTGGAGGGAGTCATCTACCACCTAAGTTCCCAGACTCCAGCCAGGGGCCAGCCTTGGAAAACGGGCCTTTCTGAGGATAGTCTCTGTCCGGCTCATGGTAGCTCAGCTCAGCTGTAAATCAGACCGGTGACTCGCACGTCCCCACAGCCACGTCCATGCTCACCTCCCTCCTGACCTTCAGTCCCTTGACCCACCTGTGTGTCCAAGGCACAAGGCACCTGGGATAAATGGCCTTTCCCCCAGATCTGTAGTTGTCCCCTCTCCGGTCTCGCCGACACGGCCTCCTAAATGTGTCTCAGACTCCGCCTTCTCTCCTGCCTGAACCCTGACCATGACCCTTTGGGGCGTCTGGTCACTGGGGCTCCCCAGGCTGTCAGTGCCCCCGTGCTGGAGTTAAGCCATATTTTGAAAACACAGATCTAAAGTGTCTTTCCCCTGCTTAGAAGCTCCTCTGATTCTCTCCCAGTTGCTTCTGGGATGTGGTCTAGGCCCCTGGGCCCGAGACAGCTGCTGGGACCAGGCTTCTCTCTGGATCGCTCTGTTCTGTCCGTCTTTGTCACACCGCCAGGTGGGCCCTGCCCTCCCCCCGGCCCTCCTGCCTCAGAGCTTCTGGAAAGGTCCCCTTGCTGTGTTCCGTGCGCCCTCCCCATGCCTCTGTGAAACACTGACCACGGTCTCTGGAGTTACAGACGACGCCCAAGGGCAGACAGCCTGTCCCAACCCCACATTTCCTGAATGGTGAGATTCCAGACTTGTTTTTTGGCTGATTTTGCTGTGTGAACTCGTGGGGGTGTGGGTGTAAAAGGGTCAGACTTTCAACCTCCCTCCTGTCTTCACTGCCGGGAGCACAGAACTTTCCGCCCCCGGAGATGGTCCGCGTGTCACGTCCCTTCAGTGCGAAGAGAACTGAAAACAAGTGTGTCGTTCAGTGTTGTGTGTGACCCTGTGACACGGCCGCTCCGCTTTTCCAGACTGACGTGTAGAAGGTGTGTTTACAACGTTCCCAAGGGGAGGCCCCATCCCAGGAAGTCAAGTTTGTCTCATTTTTACAGGATCTGTCAGTCTGTCTAGAAGCTCCAAACACCTGGTTAGTCCAGATAGGGTGTCTCCCTGGGCCGTTTTTATGTGCCTGCTTTGACCCCGACTGTGTGTGTGCCCGTGCCCCCAGCCCGTGGCGTGCACCTGGAGAGAGCAGCGTGGCTCCGAGTGCCTGCGGGCCCCCGGTGTCTGCTTGGTACCTGACACCCTGTAGGCAGTCACGCTGTTTAAAGAATATATATATATATGTATATATATAGTTTTTAAGATTTTATTTAACAGAGAGAGAGATCACAAGTAGGCAGAGAGGCAGGCAGAGAGAGGAAGCAGGCTCCCTTCAGAGCAGAGAGCCCGATGCGGGGCTCGATCCCAGGACCCTGAGATCATGACCTGAGCTGAAGGCAGCAGTTTAACCCACTGAGCCACCCAGGCGCCCCTAAAGAATATTTTTTTAAGGTACAGTCACATGCTTGGTGCAAGTACAAAGTGAACACGTGTCGTGTTCTTTGTGACTCACGAATCGGTGAGGGTTACAGATGTTACAGACAGCTCCGAGAGGAGCTCAAAGTCCTGCACATGCCTGAGCGGGCTGGAGCGCGGAGCCGGGATGACCTTCCGGCAGAAAGGTTCCTCCGTGAGGCTGCGAAGAGTCGGGAAGTCTCTGAGAAGCCCGCGGGAATGGCCTGGGAGGGCCCAGTGCCACGGCACCTAGTTTTTCCTGAGGCCTAGAGCCACAGCTGGGTGCAGGCCTAGCCCTCTTGTCTGCACCCCAGTCTCCTCCGGGAACAGGGAGCAGCAGAGACACCGCCTCTTAGGGCTGCTGCCGGGATCAGTGAGATGTTAAAATGCGGACAGCAAGGCCCGGCGCCTGGGGAACTGCTGTTCGCGCCCGTCCGCGAGCCCTCTCCCTGCTGGCGCCGCATCCAGGCCCCGGAGGACCAGCGGCGTTCCTCGTCCCGGCCGGGTGGCAGTGAGCACGGCGCCCACAAACCTTCACAGCCAGCCAGACACCCACGGGGACTGAAGTCGTGAACCAGACGAGGCCCCAGCAAGCAGGGGTGTGGGCAGCTGGGGGACGGGACACTCGGGGAGCCCTGCCGGCGGGGGGTTGAAGAGGCCGCCCCTCGGCTCCTGGGCTGCGGGAGGCCCTGTTGCCCCGAGAGCCTGCCGCAGGCCTGTGTCCGGGGGGCGGGGAGCCCAACCTGCCGCACCTGCGGACAGGATGACCAGCACGCGCCGGAGCCGGGCCTGGGCTTGAGTGAGCCGGCAGCTTGCCCTGAGCGCGGTCGTTGGCAGGGCCTCGGCCGCGTGGGACCCCTGGGGGTTCAGGCACTGGTGTCACACGCGGAGACCAAGGATTCTTCTAACCCAGAAGAAACATCTGCGCTGTGGAGAGACCATACCTCGCGGCCACACCGGCAGCCCGGCCTTCCCAGACCATGGCCGCAATGAATTAACTACAAAATTGCTTCTGGTTGAGCAGTTCCAGGAAAAATGGGCTGAAGGGTGAAGCCGAGGTGACTATTTTTAGCCGCCCCCCCCCAGGTTGCCGTTTGGGGACGTTTGTCGCCCTTAGCATGACCCCAGATCCCAGACGAGCAAGCTGTCGTTAGTGTTGACAGTCGGGTCCCTGCACCGGAACGCGAGCTCCCAGCCATGTGCCTTGACTTCCCGCGCCGCGCTCCCCTCGCGTGGAACGTGGCTCACGCTCCGCAGCCGAGCCAGTCTCTCACACCGTGCTGTTGGCGGGAGCGCCTCCCGCGCCGCGTGCCGACCTCGACGCCTGAGTGAATTGCCCTCGGTTCAGAGTGGCGTCTGGGTGTTAATGCCACGTGGCCGGTGCCGTCACGGTGTCCTTCCGTCTCACGTGCCCCCGAGGACTCCCTGTGGGTCTGGAGGGCCGGCGCCGGGGCTCGGGCGGCCGAGGGGGCGCCACAGTGCTGCAGGGTGTGTGGGAACGCGGGGAAGGAGCGGGGTGTGGGGAGGGGCGCGGGCACAGGGCCACGTCCTGGAGGAGGCGGCGTGTGTTTGGAAGGAGGAGAAAGGCTCAGAGATGTGAGGGGTCATCCTGGAGCTGTCCACAGCCACTTGGGCTCCAGGGACACGGAGGCCCCGGTGGTATCCTGCGGACGCCCGATGCCCAGTCCCTAGGAGGGCTGGCGGCGTGGGGTCTGGGCACGGGTGCGGACCCACTGGGCACATGGAGGCCCAGTAGGAGGCCTCAGAATGGAGCTGAGGACGGTACGTGGCGCCTGATGCCGGGGAGTGGGCGGCAGGACTCACCAGGCTACACCGTGGCAGCGATCTGGGGGCGGAAGTGAGGGTCTGCCCACAGGGAGCCGGGCCGCTGGGGTCAGCGGCGAGCACGGGTGCGCCAGGTGGTCATGGCTACGGGGGCCGCGGAGGAGGTCGGGCCTCAAGCGGGGCTGATGGCTGCGGAGCGGAGAGGTGGGTCAGCGGGGCCACAGCCAGGTCGCGTCTCCCAGGGGAGCTCAGGAAAACCGGGTTCTCTTGGGGCCTCTGCTCGTGGAGGGAGGCCGGGGCGCAGCAGGAACCACCCGAGACCCGGGGGTGGCGCCCTCCCCTCCAGCACCGCGTCTCTGCACCTTCCAAGCAGCACATTCGAGAGTCGGAAGTTAACCGAAGCCCGGAACAGAAGGCGTGGACGCAGGCGGCAGGCGGGCTGTGGGTTGTCCGTGCGGCCTTTGTTCTGAGGGGCGGTGGGGGCGCCCTCCCCCGCAGGCTCCCGGGGCAGGTTGGCTTGGGCTGCGGACAGCCCAGCCCGGGGGGGTGTTGTGGGGAGCAGGTGGCCTGTGACTCCGGCGGCAGTCACGAGATGGCAGGGGCTGGTCTGACCCGCAGGTGCAGGGAGACTGCGCTGCTTTTAGAAACGCTGCAGGTGACCAAGGTCCTGGGCAGCCGCGGACCCTCAGGGACTGGCCTCTGTCCACTGGGGATCGTGCAAGCGACCGTGTGTCTTCCTCCTCGGGGGGTGGCCAGCCGCCTTGGGGCAGGCTTGTGGGCTGCGCTGTCTGTCCTGGGGACGCCGATGGGACGCTGGGGCCTGACTCGGATGAGGCTCTGGGGCCCCCTCATCCTCGGGCCCAGATGAGAGGGGCTCCTGCTGCTGGGGGGCTGTCAGGCGGACCTGAAACCGCTTTTGCCGACGATCCGGTGACGTCAGAAGCCACTTCAGAGAATTCTTCTAAGAACTTGACGCAATTTTTAATTCTTTATTTTAAGCAATTTCTGCGCCAACGTGGGGCTCAAAGTCACGAGCCCCAGGTCAAGCATCACGTGCTCCTCCGACCCAGCACCCTGTGCAGGGAGGTCGCCACGGACACCGGGGCCAAGGCCGTCGCTGCTCCCGCTTCGCCTCCTGTGTCTTCCTTGTCACTCTTTCCCGTTGGGTGTGGGCGACGTTTCGTCACGCAGAGGCCGCACCAACGGTGTGACGTCGGTCCCGGACACTCCTTGCCCCTCCTCCCCGCGGCGTGGCCGACCCGTGCGCGGCTCCTGTGCTCGGTGCCCCCGGAGCTGGCCGCGGTTCTCCCGTGTCCGCGGGATGTGGTTAGGACGTCGGGGGCAGACGACCGCTCCTTTCCAGCCACGCCTGTTCCCTGTGCATCTGATGACGCGGCCGGTGGCTGCCTCGTGGGACGGCTGCTGGTGGAGGGCGAGCCTGGCCTCTTCCTGGCCTCGCGGAACGCTCTGGTGATTGCCCCGTGGGCACACCGCCGGCTGCCACGGACTCGGGGGCGAGGGAGCTCCCGTCCCGAGTCCCGGTTGTCTGCGCTCTCCGGGCGCTGCTTCCCTGTGTCCGTCTCGCGGTTTGCTCCATTTCGTGGTCAGACGCGTCCTGGGGCTGGGGGCCTCCTCCCCTTCCCGCCCGAGGACGGCTGCCCCACTTCGGCCCCAGCTTACCGGGGTCAGCCTCGCCTCCAGGCCCCCAAATATTGGGGCATGTTCTGGCTTTCTTCCTCTCGGGGGGACCCGAGGCCCAGCTGGCTGGCTCCTGCTCCGGCAGATTTCTTTGGACACATAAACCTGTCCGCACCCCCACTTCCATCAGCTTCCATCTGCCGCTATCCTCCTCCGACCTTTGACCCGACCGGTCCCGCTGCGCTCGCCGATCGCCACTTACCACCTTGCCTCTCCGTTCTCTTCCTCTGTCCCCCGAGCGTCTTCTCCTTCCTCATCGGCCAGTTCCTTTGGGGGCGGCCACCCCTGTGGTGTGGGGGCGGTACCTGCAGGAGGGGGTTCCAAGTGTGGGTTCTGGGTTCGCCCAGGTCCTGTGGTGTGACACCTCACAGACAGCGACTGTGATCCCGAGAAAGTCCCTTACCTCCCGGTGCCCCCGCTTCCTCTCTGGCTGCGGTCGCCGTGGCAAACATTATGCCCAGACGTGCTGAGTCTCCAGCCTGAGGGTCGGTGAGGCAGGAGCGGCTGTTCTTAGGCCGTGTACTAGCCATCGGCGCTGCTTCTCCAGGGGCCAGAGAGTAAATATTTTCACCTTTAGGACCACAGAGTTTGCGGTGGTGCCAAGACCACGTACGCGGTGTGTGCAGAGAGACACGTGCAGTGTCCCCGTAAAACCTCGTCTGCAGACGCGGCGGTGGGCCAGACACCGCATCGGCTCCTGACCCGAGCACGCGCACCCTGTCTGGTGGCATCAGTCTTTCCCTCTGAGCCGACGGGCGGGGGCTGGGCACTTTATTCCAGGGAGGCACGTGGGGAGGGTGTCGTGGGTCGTCTGCGCTGCGGAGCGAGTCCACGCCCGGCTCTGCCCAGGGCGCTTGTGAGTCCCCTGTGCCGGGTTTGCGCCAGCCAGCAGGGGCTGCAGCCCCCGGGTTCCCATCTGGGTGACCAGGGTCGTGGGGTCAGGAGGTGACCCGGCTCCACAGTCCTGCTTCTTTCCCTTCCTGGGGCGGCGTCCAAGCGGATGGTGGGAGAGCTTCGCCGAGGGCGGCCCTCCGAGCTTGGCAGGCAGCCGCAGGCCTCTGGACCCATCCCGTCCCTCCCTCCAGGTGGGTTGGTGTGGCCGTGTGACCCGGGTCGTGGGTGCAAGGACACGTGCCACTCCCAAGCCACCCCATGAGCTGTTGCATGTGGCAGGTGCCCCCGAGCGTGAGGTGAGCCCCACTGGCACGGCGGCCAGCTCTGAGGCCCCCGGGACACGGGCGGAGAGTCCGCGTCCTGTGGCTCCGGCAGTTTTGCTCGAAGCCATGTCCGGGTTGTCCTCAGGCTGGTCTGCAGACGGGAAGACACAAACCGAAAGACAACAGCCCCTCCGTGGGGACCGGGCCGGCCGGCCTCGCCCAGTGAGCAGATCCCAACCGGTGACGTCCGGGCGGGGGCCAGTCCGACTGCGCCTCACCCCAGACGCCCACGCTGGGCTTCTCTCTGGCTGTCGGTGCTTCCCGCCGAAGCCGCGTGTCCCGCTGCTTGCTCTGCAGTGGCGTCAGCTTTGTCCCCGTCACCTGATGTCACCGCAAGTGGGTCAGCGGCCCTGGAGGCCCTTCCTGAGGAGCACAACGTCGGGGTGCTCGCCTCCGCTGGGAGGGGCAGGTTCTCAAGTGAGCCGCGCCCCGGGGACACAGTCCCTGCTTGTTGTGGAAAATCCCTGACCTGCGCTTTGAAGTCACCCTAAGAGGTTTGAGTCAATATGCTTTTTTCTGTTTAACACTTGGGCAAATTGTTAGGCCCGAGGTCCCTGTCCAGGGGTGGGATGACCACCGCGTTTCCCTCACGGCGGCCGACAGGACCGGACGTGCAGGTGCACACGTGAATATTTTCCATCTCGCGTGTCTGTCGCGTGAGCGCCGGCACACACACGTGCGTCAGTGGACGGAGCTCCGCGCCCGTGAAGCTTTGTGGACGCAGGCCAATCCCAGGGAGGGCGAGCTTTCTTCGTCCTTCTAGACACACCCTGAGGAGTCGGGCGCAGAATGAGGGCTGAAGGCTCCTTGCTTGTGGTCCAGGCCCTTTTCCATCCGCAGACTGACGGATTTCTGGTTGTCACTCGGGTTAGCGCCCACGAAAACCTCCGTGGTGGCCTCAGCTCGGTGCTCACTCGTGTAAAGTGACCTCCGTCTTCATGGCCGGCCACCTGTGACGCACAAGCGGACCCGCGAGCTCCGCGCTCACTCCCACTCCCCACCCAGAGGAGCCGTGAGGGGCCCTCAACGAGGTGTTTCTTGTGTGTGAATTTAATTTTGGAAACGGCATCATTCTGAACGCGAGAAAGACGTCCTGCAGAAGGGACTGGGATGGTGTGTGGTCCCGGTTCCTTAGCCACGAGGTCACGCAGGGTCATGCTGGCCCACCCTGGCCCCAGCTGCCCCTGGGCCTTCTCCCTGCTTCCAACTCAGCCCTGTGCTGGGACCGTCCAGTGGCCCCACCGCCTTCTCTCCGCCCTGGTATCCAGATCTCTGCAAGCTCGTCGGCTGTCCTCAGTAACCCCTACTGCGCTGTCCCCACTCAAGCCACTGGGGCTCCCGCCTGGGGACACACCACCTCCTTATGCCTCTCTGGAGTCTGTTCAGACTCGGCGGTAGAACCGTCGCTCGCCAGACGTGGCCACCCTTCATCTGGCTTGTGCATCTGCTCTCTCGGGCCCCTCGGCCTCCACGGTGGTCCCACAGCTCCGTGTCCTGCCTCTACCGGTCCCGCGGGAACAGCACGGGCTCCTCTGCTGGTGACAGGAACTGTGTGCGTGTTGCCCTGTGTCGGGACCGGAACTGATCAGGACAAGAGACCCCACGGGCAGAGTCTCGACGTCCCCCAGGATGACGCCCCAGGGACCTGGGTGCAGAGCCTGACTTCTCAGTTGGGGCTGCTTTCCCTACCGGCCTGAAGGGGTCAGGTGTCCCCAGGCGCCTCCGTGCTTCGGCCTCCCAGGAGGAGAGCTGACCTGCCAGCACCCAGGCTCGGCTCTTCCTGGTCACGGTGCTTCCCCACATCGAACCTGCCTCCAGCGAGGTCCGGCCTGGGCCATGCAGCATCTCAGCCCCCACGCCTCTGTCCCCCCGCAGGCTGTTCCTGGTCATCGAGTACGTCAACGGCGGGGACCTCATGTTCCACATGCAGAGACAGAGGAAGCTCCCGGAGGAGCATGCCAGGTGGGTGCTGTGCCAGCGGGCAGGCGGCAGGACCCCTCCCTGGAGGCCAGCAGTGAGCTGGAAGGGAGGTGGAGTCTGGGGGACATGGCAGAGAGGACGCAGCTGTCCCCTCCAGTGCAGCTCAGAGGTCCTAGGGTTTGTGGGTCCCCTGAGTTGCAGAACCTCAGAAACGGCCCACTGGGTCTCGGCCGCCAGAGCAGGACGGCACGTCCCCCGGGGAAGTGGGGCTCCTGGGAGAGCGCGTGCACCACGTGCTGCGCGCGGCGCGGTGTTGCCGGCACTTGGGCCGGGGGAGGGGGGTGCGCTCCGGCCGGGAACCCCCGAGTGGGCATCGTGCCAGCTCTGGTTCTCGTTACACCGACGCAAAGCGGGGCAGGGGCGCTCGGAGAGGATGAGCCTGTTTGTTTAAGTGACAGCAACGCCTGCCGCCCGCGCTCCTGCCGCCACAGGAACCCGAACCCGAGGGTCCCTGCCCCTTCCTTCTCCCCACGGCTCTCCCTGCTCTGCGCGCCCTCCCCCGAAACAGCTCGCGCCGCTTGGGAGTCTGGGGAGACGCAGGCAGGAAGTCGGGCGTCGGTCCGTCCCCGCACTCGAGCCTCTTCTCTGACCGTGGACGGCGCGTGAAGTCCACGGTGCCCTCGACGCGTGCACGGCTCAGAGACAGGAAGCGTGTTCACACCGTTGTGCAGCGCTCCCCGCTGTCCGTCTGTGGAACGTTCCATCTTCCCGGACGGACACCCTGCCCCCACGTGACACCGGCCCCCCGGCCTCCCTGGTCCCCTCTGGGCACCTCCCGAGGGGAATCCGACCTCATTTGTCCTAGGACTGGCTCATGTCACCGAGCGAGAGTCCTCAAGGTCCAGCCGGGTCGCCGCAGGCTCAGGAGTTCCTCACTGCGTGGAGGGGCCACGCTCACTTGTCCGTCTGTCCGGCGAGGGGCACCTGGATGGCCTCCACCTCTGGCCCCGGTGAACAGGGCAGTTAGGACAGGGCCGTGCACACCCCTCTCCCAGACCTTAGCTCGAGGGGGATTTCTGGGTTTAACTGGGGCGCCTCCACACTGTTCCCTCAGCGGCTGCCCGTGCCGGTCTCCCCGGCCCTCGCCCGCATGTCCGGCTGTCCGTCTGTCTGTCAGAATAGCCATCCTCACGGGCGGGAGGCAGTCTGGATTTGTCTCCCTGACGGTGAGGACGTCGAGCGTATCTCGTGGCCTTGTTGGCCCACGTGTGCCTCTGCGAGAAGACGCCAGGGCGTCTGCTGGGAGAGCCGTGGGGCCGCAGCGTCCCCCAGGCCCCCTCGGCCTGCGCGGGCCCCACCCACGCGCCTCGCCGGGTTCTCTCCGCCGCCCCCAGGTTCTACGCTGCCGAGATCTGCATCGCTCTCAACTTCCTGCATGAGCGAGGGATCATCTACCGGGACCTGAAGCTGGACAACGTCCTCCTCGACGCCGACGGCCACATCAAGCTGACGGACTACGGCATGTGCAAGGCGAGTATGTGGTCCCTGGGCGATGCCCCTGCTGCCGAGGTGCCCACGCGGGCTCCGCGGCTCCCCGGGGCCGAGGCGCCCCCAGCGCCTTCCCTGTCCCACGCTGGCTTTCTCTGAGACACGTCGCCCCGCCAGTGGGGGGTGACCGCAGCTTCTCTTCCCTCCTGGTAACAGACTTGTCCCCACAGGAAGGCTTGGGCCCTGGCGACACAACCAGCACGTTCTGCGGAACCCCGAATTACATCGCCCCAGAAATCTTGCGGGGGGAGGAGTACGGTGAGCGCGGCTGCTGAGCGGGCGGGGGGCGGCTTGCTGGCACATGGCCTGTGGGTGCAGACAGGGACAGCCCCTGGCTCCTGGAGGCACCGTCTTCTCAGGGACGTGGTCCCGGGGCGGAGGGGGCCAGATGGGCCTGTCCAGGGCCGAAGGCTGCAGGGCGCGGGCCCCGTGGCCAGATACACCTGAAACCCACCCCTCGCCTTGCTGCCGGCCCGTCGCCATGGGGCTTCAGCCCTTCCTTGAACCTGTGCGGCCCCCTCTGTCCTCCCGGGTGTCCACTCTGGCAGCCCCTGGTGGAGGAACGGACGGGACCCCTCACGGGTAGGGAAGCAGAAGCCACACGCGTGCACACAAGTGCCCCCCACTGGCTGCCGCCCCCTCTGTGGGAGAGGGAGCGAGTGGGACGGCCGAGCCCCTGCAGACCGAGTTTCTGTCCCTCTGCTCTCTTGGCTTGAGACAAAAAGGAGATCTCGTGGGCGTGTGTGTGCGCGCGCGGTGTGTGATGTACGTGTCGCACCCCACGAACTCTTGTCCTAGTGTTTTCAGTGAAATGTGTCACAACGACGCCATCAAATGTTTTTAAACATTTCCTTTGCCATTGACACGGGGGCTGGCTGGGTGGGCAGGTCCCTTGCCACTCGGGTCAGAGGCCCCGCCGGGCTGCTCTCCCGGGGTCACCAAGGACAGGGAAGGACAGACGGCAGATGGGCAGACCAGGATAGAGCGTCTAGAAGCTGGCCTGGGGCGGGGTCCCGTCCAGGATGGGGCAGCGGCTACAGAGGGTCCGAGAGGCCGCAGGCACCACGGAAGCCAGGCTCTTCCTTCCCCACCCCCGGTGCGGCGAGACACCGGGAAACGGCGGTGCAGGAAGACTGGGAAGGAGAGCTTGCGGCTTGGAGAAAGTGGTGCCGGAGGAGAGCCCGGACGACGGCTTGCTCAGCACAAGTCCACATGGCCAGGGCAGGACTAAAGGGCCAGATGACAATCTGGAAAACCAGCAGAGTCCCAGCAAGAGGCTAATGGCCCTGATGTGAGAACAGCTTTGCAGCTAGTTTAGAAAGAAAAAGACAAGGGCCCCATGACGTTGGGCAGAGGGGAGGCCAGGCGGCTCAGGGCACATCGGGGGACCTAGCCCAGCGCTGGCCAGAGCCGAGCCCACGGCCGCGCTCCCCCACCTCCCCACCGAGGCCCAGCCCCTGCCGACTGACTGCAGGCCGCGCCTGTGCCGTCCCTCCAGGGTTCAGTGTGGACTGGTGGGCGCTGGGTGTTCTGATGTTTGAGATGATGGCCGGACGCTCCCCCTTCGACATCATCACCGACAACCCCGACATGAACACGGAGGACTACCTTTTCCAAGGTGCGTGGGCTGCGAGCTGTCTCCCGGGGGTTCGGGTGCCGCCCCTGGGCCGTGCGTTTGGGTCTCCCCCACCGCCTGCCCCTGCAAGCAAGGTCAGTCTCACAGACCCGGATCTCGGAGGGAAAGACTGTGTTGGGGAAGCGGGAGCAGCCCGGTGTGCAGAGCTGGTTCCCGGGAGAGACGGCCTGTCCTGATTTAGCCCAGACTCCTTCCTGCCCCCCCACCCCCATGCCCCGCAGGCGCAGGCAGGCGAACGAACGCGTTAGGGCTCCTTGCCACCCGGAGCTGAACACCTGCCCACGGGAGGCCCTGGCCCGCAACACGGTGGTCCCCGCAGCACCCTCTGCTGGTCACGTGCTGAGGCGCCCTCGGCCGTGAGGGGGGCCCCTCTGTGGGGAGACCCTGCTGGATGTCGGGAGGAGGGGCCGGGGCACTGGAAACGCCCTGGACGCTCCTGCTCATAAAGGGTTTCGAGAGCCCTGCAGACCACCCAGCTGCCGCAGCTGGGCAGGGCCAACACGGCAGTGAGCGGCAGGAAGGGACGCGGCTTCTCACGTGGGCCCCCTCGTTGCAGTGATCCTGGAGAAGCCCATCCGGATCCCGCGATTCCTCTCGGTGAAGGCCTCCCACGTCCTGAAAGGATTTTTAAACAAGGTACAGCGTGGCCGCCAGGAGGCCCGACCACGGCGCGTGGCTCTTGCCGTGGCCGCTGCGGGACCTCCGGGGGTGGGGGTTCTGGTTCCTCATTTGGCCTCTGCCGCGTGCACCGTGGGTCTTCAGTCACACTTGCCAGAACAGAACGAGAGACGACGCCCACGAGCAGCTCAGTGAAGGCGGCGTCTGCCCTTCAGCCGGGTGGCTGAGCCGGCCAGAGCACGTTGCGGGGGAAGGAAGCCGGTGTCCTCCGGCTGTGAGTCCGGGCTGCTTTGCTCCATCCTGACTGGTCCGTATTTGAACTCTGACCCCTAGGACCCCAAAGAGAGGCTCGGCTGCCGGCCACAGACGGGATTTTCCGATATCAAGTCTCACGCATTCTTCCGCAGCATAGACTGGGACCTGGTAAAGCACGGGGACCCGCTTGCTGCCCCCCACCCCCGAGGGAGGGCTGGGCACGAAGGGTGTGGTGGGGCCACCCTCTGGGGCCCCGGGAGACATCCTGCCTGGGTGTCCCCCACCACGTGCTGTGCGGCCTGGGGTCCATCTGGGGACGTCCTCAATCTGACCACAGCGCCTGATGGATTCTGCGTAAAAGCCCCCGGTGGGAGCCGGTTCCATGGTTGGTTTTCCAGAACCTGCCCTTCTTGGTCCCGCCTCGGGACACGGCAAACAGTGAAGGCTACAAAGCCCTACACAGTAACACCGTGGTTCCTGATACTAAAGGGAGGGTGAACTCCGTTTGTTTCAAAATATATAAGTGGTTGGAGTTCCTGAAACACGGCCTTTAAGCTGGGCTCCTCTGAGACAAGGCCATCGGTTAGCTGCGGAAGTCAGCGTCGAACTTTCGCTCGAACCGGACCGGAAGAAAGCCCCGCTGGGGCAGGTCCTGGCAGCCTCGCGGCCGGCGCTGAGGTCCGCCTCCCGGCCCTGTAGGCAGAGCAGCTCCCATCCATTCCCTCCGGTCACTGTCACTCCCCCCACGGGACTGTTGTCGTGCGTTTGTGGTCGTGGTGGGGTCCACATGCTCCGCCCACGCGGCCACCTCGCCCCCGCTCACCCGTCCCGGCCGCAGCTGGGGGTTTCAGAACAGAATCCGCACGCTCTCCCTCGGGGTTACTGGACCCAAATGCTCTACAGCATTCGGAGCACCGGGGCCTCGAGCGTGGCGCCTGGTGGGCCCCGTTGGGGGACTGTGAGACCCTTGATCTCGGGGCCGTGTGTTCAAGCCCTACGTTGAATGCAGAGATTACTTTAAAAAAAAGAAAGGAAGAAAAACTGAGGGCACAAGGGAGAGGAAATGCAGATTTGGTTTCTGACCGTTACCAGTGTAGCTTAGGATCCCTGGCCCAGAGGAAAGTGCCCCGCCGGGTGTCCACAACCTGGAGGCCACACTGAGCCGCCACGGACCACATATGGACGGGCTGAGCCCAGGGCAGGGTCTGCCCATGGCAACGTGCAGCCCCCCCCCAACCCGCGAGGCAGGCGTCATCCCGCTGAGCTGGAAAAGGCCCTCGTGAACACCTCGCCTGCCGTGGCGCGGTTCCAGCCCGTCCCCTGGGGGTGGCATCTGGTCATTCCCGGTCAGTGCCTTCTGGCCAAAAACCTGGTTCTCAAGGGTAGCCCGTGCCTGCCGTGATCAGCAGCTAAGGGGCAGCGGCGTAGACGTGAGACGATGAGGTGGTTCTTTATGAGCCGCGTCCAGACCCCAGGGGGCTGAGGAAGGCGCAGGTGGTCCCCTGGGGACATGCGGGCACACCCACGGCCCCGGGAAGTGAGTGACCATCTGCCCAGCCACTGCCGTCGCTGACACACACCAGTGGGAAGACACGTGCTACATGACACACGGGGTCCTGACCCCGGCGCCCGCAGTGCTCGGGGCGTGCTGTCTCCAGGGAGGCTTGTGCAGATAGTGGAGGGGAAGACGCAGGTGCCGAGGTCCCTCTGCCCTCGCAGGGCAGCTCCTGGAATTCCCTCGCTGCCCCCGCGGCCAGGAGGGCAGGGTCCAGGACAGTCTCTGCCTCGCACCCATCCCGTGGGGGGGCGCATCACCCGGGGCTGGGGAAATGGGGACCAGTGGACTGGAGAAGCCCCGCCGGGAGAGGCAGTTGTCCTGGACCTCCCCCCCCCCCCCGCCCCCAGTACGGGACTGCTTCCAGCCCAGCCTGGCCAGCAGCAGCCGCCTGTCCAGGGACCTCCTGCCTCCTCTCAGGTGTCACGGAGCCCCTGGTGCCCCCGACACCCCCTGCAGGGTGGCCCACCCCCCCCTTGCCTTCAGGCCCTCAGAACTGGTGTCTGCCTGGCTGCCACAGGGCGCCCCGCCAGCATCCTTTCCACTCACACGGCACACCCCGGCGGCGGCCTGTCCCCCAGCGGCATCCGGGTGGCACTGGTCTTGTCCGGTGCTTCGGACTGCGGACGGGGTGACGCTTGTGAGAGGCGCGGAGGGAGGCCGGACGGACTAGAGGACGGGGCCCCGGGGCGAGTGGCGGCGTGGGGGACCCCGGGGAGCTTCTTGCTTCAGACGCGGCTCTGCCCGCTGCTTGGGTCCGCTGGGAGCGGCGGCCGACCACCACGCGGCGGCCCGGGGCGGAGCAGCAGCCTGAGGAACGTGCCCCCCCCGCCCCCGGCAGAAAAGCTTTCGTAGAAGGGAACGTGAGAAATAGCAAGGATGGGGCCTTGGGCCCCGCGCACACAGGCCACCCGCTCTGCCTGCAGGGGTGGCCCGTCCTCGGCCACGTGTCCCCGGGCAGCCTGCGGCCAGGAGTCGCCCGGGTCTGGGACACCCCCGCGTCCTGCACCCGCCAAAGCGGGGCCCACGCCGCTCACACCCTACGCCTGCTCAGGCACTGTTGCTGCACCTGAACGGCGCATTGTGTTGGCCTCGCACGGGCACGTGTGCCCCACGCGGCGGCGGTTTCCAGGCTCAGCCCGACCGAGGACCCAGCGGGCCGTGCCAGTGGCCACGTGCTTCCTCTGGCCCCGCCTCACGCGCTGCACGGCAGGGAGGGGACCCAGCACAATGGCTCCACGGGACAGGCACCTGTGTCTCTCGCTCACAGCTCCGTGTTAGTGCTTGGGGATGTGCCTGGCCCAACGCAGGTGCACAGCGCACCCCGGGGTGGGGGGAGCTCGTGCGCGTCCCGGAGGGACTGAGCGGGCACCCCGTCTGCACCTCGCCGCACGAGCGTGTCTCAGGCCCATAAAAGGGGAGTTGGGAGTCAGTCCGGATCCCGAGCAGCACCGTCCCCTGCCTGACAAGCGTCCCCTTCCGATTAGAAACAGGAGGAGCCCCTCACGGCTCTTCAGGCACGAAGGTCCCAGCAGGACAGGGACTCCCCAGGCAGCAGTGCGGGCAGCCATAGCCCCGCCAAGACCAATCTCCCTTGTGACCAGGGTTCCGAGTTGTAGGACAGAAAACACCCCCAAGACCAGCCCCGCTCGGTTTCAGGGGCCAGGCTGTGGGGGTGCAGACCCAGTGTGGCTCTGTCCCGGGTGTGGGGCCCGCGTGGCCTTGTCCAACCAGCATTTCTAAACTCAGGATTTTTCTGGCTTCAGATACTTTCTCCTAGACTCAGGTTTAAGGGAAACAAAAACTGGCCTTTGAACACCTAGTGAAACAGTTTTCCTGTTCCATGCTGTGGTTGAAGTCCCTGCAAAGACCCCGACCCCACAGTGATGACAGACACCATCCACCCGACTTCTTGCGTTGTTCTTTGCAGCTGGAGAAGAAGCAGGCCCTCCCGCCGTTCCAGCCCCAGATAACCGACGAGTTCGGTCTGGACAACTTCGACACCCAGTTCACCAGCGAGCCCGTGCAGCTGACCCCGGACGACGAGTAAGGCCCGCGGGGGCGGACATGGGCTCAGGGCTCCCTGCACCGTCAGCCCTGTCCAGGTCGGTGGTGGGCCTGGGGGACAGGGCCCGACACCCATCCCCACGCCCTGCCTGTCCACACAGGGACGTCATCAAGAGGATCGACCAGTCGGAGTTTGAAGGTTTTGAGTACATCAACCCGTTACTGCTGTCCACCGAGGAGTCCGTGTGAGGCCGTCTTCTCTGCCACGGACACGTCTGTGACCCCTTCACTCTATCCTTAACCACAGCGCATGCATGCCAGGCCAGGCGCCAGGCTCTAGGCGCGGCCAGGGAGGGACACTTGCCGCAGAGACCGCGGACGGGGCGTCCCGCCGGCCCTCCTCGGAGCGAACAGTCTTGCGTCTGGGCCCGCACGGCCGGCTTCGAGCTGGAGGAATTTGCTTCTTGTGCCTGGGCCGCGGAGGAGCCGCGGTGACCACGTCCGAGGGAGAAACTGCCCCACGATTCTGAAGGTGCACACTTTCCACGGAAACAGAACTGACCTGCTCCGCTAGGAGAGTTAGCCTGTAACGTCCTGAGGAATAAAATGTGCCCATGACGTCGCGGCCTCCCTGCTGCCTTTTTTCTGTGTCGGCACCTGCCCGGCCTTGCGGGCGACACCCACGCAGGAGGCGCTGGAGCGGGCGGGGACTGGGGACGGGAGCCCGAGCGCCTGGGGGGGGCACCGCAGTGGAGAATTTACAAATCTGCGAGGTCTGCTAAGTCCCGGTAAGTTTGTGTCGTTAACACGTGGGTCACACACGCGCGTCTCCGTCGTCCCGGCGCTCGCAGCGGGCGGCGAGACCGGATCCCCAATTCTAGCCGCTCACCCAAGCAGCCGGAGACCGAAACAAGGAACTGGAAAACGAAATCCGCACAAAATATCTCTGCGAACACTAAGCAGTGCCCACGAGACCTCCTGAATCGAATCTTTGGAAGAGCATTCCTGTCGCTGACGATGCTCGGAGTTAGAAAACCTGAAAGGTCTGTGAGGGCCCAGCCTTAGCAGTGAATCTGGAGACGCACGAACACCCGCACATCCCTGACGTCGTGCTTCCCGCGGCCAGTGTCCCTCGTCACCCTCCTCGGGTGAGCGCCTTCCGGAAGGTGTGCTGAAGGAGAGCGCGCCCCAGGGCTCTCAAAGTCTCTACCCCATGAAGTGTGGCTGGAGCCGTGGGCAGCGCGGGAGGGTCTCCTCACCGCCTCAGGACCCCGTGTCCCCGCACACCCTCCCGGCGGTCTCCGCCATGTGGCTGGTGGTTTGGAAGGTGGAAATGAAGCACCGCCCCCCCGAGTCCAGCAAGGAGCCGCCTCTCACACTCAGGGCGGGACCCCCGACCCCAGGCCGCCCGAGGTCTCTGGACATCCCCCCCCCCCGTTGCAGGGTAGCCTTCCTACAGCACGGGGACGCGTCTCACCCAGCACTTCAACTACAGCCAAGACTTGTCTCCAAAGGCCGAACTGAGGGACCCCAGAGCAGATCCTGAGAGCCAACTCCTGGGGCTCACAGGCGGTCAGTCGGGGCTGGGGGGCAGAGCCCTAGGACGGGCGGGGTCACACGGGACAGCGAGCTGGGAGCCCCCTCTTCCTCCCGATGGCGTCATTTTGCTACACTGGGCACAATGTCAGTGTCTGTCCCGGCAGGAGGGGCCCCAGATCTGCAGCAATGGAACCAAACGGTGGCTCCCGCATAGACATGTGCGTGGGGGGGGCGCAGCCCCCTGCCGTAGAAGGCGGCGAAGGCAGCACCACGGGGGGTTGGGAGCAGCAGCCCCAACATCCGCGAGTGGCCCGGGTGGTCGGGATGGTCCGCGGATGGAGACGCTGTGGCCGTGGCGGCCTGCCGTTGGTGGGCGCACCTGTCGCCGGTGGTCTTCCTTCCGCAGCCGGAGCTCGGGTCCTACGTCTGCTGAAGACCAGGGAACGCACACACTATTATTTCTTATAAAAGTAGGTGTTTGGGGCGCCTAGGAGGCTCAGTGGGTTAAAAGCTCTGCCTTTGGCTCAGGTCATGATCTCAGGGTCCTGGGATCGAGTCCCGCATCAGGCTCACTGCTCAGTGGGGAGCCTGCTTCCTCCTCTCTCTCTGCCCACTGATGATCTGTCAGATAAATAAAATCTTTTAAAAAAGTCGGTGTTTCTCGGGAGCAGCAGTTTTGGAAGGTGTTTTTAAAAAACTAGGTTTTAGCTTCGCATCAGAATTGCGGGGCACCTGCAGGGCTTTCCCACGTTCCCCTGCCCCCACCGCCACCCTCCCTCCGAGGGGCCACGTGTGACGGACCACACAGACCCGTCCTCATCCCAGGGTGCCGGGTTCACGCCTTGGGGGCGCAGCGCAGGTCTGGGCGGGAGGACACGTGTCCGGAGTGCAGACCGCGCCGCGGAGCCTCGCCGCCTGCACGTCCTGCCCGCCGTCTGGCGACCGCTGGGCCCTCTCCGGCTGTGCTGCTTCCGGAAGCCCCTACGCAGGGGTCACGCAGCATGTGGTCCGCAGACTGGCACTCTGCCCTCGTTACACGCAGTTCCCTCCGCGGTCTCCGCTCGGCCGGTGACCTGCCCCCTACCGCCACCGCTCTGCGGCCACCGTGGAGGGCACGCGAGCCCAGCTCTCCCACAACCCGCGGGCCATCGGCACGGGAAGGAACACTGACCTCCAGACGCTCTTGTGCCCCATCTTCCACTTGCCCTGGAAGCACAAACACCGCCTGGCCGGCGTGGAGTGTTCCAGCACGCTGGCCTGGGCCCTCCCCTAAGCCCCTGCCTGCCCAGGGGTGAGGGGTCTTGGGCCCAGGCGGCGGCACCGCGGAACGCGCGGTTCATGGGGAGGTGAAGCGGGGGCGAGCGGGGTGTGCGGAGGCGGGAGGACGAGCGACCCCGCCGTGCAGCTGCTGCGGCCGCGGCCGGTTCCGCTCGGCAGACTGGGCTCCTCCCCACGCTGGGGTCCCTCCGCCGCGCCTCTGTCCGCTTCTGACGGCAGGAGCACGCTGCTCGGCGAGGCCAGAAACAGGAGCCCGCGTGTCAGTCCCGACACACACACACGCCAGAGTCCACACTTTTAATACGCGGCTTTCAGGGCGGAGGACCTGGTTCCGGCCGAGGGCCTGGGCCTCTGCACCGGCTCTGGGCTGGCGGGACGTCGGTTCACCACACCACGTCGTCTGCGCTGTCCGCCAGGCACTGAGCAAGGTGGCGATCGACGTCCAGACTGCGAGAGGGAGGAGACGGTCATCCACACGCAGGGAACGGCTGACCCCAAGCCGCCTCACCAGGGCACCCGCCACAGGCTCCTGCCCTCCCCTGGTGGGACCACCACACCAAAGGTCAGCCGGAGAGAACCCCATGACGGTCCCCGTAGCCAGTCAAAACTGGGGGAGGGGGGAGGTCCAGGGGCAGCCACACGAACCGGTCAAATGTCCCCATCCGGGGACACGTTCTCAAGGCTCACCCAGGTGCCCACGTCTGAGGCTGGGGGGAGGGGTGCCCCGTGTCTGCTTGGGCCTCCTGGGGCCTTCGGGAGCCCAGTCGGCTTGACAACCTCACGGCTCCCAGCGAGCTGCTTGTCCTGGGGCCCGAAAGCCCACCTGGTGGCTCCCTGGCCAGGCCTCACGGTCGAGGGTGGCTCTTTCTCGGTCCCCAGCCTGCCCACGGCTGGGGCTCTGTAAGAGAGTCACGTCCTCACCTACAAAAACCACCCCACATGGCACCCCAAAAAGGAAAAGCACGAAGACTGGGGCCCCAGGAACATGACCAGGGTCCGTCCCGAGAGGCAGGGACAAGAAGTGGGGGGAAGGGGCCGTGCAGCTCAGGTCTGAGATTGTGTTTTCTTGACGTGGGGAGACCAAGCCCCCTTAGGGATGCGGTTTGGTGACCCTGGGCTGTCATCCTACAACTCTGGGGGCACTGAGGCCTCTCGGTGTCCAGCGCGGTGTGGGGCAGGGTCTAGATTCATGGCACAGAGCACTTTCCATCCCTGGTCTCGTCGGACCCCACCAAGGAGGGCGGGCCAGGCAGGACTGTCTCCAGTGTGCTTGAGAACCGTGGAGGGGCAGCTTTGGCCTGTGCCCCAGAGCGGCAGGGCTGGGGTGCTCAGCAGGCTGCTGGGGGACACCCTCCGCAGAGAGGCCGAGCCCACCGGCAGTGACCAGCAACGCTCCTCGTGTCCGCCCGGCAGCTGGCCTGCCCTCAGCCCCTACCCCAATGCTCCCGGCGGGCCCAGCCTCCCTGTACCCCCGGGGTTCGGCAGCGTGGGTGGTCACCCACCTCGCACTGGGACTTAAACGTCCCCCACGGCCTCTGCCCCAGACCGGGCACGTGTCACAGTGGCCGGAGCCCCAGCGGCACCCTACGGAGTGGACACCAGTCCTGCCCCCGCGGCTATTCCGGGGTGGGCACCCCGGGTCTCTGCAGCTGGCAGAGCAGACCCCCCCCAGTCGCTGCGGTTCCCACGGGACCCTCTGAGACGCCTCTGTGCTGTGACCTCGCAGGTGGTCTGCCCAGACGGTGTCTCCCCACCCGCAGACACGACCTTTCCTCCGCCCGTCTAGAGCCATCCTGGTCAGCTGGCCACGTTCACTGGCCAGAGCGGAAGGGCCCGTCCCCGGAGCATCACTGCGGACAGCGCGGGCCACACCGCCGCCTCTTCCCCCGCTGCTCCGGGCGCCTGGGCCCCTGCTGGTGGCCACTAGCTGCCCTTTCAGACGCCAGGGCTGGTCCGCGTGCTCCCAAGTAGCTGGGCCGCTGCGCGCCCTCAAAGCTGCCACGAGAGTCTAAGGGCTGAACAGGTCATCTCGTCTGCAGTTTCCAGGGAGCATCCCTCGGGGCGGGGGGGGGCCTCTGGGACCCTCCAGACCCCCCTACTAAGAGAACCTGGTCTTGGCAGCCTGTTCCCACCACAGCTTGCCCCGAGACGGGCCCGCCTCACCGTCGCACGGAAGCCCGGTGCGCGGACCGCAGGACAGGAGACCAGCCCGAGAGCCTCTCCTGACGGGACCGGACGGCGGCCCGCGGGGCTCGGCACCGGTTCGATGCCAGGTCCTCGCACACGCGGGACGCGACTCAGCTTCCGGCTTCCCCAGCCCCACGTCAAGTGGCCCGTGGGGATCTGTCTCCCCAGCCGCCCCCGTGGCTTGCAGGCATCAGGGAGCCCACAGAAGCTGTGACCGCAGCAGCAAGCCGCTCTCCAGGGCGCGGGGTCTCACCCCCTTTGACGATGACGGTGGGCGCTGACGGTGGGCGCGTCCCACAGCACCGTGTCCCCAAAGCACACATGCCACCAGAAGCCAGCAGGTCACCAGTCGCCCCGCCGCCCGTCTGAAGGGCTGAGCGCGGCTTCCGTCTCTGGCTTGCACGCGTCCCGCGTGGGGCGCCCGGCTGGCTGTCAGTAGAGCATGACTCTGGACCCTGGGGTCATGAGTTCAAGAACCAGCTTGGGTGTAGAGTTTACTTTAAAACGTTTTTTTTAGGGGCACTTAGTGTATGCTTCTACCTTCAGGTCAGGTCATGATCCTGGGGTCCTGGGACTGAGCCCCGAGTCAGGCTCCCCGCTCAGTGGGGAGCCTGCTTCTCCCTCTCCCACTCCCCCTGCTTGTGTTCCCTCTCTTGCTGTCTCTAGTAAATAAATATTTTTCTTTTAAAGATTTTATTTATGTGACAGACAGAGATCACAAGTAGGCAGAGAGACACGCAAAGAGAGAGGAGGAAGCAGGCTCCCCGCTGAGCAGAGAGCCCGATGCGGGACTCGATCCCAGAACCGTGAGATCATGACCCGAGCATCCCACCAAGGGCCACACCTTTGTTTGCAACGACCCGTGTCCCCCCAGTCTCCCCAGTCACTGTGAGGACCCGAGGGGTGTGTGGTCCCAGCACCCAATCCCGTGCAGACACGCCGAAGAACATGCTACAAGTGGATCCAGACACGCCGCAGCCTGGACCCCACGGCACCGACAGTTCGGAGGACAATGAGGCACTCTGCCAAGCCTTAACTGAACTGCTTAAAAAACTCAAGACAGGAACTTTTTTCTCTCTGAAGTCTGTCGTCGGGAATCTTTTTTTGCACTGGGCAGAAATGCCAGCATTCCCAGGACACGCCCATCCAGAAGAGGAGGAAAAGGGGGCACCGTGAGAGCTTCTGCCAAGAAAACAAATTTCCCTCTAGAGCCCGCACTGGCCCCCTCTGGCCCCGGGTCTCCTGGACTAGGGTGAAGCAGGAAAACCGCTACTTTTAAAGAGCGCTCTCGGAACCGGCCAGCGGGGCTCACGATTCACATCCATCCCAAAACTCGGGTACGCGCGGGGGGCGGCGCAGGGAGCCTCTGGGTCTGGGAACGTTTTGCAAATATCCTGGTGCGCCCGTGGGCCACTGAGCCACGTCCTCCAGGCCCGGCCTGTGGCTCCGCCTGCTGGGGCTTCACCCACACGCTGTCCCCGTCCAGGCCAGCCACCATCTCGCCCAAACCAGCCCGCTCCCGCCTCCCCAGCCCTGGGCTGTGTGGGGCACAAGGAGAAAAGCACGGGGGCACTGGGCGCACCCCAACACCGGGCTTTCAAAGCTCCGCAGCAGCAGTGCGGGCTCCAGCCCGGGCGTCACGTCTCCGGTAAAAAGCAGCACCTAAAGACCCGCGTGAGCGCGTCGTGCGCTTCCCCAAGCCTCGGCTCCTCGGCGTCTGCTTTGCGGTCAGCTGGGTCGCCCTCCCCGGCCGGCCGGTGTCTGCTTCCGGACCCACCAGGGAGGCAGCCTGTGACCTGCACGCCACCTCCCCGCCACAGGACACTTGCAGCTGGCCCACTTACTGAAAACTGCCGTCCGCTCGCTACACCCGCACCCGTGACCCCCACACCGGCATCCCTAGCTGTGTGCCATGTGGCCCACGAGCTGGACGCTCTGGGTTTAACAGCTCAGCAACACTGACTCCACCCCCCTCGCTTAAAAAGGGATACGAAGACGGACTCCTGGGTTGCTCGGTTAGTTAAGAGCCTGACTTTCGGCTTTGGCTCAGCGCAGGATCTCGGAGTCGAGGGATGCTCCGCACTCAGCAGGGGACCTGCCTGGTCCCTCTCCCCCTGCCCCCCTCCCCAATCGTGTGCACTCCTTCTCTCCGTAAAATAAATGCATCTTCAAAACACAAAAAGAACATAAAGACGTACACCAAGTTCTTCAGGTAAAACAGCACCGGCAGACACACAAGGTCCTCATTTTAAAAACCCACCCCCTATGAAAATGCAGGTGGGATGCTTTACACAGGATCTGCTTGGTGACCTGAAGCCCCAGAGGGGCCCTGGAGGCGGCCTCAGCCTGGGGATGGCCGCTACCACCAGGGTCCCTGAGACTCAGACGTGGGGCTCCCTGCCCTCCTGCTGCAGAGTCGGCTCCGGGGAGACTGCAGCCTGGCCCGGGGGCTCCAAGGGACGAGCGAGGGGGGACCGGCCGACCTGTACACCCGCGCCGTCTGGCGAACGGGGTCAGTGGCTGCGCTCAGAGGAGGGAACCGAGGTCCGGGCGCACTCACCCGGCGGCGAAGTCGGCCTGGCACATGGGGCAGCTCCGCAAGGTCGGCGCGGTCTCCCACAGCTGCTCCCGGGCGCCGGGGGTCCCGCGGGGCTCCGGCGTGGGGCATCGCTGCGGGGACCCCGAGCGTCCCGGGGCCCCAAGGAGCACGCGGTGGGATCGTCCTGGGCCCCCGCCTCCCCTCGGGGCCGGCGGGAAGGGCGTCCAGGAAAAGGTGCGGGCTCCCACGGTGAACACCTCGGGGGGCGCGCGGCGCTCCGGGCCGCCGCCGGGCTCCTGCCGAACGGGGTCGTCGGGCCGCGTCACCGGCGCCTCCCCGGCCAGGGCCCCGCCCCCTTCCACTCCCGGCCGCCCCGGGGCCCCGCCACGCACCGGGCCGGGGAAGGCGGGCAGCGGCGGCAGCTCTCCGTCGGGGCTCAGATCGGCGCTCGCGGCGCGCAGCAGCTCGGCCCAGGGCCGCGCGCACTCGCCGCCGTCCCCCGGGAGGGGCCCCCCGCGGCCGCTGGGGGTGCGGGGGGCAGTCAGCGGGGGCCCCGCGGGGGGAGAGGGGTGGGGGGGGACAACCCCGAGGGGGCGGGCGGGCGCGCAACCGAGTCGGGTTCCGGGAAACACGTGGATGCGCGGCTCCGGGCCCCAGAGCGGCGGGGGAACTCGGGCCTCCTCTCCCACCCCCGCCACCCCACCCCCACCCTTCTCTCCCCCCGGCCTCCGGCCTCACCCCGCCCCCGAGGACGGCCTCCGGCGGCGCAGCCCGGGCCGCGGCCTCCGCGCCGCCTCCATCCGCTCCCAGCCGCGCGTCGGACGGAAGTGAGAGGCCCGGGGCGGACCCCGCCCCCGACAGCCTTCCCCCCGGCCCCGCCCCGCCCCCCGACGGGGACCCCGCCCCCCGCCCAGACTTCCCCACCCCCGCACAGCCTTTCCACCGCCCCCGCCCCGCCCCCCGACGGGGACCCCGCCCCCCGCCCAGCCTTCCCCGCCCCCGCCCCGCCCCCCGACGGGGACCCCGCCCCCTCAAGTCTTCCCCACCCCCGCCCCGCCCCCCGCAGAGCCCTTCGCCCCGCCCCCCACACAGCCTCCCCCCCCCCCCACCGCCGCGCCCCGCCAGGGACCCCGCCCCCCGCGCCAAACACCCGTCTGAAGTACGCGGTGGACCTGGACCCGCCCCTCCCCGCGCGCCCCGCCCCCTCCCGTGTCAGCACTGGCCACCGCCCCTGGACCCCCGCCCCACCCCGCAGCCCCCTCCTGGGGCGGTGAGGCGGCCCCCCTTTGGGGACGCTGTCGGAGGGGCAGGTGTCCTGACCTCCACCGTGGAGGGGACGGAGGCCGCCGTTCCTTCCTGCACCGGAGGTGGGACTGAGGTGGGGAAGGCCGGGCGCCCGCGGGGGCTGAGGCAGACTTGCGGGGGGACCGTCTCCTGCTGTTGTCTGGAGGCTTGGGGTGCGCGGAGTCTTGGGAGGAGGAACTGGGCGTGGAGCCAGGTCGCGGGACCCTTCCCCTTCTGCCCTCGGCTGGAGACCCCTGCCCCGCGGCTCCGCCGCCTCCGCGGCACCGCACAGCTCCCGGCTCCGGTTTCCCGCTCCGTCCAAGGGGGCTCGGCCTGCCCTTCTCAGGACCGTTGTGTTTCCCTCTAACGGGAGGAACTTGGTTCTCGGAGTTAAGGAAAAGACAAGAGAGGCATCGAGTTCCGGGTGGCCCGCCAAGGCGGCGTCCTGGGCCAGGGGCCGGTGGCAGGGGTCCTCCTGTTCCGGGCCTGGGAGGGGATTCCCGGAGACTCGGGGCCCAGGTGCTCCGTCCGGCCACCACTCGATCTACCACTTGGTGGCAGCAGACGCCCAGGGCACCCTCCGTCGCTTCTGCTCCTGCAGAGCCCTGCCTGGTGGGCCCCAAGGTGACCCCCCACCCTCACAGGGCTGCCGTGTGCAGGGAGCTGGGTGGCGGGGACTCCCCTCCATTGACAAGCAGATGTCACTCGGGGTGCTGGGACCCCTCGGCTCTCCCCAATCCCAGCAGCTTTGGGGCTCTGCACCCCCCTCCTCAGGGGATCCCATAGCACTGACCCAACCTCCTCACCTTCGCCCCTCCGCAAGCTGCCGTCCTGCCCTCCTCTAGTCCCAGGTCTTGGGAACGACCCCCCCCCCTACCGCCACCCACCGCCACTGCACGATCCAGTCCAAGGGCCCACCATCCCTGAGTCAATGTCGTTCTCCGTGGCACTGAGGTCACCCTTCATCCAGTGGCCAGTGCAGACCTCCACAATGGGGACGGGCTCGTTCACCAAACACTCCCTGAATATCTCCCTACATTAAGGATTGTTCTGGACCCTGGAGGCCTCCAGGGGAAGGAGACCTTGATCCTGACCAACTGGAAACAGGCCCCGTGTGCATAAACGAGCAGAGTCACCACGCGGGGTTGTCCCGGGAGCCCCTGAAGGAGGTGGCCTGCAGCCGGGCCTGCTCCCAGGATAGGGCACCCCAGATGTGAGGGCTCCCAGGTGGGGCTCGGTGCGGGTGTCCGGCGGACCCAGGACCACCAAACAGCTTGTGTCAGCGGCTCCCAGACAGGGGCCCATGGCCTGGCTTCAGCTTTGGCAGCTTCAAAGCCTTAGCGGGGGTGCCACCGCGCGTCCGTAGTCTGGCCCATGGGGACACCCAGAGGCAGGAAGGCACAGCCGGGCCTCAGAGAGTCAGCGGGCACTCTGCTCCCCGGCCATGCTGGGAAGGCGCGTGGGGACATTGGCGCGAACAGCTGCTGCTCCTGAACGGGGCTCCTGGAGACGGACACTGGGGTCTTCAGAGTCCCAACCGCTCCTGCCCCTTCCCGTCCCCTTCTCTACAGGCCTCGCACGGCCCCACTACCCGACTGAGAAGGGCGGAGCAGGCATCAGCACGGAGGGTCTCAGATGGGCCACGGATGAGGGCCCGGGCCTGAAAGCAGGTGCCCCACGTCAGGGCTGGCCTGAAGGAGCCTGGCTGCAGCCTGTGGCACGGGGGGAGGGGCGCCCTGCTCCTTGCCCTAAGCCAGCCTGGGGGTCCTCGTTTGCCCTTGATGGCCAAGGGCGAAGCTGGGACCCCCAGGCCAGGCCTGCACTCACTGGCAGAACAGAGGCCCTCAGGGCCTAGTCTTCTGGGGGCAGCCGCGCCAGAGCCCCGCGTACAAGCTGTCCTTCTGGGGGGCTTCTCCTCTCTGGTTTCATCCAGCTGCTGGGGATTAGCTCCCCTATCCGGGCTGGACCCAGGGCCTGGGGCACTTCCACGGAGCACCGGGCTGGGGGGAGCCGTTAGGAAGCCCCGCCCGCGCCCCCCCCCCCCAGCTGCTCAGGCCCCTGCCCGCCCTGGGGCGTTCTGGAGCAGAGCGGAGTGTGGACAGACCCACCTTGCTGCAGCTGTCCCCGCGTCACCGGCAAGACGCTGGAGGCTGACCGGTTGAGCGGGCTGGAAAGGCTGAGCCTGCTGAGTGGGGCTTCCCTGGAGAGTAACTTCGGATTGGGACTGCGGCTGAGCCCGAACTCCTGTTTGCAGCGACCATTTCAGCCAGGCCCCATGGGCAGAGCAGCAAGTGCTCCGGGGGCCAGGGTGGGGATGCCCGCCCTGCAGCCCGCTCTCCGCTCCCCGGCTTTGTCCACGGGGACGGGAGGAATCTGTGGGTGGTGACCTAGACCCCCTCCCCGCCCAGGTGCCCATTCCAGGCCTGGACGTGTGTGGCCAGCTGGTCAGGGGCCTGTCCAAGCCCGGCACCTTCCACCCAAGGAGCAAATGTCTGGGCTCGCGGTGCTCTCAGAGCCAGGGCGGGAACGGGGTGCTGCTCCTTTGGCCAGTGCTGGCCCCAGGAGCCCAGCAGGTGCCCCCCAGCCGCTTCTGCTTCCCAGCAGGGCTTGAGCCAGGGCAGACCCGTCAGCCTGATCCTGGCCTGGAGCCAGCTGCAGTGGTCTGAGCCCCACGTAGCTTCTCCACACCCTCCTTGGAATTGGGGGGGTCTGGGTCAGCCATCAGGCCACTGTGCAGATGGGGTCAAGATGGCGAGGACGGACAGATGGGGACTGAAGCCGGCCGGCGTGACCTGGGAAGCCCCGGACAGCAGGGTGGCCTTCCAGCTTCTAGGTGACACCAGCCGCAGGCGGTGTGTGTGCTCACGGCAGTGGGGGGGGGGCTGCCACCGCCGGGGCTGTGTGGCCCTCAGCCTGGCCCCGCTGCGCTTGCTCACCAGGTGAGGACAGCCTCAGACGCTGGGCTGCCTCCTCCCCAGAGCCAGGCCTCTGGACGAGTCTAGCCGGCGGGCGACCCTGGGCCGCACCCGCCAGCCAGGGTGTGCCAGGCAGCAGCCTTGGCGGGGGTGTGGAGGGCCAGGCAGTCAGGCTGGATGGAAGTGGTTGCCTGGGAAGTGTGGCAGGACCCATGGGGCTGGGGGGTGGGGCCCACTCAGCGGTTCGGGAACCAGAGGCCGCAGCTTCCTCAAGGCATCGCCTCGCCACGGGGGGGTGGGCATCCGCGGCCGAGCCCCACCAGAGCTCACTGGGCTCGAGCCCTGGGCTGGCACCGCCTCCAGCCGCCGCCCCAAGAGCCCCACAGCCAAGGAACAGCTGGGGAGTCGGCCCAGGAGGGACGGCGGCCCCGTCTCCACACCCCATCCCGGCCGCCGCCTCTCCCCCGACAGCCGCTCGCCCAGCGGTCCTCTCGGGGCTGGCCGCGAGGTCCCCGCCTGCCCCGCTATCCACTCCCTCCTCGGCTGCTGCCCTCCAGCCGGTCACACTGGTCCTTTCTCTGTCCTGGTCGAAGTCGGCAGCTCAGGCTTCCGCCCTCCCTGTGGCCTGCAGGCTGTGGATCCTGCTGGGCATGGGGCTCTGCTCTGGCATCCCTTCCGCGGAGAAGCTCCCCTGGCCCCGCCGAAGCTCCTCCACGAGGCCTCCCTCCATGTGCTGGGTGCTCCTGGGTTTTGAGTGGGAACTGGAGGCTGGGGGTGCGGTGTGCCTTCCCAGGACGGGGAGCCCACACTCTACGCCCAGAGCATCCCCAGAACCTCGGGGGACCAACGCAGAGGGACCCAGACTGAAGCAGCCAGACAGTCCTAAGGGTGACCCGGGGTGCGGGGAGTGCAAGTCAGGCAGAGACCAAGCTTTGGGGGTACTGGGGCTTAAACAGCGTTGGGTGAAATTCCGTGTCTGCTGGGAACCTGTGAGTGCGACCCAGTTAGGAAGCCAGGTTTTTGCAGATGGAATCTGGTTACGACGAGGCGGCGCTGGGTCCGGGTGGGCCCGCCATCCAGTCGGACTGGTGTCCTGGTGAGAAGAGGGGGGCTGGCACGCACAGCCACGGACACACAGAGGCCGGGCGGGAGCCGGGCAGCCCGGAGCCCAGAAAGCCGGAGGGGGCCGGGAAGACCCTCCCAGGGCCTTCCGAGGGAGCCCCGCCCCTCCCGCACCCTCGGTTTGGACTTGTGGCCTCTGGAGAGGTCCTGTGGTATCAGGCAGCCGGTTCCCGGCTCTCGTGCCGCAGGCCCGGGATGCTCTCCTGGCTGCCAGCACCAAGGACAGTCTGGGCGGCTGCGGGCAGCTGGGCAGCCCGAACCCCCCTTCTCTCGTTCCCCCCTCCCTGGGTCCTGCCAACCCCGCAGAGCAGAGCCGGCTCAGCTTCCAACCCACGTGTTTCCCGGGAAGGGCCCAGGACGGGCGATCCCGGCCGGAGCTCTCCCGGAGAGCCTGGCTTCGGCTCTAAGGGGAGCGGCTCTCCCCATCGGCTGCCTGCTGCGGGGCCTCCACTTCCTGAGGTGCCAGCAGGTCCCTGTGCCTTCCGGGCCCCAGACCGGGACCACGGCCACCAGGAGCCCGGGCTGTCGGGCTGTGTCACCCCATGTCTGTGTGGGAGAGCTGGGACCTGGGAAGCCCCCATCTCCTCCCCTGGAGGTGTGCGTGGCTGCCTGCAACCCTGGTGTGGCCCACGGTGCAGGGGCCCGTCTCTGTCTCTGTTGGAGGAGCTCCTGGGCCCTGGCCTTCCCTCCTCCCGGCCTCTCCCTCCTCATTCTCCCTGCTCCTCCCCTTCCCTTCCTCCTGTTCCCTCCCCTCCTCCCCTCTCTGTCCTCCTCTCCCTCCTTTCCCTCCTCCCTCACCCCTCTCTTCTCCTTTCCCCTCTGTCTCCCTCCTCCCACTTCTCTTCTTCTCCTCCCCGACCCCCGGCCCTTTCCCCTTGTTCTCCCCTCCTTCCTTTCTTCCCCTAACCCTAACCCTCTTGTTCTGCCCTCTTCTCTGTTTAAGGGCCCTGTGTGGGGACACAGAGGCTGGGGCGGGGGTCAGAGGATGGCTCTTTGACCTCCCTGGCAATGACAGGTAGAGGTCTTTGGGGACGGGGGCGGGGCACAGGCCAGCAGAGCAGCTTCTCTCTTACCCTCCCCAGGAGTTATGGACCTAAAGTTATTTCATAATCCGAGTCTTACTGGGACCCTTTGGCCGACCAGAGGGCCAGGCTGCAACCAGGGGTCATAGGGTCATCAGCCTGTAAGCCAGTGAGGGACACCAGTCCCAGCAGAGGGTCTGTGTCTCCCCTTTCCACTTGCCGGGTTTGGGGCAGGAAGCTGGTGTTCTGCCCCGAGACCCGTGGCTTCACCCTCCAGGAGGCAGGAGGAGCTGGGACCTCCCCCAGGGCCCACCCACCTGCTGGGCTTCTCCTGCCTCTGCTGCCCAGCCCTCGGACTCAAAGGCAACCCGGCCCCCCGAGGATCCCGTCTGAGGCCCGCAGGGGATGTGTGGCCAGTGGGAGCCCAAGCCGGGGCTCAGCACCCAGGCAGGCAGCCACCCCAAGCCCCCTCGGGCCACCGAGATGGGCCTGCCCTCCGTCCTGCGGCCAGTCGTCCCCCTCCCTGCCCCCTCTCTCCAGCCCCTGAGCCACAGCCGCATGGCCGAGGGGTCCTGGCCAGAGCAGCAGCCCAGAGAGTCGACCAGCCCCTCAGTCCGAGGCACCTTCAGGCCCATCCGGCCACTCCGGAGGAGGTCAGGGGTGGATGCCAATGTGAGCAACGCCGGGCACGGGTAGGGGAGAAGGGCCCTGCGGTCTGGAACACGGGACACGTGTGGGTTGTTCCTGCGCATACCGGGCAGCCCCCTCCGCTGCCCGGAGCCCTGTCCCCAGCCCCAGTCAGAGCTGGAAGGACTGAAGGAACCATGGAGGCCGCCCCGCTCCTCCTCCGTGGCCTCCCCTTTTCCCCACGGGGAATGCTGGCTTCCGTTCCCCGACTCCGCTCGCCCGCAGCCCGCCTCAGGTCTCTGCTGTCGGTCATCCCACCCAGGCCAGGGCAGCTGAGTCGGGGGTCCCAGCCACCGCCACACATGGGGTCACCCTCGCGGGGCGGGCTTGGTCCCACCCAGTCCACCCCTTCAGGGAGCGGATGGTGGGCAGCTGGGATCTGAGCAGCCCCTGGCCTCCCAGTGGTGGGGCCAGTGGCCCTACGCCTTGCCTGGAGTGGAGGTGGGGACAGGTCCCTGCTTTCTCAGAGCCCTGCCCGGTGGATGGGAGCCCACCTCCGATCCGGGGCTGGGCCCCTCCTCTGCGAGCTGCTTCCCCTCCCCCCTCTGCCCAGCCCGCCCTGGCCCTCAGGCCACGCGCACATCGGGGCCAGCCCATTTGCCACATCCAGCCCCGCAAGGCAACGGAGGGGCTACTGTTCCACCGCGTTTACAGACGGGCCTGCCGGGGCCCGGAGCCCTCTGTCCCTGTGTCCCGGACCGCAAGGCCATGAGCACAGAGCCGGCACTGAACCCAGCCCTCCCCCACGGCCGCCCAGGCTCCAGGTCTCGCTGACTCCGTGGCAGCCCGGGGCCTTGCACAGGAGGGATTGAGGGCACAGCGTCAAGCCAAGTGCGCTGCGGGCACCCAGGAGACCCAGCCCAAGGCTGGGCAGACCACGAGGCTCATTCCTCCTGTTTGGGGACTCCTGAGCCTCGGAGGTCCCCCTGCCAACCCCCCGGACCCTTATGGAATGACTGTCCTGCCCAGGATCTGCGCCCAGGCCCAGCTGGCCGCCCCCCGTCCGCTGCGGTCTGCCTCCCGAGGCTGACACCCAGCAGCCCCAGTTGCCCGGGGCCCACTGGCTCGCAGCCCACACATGTGGCCGGCGACCCTCCCGCAACCCCAGCCCTGGGGGCAGCAGCCCCCCCCCCCCCTTGCAGGCCTGTCCTGGCTCAGGCTGCAGGCTGCAGCCCAAGAAGACCCTGAAAGGAGCTGAACTAATTCAGGCCCCCACAGTCTCCATCTTGAGGGGCTGCCCCCCGCTGGGAGGTGCATTGGGACGGTCAGTGCCCCTCGGGGAGCAGCTTCTCCTCTCCACCGAGGGAGCATCTGGCTTTGGGGGATGGGCGGAACCAGGAAAGAGCCCCCAAGCCAAGTGGACAGGGAGGATGCCGCCGAGGTCCTGGTCTGCCAGGGCTCTCGGCCCCAGGACCCCCGCGGGGACAAAGAGAGGCCCTGGAGTCCTGTCGCTGCCCGGCAGTCCTCCCTGAGGTCCACACACTGGGGGGGCTTGTGCCCCACAGAAATGTCTTTCTCACGTGGCGGAGGCTGGAAGTCTGAGACCAGGCGGCCGGCAGGGTCGGCTTCTGGCGAGGACCCTCTCCTAGGTGACAGGAGGCGGATTTCTTGCTGTGTCCTCACGTGGGGGAAGGGGCGAGGGGCTCTCTGGGGTCCCTTCTGTGAGGGCTCTAGTCCCGCCTTAAACCTGCTCCCCTCCCGCAGGCCTCACTTCCCCAGCTGGGGGTTAGGCTCCGACATAGAAATTTTGGGGGACGCGCATGTGCAGACCGACTTGGCCCCGGCTCAGCCCCCAGGTGCGTGGCCCCAGGTGCGTGGCCCCAGGTGCGTGGCCGGCTGCTACTGAAGGCGGCCGCGGGCCCGAGATGCAGGCTTCGACGTAGAGGCACACGCGCATCGCGGAGGGAACACCCTTATTCCGTCCGGCCCTTTGTCCGGCTCCCCAGACAGGTCACGAACCCGGAACCCTCAAGGAGAAGGTTCAAGTTTGTCTGTAGTGAAAGGACAGAGGCTGAGGGGAAGGGGCTCCCTTCAAGCATCTTCCTTCGACGCGTGTCACTCCGTGAGGGCGGGTCCCCCACCCGACCTGGCCCTGGGGGCCCACCCAGCAGGTCCAGGCCCCCACGGGTAGAGCCAATCAGCACAAACTCTGGGGTTGGGGAGGCGTGCATCTCCCCCTGGGGAAACGCATGTTGGTGGGAAGTGCATCGTCTGAGATTTGCGGGGTGGCTGAGGGGTGGGGCCGGCCTCTGGCCTGCTGCGAGGAGCTGGGCCCAGCTCAGGGCAGGCTTCTGGTGAGGGAGACAGGCAGACCCCACAGACCACGGGGACCCAGGGGCCCTGTCCCCAACACAGGGTCGAGCAGAAGCCTCTGCCCTTGGTCATTGGGAGCGGAGCCCTCCCCGACACCCCTCAGCCTTCTGGGGTGTGGCTGGTGGACGCCTGGAGCCGGGAGACCGCAGGGCGGGAGGGAGGGCAGCCCGGCAGAAGCCCCTGGGGCCCTGTCCTGGCTGCGGCCTCCCCCCCCCGAGCCCCTCCCCGCCCTCTCCCGTCCCAGGCTTCATCCTCACTTCCTGTGTTCAGGCCTCAGGACTGCAGGAGCCCAACGGCCACAGAAGCTGTGTGTTCGCATGTTTGCCCGTGTGTGTGTCTGTGTGTGTCTGTGTGTCTGCGCTGTGATGTGTGCGGGTGCCTGTCTGTGCTCCCTTCCCCAGAGCTGGAGCCCAAGGCTCCTCCTGACCAGGGTGTTTCCCACAGGGGAAACTGAGGCCGGAGGGGCTCCGCCGCATGTCCGGTACGTCTTCTAGGCATTTGGCCTGAAGCTCCCGCTCCCACGGGGTGGGCACCGCGGCGGCCCCGGCTCTCAGGGCAGGTTCCCAGGGGGGCCGCCGCGGTGAGAGCCTCAGACCCGCCTCCCGCCCCCCTCCTCTGTCTCAGCGGTGCCCTTGCTCCGGGCCTCCCTCCCGCGGCCCCTCCTGGCAAGCGGAGTGCGATCCAGACTTCTTGTTAACTTCTCCCCTGCAGCCCTTCCAAGTTAAACATTACTCACGGAGAAGAGGCCGCTGGGCAGCACTTGGCCTGGAGGTGGGAGGGTCTGTGGAAGGTGCTGGGCGAAGGCCACTGCCCGGCCTGCGGCCACAGGACCCTCCCTGCGGTGTCTGCGGGGCCTGGGGGTGGCGGGCCGGGCAGCCTGCTCCCTGTGCCCACGTCCCTCCCACCGCACGGCCAGCTTCGGAGGTCCTGGGCGGGGCTGTGGGCGGGGGTCCCTGGGCAGGCTGGGAGGGGCTTCTCAGGGACCCCAGAGGGGCAGGCATGGGCCAGGTGAGGGCCCTCCTCTTGGCCATCCCCCCAGCCCCGGGGCAGGACTGGGAACAAAATGTTCAGAAGAGTAGTCTCGGCGGCTGCGAGTCGATTCTCTGCACCCAGGCCTCAGTGCTCCCAGCAGCCAAGTGGGCCGCGGTGCTGTGTGCAGAACTTCCCTCCCGTTCAGCCCACCTGGCAGCTGTTCCGCCCTAGCCTGTCAGTGATGGGCTGTGGGGCTGGGGGCCTCTTGGGCTCAGAGAGGAGCCTCCCAAGACCCCCTCCCCTGGGGGAGCTAAGCTGGGGGTGAGCAGCAGGCTTAGAAAGTCATCTAAGCGGCCCCCATCCCTCCTCCTTACACCCCTGCCCCGCCCCTGGACCTCAGCTCGAGCAGAACACGTCGGGCTGAACAGAGCTCAGCCTGGGGGCCTCCCATGGGGCCTGGCGGGGGCCCAGATGGTCGGGTCGGGAGGAAAGGGTGAGGGCAGCGGCAGCCCCAGGAGGCTGCCCGTTACAGAAAGACCGCGAGGGAGAAGGGCCGAAGGGCAGGGCCGCACGAAGCCTGGGCCGGGCGGCCTGCGGGTGCTGGGGGTGCCCCTCCCCACCTGTTCCGGCGCCTCGAGCTGTTCATCCTCGAATCTCACACGGTTCGTGTGGAGGCTGCTCTCCCGCCCTCCCTGTCCAGCGGCTCCCTGGACCCCGCGCGCCCCTTCCTGTCCTGTCTGGACAGAGCCTGTTGGGACAGGTGTTTCCCCAGACAAGCCTCGTCCACCTCCTGCTAGGGTGACCCCCAGCTCGGGAGGCGTGGCGGCCGGCCCCGGCCCGTGCAGGGCCTCCCCCAACTCCGCGGCCTGGGCCACAGCCGCGGGACAGCGGGGCCCCGGGGCGGGGCGGGGCGGAGGGCCACCTGCGCCCCCAGCGGCGCTGCCCGCACGCCAGGCCGTGTGTCTGTGTGGGGCTCCGGAGCCGGGGCCGCCCACCTGCGAGCCTCGTGCCCGGGCCTGCGAGTGTGCCTGCCCACGTCAGACGGGGCGAGTTGGGGCTTCGTACCTCCGATGGAGCAGGAGGACAGGAATGTGAGCCTCGAAAACACCTTCTTTCAACACCGTTTCTGGGAGCGCAGACGGAGGCTAACAGCACGGCGGCGTCCCCGTTGCCCTTCCGGATGTCGGCAGGACGGACTGTGGCCCTGACCCCCCGGCTGGCCCAGGCCAGGGGCGGCTCACCCCCACGACGCCCTCTCTGCCCGCCCTAGGTCACTCCTTTCTTTGAAGCCTGAGCCCCGGGTCTGCTTTCGGGGGGGGGGGACTGCTGGGGTGGGGCAGGGCTGATTTTGTTGTGGTCCCTTGGGGTGATGGCGAGGAGCAGACTCTGCTCGGGGGCCGCCCCCGCATCCCAGTAGGCCCGTGGCGGGCCCGGCCAACCTGGTGGGGCGCCAGCGGGAAGGAGAGAGAGTCCTGGTCTGAGCAGGAGGGGGTGCCCCGGGCAGTGCTTCCCACCCGGTGGGCCGGCCAGGAAACTGCAGCCACATCCACTGGGGAGACGGCAAGTGCCCAGCGCAAACTACGCCCCCAGGTGTTTCCCCAGGGGAGCCCGCACTCCCTCCGACTGTGTCGGGGCTGATGACGGACCTCGGGCTCGGGCTGGCCGTCACAGGGACGGCCTATCGACGGACTGGAGGGGACCTGCCCCCCGAGAACGGGCCACAGCCCCCCAGTTCAGCGGCCCGATCAGGACCGAGGTGTAGAGCACGTGGCCCACGACAGGCCTGGACAGGGCAACTGGGTGCGGGAGGGGACCGCAGGCCCACGGGCACAGCCTTCCAGGCACCGCAGCCACCTCCGAGGCCCTCGGCCACGGTCCCCACTTTCTGATGAGGGAGCCGCGGGGCCTTCCCAGGCCAGACAGGCGGCTGCCCCGGCAGCCAGCGAGGCCTGGCGCCGGCCTGCCCCTGCCTCCCCAGCCGCTAGGGCCCGCGGCAGCTCCCACAGGGCAGCCGGCGTGGCAGGGAGCCCAGAGCGGGAGGGAGGGCCGCCCCTGGGCCTGTGCCCTCCGCCACGGGGCTCCGGCGGCAGCCGTGGGCAGGGAGGGACAGGCGGCCGCTGAAGGCCCCGCCGCCCGGCCGGCAGGGGACAGGAGAGGCCACCAAGACCGCGGCCTCCGGGGCTAGGCCTGGGGCGCCCGGGGGGCGCGAGCTGGGGTCCCGCGTGGCGGCGCCCGGGGGGCCTGGGCGGCAGGAAGGGGAAAGGTGACGTCATTGCCGCCTGGAATCTGCTGTTTGGAGGCGTCGCCATGGAGACCGGAAGGCTGGGGCGGGTAAAAATAGCAAACCCAAGAGGGTGTGCGTTCCAAGAACTCGAGTCTCTGAAAAGAAAGGAGCCGTGGTCTTGTTTCGCGCGGGGACAGAGGCCCGGGGCGGGGGCCGGGGAGGGACGGCGGCGTTTCCGGCTCCCCGTGTCCCCGCCACCCCGGGGAGCTTTGTCCCCAAGCAGGGCCGGGCTGGGGCACAGCGGTCTGGAAGTCCTGAGCCCTGGGCTCCCTTGCAAGGGTGCGGGGAGGGGGTTGGGGGGGCATTAGCTCGGGACTGGACTTGGCTGGGTTTCCTCCCGACTTTTCCTTCGAGGCAAAAGGAAGCAGAGGGCTTCCCACCCTGTCCAGGCCCAAGCCCTCCCCCGCCCCCCACCAGCAGCCCCCCAAGGAGCAGTGAGCTCAGAGCACCCCGCACCCCCACAGTCCCCCCAACCCGCCTGCCCCCGATTTTCCTTCCAGGCCGGCCGGCGCCCCGCCTGCTGCTGGCCAGGCCGGGCCAGGGCTTGGCCGCCCCTGAGATGCCGGGTTAGTGCTGCCTGCACGTCCCTTTAGCTGTGTCCTCTGGGGGTCCACTGTGTCCTCACGGGTCACCCTCAGTCCCAGTCACAGAAATGAGGCGGGGGGGGGCCTAGGTCCCCAGGCCCGTCTCCTCCAACAGCTGACAACCAAGAGTCCTGGGAGGAGCCGTGAAGTGCTCCCTGGGCTGGTGCCCACCCCCCAACCACGGCCGTCCTCCTGGGGGCTCCTCTCCTCCAGGTCACCGGCGGGGGCCTCTGTTCTGACCAAAGTGAAATCTGGTCGCTGTTCCTCCCAAGAGCACAGTCCTGGCTGAACCCTCTTTGGGCTTCGTGCCCATGGATGACCAGGTGTCCTCAGAGGAGCCCAGAGCCCCCAGCGGTAGGTGCCGACGGGGGCGACTCCCAATCCAGAGAGAGACGAAAGCCCGAGCTCCTCCTGGGGGCAATGACCAACGTCACCCTGGGGAAACACCTGCCTTTCTTCTTGAGGCCGAGGCGGGCTAGGTCGGCACCCCCTGCCCTCCAGGGTGTCCCTGCCAAAGGACCCGCAGTCTGTTCTGTGCAGAAGCCCCGCTCGTTCTCAGAGGGGCGCCGGCTGGGACAGGGGCTGGGCAGCCCCTCCCTCTGCACAGGGCGAGGGGCCCCTGGGAACATGGGAGTCTCCCCTCTTAGGCCCAGACCCCCTTGGCTGGTGGTGGTTGGCGGCTGGAGCAGGAGAGGGAAATGGAGCCCCGTGCAGGGGGAGCTCGTTCCCCCAAGAAATGCCTCACATGGCTTATGTAACGCGTGAGCTCACTCGCGGGCCTGCCAGGAATGACGGCCGGAGGGCGGGAGGGGGCCTGCTCAGGGAACCCAGTGTGTCTCTGATTTGCAGTTTGCAATTTTCAGGGAGAGGAGCCTGCGGCCTGGCTCCAGGAGAGAGGGGCCCTGGACCCTGGGTCCCCTGGTGTGGGAGGAGGCCCAGGAGGGGCGAGCACAGTGGCCAGGCCTGGGGGGCAGGCCCCGCTCCCCCCACCAGCCAGGTGCTGACAGGCCCCCCGTAAGTCACCTAACATTCTCTCGGGAGCATCTCAGGGAGGCCTGGAGGAGTGGGCACTCTGGCCTCGCCCTCCTGCCCTGCCCTCCTGTCATGGGAGGCCGCCGCTCTGAGGACGTCTTCCCCACTTCAGCCCTCGCAGCCCCTCCCCACCGCGTGGTCTCTCCCGTTTGGGTGCGCGGCGCCCCCACGTCCTCTACAGGAGGCTCGGACTCTAGACCCAGCCCCGTCACTCTGTCGAGGCCTGGAGGGGCCGCCTGCCGTGGAGCTGGGGTGGCTCCTAGGGCGTGGGGGTCACGAGGGCAGTGCCTGGCAGCTGAGAGGGAGCCCGGGGGGGGGTGTCACTGGGCCACACAAGTGGCTCAGCTCATCTGACTCTGTCCGTGGCTCAGTCAGTTCACCCAGACTGAAGGAGTGTCTGTCTACTGGCCACTCGCTGCTGGAGGGATGGAGCCCCGACAGGCAAGGGCAGGGACAGGCCAGCAGCGCGCACCAGCAAGAGGAGGCTCCAGGGCCCCGGTGGGGAACACGGCAGGGCTGAGGTCAGTACTGGGAGCCCAGGAAGTGTGGCAGGAAGGACAGGAAGGGGGGCAGCGGGAGGAGCCGCGGGCCCAAGGGAGGGAAGATGGGCCTGCGTCCGGTGCGGGGGGGACGTCACTGGTGGCTGTGGGGGCCCAGGCGGCGCGATGCCCTCTGCACCAGAGGAAGGTGGACCCCGTGCCTCCCCAGCCGCTGGGAAGTAGAGCCGCTCTCTGGAGGGAGGGGCCGGCACGCAGGGCTCCCTGCTGGCCCTCTCCGGACGCCGGGGCCACTGGAGTCCGGCCCTTGAGCGCCCACCGGCCCCTGCCGGCTCAGCGCAGCCTACCCGTCCAGCCCCTCCGCAGGCTCCCACCCCTGGACCGCTTGGCGCCTTGGGCAGCTCCCGGGCCGCCCTGAGCCTCCTTGTGCGGGGGGACGGCAGCACCCCCGCCCCCAGCGCCGGGAGGCAGCCCCCGGCACCCAGATCCCACTTCTTCTGACCACGTGGCCTTCTGCCGTCGCCAGCAGTGTGGCTGCTCCGCCCCGGGACGACTGTCTTCAGAAGGCGCCGCAGGAAAGCGTCCTGCGCATCAGAGCTGGCCCTTCTGGCCCCGTCGGGGTCTCCGCACCCACTGGGTGGCTCTCAGCAAGGTCTGCAGGACAGAGAGAGAGCGGGGCGGGGGCCTTGAAGAACACGGGTGATGTCCTGGCCCTGGCGTCCCCTCTGCCCTGCAGCGCTGTGCCCTCACCCCTCGCTGTTGACGTGGAGGGGGCGGGGACCGCGGGCGGGCGGCGACTGCCCTGTGATCGGTGGGGCACGGCCGGAGCCCCGGGCAGGTCGTGCCCGGCAAGGTGCACATTCCAGAGCAGCGCAAGGTGCTTGGGGGGACGGGGTCCTGGGGGCGGGGACGGGGTCCTGGGGGCGGGGACGGGCCCGCAGGGCAGACCGCCCACACGGGCTCTCTGTGCGCCCCTCCAGGCTGAGTCCTCTCTGGAGTGCCCCACCAGCTGGGGACACAGGCCCAGAGCCAGGTCAGCAGGCCCCTGAGCGTGGAGCCCTGGCAGGGGTGGGAGTGTCCGTCCCCCTTCCTCATGCCCACTCAGCGTCCCTTCTGCTCTGGCTCCTCGACCTCAGGGTGCTCTGTGTTGGCTGAGCTGTTCCTCCCACCTGGGCCCTGGGGCCTGGGCCGGGCCCCCTCCCAGGCTGGTGTGGACCCAGAGGTGGGAGCGAGCAGCCACCCGGGCCGCAGGCAGGACTGCCCAGTCTCTCAAGAGCCCCAGCAGCTTCCTCCAGCCGCTGAGGCCAAACCTGCCACGGCGGGGGGCTGCCAGGCTGGCCGTGCCATGGAGCCCCAGGGTAGTCGTTTGGCGTGGGAAAGGGTACCCTGCTCTTCCCTCCTCCCACCTCCAGGAAGACGAGGGCAGCTCCTGGGCAGGGGACAGGTGCATGGGGGTGTTGCCCACGGAGGGAGACCAGCAGGATTTAGGGGCTCAGGGCGAGGCTGTCAGCCCTAAAGCAGCTTTCGGAGCTCACCTTCTCCTTCCCAGTGGCAACCGGAGTGGGACCCCCGTGGCATGGTCAGGTCTCTGCTCAGCTTCCCAGCTGCTACCTTGGCTGACCCCCACAAGGCAGGTCTTGAGTGCATGCTGGATGCTGGGACCCATGTGTGACCCTGCACAGCCCCCCGCCCCTGACCATCCCAGGGGAGGCAGATGCCCGCCCTCAGCCATGTGGGACCAATGCGCAACGAGGCCGACCCCACAAAACGTCCGGTGGGGAACGGGGCGGGCGGGGTCCTTCCTTGCCAGAATGGGCCAGGAGACACAACAAGGGAACGTCAACAAAGCCAAAAACAGCTTCTTTGGAGAACTAGGAGGCGCAGGTTGTCACAAAGAAGAAATTAGAAATATCTCTAGTTCCCTCACTTGGCAAAAACCAGGATCTGGTTTTCTGATACAGGAACTGAGTCTGTGAAAGTCTAAGCACCATGTCCCCGCAGCCGGGAATTTTGATTGGCGCCGTTTCCGTTATTATTTTGCTTTAAGACATTTTGTAATTCCCATTTTAATTCCTTCTTTAATCAATGACGTATTCAAGGTATCCTCTCCTGAACTGTGAATTTCGTGGTGGGAATGTGAGTTCATTTTTCTTTGTTATTTATTTTCAGTTCAGAGTTCTGGTTTGTATGTTTTAATTCTTAGCAAAGAAAGGCAGATACATAGATACATAGATGAAAAGAACAGAAAGAACCCCAAAGGTTAGGACACTTTCGTCAGGTCTGTAAGTGGTCCCTGAGTCCCGCTCTGGGCTCTGGGTTCAACAGCCTGGCCTCGGCCTCTCTCGATTCTTTCATCCACTTCTTGTCCGAGTTTCCTCCACATTTTAAAATTATGTGCTCTTGCTTTTTTTTAAGCCAGTTTTAGACATTCTGGGGTGTCACGGGGGGAGCTCTCACCGGCCCCCTCTGCTCCCAACCTGCTTTCTTTCCTTTCATCTTCCCAAGTGAACTATTTCATAACTTTGGTTATTTTGTTTGCACTATTTTAATTATGTAAATCCTCTTCTCTGGTGATCCAAGGAGTGAACTCTGTTTAGATATTTTGTTTTCTCTGGAGTTAATATTTGTTTTTATTTTTCGCCTGCTGAGTTCTCTCTGTGCTTATAGCTAATCCCTCCTCCATCTTCTGACAGGACCAGTTTTCGATCTAGTTGAGTGCATCCTATATTCCATCGGTTCTGAGTTTTCCTGGCACCCTCTTTCCTGTCCTGGTCTGGGCCGGTGGCTCCCTGCACTCTCCCTCTAGACTGATGGGCAGAGTCGGGAGTCCCTGTCACAGACGGGACACCTGCGTCTTCACTGCTGTCATGACGGTTCCAACTCCCATTTCAGAAACGGCCTGGGACCTCAACTCTGTCCCACGCTGGCCTACACTCCTAGCCCACAGGGGGTGTAAGGCCGGCCCCAAGCCTCGGGTAGGCTGCTCGGTCTCCAGTCTCTTCACCACCATGGCTCGGGCGTCCGGCTCCGCAGAGCTGCCTTCCCTGCGCACTGTCACGGGACATTTAAAATACACGCTCTGTTCTCCGGCGTGCGCGCTGCAGTGGGAAGGGCCCAGCTCCTCTGCCCCCGTGGTTGAAGCTGGAGCCTCTGCTCTTGGTGTCCCCTCGGGCCCGACCCCACAGGCACAGTGGTGAGACTTCCAGCTGCCTCAGGCTAGAGCCTGCTCCGCCAGGCATCTCAAACTAAGCCGGGCTGAAAAGAGAATTTAGGCTTCCTCCCTGTAACATTCTTAAAGATACGTTTTGTGTTTTCTAACAATCTCAGACTTACAGAGAGGTTGAACAACGAGCACAGGAGCCCCGCCCCACCCCCACAGTCCGGAAGCACTGGCATTGCTGACCCGTTGCTCTAACACACACCACAGCGAGGGTGTCCTCGGACATAACCAGAGCACCTCGTCCAAATCAGGGACACTGCCGTCCGGTCTTAGACCACATCCAGGACTTCCCGGTTGTCCTGGTAACGTCCTCTGCGGCAACAAGACCAGCCCAGGGCCACATGTCCTACTGAATCATCACTTTAGTCTCCAAAGGTCCAGAACATTCCTTGGCCTTTCCCTGACTGCTGAGACCCTGACCCCTTTAAAGGTTCTGGGCCCTCTTTCTGTAGAGCCTCTCCGTGTGGGTGTCTGAGTTTTCGCCCGACCAGATGCGGGTTATGCTGCTTTGGCGGGAGAATCACAGAAGGGGTGTGTGGTCTGCTGTCCCCATCAGTGAGGCAAGATCGCCTCCGAACAGAGTGATGGTGCCCACCTAGACCGCTGGGTTACGGTGGTGTCTGCCGGCCTCTCGGTGGGAACTCACTCCTCTTCCCCTGGTGATTAATGGGGACCTTGTGTGAGGAACTTGAAAACTAGGCAAATAGCTTATTTCTCATCAAATTTTCAACTTACAAATCCATTTGTTTTAATAAGTATCTGAATATGCGTGGACTTGTGGTTTCCTATTTTATTCCATGATCACAGCTCATGCCTGTAATTACGACCTCTGATTTGCCAGTGGGGGGGCCCCTTCGAGCCGGCACACGTCCTTCTGACATGTCCGTTATGCTTTGAGCCCTTCCGTACTTCTGGGCACTGGAAAGCCCAGGATCGTCCTGCACTCTCCCCACCTGAGCCCCGAGACCAGCCATCATGCCGAAGAATTCTGGTTCCCGCTCGTGGGGTATGGGGTTTAGAAACCAGGATGCAGGTTCTTGTGTGCTCACTGCTGTTGGGGTGTCAGTTCTCTCAGGCCTTCTCACCAGACAGAGCTAAGAATTACACGGATGTTTGTACAAACACGTTTACCTGTATAGTTTTTCTCTTTGTTTATAAATATTGAAACATGTGGGTTCACACTGATATTGCTAATTCCAATTCAACACACACGCTTCATTTATCCCCCTCCGTATCTGTAACGCCCATCTCTAACAGCGAGAAACTGGACTCCTGTGACCCCTCAAGTCTCCACAGCACCCGAGGGCCCTTATTCCTTTACCAGCAGACGTGCCCTCCCCTTGCCAGTCTTTCCGCAGGAGACCGAAGCCATGTGGGTCGAACTTGCTCTCCCCCACCCCATTGCTGCCAGCACTTGTCTCTGTGCCTGCAGGGGTACAAGCTCCACAAATGTGAACACACATGAGCTGCTGCCCACAATCATCAGCCAGAGAGCTGGGGGGGGGGGTAGTGGTGGCGCACATGTGTGGTGGGTCCCTGTTCCTGCCCTCTAATGGGGCTGTGCCTGTGGCCCGGACCTTCTACTTGGCAGCCTGGTGTCTGGCCATTGGCAGTGGGAGAAGTGGAGGAGTGAGTCACCCCACCATCCAGCTGCACAGGTGGGTTGGAGGTTGGAGGAAGGACAGCAGGGTTGAGAGCCCCCCCGCACTGGGCCAGAGAGAAGATGGGGGCCCGGCTGGCTCTGTCTAGGCATGGCTAGCCTGTGAGGTGGGCTTCACTGCTCCAGAGACTCCAACATCGCTTGGGGAGGAGGCCTCAAAGTCCGCTGAGAAGGAAACATTTCAGAGGCAATCCAGTCCCTTCCTGCTTCCCAGGGCCCTTTGATGCTCACCTGTCCCCCATCACATGCCCCCTGCCTTCGTGGGACTCGTCCCTAGACCCCTATAAAGCCAGAGGATGTAGAGGGAAGTGGCCCGTTTGATTCAGGCACTGCCCATCAAGAGGACCACGGGCTCAGGGCACCTGTGGGAGGGCCCGCTTGGCCAACAGAGCGAGAGAAATTCTGCGCTTGGCTGGAAACCGTTTCCAGCACCCTGCCCAGTGCCCCAGCCATCTCCTTTGGATTACAGGTTGCCTGAGCTGTGTGGAATTCAAGTCCACACAGAAGGAACCGACTCTCTCAGGGTGCAACATAAATGAACTTTTTTGGCCTAAAACGTGGGCCAAGAGAATGATGTCCCCAAACAAGCACAAAGTCCCTTTTGTTTGGTTTTTAAATACCCCTTCTGAGTTTCATGTCACAAGGGACATGCCTCTTGTTGGGCGGCTGTTCCTGGGGGGATCAGAGAGAAGGGTGGGAGGGACAGCCCTAGGGCACAGGCGAGTGGAGGGGAAGGCTCGTGCTCACAGAGGGGAGTGGTCGGTTCCGGATGGAGCTCAGCACCAAGTCTCCAGCCCCTCCTGGGTGTCTCCCCGCGCCTGCGGCCATGCAGGGCCGGGGTGGATGCCCGTCCTCGTGGTCTCTCCAGACACCTGCCTGCACCTCAGGGCATCATGGGCCTGTAGAGATAACAGGTCAGCCCCTCAGAACCGGTGCCACCCCCAAGGGGCTCTGGACTGGGGGCAGCTTCAGTCTCCACTGGGGAGGCAGGAGCAGGGGGCGACAGGCTGGAGTCAGGTGAAGCTCACCCAGGCTGAAGGTGCCACGGCCCAGCTCGGCTGGAGCACACACAGAACCCTCTGGGACGTCCAGTCCCCACCCCCTCGAGCCCGCTAAGCCGCTGCCTCACCTGGGGGCTACCTAGCCAGTTCCGCTGGGGCCCCCGTCTTCTCCCACCCTGCGCTTCGCGGCCTCTCCCTCCCCCGGGCACACCCCAGTCCCTGGAAGGACCCACAGCCGGTTGTGTGTCCCCGCCCCGGGCTCTGCCGAAGACGCCCTCCAGACGCTAAGCGGCCGTCCTGCCGGGGTCAGGGGTCAGGCCACCTGCCCAAGGTTCCCAGGACTCCCCCCCGCTTGGCCCCGGCCGGCGCTCCCGGGGAGGGGTTGGCCCCCGCGGAGCCGGCCGTCCTGCCCTGCGGCTGCTGGCCCTGCCGGCGGCGCGCGGCGACCAGGGCGCGGGGCACGGGGTGGCAGGGCGCTCGGAGGGGCGGGGGCTGCGGCGCCTGCACGTGCGGGGGCGCGGGGACACGCTGCATTGTGTGCGCGCCCGCGCGGGGTCCCCTCGGCCGGGGCCATGCTAACGTGCAGGGACCCCCTCGGCGTCCCCGTCCTTCGACGGGACCCGGGTCGGGCCCAGGGCTGTCCCCGTCGTGTGCGGGGTTCCCCGCGGTCGCGTGGCGTGGCACCCCGTCCTGCCCGCCCCTCCGCGGGTCTGCGGTTGTGGCGGGGGCCGCGTGTGGCGGCGGTGGCGGCGGCGGAACCGGCGCCTTCCCAGCCACGCAGGAAGCGGCCTCGGCCGGAAGGGGGGCCCCGGGCGCCGCCGCTGCCCCCGCGGAGCGTCCTTCCGGCGGGCGGGGCCGAGCGGAGCCGAGCGGAGCCGAGCGGGGCCGAGCGGGGCCGAGCGGGGCCGAGCGGGGGCCGAGCGGGGCCGAGCGGGGCCGAGCGGGGGCCGAGCGGGGCCGAGCGGGGCCGAGCGGGGCCGAGCGGGGGCCGAGCGGGGGCCGAGCGGGGCCGAGCGGGGGCCGAGCGGGGCCGAGTCCGGGGCGGGCGGGGCCGAGCGGAGCCGAGTCCCTGGCGGACGGGCCCGAGTGCGGCCGAGCCGGCCCGAGCCCCGGGCTGGGTGGTGGCGGCGCGGGGGGAGCGCGCGTTCCTGGAAGAGCCAGGCCGGGAGGCGGTCGCATTCCTGGCCGGCGCTCGGCTGAGGCGGACGCGCGGTTCCAGACGGCGCGAGGGGCGGGGCGGCGGCGCGGGGCGGGGCGGCGCGGGGCGGGGCGGCGGCGTGAGCTCAGCGCTCGGCGCTCAGTCCGAGCCGGAGCGAGCCGCCGGGAGGATGTGCGCCGAGCCCCGCGCCTCCGCCGCCGCCGCCGCCGCGCTCTGAGGGCCGCCGCCACAGGCGCTCCCGCCGCCCCGGAAGCCGCGCGCGCGCAGGCGGGCGGGCGGGCCGCGGAGCCGGGCGCGGGCGGCGGGGTGGGCGCGGGCCGGGCCGGGGCGGCCGGCGGCGGGCGCGACGCGGCCGGCCACCGCCGCCGGGACGAGCCGGGCGGGCGCCGCGCGGTGGGAGGAGCGGGGCGGCGGCGGCGCGCCGCGCGAGGACGGCCCGGCGGGCCCCGCGCCCGCGCCCCCGCTCCTCCCGGGCCCCTCGGCCTCGGCCGCCGCGGCGATTCGCGCCTCGCGGCGCCGGCACCTGCCCGCGCGCCCCCCGCGAGCCCCGGGCCCGCGAGCGTTGGCGTTGGCGTTGGCGGCGCGCGCAGGGGCATGCCCCGCGCCTAGGGCCCGGGGGGCGCGCGGGGGGCGCGCGGGGGGCCCGGGCGGCGGCGGCGGGCGCGGCGCGGGGCGCGTGGATGTGGCGCCGGGCCCGGGTGCCGGCGGGCTCCAGCGGCGGGACCCCTTCGCCCCGCCCGCCTACCCCTTCGCGCCCCCGGGCGAGGCCGAGGCCGCGGCCGTGATCGGGCGGGAGCCGGCGGCGGGGGGGGGGCCGGGGCCGGGGCCGGGGGCGCCGCCGGGGCGCGCGGGGCGGCGGCGGGGGCCGCGGGGGCCCGGGTGCGCGGGAGCGGGAGCGGCCCGGGGAGCCGGAGCGCACCATGGAGGCGGCGGCGGGTGGCCGCGGCGGCTTCCAGCCGCACCCGGGGCTGCAGAAGACGCTGGAGCAGTTCCACCTGAGCTCTATGAGCTCGCTGGGCGGCCCGGCCGCTTTCTCGGCGCGCTGGGCGCAGGAGGCCTACAAGAAGGAGAGCGCCAAGGAGGCCAGCGCGGCTGCCGTGCCGGCGCCGGTGCCCGCGGCCGCGGAGCCGCCGCCCGTGCTGCACCTGCCAGCCATCCAGCCGCCGCCGCCGGTGCTGCCCGGGCCCTTCTTCATGCCGTCCGACCGCTCCACCGAGCGCTGCGAGACCGTGCTGGAGGGCGAGACCATCTCGTGCTTCGTGGTGGGCGGCGAGAAGCGCCTGTGCCTGCCGCAGATCCTCAACTCGGTGCTGCGCGACTTCTCGCTGCAGCAGATCAACTCGGTGTGCGACGAGCTGCACATCTATTGCTCGCGCTGCACGGCGGACCAGCTGGAGATCCTCAAAGTCATGGGCATCCTGCCCTTCTCGGCGCCCTCGTGCGGGCTCATCACCAAGACGGACGCCGAGCGCCTGTGCAACGCGCTGCTCTACGGTGGCGCCTACCCGCCGCCCTGCAAGAAGGAGCTGGCCGCCAGCCTGGCGCTGGGCCTGGAGCTCAGCGAGCGCAGCGTGCGCGTGTACCACGAGTGTTTCGGCAAGTGCAAGGGGCTGCTGGTGCCCGAGCTCTACAGCAGCCCCAGCGCCGCCTGCATCCAGTGCCTCGACTGCCGCCTCATGTACCCGCCGCACAAGTTCGTGGTGCACTCGCACAAGGCGCTGGAGAACCGGACCTGCCACTGGGGCTTCGACTCGGCCAACTGGCGGGCCTACATCCTGCTGAGCCAGGACTACACGGGCAAGGAGGAGCAGGCGCGCCTTGGCCGCTGCCTGGACGACGTGAAGGAGAAGTTTGACTATGGCAACAAGTACAAGCGGCGGGTGCCCCGGGTGAGTGTCCCTGCCGGCTGTGGGGGTGGGAGGACACCGGGGCGCTGGGTCCCAGGGCCTGGAAGCCGGGGGTGGGGGGCCCTCTTGGGCCGGGGACTCGGTCTGTGCGGTTCGGGGTTTTTCTCAGCCTTTGGGTTTGTCTTGAGGAAATGCAGGGTAGGGTCGGCACCCCCTCGACAGTCCTGCGGGAAGGTCCTCCGGCTCGACCCCTGCGATGAGCCAGCCGGCGTGGCGTGGGGGGCCTCGCTTGCTGGCGGGAGAAGCCTTCCCGAGGCCGCGGCCGCTGCCCGGGTGGGCTGGGGAGGGCAGGCTGCAGCGCTCTCGCTCCAAGTCCTGGGCGGTCAGATCCAGGCTGCAGCCGCAGGCCTAGGCCTTCCTCGGGGGCTGTGAGGGGGTGTGCAGACCGAGGCCCCCCGCCCCCGCCCACAGGCAGAGGGGCGCCTGCCGCGGGTCCTCAGCAGACAGGACGGGGCCCGATGGGGCCTGTCTGCGCCCTGAAGGCCTGGGAGTCAGAGTCAGAGACGAGGCCAGGTGTCCAGGCCACAGGGGCGGGGGCCGCGACTCAGCGGCTGCAGCTGTGTTTCTCGGGCCTGCCAGGGTGGGAGTCCCAGAGCGTGTCCCCCCCCGCACCGTGTGGGGGCCGGGGCTGCTTGGCCCTGGGCTTGAGGCCTGGTCAGCGGGCACCTGGGGCCCTGAGGAGGAGTAGCTCCTGGCCTGCGGTTTGTTTTGGACACGCCCGTTTCCACGTCCCCCTCTCTCTGAGACGCTGCGGGCCGGGGGAGGGCCAGGGGCCCGGGCTCTCCTGTTTGCCGGGCGGAGGACCTGTGACCTGGCTGGGTAGCTGGCTGGGTAGCTCCTGGGCCACCGGGTGCCGAGACCCCTCGCTGGCGGTCCTCGCCGAGCGTCGCGGTGTCCTCCCCTCCCCAAGCGTTTGTGACTTTTTTTGAAGCCCCCGGGCTTGTTAGCGGCGCAGGCAGAATGCCGCCCTGGCTCAGCTGTTCTGAGCAGGCCTCATTAATTCAGCTCCTGCATCAAACTTTTTTTCTGAATCTGTGAATAGATGCTCCCGCCCGGTTTTCTCCGGGCGCCCCTCCAGCGCAGTGTCAGCGTCTCGGTGAGCGGAGAGGGGGCTGGGGATGGAGGGGCCTGTTGCCTGTGCCGGGAGGGGCTGCGTGTGTGCGTGCACACGCCTTCCGCGGCGCTCCTGCCCGCAGCTCTGGCGCCGCCCCGGTGGCCGCCGGCCACAGACCGTGGGGCAGGGTTGGAGGGGCGGGTCTGAGCGGGGGGATGCTGGCAGGAAGGGCCCAAGCGTTTGATTTCGGATGACTTGGTGATGGGTGGCGGGATGGGCGCCCTCCGCGATCCACGGGCTTTTCCGTTTGGGGTGCCCGTACCTTCCGCGGCCACTGTGGCCTGGCAGGGGGCTCAGACTGCACTTAGTGGCCGCGCCGCGGCAGGGGCCCTTGTCTGGCAGGCTGTGTCCGTGTCGGTGTCGGTGTCTGAGTCGGGGGGCACGAGGGGGGTGTGCTGTGGTCTCTCCAGCTCCCAGGGGCTGGCCCTTTGTCACAGCCGCAGCCCCGGGCTGGGGTCTCTCGTAGCCGGCCGGGGTTCTGGGCGTGGCGTTCCCGGGCTCAGGGAAGGCGCAGCCTGAGCGCCAGGCCCCGGGCGCTGCGTGGGGAGCAGCGGGACCGTGCCCCGTGCGGCCCCGGGAGCCAAGGCGGGCGCCAGTGTCCGGGCCGGCCTACCCGGGAGCTGCTCGGGGCGGCCTTTCTTCCGTGCTTTCCCTGATACTGCCCTAAAGCTCCTTCACGGATGAAACAGGAATTTCCCCGCGGATAGGAAGAGCTGCTTATCCTAAGTGGGTGGGGTCCCCAGGCCACAGTGCCAGCCCACCGTCCTGGAGCTGGGGAGCCGGACCGGGCGCCCGGCGCCGGGCTTCCTGGAGCGCTGGGGGGCTCTGCCGCCCCGCGGGCGCCCCGCTCGCCAGCTTCTCGGCTCAGCCTGTGCTTGGGGCTCTGCCTGCTGCCTTGGCTCTGTGACCACGCAGTTGGGAGTCACGGGGTGCGTCCCCTTTAAATGTCCTGGCACAGCCGCGTGCTCGTCCGTGTGCGTGCCGAGGGCCCCGAGTGAGGCGGGTGGAGCTCAGGGTGGGAGGGGACCCCCAGCTGCCCGGAGCCGACTTGCATCGGGAGGAGCTGCTTGGGGAGACCCCCCGCCCCGTCGCGTCCCCCCAAAGCCCTGCCGGTCCCTGATTGCTCCTTCCACTGGCCTTCGACAGCTTATTTGTGGAATCGGTTTTGGAATTTTTTCAGTTGTTTGGTAGGTTTAATATTTTGACTCACCAAGGATGAGGACAGCAGGGAACAAAGAATGTGCTAGAATTCTCTTTGTAGGGGACACGGTTCCCCTGGGGCCTTGGGTTCTGTTGAGGCCACGGGAGCTGGAGTGTGTTCCAGGCTGTGGGGCTGAAGGGCCTCCCGGAGCTCCTGCCAGCCAGAGACTCGGTCGGCACTCCACCGCCGCCGGGGCCGGGAGGGGCCTCCAGGGTGCCGGGGAGCCGCCTCTGAGCCCCCTCTGAGCCCCTTCCCCACAAGTTGCTGTCCTCCATGTCCCGCAGTGGGGCAGTCCAGCTGTGGAACCCCATGGGGCTGCTCTGGTAGCCTCCTCGCGCCTCTGCTGGCTGCGTGACCTCGCGCCGGTGGCTTAACCTCTCTGTGTCTCCGTGTCCTTGCGTGTGAAACGGGGACTGTAGTAAGCGGTGTGACGGCGATATTGTTTTTTTCTAGGGTGTGCAGGTGTCCGCTGTCGGTGGGGGTGGGGATGTGTCATTTTGTTGCTGGGGGACATGTGGTGAGGAGGTGGGGACTCGCAGACTTCTCTGCTCCTCTGCCCCCTTGGCTCTGTCCCTGTCCCTCCGGCTTGTTGCTCACGGTATTTGGACTAAATCAGGCCGGTTGCTGTCAGAGGCGGACATCGCTGCCGCCGGCTTGGCTGCTGCGTGGGGCCGGGCTCCTTGCGGGGCCACCAGGGGCTTCCCGTTTGGGCCGACCGCAGGGCAGTGCTTGGGCTTCAGAAACGGGGTCCTTGGAACTGCTGTCCTGCGGGGTGTCCCAATTCTCGGATTGGAGAGCCGGGCCTGTGTGTGTTTCTCGAGCCCCTGCCTTCCAAACACCCGAGTTCTTAGAGGGGCTTGTCGCGTGGGTCGTTGTGCTCCAGGGGCCTGCTGTGGCGTGAGTGCCGGTGACTGGGTTTGTCTGAATTCCTCACGTGGGAAGTCTTCCTCGTGTCACTGGAGACTTCTCCCTGGTCCCAGGGCAGTGTTTCTGAAAGCAAAGGCCCGGCCAGCAGCGCTGGTGGCCTGGCGTCTCGTGGCCCTGTTGGAGGGTGACTGCAGCTTTTAAGTGCACCGGCCAGGAAGGGGGTTCCAGCCTGTGGACCCTCCCCTAGTGTGGCGTGGTTTGCTCCTTTAAGCTGGAGTTCTCTTGGGAAGGGATGCCGTCAAGAACGTTCCTTCAGGCTGGAGTGGACTCTGACCCGCGTGCGTCATCTGGGACCCCCTTTTTCCTGGGGGACCATGCTTTACCCTGATGCCGTCTGTTGTGGGCAGAGGTTCAGAGGGTCGGTTGTCCCTTTGTCCCCTTGTCTTGCTGTAGGCTTTTGTGGGGTTTCTGCCTCCAGATGCTTGGCTGAGGACGTGGGGAGCCATCTCAGGTGACGCTCTGAATAGTCTTGGGGGTAACCCTGGATGGGCTTTGGCTCCTCCCCCCGCCCCTCCCCCCGCCGTGCAGAAGGACGAGGTCTGCAAGTTGGTCTGGTTGCCCGGATGAAGGCCCCAGAGTGAAGGTTGGGAGTCGTCTCAAATGGGGGCTACGGCAGCTTGAACGAGGCCTCTGCTTTCTCCCTGTGCCCCGCAGTGGGCTGTGCGAGAGTGGGGGAGGGCCTCAGGGCCGGCCAGGCGCCTCGGCCTGTCTGCGTGTGCAGAGCCGTGTCTGGACGGTCCTCCAGGCGTGGGCTGCCTGTCCATCTGTCTGCCTGTCCCTCTGTTGGCCACCCTGCCGTTTCCAGGACCCGTCTTTGGAGCTGGGCCGGGTCCCTAGCCTCTGGAGTTTTCCCAGGGCGGCAGCTGGCCTGGGCCAACAGGGTCATTGGGTGACCTTCGTCTGTGCCCGCTACCTCACCGGGGCCCCCCAGGCAGCGTGGAGCCTTGGGAGTAGGGTCACGGACTCGCGGTGTCTCGGTTTCTCAGCCTTCCGCAGCCGGTTTGTGCAATATGTGTCTGAGATGTCGGGCCAGGGCAGACGGGCCAGGAGCAGGAGGAAGTCTGGGGGAGTGCGACCGAGCCCCGCCCCACACCCCTGGCTGCGGGGACCTGGCGGGGGGAGGCGGTGCTTCCGGGGCAGCCCCAGCTGTCTGGCGGGCGGTGACCGCGGGAGGTGGCCGAGGCTGGCGGCCGGACTCTTTGTGGCCCGGAGACTGTTCCACAAGCAGCAATAATGTGTCTCTTTCTAAGGATTGCAAAAGACGGGGAGGATTTCTCCACTGGAAGAATTATGCAAGTTTCAACTGAAATGTTTTTAAAAAGTTTCTTTGTTTTGAGTCAAAATATAGAGGCTGAATTATTTCCTTCAGGTCTGTGAGAGCCGCGGTGGGAGGAGAAGGCCTCCATTCTCCGTCAGGCCCTCGCCCTCCTGGTTTGCTGTCCCCGAGGAAGTGGGGAGACAGGCAAAGTGGGCGGGTTGCAGCGCGGGCGTGCCCATTGCTCCCCATTTTCTGTTTACCGACCATCTCAGATGTGGGGGGCAGATCGGCGTTGCTAAGACGGGCCGGGAAGTCGTTTCCTGGGGGTGTGGGGCTGTGTGTGGCGGCGGCCCCTCCCCGCACTGCCTCGCTTGGTCGGAAGCAGGTTTTGGGTAGCGTTGGGTTCTCGGTGGGAATGAAGAGGCTTGGCTGGCCCTCGGGGGCTGCGTACGTGGTCCCCTGTCGCGTGTGCGAGCACGGTTCCCCGCCCTGCCCCACATCTCAGGGGCTACTCACTCCCCCAGGGGACCGGGTGTGGTGTGTCCAGGCAAACTCAGGTCCCACCCGGGAAGCCTCTAGCCTGTCCCCAGGGCTGGCGGTGGGGTCAGCCATGGCTCTTTCGTTGATCTTCGTGAGTCGGGGCCGGTTCTAGAGGACGGCCTGGACGCCCTCCTGCCTCTGCCGGCGGCGTCACTGGAGCTGCTCAGCGAGGTGGGGTGGCCTTCCCAGTCACAGAGCTTGGGAGCTGGTTTGGGGGGGCGAGGGAGGGTCCTGTACTTCTGGGACTCGCCACGGCTCGCGTCTCCTTATTTGCTGAGGAGCAAGGCTGGTGAAGGACCCGGACTTGGGCGCGATGTTGACGGAGGTGGCGGGAGGAGGGTAGCACCGGCAGAAGGGCCGCAGCGGCCGGGCGCTGGGGGGGAGAGCCCCCGGCTGTGCGTGGGCCTGCCGGTGCCCGCGTGCCCGTTCTCTGCCGCGTGCGGCCTGCGTACTGCTCCGGCTTTCGCTAGAAATTCTTGTCCCTTTGGTAATCCTCGTGACTTCGTGCCGGTGAAACAGATGGGAGGCTTCAGGAGGGGTCTTGGCAGGAGCCTGGGGAACAGCGGAGGTTGTCGTGGTGTGCGGTGTTTGTGTTTTATCTGCTCTGACTGTTTGACTGAGAAGGAATCAAAGGGCGCGTCGACTTGGTGGTTTTCAGCTCCAAGTGGTGGTGCGGAAGTCTCCGCGTGCGGCTCCGGGCCTCGCAGCCCGGCGTGGTCTGGCTGCCCCCGGGCTTGGTTCTCCGCGCTGCCCTGGTTGCGGTGGGCCTGGGATCTGTGTGTTTGTGGTCGTGTCGTCAGCCTCAAGGAGGGCGCAGGCTGGTCACGGCTGGGTCCCCAGAACCAATACTCCTTGAATGACTCACAGAGGCGTGAAATCACTGGTTGTCGGGGGCTTTTGGGCAGCTCTGCTCTTAGCTGGAGAAGGGGAGGTGTAGGAACTCTCTCGGGCAGACTGATGTCCCTGAGGCGTCACTCGTCCTGGTCGTGTGGTGCGTCTTGAAGAACGTGGCTTGCTTAGGCCCGCGGGGGGCACTTGAAACCTTGTTTGAACCCAGATGCTTGGCTCCTGCTGTGGGACGAAGGTATCGTCAGTTCCGGCTCTGGAGGTGGACAAGCCTGGCCGCGGTGCCCGCCCCGTGTGGCTTCCGCCGGGATAGGAGCGGGCCACTTTGAAAAGAAACACGTCTTGTTGAGAACAGGCTTCCCGTGGGACCCCTTGTGCTGCTTGGTACGGAGGAACACCGCCGTGGGAGGTGGTGGCAGGCGGGCTGGCTGCAGGGCTGCCGCGGGGGGGGGGAAGCCCCAGCCGGGGGCTCATCCTGCCCCGCGGGTGAGCTGCGTTGTGGGGGTCTAAGGGCCCAGGGTGCTGGCGGGGCTCTGGTATGGCCCTTCTCCTTCTAGCCCTGCCCCCGAGGCCACACGTGAGGTGGCAGGTGACTGTCACGCGATGACAGCTCAGCTGCGGATCCCAGACCCGGCGTGGGACCCTGTGGGGCGGGCCGATGGGAAGGAAGGGCGGAGCCCGCTGGGAGCACGTCAGGCGTGGGCGTGTGGGTGGCGGCTGTGGCCTGGGCTCTTCTGACCGCTGTCAGGTCGCTCCTCTGTCCCCCAGGAACCGCCAGCTGCATCATCACAGGAACCCGTTGGTTGTGACTTCATGTCTGGGGACCTGCCCGGAGCCTGGGCTTGGTGGCATGTTCTCCTTTGCACCCCGCTCTTCCCAGTGGGCTGTGCAGCAGGGTGGGGAGCGGGGAGACGGAAGGTCTGTCCTGCTTCATGAGCAGGAAAGGACCCCGGTGCTGCCCTGGCCCCACACTCTGGGGGACGCGCAGCCACGCCCATCACCAGCAGCCTGCAGGGACCCTGGCCCCAGTGAGGCTGGCGGGCTGCCTGGGTCTGAGGCTGGGGGTGTCTGGACGACCTGTGAGTCCCTGTGACGGTGGGCCAGGTCAGCCTTCCCTGTGGAGCGGAGCCAGCGTCTCATGCCCTGTCCGCGTCTGTCTGCTGTCAGCCGAGCGCTCTCTTTGTGATCCCAGCCCCACGGTGACTGACTGGGAGGTGAGGCCTTCTCGGGGCCGGTAGTGGGGGTAGGCTGGCTGGCACCAGGCCGCCCCCCCTTTCCCACCTCGAGGAAGCTGCCCTTTCACACCCGATCTTCTGTCTCTGCGCGCTCAGACCTGGAGTTTGCTCTTGTCGCTGCTTCTGCGTGTGGCTCCCGTGGCTCCCGTGGTGGTGCTCCCTCCTTGCATAGGGCCGTGGCGGTTTGGGCACCGCTCCTGCCGTCCGCCCATCCCTGGGGACGCACGCTTCTAATTGCCAGACATTCTCTGTTCAGAGCCCCTCGGTGCTGCGCGGAAACCATCGGGACCAGAAATGCCTGTTGTCTCCGCAGACCCGTGTGGTCCAGCCGTGGGGGGCGTGCACGCTGGTCTGCCGTCTTTACTCGGGCTCTGCGCTAAGGGTCACACAGCAGCCCCCGTTTGAAACACCCACGGCCTCTCATCTGCCTGGGCCTCCTGGTGCCCAGTCTGGATCCCAAAGCCGCCCTGGTCAGCCGAGTTCTGTGTATCGTGCTGAGGTCGGCGTCTGCCCTCCCCAAAGCCCCCGCGCTGGTCGGGCCCCTTGGCACGGGGAGCTGTATGTTTCTCGAGGGGCAGGGCTGGCGCTTGGTGAGGACGTGGAGGAAACAGGGAAGAAGGGGGCAGTCAGGAGTGCTGCTGGCGAAGCTGGGAACCCCCTCCCTTGGAGGAAGGGACAGGTGCGCGCGTCCCACAGGTGGTTCTGGAATCTGCCGGGCGTTCCCCTCCAGGTAGGGGCGCGTGTTGAGGCAGAAGCACTGGGCAGCAGGGAGGTGCTGTCCTCAGCCCTGGCCACAGTGAGCAAGTCTCCTCTCCCCCTGGGTGGGGGGCCCTGGGCCGCAGCGAGAGCGCTACATCGGGAGCTGGCCCCGGGCTGGCTGGCCCTGTTGGGGTGGGTGACCCCTGCGCCTCGGGTACAGTCTGGGTGGCCTTGGCCGCCGCTCGGCTGCCCGGTGTGGCCGCGTGGGTGCGGTGGGCGCCGCCGGCTCCGCCGTACCTGCTGCCTCCTGCTTCCTGGCGCTACAACTGTGTTGCCCAAACCATTAAAAAAATTGTGCTCCCAAGTTGAATGATATGCAAATGTAGTCAATTAAGCGAGGGGATTTTAATTAGCAGTTTAAGTTCATGTGTGAAGTGCCTTGCCTTAATTACTTGACAGTTTTGTTGTAAATTTGCTAAGTTTTTTTTGCAGAACGATCAAAACTGTGATTTTTTTTTTTTTTTAAACATTCTTGTGTGTAGTAAGTGTTGCCCAGCCTGCCTGACCTCAGTCGGTTTGTCTCAGTTTAGGGAGCTCTTGAAGCTGCAAGAACAGGTAAGCCGCTGGGTTGCCTCCGTGTGGCTCGATGAGTGACAGCGTGTCCCGTGTTTCCTGGAGTGTGTGGCCGGCTGTGGTCGTGGGCTCCTAACTCAGGTCCAGGAGCCCATGGCAACACCCAGGGCCGGGGCCACGGGCCTGGTCCGGGAACGGAGGTCAGGAAGGCTCCTGACTGAGGGGACCACAGAGGACCAGCTCTGCCCTGATGACCTATGCCTTGATGGGCCCGGGTCCTGGGTCCTGGTGTGGCCATAGTGTACACCCCGGGTCCTGGCGTGGGCCAGCGTGTACACCCCGGTTGGTCTCTGGCGCCTGCTGAAGGCCGCGGGGAATTCCGAGCTTTGGAGCTCCTGGGCCGGGCGGTGGGAAGCTTCCCTCCTACATCACCCTCGCCCCCTGATCTTCCAAACCGGGGTGCACGCGGTGTCCACCTTGTGGGCTCAGCCAGGGCCGGCCCAGTGTTCCTGGGCTGCTGCTGGGTGGGGGGTCAGCACGGGTGTCCCATAGGTGGGTGTTGGGATCTCCTCCCGTTGACGGGAGAACTCGCTTCACTTCCTGGTCAGTGCTGTTGAGATGGTCTCGGGTTACTGAGGGGTTCTCTCTGGTATTCAGTGAGCCCCTAGATTTCTCTGCCTGCTTGGGCTTGATGTTTCTTGTGCACGTAGGCCTTCCGTTTTGTCGGTCAAGCATTTACACGTGAATTGTGATTTCTTTGGTAGATCTGCTTTCTCTCCGTCTCTGTGACAAATGCGGGGTCTCCGTTCTCTCTGTGATCCGTGGGGGCTGAGGCGGACCCACAGCGTGGCCTGCTGGCGCCGTGGCCCTGTCAACAGGTGTGGGGGCCAGAGGGCTGGGTGAGGCCGGTGCAGAAGCTTGGTGGCTCGGATGCCCGCGCCCCTGCCGTTATCGCTGGAACGCGGCTGGCCATGCAGAGCAGCAGCCCGGAGAAGTGACCTGGATCCCTTCCTGCGTCTCCCAGCCTCCACGGCAGGAGTTCCCTGTCCCCGCACCCCGACACGGGGCCAGTGGGGAGTGCGTTTCTTGCGCCGTCACCAGGACGTGTCTGCGGATTTATGACAACGGGCTGTTACGCTCGGAAATTTCAAGCCGACGCTGAAACGGGGAGCCGGGTTTGCGCCAGCCCAGCGGTTCCCGGCGTCTCAGTCTCTCGTCTCGCCCGACCGCTCGCTCCCCGCGTGTGCAGCGGGCGGTCGTTCTTTACTCCAGCGAATCCCAGCGTCTTGTTCCACAGTTGGGCATTTCAGTACCTGATATGCCCAGCGTGTGGACGGCCGGGACCCTGGTGCCGGCGGGGACTGAGGTCACGGGGACGCCCGCGGGTGTTTGGCTCCCGGCTGTCTCGGCTCCCGGCTGTCTCGGAATCGGCTCTTTCGCGGTTGCTCCACACCACCCAGGGCCACCTTGCCTGTGGGCGAGGGCCTTCTGTGCACGCACGCCTCCGTGTGCACGTGCTTGTGCGCACCTGGCCTCACGCCTGTGCAGCGGGGCGTTTCCAAGGCCTCGTGCCGTTGAGGGTCCTGGAAGTAACCCCTGGGTCGCACGCTGTGCGTGGCTGCAGGTGACGCTTTGGGGAGCGTCCTGCCTCTGATGCTTCCCAGAAGCCTCGTGCAGCCCCGGGGATGAGCAAGGAAGCCAGGTGTCTGCTGGCTGTCGGCCGCTTTGTCCCTGCCCCCGGCCAGGGGGAGCAATGCACTGTGCCCGAGTTTCCCCGGGGACGTCCTCCCCTGCGTCCTCCCACGTCTGGACCTGTGTCCCCGCGTAGCTGGCACGGCCCCATCAGTCATGCCCGTCTCTGCGGGACTCTCACCTCGTGCCCTTGTCACTCCCGTGTGCCGCCTCGTTGCTCTGTGGCCTGTCCCGATTCTTGTGTTGGTGGCCTTCTGGCTTCCCACGTGGATGGCCGTGGATCACAGCTCCGGTTGGTTGTCGGCCCGTGTGTGCGCGTGTCTGGAGCATGGGCTGGGGCGAGAGGACCAGGTCGGGCGCCTGGATCACGCGGACCGTTTCCTGACGTGGCTCCGCCGGCGGGCCAGGCCTGCAGGGAGGGCGGGTTCTCTGTCCCGTGGTGGCTGAGGTCCGCTCTCACTCTGAGTGCATCTCCTTGGGCACATGTGAGGTTGGGGGGGGGGGCGAGTTTCTTATGGGAGGCTTGGCGGGTCAGAGAGGGCACACGCAGCGGCAGCGTCCTCATGTCTGTCTCCCACCTCGTAATCCCTGCTGGGAGTGGTGCTGGTATGTGGTCTGACGGTTTCCCTGCTTGGGCACTGGGAAGGTGTAGGGCCTTTTCAGGGTTCTTTTTTAAGATTTTTACTTGTTTGACAGAGACAGCGAGAGAAGGAGCACAAGCTGAGGGAGTGGGGGAGGGAGAAGCAGGCTCCCCACCGAGCGGGGAGCCCCATGCGGGGCTCAATCCCGACACCCTGGAATCATGACCTGAGTTGGAGGCAGACGATCAACACACTGAGCCCCCCAGGGGCCGCTGTTACCGGATTCTCTCTCACACAGCTCCCCGTTCACATTCCCAGAGTTACGTAGGTGCTCATTTTCCGACCCCTTCAGGGCCTTTGGTCACTGTCATTCAGGATGTCTTTCTCTGCCAGTTTGGAAGGTGAAAATCTCATTGTTTAACTTCTCTCTAGTGGCATTGGCCGTTGTGTTATTTTTAGAATTTCTGTAATTTGCCTGTGTATTTGTGTTATTAAGGTGAAAAAGTACATATCACAGAACTGGCCATCTTAACCATTTTTTTCAAGTAAGCTCTACACCCAACTCGGGGCTTGAACTTACAGCCTGAGATCAAGAGTCGCACGCTCCACCGAGCAAACCAGCCAGACGCCCCTCTTTACCGTTTCTCAGTGCACAGTTCAGGGGCATAAGGACGTCCACGTTGTCGTAGGTCATGTTGTATGTCCTGTCTCCCGTCCATTTCTAGAATTTTTCCATCTTCCCAACCGAGAGTCTGTTCCCGCAAAACACTCGCTGCCCCCGCTCCCCGCAGCCGTCCACCCTTCTCCTTTCTGTCCCCGAATGTGACTTTTTTTTTTTTAAAGATTTTATTTATCCATTTGACAGAGAAAGATCACAAGTAGGCAGAGAGGCAGGCAGAGAGAGAGGAGGAAGCAGGCTTCCCGCCGAGCGGAGAGCCCGATGTGGGACTCGATCCCAGGACCCTGAGATCGTGACCTGAGCTGAAGGCAGTGGCCCAACTCACTGAGCCACCCAGGCACCCCCGAATGTGACTTCTGTGGGGACCTCCAGTAAGGGGAGTCCTGTAGGGTTTGTGCTCCTGTTTCTGGTGTGTCTCCGCAAAGTGCGTCTACGTTGGACGCGGTGCCGGCCGGTCCTTCCTTCTTGAGGCTGAGCCGTCTGTGTCTCGCTCGACAGGGAGGAGCACTTCGGTTGCTCCATGTTTTAGCTCTTGATGAAGGCGCAGTCTTGAGCGCAGGCGTGCGGACGTGCTTCGGGGACCCCGCTCCCGCCCTGCGGCGCGGACCTCGGGAGAAGCGCGGCTGCTTCCTGGAACTGCTTCCCTTGCGCGAGGAGCGCCGTCCTGTTGTCCGCAGCGGCGGCGGCGCCCTCTTCCGCTCTCGCCCCCCGTGCCCGGGGTCTCAGTTTCCGCACGTCCTGGCCGAGGACACTCGTGAGGGTATTTTCGGTGTTTTCGAGAAGGGAGCCGTCCTGCTGAGTGTCAGGCGGCCTCTGCCGGTCCTGCTGCTGGGCGTTTCCCAGACGCCGCGTGCTGGCGAGTGTCTCGTATGCTGTTGGCCCCATGGATGTTGTTTTGGGGGAGATGTCGGTTCATGTCCTTTGTGAGTCGGGCTGTTTGTTGGCCTGGAGGAGCTGCGTCTGTGTTCTCCGCGTGATTCCCGTCACGCTGTGGCGAGCGGCGCGCGGGGTCCTGTCTTCTGCACGTAGTGGGCGCGGCCAGCCCTCTGTTGGTGCCGCCGAGGCGGGGGCGTCTCTGGGCTGGGGACACATCTTTTCTTGAGTGGGCTCGCCACACCCAGCGTGGAGCCCAGTGAGGGGCCTGAATGCATGACCCTGAGCTGAGACGGAGAGTCGGATGCTCACCCAGGTGGCCCTGGAGACCCCCCCTTCTTTGCAGGAGAGCCTGGTGCCATGGGAACTCTGTTGCACCTGGACAGGGGCTCATGCCCAGTGCAGAGGTGGCAGCGGCCGGCGGGGGTGAGGGGCTGTGCCACTGGGGGGGCAAGTCTCATGGCGGGGGCACGTGTCGTTTTGTTATGCAGCGTCTACCGTGGGCCTGGCCTGTGCCCAGCCGGGAGAGGGAGCCTGCTTAGGGCCGCAGGGTCAGGCTGGTGGGCTGGTGGCCCCACTCTGCCCACTGTGCTGGGAGCTACCTTGGCCTTCTGCAGAGGCCTGCATGAGAGCTGTGGTCTGTGCGCGTGTGTGCCTGGACAGGGCCAAGTTTGGGACAGAAGGCTGGGCCGTGGCCTGGGGATGGGAGAGGGCAGCAAGGGGGGCTGCAGGCTCTGAGGGGCGTTTGGGCTGGCTTGGCGTACACTTTTCCTCCCTCCTCCTCCTCCTCCTCCTGCTTCTTCCTTCTTCCTCTTTCTCTTCTTTTGTTTATTTTTACAGAGAGCACATGTGCACTCATGAGTAGGGAGAGGGGCAGGGGAGAGGGAGAGAGAGAATCTGAAGCAGGCTCCCCGCTGAGCAGGGAGCTAGATGCAGGACTCGATCCCAGGACCCTGAGATCGTGACCTGAGCCAAAGGCAGAGGCTCAATCGACTAAGCCAGCCAGGTGCCCCTGTTTTCTGTTTCTTAAGTTTGTATTCTGCTAGTGTCTGGAGAAATTCTTTTTTTTTTTTTTTAAGAGTTTATTTATTTATTTGACAGACGGAGATTACAAGTAGGCAGAGAGGCAGGCAGAGAGAGAGGGAGGAGGAAGCAGGCTCCCCGCTGAGCAGAGAGCCCGATGTGGGGCTCGATCCCAGGACCCTGAGACCATGACCCGAGCCGAAGGCAGAGGCTTTAACCCACTGAGCCACCCAGGCTCGCCATGTCTGGAGAAGTTCTTGAAGACAGAAATGGATTCACTGGGACGCCTGGGTGGCTCATTTGGTTGAGTGTCTGCCTTTGGCTCAGGTCATCGTCCCGGGTTCCCGGGATTGAGCCCTGTTTCTGCTCCCTGCTCCGCAGGGAGCCTGCTTCTCCCTCTCCCTCTGCAGCCCCCTGCTTGTGCTCATGCTCTCTCTCAAATAAGTGAAATCTTAAAAAAAAAAAAAAAAGGATTCACTGAAAGCGTTGCTTCTCGCCAAAGATCTGCCTTTCGTTTAGTCTCCTCCCCAGGTGTGGGTGGCATAAGGGACTCGGTGTGAGGAGACAACAGCTTGGGGACAGCTCAGAGCCTTATGGCTTAACCTTGACTTTGCCCAGCGAGCAGGAGGAAAGGCCCCTGGGGCTGCCCTTAGGCGGGAGGAAGAAGGGAGGTGGGTGCCTGAGTGCCCAGGGCAGGCTTGGGGAGCGTGGTGGCTCCGTGGCCCGGCTCCGTGGCCAAGTCCACTGCAGCTTTAGCAAAGTCGACCGTTTGGGAAGCGCGTGCTGGGACCGTCGGCCACTTTGCTTCCTCTCTCCACCCGTGAACGTCCTTTCCCGTGAGCCTCACGGCCCTCGTGTGCGGACTTTGAGGGCCAGGCCTGTTCTGGGCCACGGTTTGCATTACTTTGCTTCTGTTGGTTCCAGGAGGCTGGGGGTGACGGGTGGCCTGGGGGACACTGGTCCTTCACATGGGCCACATGCCGCCGTGTTCTGGCCCTTCGTGGGGAGGCGATGTGTGTACATGACCGGGGCTGTGAGGCTTGGGGTGGCCGCGGCCCTTCTCCCAAGCTCCGGAGGGCCTGGCCCACTGCCTCTTAGGGTGTTGGCCTGGAGGTCCCGGGGTGGCTCCAGGGGTCTGTGGGTTGTCCAGGCTAGGCACGTGGGGCCCCCACTGCCTGTGTCCCCGTCCCTGGGGCTGTGCTCACCAAGCCAGTGACTCAGCTGCCCGCAGCCATTCCTGTTACTTGGTTCCCAGGTGGCCGGTGTTGGCCTCCTGCGTCAGGAGCAGGCGTGGAGCTGAGGGACCTGAGGTTCCTGGTCCAGGTGACAGTTCCGTCTCTGTGTTAAGGAGGGCAGGGCACTCTGGGAGAGGGAGGGTCCTTGATGTCTGGTTTGCACATACCAGCCCCCCCCCCCCCCCCCCCCCCCGTGAGTGCTGGTCAGAAGGAAAGCCTGGCTGTGACCTATGTGGGGAGGGGGTGGCCCTTTGTGTCTGGGGTAAAGGAAAATGGGAGTTGGAGATCTGAGGCTGCTCGTCTGCCTCGTGTGCCGCTCCCCGTGAGGCAGGCTGCTGTCCCCGAGTCTGGTGTGAATCCCCTGTTCTCCGTACCTCACTTTCTCTGCCAGCAAGAGTCATTGAAGCTTTTTGGTATTTTTGGCCAAGTAGGAGTTTCTAGAAGTTCGGAGAGAGAGAGGCCGGGCCGAGGTCTTGTCCTCACTCTGGTCATACCACCTCGCTGGGCCTCAGCTTACCCTCTTGTAGTGGGTGACGAGGTGCTATGAAGATTTGCACCTTCCCGGTCTTCCCAGAGCCAGGGCAGCTGACAGGGGGCAGCCAGGCCGGTCGGACGGACGACAGCAGGTGCTGTGAGCAGACCACACGGGGCGCGCCAGGTGCGGAGGCTCCCTGTGCCCAGGCGGTCCGTTGTCGGTGACCCCCTGCAGGCTTTGTTCCTCCCTGGACTTCCACGGCGTGGTGTCCCCTGTGAGACAGGTGATGGAGTGTCTGACCCGGGTCTCCGTGTGATCAAGTCCACACGGGCCCTGACTCAGCCGCTGGGATGCCGGGAGCCATCCCTGTCTTCGGAGCCGTCCAGGCTGAGGATGTCCCAGGCTCCTGGGCTCGGTGTGGTTGAGGGTGGCGGCCCGAGGCGGTGCCTGGGGATGGGCTGGTGCCAAGTTTGATCTCCGGATGACTTCTGGCTGGAGGGAAGGCCACAGGTCTGTTCCAGAGCGAGGCTGGTAGGAGGTGTCTTCCTTCCTTCCTTCCAAAGATTTTATTTCTTTGTCAGAGAGAGGGCCAGAGCATGAGCAGGGGTAGGGGCAGAGGGAGAAGCAGACTCCCTGCTGAGCCGGGAGCCTGACATGGGGCTCGATCCCAGGACCCCAGATCATAACCTGAGCCGAGGCCAGATGCTTCACCGACTGAGCCCCCTCCAGCATCCCAGGATGTGTTTTCCAGTGCGGTGGCCTTTGGTCATTCTTCAGACAGGGCTCTTGGTAACGCAGCCGGCAGTGTGGCTTCATCCACAGCCGTGATCTGAACCGGGTGAGATTGACCCCAGAGCGATTTTTGTTTTCTTAAATGGGCTCCACGCCCCTTGCAGGACTTGAACTCATGTCCCAAGATCGGGAATCACGTGCTCTACTGACTTGAGCCAGCCGGCGCCCCTGACCCCAGAGCAGTTCTTATCTGGAAAAGCAGGTTTCTCAGAAAATGAAAACAAGGCAGTGAGTGGAGAACCAGCTGCGAGAGCCGCGGTGCCCTGTCCTGCTCGTGTGGGGTGAGGAGCTGTGAGAAGGGGCTCTGCAGTGGACGTCTCTAGTTGTCGGGAACCTGGCTGTGGGCTAGGGTCTCAGGGTCTTGGCTCCGTGCTCGACAGGCCTGGCCGGACCGAGAGCGCTTCTCTCCGTCCTGCTGCTGTTGGTCCACGTCCACACGCACGTCGGATTCCTGGATCGTTGTATTGGAGCGTTGAACTGGAATTTGATACCGGTTTTTATGACCAGGGTTTGGTACAGTTCCTGAAATTGGGGATTTTGAGAGCTAGGTGTCACGTGGCTGCCGCTGAGTGGACTCCAGGGCAGAGTTCATGGTCCTGCACAGCCCATGGCTCAGACGTGGCACCTGCTGGGCATCCCGAGGGTGCCTCATCCCCCTTTCTGGCCCTCGTGTGTTTGCCGGCATCCTCCAGGTGTGGGTGGCCGACGGAGGAGCCGAGAGGAGTCCGTAAGCCCGCTGCTTCTTCTTGGCTGGGATCGTTGTTTTGGACAGTCTTCAGGCCTCCGGTGGGGTCATGAGAGCTGCGCTCCCCGAGGTTCGCGAGCGTGGGCACCGAGTGGTGTTGGCGCACGCTCTGAACGGCGAGCCGGCGTCTTGGGCGCACGTGTCCTGCAGATGAGGGTGTCCTCGTGTTGGCACAACAAGATGACCCCCACGGAGCAGCCCGTAGCCCCGAGCTGCCCAGGACCCACCGGGACACACCTCTGCCCCTGAGCTGCCTGTCTTCGGGGCCCCTCCCCTGCCTTTGGTCCTTGGTGACATGGGTCCTTTGGGAGGCATGGGGCCAGCCTGTGGGTTAGGCATCTACACCCGGGGTCAGGTGCGCCCCCTGGACAGATGCAACACCCGCATCTCGGACGGGAGCCTGGCGGTGCCACGGCGTCCTCCCCAGCGGTGGCTGGAGGCCCGTGTGGCCGGCCTCTGCTCGGCGGGAGCTTTGATCGTGCTCCTGGGTGGGGTCTGCCTTTTCCCTAAGCGTTAATCAGTAACGCGGGAGGACTTTAGACCTCCTCGGCATCTGCCCTGCTGAACTTTCTCCCGGTGGGTTCAACGCCCCTGCCCTACCCCGCTGACCCGGTTACCGTGATCCCGTGAACCCTATGTCTGCTTCTCCCGGAGCACCTGCCATCCATTCTTCCTGCCGCCAGACCGTCACTGCCCACCGTGTTCTCCAGTTCAGTCTGCGACAGGGTTGTGGTCCGTTCTGGCCATTGTTCTGATGACTGAATTGTCCCTCTTTTGGCCACCCCCAGGACTCAGTCCCTCCTGATGTCTTTTTCCTGAGACCCCCTGACACCGTCACACCCTCGGGGGGAATGGGTGGCTTGCGTGTTCTTGGGGGGGGCCCTGAGGGAACCGCATCAGCAGGGTGGGTCAGAGGCACAGAACCCTGTCCCCACCGCGGGCACGTCCTCCCTGCCTGCTGACGGTGGGGCTGGGTCACTCCAGGGCAGGTGGAGGTGTGGAGGGTGTCGCTTAGGTGGACGTTGGCCGTTTTCCCGCCTCTCTTTGCCGTGGGTCGTTTATAGAAACGGAGCCACTTGCTTCCGCTCCATGGTTTTCTCTGGCTCCTGGCTCTGGGGACCGCCCGCGACGTTGTGTCTGTTGACAGTTCCCTGTCCCCGCATCTGTGTGTCTCAGCCGTGCCCGGAAAGGCCGTGGCATGTGGTCACTCACGTTCTTCCTCGCTCAGAGTGCCCTCCTGTGCTCACTCCCTGTGCTGGGAGGTGTCCCCAGAGGCCCGGCCCCTGGTCCGTCCCGTCCTCCCGTGTGGTCCTGTGTGGCGAGTGGGGTCAGGAGAGAAGGAAGCCCGGGTGGGGCGGTGGCGGCCGTCAGATGCTCGTCCCACCGTTTCGGATTGCAGTGAGAGCATTGAAACTGTCCTTATCGCCGCCTTCTCTTTTGCTGTGTGTATTATCTGGGCGAGCATAAGCCACTGAGGCGGTGAAGGGAGAATCCGTAGCGACTCCCTGCCGAGCGCGGAGCCTGACGTGGGACTCTGGGCCCACGCACCCACCCACACGCACTCTGGGCCCGCGGCTCCGGCCTCGGGCCAGGGGTCTCGCTTTTGCTCCTGAGGCTGTTCCCGCTGTGCGTGGGCGTGCAGGTCACCTGACTCCGGCAGCAGGAGGCAGAGGCGGGGACAGGCCTTCTCGGGAGGCTGCGGAGGCAGGGGGCCCGGGCGGGGGGGGGGGGGGGGGGGGGGCGTTGTGGGGGGGTGCCTGGCCCCCCAGCGTGTTCCTGCACCCGGTGCTGTTAGCTGCCGCCCCTGCCCCCTCACCGCCCCGCCCTCGCATGTTGCACGGAGACCTTCATTCAGATGGGGGCTGCGGCCTTGGGGAGACTGTGCCTCTGTGGGAAGGAGCCCCACAGCTTCCGGGGTGCAGTAAGGGTGAGTGGAGGGTGGGGGACTCGTCGGCAGAGGCCTTGGCCAGGGTTAGTGCCGGTGGCCCGTGTACCTTGTGGGCCAGAGCAGACGTCCTGGCCAGAGTGCTTCCCGTTGCGGAAGGGTCTCCATTTTTCTAGATTGTCTACGCTCGCGAGTCACGCTTGTCCTGTTGACCCACGTCGAGGGCTTTGCTCTGACTGAGGAGTCATCCCAGGCCCCCCACGCCCCGCACCAAGGGCTGCCGTCCTGTGGGTGTGGCCTTGCCCTCGCTGAGGGAGGTTGCCCCGCGTTCTGGGAAGGGCCTCCCCGGAGGTGCTGAGAGCACGGTGCTGGGCTGCCGCGAGACCCTGGCCGTGGCAGAGGCGGCAGGGGTCAGCTTGCATGCCCTCGGGGGCTGCGGTCCTGTAGTGCTCGGGGTCCCGAGGCGTGCCGTGTGTTGTCGGTCTCAGGCACCCAGGCTGAGTTCGTCAGCCCAGGTGGGACCAGGGGGGTGCTGATTCTCTGGGTCCTTCGGGTACGTGCTGGTTCATCTCCGGATAACTGATGTCTGGAAGACCTGGGGTCCAGATCGGGCCGTAGCCTCGGTGGGTGGGCGTGCTCGGAGCCCGTGGCAGGCTGGTCCTCGGTCCCTCCCACTGCAGCACACAGGCCGTGTCCTCCGCTAGGCCCCTCTGCCCAAGACGAGCCTCCGTGAGCCTGGTGACGGAGGGATCGCAGGGGTCTGTGCTGAGGGAAGACACCTTCCTGGGCTGCCGAGGACACAGCAGCGCCCCTCTCCCTGCACCTCCTTTTGTCCCAGGTCCGTGGGGGATGGCTGCCCCATCGTGGGCCATCTCGTCTCCTCCCTGTCCCTTTAGTGGCCCTGTGGCGGTGCTGCCTCACCTGGGAAGGACCAGACGGAAAGCTCGAGATCATTAGATCTTTACTTGGCTGCTTTTCATTTTAATGTGCCTGACCCCAAGTCTAGACGTCTTGGACACGCCCCCGCTGGCTGTCAGACTGTGTTGTGTGCGTGCCCGGCTGTCACTGCGGCCTCGCGGGGTGGGCTCCGTGGGCCGGGGGGGGGAGCAGGCCGGGGTCTTCCGTGTGTCCCCCACCCAGCTGCAGCGCCTCCTTCCCCCAGATGCCTGTTCCCGCCTGTGGGGCTGCCCAGCTCCGCCTGCCGTGTTGAGTGACAGCGTGGCCGGTGGGCGCCCCGCTCCCTGGGCAGGCCTGTGCCCCCTCTGGTGAGGTCTTCAGACCCCCTCCCCAGACCCCCTTTGGGGTCTTCACCTTTCGTTGCCGCCTGGGGAATCCGTGGACAAGGTCTGCAGCTAACCGGTGAATGGCACAAGCCTGGCATCCCCATCCTCTTCTCTCCACTTGGCCTCGGGCAGGGACTTCCTGTTGTTCACTGTTCGTCCTTTCCACCTCCTATAACGGTCACCTGCGGCGCCACTTCCCCAGTCCAGTCTCGGCCGCTCGCCGCCGGCCGTCCGTGCCTGCTGCTGCGGGGCCTGCCCTCGTCATCCGGGCTCGTGTTTGACGAACCCGTCCTTTGTGCTTACTTTACGACTGTGTGGCCGTGTTCCCCCCGATCTGGTGTCCCATACCTGACCTTGCTCCTGTCTTCCCGGCCCCGGGTCCTCACTCCGCTCTGGGCCCTGGAGTTAGTTGCCTCTTTCCTGCTCTTTGGCACGTTGATGCCTCTGGCCGTGGCCCACCTCGGAGGCCCCCCCAGCGCTGGATGGGTGTGTGTGGCCCACCTCTCTGCTGTCCTCTGGCTCCCAGTGCCTGGAGGGTGGGCGCAGGGGGCCTGGCCCCGGACATCGGCGTGGTCCCGTGCCGGCCCGTGTGCCCTAGTCACCAGGAGGCTAGCCCCCGCTTGGGGTTGAGCTGTGGGTGTCCCTGGGTCACTGCGCTCTGGGGTGCCTCTGGCTGGCCGGGCCTGGCACGGCCTCGGTCCTTCCTGTTCTCCTTTGCTGGTATCGTTTTCCAGGGCTTTGCTGGGGTTTGTTGCCAGACGCTGTTTCCTCGTCCACTTTTGGGTTTGTGACTTCATTTGTAATTTCTAAGATGTGTAACAGCTCTCACCTGTCCTTGTGTCGTGGCTCCTGGCTGCGAGCTCGTCTCCCTTCCCCAGGGATGCTAACGCTGGTTTCCTTCAAAACCCTCCTTCTGCCTTGTCTCGGAGCTCCGCTTTCTCCGCGCTTGGCGCCTGACCGCTCCTCATGGGGACGTGCCGGCTGGTCCCTGATGTTGCTCCCGTGAAACCTCCCATCCGCATCCTGTGGTGACCGGTCTCTTCCTGCCCCGAGCTTTCCCTGTGGTGCCTGGGGCTCTTTCCCGGCAGCTCTTTGGCCTCGGCCTGCCCTCCTCCTGGCCATCTCGTGCCCTTGCATGTGCTCAAGGTCCACAAGCTTCCTCCTCGTTGAAGAGCAGGGCTTTAGGCAGGTTTTTTGTATTTAAGACTTTATTTTTAAGCAAACCTACACCCACACGGGGCTCGAACTTATAACCCTGAGATCAGGAGTTGCTTGCTCCATTTTCAGAGCTGGCAGGCGCCCCTTGGTGGTTTTCTAGAGCATGGGGTTGAAGCATTTTTGCGCCTCCGTCTTAAAACTGGTTTTTCTGTTCTCAAATGATGCCGTTTAAGTGTTCTGTTTTCTTGATGTGTTTTCTGAATTCGCAGAAGCTCTTGGCATTTTACGCATTGAGGTAGGAGGGTCGTAAAGAGCCGCTTTGAAAAGGACGACACGGGCGCGCCGGCGACTTGTGATTTTACTCGGAAGCAACCCTCCGATGGTCCGGGCTTGTTTTCTTGGACTGTTGTTTCGTGCGTGTGTACGTGCGCGTGAGTGCGTGTTCACACACGGTTCGCTTCGGTGTCTGTGGCGGAGTGCGGGCTTGGCTCCTGTCGGGAAGAGTGACTCCGACCCCAGAGTGTCCGATCTAGTCAGGCCCAAGGAGTGACCGAGGTCCGAGTTCTGCTGAGTGAAGTGCAGCGCGAAGGGAATGTAGGACGTTCGAGAACTCGTTTGTAAAGCAGGTTGAAAACTTTGTCAAGAAGGGAGGAGAGCCAGCAGCAGCCCTCCGGTCACAGAGGTTTGTCCGGAGGTGGCTGGTGGTCCTCACTGCCTGTTTGGAGCTCTTTCTCTCGAGTGGCTCAGTCGGTAGACTGCTTCACCCCACAGCGCAAAGGCCCAGCGCCCCCCTCTCCGGGGAGCGTGGTCTGTAGCCTTCTGTTAAGCGTTTGGTTTGGTTTCTTCACTCTTGGCTCTGGATCAGTCCCTTGCTCTTGCTGTGTTTCTGGGCCAGTAGTTTCTTAAACTCGAGCTTCGGGATTCTCGGGAATGAGGAGCTGCTCCGGCTCACGTCCCGAGTGTCTGATCCTGGGTCTGAGCTAGGCCCTGGGCATTTGCATTTCTAGGAAGTTCCCAGGTGATGTGGCTGCACTGTGTGTGGGGAACCCCTTGGGAGAAGCCCCATCCGCAGCTCTGCCTGCTCTGGCCCTAGGCCAAATCCAGCCCCCACCCAATTTTATAAATAAAGCTTTATTGGCTCTCAACCACGCCCATTTTGTTCACATTGCTTGTGGCTGCTTTTGTGATACGCAGCAGCTTTGAGTAGCTGCGAGTGAGAGCGCATGGCCCTCAGGGCTAAAAATACTCCCGATTTGGCCCTTTACAGGAAGAGCTTGCCAATTCCCGATCTAGAGAAAGAAGTGATTTTAATGCAGTGTTGCTGTATTTTTGTGAATCTTTATGGGATGGAAAGGGATATGTTTGGGATCAGCTGTGGAAGAAATGGTGGTTTTATCCTGCTCGTCTGCACTTGTCGGTGACCTGTGGGGATCGTTTGAGGCCACGGGACAAATGAACCCTGGATTCTGAAGGGTTGAGTTGGGGTAAGTGCTGCGTAGTTGTCTTTTAAAACAGCTTCGTGAAGATAACGACGCACTAGAGCCGCACGTAACTGAAGCTTGCGGCGTGACACCTTTGACGGTGTTCCCGTGGAGAACCATGACTGGAGTCACGGCGAGGAGCCTGTCCTGCACCCACGAGTGTCCCGGATTCCTCCCTCCTGCCCCTCCCCAGCCCACCCCCATGCGGCCGCTGGGACTAGAGATGAGTTTGTCTCTCCGGAGCTTTATATAAATGACATTTCTCTCTCTGTGTTCTTTTTTGGTCTGGTTTCTTCCACTCAGCAGAATTATTCTGAGGCTCTCGTGTGTAGTTGTGCGTGTGTAACTGCTGGCTGGTGTCCCATCGCCTGGACTGGCCCCGCCGTGTGGCTGCATCCGCCCGTCCAGGTGATGGGTCGCGCCCCAGGCCTCGGCTGCTCCGGGGGACGCTGCCAGGAGCGCTGGGGGCAGTGTTGGTGGGGCCGCGCTTCGGTCCCCGGCGGCGCAGCTCCGTGCGGCGCAGCTGGGTCGGGCAGTGGGTGCGGACCCGCGCGGAACCTCCCGGACGTGCCAGGTGGCCTCTAGTGCGCGTGCGGTGCGTGTCGCTGTGGTTTGCCCCTGTCCCGGAGGCCACCCGTGCGGGCTTCGCTTGGCCCCGAGCTGCGGGCCTCTAGGGCTTCTGTGGACTCGCGTCTCTGCGGGACGTCAGCTGCCCTTGCCGGAGTCGTCGCGGTCGTGTGGAGCTCTGGGACTTCTGTGCCGTGGACGCCCTTTCACGCTGGTGCTTTAGGAGCCCCCCCCGCCCGTCTCTTCCCACCTGTGGCTCTGAAAGCGGGGGGCAGGCGGCGGCCCCGTGGTGCTCCGGTGCGGCGGGCTGGGCCTGGGGCGTGCTGGTGGCGCCGGACCCTGGTCATGGAGGCCCCTGCTCTGTTCTTCCCTAGAACTTCTGTAGCTTTAGGGTTTACACACAGGTGTGAGAGCCCCTCGGAGCGGAGCCGGGGGTGACACAAGGTGCGCGTCCGAGTCTGCGTCTCGGCCCCCACGGACCCAGTGGCTCCCGCGCGTGTCGCTGGGTGGGCTCAGCCCCCCGGGATCGTCGCGCTTGGGTTGGAGAGCCGCTGTCCGCGTGTGGGGGCTTATTTCTGGACCCTGCTGTGCTCACTTGGTCTGTTCGTGTATCTTTGTGTCGCTCCCCAGCTGGTGTGGACGGTGCGGCCTCCCTTCGGGCCACCAGGTGACAGGAGCGTCCGGCTCCGCCCTTCCCCAGGTCCTCGGCCTTGGCGCGGCACGGCAGTCAGCCTGCTGTTCTGTGAGGAGGAGGGGGCCGCAGCGTGACTCGGATCGCTGTGGGGGTGTTCCAGGTGGATCCGGGGAGAGCCGGCGTCTCAGCGACCCTGCGCTTTCCGGGCCGCCGTCGAGCGCTCGTCCGTGCGTGTGAGCGACTCGAGGTTTCTCTGCGCCTCCGTGGTGTCAGGGCCGGGCCCGGGCGCCTTCTGTCACCGTTGTCGCGTTCCCCCGAGGTTTTCTGGTTTGGTGTTTCAGCAACTTTTTATTTTGGATGCTTTTGTTTTTTTCCTTTTTATAATTTCAAGTTTTTGTCTCAATTCCAGTTAACGTAGTTTCAAGTAGTAGTACTGCTTTTTTTTTTTTTTTTTAAGATTTTGTTTATTTACTTGAGGGCGTGAGAGTGAACGTGGGGGGGCAGCGGGAGAGGGAGGCGCAGACCCCCCAGCGAGCAGAGAGCCTGAAACCACGCTCCATCCCACGGCCCCGATCACCGGCTGAGCCGAAGGCAGATGCTTAACCCACCGGCCCCCGGGCCCCCCCGTAGTGCTGCTTTCCACGTTTCGGTTCCTGGTTAGATGCTGGTGGCGCCGTTGACCTCTGTGTTGACCCCGCACCCCGCAACTTTCCTAGTAGCTTTTTCTGTAGCCTCCAGCCTGTTCTCTGCGCAGATGACGAAGCCTCTTGTGATCACAGAACGTGTCACCTCTCCCCCTGGCCTGGAGGCCCCCGGGCTGTGGCCTGGCCCCCAGGCTCGGGCAGGCATGCGGTGTTCTCTCCGCCCCCTGTGCTCGGCCCTGGGGTTTTCGTAGATGCTGCTTGTTGGACGGAGGGAGTCCCTACAATTCTGGCCCTAGTTTGTTTTCATCAGGAATGGATGTTGAATTTGATTAAAAGCTTTTTTTGCAGTTACTGGGATTAATAATATGATGAATGTCTTTTTCACTTTATGAACCCGGTGAGTTACTGGGTTCCATTTTCTTCCATTTTCTGAAACATTCATTTCTTTTAAAAATTCCTGGTAGCACTGAACTGCAGAGGCCCACCCGGGTACGGAGGGCTTTCTGGGGGGAGTGAGCGAAGCTGGGCTGCCCTGGCTCCTGCTCCTGCCCGAGCGTCGGCGGGTGCGCGGGTGACCCACTCGCTCTGCGCCGTGGCTCTGTTGTCGTGACGTCATTCCTCGTGTCCCGTCACTTCTTCCGAAGCAGCCGCAGAAGTCCGTGGCGGTGCCGCCTCTCACGGTCCTGACGCCGACCGTTTTTTCTTTCCCGATGAGTCTGCTAGAGGCTCATCAGTTTTACTGATCTCGGAGACCCAGTGTGGATGTCACTGATTTTCTCTGTTACTTTTCTGTTTTCTACTTCATCGATTTCAGTCTTGATCTGTATAGTTTCTGTCTTTTGGCTTACTTTGGATTGAATTGGTCCTTTTTCTAGTTTCACAAGTAGGAAGCTGACGCATTTATTTAAGACTTTTCTTGTTTTCAGATACAAATCTTTGGTTTTCTCCTAAGTCCCGTTTTAGGGAGTTCGTACAGGGTCTGATACGCTGTTTTCATTTTCAGTCAGTTCAAGTACTTTATAATTGTTTTGATTTCATCTTGGATGTATGGGTTATTTAGAAGCCTGTTAGTTTGCAAATACTTGAGAATTCTCTACAGATCTTTTTGTTACTGATTTCCAGTTGAATTCCACCTTGGTCAGAGGACGCACTCGTGATGTGGACCCTTTTAAGCTTATGTGACTTGTATTCAGTGCAGAGTATCGTCCTTCTCGGTGAATGTTCGCGGTGCGCTGGAGAAGGACCTGTGGGGAGCGCGGTGAGCTGCTCAGGTCAGCGTGCTGGTGCTGCTGTATCTTTGCCAGTTTTCTGTTTATTGCTCTCTCCGGTTTTGGCAGAAGAGGGTTGACGTCTTCTCACATAACTACAGATTTGTCTCCATGCCGTCCTTGCCGCGTGTGTTTCGTAGCTTTGTTATTTGGGGCATTAATGTTTACGCTTTTTTGGTATTCGATTACTTGACGTTTTACTGATAGAATTCTGCACGTTCTCCCTGGTTAATGTTCTTTGCCTGAAATCCACTTTGGTATGAGTCCAGCTCGTCCGGTTTTCTTTGGACTCTTGCGAGCATGACATACCTGTTTTTGTCCTTTTTTTTTTACCTTTCATTTTTTATTTTTTGAAAGATTTTATTTATTTATTTGACAGAGAGAGAGATCACAAGTAGACAGAGAGGCAGGCAGAGAGAGAGGAAGAAGCAGGCTCCCCGCTGAGCAGAGAGCCCGATGCGGGGCTCGATCCCAGGACCCTGAGATCATGACCTGAGCTGAAAGCAGCGGCTTTAAGCCACTGAGCCACCCAGACGCCCCTAACGTTTTATTTTTAAGTCATCTCCACACCCCGTATGTGGGGCTCAAGCTCATGATCCCAAGACCAAGAGTCACACACTCCCCCGACTCTGCCAGCCAGCTGCCCGTTTTTCCATCCTTTTACTTTAATCTGTATCTGTATTTTATTTTATTTTGTTTTTTTAATTTATTGTGTGTGTGTCTGTATTTTTAAAATGGGTTTCCTGTGGGCTACAATATGGCTTTTCTGGTTGATCTGATAGTCTCTGCCTTTTATTTGTCTATTTATTTACGTATTTTTCTCTGCGTTTTGATTGGGGAGTTCACATAACTGACATTAAATGTGATTATTGATAAGATTAGGTCTGGGTCTTTCATCTAGCTGTTTCTGCCTGTTCCATCTATTTGTAGCTTTCTTTTCTTTCATTTTTTTTTTTAAGATTTTATTTACTTATTTATTTGTCAGAGAGGGAGGGTACACGTGCTCAACCAGGGGGAGCTGCAGGCAGAGACAGAGGGAGAAGCAGGCTCCTCGCTGAGCAGGGAGCCACGCGGGGCTCGATCCCAGGACTCTAGGATCAGGACGGGAGGTGAAGGCAGATGTGTGGACGGAGCCACCCAGGCACCCTTTGTAAGTCTCTCTTCAGTGGTTTCTGCTCTTTGTCACTGAATCAGATGCTGTTGACGGTCCCATCACGGGCCTTCGCTGCCTTGTGTGCTCAAGACTCCTCCAGCGTTTAGCAGTGCACGATGGTGTGCATCCCCTCTGCCCCCCACTGGCCTGCAGGGCTCTGTCTGGAGGAACGCGGGGCACCTGTCACCGTGCAGGGGACTCGGCCCGTGCTTGGGAGCTCTGCGATGCGTCCTCACTTGCTTCTTAGAGGTGTTCAAGTGGGAAGAGAAAATTTCTCATGCCGACCTGCAAGTTACCAGCTCTGCTACGCTGCATTCCTCTGTGCAGGTGGTTCCATACGGTGGCGTTTTTCTTCTGCCTGAAGGATGGCCTTTAACGTCCTTGGTAGTGTGGGTCTGCTGGTGATGAATTTTTGTTTTCCTTTATCTTCCTTTCATTTTTGAAAGATACTTGCAGTAGGTATAGAATTCCAGATTGTCAGTTTTTTCTTTCTTTTGATCCTTTAAGGAAGCTGACCTGCTGTGGTCCTGGTTTCTCTTTATGTGATGTCTTCTAAGATTCTTGCTTTGTCCCTGGTTCTGAGCGTGTTGATTGTGATGTACTTTGTTGTAGTTTTTTTAAAATATATATGTTTTTATTTACTTATTTATTTTGACAGGCAGAGATCACAAGCAGGCAGAGAGGCAGATAGGGGGAAGCAGGCTCCCCATTGAGCAGGGAGCCCAACGTGGGGCTCAATCCCAGGACCCCGAGATCATGACCCGAGCTAAAAGCAGAAGCTTTAACCCACTGAGCCACCCAGGCGCCCCTTTTGTAGTTTTTTTAATTGCATGTGTTTGGGGGCGTTATGGAGACTTTGGGTTTATTGTTTGTCTTTGGAAAACCGCTTCCGTCCCCCCTTCTTTCTTTCCAAGCAGGCTCCATGCGGGGCTCGTACTCATGAGCTTGAGGTGAGGACCTGAGCCGAGACCAAGAGTCAGACACTCAGCCGACGGAGCCGCCTGGGGCCCCAGCTCGCACCAAGGTGCTCCCATCATTCTGATGCGCCCCCCTTTCCCTTGGGTGTTTTCTGTTGCGCATGTTCAGGCTCGAGGTCGCCTGCCCGTCACCGCCACCTCACATGGTGCAGCGTGCGGGTCTGTGTGTGACTCTGGACAGATCTTCCACGTCTCCGTGGAGGCTGCTGATCTGCGGAATACGGCATTGCGAGTGCCGTCAATGTCCTTCGTGAACCCTTATGTCTGTGTCTGTCCTCCTCAGTTTTAGTGATTCTCATTGTGGTTCCTATTTTCCTGCTGCTTTGGCTGCACACATTTTGAAATTTCTGTCTCGGTGCTGAATGTTTCTGTAAGTCTTCTCGAGCTCGGCTCTGAGGGGCGGTTAAGTTACTTGGGGATAGTTTGGTCCTTACAGGTGTTCTCTGATTTGTTTGGCGGATCCAGATCAGTGCCCTTTCTGGGGCTGACTGTTCCCCATCGTGTACAGAACCTTCCCGAGTGGACAGGACCCCATGAATTCAGAGGTTTCCCAGCTTGTGCACCTTCCTGGCACACGTGTGCTGATCTGTGCTTGGCGGACCTGGTGCCTCTCTGTGCCACTCTCCCCCTGCCGTGTGGGTCCCTGGACCTCGAGCTCCATTTGCTCAACTTGGTCACTGCGCCTGCCCAGAAGCTCTGGGGCTGGCTGAGGGCTCAGCGCTATTGCTTCTGTATCTGGGGGTCACTGTGCTTCGTCGCTTAATGCCCTGCGGCTGGGGGCGGCGGCTCCTGGGCCTGGTCTGGGTTTCGGCCCCCCACCCCCCAGCCTCTGTGGTGCCATCTTGGCTGTGGACGGGGCCCCTCCTCGCAGTGTGGTTGCTGCCCCAGCTACAGTCGACTTTCCTGCTTCAGACACTGTCTGCGTAAGTGACCCTGGAAACATGAGATCAAAATTGAGCTGCTGTGCGCTTGCTTGGTGCGGATGGCTGTGGCGTGGGGGGCTCCCCCGCACAGGTAGGGCTTCCTGTGTGTCCCTCTAGGACTGACGGCTGCAGAAAGCAAAGGTAACTCAAGACTTTGAGTGACAGATCGTGGGGGGTGGTCTCAGCTGTAGGAAGGAAGGTGAGCAAATCGAGCGCGGAGGTAGAGGTTTTAAAAAATGGCTGAATTGTGCTGACTGGCAAGTCCATTGTGAGCAAATATGTTTTTCTTTTTGCAATAATTTTGGCTGCATTAAATTCGTTTTGTTAACATCTTCATTACTGCCTTTTCAATTTTAGTCGGAATTGATGATGAACAAAGTGCCGTGATTTTGACTATTCAGTCTGGCAGCTGCAGCGTGCCGGCGCCTCGGGGTCTGGTGACGGGCTCGCGTCCGCGCTTTGGGCGACACCTGGGAGACCAGGGTTGGCCTCCGCGAGCTCTCGGCGCACCTGCAAGCACAGCCCCGGCTGGCAGCGAGGCGGCGGCCGTGGGGCTCACGCTTCCCTCCAGGTGCCGCGTAGGGGTCAGCCGAGTCAGGATCGCCCGTTGGGCTTGTTTGTACAAGTTTGCAGACAGTGTGATCCCCCCTCCGCCCGCCCCGTGTGAGGAAGGGGCAGGTCTGTGACGCGGCTCGGGGTGCAGCAGAGCCTGAGGTGACCTGCGCTCTGTCGCGTGCGTGTCTTCTGTGGCCCTGAGGTGCCGGGTCCGGCTGGAGCCTTCCCTCCCGGCCGAAGGCCTGCTTGGTCAGTGGCCCGGGGTCTTGGCCGGGCCTGAGGGTGGTGTTGTGTTCGGTGCTGCCTCGGGGCGGGGGGGTGCCCGGGACCCCGGGTCAGCGCCGCTCTGCTCTCGTCTGAAGCGCGCCGGGCGTGCGGAGCGGGTGCTGGGGCCGAGCACCGGGAAAGGCTGCTTCCGCGGCGGGGGCTGCCCCGCTCGGCCCCTGCGCCCGCGTGTGCTTCAGGGACACCGCGGCCTGGGCGCCCCGGGGCTGGCTCGGATCGTGGACTGGGTGCTCCGGACAGTTCTCTGGCCAGTCCCCGGCCCTGCCGCCTGCGAGCGGGTGCTCGGAGTGAGCGGAAGCGCCTCTCGCTGGGAGGTGTGGGCCTCTCGCCGGTTTGTGCTCAGAGCTCGTACGAGGCCTCTTCGGCTGCAAGTTCTGAGCAGCCGGGACCGGCCCCCGCTCTGTGGTCAGCTCCGTGTACTGTGGCTGCCGCCACCGCACCGAGGGGACGGTGGCCGCCCTGGCTGTCAGGACGAGGCCTTGCAGGTCCGTGGATGGCTGCACCCAGCCGCTGGCCCCTCGGGAGGTTGCTCGCTCCTAGAGACTCTGTCCCATGTTGTCTGTACTGACGTTCTGGGTCTTTCCCGGCGGCTGGCTGCCACCGTGGTGCGGCAGCCCGAGTGTGCGTCCCCCCGTTCCCTCGTCCGGGCTCTCGGACAGCTGTAGTCAGATGTTGGATCCGCGTCTGGGGCGAGCACGCCTGAGTGTCGAGCGGGGTGGCGGGGGGTGCTGGACGGTACGGGCCGTGGAGCGGGGTCCGGCCGGTGGGGTAGGGAGGAGGCGCTGGCCGCGTCCCGGCTGCTGAGCGATGTTTTACTTTGTGCATGGACTCTGCTGCCGCAGCAGGACCCCCACGGCTCAGGCCCCCGGGGCCCTCGCCCAGCCCCCCGGCGGTGGCGGCTGACCACAGGGCGGCCGTGGGGCGGAGGCCGTGGACACTGGAGAAGACGGTGAGGAACAGTTGGGGCCGAAGACACTTGCCCCCCCCCCCCCCCCCCCCCCCCCCCCGTCCGCTCTCCCATCGCGGGCACAGACCGCAGGTCATTCAGAGAGAGGACCATCCTGAACCACATTTGGTTTGGTTTGGGAGGTGAGGGTGGGTTTTCCTGCGTGGTTCTCTCCCTGGTTGTGGGGTGTCTTCCCTGATTTGCTTGAGGGGGGCTGCAGCACAGAGGGGTAAGGGGCCCTGCCTCAGCTCAGGGAGGGCAGACTGGGGGTGTGGGGCGCCGCCCGCCCTGGAACCCGCCAAGAAGCCTGCTCTCTGGATGCTGCGGACTGTCCCGTCGGGCTGTCGGTGGAGTTGTGCGCACCGGGGTCCCCCCGCCATTCATGGCAGGGACCTGCTCATCGCGGCTCCGATGTCCCTGTTGCCCTGGGCCTTGCTGTGGCCGCGCTGTCGGGCTTGCAGGAGCGCACACACCTGACCTCCTGTGGCCCTGGGCCTGCCCTGACGTCTGTCGCGTACCTCTGGCCAGCACGGCGCCCAGGCTGCGGCTGGTAAGTCCCAAGGAGGCTACACCGCGCTGCGGGGGCTGGGGGGACAGGCTGGGGCAGGCCTGGCGAGGGTCTGGCTGCAAGCTTCTGCTCCCAGGGCCCTGAGTGACTGTTGAGGCTACCGGTGGGGTGCTGGGCACGTGAGCCCTGGCTGGAAGCGAAGACACAGGCAGGAGGAGACTGGGGGCAGTGAAGGCACCGCGGTTGGCCATGACCGCAGCGCAGGAGAGGGTCCTCGCAGAGGAAGGAGGATCCGACCACGTCTGTTCTTGCACCGCGCGTCCCGGGCCCTGGAGGCTTGGTGGGCGACACGGTGGCGTGCTCACCCGGAGATTGCGGGTTTGTCCTCTGCCCTCACCAGAGGCCCCGCGCGACTGACTGGCGCATCTTTGTTTTCTTCCTGTGCAGGCCCAGGGAGTGGTGATGGTCCGGGTGGGCGTGTGGATCCACCAACACCCTCGCACGTCCCTGCCTGTCCCCTCCTGTGGGGGCCCCGCCCTGGGCTGGCGCTCACTGCTCCTGAGTGGGGGGATGGGGAGGCAGGGGCTGTTTCCCTGCAGGGCAGCCCAGCAGCCTTGGCGCCCACTCACCTGCCGTCTGGGGCCGCTGCCTCTTGGGTTGTAGGTTGTTTCTGGTTCTTAGCATGAGCGGGTCTGAGATGCTGGCCACCCCCCCCCCCCCCATGCCAAGGGCTGGATACAGTCGGCTGACCTGCAGCGGCCCCCGCCGGGAGTGGGGGTGTGGCCGTAGGTCCTGGGCTCCGTCCCCACTTATGTTTACGAGAGGTCACAGAGGGTGAGGAGGCCTGCAGGCCTGGGGCCTCCATCTGGTGATCGTAAACCAGGCAATCCACATTTCTGGAGGGGGTCGGGGGAGGAGCACACTGCCGAGGGTGTCAGGCTCCCCCCTCCCGGGCAGACACCTTTGTAGCCCCTTCCTCCTGACGTCTGTGCCGAGGGGTGAAGAGTTCAGGCTGTCCCGTCTCCAAGGGGAGCTGGGGGTGGGGCAGAGCCCAGGCCCCTTTTCCTCCTTCAGGTCCCTGAACGCTGGCGGCGGTGGAGCGAGGCCGCTCTGACTGCAGGCGACCCTTGAGCTGATGGCGCAGACCGGCTCGTTCCCTGCAGGGCTCTCAGCTGGGTCAGCTGTGGGGCCAGGCCCGGGGCAGACGGACGAGTTCACCCGAGCCCCTCCTGCTGTGCCATCTCTGGGCAAGGCCGTGGGGACCCTGGGGCCTGCAGCAGGATCCCTGTCCACTGGCCCGTGTCGGGGACAGTCCCCTCACCTGGGGTCAGGCTCACCCTCATGCTGCCCCCTTCCCCTCCAGCTTTCCCCGACTGATCCGGGTGGATGGAACCAGGCCCCCAGCAGTCTGCGGGGGCTTTGGGGGAGCTGTGGGGCGGTGGCCTCCTTCCTGGGGGGTTGGCCCCAAAGCCTCGTGCGGTTGGCTTTCCTTATAGGCGGGCCTGTGGCAGCCCATTGCTCCTGCCCCCAGGTAAGGGGCTGGTCTGGGGACTTGCCACACCTTGTGACAGCCAAGGGCCTTGTGCTCTCTGCACGCCCTGTACGGACCCAGGCGCTCCCGAGATGCTGAGTGGCTCCTGCCCCACAGAAACCTTTGTTCCTTGGAGCCCCCGGTGCTGGGGTGCACCTCGCCGGAGCCCCTCCTCGCCACCCCTGCAGGCCTCCCTGGGGCAGGGGTGCTGCCTGGCCCTCGGGGACCCTGGCGCACCCCTCCCCCTATCCAGGCTGGCTGCCGAAGGGTCAGGAGGAGCTGAGGACAAATTTCTTAGTGGGTGAGGCTGAGGTGGGGGGAAGGGCCACCTGGCCAGGTTTCCAGAAAGCCATTTCTCGAAAAAGGACCTGGTGCCCAAAGCAACAGGCAGTATTCCCTGGTGCAGGGAGGCTGGCGGTGGGGGGTCATGCCTGTCCCGGTGGCTTGTTTCTTTTTCTCCAGGGGGCAGTGGCCCCATGAGCAGGTGCAAGGCCAGCTGAGCTGAGGAGCCTGGGGAGGGGGGCCTGGCGGAGGGGGCGCCCCGCCCCCAGCCCCCTCGTAGGCCCTGCAGAGGCCCGGGTCGAAAGGTCACTGCCCTGATTTTTGTTGCCGCCTCACGAGTTCCCACGACCCTCGCCCTCGGCACGGACGCCAGGCGGGAGCTTGGACAAGGCCTTTCAGGGGTTGAAAGACATGCCAAAAGGTCAGAATTGGAAGCCACCAAGGTGACGTGTTTCAGTAGCGTCAAAATGTCAGAAGCAGAGAAAGCACGTACAGGCCTGGTTTCGGGCAGATGGAACCCGGAGCTCCTTGGGGCAGCGCCGCCCCCCAGAGCGAGGTGCCCCCCGGAGGAGCGGAGCAGACGGCTTTCCCCGGGGCCGCCCGTGCGCGTGGGGCTGGGTGTGCGCCCGAGGGGCGCCCGGGTGGCTGGTGTCTGGGCGTGGGGGACCGTGTGCGGTTGGTGTGCGGCTCACACCAGCTCAGGCACCGGGAGATCCTTTCTTTGTGATTTAAAAAAAACAGTCACGGAGGGGGAGCTAGTTTGCATTTCTGCATGGTGACTGCTTGCCCCAGAGCCCTCCGTTAAACACTGCCGGGGCTGGGAAATGCTGTCCTCGCTGCAAGTTCGGTCAAAACCGAGACTTCACTGTTGCCGTCTGAGCGTGTGGTCTGCAGGGCCGGCATCGGACTTCTCTCCTCTCTCCTGGCCGCGGTCTCCGGCTCCTGGGGCACATAGGCTACTTGCTCCCGCAGGCGGCCACCTGGTGCCTCTACCCCAGGGTCCCCCAACGTGACCCCCCTTCCAGGTGCTCTGGCCCAGCTCGCCGTACTGGAGGGGCTTCCTGCCAGGGGGTGGCGTGGGGGTCGGAGCGCCCAGTCTTAAATCAGGGACCACCAGGTGGGAGTGGGAGTGACTGTGCCCAGGAGCACCCGGAGACACTGGCCACGCGTCCTTCAGCCAGCAGCCCCGAACCCAGGTGTCTGTCCCAGGTGGGCTCTTCCGCTGACAACCCCAGGGCCATCTGGCCCCTAACTGGCGCCAGTGGAGGGTCCGTGGCACGCACCCGCGCCTCAGGCTGGTGGGCGCTGGTCTCCCTTCCTGGCCCCGCTTTTCCGTTTGTGTCGCTCTGGTAGGTTCCTGGGCTGGTGGAGATGGGTGTGCACCGGGCTGCTTGTGCTGGTGTCGCTCAGACCCACCCACGGGAGGCGGGACAGCGAGGCCGGAGCAGGCTGCCTGTCCCTCTCTGTTGGGCACCTGCGTGGCCTGTGAGGGCCGTGACTCCCTGTGGGCCCCTGACCCTGGGACTCCTGCAGGGTGGAAAGGCTGCCGGGGTGGCGGCTGGGGCGGGGTGTGCGGGGATCGGGGAGCAGTGTGCTTCGCTCCGCACACCCTTGGCCACCCTCTGCCCGGGAAGAAGAGGATGGGGGTGCAGCCTCCCTCTGGAGGGACACCCTAGCTGCCTGCCTGCAGCGCTCCCGTGCCGGCTCCTGGTCCTGGAAGGGGCTGTCGCAGCTTCTCACTGCGTGGGGCCTGGTGGCTAGGAGTGTGCAGGGCTGCTTGTGACCCGAAGCTGGAGGTCAGCGCAGGGGCGGGCCCGTGTGCATGGGGAGTGCATGGCCCCGGGAAGGAGGAGGGCAGCGGTCCTGGGGCTAAGGGGGGCATGCTCGTGGTCCCGAAGGGGCCCTGGCTGTGGGCTGTCCTGGGGTCATTCTACAGACGTGGGTGTATTTGGCGGTGGTGGGTGGCCTTCTGGGTCTCAAGGTAACGAGAGCGTTGTGGAAGGGCTGGGCAGACTCCTGGCCTGGGCAGGGGCCGTCCTCTTCCCTCCTTCCTTCCTGCAGCTCCGCCCCCTCCCACTGCCCCGGCCAGCTCTGCGTTCCGGCCTCGGCCTCAAGTGTTGCGCGGCAGTCAGGAGCGGGAGTTCGTTTGCAGGCCGGCCGGGAGTGCTGCAGTATTTGGGGAGACCACCCTCACACCTCTGTTCTGGTTTCTTCTCTGAACTCGGAGCGTTTCTGCCGCGAAGCTTGCGCACGTTTCCCCGTGATGTGGCGCACATGCGTGCCACGCGCTCCCGTCCTCCGTCTGCCCCCAGGATGCCGGGCGGTCTGCGCCCATGCCGTGGCCACGTGTGCTCTGGCGTGTGGACAGCTTGTGTGTGCACCCGCTGGGCCACCCGGCTCGGGTCCAGCCTGCCTCACCACAGGCAGCCCCGCCGTGGCCAGGGCAGGGGCCCAGCAGGTGTGTCCGTGGGACTGGAAGGGACCGCAGGGGCGAAGGCCACTCCCGGGCAGCGCAGGCCTCCGGCTCCTGCTCCTGCGGCCGTGTCCCGTTTCTCGTTAAGTTTCCAAGAATTGCAGCTGACGTGCAGGGTGGTATCTTCTTGTCGCGTGGACAGCATTGTGACTTAGCCCTTCCCTGTGACGCTGGAGCTCACCGGGGCTCCCTGCGGCCCGTCTCACACCCCTCCCGTGGGGACCGCCGGCGTGGTCTCTGGAGCCAGAGTCTGTTTCTTGTTTGGTCGCTCTCTCTTCTTGGCACGTGCTTGTTTTTGTGTGTTAAACTCCAAATACAAGTCAAGTCGGATGGCGTTTGTCTTTCCGGGACGGACCGGCTTCGCTTAGCGTGACCCCCTCTCGGTCCACGCACGCAGCGGCAGGTGGCGGGCGCTCCCTCTTGCTGACGGCCGCGTCGTCCTCCGTCGTGTGTGTGGCACGTCTCGACGTGGCGGCGGACAGGCGCGTGCGTCCGTGTCTCGGCTGCGGGGCCCACGGGGGCTTCGCGTCTTCCCGGATCCGTGTTGTGTGTTTGCGGGCAGCGCAGCGGCAGGGTCGCTGGGTCACAGGGCAGTTCTCCTTCTGGCCGTGGACAGAACTCCGCACGGTTTGCCAGAGCGGCCGCACCAGCTCGCGTCCCGCCAGTGCGCAAGGCTCCCGTTCCTCCGCGTCCTCGCCAACGCCCGTTGTTTCTCACGTTGTTGGTTTGAGCCATTCGGACAGGTGGGAGGTGACATCTCGTGGCTGTCGTGCGTCCCTGATGCAGACTGATGACCAGCTGCCATCCCCATCGTTGATCACCCCCTCTGGCTGGCGTGGGGCAGCACCTGCCGCCCTCCCTGCTCCAGGGGCACAGGGCCTCGGACATGGTGGGTCTTTGCTGTCCTTTGCTTTCCGGTGGCTCACGGTCCCTCCCGGGTCCGGCACTGCTCACCCACTGGGACAGGAAGAGCTGCGTGGGAGATCCTGAGGGTCTCTGCAGCCGGCCAGGATCATCTGGGGGCCCCACCTGTGAAAAGGGCCACACGAGACAGTGACTGGCCTGGGGCAGGGGTGGGAATCCGGTGTTGGGGCACGAGAGAGGTTTGGGACCCTTCACATGCAGAGCAGTGCAGAGGACACTCCTGTGGTCTCCGGCGGACAGCTGTGCCGATTCCCCACTTGGGAGGGTGTGCTTCCTGTCGCCACAGAGCTCCCCGGACGTTTTCCAGCAGGGAGGGTGCCCGCCACCTTGACAGTCCAGCCGGAGCATGGTGGGATGAGGGGTGTGCGTGTTGCCCGGGCCTGCCTTCAGGCTGCGGTCGGAGCTTGTGTTCTTAGGTTGGGGGCCTGGTTCTTCCTGTGATCTTGGAGGGTCTGGCCAGGATGCTTGGGCGGCTCTGCCTTTGGTCCCAGCCCCCCCAAGCCCTGGGGCAGGAGAGGGGTGTGGGGGGCTTGGTTTCTCCATGACCGTTCTACTGTGTCTTCAAACGTTTGCTGGAAGCTGCCAAGGGGGCCTGGCCTGGCCGGGGCTGGGGGCAGGTTGGCGAAGCCACAGCCCGCCCTTTCCCTGGCTCTGCGGGAGAGTCCTACACCCCACCCCCCTCCGTGGTTCCCCTGGGACATCCTGGCGCCCGGCCATGCCTTTTGCAGCTGGCCTGCCCTGCTGGCGTCTGCGTGAATTTTGCAGGTCCCACGTGCCTGGGAGGAAGCTGGGGCTGGGTCCTGGGGGGAGGCAGCTTCTCTCTGCTCCTGGTGTCTTCTCAGGGGCATGTGGACCCTGGATCGAACAGTTTCATCTCGTTGTTCTTGCTGTTTCCGGCTTTTCTCTCTGAGCCTGGGGACGTCCTGTGAGAGCCTCTGTCCGCAGGAGCCTGTAGGTGCCGGTATCTGCTCAGGCCCCCTGAAGCCTCCTCACCTGCTGTGCCCACAGCCTAGGTGTGAGGCCAGGGTTCCACGTTCCCCACGTTGAGCTTCCTAGAGGTGGTTCCCTGGCGTCTCTGGGACCGGGTGCCCTGCCCCCAGCACCAGGACCCCTCTCCGCTTTCTCCGAAGGAGACTGTGCAGGTGGCCTGGACCCCAGAGGAGGTTGGAAACCTGGAGGCCACCTGCTTCTGCTGCCTAGGGCAGGGATGTGTCCTGGGGTGAGCCACGTGGGAGCGGGCGGCCTGGGTGGGCTCTGCCCCAGAGGGGTGCTTCAGTCTCCTGCGTGGGACGTCTTGAGCGGGGCTGCCTGAGGCCAGGAGGGGGACGCTTTGGGGAAGGGCGGAACTCTCCCAGGGGTCCTGGATTCCTGATGGCTGGCTCTGCTGGTTTTGTGCAGAAAGGATGAAGACCTCTTCCTGTAGCTTCTTACCCAGCATGTTCACGACCTTGGCCTTTGAGGATTTTCTCTTTTTTTCTGAAATTTGGGGGGTTCTGGGGCCCATCTGCCCTGGTGTGTTTGTGATGGGCATGGATGAGTGCTGGCGCCTTCTGTCCTTTGCTTCCTGGGTAAGGAGCAGTGTGACGGTCACTGAAACACAGTGAGACTCCATCGGGGGAGGGGCGGAGGAGCAAGCCTGAGGGCCCAGCAGGGCCCTGCGCTTGTCTCCCTCCAGTGAGTGACGTCTAGAGACGAGAGCTCTGGCAGATGGACGCTGCTAGTGTCCTTGCCCACGCACTGTCCCCGTTACTCGCTTCCTGCTGCTTCCTGCCTCGTGGCCCAGAGTGGCTGCTCCAGCCAAGTCTTCGCACTCAGCAGACCAGTAGAGGCCTGGGCCCCTGCTCTCCAGGCAGGGTGGCGTCTTGTGGCTGCACCTTGTTGCAGAGGTTGGCGGTGCGGCCCTCCCGGCGGGTCTGGCCACGCCGGCTCAGGAGGAGGCTGTGAAGTTCAGCGGCTGACACGGGGGCTCTGGGGCCAGACTGTGGCCTTTATAGGGGCCGTTCGTGAATCTGAGGACCTCTGACCCTTGCTTAAGACCCGTCCCGATGGAGAAGCTGTGTGTGGTCCCTCACCAGGACAAAAATGGGTCCCCTCACATGTGTCTCTCTGTCCAGCCCGTGCTTTGTCCTCGGAGCAGTGGGCTTCTCCTTCCTGCTCCAGAGATCGATGCGCTGGGCTCTGTGGGCTCCAGGCGAACCGGGAAGGCGCTGAGCAGAAGGCAGGGGTCCTGGGGAGGGGATGTGCAAGGTCGGCGGCGGGAGGTAAGCCGGCGGCCACCGTGGGGCTCTAGCTGAGTAGTTCACGATGCGCAGTTGGCATCCCAGCAGACCCACGAGTTCCGCGGGATGGCCCCCAGCCACGTCCCTCTTCTGCGCCTGCTGACCGGGCACAGGCTCACCCCGGAGTGGGCATCTGTGGCCTCGGCGGTGGCCTTGGGCGGGGGACCCCGATTGGTCTCAGCCAGACTAAGGCAGATTTCCCGAACAGCTGGGTGCATCCAGCTGTCCCAGGGAGGAACGTCCAGGCCTCTGCAGGGATTGGCGCCCGCTGGGGCGGTGGTGTTGCTAGGGCTCCCGAGGTCCTTGGAGCAGGAGGCGGTCACCACGGTCCCGGCCATTGCCTGACCCCCAGGAATGCCCTGAGATGCCCAGGGGCTCATGACAGCATTTTGGGAGGGTGTCTCAGACAAGGTGTCCTGTGGCCGTGGCAGCAGGTGGGAGAAGGCAGGTGGGTGGGGCCGCTGCCCCCTTATCCTGGAGCTTCCTCTTGGGCCGCCCTGCCTGGCCTGGCCTCCTGCCTTCACCGCGGATGTTCCTTGAGCAGCTGCCATGGGCCTAGTGTCTCCGAGCCCCGGGGCCACCGTCAGGGCTGCCTAACGGGGAGTGGAGATGCTGAGGGAGGCTGGCAGTGCCCCTGGGCCCTTGCCACCTTTGTTGTGCCATGACTGTGGGGAAGGGGGGACTTAGTGGCCAATGACGGGACAGTCACCTGAACCCCTGCCCACCTGGCTGTCTGTCCCGGAGGGTCATCTACCCCAAGACCAGGCACACATTTCAGCCATTGTCCTGAAAGCCCTGCCCACCTGCCCGTTCAGTCTTCTCTGGCATCTTTATGGGGAGTGTGGGCCTGGTGGACACTCCAGCAGGAGGGAAACTGGTTTGGAGAGAAGACCCCACCCCCACCCCCCATCTGCCCCGTCAGCCTGTAAGCACTTTGTCTGGGCGCTCTGTCTTCTGTCCCCCTGATTTGTAGTCCTGTGTGCCTGGGGACACGCCTGTCCCCCTCCCTGTTCTTGCTGCCTTCTCCTCTCTGGGCTTGCCAAGAATGTTGGGAAATTGAGGGGGGGCACAGGAAATGCCTCCTTCCCTTTGAGGACAACTCCAGCTGCTAGTGGAGGGAGCTGGGGGAGGGGCACGGGCCAGTGGAAAGTTGTCGCCCCGCCAAGGCAAACCCACAGCCCCAGCCCGGCAGACAGAAGGGCTCTTTCTCCCTAATTCTGGTCCATTGTGAGTGTCCTGGGAGGGAAACCGAGGGCCTGCGCGTCCTGCTCTCCTTGCTTCCCTGCAGCCCTCTGGAGAGAAGCGGGCTGTTCCAAGTGGGGTCTTTTAAGAAGCAGATGAAGTGGGGACCCCAGCCCCCTCCCTCGCCGTCTGTGTTCTCCGTCACTGAGGAGACGTGTCCAGAGTCGCCAGTCCACTTCCTGCCCATAGCCCCTTCCCAGGGAAGCCACCCTTCGTGGCACCAGAAGAGGGGCCTGGGCATCCCCTGTCCCGTAGGAGCCTGGCTTCCTGTCCTCTGGGTCCCCTCGGGTTCTGCCCTTCTGAACAACTCCTGTGGTCTTGGTTGTGTGGCCTTTGTTGGTGGCCTGTAGAAAAGGCTCGCCCTAGAAGTGTGCAGGGACACCGTTCTACCTGACTCCACATGCGGATGCCTTCAGATGAACTTGACAAGAGGACACGCTGCAGTGTGAATGTTCAAGAACAAAAACAAGAGGCCCCGATCCGTCTCATTAGATCATTGGAACGCGGTCTCAGAGCAAGTGAGGGTCTGGGCCCGGGTGGGACCGGGGCGGGCCCCCATCCCTGTGGTGCCCTTGGCCTCAGTGAGCAGAGCAGGCCACAGACTCGGTGCTGGGGTCAGCCTTGGCTGTCTATGGTAGCTGCAGCCTTCTGAAACCACGGGAGCCCGTTTCCCGGATTGAACACTGTCCCCAGGCCTCTGCCCTTCACTCCAGGGTCTTTGGAGGTGTTCGGGTCACCCTCCTCCTCCGCCAATGAGAGGCCGCAGGACGGCTGGGCTCCGGCGCTGCTCTCTGGCTGGGCCGCTGCCCCGCCCGGTCGTTTCTGGGGAGCCCCCGCCCTTCCCCACGTGGTCTCTGGCTTTCTGGGTGAGGGCGCCACCACCCGGCTAGGGCTGGCCAGTGGGGCGGTGGGAGGTCAGGCTCCAGGCCTGGTCCCCCAGGGCAGGGATGTCACCGGACGTAGGCCTGGCTGCTGGGCGAGAGCCTTGGTGCCCCGAGCCCAGGCCGGTGTCCTCCCTTGCGGGGTGGGGGCTGGGAGCCTGTCTGGGGACTCTGAAGCAGGCCCTGGGGGCTTGCGCATTGGCCAGTTGGCATGTTCTGAAGAATTCTGAAGTTCAGGGGGGTGTCGTGGCTCTGGCGGGACGGCGGGGCGGGTCTGGGGTTGGTGGTCTGCGGGGTGCTGCTGCGTTCCCTCTGCTGGCGCTCCCCAGACAGCAGAGCTGACACCCGGTCGTTCAGGTGACAGAGCGGGTGTGGACTGAGCAGTCCCCGGGGGCCCCTGTCCAAGGCCTCTGCGATGCACACCGCCCTGGCTCTCCTCCGGGTCCCTCTGGGCCAGTGCCCACCTGAGCCTGTCAGGACCCACACGGCCACCGCCCCCCGCGAGCAGCCTGTCCCCTGCTTGGTGCCCCGCTCCCACCACCCGGCGGTGACAGGCGGGGCTGGATCCCCTTGGAGACCTGGGTCCCAGCTTGCTGGCGTGTGAGAGGGACACGTGCGTTTTGCGGAGTGTGCTGTTTGTTTCCCCGGGGGAATCCCCGTCGTTCGCGGGCCCGTTCTGGTGTCTCTGGCCCTCTCCGCGCGGGTCCGAGCCCCTGGGCTCCACTGGGTCCCCGTTCAGAGCACACTCCTCTCTGCTGCGGTGTGAGCCGGCTGAGCCGGGGCGCCTGGGCCTTACCAGTGGCGACGCTGCGGGTCCTTGGCCACCTGCCACAGCCCGGAAGTGGAGGGCCCTGTGGCCCGGCAGCCCCCCCACCCGCCCGTCCGCGAGGGCTGTCGTGTCGGTTTCTACGGGGAGGAAAACAAGGCGGCGCTGGGCAGGGTGCGGGTGGGGGCGGGGAGGCCCAGGCGCTGAGGAAGCAAAACAGAGCGGGCGTGTGGGCGGGGCTGGCCTCGCGTTTCCACTTCCTGGCTGGGAAGGTGAAAGTGCTCGGGCTCTCCAGGGGCCCTGAAGGCCGGGACCAGCTCCCAGAGCCAGTGCGCGCTCAGCCCGTCCTCCGCAGTCCTGCTGCCTTTGCCGCCTGCCCTGGGGGGACCAGTGGGCGGGGAGACCTGCCCTGGGGTGGGGGGAGACTTGAGGGAGCTGCAGGGTGGAGTGCCCCCTCCTGGGAACCCCTGTCCTGCTGGCGGGACTGTCCCGCTGGGTGGAAAATCGCATGAGGTCTGGGGCCTTGGTGTGCCACATGCCGAGCAGGCCAGAGTCTGGCTTCCTTTCCATCCGTGCTTCCCTGAGATCCTGCCTCCCACCCAGCCTCCGCCTCCTCACTTGGCTCTGGGTCACCCTGCTTGGCTCAGGGCCATTTGCACGTGTAGGTGTAACAGCTGGTGTGAAGGTGAGGGCCCAAGGCCGCGTCAGCCTGCCACCTCCCCTTCTCAGAGCCCCTCCAGGGTGCTGGGGGCAGTCCCTTGGGAGCACGACCCTCAGGGAGGCAGGGTCTCCTTCAGAACTGAACTCTCTCCTTCCACTCCCTTCAGCCTCCAGAGGTCTGGCGGGGGCGAGGTGGGCGTGACCGTGGTGGGCGTGACCGTGTCCCCTGGCTGGAGGGCGGGGTGGGTGCTCAGGGAGTGTGGAGGTGGCTGGTGTAGAGAGGGCAGTGGGAGGATGACGTTTGTGCTTTTCCTTACGAACACACCCCCGAATTAGGCCTTCCTGATGACAAAAAGAATTAAGAAACTGTTTTAGTTTGAATTAGGAGCACAGAAACCTTCTTTGATCTTGCTGACGTCTAGTTTTATTTCCTTGTGGACCGGAATATTCTTGAGTCTTGGGCAGTTGGATGAGCGTGTTGAGCTCGGGCTCCCATTCAGAGATGCTGGGGAACGGTGTTCTAGAAATATGGCCTTGCGGGGAGCCGAGCTGGGCCAGGTGGGTGGGTGTGGCCCCTGCTCCCTGCGCCCTGTGGCGTGGCTGAGCCCTCTCTCCAGTGATTTCCGTGTCGTCTGACGTCAGCTTCCGTGCACTTGCAGGCGCCAACAAGCGGGCCGCAGACTTGCTTGGGAAGATTTTGTTCTCCGCCTAGAAAATGGCCTTCCAGGGTCCTCCCATCTGGTGTGAGGGGCCGTCCGGCTCCGAGGTCTGGGCTGGGAGGTCTCTCGGGGGATGCTCACAGGTGCTGCGGGTCAGCTGGGGTCTGCCCTCTGTGGGAAGCTTTTGCCCAGGTTCCTCCGGGACCACGTGTGGCCGTGGCTGAGGTCAAGGCGTGTGCCGGGCCCTGGGTCTGGGAGGCAGGAGGAAAGTGCAACAGCCACTGAAATGCAGACGTTTCTCTTTCTCGCAGTCCTTCAACTTGTCGTGATGGTTTTTACTGCTATTTAATGGCGTTTCGAGTAAGAAAAAAGAGAAAATTTAAGTTCCTGCCCCAGATTATCCTCTTCATGTCTATATCGAGCAAACGCAGGAGCCTCTCGTTCGGGCGCAGGGTCCCTGGAGTCCCACAGTTTGCGTTTTGTGCCTCGAACTGTGTCTGTGTTTCCTCCTTACCCGGAACAGTGGAAACACAGCACAGAGCTGACTCGGCTGTTCCTCGGTCACTTCCTGCGACGCGTGCGCTCCGCCGGTCCCCTCCTGGGGGAACAGGCTGACAGAAGAGAACGGTGGCCCTGTCCCCGCACACGTTCAGCTGCGCGGAGCGCTCGGGTCGGGCTCTGGGCCCTGGCTGTGGGGCAGGGGAGCCTTGGCTTCCCGGGGTGGGGACACCCAGCTGGCTCTGGGGCCTCATGGCTCCGATCACCTCCGTATTGTCAAGCGTCACTTACAAATAGCGTTTTCTGGAAGATGAGATTATCAAGAATTCTAGGACGGCGGCCGCAGAGCACTGAACCCGGAGCGCACATGGCACACCCACGGATCCAGCCTGGGGAGTCTCTTCCTTTTAGGTGAAAAAGTCAGCGATGCCCAGCTTGCGAGGGCCCAGAAGGCAGGGCTCCTCACACTCCCTTTCCCAGCCTCAGGGCTCAGATGGCCTAAGGGGTTTTTCGGCTCCTCGTGGGAGTCTTGGGCTCTAGGGGGCCTGGCACGTTTTCCTGTTCTGTGCGGAGACAGATTGCGTGTCCTCTCACGAATGGACGCCGCTTGCGGATATTTTTATTTCGATTTTGAAGACTGGAAAGTGTTGGTCCTTTGCAGGAAAAGTTCCCTGGCCCGGGAGGAACGGGAATGTCCCAGTGTGGGCAGCCTGGGCTCTGTGCCCGCAGGCCCCGCCTTGGGCTGGGATGCGGGCTCCCTGCGCTTGGCCGGCTTCAGGAGGGGCCTCTGGCCTGCGTGGGTGTGGGCTGCCGGCTTCCCCCTCGGGCGGCCACAGCCAAGGTGAGCGGAGATGCTTCACCCGTCTCTCCTGCTACCTTTCTGGAAGCCTCGTTCTTGGTGGTTTTGCGGGGTGGATTGCCTGGAGTGGGGGTCCAGCTGGGGGGAGCCCGAAGGCCGCCGTTGCCCTCGCGCGTCTCCAGGTGCTCCAAGCGGGAGGCTGAGGCTGCGCCTGTGGGCGTGTCTGCTCCCCCTGAGGCCCTTCCCCACCACCGCGGGGCCGGCAGCCGCCTCCGTGCTCCGTTGCGGTCCGGGGCACAGCAGGGCCCTCGGGACTCGTGAGAGCCTGCCAGGCTCGGGACCCGGAGGGCTCGAGTAGGGAGCTCTTGGTCCTTCAGGTTCCCCCAGACTCCAGGCACCCTGTGTCACGCTCACGTGGACGCTGGGGGCCCTCTGCCGCCTCCTCCAGGATGCCAGCCGCCAGGCTTCTCCTCCTCCCCCTCCTGGGCCCCCACGCCAGCCCTCCTGCGGCGCTGTCATAGCTGAGCTGTTATGCATAATTCATCGGGGGCGCTGGGCCTTGGAGCCTTTGTGCGTGGGAAGAGGGGCTGAGCGGATGGGAGGCTTCTTTGCAAGGAGGCTTGGCAGGCTCGGGCTTGCCAGCTCTGTGGTCCCAGCTGCTCCTCCTTCAGGAATGGGTGATGGGGTGTGGCGGCACCCAGAGAGGTGTGTGGCCGGTGACACAAGCCGTGTGGGGTCAGTGTCCCCAGGGGTGGTATGCTGCGGCAGTGCTCCGCCGCCTCTCGTGGCCCTATGTGCCTGCTGGTTCCTCCTCTGAGCCCAAACACCTCTGCTGTGCTCCTGGCCGAGGCTCCGGGACTGCACCCGCGTCCCAGGCGTGGGGCTGGTGGCGGGCTGGGACTTTGAAGAAGTGGGAAGGCCTTTTACTGGAGGGCGGCCAGAGGCAGGAGGCCCAGGTCCTGGAGGCCTGTGGGTGTGGCTCCCCTCTGGGCCAGCATCTGGGCTGGTGTTTTGGGAGGGGAGTGGGGAGGTCTCTCTTCTCAGGGTCACCAGTGACCCCGCCCCTGCCAGCCCCACTGGATTTGTGGTACGAAAGAAGTTTCTTTTGGGGGCGCCTGGGTGGCTCAGTGGGTTAAGCCTCTGCCTTCAGCTCAGGTCATGATCTCAGGGTCTTGCGATCAAGCCCCGCATTGGGCTCTCTGCTCAGCTGGGAGCCTACTTCCCCCTCTCTCTCTGCCTGCTTCTAGAGTCCTTAAAAAAAAAGCGCTTCTTTTGACATTTTGCTCATTGAAAGACCCCCTAGGCCCCTGGGGTTGGGGCAGAGCTGAAATCCCCTCATTTCAGAGCGTGTCACCCCACACCCCATATCGACTTCCAAAGTACCCCTCACCCGGTGCGAAAAGGCCTTCCACCTCTGACAGGCGACCGGTCACACGACACGCACACACCCACACGCACGCACACACGTGTGAGACTTCACGAGCTCCAGTCCTTGTCCTTATTCTGAGCACAAGGTCAGGGGATGGGGGCGTGTGGGAGAGACCCTGGAGGTTTGAGGAGGGCAGCCGAGGGCCTTCCTGGGCTCCCCACCCTCAGCAGGGTGTCTAGATTCCCGAAGGGCAGACGGTCGCTGGGACATGCCGGCGGGCTCTGTCCATGCGGGAGGCGCTGGAGACCCTGCAGAGGCGGGGAGGAGGCTGGCACGGCAGGAGGCGAGGGCAGGGGCTGACTTGGGGGGGAGGGGCCGGCGGGGGTCAGGGGGCGGGAAGCAGGTGGCCGCTGCCTGGTGCCTCGCTCTGAGTGCCGTGTGCCGAGTATTTCTGCACAAGATGAGTGGAAACTCCAGGCTCTTGCTTGTGCGTCAGAGGGGGGGCCTGGCCCAGGGTGACAGGTGTCGTGGTCTGCTGGGGCGTCGCAGGAACATTACCGGTCAGTTGCCGGCCATGCTGCCCGCAGCCCGCCCTCTGAGGAGCAGCGCCCCTTCCCGGACTGGGTCTGTTAGGGCCCCTGAGTTGCCGGTTCTTTTTTTGTGGAGGCTGGTGGGGGAGGAGGGGTGGCCGTCCTTTCAGAGGGGACTTCGTAGGGCGAGGGCCTGCTATCCGGTCCTCGGCTGGCCAGAGTGGAACCACCGTGGCCCGCGCTCCTGCGCAGCTCCGACGCTGCACGGGCGGAAGGCGCGGCTGTCGTCTCTGCTGGGGCTGGAGGCAAGCGGCGACAGCCAGGCAACCAGGGAACCTTCTGCTCCCCACTTCTCCAGAACACAAGACTCCCACCGATTTTCAGAACAGCTTAATTGTCCCCGGAGTCCTGTTTCGTTGTTTTCATGCTTTTCGCAATGACTTTCTGGTGACTGTTGAAGGGGAGGGTCCTGTTCCACCCTACCTTGTCCCTTTGGGGACTTGCCACACATTTACTTATGCTCAAAGTGAGGTTTTGCAGGGGCACAGGACACCGTGGTATCTGGAGGGCTGCTGGCGAGTCCGTGGGACAGGGACAGGGCGGACATCCAGTGTCTGCACCGAAACCCATTCTCAGTCTTGGGTCCAGTGGACACCTCTGATCGGGGCCTCAGACCCCCTGGCCCAGTGGAGGTGAGCCTCTTCCTCCCCTCGTGAGGGTGGCTGGGCCACAGCAGTCATTTGCGAGTCCGCAGAAGGGTGAGGCGTGGGCCACCCCGACCCTCTCCTTCCCACCCTCTGCGTTGGAGAGGTCTTCTTTGTGTTTTGACAGACGGGCGGGTAGGTGACCTCTGCGCCCAGTGGCACCTCCAGCCCCAGGGGCCTTCTCTTTCTGGGAGCGCGAGCCCAAAGTGTCCTGCCGCCGAGGTGCGCAGGCCTGGCTTGGCCAAGGTCCGGAGGTCCTGGGGGAAGGAAGGTGCTAACTGGAGCCGAGAGTGTCCGGGCCCTGGCTTAGGGGCATCGCTGGCCTCTCATGAGGTCTGATTCTTGGGCAAGGGAGGACGGGACCCAGCAGTCCCTGACGGGCTGTCTTTAGAGGAGACTTGACTTACTCTCGACAGTGTGGAAGTAACTGAAAGGATGACCTACTTCAGTTTTTTTTTTTTTTAAGATTAAGGTGGATCTTTAAAATTGCTATTTTCACTTCATTTTGGGGTTTGGAGTTGTCTTGCAAATTTAATCTGCTTCCTCTGAACCACAATAATCAGAAATAGGTTAATTTAAGCATAACATGAAACATGAATTATCCTTTGGAAAATATCAGTGGTACTTATAAAAACAGCTGTGCGGTTTCTAGAACTTTAAGATTGCAGGAATGGTCCGTAGTGCAGGTCTTGGGCTGGTTTAGGGTGGCTTTGAGGTGGGGGTTTCGAGGTGACCTGTAGGAGACAGTTGGACTCTGTCACAAAGCACCTAGCATCCCCAGTTAGAGAGACACCGGGGACTGGTGTCCCTGCCCCTCCTGGGGCCGCGCAGAGTCGCAGTCTAGGTGGGAAGGAGGATGCCATTCGCCTTCCTGCCGGGCCTCTCCCCGGACGCCCTGCCCCGGGAGCTGCTCCTGGCCGCCGTAGCCAGGGCCTGGCATGCCCACAGCTGGAGGAGGGGGCAGTGTTCAAGCCAGCCGCCTGGGCTCTGTGCTCGCCCACATGGTCCCTCATCCTCGTGCCCAAGGACGCGCAGACCCGGTCTGGGCTGGCAGGAAGGAAGCCCCTGCTGCCCGCCTGGGATCTTCCTTCCAGGCGCTTTCAGGCCCCGCCTTCCGCCGCGGGCCCCACATCAGTGGGGATTTGCTCCATCCCACACTGAAGCTGAGGCCTCGTGGCCCAAGAAACAGGGCCCACACTCGAATGTGTCAGTGCAAGGGACAGGGCATGATGGTGTTGACCTTGAACCTGAAAGGTCGAGCTGCCACTCTGGTCCCTCCTTGGCCTCACCTCTGAAACCTGAAGGCTTGGCTCTCACCAAATCCGGAAGGCTCTTGGCCCCTGTCTCCCTGCTCTCTCCTCGTGGAAGGCCGCCTCTCCTCTCTCACGTCTGTCATCCTCTCATGTGTTCACGCGTTTTCCTCTGCACTGCGTCTGAATAATTTCCTTGAGGACTCCTTTTATTCTGGAAAGTTCTGCTTTTTTTCCAATCTGCATGATCTTTTTTGATGTCTTATTCTTTGCTCACATTTTTTTCTGTATGTGTTTACTCATTTTGAGCTAGGTCTGTTTTAGCATTTCTACCCGTTGCTCTGTGGATGAGGCCGTGCGGCCCGGCCCGCGGCCTGCGCGCAGGGCCTGGGGGTTGTGTGGTGCGGCCCCCAGACTCTGCTCCTCTCGGCTTCCACTTGGGGCTCGTGGAGGTCCGTGGGGTCCCGTGGTTACAGGGTCCCTGTGTCCCAGGGGTGGGGCGCGGGAGTCCTTGACCCCTGGTGGTCGGGGCGGGCTCCCTGGGTTGGCCTGGCTGGCATGTCACGTGGTTTTCCTCATCTTTGGTCCCGCGCCCTTGGGCTTTTCCTCCTGAGCTCAGCTTTTGTCGGGGGATGTTGGACCGTCTTCTCTGATGTTTGGAGTGGTCGTGGAGGAGGATGCCTGGCCTTGGCCCCATGGGGTGAGAAGCAGACACGGCAGGTACCCCCCACCCCGACCTGTTCTTCAGGAATCAGGCCTGACAGCATCCGAAGGCCTGATGACATTTCTGGGAAAAGTTTTCGTCTCTGAATTTGTGGTCTTAGTTGTTTCCTGCCGACCCACTCGGTGGAGTGGAAGTACGACATGAACACTTGGACTGTGGGGCGCTCTCTCCGAGGGTCCCAGACAGATGCCCAGCACTCCGCATGGCTGCTGGCCCGTCTCTGTGCGCTCCGCAGACGCGCTGCCGTCTGTGCTCTGGGGGATGAGACCCACGGCTTCACGCCCGGGCCACGGCCGTCTCAGTGAGGGTGATGTGACCGAAGGTCCCGGGTCGCCTGGAACCTGTGGGGCAGCCTAAATGCTGGGTCCTGCCTGCCCCTGTTCTAAACCTGCAGCGAGCTGCTAACTTGGACATACCACTTAGTGGTTGGATTCTGTTAGAATCTGCCAAACCGTGAGGAAGAGCTGCTTAGTTGAGTCTCTGAGTTCGGAAACGGACGGACGCCTGTCTTCAGACCCCTAGACGTGGTTTTCCCAGGGCATCTCGCCCGGCTGGAAGCGCTCACTTGTGCTCAGACACGACGTTGCTGACTTGTGAGAACTTCTGCCACTTGTCTTTCCAGGGCCTCGGGCCAGGGGCACAGGCTGGTCCTCCTGCTGGACGGGGGCTGCTTTGTCTTCTGAGTGGTTCATAAGACAGGGATGGGGACCCCCCCCGCAGGTCCCCCTAGGTGCCAGCCCCAGGGATCTGGGTCTCCGGGAAGCCAGGGTCAGGGACCAGACAAGGGAGTGTCAGAGCATGGGTACTGGTGGGGGCAGGGAGGGGCCTGGATGCTGACCCAACAGCTTGAGAGTTGGGATCTCGGGTGGGCACGTTGGCCCAGGCCCCACGCGGTATGCGGCGGTCTCCAGCAGCCCTGTGTGCCCCCATCTGTGAGCTGGCGCCAGGTTGAAAGAGCCACTGCCCGGGACGCTGGACCATAGGACTTTGGGAGGTGGGGACCAGGTGGGCCTCAGGAACCACACAGATGCCCCCCTGCCCGGAGCTCCTGGGTTTACATACGGCCATCCCCACTCCAGCCTTGGCCGGAGCCACGTCATCATCCTGGAATTGCCTGGGCTGCCCAGCTGGGAACTGAGGCCTGGCCCAGAGCAGACATAGGATGCCTGTCCCTTGCCTGGCACAGAGCGGCTGCTGGGAGCCCATTTCCCTCGCGCCTCCCCTGAGCCAGCTGCCCCTCACGCTCTCCTCCCCTCCCGAGGGCTGCCTGCAGTCCTGGTGGCTCAGTCCCCGCCCCGCGCCGCTGCTCAGTGTCTCGGCACCAGGTCCTGGCGCAGTGGGAGCAGCTGGGGTCTGGGCCAGGCCAAGCCCCACCTGTTGTGGGGTCCTTGCCACCACTCACCCCGCAGCTTAGACCAGGGCATCCCGTGGTCCGGGATGGGGCCAGACTGGAACATTCCCTGACCTTTGACAGGGGCGCTCCTTTCCTTACGGGTTTTGTGTGTGAAACCTGACGCCCCGAGGGAGCCACGTGGTGTTCGGTGGCGGCGCTGAAGGAACCCGCGAGTCCGCGCCGACTGCGAGGGGCCGCCTGGTGGTGCAGGTACGTGCCTGGGTCCCGCTGGAGGCCCTGGCGGCTTGCTTTCCTGATTTTATAACTTCGCTCTCAAATCCTTATGGTACGATCGGCCCGTCTCCTCTACCTGGAGAAACTGCAGAAAGTGGGTATAGGCCTGTGATCACAGGTTCGCGAAGTTTCCAACGCTGCGTTCCTTCGGTGACTGTGATCCTGCGGTCGTGAGAGCTTTGTGACGGCCCCTGTGTTAGTGGAGGGGCGAGGCGGCCGGGAGGCGGTCCTGTCGCTGCTTGGTGATCAGTGTTGGGGCTGTTACCCTGTAAATACTTGCTATAGGAAGTGCGTGCGACCTGGCCGGTGTGTCCTGGTGCACACAGAGGACGTCGGTGTGCCCTGAGGGGCCGCTCGTCTTGTAAACAGACGGTGTCAGCTATGGCAGGGACAGCCAGTCCTGCGAATGTATTTCTCTTTCTTTTTATTTTCTTCGTAACACTTTGTTTTCTGTAGCTACTTTACCGGGGAGGGTGATGTATACGACACACACGACGATCGACTGCCTGTGGGATGGGCCAGCCCTGTGGTCAGCACTGGCTGTTAGTCAAGTTTTGGGGACCCCACAGAGGGGGCTGGTGCCCCTCAGCCCTGCGTTGTTCAGGGGTCAACTGTGCAGGTGTTTGGGTCCCTCTTCTCAGTCCTCCCAGGTCTTGACTGAGGAGCCGGCCCCCTTCCCCGCCGGTGCTGGTTCCCGCTCCTCCCGCGGGCTTGAGGCCCTGCCCCGCCCCCCACGCTGCGTCTGTCCGGGGTGGTTGTGTGATCCTAGTCGGATCACAGCCACCCCAGTGGGTGTGAAGTGGTGTCTGGCGGGTGTGAAGTGGTCTCTGGCGGTGGTTTTGGGGGCGTGGCCTCTGGGGAGCTGCGGGCCCCTCGCGTCTCGTCGTAGCCGGGGTGCGTGGGCTTGCGTGACGCGGGTCCCCCAGCAGACGCCGCATCGGCACGTTGCTCCTCCCGGCCCGTGGTTGTCTCCCCACGTTCGCGGTGGCACCCTCCGGACTGCAGGAAGACCTCGACTTGGACGAGTTCCCGCATCCCTCTCTATTGCTGGCTGCTCGCGCTTCGGCGTCCTCTCGGCCTCGGCGGTGGCGGCGGCCCCGGCCCTGCGGACACTGCGTTCACGTTTGCTCGGTGATGGCGTAAGGAAGCACGTGTTGGTAGGGAAGGCGCCCGCGAGTGGTCTTCGCCCCAACAGGCCTGAGCCCCCCCCCCCCCCCATGCTGGTCCTCGCGGCACACGGGAGCAGCGCACGCAGGGCTGGGGCCGTCTCGCTTCACGCGGCCGCTCTCCCGCCCCGGGGAAACAAGCCAGGGTGGGTGCCGCGCCGGAGCAGGGGCTCGGAGAGGGGCCGGCCTGGCCACAGGATCTCCCACGACCCTCGGCCACGTTTGCCTGGGACTCCCGGCCCTCGGGAGGGTCTGCACAGGCTGTGGCCCTCCCGGTGGCCGTTCTTCCCGTCTGAAGAGTGCAGCAGTGTGGGTGATCCCACTCCTCCGGCAGCGCTGGTCCGTCCTCTTGGCCTCCTGGAGGAGGTCGCTAGTGCACGCAGGGGCCGGTGACCTCCCTCCCAGGCTTCAGCCGCTGCGGAACACACAGGTGCCGTCTCCTCACGTCAGCCCTGCCACTTCACAGGAGTCCTGCCCCTGATGTCGCAACAGCTCCGAGTGTTTGATGAAACACTCTCCCTGGCTCCTGGCACAGAACCGTCTCGATGGCTGGGCTGACCACGCCGAGGAACGCGGTTCGGTGCCGGGAGGGCTGGCGGACAGCGCGGTGCGGCCTCGGCAGGCTGCGGCAGTGGGGCTCTGCGGGAGAGCACGTACCCCCAGCTCCGTGTGAGCTCCCTGGGGTGGGGGGCCCTTGGCGTACCCAGGAGGTTGGGATGTGGCCCCTCAGGCTACCGTCTTGGAACTTGTGTCGTGCAGAATGGGGCCCACCGTCCTGGAGGGGCTGGCGAGCCTCCCGGTACCCGACTGCCTTCCTGATGGGCGTCTGCCCGGACACAGCCGGGCCGTCCGCCGGGGCTCTGCAGCCAGCCTGGCTTCGCGCACACGCCGGGTCCTGCGGGGGCGGGCGCCCGGTGCCGTCCCTACCGGTCGCCGGCGCGGGCAGGCGTGCTGTGCTCCGCGAGCTGAGTTGCTCTGGAGTAGGACGTGGTACCCTCGCTCCTGGGCAGAGGTGGGGCGGGTGTGGGCCGGGCAGCCCCGTCGCCGGGTGCTCTGTCGCCGGCCTCTTGGCTGGGCCTCGTTGCCAGCGAGGCTCCTTGGGGGTCCGAGCAGTCAGCCTGTGTCAGCCCGCCTGCAGGCCAGGCAGCCGCGTCTTGGGAATGGGTTTGTGTTCCTGCGGGTCTTCTCTGGACCCACCCACAGAAGGGGGCCCTGGGTTTGGTGATAAATCAGAAAGCAAGCGGGAGTCCCCCCTTGTGGCACCGGGCGTGTGCTGGGGCCCCCGAGCCACCTTTTCCACCATCCGGCTACGGCCTCCGCGGTGTCGAGGCCTTGTTTCTGGGGACCCTCTGCCTCCCTGTGCAGAGCCCTGCCTGCCAGCACCATGGGCCCTTGAGGGTGCGCGCAGCCTCCCTGGGTGCCCCTCCCTGTGGGTGTGCGGCCTGGAAGCTCCACCCCTGAGGCGGGGCCTCGGGGCCCAGGTTCAGATGCTGCTGCTCTGTCTGGGGCTGAGGTGGCCTTCCAGGGCTCCGGGGGGCCCCCTCAGCCCTCCTCTCCTTAGGGTGACAGACTGGGGATCCCTCTAGCACCAACCAGCTGGTGTCTTGGACCAAGGCACGTGGCTGACCCAGGTCTTGAAGCTGCTCGAATCTCCCAAGGCAAGAGCCTGTGAAGACTGCGGGGTGGGGCCCGGCCTCTCCTGCCCCTGCCGCGCCCCCAGCCTGGAGCTGGTTCCTGAGCTTCAGCCCCGGTGTGGCCGAAGCTGCCCGCGCCGCTCCAGGACAGCAGGACCCCTCGGGGGACACTGGGCGGGTGTGGAGGCTGGCGAGGGGCAGTGTTTTGTTCTGATTTGGGGTATACAAACGCTCCGTAAAGATGGACGCAGACCTCTGTGTCGGGAAGGTTCGAAGCGGGGACCAGCAGCACCGCACTGGCCGTGAGAGGGAAAGAGGCTTTGGTTTAGGACGTGTCATTTGGCGTCTAATTAGTAATTAATTAGTGACTAGGTATTAACAGCTGGGTTGGTGAGCACAGTGTGGAGAGCCGAGGCCGAGGGAGGCCCAGCCGCTGGGCCCTGCCCAGAGGGACTGTCCCTGCCTTGGGAGCCCCCAGTGGACAAAGTGGTGGGGTCTGCTCCCACTCTCCCGGGCGGCCTCTCTGTGGCTTCCCTTTGTGGGCCTGTGAGGGACTGGGGCTGAGGCCACAGCAAGGCCCTGCTGCCAGGCTCTCGGCCCCCCGAGCACCGAGTGGTCAGCCTGTGGTCAGTGGTCAGCGGAGACCTATAGACCAGGCTCAGCCGGTCGTGGGGTCACCCGTGGCCACGCCTGCTGAGCTGCGAGCGACATACCATCTGGGTGTGGTCCAGGGCCCCGCATGGTTACGGGATCTGCTAGGTCCATCCCCACCGTGACGCCTGAAAGGGGCGCGTGGGCTCCTGAGCCCTGGGGAGCCTCTCCTGGGTCTGGGGCATTGCTCCTTTGTCCTTCTGGGGATCCTTGGCACAGGTCTGGCCCCCAGTGAGCTGGGGTTCCTGGGATTCTGCTCTTTGTCCCACCTGTGACCTCCAAATTATCTTTCCTCATCCCCGGGGGACTGAGCAGAATGTAGCCCCAGACCACCTGTGCACTGGGCAGAAGAGAGCCTCGGGTGGGTCTTGCCGATGTTCTCTGCCCTGGCATTCGGCTGAGGCCTGTGACTGTTGTCATCAGCTTGTGCCAGGGCGGCCTGGGGGCCCACCCAGACTGCTTGAGCTCACGCCACCCTGGAGGCCTTCTCGCCACAGCGGCTCTTCCTGACCCTCGCCTGGGCCTGCTGTTGCGGGAGGAGGCGATCGCTGCCCGGTGCCTCCCTGGTTCCCAGCCCCGGCCCAGCTGCTGCGGGCTCTGGGACCCAGGAGTCTTTTCCTCTGGCGGGATGCCCCCCGCCTCTAGCTTTGCCAGCCATGGGTGGGGATCCGAAGCTCTGGGCGCACGGACGTCCACACGGTGGCTGGCCACAGTGAGGAGGCTGGTCTTCTGCCCAGGTCCGCACTCCCCCGTCAGCGCCCAGGCGTGTGCTGGGCAGACACACTTACCTGTTCCTTCGGCCTCAGTGCCCAGCGCTGTTGGGCCAGAGGGACCTGGGCGGCAGGGGATGTCAGCCCCGCCGTGTGGCACCTGGGGCAGCATGTGTCCTTGGCCTTGGTCCACGGGGCCAGAGTGGGTGGAGCACCTTAGTGTAGTAGGAAAACAAAACCAACGCAGTTCCCATCTGCTCCGGGCGGGGCGGAGCGGGGAAGGGGGGGTTGTACGTGCACTCCCGGGTGCCTGTGGCCTTTGTGGCTGAGAGCGACCCACACAGCTGAGCTCCGAGTGCGCGCTGGCCTGGCAGCACATGCCAGCGGCATCCAGACAGGGCACGAGGAGGGAAGGACCCGCTGGGGGCGTCTCAGAGGAGGAGGGAGGGAGCGGGAGGCGTGCTGAGGCTGCTGGCCGGCCCTCCACTGTCGGACACTGGCTCCCTGCGGGCACACCGGGGCCGCGGCTGTGACTCTCGGCGTCTGTGGCCCTGGTTCTCTGGGCAGGCAGAGTCTTCGGAGCGTCACAGATCCTCAGCCGAAGGCCCCATGTCCCCCGAGTGCGCATAGATAAAGTTTGGGGTCCGTGGACCTGGGTGGAGAAGGTGACTTGATTCCGACCGACACAGAGGGACGTCTTTCTCCTGCGGGTCAGCAGCTCAGGGCCTGTACTGCCCGCAAGAGCTCGGTGCTGGCGCCGCGGCCCTGGTGGCACTGGCTCTGTGTGCACGCGGGGGCCTGGCACGTCTGTGCACGCGCGGTGCACACTGACCCGGCCTTGCTCTCTCGACCTGGCCTCCGTGGGCGCGGTCTGTCCTCATGGTTGGCTGTCCCTACCCTGGGCCGTCTGGGTGCGTGGCACGTGGCTCTGTGCCCAGCTGGCCTCTGGCTGTCCCGGCAGCTGGGCGGGAGCGGGCCCTCCTCACCGCCGCTGTCAGCGCGCGGCCGGTACCCGAGCCGAGGGTCGCTCTGCCGTGGCAGCCAGAGCTCCGCGGACGTGCGGTTTGCTCTCGGACTTCAGGCCGGTGCCGGCAGCATCTGGAACGTCTTTTCTCCCTCCGCTCTGTCCCCCCACGTACAGTTGTTCTTTCTTTTTGAGGATGTCCGGGGTGGTGCACAGGAAAGGGGGCAGGGCGGGCCCTGGGGACCTCTCCTGGGTTCACCCCAGGCCAGTCTTGGGAGGCGGGTGGTCATGAGCTCATTCCCTGCGAAAACGTGGGGTGCTGCCAGTGGCCTCTCTCGCAGGAGTTTTGCATCTAGGGGCTCCCAGATGCCAGGTCAGGGCCCACACCCAGGCCTGCCGCCCTGCTGCTGGAACGCGGGGTTCTCAGCAGAGCGTGGGGGAAGGGGCTCCGAAATCCGCCGGTCTCGGAGCCCGGAGCTCTCCTTCTGCCCTGCCCTGCTTCTGGGCCTTTGCAGAGGCTGCCCTTCGGTGCGTTTGGGGCTCAGGCGTGGAAGGAGGAATGTGGCCTTTGTGAGCGTGAGGCCCGGGGCTGATGCAGAAGCTGCCCCAGCACCGCCGTGCGCCCCACTCCCCTGTGCCTGCTGGAGCCTCTGACAGGATGGACCCTGCAGCCCGGCCCGACAGAAGGGTCACACAGTCAAGTCACTCTGAGGTCATGCCCCCAAGTCCTCGTAAACCTACAGAGGCCCCTGGGCAGGGTGTGCAGAACCCCATCGCGGGGCGTGCTCTCCTCTGTGAGCCGCACGTGGCCGCTGGAGGGTCCGGGTGCCTGCGTGCTCTCCAGCCAGCTCTTTTTTTTTCTTTTAAAAACAGCATTTGTTTCTAAACATCGTGGTGAAGCATAGACAAGGTAACATTTACCATCTTAAACGCTGCGGCAGCGCCCGTGCGTTTCCCGGTGCGTTTCCCGGTGCGTTCCGGTGCCGCCCATGCTTCCATCCCTCCGTTGACTTGTTTTCATCTTGTCAAACTGAAACTCTGTACCCATTAAACGGTAACTTCCCATTCCCACCTCCCTTCGGCTCCTGGCAACCACAGTTTTGTTTTGTTGTGCTTTTTAATTTGAATTCACTTATTTACCATACAGCGGTTACTGGTTTCAGAGGCAGAGCTCAGTGATGCAGCAGCCCGAGGGGCACCCAGTGCTCGGCCCTCGTCCTCCCTCCCTGCTTCCGTCTGGTTTTATTTTTCCCTCCCTCCCCCTGCGATCCTCTGGGTTCTTAGATTCCGGTGTGGGTGAGAGCAGAGGGTCACTGTCTTTCTCCGACTGACGTCACTGCGACGCCGCCGGTTCCGTGCACGTGGTGGTGAGTGGCAGGATTTCTTTCTTTTTCACGGCCGAGCGATGTTCCCCTGCGTGCAGACCCCGTCTTCTCTGTCCGCTCACGTGTCTGTGGGCGCCTGGGTGCCTCGCACAGCAGGGCGACGGGGACGTCGTGCCGTCCGCGCCCACCTGAGCGGCTGCTCCGTGGTAGGCCGGGGTCCTGGCGGCCGCGCGTGCCGCGTGGGGGCACACTTGGGTGTCCTGGTATGTGCTCTCGGTCCTGTGTGGGGCAGTGCTCTGCCCGGAGTCCTGTGGGCCGGCGTGTCCGTGGGCAGTGCTGTGGTCGGCTGCGGCAGCCCGTCTGCGCTCTGTGGGACCCTTGGCAGGCTCAGCCGGAGGCTCGGGGGAGGAGGCTTGCATGGCCCCAGTCCCGTTGCCCCAGCTGAGTCCCGGGCCCAGAAGCCTGCTCCCTCCATGAGGGCTGTGGGCCCCTGTGGTCCGGCTTGGAGGCCTTGAGCAGGGTCGGGAACCAGAAGTGACTGTCCTTTCCTGCTCGCTGACCACTTGTGGCATGGGGATGCCGTGGGCTATTGCTGGGGCTCACGTGGGCCCTGCTAGGGACGGCGGCCGTCCAGGCCTGGAGCAGGACAGGCCGCCGGGACTTTAGGTCACTCCCGGGGTGGGGGGGAGCAGCACAGCCCTCCCTCAGGGCCAGTGTCCGTGTCCAGCCAGGCTCCCTGCTGGCCCCTTCCTGCCACGCGCTGGCGTTCATGGAAGATCTTGCCTGAAGACACGTCCCCATCCTGGGGTTGACAAGCTTGGGGGCAGGTGGGGCAGGGGAGGCTCAGGCCCTTTTTCCAGAGCTCCTGGGCTTGGTTCGTGGCTCGGTGCTGGCAGGCCAGGCCCGAGTGGGAGTCCACCCCCGCACCTGCCTCACTCCTCCTGCGGACAGGTGGGGCTGTGGCCTGTGGGTGCGGGGCAGGGGGTGGCCCTACAGCCTGAGTCGTATGCACCCCCAGGAGTCTCCCTGAGGCTTCTAGAACCTGCCGGCGCCGGTGCCAAGCCTGTGGCTTTTCTCTCGGTGAGAACTGGGCTTGTTTCGTCTCCTCCCTGCTTCCTATCTGCTCAGACAGGAAGCTCCGCCTGTCGCCCGCCCCGGCCACCCGCTCGCAGGCGGCAGGAGGTGTCCAGGCCGCACAGACAGACGTCACCACGGCTCTTTCCCCTAAAAAGCACCAACAAACGGGTCTTTATTTCCTGAATGATTGTTTCGTGTCTGAGCAGACCGTCCACAGTCGTCTGTGGGCTCCGCTCGGGAGCACCTCCCCAGAGCACGGCGTAGGCCTCTGAGCAGAGGGCCTCGGGCCTCAGGCAGCTGCTTCTCTGTGAGGACAAAGGCCAGTGCGTCCCTGCACAGGGTCCGAGGTCCTAGTATTTATTCCCTGGGGCCCGAGGCTGCCTATATCCTGGGAGTCCTCCTCGCCCTGCGTGTTTGTCCCCTGAGCAGGGGTGCCGGGTGGTGGGGGCCCCGTGGACAGGCGTGCATACGGGCGGGTGAGGGGACCCTCTGCCCAGGGTCCCGCCAGTCCTGTGTCCCAGGTATATGGTGACAATGGCCCTGGTAAGTAGGGCATCTCCGTGGACCACTTGCCTCCCTGCCCTCTTCCCCCTCCCGGCAAGCCCATGTCCCCCCAAGGGGCCAGGTTTGTGACGCAGAGTCCTTCTCTAAGTGTTCTGGAGGTGGGAGGAGCCCTCTCTCCTCCCCCACCAGTGGTCTCCCCTCCAGGCTCCCCGACTGCCAGCAGAGCGCCCCCAGTTCTGCTCTCTCCTCCTGAGTTCAGGCCTGGGAGAGCGACAGGGGCATTGACGTGTCGGCCCCTGGCCCCAGGCGGGTGATTGCGTGCTGGCTGCGTGTGGCCCCGGCGCAGCTGCCCTGGGCGCGGGGCACTGTCCACGTTCCACAGATGGTTCCGTTTTTGCAGGCAGAGGCCCCGTCCCCCTTGGGATCCCGCGCCATCGGGATGGGGGGTTTGGCGTCCTGACACGGGTGCTGGAAGCCACTCTGACCACAGCATCCGGCAGACGCACAGCCTGGTGCCCCTGGGAGGCTGCAGGCAGCTTTGCGAGGCGCGAGGAGAAAATGAGCGTGGCTGCGGTCCTGAAGCCTCGGGCACGCGGTGGAGGGTCGTCACGCCTTTCTCCTGGGGTCTTGCCAGAAGGCCGCTCCGGCTGACAGCAAGCTGTCTGTTCTGCTTGGTGGAACCCAGAACTCTGGGGCCCTGGGTGACCCCCCCCCCAGTGGAGGGCCCCACACTCGGCCAGTGAGCCTGCCCACTGGGCTGACCCCTCCCCATCCAGGCAGGACTGCAGCGAGGGGCCAGAGCCTGAGGCTCCCGTCAGCCGTGTGGACACCAGGCCGGCAGTGCGCAGCCAAGGCTGTGGTGGGGAGGGGAGCGCGGTCCCCTCGAGGTCCTGCCCGGAGCTCGGCCTGGGCGCCCTGCCCTGAGCCTTCTGCAGCTGTGGGGTGAGGTCCCAGCGTGGCAGCCCTACAGGGCACACGGGCGTGCACCTTGTCCCTTGCTGGGGTCCGGGTCTGCACGTCACTGTTCGCGCCTTGTGCACGGTCGAGTCTGCTGGCTGGGAGACCCTGCCCAGAGCCAGAGGCAGCAGCGACAGCTTCCGTGTCTCTCACAGGTCTCCTCTGAGCCCCCAGCCTCCATCCGGAAGACAGATGACGCCCCCGCCCAACTCCCCACATCTTCTGAGAAGGACAAACAGTCGGGCTGGCTGCGGACCCTGGCCAGCTCCTCCAGCAAGGTGGCGCGGGGCAGGGGACGGCGGCGGGAGGGGGCTGCCGCAGGGCTCCGCACCCCAGCCTCTGACGACTTCTGACGCCCGGTGCCTCTCTTCCTGCAGAGCCTTGGCTGTGTTCACCCTCGCCAGCGCCTCTCTGCTTTCCGACCCTGGTCCCCGGCGGTGTCCGCAAGTGACAAAGAGCTCTCCCCGCACCTCCCGGCCCTGATTCGTGACAGGTGAGCGCCCTCTATGCCAGCAGGCAGCGAGGACACCGGGGCCGGGCTTGGGCTCTGCCACCTGGGTGTCCCTAAGCGCTTGCTGGGCCAGGAGCCGCCTAAGGTCTTTCTCAAAGTGGACACAATCCAGAAAGGCTGTTGCTCTGCGCATCTCGGGGCGGGCTTCCCCCCTTTTGGGCGCTCCTCCGGTGGCTCAGCACAGGGGGAGTGGAGGGCCCGGGGTCCTGCTGTGTTTGTTCCCACCCACAAGCCACCTTGTGCTGGCCCAGACGCTCTCTGCTCCCGCGGGCCTGCTGTGAGTGCCTGCATGGGGGCCGCGTGGGCCTGGAAGCAGTCTGGGGGGTGCTGCAGGCGGTCACCACAGTGCTGGTCCCTTAGACAGGGTCGGGCTACGGCCACTGGCTTGCATCTCCTCCTCTGCACCCTCCAGGGGGCGGGTCCCACAAGGAGCTTTCACGTGCTGGCCATGGTGGGATGGGGGACTTGGGGTGGGGGACAGATGCCTGTGGCCCCAACGCCCCCCCCATACCCCACAGCTTTTACTCCTACAAGAGCTTCGAAACGGGTGTGGCCCCCAATGTGGCCCTGGCACCGCCAGCCCAGCAGAAGGTCGTGAGCAGCCCGCCGTGCGCCACCGTCGTCTCCCGGGCCCCCGAGCCTCTGGCCACCTGCCTCCAGCCACGGAAGCGGAAGCTGACCGTGGACACGCCCGGAGCCCCAGAGACGCCGGCGCCCGTGGCTGTGGCCGCCCCAGAGGATGACAAGGACTCGGAGGCCGAGGTGGAAGTGGAGAGCAGGGAGGAATGTACGTGTGAGTCGGGGTCCTGGCCTGCCCCGGCGCGGTGCTGCACGGCCCCAAGCCGACCCCCGGTGACCTCCGCTTCCATCTGTGTTTCCGCAGTCACCTCCTCCCTGTCCTCGCTCTCCTCCCCGTCCCTTACCTCATCCAGCTCCGCCAAGGACCTGAGCTCCCCCGGCGTGCACGCCCCACCCGCCGCCCCCGCCGCCCCTGAGGCTGCGGCCCCTGCCGACCCCGCGAGCGGCGGCCTGGAGGCCGAGTTGGAGCACCTGCGGCAGGCCCTGGAGGGCGGCCTGGACACCAAGGAAGCCAAAGAGAAGTTCCTGCACGAGGTGGTGAAGATGCGCGTGAAGCAGGAGGAGAAGCTGAGCGCCGCCCTGCAGGCCAAGCGCAGCCTCCACCAGGTGAGGCCCCCTGCCCCCACTCCCGCCCTGCGGCCGGCCTGTCCCTCGGGGGCAGCACAGGCCGGGCTGCTTTCGGTCAGGAGCCCCACGCGGTGGCACGCCGAGGGCCGGTGTGCCTCCTGGGTGAGTGCGGGCCGCGGCCCCCCGGCGTCCCCTGTGCACCCGTGCGGCTGTCGGAGGCGGACGCGGCAGGTTCTCTGCGGCGCGCCTGGCGGCCGGACCAGGTGGCTCCGGGCACGGCCTGTGCGCACACGCCGGCTCCCAGCTGGCTCCGCAGACGCGACTGCTTCCTTGTGCGGCGCGGGCTGCAGCCGAGGGTGTCTGGGCCCTGCCCGCGTCCGCCTCCCGCCTCAGTAGGGCCTGGCCCCCAGGTCCTCAGGTTGTGGCGGCCTCTGGGCGGGTTCCCCTCATAGCTGGTGGCTCGGGGAGGGCGGGCCTTCACCCTCGGGCTCTGCCCCCCCCCCCCCCCCCCCCCCCCCCCCCCCCGCTGCCGCGTTCGCACCTCCACGGCTGGCGTCTGGCAGCTCCGCACGGGGACTGCTCGCACACACGGCTCAGCCGCGCCGTCCCGAGAGCCCCAGGATTTCAGATGTCTGTGTCAGGCACTCGCTCAGAACGCCGCCTCCCTGGTTCTGGGCGGAGATGTGACCACGTGCACACGCCCCGCAGCACAGCTGTGCATGGGGGTCCGGGCCCACGCCCTGCCTGGAGGGACCCCTGCAGCTGTGGGAGCCCGGCTGAAGCTTGCCTGCCGCGCTGTCTGCTCAGACCGCAGGCTGGAGTGCACTGGGACCCCCGTGGGGACAGGAACGCCGGGGCAGCAAGGGGACACCCCCCCCACCCCCGACCCCGACCCCTGGCCTACTGTGTGTGCCGCCTGCTCTCCAGGAGCTGGAGTTTCTCCGCGTGGCCAAGAAGGAGAAGCTGCGGGAGGCCACGGAGGCCAAGCGCAACCTGCGGAAGGAGATCGAGCGCCTGCGCGCGGAGAACGAGAAGAAGATGCGGGAGGCCAACGAGTCCCGCCTGCGCCTGAAGCGGGAGCTGGAGCAGGCGCGCCAGGTGCGGGTGTGTGACAAGGGCTGCGAGGCCGGCCGCCTGCGCGCCAAGTACTCGGCCCAGGTACGGGCGGGGGGCCTCGTGGCGGGTGTCTGTGGCGCCACCCGGGAGGCAGGGCCCGGCGCCATGCCCGGCGGCGAGGCCACAGGCCGCCCCCGTCGGCTGCCGCTGCGGAGCGGCTCCCGGGCCTGGGCGGGAAGCGGCCGGTGCTCTCTTGGCACCCGTGGGACTCACTGCCGGCTCGGGAGGCCAGGGGGGCCCTTCCCTGGGCTGCTGGTGTTGGTCTTCCACGGAGAGGCGGTCCTCGGGTCGGTCGGGGCCGCCGTGGGGGAGTTCCTCAGGGCTCTTTCCCTCCAGGCTGGGCCCTTCCTTGGGGATTTTGCTTGAGGAGTCGGCTCCGAGCCGGCTCCAGGGGTGCAGGGGCCCCCAGGCAGCCCCGACTTTTGTCCTGGGGCCGGGGCTGCAGGCTGCCCACCGTGGGTGCTTCTGAGAGTCTCTGCACCGCCTGACAGGCCGTCCTGGCCGGCAGGAGTCCCAGGTAGGGGGGCAGTGGACCGTGCGGCCCCCCTCCTCCAGCCTGGCCTCAGGGAGTCAGCAGGGTCCCCCCCCCCAACCCGGGCCGCAGCTCTTAGGGTTTGGGTCGTTTCCCACCCGCTGGGGGCTCTGTGTGCCGTGTCTGCCCTCGGGTCACGCTGTCTGGCCCCTGTCACTGCCTCCCTTGCGGGCCGCATCTCCCACGCAGGAAGGGGGCCGGGCGGGGGCGGGCCGGGCCGGGCGGGGCTGCCGCTGACGCCCGCGTCCCTTTCAGATCGAGGACCTGCAGGTGAAGCTCCAGCAGGCGGAGGCGGACCGCGAGCAGCTGCGGGCCGACCTGCTGCGCGAGCGCGAGGCGCGGGAGCACCTGGAGAAGGTGGTGAAGGAGCTGCGGGAGCAGCTGTGGCCGCGGCCCCGCCCCGAGGCCGCCGAGAGCACGGCCGAGCCGGAGCCCTAGCGGAGCCCTAGCGGACCCCACAGTCTGCCGCCGCGGGGCGGACGCCGCAGGGAGCCGGTGGGCGGGCGGCCCACGCCGGCCGGGGGGTGGGGGGTGCTGGGGGCCTGCGCGCCGGCGGCCCGCCCCCGGCCACATAGCACAACGTCTTACTGTGCCTGTCACCCGGCGAGTGCTTGGAACCGCACACTTTCGGAGTCCGCGGCGGAAGTTTCTACCGGCCGAGGTCGCCGCGCAAGCGGGGTCCCCGCTGCCGCCGGCCGAGTGCGCGCCCGCGGCGCCTGTGCGCGCCGGAGCGGTCCGACATTACGTTTTTGTTATAAGCTATTTAAAACCAACAAGAAGACTTGATACTCAGAAAGTCAACAGGTTTTTTAATGACTAACTTTTAAAAGCCCCAGCAACACGGACGCCGTGCGAGGACGCGCCAAGGGAGCCATCGCAGCTCGTCCGCGGCGGCCGGGACAGGGCGGGTTTTCTCCAGAGTCTATTTTTTCAGCGACGAGGACCCAGGCTTCCTGTGCTGCCGCTGGCAGGAGCAGGGAGGGCGCCGCCACCCCCTCCTGCCTGGCTGCCCCGCGCACTGGGGGTGGGGGCGGTGCCAGGCCCGCGCGCCGCCGCCGCCCTCCCCCGCCCTGCCCGGCGCTCCTGTTGCGTCGGACTGAGGCTGCGGCGCTGGAACAAAACAGCATTACTTCACGATTTTTTTTGTTTGTTCATTTAAACGTATATTTAGAACTGCACTTTGTCAAAAATCTTCCCTTCTCTTTTTATTCCCGTTAACTAAGGTTTTTACTTTTCAAATATTGCGACCCCCGTTTATAGAGCACATTCTAAGTGCTCGAGTGTTTAGAAACCCCCTCTGGTGCTTGGTTGAACAAGGGAATCACAAAACGAAAATGCAAAAACTGAACTTCGGGGGGTAGTTCTGTGCCTTCCAGCATCTTGTACAGCAAACCCTGACTTGTCTTTTTACCCCCGAGATCCCTGTCTCCGGTAGCGACCGAACCCGCCACTATCCGAGGAAGTTCCTTGCATTTATTCCAAATAGTCTCGTTTACTCTCAGCTGTCCATGCAAATTGTCTGAGGTTTTTTATGCCCACGCTTGAAAAATGATCTCCCAGTGGACGAGAGGCGGCTTACCCATCCTGAAATTACGGTATTTATGTACACGAGAAAGATCTTACAGAATTCCTCGCTTGACCCCGTTCTAACGCCGAGGCAGCTGTGAGCGCAGACGGAGGTGGAGACCAGACCGCCGGCCCAGAGACCGGCGCCGCCTGCCGCCGCGACCCGCAGAGGCTTGGGGACCGTGTCATCTGTTGGGTTCCCGGCCGCGGCTTACTGGGGGGGGAGGGGCGCAGGTGCTGCTGGACCCCCCCCTTCTAAAGTGCAATGCAAAAGGGACATCATACATATGCAGCGTTGGTTTGGGTTTTTTTTTTGTTGGTTTTTTTTTTTGCTTAGTTTATTTTGCAGTTGCGAGATCTGTATGCATGGGACGGTAGCGCCCGGCCGCGCGTGCACCCGTCCATGGGCATTATTACTGGCCCCGGAAGGGGCTGCTTGTGCTACGCCACACTCACAGTGCCGTGCTCAGCCTTGTTTTTCCAGAGTTGTGTGTTTTCAGTCGTTTCTTCAAGGGAAACTACATGATTTCGCCGGGACGGAGCGCGAAGCGTGCTCCGTGCTTCTGGCTGGCTGTGTTCTGCTGCCAGGCCGGAACGTCCAGGGAGATCAAAGGGCCCCTGGGGCCTGCTGCCTGGGGCCTCCCGCTCACTTTTCGGTTTGGGAGTTTGGGGCCCCAGAGGGTGGTGAGCTTCTCCGAGCTCTCTGCTGGGGCCCCGCCTCCCCTCACCCTCACCCTCACCCTGCCGGCCTCTGGTCACCGTCTCTCTGCTGGGTCCACACCTCCCCGTGCCAGCTTCGTCCCGGAAGGTCAGGAAGAGCTGGGCGCACCACGGCTGCCCAGGGGTGGCGGGGACCGGTTGTCCCAGGCTCCCCGGTCACCAGCAGCTCGAGCCCTACCTGGGCAGCTCCCTGGGTGGAGGGGTGGAGGGGGGTGGGGGCATTGGCACGTTCTGGCCACTCCCGGCCTCTGGGGGCCGGGCCGAGGGGCCTGAGACCCGGCTTTGGTTGGCGCAGCTGCCGTTCGGTGTCTCTGCAGAAGGGAGAAGAGGGATGGATCTTGTCGGCTGTTGACCCTCCCTGTGTGTAATATAGCCGCCCATTATCCGGATGATCGTGTATTCCGCTTAATCACTCGTCATTTCTGTGCTGAAAGAGGATTTGTAACGAAGGGAAAAACAACAGCAATAACATTCATATCTTTGGAGCAGCTAACTCACACACGTAATATCCTGCTTTTCGTACGGACTAGCCCCGTGTACAGACGGTCCCTGTAAATACTGTTCCGGACACTGTTGTATCACATGCGTGTACGGTGGCTCCTTTTTCAGAAACTCTTTTCTTACCTGGTAGTTGTCTTGTTTTTAACTGAGGAAGAACAGCTCCTGCCCGAGGGGACGGACCCCCGCCAGCCCCCGGGCTCCATCCTCCCTGCCCCCGCCCACCCACCGCGTCCACCAGGCTCGAGCGGCCGTCTTGTTCTTGCTTTAAGTCAGGAGTCACAAGCGACATTTTTTTTCAATTAAGGAAAAAAAAAACCCCACAGCTCTACCTTTCTACCCGCCAGGAGCGTCCGCACCGCTGTCCGCGTCCCCTCTGCTGCTGCTAATGACGACATGATGACTTACTCTACTATCGAAAACTATTTTTATGTAATTAATGTATGCTTTCTTGTTTATAAATGCCTGACTGAAGACGAACACAGAGAAAGCTGGCTTATGTACTTCACTGTGTGTCGTCGTCCCTTGGCGCCCCTCCCCCAACAGATGACCTTGTACAATAAAGGACTTGGAGAGTGCGCCGCGGACAGCCGTGCTTGGGCCCCCCGCCCTCCCCCCAGCCCGGGTCACCATCTGGGCCTGAGCCCAGGGTGGGGGCGGGGGTGTCCGTCTGCTTGTCAGACTGTGCGGACCTTCGGTCTCCGTCGACCCCGAGTGACATGGGGCTTGGGTGGGCAGCGCCCCGGCTGGGGTGCTGTCTGTCTGTCTAGGTCCCGCCTGGCTGTGGCCCACGGATATCAGTTGGAGGGGCTGTGCCAGGGGCCGGAGGCCTGCCACGTCCCCCCCACCCCGTGCCCCCGTTCTGGGGCAGATGGCGAGCTCCCCTCGGGGGACCCGAGAGCCCTGGGCCCCGGCGTGCTGGTCTGAGGGAGAAGCTTGGGGACTCTGGCCGTGCTGGGTGCCGGGAACCCTGGGCTGCCACCTCTCCTGGGTCCCTGTGGCTGCCCGTGTCCCAGTTCCCGGCTCCAGCAGAGCCGTTCCGAGGTCGTACGGGGTCACTTGGAGAACCCGGTGGTGGGAGGCCCCAGTGCCCAGCCCCGGCTGCCGCACACGCAGACCTCGCAGTCCTCAGGAGTCCCAGGCAGGGGGACCGAGTCATCCGGGCTCGGGACAGCCGTACCCAGGCAGCCGGGAGAAGCCCACTCTGCCAGAACCCCAGGCTCCTATCCGGGCCGGACCTGGAGCGTGGACAGTGGGGACGAGGAGGAAGAATTTCCATGTCCGTCCACAGGCTCCCCAAGGCCAAGATCCCAGCCCCCCGTGGGGGGCCACCCAGGATCTGACTGAGCCTGGGTTGGGGGGCAGGTGAGGAGGGAAGGCAGATGGTTTACAAGCTGGGCCCCAGCCCCCCTCCCCCTCCTACTGCTTATGGGGCCCCCGGGCCCTGCCTGGGGTCCTGGGCCTGCAGGTGTGGACGACGAGCTTATAAAGTAGGGCTCAGCCCCAAGAGCGGAGCCCACCCCCCCGTCACCTGGGTGTCACCTTGGCCTGACTCCCCGCCGTGAAGCCATGGGACCACCGGCCAGAATCCGAGTGCCCCCCTTCCCGGGCAGGGCTGGACACCTAGGGAGTGGGCCCCCCGTTCCGACATCTGCCCGATGCCCAGGGCATTGTGCGGCGCTCTGTTGGGAGGGCTGCTCCTCGCTGTCCTCTGGGGTCTCCCCAGCGGCCCAGGGTGGGAGCCGAGGGCGGCGGCGGTGGGCAGCCAAGGCCAAACACTTGCCCCTTTCTCGGCTTCACAACCAAGCCCACCTGGATGGGCGGCAGGTCATCCTGTGACCCCGCATGTCCAGACCTGCCATTCCCACGGGTATGGATGCAGCCACTGATGTCCCCTCCCCAGGGCCTGCCGGACGGTGTCCCTGCCGCCCGGCCTTGTCCTTCCACAGAGCATGTCCTGCTGCTGCCGCTCAGGGCCCACAGGCTCTCCGCTCCCCGCTGGCTCCAGGGCGGAGGTCCGCAGGCTGCTCCAGGCCCCGAGTGTGGGAGGGATGAGGCGGGTGGGAGGGGAGAGGCAGGAGGGGAGAGGCAGCCCCAGAGGAGGGCAGGAGGCCCACGGGGGCTGGGGAAGGGGCTTCCCCAGGGTGGCAGGCCCAGCGCAGGCCCTGGGGGCACCGCGTGGCCAGTGTGGTGCTCAGCCCACGCTGGGCCTTGGAGCTGGGCTGGCGGCTGCCTCAGAAGCACGGACGCCGGCCAGTACCTCCCCGGGGCTGGGGCTCCAAATCCGGGTTCACTTTTGGGTATGAATTTAACTTTAAGGGCCTCTGGGTTGGGGCACCCTGGTGGCTCAGTCTGTTAAGTGTCCGATTTGTGATTTTTGCTCGGGTCACGGCCTCATGGGTGGGGGGATGGAGACCCGCGTCCATCTCTGTCCAGGCTCCGTGCTGACTGGGGGGGTCTGCTTGAGATGACTGCTGTCCCCCCCCTTGTCCCTCCCCCTGCGGCCTCTCTCGCAAGTAAATCAGTCTTTCAGGGGCCCTGGGCACCCCTTGCAGGACACGGGTGCCGCCTGCTGTCAAAGCCCCTTTCCCAGTATTCCTGGCCGCGCCCTGCCTCTTTGCCCCACCTCTGGGTCCCCTGGCTCAGGACTGCCCATACCACCGGCATGCCGCCCGGGGACCCACGAAGCTGTCCTGCCGCCGGGCCTCGTTTGCCCAGAACCCTGGCCTGAGCCGGGCTCCGGGCGTGGGCTGCTCCGAGGGACGTGCTGCTTTCCACACTGCCCGGGGCCCCGGGGACGTGGGGGGCCTGGGGCAGAGGGGGTGCTCCCGGGCACTCCCCTTGGTTCCTGGGCCTGCCCCGTGACACTCCCCCACCCTCCGCTTTCACTTCTGCCTCCGCCCCAGCAGCCGGGGCCCCACCCCGGTCCCCTGTGCGCTTGGCCGTTCCCGCCCGTCCGTGTCTTGGGCTCTCCACCCCTCCTCCGGTCTGCTGGCCCCAGAGCCACAGTCTGGCCCCCCACGCCCCACCCAGCACCCTGTGGTCAGGGGGGCTGACCGCAGGCCAAGAACTCGTACCCTTATCTGGTGAGGCGGATGCCAGGCGCGCCCTCCATGGAAAGAGGAAGCCGCCTGCCCATTTACAGTAACAGCTGGGACGGCGCATCCTCCCTGGGCCCCCAGGGAGGACGGCGGGGTCAGCCCTGGGTGCTCCGTGTGGTTCCCCACCGCCACCCACCCGCACTCCCAGCTGTGGCCAGCAGTCCCCTCCCTGGCTCGCCCAACCTGGAGCCTGACCTACCTCCACTCCCCACCGACACCCCCCTCCCTCTCTGCCTGTCCCAACAGAGGTCACACACACACACCCCCCCCCCACTGGCCAGGCAGGGACAGGCTGGAGGGCTCCTGAGAATCCCAAGGTCCCACACCCACACTCTGCTGGCCGGGGCCCAGTGCAGTCCGAGTCCCCACCACCTGCAGGACGGCGGGGGTCCTGTAGGGAAGGTGGGCGGGAGATTCCCGCGGGACAGTGCGCCCTCAGCAACAGGCGTGCTGAGCCCAGCCGGACGCAAGAGCAGGGCCTTGCAGGGGGACCCTGACCCGACCCATGGAGAACCACCGTGCTCCGTGCCCTCCTGTGTGCTCTGCCCACGGCCCGGCAACCCTGGCACGGGGGTGCAGAACTTTCGGGGCTGGATGCCTGCCCGCCCCGCCCCCCCCCCCACACGCAGTGATGCCGTGAGCCTTGCAGGCCTCATGCGCGCAGCCATCTGTGCCCAGACCCGTGCCAGGGGCTGGGGGCCGCGGGGGCGGGGGCTTCCAGCCCTGGAGCAGGTGGGCTCCGCTGCAGGAGGTGGCAGGGACCGGCAGGTGGAGAGGCCCAGGCCAGGCAGGTGTCTGGCAGGCTGGGGTCGGGCCTTCCTGCTCCAAGCCCAGCCCAGGAGCCCTTACTGGCAGGAAGCTTGGCCCAAGCTCTTACCCAGGTCACTCCTGCCGCAGAAGCTTGCTCTGGAAACCACCAGGGACAGGCACCTTGTGAGGGATGGAGCCCGAGGTCGGGGCTTGGCCCCTACCAGAGGACACACCTGGGTCTAGCTCAAGGCCCAGGCAGGGGTGGGAGAGACAAGGCAGGAAAGGGCCCGGCATGGCGGGCGGAGATGGAAGGCGGTGTCCAGACCCCCCGGCGACCAGGAGGGCCACGGACACTGCTGTGATACCCGCACACTTGTGTGAGTGCGAAGGGCGGGCCGGCTTGCACAGAAGCTGGCAAGTGACAGGGTGCCCACCGGGGCCCCCATGTCCCCCACCTCTGCTCTCCCTCCGCGTTCCCACAACCCCCCAGCTCAGCCCCACCCAGGGAGACCAAGATATCCTGGACCTTCTCTGCTTTAGGAACCCGAGCGTCCCTTGTGCACTGGGCGCTGGAGGAACGGGGCAGGGTGCTGAGTTCCCCTGGGGTCCAGCCCCCTCCCTGGCCCTTGGTGGGGCTTTGACCCTGTGGAGATGGCCCACACCCCCAATTTCCCCTTTCTAAGAAGAAACAGCTCCAGCAAAGGCGCTGGGTTCTGTGGAGACTATTGGCCAAGATCTGGGGAGGGGCTGGATAGGGGTTTTGTTTTGTCCAGAGGCCCTGGGACCAGGGGCGGGCTGCAGCTGGGGTGGCCAGGCTGGTGTCACTGGCCCCCGTCACTGGTGGGCCACCTGCCTTCCCAGGCAGGAGGGCAGCGGTCAGCTGGGACAGGGACCCAGGTCAGGGCTCGTGACCACGTCGGGTGTAGCCTCCCCCTAAGCAAGCAGACCCCCCCCGCCCTCGGGCCCCCAGGTCTGCAGTGGGCAGCGAGCAGGGGCGCCGGCTCCTGCCCCGGCCGGGCCCCCGCCCCCACCCCTCCCAGCGAGATCCGGACGGCGCTCGTCCGCGCACCCCCGGCCCAGCGGGCAGGCCGGGGCGGGAACGGCCGGAGCTGGAGCGCCGGTTCCCAACCTCCCGATTCCTGCTCCTTCCGCCGGGGCCGGAAGCCCGCGCGGGGAGGGTGCGCAGGGCGGGGGCAGGGGCGGGGGCGGGGGCGGCGACGCGGGGTGAGCCACCAGCCCCTGCGGCCGTGCACAGGCGGCGCTCCGGCTCGGGGTCCAGGCCGCGGGCCGCCGGGTCAGCGCGAGGGCGCGCCCCTGGGGACGGGCAGGCCGGCCGGTCCCCGCTTCCTTCCGCGGAGCCGCTCTCTGGGGCCCGGTGCGGGGGCCGGGACGGGGGAGGGGCCGCGGCCTCAGTTTCCCTTTACGTCCGGCAGGAGCCCGACTGGAAGCCCCCGGGGCTGCCCCGCCGCCCGCCCTCGCGTCCGGATTCCTCCCGCAGCCCCGCGCCCCGCCCCCGCCCCGCCCCCGCCCCGCCCCGCCCGCGCGAGGGGCGGCCCCGGGCCCCGGCCGCCGGGGGCGCGCAGGGAGCTGGGGTTCGCCGGGCTGGCGCGTGCGCGGGGTCGGCGGCGCCGGGCGCAGGAAGTGCCCCTCCCCCGACCCGCGTCCCGGCCGCGGACGTGCCTACGTGTCGGGAGCCCGAGCTCACCGGCGGCCCCCGGCGGCGGAGGCGGGAACTGCAGCCGCGGCCCGGATGGGCCTGAGCGCGCCCCGGGGATGCGGGAGCCTAGGGGGACCGCCGCCTCCCTGCCCCGCCCCGGCGGCCCCTTCCCGGGGCTCCGTAGACGCTTCGTAGAGGCCCCGGGCTCTGTGCCCCCCAGGGGTCCGCACGTGGCCCTGAGTCGCTGCGGCGGGGCGGGGGAGCACCCCCCACCCCGGGCCCAGCCGCTTTCTTTAGGTCCCTCTTCCGCCTGCCCCGGTGGCTTGACCCGAGTCCTGGGGCCGCTGTCAGGGCCCTGGCTGGGGAGTGGGCTGCGGGCCTTAGACGGTGGGGCCACTGGAAACCCCAGCACCCATGGAAAGCCACGTGGTGACCTGTGATCCCCTCCTGCTTCTCCCTTTCTCCTCCAGGAGGGGCCCCACCTGTGGCGGGGGCTCACCCTCAGCAGGGTGTCGGCACCCCCCACACGTCCTGCTTCTCCTCAACACTGCCCCCCCCTTGGGACCCCACTGACCCAACCCTCCAGTCCACATTCAGGCCTGCCCCCGCTCCCGCCCCAGCCGCTTGGGCTGCCCCTTCTTCCTCTGCTAACACAGAGCAGGCCCCGCCCCCGGGCCTCGTTCCCACGCCCCCTTCGCGCCCACGGCCCCCCCACCCCGGGAGCACCCAACCCTGCCCCGCAGCCTCCTCCCAAAGGCCTTCTCCTCCGTGTCAGCCCCTTTGCCGTCCTTCCTGGGGGGGTGCTCTTCAAGCGGGGGCTCTCTAGAGATTTGCAGAGGGAGTGAGGGACCCCTGGAAGGCCAGCCCCGACCTCATGTTGGCCTGCACCGAGGCTCCGTGGCTTCCGTGGCCTGTGGCCAGCACCCGTGTGGGGGCAGGGCTGGGGAGGGTTCGAAGACTTGGGGGAGTGGGTAGCACCCCTCCCCCGCCCTTTCCCAGACTGCTCCAGGATCAAGGCCCATAGACTGGGGTCCGCCCTGCTGGGCGCTTGTGGCGGGGCGCTGTCCTGGTTCCTGCTACCTCTGGTTTTCCAGGGAGCAGGGCTGGGGGGCAGCTGGAAGTTCCCTGAACCCCGGGCAGAGTTGCCAGGAGGGGCAGTTTTCTAGAATTGGGGGGGCACCACCATCTGGGGGTCACGTGGGGGTGGGGACGGCCGAGCCCAGCCTGTTGGACAGGCTCTGGCAGGCTACCCGGCTGCCCCACCGGCCGACCACAGCCCTGTGCAGAGTCTCCATCAGAAAACTCCGTGGCCATGGCGGTGGGGTGGCCGCCTGTCCCTGGACACCCAGGGCCTTGTGCCAAGGGGAACCCAGGCCAGGGCAGCTTTGGCCAGTACAGGTTGCTGCCTGGCCCACTGGTGGCCCCTGGCCACCCCCTCGGCTTGTGGAGGAACCACAGTGGTCCCTGGCCTGAGGCTGTGGGCCCCCAGGATTACCTGATGGGCAGGGGACCCAAGGCAGCGCCTCTGCACCTGCTCAGGCCCTTGTCTGGCTCCCAAGGTGTCCCGTGCCCACTGTGGCCCAGCCTTCTGTCAGAGAGGCTGTGGATGGCTCTCAGTGGCTGTGTTCTGCCTTGAGGGAACAGGAGCAGGAAGGGGACGAACGGCCCACGCAGTTGTGACCGTTGCCTGTGCTGAGAGCTGTCTGCCCTGAGATGGTCTTGCTGAAGCTGGCCTGGTGACCCCACAAACACTCGCCCAGGACCGAGGAACCCCAGGGAGCTGGGGGCCACCTGGGACACACGGGTGACTGGCAGACTGAGCCAGGCCTCACAGGAACACCCCAGGAAGCCCTGCCCGGGAGCCAGGGCTCCACACGGCCAGCCTTGCCACCCTCCCGGCACCGAGACCTGGCCAGGCTTTGCGGACAGGAGGCCTCCCCCTTGGGTGTCCCCGGTGACCTGCCGGCCAGTGGGAGAGGAGGCTGGGCGCTCTTTCTGTGCCAGGTGCGGCCCTGTGGGAGGCGGGCTCGGTCCCATGCCGACGCCAGGCTGGCCGGGGGTGGCTCGGGACATCACACTCACCAAGGCCCTGCCGGGAGGTGGGCCTGGCAGAGAGGGACAGACGTCTGATCTGTCTTCCCGAGCTCTGAGCTCTCGGGCTCCGAGTCTGGCTGGACGAGTCCTTGTGAAGAACGAGTGCGTGCTCTCCGAGGCCTGCCTGGCCAGGCGCTCAGCACGGGGTTCCCCTCTGTCGCTGTCCACTGAGCAAGGGCACGGCCGGAGGAGAGACCCCAGGGAGAGACTGGCCGAGGGACGGCTTGCTCTCCAGATACTGCTGGGACCAGAGCCTCCTCCCCGAGCCTCCTGGGGCTGGGTCGCTTCTCGGTGTGTAAGGCAGGTGGGGGGCAGCCGCCCTCTGCCCGCACCGTAGCCCCCGCCTGCCTGCTGGGTCTCAGTGAGACGCCGAGAAGTCGCCTTCCCCTGGGGAGAAGGCCCTTGGGATGTGTGCGCGGGCCTGAGGGCGCCGTCTCCGCGGGCTGCCACACTGCCCTCCGGCGGGACCTGGGGGTCATTTGCCGCCCGCCTCCCAGGCCACTGGGACAGCACGGATGCCCCCCGCCCTGACTCAGGGTGACCAGGCTGGGGCCCCTCCTTCCCCCGTTGAGGACCCGCACCACAGCTGCTTGGAGGTCCGGGGAGCTCTCCCCCAGGCTCCGTCCTAGCCCGGGATGGGCTGCGCTCCGCTGTGCTGCCTGGAGGGCACAGGCGCGACCAGTGTCTGCGGCCCGGCCTCTGCTCACCCTCCCTCTTCTTTCTTTTTGAGAATTCAAACTTCTTGTGGCTGTGCCAGCGGGGCCCAGTGTGAGGACAAGGGGTCTGGTCGGGGTGGGAGCAGCCGCGTCTGGGGCCCACCCAGCAGGCCCCGCGCCAACGGCGGACGCGCGCACGAGTCCCAGGGCAGAGCCCCAGGAAGGGATGCTGGTCCCTGGCTCAGAAGCACCTCACCCAGGCATCCCAGCAGAGGGGGGCAGTGGGGCGGGGCAGGGGACCTGCCCAAACACGGGTCCCTGGGCTCTGAGCTCTCCCCAGGACTCGCTGAGGGGTCCCTGTCCCCGCAGGCCATCCAGGGCGTGGGGGTGGGGTGGGGAGAGCCACTCTGGGCTTTGCTGGGGTTACTGGAAAGTAGGAGGTCTCAGGGGCTGTGTGCGTGCAGGCCTGCAGAGTGGGCCTTCCTCCACGTCTGCCCAGGGGCCGAGGGGGCCCACCCTCCTCCCCTCCCCCTGCGTCCAGGGCTCCGGGGGCCTAGGTCTGCTCAGTGCTCTGACTCTGAACCTGCTCCCTGGGTTTTGTGACCGAGCCCCACGGTGGTGATTCGGATAGAAATGCCGAAGGCCCCCGGCCCCACCCCCCGGACAAGTTGGGAAACACAGGAATGCCCTGTGCCCAACTCACTTTTCTTCCTAAACTGAAACATCATTTTCATTGTTTTTCTTTTGACAGAAGCGCGGTTTCATCTGGAAAGGAGGAAGGAGCCACGGAATGAGTTGCAGAGCCTCAGGGGGCAGAGCCGGGTGGACGGTAAGTGCAGACGAAGCTGGGAGACTCCGGAGCGGGTGGGCCTCCTGGCCCCCGTGTGTCCACGACGTGCAGACCCATGAGCACGCAGCCCTGAGGACCCAGGCGGTCTGACCCAGGAGCCCGTGGGGCCCGGGAATGGATCCTTCCCGGGGACTCACTGCTGGAGACACCTGTGCGGTGGCCAGGCCGAGGCAGACGCCGGCTCGGGCCGGCTGGAGGCACCTGTGGCCGCCTGAGCTCGCGGGCCGGGAAGGACGGCGGCTGCAGCTCGTTCCCACACCCCATTCCCCGGTCAGGGAGGTCCGGAGTGCCTTTGCCTTTCGGGCTCTCGTGTCCCCCAGGGCCTGCCGCTGCGGTCACAGCTGGCTCTTGGGGGGCTGCCCCGCCGGCTCTGGAGGTGGGACGGAGCAGGGGCGGGGGTCAGTGGGGGCCGCCGACCGCGTCAGTCCCACGGAGGCAACACTGGCTGGGGGACGGACTAGAGAGAGGCAGGGAGGGCAGCGGGAGGGGCGACTGTCGGGGCAAGAAGGGCTGTCTGGTTTGGGCTGGTTTGATGCAGGGACCCGGCCTCCTCTGCCGTTCCTACCTTCAGCGTAAGAACACGCGAGCCTTCCTCCTCGACCGACGGACCTCTGCTCCGTCCATCCGTCCCCACCGTCCCCCCACCTGGCCACACGTCCGTCCACCCATCTGTCCTTCTGTGCACGTCCTCACCCTTCCGCTGACCCGCCCCACCCGTCTGTCCGTCCATCCACCCACCCGCCCAACCATCACCCACCCCTCTGTCCGTCCATCCACCCGTCTGTCCGTCCATCCCTCCTCCCAGTTCCGCAGCTGCCAATCTCCCTGCACACCTCCTCTGCCCGGTTTGCCTCCACTGTCCCATTCTGCCTGGCACAGAGGAGGGGCTCCCCAGTCACCCACTCATTCAGCCGGCATTTGCCGAGGGTCTCTAAGGGTCCATGCTGTGGGGGTCACGCTGGGTCCCGGTGAGACGCGGAAAAGCCACCTTCCTCCGAGGAGAAGGCCCTTGCTAGATGCTGAGCCTACGCGAGTGGGCAAAACTGACTGGACGCCTCCCTTTGTTTGGAGGCTACAACCAGACGCGTGGCCGGGCCAGGCAGTCCCCTGACCTGCGCATGGGAGGTGGGGGTGGGATGAGGCTTCAGAGCTGGTGGCCAAGGAAGGCCTCGGGGGAAGGTGGCTTCAGGGAGGTGGGCAGTGTAGGCAGCATGAAGAGCGCGTGCAAAGGCCCTGAGGCAGCAACGGGCCTGGCAGGACGGGGCCGCTGCAGGGGCCGGTGTGAGTGCAAGGCAGAGAGCCGCGGGGGGGGGCAGCAGGAGGTGAGAGCGGTGAGCGTGGGACCCGCTCCGGCTGGCCCGGAGGTCCCGGCACACACACGTGGGGACTGGACCCTGCCGTCGCCTGCTGTGTGCAGGGTGTGGGCAGGTGGGCCGGGCTGGGGGTGCACTTCGAAGCAGGACGGACGAGACTGGCCGTGGACCACAGGGCAGGAGAGAAGCAGAGACAGGAGCCAAGCATTTGTGCCCAAACAACGAGGACTGTGGGGCAAGGGGCAGGGGGCGGCCCAGTGGAGGAGCCTCGGGAGCCTCGGCTATGTGGATGTGGGACCCCGTGTGGCGCCCGAGGGAGGGTGGGGGGCTCCATCCCGAGGGGCGGAAGGCAGACGCAAGCCCAGGAGGGCAGCGGGTGCTGGGCGGAGGGGCACGGGGTCTGTAGGGTTCCGGGGCAGGAAGCAGAAATGTGTTTCCTGGGACTGGGGGCTGGGTGGTCCCTCCCGCCCCCCATTCCTCAGAGAAGAGGTGACGGGCTTCCAGGGGGGCCCAGCCCAGGTCCCGCGGCCCTGGAGGCAGGAGCTGGTGGAGGCCTTGGGTCCTGGCTCTGGCCCGTCCCCACCCATCCCCGTCCAATGGCCACAGCCTCCCGGGGTCTCCCCGCTCCCAGGCCCTGAGCTGATCTCGGAGGCAGCCGTGAACTTCAAGAACCGTCCCCCAGACCCGCAGTTCGCTTCTGGAAAACCAATCACCCGCTGGAGCCTCTTGGTTTCTCACGTGGCAGCAGGTCCCCACGTCCCTGTGTGGCCTGCGGCAGGGCTGGGACGGGGAGCCACCGTCCGGGGACTAGACTGCTGCTGGGAGGCCGTCCTGCCAGACGCCGGCCCGGCCTGGGGAGTGGAGGTGCCTCCCAAGGGCCCCGGCTGTGTGGGTCGGGGGTCTCTCAGGAGCTGGTGCTGAGCGTTTTACTGAAGCCGTGGGGCATGCGAGGGTGGCCCTCGGGCCCGCCGGGGAAGTGGGGGCAGTGGCCCCGCAGAGCTGACCCGGCCCTTCCTTCCCTCACAGTGAACATGGTCTCCCGAGGGGGACCCTGGGGGCTGTCAAGCACACGGGGTGGCTGTCCGAGCTTGGGGGTCGGGGCCTTCTCCAGCCGCGTGGGGCCGCTGGTCCGTCCCTTTCCCCAAGACCCGCAGGTGTTTGAAGGCGGTGGGCAGGGTGTGGCCCAGGAAGGGAGGGTCGGTCACATCGCAGATCAGGACGACGTAGTCCCCTGCAAAAGACGGTGCTCAGATGTGGCCCCTGCGGCCCCCACGGCCCCGGCCTGCCCAGGCTCCCGCTCCTGCCTCTGTCCATCCTTGGCTCCTGTCCGCCCGCACACCCTGCCTCGGTGCCCCGCTGGAGGGTCCGGGCCTTCTCCTTGGCCAGTGACCTGGGCTCAGGGGGAGTGGAGAGCCCCTCGGTGCTGGTGGGCTGCACGGCTGAGTGCAAGGATTCTTTTGAAAATGCTCCCCGTCTTTTTAGCAGAAAAAGAATTCATTTTCTCTAAGATGTTTTTTTCAGCAGTGATGGCTGGGGCGATGTGGCCGCCGGGCCAGCTGGGGGCCGGGGCAGGAGGCGGGGGGCCGGGGCAGGAGGCCGCCTGCCGGTGGGCTCGGGAGAAGGGGCAGCACTTTCCCTCTTGCTGTCTGTAAACTGTCTGCAGGGCTTCAAAGTCGGAGAAGCCATAAAAAAGAAAATAAGAAATAACAGAAAGTGCGGTTGCCCTAGAAACCGTCCTCTCTCCTCCCCTCCCCGAGCCCAAGGGGGCCGGCACCGCAGTGTGGAAAAAGCGCGCTGGGCTGGCCCCGGCTCACACCAGGAATGCGGCCGCAGCTGAAATGGGGCACAGGACGCAGCTCCCACCGTCGGGGAGAACATTCCAGCGCCCGGTCTGGAACGCAGGCCCTCTCCTCTCCACGCCTGCGGACACCGCGTGCTCCTGGGCTGGGTGAGGGAGCGCTTGGTGGCAGGAACTGACTGGGCTCTGAGTCAGTCCCTTCAGCAGCTCGGGGTGGGGGGGGCTGGTGGGGGGCCCACATTCCACAGCCCTGGGCTCCCCGCCTCCTGGGCCGGCCTGGAGGAGACCCGCGCATGGCAACGCCACAGTGTTTCCAAGCAGCTGGGGTTTCTAGGTGTTCCCGGGAACACAGCTCCGCCAGCCCGCGGCCCGGCTGGGGAGCAGGGCTTCGTGGGCAGCGGCCACGGGACTCGGCTCAGCCCTCGTCTGACCTCGCTCCTGAGGCTCTTCCCAGTGGCCGGGACAGGGTCTGGCCGCTGGCCACCCCAGGCCCGGCCCACACGCTCTGGTCGCGGGCCCCATGCCCGGCGGCCCCACAGAGACGGCGCGGCCTACATCCCAGGGACTTGGCCACCCGCTGGCTTGTCCCTCACAGTCTGGAAACTGCTTCTCCTCAGGGCCTGGCCCTCCTCCAGCCAATCCCATCGGCCCTCCCAACTCGGCGCGGGTCCCAGGGCCCTGAGGTACGGGGAGCACGGCACCAGACTCATGCGACCGCTGCTGGGACCCCCCGTGCCAGCCCAAAGGGGGACGTGGGGGCCACTGCCCAGGACCCAGCCCTCCTCCTGCACAAGGTGGGCTCAGGAGCACGGCCCTGCCAACGTCCCATATGCACACGGGGTCAGAGCAGGCCGAGACCTGGAGGCCTGCCAGCCTTCCTCTCAGGACCCTGGACACAAGGAGGCAGGGCTTTGCCCCTGGGGACAGAGAGGGCCCCAGGATGAACGAGCACTCCTCACCACACCTGCCCCGTGCCTGCAGCCCTCGCGAAGAGTCGGAGGCTGGAGAGGGCCTAGTGGAGGCCCGGGGCCCGTCTGGGTCCTCTCCACCTCTGGGGCCTCCGGGGGAGCCCGGGACGCTGAGCCGGGTGCCGACTGGGAGCTGCTGCGTTTAAGGGTGCGTGCAGGGGAAGGGGATGCAGGGGACCTTCCAAGAGGGCCAAGACTAGGATACGTGTGGATTGCGGGGTGACACGTGGCCTTGGCCCGCTCCACTGAGTCCTCCTCGTGCCCACCTACCTGGGAAGGCAGCTGCCGCTGGCTCGGCCGAGGCCGCCCCGTCAGGCCTGCAGGGAGAAGAGAAGGAAAGCCCTGAATGACCGCCCAAGCCTGCGGCCCTGCGTGGGCACAGCTGCGACCATCCTGTCCTCGGAGCGCCCCCCGCCCCCGCCCTCTGAGGGCAGCGTCCGTGGGCAGTGTGCGCGATCCCCTCCGGACAGCTCTCCGCCCCTCGGCTGGTGCCTTCCTGTCTACACCCGGAGGAGCCCACGGGCAGAGGCTGCACACACACACTCACCCCCGGCCCACAGCCAGCCGCGCTGCGAGCAGAACCGAGCTGCAGGTTTGGGCGCACGAGGCTGCGCAGCGCTGGGCCGGGGAGCCGCTCCGGGAAGGGCCGGCGCCCCGGGCCCACTGCACTTGGCACGTACATTCCCGTGGCAGCTGGGCTCCGTGGGGCGGGGGCCGTGGGGCACCGGTACCTCCCCATGGGCCCCCCCCGAAGGACCGAGGCCGCCGTTGCCTGGGAGACTCACGGGAGTGGACTGGAAAGGTGGCAGGCAGAGGCAAGAGGGATGGGCCCAGGCCCGGCCGCACGTCTGAGGGACGGAGACCCTCACTTTTGGCCATGGCCACCACAGGAGCGCCCGGAGGGCAGCCTGAGGCTCTGACCTGATGGGAGGTTCTCCTCTCTGCGGTGCGTGGTGCTGTGCCCATTCTGCCTGCCCACAGGGGCAGCCACCTGCCCAGGGGGATACGCCGCACGCCGGCGAGGACAAGGGGACCCCTGGTGCAGGATCCCTGTCTGAGCCCAGAGCCCCCTCAGCTTCTGCCCTGGGTCGGGCCCTCAGCCGCCCCTGGCCACCTTGGTGGGACGGCCCACCCGACTCCTCCTGCGGCCGGACACACTTTCCTGGTGGGATGGAGGCCCGGAGTGCGGCCGCCGGGCTCTGCCCTGAATTCTCTACCCAGTGGGACTTGGGGGGGCTGGGGGACCCCTCCCACCCCTGCCCTCCATGGATGGCGGTTTCCTGTCGTCAGAACTGGTGGGGGAGGTGGAGGGCATCGGCTCGGCGACCCGCCAGGCTCCGACCCTTTGCCAAGCTTAATTACCACAGGCATGGTTTGGGTGATAAAAAATTAAAGACAAAAGATTTTAAAATTACTTCATTTCAAGTGGGGGAAAATGGGCCTTGGCTTGGACCCAGGAGCCACGTTACGAATTCTGAAGTGTGGGTGAGCAGGAACGCGGGTAAATAATTCCGCACTAAGAATAACCAGAGTCTGTCCGCCTGCCAGCTTCGAGAGAAGGAGAGGCAGAGCTGGGAAGGAGCCGGGGAGCCGCGGAGTGAGATGTCAGGGACGCCCATTAGAGGGACGGCGTGGGGACACGGTGCCCCAGGGGAGCAGGGGCGGGTCAGAGGCGGCTGCGCGAGCTGGGTCGGGCCTTGTAGACAGCCGCGGGCTGAGCCTCGGGGCTCAGGGGCCGTCAGAGCAGGGGGAGCAGACTGGCCTCCTGGGCAGACACAGGAGCCCCCAGTGGGCCGGTGTGGGGCCGGGGCCTTGCTGGGAGCTGGACTGGGGCCGGGGCCCAGCGCTGCGTCCTGCGTGTTCTCTGCATCAGCAGCGGCTGTCCTTGTCCTCAAGCTTCCCGTGCTTGGGGCTCCTTGTGTCTTGAAGGCACAGGTCACTCTTCGGCCCATCTCGCTCTGACCTTGCGCGCGGCCGGCCGGTAGGAACCGTCTCACAGAATGCCCCGCTCGTGACCTTCACGGGCTCTCCCTGCTCTTCCTCCCGAGCCGCATCTGGGGGCTGCTGTGGCGTCCCTGGAGGCTCACGGCTGTCCTTTCCTTCCGCCCACCGGCGACTCCGCTCCCTCCCGCCCTTCCCTGCTGGGCGCGCATCTCCTCTCGGCGTTTCCCGGTCACTTCTGGGTTGGCTCTGACTGCTTTATTCTTCCTGGTGACGGGCTCCACTTTCCTGCTGTGTGTGCCTGGTCACCCTCGGCCGGAGTCCGGCACCGCGGCTTCCTCTCGTGGCTCCTGTGTTTCGGACGCTGTTGCGTTACTTGGAGATGGTTCCATCCTGGCTCCTAGGGTGTGCCGGGCGGAGATCAAGACAGGGTTCGTGATTCCCCAACACGAAACACTCTTCTGATGTCTTGGCATGAACGCGGAGGTCTCCCGGGCCCCGCAGCCCCGTGGGAGTCTGGGCAGGACCGGCCGAGAACCTCCCTGTGGTGTTCCTGGCTTCGGGCATGGTCCTCACGCTCTACGGATCTCTAGGACTCTCTCCTCCCCCGTGCTCCGCGACTCTGGAGGCCTTGGCTACCTGGGAATCCCAGCTCCGTGTCTGCCCTGTGGGGCCCCCGGAGCTGCTGGGTCCCCTCCCTGCACAACAGGAGCCGTGGTGGGTTGTTGCCTCCCCAATCTTGTCCTGCTTCTTGTTCACCGCGGGGGGGGGGGGGTGTAACCCAGCCCCTCGCTCTCCGCCCTGGCTGGGAGCAGAAGCCTGTTTCTGCGTCTGTAGCCAGACGGAGATGTGGGGTCCTGGTGTCCCCAGCTCATGTCCTTGTGGCCACTCCTGAAGGGCTGGGCCCCCTTGCGGAAGGCCGAGCACGAGGCCTCTGCTCTGCCCTTGCTACTGGGGTTGTCCTCGAAGGTCCTCAAAGGGCATCTTGTCCCGATGGCTTGTGGCCCTGTGAGGTGGGGCCGGCCCCGCGTGACTCTCCTGTAGCGAGGCCCCCGTGGCGGGTCTCCCAGTCCCCGCAAGGCCTCGTGGGCCTCACCTTCTGCCTGCCCCATGGGATGCGTGGCCCAGCGGGCCCCAGGGGGGAACCGGGTGGCCTCCTGCCGAGGTCAGCAGGTAGACCTGCTCTTCCCTGGGCTCCCCGAGGGCTCAGCAGTGCAGTCGCGTCCCCTGCGCACAGCTGGCCTGCTGCCCCCACGACCCCATGTCTTTTCCTTTCCTTAGGCCCGGGACTGTCCTGTCTGAGCCACGTGACCGCGACAGGCTCTCCTGACCCCACCTCGTCTCACGGCCGCACCGACAAGTCACGAGGCCCCCCGAGAAGGCGCCTGAGGACGTTGTCCCACTGGAATTCCCACGAACACGTCTGACCCGAAGCACAACTGTCACTGAGGCGCGGCCTGCAGCAGCCTGGGCGGGGCCTGGGGCCACAGGCAAGCCCTGGGGCGTGGGGCTTCTCTGGTCTTCTCTGCACGGCCCGGCTGGGGAGGGCAGGTTGGCAGAGCTGAAGAAATGGCCCTAATTGGAGAGGAAGCCTAAGGCCGGTCAGCTGACCCTGGCCCAGTGAGGCCCAGAGCCTATGCGAGCACTTGACCTTTTACTGGGCAGCTGGACAGAGAGGGAGCAGCTGGGGAGGGGGTGTGAAGACCCCACGGCCAAGCACACAGTGGACGGTGGGAGAAGGGGGTTCCCTCGGGTGAGCCCAAGATCTCCAGCAGCCCAGCTGACTCAGGCCTGTTCACCAGGTCACTGAGGGACAGGCAGGGCTGTGGGCTTGGTGGCCCTTTGCTGAGACAGAGGAGAGTACTGCCTGACGTCCAGGCAGGTGGCAGGGCCTGGGGGCACAGGCTCAGGGCTCGATCGGGGTCGGTCCTGACCCACTCACAAGGGAAGCGAGCCCCAGGGCTTTCTGTGGCCCCCACGGAGAGCCCAGAAGAAAGTCCCCAAATTAGGACAGTCTGGTAACTGCGGGAGCATGGCTGGCCTGGATCTGGGGCTGCGCTGGGACGCGGCCTGCCGGGGGCCCCTGAGACCCACGGGCCCGAGCAAGAGCCACGGAGTGCACAGGCCACGGAGTGCAGCCCTGGCTTCTCTCCCAGACGGCGTGGCCCCCTCAGCAGAGGGCGGTTGGCTCCATGGGGCGCCCAGCAGGCAGGCCTGTCCTCACCCAAGCTCGCGCTGGGCCCGGGGGTTACACGGGTGCAGGGACCCCTTGGAGCGAGGCTTGCACACGCCGGCGGCAGAGCGGCTGAACGCACCAGAGGCCCCAGGAAATCTCGGCCTGGACCCGGGGGCAATGGGGGGGCGGAGCTCCAAGGACCATTTAGGGGCTGCTGTCCCCAGCGGGCAGTCAGCTCTGGGCCTAGAAAGCCAAGGGGGGCCCTTGCTGGGGGGGGACTGTGAGGACGCCCCCCACCGCCAGCCTCCATCTGCTGCCCAGGTCACCATCCCAGCCCAGCGTCAGGCGGGAAACGTCCCGGCTGTGCCGAGGGGGGCCTAGGGCACCGGCCTGGCCGTTCCCTCCCGGCCCCCACACCTGCTTCCTGCTCGGACGAGACAGCACTTGTCTCCAGAGTTTCGGAGGAAGCAGAGAAAGTCATCAATCCCCATTTCTCGTTTTCTGGGAACACACCCAGAAGCGCCGCCGGCCGCGGGACAGGGGGCAGAGACTGAGCCGGTTCTGGGAGGGACCTGTGGCCAAGGGAAGGGTGACCCGCCTGGAGCCCGCGCCCCCACCGGGGCCGGCACCCGAGCCTGTCTTTGCTGGGACCCCGCTGACCGCAGAGGCCTCTGTCCGGACCATCTCCGGGTCGTGATGGGCCCGCCGGGGGTGGACAGGATGGCGCCCAGGCCCCAGGACAGATGGGGGGGATGGCAGGTGGACCCGGGTCCCTGGGGCAGGGTCAGCACGGAGCCCCGGGTGGAGAGGTGGGGGCCTGCGCCAGGTGCTCGGCGGTCACCTGCGTGACCCTGCGCGGACGGGCTGCCGGCCCCAACCGTCTATTCAAGTAAAACCATTAATTGGCTCCATCTGTGTTGGTCTGATGACTGATTAAATGACTAATCACAGAAGTCTTAATTAAACCCATTGTTCTCCGAGTGAGCAGCGGAGGGGCTGTGCCGGCCGGCGTGCGTCAGGGTCCGGCCGGCCGTGTGCTGAGCCGGCAACGAGCAGGCAGGGCAAGGTCGCCCCCGAGGCCCTCCCAGGCTGCCGGGCGGGGCTGCGGATGGTGGCCCTATCCCACCACAGCGCACACACTTGGGATTTGGGGAGGGGGCCATGCCCTGACTCAGTGGAATCTTCACGGGTGGCCGGGCACGCTCACGGCCACATTTCCAAAACCAGCTCGTCTCCTGCAGTCGACGCGACCTCATCACTAAGATGCTGACGGGGCTCTGTGTCATGTTGTGACACTGTGATGCGCCAGGACCGCCTCCGCGGGACCCGCCGCCAGAAGCCTGAGCTGGAAACGGGGCTCTCCCGGGGACAAGCCGCAGACCGGGCGATGCTCCGCGGTCGGCGGGGTCCCAGCGAGGACAGGCTCGGGGTGCCAGCCCCGGTGGGGCCATGGGCTCCAGTCGGGCAGGCCTGGCCGGTGAAGAGCCAGAGCTGGGTGCGAGCCCGAGAGTCCCGCTTGTGCTGCCGGGTCTGGCCTGGGCTCGTGGAGCAGCTCCCCGGGGCCCTCGGAACGCACCCCCAGGCCGCGGGACAGAGACGCAGCCTCGTGGCTCCTGGCTGGGCCCGGCTGGCAACTGCCACGCTCCGCCACAGGGATACGGTAGACGTGGGACTCCCGTGGCCATCTGCCGCCCCGCCCTGTCTGGGTCCACACCGAGGGGCCCCATCCACAGGCTGCCTCGCCCTGCAGGAGCTGGCTGGCCGGGGCACTCGGGGACCGGGGCGGACACACCCAAGCCAGGGGAGGTGGCAACTCCGGGCCTGATCCATGCCATTCCCTGGGAAAGCAGAGTCGGGCGGGGCCGAGACCCTCTGGGACCCTGGGACCCTGCTCAGGACCTCCTGTCATGCACATCCAGGGCCCTCCTGGCGGGGGACTCTGCCAGGCACGGCCAGGTGGGGCTCCTGTGTCGCAAGGGGCCCCGAGTGGGCCGGGGGCTGGGCCCCTTAGCACTTGGCTGCCCCGAGCGCCCGTCCCTGGGCGGGCACACACCCCAAGCGTAAGCCGTTAGAGCATGTGCGCTGGAGGGTAGAAGCCTCTGGGAGCCCAGGGGCCACGGCGTCTGACCCCCCTTCCCTCCACCGAAACGCACAAAGCTGGCTCCTCTCCGACACGGAAGCTGACGCAGATTTATGCCTGGAAGTTGTAACGGGGGGCAGAGGAGTCCTCCGGAACGCTATCCCCTCCTTATGGAAACGAAGACCTCTGCCAGGCTCCAGAATTACAGGGTGGCGAGTCCCTCTTCATCTTTTTCAATCATTTCTATTGTGTGAGCCTCCTGGATGGTCGTAACGAGCTGCTCGCAGGCAAAGTGAGTCGTTGAGCGAGCACGTGGCCTCCTGCGGCTTTGAGGGGTCCCCGGCCCAGGGCACGGACAAAGGCCCACAGCTGACGGCGACAGGAGGCTCAGCGAGGCCTGGCCTTTCCCAGGGGCCCCGGAGCACGCAGAAGGGACTCCTGGCAGTGGGGGCGGGGGGCGGCAGGGGGTGAGGGCACGCCGAGGCCGTCCTGCGGGCCAGACGGCCTGTGTCGGCACGAGCTGTACCCCAGCCCGCAGCCCAGCCCTGGTGGCTGCTCCCACAGACTCCTGCCCCCACTCAGGTTGCCCCAGGTGGGCTGGGATAGCAGCCACCCGGACCGCTTGGTTCTCCTACCCTCCCGACCTTGGGGTCCGAGGCTGTGCACTCAGCCCATGGGTTCCACCGTCCCGCTGCTCGCGGGAGTTCTTGAACCCGGGGCCAACATCCGCAGGCCACCCTGCGACCCTGGTCGCTGGCCACTGGGAGGGGCAGCATGTGGAAGGTCTCGGGGTGTGGAAGCTGTCTGCACACACCCCCATCTTGCCCCCACGGAAGTTCTTAACTTTGGGAACTGGGTCAGGAAGGACAGTTCTGGGGTCACTGGGGAGGTGAGAGAAGCCGGCAGAGCCTTCGGTTTGAGGGTGCGGGCACCAGGGCCCATGGCTCTGTGTCCCTGGGGTTGCTTTGGGCACGGCCCCTTTGTTGCCATGGGGAGAAAGGGCTGGGGGCTGCCCCCTCCCAGCCTTTTCCCCCCACGGCCACTCCCTCCTGGGGGCTCAGACTAGACGGGGAGGCAGAATTTGAGGCTGGGATGCCCGGCTGGCGGGACACAGTCTGGAGTTAGGTGAGCGAGGCCCTCGCAGCTGGGTGGGGGCCGGCAGGGGCAGGAAGGTGCCGGAGCCCCTTCCCGTTGTCCCCTCCCCCGTGGGTCCCGGCCGCCGGGAGCATCTCGTTCTCGGGGAGGTGACCCGGGGGGATGGACAGAAGGGCAGCCACACACCCGAGACCTGGCCGAGACCCGGGGGGTTCCTCACCGCAAACCGGACCCCGTGTGAAATCCAGGCCTCCTGACCTGCCAGGGCCAGCCTCCCTCGCTAGGAAGGATGGTTTTCTTAGAATTCCAAAGGTGGGCTTTGGGGGTCAGGAGCCAGGCTTGCACGCTGGTGTGGGGAGCCGGTGCCGGAATCAGAGTCAGGAGCTGGCGGGGGGCGTCGGGGAGGGCCCATGTCCCCACAGCAGAGCGATGCCGGGGGCGTCGGGCAGGCTCCCCCTCACCCCTCTGCAAGGGGCCCAGGGGAGCGCCAGGCGCCCGGATGCGACACAGAGCACGGGCCCCCTGAAGGCCGCTGTTGTGGGGGCCCTGGGGTCTGAGAGAGGGGTCATGCCACACGGACCCTATGACTGGGGCGGGGAGCGGGGCTCCGGGGGCACTGTGCAGCCGCGCGCAGGCTCAGACCTGTGCCTGCACGTGACCCGTCCAACGCCAAGTCCCCAGAGCCGCCAGAGCTCACCAGGAAAGCCATGTCCCCAGGCTTCCGCCCGGAGCTCAGAGCTCCCTGGGGAGACGGGGCAGCAGCCCCCATGAACCTCAGACGAGGGCCGGCCTGCGCCACGGCCGCGTCACCAGCTCGAAAGGCTCCCTGAGATGTGGAGCATTTCACATGCAAACGTGCCTTCCTGGGACAGCGACCCCCCAGCACGAGGGCCCCTCCTGCAGGAGGAATGGGCCAGCGACAGCGAGGGCCTCCTTTTTGCTGGAAGGAGCCTTGGCCGCGGGCCTTGGAGTTGCCGCGGTGACGACAGCCGACTCCGCTCCGCCCTGCCGCTGGGTGTCAGCTCCTGGGTCTCGCACGCGTCCCTGTCACCTAGCGCTGGGTGAAGGCGGCGTCTCCACGGTCAGCAGGATCCTGGCCGGTTCCCAAGTCTGCGCTTCTCCCGTCAGCTGAGCGGGCCCCATAGCTCATGCGCAAACGCGACTCGAGCCCACGCGGGAGGCTCCTTCCCCAGCAGGCAGCAGCGGGACTGGGATCAAGGCTTGTCAGCCGGCCGACCCCGTGCCAGCCTCCGGGTGTCCCGGCCCGGTCCCCGCCCGCTGGCGTCAGCCGGGAGCCATCTGACTGCGGGAGCGGCCGCCGCGGCTCCTCCCGTTGCTGCTGCTTTTTCCGGTTTCCTCGAGCTTCGTCGTCGCGTCTGTGCCCGAAGGCCTCTGCCCTCGGATGTGGCTCTTTCCGCGGCCCCCGGGCCTGGTGGGGCCACACACACCGGTCAGAGGCCTGCCCTTGCCGGCAGGTGGACACCTGGGAAGGCCTGGCACCCCTCCCTGCCCCCGAGGGGCCGCGTTCTCCCCCCCCCCCCCGCACCCCTGCCCGGCCGTGCGTCCTGGCCCCGGGGGAGGGCTCCCGTCTTTAGCCGTGATTTCTCTGCCTCCGCGGGCGGCCCCTGGCGCTGCCGCCAGCCCCCACGGCTCCCAGAGGGGAGCTCCCAGTCGGGCCCCAGGGCCTGGCAGGGGACGGGCTGCTCCCACAAGCCGATGCTGGGCAAGACTTCTCTGGAAGTCAGCCTTCCGCCCGGCAGGGCCGTGGGCTGGAAAGAACGTGCTGCCGAGAGGCACTGGGAGATGTGGTCACCTCGGGCCCCACAGGGACACGCAGCGCTGTCCAGGGTCTGCTCTGCCACGGCACGGGCTGCTGGGGACCCCGGGCCGTGGGGGGTATGTGGCGGGCGTGTGGTAAGCCCGTGGCCGCCGGGCACGCAGCAGTGAGGGCTCTCTGCCCACCCCGTGGGTCCCCCCCCGGCCCCTGCGCCCACTCGAGGAGCGTCCCCTTCTGCCCAGCTGGCTTCCCTGCCATGGGCATCACCTGAAGCAGCAGGCCACCCTGCTCTGCCCACCTCGGGTCTGTCTGAGCCATGGCCCAGCGCGGGCCGAACTGGACCGGAGCCGGGCTCCTGGGAGGGGGGCGGAAAGGAAGGGCCACAGCGGCACCTGCAACCGCAGATGCCCTGAGCTCCGCCCCCCTGAGGACGCGCACCTGGGAGGCCACGCCAAAGCGGCAACTGTCCCGAGTCGGTCACCCTCTCCTACCTGCTGCCTCCTGGCCGGTCCTGCCCGTCGGGGGTCGTCCTGCTGGGGCCCAGGCCGCCTCCGGACCTGCTGTCTGTCTCCTGCAAAGAGTGACAAGGGAGGGCTCTGAGGGGCTCCCGGGCGACCCGGCCCCGGTGCCAGGCAGCGTGCGGTCTGAGCCATGGTGGGTGCAGCGGGAGCGGGGGTTCTCCCTGCCCTTACCTCACGGAGCTTGTCGAGGAAGAGGACAGGGCTGTACCCGGGAGGTGGGGGCCCAAGGCGGATGTCCGAGAATCGGGCGCAACCTTGTTCCACGCGTCGGCAGTCCTCAGGGCAGTGGAGTCCGCGTCCCCAGGAAGCGGGGCAGGTGGTTTCTCCTGGGCAGTGGAGAGCAGAGAGACATTGGAGCAGCAGGAAGCCGAGGCTGGAGAGAGCCCGTCCCGTGGCCTCTCTGAAGGGCGGTTTCCATAGCAGAGCTGACCAGGGCCACGGGCGGCCACGTGGGCGCAAGAGCCCTGCTGCCCGGTGCGCTGGCCGTGCGGCCCTCCAGGCGAGTGGCTGGCAGGGGGCAGGGCCTGGCCCATGACACCCATTGGTCCTGGCACGCCCCGACAGGCGCCAGGGGGGACACAGCAGTCTCCCCGCGGGTGTATTCTGGGACCACTCTGAGTGCCCGGCAGGAGGATTCTTTGGGGCTGGGAGGGTCCTGGGCACCGGGGACAGGCCTGGAGAGGATCTAGGTTGGAGAGACCCTGCGCTGCGCCGGCTGGGCCTCTCCTGCACCGCGCGCCCTGAGAAGGACATTTCTAGCTCACGGCTTTGTGCGACGGGTGACGGCAGGTCACACCCATGATGAGTGTGGAGCGCAGAAGCCACTGGTAGCCACCGGGCCCCGCCAGGGGCAACAGCCTCCGGGAGACCCCCAAATCCTCTGGCATCTAAGAATGGCAGTGGGCTGGGCTCGGCCTGCAGCGGGAGTCCCACTGTGGACACTGTCCATCCTGGCTTTTCATACCCCCTCCGGGGGGGTACGGAGTGTTTCCTTCTGGCAGTCCCTCCCCAGGCTCCGCCCACTGGCAGATGGAGCAGCGGCCCTGCTGTCCCCTTCCTTCCGTCCAGGCACAGGAAGCTGGCGGCTGAGACGGGGTCATCACCAGGGCTGTCCCAAACACATATGCGTCAGGATCCGCTCTCCTGTGGGGGCCGGGGTCCCGGCTCTCCCGACGGACGTCTGTCCTGAGGTCCTTGCCCTGCACTCACACACTGTCAGGGAGAAGCCGCCAGCAGGCGTGGTCAGACCTCAGGGCGGTGGCCGGATGGGGCCGTGGGGACAGCGGGGGTGGGCAAGATGGGCTGGAGGCTCCCGCTAACGTGGAGTCTGCAGGGAGGCCTGGGGGGTGCCCTGGGTGGGCGGCGGGCCGGCCTTCATCCGGGCACTGGACGGGGCCCAGGGGCTGCAGGGTGTTAAGGCCCTTTCCCTGGAGCCCAGCTGCGCACACAGACCCCAGAAGTATTTCCGGATCACAGGGAGGGAATTATTTCTCTCAAGGGTGTCTTCATCATTATGGCGCATTATAAAAAGCAAAGTCTGTCCTCCTGCAAGGACACTCTTTAACGAAGGACCTTCTCTCCGCTAGCTTTCGCAGTCCTCGCGCCGCTCATGTCCTGCGCAATGACCGGGGGCCGCGGGGCTGGTGGCATAGTTCTCTCTCTGAGCGACTGATGGCTTCCAGCGGGCCGGAGCGGAGCTGATTGCCTCCGGATGGTGAGGACCCTGGCGCTGTACCCTAGACTCCCGTCTGGGCGACCGCACGAGACTGGGTCCCTGCACGCAAGGCCCTTCTGCACAAAGTCCAGTGACCCCACGGGCTCACACACCTGTCTGTCCCCCATCATCCCTTCTCAGATGTGACATCCAGGCCTGCTGCCACCTTCCCAGGGATGAGCAACTCTGGCGCTTGGGGCACACCCCAGCCTGCCCAAGCTCAGTCCCCGCGTGCTGGCCCCTGCTCCTGGACACGGTCCCCCCGCCTCCTTCGCCTCTGCATCTCAGCTGGACCGTGGCTTCCCGGCTCGTGCGGACAAATGCTCCGTCAGCTTCTATCTGCTCTGCCTGTGGGACGTCCCGACGGGCCAGGCCTGCTGCCCCGCGCCACCCACCCATGCGTGCGCTGTGGCCCAGGGCGCCTGTGGGGGGGTGGCTGCGGGCCGGCCGAAGTCTCAGAGTACGCCCCTACCCCCCACCTCCATGGAGGGTCCAGGTGGGCCCTGCAGACCCTGCTCTGCCCCCGAGAGAGAACACCGCTCCCCGGGTCGCGCGGGAGTTTGAGACCCACTTAAAGCTGCGTGGGTGCGGCGCCGTGAGCTCCAAGCTTCACGCGAGGAGTCGAGAATTGGGGTTTCCCACAGTCTTGGCTTGGTGTCCCTGCCCTAACATAAGTGCGCATTTCCTGGGCCTGCCCTGTCCTGGGCACCAGCGGCCACAGCTGACTGCTTCCCCCCAGCCTCCTGGGTGGACATCCAATACCACCGTCCCATGCACACCCCCTTCGGGTGGGCGCCTTACTGCCCACGAGTGGAGAACCACGGCGGGCCCGCTCTGGCCTCCTTGGGGTCAGACCCCTGCCCCAACTCCTTGCAGGAATCTCCACGTGCTGCCTCCCAGACGGGGAGCTCTGGGTCCCCCAGACCCAATTCCCACCCCTGTCCCCCACTCTTGCTTGCTCCACCAGAAATGGGGGCGACATCCAGGATTCCGCCCCTCCCCTCACTGGCGTCCCCGTGGTCCTGGTCACTCCACGGTCGCCATCATGGGGCCCGCCCTTGCTCCCAGTCCATGGACCCCCTGCCAGGTGAGGTCCCCGCCTGCTCCAACCCAGCCCCCTGACTCTCCCCTGCATCCTGAGCACACACCAAGCCCTGTGGCCGCAGGAGCTCCAGCGCTGGCCACTCCTGACAGTCCCACACCTCGTCCTCGCGCACGACCCCGCCGCAAGCCAAGCATCTGCATGATGGGCTCCCAGTCTCCGCTGGCGCCCTGAGCCCGGGGCATTGCGGCAGGTGCCCTGTCCAGGCAGTCCTGCCCCTGCTGCCCCAGGGAGGCCACGTACACCCCCCAACACTCCCCCTCCTGTGGCCCCCTCCTCACCCGTCCGCCCCGCCGTAGGTGCCCCCGGGAGGATGTCAGACCAGCTCCCGATAAAGGACCTCGCTGCAGACACCGCCAGGCTCACAGCGCAGGCCAGCGTGGAAGCCCCCTCCCCGGCCGCGCTCCTACCCAGAGCCCCCACCCATCTGAGGGCTGCCCCAAGGGGCATCAGCTTCTCTGGGGAGCCTGTCCTTCTCCACCTATGCCCTGCCGGCCCCAAGGGAGCCGCCCAGAGAAGCAAGTGCTCGCGATCCCCTCCTGCTCCTGACGGGACGGTTCTGGGGTGAAGGTCCTGCCGGGCCTGTAGCGGCCCACAGACCTGGCCCTGGCTACTCCGGGGGGCGGCCCCCAGCCTGGCCAACCCGCGAGGCAGGGCCCCGCCCGCAGATGCCAACGCCAGCTCTCAGGAGTTATTTCCAAAGCCTTTATGTCGATTTTAATTATCAGCAAGATAAAGGTCACTGCTGCCTCCCGGGGGCGCGGTGGGGTGGCGGCGGGGGGACACGCAACGGGAGGCGCGCCACGGGGAGATCGGCGCTTGACCTCTCCGGGAGGAAACGTCGATTAATTACCTTTTCACAGCCAACTCAATTAGACTCCCTAATCAGCCTTGTAGGACATGGAGACAAAGGCGGAGGGGGCCGGGGTAAGCCGGCCTTGCGGGGGTCGAGCGGCCCCGTGGGCCCGGGAGGAGAGTCAGGCATAGGCGGGAATGTTTGCTTCATTTACATGAATCAGAGAAATAAAACGTCATCGGCCCTCAGGGGCTGAGAGCCGCCTCACGGGAGGTGAGCAGACACACCACTGGTCTTCAGGGCCGGGCAGGTCCCGCAGCCGAGGAGTGGGCTACGTCCGCAGGCAGAGCTGTCCGCCTGGAGAGGACTTGCGGGTTCGGGTCTCCGTGACCCAGAGGGAGAGCGGACAGCGTGAGTGTCGGGCAGGGCCGGATGGGCACCCTCAGGCCCCTTCTCGGATGGCGTGTGTCACCAGACAGGGCCTCCCTCTGGGCTGCGTGCCCCCTGCCCACCGCACCCCTGCATTTGTCCAGGGGGGGCTGGCCTGACGGGGCCCCAGATGTTGTCTTCGACGTGACCACGGGGCAGCCCCCGCCAGGAGCCCCCACCTGACCGCCGCCCCACGTGTCCACACAGGCTGCACCCGAGGTTGGGGGGGACCGGCCCACACACAGACGGGCCCCACGTGGGCGCCTGGGGCTGCACCGACCGCAGGTCCGGGGCAAGGCTGGGTTTGGATCTATCCGGAGGCTTTCACACTCCACGGTTTCCTGAGGAGCCTGTGTGAGAACCAAGCCGGCAGGGAGCTCGTGGCCCGGCCTGGCTGGGGAGGGGCGGGCGCGCCGGCGTTCAGAACCCCCAGCCCTGTGGCCGGCAGCGGGGACCAGGATCCCCGCGCCCTCGGGCTGCCCGCGGCAGGGCCCACGCCGGGGGACACAGACCGTTCCTGATGAGGAACCTGACGCCAGCCTTCCCTTCCTTCATGGAACCGTGGAAAACGGACTCGACACAAACCCACCTTCCCGTTGGCCCGAGTCCTTTCTGGACACTCCAAAAACAAAGCCTCGAGCCTCAGTGGTCTCGTGCTGTCCCGTCCGCCACCGTGCGTGGGGCCTTCTGGACGGGGCTGTGCACCTGGTGCCCCGCCAAGGGGCTAAAACGTCCCCTTTCCCCCACTGCTACCCTGAGGCCACACCGCAGTCCGTAGACGCCCTCCCGGAGCCCGCGGTGCGGGAAGTGCAAGTGGGACGTGAAAGCGGGCGAGGTTGAGCTCAAGCCCCCGGGACAACGGCACGAACGTGGGGTCCCCCGGGACAGCGGCACGAACATGGGGTCCTTCCCGTCCCGGACGGTCCCCCCCTCGCCTCCAGAAGGCTCCTCCAGCCAGGCCATTTGTACCGTGGGGCCAGATGGAGGCCGGGCCGCCCCCGAGACAACCGCGGCTGCTGCTTGTCCTGTGCTGGCAGCTCGGCCGGAAAGCCGCAGCCCGTCCGGGTGGGCAGTGGGGGTCCCTAGAAGCGGCCCAGGGACGCGGGATCTGACGCGGAGGTGGACCTCCCAGCGCTGTGGGCAGGTCACTGCCGGGAGGTTGCCCCCGCGGCTCTGCTGGCAGGGGCTGGGCTGGGCGCCTTCTCAGCAGTGGCCGCCGCAGCCCTTCTGCCCCCGGACGCCGCCTGTCCCGGGAGGACCAGCCGCGGGCTGCTCCAGGCGTGGCAGTCCTGCGGGCTCTCCAGACAGGCCTGGGCAGAGGCCTCGGGGGCCACGAAGGGGCCTGGGGAGCGGCCGCGTCCCGACGTGAGGGCCAGCGGCGGGAGCCAGGACCGTGGTGCGGGGCCTCCACTGGGGCCGGTCCAGAACTCAGAGGCCTCCCAAGAGGGATGGGGTTGGCAGCGGGCTGAGGCAGGGCCTGCGTTCTCCTGGGCGAGGACGGGGGCCTCTGTTGTGTCTCTCAGAGCCAGCCGTGAGGGAGAGTGCCGGGGGCCGGGGGCCGGGGGCCTTTGTAGGAGCAGGAAGCTGGATCGCAGACCCCCAGAAAAGCCTTGTGGGGCCTGCAGCCGGCCAGCCCCATGCGCGGTGAGGCGCTGGGCCCTGAGGAGCCGGCGGTGACCAGGGGCGTGAGCACACGTTCTCCGTACACGGGAGACGCGCACACTGACACACACCCATCGGTCCCCTCGCGCGGACACAGCCTGGCTGGTGGACCCTCAGCCGTGGGCGGCCTCCCCTCCCACGTGCGCACACGCCCGGCCCACGTCCCCTCTGTCCCGGGGCAGGTCCTCAGCCACACCCCAGACCTGCTCCTCTAGCTGGGCTGGGGCCGCTCCCTGCCAGCCCGGGCCCTGACTGCCCGCCATGCGAGCTGGGCCGCACCGACCTCGGCCAGGATGGCAGCAACTCCTGGGACCTTCCCCAGGGAACCCTGGACAGGTCAGGGTGCAGGGTCCCCCGGCCTCTTGCCCTCCTCAAGTCTCCTGCCCAAAGTGGTCCCTGAATCCCAGGGGCCACGCCCTGCCCCAGGAGAGCCCAGGGCCCTATTGGGTCAGTGCAGGGGCCTGACGCAAGCGCTGTGCCCTCTCATAGTGGACAGACACCTGCAGGCAGCTCTGGGCTTGGGAGAAGAAGGCCACAGGCTCCACGACGTGGGGTGAGGCGAGCATGGCTCTGAGCACGGGAGACCAGGAGGGAGAAAGGGTACACAGGGCAGCTGGCTGGTGGGCTGGGTCCCCACCCCACTTGGTGGCTCAGCGGTCGGAGGCTGAACTTGAGGCGGATCAGGACACAAACAGTCTCCATCGCCGCTGGCCCGGTGGCTCTGGGTGGTCTGGGGCCTGTCCAGCAGACGGCCTAAATCCCCCCCGCCCCCCCACCCCAAGCAGCATTTCCTCACCGCGGGGTGAGCCCCCCAGAATAGGCCTCGGCGGCCACAGTCAGGGAGAAAGAGATCTGAGCCGGCTCACCGGCAAAGCCTGATGGAAGTCCAGGCCTCTCTGCTCCCCTCTTTTCTCTCCAGGGTCCCCCCAGAGACCCACTGCCTGGGGTCCTGTGGGTGCTCCCGACCCCAGGCCAGGGGCTGCAGGAAGGAGGGAACCAGGGAGCCTGGCTGGGGGGCAGGGAGGGAGCTGGGGTCTCCGGCCCCGGAGTGCCCAGCCCTTGGAGGCCTCGCTTCAGGCACAAACAGCCCTGACGTTTGCGATGGTCCCACTGGTCTTCCCTGCACTGGCCTCAGAGGCACGGGGTTAGCTGTTCCTACTTGTCCGGGCGTTCTGCCCGCGCGGGGGGACTCCTCGACAAGAAATCGACGCACAAATTTCCCTTTAAAAACACGCATCCGTCATGCCAGCCACTCTGCCGTAATTAACCACGGACGATTAATATTAACACGCGTCACCACCTCAAGAGGCGGTGAAATTTCCGGAAGTTCTCTGCTACACTTTCTGTCCCTTGGATTAGCGGCTAAGGGCACCTTGATCTTCCAAATCATCTTACAGTGACGGAGATTCTTCGTGGATTCCGTCTGATGAATACTCGACACCGTTTGTTCAACAAATGGAAAAGACGGGGCCGCCCAGATCAGGTGGAAACCTTCCCCGCGAGGGTTTTGTGCGTTTAAAAAAGAGCGAGCGAGCGAGAGAGGGAATGAGAGAGAGAGAGAGAAGCAGTCTGAGGTTCTCTCCCTGCTACAGCTTTATTAGGGTCCCAAATCCAATTTATGGCGGATTGTCTGGGCCCCTGGGCGCCGCCGCCTGACAATGTCCCCGCGGCAATTCTCAGCACCTGCATTAGGACTCAATGGGCCTAAATTGCGGGGGGGGGGGGCGAGCAGACACCCCACTGATGGCAATTAACACCAAAGGGCGCCACGTTTAAAGCTGTGGGTGGGAATTACAAAAGGTTAAGTGTCTAAATATAAAAATCTTTTTGAATATAACATCAGTGTGCTTTGTTACCAAAATGTGGGCGCTGTAATTTCACCAAAATAGGGTTTGGAAAACCTGGCGATCATCCACGCCCATGAAATCGCCCGTTCTTCTCAACGGAAAGCAACTCGTCTGTTCAAAAGTTAGGAACAATTCAGCGACTGAAATATTTCATATCAACAAAATAATCAAATACTGACTTTCACGACTGTATGACTGACACGAGGCCTCTGGAAAGAGAGATTGTTTTCTCTCTTCATTTTACTTATTTGCATAATTGGAAACCAAGGTTTTAGAGTGTTCGCTTTCTTAATTGTGGGTTGGGTGGGTGAGAAAAGGGCCGAGAAGCAGGTCCCTGTGGGGCGCGGGGTGTGGGCGAGGGCCGCGCGCCGGCAGGTGCCAGTGTCTAGCTCCGCGCTCTGTGACCGGAGAGGCCAGGCGACCGTGGCTGGGGAAATCTGGGGCCGGGGTGGGGCAGGTGGGGTCCCCCTGCGTCTCTCTGCGCCGGGGACTGTGCTCCGTGTCCCCGCCCCCCCACCGGTGTGGGCACAGGAGCTCAAGAACGCGCAGAGACACAGACACTTGCTTGTGTCAGACGACACCCCCCTCCCTCCTACCCCCTCCCCCCTCCACTTCGGTTCCGCCTCCCTGTAGGGCAGCTCCAGCCCCTTCCCTCCCACCTCTCCTGGGCACCCCCCCTCCTGGCCGCAGAGAATGGAAACCCTGAAGTCCTCAAAAATCTGAGCGTTGAGCTGGTGCACCCTCCAGTCTGGCTGGTGGAGCATGGCGGGGGGGGCCGGGCGGGGAGGCTTGGGGGACCTCCCAGCCTGCACCCGGCACCACCCGCAGGGGCGAAGGCTGCAGGGGAGGCCCGCCAGGGGTCCTGTGATGCCGGGCCCTGCATGAAGGCTGCTTGCGGAGCAGACCTGGTGGCCAGCACCCCCGCCCCGGCCCTGCCTTTGCCCACCCCTTCGGTTAGGGAAGGGGACCCCCGTCCAGGGCTAGGGGGCTGCCCGCACTGTTTCTCGACTGTGAGCGAACCCTGAGGCAGAGAAGCAGGGCAGGGTGTGGGCTGTCGGCACTGACCAGGCCGCCATGGGGCCACGGTTCCCCGTGCCCTTAGCCACTCCTGAGGCTGGGGGACCCCGTCTCCCACACCTCCGGCTGGTCTAACAGGCTGAACTTCTTCACCTCCAGGCCTGGTTTTACCAAACCCATTGATCACTGTCTTACAGCCTGGTTGTGGGACAGGGGACGAGCTTGAGGGGCACGGCAGGCTTCCTACGAACAGATGAAGGGGGTGTCACTCGCCTCGGCCGTCCCTGGAGGTGGCCGGAGGCCCAGGGCTTTGCTTTCAGACATAAGCCTATGGCGGGTCTGCTCCTGTGGCTTCCAGACCCCCAGGCAAAGATGGTTGGTTGACACAAAATATCTGCCCCACCCCCGCTCCAGGTAACAATCTGGTCTTGGCTGGCAAACTGCATCTCTTATCTCCTTGGGGCCCGGTGTGGTGACATAACCAAGTTTTGGCCAAAGAAGGGTAAGTGATGGTGGGTGTCTTCGAAGGGGTGTTTATTAGAAGGGCAGGCCTGTGCTCCTTCTGCTTCTAGTTCTCAGGGTCTGGAATAGGGGCGTGATGGCTGGCGCCTATGCAGCCCCTTGGGACCACGAGGTGCAGGAAGGACGACCGAGAAGAAGAGGAAATGGGAACAGGGGGATCCCTCGTGATCATGGGGGCCGTCACCCCGCCACGGAACATTCACATGAGAAGTGAACATTGGTGGAGTTGAACCCCCCACCGCTGTCAGAAGCGGGCACCCACGTGAGCCCGGGAGCGTGGACCTGGAAGGGGGGCTGCTTCTGGCGAGCAAGAGCGCGGCCGCCGCCGTGGGATGAGGCTTCAGCGAAAGCCGGGCTCATGTCTGCAGTGGCGTGCGTTCCGTCGTGGGAGGGCATCCAATGCCACCTGTGACCCGGGGCTGAGAGAGAAACCTCGGGCTTGGAGTCTGTGTGCTGCGAGAACGTTCCTGCTCGGGGGCCACAGAAAGTAGCTTCGAGAGGGACAGTCACCTGGGAGATGTTCTGGCCCTGGTCTGTTTTAGGCATTGTGTCGACTGATCTCTCTGCCTGAAACCCTCCCAGCTGTGGTCTCTGCCCTGCACTTGGGAGGCCCGTCAGGTGTCCTGGCTGCAGGCTGGCTGCCACTAGTGGCTGCTTCCCGAGACTCCCGATGCGTGTGGCCAGCACCCATGGTGGCCTCAGCAGGTGCCCCGCTCCGCAGCCTGAGGCCCGCACACTGTCACCTAGGTAGGCAGACGCAGTAACCCTTTGTTTAGTGCAGGCTTGAGTGGGGCTCGGGGGTCCTCGGCCAAGGTCTGGTGGAAGGAAGGGAGGCGGGATCCGGGAGCCACGCAAGAAAGATCTGTGCCAGGCCAGGGGAAAGGGGAGTGACGCGGTTCACGGCTTGCCTTGGCGAATACAGACCTTCACTCGTGCGAAGGAAAGGGCCCGACATACGTCCCCCATACGCGTGGGGATGCGGCGGACGGTCGCATTTTTGCCATCTCTCCAGATGACGATCAAGAGAACTGGCGACTCTCCCCATGTAGTCACAGAATAAGCCACTTCATTTAAAAAAAAAAAAAAAAAAGCCTTGCCTACTTCCCACCCAAGCAGCTCCGCGTCCCCCTGAGGTCTTTTCTGGGTGTCCCGCGGGCACGAGGGCCTCATGCCCTGCTGAGCTAGCGCCTCCCAGACCCCACACAGCACAAGCCCTCGCCCTTGGTCCCACCGTTATCCCCTGGGCTTTTCTCTTGTTTACGCTGATCCCCACCACCTATCGGGCAAAGCTGACCTATGCAATGGCTTCATCGCCGTTTGCAGAAGGCACCAGAGGACAGCCGGCCGGCCTGTGTGTCCGTGACCCAGAGCAGACCTGGGCTCGCTGCCAACACGTCTGGAGGGCCTGGGCACTGGGGGGGTGAGGGCAGCTCCGGGCAGCTCTGGGGCCAAGACGCGGGCAGTGTGAGTGTCCTCCAGAGCGTTTGGGGGTGGACTGGTCCCCAGAAGAGATGCAGAGGCACGGGGGACCCTTCCTGACCTGTGGGCAGGTGTGCACGTCGCCGGCATGCCACCCTGTGAGGGGACAGGAGGGGCCGCCGTGGGCTGGCAATCTTGGGGGCAGAGGCCCCGGTCACTCTCTAGAAGTGGAGGCCTGTACAGAGAGGCTTGGCCAGAAAAGGCAGAGAAGCCGCAGCCCCGCATCTGGCGTCAGCCCCAGACGCACCTGCCGAGGACCCGGGACCTCGCGTTCGGCCGCAGACCTGCCAGCAGGATGCCCGCAGAGCTCAAACCTGAGTGGCTCTCCCAAAACCAAAGACTTGCTCCCCCTGGTCTCCCCAAAGACCATCTTCTGCGGCGCCCCACCCCCATCCTAGCCAAGCTAGAAACATCTCTGAACGTGCTGGCAGCCCGACGCCAACCCCCCGAGCATGGGGTGAGGCCCGTTCCCCGAGTGGCGAGCACCCCGAACTTGTACAGAGGACTGGGCCCTGGGCCGCCTGCACCAAACATCAAGGAGCAGACGCAGACCCCCCCTTTCTGGGCCTGGTTTCCACGGAGACCTTATGAGAGGCTCTGAAATCCCTCCCGGGGAAGGCGAGGGCCCAGCGAGTGTTTTCTGTGGAAGTGTGAGAACTCTTCAGCCGTGCAAAACTGCCTCGGTAAACTGCGCCGGAAGCAGACCAGAGGTCGCGGCCAGGCCCCCCAAGGCTCCACCCCACCACCCCTGTGGCATGGGGCTCCCCGCGGCGAGGGCCCAGGCCCAGGTCTAGCCGTGGGCCCTGTGCCAGTACTCCAGGTCCGCCCGTCCTGCTCTGCAACTCGGGAGGACTCACACGTGGTGTCCAGGGCTGGGGTCCTGACTGCGGGGATGGGCCCCTCTTTAAAGGGCCCAGGAGCGCGTGAAGGCCCCAGCTAACGTGCACGTGAACTTGCCCGACGGGGACCCCGGAGCCCCGTTTCCTGAGCTTGCTGTGGTCCCCGAGGATCTGGTGCAGCTCTCCTGGGGCGAGGGCGGGCGCAGGGCACCAGGCGGGACCCCGCGGCCATGCTCGGCTGGGATGCCTTGGGTGACGCAAATACACCCCCCACCCCGCAAGGCATCAGGCCATGTGGGAGGGCCCACGGGCCCGGGCACAGTGAACGGCAGACGTGAAACTTGGATTCACATCCTGAGCTCCGGCACTCGCTCTCCAGGAGTCGTTCAGAATAATCCACAGAAACACCAGGCCAGGCCCTCCACGGCTGCAGCTTTGCAGGCACCAGGAGCCAAGGGCATGTGGAGATGCTGTGCGCTCTGGGCAGGCGCGGAAGCAGCCGGAAAGCCCGGCGAACCGGCAGGACCATTCGGGCTGCAGATGGTGCTGACCTCGGTGGGGGGGTGGTGGGGACACAAGGGCCGGTTCCCACACTCGGGTGTCCGGTCCAGGCTGACCACAGCCTCCTGGAGACGGCGGCCTTGGTGGGTTTGCCTCTGGGCCCAGCCCGCAGTCCGACAGCTGCAGAAACAACCCAGAGCCCACCCCCCAGGCTCTGCCCTCTCCCGCCAGGCTCCTGCTGCGAACGAAACCGCCTCACTTTACACTGACGGCGACGACCAGACGTGCCCGTAGAGACTGCGGGGCGGCCCCTGGCACTGCTTGTTCCCAACGCCACGCAACACTGGGATGGTGCCCGAGGGGCCCGGATGCCCAGGACAGGGAGCGCCCAGCCTGCCCTTCAGCCCACAGCGATGGGGACCGGCCCCGCAGAGGGACGCCTGCTCAGGCCCGGCCCCATCTTCCTGGCATGGCCTGTCTCCTCCAGGGTCACCGTGCCTGGCTTCTCAAGGCTTCGTTTTCCTCCTGCCCAGGTTCCAGCGCACCTGCTGTCACTCCCCGCGCCCCTAAGCGCTCATGCCAACCACTGCCAGCCAGCTGGCTAACAGCACTCACCGGCAAGGCCGCTAGGGATGGCCCTGTGGCCGCGAGACGTGTCTGAGGCCAGCTCCAGGTCTCCGGTGGGGAGCCGCGGGTCCTTGGCACTTTCCAGAGCAGCTCTGGGCTCTTGGCCCCCGGACTTGGGACTCCACAGAGGATAGGCCACGCAGTCAAACCCGCTGTGGAGGGAATGGGTGGGACTGGGCTTTGCTGGACGCTGAGCTGAGGGTGCCACCTGGCTGTGGAGGACACGGTGGCCCGGGGCCCTTCTGGGGAGGAGGAGGGGCTGAGGCAACCACGCCGAGACTAAGATGGTGGGAAGAAAGGGCGCAGAGAGTCTCGTTCCGGGACCTCGTGATACCTCGCTGTGGTCCCAGCCCTCGCTGCCGGCCCCCTGCCCGGCCTCCGCTGCCTGCTGTTCCCTAGACCGAGCATAGCATGTCTGCGGGTCGCTGCTGTGCGCCCCGTGCCCTTGGGGTCCCGGCCAGTGTGGGAGCAACATGGAGATGGGCCTGGGTAGAGCAGGTCTGGGCCACTCCTCCTTGTCCCCCACGCCACATGGGGGACGTCCAGGGTCGCCCATACTCACAATGGGGTCTGGATGGGTGTCCCTCGGTCGTCCTTGTCCACGTGGAAGAAGCTGACCTCCGAGTAGGCCGGGAGCCGCACATACCGGGCGCCGGCTGAGATCTTCAAAACCCGGCCGTCCTCGCCTTGGGAGGGAGAGAAGCAGGCTGTGCCAAGGAAGGGACAGAACGGCCACAAGAACCTAGGTCTCTCCCTCCCCGTCCCGGCCTGGACGCCTGTGAGGGGCACGCAGCAGCGACGCTGGCCCAGGCCGCAGCTACGTTCAACTCGAGCTCCCTGCCTCCCTGCCCTGACTTCTCCAGCCCTCGCTGGGGGCCTGAGCCTCAGCGCACCTCGTCGCACTTCCGGGGGCCTCTCCTTGTTGGTTGTCCTCGGGGCCGTGGGGGTGGCCCTGGCTGGGAGCAGACACACCGGAGGCCTGTCTCCGCCACGGTCCTGCCTTCCGCAAGACATCGCTGCTTGTTGCCTCCCACCTCTGGCCCCTTGTCGGCGCGCCCGAGGCCCCAGCCCAGGGCCTGGCCATGTGGGCTCCGGGCCCGGCGCAGAAGCCACCGAGCGGCGTCAGTGCAGGCTGCCGCCCGGCCCCCGTGGAAGAGGAGACGTGACAGGGCAGACAGCGTGAGCACTCGGGCTTGGAAGGAGAGTAGAGAGCCACAGTCCCTGGGGTTTGACCGACTTCCACTTCTGGGCACCACAGAGTACTTGGAAACAAATCACGCCCCATTCGAAGCGCCCAAGAAAGCAGAGAAAACATAATGAGGGTGCGATGGCTTTTCAAGATCCCGGACCTCGGGCAAGGACAGCGGCCCCTGAGAGATGCAGAGCAAATGGTGTGGAACCCCCGACTGCCCAGACGGCTGCCTTGAGCGAAGGGGGACCGGGTGCAGGGAGAGGGACTGAGCGAGCCCAGGAAACTCCTCAGTGAGCAAACAGGGCTGGGAGGCCCCAGGAGGAGGCGCACACAGCAGGGGTCTTGGAGTCCTGGGGGCAGAGGAGCAAGGGGGGCCAGGCCTCCGGGACCCAGTGGAGCACACATCTGTGCCAGAGTGTGAGGGAATGCCCAGAGGCCAGGCTAAGAGCCACAGGGGAGGGTGGGAGGGACCTGGGCTTGCAGGGCACTGGGAGCGGCGCTCACTCCTGCTGGCCACACTGGGAGAATGGATGCCACAGCCCACGAGACCGGGCTCTCAGAAGGTCCGGCTTCAACAGTGGGGATCACGGGTCTCAGACGGAGCTCTCCTCCACACCTCACACGTCATAAAGGCAAAACCTGAAAGGATCAGACTGTCTCCAGATAGCCAACTGTGCTCCAGAACAAAGTCCAACAAGAGTTATGGGAACACAGAAATACCCAGCCACCAAATGGTAAAATCCTCCGTGTCTGGCACCAAAGATTACCAGGCAAAGAACGCAGAAAAGTATGGTCCCTAGTGAGGAGGGACAGCAGGCAACTGAAATCGGCTCAGAGCGGACCCAGATGTGAGGGTCACCAGGAAGGACCCTTCTCCGAAGTTTTTATCGTACCCATGTGCTCAAGACGTAAGTAGAGACAGAGAAGATATAAAAATAAAGTTGAACTTCTAGAAACAAAAACTATGAGATAAAAAAATACGCGGTATGTGATCAATGACAGATTAGATACTGCAGAAAAAAAGTGCACGAACTTGAAAACATAGCTATAGAAACCACCCAACACGAAACACCAAGAGAAAGAAGGAAAAAAGAGGAAGAAAAAGGTAAAGAGAAAGGAGGGAGGAAGGGGGACGGGGAAAAAGAATCCACGGACAGTGAGGCAACTTCAAGCGCCCTAATACATGGGTAATGAGGCCCCTGAAAGAGAGGAGGAAGAACTGGGAAAGAAAAACTATTTGAGGAAATAAAGGCTGAAAAATCCCCCCATTTTTAAAAGATTTATTTATTTATTGGGGTGCCCACGTGGCTCAATGGGGTAAAGCCTCTGCGTTCGGCTCAGGTCATGGTCTCAGGGTCCTGGGATCGAGCCCCGAGTTGGGCTCCCTGCTCAGTGGGGAGTCTGCTCCCCACCCCCCGCCTGCCTCTCTGCCTACTTGTGATCTCCATCTGTCAAATAAATAAATAAAATCTTAAAAAAAAAAAAGATAGATGTGGTTAGACTGGATGAAAAACAAAGACCCAACAATATGTTGCCTATAAAAAGCATACTTTATTATTTTTAAATTTTTATTTTTTAAAGATTTTATTTATTATTTGATAGGAGAGACATAGCAAGAGAGGGAACACAAGCAGGGGGAGTGGGAGAGGGAGAAGCAGCCTCCCCACCAAGCAGGGAGCCCGATGCCCAGGACCCTGGGATCATGAACTGAGCTGAAGGCAGAGGCTTAACGACTGAGCCACCCAGGCGCCCCAAAAAGCACACTTTAAATACAGACTTACATAGGTGGAGAGTAAACGTATGGATAAAGATACACAGTGCTGACATTAGGAGAGAGCTGGAGTGACTATTATCACAGGAAGTAGTTATCACAGCAACGACCACACCAGGGATGAAAAAGGAAATACTGCAATGATAAGGGGTCATCTAATTAAATGACATAAAAATCCTAAATGTTACATCTAATGATAGACCTTCAAAATACATGGTGCAAAAAATGACAGAAAAGAAATCAGAAATAAGCAAATCCACAATTACAATTAGAGACATCAAGATACCACTGTCAGCAATTGATAGAACAAGCAGACAAAAAATCGGCAAGCACATGTGACCTTGAAGGATAGTATCAATAAAATCCACCTGACTGATATGTATAGGATGTTCCACCCAAGGAAAGCAGAAATCATATACTTCTCAAAGTGCACACACAGCATTTACCAAAATAGAACAAATTCTACGAAAAAAATCTCCAAATTTGGAAACAAAACAACATATCTCTAAATAACTCATGGGTCAAAAAGGAAATCAAAAGGGAAATCAGAAAGCATTTTGAATTGAATGAAAATGAATGCAAAACCTATCAAAAATTCCAGGATGCAGCTAAAACAGTTCTAAGGGGGAAATTTATAGCAATAAACTCTTGTGTTAGTAAAGAAAGGTCTGAAGTCAATTACCTTGGTTTCCATCTTAAAAACTAAAAGAAAAGAAAAAAAGAGCAAATTAAATCCAAAATAAGCAGAAGCAAGAAAATAACATCATAATAGGAATTAATGAAATAGAAAACAGACAACAATAGAGAAATCAATGAAACCAAAAGTTGTTTATCAATGAAACTGATAACCTGTGGCCAGAGGAGTCAGGCAAAACAGAAAGAAGAAATCAATAATCCTTAGTAGGCACAAAAGAGGTGGTATCAGTGCATTAAAAGGAGATGAAGGACTATGATGAAGAAGCTTATGACAATAAATCAAACAACTCAGATGAACAAATATTCCTTCAAAGACACAAACACCAAAGTTCATGCAAGGAGAAGTAGATAACTCAAATAACCTTATAGCTACTTAAAGAAATTGAATTAGTATTTAAAAGTCTTCCCACATGGGGTGCCTGGGTGGCTCAGTGGGGTAAGCCTCTGCCTTCAGCTGGGGTCATGGTCTCAGGGTCCTGGGATCGAGCCCCGCACCAGGCTCTCTGCTCAGCGGGGAGCCTGCTTCCTCCTCTCTCTTTATCTCTGCCTGCCTCTTTGCCTACTTGTGATCTCTCTCTCTGTCAAATAAATAAATAAAATCTTTAAAAAAAAAAAGTCTTCCCACAAAGAAACAACAGTCCTCAATGATCTTCATATTGAAATCTGACAAATATTTAAGAAAGAAATAATACGAATTCAACACAGACTCTTCCAGAAAATTGAAACATGAAGTCAACATTACCCTGATACCAAAACCAGACCAAGATATTAAAAAAAATTGGGGGCACATGGCTGACTCAGTCAGTGGAGCATGTGATTCTTAATCTTGGGCTATAAGTTTGAGCTCCACATTGGGTGCACAGATTACTTAAAAACAAAATCTTAAAAAAGAAAAAAAAAAAGAAAAATTCAAGACCAATATCCCTCATGAAAAGACATGTAAAAACTTTGATAATTTTAGTGGGGTGCCACCTGGGTGGCTCAGTGGATTAAAGCCTTTGCCTTCGGCTCAGGTCGTGATCCCAGGATCCTGGAATCGAGCCCTGCATTGGGCTCTCTGCTCAGCGGGGAGCCTGCTTCCTCCTCTCTCTCTGCCTGCCTCTCTGCCTACTTGTCATCTCTGTCTGCCAAATAAATAAATAAAATCTCTAAAAAAAAAAAAAAGAAAAAAGAAAAAGAAAATTTTAGCAAATGGAATGCCCAGATAATTCAATGGGGGGAATAACAGCCTTTCAACAAATGACATTGGTACCACTGACATTCACACGCCAAAGAATGTAGCTGGACCCCGGTCTCACACCACACACAAATATTGACTCCAAATGGATTATAGTTCTGAATGTAAGAGTTAAAATATAAAATTCTGGGTGGCTCAGTGGGTTAAGCCTATGCCTTCGGCTCAGGTCATGACCTCAGGGTCCTGGGATCGAGTTCTGCCTCGGGCTCTCTGCTCGGCAGGGAACCTGCTTCCTCCTCTTTCTCTGCCTGTCTCTCAGCCTCCTTGTGATCTCTATCAAATAAATTAAAAATAAAAAAAATTAAAGAAAATAAAAATAAAAATATAAATATAAAATTCTTAGAAGAAAATTCAGGAGTAAATTTTCATGACTCTGAATTAGGGAGTCTTCTTAGGTATGAAACCACCAGCATAAGCAAGAAAAGAAAAAAGTAGGGGAATTGCACTTTACCAAAATTCAAGCCTTCTGTGTTCAAAGGACACTACTAAGAAACTGCAAGACAATCCACAAAATGACAAAAAATATTTGCAAATCAGGTATTTGATAAGGGGACTTATATCCAAAATACATAAAGAGCTCTTAATAACTCACAATCAAAAGGCACACTACCCATTTTTAAAATGTTAATTTTATTTTTTTGAAGATTTTATTTATTTATTTGACACACAGAGAGAGAACAAGCAGGGACAGAGGGAGAGGGAACAGCAGGCTCCCCACTGAGCAGGGAGTCCGATGTGGAACTCAATTCCAGGGTTCTGGGATCATGACCTGAGGTGAAGGCAGATGCTTAACCGACTGAGCCACCCAAGTTACCCATTTTTAAAGTATCTGAATAGACATTTCTCCAAAGAAGACATACAAATGGCCAATAAATACCTGAAAAGATGCTCAACATCATTACTTGTTAGAGGAACGCATATCAGAAGCGCAAGACACCACTTCATCCCCAGTAGGATGGCGAGGACTACAAAGACTGATGGCAACAAATGCCGGCAAGGACATTGAGCCATTGGAGACCTTGGCCATTGCCAGTGGGAATGGAAAATATTGCAGACAAAAGAAAGAAAACACATCCAGACTGGAAAGGAAGAAGCAAAATTGGATGTTTTTGCAGATGACATGATTCTCCATATAGCAAAATCCCAAGAAATCCTCAGGAAAAGCAGCAGAGCGAGCAAATGAGTTCAGCAAGGTCCCAGGACATAAGATCAATGTTTTTAAAATCAATTGTAGCCTAGCAATTCCTGAAATAAAGGTAAGGAAACAATTCCATCCATAATAATATAAAAAGAACAAACATGACTCATTAATTACTGAACCAACTATAACTAAGTTATAAACAAAATATTGATAAATTATTTATCGTTATTAACAACTTTAACAAAACCAGTGCAAGACTTGCACACTAAACATTACAAAACATTGGTGCGAGAAAGTACACACATAAATAAATGGGGAGGTGTCCCATGTTCATGGATGGGAAGGTGCGGTGCTGCTCATGGTGGCTCTTCCCGGCCAGCGTCAAAGCGATCCCTAACAAAACCCCAGCAGGCTGTTTTTTCTTTTCCCCTGCAGAAGCTGACAAGCTGATCCTAAAAAAACTGTATAAAAGATGAAGTTCCCAGAATAGTCAAAACAATTTTAAAAAAGAAAGCAAAATCGAAGGAGTTTTTAATTTCCAAACTCAGAGTGAGGCTACAATAATGAAGATGGTGTGGTGTAGGGATGGACATACGGGTCAATGGAGCAAAATCCAGAGTCTGCACAAACCCTCACTCTGACAGTGAAGTGGTTCTTGACTGAGGTGCTGAGGCATTTCAATGGGGAGAGGAGAGTCTTTCCAGCACATGGTACTGGGATGGCTGGACATCCACAAGAGAAAAGATGAACTTAGAACTTTATCTTATCCAGAAAAATTAACTGAAAATGGATTGCAGAAACGCAAGAGCAAAACTTCTAGCAGAAAACAGGAGAATATCTTTGTGTACTTGGATTGGGCTAATCATTCCTACATACATTACCAAAATTGTGATCTATAAAAGAAAAAATTGACAAATCTTCATCAAAATTAAAAACCTTTGCACTTCAGAAGACAGCATTAAGAAAATTACGTGATTTTCTTATCACGTGGCTCAGTCAGTAAGGCATCCGACTCTTGATTTTGGCTGAGGTCATTATCTTGGGGTTGTGGGACTGAGCTCCGACTCAGGCTCTGTGTTCAGCAGGAGTCTGCTTGAGATTCTCTCTCTCCCTCTGCTCCCTCCCCCCACCCACATGCTCTCACTCTCAAATCAGTCAATCGATATTTTAAAAATGCTTAAGGAAAATCACAAGATGAGCTGCAACCAAAAGAAATGATTTGTAAAGATGTAACTGATGAAGAACTAGTATCCAGAATACATAAAGAACTCCGATAACTGAAAAACAAGAAGAGCAAACAGCCAATTTAAAAAAGTGGACAGCATAGTTGGATAAACATTTCTCTAGGAAAGATGCACACGGGGCCAGTAAACACACAAAAAGCTGCTCGGCACCAACAGTTGGGAGGCAAGTGCAACTCAGAGCCTCAGCGGGCTGGCAGACAGTCTCGGGATGGCTGCAGATGGGCAGGGTGGGGGGAACCGCGCCCCGTGCGGCTGGTGGGATTGTAAACTGGTGTGGCCACTCTGGGAAACAGTCTGGCAGTTTCTTGGAAAGTTTACACGTAAATCTGCCATGTGATCCAGCAGCTCCACTCAGGGGTGCACGACCGAGACACAGAGAACACAGTCCGCACAGAAACTTGCCCCAAACCTTCCCAGCTGCCCAAAGTGCAGGGACCTGAACGTCCACCAACAGACGAGCCGGGAAACCAGGCACAAGCGCGGTCCGTGAAGCGCCAGCACGACCACGTGGGTCACCGCAGCCAAAGACACCGGTCACTGATGCAGAGCCTGAGGCCACGGGTTGTGGGACTCTACTCATCCAAGTGCCCATGGAGGGCACACCTGTGGGAGCCGGGCTGCCGGCGGGCAGCAGGGGTCTTTCTGAGGCGAAGGAAATGGTCTGAAGCAGTACTGGTTGTACTCTACTCTGTACATTTACTGAAAATCTAGGAATCACTTAATACTCGAGAATTTCAAGCCATAAAAACAACACCACAATAAAGTTGTTAAAATAAACCGATTGTGACTGTCTTTGCTCGGTGCTGCTCATCATGACGCCCTCATCAAAGCTTGCTGACCCCAGGCCACTGCACCGTGACCGCCGGGGCGCTGATGGACGCATTTGGGGTCCTCCGCCCTGCCGCCGGGCCAGAACGCCCCTCTCTGCACCGGGCACTCTGCTCATGGGCGGGAAGGGCTCTGGCAGGTCAGCTGCCCAACCTCTGTGTCGCTGCTCAGCTGATTCCATTCCCCAAAACGCAGCTGGACTGGAGCTCTGTCCTCCCCTGATGACCCATGGAGGACACAGGAACTCGCCCCTCGCCGGGCACAGGCCGCCCCCACAGACACCAGCAGCCCTGAGAAGCCACCCATCGTCCTGTGAGCTGTGCAGTGGCCACGGGCACACACCCACATCACACGCACGCACGCGCACGGGACTCACAGGGCCCTCTGCCAAGGCTCCAGAGATGAGAAAAAAACAAGAGTTACTGCGGGTGTCCTCGTGCCAGAAGCCACACAGGGCGTCTCGTCCCTAACCGTAAGCACCTGACGTCTGCAGCCGTCACCCTGGAGACACTCACCCTCGGCCACTTCCCCACTGTCCTGCTGCAGCTGGACGCTGATGGTGAAGGAAGAGCCCTGAGCCACGTCCATCACCTCCGGACCCAAAATCACAATCTTCTTGGCTTGTGCTGGGAGAGAGCAGAGCAGAGCGCGGCACAGCTGAACCGTGGGGCCGCCGTCCGTGCGAGCCCAGGCCCCCACGCGGGCCCCCCACGGAATAGCCGCGCTTCCCGGGGCCCCGCAGGGGGAGAGACGTGCGGTTATCCCCCGCGTGGTTGGAAGTCCCCTGCCCGTGCCACCCCACCCAGCGACCCGGGCCGTCACTGAGTAGGACTGTGACCCGTCCTGAGGGTCAGCTGTGACTTTTAAGCAACTCACTGCAGAGCCGGTTACGCTACGGAGGCCTCGGAAGCCCACCCAGCGCCGAACGGCCGTGAGCGAGTGGCTCGTGGGCATTCGGGTTTGCACTCGGGGGGACGCTTGGTTGGGACTCGGCCCCGCCCTCGTGTCCGGTCCATGGCTCACCTGTGCCAGGTGAGGCGCCCTGGACACCAGCTGGGGAGCTGGCCGGGGTGCGGCCACCCACAGGCCGGACGTGCGGGGCACCTCTGGGGTTGGAGCAGCTGGCGACGGCGTTCAGGGTCTGCTCCCCGCGTCCCCAGCCGCTAGCGGCACCAGGGTTAGGGTGGTTAAAGCTTAGGACAAGACTGAGTCTGACTGGGACGTGCGGGCCAGGAGGGAGCTCGCACAGGCATGTGTGGAGGGCGGCAGGTGCCCCACGGAGACGGTGGGCCTGGACAGCTCTGCTCCGTTGAGGGGGGACGACCCGGCCCCCAGCAGGGGGAGGCCAGAGCCCGCCTCAGTTGGCCTAGGTAGACTCTGGCGGTTGCTGAGACTCTGCTGGGGGGACATGAGGACACGTCCTCTGCCCCCTTGCCTAAGGCTTCCACACCCAGGGGTTCCAGCACCCCTCGCGTGGGGCGGGCTGGGGTCTGGGTCTCTCCCCAGGGCACAGTTACTGCTGGTGGCCCCTGCCGAAGGCTGGCTCGGCCCCCAGACCCCCGCACCCTGAGATCCTGACCTGAGCCGAAGTCACAAGCCCTTCTGAAACCCGACTGGAATGTGTCTTTCCCAAAGGGGCTGGGGTTAGATCCCACCTCACCCCCGACCCCAAACACCTCCGGATTCAGCATCCCAGTGCGAGCCCCTGTGGCCATGGGAGACAGGACTCAGCAGACCCCACCGTGACCCCACGAGAGGACAGGGTGAGGCAGGGGCCGGAGGGCACCTACCCACTGGGTGGCCGTTGATCCACATCCCGCGGTAGACAGCCCCGGAGGAGTGGGTCAGCTGGCCCAGGCCACTGAAGACGTCGCTGTGCCATTGTCCCTGCGGAGAGAGCCGTGTGGACTCTGAGCTCACGGACGACACGAGACAGTAGGGGGAGGCCCGGGGTCCCTGCAAGCACCCCCCCACACACACAGGCGAGGACTGAGGCTGCTGGAAAACCACTCCCGGGGGCGGCCATCACGTGGTACCGCCTGCCTCCACGTCCCTCCGCAGCAGAGTCAAGAGAAGCCGGGGGTCCGGGGACAACGGCTCATGCGCGAACGCTCCAAACGGGCACTGGGAGCACAAGAACGCTCTCAGGAGAGACAACACGGGTGCGGGCGAGGAGCCCCCACCAGCAACAGGCCCCTGAGAGGCCCTCGGAGCCCGCGCACCGCCCCCAGAGCAGCCTCTGAACCGCAGGCGCAGCAGCGCGAGGACCACGCGAGAACCACGACCGTTTCCGCGGAAAACTTCAAGGTCCCGATGGTATTTCACCTAAGCGGGAATCACTCCCGTTAGAAGAAAAACCGGCCGAAGCCGTGTGGGTCTGTGCGCTCCTGAGGGAGGGAACGGGGCTCCCGCGTCCCTGCCCTGCTCCCCCGCGGCCCAGGCGCGGTCAGTGCCACGCGGAGGGTACTGCCCGCAGGTGCCGTGGGAGGCAGCTCAGCGGAGGCCAGGCCGGTGCCGGGCTCTCTCTTGGGAGGGGCCACGAGGGGCCACGAGGGGCCACGGGGCTGTGAGAGTGGCTCTGAAAGCCGCAGCTCTGCACAACTCAGACGCCCGAGCCCGGGGGGCGGCTTGGAGAACAGAGTCACCGAGCAGCAGGGCTGTGGGGCCAGGTCACGCTGAGGGGTGGGGGCGGGACCTCCGTGGCCAGGCTCCGGCACAGCCGGCCCCCGGGCCAGGGCACTGGACAGCTGGCAGGAGGGGCTGGGCTGCCCGCCGGGGTGCCAGGCTGCCCCCCCCGCCCCGGGGGAGGCCCAGAGAGCAGTCGGCCCCACGACGGCTCGGGCACCCTGGCAGTGCTCCCAGGACGCTCAGGGCCACGCACAGCTGAGGTCGTGTTCTCCAGGAGTGGCTCACGTGTGCAGGCGACGGGTTGGACCAAAGTGGAGGCGAGACTCGAGTCCAAACCTGCGGACCCTGCTCTGTCGTCCTGACGCGGGGCAGGGAGCCCGCTGGCAGCTGTGGGGGCCGCTCTCCAGCCAGTGTGGGCGTTCGGGCCTGCGACCAGTGAGCCACTGCGCACGCATGTCCACGCTTGGGGTGACGTACGCGACCCTGCTCCGTGTGCACGTCTGTGTCCGTGTGCGCGTCTGTGTATCGTGTGTCCGCGTGCACCTGCATATCCGTGTGTGTCCGTGTGCACGCGTGTGTGCGGTGTGGCGGCGCTCTCAATGGGACAGCAAAGTGACCTGGGCGGGAGACAGCAGAATGGGGGCGCGCTGGGCTGGGCTGCTGTCCGTGGGTCCGTGTGCGGACAATCCTGGGAGGGCACGGGGGCTGCACGCTAAGCTCCTGCCCCCGGGGACTCTGCTTGCTGGGAGCCGGCGGGTGAGGTGGACGTGAAGACGACGCTGGGACGGTTTGTTTGCCAGGAAACCCCTCTCCCTCACGACACCACCCTCGGACTTGAGAAGTCACCGGTCTCAACTCAGACGACAGGACTCTCAGCCAAAAGAACGCAAACCCCACAGGAGCCAAGCCACGTCCGTTGCCCCAGCACCCACCGTGCCCTCTACCTAGAACCACGGGGCTCCATCCCCAGGCCTGGCAGCAACAGCTGGTACAGTGGGATGCGGTCAGCCCCGACAGGGGCCCAGGCTGGGGGCGGCGGCCACAGGGGAGGGCTGTGCCTCCGGGAGAACAGAGCCTTCATGAGGGGCCCCTCGTCTTTCCTAGCCTCCCTCCGCCCTCCCAGTGGCAAGAGCTGGGGTCTCTGTGCCTACCGCGTGCCCCGGGCAGGCCTGCCCCCTGCCCTCGCCTCCGTCTTCGCTCCCGTGCCCGTGCAGGTGTGCGGGGATGGGCGTGGGGCCCGTGGAGCCTGGCCACGTGCTCAGGAGGTTGGGATTCAAGATGCTGGAAACTGGCCGCGGAGTCCAGTGTGCACAGAGCACTGACCCCGCCAACGCCCACCCTGGGGACGTCCACACCTCCCTCGCTTGGCTCCCCGTCGCGGGGCTCCAGATGCTCCTGCCAGATGGAGCGCAAGCCTGCGTCGCTTCCTAGCGGACACCCCTTCCCCACCCTCCTTTGGCCCGGCGTCATGGACAGACGGACGGACGCTAGTCATAAACACTTGCTGGCTCCCTCAGGACTGCATGGGGGCTCAGGACAGGCTGAGAGGCTCTCTAAGCCGGGAGATGGCGGCTGGCCTGTCGTCCGCATCGTAGCTGTTGCTGCCGTGGGAACGGTCACCTCTTGTCCCCGCGCTCCCTCCTTCGGCCCAGTCCACTCTCTGCTAAGTGGCCACGCTGCTTCCTGGAGGAAGGCACAGCCTCGGGTTGGCCCGGGAGGGAGCAGACTGGCGGGTCCTCCCACACCCAGAGATGTCCAGGGTGGCCGGTGGGACCGTGTGCCCCACACCCACTCCAGGGGTGTGCGGGGCTCTGCGCTCACCGTCCACCGTGTTCCCGGGTCGCTCACAGGCCACTGGGGCCTCTTGGGGGGCTGGGTGTCTGCAGCGCTAACACAGGGCTTCCCCAGGGCAGGCTCCTGCGCCCGGCGTACCTTGCCCAGCAGCGCGGACTCTTTCTTAATGGATATTATAAATCATACTTTTGAAAATCCTGCCCTTTCTCAGCGGACTCGCACCCAAAGCGTGAACCAATACTTTAAAAAGTGTCGCACGGAGGAGGTGGGGGGGTTCCCCCGAGGAGGGCTGGGGGGCGCATCCCACCCGGGGCAGGGGCTCCCTCCGCTCTTTCCCTGCCCCTCTCTGCCCTGCCGAGGGCCTGTGCACCGTAGGGTGACGCGGGAAGAGGGGGCACGGGCCTTGTCCGCACCACAGACCCTGGCGGGACGGGGCCCAGCGCTAGGAAGTGGTCTTCCGGGATGGCAGGAAGCCGCGCCTGTCGCCCTGCAGGGACCCCAAGGGGCTGGTGCAGGTGCCTCCGCGGGGGGGCCCGCCTCGGCGCGCCCACAGCTCCCAGGATAGTTGGGCCGCTCGGACGGGAGCCTCCTTGGGTGCTCTCCCCGGCACACGGGGTGGGAATAAACTGAGAAGTGCTTGATTCTCTTTTCACTTCAGGGAGCCTGCTCCGTTGACTCTGTGTTCCTTTCCGAAGAGCTGCTTTGTGCTTCTCCACCTGCATGCCCCCCACGCCCCCAGCACACACTGGACGTCCGGCCTGGCACCTGGGTCACGTCCCACCTGTGGCGCCAGGGTTTGGCTGGCCACACCACGAGGGCCCGATGGCCCGGCTCCCCAGTGTCTGCCGTGGGCGGTATTGGGACGGCCTCCCCCGTCCTCGAACCTTGGAGCTGGAGCAGAGGACCACCGTCCGGGAGGTCGCGATCTTGTAGACCAGCAAAGGGTGGTCTGGGGTTAGGTCACATAAGCAGATGTGGCCCAGGACACCTGCCTGGGCCCTGGGACTGTTCGAGGGGCCTGCGTCTCCAGTTTGCGGGGCGGCCTGCGGGGTGGCCATGGGCACGCGGGCCGGCACGTCGGGGCACAGGTGTGCGCCTGCTCATCCGTGTCCCCAGCAAGAGCAGGGGCATGGCTGTTGTGTTGGGTCTCCACGACCTTGCTCGTTAGTTCCTCGGATGTCGAGGTGTGCACTGTGCTCTGCTGCCTTTCTGCGTCTGTTTCTGAGGCCTGCTGACGTGCGGACCGCGCAGAGGACACAGCGTGGCGCCGGCCCCCACGACGGCTCTGGCAGTCCGGACCCCTCCCCCGTGTGTGAGCAGACCCAGACGCCCGACTATCCTGTGTGCAGCGTACCCCTGCAGTCAGGGCCCCACATTCCTGGGCTGTGAAGAGTGGCCTGGGGACATAAAGGCCAGTGGCATTCCCGAAGACACACAGGTGAGCACAGCGGCGGCTGGGACTGCCAGCAGGGGAGGACGCACAGAAGGCTGGCCACCTGCCCGTGCGGCAAGCAGCTGTACCAACCAGCAGGCCTGCCTCCGGGAAAGCCAACCCGAAAAACACAGCCAGTGTGCGTGGAGGCGCCCAGGGACGGCCGGAAGCTGGCAGCTGCTGGCGGGGACCACCCTGCGGACACAGGGTAGGGACCACTCTGCTGCACGGTCACCGAGGCTCACCGACAGCTTGGATCTGCTTCCTTCTGCGGGGGACGTGGCTCGCCTCCTCGGGGCGGTACCGGCTCCTGGGCTCCACCAGGGATTTCCGAATGCTGCCCCTCTAGGAGCGGCTGCCCTGTGTCCGTGGGGGTCACTGCTACAGCCACGTCCCCAGGAGGAGCCGGTAAGCTTCTGCTGGGCACACCCACCCCCATGTCTCTGGGAGGTGGTCCAGCGGGTGCAGGCCGAGAGCCTGGTGGCGACCCGGGCAGAACCTTCAGGGGGTAGCAGGGGCAGGAAACGTTCTCTCCAAGACAAGCCAGTTACAACCACCCACCCCAATCCTGCCCATGTGGCTCGTGTCGCGGGAGAGGGAGCAGTTCTGGCTCAGGGACACGTTGCTTTCATGTCCTGACTGAAGACGCTAGAACAGGACTTGCAGGAGTGGACTTTGCCTGGGACTGACTTTTTAAAGGCTCCTTACAACGGTCTGCATTGGGGGACCTGCTGATGAGGCAGCAGGAACCTTGGGGCAAAGCGCACTTGCCACGGGAAGGGAGACTTAGCCGCGTGCGGGCGGGGGGTGTCCCGGCCCCCCCACTCCCTGCGGCCCTGGTGCGCCTCTGCAGGCACCACCCCTCCTGGAACCTCCCCTTCTCTGGGTTTGGCAGGTTCTCTGTCCGATTCGGCTGACACAGGACATGGTCAAGGGACAGCTCAGCCTCTATTGTCTAATCTTTGAGGAAATAAAATTACCTCAAAAATAAATAAAAATCAGAAGCTGGTAGATCTGTGGTGAGAGGGGCCCAGGACAGTTTTCTGGGCAGCTCGGGGTTGAAGAGGGTGGGGTCTGCGGCTGCCCGGGGCCTCACGTGGGGCCGGCACTCCCTGGGAAGAAAGCGAGAGGTGGACAGACCCTGCCACACCCATAGGCACAGGACGGTTCATGCGTCCCGGCCGTGTGTGTGACAGAGCCTGAGCTCCCGGGTGACAGCAGCCGTCAGGGCCGGCAGTCCAGCCAAGGGATATGCCGGGAAGGATGGTGAGGCGGGACAGACGAGCCCAGCAAGGATGGAGGGAGGCCACAATTCTCGAAGGTGGCAACGGCTGGCGCTGGATTGTGAGCAGTGCCAGAACACATGGGGACGGCCGTCTCCAAGGGCAGGAGGAACAAGTGTGGACGAGGGTGTGGACAGATCGGAACCTGTGCACGGCCGCCGTGGGAGTGGCGTGGGGTTCCCCAGAAATCCAGTGGGGAGCCACCACGTGGTCCAGAAGCTCGTCATCTGGGCATGCGCCCCGAAGACCCGGGTGCAGGGGCTGAGCGCTGTGCCCCCACATCCACGGCAGCCGCGCTCACGAGGGCCCAGCGGTGGAAGCGGTCCCGGGGTCGGGGCGGCCGGACGGAGGTGCAGAACCGGGTCCCTCCGTGTGACGGACGGTTACCCAGCCTGAGCAAGCCGCTCCCCACAGCACAGGCCCCGCAGGACTCCCTGCCCCGCGGCTCCAGCGGGAGTCGGATCGCGGAGACAGAAAGTGGCAGGGTGGGTGCCACAGGTCGGGGGGCTAGTGTTTCCTGCAGGCAGACGTCCGTCTGGGAGATGGAACGTCCTGGAGACGGACGGTGGGGACGGGCACACGACTGACTGCGCTTCGCGCCCGGAGCCGTCCCCTTAGCGGTAAGAACCGCGAATTTCACGTGAGGCGTGTTGCACAACACACAGAGATGTTTTTAAAGGAGGCCGACGGTTTGCTCCGTGGGAGCCCAGGGAACGCCGCGGCCGCACGGGAGACGCGTCTTGGGGTAGCGCCCAGCTCCCTCCCGCGCCGCCCGGGCTACGGGGTGACCCTGATAACTGGGGGTCGGAGGTCAGGCGTGAGGCGTCCCTGCCACGTGGAGAGGCCTGCGCCGGCCCCGGAGCCTGCGCCTTCCCCATGGGCCAGGCCTGGAGACAGACCGCGAGCGAAGTCTCCCGGCGGCTCCAGAACGCAGGCTGGTGGCGGCGGGTGCTGCGCCGTGTCCGGGAGTGCCGTGTGTCCAAGGGCACCGTGTCCGAGGTCTCCGAGTCCGAGGTCGCTGTGTCCGAGGGTGCCAGGTCCAAGGTCTCCATGTCTGAGGTCTCTGTGTCCAAGCTCTCCGTGCCTGAGGTTGCTGTGTCCGAGGTCTTTGAGTCTGAGATCGTCGCGTCCGAGGTCTCCGTGTGGCTTTCCTGGGCGCAGCCCTTCTCCACGTGCCCCGCCTGCATGGCCTTCTGGAAGCTGGTTCAGAAAGTGGCTGGAGGGCTGGGGATGCCGTAGGGACCCCACGCCTGCGCTCTGAGACCTGGGTGCTACTGGAGTGGTCCCGTTGGCGCCCGGGCTGTGGGCGAGGCGGCTGCCCATGTCCCTGCCACCGCGCGTGGCTGGGGGCGGCCCACACGGACACTGCAAGCACCGTGGAGGACGGGTGTCCCAGCAGCACTCACAGCTGCAGACGGCGGACGGCTGTCCCAGGTCCTTGGGCACGACGCTCTGGAAAGTTGGAAGGTTGCCAAGCAAACAGAAACGCAGGTGGACACGAGTCTGCATCCTGGGGAAGACGTGGCCGGAGGACCAGCCTCCCATGTCGACTCCTGTGGGAGGTGCCCCTCCTCGAGGACACGCCACCTCCCCCGAGGGCCTGTGGGGGTCCTAAGGTCTGCAGGCTGGGACAGAGCAGCCTGGGACACTGAGGGGCGACCGTCCGGGCGGACGTCTCCTCACGTGGGGACAGCGGCAGCCTGGCTAGCAGAAGCCGCAGCCTGGGGCGGCTCGGGCTGAAATCGGGCTCCAGCGCTCAAGTTGGAGCAAAATGTCTCCCAAGCGGGAGAAGCCCCTGTGACGGCTGACGGGCCGCACGGCTCGGGGCTGGGCTGCCCCCTGGTGGAGCGCTGGGCAGGCGGTGGGCGCCCCGGGTTGGCGTGCGGTGTGGAAAGCTGCTGCCCTGATCTCCTCCGGGCTGAGCCCTGCCATGCAGGGGAGGCCTGCGTGGGGGCCCCGGGGCCTGCCGCAGCCCTGCAGTGAGGCCCGTGGGCAGCGGAGGGGCCGAGGGCCAGAAAAGCATCCAGGAACAGGGCACTGCCGGGGTCCGCAGAACGGGGTGCTCCTTGCCCCGGCCTGTCCAGCTGTGAGGGGACCCACCCGGGTTGAAGGCCATGCAGCCGCCCCCCGACTCTCACTGGGGCTCCAGGCCGGAACTCCCCGCCCGTCCTCTGGGCCTGTGTCCTCATCCGTGAAGTGGGGAGAAGGGCTGGGGTCAGAGGCCAGTGCCCGTGGTGTGAATATTCTGGAGCTTGTCCTCCCGGCCCCTCAAGGGGTGTGCACGTTGGCATGATGCCAGCTGTGGCACGGCGGGCGGCAGGGGACGGAGACCTGCCCCCCACGTCTCCCTCCCTTTGCAGCTCTGGAGAACCACGGACGGTTGTCTGTGGTGCCCGTGCTGTGCCCATGGCTGGCCCTGGGGGACTGGGCGGACGGCCCCTGGCAGAGAAGCAGCGGGGCGGCAGCGACATGGACACGCACAGGGGACACCGGCCCTTGCCAGCCGCCCTGACCGAGGCCGGGTATAGCCTTCCCTTGCCAGCCGCCCTGACCGAGGCCGGGTATAGCCTTCCCTTGCCAGCCGCCCTGACCGAGGCCGGGGTAAAGCCTTTCCTGGGCCGAGCATGTGTGACGAGGGGTTAAGGCCGCTGCGGGGGCCGCCCGCGCTCCAGGCCGGCATCCGAGCACTGCTGCGCCGGGCCGGGACGCCAGCTGCCCCCTCGGGCTGCCAGCTCAGTGACCACTCTTGGCCCAAAGCCGCTCTTTCTGGCCGGCTCCGTGCTGCGGGAGCTGGACCCCACGTCGTCGCTCCCCGGCCGCCTGATGCGGTCTCGGCAGCAGCAGGACCCGCGTGAACGGCCATGTGCAGTGGCACCTGGGCTCCTGCGGCCCCGGATTCAGTGGTGAAGTCACCGTGGCGGTGTCACCACACACCACAAATCTCCCTTCCCGGGGAGCCTGGCCGCGCGGGCCGGCCCCAGGTCCGTTCTGGGGCTGTCCACGGGGCCTTCCACTGGCTGCCCATTTCCACGGTAACATGCGGCGTTCCTGTCTCCCCGCGGGAGTCTGCTCCGGGCACCGCCTTCCTCTGATGCTCAGGTCCCAGATCCAGAGGCCACCCTTCCTTTTCCTCCTGTTTTTGCCTGGAGATCCACCCTGCCAGCAAGGCCGGTGTCTTCCGTCCAAACCCCAAGGCTATTCTCTGTCCCCTCCCATCCCCTAGTGGCCACAGCGCCCTCTGAACAAGAACGGAGGGACCTTCAGACACAGAGAGCAGATTCCCCCCTTCCCGCAACCCTCACAATCCCTCTCCAGCCAGCTGAGGCTTGGGGTCTCCCTGGGCCCCTCCTGAACCTCCTGCCAGGCCATGCCCTTGCCCTCCTGCCCCGGGAGCGCCCCTCCTGCCCCGCCCCTGCTGTCCGGGGGCCTTGGAGGCTCTCGTCACCATCTAGGCCTCAGCTCACAGGACAGCACAGGAGCGAGGATGGCCGGGCCCGAAGCCCGCCAGCTGCCTGCAGGGCCGATGGGGCGACTCAGCACTCCGGCCACCGACGGCCGCAGGAGCCGGCCCTCGAGGAGACGCACGTCGCGGGCTCCAACTCCGCTGGTTCCCAGCTGGGCACTGGCCGGCGGGTTCTGGGGCCCCGTGAGGTCTTCCCTGCCTGTGCCCCCTGCCCCTGCCCCCGGTCAGACCCGAGGGTGCGGCCTGTGCAACCAGGAGGGGTGCGCGCCCTCGCCTCATCGAGGCGGCATTTCTCATCAGAAACCCGTCACCGGCCCCGAGGGTGTCCTCAAGGGAACGGGAAGCGTCACCCCGTTCCCACAGGTGACACGGCAGGGCGTGGGGCGTCACAGGAGCCAGACAGGGAGAGTGTCGGCCGGGGCCCTTCCCTCACTTCCTCACCGGCAGGGCGGCCGCCCTCCCTGGCCCTTGCGGGGGAGGAGCAGCACCGAGGCGCCCCATGAGGATGTCCGGGTGGCACAAGGACCCCAGCGGGGCCCCCAAGAGTCCGGAATCCTGCTGCGTCTCCAGGTACCTCGTAGGTGGAGCCGTCGGCACGGCACAGCACCCCGTGCCCCTGACGCTGATCCCGGACCCAGTCGCCTTCGTACTTGTCACCGTTCCTGGGGACACAGACATGGGCTGCTCTCAGACTGCGGAGGGCCAGGTGGCGGCGCTGACTCAGTCCCGCTCCTCCGGCCGGGGCTCAGCACGCGCCACCGGGCCTGAGGCAAAAATGGGCCCGAGCAGATGGCATGAGCTCGTGCCTTGCCAGGGCCTGCTGTGGACGGGCAGGCGGCCCCGGTGCTCGGCGGGGAGCGATGGCGACCGCCCGCGGCCCTACCCGCCCGGCCTGCAGGTGTGTAAGGCCTGAGGAAAGGTCGCCGTGAGCCCACACGCGGCCGTGGCGGCATCATGTGCGAGCAACCGAGGGCAGGGCAGGCCCACCGCGGCCGGAGAGAGGCCCCGCCCCTCCCCCTCCACCGCGCAAGCTTCCCGCGGGCGTTTACCCGGCAGAGTCAGGTTCTCGCTACTGAACGCGCCGGGTGACCCGCGTCCGGAGTTAAAGCTCGGATGCCCACGTGCTGCGGACGCCCCCGGGAGGGACGGCATACTCACCGGAACACCATGTGCCCCGGGCCGTGCCGCTTGTTGTTATGGAACCACCCCCGGTAGGCCTGTCCGTCCCGGTCCACCAGGTGCCCGTGTCCTAGGGAGGGCAGCGAGCGTCACCCCCTGCCTCCTGTTGCGGGGGACCCTGCTTCCACCCCTGCCCCCCAGAGGGCGGCGGTGGATTAGGACGAAAGTCGGGGTCAGCCCCGCTCCAGGAACCGGGTCACCCTCCCAGGCCGGGGGCGCCCGGGGAAGACAGCACTGTGACTTGGCGTGGCACCAGGGACCGTCACGCCTGTGAAAGTGCTTCTGGGGTCCAGTTCTCAAAGGCGCTGAGCGAGGGTGGGAGGGGTACCCCTTAAATTCCCCCGGGCCCTGGCATCTGCGGCCGGAGTGCCCGGCTGTCTGGCTGGGGCCACCCCACAGCTCTGCCGTGGCGTCCGTCCATGGGAAACTGCCTCACAGAGACAGGGCAGGGCCGGGCCTCCAGTGACCAACTCAGAGGCCCTTGGTCTAAAGACCAGAGGACGGGGGACCTGGGGACTCTATCGGGGGAAGGTCCGACTCTTGGTTTCAGCTCAGGTCAGGATCTCAGCATCACGAGATCGAGCCCCACGTCAGGCTCTGCGCTGGGCAGGGAGTGTGTGAGAGTCTCTCCCTTCACCCCTCCCCTGCTGGCATGCCCTCTCTCTCTAAATAAATGAATCTAAAAAAAGAAAAAGAAAACAAAGGCCAGAGGACACAAGTGTGAGAACGGGCTTCACCGTGTGGTGCGAGGCGGCTGGGAGCGCGCGCGCATGTCCTGGCGCGAGGACGCCGAGGCTGCGGGGTGGCGGGGCCTCCGCCGGCTGGGTACAAGCGCCAGCACTTGGTCCCCTGCGGCCAGGGGTGCACCCCCCCAGGGCAGACCCTGCTTCGCCCCCAGCCTGTGCCCTCCTGACTGGCCTTGTCCAGCAGCCCGTCCTCCGGGGACCCGCCACTTCTCGCCCCCCAGCAGCACTGAGGCTCTGCGCCAGGGTCCAGGACCCCCCAGCCCTGCTCGAGCTGCCGCCACCACTACCGCAGGGGCGACCGCATGTGGGGCCGGAAGCCTGGCCTCTCGGAGCCAGGGACAGGTGGCTGAGCCCCGGGGCTGGAGGCGAGTAATTCAACGGCAATTTTCTGAGCCGCTGTTTAAGCACAGCCGCCAACTGAGGCGCGCCCTACGGCCTCAGTCCCAGCAGGCAGGGTCCCCAGGCCACGGCCCCCGACGGAACTGCAGCCCACGTGGCTCTGGGGCAGAGAGAGGAGCGCCGCCAGCTCTGCTGGGCGGACGTCAGATCGCAGGGCGGGGCGCCGGGGCCCTGGGCTCCCCAAAAAGCACCCTGCCGCACTCAGCTCCCGTGGGCGTCAGACCTTCTCTCAGGCCGTGGGAGAGCTCCCCTTCGTAATGTCCGCCAGCTTTGTACTTCATGAGGCCGTATCCTTGAGGCTCTCCCAGGACAAACTGTCCGGAGTAGGTGTCCCCTGGTGCAGACGAGGAGAAGGGCAGTCAAGGAGAAGCTCCTGCGTCCCTGCGGGTCCCGTCCCGTCCCCCCAGCCCTCATCAACGGGGACAGCAAGTGCCAGTTCCGAGCAAGTGAGCGAGTCTCCTCCTCTCCTGTTCACTGTGGCTAACGGGAGAAACTAGGATGAGGTGGGTTTGGTCCCGCCCTCCCGGTGACTGTGCGGGCGCAGATCTCCTCTCTGTGGCATCCGGTGCCCAAGGGCAAAAGCCTCTGTGGGTCAGATCTGTGGGGGTGGACCTTCCCCCCACGGAGAACAGCCACCACGCTGGCCTGCGAAGGTCTGGAAGGGGCTGCCCCGGCCCTAGGCTGGCATGTCGCTGATGGGGGGACGTGATGGAAATGGGGGGCCCACACTTCACGAATGGAGGTGCCTGCTGCACCCAGAAGCCGGGGACACCGCACAGCAGAGACAGCTTGTGAGAAAGCAGTCAGCACGCCCGCACCCGCCTCTCCTGCTAACCTGATGAGGCCCAGAGCCGACAGCCTTCCCCTGTGATCTCCCCGTCCACAAACTCGCCTTCGTAGTAACTCCCGTCTTTAAACAGCAGCTTGCCCTGGCCTGGGGAAAGAAATCATGACGTGAAGTCAGACCGGAGTCGGAGAAGAAAGAAATCACGATGTGAAGTCAGACCGGAGTCGGAGAACCCCCTGCTGCCCACGCGTGGCGGGACTGGTTTCCCGCAGGGAGGACCTGAGCTTTGAAGCTCTCAGGCCCGTGTTCGGCTCGGCCTCTCGTGCCACGCCGGCTCTCTGCGAACTCACCGTGTACACGTTTCTCAATAAAAACGCTCTCGACACATGACTAACACCCACTGTCTCAGCTGGCGTGACAGCTGCGCCGTCCAGGTGCAGGGAGGCCCCATCCTGACCTCCTCAGAGGGGACCCTGCAGTCACCCGGCCTCCATCAGCACCGGGGCCGGGAGAAACGGAGTCTGTGGACGCAGGGCGGCACTCAAGAAAACATTTAAAAAGGGGGGACCCTGCTGTCCAGGCCAGGCTCTGGCAAGGGTCTCAGACAGGAGTGTGCACGTCCGGCCCAGAGGAAGAGAGGCAGAGATTTCAGACAAAAGCAGACACAAAAAGAGCTCACATGAGAAAATGCCGAAAGACCAGTTCTCCAGGAGAAAACCAGGCAGAGGACGTGAGCAGGCAGAACGCCCAAACGGACGTCACACTGTGTGCCCGTCCACGCGGGAAAGTCGGGGCCCACCCCTGGGGGGGTTCCGGCCGCTCAGGCTCAGGATTTCCTTTTATGGCTGAGATTTTCCATAGAAGTAGGTAATCGTTTGTTTAAGTTCAATTTAGGTAAGTGCGCTGTGGTATTAGTCCCTGGGGTAGGATTCAGGGGCCCGTCAGCTGCACACAACAGCCAGGGCTCATTCGGTCAGGCGCCCTCCTCCAGGCCGCCCGGTGGCCCCATGGCCCGCCGCCCGCAGCCCTCACTGTTTCCTGGAGCTCAGCACCCCCGTGGGCTGCCTCCTTCTCCGTTTGACTGTCATTTTGTTTCCCGTCCCTTCCCCTAGCGCGTCTGTTTTGCTTCTTGCCTTCCGTGTACGCCTGATGTTCCCGCGTCTGAAATACCCTCTAGTCCCTTCCCCACACTCGCAAATGCCAAGCTTTCGGGTTTGTCTACTTCTCCTGTCTAGACGGCCGAGCCATCGTCCTCACTGCGGACCGCGTCTCCCTTCTCGGGTCCTCTGGGGCGGGGGCGGCTCGGTACCGCGGACGCTGCCGCTGCGAGCCTGGGCGCGGCCCGCACGGGTCCAGGCTGTCCCGCGGAGGAACACGAACTGGGCCACCACCTCTCTCATCAACGCACACCAGGAAGGCGACATTCACGCCGGCAGAGACGGACCAGCTACCCCCAGGGAGGCCTTCTCGCGGCGGCGTCCCCGGGCGGGCTGCGGGCCGCGGGCCCTCCGGGCTCCGGGCAGGTCCCGGCCGGTGAGCTCCCAGCCTGCAGGGATCGGCCCTCCCGGCCCCAGCGCGAGGGCCGCGGGGCCGCCGCCGCCTCACCGTGCGTCCTTCCTCGCCTCCACTCGCCGTCGTAGCGGAAGAAGGAGTTCGGGTACACGAACGCCCCGCGGCCTGCAAGCGGAGGGAGGCGCGCGTGAGCGCCGGTCGCGGTCCGGCCAGCGAGCCCCGGGGCGGGGGTCCGCGCGCGGGGCGCAGGTGCCCGGGGGCCGCGGCGTGCGGGGCGGCGACGGCTGAGGGGGCGGCGCGGCTCCCCGCGGCTCCCGCGCTCCCGGGACAAAATCCACACCCGCGCCGCGGGCAGCGTGCGAGTCCGCGGGCTCCGGCACCCGCCGCAGGGCGGCTCGGCTCTACCCCAACACGGTTCTTCGGCTCCGCGAGCTCGGAAGCCCGCCCGCCGCGGGGCCGCCCCTCCCAGGGTTGGGGGCCGGGGCTCCCCGGGGGCTGCCGGCTGGGCTTGGGGCCGAGAGCGCACGGCGGCCGCCGGGACCGCACCCGTCTCCCCCCCGCATCGCGGACGGAGACCCGACCCCGGTCCACAGCCGTTACCGTCCCGCGGCGGCCGCCTCGGCGGGTCCTGGAGCGGCTGCCTGCAGCTCGGACGGCCGCCGCCCGCCGCCGCCATCTTGCCGCTACGGGTTTCCTTAGCAACCGCAAAGCTCCCCTCCATTGGCCCGTGGGCCAAGTCCCTGGGCGATAGCAATCTCTGGAGTGGAGTTATGCCGGCCCGGAGTCCGTAGACGCAACTACGCATGCGCTGCACGGAGCGCTTCCGCCGTCACGTCCCTTCCGCCGAGGGGAGCGTCCACCCAACGGCCCGGGCGCCCCGCACCGGAAGCGGAAATGGTTGGAGGCTCTCGGCTCCGCCCCGACGGCCATCTTGGAGGCGCCGGAGGCGGTGCCGCACGGGACAGAGCGGAAGTGCTCGGCTGGCCCTTCCCGACCGTGCGAAGCGCCGGCGCGGCCGCCTGCCCGCGTCCTCCTTCCCGCGGCCCTCGGAGACCGCGCTCGGCCGCAGGGAGCGGCGAGGTGCCGGCGGGCGGCGGGTGTCCGGGCGGGCGGGGCGGCGGGCTAGGCCGGGCGGGGACTGGGGTCGCGGCCCCCACCCCCCCCCCGAGGGCGCGTAGGGACCGCCCCCGCCCCCACCCGCGGGCGCGCAGGGAGGGGTCGGCTGCGGGCGCGACGTCCGCTCCTCCCCGTCGGTCCTCCCTCGGGCCCGGGGCCCGTCCGTGGGGCTCGGGTCGGGCGCGTCGACACGGCGAGTGGGGTCGCTCAAGGTGATCTCTGGAGACCCTGCACAGTGCGGCCGCACAGCGCCCCCGGGCCGGCCTCGCGTCCGACGGGCCCCGCTCCGTCGTGCCCTCAGAGGACGGGCGGCCCGCGAGCCCCGAAGTTTCCCTGAAGACCGTTCTTCCCGGTAGGGCTGGGCTCTCACCGGGCGGCTGGAGTCCCCGTGAGCGAGACCCAGCTCCACGGCCGGGGGCGCCGTGGTCACCGGGGGCGCGTGGTCACCGGGGGCGCGTGGTCACCGGGGGCGCGTGGTCACAGGGGCGCGTGGTCACCGGGGGCGCGTGGCCGCGGCCAGGCGCGGGCCTCCAGGACGGTGACGCTCCGAGGCGGGAGGAGCCCTGGCCCGGGACGGCGGTTCGGCCGGGAGTGTCGTGGCATCTGGAAGGGCGTCTTGGCGGCGGGGACGCTCCGGAGCCGCCGTGGCCCTGCCCCGCAGCGCACCTGGGAGGAGCGCGGGAGGAGGAGCAAGCGGGACGACCGGGAGGCCTGGCCGCTGGCTCCGGTGCTTTAAGTGCGGCGCTCGCGGCTGGGGGAGCGCAGACCCGCGCAGGCCAGTTCGGAGCAGGGTTTCGCGGGTGACACGGACGGGGCGTCCGGGGCGTCCTGGGGACGGTGTTTCTCTGCGTTTCCCCGGTGCACGCGTCGGCCTACAGCAGTGAAGTGCAACAGGTGCCCTGCCGGTTGCCGCCGTGGGCCGGGCCTTTCTGGGGGCAGCAGGTAGCCTGGCCCAGGCAGGTTCCCGCGAAGAGGCGTCCCTGGTGGGAGATGGAGACACAGGGTGAGAGTCGGAGCTGAGTCGCCCGAGGTAAAACCAGGGTGAGACGCAGGGATTGCTGGCCGGTGGGCCCCGCTGCAGAGGCCGCCTTCCAGCTGAGCAGAGGGAAGGGGCTCCTGTGCGCCGAGCGAGGCGGGGTGGGCGCGCTCCCCCCAGGCTCAGGCTCAACCGCCGACTCCCCGGGAGAAGCCTTTGAGGAGCGCGCTGAGGTGCTGTCTCCCCGTTTTGCAGGTTGGAACGAGGGGCGGCCCGGCCATCCTGCTAGAAAGTGGCCGGACCGGACTCTGGAGGGAGGTTGCGCTTGCTTCCCGTCACTGTGACCGTCTCCGGGAGACGTGGGGAGCCGCTGCCGGCGGACGTGTCGCGTGTCAGAGGCCGGGGGACGTGCGTGTGCAGTGATTTCTGCACGTTTCTCTGAAAGAAGCGGTGTCCGGCCAGAGCGCGCTCCTACTGCGTTCCCTGCCTCCGTTGGGGTGGCGGCGTTCTGCTGCGGAACGCGGGCTTGTGGGCACGTAGGAGCGGACCTGTGCGGGTCCCCAGGAGAAGAGGCCTGCTGCTCGAGCTTTCTGCCGGCCTGGCTGTGGCTGCACCGGGAGGCCGGCCGTCCCGGGGAATGCGTTCCGGTCCGGCCCGTCCTGAAACACAGGGTTCTCTCACCTGAGTGTGGAAACGCACCTCCTGGGGAGCTGGGGCCCGGGGGCCGTGAGTCAGCAGCTCCGTTCATTCCGTTCTTCCTGCGTCTCGTGAGGGCAAAGGGCGCTTCCCCGTCCGCTCCTGGACACGCCTGGCCCTCTGCCAGTTACACCTGGAATGCAGCCGTGAGGCGGGGCGGCCGCCCAGGTGGTCTGAGTCGCTCCACCGTGATTGAAAGTTTTCCGCTGGAGGTCGAGGGTCCCGTGGGCCTGCGGACCCCGTGTCAGACAGAGGGTGTTCCGAGCGCTTACCGTGAGGCTGTGACGGGGAAGCACGGCCCGGGCAGGTGTGGGTTCCACTTGTGGCCTGTGCACATGGAAAGGCTTCGGGTCCGGGAGCGCCCGGCCTGCGGCGAGGAGACCGTGGCTGCACAGCCATACAGCGCAGGAGCCTCGGGCAGGGACGTGGAGCTGGAGTCCGCGTCTGCTTCCGGGCCCCAACCTTGCCGGGGTGCGCGTTGGAGGTGCTGCCCACAGGTCTGAGGGGCAGTGCTGAGCGTTCCTGGGCGTCTTCAGCAGCACCTCCGTGGTCGGGTCTGGGCGGCAGTGTGCTCGCATGGAGAGGCTGAGGTCTGGCACAGCAGCTCCTGACCTTGGGCGCGTGGCTTGGACTGTTTGAGACTGTCGTCCTTAGTGAGATTCGGGTGATTAAGCTCCCTGGGTTATCGCGCTTCTCGTCGGCTAATTCCTCACGGGACCCACAACAGCTTGTCGGAATAGTCAGGAGCACGTAGCTCGGTTTCGCTTACCACCAGCGGGGGCCCGGGCGGTTGGCTCCCTCGCTGGGGATCGGGCGGCGTTCGTGGAGTGGAGGACCAGTCCTCGAGGAGACCGGGACTTGCATAGCTGGTGCCCTGGGGAGCAGCCTGGACAGAGCCCTGGGCATGGAGAGAGGGGTTGCTGGGGGGAACCCTAGGAGTAGGCAGGAGGAGGGAGACGTGGGTGCAGTGGCCTGTGGTGTGGACCAGCCGCAGGGAGCGTGTCCACAGGACTCCATGGTCAGTGAGGGCTGCTCCTGAGGACCAGCGGGAGGCGTGCAGGCCACGCTGGGTGACGCGCACAAAAACACAGGTCCGCCCAGTGCGGCGCCATCCTGGCTCTCCACCGGGGTCCCTCCCTCCCTCTCTCTTTGAGATTTTATTTGTTTCAGCACGGGGGCGGGGGGGGGGGGGCACAGGGAGAAAGAATCTCAAGCAGATTCCCCGCTGAGTGCAGAGCCCGACATGGGGCTCCGTCTCACCACCCTGGCGTCATGACCTCAGCCAAAATCACAAGGCGGATACCTAACTGGCTGAGCCACGCGGGCGCCCCTCTCGCTTGCTTCTTTTTCCTGGACAGCTCATGGCGGAGACACCCAGAGAGAAGTCGCGGATACTGGAACAGTTTGCTTGATCGTGTTGGTGAAAACAGGGCGAAGTGATGAGACCGTGAACGTTTTCACTTAAAGTCTCTTGTGTGTTTCTCAGTCACAGGATGTCCGAAGGGGACAGCGTCGGAGATTCGGTCCACGGGAAACCTTCCGTGCTGTACAGATTCTTCACGAGACTCGGACAGGTTGGTTTCTGAGGGTGCGTTGAAGAAGTGACGCGGATGAGCGGAACAGAGTGAGAAGCCACTGACCTTGGGACGTTTCCCTGCGGGGCGCCGGCCGCCCGCTCTCCCCGCCTTGCTTTCCACGTTCCCGCGCTGCAGATGAGCTCGCGTCTTCCGTCCTTCCCTAAAGGGCCAGGCCGTGGTTTAGGCCTTGGAGGCCACCTGTGTGCTCTGCCATACACTTGTCTTGTTTTTTTGTCCCCCAGTGACCTTTAAAAACACGGAAACACTTCTTAGCCCCTGGGTGGCGGTGGCCGCTGCCATGCACTTACCGTCCTCTCCCCGGGCCGCTGCCTCCACGGGCCCTGGCCCAGCTCTGCACTGCCCAGTGGGCGTCCCTGTGGGCTGTGCTGAGGCCTGACGCAGGCGGCAGTGCCTGAAGGCGCGCTCAGACTCTGAGTTCGGGCGTCCAATGCGGTCAGCAGTTGCGCGCACTGATGTTTTGGCTTAGAATTCAAAAACGTACGATGTTCAAGTTACAGAAGAACGTTTGGGAGACTTCGTAATTATTGAAGGCCAGGGGATGAGTACCTCTGCTTCGATGGACAGTTGAAATTTTTCGTAAACAATTACGAGTTGAAAAGTTAGTCACCAAGTTAAAACTCGCGCACGTCTGCGAGTTGCTTGTGCCTGCACGCGCACATACGGTGAATCAAGATTTCCTTCCGGAAACTCCATGCTTTTGCCCACCGCGCCCAAGCTCCGCAGCCGCAGAGATCAGGCTGTGGCCGATGGTTCTGCGCGCGGAGGCTGGGGCTGCTGGGGCCGGCTCCGGGAGGGGCGGGACGCACAGACTGAGCCCCTCAAGGTGGCCCATGTTCTTCGTGCTCTCGGGGTGAAGTTAGGTGGCCCCACAGCAACCCCTTGGGCTGATGCTGTGAGGGATGGTTCTGTACTCATTCTGCTTCGGGGGTGGGCCTGTGTCAGGAATTGGGGGTCCCCGTGGTTGCTGCTTTGTGTCGCTGACGTCAAGTCTGAAGCCGGTGCTCAGGGAAGTGCGCTATGAGTTCCACAGCGTGCGAACCCCTGTCTTTCTAGATCTACCAGTCCTGGCTAGATAAGTCCACGCCGTACACCGCTGTGCGATGGCTGGTGACGCTGGGCCTGAGCTTCGTCTACATGATTCGCGTTTACCTGCTGCAGGTAGGTGTGGGCTGGGAGCCGAGCCCCTGCCATCTCCACGCTGCAGGTGTGGCCGTGGGGGGCACGTGGGTTTTCCCCTTTGCTTTTGGAGCAGGAGGGTCCGGGTGGCGCGGCCTGGTACAGTTGACTTCGAGTCGACCATGGTTGTCGTCGGGATTGCTGTGTGGGTGGGAACTCGGTCCATCCTCTCACGGGAAGAGGGACCCGGAGACCTGGGGAGAGGGCTGCAGGTGGCGTGGGGACGCCGTTGTCCTCCGAGCCATGTGTGGTGCTGTGGCCGCAGGCGTGGCTCTGCGGTGTGAAGCCCCCTCCGCCCCACATCCCGTCTGTACACTTTCAGACCCGGGAAGTTCGAAGGCAGGAGGATTTCCTCGTTTGTGTGCAGTTTTTAGGCTTTTAGAATGGACGATGCACTGCATCCTGGGCTGACGGGGAACTTGAACTTTTCAGAACGAGCCGAATCCCGGTCCGTGATGCCGGGCTGCTTCCCTTGTCTCTTGGCGTCTTCTGAGGAGGGTTTGGCTCCGCCGTGGTGGTGTTTGTTGTTTTTGTTTTAAAGATTTTATTTTTTTGAGAGACCACACACAGGCAGGGGGTGGGAGAGGGAGAGGCCGGCTCCCCGCTGAGCAGGGAGCCCGATGCGGGGCTCGGTCCCAGGACCCTGAGACCATGACCTGAGCCGAAGGCAGAGGCTTAACAACGGAGCCCCCGGGCGCCTCTCCACGTTTTTTTAACCTCATTCTTGATTTCCTGATTTTTCCGGTTCTGGATTTCTCCTGGGCAAAGGCTGTGAATGGCCCTGACCAGTGTGTGGTGGTGTGAGGGGCCCACCACACGCGTCAGAGCCGGCGCGTCCCGACGGGTGGCTCGGATCCCGTGTGCCGGTGCAGGCAGCCGCCCCTCAGGCAGGCTTTGGGCAAGGCGTCCACGCCAGCGCCCTTCAGTGCCTGTTGCATACCCGCTCCGTGGGCGGCCCAGCTCAGGCGCGTGGCTCGGAGGAAATCCCCCTGCTGCGGCTCTGGTGGGGAGCTGGCGGCTTCGGGTGCGGCCCCGTGGCCCCTTGCAGAAGGTTGTTCTTTGCCCCGTGGCTTGTCCGTTGTCGCACGAAGTCGTCGTGGACGTTCACCGTGCCTCTTGGCCCTCGTTGCAGTCTCCGGACTGGAAGCAAGTCGTGCGTACTTCGACGCGGAGCCGAAACAAGGCCACGAGTTCCCGGAACGCTGGGGGCTGCTTTGGGCGGGGGCCGGGCGGCGGCGCTGACCGGGGCTCCTGTCTTGCAGGGCTGGTACATCGTGACCTACGCCTTGGGGATCTACCACCTCAACCTTTTCATAGCCTTCCTCTCCCCCAAAGTGGACCCTTCCCTGATGGAGGACTCAGGTACGGTAGAGACTGTCGGCTCGGCTCTGTCCGGGGGCTCGGGATTTTGTGCACTTCACAGACGGCCTTATTTTCTCTAGAAACCTTGGAAACCCAAACTTTGGAGACTGTCCTCTTGGTGTTTGAAGTGTACTTAGAATGTCGGTGACGAGAGACTGGGGTGTAGGTTGAGTCTTTAGACTGTCGCGTCGTGGGTGGGCGTTCCTGCCCCCCTGGATTGCTGATGAGGAAGCGGAGGTCCGCGGGGTCACTGGCTTGGCCAGGGTCGCATGGCAGAGTATATGGGAGCAGGGACAGGACTGTCCTCGAGTCCTATCCATGCCCCTTGGGTCGGCCCCCTTCTCGGGGGTGCAGAGGTTTCTGTGGGCGGCACGCTGTGCCCGGTAGTGCCCGCAGGGATCCCGACCGCCCACAGGTGCGCCCCACTGGCGGTGGCGCCGCTCCCTGATTTCCAGGGATGATGGCTTGAACGTTTCTTGGCTCAAGCTGTTCCTGGCCATCCCTGGGCCAGGTAGGAGGGCCGTGTCCACACCTGCCTGTCCGGCTGGGGAAGGGTAGGTGGGGGTGGGGTGCAGACTTGGGGACTTGGTCCCTCCTGCCAGCACGTGTCGCCACTGTGGGGAAAACCCAGGTGCAGCTGCCCGCCCGTGGATTCCTCTTGGTGACCCCAGTACTTCCGGGTACCAGCCGTCTTCCCCAGGCTGCTCAAATTCTGACCGGAAGCCTATGGTTTCTCTCTGTGGAGCATTTGATGAAAACCTGAACGGAAACAAAACTCCCATTTGTTGCCATTTGGGGGAATTAGACGATGATTAGGAGAGCTTCTCTGTAGGCCTGGGACTCTGTGTGTAGCTGTGGGTCGCCTGCCTGGGGAGGGCTGGGGCTGTCTGGCTCAATCCGGCTCAGTGTGGGGGCCTCAGCCATGGGGGCTAAGCGTGGGGAGGGGCTCAGCGTGCTGGAGTTTGGTGGGGGTGCTCAGCCGAGGGGTCAGCATTGGGGGCTGCTCAGCGTGGGGGAACTCAGCCAGGAGGGCTCAGTGTTGGGGGTGCTCGGTGGGGGGCTCAGCCGGGGGTTCCACGTGGGGGGACTCCGTGCCAGAGGGGGTAGCTGTTCTGAGTTGGACTCTCGGCAGATAAAGCTTTGTGCGTCTCTGCGTTCCTTTTCCGTCAGTGTTCCCATTTTCCTGTGTCCCTTTGTGTGCTCCAGTTGACGCGTGTCTGGAAATTGTTCTGCATTTTAATTTTATGCAATCATTTAGAATGTGTAGTTCTTTTAAAAAAGAAATTCTATTCTGAATCTTCTAAAGCAATGAATTGATTTCTAGATCAGTTGAAGGCGCCCATGTCACATTTGGTGAAATAGCAAAGACGGGTGTGCCACGCGTGAGGCCCGCTGGTGCAGACGCTGGAGTGACGGGAGCAGGTGGGGGAGACGCCCGCCCTGTCTCACTGAGGTTCTGCCTTTCAGATGACGGGCCCTCACTGCCGACCAAACAGAATGAGGAGTTCCGGCCTTTCATTCGAAGGCTTCCAGAGTTTAAATTTTGGTGAGTTCATTCCTGAGGGTAGTTGAGAAAGACACTTGTCCTCAGTGTGGCTAATAAGAATGAGAACAGAGGGGTTTTGTTCTCGTTCGCCAGCAGACTTCTTAAAGAACGAGAGTTTTATTGCGTGTGTTTTGAACATTCATCCAAAATGTGAGCCGCGGTACTTGGTGGGGCGCGGAGGCAGGTCACAGGGACCTCTGTGGGAGAGCCGGGGGCCTGGTGGCTCTTCGGAGCCAGCAGAAGAGGAGCTGCTTCTGGGCAGAGGGTCCTGGGTGTGTTCGGACGGGCCTCCGGAAGGACGGTGCGCGGGCTCTGGCTGCCCTGCTCGGACCGGCCGGCCTGTGTGCTGCTCTCCCACCGCCTCCCCTTCTGGGCCCTTCTGGGGGGGACGCTGCCTTGGGGAGACCTGCTTTCCATGAAGGGCTGGGGTAGGGCTCGGATGGGACTGGCTTGTGCCCCAGGCCTCCTGGCGGTGGGGACATCTGTGTGATGTTGCACGAGGATGCTTGTGACAGGTGGACAGGTGACCCTGCTGTCATGCATGAAGCGTGCATGAAGGTGACCCTCACCACCTGAAGGCTGTGACCTTGTCTGTCCTGTGTTCGTTGGAGCCAAGAGCTGAAGGGACAAGCTGCCACACCCTTGTGTTCTTGGTGCTGTGGGCTGCGGCAGCACTCTGCAAGTCGCCCGTCGGGTGTGCGGGGCTGGAGTGAGGGCCCTGCGGGCAGGGAACAGACAGCGGGCAGGCCGGCCCTGCGTGTCACTCCGAGGAAGCTGGCCTTTCGGAGAGGGAGCGCCAAGGAGCATTTTGAGTAGAGCCGTGAGCCCAGTGGGCTCGGCATGGAGCTGAAGGGGGCTGCCTGGGGGCCCAGGGTCTCAGCGGGGCACGGTCCAGGGGCGGGGCCTGCCGGGCATCAGGGACTTATTCCAGGGGGCAGATGTGAGATGCCCGCGTCGGCCTGAGCGGTTGCACATTTTCACCGAACGTTTCATACTCTAATTTTGGAAGGTGACCGGGGGCTTTCGAGGGACTAAGGGACTGCTGTGTTGTGGTTCCACGTGGCGCTCTCTGTAGGAAACACTGCGCCACTGCTGCCCCAAGCAGGGATGCTGCCATGGCCCGAGGTGGCTGGGCAGCCGGCCGCGCTGACCTCCTCCCCTGCTTTAAGGCACGCGGCGACCAAGGGCATCCTCGTGGCCATGGCCTGCACCTTCTTTGAGGCGTTCAATGTCCCGGTGTTCTGGCCCATCCTGGTGATGTACTTCATCATGCTTTTCTGTATCACCATGAAGAGGCAAATAAAGGTGAGTGCGGGTGGGCACCGCCGCCTGGGGAGGTGCTGAGAGCCCCGCTTGGGTCTCGTCTGTTCTCGGAGCGTCACGAAGCCCTGTGCCATGGGCATGGCACAGCCCCATGCCGCCGAGGTGGCCAATACTGATGTGTCCTGTGGTGCACCTGTCCAGTGCAGACCGCTCCCTGGGGCCCGGTGGGAGGGGCCCTCGGTTCTGCCATGCTGGCCTCACTGGCACGTCGTCCTGGGGGCTCAGAGCCCAGGGCCCACCAGTCAGCGTGTGTTACGCTGACATCACTCAAATGGCTCCCAGGGCAGCTTTATCCCCACGCCTCTGGGGGTGTCGTAGGGGTCCCCAGCCCGGCCCGGCCCTTCCTGCGTGCAAGGGGTCATGACACCCTTTCCCAGACCCTCGGGGTTTCCAGTGAGCTCGGGAGGGGTTTGCTGGGTCACTGGTGGGGAGGGGACGAGAAGCTGGTTGGCACCCTGGTTTCCTTGCCCTGTGCGTGGAGAGGACAAGGATTCAGATTTGGAGGAAATGTGGTTCATGGTGAAGCTGCTCTAAAGTGAGTGTCTCTGTCCCCAGCACATGATAAAGTACCGGTACATCCCGTTCACGCACGGCAAGAGGACGTACAAGGGGAAGGACGACGCGGGCAAGACGTTCGCGAGCTAGACGCCCGGCCGGGGCGCCGGGGCCCGAGCACGGTTCTGAGCCGCTGTAACAATGCCTTCTTCCTGCGCGTAAAGTAGTTGGTTTCGAGGGAGTCGAATTTTCTTTTTAAAAAGGAGCTTCAATTATTTGTAACTGAAATATCAGGTTCTTGAAGAAACTGACATTTAAACCAAATTGCATTGATTTATTTTTCAGTGACATTCAAGTGTTCAGATGGACAGAATTCTAGTAAACGGCTGGCTGGGCGGACAGTCGGGTGGGGGCGTGGGGAGGGGCGGGCGGTCTCTGTTGTCGGGCGGCCTGGACAGACCTGCACAGTGGCAGCCGGGTTGTGCCCAGCTGCCCCCAGCCCGGATGCCTTGGCCCCGTGACCCAGCTGGAGGAGGACGCTAACCTGATGCCTGCGTGTTGGAAGAACATTGGAAAGGTGATTGCCAGTACCTCGGGGGTTCTAATGCCAGTTTCCCTGTTTCATCTCACCAGAGATGGTTCACGTTGGTCTCTATCATAATGACTCAAAACTTCGTTCTTAATTACCGTGATTGCTTTGGAGGGCCTGGAATTATAAATATATATATTCTATTTTAATTGTTTGGAATTATTTTGACACATTTCTTTGATACCTGAAGAGCTGTTTTTGATTAATTTGAAGTTGTTCTCATGCAATGGCCCCTTTACAGAAAGCTGGCAAGGGTAGACCCGTTTGTGGGTTTTAACACGGCTTCTCACTTTCTACGGGAGAACAGAACTCTGACCCGCATGTCAACTTTTTTGATGTGATAAAAACAAGTACTCATAAACATTTTACTAAGTGACTTTTTAATTCCAACTTTATTAAAGACAGTGTCCCCTTTCTTGTGGAGTCTTTATCTGAAACACGACAGCTTGCGCCGCCTGTGAGCGGGCGCTGAGCTGGGCCGGTCTCTGGGGCACAGGAGCTCGGGGCAGGCCCTTGGGTCACCTCCCGGCCTCAGGCGCTGCGGACTCGTAGCCCTGCCCGGTTTCCCATCTGTCTTAGGGTCGTAGGCACTGAATGTGTTTACTGTCTGGCTTTTTTGGGCCAATTTTTGCGTATCTGAGATCGAGTTACTCTCACTTCTAGGAGGCCATATGAAAGCCTTTTATGTACCTGATCGCGTATCTTAATCTTGGCATTTAAACGATGTCCTGAATGGGTACCTTTGATACAACACTGTGGCACCAGAAATGTTTGAAACTCTGGACTCTTGTTTTCGTACCGTTTTCCTGCTAAATGCTCAGGCCTAAGTGATGGGAAATTGTCTGTGCGTGGTCAGGGTGTCCATCAACGGCCTCAGAAGTGTGGAGCTCTCTCCTGGGGCCCCCTCAGTCTGGCCTGTGGTGATGGGGGCTTGTCTCAGGTAGCCGGCCCGTAGTAGCCGAGGAGGGTGGAGCGATGCATCCCCGGGTGACCGTGTCCACTCAGATCCCGGAGTGGTCTGCACAGGCCTCTGCCAGAAGCCTGGGCCGCAGCCTCGCACAGGGAATGGGACATCCTGACCGCAGGTTCTCGTCCTTTATGAAATAGGACCTTCTGTTCACCCTGATGACGTTCTTAACGCACCCACACTTCTGTGCAGCTTGTTTCTTATGGAAGCTCATGGCAGTAGAGTCTCTGGCACAAGTTACTTTGTTTAAAAGACCCTAAAATCACAAAACGGCAGGAAGTAGGCTGGACACGGCGGTGACCTGGCGTGAACAGCCAGCCTGCCTAGGCCTCAGGGAGAGCTCAGCTCTGAGAGGCAGCTGTGGGCTAGGTGTGAAGGCGGAGAACCTCCCTTGCAGGCTGGCTGTGCACCCCGAGCCCTGGGCAGACCTCGGCCGAGATGCAGACTTCATCCTCTAGAACAGCAGACAAACCTAAACGTGTGTGAGAAGGCACAAGCCACGTGCTGCAGGTGGACAGGGGTCTTTCCACTCCTGTGAGTGAACGTGCCCGAGCCGCCAAGCGGCCTGCCTCTGCCGATGAGGGCAAGGTTTCCAGGTCAGCGGGCTGGCGGACTGACCAGCGGGTGAGCCCCGTTGTCTGCTGTGCCCACACCTGCCCCTTCGGGCCAAACCCCAACCGTGTGCTGCGCGCCTGATACAGACTCCTTTTCTCATCACATGATGGCTGGTCCCATTTCTGGAACTAACTTTGCACTGTATGGTTGGGGACGGGATGGAAACAACCTTGTCCAACAGTCCAGCTCCTGAAGAAGTGACCCAGATGTACCGCGGGGGTGGGGGGGGGAGCGGACCCCCTGGTGGGCTCTGCCCCAGCTGCCGCTTGCCCCCTGCACCGTGGGCTTGGGGCGACTGAGCGGGCAAGTGCCGGCCCACACTCGGCACAGAGACCTCAGACCTGCCACTCCGCAGGCAGGTCCAGCTTCTGTCCCCGAGCTGCTCATGTGGTTTCTTTTTTTTTAAGATTTTATTTATCTGACAGAGAGATCACAAGTAGGCAGAGGCAGGCAGAGAAAGAGGGAAGCAGGCTCCCCGCCAGGTGGAAAGCCGGATGTGAGACTCGATCCCAGGACCCTGAGATCATGACCTGAGCGGAAGGCAGCGGCTTAACCCACTGAGCCCTACCCAGGCGCCCGCTCATGTAGTTTCTTACGTGACATGAAATAAAATCTGAGATTCCTGTGCAAGTGAAAGTGACCTTGAGAGTAGACGGGGTGTCTCTCCTGAGAACGGAGTCCCCTGTGCCTCTGCCCTCGGGCTAGCGATAGTGCCGCAGGTAGACGAGCTTCTGGGGCGGGAACTTCTCCCTGCAGAGGGGGCACTCGGCCTGCAGGGGGAGGAGGAGGGTCACAAACGCTGTGGCCGGTGGCCCCCAGCGCGGGCCCTCCCACATCGGCACCTGCAGTAACGTGGGAGGTGCGCACGTCTCTCTCAACTTCAAATGAAAACCATTTCAAAAAAGCATTTTTTTCAGAAGTCACACACCCGAAGGGAGGGCCTTTACGGGGGGGGAGGGGGGGGCGTGGGGCATGGAGTTGGGAGCAGAGGCCAAGCCAGGGAGGCAGCCCGTCTGTCCACTCGGATGCTATGGAGCGTCGTGTTGAGAGGAGCGTGTGGGGTCCTGTCTGGCCCCATCCCAGGGGCCCTGCTCCTAAGGACAGGTTGGAGTCCCTCTTGTCCCCAGGAAGGTCCACTCACCTCCCACTCAACGCCCCAGGCATTCCTGCCTGGTGCCACCTGCTTGCGGGAGATGGCACCTGTGTTCTTGGGGGATTCCCTCAACATGGACGCTGAGTGACTCCCGGGGGACCCACTAGCGCGGACACTCACAGGTGCTGTTTCTAAGGGAGGGCGGCCGGGCTGAGGCCGTGGCCCCTGTGAACCCCAGACATGGGCTGAGGAATGCCCCTTGGGCCGCTGCTGGAGGTGGAGATCCTCAGGTGAGAACAGGAGGTTTCGACTGGGAGGGGCACATCCGCCCCTCGTCCGCCCACCTCACCCGTGCGGCCCTCCCACCCTCAGCCCGGAGAAAACTGGATCTGGGCTGGGCCTGGGCGGCGGGGCTGCTGGAGGCCCAGGAAGCCCACCCCGCACTGGCCTCGGTGCGGCTGTAGGAGATGGTGTGGCGGCCCCTGCTCTGGTCACGGGCATGACCCTGAACGCAGCTCCCACCCATGTAGGCCGTCCCGGCGGGGCATCTGTCCAGCTAGACAAGGCCCTGTTCCTGCAGGCCAGCCGGGCTTCTGGGCAGCGGCAGGGCTGGGGCACGGGGGCGACTCCAGGAATGGACCCGCACAGCCCGGCTGCTGTCCCTACCTCCCAGCAATGCCTCTGGACGGGCCACTGGAGCCCCCGACTCCAGGTACGTCCCGTATGCAGTTCATCCTAAGACAAACCTGGGACAGGCTTCCTGATTCCTGGACGGCCGCCTGGGCTGGCCAGCGCCCCCGCCCGTGAGGCCTGCGCTCTGGGACTGCCGCTGCTGACCCCGGGCACACCCACCTTGGTGTCGCACCACTGGGTGATGCACTCCCAGCAGAAGAGGTGGCCGCAGGGCGTGGCGGTGGGGTGTCTACGCTCCTCCAGGCACAGCGTACACGTGGAGTTTCTGCAAACAGCTTTCTCTTCCGCGTGGCTCCTCGTGGCAGGGCAGGGAGAACAAGATTTCACCACGAGTCCCGCAATGCCGGCTCAGAGCCCCAGCAGCAATGCCGCGCACAGGGCTGCTCTGCTCGGCCCCCGCTGCTGACCCCCCCACCCCCCTGCAGGGCTGCAGCTGCCGGGCTAGGAGCCCCCCTCGCCCCCCCTCCCCCACACCTGCGGAGAGACAGGCCACGGTGCAGCTTCCACTCCCGCCGGGCGCGCTGCCTCTGCCGGAAGCCGTACAGCTGCAGGCCCACGGACAGGGCCAAGTGCAGCAGGGAGAGGACTCCCAGCAGCCTGTAGCTTTCTCGAGCCCTCAGGTCCTCTGTAGCTGGAGAGTGGACGCGAAGCTGTCAGGGACCCCAAGGGACAGTCACATGATCAGTTGGCACAAGCCCCCGACAGTAGAGTGCCCCATCGAACAAGGCCCAAACCTGCCGTCCTGGCACAAGGGGGGACAGAGAGCGATCACGGGGTCTCTCTGCCGAGTGAGGGGGGCAGGAGCACCTCGCCAGGTCTGAGTGCAGGCGGGGGCTGCTGCTGGACAGCGCAGGTCCTCACTTTTGAGGAGACAGTGAGGAAGACAGCCACAGGGCTCCAAGCCTGCAGTCCAGTCCCTACGGCTGCTGGCGAGGACCTGGGGGGTGCATCGGGGGACTCACAGCTCAGAGGAAAGTGCCAGCAAGGAGTCTTGAGAACAACAGCCTAGGGGAACAGGAGAAAAAGCCGCGCAGGCACGGCTGCTAACCTGCTTCTCCGTCACGTGAGCAGAGCGGCTCCTGGAGGACAGCTGCCCCCCCACCGCGACAGACTGTGGTGTGACAGCGCAGCTACTGACGTGCCCCCACCAGGCCACGCCCCCGAAGGGGAAGTTAGCTGTCCTCCGCTTCTGGTCTCCCTCCCGTTAGCTGGGGCCCCCCAGCCAGGCCGGCCCCACGTGTCCGTGCAGAAAAGACCCCAGGAGCGCAAGACCCTCTGCCTGGGTTGAGGCCGTGTGTCTGGCCCCTCTGCTTCGGCAGCTCAGCACACACCCGAGCTAACGCTGGGGGCGGCGAGCTGGCGGCTCTCGTGAGCGCACGTGGAGGGCTGAGGCTGGACCGGAGACGCAGGTGCTCCAGACAGTGCTGCCGAGGGAAGCGAGAAAGGGGGTGACCCTCGTGATCAGGGTCCTGAGCTGAGACTGCCTGTGTGAATCTGGAAGCAAAGGCACCAGGACAGAAACAGGATGAAAAGTGGGACTGCTTGGCAGGCTCAGCCCAGGGAAAGTCCCGGTAGGGACAGGAGGCACTGCGACACCTGACCCTCCGGCAGGGCGGCTGTGAAGGAGTGGGCATGGGCCCGGGGGCCTGGAGCCTGGGGCCGGCACCCTGCAAGTGCTGGCTGCGGGGAGGCAGACGAGCCATTTCCTCAGGGTCGACTTCCTAGGCTCCGCTGGCAAACGCGACGCAGTAGAACCGTGTTTTTCAGGAGAGGATCCCGGCTCCAGCCCTGTGACTGTGCCCGCCGCCGGAAGCTGGACACACAGCAGCCAGACGCAACCAAGTCCCAACAGCACGGTGACTTACGTAAGTGACTCCCGTGAGCCTCTTGGCCAGGTGGTAGAAGGCACCGTGGATGTAGAACCAGGCAACGTGCAGCCGCTGGAGGCAGCCGAGGCCCTGCCTGAGCACCACCACCGCCCGCAGGAGCGTCCTCTTCTGCGGTTCCGCCAGGGTGGCCGTGTGCCGGCGCACCCAGTGCCTGGCTCCCGACCGGCCACGCCCGCCCAGAGCCAGGCTGCCCTGCGAGGGCCTAGGGCCGTCGGCATCGGCCTGCAGCTCGCGCTCCAGGTGCAGCAGGGCCTTGTCCAGCAGGTAGGGCAGGATGGTGTGCAGCGCCACCAGCACGCCACGGCGCAACCTCGAGGGCACTCTGCTCCGGGACGGGTCCACCTGGATGACGCCAACGTACTCCTCCCCGAGGGTCTGGTAGCCTGCCGGGTGAGGGTGTGGGGGTGGCCCACCTGAGAAACCGAGGCAGGGCCCTGCCATCCTTTTCTTTCCCCTTTACTGGGTTTTGCCGTCGGGTCCCCGCATTTTCTGGGGCCCTGCTGACCCTGCCCTGCGGCAGGGCTTACTGCCAGGACCCCTGTCGAACCACGGAACTCAGCTACAGAGAAACTGTCCCACGGCACCCTGGGCAAAGTCGAGGGCAAAGGTCCCCAGGAACACAAAAAGGAACAGAGGAGGGCACAGAAGTGACACCCTGGAAGTTTCAGAGGCTCCAGCGGGGGCCCAGGGCCTGGCCTCTCCTCCAGGGGAGCGCCCCAGGGTCCCCTCCTTCCCGAGACCGCGTCTGGGCCAGCTCCAGGGACACTGGGAAGCGGCTCCAGGAGCTTCTCACTCTGCCGGCAGCCCTCGCACCCCACCCCGGGCCCTGGTCTGCAGGTCCGGCCGGGCTACCTGCAAACGTGGTGAGGCCGAAGTAGGCGACGTCGGACAGCAGCTCCACCTCCCTCCTGCACTCCAGCCACCTCTTCGCGCCTGGCAGGGGCGCACGCGGCGGGCGGTCAGGGTGCGATCCACCAAGGTCCAGCCGCCGCTCCACAGGCTGACGCCGTCCCAAAGCGCAGTCCGCGCTGCCCGCCGTCCCGCCTGGCCGGGTCCCCGGAGGGCCTCCCCCGCCCCGCAGCCGTCCCCCCTGCAGGGCCCGCCCCGGCAACCGTCCCGGACCCAGACGGGCCACAAGCGCAGGGCGGTGAGCGGCGACCCGGACGCCCAGCGAGGCGGCTGCGGCCGGGGCGACCTCAGACGAGCTCAACGCGCCCACGGACCCCCAAGTTCCGCCGCGACACGGCGCGCACGGCCGGAGCCCGACCCGGAACGACGTCTGGAACTGACGGGGCGGCGTCTGCGAAGCGCCGGGAGCGGCACACGGCGTAGCCACGAGCCGCTTCTCCCGCCGCTCGGGGCCCCCAGCCCCGCGGCCCCCGCCCGCCGCCCGGACGCGCGCTGGGCTGCCCTCCCTGCCGCCGCAGGCCCGCGCTCACCCGCCAAGCTGTGCAGGGCGCCGCCCGCCGCGCCCCGCAGCCCGCCGCGGTAGTAGTCGTCTTTCTGCGCCGCGCGAACGACCCGCGCGGGGCCGGCCGCGGCGGGGGCCATGTCCGCGACGCGCGGGGGCCCGGGAGCCGCCTGGCCACGCCCACGCGGGCGCTGCCTGATGACGCCAGCGTGCGGCGCCGGCCTTGCGCGTCCTAGCGCAACCGACGGGCAGCGTGCGGGGCGGAGCCGTGCGGCGCTGGGGGTGACGTGAACGCGGGCAGGGACGGGGGCGGGGCCGCGAGGGGGGCGGGGCGACGTGAACGCGGGCGGGAACCGGGGCTGGGGGCGGAGCCGTGAGGGGTTGGAGGCGACGTGGGAGCGGACAGGGGCGGGGGGCGGGAGCGCGAGGGGTGGAGGGGCGGCCCTAACTCGGGCAGGGGCGGGGGCGGGGCGGGGGCGGAGCCGTGCGGCGCTGGGGGCGACGGGAACGAGGGCAGGGCCCGAGGCCGGGGGCGGAGCCCGGGGGGGAGAACCTGTGAGGACTGGGGCGGGGGCGGGGCGGGGCCGGGAGTCGGCGGTGCGGCGCGGGCGGGGCCTGGTTCTGGCGCGGGGTCACCTGGCGGGGTCCCGGCTGCGAGGGCCGCGTGTGGGCAGCGGGCAGGACTCGGGGGTCGTCGGTGACGACGACCGGCCGGGCGCCGCCCCTCCTCCAGCGGACCTCCGGGCGCTGGGCTCCGCGAGGGTCCCGCCGCCGGGCTCGTGGAGGAGCGGCCCGAGGAGGCCGCGCGCGGAGGGCGAGCGCAGGGCCAGTCCGAGCGCCGGCGCAGGCCACAGCGGCGCGGGAGCCGGGGGGGAGGGGCGGGAGCCGGGGGGGGGGGGGGCGCACCTGTAGCGCGGCCGAGGCAGGGCAGGGCGTGCCCCAGACCCACCTGCGTGGCGCCAGGCCCGGCCGCGGAGGGGAAGCCCCGCGCGCTTTGGGCTCCGCAGGGCTGTGGAGCCGCCGAGGCCGCACCGACCTCGCCCGGGGTAGGGGCACGGGGGCGGGCCAGGCCGCTGGCTGGGCCCCACGGCTGCCCTCCTCTGCGGGCGCGCGGAGAAGCCGCCAGGCTGCGGCCGGGCTGGGGAGTCCGGCCCGGAGTTCACGGGCGGCCCCCGGGCTGTGGGCTCCTCCGAGAGGGAAGGGGCGGCCTGGGCGCTTCCCAAAGTCCCTCCTGCCGCTGGAGCCCCCGTGCCCTTCTGGAGCCGAGCCCCTGCCCCTGGCCCTGTTTCCTGGAAACCCGGGCTGCCTGAGGCCTTAGTGGGCACTGCAGGGTAGACCCCTCGGCTGGGGGCGGCCGGTGGAAGACCCCGAGCCCTTCACAAGTCTCTGCCCAGCTGCGTCCACCAGCCTGAAACGCTCCGCGTCGTGGTCCCAAAGACGCCCTGGCCTGCGGGTTTGCACAGACAGCTCCTGCCCACCGGCACCCAGCTGCGGTGCTTTCCTTCCCTCACTGGCCTGGCCCACCCGCCCGTGGGCGCTGCTCAGGATGGTACCTTCTGGGCAGCTCCCCCTCTCGGCCTCACGCCTGGGCAGGGCAAGGCCAGGAACCACGCGACCATGTGTGTGGTGTTCTGGGATCTGCCCCCCCCCCCAAGACTCAAGTTCCCAACCCAGGGGGCTGCCCCGTGGGCCCTAAGAGGACTTCGGGTTGGATTCGGCAGGCAGAGTGGCCGGCAGGTGGTGCCGTCAGCCCATCTGCTCCGCCAGGTCAGTGGGCAGACTTTCCGCGGACCAGGGAGTGAGTTCCACCCTAGAATGAACCTGGATCAGAATTCAAAGCGGTGGCAGAGGGACTCTGACGTCCTCCAGCAGGAAGGCGGAGAGCTGTGTGGACCCGCGCGGGGCCGAGGTGGCCGGCTGGAGTCCAGTCCTGGTGTGGGGCTGCTGTCCGTGGGCTGGGCATGCAGTAAGGGGTTGCTCCACTTTTTTAAAAAATATTTTTTATTTATTTATGTGACAGAGAGATCACAAGCAGGCAGAGAGGCAGGCAGAGAGAGAGGGGGAAGCAGGCTCCCCGCTGAGCAGAGAGCCCGATGCAGGGCTCGGTCCCAGGACCCTGGGATCATGACCTGAGCCGAAGGCAGAGGCTTTAACCCACTGAGCCACCCAGGCGCCCTGGGGTTGCTCCATTTTTAAATGGAGTGTCCCGTAGAAGTGTCCCGTGGGTGGCTGTCTCTGACCCTACCAGCTCTGACCTCTGCAGGCCCTCGGTCACTTACAGAGAGCTCTCACATACACAGAGGCTGCCTCAAGCTCCAGACCTCTGTTTTCTGTGCTGTGAAATGGGAACACTGAGAGAATTAGCTGGTGTTTATTAGGCCCACGACGGCAGCGCTCGAGTCACCTGGGTCCCCGGCCACCCGTGGAGCAGGAGTGTGACTCCCAGCATGTAGTGTCCCCTGTCCCTCCTCCCGGATGTCTGCTCCGGCCCCTCACCGGAGCCCCGTCACATGCCTCAACCTCGGTCTCCACCTCGTGTCCCACCTCCACCTGGCACCACCCAGCAGCCTAGTGGGCCCCCCAGTGGTCCGCTGGGCAGCTTGTCGGTGTCCCTCTGCTCCGCCAGGGAGGCCGGCTCCACCTGGCGTAGGCTTCCTGCTTGGGTGGCTGCTGTATCGCTAGGCCTGGCACACACAGGTACTGAGGAAGACGGTGCCGGCAGGGGAGAAGGAAAAACCGTGTGGGTTGTGTGGGTTCCTCACTAAGGCGGGCTCAGCGTGTGACTCGCTCTGCTGTCCAGGGTTCAGGATCCTCAGGTCAAATGCCAGGTGGGGTCCATCCCTGTCCCGGGACTGGGACAGGGAGTGGGAGTTTCCAGGCCGAGACGTCAGTCCAGGGGGACACACGATGATGGAGAAGGCTGTGTGTGGGTCCTTGATGGGGCAGGGGCCCTGCGGGTGCTGAGCAGAGGAGGGCAGTGTGCCTCGTGGGGAGCCGCTTCTGCGCAAACACAGAGGACAGGCTCCTCCGCCCCATGACTGCCTGGAGGGCTTGGCGGTCCGGGAGTGCACCTCACTCCACCGGCTGGCGAGAACGTGCCGTGGCCATGAGTGGGCGAGGGGTGGGGGCAGCCTGTGGAGGGGAGGGCAGCCCTGGGTGCGGGGAGGCAGCGCCCCAGAACAGAGCCAGGGCTACACTACCCTGGGACTCCTGCCAGCCCCCAGAGCAGAGGCCTTCTCAGCTGGGGTGGTCCCATAGCACTGCCCAGTCGGGGGGCTTGTCAGGTGGGGTCAGGACGAGGGGCCGGAGTACCGAGCCTGGGCCTGGGGCTCGGCCTTGTCTGGGAGGTGATGTCAGTGACTCAGGGTGCCAGAGGGTGGCTGGGGACCAGTGTGTCCTCGTGCTGGTCAGGGACGGCGTTTTCCTGGCAGAACAGCAGGAGCAGAGCCAGCCTGGCGCTCGGGGCTCGGGGCCATGGTCAGGGTCCCACCAGAGCCAGGACAGGAAGGCGAACTCTGGGGCTGGGGAAGGAGGGTTACCGTCGTGTGGCAAGGCTAAGCGACCGACGGTCAGAGAGGCCCTTCTCTGGTCAGACCAGGCACCAGGCAGGTCCCAGGCCTGTCCGGTCCCACAGCTGTTCCTTAATGGCCTTTCCTGTTGCTGGGTGGGCGCGGGGTCTTCACACGGGTACGGCCTGGCCACGCTACGGGCCCAGGGAAGAGACTGTTCAGGAGGGCTTCCTGGATGAGGAGGCTTTGCTCTGGCAGAAGGGGAGGGGGAGGGCGGGCTCCATCCAGACAAGAGAGAGGGGTCTTGTGGGGCTGCAGGGAGAAAGCAAGCATGGTGGGGGGAGGCCAGGCCCCTGCAGAGTGGGGTTCCCAAGAGTGAGGACCCATGGACCAGGGAGAGCCTGATGGGGAAGCCTCAGCAGGGCCACAGGCCGGGCGGGGTGTCGGGGTGGCAGTGGTCACCCGTGTGCTCTCCTCACTCCAGCCAGGAGTGTGGCCTCCATCCCGGGGAGCTGGCAGGTCAGGCCTGTCCTGAGGCCATGTCCTGGGTGGGGCTGTGGGCAGGCGGCCACTTCTGAGGGACTGGGTGCTGGAGGCTCCTCGTCTCTCCTGGGGTGCCGCTGTCCTCGGGGCAGCCTTCATTGTGGCTGCTGCGTCTGGGCAGGTCCCCACCTTTCCTGGGTCTCGGTTTCCTCTTCTGCCAAAGGAGGCTCCCCGGGCTCCGGGAGCCGCAGGGCCTGGCTGCGGTGAGGAGGGGGCATGGCCCTGGGGGGCCGAGAGGCTCGGGGTCCTGGGAAGGGGGGCAGCAGGTGGAGAAGGCCTCTGCCGGCAGAGCCAGTGTTGGTCTGTGGACTCGGTGCCGGTGCTGGGGGGTCAGTCTGGGGGAACCTCCTGACCTGCTCCCTGCTCTGTTCCCTGGACAGGCACTGGCCTGCAGCAGGGGCTCCCCGCTGTGGAAGGCGGAGGGACTGCGTGGACAGGTGCTCCAGGGGACCCAGGCTGCGGCCCATCCCGCCGGTGTCTCCCCGTGTCAGGGCTCTGGGAGCACGTGCTCAGCTTCAATGCTGCAGCCCCTTGGTTCCTGAACGTGGGTTTGCACGACGTCAGTGGCCGCCAAGGGCAGCAGCTCCTCCTGGTTCCTCTGGCTCAGCTCGGGGCGCACCCCCGTGAGCCAAGAAGAGGCAGGTGGGAGATTCCCGCTGCGGAGTTGGAGAGCTGAGGCTGTTGAAGGCCCACGACCTTCCTGGTCTGAAGCGACAAGGCCTGCGGGGCCTCATGCGGCACGGACACCCCTGCAAGGCCCAGAGGCCCGCGTGCGGCCCCGGGGTGCCCTGAGTGTGCCCTGGGATTCTCCTGTGAGCAGAGAGGCCTGTGGGCGGGGCTGAGGCCTCCAGCCAAGGGCTCTGGGTGTTCGGCCCGTCCGCATGCTCATTGCTCTGATCCGTTTATCGACTATGCACTGACAAACAGGCATGACCTACCAAGTGGAGCCCGCTGGACCTGGTGGCTCTGGGCACGTGGTGGGGCTCCGTGCCTGGCCAGCACCTGGTCCCTGCCTCACCGCCCCTGTGGCACCGAACTGTCCTGTCCCTGCTCCGGAACCTTCAGAGGCTCCCCGGTGCCTGAAGACAGAGTTCTGGGTCTGGCCTTGGCATTGGAGGCCCCGTGGGTATTATGGGCACCTTGCAAAGAGGGGGTGCAAGAACGCGGGTGCCCTGACAGGCGAAGGCTGCTCCCGCCCACGAGGACACCTTCAGGTCCCTCCAGTCTCCCAGCCTGCTGCACTCACCTTCGCGGGCACGGTCCCCTTCGCGGGCACGGTCCCCTCCACAGCCCTTTATAATGAGGGAAGCGGTCTGCGGCCTGCCTCCCTGAGATGTGAGCCACACGAGTGTGGCCCTTCTGACGGGTCACTGCGGGGTCCTGGGTCCACGAGGGGCTTCAGAAGTGTTCCTGAACAAACAAGAAAGGAACGAAGGACCTCTCCTTTTGGTGCTGAGTGCAGGAAAGGGCGCCCCCAAACAGTGGCTCCTGGGTTCCCCTCCTGCGAGGCCGGCAGGGTCCTTGCAGCCTTCCCCAGCACCCCCTTCCCCTTGCTCTGTGGCCCAGCAGGTGGCCTGGGGCGCCGTCGGGGGAAGGGGAGCCCGGCAGGCGGGACTTTGGGAGGTGCCCCCCAACCGAGAAGTGAGCTCCTCCGGGCTAATCCTTGGAGGACGCCGGGAGCCCCATCGCAGTTCCGTCCACGCTGGGACCCGGGCTCTGTGCCAGCCCAGGGCCCGCGGATCACAGGGCCCTGCCACAGAGCCTTTGCACACACTGTCCCTTCTGCCTGAAGGTGCCCTTCTGCAGAGGGTCCTGGGGGCGTGGCCAGCCCTTGGGCCCCTCTGAGCCCCTTCTTCCCTCCTCTGCTCTGGAGCTTTTTGGCAGCTTGGCTGGTGGGTCTGGGGTTGCCTCAGGGTGTGTGGTCATTGATCAGGAACTCAGTGAGCTCTGGGTTAGGACAGAGGGATGTGGGGACCTGCCCTGTGCCTCTGCCCTCTTCCTGTCCCAAACCTCAACTTACCTCTCAATGTCAGCAGACTCTGGCCCCCACCCCAGAGACTCAGCATCTCATCTGGGCTGAGGGGAGCTGGCGGATGGAGGCATTCAAGGCGGGGGTCTCTGCTGTTCCTCACGGGCGCTGGGCTTCAGGATTCCATTTTAACCCTGCGCAGTGCCGTGGAGACAGAACTGCCCCCTTACGTCTCCGCCTGCAGCTGCCTGTCAGGCCCCGAGTGGCCCTCGAGGGGAGAAGATGCAATGCGGGCAGGGGCAGGGGCTCCGGCCCGCGGGGGAGTGTGGGAGCCCCCCAGGCCTGTCTCCAGCCGCGAGGTGTGCCCTGCCCCCAAGGGTGTGCTCCCGGTGCGAGCATGGGAAAGCATCCATAGGCACGGGGGTCCCAGGGCGTGATGACCGGGAGGGACCTGTGCCTGCCCACCAGGCTGGGCTTCTCCAGGCGCCCCGCGGGTGGACCCCGCGCCTACCGTCTCCTGTGGGGGAGGGGGCGCTCAGCACCCTGCTCGACGGGTGAGGAAACCAAAGCTCAGAGAAGCTCCCGGGCTGTGCTTTCCAGCGCTTTCTGACCCCAGGAGTCCTCAAGCACAGAGGGCCGCAGAGGCCAGTCCTCACGACGGATCGCCACTCGCCTGTCTGGTCCCCCCGGGATGTGCCCTGGTGGGTTTCAGGGTGCATCTCCTGTTTTTGGCATTTCTCGGCACGGATGGGGTGGTTTTGCCGGAATTTTAAAAAATCAGTCTTAGAGCACAAGGCGGTCTCCGAACCCGTCTCCAGGCCAAGCCGTTTCTGGGGTCCCCGGGGTGTTGGGTGCTGTGGGGACTGGGTCGTGCGCAGGGGCTCGCGAGCTGGTTGCGTGGTCTCCAGGAGTTCTGAGAGCTGTGACACACGGCCGCTGTTAAAATCAAATTAAACTCATTAAATGGCGTAAAACCTGTGCGTTGTATCCGGAACGTGAGGTCACGAACGGTCACACTTCGGGTCTCCTCATCGGTCACGTCCCGCTGCCGTCGGCGCCATCATCTCGGAGCCGCGGGGTCCCAGCCATCTGCCCGGCGGCGGTCCCGGGACGTCGGCGGCTGCGTCTTCTTGGGGCGGGAGATTGGCTGCCGCAGGCGCATTCACGTGGAGGTTGGCAAACAGCGCCCAACCGCCCATCGAGGGTTTTGCCCCCGGGAGCTGCTGGTAAATCGTACCAGGGCCTCCTGGTTATCGTTATTATCCGGTATTTACTTCGCCAAGTATGGGAACTCGCCATCTGAAAGAATTCTCTCGACGCCGTCTTCCTGGGTAACCGTCGGCTCATCACGGTCACCGCGGAGAACGTCTCTCGTCTGGGGCTGAGGTGGACTCGAGAGCCGTGCGCGGCGGCTTCCGGGGCCCAGGCCGTGACCCGGCAGTCCCGGGCGTGCGCATGGCCCGGCGTGCGGACGGTTTCCCGTCCTGCTGACCGCGGTCCCCACGTCGTCCTTTCCGTCCCCGGGACGGCTTCTCCTGCGACTGGAAGTCCGCGGCCCTCTGCCCCCCGCCTCCCCTCAGGAAACCACCCGAGTGTTCTCCGTACTTGAGAGTCCGTCTGCCTCTCTGCTCCTGGCTGTGGTTTGGAGGTTCCACGTGCGTACGGAATCGTGCGTTTGTCTTTCCGGGACGGACCGGCTTCGCTTAGCGTGACCCCCTCTCGGTCCACGCACGCAGCGGCAGGTGGCGGGCGCTCCCTCTTGCTGACGGCCGCGTCGTCCTCCGTCGTGTGTGTGGCACGTCTCGACGTGGCGGCGGACAGGCGCGTGCGTCCGTGTCTCGGCTGCGGGGCCCACGGGGGCTTCGCGTCTTCCCGGATCCGTGTTGCGTGTTTGCGGGCAGCGCAGCGGCGGGGTCGCTGGGTCCTACGGTCTTTCTCTTCATAGTGTTTGGGGAACTCCCATACTGTTTCCACAGTGGCTGGGCCTGTTTACATTAATATAAATAATATTTTATGAAGAGTAGCTTTCCCCCGCAAAACCAAATCCAGGGAGAAGGGGGTGTTGCTGTTTGGGGCTGCAGGTCTCTGCCATGCGGGGCAGGAGGAAGGGGCCCGGCTCTGGCTCTGTGGCTGCACCGCGGGTGGGTGGGGCGCACATGCCCGAGCCCCCGAGAACAGCACGTGGTCCTGACCCCCGCCACAGCCAAGGACGGAGGGGGTCGTGGGCGAGCGCGGGGCTCTGCCTCCTCGGTCCGGTGGTCCGTGTTTCCCCGTGAGTGGATCTCCCTTTACCCGAGCACTGGCCGCGGGCCGGGGCCGGGGTGGGCGGGGGCAGACTTCCTGGACGTTGACACGCCGGAGTCGCCGTCCCTAGTGCTACCACGCCAGGACGAGCAAATGCCTTCAGACACGGGGAAGCCATCAGACTCACTGTGCCGGGTGCGCGCACCCCAAAATGCTCACTTCAACCTCAGCTCGAACATCATCGGCAACAGATCCTGTCGCTTTCCTCCCCGGGCGGCGGGTTGCCGTGCGGGCGTGGGGAGCGCGGCTGCCACGGAGGCGCACGCAGGCCGCCCAGCGCACCGGCTGCAGCCGCGCTCTCCCGCCATCCCCGCCCGCGCCCCGCGGCTCACACAGGGCGCTGGGAGCCTCAGCTTGTCCCCAGGGCAGCGGCTTTCTCTCTGTGGCTCTGGGCGCCTAGTGACAGAGGCGGGGGGAGGGCTGACCCTGTGCTGCCTGGAGCTGCCGCCTGGTCCATGCAGAGCCTCGCCCGCCGCCGGGCCGGGCTGACGTCCGCGCAGGGGAGAAAAGGAGGCTGTGTGGACAGAGCAGACCGCGTGCACCGTGCCGGGGGTTCTGGGGACCCCCGGGGCTCCCCGTGGCCGCACTTTGGGAAGCGTGCCCCCTCCGGTGTGCCCCCTCCGGCCTCTGCTTCCTGGGCTCAGTTCTGTGCTCTCAGGATGCTTCTCGTTCCCGCCGTTCCCACACAGCCTGTCCTTCCTCTCGTGCGTCCCCCGGATAGCGCCGCTGCCGGCGTCTTGCCCGCACCCCTGGGGGCTGGCGTGCTGCTCTCTCCGGGGCAGAGCGGCGGGGTTCCCGGCTGGTACCTGTGTCCGGCCTGTCTCCCTCCCCGCCCCGGGGGTCGTTCCAGCCAGCGGATGCCCATGGAGGGAGCAGCAGACCTGGTCACGTCGACCAGTGAGGCGGGACAAAGAGTGTCTGGGGCTGGGGCTTGCGTGGGCGCCTCCGCACTCCCGCGAGGAGTCTGCAGGACACAGCGACGGGGTGCGGCGGGCATCAGAGCGGCCGGGAGAGGAAGCCCCTGGGGCGTGGGGGGACACACACTGGCTCTCCCTGTGCCCGAGGGCAGCGAGGGTGGGCGGGGCACCACGGACTGGCAAGGGCAGGCGACGACCCCTTTGACCCCTGGGGGCTTGGTGGGGGCAGGTGGCCATTCTGTGGGGGCGGGCGTGCCCGTCTGAGTGTGAGCACCACACCCTCGGCACACGGACTCGGGCTGGGCCGCCCTCCCGCCTGTCTGGGCCTGGGCTGTATGTCCTGATTAACTCTGCTGGCCCTGGGGGGCAGGGTCAGGTGGTCCTCTCCGCCCTGGCCCACGGCCTGGCCCAGCCTGGCCCAGCCTGGCCCTGAACAGTGTCATCCATGAGTGGTCACCTGTGGGCAGTGGCCAGTTTCCAGGACTTGACCTTGGCATCTGAGTGGGAGTCTGGGCAGAGGCTGAGCGCCTGAGACAGGGGCGCCCCCTCCTCCCCTGGGGCCCCGCAAGGAGGAAGAGGCTCGGCTGAGGGGCGTGCCTCCCGCCTGCGGTGCCCACTCCCGAGGCCGCTGACCCGGCCGCGGGCCCCCAGACTGTTAGGGGCTCCGGTGTGCCGGTGTGGCTGGAAGGGGGGCAGCTTAGGGGAGCCTGGCACGGCCTGAGGGGCAGGGGTCGGCGGGGTGGGGCTCCGCTCACACGGCCAGGTGCGGCCGGGCTTATGCCAAGGGCTGACCTCACGGTCCGTCACGGCCGCGCCCCGGCTTGCAGTGGGGTGCTGTTGCCTAATTAGGTTCTACCGCGCCAGCCCTGCTGAGCCTCACGCCCGGCCCGCGCTCACAGACGTGTCCGGGCACGGATCCTGGGCTCCCGGGGCGGCAGGAAGCCGCGGTGCCTGCTCGGGGACCCGGCAGTAGCCGGCTGGGACGGCGGCAGGAGCTTGCTCGGCCTGGTGGGCTGCAGGGACCCAGCTGCCTCGGGTGAACCTGGGCCAGGAGACCCCACACCTGCCGGTGAGCCTGGGGCTGGGGCGTGCAGAGGGGCGACAGGGAGCAGAGCGTGTGCCTGTGCAGGGCTGTAGTGGGCAGAGCCGGGCTGGGGCTGGAGGGACCCACGAGTCCCGGGTGCCCTGACCTTAGGGCCACCTGGTCTCTCCCCATGCTCTTCTGAGGCCCGGGACCCCAGAGAGCTCATGGTGGCAAATTCTAGGTCTACTGGAGGGGGCAGGCCAGATGGAGGTCGGGGGGCCGGAGCGGGCCAGGATGAGGGAGGGCCAGACTCCTGGGGGTTTAGGAGCATCACAGGCCTGGGTTTCCAGCGTCATGTGCTAAGACTGATCCGCAGGGACCCGGGGAGAGGGGGTGCCGTGGGGAACCTGGGCCTCCGGTCGCTCTTCCTCCGCAGGCAGAGCACGGCTCTGGGTGTCTGGAGGGCACCCGGTCTACCCCGTGGCTAGGCCGGGAAACTCTGTCCTGGGCCCAGTGGCCTCCCACCTGGCCTCTGCAGCCCCTCTCTGGCCCCCAGGGAGGAGGAAGTCCCTGGAAGGAGGCAGCCGGGGGGTGAGCAGAGCTGGCGAGACGGAGCGGGGTTCCAAGCGGGGAAGGAGCCTGAGCAGAGGCCAGTGGGGCTGAGATCTGGGGGCACAAGGAGGCGGGCAGAGCCTGGGGTCCCACTAGGGCTTTGGAGAACAAAGGGTCTCCATCTCCCGCACAGACCGTCTGGTGGCTGGAAGGGCCTGAGCCCCAGGGCCAGGGGGGATGGCGCCGAGGGCTGTGGGAAGGGCGAGAGGGCGGCCTCCTTGGCAGCTTCTGAGCGCCTGGGCCCGCCCCACCACGGCCCGCAGCTCGCCGGCTCCTCCTTCATAGCCGAAGGTATGGGCTGATTGCTGTGAAGTGACGCCTGTTCTGTCTTTGAACTTCAGGAGCTGTGGAAAGGCCCCAGCACCGGGCAACGGTCACACTTTGGTGATGCTGTGGTGACCGGCCCTCACCTGGGTGGGCTGTTCAGCTCCAGAGGGAGGCGAGCCGGGCCGCCCTACAACACGCGCCCCAATCCCACCCTGCCGTTGGCCTGGATGACCGGCCAGGCCTCACGCCTGCCGCCCTGCTCTCTCTCCAGGTGTGTGATGACACCAGGTCCAGCCTCTACTCCAGAGGGGGACGCGGGGGGCCCCGGGGACAGAGGGACCTCAGAGCGGCTTCTTCCGGCCTCCCGCGGGCAGTTGGCCCCAGCTGGTGACCCAGGCCAGCCCCGTCTCTCGCCTGCTGCCCCCGGCCGACTAGAGCCCTCCACCCGCCATGATGGCCCCCCCACCGGGGGACCCAGGGCCCAATCTGAGGACTGGACAGTCTTTCCTGAACGTCAATATTCTGCCTGTGGGTGAGTGAGGCCTCTGGTCAGACATGGACGTGGTTCGGAGCCCAGCCCTCCCTCCCGGGAGAAAGAGTTCTGCCTGTGCCCCCAGAACGGGGCGGGGGGGCTGCCGTGGGCGGGGGGCCCAGCACACGATGCCAACGTGTGCCCCGTCCCCAGTGCGCAAGGGTGACATGTCTTTGCTGGTCTTTTTCCAAGATTGGGGCTGAGATGGCCTCACCCAAGGACCCTGGCTTTCCTCTGGTTGAGCAGGAACTGCCGTCCAGGAACAAGTGCGTCCGGGGGGGCTCCCTGCGGCTGCAGGCAAAGGTGACGCAGGTTTCCCGCGGGGCTGGGGCTAAGAGTGGGGGAGGGACCCAAGCGAGGTCACTCCCCACTGCCTGCAGCCCGGGGGTGTCCTCTGCTCAAGGGCCAGGGCAAGGGTAGCAGAGGGAACAGACTGTCCTGTTAGGAAACGGCTTTGGGGCTGCCGGCTCTGTTTGTGTCAGTGGGACCCCCGGGATCCCGGTCCAGCTCCAGGGTCCTCAGCACAGCCGGGCTGTGCATCCCGGGGAGGCTCTCGGTGTCCCTGGGCCTGTCTGCTCTGTGCCTCCCCGTGGCCTGTTGGCAGGGGCATCTGTGGTCTCCGGAGGAGGGTAGCACTGGTTGGAGCGTGCAGTCTCCTCTCCAACCCCAGGAGAGCTGGGGCGTCGGTGCACACTGGGGCGCTCGCATGTCGGGTTCGTGGCTGGAGAAGGTCCTGCCACGTGGATGTGCCACGGAACCACCGCCTTATGCTTGTTTGTTGCATCTTGGCTTCCAACGCCTGGAAGCACACAGGAGTGCAGGGGTGCAGGCCAGCCTGGTCAGGTGGGAGAGCCCCTCCCCGAGGGCAGGGCGGGTGCCGGCAGACACCGGCTGGTCCGGCAGACACCGGCTGCAGCGGCGCTCCTGCCGTATAATTTGCTCGAGCCAGAGACGGTCTGTCCACGGGGAAGACTCGCATGCTGCGGGGTGGGTGCCTGCAGGCTGGGCGAGGCTCTCCAAAAGGCAGGGGGCTTATTCCCTCCCGCCCCAGGACAGCTGGCTGCCATGTCCTGAGTCTCCCGCACCCTGGGTGCAGCGGAGGCCACTGGGGCGCGTCTGTGCCCGGTCCCAGGGCTCAGGCCCCTCGGGCCGGGGCGGAGCTGCCACCTCTGGGCCGGGGTCCTGCCAGCCCCTGACTCGGGAGTTTGGGCTTGGAGCCGGGGGGCCTGCTGGCGCCCACCCGGAGCGGGAGAGCCCCCAAGTCCGCTGGCTCTCCCGCTCTCGTCTCTGAGCAGCAGCGGGTCGGCCTCTGTCGGCTGGTGCAGGGGCCCTGGCTCCTCCTGGCTCCTCCTGCGCGGATGGGCAGCTGGTGGGACCCTGACTCAGCTCTCTCGGGAGGTGGGGGAGGAGAGCCAAGAGGGAAGGCCATCGGGGTGAGGCCCAGGCAGCAGGCCTGTGTCTCGGGGCGGTGGCCCATATGCGTGCGTCCCGGTGGTTGGATTTGCCCAGGAGGACCTGCTCGTCCCCAGGCTCTCTGCTGCCTGCTCGGGGGGCGGCCCCTCAGGGTAGCGGCGGTGGAGGTGCACGTGGCCCGTGTACATGGCAGGAATTGGCGCGCCCCGTGAGGGTCTGTGCGTGTGTGTGTGTGTGTGTGTGTGTGTGTGGAGTGGGCTGTGTGTGCGCTCTGCGGGCCCCTGTGCCCTGAGGGGCCGGACCCGGCTTGTTCTCCCACATTCCCAGGCATGTCCCGGCAGGTCTCCTCTGCCAAGGGGACACGTCTGCTCAGAGGCCCACAGCCCCCTGCCCAGGCTCTGGGGCTGCCGCTCGGCTCAGTCTGGGACGGACACCCAGAGAAAGGGGTGGCTGGAACAGAGCACGGGGAGCCCAGGCAGGACCCTGGAGGGAGGCTGTAGGAGCCAGGGGCTGTGGGGGAGGAACGGGCTTCACCCTCGGACGGCTGTCCCCTCCCCGTGGCCCTGTCCCTTGCCTGTCCGACCTCCCGCTTTCTGTCCCCCACCGGTGCCCCCTATGCTCTGCCTCCCCCCCATGCCTGGCTCGTGTGTGTGTGGACGCAGATGAGACAGGCCCTGGGCTTGGTTCTGGGCCCGAGGGCTGTGGCAGGTCCTTCCGGAAGGCCCCCTGGGGCAGCACCACGGAACAAAGGTGGGGCAGGAGAGGCCCTGGGCCCTGGAAACAGCAAGGCCATGGAGTGGCCCGCGTGTCCTGGCGGCTGCTTGGGGACAGTCAGTGGCTATAGTTCTGTTTCCCTGGTGGCCAGGGGGTTCCTCCGGGTCTGGACTGACGTCTGTCCGGTTGCCAAGAGCCACAGCGCCGTCCTGGCCGATGCCAGCTCAGTCCCAGAAGGGGAGCTGGTGTGTGTGGGGGTGTGAGGCTCAGGGTGTGCCCGGGGTGTGTGTGGCTGGGGTCTGTTCTGGGGCCATGGCCTCTTGGTCTCAAGGACCTGGGTCGGTGGCTTGTGTGGGGGCAGCGCAGTCACCCAGTGTCTGCCCTGTGCCCCCATCCCGGGACTCCCAGCCACGTGCCCACAATGGTCTGCAGGTGCCAAGTTCCCGCTGGGAAAGTGAGTGTGGCCTCAGCCCCGCGGCCCACTCGTGGTGGGGAGAAAGGTCGCTTCCTGCCGGAGCTGAGTGTGTGGACCCCAGGGGCCCAGGGCCAGGGCTGGGACCGTGGGACGGTGCCCGGAAAGTGGCCATCCCCACGGCAGGTTGCTCACCCCTGTCCTTGCCTATCCGCGGTCACAGGTTTCAGTTCGAGCGTCTTGGGCCCGCTCCGTGGGTGAGGGTCAGGGAGACCACAGGAGCTGCTCTCCGACGACCTCAAGACAAGTGTGATGAGGGCTGGGGGTGCCGAGCACAGGCTCTGAGGGGCGGACGGCATGGGGGCCTTTCCGGGGGCCGGTGGAGACCTGAGCTCACAGTCTGGGCAACTCTCTGGCCCCGACAGTCAACGCACCGGGCTCTGCAAGTGGCCGGTCAGCTCCTGGTGCCCTGGGGTCCTGATGCTGGGCCCGCTGGGTGAGAGCCAGGCCTGCGGGACTCGGCAGGACAGACACAGAGGCCACGCCCTGCCGGACGGGGTGCGCTGCCACACAGGGTGCTGGACAGGGCCTCAGCGGGGGAGGGGAGTGGCTGTCCTCTGGCCACCTGGTCAGAGACCAGCACTCCCTCCAGGGCTTTGGAGGCTGGGGTCTGTCCCCTGGGAGGGGAGCACCAGGTTCCCCCCGGCCCAGCTGCTGTACATAGGAAGGGGACCCGCCAAGGGCTTCTGGAACAGAGCCGCTGGGGCAGGGGCACCCTGGGGACCCTGCTGTCTTGGGAGCCATCTGGCTGCTCCCCAGTCTGCGTCTCCTCCGGCCAGGTGGGGCGGGGCTGCCGTGCGGTCCTTTCTCTTGGGGGGTCCAGATCATGGCCTCCTGTCTCCCCCAAGGGCACAGAGGGGCTTACAGTGGGAGGACTCCGGAGGACCTGCTTGTTGGGCATCTGGGCCCGCATCCCGGGGATGGGCCGTCTGTAGCAGCCGGAGCTCTCTGCAGGGGTCGGACAGCCCGTGGGCTCTGGGGGAGGGAGGCCAGTTTGAGCTGCCCCACTCCACGGCCCGCCCCCTGGATGCCGGGCCGTTGGGCTGAGAAGGGTCTTTCTTTGGCTGGGCCCTGTCCCGCCGAGGCCTGGGCCAGCCCTGTGCTGAGGTGTGATGCGGCCCCGTGAGCTCAGAGACGTTCAGTCACTCCCCCGAGCCCACACAGCGAGATTTCCAGACAGAAGGGCCAGCCCGGGGAGGGTCAGCAAGATGGTCCGGATGCTGCGGGGTGAATGAGGTCATAGCCTTGGACTGGACGGGCTGAGGGACGGGAGACGGCAGGGTCTCTCGGGCTGCAGCTGCGGGTCTCCTGGAGCGGGAGCAGCAGCCTCCGTCGCCCTCTCCGGGCGTCCCCAGTGCTTGGCTGGGGCTGCTGGGGGGCGGCGGAGCCCGGAGCTGACTGGTCCTGCTGCCTTCCTGTCCCTGTGTGGGAGCCCGGCTTGGGGAGGCTGGGCTGCATGTCTAGGCCCGTGTCCTCGTGGAGCCGGGGCCGGGAGGCGGAGGGCGGGAGCAGGATGTGTGGACCTTCAAAGCGTGTTCAGACCCCTGCCTCCCCCGGGACCTCCCGCCAGCTCTCTGTGTGTTGTCTTGCTTGTAGTTCCTTTTCTCCTGATATGAAAGCAAGAAGCGAAACTTCCCCAGAGGAGATGCTTTGGAAAATACGGGAAAATGTGGAGAAGAGATGGGGTCTGCCCACCCCCGTGGGCACCTTCCGGGAGGCTCTGAGCTCACTCAGGTCTCTGAGCTCCCGGCACCGTGCCCCGAGGAGCCCTGCCCTGGGGCTGGGACGCGGCCTGCATTCCCTTCAAACCCGGGGATTTTCTTCTGGAGCCTGGTTTCTAATGGCTGCCTCACAGTCCAGTGGGCACGGCCCAGCAGCTGCCACCAAGTGTCGGGGAGCCTGGAAGCATTCACGGACACAGAGGAGGCGGCGGGGCTGTGCCCCTGTTTCCTCCGAGGCCCGTGTCTTCAGGACAGTGGCCCTGGATGCGCGTGCACATCGCTAGCCTCCCGCTGAGCTGCCAGCCGGGCAGGGCAGGGGCCAGAGAGGGGGGCTGTGGCCTCACCGCTGCCTTTCCGGAGTCAGCCCGCAGGGAGCAGACCTTACCCTGAGGAGCGGGTGGGCAAGTGACCACAGCTCCCTGGACGGTGCCGCCCCGCGCTCCTTCGCTCCCCAGGCAGGGACATCCCCCCCCAGGCAGCCTTGTACCCAGGGAGCAGCCTGGTTTGGGGCGGTGACATCATGCCCTGCCCCTGGGTCAGCGTGACGGAGCGACCGCTGCCAGGACTCGGTGGGTGTCGGCTTCCTCTGGGGCCGCCTCGCTCCGGCAGACAGAGTTCTAGCTGGTGGCCAGTTCGAACCTCCAGTTTGGGGGGAGTGTGGGAAGGGTCTCTCCTCCCCAGCAAGGGGAGACACGCCAGGCTTCTGGGGTTCCGGGGACAGGTTCCCTGAACCTTACCAGTCGTGGCCGCTTGCCCCGGCACCCTGGGCGCTGACGCTTCTTGTCCCCGGGAGGCCGGCCTGGCTGGGTGAGTGCGGCCGTGAGCTGTTATGTCTGTGCTTGAACCCCCAGGGTGACCCGAACCTCCAGGCTGGGGTCCCCCGGAAGCTGTGGTTTCCCGTGGCCTGAAGCTGGTCACACATGGGAGATTGTTCTGACGAGCGTGGGGCTGGCGGCTCCCGGCTGTCCGCGGATCGGAGCCTGACGTGTGTCAGAGCGTGCGGGGACCCGGGACGCAGGCCTGGCTCTGCTGGCAGATGGGAGCCCGACGGACGGAGACCCCACGGCCCAGTCTGCACGGGAGCGAGTGGCCCGGGCGAGGCCAGGAAGGGGGGCTCTGCATCAGGGAGGAGGGAAGGGGTCGCCGGTCAGAAGCAGGGATGGAGCTGACGGTGGTCCCCAGGGTGTCTGGAGGCCCGTGGACAGGCCGGGCTGGGAGGGTGCTGTGGCGGGCGGTCTGGGCCTCGCTTCATCTGGAGAGGAAGCCTGGTTTTGTGGCCTTTCCTCGGTGGGGCCGGGGAGCCCACACCCGACACTGCGGGGCTGGGACTCCTCTGGGCTGGGGGCTGGCTCTTTGACCGTCGCGGCAGGCCAGAGCGAGCCGGCCCAGCCAGCAGCAAGCTTAGCAGGAGGTGTTTCGGGTTTCCCCGAGACTGCACAACGGGCAGGTGCTTGTAAGGTGGGGATGGGGGAGGAGGGACTGGTGGGGCTCCCCTGACCAGGCTGGGTGCGGGTCGCAGGACCTCCCTGTGTGTGGCGCCTGGGGAGGGCGGTGTTGGGGGCAAGGTGGCTCGTCCCCCCATTCCGAGACGGAGGTTGGCTTCCGGTGCGGCCCAACGCTGAGGGCTCCAGCTCTGCCTGGCCCAGGGTGGAATAGACTGCCTACTGGGCTCAGAGGGGACGGGTGAGGGCCCCTCCGCCCTCCATCCCCCTGGGGCCACGGGAGTAGCCCAGCCCTGTTCCCGTTGCCTGCTGCCAGCTGCGGAAGGGCATGGGGTGTGAGCTCGGCTGCCCGCCCCCCAGGACTCACCCTGGAGCTCGGAGCCGACAGCCGACACTCGCTGGCCCAGGCCCCTGTGGCCAGAGCAGGCAGGGAGGGAACAGCGAGCCCAGACCCGGCCCGTGGAATGAAAGGGTCTTCCAGATCTTTCCAGCCATCTGGGAAGGAGTAGATAAGTATCAGGCAAGCAGCATTCCACCCAGCTGGGCTGGGGGGGGCTCTTCTCGGAGCCTGGCCAGCGGCCCCTGCCATTGGGGGTCGCTCCCACTCAGGGTGTCCAGCCCCCACTCCTTCCCGAGCTCACCTGGGACCCTCCGGGGCCTGCTCTGCCTGGAGCTCTCAAACCTCCAGCGCGGCAGCTCCGCCCCAGACCTCCCCCTCCCAGGTTCCCTGTCGCAGCAAAGAGCACCCCTGACGCTGCTCCTCACGACCTCAGGTGCCCTCACTTCCCTCCACCTGCACGCCACGCCCTGTCTGAACTCCCTCTGGGTCTGGTGCCCAGGATGCCAGACAGCCTGCTTCCTGCACCCCCCACCTCCCTCTCCCTTCCCTTCCCTCCTTTCCTCCCGCCTCTACCCACTGCCCCGCCAACTACATATAACACCTTGCTTTTGTCTCTAAGACCCTTAGTGATCTGGCCCTGGCCCTTTCTTCCCTCACCTGCCTCTCCCCCAACCCCTTTCCTGCCCCCACTGGGTAAAGCTCAATGCCCCCATCCGAGGCCCTTCCTGCTGTGCCCCTCCAAAAGCCCACCCAGTGTCCGCAAAATGGTTTTGGTAAACTACACAGGGAGTAGTTTGGGTGCATGCTTTATGCTGGTCCGGAGGCAGAGGCCTCCTCTCGGGCTGGGGGCTGGGGCTGGGGTCACACTGAATTCCTAGCCGCCCAGCTGGGGACCCGGGGATGTGCAGGTTGCAGGAAGGGCGAGCCCAGCCAGCAGCCTGGTTACTGTGGGGGACATTGCCACCTCAGGGCCCAGCGTCCCCTGCTCCACGGACAACCGGGGTGGCTGAGGGACCAACGGTCTGTGGGAAGGCCTCTCAGTGCGCCCCTCCCCCTCTCCAAGACACAATCTCCGCCCCCACCTCTCTCCCTCCATGTCACCTGCCCCCTTCCCTTCTCCCCAGAGCCACTCCCGCCCCCCAGCACAGGCCACCTGGGGAAGACAGAAATGGAACTGGGGTGATGGCTATGGGCTTGGGGTGCCCACGGGGAGGCCTGGGAGGGGATGTTCACCTCCACCCCGGGATGACCAGAGGGTCTCCCCAGCACCCTCTGCATGGCGGGGAAAGCCCCATCCAGCGGCCCTCTGGGCCCTGAGCCCTGGCACCCCCCGCACCTCCCCTGCTGGCTTCCATGCCACGTGGAGACAAGCTGCTCACTGCGGGGCCCATGTTCTGCTCAACTGTTCGGGGGTCATTTGGGCCGGGACCAGCCCCAGTCTTCTGTGTGCTTCCGGCTCACCAGCCTCCCCCCTCCCCTGGCCAGGGGGGCTTGCAGGGGGTTGGCCCTGGGGTGGCCAGGGCATCATGGAGCATTTCCAGCCCCCCCCCCCCACCCCAGAGCTGGGCTGCCCTGCCCAGGGTCTAGGCTGGCCTGCAGGAGCTGAGACCCTGGCCGTGTGGATGGCCGTATTAGACGTGGCCTGGCCCAGCCCTGACCCAGCTTGTGGACCCTGCCTTGACCTACCAGAGTTAGGTGGAAACACCCACCGCATCCAATGACAGAGGCCCTTTGGGGGCGGATCCCTGGTCTCCAGGAGCTTGGGGCAGGTGCCTTCTCTCTGTGCCTCAGTGTCCCCCTCAAAGAAAAGGTTCTATTGGGAGCCAGTGATCCCTGAGGGCTGGCGGTGGTTTCCAGACCTTTGGCTCATCAGAGGTGGCCCTCGCAGGGTGTCCTCCCCCTTCCTCAAGTGGGCAGCACAATGCTTGCGCTGGGGGGGGGGGGTCAGGCCGCCCACGCGTCCTCCTGTGCCCTGGGAGATGCCTGGCACAGCACTCGTACCAGCACTGGCCGGCCCGGCCGCGGTCTGTCCCCAGGCTCCGGCTGTGTGTGGGAGGCCGGAGCCGGCAACGCTGAGACCTGGTCCCCGCACACTGTCTTGAGCTCTGATTGAGAACGGGACGTCTTAAGACCAGATGCTGGTGAAGAACGAAATACACACTTTCTAAATTTAGCCGGTTGAGAATTGCACATTCCCCCAATTAGGCGTATTGATTCGGCGTGCGCGCTGGCCCCCCCTCACTTGCTGCGCCGCCGGCTGCCTCCACGCGTGCCTCTCTGGGCCCCGTGTCCTCCCTGGGCTCTCGCCGGCTCACCTGTCACTCCTAGAGGCAGCGCCGCCCGCAGGGACAGTCTCGGCGTACAGGGGCAGCCGGGCAGTGTGGCTGGAATCCTCTCTGCCAAGGCCGAGCAGGCACACACCTGAGGCTGCCCTGAAGCGGGGCCCAAGCCATGTGTGTGTGGGAGAGCAGGGGTCACGTGGTGCCCTGCCTGCAGGGACCTTGTGATCTTCCTAGGCAACGACACTCAAAACAAGGGCAAGCCCCTTGTGACACGGTGTGTGAAGTTCTCTGGCTTGGACCGTGGATGCTGTGGTCTCAGAGGAGCTGAGCACCAGGGACAAGGCAAGCACGAAAGGCTTCCTGGAGGAGATACCTTGCTCCAGGCCCTGGAAACCAGGCAGTGGGGCCCCCTGGGTGCCAGGTTCACGGGTCTGATATCCCATGACCAGAGAGTAGGGTCCTTGAGGATTTGGAGCCAGCAACGGCCTGGGCAGCATCGGTGGGTTGGGGCTGGGGGAGGCCAGAGTGGGTCCGGGAGATGTGGGAAAGGAGGACAGGCCAGGGCAGTGCTCAGGAGGAGTGAGGGAGGGCTACGGGAGAGAGCAGGCTGTCCCTGTTGCTGGAGTTGCTCCAGAGGACCCGGAGCTCATGGTGGGCATGTCCACACACCACGTGCCCTGCACGATGGCCTCTCCCCATCCTCATGGCTGGGCTGCCCAGACCCCCGCCCCTGCTTCTCACAGTGTCCGGAGTCTGGCTCAGAAGGCGGGGTCCCTCCTGGGGGTCTCTGGTCTGCATCCTGGCTTTGCTCGGAGCCGGAGTCCGGGCTTCTCTGTTTCACTGGCTTGGTTTCAGTCTCTGTGTCCCTGGGCCTGGTTCCCTGGGCCACACCTCCAAGGTCTGCTGGGACGCGGCCATGCCCAGGCATCTCCGCCCCCAGGACTGGCATCCTGGTCCCTCTGAGACCGGCCGCCTCTTCCCCTGGCTGAGCCCCGGGCCGCTGGGAAAAAGGTGTGCAGGTGGGGACGGGTCACGGTGTCACCTGCTCTGGCCTACTCCCAGCCTGGGTGGGGGGGGCTCTCAGCCAGGCAGAGAGGCAGGCGGGCCCGGGGCTGTCATGCTGAGGAAAGCCTTGGAGGCCCTGGGATGAGCAAAGGGCAGAGCGAAGGCCACAGCCCCTGCCCGGCCAGGGCCCTGCTGTGATGTCTCTGAAGCGAACCGTGGGTACCCACGGGTATGATCCCAAAACGTCGTGGGTCCTCCAGTGAGAGCCTCATCCTGGCCCGGGTGTGGCTCCGGCAGGGCCCCTCCCAGCATGTCCCAGAGGCTGTCGCCCACCACCTTCTGTCACATCTCAGGGTCCTGGCCACCCGGGGCTGTAGGTAGGGGTGGGGAGCAGACCCGGCAGCCCTGGCCCTGGTTCTGGGTACTGGGCCCCCGGCCTGTCGGGGTGAGGGTGCTGGGGGCCGGCTGGGCGGAACCCGGAGGAACTGAAGCCCAGAGAAGGGAGGGTTTGGCTGAGGTGTGTGCTGGTCTCACCGGCGGCGTCGGGCTGCCTGCTGTCGCTGGCCCCAGGGCAGCTGGTGGGGTCCTAGCCTGCCTGGACACTGTTGCCCGCTGGACAAGTTCTCTCCACCTGTGTCCCCTCTCCTCTCCCACTGCTGCCTCCTACAGAAGGGGGTAGGGGGAGCGGACAGAGGTGGGGGCCCCCAGGAAGCCTGGTCTGGTGGGGAGGTCCTGTGAGGGAGGGCTCCAAAGGGTTCAGGGCTCATCTCTGGGGCTGCTTCGGGGGACCTCTAAGAGCCGGCGCAATGTGAGGGGGACATAGTCTGACGTCGTGGCCTCCTTGGTGTATGAGGCTGGTTTGGGGAGAGGAGGCTGCGGGCCAGCCCCCACTGTCGCTCTTCGTCCCATTTCCAAGACGTCGGTGGGAAGCACCCCTCCCCCCGCCCGGGGCACTGCCCCCCACCCCCGCCCCCACACGTGGACTAAGGGTGCCTCCCGCCTGGTGGGGGAGCTGCTGCCCCTCAACCCACCAGGCCGAGACCCTTGTGCAGCTTTCTCCGCTTTCTCCACCTTACACCTTGGGGGAGGGGTGAAGCCAGGCAAACACCCTTGCCCGCTGCGCCCAGCCCCTGGACTGGGAGGCGTCCCCGGGTGCCCCCCTTCGCAGTCGCACCGTCTGGGGCCACGCAGAGGGGCGTGGAGGGGGAAGAAGAGGGAGCGACGAGGCCGCACCTCTGCGGGGAAAGCCTGCGGGCCCCACTGTGCGCCCCGCTCTGCGCCCTGCTCACGTCCCGCTCTACCCACGGCTCTGCGCCCCGCGCCCCGCTCTGCGCCCGGCGCTCCTCGCCTCTGCGCCCCGCGCCCCGCTCTGCGCCCGGCGCTCCTCGCCTCTGCGCCCCGCGCCCCGCTCTGCGCCCGCCGCGGAGCCCGCGCCCCCGGCCCCCACCGCGCACGGGGCGGGCAGGGGGTGTGGTGCGGGCGGCACGAGTGACAGCGCTCTCCTCGCGCGGCGCCTCCACGGGCGCAGTGTCGGCGCGCACAGCCCGCCGCGGGCCGCCCGGCCTGATGCCGCCCGAGCCCCCGCCCCGGCCCCGGACCTAGCCCGAGCCCGCGCCCGAGGCCGGCTGCTGACGGCGCCCCCGCCGCCCCCGCCGCCCCGCCGCCGCCGCCGCCGCCGCGGAGACAATGGACGCGGGAGCCGCCCCGCCGAAGCGCAGTAGGTGCCGCGCCGCTCCCGCCGCTGCGCCCGGGCTCGGTGGACGCGCGGGGGCGCCGCTGCTCGGGCGGGTCGGGGCCGGCGCGGAGAGGGGGCGCCCGGCTGGCTCCGCGGCGCCGCGGGGCGGTGGCGCGAGCGGCCTCGGAGGTCCAGACCCGGGAGGGAGGGCTGGGATCTTGGAGGCGGCGGGCGCGGGTGCGGGTGCGGGATCGCGGCCGGCAGGTGAGGGGCCCTGGGCTCTCCTGGAGGCCCAAGTGCGCGTGGAGGCATCTGGGGCTACCCGCTGCGAACTTTCCTCCCCGGGTGCCGGGCGGATGGGGCGCTGGGGCTGTGACCCTGTGCGGAGCCCCGCTGAGCCCCGGTAGGGCACCCTGTCCCCTCACTGGGTGTGGACGGTGCGGCAGGGGCACGGCCGTCATCTGGGTCTGTGGGGAGGTGCTGGGCAGAATGCGGCCAGGGTCGGCCGGGGCCCTTCTGCTTGGCTGCAGGTGCGGCTCCGGCCCCTGCACTGGCAGGGGGGTGTGGTGGGACCTGCCCTGGCAGGGGGCCCAGTGGCGCTGTGGGGGGGCTCCCAGGCTGTTTGTAGGGCGCTGGCGCTGACGGTAGGGAAGCGGTACCTCCCGGAGTGCAGCGCCCGCTGGCAGAGGCAAGGGGCGCACTTCAGGGGAGGCGGAAACTTCTGGAGCCAGCAGAGGGAAGATGCCAGGGGATCCGGAGGGCTCCCCCACCCCCACTCCCACTCGGCCTAGAAACCTTGGAGGCAGACAGAACGCTGACTCCACAGCCAGAGTGGCCTTTCTCCGGTGGCCTCCCCACCCCTCACCCATGGGACTGTCCCACGTTTGCGTCCTTGCTGTGCCCTCCGCCCTCATCTCCCACGGGGGAGGATCGGCTCTCCTGGCCCTTGGGCCGCGGTGCCGAAACGCTTGTCCTGAAGAACCTGTTAGGGTCCTGCCAGGGTTCCTGGAGCCCAAAGCCTCAATCAGAGCACTGTAGCCACAGAGGGGCAGGTCAGAATTGGGGTCAGGAGCCCGCATGTCTGCCCCGAGACCCGACTGTGGCCCCTGCCTGGGGAAACAGAAGGGACGGGCCCTGCCGCCGCCCAGCCCCCACTTCATCGGAGTTCTCTCTGAATTTAACCCGTGGTCACGTCTGCGGGGCCCTAAGGAGAGAGCCTGAGGGTTCCAGAAAGAAGGGTCTGTGGCAGGTGGCGTGGGTGCTGTTGTCTGACTGAAGGGTCTTTCAGCCCTTTTCCCCCAGCCTGAACATCTTGGTGGCCCTGTCCTGGCCTGCGTCTGGCCAGAGGCTGTGGCTCGGCCCCCCCACCCCCCAGAGGCAAGAGGCTGACACGTCTTGGGGGGTCACGGGACTCAGTGCGAGCACGTGCTGGGCAGTGCCCTCGTGTCCTGGGGTTTCCCAGAGGGTGGGTCCGGTGACCCTCACATTTTGGACCCTGGCCCACCTGGGCTTTGGAAGCGAGCACGGAGCTGGGGTGGGGTCTGCCTGGGTCCTGCGGGGCCTCCGGCCACCAGCGGCACAGATGGGCGGCTGTCGGGTGCAGCTGTGAGCAGGGAGGAGGTGGGGCTGGCCGTGCCCCCTCCTGAGCGTGGTCAGCCGGGGACCTCCTCAGCTGATGCCCGAGTCAAGTCTGTGGGGTCCCCAGGGTTCCAGAGGGTACTGTGACCCATGCAGACCCTCCTGGTGCGGACGGGTGGTCCGGTCCCGCCCAGGATCTCACTCCCTGAAGCCGAGAGTTCAGGTTACATAATCCTCCCCCCGCCCCCAACGGGTTGTTGTAAGTGGCAGGAGCCAGGTTTGACAATGGGAGTTGTAATTGGATTTTAATTTTTAATGCCTGTGATAGACAAAGAGCCGCGAGTCCGTTTGTTCATATTCTGTTGCGCTGCGTCTAATAGGGCTACTTCGTTGGGCGCGACCGTCGTACCAGCCCGTTGCCTGCTCCGGGAAGGGAGGGAGTCTGGCCCAGAGATCCACGGGCTGCCTGCCACCTCCAGGGCCGGACAGGGCAAGGGCCGGGCCGCCAGCGGCCACTCCTGTCACGCTGGGTCTCCCTTCTCCTCCGTCTCGCGCAGTCACATCCACGGAAGCCCCCAGGCCCCGAGTGCGGAGAAGGGGCGGCCGTTGGAGGCGTGGGATCATATCCACAGTGCCCACGGCAGACCGGGCCAGGCCCTTGGACTCCAAGGACCACTGGGTACAGATGGCCCTGTGGGGCTCTGCCTGCCTCCCCCATCTGCCTGGCTGGCTCTGGGGAGCCAGAACTCTGTCTGTGACCCGGTTTCCCAGGTGCTGGGGGTGGGCGCACACCTGGCTAGCCCCGGGGTCTCCAGATGGCCTCAGGCCCCCAGGCAGAGGCGGGACCCCCATGCCATCGGCCCCGCCCCCCGCCCCAGCCTGAGGGGTCCCGGGAAGCAGGAGAGCTCCGTTCCCCTTGCACTGCCCGCCCTCTGGATTATTCTTAGGTTTGTTGTGTAACAGACACAGCACAGGGAGCAAGGGCTCCTGGGAGCTGCCTCCAGCGGGGCCGCCAGCCAGCCACGAGTGGGGCTTTTGTCCCTTCTACCTGCCCAGTGCAGGGGACGAAGGAGGCTGCCTGGTCACCACTCCCAGCCGAGACCTGGCCAGCTGGGGCTGTGGCGAGGGGCCTGGGCCGGCAGGTGCTCTGGGACTCCCCGGGGCGAGTGTGGCAGGAGGCCTCAGCCTGCGTGTGTGCACGCGTGTTCTCACAGGCATGGTGGTCTCGGGAGGGGGCCTGACCCAGCCCCGTCTGGTCCCTCATGGCCCTTCTTTCAGCCTTTCCGCCCCCTCTGCGCTCCCAGCAGCCTCTGGGACTTGGTTCTGGGGTCTCCACCTCCCCCATGCAGAGCGGGCTCCTCACCTGTTTCTCAGCGCATGGTGTCCCAGTGGGCGGTGGGCAGGAGGCTCCAGGAGGCGGGGAGGGGGGGGGGGAGCCGGCAAGCCGCTGGGCCTGCAGAGGCCTGGGGCAGGGCGACGGCTCAACCCAGAGCCTGAGTGGGGAAGGCCCTGGAGCACTCAGCTCGCTTGTGTCCTGGGGGGTCGTCTCCCTGTTCCCCTGCCGCACCCGCGTGTGGACCCCGACCCTCACGTGCACGTGCGCAGACGTGCAGTCCCGAGACGGGAGGCTTCCAGGCCGCTCAGGGGAAGGAGGTGAGCCAGCGGGCGTGTTGGGTCCCCCGCTTTCCATCCTCAGACTCTGCCGTACTCAGAGGGGACTTTGCAGTGGGGCCAGTGGGAGGAGCCGGGAGAGACGCCGGCACGAGGGGGACGCTGGGGGCCTGGGAGGCAGAAAGACAGGGAGGGCTGGGGACCGTCTCTGAAATGTGTCTCGCGGACACATTCGGAACATGGGGAAGAGCCCAGGGAAGCCTCCGACCCAGGCCTCCTGCTGCCCCCAGCGCGGCCTCTCCTGGTCCCCTTACCGGCTGTGGTCACCTAGCCAACGGTCCTCCTGTGCTCCTCCGGAGAGCTTGGGCTCTGGTCTGGTCATCGGCACAGAGTGTGTAGCTCCTGCCAGTGTTGGCGGCTCTGGGGCCCCAAGGCCGCTGTGGACCTTGTCTGGGTGGCCCCCAAGAAGTTAGGCCCGGCAGAAGCACCCACCTTAGTAGGAAGGCTGCTTTCTCCGTGAACGCCACGGGAGGTGGTCCTCCGGGCCAGCCTGAGGGGACCTCATGGTGCCCTGCAGCGGCCAGAGCAAACGAGCAGGAACCTCCGTCCCCGCTGGGAGGCGGGGGGCCCCAGGTCAAGGTGTCCAGGGCTGCGTTCCCTCCAGATGCTCTGTGGAAGGACCCTTCCCGCTCTTCAGCCCTGAGGGCCTGCCTCCGTCTTCACATGGCCCGGTCCCCGTGTCCTCCGTCCTCCTTACAGAGATGCTTGTCGTGGGATCCTCGCCCCATGTGGGGCGACCATTCCTAGCTTCGTCACACCTGCAGAGACCTTCTGCATCAGTTCTGGGGTGTGGGTGTGTCCCTTGGAGGCCAGCCGTTGGCGCTCTACAGCGGTCTTGTTGTGCGCCCGCCGTGCCCCTGCCCAGTGCCTGCCGGCCGGTGGCACCCCCCAGACCCCACAGGCGGGGACATGTGCAGGGCAGGAGCAGGGCTGCTCCACACAGAGCCCCTGACAGCCTGCCGCCTGGGTCCCCACCACCCCAGCTGTCTAGAGGCTCCTGGGGGAGGTGGGGGGCTCCCCCTCAGGGAATGGCTGCTCCTGGACCAGGCCAGCCGGTGGTCGTGGCCACCCCGAGGGGTGGGGACTCCCAGGCTCCCCTCTCATCACAGTGGGCTGTTTCGCTGGTGAGGGGAGGGCTGGCTCTAGTGGGCTGAGCGGCCTGCGGCCTTGGGGTCTCAAGGGCATCTCTGTACCAGAGGGATCGCGCAGCCCCTGGGGCACTGGCCAGCGCCTCTGCCGAGGCACCCCTGGTCTTAGCACGGCCCCGAGCAGCTCTCAAGCTACAGTGGGTTTTAGGTGCTAACTGGGAGCACGGAGGACGCAGCTGGAGGAGATGGGGACAGCACCATAGATAGAGATGGGCCTTTGGCACGGTCTCCCAGGGGACACTGCCAGCCGGAGAGCCCCGCCGGAGGGACTCAGGCGTGAGAGTGAGTGGTGGGGGAGAGCGGGTCCGGGGGATCTGCCGGTGCTGGTTGGCTTTGGTGGGAAGGTGAAGCCCAGGCCCTGCCTGGGGGAACCGGGGCTGGGAGGACCCCCAGAGTGGGGCAGACTCAGGTTGTCTCCCTGTTCCGCCACCGGCCCTGTGCGGCCTGGGGCAGGGGACCGGTCTGAGCATCTTCACCTGTGCGGCAGGCAGGGGATGAGAGTCCAGCCGCCGCTGGTGGCCACGGCTGCCTGCTCTCCCCAGCTTCCAAGGAGCAAGGCAGAGAGGCCAGGGCAGGCCAGAGCCTCCTCCCAGCCCGCTCCCTGGTGCTCTCTGGAGCTCTGCTGTTCCCCGGAGAGCCACCCGCCCTCGGCTTCTCCTGCTGCCGCTCGCAGGGCGCAGGAGCCAGGGTGGCCGCGGGCGGCTCCGGTGCGTGATCAGGAGGCCAGCTCTGGGCCAGAATGGCCTCTGGCGCGGGAGGCCTCAGTGTCCCTGCGTCCAGCCCTGGGTCTCGGTGCGCCTTGGGATGCAGGTAAGCCACAGGTCTGTATCCAGATCTGCGGCCACTGTCCCCCTCCCCCCGGGCTTTCCTGCCCGCTGGCCCCTACCCTCTGAGGCTGGTCAGAGATGGGCTCGAGGGGCGAGCTCGAGCTCGGTGTCCTTTCTGAGACCCAGCCTGGAGGTGGAGCATGGCAGGGTACCGGGGCCTCTCGTCAAGGGCCTGGTTGGTTCCTCTTCCTTCACCAGGGGCCTTTCCAGCGCAGGACGACGGCCTCTGGTCATCTCCTTTGCTAATCACGACGTGCCCCACTTTCTCAGAGCCTCTGCTCGCACCGCTGAGCATGGCTGAGCCTCGGGGATGCCTCCTGCCCTCCAGAGAGTATAAAAGGGGCTAATTCACTAGCCTGGTCCTGCTTAACATTCTACCCCTACCCGGGTCCCCCGCAGGGGACACCTGGGCTGGGCAGGCAGGGCCCACGTGTGAGGCCACATGTGGCGCCGTGGCCAGGTGGGAGGGGCTGTGGAGCCCGGTCTATGTCAAAGCCTGACCCTGCCACCCCCTGGGCTGTGCGTTCCTAGACCACACAGTGGCCTCTCTGAGCGTCAGGCCCTTGTCACCGCAGGGAATGTGAGGGTCGTGCCGCAGGGTGATCGCGTTCCCGAGGCTGGGGCTCCGCGCAAGCTTCCGAGAGGTGGCCTCTGGGGGGCCTTGCTTGACCCTCTGGAAGTGGGACTGGGGTATGGTTAGGACAGCTCCGGGTGGGGGATGCAGCCAGGGGCCCCGTGTCCTGGAAGGCCAGGGCACCCCCAGCCTCCACAGGTCCGGCTGCCTCTGAGTTGAGGGTGGGGTGGGGGTCCGAACCACGGGTACTTGGTGGGCCCCCCACCTCGTGGGCTTTGCTAGCTCTGTTGGGTCTTGCCACCCAGGGAAGCCACGGGGAGGCCTGGTTGAGGCCGGGGAGCTGGGTGGGGACTTCCGCAGACCCGCCTCCCAGGAGGCCTCCTTCCCCCGGCCCTGGTCTCCCTCCTGGTCTCCCTCCAGCCCCGGGGACTGGCTCCAAGGCCGCAGCCCCCCTGTTCTTGCCCTGGACGTGGCAGCCCTGTGGGTCTGGGACCCTGGTGGGCCGGGCCCCCAACAAGTGCCCTGACACTGCTTGCCTGAAACTCTGTCCTTGGGGACAGAGTGTCCCTTCTGGGAACCGTGGTCGCTTCCTTCCCCGGGGGCTGGGCCAGCGTCACAGAGGGGAGAGGCGGGTGCGTGGAGGCCAGGCCCCTCCGTCTCGCCCCCGCACGCACCCGACCGAGTCCTGGGACGCGCTCCCAGCTCGGCCGCGGCAGCTCTGACCGGAGGCGGTTATTTGGGCCGAGCTGTGGGGTGGCGCTGCTCTCCGCACGCTGGTGAGGCGAGGCTCTGTTCACACAGCGGAACCCTGGGGTCTCGGTCATCCCTCGGAAAGGCCAAACCTGCAAAGTAGGGTTTGTGTCCTCCCTCCAGCTGGCGGGAGGCGGGCAGAGCGGGGCCTCTGCCCGGGCACCAGGCCCGAACCTTCCCGCAAGAAAGGCTGCTTGCCTCTGGTCTCCCCTACCGGAAGCGGGCACCCCCCGGGGCCTGGTCACTCTGTCCCGATCCGTGGCGCCACGGCAGTCACCCTGTCCCCCCCCCCCCCCCCCGCCCCGGTTTACAGAAGGAAAGAGCTGAGACCTGGGGATGGCTGGCCCTGGGTGCCAGACATGGGTGTTGGCCTTCAGGGAGCAGACCTGAGGTTCCCAAGGAGGGGACTGGCCGGGGACCCCATCGGGCCCCTCCACCCGGCCTTGCGTCCTGGAGAGCAGCTGGCAGAAGGATTTCCTCTTGTCTCGAAGGCAGCAGCCATCGCCTGGAGTGGGCTGGAGGGGGGTGGGGGTGCTGCTCCGAGGACGGGGGCCCCTCGGTTCTGCCGGGGGCAGGGTCCACCCCTCCCTCCCCCAGAGCTTAGAGGTCACTCACCTGCCACTATCTGCCTCGGACAGCATCTGGGCCTGGGGAGGCGCCCACGGAACTCCCGGGCAGCGGGGACAGGGGCTCGGCTCGGGCTCCTACAGCCTCCCCTTCCGGGGCCCCGGGCTGTTGGCCTGGTTATGGGGGCTATTCCCAGCCCCGCAGGGTTGGCCCTGCCGTTGCCCCATTTTACGTATGCGGACGTTGAGGCTGGGGTGGTGAGCGGCCGGGGCCGCAGGGCCAGCAGACAGCGGGGAGGTGGTACCAGCGGGTGGTGAACACGAGCGCCCGTGCAGGGTCGGCTCCCCGCGTCCGGGTCTCTCTGTCCCGCGTGGAAGGCATCATGGAGGCTCTGGGCGGGCTGAGTGCCATGTGGGGGCCCTAACTCCACCTCCCGTCTCAGTGCGGGAAGCGGTGGCTCCCAGGACTCTCCCCGGGGGCCCCAGGGCCAGGTCCTCCCGGTCCCGCTGTCGTTGCTGTCCGCCAGCTGAGGACCTGCCACGCTCCGTCCGCGCTCGGGACAGAAGCCACGCCCAGCACCCGCGTGCTGCTGTCGCTCTCCAGGGGCCCTCGTGGCCACGGACAGTGCCCCTGTTTGTCCTCACTCTGGCAGAGCCCAGCAATGAGACCTGAGACGCGTGTCCCTGGTGTCCCCCTCGTAGAAGGGCTGCTGTGGCTCCAGCCCTCAGCCGTCCCCAGGACTGTGGCCCCGTCAGGGCGCGGCCTGAGGGAAAGGCCTTCCTCCCCCAGGGCGGCGGCCGTGGCGGAGGCCGTGGAGAGCCGGAGGACCAGCGCTGTGCCTGAGCCTCGTGGGGCGGGGAGGGTCTGCAGGGGGCGGCGGTCTGAGCAGGGGGTCCCTCTCCGCGGGCAGAGTGGCAGGGCAGACCCCGTGACCACCACAGTTTCCGAGCAAGCAGGCTGTGGCCTGCTTCCTCCAGGCCGTGGGCTCCTTGGCCATGGCCGCGTTCCGGAGCTGGGGGGCCGCCTGCCTCAGGCAGCAGGCCATGGAGGGGAGCGTGGGGCTCCTTGAGGAGCCTGGGGCGGAGAGAGGGACAGGCAGGGGTTCAGCCCCTCAGAACAAAACCAGCCTGGGCTCCTGAGGGGCCAGGCGGACCGTCCAAGGGCGCTCTCCCTGTGACCCGTCCTCGTCACCCTCATCCACCCAGCCCCCCCTTTAGCCACCCCTCCAGCCTGGCGCGTGCGGTGCAGCGTGGCTGCCTCCGGGCTGGGCGGGCGGAGCAGCAATGCTCTGTGGGGAGGGGGCGGCCTGACACCGCCCGGCCTTCCTGCCCCGGCTCTGGGGGTGCAGGCCCCAGCTGGGCCCTGGGAGGTCCCCTCACAGAGGAGGCTCATGAGTGTGGGGAGGAGCACGTGGGCACACGTGGGCTCCTCTGGCTCCTCTTGGGGTGCAGGCTGGCCTGTCTCTCTGGCGTAGCCCTGGTGCTGTGGGGCCCTCTGGTGTGGGAGCGGAGGCCGCCGGGCACCTGAACTGGGTGCCGGCTCTTCTGGGCCTGGAGCTGCCGGCCACCTGCTAGGCACCTGCTTCACCCATCTGGGGGGTCTGGCCCCCGTCCCCCACCAGAGAGGCCTGGGACTGCTGAGTGCCCGGGACCGGCCTCCCCTGGGCAGGTCTGCCCACCTGCCCTTCCTGGCACGGGTGGTGCGGGGGGCAAGGGGTGTGGCAGGGGTTAGGGGGCCTCGGGGGCTGGGGCCGGGGGCAGGTAGAGGCCTGGGGAGAGCTTTCTAGAGAGGGCAGTTTGCCCCTGCCCGCCAGTTGGCGGAGACTGGACTGGGGCGAGGAACCGTTCTCGGGGCCGAGTGGGGAGTTGCTGCGGCCGTGGGGGGTCTCAGAGCTCCCGGGACTTATCAGAGACGGGTTTCGAGGCAGGGGGCGGGGGGCCTGCGGGTGTGAGGGGACTTCTGGGGCACCTGTGGTCCCTCCGCCCGGCGTGACACCTGGGGCCTCCCTTCAGCGTCTGGGTGGAAGGCAGCCCCCCCCCCCAGTGCCCTACCTTTACCCCCGACGTGTGCAGTGCGGCAGGCGGGGGCGGGCGTCCTCGGGCCGGGTTGCGCGTCTGTGTGGTTCACTTGGTGCATTCTAAAGCGACCCTGCACACAGCTGTGCCTGACTCAGTCCCATTCTGAAGGAGCCCGCGTGGCGCATTGTGGGGTTATTTTGGGCATTATCAGGAATTATTATATTCTGCGTCTGCGAGGCGATGCGCCGCCGCCTGGGGGTCCTCAGGCTGGGGTGGGGGGTGCTCGAGGCACCGTGGGATGTGGGGCCCAGAGCGAGGAGGGCGCTGTAATGGGGGAGGACGCAGCCGCCCGCCGCCCCCCCCGGCTCCAGATGGCCCCATTCGCAGGAGGGACCCCCAGAGGCCTGCTGGCTTGCGCTGGGCCGCCGAGCAGCTGGGCGAGGCCGGGCTCATGGGGAGGTATCCCGGGAGAGCAGACACACACGGAAGGTGTTGGGGGTCAGACGAACCCCCCAGGACCTCCCTGCCCACCTCCTCGGGGCTCCTGGCCGCAGCTGGGGTCATCAAGCCTCTAGAACCAGAGCCCATGTGAGACAGGCTGTCCGGGACCCTGGCACAGGGCGCTTTCTTCCGGCCTCTACCCATTCGCCCCGACTCTGGCTGCTCCCCAGACAGGATGGGACGGGGGCTGCCATGTCCTCCATTCTCAGAAGTCTCTGGAAGGGCACAGCCCCCCATAGACATGACACCCCGCCTCGTTCTGTGAGCAGCCCCGTCCCCCGGCCAGTGAGGGGGGTCCACGGCACACCCCCTTAGGGGGCACCTTGCGCTTATCTGGCCAGAGCCCGTCACGCTGCGGCGGCAGCCCCTGCCCCGCGAGAGCTGGGGGGCATCGCAGCGGAGGATGCACGGCGCCCGCTGGGCTCTCTCTAGTGTTCGCCACCGCTTGGTCTCCTGTCTTGCCGGAAAAACCTAAATTGCCCCCTTGTGCTCGCTGTGCCTTAAAAAGACGCAGGTGGTGACTCAGCCAGCTCTGCTCCTGACGACGCACAAGGTCACGGGCGGCTTGGTCTCCTTGAGGCCCCTGGGCCGGATGTGCTCCCACATGGAGTACAGCTGGGTGGGCGGCGCCTTCTCTTGGCCTTTGGCTTAGGTCCTCTCTGGGCAGCCCGGAAGCCGACCCCTTTCCTCAGGAGCGGGCACCTGTCTCCAGAACCCCTGGGTCTGGCCACATCGGCTTAGCCATCCTGCCTCCATGCTGGCCCGCCCCATCCAGGGCGGCTGGGCTTGGGGCACTGAGGGCCCGCCCAGGATGACCACTCTCGGGGAACCGGCCTGGACTGACCGGCTGGCGGCTCCGTCCTGGTGGGGGAGGAATGAGATCAGCCAGCTTCTGCTCAACACACCGGGACTGCCACCAGCCCCTGCCTTGTCTGGGGTGGGGGGACGAGCCTGGCCATGGGGCAGGGCCTGCAAGGACCGGAGGTCCAGGGGACCTTGTGCCCCTCAGCAGCTGCAGGAGCTGTGAAGCCGGGTCACCCTCTGGCCCGGTCTCCAGCTGACAGTGGCTTCTCTCTGGTGCTCCTGCCCCTCCTGGTTGATCACCCCAAAATGAACGAGGTGGCGGAGATGCTCCCCAGACAAGCAAGAGTTCCTGAGATGGGGGAGCCCCCTTCTCCCAGGGGTGTGGCAGGGGCCAAGGCTGCTGGACAGCTGCCCCCTCTGAGGTGGTCAGTGAGGACCCCCGGAGGGACCGGCTTTCCTTGGAGCCCCGACCACAGGACCATGACGTTCCAGGAGGCCAGCTAGAGCACAGCCTGTACTTCGGGGGGGGCGGGCGGGGACAGTTCCGGTCCTGCCCATGGGGGTGCTCGAACATCCCCAGTGACTCACTCTCTGGATAAGCCACGCTGCTTCTTTCTCTTCTTTTCTTTTTTTGCCCTAGAGAAAAAAATAAACATTTGTGTGCGTAGCACTTGATGGCTGCTGGGGCCCACGCGATCTGTAGGCAGGGAGCTGGGGGGCAGAGGGTGACAAGAGGGCAGGCAGGCCAGGGCCAAGGTGCCCTGGGCTCCCAGCATGGTGTCTGCCCCTGGCTGGATGTGCCCCAGGCTGTGGGTGAAGGTGAGTGTCGGGGGGATGGTCACTGTGTGGTGGGGAGTGTGGCCTATTGCGACCCCAGGCCTGTGGTCCTTGAGGGCCCCAGAGCAAAGGCGGATGACTGGGTGGGGTTGAGGGGGTCTGGGGAGCTGAGCAGGGGGCTTACGGAAACCAGGTGCCCAGGACTGACCCCCTGTAAGCAGCGCCCACTGACTGGGGCAGCTGCTTCAGTTCTGAGCCCACTGAGCTGTGTGCTGAGTTGAGGCGACTGGAGGGGCCTCCCCTCCACATCTCACCAGGCCCTGAAGACTCCCAGCTGTCTGGTGGGCAGATGCCTGGGTCCAGTAGGATCTCGGGGTCTCTCTCTGGTCTTGAAGAAAAAATGGGTCTTCCAGGTACCTGACCCTGAGCTACCTGTTTGTCCTCTGGCCCTGAGCTGTGTGTTCACACCTCCAACCTCGCTCTGCTGTGTGTTCACACCCCGACCTCTGTGACCTGTGTGTTCACACCTCCAACTCCCCCACTGTGTGTTCACACCTCCAACCTCCCTCTGCTGTGTGTTCACACCTCCAACCTCGCTCTGCTGTGTGTTCATACCCCGACCTCTGAACTGTGTGTTCACACCTCCAACTCCCCCACTGTGTGTTCACACCTCCAACCTCCCTCTGCTGTGTGTTCACACCTCCAACCTCGCTCTGCTGTGTGTTCATACCCCGACCTCTGAACTGTGTGTTCACACCTCCAGCTCCCCCACTGTGTGTTCACACCTCCAACCTCTGAACTGTGTGTTCACACTCCAACCTCTGAACTGTGTGTTCACACCTCCAGCTCCCCCACTGTGTGTTCACACCTCCAACCTCTGAACTGTGTGTTCACACCTCCAACTCCCCCCACTCTGTGTGTTCACACCTCCAACCTTCCTCTACTGTATATTCACAGCCCCGGCCTCCCTGAGCTCTGTGTTCATACCCCTGCTCTGATCTGTGTTCACACCCCTGCCCTGAGCTGTCAGCCTCCCTGGAACTTTGCCCCCTGCCTGTTAGTTGATCAAGGTACTGCCTGTCTTAGAAGCCACAGACCCTGGCTCTGGTGCCTGGGGAATTAGAGGGACAGTCACTCTGCGTGGGGAGCTGGCTTGCGAGGCAGCACACCGAGACTGCCCTTCCTTCGCAGGTCAGCAGCTGAATCCCATGGGAACATGGCTTGGTAGGGGGGGTCCCCAGGACACGGCCACCACCGGCAGCGTGGCCCTCTCTGCTGCCAGGGTCGGATCTGGGGAGGTTACTCAGTAAACTCCTGGGGAGAAACCGTGTGCCGGGCACAGCTCTGGGCACGGGGCCAGCAATGGGTGGCATGGCCCTGCTCAGGGAGGCCCCAGTGCACACCCACTCCGCATGCGGGTCCATGGCCCACACAGACCTGTCGCGGAGCAGATGGTCTTGAGGCCAAGCTGAACTTCCTGGTCAGCCTCTGGTGTCGCCCATCTCAGTGGCCTTGACCACGTGCGCTCACGCAGCCACGGCGTGTCTGGGACGAGCGGTGAGTGGTCGGGGATGCCGCAGCGCGTGGCGACGCAGGCTGGTGGTCTCCTCTCCTGGTGGCTTGGGCGGTACCCGGCTCCTCTGGCCCCATTCCATGTCACCCAGGCTGTCCTAGCTGCCGGCGGGAACCCAGGCCTGTCAGGAGTCAGCCCGGAAGCCCCCTCCCCCGCCCCAGGCTCCGGCCCCCACCCGGAGGTGGAGCCCAGCACGACTGTGGGCGCGTTTCACGTTTCGCCTCCCGTGGGTGACGACTTGACAGATTCTCCGCTCGTCGCTCGGCGAGTCTGAGCTTGGTTTGCTGCTGGAGATGCGCGGGCTGCCCCCAGGGTCCGTCCGTGCCTCCCGTTCTACCAACGGTGTCGGAAGTGGCGGCACAAATCCAGCAGCCGTTTATACTTGTGGCACGTGGTGGACGGCCCGGGGCCTGGGGCGGCCCAGGAGGAAGGTTTCAGGGGTGTGCCCTGTGACGGGGCTGTCCGTCCTGGGCGCAGCGAGGGCGTTTCTGACGGCGGGGGGACCAGCTCCCCTCCTGTCCCCTGCCGCTCCCTCTCCTCTGCTCCCTAAGCCGGGCCCTGGCCTGAGCGCTCTCCTGTCCCGGTAACCACGCGGCGGCGGGCACGCTCCGGCCCGGCCATCCAGGGCCGTCCCCTGGAGCTGGGCCCATTCCCGCTACTCTGCCTTTCCCAGACGGCGGGGGCTGCTTCTGGTTCGCCCTCCACTCCCTTCCGAGCCCCAAGTGCGAGCCCAACAGAGCGGGGCCCCACAAACAGGGGCTGACCACTGGGGGGTGCGCACGGGCGGGGGGCAGGGCAGGAAGGCTGGCACGGGGCACACGCAGGGGGCTGAACCTGGCCCTGGGGTCGGGGCTGCACCGAGTGGCCCAGAAACTTGCCCAAAGCTTGTGGGCCTGGAAGCCCAAGGCAGGGGCCGATTTGCATATATTTGCATCTGGTTCTCTGTGCATTTATTTATTTATTTATTTATTTGACAGACAGAGATCACAAGCAGGCAGAGAGGCAGGCGGAGAGAGAAGAGGAAGCAGGCTCCCCGCTGAGCAGAGAGCCCGATGTGGGGCTTGATCCCAGGACCCTGGGAGCATGACCTGAGCCGAAGGCAGGGGCTTCACCCACTGAGCCCGCTGCTTTTAATTTCAAGGATTTCTGTGGTTTTAATCGATGCAAGTGACCGAGTGGCCTCCCGTGCCTGCATTCAGGGCGGCACCCGGATGCGCAGACTGGCCGCCTGGGCGTGCGGCCTGCAGTGGGCTTGGGCCATGGAGGGGGTGGGTCGGTGGGGGGCAGCTCCTGGCAGACCGCACCCGCCGGTGGGGGTGTCCCCAGGTGGGCTGGGGTGGTGGCTGTGTGGCGGCCGGCCCTGGAGTCGGCCCTCCTGTCTTGGTGCCAGGCTGGCTGTGCCTGCTGCTCGCGGGCACCGAATCTAGGTCAGGCAGGCGCAGAGAGGCCGGGCCATGCAGGGGGGAGCCGCGGCAGCCCCGGGCAGGACCCAGACCTGATCACCTTGGCAGGGGGCAGGGGAATCGGGGTGGGGGTTCTGTCCTGTGGCGGGCCGAGGAGGGAGGCACGAGGCAGGGTACTGTGCCTGAGGCTGCCGCTGGAGGGGGTGACTGCGGTCTGTCGGGGGGGCCAGATGTGGGGGCGTGGCTGCGGCCCTTTAGGTGGAACCTGCCGAACCCCATCCCTCCTGCGTCCTGGGGCCTTCGTTCCCTGCCCCCCCCCCCCCCGTCATCGCCCAAGGCATCACATCCTTGCCTCCTCCCACTGGGTCAATCTGTGGCTCCAGGACCCTGGCCGCCTTCTGCTTTGCATGGGGACTGGGGCCGGTCCCTAGCACTGGGGCTGGGGCTTCCCTCCTGCCCTGGCGACCGTCTGGATGCTGTGGGGGCGATGACCACCCAGGCCAGTGGGCCTCTGCCTTCCCCACTGTCCCCCTGTCTCCGTGGACGCCAGGTCCATCGGGTGTCACGGCTTTGCCGTCCTTGGGCCTGGGAGTGCCGAGCTGCGTGCAGGCTGCCTGCTGGCTCCTCTGGGCTCGCGGAACCACAGTGTGGATGTGTGCCCTGCTCTGGGGCCGGCATGGGGGTGTGGGGGCACACGGTGGTGCTGGGGGCACACCGGGGTGCTGGGGGTGCACGGGGGTGCTGAGGGCACACGGGGGTGCGGGGGCAGTAGAGGCTCCAGGCTTCGGGCAGTGCCTCTGCCACCTGGGCCCTGTGCCTGAGCATCTGTCCGGGTCTGGGACTTGCTTGGGTTTGTTTTTTCCAGCCATCTTCCCAGACGCCCCCTTTGGAACTCACGCCTGGGGTCAGGGCCTGGGGCCTGGCTTTGGGTCTGTCTCTGCTTGGCTATGAGCCCTGGGCAAGACCCCTGTGCCTCAGTTTCCCTCTCTGAAAAGCAAAGGAGTTGAACCTCTGGTTCAGGTGGCCTCTGGGGGCCCTTCTGCCTCGGGCGTTCTAAGGGGCAGCGTGGCGACATACAGAGACCCTCACCGTGCCCCGGGTCTCCCCCGGGCTGGTGGGGTTTTGGGGGGGCCCACCTGGGGCTGGGCGGTAGCTTTACTGCGACAGGTCAGTGGGGAAGCGTCTCCTTGGAGACTCGTGTAGGACGGGAGTCCAAAGACGAAATCCGAGGGCCCCGTGGAGGTGTCTGCGGCTGCGGATCGGCTCCATCCCGCTCGCGGGGAGGCGACTGCTCCCGCTTTCCGGAGAGGTGACTCTGAGAGGGGCTGCATCACCTCCCTCGGGCTCCTGGTGGAGAGCAGGCTTCAGGGCGCGGCGGGGCGCTGCGGGGGGTTGGGGGGGCTAGGGGCCTGACTTCTGTCCTCGCCAGCGGAGGCAGAGCTCGACGGGCGCGCCGAAGGGCCTGGGTGCCCAGCACGGTACATGGTCACGGGATGGGTCTGGAACGTGGAGTCGGACCCCCAGGGTCAGCTCCATTGGCAAGGCTCACCCCGCGAGGAGAGGGGCTTGGCTGACCCCGATGGGGCCGCAGCTGTAGCTGTCGAGAGCAGCCGGCAGGTGGCTGCCTGCTGGGGAGCCCAGTCCCTGAGCATGGCACAGATGAGGAACCGAGGCACGAAGGGGAACGGACTTTGCCACTTACGGGCCTGGCTGGGAGCCCAGGGCTCCAGGCCCGTGGTCAGGGCTGGCCCCCGTGTGTCCCTGTGTCGGGGCACAGCATGGTCTTCTGGCCAAGTTTGGGATCCAGAGGACGGACGCAGCTGCATCTCATGGCCAGATCCTGCGTTGCAGACGCCCCGCCCGGTGCTCAAGGTCTGGAAGGCCGAGAACTCAGACCTGGGGTGGGGGGGAGATGACCCCTGGGGTGCTTTGACCCGCAGGCCTCCTGCGCTGGATGTCTAGGCCTGGGCTCTGGCCCTAGAGCTGAGGAAGCCCCACCCTTGCAACCCTAGGCAGGAGCAAAGCCCCCTGCACGACCCTGGGGCCCCAGGCAGGGAGTGGGTGCTGGCAGGTGGCAGGGAGGCAGGGAGACGGGGAGGGGGGAGGGGGCGGGCTGTGGCAGCTCGGGGCAGGGCCGCTTCCCCAGCATGAGCTCCCCACCCCCACCTTAAGAGAGCAGGGCTGGGGGGGGGCAGGCTCGCTCCCCCACACCTGGCAGTTTCTTTCTTCCTGTCCCCCTCTTCACACAAGAAGATGATGAAGCTCCTGGGGGGTCTGGCAAGCCCTTGTTCCAGACGTGCGTCCCCACCCACTGCCAGCCAGGCCAAATGCTCTCAAAGACAGAATTTTGCTTAAATGCCCAGAAAGGAGATTTAGGAGATCAGAATCTTAAGCAAATTTATTTATTTATTTATTTATTTATTTATTTATTTGACAGAGAGAGATCACAAGTAGGCAGAGAGGCAGGCAGAGAGAGAGGAGGAAGCAGGGTCCCTGCGGAGCAGAGAGCCCGATGCGGGGCTCGATCCCAGGACCCTGAGATCATGACCTGAGCCGAAGGCAGCGGCTTAATCCACTGAGCCACGCAGGCGCCCCCAGAATCTTAAGCAAATTAACACCTGTGGCAGGCGGCTTTTAATCGCCGCTGCTGGTAATCACCACCCGCCCCGCCCCTTGAGGGAAACCAGCTCGGAGGCTGCGCGGGGGCGGCTGGCCAAGCCGATGGATTATTCATCGGAACCTGAGCTTGAACCAGAACCTCCTTCTGTCCACTCCGGGGAGCCGGCCCCTTCCCCGGGGACCCTGTGTCTGTGTACTCCTCTCCATCACCCACTCTCCCTTCTGTCTCTTCTCCTTTTTCCTGTCGCTCCCTGCCTCAGTTTCCCCCCTTCTGAGACTTTGGGGACTGCATGAGGGGATTTGCAAAGCCAGGGAGCCGGACTGGCCTCTCCCTCCTTCGCTCCCTGGCTTCAGGCACCATGGCTTGGCCTGGTCCCCTCCTCTTAGCCTGACAGACCCCTCCTCAGCCTTTCCCACTCAGCCGTAGGACCTCCTCCCACTGCGGCCAGCAGAGAACCCCAGTCACACTTGGTGCCAGGGGGAGGACGCTGCCTCTCCCTTTGGGGTCTGTGCCAGCCCAGTGGCCCCAGGCCCAGGGACCCTGACTGTGCTCAGGGAACATGTGACTCATGTGGGCACGAGGGTCACCATGTCAGATTCAGGAAGGCAGCTCCCCAGAACCCAGGCAGCGGCCCCTTCGACCGGAGGGCCAGGGTTCCACCAGCGGCAGCAGAGGAAGAAAAGCTGCCCCTTTAAGGGAGCCCACAGCAGCCCGGTGGCCTTCCCTGGACAGGACCCAGGGGCTGGTGGTGACAGCTCATGTGTCTCACCCCTGCACTCCTGGGGGCCTGGCCTGGCAGGGGACAGTCACACCCGGGGCGGGAGCTCAGGGAGCTCCGAGGAGCCCCCGGTCCTCCTGCTCTGGCCTGTTGCCTGAGGCCGCCCCAACCCAGTCTCCCAGATCTCCATAAACCTCCCCAGGCCACCCTCATGGCTCTGGGTAGAAGCGGCAGCTTTCAAAACAGCACCCGAGGGACGAGGGACGAAAGTCTCTCCCGTTGATGTGGGAAACGTTATTTCTCCTGGATGCTGGACGTAGCAGGTTGAATCAGGCAGGCGGGTGCCCGCTCAGGATGGGGCTTGGATGCCGAGGGGCTGGGCTGGGGCCTGGACCCTCAAGGTCGTCACCATCCTGCACCCGGACCTGGACCAGGCAGCCCGGGAAGTGTCTCCCTCACCATCCCTGAAGCCCTGGTCATTCTTGGAGACCCTCCTTGGAGAGAACTAGCCCTTGGGGTCTGGGGGAGGCTGTCCGTAGTGATCTGAGGGACCCTGTGGTCTTGGGGGGCCGCCAACCAGAGGGCATTTTGTTCCCGAGGGGAGAGAGCTGCTGCCCTCTGGTAGGAGGTCGGCACGGCTGAGCCCCGCCCGCCCCCCACCCCACCCCCAGCCGTCGAGCCCACTGAGACACCCCCCCAACCCAGCTCCTACTTCCTCCCGTGCCCACCGCTGGGCTGGGCTCTGAAGGGTTAAGGAAGGCGGGGCTCCGGCGGGAGGGGCGGTCCTGGCAGCAGCGGCGGGCTCTGGCGCTCGCTGATCCCTGATCGGCCATGGGCGCCCGCTCAGGCGCAGGGACACTCGGGGCCAGTACACCACCTGCGCCCCCTTGGGCCACGCCGGTATTGGTGGGGGTGGTACCTGTGGGCCATGGAAGAGCCGGGGGACCCCGGTGGGCTCAGCCGGGACAAAGGTAAGAGGGAGCAGCAGGGACTCAAGGAAGGAGGCTGAGACGACCCTGCAGGCAGCAAGGGTCAGGTGCGGAACCGCCCGTCGGTGACCCACTGCGCCCACTAGGGCAGGGCTTGACCCCTCCCCCAGGGGCCTCCGGAACAGTCCCATTCCCACAACACCTGCACATCCCCCTGCCCCCCACCACCCTCCACGGGGCTGGCTTCTCTGCCAAAAGTGGAGACAATCCCGATGGACGGGGGGAGGAGGAGCCCCAGCCGAGCTGACAGTCTCCTGACCTCAGTCTGCCCCTATGGGATACCAGCCTCAGTGGGGGAAGGGGGGTTGTCGATCTGGGGTATTCTGACCTGTGTGGCCCTGGGGACTCGCCTGGTCCAGCCCCCTCCGGCCCCACTCATCCAGCGCAGCAGGGCGGCCCTGAACCTTGTCAGCACCATGGACAGGTCAGCGGCGGCTTTTCCCAGAGGGGTCGCCTGTTTCCGCCTTCCTGGGGCCCTCAGGGTTCCAGCCCTGGCGCCCCAGTGGGAGTTTCTTGCTGAGATCTGATACTCTGTCCTGACCTGGGGCCCGGCACTACTTTGGGCAGACAGCGGGGATCCACCGGGGACACAGCCCCGAGCTGCCATCACCAGGGCACTTGGTTGCCCCTGGTCAGGCCCTGTCCTTGTGGGGACCAGATGGGGCAGGGCTTCTCGGGGCCAGCTGTCAGTCTGCCCCAGGGCAGCACTTGCTCTGGGCTGGAGTGGGGGAGAAGCAGAGGGAAGGGGGTCAGAGCCACAGCTGTAGCCGGAGTGACCCCAGGCAGATGCAGAGGGACTTCCTGATTAAGGGCTGAGACCCCAAGGGGAGTACAGCTTGCCTTCTGGCTGGCTGTCTGGGTCCCGGTTGTTCTGGACCCAGTGTGTCCTGCCCTCTGATTGGTGCGGACATAGGGGAGGGACTGCATGGCCGTGGAGAGCATGTGTGGGAGCGGGGGACATCACTGCCGGCTGGACCGAGGGCACGTCTCCTGCAGGTGCCTTCGGGGAGCTTTGTGGCCACAGGCAAGGCACCAGCCCTCTCGGAGTCTCTTGTGCCAGAGAGGGACAGCATGGAGGTGCCTTCGTAGGGCGGCTGTGGGCAGAGTATGTCCAGTCTGTGTGGATGGTTCGGGAATGCCTGTCCCCACCACACCCCCCTCCCTCCCTGCGATGCCTTCTGTGAGTGGAGGACAGGATGGCAGGTGGAGATGGGGCTGTGTGCTTGGGTCGCTCACAGCTGAGCCCACCCGATGACCGCAGACCCCCATGCCAGTGTGGGGCAGGGCTTCCATGGCGGGTGGTCCCTGGGGAGAGGCCGGCCTGGCACATTCCTGCCTGCCTGACCCGTAGAGAGTTCTGTGGAATCAGCACCCGGCCTTGGTCAGAACCCCGGGGTGCAGGGCTGGGACTGGCCGCTCCCAGGGCCCAGGGGGGTCGGACACACTCAGGGTGCAGCCAGCGAAGGAAGGGCCCTGGTCTGGAGTGAGGGGGAGGGCGGCAGCCGCAGGGGCAGATGTGAGGCCCCGCTTCGTGCCCCCATCTGGGAGGGGGAGACGTGTGGCATGGCCGTGGTCTGTGGGGGTGAGTGTGCTGCCCCCCCCTCCCGGGGAGGACAGTCTCAAATGAACAGCTGAGGACAGAGCAGACGGGCGGGCGTCTTGGGTCCGGCTCCATCTGTCCCGCTAATGAGCTGGGGGCGGGGCTTCCTCGCTCCTGGCACCTTCTCCTGGAAAGCCAGTGGATGGGCCCTGCGGGGAGGCGCCCCTCTCCTGGGGCAGGGGTCTGTGAAGGGGTGCAGAGGGCCCTCTCGGGTGCAGAGGCCAGCTCCACGCTCCGTGAGGGCTCTCGGGGGTAGAGGCATCAAGACGGGATGAGTAATCAGAAGTATCTTTTCCTTCCTGGGACGTAGCCTCCAGTAGACGTGGGTTTCTGCTGGCTGGCTGGACTTCCTGTGTGGGAAAGGCCGGTGGAGACGGGGCTGTGGGCCCCTCGGGCAGGGAGACAGACACCCTTTCCAGGATAGCATGGATTTTTTCTGGCTCTTGGAGAGCTGGAGGGGAAGGAAGCTGCCCACTGGGCAGGCTCCAGTGGGCCTCCAAACCAGCCAGGGGCAGCCTGCCCTGCAGGACCCCAGGCTGGGGCTTCGTGCGCCCGACAGTCAGTTATAGAGAGAAGGAAGCCGCTGTGAGTCCACAGGAGTCCTGGCGGTCTCGGTCCACATGGATCAGAAGTCACCCTGGTCCAGGCAGGCCCCAGTCAGCGGAGCTACTGACCTTTGGAAACTCCCCTGTGGTTCAAGCTGTGGGTGGATGTGACCGCGGGGCGGGTGCAGGTGGCCCTGGCTGAGCTCCCTCCCAGCTCCATGGTGGGCATGTTGGGGAGCAGGGCCCAGGGGAGTCAGGGTGATGTCCAGGGAGGGCCTGGTCCAGCCCACGCAGGGGAGTGGGCTGGGGGTCCTGCACGGCTGTTTCCGGACAGTCCTCAAGGTGCCCGAGGCCCCCGGGCTGTCGAGGAAGCTGCCCTGGCCAGGAAGAGCCACCGGGCCCGGGGAGGAGTCCACAGGCTCAGGCTTCTTCTGTTCCCTGTCGGCTCCCGTGGCTCTGTGCCTGCTCCTCCGGCGGCCGTCCAGCCCCGCCAGCTGCCGCCTGCCTCCCGCGCAGGCCCAGGTGGGTGTGGGGTGGGGATGGGGCCTGCTGGCCAATGCGGGGGGGGACCCCCTCCCTCAACCTGCAGGAGTTTCCTCTCCTCCCAGCAGGTGGGCCCAATTCCATCTGGTGACTTTTCAGGAACATGCCCCCACCCCCAGAGCCGCTGCGAGCCTGTCTCTCCTTCCCCGGCCACCGCCGGGGGCTCCCCGGGGCTGATCCCTCACACAAAGCCCACAAAGCTGGGTGCCTGCCTCCGGGGAGCCCTGGCCGAGGAGGGTGTGTATGGCCAGATGCCCCCTCCCAGTTCCTGGCCAGGTCAGTGCCCGGGTGCTGAGGGCTAGGGCCGGGGAACACGCCAGCCAGGGCACCTGGGAAGGCAGGACGCCGTGGACGGGCTATTTACAGAGTCCCCTCCGCACACGACTCTCCCACGTGATTACGGCCACCACTGCAGCTGAGCTGGGGGCTGCCGAGACGGGAGGGGGCAGGACTCTGAGAAGGCCCCTTCGTGAGGCTGGTGTGAGCAGGTCCTGGGCTCTGCTGGGCAGGCAGAGGAAAGTGGGATGTTGGGACCCCACTGTGCTGAAGACCCCGGGTCCCCACGGTGCCCCGCAGCCTTGGTGACAGTGTGGCGGTGCAGTGCGTGGCCAGGGCCTTCTCCGGTGGGAGGGCACTGGGCACGGGACTCCGTCTTGTCCACTGCCCACGGCTGCAGGAGCCCGGGCCATCTGTGGACCGCTCGTCCGTCACATAGGGAGTTCCCGCTGGCCTTCCCTCAGGCCCGGTCCCTGAAGGAGCTCGTGTCACCAGCTAGGAAGGGGCCATGTGGCTGCTGTCCCTGCCCGGAAGCATGAGCTTCCAGGGGCCTCTGAGGGCAGAAGGTCCAGGCCTGGGCTGGTCAGTCGGTGTGGTGGGGGGCACAGAGCCGCTGGAGCACATGCCCCGCACACACGCGCCCCACCGCCCACACACTCGCTGCCCGGGCTCCCCGGGGTCCACATGCCCGGGCGGGAGAGGGCGGGGTCGGCCAGAAGCCGTGCAAAGGGGCAGAGCAACTTCGGACCGGTCTGCCCCCGGGACTCCCTCCCGACTCCTCGTCCTGAGCTTGGTGGTGCTGTGGGTCCGGGCCCCCCGCCCACAAGGCTCTCGGGCTCCTGCGGGAAGGCCGAGTGCCTGCCCCATGGGGAGGCGCCGTGGGAGGAAGAAAGGCCCATCGTGGTGGTGGGGGGCGGTGTCTGGCACGGGCCTCCCCCTCTGCTTCTCCGCTGCCCCCGGCCCCCAGGCCTCCTCCAGGCTTGTCTGGGGCCTGCCCAGGGCCTTGCCAACCTGGCTGACCGTCCCCTGGGCTCCCCCGGGCCGGCACTGGCTCCGTGGCCCTGGGCACCGGGTGCCGTCATCCTGGAGTCCTGCCGGGTGGTGGCGGGACTTGAGGGAGTGACTCCCGGTCCCTGATAACATAAAAATAGTCGGGAGGAGGCGCCCAGACGCGCAGGGGGAGGGGCACGGGCTGCTCCTCAGACGTTTAAATAATCTCCACCATATGTGTGTGGGCCTGTCCCTCCCTCCTGCCAGGCACTGCCCGGCGCTGGGGCCTGTCCCCGTGGGTGCGCGCGGGCGCCGGGTGCGGCGGCTGGGCCTGCTGACCTCTTCCTCTCCCTCCCAGCGCACAGTTGGGCGCCTCCTGCCTGCGTAGCTCAGGGCGCCGATGGGCGCTGAGGACCCTGCGGAGGGTGCGGCCGCTCAGGCAGGGGGGCTGGCGGGGTGGGGGCGCTCAGGGAGGTGGGAGGCGTCACCCCTCTCCTGGCCCCGGGTGCATTCGCTGGAGGTGGGGGCAGGCGAGCAAGGCCCGCGGCACCTGCCCTGGCTGCCTGTGCGCACCCACCCGGGACGACGTCGAGCGTCGCTTGTGGGTTTTGCTGGGAGAGTGCGTTGCTTTTCCGGCCTTCCCAGGGAGGAGGCGGAGATGCTGACCGCCCCCAGCCTCTTGCTGCCTCCTGTGTGGGGACGGGGTCAGCGTCTGCGCTTACGGCCAAGCCAGCGGTGGCCCAGCTCAGCCGGGGTCGCTCTCCCCTTGGAGCAGCTGCAGCCAGGGTCCTGTGGCTACTGCAGGGAGAGAGGAGGGACGGGCTGAGGGGATCTGCTGCCAGTTAGGGAGACTGAGGCACAGAGACGGGGCCGCCCTCAGAGTCCGCTTCCCGGCGACTGCCCAGGGTGGGCGTCCGGGGCAGCGGTTCAGCCATGGGCCCCTGCGGTCTAGAGTGTCACTGTGGGCCGGAGGCCCCTGGGAAGGTGGCCCTGCCTGTTCCTCCGTCTGGGCTGGGCACACCCCAGGACCAGCCTCCACGAGGACCGCCCTGTAGGTGCCGGCTCCGCCCGGTGGTGACCAAGCCCGAGACGGCTGCACGGCCATGCCGGGTGCTGGCGCCTCTCACCCCCTGGGGCTGGCTTGGTGGTCTTGGTACTGGGGGCCCAGCCGCCCACTTCTGAGGGTCTGATAGGAGCCTGCCCCAGGTAGCACAGGGCCAGAGCAGGACAGGACGGGGTGGTCCTGCCCCAGAGGGCCCTGGGGGTCTGGAGGCATGCAGATCGGCGTGTGTGGTCTTATCAGGCAGCTGTGAGGATCCCGGAGAGAACGGCTGAGCTTCCGGGACTGAGAACCCATGGAGAGCTGTGTGGGGCGGGCCTGAGGAGGAGAGGGCGTGAGGGAGCCCTGCTGCCCCTTCCTGGCCAGGGCTGCTGGCCCCCCGCTGCCCCCGCTGCCCCCGCTGCCCCGGCCTGTGCCTGTCGGACAGGTGTGCGCTGTCTCGAGGGCCCGGAGGCCACACCTGCTGGCCCTGCGGGGGCTGGCGACTGGGACTGAGCCCGGCATGGACCGAGGCTGGGGTCATTGTGCTTGGGGTGGCTGGTGCTCGCAGGGGAAGGCGGGGTGGGAGCCGGGCCAGGTGCTGGGTAGAGAGTGAGTCCATCCTGGGCCCTGCTGTGGCCTCCTTGTTGGGCCGGGCTGGGCTCTTGTTCCCCTGGGTGTGGGCCCAGATCTGTTCCCAGGGGTTTTCTCAGGGGACCCTGAGGGAGCAGGTGGGGACTGTCAGGGGCCATATGTAGACTTGGGGGTTGGCATGGCCCCCCTGCCCTGTGCTTGGCTCTCCTGGGTGCTGCTGTCCCTTCTTTTGAGAGCAAGTGCTCAGCTCTTGCTGTGGGGAGGGTGGGAAAGGAGGGAACTTGCTCCTGATTAGGGGACGGATGGGGCCATCAGGGCTCGGGGCCTGTCCTGGGTTCAAGCCCAGCCTGGCAGTCACCTGGGGGCGTGGCCTTTGCACGTATCCAGCGTGCTCAGCTGCAGTGTGGGGTAACATGGGCACCCCCAGAGCCGGGAGCTCCCCCACGGTGTCTGTCCTATGGCCCCAGAGGACCCCGGCTCTACGTCCCCCACCTCACGGAGTCTCAGAGCGGGGGTGGGGCGACCGGGGCCCCCGGGTGCCAGACGGCCTTCTCTGGCAGAGCCCTGCGTCAGGCTGGGTTAGCGGGACCTTCCTCTGGCTGGGCGGCGGATGACCACGCCCTTGGGGGGGCTGAGGAGGACTTAGGGTGTCTGGGGTGCAGGGGCTGGACCCACTCAACCTGTGCCCCCAAGCGCACCCCTACACGGGCAGATCAGGGCACCCGAGCTCCCCTGGCTGAGGGCAGGAGACCACTGACCAGCTGGTGGCTGAGAGCGCAGGGGCATGACCTAGGATGACAGGTGTGGCTGGCTTGGGGGGGGCCAGGAGGTGGGCCCCCCCAGAGTGGGACCAGGCATGGGGGAGAAGAGAGGAGCGGAGCAGGGGTAGCCTGGGTGTGAAGAGCTGTAGGCTCTGAGGCAGGAGGGTATGGCCCGTGTCGGGGAGGGACAGCCGATGGAATGGGGGCAGTGACCCAGGACAAGCAGGTGGCAGGGGGCCTGTCCTAGTCCGGGCCTTGTGTCTGGTCGGCACATGGGCAAGCGGGTCTTCCCTGGGCTGGGGTCTCTCCCCAAGGCCGGGTCTGTCATGAGGAGGCCCAGAGCAGCCCAGTCTCTGGGCTGGACTCAGTGGTGAACGCACCCAGGGCCGTGGGCTGCCACAGCCCAGTGGGTTCGGGCTTGGGGCCGGTCCTTGGAACTGAGGCCGCACACCCAGGGGCCTGGAGCTGGGTGGGGGCGGGAGCAAGAGTGCCAGACCCAGCCCCGGGGCCCCTCCCTCCCTTCATGCTCAGCTCCGGATGGTCCACAGAGGGCTAGGGCTTGGGGACAGGATGTTGCTCCTCCTGTCCCATTTACCCCCTCCCCTGGGGACTGTGGGAGTCCCTCAGAGTCCCCGGCAAGTGCAAGACATGTGGGGTGGGGAGTAGGGACCCCTCCTGGGGCTTAGGCCAGAATGGGGCAAGGACGGCAGCCTTCGCGTCCAGCACGGGGAGGACGGTGAGCAGCGGTGGTTGGTCCCAGGCGGACGGTCCCCCCAGGACTTACAGCCGTGTTCTTCAGGTCCCCAGGGTGACCACGTCTGTCTTGGCTGTCCCTGCTTGGCCAGGACGTGGGGACTGGTGGCCTGGGTCCTCGCTGACGCTGCTGGCTGCCTACTGCCCTCCTGGTCTCCAGCTGGGTGTTCCCTTGGCCTAAATCCTCTGGCCAGCTGGGCTGGACCTGGGCTGGATTAGCACAGGGGATTGGGCAGCGGCTGGGCGGGGCGGGCAGAGGTGCAGCGGCCCCCTTGCCCTCAGACTCCAGGCGCCGCTTCTTCGGGGATCCTTTTGTGGCCCCGCGGGGTGGGCAGGCTGGCCTAGGGGTCCCGTCGGACCGTGGCGGGTAGTTGGGCCAATGCCAGATGTGTCCGGGAGCAGCCCCGGGGGGCCTCGAAGGAAGGGCTGTCAGGAAGAGGAGGCAGAAGAGAGGAGGGGGCCCGTGGGGACTCTGTGACCCCTGCCATTCCCTGACCTGCTGCCCAGGTGGGGTGGGGGATGCAGGCCCTCTCTGGCCTCCAGGAGCCACCCTGGCTGTTGTCCCAGCGTGTCGGTCCCCGGGCCGTCTGACCCCAGCCGGCCCCGGGGGAGCGGTGTCCTGGCTGGCGGAGGCCCTCCTCTGGGTCGGAGTGTGACCGTGTCCCCACCGTGGCAGCTCGGCCCACTAGGTAAGGGGGCAGCCCTGCTTGGCCGTGGGGTGCTTGCCCAGCGAGCCCCACCCAGCCCCCCAGCCCCTGGGGTCAGGAGGGTGGGGGCCGCTCCCGGGGGTGTGAACCGTAGTCTCCTACCCCTCGGGTCTCCCTCTGGGAGACTCCCGCGGCGCCTGCCCCGACCACCCCTCCCCCTTCCTGGGGCCTAGAGGCTGCAGGCCCAGCAGGCAGTGGGGAGGAAGAGGGCTCAGGGGCAGGGAGCGCCTGGGGGCAGGACCCTGGCCGGGCAGGGGGCGGCTCTGCAGCTTTCTCTGGGGGGGGGTCCCTGGCACTCTGGGGGGCGGTGCACCTTCAGCCCCAGTGGGGTAGAAGCCCTGCGTGCAGGACACGAGCCGTCGGCGGGTCGGGACACCCCTTAGCGATGTGAGACTCAGCTGTGTGCGGGCAGAGGCCTGCCCGGCTATGACAGGAAGACTGCATATCTGTTTTGACGGGGCTCTGTGCCCCCTGGGTCTCTGCTCCAGCCGAAAGACGAAAGACGGGGCCTGGTCCAGGGGCTGCCTTCCAGAACCTGCTCTGGGCCTCTAGGCTGCAGCTCCCAGGCCCTGCCTCGTCTCTCTGCTCCGCTGCCCCTACCAGCCCCGCCTGTGTCCTCACCCACCCGTGTCCCCATGGAGCCGGGCCTCCCCGCGGCCGTCTCCCACCACCCTGCAGTGCAGGGTCAGGGATTGGCTTCCTCTAGGGGGTCCTGCCCGACTGGGCTCCCCGGCGGGCGGTATCCCCACAACACGCCAGCCGAGGGTCCCTCACTGGGTGGGTCTCATGGGGTTGATTCCTTGGTGCTTTAACAGTTGGTAGCCTGAGGCCTGGCTTTCTCTAAGTAGGTGTGAGAGGGCGGGGCCGGGGGAACAACGGACCCCATCCCTGGGCCTCTCTCCAGCCCCAGGGGGCTGCTGGTCTGGCCGGGAGCCCCCCGAGCCCGGGACCGGAGAGACATGCAGGCTGCAGACAGGAGGCCAGGCAGACCGAGGAGCGGGGAGAGGGGAGGGGCGCTGGGGGACGGGTTTGCGTTCTGGAGCTGAAATCTGGTGCCGTCCCCCCCGCCCCAGTGCAAGACTTGGCCTCACAGGGTCCCCTCTGGGCCCCCAGGGGTCAACTGCGCCGAGTCACCCCTGCCTCCCGGAGGAGGGCGGCTTTCCTGAAGGCCACGGGAAGGGGGTACAGGCTCTCAGGAGAGCCCCCGGCCTGCCAGCTGCCCGCCAGGGACCTCCCTGTGCCCGGCACAGAGGCCACACTGCATGGCAGCCCCGGAGAGGGCGTCGTAGACTTTGGGGTTGTGGTGTCACTGCGGCCGGCAGGGTGTGGGCAAATGGCCAGAGCAAAGGAAAGCAAAGCCGTGGCGGACCTGGGCCCCGCCTGTGTCCACAGCTGGCCCAGGCTCATGATGGAGGCAGCAGCCGCCAGGCTGGGCAGCCCCAGTCTCTCGGGTGGGCTCCGTGGGCCCGGAGGTGGGCGTGTGGGTGGTCTCTGCACCCCTGAAGCTCGTGGGGGGCCCAGCGCTCACAGTGTCCCGTCTATCTCTGCGTCCCCCGTCTGTCTGTCACATCCGTCTGTCTCCGTGTCGTCCGTCTGTCGGCCATGTCCGCGGACGTCCAGTGGAAAGATGCATGAGCGCCATGCAGGCGGGAACCCAGATGGTCAAGCTCCGGGGCAGCTCCAAGGGCCTGGTCCGCTTCTACTTCCTGGACGAGCATCGCTCCTGCATCCGTTGGCGACCGTCGCGCAAAAATGAGAAGGCCAAGAGTGAGCGGGGGCGCTGGGGGGAGGGGCGCGGGGTGGGGGCAGCTGCGGGCAGCTGGGAGGGCAGCAAGGTCCGGGGCTCTGCAAGTCTCCAGGGGGCTCTGGGCCTGGCACATGGGTCCAGTGGACTTGGAGCTTTGAGGGGACCTTGGATGCCAGGTAGGGAGGGGTCGGAGCCCAGTGCCCTTCAGGGCCCTGGCCTTGTTCCTGCCTGGCAGAGCCCTCGAGGACTCTGGGGACCGGCTGCCCTTTCCTGGGTGGGATCTGGGATGGGCTGAGGGGCAAAAGGAGCTTCCGTCGAGCTGAGGGACGAGACCTCCCGGAAATACAGAGAGCGCCCCCGGCTGGGCACACCAAGGGCCAGGCGTCTGTGCCCGGGGTTAGCTCAGGCAGCCTGGGGCCAGGAGGGGTCCTGAGCTGGGAGGGTCTGTGCAGGGGAGGGGAGGGCATGGTTGATCTCCGAGCACGGCATGGCAGGAGCCAGGCTGAGAGGCAGGAAGGGACACGTTAGAGCCCGCACGGGCCGGGAGAGACCCAGGGGAGCCAGGGCCAGGCCTCAGCCCAGCAGTTGCCAAGGGCACTGTCGCTGCCGTGGGGCCTGGGAGAGAGCCGGGCTGTGGAGGCCCCTGGAGGGCATCCTGGAGGAGAGGCCCGGCACTGCCCTCCGGGCCCGGAGGGGTGGGGATGCAGTGCGCACCGGGGCTCCTCCTTGCACGCGGCACTGTTCCCTGTACCGGGTTCGAGTGCGAGGTGGGCCGTCACCGCACAACAGGGCGACTTCACGCCCAGCTGAGCACGGGAGAAAGCACAGAGGACGGAGAGAGACGGGACAGTAGATGGGGTCACAGAGAGGGTGACAGGGCAGAGCCTGGCCGGAGGGGAGGGGAGGCTGACGGCACAGCTTAGAGCTGTCCCCGGCCAGGAGGGAGGAATGTGGGGCAACTGGTCCCTGACCGTCACCCTCCCGGGCCGGGGTCTCAGAACCCCCACCCCTGCCAGGCACACGCACGCACCGAGGGCGCTGGAGAAGGGGAGTAGGCAGCCCCCCCGGTGGGCAGGCATGCCTGGGAGCTCAGGGAGTGGGAGCAGGGGACAGGGGGTGAGCCCACCCTTCACCCCTCACCGCACTGACGGGGCTGCCCCGCCATCCTTGCCCTGGGCAGGATGACCCCCCGCAGAAGGGCATAGCGCCCGCCGGGTAGAGCGGCAGAAATGGGAGGCAGTGAGAGCCGGACGGAGGGCACAGCGCCGGGGGGTCAGCCCGGGTGCCTGACTCCCAGAGGGGACCCTGGCTGCCTGTGCCCTGCACACCCGCCGTGAGGGGCCCTGCCACACGTGCGGGGACTGAGCCTAGAGACGCCTTCTCGAACTCGTCGGCTGGGCGTCGGCTCAGCGTCCTTCAGGCCTTGCATGGAGGCTCCGGAGCTCCGGGGGCTGCGTCCAGTAAGGCAACCTTTGGAGGCACCTGGGCTGGGGCACACAGAGCAGGACCCCGCTGCACCCCTGGTCCCACCACCTGCGGGGTCAGCGCTCACCAGGGGGACAACCCTGCATCAGGCTGGCATCCAGGCGGGGACGCGAGCGGGCCGGAGCTGGACAGAAGAAGGGGCTTGTCTGGGCTCCCTTGCTCTGCAGCCTCGGGCTTGGGCCACATGCCTGGGATTACTAATGCGGGGGAGGCAGCCCCCTCCCTCCCGGGGAGTGCGTGAACCTCTTTCACACCCGAAGGAAGTGGGGAGCCGACCTTACGGTCAGAGCATTGCGGGGAGGGGTGGGATCCCCAGCCTGAGCCCATCTGTATTTTCGAGGGTCCCTTGAAATGCCCCTTCCCCGGCTGTCCCCAGCCTCGCCTCTCCTGCCCCTTTGTGCTGAGCCGCTGCAGCAGGCGGGGGCCCCGAGCGCCGGGCGGGCTGTGACCGGTGCCCCTGCCCCGGCAGTCTCCATCGACTCCATCCAGGAGGTGAGTGAGGGCCGGCAGTCTGAGGCCTTCCAGCGCTACCCTGATGGCCTCTTCGACCCCAGCTGCTGCTTCAGCATCTACCACGGCAGCCACCGAGAGTCACTGGACCTGGTGTCGCCCAGCGGGGACGAGGCGCGCATCTGGGTCACCGGCCTGCGCTATCTCATGGCCGGCATCAGCGACGAGGACAGCCTGGCCCGCCGCCAGCGTACCAGGGACCAATATCCTAGGTCTGGGGGGGACAGGCGTCAGGCAAGGGCTAGCCTCCCGGGGGGGTCACACATCTGGGGAAGGGGAGCAGGGGAGGGCGTTGGGGCTGGGGTCCTCCGCTCCTCCTGGCCCATGGCAGGTGGGGGTGGGCGCGGCTGGCCCTGCTGGACCGTGTTGCTCCCTAACTCGGCCCTGAAGTGGCTGAAGCAGACGTTTGACGAGGCCGACAAGAACGGGGACGGGAGCCTGAGCATCGGCGAGGTCCTGCAGCTGCTACACAAGCTGAACGTGAACCTGCCGCGGCAGAGGGTGAAGCAGATGTTCCAGGTGAGGGCCTGCAGGTGCGCCCCGGGAGCCGTCCCGCGGGAGCTGCAGGAAGTCCGGCGGGGCCTGCGGGGACGGGGTGGGGACAGCTCGCGTTGAGGAGGCTCAAGCCCCGGGCACGGTGGCAGCCGCTCCTGGGGGCCCTCCCTTGCTAAGGAGCATTCAGGCCCAGTCAGGTCCCCAAGGGAAGCCACCCAAAGCACCCCCTTTCCTCGTCCTCCCCCAGAGTGCCCGGCATTGGCCCATCCCGCGGGCAGCAGCTCTGGGGCCCCACCCGGGGCCTCCTCCTGGTTCAGTGTGAGCCCGGCCTTAGGCGTTCGGAAAACGCACCTGTCGGCGGAGAGGCAGGCTTTACCATCCGTAGTTAGTTTCTCTCCCTCCGAAGCCCAGCTGGTGTGGTGCGGAGAAAGGTGGCATCAGGGGGTCCCTGCTTTGTGGGGTTGAAGGGCAGGCAAGCCCAGCTCCTAGGATGCAGCCTGGAAAGATGACTCTCCGTCTCTCGGTCCCTCTGACTCTGTCTGTCACGCACACGGAGCCAACTGCTCCACCGGGCACGGCCTCTGGGGCTTCCCCTGGGCTCTCATGACTGACAGGTGCTGGCGCTGGGCTGAGCGAGGAGAGCGTGAATGAAGGGGCGAGTGGGACGCCCTTGGGCTGCTGGCCAAGGACTAGGGGGCTCCCAGGGCCCCTCCTGGGGACCTCCAAGGGGACAGAGCCTGCCTGGGCAGTGAGGAGCTGGCAGACGGCTCAGGCCTGTAGATCCGTTCCCCACCCGAACCCTGCCGACGCTGCTTCCGGGGACCGCTCTGGGGCAAGAGGCTGTTCCAGAACAGTGAGGCTGTCAGGGGCTGGGCAATAGGTTGGCTTAGACCTTGGGGTCCAGCCTGTCCTCTGAGGCGTGAGGAGAGCAGCGTCCCCTCCCAGAATGGGGCACGAGTGCACGCAGACTCCCAGGGCCTGAAGGTCATGCACAAAGTCCTGGCTTGAAGATGTGCCCGGACTGGGAGCCCTGGGGAGCCCATGACCACCCGGTCCTGTAGGGACATGGGGTCTCTCAGGCAGGTTTCAGACACGGGGACTCCCCACAGAGCCCTCTGACCCGCCCCTGGCTTGGCTGAGTCCGGGCTCTGACCAGATCCCCTCGAGGAAGCCCAGAGCAGTGGGAGACCCTGCAGCCTGGAGCCTAGGGGTGTGCGTGTGTGTGTGTGTGCGTGCGTGTGTGCGTGTGCGTGCGTGTGTGTGTGTGTGTGTGTGGCGGCAGCTCTGGGCTGGCTCCGGAGGGAAGCGCGCAGCAAGGGTGTGGGGTAGACGCTGGCCTAGAGCTGTGGACCCAGAGCCTGCGCCCCTCCACCGTGTCCACGGTAGTCCCCACGTCCCCGGGCCTCCCTCCCAGTGCTCTGGAGCCCAGGACAGGAGAGCTGACTTCCTTCCCACCAGGCCAACCAGCTCTGGTCACTAGAGTCAATTTGGTTGCCAAGAAATTTCAAGATTATTCCCAACACCCAGAAGTGCCTGATAAAGGAGAGATCCGTAGAGGGCAAAGGGTGGCTTGAACATAGTTCCGTGAAGTCTGAAGTAACAGCAATGTGGCTAGGCCCCGCGTGGCCCTCGGGCGCCCAGCGGAGTGGCTGCAGCCGGAGTGGGCCTCAGCTGGCTGGCGACTGTGGGCGGAAGGAGCCGCCAGAGGACTGGCTGAGGGGCCGGTCTGGGCTTTCGAGTCTCGTCCTGGGAACGTGCTTTCACTCGCCCCAAGGGCTCGCAGCGGGACGGAGGGCAGGCAGCTTCTCCAGCCTGGACTCCCGGCGGTGCAGCCCAGCACAGACCTGGGTGGGAGGGCAGGTCGCCCCGTGGGCTAGACACTCAGTGCGATGGGCGTCCCTGCCCAGCTCCAGTCACAGCCCGGGACGGCGGCCTGCCTGGCCATCCTGCCGGCTCTCAGACCCAGGGCTGCCCTCCAACACAGCTCCAGACACACGTGGCCTTTGGTCCTGTCCCAGCCGTGGCATGGGTGCTGGGGTCCTGGACTGAGGCTCAGGGGCCCTGCTGTGTGCCCATCTCAGTGCCCAGCTAGGAGCAGGCGTTAGAGATCTGCCTTGCCAAGAGGAGTACTCTCCCTGGGCACGGGGACGTGGGGTGTCTGTGGTCCCTGGTTCCCTGGTGACGCTCCCGGTTCAGACAGGGCCTCAGGGACCTGGCGCCCACGCCCCACCCTGTCACTCCAGGTTGTGTCAGTGGACGAGGAAAGACTGTCCGGACGCAGGCAGGGCCGGGAGCACTGCTGTCCGTGGTGCTGACCCCATGTCCCTTCCCGCTGTGCCCTACGCCTCCAGGGGGTTCCTGCTCACACCCCAGAACACTCGGGACTGGAGAGGCACCTTCTCTGGGGCCTTTCTGATCCATTACCAGGGATCACCATGGCCCCGGGGCTCCTCAGGCTCCTCTGGGCAGCCCAGCCTGCTGTTGCCCGGTCCCTTGTCCTCTGGGTCTGTCCCGGCTCTGGTGTTTGGTGTTCCCAGGGTCTGACGCTTCAGGGGTCGCTCCCTGAGTGGGGGTTCATGAAGGAGTCTGGGGTCTCACTGGTGTCTAGCAGCTTCTCGCTGGTGTTGTGTGAGCTGCCCGGTTGGCAAGAGGGAGACAGCAGCAAGGGGCTCTCTCCCTGCTGTGGGGACTGAAGGCAGGGCTCTCTGCACACCCTGCGCCCTGGAGCTCTTCTAGCCACTGGGCACCCTGGTACCATCTCAGGCTCAGAGCCCAGGTGGGCGTTAACTCCAGAGTGGGCTGTTAGCTGCCACAGGGAGGTGTCGGCTGTACCGTGGGGTGCTGACTCCCAGACGGGGCACGGGCCCCAGAGTGGAGTTTTGACTCCAGTGTGCGGTGTTGGTTCTCAGTGTGGGGTGACTGTGCCAGGTTGAGGTGTAAGTGGACCTTGGCAGACTGGGACTGGGGGAGGGTCAGATCTGTGTTAAAGGGTCACTCAGTGGCTTCTTGGTGGGAGAGTTGGGGGGGGGGCCCAGTGAATTCTCTGCTGCAAGGATCCCAGACAGCTATCAGGGTGGGACACTGGGGGACACAGGGTTCTGGCTTGCAGGAAGCAGACACAGATGACCACCAGGGGACGCTGGGCTTTGAGGAGTTCTGTGCCTTCTATAAAATGATGTCCACCCGCCGGGACCTCTACCTGCTCATGCTGACCTACAGCGACCACAAGGACCACCTGGACGTCACTGACCTCCAGCGCTTCCTGGAGGTGGAGCAGAAGGTGAGGGCCTGGGCAACAGGCGGGCCTACATGGCCTCCCCTTGGGCTCTTAGGGCCCTTGAACCGGTTGAGTGTGGCTGAGAACCCTTCAGTGTGAAAGGATGGGATCCACCCTGGCATTCAGGGTTCCACTCTGTGGACCTGCTCTGGTTCCCATCAAGGGCCATGCCAGCCTCTTCGAGGGTGTGTCCCATGGAGACCCTGAGCAGGTGGGGAGGTTCCACGGTTTCTCCCTGTGGGCCTCTGAGCAGCTCAGCCCTGACCACAGACACCCCGAGCTTCCTGAAGGGAGCCTGTGCCTCACCACAGCACCTTTAGCGTGGAACTCCTTGTGGAACGGGGGTCCCTCCTGTTCCGGCCACGGGTCTGGTTAGCTTGTACCCCTGAGCTCCAGGCCCGCTGCTGCCGCCATTTGCCCATTTGTCCAACAGATGCCTGGATGCCCTGGGTGTCCGAAGGGGCATGCGCACCCCTTTCTCATGACTCTATGCCCCCTGCCCATCCAAAGAGGCTGAGGGCTCCCTGGGCATTGCCCTGCAGATGGTGGGGGATGCAGTGACCAGAGGCTCAGGGATGGGGGCCCCCTTGACCTCGGACCAGGCACGAGCTGGCTGTTGCATTCTGTGGTGGACAGGATGCTGGAACTCTGCAGTGGGAGACGGGATGGCCAGTGTCCCTGGGCACCCTCGTTATGGGGGAAAGAGCACTCCTAAGGCAGCGCTCAAATAGCCTGTGGTTCCCACCTCAGGGCCGGTGGAAGGGCACCTTGAGGATAAACGTCCAGACGTGAAACTTCCTGAAACGCTCAGGGACCTCATTTAGAGCAGAGAGTGGGAGGGAGTCAGACGGCAGGTTAGGGGTAATAAGCATCAGCCACTGCGCTAGACCCAGAACACGGCAGCTGGAACAGGAGGGACAGCAGAGAGACCCGGGATGGGGAACGTGGTGCTCCCACAGCGAGCAAGACCCTGAGTCCAAGACAGGCATCCGGACATACCTGGCCTTACAAGGCTGCCTCAAGCCAAGCACAGGACAGAGGGCAGCACCTGGGACGGTTGTCCCAGAATACCTCCACTAACGTACACAGCTTATGAGGTTCTGTCCTTGCGGCCGCACTGCTGGGGAAGCTCTTGGGTTGGACGGAAGAGACGTGAAACAGCCTCGCAGATGCTGATGTCCAGGGCAACTCCTAACCCTAACTCTGACCCTAATTCTAACCCTAACCCCTAACCCTAACCCTAACCCTAACCCTAAGCCTAATCCTAACTCTAACCCTAACCTTAACCCTAACCCTAACCTTAACCCCAACCCTAACCCTAACCCTAACCCCAACCCTAACCCTAACCCTATCCCTAACCCTAACCCTAACCCCAACCCTATATCTATCCCCTAACCCCTAACCCTAACCCTAACCCTAACCTCCTCAGCCCAGCCTCCGTGGGCAGCCCTGGGACGAGGCTGTGGGTTCTCTGTCGTGGTGGCTGGTGTGCATGGGACTGGGCAGTGGGAGGGTCGTCCTGACTGGGCTGGGCAGTTCTGACTCATTATTCCCTGTCCGTCACCCTAAGCTTTCTAGAACATATATCTGGGACCAAAACTGTCCACCAGGAAGGCCGTTTGAGCCCACACCCAGGCCTCTGGACTCTGGGCTCTGACCCCCTTTGCCCCCCTTTCCCTTCTGTTGCCGGCAATGCACCGTCACCCGCGTTCCTCGGGAATGGTGGGCCTGCACCTGGGAACTGGGGGCTCCTGGCCTGCTGCACCGCAGGGCTCTGGGAGGTCACTTGGCCTCTGGCCCATGGGGTCACTGATGTGCAGGGCTATCTTGGGCTCATCTTTGTGGTGCAGCTTTCCTGTGAGACATGCGGGGAGGCAGCAGGGGGAGGCAGGGAGAGGAGGCTCCCTGCGCCCCTGGGTCCCTCCAAGGTCGGCCTGGGTCCTGGTTCCCCTGTACCTCCTCCCGCACAGGGACTTCTGCCGGGACAGCCCTGGTCCATAGCTCTTGCGATGCCTAGCCCGGTGGGGATGGGGGGTGGCCCAGCCGATGGAACGAAAGACCCTTCCCCGGCTTCAAGGATCTGAAGTTGGAGACAGCTCTTCGAAGCCGTGTGACCCACCAGTAGTTCCCTGGCCACCGAGTCCCAAGTCTTGTGACACGGGGTAGCCAGCGTGCTCCCCAGTCCAAGAAGCACACCGCAGGGGCCTGAGCCTCCCCCTGCCATGGCTGGTCTTGATGTGACGATCAGAGGCAGGGGGAGGCAGTGATGGGGGGGGGCTGCCTGAGGCCAGCCTAGGCCAGTGACGGGCTAGCCTGGGCTTAAGCCCCTGCTCTGGCCTAGATGGCGGGTGTGACCCTTGAGAGCTGCCGGGACATCGTCCAGCAGTTCGAGCCCTGCCCGGAAAACAAGAGTAAGGGGGTTCTGGGCATCGACGGTGAGTGGGGGCGTCGCTGCGGTCTGGCTGTCCTGGCAGGCCCGTGGGGGGTGCGGGCCGGCAACGCGAGGGCGGGACAGGTGGCCCGAGCGGGCAGCTTCTTGTCCTACACGGCGTGGGGGTGGGTGGTGCTGAGACGAGCCTTGGGGCAGGATTGGCGTGCAGGGCTAAGCGCCCCCTGTGCCCCCCACGCAGGCTTCACCAACTATACTCGGAGTCCCGCCGGCGACATCTTCAACCCCGAGCACTACGGCGTGCACCAGGACATGACACGGCCGCTGAGCCACTATTTCATCACCGCGTCCCACAACACCTACCTCGTGGGCGACCAGCTCATGTCCCAGTCTCGCGTGGACATGTACGCCTGGGTCCTGCAGGCCGGCTGCCGCTGCGTGGAGGGTACGTGCGGGGGGCTCTGGCCCCGGGCCTGGGCTGTGGACCGGCGTCTGCTCTTGGGGACACAGCCATGGCGGCTCTGAGCAGGGGGCTGCCCTCCTCCCGGGCAGGGGCTGGGACAGGCTCCTGCCTGTTGGTGTTCGCTGCTGAGTGGGAGGACGCCTCTGGTCGGTGCCCGCGCTGTGGGTCACCTGACCGCGGTCTGCCTGCCCGCAGTGGACTGCTGGGACGGGCCTGACGGGGAGCCCATCGTGCACCACGGCTACACTCTGACCTCCAAGATCCTCTTCAAGGATGTCATTGAAACCATCAACAAATACGCTTTTGTCAAGAACGAGTGAGTGGCTGGGACTGGCCCACATCCTCTCTCAGGAGGCATGTTTGCAGAGGTCACAGGACTGATTCTGGGGTCTCTCGTTGAGGCTGAGGGTCAGGGAAGGCAGGAAGCTGCAGGTCTGGGGAGAGGGAGGGTGGCGGGGGCAGCTGCTGACGGCAGGTGAGCTTCGGCTGGGGGGTTACCTGTGCCCGCGGCCCTGTCGCACACACTCGCGGGCCCTGGGGCCAGCCTTCTCCAGCACGGGTAGCTCTGGCACTAATTACCCCCCGGAAGCTGCTCTGTGTCCAAACTCAATTTACTGTCACTCAGCTGTAGCTACAGACAGTGCTGAACAAAATCCAATTTAGTTTCTGGAAATAGAAGACGGCTTCCCCGTACTCACCGTCACCTTCAAGTCTTGGCTAAATGAGGCTCACAGGCAAGGAAAGAACTAATTGAATGAGGGAGGGGCAGAGAAGCAAGATTGATTTAGGAAACGGGAATAGACGGGCGCCTCCCGAAAGAGCCTGCCCAAGCCCGCGTGGGGCTGCTGGAAGGAAGTGGGAGTGCGCCGTGGTAGCCCGGGCCCCCGAATGGCAGGTGAGGAAGGCATCTCAGGGCAGGGGAGCTGAGGCAGACAGGTGTCTGGAGCCGCGGAGAACCCAGGGTCTCAGCTCAGGGCTTGCAAGTTCTGTGCACCGGCACGATCTTTGCAGGCAGAGAGTCCTTCCCTGGCGCCTTGGACTTTAGGCTTCAGTCTCTCACCTGAGAAATGGGGAGATGAATACTTTTGACCCAAGTCCTGTTTGCCCTCTCCACATCACGGGACTTGTCTCTTGCTCTGATTCATGCCCTCTAGGTCGGGGCCACCTACGTTTTCTAAAAAGATCATGTTACCTATTGGCAAAAATCCAAGTAAAATGTGCACTTGGTTAAAAAATAAATGAAACAGCCGCAGAGCATATAATGAAAATTCCTAGTTGCCCTCCCTGTTCTGCACTGCACGGTAACACCCATGTTCTGCCCCATGGCATGGGCCCGGCTGATGTCTCCTTTCTTATGGGGCCAGTGTTGGGGCCCCGGGGCCGTTCACAGGACCATGTCTCCGGTATCCAGGTCGACCAGATTCTTTTTCCGTCGGTTCACTGCTCCGCGTCGCCCCTCCGTTGAGCCCATCATTTTTAAACCATGACTTGCTGACTTGCTTGAATGTGCCCCCTGGTTTTCCTGGAGTTTCTAATTGCCTTTGTTTTTTCTCACCCGGACATGAACTGCCTTCTTTACCCGTCCCAGCCACCTTCCCTCCCACTCGGTGCTTTTCAAAGCCACTGAAGGGCCCCTTCCCAGAGTGGTGGGCAGGTCCATCTGTCCTGGCTGATGGGAAGATCTCTTCTCACTCCCTGGTACAGGTGACTTGAGGTCTTGGGCAGGTGGGGCCTGGCCCTCCCCCAGCTTCACTCTGTTCTTTGCGCATCGGGGCCCACAGGTTCCCAGTGATCCTGTCCATCGAGAACCACTGCAGTGTTGCCCAGCAGAAGAAGATGGCCCAGTATCTGACGGAGATCCTCGGGGATAAGCTGGACTTGTCATCCGTGAGCGGCGAGGATACCACCATGCTTCCCTCTCCGCAGGTGCTCAAGGGCAAGATTCTGGTGAAGGTGAGCCCCTGCCTGCCCCTCCCCAGGCCGGCGTCCTGCTGGGCCTCTGACCGCTGCTCTGGGCCAGGGGAGAGACGGTTGCCCTGCTCTAGGCGGTGCGGGGCTCCACACTGTCGGTGGCAGATCTGAGGAGTCAGGGTAGGCCCTACCCCCGACCTGGCCTCAGTCTCCCCCACGGTGGGCCCTCAGTCTAGGGACGTCCGTGTGCACAGCCCAGCGAGTGCTGGACTGGCCTCTACCCCGTGACCTGAAGTCCACGAGCAAGCTTAAGAAGGGCTCCTCCCCTTTGCCGCTTCTCGGGTGGGTACCGGCCTCAGCACTTGCCGCAGGACACCTCCCCTGGCCCACCACCTCCCTCCAGGGCAAGAAGCTTCCGGCCAGCATCAGTGAGGACGCTGAGGAGGGCGAGGTGTCGGATGAAGACAGTGCAGATGAGATTGACGAGGACTGCAAACTTCTCAACGGGGATGTGAGTCGGGCTGGGAGGTCCTTTTGGGGAAGGCGGGGAGTGGCAGCCCCGAGCAGCAGACTCCTGGCCTTGCTGGGAGGAGGCAGGTGGCCGAGGGGGGGTACTGGGATGCTGCGAGGGTGCTTTGCACAGTGGCTAGACTGCTGGGCGTATGCTCGACTGGAGGGGGTGCCCTTCCCCACCTGAGACTCGGGCGAGCTCCGGCTAGCGGGCTTTCTGCTCTCTGCCCAGAGACGCTGGGGCTGGGGGAGTCACACGGGGAGGCTGAGGTGTGAAAAAGGGCTCCGCAGAGCGGGCTGGGGGGACTCTGTAATTAGCTGCTTCTCTCCTCCGGGCACTGTTCTGAGCCACCGCTGTGAGGCAGGAAGGCATTACTTCTCCCTGAGGGGCCATCAGATGAGAAAATAATTGAGCAGGAGCGTTCCCAGCCACGTGGGCTAATTGTTCCCAGCCACATGGGCCAATTGTTCCCAGCCACGTGGGTGAATTGTTCTAGAAAGCCCTGAAGCAGCATTCTCTCTGCTTTGGATGTGGATGCATATTTCTCTGGCCCCAGGTGACTGTGAACCCAGGTTGTCTGACGTCTACCTTGCGTGACTCTGACCTGGGCCCTGGGGCGCCCGGATGCCCCCCCCACCCAGACCCTGCCCTGGAGGGGTTCCCGTGTGTCAGGGCTACAAGGGGGTGGGGGCTATTCTAGGCGGGGAGGACACCTGGAGGCTGCCAGCCGGCCATGGTCCCCGCCCCCTGCCCACTCCTGGAGCTGTCTGGGAACCGGTGGTGGGATCCTACATCCCCAGCTGCTTGGGGGCTCCTGGAGCCCAGAGTGGCCACCGGCTACACTGACCTCCTCCGGCAAGGCCCGCCGGCCTGATGCCTGGAAAGCTGTCTGCTGAGCTTCTGCGGGCAGCACTGAACACGCAGGTGTTCAAAGCAGAGAGGACTTTGTTCAGGGCCTGCTGGTCACGGTCTGGGGCCCCGGGCGAATGACATGCCCGCTGTGTAGCCCTGCGGCGGGGCGGCGTGCGGATCAGCAATGTTGTGTAGGAGTGAGTGTGCGGCGGGGGCCGGGGGGAAGCCGAGATGGGGCTCGGGCTCCCCAGCTCCAGCGGGCCCCTCCAGCAGGGACCTGGGGGCCGTTGCCGCTGCTGCTGCAGGGCTGGGATGAGGGCACAGGGGTGGCCGTCTGGCTCTGGCAGGTCGCCACCAATCGGAAGCGTGTGGAAAACATTGCCAAGAAGAAACTAGACTCGCTAATGAAGGAGTCGAAGATTCGGGACTGTGAGGACCCAAATGACTTCACCGTGTCCACGCTGCCCCCGTCTGGAAAGCTTGGGCGCAAGGCAGAGGGCAAAAAGGTGAGGGCCGTGCACGCCACGAGGTCAGCCTGCGGCCGAGGGAAGGGCCGGGGCATCCAGCCGGGCACACCTGTGCACACCCGTGCGTACACCCCCACCCTCACCAAACCCGTCGCAGGTTTCTGGGTGGGGCGGACTCAGAGCACCTTGGGCCCTGGTGGGTGAGCCGATGGGCAGTGTGTCTGGTGCGGTCACACGGCGTGAAGTCCCTGCTTTCCCTCGACCACGCAATGTCTGGGCATGCACCTGGGGAGTTGGGGACACAGGATGGCCATTTGGACCTGGGAAACTTACCTCTGTGTGATTTTCTGCATGGGGGGGCGGTCCTCAGGGAGGGCTTCCTGGAGGAGGAGTAGGAAGAGGAAGAGCAGGAGAAGCTGCTTAGGCTGAGCGGCCAGGCGTGGCTCTTGGAGGGGATCGGGGAACCACCCTGTCCCCAGCACTAGGGCTTCCCCCGCTGGGACATGGGTAGGGGGACAATGGGGAGGTGTGGGGCACAGAGCTCTCTGAGGGGGGTCTAGGCAGGGGGACATCTGGGCAGTGAGGTCATGCGCAGGCCCCCAGCACACCTCTCTGTCCCCTTTGCTGGGAGGCCTGCGGCTGCAGCCCCCCATCCCTCGGGAGGTCCCGTGTGGGAGAGGGCAGGTGGCTCGGGTGCCGTCAGAGGAGTAAGGAGGGGACCCCGGTCGGGACCCCGGTCTGCAGTGCTGGGCGCAGCTCTAGTAGGGGCTGCGCTGGCCAAGGACAGGCCCGATTCTCTGGGAGAGACGCAGCGCCGCCTTCCCCGACATCTAGAGGGGCCGGGACTGGACCTTCTTGATGAGAGGGGGCCGGCTGGGCTGGGCCCTGCCGTCTGTGCTGTGTCCGAGGCGCAGAAACACCTTCTCCTGCGGTCCGAGTGCCCCGCTCCACCCTGCTGTGCTCTCTGGGGTCAGTAGGCTGTGCCTGGGGGGCAGGAGTGGCCCAGGGCGGGTCCTTTGCCGCCCACAGCATCCCTGAGGGCGGTGGGAGCTCGGGCCCGTGCTGTGACCCAGCCGGGCTCAGACGTGTGGGCGCTGGGGGGGTGACGGCGGATTCTGGCTGAGGCTGCGCTGCCCCTCCAGGACGCGGGGTGACGCGCCCCTCCTTGGCTGCGCCTAGATTTAGAGCCGTATGTGCCCTTTCAGTGTTTGCAGAGCGGCGACATGTGTCGGCCTCCCCTGGCCCCCAGCACACCAGGCACACGGCCCCCCGCGCCTCTGCCCGCGGGCCGTGGAGCCCTCCGTGAATTAGGAGGGAGATGGGCTGGCGTTGCTGGGGCCGGGCAGAGAGAGAGAGAGAAACGCTTCTGAGCGCGACCGGAGCCTGGCTGATGCTGAGCTCCTCTGTGGCCGCCGACCCGCTCCTTCCGCACAGCCGCGGACGAGCAGGGCGCGAGCAGGACAGGCCCAGGGCGGAGACGGGAGCGTCCTGACTCCCCACGGGCCCAGGTTCTCTCCCGAGCCGGCGTGGGCAGCCCAGGGCAGCCACTGGAGCTGGGGGGCGGCTGCCCAGCGGTGTCACGGGCCACACACTCCTTTTCCCGTGTGTGAGCCACAGGGGTGTTCAGGCCGAGGGGGCAGGCACTCCGGGGGCTCCTGGGGGCCACTCCAGAGCATGAGGTCGTGTCCCCCGTGTCCCGGGGTGGAGCTGAGCCGCAGGTGCTCCCTGTCCCGATAGTGGGGTCCAGTGGGGCCTCCTTGAGCTCCAGCGTCCACAATGGAAGGGGCCTACTCCCCTGCTGGCTGCGGCTGGTGGTCCAGGCCAGGGCACGCTTAGTGGGGAAGGTGCGTCCACGGGTGTGCCGACGCGTGTGCAGGACCAGGCCTGGGGAGCCCCTCGGGCGGGGGCAGGGAGGTACTCTGTAAGCAGCGGCGAGGAAGCCTCACGGTGGTCCTGAGGTGAGCACGGGCAGCTTCGGGGGGCGCAGACCGCGTTTGTCTCCGCAAGGAGCAGGACAGGACACCAGCACGCGCAGCCGAGGAAACTTCCAGACACGCGAACGGCGTTTCTCACACGCTCACCCCCTGTGGGGGAAAAAGGCAGAACTGGGGCCTGAATGGGTTTAGAGCAACACACCCGGGGGGGCCCGCTGAGCCCTCCACGCCCCTCTTGGAGCCCGGTCCCCGGCAGCGGCCTCGGAGCCCACCAGGCGGGCGTGGACCGGGCTCCCACGGGCCTGGGGTGGCAGCAGCCCCTCCCGCTCTTGCTCCCGCTCCCTCCGGCTCGTTCTGGGGAGGCCACCCAGAGCTCTGGGCCTGAGGCTGGGCTCCCCCTGCTGCCCCTGTCTCCCTGTCCCCCAGGCGGAGGAGGACGTGGAGTCGGGGGAGGACGCCGGGGCCAGCCGACGCAACAACCGGACCCTCATGAGCGGCTTCTCCAAGCGCAAGGTCGGGCGGGGCTCCCAGGCGGGGCACCTTGTTGGAGCCCCCTGTGCTCCTCCTGCCCGCGGGCCCAGCTGTCCCTGTGCCAGCCGGCCGGGCCATCCCCTCCAGCCCCCAGGGCCCCTGACCTGCCTCCCGGAATCCCCCCCCCCCGGGGCTGCTCGCTACATCGTCTGCCAGGGGCTGCTGGGGCAGGTGCCTCGATGGCTCTCCCCCCGGTGCACACCAGCCAACGCCCCTGGCTCGCTCGGGCCCAGGCCGCCCAGTGCACGGCAGAGGACCGGCAGGCCCAGCCGGGAAGCCCTGGTACCAGCCCCCCCCCGACGGCAGGCCTGCCTCCCGCAGCTTCTGGCCTGCGCAGGGCCATGGCTGATCCGCGGGCTGCGCCGGGCCTGACCCCACTCTCCCTCCACAGAAGAAGTCCAGCAAGCTGAAGAAGGTGGCCAGCGTGGAGGAGGGGGACGAGGACCTGGACTCCCAGGGCAGCCAGAGCCGAGGGTCAGTGCCCTGCCCCAGCCTGACCCTGGACAGACGGGGCAGGAAGTACCCAGGCCCGTGTCCCTGAAATGGCGGATACCAGACGGGCCGGCCCTGCCGTGGCTCCGCGAAGTCACAGTGGGCTGGGCCAGGGGGAGCCCAGTGTGTGGACCTCAGGGTCACGGGGCCGGACGGGCCAGCACGGACCCCTGCGCCTGCTCCCAGAGCCCGTTGTGGCTGGGTGGACTTGGCGCCCACCCCTGCCCCTCCCCCACATCCTTCCTCAGGGTCCCCCGCACATCCTGGCCCCTGCCCCGGGGCGTAGTAGGCGTTGGGTGCACATTCTGTGTGGACCGGGGGGCCTGGCTCACGAGCCGCGCTGCCCAGGCTGCCCTGAGTCCGCAGCGGCGCCCGCGCCGGGGTCCTGACCGCTGTCGCCCACCCTCCCCGCAGGGCGGCTCGGCAGAAGAAGACGGTGAAGCTGTCCCGGGCCCTGTCGGACCTGGTGAAGTACACCAAGTCCGTAGGCATGCACGACGTGGAGGCAGAGGGTGAGGCCCGGGGCCGGGGAGTGGGAGCGGGTGCGCCGCGGCCTGGGCGGGCCTCTGAGGCCATCCGCCCGCCCCGCAGTGGCGTCCAGCTGGCAGGTGTCGTCCTTCAGCGAGACCAGGGCCCAGCAGATCCTGCAGCAGAAGCCGGCCCAGTACCTCCGCTTCAACCAGCACCAGCTGTCCCGCATCTACCCCTCCCCCTACCGCGTGGACTCCAGCAACTACAACCCCCAGCCCTTCTGGAACGCCGGTTGCCAGATGGGTGCGCTTGCCGGACGCCAAGTGGGAGGGCCCGGCGCCCCAGGAGCTGGGCTGGGAGAGCCTCCGCCGTGCCCGCCAGCGGCCGGCCCTGGGGAGGGGGGGTCCCGGGGACCCTGGGACGAGGTGGGAAAGACTGAGGCACATCGGCCACGTGCTTCTAGGGACGGCGGGAGACCAGCTGTGCTGGGCCCCAGGGGCCTTCTGCCGGGTCGCCTGGCCTGGCTTATGCACGAGGGTGAGCCCGAGGCCGGCTCCCGTAGGCGAACGCTGGACTCGGGGGCGGCCGAGCAGGGGAGGTGGGGGGGCGCAGGCCGGGCGCCGACGGGCCACCTCGTGTCCCCCACAGTCGCCCTGAACTACCAGTCGGAGGGGCGGATGCTGCAGCTGAACCGGGCCAAGTTCGGTGCCAACGGGAACTGTGGCTACGTGCTCAAGCCCGAGTGCATGTGCCAGGGTGAGACCCGGGGCCCGGGGCGCGGGGCGGGCAGGGGCAGCTGCCACAGGCTCGCCTCCAAAGTGGGGGCACCAGACATGGGGGCGCGGCAGAGGGCCCCACACTACCAGGGACCGGCAGGGGTGAACGAGGGAGCCCCTTTGCCCGCCTGACCGCCACGAGGCCCCCAGCAGGACACGTCTGGGGCGGCGGCCCACGGGGCTCAGCGCAGAGCTTCCGAATCCCCTCCCGGAGCCTCGGGCTTTCTCGCTGCCAGCCGCGGGCAGCCGTGTGGAGCTGTCCCCAGTTTAACCTGGAGCCTTCCCAGCCCTCCTGGCCGGCCTTGGCCACCTTCACTGCAGCGCCTGGGGCACGGGCCTGCACAGCCCCATGGCCGGGGAGCCCAGCGTGTGGAGGGGGCGAGGACGGTCCCTGGGGAGACTGGCACGCAGACCCCTGGTGCGCCCGTGCTGGAACCCTGCTCCTCCGCCCCTGTCCCCGGCCCGGGACTCCCGGCCGGTCAGCGGGGTGCAGTGGAGAGCCCCGTGCCGCCACAAACCCCTCAGCCTGGCGCCCTGGCCCCCCCCAGGTGTCTTCAACCCCAACTCTGAGGACCCTCTGCCCGGACAGCTCAGGAAGCAGCTGGTGCTCCGCGTCATCAGCGGTCAGCAGCTCCCCAAGCCGCGGGCCTCCGTGCTGGGCGACCGAGGCGAGGTAGGCGGGGCCCGGCGGGGCGTGTGGGGCGGGGCCGCCACGCCAGGCCCGGTGCCACCCCTGCCCTCCCCGCCCAGATCATCGACCCCTTCGTGGAGGTGGAGGTCATCGGGCTCCCCGTGGACTGCAACAAGGAGCAGACGCGCGTGGTGGACGACAACGGTGAGGCTCACAGGGGAGGCGGGGGCGGGGGACGACCCGGGACCCTGCCGCTGCCCCTCGCAGGAGCCCGTGGGGGAGCCTGGTCCCCGGGGCTGGTTTTCTCCACCGGGCGGCCAGCCTAGGCAGAGGCACCAGAAGAGGGCATGGGCCCAAGTGGCCTCCTGGCTGGGACTGGGCTGAGAGGCAACACCTCCTCCCGGTGGCCTCCAGGATTCAACCCCATGTGGGAGGAGACCCTGGTGTTCACCGTGCACATGCCTGAGGTCGCACTGGTACGCTTCCTCGTCTGGGACCACGACCCCATCGGGCGTGACTTCATTGGCCAGAGGACGCTGGCCTTCAGCAGCATGATGCCAGGTAGGCAGGGGGCCGGCAGGTTGGGGAGGGGCAGCGTCCCCCATAATAAAGACCAACGTCCCCTGCACAGGCAGGCGTCTGCCACAAAGGCCAGCACACCCCCAGAGAGCAGTCCCTCCCCCACATCCGGGGTGTCCCCCACACCACAGGCCAGGGCCTCCCGTAGGTCAGTGGAGGGCACCAGGGCTCAGCTCCCCTCTGTGGGTCGGCTCCTGCCGTGGCTGGGTCTGGGGACGCAGTGGGGGCCGAGGGCGCTTTGAGGATGGGGGAGGGGAGGAGCCCTCAGGCCGCCGCATGGACGGGCCCCCCGGGAAGGGGAGGAGCCCGTGATATCAGCGGGCTTCCTGGAGGAGGTGTCCTCAGAGCTGGGCTCACGGCCGCGTGCGGGGCCTTTGAGCGGAGCGGGCGGGCGGCCGGTGTTGCAGGCTACAGGCACGTGTACCTGGAGGGGATGGAAGAAGCCTCCATCTTCGTCCACGTGGCCATCAGTGACGTCAGCGGTAAGGTGAGAGCCGCCCGCAGGGCCGCCGGCCTCGCCCCCGCCCAGGGCCCCCAGCCACGCTGCCAGGGCTGCCGGGCCTCCTGGCTACCTTGCTGGGCCTGTTTCCCCACCGGCACATGGGTGGTGGGGCACCGCGGCCGCAGCCCCGCTCCCCGTCTCTCTCGAGCCTCCCCAGCCCTTCTGTGTCTCAGGATCCCTGGTCCTCTGTCCGTCTCTGAAGGGGTCTGCCTGGCTTTGCTTCCCGTCCCCCGCATCCCTGGATGGGGGACCTCCCCTGTCTCCCCCTTTCTGAGCTCTGGGCCCAGGCGGGGGCCCGCGTGTGGCGGCGTGTCAGGCGTGCACGGGGGCTGGCATGGTCCTGGCACCCACTGTCTCTCTCCTGCCACCTCCATGGCCCCAAGGTGCCGCCGGCCCCTCGGCTCTCACTCCCCGTCCAGCTGCCTGTCTGTCCTGCGTCTGCCTGTGTCGCGGGCTCCTCGCCCGGCTGTCTGCGTCTCACCGCCGTCACTCTGTCTCTTTGGTCTTGCAGTGGCCTTCCCCATGCCCAAAGTCTACCTTTAGACGGACAGTCCCGTTAGGAGCTCGAAGGTACCCCAGCGCCAGGGCGGCCGAGCCCGCCCGCCCCCCCCCGCCCCCGCATGCTCAGGCCACCCCATTAGCATCTGCGGAGCCTGGTAGCATTTTGGAGACCGTCAGCTCCTGTGACATGGTCGTGATGGGGTTCTGGGGTCCCTCGGGCCATGTCCAGCCACAGAGCAGCATTTACGAGGCAGGTCCAGGACTCTGGCGAGGCCTCCTGTGTGGGGACCTCTCCTGGCCTTCCGCCCCTCCTCTGTCTGGCGCTCCGTGCCCCCCGCCCCCCACCCCGCGTCCTGTCCTCTAGCTCAGAGCGCCTGCACTCCTTGCCCTCCCTGCCCTCGCCCTTCCTCTCGGCCCCTCTGCCCCCCGTGTGCTCCCTGGCTCTGTGTGTGCCCACGACGCCCGCTGCGGGGTGGGGAAGCCCCAGGGACCAGGTGATTTGAGCTTGAATCCTGGACCTTCTTCTAAATGACTTTGCCACCAACTTTGACCAAATTGCTCTGGATTTGGGATCTTGAATCGGGAAGCCGATTCAAGTGCGGGCCACGTGGACAGCCCTGCGTAGAAGCGCCCCGTGTCCCTGGGCAGTCGTGGCTGTGGTCAGGGCCTCTGCATGCCAGGACCCTTCTGGCCTCCGCACTCCAGAGACGCAGCTGTCGGCCTCTCTGGCAGTGACCTGGGACCTTGCCAGCTGGTCCCGGGGATCCCCAGCTGCCCCCCTCAGACAGGGAGGCGGCGGGGAGAGGCCTGGCTGTCCGGGAAGGCCGAGGCCAGCAGCAGTTCAGGGAATGCCCCTGGGGCTGCTGCACGGAGAGCACGGTGAGGCCCGTAGCAGTTGGGAAGGCTTCCCAGAAGAGGGAGCACCTCCGGGGAGCGGGCAGGCAGGGACGTGGGAGAGCAGACCACCGGCCTGCGCTCGGCTTTGCTTGCTTCCTTGGCCTGTGTGCCGGAAGGCAGGGTGAGCGTGAGCGGGGCGGTGCTGCTCTCATGGGTTTTCTCTCCTCTCTCTCTCCCTGCCAGCACCCCCCGGGCACCCTGTGCCAGCCCGCTCTGCTGGAGCCGGGGGCTTTGGGAACCTGTGAGGGGTTACCTGGTGGGCACAGGAGCCAGGGTTCAAGGTCCCTGTCTGGGAAGTCCGGGGGGCCTCCTCCTTCCAGCCCTCATGGGGCCCACCTGTCCTGAGACCCTCCCCCTGCATTGAAGGACGGCAGCATTCCCGGTCTGTGCCGAGGCCCTGGCGGCTGCTGTCCCCGGCAGGGGTGCCCTGGGGACCTGCTTCCCCACCTGCAGCTGTGAGCGGCACAAGCCCGACACGCTGGCCCTTGGGCTGCGGCAGCGAGCTGGCAGTCCCTGGTCCCCGGGGCCTGGCTGCCGGCTATGTGGGCTCCTTCTCTTGCAGGTCAAGCAGGCTTTGGGCCTAAAAAGCCTGTTCCTCAGAGGCCCAAAGCCCGGGTCGCTGGACAGTCATGCTGCTGGGCGGCCCCCGCCTCGGCCCTCCGTTAGCCAGAGGCTCCTGCGGCGCACGGCCAGCGCCCCGACCAAGAGCCAGAAGCCGGGCCGCAAGGCCTTCCCGGAGCTGGTCCTGGGCACGCAGGACACAGGCTCCGAGGGGGAGGCCCGAGACGTGGCCGCTCCCAGCCCCGGCCCCACCCTGGAGGCCCCCGCCCCGGAGGAGCTTGGCAGCTGCAGCCCCCGAGGTAAGGCACCGGTGGGGAGGAGCCGGATGCCCCAGAGTCTGGGCCAGGAGCTGCCCCCTTGTGGCCCTGAGGGCCCCGGGCCTGCCGGGATGGCCGCCACCTGCATGAAGTGTGTGGTGGGCTCCTGCGCCGGTGAGGACGCCGAGGGCCTGCGGCGGGGACGGCTGCCAAGCCCGGGGTCCCCAGCCACGCACAAGGCCATCAGCCAGCAGCCCCAGGCCAGGGCGGACTCGCCGGGGGCTCCCTGTGCCGGCACAGGGAGAGGCAGAGGGGCCCCGCGGCAAGGTCCGGGAGGCGGCTCTGTGTCCACGGACTCCAGCGGCCCGGGCAGTCCCGAGGTGGCCCCGCACTGGCCCGAGGGCGCCCGCAGGCAGGCAGGGGCCCTGCAGAGGGAGATGAATGCCTTGTTCGTTCAAAAGCTGGAGGAGATTAGGAGTAATTCCTCCATGCTGTCCACCGGTAAGACCAGACGCTCCTGGCCGGCGTCCTCTGTGTTGCTTCGGCATGGCCTGGGCCCGGCGCTCTCCGTGTGCTTCTGTGTTCAGAGCCTGCCTCCGTGTGCTCGTCCTGGCTGCTTCTCCTTTGCTCCGCGGGCTTGCCTGGGCGTCCCCTGCCACCCCAGCACCCCCTCCCCAGCTGATGGTGCCAGACCCCTCTTGCCCTCAGAGACTCCCCACGAGCCCCTAAGTGAGAGCAGGTCTGACTCCGGCTGCTGCGCGCACTGACCAGACGGCCCCAGCCAGCAGCCCCTGTGGCCCTCTGCTGGCCAGCCCCGCCCTCTCCGGACGCTTTTGCTAAGAGCTAGGGGCAGCCTCCTGTCCCCCGCCCTCTCCCCCAGGGCCAGGCTGCAGGTGTTCGGCCCCTGGCCCTCTGGGAAGCCTGGAGTGTTGGTGTCGCTCTGCAAGGCGGCCCCTGACGCCCCGAGACGGCTGACGGTGCCCAGGCCCCGCGCTTGCAGGGGTGGGGGAGACAGCGCCCGCCCCTCTGCCCTGGGGAACCTCAGCCTTGGGAGGGGCTGGAAGCTGAGCCCGTCCCCTCCCCCAGGCCCCGTCCCTCCTGGCACCCCGCCCAGCCTCGCTGTTTGTCTGTCCACCTGCCGGTCGCACCCACACGCTGACCACCCTGTTCTCCTTTCTGTCCCCACGCTGCCTTCATAGTTAGGGACTGAGAGCAGCTGCGTGCCAGGTAATGGGGCCCAGCCCGTGTGCCCTGGGCCGTCCCCAGCCCTGGCCTGCCAGGGGGCCCTGTGGACCCTGCCTGTGGGCACAGACCCTCTGCTCCCCCAGCCCCAGCAGTAGCAGAGCCGGAGGGCAGGGTGGGGGCAGCTGTGCGTGGAGGGGCCTGGCCGCTGAGGGTCCCGCAGTCCCCAGCCACGGGGGACATGTCCAACGCGCTCCTCTCCTCTCCCCCACAGATACGCGCCCCTTCTCCATGCAGAGGACGGGCTCCTCCCTGTGTGGCCTGGAAACCATTGCCGAGGAGCCATCCCTGGGCCCTGGCTCCCCACCTCTGGTGGCCGCCCCCCCCAGCCGCTCCCCGGGAGGGGCCCCGTGCACCTCGGGACCCGGCACCGAAGTGGCGAGCCCCGCAGCGGTAGCTCTGGGAGCTTCCACGCCCTTCCAGCCCAGGACCCGGAGCAGAGGGGACACGGAGCCGGCCCTGGAAGGCCGGCGGAGGGTGTACAATGGTGGGGGCCCCGGGGGGGCGTGCGAGGGGACCCCCAGCAGCCAGATGGTCAAAAAGGCCATGAGTGAGGGGCAGGTGCCCTTGGAGCTCCCGGGTGGATGGCGGCCCCTGGCTGGGCCCTGCCCCACCGTGTACTCGGATGCCACGAGCGGAGACCGGCTGTGGCGGCGGCTGGAACCAGGGGGCCATCGCGACAGCGTGTCCTCGTCCTCTAGTGTGTCGTCCAGCGACACGGTCATCGACCTCTCCTTGCCGGGCCTGGGCCTGGGCCGTGAGAGCGTCTCAGGGGCTCTAGCCGGACGTCTGCCCCTGCGGCCCTGCTCGGCCACAGCCGCCCGCCTGGACCTGTCGGCCGTGACCAAGAGCAAGTCCAGCCCCAACCTGCGGGCTGCCGGCCAGCTGCCAGCCACACTGGAAGAGATTTTGCCGCGTCCCCTGGCCCCCAGGCCCCCCTGGGGTCGCCTCCCCCTGGCGGGCCTCCGGGACTGCCCTGCAGCTGCCAAGTCCAAGAGCCTGGGGGACCTGACTGCTGACGACTTTGCCCCCCAAGTGGGGATCCTGGGCCGGAGCCTGGGCCTGGCAAGGGAGGGGCGGGCAGGGCAGGGGGTGCGGCGGGACGCCCTGACGGAGCAGCTGCGCTGGCTCACGGGCTTCCAGCAGGCGGGCGACATCACCTCGCCCACGAGTCTCACTGCCGTGGGGGAAGGGGCGCCTGGTCCCCCGGGCTTCCTGCGGCGCTCCTCCTCCCGCAGCCAGAGCCGCGTGCGTGCCATTGCCAGCCGGGCCCGGCAGGCCCAGGAACGGCAGCAGCGGCTGCAGGGCCCGAGGGGACCCCCAGGGGAGGAGCGGGGCACCCCCGAGGGTGCCTGCTCCGGGGGCCCCGGGGGCTGTGGGGAGGTGCCTGCCCCCGCCAAGGGCTCGGCTGCCACCGGCCTCCTGCTCAGACTCTGACGGGCTCCCCGGGGTGGGAGGTCCCCAGCCCCTCCCCCCACCCCGGCCCTGCACTGTGGTCCCGTGGAAGCCCGACCCTCAACCGCACCCCTCCCCAGGGAGGAAGGGAGCCTGCCCGCCGTCAGGGCAGATTTCTCATGACGTTAGGACACATGCGACAAGTATCTAAACACTAGAGACAAAGCTTCTACATTAAAGTGGTGCCCAGTCCCTGCCCTGTCGTACCTGCTTTTCCGCAGCGCGGTGCACGGCTGTGCGGGCACCCGGGGCTCGTCCCATGCCCACTCCCTGCCCGACGGCACTTGGCTTGTTCTGCACAAAGCCCCCTTTGTACGGGACGCTTTAGACCCCAGGCTTGCGGACACAACTCCAATAAACACGTTCCTGCTGGCTGTAGGGCCGCCCCCGCGCCCTGACCATCTGCTACATGTTCCTGGGCCAGGCTCTGTGTGAGGACACCCCGACCCCTTTCCACAGGGCCTCGGGGGACACCTCCAGCCTCCAAGACGGAGCCCCTGCTCCCTCCCTCCCAACCTCGTGGTCCCACTCAGGGGGCAACCTTGGCCCTGGGCAGGGACCCCAAGCCAGAGGACCCCCAGCTGGCTGAATGCATACACGGCCTCTCCCCTGGGGCGGAGGGGATGACAGCCAGGACACCAGAGGGTCTGTGTCTGGGCTTGGCCCCCAGCCCGGCCTCTGGCATCTGACCTCCACGGGAGCCACCAAAGACCTCTGCGACGAGAGTGCCCTTTATGCAGCAGGTGGGGAGTCTGGCCCGGGAGGTCTCATGTCCAGCTACCAGGATAAGCCGTCCTGTCTTCCCGATAAGGCTGGCGGGAAGGTGGGCACCAACGCGAGCTGGGTGCTGGTGGGCGGGCGCGGTCGCCCTGGAGGTGTCCCCTCTGCAGACTCCAGGGACCTGTTCCAGCCACTCGCCCAATCTCAGCAAAGGCCGGGTGGAGGGTGCCTGTGGGCCCCACACACCCCCAAACCCACCACGCCCCTTCTCAGGTACGGGGAACACTTCCGTGGGAAGCGGTGCCCCAAGACCAAGAGGAGCCCCAAAGCAGAGCCTTTAGGAGGTGTGCCTGGCCTCCGGGGTCCCTAGAATCTGTGTTGAAAGGGGGCATCCGGGGGCATCCGCCAGTGGGCTCTGGGCCAGGCTGGCTGCTGGGGCTCCCGGAGCTGAGAAGCGGGGCCAATTCCCTTCCGGCCCAGGCTGGGAGCCGCCGGCCATCACACCTGGGGAGCCGGGCCTGTCCCAGGGGGTCCTGCCCGCGCGGCCCTGCCCAGCTGACGCCAGGGCGGGGGCACCACAGCTGCTGACGACAAAGCTCGGCAGGTGGGAGGGCCTGGGGGGCGTCTGGGTGTTGGGCCGAGCCAGGCTCTGGCCAGACTTTGTGGGGCCTCCTGGGCATCCGTGCTGGGCCCTCCCTGCACCAGGAAGCAGGGGGCAGAGGGTCATCGGGCCAAGGGGCCAGGAAGCCATGCCCAGGGGGCCACAGCCTGCTGAGCTATGCAGGGGCGTCGGCTGGGGAGATGCAGGCCAGACTGTGGCGGGGCTCAGGGAGGGGGACCCTTGGGGGCGGTGGGGGCTCACGGGGACCCCCTACCGGGCCAGCCTGGCCTAGGGGCCCTGAGAAGGGCTGCGACTAGGGGCCCAGACCCGGCCTGGCGCACGCAGCCACGAACCCGTGGGGCTCGGGGTGACGCGTGTGGCTCACCGGGGGCCTGGAAGGCAGGCGCAGGAGTGGCCACGGGCCCGGCGGGAGCTGCAGCATCGGGCACAGGGCTGGCCGCCCCCCAGGGAAGGCTCCCAGGTGCAGAGCCGAGCCCCATCCGCGTGCACGTGGGCGACGGCAGCCGTGGCTCAGGCCCACGCCCTGCGGGAAAGGACAGCACGCAGCCCTCCGGGGGCCGGGGACAGGGCTCTGGGCTTGGGCACACGGCCCCGTGAGCGGGTCAGCGGCGAGGAGTGTGTGCGGCCGCCAAGCCCGAGAGCCCTTGAAGACCCCCTGCGGCTGCCGCCTCCAGTCAGGCGCGTGGCCCAGCCTGGCCCGGGCCACTACCCCCACCCCCCCCCCCCGTGCGGTGGGGCCGCGGACACTGACGGCTCTCGCTGACAGACGTGCCGGGCACGGGGAGCCACGGGACGGCCGTGGCCCTCAGCCACACGCAACCTAGGGGCTCCAGCAGTAAGCGGAGGGAAGACCCCGCTCGCGGCCACCCAGGGAGGGGCTCCTGGGGCCCGCTGGCCGAGAGCTCCCGGCGCGGCCGGACGTCACCGTGGGCTCTCTCTGGGCGCCCCGAGCTCCCGCTGGCCTGCCGGAGACGTGAGCGCGGATTTACATCTGCACACGTGTGTATGAAAGATTACTTCACAGTTAAATATATTCCAGTACGCATGTCTCACTGGACAAAAGTCGCGTCTCCTGGCACGAACGTGGCAGCGTCACAGACACCCGACGGCTCACGCTCGCGTCCGGGCGCACCTGGCCCCTGGTCCTGTCCCAGGCGCGCGACACGAACGCTCTGCTTGGAACTCGGTTTCCCTGCTGCGGTCGGAGCACGTGCCTGACAAGCGCCGAGCACAGCTGCCCGGCGGGGCCGGCGGCTCACTCGGCCGGGACCTCGTACTTGAAGATGACGCTGAAGAGCCGGCCGCCCAGCCGCTCGGCCAGCCAGGAGTTCTTGATGACGGCCAGCTTGAGGCTCTCGCAGCGCAGGGCCGCGTGGTAGTTGGTGTGGACGGCGCGGCCCATGCCCTCGATCACCACCAGGTCTGCGCCTCGCTCCCGGACCAGCACGGCCAGTCCCTTGTCCAGGCGGCTGCGGGCAGGGAGGGAGCCGTGAGAGGGGGATGGCGGCGCCTCCCCCCTGCACTGAGCTGTCCCTGGGGAGACGCCATGCCCTGTGTTCCTGAAGGGCAGTGACTGGCAGGGATGCTTGGGGAGCCCCCGCCCCCTGGGCCTGACGCCTCTTCTCTCCATGATGAAATCCCCTTTCCTGGTTGACAGCGGCCCCAGAAAGGGAAGAGGTCGGCCCCGGGAACTGTTCTGGCCCCAGCCGGCTGCCGGTGCCCGGCTCTCCCACTCTAGGGTCCCCAGGGTCTGAAACGCCAGCGCGGCGACCCGGTCATCGGCGCCAAGGGGCCTCGGGGGCGTCTGCCTCTCTCACCAGACGGGGCCCACCCGACCCACGCTGCGGCCAGCGGGTCCCACCGAGGGGCTGCTGCCTTCTGTGGCACGCAGCGAGGCCAGGGACGGGCACGGGGGTGCCTCGGGGTACCTGAGGTCCAGACACGGGGAGCTGGAGCCCGTCTGCGTCAGCAGCAGCCTCTCCTCCCTGAGCGCCGAGCTGCAGAGCACGGGGACCGGTCGGCACCCCCCCACTCCAGCCCCGCCCCTCCAGAGACCCCGGGCCCCCGGCCAGCTTACTGGACGACGGGGTCCATGGCCGCGATGCGCTCGGCCACAATGAGGGACTCGCAGTAGGTGACATCGTTCAGGGCGGGTCCCGAGTTGCACGCCAGGATGACCTGCGGCGGGAGGCCCCGAGCTGTGGAGGGGCCTTGGCCACTGCCCGGCGCCGAGCCAGCGCTTGTCTGCCCACCCGCCCGGGGCTGCCGGCTGAGCGGCACGACGCCGACGACCTCTCCCTGCTCGCTGGCCTCCAGGAGGGCGGGCTCCTGGGTCGGACGAAGGCGGCCCCAGAACACGGTGGTCGGGCTGACCCGAGGCCCGCGGTGCGAGGAGCCTCACCCGAACCTACCTGCCCCAGAGGCCACGACGGCGCCAACCCCACTGCGAGTGGAGGGCCCAGGGCAGGGGTCCCGCCGCGGCCTGGACGCTCACCTCCGTCCCTCTAGAGAGAAGCTCCCTGACAAAGGGGAAGACTCCCAAAATGACGTCTATTCCACTGTTATCTGCGAAAATTAAGGCACATTTGTGAGGGGGCCCCTGTAAGACAAAACCAGGACGTTCAGTCGGGAACAGGCGCGTCCAAGCGTTGCAGACAGCTCCATACTCCACGTTCCCCGCGGGCCGAGGCCGGGGGCTGCTGGCTCCCGCGGGTGTTGGGGGCGGGGGGGGGGTGGTGGGACGTGCCTGTGGCTCTTCCAGAACCGTGTCCCCAATGACCTCTGAGCCGCGGCCACCGACCTAACCAGCAGAGCTGCAGGGGGCAGTGGCCGGGGGGAGTGGGGCCGTGGTGTCCGCTTCCAGGGGGCCCTTGGGGCACCGCCCTGGAGTGGCCCCTGCCGCCTCCCGTGCCCGCCCCCCTCCCCCGGGGCCTCGAGAGCATGGCCCGGCCCTGGGGCGGAGGCGGGGGCCGCGGAGTGTACCTTCAGCCTCTGAAGCCACTTGCTGTAGGAGTCCACGAGCCACGGCCGCTCTGCGGGACACGGAGCCAGTCAGCCGGCCGGGCCCGCAGGCCCACTCCCCTCCCCCGCAGCCACGCCCTCGCCACATCCCCCCGCCCCCCCGCAGGCCCCCGCCCTGTCACAGGACGTGGCCCCCACCTTGCAGCTTCATCTTCGCCTCCTCGAAGCCAAACTGGGGGTCAGACTCGAGAACGCTGCGCGGGGGAGAAAATGCGTCACAAAATCCAACCTCAGCTCCCGGCATTCGCTGCAGAGCCCAAACGGGCAGAGCTCTCTAGGAGCCGGCAGGTCGCACGGGCCCCAGAGCAGCGGCGATCAGAAGAGCCGCCCAGGACCCGGGGCATGGTGGGGAGCTGGGGGTGGGGTGAGGCGTGGAGGGTACCGAGTGTGTGGCAGCTTCCGGCTGGCTGCTGGGTCAGCCCCAGCCTCACCCGGCACACGCCCCGACATGCCACTCAAAGGGACAGCCGGTGACAAGGGTAAGGAGGGCACGAGAGCTCTTCTCAACGGGGACCCAGCGAGGGCAAGGACAGGACACCAGGCAGGAGACCAAGCATCCAGCAAGGGGAGAGACGCAGGCCTGGGCTGGGGTGCCACTCCCTCAGGGCCCCCGGGAAAGCCTACAGCACCCCGAGACTCAGAGCCCAGGCCCGGGCCTCAGGGCCCCTGGGCCACCTGCTCCCACCCAAGTCTGCGAGCGCCTTCGAAAAGCACCTCCGTCTCCCAATTCCAGCCAGGAAGTACGGTTTGATTCCCACCATAACGGGCAAAGGCCAGACCTGGGTTTCTACGCCTGAAAACGTCACGCCCCAAACCCACAGCCCAGCCCTCCGCGTGCTCTGAACAGGCCCGCGGCAGCCCGGAAGGAGAGCCGCCACCCACTCCTGGGGCCGGGGCGCCGGGACCCCATCCCTCACTGCCACCTCCTCGGGGACCAAGCTGGGGCAGTGGACGTGGCCGAGGGGGACAGGACGGGCCGCAGCCCTGAGCCCGAGACGGAGTGAGCAGGCAGGGACAGGGCTGAAGCGTGGAGGGGCCGTGAAGGCTGCGGGCACCTACTGAGAAACAGCTTTTGCTCCCCAGTCGAAGACGTTCCCCGCCAGCAGCCCCTTCACCAGGGCCAGCTGCCTGTCCTCCCAGCCCAAGGCGTCCAGACAGCGGATCACCCTCGGGAAACACTTCAGCGCGGCCCCGTTTTCCTTCTGCTTCACCTGCGGGGAGAGGTGAGTCACTGGGCAGAGTGAAGGCACGGCCCTGCCTCCCTCAGGCCCTCGGCGGACCGGGCAGAGGGAGGACACCCGCTGCGGACGTCCCCACGAGGCCGCCTAAGGGGACGGACGCCCAGCACGCAGTCGCAGGCGCTCCACCAAACCTGGGTGCTGGCAGCTACTGACTGAGAACAGCCCGGCCGCGGGGGCACACCCAGACACGGCCGCGGGGCACACTCGGCCCAGCTGTGGGGCGCTCACACCCCGGCCGCGGGGCACACCCAGACACGGCCGCGGGGCACACCCAGACACGGCCACGGGGCGCTCCCAGACACAGCCGCGGGGGCACACTCGGCCCAGCTGTGGGGCGCTCACACCCCGGCCGTGGGGCACACCCAGACACGGCCGCGGGGCGCTCCCAGACACGGCCGCGGGGCACACTCAGCCCAGCTGTGGGGCACTCTCACCCCGGCCGCGGGGCGCGCACCCACACACGGCCGCGGGGAGCTCATGCCGTGACCCCAGGCAGGGCACAGACGCGCCAGGGCGGGAGACTCGGACCCTCGCAGGCGCCCCACGCCCTATCCCCAGACACTCCGTCTGAAGGCAGGGGAGGCGGGAGGCGGGGTGTGCGGCGCTGGCTCGGAGCCCTGGCTGCCGTCCCCGGGCACACGGCCTCCTGGGCGCAACGGTCCGAGGAGGAGGGTGGTGCCTCTCGGCCGGCTGGGGGGCTCGGGGGGGCTTGTCACCTGCGAGAGCAGGACTGGTGTCCACAAACGCCAACTCTGAGGCCGGACGCTGACCCCACCAGGCCAGAGACAGGCACCGCCCACCAAGAGGTCAGCTCGCGCTGGCGCCAGGCAGGCCAGGCCAGGCCGCACCCCTGCCCCTGCTGCCCGCGCCCCCCCTTGCAGGCACCAACCCCGCGCAGGGAGGCAGTACTCACTTTGGAGTAGGGGTCTGGGAAGTTGAACTCGTTCAAACAGTGCTCCCTCGTGTCCAAAAGGCTGCGCACGGTCAGGGTCCCGTAGGCGCTGGGGAAGAGGCGGGAGAAGGCAGCTCAGGGGGTCGACCACCAAGCCCACTGCCCACCTCCCGCCTCTGCCCCCGGAGGGCGTCCGAGCGGCCGAGCGGCCACGGAGCAGGTGCGCGCGGAGGCCAGGCAGAGGCACGCGGCGCCCGGGGCGGCTCTCGGCAGCTCGGCGCGGACACTCACAACGGCTGATGCCGCAACGTCTGCAGTTTGCCCCAGTACTTCTGCCGGAACTTCTCAGCCCTCTCGGCTGCGTCAGCTGCGCCCGGCTGGCTGGCCACGGCACGCTTCACCACCTGCCGGGCACAGCCGCTTAGCAAGGCCCCGGCCTCTGCGCGGCCAGGGCTGTGGTCCGAGCACGTCCCCACACAAAGGCCCACGGCCGCTGGTGATCGGGGTCCCGGGCTCTCCCCTGTGGGGTGGGAATGGGGTCACCGCTGGCCCCCACCGGGGCTCAGAGCCATGTTGGCCGGGACGAGCTCCTGCGGCACTGGGAGGGGGGGCGGACAGGTGCCCTGGGACCATCCCGGAGGCCACGGTGAGGTCCCGGCTGGAGGCCCCTCACTCAGAGGACAGAGCCCGAGGCCTGTGAGGGCTGAAGAGAGACGCACATGCGCAGGAGCCAGGAAGGCCCGAGAAGCGGCCCACCAGGGCCTGGAGTCCTCCTGCCGTTGCCCCCGACCCCGCGTCCACCACGTGCCTCTGCCCAAACACACGACCAGCGTGGCGACCTGGCACGGCCCCAGGTGCGGCTCCACGAAGCCCGTGGGGTCACACTTACACCCAAGGAACAGGAATCAACCCTCAAAGTCTGACACAGACCCCACGGCCACCGAGCAACCCCCCCCCCACCTGTCGCTGGCTCCTCGGGAGCCCCACGGTTTCCAGAGACGCCCGTCTCTCGTCCCCGGGGGCGCCCGGCCCGCCCCAAGCCCTCACCCCGTCCAGGGCCTCCTCGAAGCAGGTGAGCCAGTACTTGCGGGCCGGCGCGTCGTCCGTCAGGTCGACCGTGTCAGGCACGTAGGAAGAAGGGTCCAGAAGGAGGGGCAGGTTGACCAGCGGCCGCTCCAGCCGGTCCATCTCCAGCAAGTCAAACTGGGAGGGCGAGAGGTGACGTATGCGTCAGCCGGGCGGTTCTGGAAGACCGAGACCCCTCGTGCCAGTCTGAGAAGCAGCTTCTCGGGGGGAGTGGACGAGGCCGGGGTGGACAAGCCCCTTCTTCCCGGGCCCCGCCCACCCACCTTGCAGCCCTTCCCGGCCTGGGCGCCCAGAGCCAGGCTCCCCGGATCCCGAGTCCGCCCAACCCCACAGAGGCCACCTCCCTCCCAGATTCTGCTGGTGCTCCGCGACGGGGTGGGCCGTGGCCGGGGGCGTCTGCACATCGCGTGTCGCTCTTCCCACACACGCCGTGCTCATCTGGACCCGTCTCTGCTGCTCCAGCCCCCACGGGCGTGGTCCCCACTCTCCGCCCAGCAGGCCCTTGTTCCGTGACTCCCGTGGTACTGTGCCCACAGCAGGGCCGCGGGGACCCCGTGGGGCAGGCAGTCCAGGCTCCCACACTGGCTCCTTTCTCTCCACAGCACGGGTGCCCACACACATGACGTGTCCAGAACCAACTCCCCAGCTACGCCGAGGGGTAGGACTCCTTCCTGCCCGACGTGCTACCTGGGACCACCAGCCATAAGCACGTGCTCCGGCCGTTTCCGGAGGAGCCGTCCCTCCGCCACCTGGAGCTTTAAGTTTTACGTTGTTCAGACGAGGCTGGTGTCGCACCAGGCCTGGTCCCCGGAGACGTGCTCACACCTCACTCAGCACGAGCCTGGCAGCCCTCTCCCTGCTTGCGGCCGCGCACCTGACTCCGCTCTTGTCTGCCGGCGGCCAGACCAGCAAGCTGGGAGGGCAAAAGGCAGGCGTGCTCTGGGCTGTGGTGCCTGCACCTGGGACACCTGGCTCTCGGGGTGCCCGAATGACAGGGCGCTCACCCAGGAAACGGCTGGTACATCTCCGGGCGATGAGAGAAAGTGGACGGTCGCCCATCTCTGGGGCCTCGGCCCGGTGTTCAGGGGCACCGCGCCCAGCCGACAAGCAGTTCAAACCTCAGCTTTCCCTTGTGTAGGCTCTGCGCACCCCTGTGCGAAGGGGGCCTCTGCCCCTGCCTTGCGGGCCGCACGGAGACCCGTCAGGACGGGTGCGTGAGGCGCAGAACCAGCCAGCTCACACGCCAGCTCCGACAGTCACGGCCCTCGCTCACGCGTCCGCTTAGCTTTGCGATCCCCAAGGCAGGAATCCACGTCGCGCCTCCGCAGATCAGAAGAGGGGATCAAAGACGCAGAGACCCCACACGTACCACCTACTTGCACGGCTGGGCCCGGCGCGTGTGGCCCTGGGAGGGGGTCGCGTGGGGAAGGCATGATCAGATCCCGCGTTCTCGCGGTGCTTAGGCCAACTCGTGAGAGAACCTGCGTCTACAACTGAAAACCCGCTTTGCATCCGAAAAGCCAGCAGCCTGGTCCTGAGGGAGGCCATGCGACCCATGTGCCCGGACTGGCCGCCTGGACGTGTCCAGCTGGTTCTCCAGCCCGGTGCCCGAACTCTGCCAAGTGCTCAGAGACTTACAGAGTGATATGCCCGTCGGGGGGACGTCCTCAGTAAGCCTGTGAGTTCCCCAGTATGGGCCATGGTGGCGTCCTGTGTCCGGCTGACACCGGTCCTGGTGGGAGACCCCCTATGCCCGCTCAGCAGGACGGAGGAGCCCCTGCCCAGTCACGCGGGCGACTCCCCAGCTGGGGGGCGAGGAATGGGCAGGAAACGTCCCAGGGCAAGAGACTCTGTGCTTCCGTCGGTTTGAAACCATCAGGCAGAGAACGAGGCCTAAGGGGAGGGGCCCGGGTTGGTGCCGCCCTGGTTCTGCTGTCGGGGGCTCCACGGTCCCGCGGGAGCACACACCGTATTCTCCCCGCAGACAGGGGCCTGGACCGCACGGTCTTGGGGATCCCGTGGAACTTTTGGAAAACACAGAAATGCTAGGGCCCGAGGAGGGAAGCCAGCACCCCTGTTCTTATCGTCCCGATGTCCACGGTCGGTCAGTGGCCAGTCTGCCCCAGGACAGGGGGTCTCGGAACCTGACCCCACCAAGGACCCCGCACTTACGGTGCCGCTCCTGGCCCGCTGCGCCGGGCAGAGCTCCGGGGACGAGCTCATCAGCCCGGAGCTGCCTGCGTAGTTCTCTCCCCAGCTGTACTGGTTAGGGTCTGGACAGGGGAAAACCAGGGGTCACCCCGGGGGTACCACTCTGCGCCCACACCCCAGCACGGCCCGACCGCCATGGAAGGTCCCCACAACACCAAGGGAGCCTGGGGCTGTGGCACCGTGGTCTCTCTCGCTAGTACTGAACCCTTGTCCGACTACTGGGACTTTTCCAAGCGTCTTGAAGCAGCCTGCCGGCCCTCCACACCACACCGACCAAGCGGACCTCAACGGGCGGGCCGCCAAGGCACGTTCCTCGCCCTCCTCACGCATTGACCACCCATCGGAAGAAGGAAGGACTGCTGCCGAGGGCCAGCCCCCGCCCCTGCCCCTGCCCCCCCCCCCCCCGTCCGCCCCAGGCCAGCCCCCGCCCCTGCCCCTGCCCCCCCCCCGTCCGCCCCAGGCCAGCCCCCGCCCCTGCCCCCTGCCCCCCAACCCCTGTCCCTGCACCCCTCTCCCCCGCCCTCCCTGCCCCAGGCCAGCCCTCGCCCCCGCCCGGCCCACTGAGACAGCCACGCAGGCGCTGGACTCCAGAGGGAGAGTGAAGGCGCTGGGCCGGCACCTCCGGGGAAGGTTAGAGACCCACTTCCACAGCCTCCACAGCTTCTCGCTCCCCACGTGCCCTGCACCGCCCAGACGCGACGTCACCCCGGCCGCTGGACTCACTGTCTTGTTCTGCTCCTTTAAGAAACGCTCCGATGGCTCCCAGGTAGCCCTCATGTCTCAGAAACAGGGCCTGGACCTCCCCCTGCCACAGCAAGACTCCGTCTGAGCTGGCATCACCGCCACTGGGGGGAATCTGGGCAGCTCTGAACCGACCCCCCGCCCGCCTCCCTACGCGGCAGAGGCTTCCCGAAAAGTCCGCGACGCACCCGTCCACAAAACCGCGTTCAGGGCTGGAGTGAAACGCTTGGCGTTTGAGAAACCAGAGAGAGACCAGCTTCCTCCACAAAATCACCACCAACCACCCCACTCGCGGACCCAGCCCAGAGTGTCCCAGGGAATGACTGCGTCTCCGAGGTCAGCTCATCCACGGGGGGGACAGTACCCGAGTGCCCACCGCTGCCACCCCGACCAACGCTGAGACGGCCACGGCGCCCGGTGTGCGGCGCTGGGACCCGCCAGGGGAGAGTCAGGGGCCCGGGAAAAGCCTGCCCTGGGCCCCCCCCACCGCCCGTTGGTCAACGGGTTCTGAGGACACGGAGGGCTGGCGCCAGAGCCTCGGCGAGGACAGGAGGGCGAGCTAGGGCGCGTCGGGGAGGGTCGGGAGGAGCGGCAGCGCCAGGGGCCGGCGGGGGTCACCTTGGAGAAGAAGTTGATGCTGTAGGTGATCGTGCGCATGGTGACGGGGTGGCCGCGGATGAAGAAGCCGCCGAAGTACACCCTGTCAAGGGCGTGCAGCCTGGCGTAGAGGCAGGCCAGCTGCCCGATGTCGTTGCTGATCATGTGCAGCAGACTCTTGGCCATGTCTTCCTTGGAGAACTCTGGGGGGGCACAGGCGGGTGCTGCTGGGCAGGGCCGGGCCGCGGGGGGGCTGGCGGCACGCAGAGGGCGTTGCGGGGAGCAGGTACCTCTGTCAGCCATGGCCGACTTCCCGAAGCTGCTGGCGATGAGGCTGCCGCCCAGCCCCAGGGTCTGGTGGGCCCCGCCGTAGATGTCCTGCACCAGCATGTCCACGTTCCTGTGCTGGCCCTTGGAGGCCAAGTGCAGCAGCTCGTCGAACTTCTGCGGGGACGGGGGACAGAGGGTGGCCTGCGGGAACGGCCGGCATTGCCGCAGCCCGCGGAGCAGCACGAGGCCCTCCTGAGTCCGGGAAGGGGGTCAAGCTGAGCATAGGAGAGGCGGTCAGGGCTCCGCTGGCCGCCCCCCGCCCCGGCGACATTGGCAGTATGGATGGCCATCCCGCAGCGACCAAGAACCACGGCCGGGATGAGGCCCGGGGTCCCTGGCCAGCCCCGCCCCCCAGCCACCAGCCTCGGGCCTCGCGGCTGCCACCCCCTCCTGAGATGGTCTGGGGCCCAGGACCTGGCAGAGCCCGCGGCGTCTCTCTGCAGCCCCTGCAGTACCTTTGTCTTGGTGAGCAGAGCCCCAAGTCCCCAGAAGGTGCCGCCCCCGATGGAGCTGCCGCCGATCCACTCGAATCTGTCCTCGGTCTCCACCTGCACGCACGGCGCGATAGGCCGGTCAGCAGGGGCCCGGCCCCACCCTGCGGCTCACGGGGCATGGGGGCTCAGGGTGGCCCAGACACGGGGAACTCCGCTCCTGAGGGCCACACCCGGGCCGCCTGCCGCGCCCCCGACAGCCCAGGCTGGCGCCCCCAGGCGGCCCCGCCCCCGCGCCCGACGGCCACCACGCAGCAGCCACCTTCACAATGGAGACTCCAGAACCGATGTTGACCAGCAGGTACGGGAAGATGTTGGGATGATTGGTCTGGAACCGGAACTCGGGGTCGGCATCTTTCTGGTACGCGAAGGCCTCGTGGGGGATGTTCTTCAGCACGAAGTTGCAGCCTTTTATCAAGCACGTCATCACGTCCTCCTTGTCCACTCTGCAAGGGACAGCGCCTCTGCCGTGTGCGGCGGCTCGGGCTGGGCCGGCCCCGGGCTCCCTCCAGGGCTGCCTCCCGGCCGTGCTCAGCCGCCCACTCGCAGGGACGCGTGGCTCTCAGACACGCACCGGACACAACTCGGACCGACCCCTTCCCCTCTGCCCTGCAAATGGCTTTGGACGGGCCAGCCGCACGCACCCCAAGACCTGGAACTCTGCCGCGTGCGTGGCCGCAGCCTCACTCCCCCCGCGGGCGAAGACGTCAGGGACCTCTGGCCCAGCAGGACGGGGAGCGCTGCCGCAGGAGCAGGGCCCCCTTCCCCCCTCGGCCACCCAGGCCGTCCTAGGCTTCGGCCACCAGAAGCCTGAAGCCAGCCCAGCTCAGACTCTAGCCCCTTCAGAGCCTGACCCCGAGACCCGAGGTCGGCGGCCCCCACGCCCCCCCCCAGACCCTGTGGCCCCCACTGACCTCAGCTGCAGCTTCTCTTCGATGAGGTCCTTGAACTTGTAGGCCCCGCCCCCCGTGGCCTGGATGACCTTGGTCTCCGTGTTGACGAGGTGGTCTTTGATGAAGTCCAGGCAGGCTTCGATGTAGGTGTTCTCGAACTTGACGAAGTGCAGCCTGGCGGTGACCTCCTCCTGCACAGAGACCTCGTAGGGCGGCTCGTGGTCCTGCTCTGCGTCCTGTGGGGAGAGGGCGGGGGTCTGGGTGCGGGGGCTGCCCTCGGGGAGGGAAGGACGCGGACAAGAGGGCCCTGAACAGGCACAGCTCTCCAGGCCGAGCTCAGGTGGGAGGCAGAGCCGGGGAGGGAGCAGATGCTCCTGCGGGGGTCCCTGACCGGGGCGGGGGGGGGTGCCCGCGCGAGGGAGCAGGGAGGGTCTTTCCCGTGAGGAGCGTCCAGGAAGCGAAGCCGACGGGGTGAGCGGTGAGGGGCAAGGAGAGCACGAGAGCACCGCGTTGCCTGCCCGCCCCGCCCGCCAGGCGGCTCACCTTGCCCGAGTAGTCGAAGGACCGCACTCTGGCCACTTTGTGCTGCACAGTGGAGTAGTAGGCCAGCTTGGTCAGCGAGCCCCCTGGCAGGGGAGACACAGACGGGCAAAGTCAGGAGCCGGACGGGAGGGTCCGAGGCTGTTCCGCGCACGGCCTCGTCGGCCACACTGTCCCGTGCGTGAGGCACTTGGTGTAACGTGAGCCCCAAACTCTGCAGGGCCCCGAGCAGAGGAAGGGCATCAGCCGGGAGACCCAGACACTCGCTGTCTTCGAGACCACATGAGGCCTGAGCCTGTCCACCTCCCCTCCACATCCAGTCCTGGGGGGAAGGAAAGCGTCCTGTTTCCAGGAGGCCTCAGCGATCATGAGTGGTTCAGAAAAACTCCGTTTCAGACTCGATCGTGAAGATGACCCGACAGAGGAAGCTGGCGCGTACACAGCGTGCACTGACCGGCACCCGACCGGCCGTGGCGACACGGGAAAGCAATCAAAGAAGCATTTTCCTGGACCGGACAGGCAGAGGAGGGGCTGCTTTCACCAGCGCACCCTCTCATGGCTCTGGCCGGCCACGCGGGGGCAGCAGGGTCTCCTCCTCCCAGCCGGCCTTGTGAACACCCCGGGAAGCCCAGTATCGGGAAGCAGAAGAGGCTTTATTTGCCTGAAACACGTTTCAGGGCCACTTAAAAAGCCGAACTGGGAGGTCACTTCCGAGTGCGCGGAGTGAGGTGGGCCGTGGATCCGTGCGCGACAGCCGGTGATGAGGAGGGCCGGGAGCAGCTTTGAAACCCGCCCGGTTCTGTGGGCTGGCCTGGGGGAGGCTGAGGCTAATCTCTGACCGTTGCTTTCAGACACGATCCCAAGGGAACACGTAAGAAACAGGCCAGATGGGAAACACCTGAAGGCTGAAGCTGGTGCAGGGAAGAGAAACCCGCTGCCGAGCGCACGCGTTGGCAGCCTGCCGCAATGTGGACGGGCCTGCGAGGACGGCGGTGACCTGCCCTTGGCGGGCCCTGTTCAGGCCGCCCGGGCACAGGCTTACCCTCATCCCTAGACCGTGGGCTTTAGAGGGAGAACTTGGTCTTAAGCCTCCTTATCCATCCTCCCTGCCCCCAATCCCCACCTGGCCCAGAGCGTCCTTCACTCTGAATTAACTGTTTCCTAAAAAGACCAGCAATGCAAAGGGATAGAGATGCACTTTGAGACACTTTTCAAAAAGTGACCCTAAATGAGACCCCTCCACCCTGCCATGGAAACCCAGTTTTGGGTTGTGTGTTCTTTGGATGAGCTTTAAATCACAAGCAAATATGAGTGTTGGGGTTTGGGGGAGCAGCCGGACTGTGAGCGCAGCCTCCCTGTGTCCCTTCTCCAGCCCCTGAGACAAGACCTCCCCACTTGTCTAGACCTATGGGGCCTGACTCAGGACCGGACTCTCCTCTGCCTTCTTGGCCTGTCCTTCCATTGTGGGCAACAAGGCGCGCGGGACACCCCAATCTGTGTTGACAAAATGTCCCCAGTGCTTTCCAAGTGAGGAATCCACTCGACTGACACGAGTGTCCGAGAGAGGAATGGCCTGCTGAGAACAGAGCAGCCGAGCTTTGCTGGACCAAGAGGCCTCGGGGAGGCCAGGGGAAGCGGGAGAAGCCTGTTTTTAAAGCAGACTGTAGACGCGCATGGTGACTGGTGCACTCGGCTGAGGACCCGCACCCGAGCGGTGACCTCCACCAGCCCTGGGAACGCATGCGAGGTCTGTCCTTCGGAACAATGACCGTGTCCTTTGGAGAAACACAGACACGGGACCTGGACCCAGAGAACCTCCCAAGAGGGGAAATGAACACGGACACTAAAAATATCCCGTGTCCTCTGCCCAGGAGCCCCGCCTGGGCTGGCGCCGGAGGACACCTTCCTGGACTGCCCACGTCCTGTGGCTACAGGCTGGCCCCTGGGGGCCACAGAGAACATCAAAGGTAAACCCCGCGGCCAGTCAATTCCGGCTGCACCTCAGAAACACTAAGTGCCGACTGGCTCCCAAGCAGCAGCAAACCGGGTGGGTGCCCGAGGGCGCACACCGACGACGGCCTGGTCACCTGCAGGCAGGTCTCCGAAGACACAATGACCAGGGCCCTGAGGGGCCTCCTGGGAAGCCTGGCTGTGGAGGACCCCCCCAGCCGGGCCTCTGAGCTTCCCCTCGGCAGCAGCACGCCCCCGGCGCGCCGTACCATCAGGTCCCACGTTCCGCCTGTGCCGGGCTCCACACGGGCTCGTTCACGCGCCGGCCACCACGTCAGGGCCCCACAGCAGCGCTGCTCACCACCCCGGCGGTCTGCAGGCTGAGAACCCGGATCCAGCCCCACCTCCCAGGGCTCCCACCTCCGGGGACGCCGGCCCCACCCAAGTCCCAGACAGCGGAGCCACTCGCATCCGGGCCGCGGCTCCAGGGGCCACCCGGGGCTGCCAGGACGCCCCAGCTCATGCCGGAGAGGAGCGCGCTTGCCCAGCTCGCACAGGTCGGGTGTGACCAGTGGCTGGGGCCGCGGGCAAGCGCCCACTCCGGCTGCGGCCAGGCACAGGCCGGCTGAGGGGATCTGAGCCTGCGCCCGCCCTGGCCTGCTCCGGGCGCGCCCCGCAGCAGGACCCAGACTTCCATCCCCTGGGTGGACCCGGGCGGAGCCGCCGGGCGCCGCGCTGCCCAGGAGCCAGGCCCACCTGGCCGCTTACAGCCGGTGACCCGGTCTGGGCCGTGCCGGGCGGCGGGGAGGTGCGGGCGCCAGGGCGGGGTAGGGTCCGGCTGGCCGGCGCAGGAAGGTGGGGCGGAGGCGGGGCGGGGCCCTGGGGCACCGCTGCGCGCCGCGCGGCTCGGGAGGCTTCTGCAGGCCGCCAGCCGGGGCCCCCAGTTTCACGTCCAGGTCCTCCAAACTCCCGCCAAATGTCAGCCGTCCGGGAGCTGAGGCGGCCGCGGGAGGGCCCGGGCGGCAGCCCGCGGAGGACTCCCGCGGCCCGAGGCCTGGCCGCCGTCCACCCTCGGCGCGGCCCTAGACGGCGGGCCCCGGGCCCCTCTCGTGGCCCGCACAGGCCCCGCCCGGCGCCCGACCCTACCGAGATGGACCACCGAGGGGCTGCCGGGCCGCCCGCCTCTCCGCACCGGACTACGACGCCCGGCGTGCCCCGCTGCGGCCGCGCAGCGCCTGCCGGGAGTGGTAGTCCGGCCGCCGCGGCGAACGCGGGCGCCGGCGGGCCGCGGACTACAAGGTCCGACAGGCTGTGCGCGCCGGCGGCCCGCGCCCCGCCCTTCGTCCTTGCCACCGCCCCCGGCCCGCCGGCTCCGCCACCGGCGCCCACGCCCGCCGCGCGCCGCCCGGCTCCCGGCGCCCGCCCGCGGCTACCAATGTCAATGGCGAAGCGCTTGGCGTTCTCCAGGTTGCGGAAGATCTCGTCGGGGGGCAGCGTGATGCTCTTGTCCAGGCTGTCCCCGCTGCTCCCGCTGCCGCTCGCTCCACACTCCGCCATTTTGAATGTGCCCGGCCAGCCTAATCATCTATGGAGATATATGCGCATATATTTGACTGCTAAACGCCCTCCGTGCATATATTATGCTAATGAGACGTCCGGGCCTGCTCCTCCCCGCCCGCCCCTGAGGTCCCCGCGACTGGCGGGCCACTGGGCTCGCCTGAGCCAGGGTCCCCAAGGCCGTCGGCCCAACACAAAACGTCTGGACTGTTGTCTTTGTTGCCCTTTCAGCGAGCTGGCCGGATGCTGACGTCCAGTGCTGTGAGCTAGTGCAGAGGAGGCCCCTGGGGCTCCAAAGACCTGCCCCTGTCCATGAGTACCGCGGTAATCAAGGCGCGGGTGACCCACCAGCCCGGCTCTCTAGGAGCGAAGGATTGTGGGCTGCGACAGCCCCATGGAAATGGGGGTGTCGGGGACCCTGCTGTCCAGGCGCCACCAGTGCAGGGTGGACACTCACTCTGATGGTGGGGTCTGCAGAGAGTGCAGCAGAAAGCATGGCAGCCTGCCTGGAGGAGGCTGCCTTTTGGCAAAGCAGAGAGTCTACAGGCGTTTGCAGAGAACTAGCTGAAACGGTTCCTGAAGCTGGAGCGCGGGTACAGATGTGGTCGGGGAGAGTTGCAGGGCCAGTCGCTGGGAAGCTTCTGACGGCTGGGAGACCCTTGAGGGATGTGTCTCCCTCAGGGGCACTAGGCGCTTTAGGAAAGAGCCCAGACAGTGTTGGTGGCAGACAGAGGGTCCCTAAGGTGGCTTTGGCAACGGACTCCCAGGTGACTCTGGGCTGGTTACTTTGTGTCTCTGGACCTCAGCCTCTGTTGAACCCGTCTCCAGCTGCCTGGCAAGGCCTTCGGAGCACAGGCCTGTGGGGCAGCAGAAACTGGGAGCTCTGGGGACGGGGAAGAGGGGAGGGGACCATGCGCTTCAGCCTTGGAGAGGCAGCCTTGGGAATATATTTGAAGAGGTGGGGGCGCCTGGTGGGGGCGCCTGGAGGGGAAGAGTGCGGAGGGCCTGGTCCCTGACGACGCAGGCCTGGAGCTTCGAGGACCCTGGGCCACGGGGGTGGGGGGCATTGGGCCTGGCCAGGAGGCGCACCCCCCTCCCGGTTCATTGACATGCCTGCCCACGTGCAGGAAGCCTGTGGGATGCAGGGGAAAGCCGTGGGACAGGCGATGGGCTGGCCTGGAGAGGGCGCCTTGGATTCAGCTCCGAGTGGCCAGAAGGATTCCAGAGGGCAGTGGGATGAGGCATGCTGAAGAGGAAGGACGGCCAGGCCTGGGCCCCATGGTCCCAATGACGCGTGAAAGGCTTTTGGCCCCATGTCCAGCTCCTTCCCCTCCCCCCAAGATGGGTGGGTTTGTCCCTTGGGCAGCCTGCACCCTTTTAGGCTCCTGCAGAGGCAACCAGTGTCCAGTACCCTGCCTAAAAATAGGTGCCCTTTCCGAGGCAAGGGACTGTCCTTGGCAAGTTCGTCACCAGCCCTGCCTCTTGCAGCCCTGGTGAGCGGTCGGCCTGCAGGGAGTGCGGGAGAGCCACCCGTGGACTAGCCAAGAGGCTGCTCCCAGGAGCTCTTCCAGGGGCAGGGGCCACTGGCCATGCCGGAAGGCCAGGGTGAAGGGGGACACCAGCTCCTGTGCAGTGTGGCCCTGCTGAACCCCTTCGGCTGCGGAGAGGGCCGCCTGCAGGCCAGGGTCTCTGCATCCCTCTCAGCTGAATGGAGCTGGAAAGTCCCGCAGCTGTCACTTTAGCGCCCCCTCCCTGTCCCCCACCTGAAGGGAGCTAGCGAGGGGCCGTGAGGGAAACTCCAGCTCCTGCTGTACGTGGGGCTCTACGTTCTATGGGGCTTGCTCTTCTTCTGGCCTGCCTCCCCCCTGCTCGCTCACCTCCTGTCCTCATTCCTGCCTTCCCTCGGTGGGGACCAGCGCTTCTGCCTCGTCAGGAGGGTGACTGGCAGAGACACCTCCCCCCCCAGCTGGGGATCGTGATGGTGCGTGCCCTCCTCCACCCCTGCAGACCGCCCCCACCCCCGCGGCTGCCAAGAACCCACGTACCGCACAAGAGACAGACCCGAGGGCTGCTTGGTCAGGTTTTATTGGAAATCAGCAGAGCTGGCCGTGGGCTCCCACGGGACCGACGGTTCAAATTCTGAATTCAGATCCTGCCCCCACGCACCCACCCCCACACAGGAACCCTTTCAGGATCATGGTGGAGACCCACACCCTCCCCCCAAAGCCCACTCTGAGCCCCTGCTAGACACCCGAGTGCGCGCAGGGGCCTTGTGGCCGCGGCTTCGCGTGGCCCTTCCGTGCCCGTCCAGGCTGATGCTCGTTCCTATGAGGATACACCTTGAGTTCCGCCTTCACAAAAGGCAAATGTGCCCACGGCACGGCCCGCCTGCCAGGCCCCCTGGCCCGGCCGCAGCAGGCCCTGAAGAAAGTCTTCTACACGGGGAGGCACCGGCTGACCGAGCCCCTGACACTTACAAATATCATAGAACCCCAGGCGGCGGGGACTTCCCAGAAGCCACTTGCTGAAATGCAAACACAGAACAACCCCACGGAGTCAGACACTTGGCAGAAGGTGGCCCTGATTGTCCTAAGTGACAAGGACTCTGCAAGCACATTCTCTTGAGAATGACCCTCCTGCTGGCCCGCCAGCCTGGAGAGAGCCTTCCGGAGAAGGGGGCCTGTCCAAGCCCCAGGAGGGACAGATGGATGGCCAGAGGAGCAGGCTGGCCGGCCCTCCGGTCTTCGGGGGTGGCCACCCGCCAGGCCGGCAGGGTCACCAGGGCCGCCAGAGGCCGCAGGTGGGCTGGCGTGCCGCGACGGCGGTGGCCTTGGCGGGGGTGAGCACGGGCGGGGGCGCGGTGCCCGTGGTCTTGGGCTCCTTGGTGGGCACGGTGGGCGCGGCGGGGGGCCGCTGGAAGTGGTAGAGCAGCTTCATCTGCGTGTCGCTGGCCGCGTGCAGCGTCAGGAACTGCACGGCCTCCTGCAGGCACCAGGAGTAGCCCTCGCTGTAGTCCTGGTGCAGGCTCTTGGGGCCCGCGGCGGCGGCGGCGGCGAAGGCTGCGGCGAGACGGGGCGGCGGTGACGGGGGGCGGGGCGCGGGGCGGGGGCGGGGCGCGGCGGGGGCGCGGCTCACCTTTGCTGTGCTTCAGGTAGCTGACGGCCATCTCCAGGATGTCGGCCTTCTCCAGCTTGGAGTTGGGCTGGTGGCGCGCGAACTCCTGTTCCAGCAGAAGTCTCAGCTGCTCGATGCTGCTGTTGATGCGGTCGCGGCGCATCTTCTCCACCACGGGCTTGCGGAGCTGCGGGGACACGCGCGTCAGCCGGCGGCGGGGCGCGGGGCGCGGGGCGCGGGGCGCGGGGCGCACTTACGCGGTTTTTCTCTTTGGGGCTGAGCAGCTCCACGGCCACGGTGCTGGGGGCCATGCCTGGCGCGGAGAGGCGGCGGGCGAGCGGGCGGTGGCGGCCGGCGGGCGGGCGGGCGGGCCCTATATAGGCGCGGCGGCGGGCAGGCGCCTGGGGCCCGGGCGCCGCGGCCGTTCCCACACTCGGCGGCCAATGGCCGGGCGGGCCGCACAAAGGCGCCGGCCCATTAGCGCACGCTAAATTGCCTGTGAATTGGCGCGGGCACAATGGGCGCTCCCCGAGGAGCAGGTGGGCCGCTCCGCACAATGTCCGGGCTGTGGGAACGCGCTCGCCCTCATTAGCATCCCGGGGCCTGATGCTGGGAGCCCCGCGCCTCAATATGCTGTCTTTTCCCAGGCCTCGGGGATGGGGGCGGGGGGAGCAGGAAAGAGTGGTGCCCCCTCCCGGGTCCCCTCTCTCCCCTCCCCTTCCCCTCTCCCGGGGTCTCCCGCCGCTGGCTGGCAGAGGCTAGGTGGGGAGAAGCTCTCCGGTGAATGGGTGGGGCCGCTTCCAGTGGCTTGGGCTCCCTCCCTGACGGGGACCTGCTGCACACCCCACACCCACGCCAGGGCGGGTGGCATGGAGCGCGGGGGAAGGGGGGCAGGGGGAAGAGGGACCCACGCCTTTGGAGTCAGACCTGCTGGCTGAGGTGATAGGTCCCAGGCTGTCACCTGCAATGGGTGACTTCTTCAGGGCCGGAAAACGGGCTGCCGTGCTTCCGTGCTTCCGTGGCTTAGCTTGGGGAAGACCCAGGGTAGCAGAGCACCCGAAGTGCCCAGCGTGGGGTCTGGCACCGAGGCTCTCCCCCCGGGATCTGCTGCACCCCGTCTTCCGGGGAGCAGCCTGTCAGGCACCGGCATCTGGGGTGCCCTGCACCAGCCCGTGCTCCTCGGGGCCCCACCCTGCCCCATGCGGCAGCAGGTATGAGCACACGGTCCGCAGAGCGCAGGAGAGCCCAGGGCCCCAGGGGTGTGCTTGACACACGTGTGTGGTCACCACGCGTACGAGACGGGGGTGGGGGGAGCCTCTGCTGCCTGCTGGCCGCTGCCCAGCCTGGCGGGGACGTGTGGGGTTTGCTTTCCTTGGGCATTCTGCCAACGGGTGGGGAGGAAGGGTGCCAGGTGGCAGGCATGGGGGTCAGAGCAGGACAGGCCTGGAGCCCACACGGATGCTTCGTGAGCTCAGATGGCCCCCTAGGGCCTCCCTGGGAAAACTGGTAATCCTGGTGCCTGGCCAGCCAAGCCCAGGTCCCGCAGCTGCTTTGGGGACCGCCAGCCCTACCCTGGTTGTCCGGGAGCACCCCCTCTGCCCAGAGCGGTCATCTTGCTCTGATTCTCTGGAGTCCTGCAGGGATTGGGGGGTTCTGGGACTTCGTCCTAGGGGCCAGGCGGGACCCAGTCAGGTCCAAGGGGCAGGCAGAACCTCTGTCCCGGGAACCGGCAGGTGGCATCAGGGCACGTCAGCCAGAGTTTGAATCCAGGAACATGTCCCGGTGTGGCTGGAAATCGTGGGGCTTTAACAAGGGTCCAGTCAGATCCCCCCCCTCGGCCGGGGTCTTGGCAGGGACCCACAGCTATGACTGTCTTGCCTGGTGGACCTGCTCCAGAAACCCCCTCCCCCACTCCACCCCCACCGCATACAAGGAGCCTTTGGTTTCCCAGCAATGGGCGGAGGCGGGAAGCAGGCGGGATGGTGTCATGACAGGAGTGGCTGGGAGCCAGCTCGGGGCTGCCCTGTGGGCCAGGGGGTCACCCAACCGGGGTGTGTTAGGCTGGGGAGCTTCCAGAGGGGGACCGTCAGGTGACTTTGAAGGGGGAGCATAGGGAGCCCCTGTTCACCCCTCTGGTACCTTCTCCTCCTCCTCCTCCCTCCTAACAGCACTCCTCTTGAGGGGGACCCGGCCCGGGCTGGCTGTGGGAGGCGGGAGACCCTGGGCCGGGGCTCCTCCCTAAGCAGATGGGGCCCTGCTACAGTTTGATGCGAAGGGCAGGGACCACCTGCAGAAGCTGGGGATGATGCTGCCGGTGACCCCGCAGCCTGGGTGTCGGCTGGCAGGTCCTGTGGGCCCCAGGATGCTCCCTGGGGCCATTTTTGCAGCCCAGATGGGGCTCATGCTGGGCAGTGGGCATGTTTTGGTGTGTCCCTTGCTTGTTTATGGGCTCCCTTGGGGTGGGCTGGGGTGGGGAGGGAGAGGATGACTTTGTCGCCTATGTCTCCATTGGCCACACCCTAGAAGCTAGGGACTCAGCACCAAGAAACTGCTTAGCTAAGGGCTTGGGGAATGCAGGGGCAGGGAGCAAGCCCCAAACCCACCCCGGCCCTGGCCACAGCTGGCTAGACACAGCCGGCAAGATACGAGCCCAAGTCCATGCGAGTCCTAAGCGCCTGGCTGCTAGACGCGGGGGTCCCAGGGCCCTGACCACGAGTGGGGGCCGCCCGCGGGCCAGGCCCTCCCGCTCCCTGTCTCGCTTCTTCCTGCTTCAGAGGGGCATTTGGCTAAGGCTTGTGTCCTGCCCTCACCCCCCTTCCCCAAGCTGGCTCTTGGTCCAAGGGAGACACGTGCAGGAGACGTGGTCCGGCTCCCACCACCCCCCAGCTGCCCGCCCGCCCGCAGTGGGCCCACGGTGAGTGGGCTGCCTCCTCCTTCCCTCCTCCCCCTGAGCTGGAGCAGCTTTGGTCCATTTGTCAGTTGTGGGAGATATGAAACGAACGGTGTTCAATCCCGGCGAGGCCGGAGAGAGCCTGGCTCCCTCCCTGCGTGCGGGCCAGATGGCAGCTCTGAGCCCTCCAAGGCACACGCCTGGCCTTTGTGGGCCGTTTAACACTATGAATGGGGCCAAAGTGTGGGAAACTCCTTGGGCTCTTGGCTCACACCACCCGAGGGGGCTGGCCCACCAGGCCTGGGGGAGGGGGTGCGGGTGGGCGGGGGAGGGGAGGGCTGAGGCTCGCTCTGGGCTGGCGGGCTTGGCGCAGAGCAACGGGGAATGCAGGGGATGGTCAGGTCTTCCGACTTGCTTGTCCCCGACAGCTGGGCGGGGGGGGCTCCTTTCTCCAGCTGGGACTTTGAGGGGGAGGGAGAGTTTGTCCTGCCCCCCACCCTGGAGACCTCAGGAAGTCTGGGGTGAGGTGAGGGAGAAACAGCCCCTGAGGGAAGATGCCTGGCTGCGGATGTGGGGGCTCCCCTAGTTGGGCTGATTATGCTAGAATAGGAATCTGGGACCATAACTCCTTTCTGAATGACACCCCACCCCCAGGGTGACTGCATGGGGGAGGCCTCCAGGGGCGTTCGCTCCTGAGGCTGGAGCAGGAGAGCACTTGCAGGGAAAGTGAAATGGGGCGCCCGCCATGGGAGCGGCGTGGGGTTCCCCAGAAATCCAGCGGGGAGCCACCACGTGGTCCAGAAGCTCGTCATCTGGGCATGCGCCCCGAAGACCCGGGTGCAGGGGCTGAGCGCTGTGCCCCCACGTCCACGGCAGCCGCGCTCACGAGGGCCCAGCGGTGGAAGCGGTCCCGGGGTCCGGGCGGCCGGACGGAGGTGCAGAACCGGGTCCCTCCGTGTGACGGACGGTTACCCAGCCTGAGCAAGCCGCTCCCCACAGCACAGGCCCCGCAGGACTCCCTGCCCCGCGGCTCCAGCGGGAGTCGGATCGCGGAGACAGAAAGTGGCAGGGTGGGTGCCACAGGTCGGGGGGCTAGTGTTTCCTGCGGGCAGACGTCCGTCTGGGAGATGGAACGTCCTGGAGACGGACGGTGGGGACGGGCGCACGACTGACTGCGCTTCGCGCCCGGAGCCGTCCCCTTAGCGGTAAGAACCGCGAATTTCACGTGAGGCGTGTTGCACGACACACAGAGATGTTTTTAAAGGAGGCCGACGGTTTGCTCCGTGGGAGCCCAGGGAACGCTGCGGCCGCACGGGAGACGCGTCTTGGGGTAGCGCCCAGCTCCCTCCCGCGCCGCCCGGGCTACGGGGTGACCCTGATAACTGGGGGTCGGAGGTCAGGCGTGAGGCGTCCCTGCCACGTGGAGAGGCCTGCGCCGGCCCCGGAGCCTGCGCCTTCCCCATGGGCCAGGCCTGGAGACAGACCGCGAGCGAAGTCTCCCGGCGGCTCCAGAACGCAGGCTGGTGTCGGCGGGTGCTGCGCCGTGTCCGGGAGTGCCGTGTGTCCAAGGGCACCGTGTCCGAGGTCTCCGAGTCCGAGGGTGCCAGGTCCGAGGTCACCGTGTGGCTTTCCTGGGTGCAGCCCTTCTCCACGCACCCCGTCTGCACGGCCTTCCGGAGGTTGGTTCGGAAAGTGGCTGGAGGGCCGGGGAATGCCGTGAGGGACCCCCGTGCCCGCCCTCCGGGAGCTGGGTGCCACTGGGTTCCTCCCATTGGCGCCTGGGCCTGCAGGACACATGCACTGCCACGAAGGTGCATTGTGGGAGCTGGCGGCTGTGCACCCCACTCCGTTTGGGGGTACCCTGGAGGCCGTGGCCACCTCCCGGCCAGGAGGAGCCCCAGCCTCTGTGGCCTTAGCTCCCTGCACCCCTGCCCCATGCCGAAGAACTGGACACAGAGATGGGCGCCCTCTCTCCTCCTCCCTTCCCCTCCGTACTGCGGGGTTTCCTCCCCTTGCAGGGGCACAGACACCTGGGCCCACGGGGCTAAGAGGGTCCTGAGGCCCGGCCTCCACCCAGGGGCGGGGGGGGCAGGAAACCCTCACAGGTAGGGGGTAACGTGGCGAGGTGTACATCTAAGACCGGCCGGCACTCCGGCTGGACACCCACTTGACGTTGGCCGAGAAGTCGCGGGAAAGCTCCCCGGTGCCGGTGGTCTGGGGCACACACTGGTTAGCTTGTGTGACACACACAGGGGTTGGTTTCCATTATGCCTGTTGCCCGGATTCTCTGGAGCGAGCGTCAGACCTCCTGTGGCTTCTAAGAGCGCGCGCGCACACCTGGGCTCGGCATCTTGCAGAGGGCGAAGGGCGGGCCCACTGATGCTTCTTGAAAGAGCTGTGGACTTCAGGAATGGAGGGGGAGATGGGGGTGCCCAGCAAGGTCTTCCTGGAGGAGGAGAGGCCTGAGCAGTCCTTGGCGGGATAGCGGGCATGTTCCAGATAAGGGACGGCAGACACTGCCGGGCAAGGAGAATGGCGGGATCCGGGCTTGGCAGGGTGGGGGCAGTTGAAAAAGGGACCAGCGTCTCCAAGTCTGGCTGGAAGGGGTTCCCCCGCCTGTGTGTGCTCAACCCAGTGTGTGTGCCTCTGTGTACGTGCCCTGGGCTCCGGGAATAAAGGGCCCGGCCCTGGCTCCCTGGCCCCTCAGCTTGGCCCCCTCTCCTTGGCAGGTCAGTGTGTAGACACAGCTCTGGTCCCAGCTGGGTCACTCCTTCCCAGCGCCGTCGCGCTGCCCAAGTGTTAGAGGCCCCTGTGGAAGAAGGTTCACGCTGGGCTGAGCGCTGCTCTGTGCCCCCTGGTCGGGAACAGGTGGACCTTGGCCCTGGGGGGCGTGTGGGGGAAGGCCCTATCGACAACTTGTCTCCTGCACTGTTGGGCGGGGGCAGTACTGTCTTTTGTGAAGTGCCCGTACCCCTCTGGTTCTGTGCCTGGCTCCCGCAGCGTCCCACGCACACGGACACACGCGCTCCCCATAGATGCTCTCCCTGGGCCTTTCGGCAGTGCCTGGGGGGCAGTGGGGACCGGGGGGATTGCTCTCGGAGCGTGTTCACCATGGACGCTGGGGGGCGGGTGTAGGGGGCAAGTGGAGGCTGAGGCCAGGCTCTGCCCTTGGTGTTATGGTGAACTCGCGCTGGACTTTCCCGCGCCTCACTTCACCTCTGTGCGGTGGGCTTTCCCCGCGGAGACCGCCCGGTGCAGGCACTGGTTCTAGGTCGCTGGAGATGACCAAGGGTGGCCACAGGTGGCCCAGGGGGGCACTGCGCAGAGGAGAGCAGTGCCCGCCCCTCCTGGCCCACTTGGCCTGGCCCAGAAGGAGACCCCATTGCTGGGGCTGAAGGCGTGGGGTTGCCTGCGATTCTCGTCTGAGCAGAGGCCAGTGTACTGAATCGGGGTCACCACGTCAGGGGCTCGAGGCTGTCCACACACCCTTGTCTGTACACACACCTCTCCTTCCGCGATGGGCGGGGTCCCCGGGAGTCGGAGCTCCGAGCAGGGAAGGACGGCGTGTGAGTCCCCATGAGGCGGGCCGGGCTGGGCCTCATTCATGGAATGCTGGGGCTCAGGTCACAGACCTGCCAGCTCCGTCCGTCTGTGCTCCGGGGGGCTGAAACCCTTCTGTGGAAGCTGCCCTTGGACAGCTGTCCAGCTGTGAATTTGGCCTCCGTCCTTACTCCTGGGGGCCTGGGGTGACCTGGCTCCTCCCCTGGGCAGTGGGGGTGCTCACTCCAGCCTCTGCACCCACACTTCTCTCAGCCCGTCAAAACCGGGCTCTACCCTGCAACCTGACTGGGGGAGGGCAGGCCGTCCCGTGGTCTCCGAGGCTCCCGCTCTTCATGGGGGGCAGGGATCACACATGAACAGCAGTCCCACCGAGTTCCCAGGCCAGACTTGGGGACCCCAGGCTTTGTGGGCCAGAGCAGGCCCCGTGTTCCTAAATGGAGGGTGCAGGAGCTGGGAGAGCTCAGACCCTAGGCTTGACCAGCCCCAGCCTCCGGGGCTCAGTTTCCCCAGCGGAAAGAGGAGCAAGGGCGGACGTGCAGAGGCGGGCGGTGTGGGAAAGCGCTGAGCCCTTGAGTCTCATGGGCCCCCTCCGGATTAGGGGCCTCTCTGGTCCACGTGGCCGCACCCCACCCCACCCCCGTGGCCGGGGGCAGGCCCAGGTCGCAGTCCAAAGCTGGTTAAAACCCTGCCGTGTCAGAGAGCAGCTCGCTCCCAACCTCTGAAAGGCAGACAAGCCCTTTATTGCTCTATTATAACGCGGGGCCAGATGGTCTTTTGGGAGTCGTCCCCCCTCCCGCCCCCCGTGGCCGCCCCCATTCATTCAAAAGCAGAGCCCAGCACTAATGCTGAGGGGTGGGGGGCCCGGGCACGCTTCCGCGGCGGCCGCAGTGTGGGAACCACAGGCCAGCACGAACCGCATGCAGGAGGGGCGTGTGGGGACCCCATGCCTGGTTCTGGAGGCCAGCCGGCCCGCGGGCCCTGCCAGGGTGTCTCTCCGCTGGGAGAGCCGGGGTGGGGCTCTTAACCCGTCCCCAGCTTGGCTTCCTGTAAACCGCGATGACGACGGTGCCGCCTGAGGTTTGGGGAGACCAGGCTGAGCACCGGGGTGCGCATCGGGCGCTGCGCTGTGTCTGTGTCTCCCCGAGAACGCAGTCACGTGTTCAAACCCGTGAACAAACAGCCAAAGAAGGAAAATGTTTTGTGACACATGAAAATGACATGAAACTCAAATTGAGCATCAGTGAGTAACACGTCGGGGGCACGCGCCAGGCACACCCCTCCCTGATCGGGGGCTGCCCTCCCGATCCGAGGCAGCGGGGAGCAGGGGGGCGGGTCAGCCTGATGCCCCTGGGCCTGTCCCGGAGGTGGGGGGCACCTGCTCCGTGTGGATTGTCTGCACGGTGCTGACCTCCGTCCTCACTCCCCATGGGGGGGCCCGCACCCGCCTGCCCTGCTCCTCTGGGGCTGCTGTGGGACCCCTGCTGTGCCAAGGCTCAGTGTCACCGCACCTATGTGCACGGGCAAGGACACGGGGGACCAGTCTATCCCAAGCTGCACGTTGGGAGCTGAGGCCAGACTGGAGCCTGGGGAGGGCAGGTGCGGCGGCTGCTTCTCCCACAGAAAGGGCGGGAGCAGGTTCCTGGATCTGGTCCTGCTTCCGTCACTCAGCCTCTCTGTCAACCACTGTGCTTCCTCCGGGGTCTAGGCTGGGGGTGGGGGACCGTCCCTCACACCCGGTGGACCAGCCCAGGCCCTCGGAGCAGGTCCTCGCTCCCTCTCCCTAAGTTCGCTTCCTGCCCAGTCTGACCCCCATTTGCCTCTTGGGTCCTGGACTGGCGGGTCCTACCCCCTTGCTCCACCAAGCTCCAGCCTGTGGGCCTGCTGGACACTGGGCTGGCCTGCCCTGGGCCTCGGGTTCCCCATCTGACGGTGGAAGGGTTGGCCTGGCTGGGGGTTAGAGAGCACCCCCTGCTCAAGTCATCTGGGACTCCCCAAATCAGCAGCAAGCCAGCAGCAGAGGGCTGGGGGGGCAACAAATTTGCCCACAAATGATGGGGCAAGAGAAGGCAAAGTGACCCATGGGGGGTCGGGGGGGGGGGTCTGGCAGCTTAGTTACCTGGGAAGCCGCTGGGGGAAGCAGAGGGGGCCTGGGCAGCTCTGGGCGTGGTTGTCACAGAGTGACACACTGACGCAGCCCCCCCCATCTGAGGATGGCAGGAAGAGCCAAGAACCATCCCCGCTGGGACCTCTGCTTCCCAGGCACCGTGGGGGCCTGAAGGGTCGCAGATGAGGGTCCAGGCTCCGTGCTCCCCAGGGTCATGCCTCACTCATCCTTGGACCCTCCCCCCACAGGACCCCTGTCCTGACTCCAGATGACTTCATCAACGTTCCTTTTGGCTACCTGCCCGGGATCCTCCCTCCCCCCCACTGTAACGGTAGTCGGGCGTCGGGCTGGCCGTCGGGGGCACAGGGCCCAGCCTGGCGCAGGGACCCATCGGGGAGGCTCAGCACCAGCTCATTGGGCACACCTGATGCTCCGTGCGGCCGCTGGGCTGGGGTCTCCTTCGACCCCGCAGGACCCAACACCGAGTCCACGAGGGAGGCTCGAGGGCCCAGCCAGTCCCGGGATCCTGGTCAGCCTCGAGCTTAGGGGAGGAAGCGAGACCAAGGTTGCCCACCCCCTGCTGGGCAATAATTACCCTCGTTCAGTGGCTGCTGGTGCCAGGCAGAGGCCCAAGCCTGGCCCTGGGGCAGGGTGTGGGGGAGGTGGGCGAAGCCGCCAGAGTCGGGCCCTTCCTACTCCGCTTGTCCCCCACGTCGGGCAGTGACCTCACAGGCAGTCTCCTGCCCCAGCCCCCAGGACTGAGGTGGCTCCAGCGAGCGCCTGCCTGTCCCTGGGCTCGGACCCATGAGGCAGACCTCACCTTCCCTGCAGCTCCCTCAAGGGAGAGAGCGGGCAGCCCCCCAGCCCCTCGGCCCATTTCTCTTGGTGTGAAACAGGGCGTGAGGGCGTCTCGGTGGTCGTACGGGGTGCAGGGCCCCGCCGGCCTGACGCCATGCGGGGAGGCCCGGGGATTGGGGGGGCACGCGGGCTGAGGTGGCAGGCCCCGGCCCGCAGCCCTGCAGCCCTGCCCGCCCCCAAGCCAGAGGAGAATTCAGGCGGGCCAGAGGGCCTCCCGGGGCGGCTTCCCACACCGCGCCTGCCGCGGACATTCATCTGCACAAAAGGCGCGTGCTGGCTTTGTGTGCGAGCGCTGGGCCCAGAGGCCATCTGGGGAGCACTGGGAGCCGGGCGGGGCGCCCCCAGGCTGCCTTCAAAGGTTGGGGCAGCAGCAGCTCCTGAACCGCACGCTGGAGGGTCGCACATCTGGCCCGGCCGGTGCCTTCCCGTGTCCGCAGCCTTCAGCCGTCCCCGCGCCCCGGGCCTGGCAGCGCTGGCCCAAGCACGGGACAAAGGGGAATGCGGGCCGCCCGCCCCTTCTGACTGCTGCCCCGGGGCGCTCCTGCCAGAGGCCCTCAGCGCTGCTTGGGGTGCTGATCCAGCGCCACTGCGTTGTCGCTGGGCTCTCAGGGCCTCAGTTTCTTCATCTGTAAAATGGGGCCAGTAACAGTCCGTGTGAGGCAGGTGCGGAGGAGGAAGGCAGTGGGTGAAGGCAGAGCGTTCAGGAGGCCTCCCCGCGGGGCTGCTGGTATTAACGTCCCCGCGCCTGGCGTCCCCACGCTGGCTCCGCTAGGCCTTTGCTTGGCCACCCCACTCCATTTGGAGCATGACCCCTGCCCAAGCTCCGGGCTGCCTGGGAGCTGGCCACTGGAGTGGCTTTCAGGGGCCAAAGTGCACCCAGGACAGCGTGAGAGCTAGGCCTGGGTCTGGGCCCTGCACTGTTGTCTTGCCTCCCCCTCAGGAGTCTGAGCGGGTCCAGGAAGATAATGTGCCCTGCTCAGCCGGTATGCAGTAGGTGCTAAATGAGTGCACAGTTCCTTGCCACATCCTCCCTGTCCAGGTCCTTCAGGAACCCAAGTCTGACCTCAGCCCTGGGCCTGCCGCAAGTTGGCCCAGCTGTGGCCCAGCTGCCCGCGGCCAGGATAAGGGCTGTCAGCCCTGAGCGAACTCTCCCGCCACCACCCCCATGAAGGCCAGAGGCCTGGACAAGCTGGAGGGGCGAGGTGGGTGGGGGCTCCTCGAAGGTCCTTCCCGGCACGGGGCAGTTCTGAGTCTAGCAGCTGGGCTGGTGGGGGGCAGGGAGCCAGGCGTCCCAGGGGCTCTGCCTTCAGGGGCCCTCCCTTGTTGAGGGACTCTGGGGCCAGTGCTTGGTAGACAGGACCTCTGGGGGGCCCCCACCCCCTCCTCTGCTGGGGGGGACATCCTTGAGAGGGTGTCCTGCTGGCCCCGAGATAATCCGGGCTTTGGAGAGGGTGTGAGAGGCTGCCAGCCGACTTTCCCACAGCCCCACATAAAGGGCCGGCCGCCAGCTGCTCTCCCACAAAAGGCTCCCAGCCATTCAGGGCCTGGAGGCAGGCGGGGCAAGCAGAGGGGCAGCCTGGGTCTACCTGGCCACCCCCAAGCGAAGCCTCCGTGGGGCAGCGCCTGCCTGCTGACCGTCAAAGGGCCCGGGAGGTCCCTGGGATGGGGGCTGGGGAGCCACGTGTCAGCCCCTCAACCCCATCCTGCCCCCGGCTGGCACCACTCCTGGGCCTCTCGCTCATCCTGGGCAACCAGCCCCACCACCCTTCCCCCGCCACCTACCCTGGCCCTGCCTCATCCCCTCCTGGCACCCCTGCTCCTGAGCCTGGCTGCACGGTGCTCCCCCCCCCAATGCATCCTGCCAGGCCGTGTGGTAGGGACAGAGGGCTGGCAAGACTGCCCCCGCCCTGAACTTAGCTTCCTCTCTGAGGTGCAGGACGGCCTTTCCTCCTCCCTGGGCTAGTGGAAAAGCCTCCTGAGATCCATCGTTTAAAAATACTGGGTCCCAGGGAGGCAGGGGTGGGAAACTCATGCACTTCCCACCCCCCGGGGAATTAACTGTCCAGAGCACCTCCGATGATGACCTTGTAATGTGAGGACCAGACTGGCGGATGGAGGAGACGCTCAGAGGGCTTCCCGGAAGAGGTGGCCAGCTGGAGCTTGGCCTTTCCGAATGCGAGATGAGGTTGGGGTTTTCCAGGGGCCGTGCCCTGGCACACTCGAGGGGCATGGTGCTGGCCAGCTCCCCGTCTCTGATGTGCACGTTGTTCCCACATCTCAAGCTGCTCCTGCAGCGGCCTTCGTCCCCGGGTGAGTGTGGTCAGGCCCAGCAGGTGCCTGGCTGGAGACCTGTCAGGTGTGCGGGGTTGGAGAGGCCCAGGGGAGAGACCAAGCATGGCTCCTGAGAGCAGGCAGTGATCAGAGAGCGACTTTTGACCTGTGCTGGGAGGGTGGGGTCCCCAAGCTGAGCCCCCAGGGACCACAGCTTCCCGGGGCCTCTGTCGCCTGGACCGCTGGCGGCTGCTCTGGGAGGGTCTGACAGCAGGGACTTGGTGGCAGGGCAAGTCCCAGCTAGTGCCCCACGTGTCTCCCCCCCCCCCACCTGCTGGGGGCAGGGACATCATTATCCCAGCCCAGCGGCGGGAGGGGGGGGCTTGGGGGGGCGGCTGTTCTTTGTCCAGGCTTGGCCGCTGATTGGCGGCAGAGCGTGGGAAGGCACGCGCCCCTCAGGCCCCACCACCCTGCCCCGCATAAAGACCCTACCAGCACCTAGCCGCCTCCACAGCCTCCCACCACCCTCCAGCCGTGGACGCCTGGCGGCAGGCACAGCCCCGGCACAGCCCCTGTTCACCCTCAGAATGAAGACTGGCTGGAGTCTGGGGACCGCTGGTTGGGGGTGGGGGTACGGTCCGGGCGGGGCTAGCAGACGCCCTGGGCCCCTTCCCTGGCCTCCCTTGTGTTTGAGAAGTTTGCGGGCACCAGCCCAGCCCTGAGCTGGAGAAGGGACAGCGTGGAGACAGGGGGCAACATCCCGGGTGAGCGCCGCCCGGGGCTGGTGGAGGATGGGGGGCTGGGGGCGCCAGCTAGGAAGGGTGTCCCCCAGGGCAGCCCCCGCCCCCCGCCTGTGTGCCCCGCCCGCTCACCTGCCGCGCTCAGTCTCCACAGCCCGGGAGCCCCGCCGCAGCCCCGCCAGCACCTTGAGCGGACCTCGGGGAAGGCGAGCTTTTGCACGCTCCAGGCGCGGAGGGACACCCCGGCCAGGGGGCAGAGCGCGCCCCACGCGAGAGCGGCGAGCGAGTGCAGCCCCCGCTCTCAAGGTGGCCGTGACTTTGCCAGGCCGCTGGGACCCAGAGGAGAAGGCTGGTGTGGCTGGACACTTTGTGTCCTCCCGTTTCCTGACAGCCCAGCCTGCTGGCCCGGTGCGGGCAGCGGCCGCTAACAGGAGGGGTCCTGGGGGCGAGGGCTCTGGGTGTTACAAGGTCCGTAAGTGGTCGTGACTGGGGCGGTGCGGGGCGCGCGGAGGCTGCGGAGGCGGTGCCGGGCGCGCTAGGACGGCTGCGGCCGCGGGACCTCCGTGCCTTCCAGGATGACGGAGGACGGGAGGCTTCCTGCGGGAGGGCGAGCGAGTGGGAGGGCCGCGCGCTGGCAGGGCGAGGCCGCGTGCTGGAGCCGTACCCCGGGGCTGCAGGTGTCTGGGGCGGGCGGGGTGGCGGTGCGCGTGCCTGGAGCACCGCGGAGCTGGCAGAGAGCGGCTGGTCTGCAGCCCCGCCTGGGCCTCTGCGCCCTCCCGGGAGGCGGACGGAGTCTGGGCCCCGCCCAGGCTGCGCGGACCGATCCGCCCCCTCCTGGGGCGCCCGCCCCGCCCCGCCCCGCCCCACAGGCTTCTTTCCTGGACCGCGGGTCAAGGGCAGCCCGCGCCCCCGGCTCCGGCCGACCGGGAAGACCCTCTGGGTGTGCCGAGCCCGCGGCGGCTCCTCTCCTCCCTGGGCCGCCTCGGGGTGTCTCCCGTTGACTCTGAGCCCCCGTGGGGCAGGCAGTGTGCCAGCCCCCCAGGTCGTGGGCCCCGCAGTCGCAGCAGCACTGAGGCAGGGGCCTCAGTGTCCCCATTTCACGGAGGAGCCTGCGGCGGCGGCACCGGGGGTCCGGGTGGGCGGGGGCCTCTCCGCAGCCCGGGCTGGCGCTGTGCCGGGGGCGCCCCGCGCTTCCCGCCGGTGCCCCAGACGTCGCCCCGCGTTTGTTCCCGGGACAAGCACCGCCTCCCCCAGCGGCACCGCGGCGGAGAGGCTGCCTGGTCCCGGGCCCAGCCTGGGTCGCGCGCTGAGCGGGAGAAGCACGCGCTCCCCGTCTCCGAGGCCGCTGCGGAGGGGCGGGCAGGCGCCTCCGGGGGACGGAGCGCAGGGCTGGGCTCTGCTGCCCCCTGGTGTCCTGCGACCCCGCCGTGGGGGAGGCCCGGCGGCTGCTGGCCTCCGCAGCTCCGCGGAGGCTCGTGTCCCCCCAGCGGAGGGGAAGGCGGCGGGTCCCTGCGGACCCAGGCCCAGCCCGTCCCTGGCCCGGGGATGGGGCGCGGGGGAGACGGCCACGGAGGGAATGCCCAGGCCTGGGCGGGTCTTCCGGTAGGTTCCGGGAAAGGCGGGGAAGTGATGCGTCCCGGCCGGGAAGTCACCTTCTGGGGAAGCACCAGCCCCGCTGTGACCTCTTCCAGGCGGGGACCCGCAGAGAGCATGAGTCGCTGCCCGGGCAGTGACCACGACTGCCTGCGGCCCGCCGGGTCCATGCCACTGCGGATTCCCTGACAGGTGCGGCTCCAGCTCGTGGGGCCCTGAGCTGCTCCCCATTAGCCGGCCCCTGGGTGCTCCCCGACTTCCACAGTGTTCCAGTTACCCCGTGGAGCAGCGCACCTTTCCCGTGTGGGTGAGACGGCTAGACAGCCGTGTGTGTGCCCAGAGCCCGGCGTGCAGGAGGTGCCTCATAAACGTGGGCCCCGCAGAGCTCGGCTTCCTGGAGGCGGGGGAGCTCTGGGCTTGGAATAAGGCTCCTCCTCCCCTGGCCCAGGGCTGTCTCCAGGACTAACCAGGGCTTTCCTCATCAACAGTTGGCCGGAGCCCATTGTCATCTGCTGGATATTGAAGCAGCAGTTTCAGGGGTCCCCCGGAGGTCGTATCTTTGGTGGGACACAGAGACGCGGGCCTGGGGACACATCCCCTGGGTCCCGGTCCCCACCCCGGCAGGTGGGTGGGCAGCTGCCGTCCAGGCACAGGTGGGGTGGGGGCTCGAGGCTGCCCCGTGAGCAAGCGAGGTGCCTCTCCCCCGCCACGGGCACACACCCACATTCACGGTGTGTTCGTGCTTTTCTGCGTAAACGACATCCCGTGACCTTGTTGAAACAGAAGAGAAAGGCAAAGTAGAGTCACACTTTTCATTTCATTATGACAGTTCAGGGAGAAAACACCGTTGTGGAATATACTGGAAAAGAAACCGTAGCTTCCCAGGGCAGGCAGGAACCTTGCCACGTGGGGACCCGGGGCCTCAGGGGTTTCCTGTGTGGCAACGAGCAGGGCGCTGAGGCCTGGGGCGTAGGACTCGTCCCCCAACCACATACGCCCCACACAAGTGCACCACGCCCGTGGGGCCCACAGCTCTTAGTCTTTAAGTGAGGCTTTTCTTTCGGTGCCATTCCCAGGGAACCGTAGGAAATCGTGCGGAGGGACCCCACGTGTCCTTTGCCTGGTTCCCCCGTGCGTGACGTCCTGCAAAGCCAAGGTACAGGCTTGACCGAGATAGTGACGCTGACGTGGGCCAGCTAGAGAACGTTCTAGCAACACGAGGGTCCCTCCTGCTTTCTCTTACAATTTTTTCTATCTCTTTTTTTCTAAAAACTGCAGTGGCTTATGCATGAGAGCCGCCGTGCTAGCTGTGGGCGGCGTGAAGCACACGCCGGTCCCCACTGCCTGTCTCCGGAACGTTCCGCCTGACGCTCTGTCCCCTTGACACTGCAGCCCCTGCCCTCCCCAGTCCCTGTTGCCCATGCTCTCTAGGAAGGTGACGACTCAGGTCCCTTGTGCAAGTGTGTTCAGAGGGCATCTGTCCTCTTGGGACTGGCTTAGCTCCCGGAGCCCCACGTCCTCAAGGTCAACCACGCTGGTCACCATGCACATCAGAGCTTCCGTGACGCTCGTGGTGCGGGAATGTGTACGGGCTCATGTGTTCATCTGTGAGGGACGCTGCTTCCTCCCTCTGGCCGGGTGAGCGTGCGTCTTCCGAGCCTCAGGCCGACGCTGGCCCTGATTCACTCCCAAGCCCCTAGCCCGGACCTGAGGGCTGGGGCGCCAGGGGCGCAGGTGGGGAGACCGGCCAGCGGGGTGGGGAGCGGGCTGTGCAGCAGACAGGAATTGTCCTCGCTGCCCGGCAGGGCTGCATTCTGGGGAACCCGTGGGCTCCCCTGGGGCTGACCCGGCGGCCCAGCCTTCACCAGCAATGATGTCAATCCATCTGCCCGTCAGGCTTTTTCTTGTAAAAGGGAAACATGGTCTTATAAAAAAAAACCCAGACGAAGCAGAAGAGAATGAAGCAGAAAGGGGAAGTTAGTCCTTGGCCAGAGCTGAGCGGAAGGAGGCCCGACCTTTTCCAGGACGCAGGGAAGCACGGTGCAGGCGGGATTCGTAATGCCCGTCACAGGCCTTGCAGCGGGGCTGTGTGCTGTGTGCCTGTACACACGTGCAGGCCTGTGCGTGTGGGTGTTGGGTCCTTGGGCGCGTTGGCCGCCCAGAGCTACCCCCAGGTGATCAGCATTTGCTTGACAAAGAACGCCCGTTCCCCAAGCAGCGACTTTACTGGAAGAACACAGACACTCCAGGCCTGGCACTCGGAGCCCCCGGCACATGCCCACGCTGTGAGGTTGGGGGATTGCTGGCGTGGGGTTGCTCTGGGGGCAGTGGGCATGGGGTTTAGGGTTGTGTCGGGGCATTGGGGCTGTGTGTGCCTTGAGTGCGGCCCCGAGCGGGGAGCTCCTGACCAGGTGTCTTAATGTTACAAGACTTTTGTCCCCTTAGTGCCTGTGGTTCTTGGCCGTGCTCGTTGAAGACCGAGGAGATGGGCCAGACGGGGGGTGGCAAAGCGAAGTTTACCGACATCGTTCAAAGCGCCTGGAGAAACAGGGGACCCAAGAGCGTTGCCATTTTGGTGCTCAAATATAGGGGCTTTTATTATTTATTTATTTTTTTCAAAGAGCCCATTTACCTATTTGAGGGAGAGCACGGGCAGGGGGACGGGCGGAGGGGGAAACAGACGCCCCACCGAGCAGGGAGCCCGACTCCACCGGGATCCCGGCAGAACCGGGATCACCTGGGCTCAAGGCAGATGCTTCCTAGACTGAGGCACCTAGGTGCCCTTAGGGGTTTTTATAGGCACTTTTGAGGAACTGTCTCCAGCATCCTGAGAGGGGCCCCCCTGAGGACTGGCCACTAAGGTGTGCCCATCACAGCTTTGATCCGGTCCCCGTGTGCCTGTGGGGTAATTGCTCACGTGTTGCTGGTCTCGTGGGCTGAGCTCTGGGGACCAAGTGGACAGTGAATGACGTTCCACGGTTCCTGGTTGTCTGGGATGCGTTGCACATGTCATCCCGCCAGACAGGAAGCTGTCGTGGTCGCATCTAAGTGGTGCCAGCCCGGTTCTGTCTCCGCTGTCCCGACACCCTGTTTCCTTGCTGGGGACACTGGCCCTGAAGACCCGCGTGTCCCACGAACCCCTGGTATTAACGTACCTCCCCCGCATCAGAAGCGGAATGGAGCGAGGCAGAGGCTGTGTGTGACAAGCCACCAGGTTCAGCTGGTGGCTCTGTGGCCTCAGAGTGACCTTGTTTTGTCTGAGTGCGCACATGGCCTGTCCTCCTGACACGCTGTGACGTCACTGATTAACCCCGCTGATGGCGTGGGCCACTCTCCACGGATGGGAGGCTTCCTCCACCTCCCGCGTCCCCATGCGCCTGGGCTGCGTGCCTGCTGCTAGGGACGCAGCAGTGACAGGGGACAGAGCTCCCCGTCCTCAGGAGCTCATGTTCTGGGTGGAGGTCGCTCTGGATTGTGTGTCCTCAGATTCTCGCGTGGAGGCCCTCACTCCCACCGTGACCGCAGCGGGAGACGGGGCTTTTGGGAGGTAATTAGGGCTGCGTGACAGCGACTCGATCTCAGCTCAGGTCTGGATCTTGGGTTTTGGGTTCAAGACCTGCCCCGGGCTGCAGGCTGGGCGAGGAGATGGCTTCAAAACAGAACAAGGGGAAGGGACACGTGAGCTCTGTACCCCTCCCCCCAGTGTGTGTGCAGAGGAGGGCCGTGGGAGGACACGGCACGGTGGCAGCCTCTGCGACCCAAGGAGAGAGGCCTCGGCCAAGGCCCTCCGCCTTGCTGGTCCCGTGATCTTGGACTTCCTGTGTCCAGAACGTGGAGAAAAACAGACGCGTGCTGTTTAAGCAGCTCAGCCAGAGGCGCGTGGTCACGAGGACCCAGACAATGTGGGAGTGGCGGACGTGGCTTGATTTGCTGCTGGAAAGGTGCCCCGGCAGCTGCCAGGCAGTGGAGAGAGGGCGAGGGTGCGGGTCCCGGGGACGGGCGGGGAGGAAGGGCCTGGCTGGCGGGGGCAGGCGCGGCTGCCTCTGGGCTCCGGTTTTGGGTGAGAGGAGAAGGTCTTCCCACTGCAGGGAGGAGGCGGTGAGGGTGCGGGTGCACACACAGCCTGGGGTGCCGGGGAGATGGGGGTCAGCAACGGACACACCGGTCTGGAGATTGGGGCAGACCGTCCCCCCAGTTCTGCTCCCGGGAGCCGGCCCCTCAACGTCTGGGAAGTCCCCGGGCTCCCTGCACGCGCTCTGGCCCTCCTCTGACCCCTTAACCTTGCGTCCTTCCCCTCTGTCGCAGGCGGGAGGCGTGCTGTGGGGTCTGCTGCGTCCAAGCTCCTCTCCACGGCGACGCCGAGCGGCCTCCAGTAGGCTTCCCGCCTCCGCCTCTGGGCGTCTCTGGTGTCCCCTTTCCCACCCTGCCCCTGCCTTTCAGGGCTCCCGCCTAGCCCAACCCGGGAGCTGGCCCATTGGCCTCCTGTCCACTCTGCTTGCCCCCCACGAGCCTGCAGACTGCATGGTGGCCCTGGGGGAGGGGGTCCCGGCCAGCCCTGCACTGTGCGAGCCCCCCGCCTCACCAGGAATGAACCCCAGGGTCTCCCCAGCCCTGTTGCGCAACTGTCTTCTTCCTCAGAGATGTTCTTCCCCATCCCAGGCCCGCATCCTTCCTCCCGCCCAGCACCTGCCCCCTCACTAGGCAGGTGCTCACCACGTGACTTATCTCTGGCTTATAGGTGTGGCTCCCTGCTTAGACCCGGAGCCCCGGGAGGGGGGAGACCTGGCCGCTTTGCCTCTGAACCGCCCTGGGTCCGGCCTGGAGCTCGCACAGACCAGGGGCACTGAGGGGAGCCTGAGTGCAGAGGAGAGAAGGGAGGGCCGCTGTGGCGGGGTCTCGGGATGCCCCGTGCCTCCTCCGAGGTCCGGCTCAAGCTCTCACCATCTCTGTCCTACCCCCCAAGACCTCGGAAATCTGCCTCAAGAAGAAAAGGGAAATGTGGCTGGGGGATTCCCAGAGCTCCTGTGCACGGTCTTGACCGGGAGGTCACAGGGAGGCAGTGAGATGGGCGGCCAGACCCTCCCTGCCGTCTGAGGGTGGGACACCCAGCTTGAGCCCCATGGGTGTCTGGGCACAAATCAGGCTGAGTCGGGAGTGGGGGGCCGTCCCGGGGTCACAGGGGGCGATGGGAAGAGAGGCTCCAGGCTAGGGGCTCACTTCACCCACCAGGGAAGATGGGGTGCGGGACCCCAGGGAGTCTCAGACATTCAGAGGGCCCTGTCACCAGCCTCCTCCTTCTGCCTCACTCCCCAGTGGTGGCTCAGCTGCTCCTGCCCTGGCCCTTCCCCTGCCGCCGAGGATCTCCTCCGGAGGGTCCCTTGCAAATGGATTTAGGGAGTGACTGTGAGGTGCATGTCAGCCAGTCCCAGCCAACAGGACCCTCAGCCGCCTCCGTCAGGAGGAGCATGGCCGGGGTTGGGAGGTCAAACCGGTGCAGCAGGACGCAGTGAGTCCCGGCACCCCAACACCCTGCCTTGGGTGCTCGGAGACACCCGCGTGCTGCTGGTGTTCCTGGAACCCTCTAGGTTACCTCCCAATGCACGTGAGGGCTGAGTGCAGGGCGCGGAGAGGGACCCCTTTCACCTTTACTGGAAGCCCCTGCAGGCGAGAGACTATGAGTGTACATGTGAGGAGCGGGGCGTGCGCACCTCAAACGGGCTTCTGGTGGGACAGAGCCGGATCTGGTGGGGGTCTCATGGGGGTTCCCAAGCCTCTGGGGCCCTCTTGACGCCATCCTGCCTTGGGGCCCTTGTGTCTATGGGGATGGGCTGCTGGTCCTGGGGGATGGTGGTCACCCTGGGCCGGCTGGAGCGGCGGAGGGCAGGCGTCCAGCCCCGTCCCCCACGGACAGCGACCGTGTCCGGTTCTAAGGCAGGAGGAGCAGAGAGACGAAGGAGACCACCGGGGAAGGAAGAATCCGGGCGGCCCACAGCTCCAGAGCCCGGGAGTGCAGCCCCCGGAGGCCAGGGATGGTGCTGTGAGGAGGGGGCTGCCGGCCTTGGGGACGGGGACCCCACAACGGAGGCAGCCAGTTTCAGGGACACCGCTAGAGGGAGGAGCGTGAGGTCAGGGACCCCTGGCCGCCTCCCTTGCGTCTCTCCCTAGTGCTGCTGGCGCTGGAGCTTCAAGGAGGCTGCAGGCAGGGGAGGAGGAGACGGGTTTGCCGCCCCAGGCCCGCGACCACCCCCCACCCCCAGCAGGGACCGGTCTGGCAGCTGAGGGACAGCGACAAAGCAGCGGGCCCATGGGCGTCTTCGGAGACTGACTCGACCAAGGCGACTGGAGGCCTGGGAGAGGGCCTGGGGCTTTGACTGAGCGGTGAGCAGGAGAACCCCCTGCCCCTGGGGTCCCCGCAGCCACCCCCGGAGTCCCAGCCTCTCCGCGTGGGTGGGCCTCAGCATGCCCATCGCAGAGGTGGGGTCTCACCCACAGGCCGAGTCCCAGGTCAGAGTCCCACAGGAGCGCGTCCCCCCGCACGCCTCGCTCCGGGACGCTGCTCATTGTTTCAGAAGGCCCCGAGGTGCTCACCGGAAGCCCCCCTCCCAGCGGGCATGGGGTCACCCTTGGCTTGCTTGGCTTGCTGGACAAGCACGAGGCATGTCCTTGGCCTCTGAGCAAAGAGGGGCAGGTCCAGACCATCTCCAAGGTCGCCCTGCTCAACTAGTTCCTCCCAGCACCCCCAGAACGGACGTCTTGACCATCCCGCAGAGCCCCTGCCCCCGGCCTCGCTGGTCCCCGGCCATCCGGCAGAGGGAAGGTTCCCACGAAGGGTCCCGGCAGGGGACATTGGCCAGTGGGCCACTTGTGGGACAGGAAGCTGCCCCGTGAGTGCTGGTCGGCTGGATGAGCGAGCGAGTGGGGCGTCGGGCACATCTCAGTCCGGGCAGTGTCCCCTGTAAAGTCAGACTCGGAACGGGGCCGCACACCCCCCTTGGACTTGGTCTGTTTGACGATTTGTCGAGTGACATCCAGTGACCGTGTGGAAATGAGAAGGCAGAGTGCAGCCGTCCTTCGTGTCCCTGGGACAGCAAGGGGTGACCGTCCAGGGTGGGGCTCCCTCTCACAGGCCCTCGGGTGTCAGGGCGTGGCCTGTGCTCGCGGGGTGTGGTGGGTCTCTGCGTCCCGCCCTACCCCCGCCCTGCCTCGGAGGCTGTGCTGGGCTGGTCCTGGGGACTGGTCAGCCCCTACCCCACCCCCGTGACTTCACCCCTGCCTGCTTCCTTCCCTGGCACGAAGGCTGTCCTCCTCAGTGTCTCCAGCGAGTGGGATTAGGTAGTGACCCCAGGGCCCGTGGTGCCAAGGTCAGGACAAGGAAGGGACTCAAGGTCCGTCCGCGCCGGGCCCCCAGCGGTCAGCTGCTGAGGGGGTGGTTCCTGGTCCTGGCGAGGGCTCAACCTCAGGATCTGACTGGGACCTGCCCGGGGCCCGTGGAGCTGGCCACCCACAGCCGGGTCGGGATGGGTCTGCTGGGAGGGAAGCCGCCACGGGTAATGGATTTGCAGCCTCACGGATGAGGGAAGTCAGAGGGTTTCATGCCCATCGCAGGAGCTCCGGGGCTGAGCGGGGATGTGGGAGCCATGGGGCTCCAGGGGAGACTCCTCAGGACACGTCCCATCTCAGGCATCAGCAGGGGTGCGCTGCCTCTCGCCAGCGCCCCCGCCTGAGTCTTGGGGCCCCAGGCACGCCGGGGTCCCCCACCCCTAAGCTGCCCACAAGGTCACCAGCTCTGGGGGCCGCAGTGGTATGGGGAAGCCGGGCGGGGAGAACCCCTTCTGCATGGGGAGATTAGGGTTAGGGTCTGAGCACTGCACTCCAGAGACCTGGGGCCAGGCCCTGTTGCTTACTAAGCTCACTGACCCACCGCCCATCTGTGAGATGGGAGCAGGAATGAACCAGCCCAGCCCCATCCCGGGGACAGGTGGGGTGTGGACCCAGTGGGTGCAGCTCAGGGAAAGCAAAGTGTCCCTCCCCCCCGGGTGGGGGGCACTGAAGTTGCTCCCCCTCCCACCCAGCCTCCAGCAGTCTGGGGAGGGACCCCTTGTGCTGCACTGTGCTCAGGAACGTGTAGGTGGGAGCCGGCCCCCATCCCTGGCAGAGGACAGTGCGTGGGAGACGGGGTTCCTTTGGGGGCCGGTCACCCTGCTTCAGTAGACGCTGTGACAGGGAGCAGGAAAGCAGGGGGGCTCCTCTTGTGGCCTTGGTGCCGGCTCTGGAGGGGAGCAGCCGGGGGGCTCCCGCGTGTCAGGGCAGCCGAGGAGACGCAGAAGCACAATTGGGGGGGCCCAGCTCTACAGCAAAGTCGGGGGCCGCTAAGGGACAGGGAGGCCTGGAGAGACTCCTCAGCCAGAACTGAGCGGTGCTCACTGAGTGGGGCAGGAGGAACTGTGCCACGGCTGTGCCTCTTTGGTCCCGCCTGGTGGCCTCCCCCTCCCTTTGCGAGCTCTTCTTCCTCGTGGTCACCTCCTGCCTCCTGCACAGCCGGGCCCGCGCCCCCTCTCCCGTCCCTGTGGGCTCCTGTGGGGTCCTGGTCACAGGCAGCTTGGCCCCGGCAAAGCCCGGTATGGACCGACTGAACCGACTGCAACAGCCGAGCCTCCCTCGCGGGGCCCCAGTTTCTCTTTCCCTTTCAGTTTAGACGAGGCAGGTTCCGGGTTGAGCGGGAGCTGGGCCTGCTGCAGGGGTGCTGGGACAGCAGGCGGGGAATGAGGGGTCCTGAAGAGGGACATGGAGCCTCCCGGAGGCTGGGAGCCGCCCCCCTGCAGCAGGGCACCCAAGCCTGATGCCCTGAGCCAGGTGAGTCCCCGAGCCTGTGTGTGTGTGTGTGTGTGTGTGTGTGTGTGTGTGTGTGTGTGTGTGTGTCCCAGCGCTTCCTGGTGTCCCCTGTCCTGTCTCCGGAGGTGCCCAGCTCTCTCTGCGGACCCTGCCCTGGGCCCCATCTGCTCCGGGTCCCACATGGGCTTTGTTCCCCAGCACTGTCGCTCCGGGCTGACCCAGCCCCTGGCGCCCAGTGCCCTGATCCCCGAGAGTGGGGGCGTAGAGTGGCAGGAAGCCATACCGAGTGGCCGCGGAAATGCTCCTGTCCTCTGTGGACACCCTTCCCCCAAGCCCCTTCCAGGGCGCTCAGGCCTGGAGGCTGCTCACGGAAGCAGGTGGTCAGGTAACCCAGCCAACCTCCTCTGCCCTCCGCCCCAGCCTGGCCCACACTAGATTAGATAAAACCCTGACTTGTGCAGAGAAGGCGGCTCCCGGCCCCTGCTGCGGGCGGGCTGAGGGACTGGCTGTTGGTTACTCCACAGGAAGCCTCCCGCGCTGCCTGGCAGAGTCAGCCCTGGAACCGGAGGCCCCCTCCCCGTCAGGCCCGAAGCCCCCGGTCTCTGCTGCCAGGCCGGTGACTCCTCTGACCGTCCCTCTCTGACCCTGTGGCTCCCCAAGGGTTGCTGCACCCCCATTTCACGGGGGTGAGCCCGAGGCCCCAAGGGCAGCCCTGGCCGCCCCTCCCCTCCAGCGCGGATCCCGTGTCCTGCAGGCCGTGTATCTGTTGCTCCTGGGGTCCCTCCCCTGTGCTCTGGCCGTGGCCCCGTGCAAAGAGGAGGAGTACCCGGTGGGCTCCGATTGCTGCCCCAAGTGCAGCCCAGGTGGGTGCAGCCCCGGAGGGACCAAGCTCCAGCGCCCGGGCGCAGCGGAAGCCCTGGGGCAGGGCACAGACGGGGAGGGCTGCATCTCTCCCTCCTGGGACTGTCGCAGCTGCAAGGTGCAGGAAAGTGGCCCGGGGGCCCAGCTGGCCCACTGAGGCCAGAAGCCGGGGCCCAGAGCAGGCACGGGGCACAGTCCGGCCCACAGGACACCAGGAGGCCTCCACCTCCTTCCAGAATGTTCCCACTGCCTTCTGCCCTCTTGGGTGAGAGGCGGCAGGACACGAAGGGTGGTGTGGGGGACAGCTCAGGTGCCTTTCGGTCCCGGGGCACGCTGGGGGCTTCCCGGTGGCAGGCAGGGTGGGCTCCCGCAGGGCCCTCCCAGGCCCGAGTGACACAGCCCCCCTGGGCGCAGGTTACCGGGTGAAGGAGGCCTGCGGGGAGCTGACTGGCACGGTGTGTGCCCCCTGCGACCCGGGGACCTACACGGCGCACCTCAACGGCCTGAGCGAGTGTCTACAGTGCCGGGTGTGTGACCCAGGTAGGACCCCGGCCACAGCCGCCACCACACTGGGGACCCACGGCCCGCTGCAGTGGGCACCTACGGGGCCGGGAGCCCTGTGCCGCACCCCACCTCGCCTGCAGGACAGGTGTCTGCACAGGAACCCTTCCAGGGACGCGCGCCTCCGTCCACACCTGCCTCCCCGGGGGCCAGCACCGACACAGCACCCTATTCGCTGCGCTGTCCAGAGCGCGGGGAGCCCGTCACCCTGAACCCGTCACGTGGGCCCCCGGGCCACGGGTCCCGTCCTGCCTCGCCCATCCCGCTGGTCCCGGGGGACTGGACTTTGTTCGCCCCCAGTGTCCACACCCCCACAGCACACCCCCGAGGGCCCCTGCTTGTGGCTCAGCATTCGGACCCTTGTCTTCTTCCTGCCAGGTGGTCTGGGGCAGAGCTGCCCCAGGAGGAAAGGCGGGACCCAGGAGGAGCCTCAGTGTTTTGGCGTCCAGCCGGGGGAGGGAGGGGCCAGGTCTTGGAGCCCCCGGCTCACCCACAGATCCTCGATGCCCCGAAGGAATCACCTGTCTTATGGGGCTGAGGTCGGTGTGCGGGTGGCTGAGAGGCTGTCCCTCAGCAGGGGCTCAGGGCTGAGCCCAGGCCCCGCATGACCCCAGCCCCGCTGCCGCCTGGGGAAGGGACTCTCGCTGTCCGCCTGGCTCTGACTAGCCTGCTTGCAGCATGGGAGCCTGCCCGAGGGGCAGGGTCTTCAGGCGTGGGTGGCCTAGGGCTGGGACCTGCCTTCTGGGACCGCCCCCCCTGCTGACTGTGGTTCTCACTTCCTGTGTGGGCCCCGCGGGGACGAGGCCGTTTCCCCGGCGGGTTGGCTCCCCTCCTGAGGACAAGCCTTTCACCGTCCTCCTGACAGCCCCTCCTTGTCCAGCCCCGGGCTGCCGCTGCTCCAGCCCCTCAGAGCCCCTCGGGACACACACCCCTGTGTCCAGCACCCGCAGGCCCAGGTTTGGTCTGAGCAGGGCGTGAACCTGGCCGGGCCCTCCGGCAGGAGCGCAGCTGGACCCAGACATGCACGCAGCAGGCTGCAAAGCTGGGCTGAGGGAGCTGGTCACCAACCTGTCCCCAGACCCCGGACAGGAGCCCACAGGCCCGCGGCTGCTGTCCAGGCCTCTACTTGGTCTCCTCCCGGGATGGGAGGCTCAGCACTGCCCATGGCAGCCTGTGCAGCTGCTCTCAGCAACTTCTCTTCGGTCTCAGCCATGGGCCTGGTGACCAGGCGGAAGTGCTCCCCGACAGAGAACACTGTGTGCGTCTGTGACCAGGGCCACTTCTGCGTCAGTGAGGATGGGGACGACTGTGCAGAGTGCCGTCCCCACACGCCCTGCAGACCCGGCCAGAGGGTGCAGGCCAGAGGTGAGCCGCAGACCCTGGGTGCCCCGACCCCTGGCCTCTCTGCTCAGCAGCCGAGCAGCCTGGTCCCTGGCACCCTCCGAAGAGACAGACCCTGGACCCAAGCCCATGTGTGTGTGTGGGGGGGGGGGGACCCAGTTTCCCTCCTAGCCAGGGCCCCCTTCTCCCCTCTGCCTGGCCCTGTCGTTTCCCAGGCACGGAGCGGCAGGACAGGGTGTGTGAAGACTGCCCTCCCGGGACCTTCTCGCCCAGTGGGACCCTGCAGGAGTGCGAGCCCTGGAGCACGTAGGTGACCCTGGGGTGGTCTCGGCTCCGTGTCCCCGCGGGGGGCCTCCTCCATGCTCCCCTGGCAGATAAGGGCCCTCCTCCAGCAGACACTCCAGGGCTCCCCCGCTCCCCGTAGTGGGCTGGCCTCCAGGACGGCAGCTGCGGGACCCCGCGGCTCACACCCCCAGCACGGTAGCCGGTGTGAGCTTCCCGGAGGCCAAGGATGGACCTTCTGTCCTGGGGCCGATCTGAAGGGAGGTGCTGCCCGATTCCCGGGGCGCCTATGGTTCTGGGGTATCCTCAGATGCCAGGGCTGTGGGGGCTCCTAGCGAATCTGGAGTCAGGGGAGGGCTGCCAAGGAGGTTCTCAGGGAACTTGAGAGGTGACAGAACTCGCAAGTGCCCCTCCTCGGTCCTGAGGGGAACCTGGGGTGACCAGACGTGGCTGCTTTGGGGGGAGGGGCGGGTCCTCCCACCATCCTGCCTCTCCCAGGTGCCCCCCTGATCTGGGCTCTCTCTGCCCTGTCTCCTGTGACCCCCTCCCCGTCCCCGTCCCTCTCCCTGGGCACCCCTGTTTTCCCACCTCTTCCCTCCCTCCGTCTGCCCACGGCAGGGAGCTCCCACCCAGAGCCGCCGGAGCGCGTGCCACGGGCAGCCGCCTTCCCTCGGGGACCCTCCGGGCTGAGCGCCAGGCCCCCGCCGAGCAGCTCGCGCCCTCCCCGCTGCTCTCTCCTAGGTGCGACGGCCCTTTGCAGACGCAAGCGGAGCCTGGGACCAGCAGCTCAGACGTCAAGTGCTCCTCCCTGCTGCCCGCTGTGGTGAGCGGCGTCTGTGTTGCCGCAGGGGTGTTGTTCTGCCTCCTAGTCCTCGGGATAAGGATGAGAAGGAGACGGACGCCCGGTGAGCGGCGCGCTGGGGTCCTGTCGGGCGTCTCCCAGCTCTCTCCCTCGGAGGGGCGCAGGCGGCCGGCAGGAGCGTCGCCGGGACTCCTTGGTTCCTCTCGGGGGGCTGTGCCGGCCTGGGGGTGCGGGCTTCCCACTGAGTGGGAGTCCTGGTGTTGTGGGGTCTCTGGGGGCGGAGGGCCAGGAAGACAGGGCCCTGCGCCGGGAACCCCCTGCCGTGTACCCCCCAGGCCCACTCCCCACCAGGGACCCCAAGGCCCCATCTGCCCTCAGGGACAGAGAAGCCCAGGGCAGGCGGCGAGCGTGGGGGCGGCACAGGCTGGGTTGGAGCGGCCGTAGCAGCCCCGCCGCGGGCAAGGCCCATCCCCCCGGAGGTTACACAACCTTCACTCGTTCCTTCCTGCCTGCGCTGGGCTCCACACCGGGCCAGGCCCTGGCTCTGTAGACCTGGGTCTGGCCTTTGGGGAGCCCCGTGCTTGCCCCACAAGGAGCAGGCACTCAGTAGAGTCCAAACGGGGAAGGTCAGCCAGCATCTCGGGCCACTGTCAGCTAACGTGTCCTGGGTCCTCACCCCGGGGCCCCCAGGCTGCCGGCAGGTCTCAGGGCCCCAGGCTCTGAGCACACCGGCCAGGGGCCAGTTCTCGTTCCTTCTCACCCAATTCTGGGGCACCTGCTCCCTGAGGGGTGGGCGACCGTCCTCTGTGAAGTGTTTACTCCCTTTCCCTGGGTGACATCACACTGGAGTGAGTTAGGGACAGGGTTTGGCGGCTGGGGACTCAGGCAGGAGGTGTCCCCATGTTGTCCCATGTCCTGTTCCCCTGACTGGACAAGTCCAGCAAGAAGCCCTGTCCACACGGGTCCGGCCTTTCTCCCAGAGGGTCCTTCTCTCAAGGAAGACCACACAGGGAGAAGCCAGGAGCTCCGGTCCCTGCAGCCCCGTCACTGTGAGACTGCTGAGACTGACCCCGACGTGACAGTGTCTCTGTTTTTCAGGGGGACCCACGAAGGCGGGAGTATTTCACCAGGTATCCCGGATCGTCCCCCACCGACCCACGGAGGTGATGCTGTTGGGGCAGGCGGGGGGGGGGTCCAGTTCTCGGAGGGCCCTGAGTCCTTAGAGTGAGACCAGGCCAACCTGGGAAGGGAGGCCCCTGTCCTGTCTGAGAAGCCCGACTGACCTTGAGCACCACAAGGGCCCCGGGCTGGACGCGGGGCGGGCAGCGTCTCGGTGCTGGATGTATGAGCCAGACACAGGAGGGGATGTTGTGTCTGCCCGTCCAGGTCCCGCGGGCCCCACCAGACATCACCACAGTGGCTATGGAGGAGACAACGTCCGTGTCCCCCGGGACGGAATGACCCACTTACGGATCGATGGATCCTGGAGGCAGACACCCAAGCCGTCCTGGGCTGGGCCTGCTAGAAGGTGCCAGGTCCGCAGGAGCCCTTCCCTGGGCTGACTTCACACTCCACCCAGCACAGTGAGACCGGCCCTGCTCAGGGGTCCTTGGGGACCCCACCTGTGTCCCATCCATCTCATGAAGGGCCCAGAGCCCCCCCCCCCACCTCTGCTCAGGTGAGGACCCAGCCATGACTGCTCTCAGCTCCAAGCTCCGCTCACCCCAGCCCTCTGAGCCCCAGCTTGCCCATCCGCAGGATGGGCCTGCCGGCTCCTACCTCACGGCGACACGGGACAGACCACGGACCCCGTGTTACAACACAGGCCACAGATGATTTCTCAATGGGATTAAGATGACTCAACCAATAAACATTTTTTAAAATTTGTTGTTAGAAACTGTACTTTGCAGATGCTTTGAGAGTATGTGAACACCCTGTTTCTCCTGAAACTTCTGCCCACGGATGAGTTTTGCCTGAACGGTGAGTTTTGAGGCTTTCCAGCCTGTAGCATGACCACCCTTCTCTGCGCACCAGCCAGTCCGCGTCCATGGGCGGGACAGCCTACCCGCGCCCTGTAGCCCGCCGCGCGGTGCCCCTCGCCGCCTAGATCAGCTGTGCGTTCCAGTCTGCTACTGCCCTGACTTTGGGGATTGGCGCGGTCCCAGAATTGTCTTACAAGACGCCCTTCGGCTCGTTTCCGAAGCACAGTCCCCACTCTGTCCCTGTGGGGGACATCCCAGTGACAGTGAGCATAGCAGGCCCACACGCTGTCCTCTAAGACAGTGCTGGGCTATTCACGGCGGCGGCGGGCCCCAGGCCAGGGCCTCGGGAAGGGGTCAGAGTGCACCCTCCCTCCCTTCATTCCACATTCCCTGCGCTGGATGCGGCCGCTCTAACCATCCCCCGTCCGTCCAAAGTGCCCCGGAGAGTCCCACCTGAGGGTCCACTTAGGTCACTGTCCTGCCTGCCCACGGCCACTGTGGCCACCATGGTGTCTCATCCCAGTGTCTACACGGCATGAGGTTGGGCAGTGAGGACCAGCGCGATGTCCCGGTGCCCTTGGGCTCACCAAGGAGGACACTTGAATTCCAGCCCAGAAGGCGCGGGTGAGGTGCTGGTCACATCTCAGCCGTTTTGTCACCTTTGAGGGCACCACAGAACCCAACGTGTGACACCCTCCCAAGCACAGTTTTACAAGCTACGCGAGCCACGCGCCGGCTCCGAGCCGCCCCCGCGTTCTAGCGCTTCCCAGTCCTTCTGCACACTCCCTGCCCCCATGCCATCAGGCACGTTCTGAGAACCACTGATCCCGGGGTTTCACTACGGCCCCAGAGGGACGTCCAAAGGGCTCCAGAGAGCAGCACAGAACCTCAGCCAGGACTGCGGGAACACGGGGGTCAGGACAACACGGGGTCAGGGACAACACGGGGGTGGGGACAACACGGGGTCAGGGACAACACAGGGTCGGGGACAACACGGGGTCGGAGACAGGGGACCCACACCCGCCCACGTCACACGTCCTCCACAGACACGCCCGGGGACTCTATTGAGGCATTTATTTTCTGTGCCCGAGACGCGGCCCCTCTTCGCCAGTCCAGGGGTGCCTGGGTCAGAAGTTTCGGGAGGAAAGTCATGGGACAGAAAGGGACAGGCCTGTCTCTGCCCCAAGGGACACACCACACAGCTCTGCCCTGAGCCTACCAGGCCTGGCTGCAGGCCCACCTCCCAGCTGTTGCAAGCCCTTCCCCACTGTCCTTCTTCCTTCTCTGGCAGCCCCTGGAGTCCTGAGGCCCCCGTGGCTGCCTGCCCTGCAGGCCCGTGGGCTTCCCCTCTGCAAACCCCACCCCTCCTTGTGACCACTTCACCCCGGGTCTGTTTCTGCTTCGACCCCCTCTCCTCTGGCTCCCCCCGGCCCAGGGTTTTGAGGGAGTGAAGAAGGGCCATTTGAGCCAGCGAGCCTGAGTCAGCCCGAGTCAGCCTGAGTCCAGCCTGAGAACTGCGCTGAGCGGCTCCTTCTGCTCCCAGCTCCCCCCCCCCCGCCCCCGCCAGCAGGAGGCCGGAGCTCGGGGCGCCCTACCAGCTCGGGGAGTCCTTTCCCTGGTGCCCAAGCTGGTGCAGGCAGGAGGCAAAGCAGGCCTCTCCCTGCTGGAGCCCCAGGACTGGAGCTGCCCCCCCCATGGGTCCCCGCCATGGGAAAATGGAGACGGGGGCCGCCGGCCTGTGCCTCGCTGCTCCCCCAGTCTCTGGCTGAGTCCTGAGCCCTTCCAGTGCGGGGGGGACGCTGAGCCCCACGCCCTGGAGGAGAGTGCTCTCCCCGGGCAGCTCTGGGTTCTCAGGGGTAGGGGTCCTGGTGCGCAGGAGAGGGAGGGGGCTTCCTCCAGCAGTCCCGCTGAACGGGCACCGTGGCCGCAGCCGGTCCCGCCGGCCTCCTCCTGCCAAGAGGCCCGGAGGGCGGAGCGCAGTCTGGTTCTGGTGGGCGTCCTGGACGCTGACGAGCTCTTACCCGGCACCGGGCCGTCCTCCCGCACCCTTCGGAACTCAGGTCTGGCTGCGGCAGATGGTGGGCGAGGGCTGTCACGGACACTCTAGAAGTCGCGACCCAGGGCATAGGGTGAGCAGCAGGCGCGGTGGTGGGGGCCGGAGGAGCGCCTGCGGGGTCTGCTGGGCACTGCCTCGGGGCAGCAGGTGGTGCTCGCAGCCAGCCCTGCCGCCACCCTGCCCGGGCCTGCCCTCTTCGGCCAGGCCCCGTGGAGCAGGGAGGGGCCACACTGGGGTCCACGTGGGCAGGAAGAGGCAGACCTTGCTGGAGGATGCTGTCGTCCACTGCCCCAGCGAGGAAGGAAAGCTTCCTCCCACCAGCAACAGCGCAGCCAATGAGAAATGTCATAGCAGCTAATGAGAGACCATCCCAGCCCAGCCGATGAAAGGTCACATTTCCGACGCCCCCCCCCCCCCGCACTGTAGGAGAGCAGCTTTTCCTCTACGACAAGGTCCCCTCTGTGGTTGCCCCTGCTTCAGTCTCCACGCGTGCAGAGTTTTCCTGCAGCCTGTTGGTCTCAGATTGCTATTTCCAAAGAAACCATTTTTGCTGGTAAAACAACGGGCAGTTTTATTTTTTTGACATTCACAATAGATTGAATCAACAAGGGTTGAATGCAAACTTGTAAAACAACGAACAAAATTGTATTTCAAATGAACAAAACAACCACCAAGAAAAAAGAAAACGAACCTATGCAACTCCGGAGAATGATATTTGGACTAAAGAAAAAAATCATGGCAAGCAAATACCGAACTCGTAAGTTGTCAGGATTCTCATAATGGCCGCAGCCCTGAGACAAGGGTCTGTGTCTTCTAGGACAGAGCCAGCGAGCAAACAAGTTCTGGACAAAGGAAGCTGAGTTCCTGTCAGGAACAGAGAGGGATGCACACTGTGGTTTGTCTGGAACCGGAGCTCTCGGTGTGACCTTGTGATTATACGTCTCTCAGCGCATCTGTGCATGTGATACCCACGAGTGAGGGAGGGGTGGGGACACACTTTCTAAAGCATTCCCTGTGAAGCCCTAGCAGCAACGACACGGCAGCACAGTTAGCATGCCCACTCCGGCTCGGTCCAAGACCTATTCTCCGGGACGGAGAGGTAAGATGGCGCATGAGTAGGGGACCCTAATTGCATCCCGTCCCTGGAATTCAGCTAGCGAGCTATCAAACCATTCTGAACACCTGCAACCTCAACGGGCATCTAAGAAGAGAACTGCTGCAACTCTACACATAGAAAATGACCACTTGCTGCAAGACACAACGCCAAGATGGAAGAACTCAGCCCACAAAGCGGCGGTACTGACAGCCGGGGGTTTGCACATTGTGGAGATACGTAGGGCATCAGGGTTAGAATTCAAAACGACAATTACAAAGATACTAGCTGGGCTTGAAACAAGCAGAGACAACACTAGAGAATCCCTTACTGGTGGAATAAAACAGCGAAAATCTAATCAGGTCAAAAATTTTAAAAAAGCTATTATTGAGACAAATACAAAAATGGAGGCCCTCACTGCTGGGCTAAATGAGGCAGAAGAGAGAGTTGGTGCTACAGAAGACAAACGCTGGAGAATAAAGAGACCGAGAAAAAGAGAGGTGAACACGTACTGGATTATGAGGGGAAGATTCAAGAGATCAATGACGCCAGAAAGTAGGACAATATTAGAATAATTGGGGTCCCAGAGGAAGAGGGAAAAGAGAGAGGGGCAAAAGATATATTTGAACAAATCATCACTGAGAACTTCCCTAATCTGGGGAAGGAAACAAGCATTCAAGTCCAGGAGGCACAGAGAACACCCCCTCCCCATCAGTAAAACTAGGTCAACACCTTGACATGTAATAGTGAAGCTTGCGAATTTCAAAGACAAACAGAAAATTCCTGAAAGCAGCTCAGGACAAGAGGTCCTTAAACCACATGGCTAGAAACATAAGGCTGGCAGCAGATCTATCCGTGGAGCCTGGCAGGCCAGAAAGGATGGGTATGATATCTTCAAGGCACGAAAGAAGAAAAGCATGCAGCCAAGAATACTTTATCCAGCAAGGTTGTCATTCAGAATAGAAGGAGAAATAAAGAGCTTCCCGGACAAACAGAAACTAAAAGAATTTGTGACCAATAAACAAGCCCTGTAAGAAATACTGAAGGGGGAATCTTTTAAGCAAAGAGAGTCCAAAAGTAACATAGACCAGAAAGGAACAGAGATGATCTATGGAAACAGTAACTTTACAGGGAATACAATGGCACTAAGTTCATCTCTTTCAACAGTTACCCTGAATGTAAATGGGTTAAATGCTCCAATCAGAAGACACAGGGTATCAGATTGGATTAAAAAAAAATCAATATACTGTCTATAAGACACTCATTTTAGACCCACAGACACCTCCAGATTTAAAGTGAAGGGGTGGAAAACCATTTACCATGCTAATGGACATCAAAAGAAAGCCAGGGTGACAATCTTCATATCTGACAAATTAGATTTTAAGCCAAGGACAATAATAAGAGATGAGGAAGGACATTATATCATATTTAAAGGGTCTATCCAACAAGAAGATCTAACAATTGTAAATATTTTTGCCCCTAATATAGGGACAACCAATTATATCATGCAATTAATAACAAAATTAAATAAACACATTGATAAAAAGTACAATAATAGTAGGGGACTTTAACACCCCATTTGCAACAATGGACAGATCATCTAAGCAGATCAACAGGGAAACAGCGGCGTTGAATGACACACTGGACCAGATGGACATCACAGATATATTCAGAACATTCCATCCCAAAGCAACAGAATACATGTTCTTCTCAAGCACACATGGAACGTTCTCCAGAAGAGATCACATAGATCACAATAGTGCACATCACAAATCAGGTCTCATCCAGTACCAAAAGATTGGGATCATTCCCTGCATATTTTTGGGCCACAATGCTTTGAAACTGGAATTCAACCACAAGAGGAAATTTGGAAAGAACTCAAATACATGGAGGGTAAAGAGCATCCTACTGAAGAATGAATGGGTCAACCAGGAAATGAAGGAAGACTTTAAAAAATTCATGGAAACAAATGAAAATGAAAACACAACTTTTCAAAACCTTTGGGATGCAGCAAAGGGGGTCCTAAGAGGAAAGTATATAGAGACAAAGTATATACAAGCCTTTCTTGTATATACAAAGTATATACAAGCCTTTCTTTGTATATACAAAATATATACAAGCCTTTCTCAAGAAACAAGAAAACTCTCAAATACACAACCTAACCCTACACCTAAAAGAGCAGCAGAAAGAACAGCAAATAAAGCTTAAACCCAACAGGATAAGAGAAATAATAAAGATTAGAGCAGCAATCAATGAAATAGAAATCAAAAGAACAGTAAAACAGATCAATGAAATGAGGAGATGGTGCTTTGAAAAAATTAATGAGACCAAGAAAGCCCTAGCCAGACTTATCAAAAAGAAAAGAGAGAGGGATAGAGGACCCAAATAAGTAAAATCATGAATGAAAGAGAAGAGATCACAACCAACACCAAAGAACTACAAACAACTATAAAACATATTATGAGCAACTATACACCCCAGCAAATTAGGCAATCTGGAAGAAATGGATGCATTCCTCGAAACATAAATTACCAAAACTGAAACAGGAAGAAATAGAAAACCTGAACAGACCCAAAGCCACCAAGGAAATTGAAGCAGTCATCAAAAATCTCCCAACAAACAAGAATCCAGGGCTGGATGGCTTCCCAGGGGATTTCTACCAAACATTTAAAGAAGAATTAATACCTTTTCTTCTGAAGCTGTTTCAAAAAATAGAAATGGAAGGAAAACATCCAAACTCATTTTATGAGGCCAGCATTAAGTTGATCCCAAAACCAGACAACCCACCAAAAAGGAGAATTACAGACCAATTCCCTGATGAACATGGATGCAAAATTTCCAACCAATATAGCAGTCAAGAGGATCCAACAGTACATTAAAAGGATTATTCACCATGAATGCTGATGAAGATGTTAAAATGTCTATGCCACCCAGAACAATCTACACATTGAATGCAATCCCAATCAAAATGCTGTCAACATTTTTCACAGAGCTAGAACAAATAATCCTAAAATTGTATGGATCCAGAAAAGACCCTGAATAGCCAGAAGAATGTTGAAAAAGGAAATCAGAGCTGGTGGCATCACAATTCCAGGTTTCAAGCTCTACTGTGAAGCTGTAATCGTCAAGGCAGTATGGTCCTGGCACAAAAACAGACACATAGATCAGTGGAACAGAACAGAGAACTCAGGAATGGACCCTCAGCTCTATGATCAACTAATCTTCCCCAAAGCAGGAAAGAATGTCCAGTGGAAAAAAGACAGTCTCTTCAACAAATGGTGTTGGGAAAATTGGACAGCCACATGCACAAGAATGAAACTGGACCGTTTCCTTATACCATACACAAAAATAGACTAAAAATGGAACAAAGACCTCAATGTGAGACAGGAATCCATCAAAATCCTAGAGGAGAACACAGGCAGCAACCTCTTTGACCTTGGCCACAGCAACCTCTTGCTAGACACATCTCCAAAGGCAAGAGAAACAAAAGCAAAAATATCTACTGGGACTTTGTCAAGATAAAAAGCTTTTGCACAGCAAAGGAAACAATCAACAAAACTCAAAAGACAACCTCCTGAATGGGAGAAGATATTTGCAAGTGTCTGATCAGATAAGGGCTAGTATCCAAACTCTATAAGAACTTATTAAACTCAACACCCCCCCTAAAAAAAATCCAGTCAAGAAATGGGCAAAAGACACGAACAGATATTTCTCCAAAGAAGACATACAAATGGCCAACAGACACATGAAAAGATGCTCAACCTCACTTGTCATAAGAGAAATACAAATCAAAACCACAGTGAGATACCACCTCACACCAGTCAGAATGGCTAAAATTAACAAGTCAGGAAATGGCAGGTGTTGGAGAGGATGTGGAGAAAGGGGAACCCTCCTACACTGTTGGTGGGAATGCAGGCTGGTGCAGCCACTCTGGAAAACAGCAGGGAGATTCCCCAAAAAGTTGAAAATAGAAGTACCCCATGACCCAGCAATAGCACTACTGGGTATTTACCCCAAAGATACAAACATAGTAATTCGAAGGGACACGTGCACCCCAAGGTTTATAGCAGCAATGTCCACAATAGCCAAACTATGGAAAGAGCCCAGATGTCCTCTGACAGATGAATGGATAAAGAAGATGTGGTATCTATACACAATGGAATATTACTCAGCCATCAAAAAGATGGAACCTTGTCATTTGCAACCATGTGGATGGAACTAGAGGGTATTATGTTCAGTGAAATAAGTCAGTCAGACAAAGACAAATACCAAATATCATACGTGGAATTTAAGAAACAAAACAGATGAACATGGGGAAAGGGAAGGAAAAATAAAATAAGATAAAAATAGATAGGGAGGCTGAACAAACTGAGTGTTGCTGGAGCGGGGGTGGGTGGGGGCGTGGGGTACCTGGGGGACCGGCATTAAGGAGGCACACGATGGAATGAGCACTGGGTCTTGTACTCAGCTGCTGAATCACTGACCTCTAGCTCTGAAAACCAATAATATAGTATATTTTAATTAATTGAATTTAAATAAAATTGAAAAAAATCCATTCTCTGTAAAAAAAATTTGGGTTTCTTGGGAAAATGTCTGCTCCCAGTACTGGGGCTGGGTAAGACCCAGAGAGCTGGGCACATTCTCTTGGGTCAGAAATTAAAGGAGGGCTATTGATTGGTAGGAGTAAGTCAAAAAAATCCATAAGCCAGGATAAAGGGTTTCTGGCTAGAAAAATTTGGGACAATTTGGAGACCAAAATATGTAAGAGTAATAGATTAAAACTCAGTGGATAAAACTGGAACCATAAAGCCCTCCATGACGTCAATGCATGATGGTGCATGAATGAATGAATGCGAGGGGAATTCTCCCGCTTCCAGCTGAACGCCCTTGTTCAGTCCAGAATAGTCGAGAACGGTGCACTTACACAGCCTCAAAGCATCTCCTCCAAACATGTTCATCCACATGGCTGTCCTTGCTTGTCCCGATTTCCCAGGAAGTTTCCAGAGAAACAGGGTATTTACATACTCTCAAATCATCCTGCCAAAATATACTCTTTTTTTTAGATTTTATTTTATTTGGGAGGGAGAGAAAGCGGGGCGGGGGGGGGGGCACGAGCAGGGAGGAGGGGCAGAGGGGAAGAAGCCAGATTCCCCGCTGAGCAGAGAGCCTGACATGGGGCTTAGTCCCAGGACTCCAAGATCATGACCTGAGCTGAAGGCAGAGGCTTAACCAACTGAGTCACCCAGATGCCCCTCAAAATATACTTTTTGATGATAAGTTAAAAAGTAATTTTTAAGTTTTAAAAATTAAAATTAAAATAAAATAAATTAAAATTAATTTTAAAAATTAAAAAAAATTAATTTTTAATTTGTTGAGCAGAGCAACTGCCGTTTAGAAATGACTTACCAACGTGACAGTCATTGACATCACGCTGCGTTCGTGATCTGTCCACTGTACCCAGCCCATGGAAGGCACCCACAGCTGTCCTACAGATGGGCAGCAGACACTCAGAAGGCTGGGGGTGGGCGGAGGCTTGGAGCCAAAGGTGGCTCGTGGCCGGCGGGGAGCACAGCACGGGAGGGTGGGTGTGGCCTATGTCAAGCTGCTCCCCCATACTGTGGGGCTGGGTCAGCCCGGAGCGACAGTGCTGGGGGACAAAGCCCATGTGGGACCCGGAGCAGACGGGGCCCAGGGCAGGTCCGCGGAGAGAGCTGGGCACCTCCGGAGACAGGACAGGGGACACCAGGAAGCGCTGGGACACACACACACACACACACACACACAGGCTCGGGGACTCACCTGGCTCAGGGCATCAGGCTTGGGTGCCCTGCTGCAGGGGGGCGGCTCCCAGCCTCCGGGAGGCTCCATGTCCCTCTTCAGGACCCCTCATTCCCCGCCTGCTGTCCCAGCACCCCTGCAGCAGGCCCAGCTCCCGCTCAACCCGGAACCTGCCTCGTCTAAACTGAAAGGGAAAGAGAAACTGGGGCCCCGCGAGGGAGGCTCGGCTGTTGCAGTCGGTTCAGTCGGTCCATACCGGGCTTTGCCGGGGCCAAGCTGCCTGTGACCAGGACCCCACAGGAGCCCACAGGGACGGGAGAGGGGGCGCGGGCCCGGCTGTGCAGGAGGCAGGAGGTGACCACGAGGAAGAAGAGCTCGCAAAGGGAGGGGGAGGCCACCAGGCGGGACCACAGAGGCACAGCCGTGGCACAGTTCCTCCTGCCCCACTCAGTGAGCACCGCTCAGTTCTGGCTGAGGAGTCTCTCCAGGCCTCCCTGTCCCTTAGCGGCCCCCGACTTTGCTGTAGAGCTGGGCCCCCCCAATTGTGCTTCTGCGTCTCCTCGGCTGCCCTGACACGCGGGAGCCCCCCGGCTGCTCCCCTCCAGAGCCGGCACCAAGGCCACAAGAGGAGCCCCCCTGCTTTCCTGCTCCCTGTCACAGCGTCTACTGAAGCAGGGTGACCGGCCCCCAAAGGAACCCCGTCTCCCACGCACTGTCCTCTGCCAGGGATGGGGGCCGGCTCCCACCTACACGTTCCTGAGCACAGTGCAGCACAAGGGGTCCCTCCCCAGACTGCTGGAGGCTGGGTGGGAGGGGGAGCAACTTCAGTGCCCCCCACCCGGGGGGGAGGGACACTTTGCTTTCCCTGAGCTGCACCCACTGGGTCCACACCCCACCTGTCCCCGGGATGGGGCTGGGCTGGTTCATTCCTGCTCCCATCTCACAGATGGGCGGTGGGTCAGTGAGCTTAGTAAGCAACAGGGCCTGGCCCCAGGTCTCTGGAGTGCAGTGCTCAGACCCTAACCCTAATCTCCCCACGCAGAAGGGGTTCTCCCCGCCCGGCTTCCCCATACCACTGCGGCCCCCAGAGCTGGTGACCTTGTGGGCAGCTTAGGGGTGGGGGACCCCGGCGTGCCTGGGGCCCCAAGACTCAGGCGGGGGCGCTGGCGAGAGGCAGCGCACCCCTGCTGATGCCTGAGATGGGACGTGTCCTGAGGAGTCTCCCCTGGAGCCCCATGGCTCCCACATCCCCGCTCAGCCCCGGAGCTCCTGCGATGGGCATGAAACCCTCTGACTTCCCTCATCCGTGAGGCTGCAAATCCATTACCCGTGGCGGCTTCCCTCCCAGCAGACCCATCCCGACCCGGCTGTGGGTGGCCAGCTCCACGGGCCCCGGGCAGGTCCCGGTCAGATCCTGAGGTTGAGCCCTCGCCAGGACCAGGAACCACCCCCTCAGCAGCTGACCGCTGGGGGCCCGGCGCGGACGGACCTTGAGTCCCTTCCTTGTCCTGACCTTGGCACCACGGGCCCTGGGGTCACTACCTAATCCCACTCGCTGGAGACACTGAGGAGGACAGCCTTCGTGCCAGGGAAGGAAGCAGGCAGGGGTGAAGTCACGGGGGTGGGGTAGGGGCTGACCAGTCCCCAGGACCAGCCCAGCACAGCCTCCGAGGCAGGGCGGGGGTCCGGCGGGACGCAGAGACCCACCACACCCCGCGAGCACAGGCCACGCCCTGACACCCGAGGGCCTGTGAGAGGGAGCCCCACCCTGGACGGTCACCCCTTGCTGTCCCAGGGACACGAAGGACGGCTGCACTCTGCCTTCTCATTTCCACACGGTCACTGGATGTCACTCGACAAATCGTCGAACAGACCAAGTCCAAGGGGGGTGTGCGGCCCCGTTCCGAGTCTGACTTTACAGGGGACACTGCCCGGACTGAGATGTGCCCGACGCCCCACTCGCTCGCTCATCCAGCCGACCAGCACTCACGGGGCAGCTTCCTGTCCCACAAGTGGCCCACTGGCCAATGTCCCCTGCCGGGACCCTTCGTGGGAACCTTCCCTCTGCCGGATGGCCGGGGACCAGCGAGGCCGGGGGCAGGGGCTCTGCGGGATGGTCAAGACGTCCGTTCTGGGGGTGCTGGGAGGAACTAGTTGAGCAGGGCGACCTTGGAGATGGTCTGGACCTGCCCCTCTTTGCTCAGAGGCCAAGGACATGCCTCGTGCTTGTCCAGCAAGCCAAGCAAGCCAAGGGTGACCCCATGCCCGCTGGGAGGGGGGCTTCCGGTGAGCACCTCGGGGCCTTCTGAAACAATGAGCAGCGTCCCGGAGCGAGGCGTGCGGGGGGACGCGCTCCTGTGGGACTCTGACCTGGGACTCGGCCTGTGGGTGAGACCCCACCTCTGCGATGGGCATGCTGAGACCCACCCACGCGGAGAGGCTGGGACTCCGGGGGTGGCTGCGGGGACCCCAGGGGCAGGGGGTTCTCCTGCTCACCGCTCAGTCAAAGCCCCAGGCCCTCTCCCAGGCCTCCAGTCGCCTTGGTCGAGTCAGTCTCCGAAGACGCCCATGGGCCCGCTGCTTTGTCGCTGTCCCTCAGCTGCCAGACCGGTCCCTGCTGGGGGTGGTCGCGGGCCTGGGGCGGCAAACCCGTCTCCTCCTCCCCTGCCTGCAGCCTCCTTGAAGCTCCAGCGCCAGCAGCACTAGGGAGAGACGCAAGGGAGGCGGCCAGGGGTCCCTGACCTCACGCTCCTCCCTCTAGCGGTGTCCCTGAAACTGGCTGCCTCCGTTGTGGGGTCCCCGTCCCCAAGGCCGGCAGCCCCCTCCTCACAGCACCATCCCTGGCCTCCGGGGGCTGCACTCCCGGGCTCTGGAGCTGTGGGCCGCCCGGATTCTTCCTTCCCCGGTGGTCTCCTTCGTCTCTCTGCTCCTCCTGCCTTAGAACCGGACACGGTCGCTGTCCGTGGGGGACGGGGCTGGACGCCTGCCCTGCGCCGCTCCAGCCGGCCGCACCTTCCATCCGCAGCCCCGGCCCCGGGCCCGGACGTGCAGGGCGGCGGCTCCCCGTCCCCGCCGCAGGGAGGCCTCCGCCCTCTGGGCTCTGCAGCCGGCGCCGCGCCCTGCCGGCCCTGCGACCTGGGCGAGACGAACGCAGGAGCCCGGGGTCGCGGCGGACGTCCGCCCGGGGGACCGTCTTCGAGGCGCAGTCCCCGGTGTCACAGTCGGCATCGGTAAACGGGTGACCCAGGGGTGACCCAGGGGTGACCGGGCTCTCCGCGGCGCGCCCGTGTCCCGGAGCTCCGTCGGGGGACGGGGCGTGCGCGGGGTCTCGGGTCGAAGTAAGAGCGAGAGGCCCGCAGGGCCACGCACGGGCGCTCACTCCGCTCGCCTCGACCCTGCCCCGCAAGCCGCTCGCCCGCGACCCCCGACCCAGGATCCGCGCGCGCCCCAGCAGCCACCGGACCCCAGCGGGGCCGCGCCCTGGCGACGCGGCTCTGTGCGCAGGCGCACCGCGTGCCCGCGCCCGTACGCGCCGCTCCTCCAGCGCAGGGATGCTATTGGCCGACCGGCTTATGCATATGCAAAACACGTCACCGGGCGGGGTGGGGCGGGGCCGGCTGATCGGCCGGTACCCGGTCGCGTTCTGGGGGCGTGGCCTGCGGGGAGGGGTGTGGCCAAGCTGGTCCGGAGCGGGCGGCCGCGGGAGCGGGGCGCAGGGGAGCGGAGTGGCAGGAAGACATGAGCGCGGTCGACCTTGGCCGCGTGGGCGCGTGCGTCCTGAAGCATGCGGTGACCGGGGAGGTGAGGCCAGACGAGAGCGGACGGCGGGTGGGCACCTGGCTCCTGCCCGTGTGCCCTGGCAACGGCCTCCTGGACCGGAGTCGGGGTCCCGGGAGGGTCGAGGTGGGGCTGGGGGCGCGGACGCGCGTGGGCAGTGGTCCAGCGGCACCCCTTGTCCACCCCACGCAGGCCGTGGAGCTGCGGAGCCTGTGGCGCGAGCAGGCGTGCGTGGTGGCCGGCCTGCGGCGCTTCGGCTGCTCCGTGTGTCGCTGGATCGCGCGGGACCTCAGCAGCCTCAAGGGGCTACTGGACCGGCACGGCGTGCGCCTGGTGGGCGTGGGCCCCGAGGCCCTGGGCCTGCAGGAGTTCCTGGACGGGGGCTACTTCTCAGGAGGTGCCTGTGCTCTCCTCTCCACAGCCAGAGCCGGGCCAGCTGCCTTGAGACCCCCCTCAAGCTCAGCGCATTGGTCATCCCCTCCTTGCCCAGCCCTGACCCTTCTCGCTCCAGGACCTCCAGGCGTCTTTCCTGGGTTCTGCACCTGCTTTCCTTACCCGCGTCCCCCAACCATGACACCCCTTCCGCTGGGCACAGTGGCACGGCCTGGTGCTGACGCTGGCCTCGGGTACTCACCGCCTTCCCAGGAGCCTGCAGGAGCAGCCAGGACAGGCTGCTGCTTACCCCCACACTCCCACCGTGCTGGCCTCCTCTCCCTGGCTCTCAGGATTTGCCCTCCCAGAGCCCTGGGCCAAGGGGCAGGGTCCAGATGAGTCCCGCGCCTCCCTCTCTCTGTCCCCTCTGGGTCTCCACCCCTCCTCTAGCAGTGGGGACGCTCAGCTCCCCTCTGCTCCGCTCTCCTCCTCCCTGTCCTGGCTGGGCAAGAAGGGCAGACCCGGGCTGCGTGCAGGAGGGTGGGCCAGGTGGTGGATGGGCCTGAGTGCACCCTGGGGCGTTTGCTTTCCAGAGCTCTACCTGGATGAGAGCAAGCAGTTCTACAGGGAGCTGGGCTTCAGGCGGTGAGTGGGGGACACCGCCTCCTCACCCTCTCCCTGCTGGCCTCTTCCCAGGCATGCGGCTCTGGCGGCGTCTGCTGCTCAGCTGGTCCCGCAGGGCTGTCTCCTGGGGGCTGTTACAGCTGTGGGTTCGGCTTCTCACCCACGATCAAGCCCGGGCCGGCTGCAGAGGGGCCCGGAGCCATCAGAGCTTCTCCAGTGCCTGGGTCACCTGCTCGTCGCTCGGCCTGATTAGTGACACCAGCTGAGCCACCTCCTCCCCGCTCACCCAGCCCGGCGGCCAGGCCACCCTCCCCAGATCCTGTGGGGCCCCAGACCTGCTGACCCCGCGCTGGGAGTCCTCCAGCTCTGGCCGATTGCTGGCCTGGCTGCCCCAGGGCCCCTGAGTCCCTGGTGAGATGAGGTGAAGCTCGTTTGCTGCGTGAACTGGTCTGTGCACCTTAGAGAGTCTGGGGACAGGCGCTGGGGCTTCGGAGAGGAGCCAGAGCCTGGACAAGCCAGCTGTCCCTTCGCAGGTACAACAGCTTGAGCATCGTGCCAGCCGCCCTGGGGAAGCCTGTGCGCGATGTGGCCCTCAAGGTTTGTGCCCGCCAAGGCTCGGTGGGACTCGGGGTGGAGGGACTTCCCTCTAGGGCTGACCTGGACCTGCTTCCCTTCCTCCAGGCCAAAGCTGTCGGCATCCAGGGCAACCTGTCTGGGGACCTGCTACAGAGCGGAGGGCTGTTGGTAGTTACCAAAGGTGGGCTGGGGAAGGGGCGTCAGAGGCCAGTGCCTGGTCCCACGGGGTGGGAAGGCCTTGCCGAGGTTGGCTGTGTGCCCTGACCCTCCTCTTCCCTTCCTCGGCCTTGTTTCTTTTGTTCAGTCTTCTCTGTGGGGTGACGCAGTTCTTGGCTTAGCTGGGTGCGGCGGGGTCAGAATGGCCCACGGGTCAGGGCAGCCAGGCGGGGTCACGGACAACGAGGGCTGCGCTGTCCTCCCGGCCTGCAGGGGTACCCTGACCGCCTCCCCGCTGCTGTAGGTGGTGACAGAGTGTTGCTGCACTTCGTTCAGAAGTCCCCAGGCGACTATGTTCCCCAGGAGCGCATCCTGCAGGCCCTGGGCCTCTCTGCGGAGGGCTGTGCCAGCGAGTCGCCCCAGGTGAGCTCGGGCCTGGGCGGTGGGGGGGGGCACTGCCTGCTGAGGACAGCCTGTTACGCACACCCACCTTCCCTGGGTTGAGCGCTGGGTGTGGCCAGGTGTGAGGCTGGACCTTGCAGGCTTTAGGTCGTTTTGGCTCGTGGCAGCCCAGGATGTCACTGTCACCCCAGGCTGCAGAGGGGTAACGGGCTAAGAGCAGTGGGGAACCGGGGGCAGCTGGTGCACCCGTGGGCACAGCAGGGCCCTCCCCAGACGACAGTCATCTACCCAGGGGTGCGGGGCAGACAAGCCGCCTGTCCTCCAAGCCTCAGTGCAGGGGTGGGGGCAGCGCTCATCCCAGGTGACCATAGCCAGCATCAGTGAGGTCCTGGGGGCTGGCCTCCTGTGCTCGAATGAGGGACGTGTCCAGCACTTGGGCCCCAGACGGCTGGTGGGTGGGACCAGCGGCCCTTGATTCCGGGAAGGCTGGCCGGCCTGACGGGGCCTCTGCTGCTCCACAGTGTGATGAAGAAGTGTGCACAACGTGAACCCCTGAGGCCTCTGGGGATCTCGAGGCGGCTGCTGGTTCGGGCCTGCTGGGAGCCAGACGCGAAGAGTCTTCCCGGGACGGCTCACTGGGGCGCTAAGCTCTGCTGGGTCCCAGGGCAGCCGAAAGCATTAAACTAGGTTTCCTCGTTGGCTCTGAGCCCCAAGTCCTTGGCTCCTCTATCTCTGTTTTTGCCCCCCTCCGGCCAGCAGGGTGGTCAGGGGGCCAGCAGGGCCGTCAGGGGTCCGCAGGGCGGTCAGGGGTCCGCGGGCTTCCCTGGGAGGGGTGGGGAGTGCTGGAAATGCCCCTGTAGCCTCCCCGGTGATGTCAGGCCTGTGGCACAGGAGAGTCAGGGGTCTGAGGACAGGCCCGGGGGGCGGGAGCTAAGGGTGGGATGGGGAACCCCTCCAGGCCGGGCTCAGTGCTCATGTCTGCTGGGTTCCGGGGAGGAGGAGGTCTCGTCCTGACAGTGGGACTTAGGGAGAAGAAGGACCTTCCCTGATGGGATGATCCATCATCCCGGGGTGTCTTGGCCCAGCTGGTTCAGCTGGCTCCCCCAGGGCCACTCCTTGGCGCGGGCAGCAGGCCCGGGAGCCTGCCGTGTCCAGAGTGGAAACCTGCCCCGCCGCCCTTGTCAGGGGCTCTCCGGTCTGGTGGGTTCAGATGATCGTCTCAGCACCTCCCGTCCCCCCCTGGCCTGGCCTTGGTGAGCACGGGGGCCTCCTAACTGGCCTCCCAGCTTCCTCCCACTTTACCGCCCCCTGCCCATTCAGTCCTTCTCTCCGGGGTCATTTAAAAACCCAGGGCAGGTGACAATGTCCCTGTGTGGTTTAACTCCTGCACGGGCCTCTATTTACATAAAAGCTGGTCTCAGTTCTGAGCTACGGCTCCCCAGTCCCCTTGGCCCACCTGCCAAGCTCAGCAGCCCTCCCTCCCCTCTGAAAGGGGGGATTGCAGAAGGCCAGTATTTGGAGATGTCCTGGTCACTGCTGTGCCCACAGCCCGAGGCCCTGGGGACGGTCAGCAAGAGTGGTCCCCCGTCCACATGGTGCCCTGCTGTTTCCCCTCCTGGCTGCTGCCCTGCCCGAGGCCACCACTGAGGCCACCAGCAGCCGGTGCTTCTGGCCTGGGACTGCCATCCCGACTGCCTCCGGGGCCCTCCTGAACAGACAAGGCCACTGACTTCTTTGAAGCGTTTACTTAGCTCAGGGCTAAAGCGCGTGGACAGCTGACAAGGGCGCTCTGGAGAGTGGGTGCAGACAGTTAAACAGGTCTACGGGGCGGGGCGCAGCGGCCCTGGCCTCCAGCGCGGAGGGCCCCGGCGGCGCCGCTCTCCCGGGGGCTGCGGCTGCACTCTGGGCACGGGCCGGGATGCATGGGGCCTCGCCCGCTGCTCCGGCTGCGCGGAAGGGACGCCCGGCCTCGGGCGGCAGGTGCGCGTGGGCCACGCAGTGCGGCTCGCCCCGTGGCTACCAGACGCGGCAGCGCTCTTGCGGGTGCATGTGGGTGCCCTGGGCGCAGTGGAAGGCTTCCGCGAAGGCCGCCAGGTTCTGCAGCGAGCCCAGCACCCTGAGGGCGACCGGGGGCCTGAGCCGGCCTCCCTGGGTGCGCGGGCTGGGGGTGGGGGTCTGCCCGCGGCTAGCGGGGGCTACTTGCCTGTACTTCAGGGGGCTGTGCACGTCGGTCTTGATGGACTGTATGGCAAACTCGGGCCGGTAGGACCCGCACCACACCTATGGGTGCAGGAAGGGCGTGGCTGTGGGCCTGGGGGAAGGGCGGGCCCGGGGGGTTGGTACGGAGACATAAGGGCGGCCCAGAGGGAACCCAGGCGCAGGTGGGGCGAGCCTGGGGGGACAGGCCGGGCTGTGGTCTCATTCCTTTCTAGGCGTGAGCGAGTCGAGTCCCCCTGTCCCGGGCTGCCCCTTCTTGGGTGCGGGGGAGGGAGCCCCAGCTCCATCCGAACCCTCGGGGCTCCAATCCCCGACCATCCTTTTCCTCTAGGAGCCTTTCCAGGCTTGTAAGTTCTGGTTCTGCCTGGCTTGCCCGCTCTCCACAGCCCAGGAAGCATCCCATAGTGGAGGCCCCTGACTGGTTCCCAGGGGGCCCGGCGGCTGGCCGGCCGGGGACCTGGGCTGCTACCTGCGCGTAGTTGATGAAGAACAGCTGAGTGTAGCTGAGCTCCAGCCCCGGCAGCTGCCGGTCCTTGCCGCCTTCTGCCATCCACTTGAGGTAAGCCTGCAGGTACCACACAGGCGCTGGGCCCAGGCCGGCCCTCGCTCCCAGGGGACCCCCAGCCCGCAGGGACTCTGGAGTCCTGGCGCCCAGGCCTATGCCTCCTGCTGGAGGTCCTGCTTCTGCCGCTTACGGTCCTTTGAGCACCCCCAGGGACGGTCGCTCCTTCCTTAATGGCCTAGCGGTCGTCTCAGGGCTCCGCTGGCTGGGCTCGGGCAGGCGGCCACGCAGGACCCACCCGGAATGAGCTCCCGAGGCCCAGGGCCTGGGGCTGCAGGGGTAGGGGCTGCCGTGGCCGGTGGGTACGTGGGGAGCGTCACTGTCTCACGTGGAGATGGACAGCGGCTTTCCCAGAGGTCGAAGGCTCCTCTGAGGTCGGGGCGAAAGGTGGGCAGAACAGCCAGGTGCCTACGGCCAGGCCGGCTCCCCCGGGGTCCCGCTGCCTCCCAGGACCGATGGAGGACCACCCGACCCACCTTGTATGCCTGCCGCACCCCTCCGTTGTCGGCGATGTTTTCCCCGAGCGTGCTGAAGCCGTTCACCTGTGCACAGGACCCGGGATGGCAGAGGGGTGGTGCCCGGAGCCGCCTTGCCTCCCCCGGGGCCCAGGGCCGGGGCGCGGGTGCCCCGGGGGTGGCGGCGCGGCCGGGCTCGCTCACGTTTTGGTTGTTGGCCAGATCCCAGGAGTAGTTCCCGTACTGGCGCACCATGCACTCCGCCTGCTTCCGGAAGTGCTGGGCCGAGAAGTTGCTCCACCAGTCCAGCATGTTGCCGTTCTTGTCGAAGTTCCGGCCTGGGCGGGCACGGGTGCGCTGCCCACACGCCGTCCCTGCCCAGGGCCAGCCTCCCCACACGTGCCCCCGGGAGCCCCGGTAGCTAGCGCGCGCGTGTGAGCGGGGAGGGGCCCCGGAAGGACACCGGCCTGCTTGAGAGGTCGGCACGGTGTCGCCGGCTGCTCGGGTCTGGGAGGGGGGCTGTGGGAGTCTCCCGTGCCACCCCCGAGGTCAGGGCCTGGCCTGTCTGGTCTCCGGGTTTAAGACCCTTGCTGGGGTGTCCAAATGGTCTGGACCCCAGGTAAGGGGAGCGTGTGGTCCTGTGGGGCACAAGAGGCTGCCCTCAGAAGGTCAAGTGGTCAAGCCCGCTGGGAAAGCCAGCCTTGCTGGGCTGCAGCGGGAGCCTGTGTGCACGGTCACAGGCCCCTAGATCCAGGCAGGTGTCCCCAGCCCATGGTGCGGGGCAGGAACATCGGGTCAGCACATCCCTAGGCTGGAGGATGCTGGCTGTCCTGGAATGACACCGGTCAGGCTCCCGGGCAGGACCTGCGGCTTCGAGCTACCCGGGCGATGGTGTCCCTGTCTCCATGTCACAGGCGCAGGGAGGGCCAGCGAGTGAGGTGGGGGCAGGGTCAGGCCCTTGTGCCCTCTCCTCCATGGCTCTGCCTAGCGCCAGAGGCCCAACTGGGACCTGCCACCCAAGACCTGTCCTGCCAACACAACTGCCCTGGGGACCTGGCGAGTCCTTCCCATGCCCTGGGCTTCGGTGTCCCCACCTGAATCCCGAAGGGCTTGACTGGATGGCCCTAGGGCCCTGTCCCTCCAGCCCCTCCCGGAACTGCGGCTCGGTGCAGAGGGGAGGAGTGCGTGGGTGTGTGACTTGGCGGCGTCGCTTGGAGCTCCCCACGCAGCTTCCCTACCGTTGTCGTCAAAGCCGTGAGTGATCTCGTGTCCAATCACCATCCCAATGCCCCCGAAGTTCAGGGCCTGGGGCTGCTCCTTGCTGAAGAAAGGGGGCTGCAGAATCCCAGCGGGGAACACTGCTCGGGGACAGGTGGGGCAGCCCTGAGCGCGCGCCCCCATGGGCCAGCTCGGGGTGGCCCCCCTGGGGCTCCTGCCTCGGGACCCCATGGCCCAGGAGGCGGGGCTCCAAACGGGCCCACGTTCCAGACCAGAAAGTCAGGGCCCGGAGCGGAGGCCAGCAGATCCAGGCTCTTCCCACCATTCTCGGCTGCCTTTGGGGCGGGGTGTGCAGCCCCGTCTCAGGACCCCCCACCGCTCACAGACAAAGGAGAGGAGCGTCCCCACAGCTGGGGTGATGGGGGACGTTCCTACGGGAGGGGAGAGGTTCTCTCCTTCCGGGCACGGGCTGGAGGTGCCCCCCAGGAGGAGGGGCTGGGGCCGGTCGGAGGGCATGAACGTACCTATCTGGTTTCGGTTTGGGGAGTAGAACGCGTTGACCACGGCCGCCCCGATGATCCAGCTGTGACGAACAGGCGGTCCTGGAGCCCGTGTCTCCGAGCCCGCCCTCCAGCCCCCCTGCCGGCTACAGTGTCACTTCGGGCCCCTGTCACGGTGGCTGTGCCGTGAGACCGCGTCGCCCACAGCCAGGCGAGGTCTGGGCAGTCCACAGATCCGAATCCTCCCCGAGCCCCAGAGCAAAGGCACAGTGGGCTCCGAGTCGGACCCAGCACCGCCCCCGCCGCTGGCCCGGCCTCAGCCCACCCGCTCCCACGTGCCGTCCCCACTCACAGGTTCTGGTCCACTTTCTCCCGCAGCTTCTTGAGGCTCCGCTGGGCTCCAGCCTTGAGGTTCTGAAGACCATTTTCAAAGTACTGGTCCTCAGAGAAGTTCAGCTGTGGGAGAGGGATGGTGAGGGCAGGGGCCGGGAGCGGCTGGGACGGGCCGTGGGGCTGGCCGGGTAGTCCCCTGCAAGGCCAGCGGACTCTGGGTGCGGTGGGGGGAGGGGGCCTTTGGTGGCTTGGGTCTCCCTATCCGACTCCGGAGCCGCCCACCCAGGGAGGGGCCCAGGTTAGTGCCAGAACCGCCTGCGGGGGCCCTGGAGGCTCCTGGTTCGCAGGACTGGGTCGGGGGCCCATCGGGGTGGGGTGAGGGGACGGGGAGGCTCTGGAAGCTCCTGGGCTGCGGGCGGGCCGCACATTGGAGTACTCGTCGTCGAGGTGCTTATTCCTCTCCTCCAGGATGTAGTCTGGGTACCCGATCTGCTCCCGGATGTGCATGGCCTAGGGAGGACATCGGGCCAGTCTGTGCCTCCCCACGGGGATCCTGGCTGCCCCCCGCTGCACTGCCCTGTGGACAAGGGGCTCAGGGACGCGGGCCCTCCGTGCGGGCTGTGGGGAGTTTAATGGGGACAGATGTGGACCAGCTCAGCTCAGGCCGGAGGTCTGCCTGACAGCCAGCCGGGGTGTGACGGGGCGAAGGCTGGGCGGAGGCGCTCAGCGTCCCTTTGTCACACTGGCCCAGAGGGGCTTCTGCTCCGAGGTCATGGCCACCCACACCTGTTCCCAGGGGTGCTGGGGGCGTGTCTCCCACAGTTGGCTTCTGGTCCCTCCTCTGCCCGCAGCCTCTTTCTGGGCAAGGCACACCCAGCGCTTGTGATGTGTGGTCACCCCGGGAGCCCACGCTGGGGCTGCCCTCTCCTGGCGGGAAGTCCTCGGGGCTCCGGCCGCCCGCCCACCTTCTCCTGGGCCTTCTTCTTGGACGCCTCGTCCATCCAACCCAGCTCGTCCAGGGTCTCCACGAACACCGCCCGCACCTTGTTGATGAGCTCTCGGACCTGGCGGCAGTGCATGGCCCCTTGTCCTGCACAACCAGCTTTGGGGTCTCTGCAGGTGTCGGGCCCAGAGCCCCATCCTTGCTGTGGCGTTGCGGTGGGGATGAGGGACGACCCCCATGGGGACAGGGGTCATGGCTGTCAGTATTTCACCTGGGTGGGCCTGGGACCTGCCCACCCCTAGACTCCCAGCCTGTAGGACCCGGTCCTTTTCCCCGACAGACCTGTAAGGTTGGGGGTAGGGCCTCTGGCCTCCCCACGGGAGGGGCGCTGGGCACATGCGAGCTCCCAAAATCACTGAGCACACACGGGCAGCTGGGCGGCCCTTGGGCTTCCCACCCCAGGAGCCAGGAGTCACCACACGGGGCTGGGACACCCCCCACATGGTGGGCGAGCATCCCTGCGGGGAGAAGCACCTGGCCCCGGGGCCGTGGGCCATGGACAGGGGCGGAGCACCCACCGCGTTCTTGCTGTCTCCGGGGAAGGCCTCCCTGACGTAGAGGGAGCCCACAGCGCTCTCCATGTTGCTGTTGACGTAGCTGACGCACTCCCGCCAGCGCACCTCCTCCACCGTCGTGCCGTACAGCGCCTGTGGCGGCCGGCCACGGTCACGGCCACGGTCACGCTCACGCTCACTCCCTGCTGCCTTTACCCGCACCTGCTTCCCTGTCCTCGGCCTCGGGGAGCCCAGGAGCCAGTGGGGGGGCACGGAGGAACTCAGAGTCCCCTCTGAGGGCTAGCCACAGGTGTGGGCAGGAGCGAGGATGCGGTTTTCGGGGGGAGGGCCCCTGACTCAGGCTCTGGGTCGTGCCTTTACCCCGGGGCGGTGGTAGGGCCCTACTCAGCCCCCAGCGCCTCCTTGCCCCCTGTTCTTGCCACCCTGGCCAGGCTGTGTGGCCGGATTCTGACCACAAGGACTCCAGCCCCACCCGAAAGCACAGGCTCGTGGTGACGCTGGAGGCCCTGGGGGCCCGATCCGGCTCAGCCGCGAGCCCTAGCTCTGCGGTCCCCCAGTTTTCCCATCACCAGAGAGATGCTTGGTCGGTCATGTCTCCGACCCAGCGCGACAAGCAGGGCTCCGGACTTGCCCCCAGCTGCTCTGCTGTGTTTTCCTGACGTGCTGGAGGACTTCCCGTCCCATTCTCCAGCGAAGACCCAGAGTCCCCTGACTCCCTGCCCCTCCCCCATTTGTACCTCAGCTGTCTGCCGTGGCCCCTCTGTCTGCCGCTGATGCCCTGCACCAACCTGTCACCCCCCCCGGATGATGGCACCTGTCTCCACTCTGACTCCACGCCCCCTCCGATCGTCGTCCCAGAACAGCCACCGAGACCACAGGGCTTCCCAGTGGCTCCCCTGCTCTGCCCTGACTGTACCCCACTCCACCTCCAGAGCAGCCGGAATGACCGCGCCAGCAGGACACCAGCTTGTGGGTCCCACTCTTATGGCCTCGGCAGCTTTCAGGGCGTGGGGAATCCAGGCATCGGTCCCGTGATGGCTGGCCCCATCTCTCTCCCTGACCTCATCGTCCTTTCCCTCACGTGGCCCCGCGGTGTTCCCTGCCTTGGGAATCTGCCCCGGTCACTCTCTCCTCAAGGTCTCCAGCGTCAGCTTCACAGAGAGGCTCTCCCTGTTCTGCCCCTTCTCCTGCTGTTCTACTTGTTGCTTTCGAAGGAGCGGACTTCCAGCTTGTCGACGGCCCCCAGAGGGCAGGTACCTTGCTAGGCTCTTTCATGGCTCTGACCCCAGGGTGGACCTTGGTGTTTGGCCCACAGCGGGCGCTCCGTACCGTAAACCGAGTGAGCCAGTGGCAGGACAGGGCAGGAGCTGCCTCTGCGGGGTCTCACCTTGCGGTAGTTGGCCCGTGCCTCCTTGAATCGCTGGCTCAGGCTGCTGATGCGGTCCAGCACCAGACGCCAGACCAGGTAGTTCTGCACGGTCCTGAGGGCGGGGGGCAGAGCGTGGGTATGGAACAGGGGCGTGCTGTATGCCCAGAGATTACTGGTCCTATGGGCTGTTGGTCGACAGGTTCTGTGCCGAGCAGAGAACTCGCCGTAAGCAGGGTGGTGGAGAAAGCCTCGAGGACAAGCCCCAGATACAGCCTGTCTGCTCCGGATGCTTGAGACACCTTGAGTAGGGTGCGCTTCTCTCTCTAGGGCTCTGTCAGCCACTACCATTGACCCGCTCCTGTCCCTCACTCCCTGAGTAAATGCTCCCTGGGGTCCTCTCCTGTCAGGGACAGGACGCAGCGGCGGGGATGCTGCAGCCTCTGGGACCTTCCCTGGCTCCTCACCTGGCTGAGTAGACATCGATGATGTCTTCGAGGTTCTGGAGGTAGGGGATGCCGTAGACCACCACTTCTTCATCCGGCAGCAGCTCGATTTTGACAGAGGACAGCACAGATTGTATGAAGAGCGTCCAGTTAAACCCCTGGGGAAGGCGGGCATGGAGAGAAAGAGGGAGAGATGGAGAGGTAGACATGCCCCTGGGCATCCAGAAAATCCAGCTCCCACCCAAGAATCTTCAGAGAACGAGAGAGAAGGCACAGACGAGCAGCCCCGGGGGAAGGTTGGGTGAGAGCACCGTGCCCACAGACGTGGCAAGAGATTATGCCGATGTATTTAAAAACTCCAGGGTGGTGGGAAAATCCCTGAAAAAACCCCACAACGTAGCAACATGACCAAAGAGTACCCATACAGTCTTATATGTAATAAACGGATCTTTAATTTGAAATACTCCCGTGTAGACATTTCCATGCTCATCTGGCTCTTCGGTGGATGGTCTCTGACGTTTAAAGAAGGCACACTGCCAATCCGCCTTGAACTTCCCAGAAGAGAGCCGGAAGAGAATGTTGGAATGAGGAAGCCAAGAGCAACTTAATACTAAAAGAAGGATGTCACAAAAAGAAGGGAACAGCCTGTCTCACTGAGGGTCGTAGATACAGAGACCTTAAGGAAAATCTTAGGAATTAGGACTTCTCTGGACCTATATAAGATGGATAATACATCACAGTCAAATTCCATGTAGTCAGGCGGTTCAAGTTTGGTGCGATATTCGAAAATCGAATCCCGTGACTGACTGTGATGGCGACATAAAGCAGGAAAATCCCACCCAATTCTGATGGATGCAGAAAGGAGGACACTTGTTCAATGTCACATCTGTTCAGGACAGAAACTCTTAGCGGACTAGAAGCAGGAGGTGAGTTTGCGCGTCTGATGAAGGGGGCCTGTGTCCGAGAGCAGCGACACAGAAACGAACGTGTCGGCGGCCAATGGGAGGACGGCGGACCGGGGCGGTTCTTCTCTTAGGAAGGAAACACGATGCGCACGACCGCTGGTACTGTCAGAACTCGTGTGCGCCCTGAGTAAAGCCGCCGCGTGTACGGTCAGAGTCTCTGCGTGCCACCGACCAAAAATACGAAGATACGTTACAAAACGAGGCCCTTCCTAACAGCATAAAAAAACCAAACGGCTAAGAGTGACTCTGAGGAGAGATGTGTGAGGCGTCTTACGAGGACATTCCATACTGCTGTTGGGGACAGCAACTCTGCACGCAGGGAAAGTCTGGCGCTGTCTGCTGAAGAGGGACGTATGTGTGTTCTGTGGCCTGGCCACCTCATTCCTAGGTGGACACCCGACGGCCGTGCGCGCGTGTGCACCCCAAAAGACATGCACTAGAATGAGCATGGCCCCTTTCTTCAGAAGAGCCCAGAATGGGATCTGACCCAGAGGTCTAGAGAGAGCACAGCAGGGGGTAATCGCGCATTTCCAGAATGGACCACACAGCAGTCAGGGTGAGGGAAACTTGCCCAATGCCCAGTGACATGGGGTATAAGGATGGCGAGGCTCACCTATAAAACGCGGGGCGAGAGAGACCCTGTGCAAATGAGCCAACTTGCCTGGTTCGGATGTTGCTTCTTGTGGTGGGAGAAGTCGGGTGGTGGCTGCTGTGGGGAAGGGCAGGCGCAGGGCCAAGAGGAGGGGTGTCTGTGGCGGTTCTGACCTGAGTAAGGCCCGTGTGCACATGCTCACGGGGAGGCGAGTCTAAGCATTGTAAGTGCATCACGCACCAGATGCCCCAAGTCCTGGCTCCCAGAACATCCCCGGGGCTGCTCCCGGGCCATCTCCATGGCACGGCGCCTGCGGCCATCGGAGTTCTCGTTCTTCACCCCCACATGTAGCACAGTTCCAAACCCCGCGGGGTCCACCTTCGATATGGCTCCAGCAGCCCCTCTCGCCGCCTCTACTAACAGGTGGCCCGGCGGCCCCCACTTCCTGCCTGGCCGCGCTGCAGGCTGGTCCTCAGTGTGAGTCAAGTCGGTGCCGCAGCATCAAGGCCAGTGCCCTGGAAGTCTGGCCCGGTGCACCCGGTCACCTCCCGGGCCTCATCTGCCCTCCAGAGGCCTTGCGGCTCCCGCCTCAGGACCTTGGTCTTTGCTGCCCCTCTGTTTGGGCCGCATGTCCCAGACGGTCCCTCCGCCAAGACTTCTCAGCTGCCTGTTGTGGCCCCTCCTGGCTGCCATCGTCCCATCCTCTCCCTGCTTTCTGACGCCCTGCAAGTCCTGCTCTTTCTCGCTCCCGGCCCGCACGGCAGCGCGGGCACAAGCTGGGGGGATCGCGTGCGTGGTTCCTGGATGCGGCCGGTGCCAGAGCAGGGCCTGGACCCCAAAGTGCCAGTTATTGGGCTGTCCTGAGGGGGTGGCCACAGCGGGTCCCCGCTGGGAGCCCCTGCCAAGGAAGAGGGCAGGATCCGGGGACCATAGAGCCTTCTGGAACACCAAGTGCCATGAGCCCCGGGGCAGGAGTCCCCTGAGTTTTCCTGTTCTGTTCTGCGGCTCTAAACAGCATTTTCTGATCAGGAGTTCGGCGCTTTGTTTCTACCCCTGTCCCCACCCGCTGTCGTCTCCTCCCTCTGACTTTGGCTCCATCCCTGCTCAGGCCCTCCGCCCTCTGACTTTGGCTCTGTCCTCACCCACCCTCTCCGCCCTTTGATGTGGCCTCCGCCATAAGGTCAGCGATGGCTAGCGTCGCACGTCTGTCCCTCCTGAGGGGGGCTGCCGGACAAGCTGGGGGCTCAGGGTGGCCCGCCGGCAGAGTTTGGGGTTGGGTGGGGTGCTCCCCTCTCTCTGGCTCTTTCCAGCCCCCGGCCCCCGTGTGTAACCTGGCCAGCAGGGAGGGAGGGCTTGAGGGTGTGGTGGCGTGGGGCAGCCTTCAGTCTGGGGTGGGCGGGTCGGTGGGACAGACGTGGGGACCGAGACCCCTGGGTGGGCGTCTCCCTGGCTCGGGTTGATCAGCAACGCTCCCAGGCTGTTTCCTGCTCAGAAAAGTGGGGTCTCTGCTGCAGCTGTCTCATAGATGGGGGCCCTGTGGCCTTGGACAGCCCAGCGGCCACCTGCTGTCCCAGTGTGAGCGTGCCCCTGGGGTGTGTGCCCGCGGGATCCTTCTGAGGCTTAGCGGATGGGGGGGTCTGTGGGGGGGGCGGGAACTCACCTTCAGGCCAAACTTGTTCTGGAGGTCCTCCAGGCTCATCCGGTGGTACAGGGTGGTGACGTCATGCCTCTCCTCCTGGGGGGCCGTGGCCTGCACGGTCGGGGGGGGGCAGGCGGTCACGCTGGGGCGGGGCAGCCGGGCCCATCCCCGCCCCGCCAGCCGCGGCTCACGTTGGCCAGCTGCGTCTCCAGCTCCAGCACCTGCGCCATGTCCTCGCGCACCAGGTAGCTGTTGTCCGGCAGGTTCATGTCTGCCCGCAGCATCGAGGCCACCGACATCATGAACTGCAGGTAGGCCTCCCGTACCTGCGCCAAAGGACCGGAACGGAGCCGGCGGCCTGGCCGCCTTGGCCCCCATGGGGCTCTCTGTGGGGTGCGGGTGGGCGTATGCCAGGAAGCAGGCCCCCGGGAGGCTCGCGGGGACAAGCCTGGCTGGCAGCGATGGCAGGGCCCATGAGCCCCGGGATGGGGGTCTCCGGACTGTCCACACCCCCGCCCCCCCGCAAGCCCTAGCCCCCGCCCCATCCCCCAGGCCGGGGCCTCCGCTGCTGCTGATGCTCCCAGAATCGGCTGAACGGGACCTGGAGGAGCGGCCCTTCTCCCCGCACCTGCATGGTCGCCCACACCGGAGCCCACGCCCCGCCTGCTCGGAGCGCCCTCCGGCTCCGCCCCCGTCCACCCCTGCCAGCCCGGCGACCCCGTGCTCCTGGGCTCCCGCAGGACCCGAGACCTATTCTGTCTGGCTTCGAGGCCGTGTGTCAAGTGCTGGGCACACGGCAGGTGCTTCGTGAAGGTCCGGGGTGGCCCAGGGCTGTCGGCTGGGCTGCCCTCGCCAGGCTCAGCCCGAGGGTCAGAAAGTGGGTACTGAGCCTGGACGCCCCTCCCAGACCTGCTTTCTCGAGTCCCCATCCTGGGACGGGCTTCCCTCAGCCCACGGAGGAGCCACGGGGCACGTCCTACGGCAGAAGGCTGGCGCAGCTTCCTTGTCAGGTCCAAGCTGCCCGGCACGAGGCCGTCTGGATGCCCTGGCCCTGCTCCGGCCGCCGGGTCTGGTTCTGTCAGCTACACTGCCCCACCCCAGGGCTCTCTGTCAGCCACGCTCAGCCTTTCTCCTGGCGGGGCCCATCCTTCCCAGCCTGGCTCAGAGCCCCCTCCACCAGGAAGCCCACCATACTGCTTCCCCACGTGGGTCATTTTGCAACTTCCGCCTGTCACAGGCTGCTGCCTGGCTCTTCCTTCTACCCTCTCTGGCTCCTCGTCTCCCTTCTACCCTGATGCAGCAGCCGAGTGCGTAAGGGGCAGGCCTGGGTGGGGGTGGCTGGTGTTCAGATCTCAGCAGGCTGCACTGTGCGACAGGCACGCGGGGTGTGACCCGCGGGGTTTATGGGCCAAGCTGAGCTTGTCCCCGCATATGGCGAGGGATGCCTGGGGACGGTCCCTTTGATGACGTCGAAGGTCGCGCTTAGCTTGTGCACAGGCCTCAGAGCCCCCAGCAGGCGCCCACAGAGGCTATGGGTGGTGAGGGTCAAGGGGTCACCAGGGGAAGTCGGACCACGGGTGGGCCCCGAAGTGATGGGTGGGAGGGCAGGGCAGGGGGCCCTGCAGGAAAGAGCCGGGGGAGCCGGGGCTCAGCCTGCCTCACCTTCCGGTTGCTGCCCTCGTTGAAATAGTACTCTCGGGACGGCATGCCCAAGGTGGGCTGGTCTATCTGGAGGCACAGAGGGGGCGAAGCTGGGCGAGGAGCCAGGGGTCCCTGCACAGCCCGGCTGAGGAGGACAGCATCTCCCTTGGCTCCCCCTGAACAGGGCCCGGTGGAAACACGGCGTCCACCGGGACGGGGTCACGCTGGTGTGTGTGCGGGCCCTGAGGTCCCGGCCCTGCCCTGCGGGGCATGGGTGGAGGGCGGCGGGGGCTGGACGGCAGGGTGGGCCCGGAGGTGGCCCCACGGCACGCTTGCCCTCCCGGAGCACCGTGGCCCAGCTGCGGCCCGCGGGGGCTTTCTGAGGTCGGCCTTCCGGCCCTGGTGCCAGAGCCCCGGACAGGTGGCCCCAAGAAACGGCACGCAGGCTGGCTTCCCTCCCGGGGCCCGGGCACGGCACGGATGGGAGCAGGGCTCGGGGCCACCCCTGGAGCTCCCCACGGCCCCGAGTGCGCCCCAGCCAGGCACGAGGGACCCGGCCTTCCCCTGCCCCCGCGCGGCTCGTACGTAGATGATGTGCCGGCTGGAGTTCTGGTCGTCGTTCCAGATGAAGAGGTCGATGAGGACGCGTCTGTTGAACTGCGCATTCATCAGGGCCAGCTGCTGCTCTAGCTCCCACCTGGGGCCTGCGGGCGTCAGCGCCTCGGGCTGGAGCCTGGCTGGGCTCCTGGGGTCCCAGCCCGGCTCTTGTTGGACTCTGGTCCCGGATCCCGCCGGGACCAGCCTCCTAAGCCCCCGCCTGGCTTGTGGTGGCAAGGATGCTGTGGGCACCAGGGGGCACAGGGACTCAAGGGACCCGCTTCCCTCAAGGGGGCCCAGAGAATAGCCAGGCCCGTGTGCGGGGAGGGGAGGGCTCCTGAGGGGCCGGGCAGGGGCCCCACCGGCAGCCGGACACGCTGGCCCGCAGGAGCCGGGAGGGGCTCAGCTACGAGCAGCCCCGGGCGAGTCCGGGCCTTACCCATGCTCTCGTTCCACCTGTCCATGGTCACTGGCCAGCCGCCCATCAGGTCCAGGATGTTCAGCAGAGGCTGTGAGTCTCGTTTCTCTATGATGCCTGAGAGGCAAGGAGGGGTCGTCACGTAAACGCGCAGCAGGGGTGCGCCTTCTCCTAGGCCCGCGGGGACACCGCCTGCCTGGCACTGAGCCGGGTCCCCGCCAGACGGTGCCGTGTCCGACGCAGAGGGGCCTGACGGACACAGCTGCGACGGGCGCCCGGGGCTCGGTGAGAGCAGGTGGCCGGGCAGCATGAGGGTCGTGGGTGGGTGAGTCAGCCTGGGGGAGGCCGTGTGGGCCGGGAGTGCTCTGAGAGGGCCCTGTGGGCAGCCCTGGGCACTCTGGCCTGCTTGGGGGCCCCTCGGGAGCCCCAGCAGCGCGGCCCATGGAACACAGGCCGTGAACAAGTTCTCCGGGACAGCGAGGGTAGGGCTGGGAGCTTGGGAACTTCCATCGCACAGAAGATGGAGGTGGGGACGGAGGGTCTCGGGGCGGGTCAGGCGACGTCTCCTCTCCCTGGCCCGTGGCAGCAGTCCTGCGGGCAGCTTAGCCGGAGGCCCCCACCCCACCTTCCCGTTCCAGTAATTTTCCGTCCATAGACCCCACCCCGCCCCTGGGCTAGAAATCCCCACGCTGTGTCCCCCGCGGAAAATCCCGCTGCAGTGGGCCCTGCGCCCATCTGCACGGCCCCAAATAAAGTCCGCCTCACCGTCCTTCACGAGCGTCGTGCTAATTCTTTACCCGAGGAATTACACGCAACCATGTGATCGAACGCACACGTGCACACACCTACGTGCACACACACCCACGCGTACGCATGCGTGCACACATGTCCGCGTGCACGCACACACGTCCATGCGAATGAATGCACACGCGCACACACGTTCACACGCACGCACACATGCACACACGCGCACCACACGTCCCTGCGAAGGAATGAACACCACACACGCTCACACACAGACACACTCACATACGTTCACACGCAGACACACGCACACACGCTCACACGCAGACACACTCACATACGTTCACACGCAGACACACGCACACACACACCCATGTGCTTCTAGGCGGGCTTCTAGGCGGGCCCCTCACTGTTTCCCCCTGCCTGCGTGGTGTGGCCCCAGGCTGGGGTCAGGGTGTAGACAGGGTCACAGGCAGCTGGTAGCAAGGCCGTGTCCTCAGGGGAGCTTGAACCCAGTGGCCCACGGCGGGCACAGCCCCTCTGACATGAATCCTGAGTGGCGAGCCCCCCTCCATGCTGTGCTACAGGGGTTGTGGGTCCCGGAGCACCTCCCTACCCTGCAACCCCTCCGTCCCCCACTCACTCTCGTTCATGCAGGAGCGGTACAGCATCTTGGCCTTCTGCACAGCGGGCCTGTCCCTGGTGGTGGAATTCTCCAGCACTCCTGTGGGCAGAGGAGGAAGATGGACGGAGGCCTGAGGCGGTGGCAGGGAGAGCCAGGTCAAAGGTCGCAGTGCCCCCTCCCCCCATTCGGTGACAGGTGGTCCCTCTGCCCCTGCAGGCCTTTATCCAGGGGGATTTCTGCTCCCCTGTGCCCACGGGACCAAGGCGGGGCCAGCAGCCCGTCCCGCTGGCCCCATGGCCACCCTAGAGTGGGGCAGATGCCCAGCCTCGCCCCAGCTCCATGCCCAAGGTCGCAGCTGCTCTCACCTTTGAGGATGACCTCCAGCTGGTCTCGAAGGATGTCAAAGACGCTGTATCGGGAGTTGGTCTCGGGGATCACGTGGCGCCGCAGCCAGCCTCCGCACGCATACTGGTAGAAGTCATCACAGGGCTCCCTGGACGGGTCCATGTTCTGGAGGATCCGGGCGGCTACTCGTGGAGACGGTGGGGAGGGAGGGGGCGCCCAGTTACGGGTGGCCGGTGGACTGTTGGGTAATCGATCCTGGCGGTGTGCCCCCAGGAGTGTCCGTCACCCTCTCTGAGCCTCCGTGAGCTCAAAGCAGGAATTCAAATTCTCGGCGATGACTGATTAGTCACATGACCTGAGGCCCCGGGACGTTTCTGCTCTTCATGTCCACGTTTGCAAGCCTGGGACGCCCAGTCTGGGTGCCCAGGAGGTGCTCTGTTGGGGGCCCTGGCCGTGGAGCCCCTCACTCACCGTGTGTCTGTGGGGGAGGGGCTCTCACCCACCACTCGGGGTTTGTCGGCACTGAGAGGAGACGGCTTGGCCTCTAGCCGCCCGGGTGTGTGGGGTAGGTGGGGTCTGGGGTTCCCAGCAGAGGCGGCCAGGCTGGATTCCTCCCACGGCCCCCCGAACCTGGGACCCTCCCTCGCCTTCTGTCCCTTCTGGAGCCTGGCGGGAAGCTTGAGTGCCTGTCCACACCCCCAGTGTGGTCAGAAAAATCCCATTTCTGAGTTTTCATTGGTGTTTCTTCTGGCCGTTTTCACTCTTTTCAGGCTGCAAATAGCAGCGTACGGACTCCAATTTGTTGACGAATTTGTGGGAGGAAACTCGTACGTTCGTGTGACCTTTCTTTCTGTAACCGCAAGAAGGCCCAGCGCGGCACGACCTCCCTCCCCATCACGGGGGCCTCGGAGGGGGGCAGGCGGCCTCTGGGGGGGCGGAAATGGGAAGTGGGAGCACCCCTCTTTTCCCAGCCCGCTGCAGGGGCCCCACCGGCCAGCAGGACCGGGGTCCGCCTGCCGCCCTTCACCACACCTGGAAGTGGCTCCCTGGGCCTCGGGGGGCCTGTACCAGCGTCATGGGAAGCCCCGGCCCCGGGCAAGGCTGTGGGGGGGGGGGGCTCACCTGCTATCACACAACCGGGGCTGGTGCAGATTTCGCCCGTCTCCTTGGGCCGTTGGATGGCTGTGGGCAGGACGCGTTGTGAGCAAGAGGGGAGGCAGAGCAGGACGGGGCGAGGCGGGGTCAGTCTGCTGGGGCGGGCAGGGCCAGGCTTCAGACCACCCCCAGCCCCCAGGGTCAGTCCAATCTGCGACCCTGAGTCCTCCCAGGTGGCCCAGGATGGGGCCTGGAGTGAGGTGAGCCTCATGCCGGCGTCAGTCCTGCTGGGAACTGGGAGCCTCTTGACACCTTCTGCCTCCACTGACCCCCAGAGCTTCTCTGGATCCCCAGGACTGCAGCTGGCCCTTCTGCCCTCCTGTCTCTCTGCCAGCCAGCTCTCGCCCCGCCACCTCCTCCAGGCAGCCTGCCCGTGCTGCTCGTCTCTGCACATTGTGGCCCCCTGACACCCCCTATGTGGGGCGGGGCCAGCTGGTTGTATAAAGGGGCACCCGTGCAGTCTCAGGGGCGGCACCCCAAGCCTGGGGGTGACTCATGCTGGTTTCCTGGAGTCCAGGGAACACCCTGCATCCAGCTCATGGCTGGACCCATCTTGTCCCATCTTTCTATGGGGCTCTGGGGGAGGCCCCTCTCCCCAGCTGCACACCCTGGACTTTGGAGTCGCCCAGCCCACAGGAGGCCCAGTTTCCAGCCCACCTGCTGGGGCCGTGTTTTGATAGGAAGACAAAGCTACCTCGGGGTTTTCGTTTTACAATGGTCTTCTCTTCCTTTGAGAAGCAAAGCCGGCTAGGAAAGAGTGTCAGCTGCTTCCCTGGGGAGAAACACGGCACTCAGCTCTCCCTCCAGCCCCACCCTGGGGTACCTTGGGGCTTGCTGGGGACAGGCCTGGCAGCTTGCTGCAGGGCTGGGGTCCAGGCTGCTCTGATTGCTGCCTGCCTCCTTGTAGCTGGGCCTGGTCACCAGGGTCACCCGGCAGAACATACGTGGGAAGGGGGCCCTGCTGGCTTGCCCGCCCCATTGCTCTCCAGAGCCAACCCACCCAGCCCGCCCCACCCTTATCTGCCGGGGGCCAGAGGGTTCCTGAGGCAGGACCTCCTTCCCCTCTGACTTCCTCTTCTATCTCGGGGCCACGGGCCACACCGTGCAATATGGACAGTCTTGGAGTCCTATCGAGGCAGGAACAACAGACTCATTTCCGGGGAAAGGAGGTCACTTTCACTTTCTGACCCATTGGCCACCTTCCCTCCATCCCTCCCCTGCACAGGATCGGGGCATGGCCTGGTTAGCATCAGGATCTTCTGGGTGGTTGTCAATTCTACCTGGAGTGGGGGTGGGGAAGGGGTGAGGGGGAGGGACAGAGGAGAAGCAGGTCTGGGGAGAGGGCATGCCTGGCCTGGCCACCTACAGACCTGGCTTGCGGATGATTTCCTCCACGGGGGAGGCACACGGAGACCTGGTGGGAAGGAAGGAATAGGGCCTCACGCAGGTCAGAGACTGCAGAGGGTGCAGGGAGCTGCCCACATGTTGGGGTCACTCGCCGGGGTCCTGGCCATCGGAAGGGATGCTTGCGAAACATGGGGCCTGAGCGGGGTGGGCATTTCTCCCCTGCCCGGTGTTGCTGCTCTTCCCACGCACCGGCGTTCATCTGTCAGTCCCACGTTTCTCGGTTACCAACCCCAATGCCAGGCGCTGAAGACACAGAGTCCGACCCGGGTCCCGCCTCAGGGAGCCCAGCCCCGCGGACACAGAACAGTGCTGCTCGCAGCGGAAATGAAGTGGTCTGTCGGCGCCAAGGCATGGCTGTCCCACGGGCGTTTGTCAGGCTCGTTACCCCAGAGCCCTGGCACGAGAGCTAGACCTCGGACCCCAAAGGGCCACCCCTCAGGGCCAGTGGACAGGAAGGACAGTGGACAGGAAGGACAGGACGCCTGAGCTCTGGCCACAGACATGAGGAGGAGGAGAAGGGATTTTTGCTTCTGATCAGGATGAGGACAGTCGGAGGAGACCCTGGCTCCCTCCCCAGGGAGGGGAACAAGCTACAGATGCCGACCTGCCGGAGCGCGGTGCGCAGAAAACGCACAGAGCCAAATTCCAGACAGGGAGGTGCGCTCCCCAGAGACCGTGGCCTGTGGCAGCCTTCCCCTGGGCAAGGAGCCTGTGAGGGCAGAGGCTGTGAGTGGCGCCGGGGGTGGGGCTCCGCACGGCACCCCCGCCTGCCAGGTCCTTCTCACAGGACCTTCCCTGAGGGCACAGGCGGGGCAGGAAAGCCGAGAGATATCTCCCCACAAGAGGAAGCAGGCCAATGTGACCCCGCATCAGAAAAGCCCTGGATAGTCCGAAGACGTGGACTCGGGTGACCAGATGTCAGACAGCAGACGAAACGTTCAGTGCTTATGACAGTTCAGTAAAGGGTCTGGTACAGAAGACGGGAAGGGGATCTAGGTATGGGGTGATCGTCCAGATAAACGGAAGTGATAAGAAAGAACTGAAATGAAGAATTAGTTTTACAGGCTTCACAACACCCCGAACAAGAAAGAATCCGTGTCACCGTGGGTGATCCAGACTACGGCACAGAGGAAAACATCTGCAAATCCCCAAACGATGCAGCCTTCCCCCGCCAAAAGTCAGTGTGAAAGCTTCTTATAGAACCAAACACAGTCTTACGATTCGGCTCCTAAGTGTTTCCCCAACTGGTTCAAAACTTACGTCCATACGAAAACCCGAATGTGAATTTTATAGAATTTTTGTTTGCAATCCCAAAAAACTAGAAGGCACCATGATGGCCTTTAATGGGGGAGTGAATGAGTAAACTGCACTACGTCGGTACGACGGACGGCACTGAATTGAGCGATAGCAAGTGAGAAGCCATCAAGCCACAAAACGATGAAGGGATGGATCCGACGTGGGTACTGTTAAGTGCAGAGGCCCCCAACATGCTGCATTGGTGTGATTCCAAGTGGACGACCTTCTGAAAGAGCAAAATTGCCGAGGCGGTAAGCAACGATTGCCAGGCATTTGGCAGGGGTGCGGGGTAGGCGTGGTGGACAGGGAACGGGGAGCATGAGGGGTATTCCCGGGCAGTGCGCTGTTTTGTGGGGCCACGGCGGGTGGGAAACGGTATCTGGAGTATTTGCAAAAGCCCACACACCTGCAGCGCGGAGAGAGAAGCTTAATGTACGCAAGTGTGAAAATCCCTGAGGTGGTCTCGGGTCCCAGGACGGAACGGAACACAAGAATCAAAGAGCATCCCACGTGTACGCAGTCACCCGGCAGAAAGGGGGTGAGGACAGGGTGCTGACCCAAGTCACCTTGGCCCTGAATGGTGCGTAAGACCCAAGGCAGGGGAGCTGTCCAGCCGCGCTGTGCGGTCATTGGTGGACTTGTTTCCGTGGGAATGCCAGGCGTGAGCATTGGGATTGAGGGAGTGTGAAGTGGCAGGCAGACGGCCAGACTCCCCACCACTGCAGCGGGAGGTTGGACCAGCCAGGGCGGGAGGCTGGGATGAAGCCGGTGATAATGGGTTAGAAGTACCAGTGTCGACTGATGTAGACACACAGGGTAGCTCCGAGAAGCGCTGCGGAGGACGTGTACACACGTGGGTTAGCGTGCGTGTGCACACACACACGTCCTCGCACTGTCAGCTGGGAGTGGCTGCCCGCAGTGACCCGTGGTAATGATCACACCTAGTAACCCGACTGTGGCTTCTGACAGTTACCCCGTAAAAGGAACCAGGGGTCCTTGGAGAAACGGTGGGCAGAAAGCGTACAAGACAAGCCTGGAACATCTCAATGGCTAGAAAGCGAGGAAGTGCTCCCCACCTCCGATATCCCCAGGCCACCGTGATGGGGGAGGGTCAGAACCCCCAGTGGCCCAAGCCGCAACCATCGGCACGACAAAATACACTGGTACTGGGTTATAACCCACGGCATAAAGCACACGTCCTGAGTCCGTGCCGACACAAATAAATCACTGAATAAATAAAGGACTGGAGGAAATTGATAGATTTCCCATACAGAAGAATTCCAAAGCGTGTCCGTAGGTGCCCGGCCTCTAGGGGGTGGTTCTAACTCCCCACCCCTTGGGAGTGGGCTGCCCCCCCGGCTTCCTTTCCGAGGAGACAGAATGGCAAGGGGGGTCGTGGAGAATCCGAATGAAGTCTATGTGGTCAGCAATAGTGAGCAGTCGCTGGAAGTGTGGCCCCTGACTTCCGGGCTTCCTCCCCCAAACACATCGCCCCAGTCTAATCATGGAGAAAACCATCAGGCAATTCCCGAGGGACATTCCACAAAATACAAGGCCAGGACCCCTCAAAACTGTCAAGATCATGAACAAGGGAAGTCTGAGAAACCATCACGGCCAAGAGTAGCCTAAGGAGACTTGATGAATGATGTCACGCGCCGTCCTGCAGGATCCTGGGACAGGATGGGTGTGAGGGACGAACAGAGGCAATCAGAACAAAGCGTAGCCTTAGTTAATTGTCAGATAGTGACATTGGCTCATTACTTGCAACAATGTATCTCCGTGAGCGGAGCACCCGTCAGCAGGGGACGCTGGAGTGGTCCACACCGCCCTGTGCCAGCTTCGTAATATTGCCTGAGCCCAAAGCTATTCTAGGAAACTTTTAAATTACTTTTAAAACAAGTGGAACACAGAATCTAGGACCTATGGGACATTATTATTAGGGAGGGAGGGGCAGAGGGAGAGGGAGAGAGAATGTTAAGCAGGCTCTACGCCCAGTACGGACACAGCCCGACACGGGGCTCCCTCTCCCGATCCTGAGATCATGACCCGAGCTGAGGTCAAGGGTCGGATGTCTAACTGACCGAGCCACCCAGGCGCCCCATATTAACTGGGAAGCAAACCAGCAAGACCCTTCTGGCACAAAGACCGAATAGAAACGAAGCTTCCTATAGTGCCAGCGTGCGATCCCTGGGAAAGACGGAGCCCAGGAAGGATGTCCTCCTCCTTTTTAAGTTCAGATGGGAGTGGCTGTCCCTAACGCCCACTGACACAGAATCCACTCTGTTCTCCTGCTCCCATAACTTCTGTAATACGGGGATTATTTTCACCCAGATTCTCCACATTAAAAAAAAAAATCTTTTGAAAAAAAGGTTTTTGACATTTTTGTCTGCAAGTTTTGCTCTTCTGGCCTTGATTTGAATAATTTATGTTCCCTCTGGCTCTTCTTCATGTCCCTCTCTCAACAAAGGCAGCGGCAGAAATCTCAGACAGGTGGAAAGGAGCCCTCGTCCCTGGGGAAGCGGGCTGGCCGTCGTGCCGCTGTGGGTGCGAGTGTGGCCAAGGCAACCTCGGGCTGAGACCCTTCGCTCCAGCAGGCCCAGGCTGGTGGCCTCCCCAGGTTCTCGATGGAAACAAACACACATGTTCCCTGGAGGGAAGTTTGCCGGCCCGAGAGACAGGGTCCCCACAGAGGCAGCCAGGGCGAGCATGGACTCACGCCGACGCCAAGATGAGCTCCCACGAGCGCAAAACAGACGCGGAACCGTGATCCCCGAGGATTTTATGTTTGGGGACTCTCTGACCCGAAGGTGTGGGGCATGATGGCCCCAAATCCAGACCCTGCTCTGCCCCATGCCTTTGCCAGAGGACATCTTCTCCCTCTCTTGCCCGTGCGTTGGCCGCACGGCTTGCTTTGGCCACAGACTGGGGTTGCAGTGGTGCTCCTGGACGCTCCTCCAGTGCCGGGGCTAGACCCCCGGCGGCCTGCGCGCTCCCTGCTGTCCTCTCAGACTCCTGCCAGCAGGCGCACCTGCCCAGGCCTGCTCGCCGGTGCTCGTGGCGGGGGGTGGGGGGGGCAGTGTCCGTTCGTGTGGAACAGAGTCGCCCTGTGAAGCCGACCCGGCGCCGCTGACCCCCGCACAGCTGTGTGCCCGCACGTCCCACAGACAGGGGCCGCTGCCACCCCTCGGCGCCGGGTGTGCGCGGCAGCAATGCCTCCCTGACGCAGAAAACAGTCCAAGTGTGTTGAAGAAGTAAAAGAAAACATCGAAAACAAGGTCGTGAGATATTAAAAAGAATAAGTCTGTGAAAGAATAAATGATAAATTCTAGAAACACAGAAGAATGTAGTTGCTGAGGTAAAATTTTTTTAAGGATTTCTTTATTTTTTTTAGGGAGATTGAGAGAGAGAGAGACACACACACGCGCGCGCGCACGCACACGGAGTGCCCGTGGAGGGGGAGCAGCGGAGGAGGGAGAGGAAGCCAGGAAGACTCTCAGACTCTGCGCTCAGCAGGGAGCCCATTGCAGGTCCCGATCCCACAACCCTGAGATCATGACCTGAGCTGAAACCAAGAGTCGGAGGCTCAACCCACTGAGCCACTCAGTGCCCCCACCGAGGTTAAATTAAAAAAAAATCCAAAATAGATTTTTTCCCCTGAGCTGCAGTTTCCTTGTTGGTTGAAACCAGAGTGACAGTTTACCCCTCTGATTACGGGGTTTTGTCTAAACCTTGACTGCACTGCAGTACAGAAATATTCAGATGTATTTTGAAGAATTGACATTTTGCAAAAACACAATCAACATTTTAATTCATACGTGTGAGAAAAGGCAGTGTCCTAAAGTGTATGGGTTCCAGGTTATCGCAGGGTTTTGGGGGAAATTTTCTGCAGATAGAATACGGGGGAAGAGATGTTTAGTGAGATGGAATGTGCTTCGGAGTGACTGACCCAGATCGCAGGACAAAGTCAGAGACGGAAACTCTCCAGAGACCCACGGGATGGGGCGGGGGACCGAGGACGCACAGAATCAGAATTTGACAACGGGAGAGGAGAGGGAGAGACGCAACATCCAGAAAGATCGTGCGCCACGTCCCACGGTAAGCACGAGGCATCGCGGCTGAGATTCAGGGATCGCAGCCTCTCCAGAGCCAAATGAACAACACGAATTTTCACAGCTGGATGCCTCAACGGTCAAAGTGAGTAACACCAAAGGCAGAGAGAACAGAGACCCGAGGGACGGCAGGTCACCTGACGGAGAGTTCCGGACAGCGACAGCGAGTATCACCACTTGTGAGACAGTAGACGCTGCTCACTCTCAGGAATTATTTGGAGAAAAGACCAGAGAGGTTCGGAAAAGAACTTCAAGATTGAGGAACGTCCCTCGGAGCAGACTCGCGCGCCGGGAGTCGGCAGTGAGCGCTTACGACTTTGCCCTCAAGCTGCGTCCCATAACGAACTAAAAATCCATCTCACGAGCAAGAGGTTGGTACTGGAGAGGGGTAAAGACAGGCTCGTAATAACATAATTTGACAGTGAACGAGGAAACCTCTTGAACAAGGCAGCTACTCGGGCCGAGGAAACCGGACCGTGGCAGAGAGCTTAGCTGTGAATAATACTCAGGAGAAAACCGTAAACGATGTGGGTGGCTTTACCCCAAAGCACAGACGCACCGCTGTTGGGCGGGCAGGACCTCGCTGGCGTAGGGAGCTCAATCTGCCTTCCCTTCAGCACGTCAAACACCACCCTGGGAAATGACCAAACGCACCACTTTGCTATGACATCTGATCGCGAACGGCATGACAGACAGACATTTTCCAAGTGTTATTGATGTACTAAATCCTGGGCCCTCAAGTCAGCCTCTAACGTATGTACTCTGCTATGTTCCATTTTACAGATAGGGAAAGGAGGCACAGAGGCATGAAGGAAACCTGCCAAGGTCACACAGGTAGATTTGGGGGAGCCGGCATGCCTAGCCACGCCTGGGCATTCACAACCTTATAATGCCTCCTCACCACCCAGCGGCGACAGTAAAAGGTTCACCGTCAAGGCTTGGACGGGAAGACACACGAGTCCAGGAGTGGGCAGTATTTTTCTGTCAAGGGCCAAGTAATCAATATTTTAGGCTTTGTGAGCCACATAGAGACCCTATCTCTCCTATTTAACTTAATTATAGCAAGAAAATACCCAAAGACAGTACACGAATAAACGGGCACAGCTGTGTTCCAATAAAACTTTATTTGCCAAAATGGGCCACGGTTTGCTGGCCGCTGTGCTGGAAAGTGATTGTCGCTGCCCGTGGGAGCAGGATTCCAGGAGGGGCTCTATCGCCCACTGTAATTTCTCTGAAAAGTTTGATGTTCTGAAAAGGCTTCGTCTCTGACTTTCAGAATAACAACTATTTAAACAAAGAAAAAAAATCTAAGATAGCCCCTTAAAGGGCAACGATCGAGAACCCACGAGCTGGCTCCGGGAGGGCAGAGAACAAAGTAACAGACGGGGAAGCACGAAAGAACACGGAAGAAAAACCGGACTCTGCGGGACTCATGGTGAGCGCAGAGACTGCTTCAGGTAGGAGGCGAGGACCCCAGTCCGGCTCCGCACCGTTGCAAGAGGCACAGCGAAAGCAGGACACACACAACGTTCGAAAGAAAAATGGAAGAAAACCGGCTCACGAGCGGGCCCAGGCCGTCAGGCTTGTACCCGACGAAACAAATTCGAGGCAAACGGCATCAAGGTAGGAAGGGTCATTATGCCATGCACGGTCTTGGAAGACGCGCGAATTCTAGGTTTGTGCTCACAACGGTGTAGCCTCAACGCGGGCCAGTGGCTACCCGGCACGACTCTCCGGCACAAGACTTAACACCCAGACACCCCAGGCAGGGAGAAGACCTGACTGGTGTCACGGAGGGACCTGCATCTCCGGCGTCATCTAACGGTCACGGTCAGGCGTCCTCCTCCAGCTCGCGCAGATGCTGGCAGCGGGGACCACGGGTTAGTCCTGCAGCGACTCAGCAAATACCGAGGAGTCCGTCCGGCCCCATAAACCACAGTTTCCGACAACAGCGCAGTTAACGCAGAAACCAATACAAAAAGGGTAACGAGAAAGATCTCCATGCATCTTGATTAAAAAAAAATATTTGGACTAACTCATGAGTCAGTGGAAAAGATCCTCGTGGAAGTGAGAAAGCGCTTAGACATAAACAGTGACGCTGCGTGTAAACCCCCCGTGGACACCACGCCCGGGCCGAGATGAGCAGGTCACATCTGCGGGTGGGGGCACGGGTTCCAAGGGAGGAGCCCCGGCCGAGTCCCCATCTGTACTTAGGAGACCACGAGGAGAAGAAGGCAGACTGGGTAGGGTTCGGGGGCCAGCGTCGTCCTCTGGAAGCTTCCAAACAAGGTGTATCCAGCCCAGTGAGCCCTGAACAAAGGCTCCTGGAGGTCTAGGCTCCCGGAGGCTCCATGCAGCCAACGGTCCTTTCCCTGTCCCCTGCCCATGAAGCAGAGCCCATCTACCCTGCAGGAGACCCTGAGGGGCCGGAGACCAGAGCAGCCAGCAGGGGCCGGCAGGCAGCGCACAGGCTGGGAGCTGCCCTGGGCTGGGACATCGGTCACACCCACAGACTAGCGAAGGAGGCACGGTCCACCGCAGAGCAGACAGCCCTGGCCCAGCCAGTGGGGGAACATTCTAGGGACGGAGGCTGTGACACCCAATGGCTGAGAGTGCCAGGGGAGCACCTCTCCTGAGTCCCGTGAACCCCGGAGTCCATGCCTGAGGGGGTGCCCGTAGGCAGCAGGGGGCGCGGCTTGCACACCCCGGAACCCAAGCCGGGGACAGCCCCTCTAGGGCCACGCGGGTGGGCGGGGACTGGGGCGGGGGCTGGGCGGGGGAGGGGAGCAGAAGAGGCAGTGTTGGCCACGCCCCCGTCGCTCTGGGACCCCAAGCTGACCTCTCCCACCATCTCACAGTAAGCAGAGCCGGTCTGGGAGGCCGCAACCCTCAGCAGGAGGGGGGGCGTGGGGGTGGGGGTTGGAATCCCAGCAGGTCCTTCCCGACCAGCGGCGGAGACACAGGTGAGCCGAGGGGATGGGCCGGGGGTGGGGTGTTGTGCTGTGCTGGGCGGGCTGTGACCTGTGGGGCGCGGTCGCTGCCTGCGGGAGGGGAGGGGGCCCCGCGGAATGTGTGGGGGACCTGGTCCATGCATCTCAGGAGTCCCGCAGCGGCCGCAGCGCAGAGCCAGCCCGCCCTGGGCAGGGCCTTCTGGTAGGGGCTGCCGGACCCCTGCCTGTCAGCGCCCAGGGCAGGCCCCCGTGCCCAGTTTGACCAGACTGGCTCATCAGGGTTGGGGGAGGCAGAGGTGGGGGAGGCGCCGTCACTTACCTCTGCTGTTGGCGGCGTAGAGGAGGCCCAGGGCCACCAGGGCGCCTGTCACCAGCAGCAGCAGCAGCAGCAGCCCCCCTTCCAGGAAGCCTCGCTTCTGTCCTGACCAGCTGGCAATCTCCACCATCCCCACCGGGCTTTCAGGCTTCCCCATCACCAAGTCTCTAGCCAGGGGAAAGTGCACAGCTGAGAAAGCCCAAGGCCAAGGGCGGGGGCTGTGTCCGGCCAGGGCGGGGACACCAGGGCAGGGGAGATGCGTGAGGAGCCCCTGAGGCCCTGCCTGAGGCTGGGAGGCCTGATGCTAGCCGGGAGCAGGTGCTGGTCCTTGGAGGACATTCGCTCTCCCATTGCCAAGTCCACACCCATGGACTTTCGGGCGTAGCCCGTGTCTCTGGCTTGCGGCACCTACCGTGGGCCAGAGTCTCTGAGTGCCCGAGCAACAGTGGGGGGGGCGGGTGCCCAGCCATGGTGGCATCTCTTGCCAAGGTCAGCTAGAGGGAGGCCCGGGGACCCCTCTGCCACAGCTGGAGGGGGGCCCTAGGGGCCCAGCCAGCCCGGCTCCCATGCTTGCCAATGGCTACTGCTGTGGAGCCTGCCCGGGGCTGGGGGAGGGGGTCCTGGAGCTACGGCCCTGGGCACCGGGTCAGGAAAACCCTCTGGGAGGTGGTGTGGGCCTCTGGGCCCCCTGCCCACCTTCCCTGCCTAGAGCCCAGGAAACGGGGGGCGGGAGACCAGAAGGACCTGCATCCACGCAGGCAGTGACCAGAAGGCCAGGCAGGAACAGGCAGGACCAGCCCTAGCGGTCACCTGGGGGGTGTGCCGCTCCCGTGCCTCCCTTTCCCACCCTCCCCTGCCTGGTCCTTTGAGGGACCACGCCAGGAGGTGGGTGTTGGTGCTGGACGCTCAGGGCTGCCACGGTGTGCAGAGGGGGCTTGCTGCTTGTGGGACAGGCTCTGGGGTCTGGGTGTTCTCCCTTACGTGAGTGAGTGCACGCACCGGCCTGTGCTTGTGTGTGCATGTGTGTGCGCTCGCCTCCGTGCCGCTGTGCAGAGCCCCGTCCCAGACAGCTGCTTCTGGGGCCGGAGAACAGGGGCTGCCCCTCCCCGTGGCAGACTCCGGGTCCTCGAACCCACCACAGCTCTGCTATGGAGTCCCAGCGCCTAACCTGCACCAGGCTGGGCGGGGAGTTGGGGAGAAGCCTGAGGAAAACAACCCCAGTCCTGCCTGGGAGGGGGAGAGGAGAGGTTCCTCCCTGCCAACCCCAGGGGTCAGGAGGGCCGGCTTCTGCAGCCCCTCTCTGCCCAGCCCACCCCCAGACCCACCCCGCCTCAAGGGTTTCGCCCTTCCCCCAGCCTCCTGTCTGCTCTCCCCTCACTCTCCAAAAGTCCTTGCTCAAGGTCACCTTCCCAGTGAAGCCTTCCCTGGGTCCGTATTCACGGGAGCCAGGCTGACCCCAGGACTGATGGCGGTTTTGCCACTGGATGGGCGATTCAGCCTCTGTGCCTCTTCTGTCCCTGTTGTCCCCTCCCCGAGGGGAATGTCTGGGTCATGGGGACGGGGGGCTCGGCCTTCCCAGGTCCCCAGCACCCAGAGTGGAGCCTGCGAGCTGCCCACCACCATCTGCTGGCTGAATCAATCCAGCCGGACGGGTGTGGGCTTTGGCCTGGCCATCCGCGGCCTCACCAGTGAGGTCTTTCTCCCATCAGAACTCGTGGACTCCCTCACTCCTGTCCTGCGGGCCTCCAGGGACCCGCTAAGGCTGAGAGGTGCGCACGCTATCTCCTCCCAAGGGCTGAGCGCCCAGCCCAGCGCTAGAGAATCAGGAAAGGGGTCTGTGGTGGCCGGCCAGGAAAGGGGGTTCCTTCGGGGAGGAGAACGCCGTGTGTGTGGGGATGCCTGCCCCAGGGTCCGGACTGCCCCGAAAACACTCTGCCCGGCCCCCCGGGGCACAGGCTGGGTGCTTGCGGGGAGCACCCCGGTGCTCCCTAGGGAAGCTGGCCCGTGAGCTGGACCCACACTCAGCTCACCTCCGGGTCACTCAGGAACGGCCGCCCCCCACGGGCAGGTCTCGGAAGGCTGCGTCGGGGTGGCCAAGGGCTTTGGTGAGCTGGGGGGGCCAGGTGGGAGGGCTCCCAGGGGCGGGAGTGCAGTGGCTTCAGGTGGGGCCCCACTGAGGCTTCCGGCCTCCTTTGTGATGCAGGCGTGGGTTCCCTGGAGGCGGGGAACATGTCCACGCATAGGTGGGGAGTTCCATCTGGGTTTGGTGTCGGGGGAGGGAGCACGGGGCTCCCTGCGGTCCCGACCCCTCCTCCCTCCTCGATTCCACAGTCCAAAGGGGCCGCAGGGGCGCTGGGAAGGAAAGCCAGACCCTTCTCCCCACCCTACCTGAGACCCAGGGACCAGAGAGCTACACTGGCCACAGGGATTGCAAAGCCCCTGCCAGGGGATCCCATCACTTCCCTCTCTAGGGAGACTGGTGGGCTCCAGGGGCCATGCCAGGTGGAAGTTTTGGAAGAGGTGAGGGTTGGGAGAGACCCTTCTGGGCACAGAAGCATCCCAGTGCTTCGGGGAGTGAATCAGGTGCCCTGCTGATGGGGGCTGGGGACTCCGGGCAGAGCAGGTCCGGCCAGAAGCCAGGTTTCCCTTCTTCAGGCCCGACTTGCGTATCAGCGCAGTTCTGCTCCTGTTTCAGAACCCCACGGAACAAGCGGTCCCCCCAGGCCCCCGGGGCTCTGGAAGGGTGACAGGGTAGGGTCGACGGTGCCCAGACCCTGCTCAGGCAGCCTGTCCTTTTGGCCCCACCCTGAGGAAGACAGCTCTGCGGGGGCAGTTACCAGACAGGAGCCCCAGCCCGCTGTCTGCCTCCTGGCACCCACCCCACCCGAAGGTTGGGAACCCCACCCAGAGCGAGGAGCTGGTAGCCTGGCCTGGAGGCTGCCTGGGCTGCTGGCCTGGAATGGGAGGAAGTCGAGGTTGGGGGAGTAAGAGGCCAGGACGGCTCTTCCTGGGGAGCTTGGGGCGGGCCAGGGACCAGCCTGGCCAGCCAAAAGCTGCTCCGTGGGGCGTGGTGGCCCCCGACTCCGCAGGCAGCTCAGGCCGGCCAGAGCGCCTCTCCTTATGCCGCCACAAGCCTGCCTGGAGGCAGATGCCGGGGGAGGGCTGGAGCTCAGCCTGCTTCTCGCGCCCCAGCCCTGCTCAGGGCTGTAGCGCAAGGCTCACTGTGAGCAAGCGAGGGCCCAGCGAGCCGGGGTGCTGGGCTTGCCCATTCTCCTGTGGGACCAAGCAAGGCAGCACTCAGACACCTGGCGGCCGAGAGAAACCAGCGAAGGAGCTCCAGACCCCCAGCCCCAGTCAGGTCCCTGGATGCAGTGAGTCCCAGCCCCACTGCTGCCTGGGACACTCTGGAGGGTGGGTTTTAATCCTTCCTTCTAGGTGAGCTCGAGGTTGGTGGACGCTCCCTGCTCACCCCTCCCTGTTGCTTGGACAAAAGATGTGAGGTGTGAAGGCGGAGGCCCAGCATGGGGGGGAAGGGGGGACCACCTCCCTTAACAACCTTGAGACCAGGGCAGGTCTAGGAGTTAGCCCTGGTCACTGCTGCTATGGGCAGGGGGCTCTTCTCAGGCCCGGCAGACACCTGCCCCCGACTGCTGGGCCAACCCCTCTTCTGCCGGGCAGGACGGTCGTGGGCCATCTGCTGTCCTCTGCACGGAGGCCAGCCCCATCCGGCAGGTGTCTCTGGGCCTCTGCAGGGCAGGGTTCAGGTCTCTCCTTGGGTCTGCCCATCCGTGCCGCAGGCAGGCATCGGGGGCCCGGCTCAGAGAAGGGAAAGGCTAGAGGAAGTTGGACATCTCCGGAACACTCAGAGAGCTGGGGCGAGAGTCTGGCCCGTGGGAGTCCCCCCTCTACGCACCTTCCCAATACCTGCTTCCTCATGTTGGGCCTTGGGTATCCTGGCAAGGAGGGAAGGGGCTGGGGTGGTCTGACTGTCCCTGAGCCCCCAAGCCAACCCCAGTCAGATGAGAGAAGGGAGGCACGGTGTCAGGCACGAAAGTGTGGCCAGGAAGTACCACGTGGGGCAAGGGCAGACAGCGGAGCTCGGCCACCACGCGGAGGGACGTCGGTGACGGCTGGCGGCTGTCTGACCCGACTTCCACCTCTCTCGTCGCCACTTCCGCGGTCCCTGGAGTTCCTTCTCCCGGTACCTAACCGACACCTTCGAGGCTGACGAGCGAGTCTATTAAACCGTCACTACCTCAATCACTGGTGTGGTCCATCTCCACGCGCCCGACTGATGCGTCTGATGTACCAAGCGCGGTCCCCACCGCCAGACGCTGGAAGATGGATCTGGGGTCTGGCTGCAGGGCTGTGTTCATTGGGAAGGGAGAGTCACGGTGTGGGGTGATCTCCCCACGGGGGCTGTGGCGCACCCACCGAATCAGGGGCTGTGGGAGCTCAGGTGCCGCCGCACGTGGCTGTTCAGGCAGTGGCAGGGGCCGCAGGAGCCGCGGCGTGGGGCGGGCTCTCCCACACGTCCTGGAGCACACACAGGAAGGGAATAGCCAGCTCGGGTCGTGGCCCGGGAGTCAGAGGGCTCCGTGGCCCCCGAGAATTCCGTGACAGGCACAGGGCTGTGGTGCGGGCTCAAACACGGCATTTAACGCCGTGAGCCGTGCAGTGACGAGGTCGGCTGCACTTAGAGCCTCGCCAACTTTCTAATGAAAGACTGGGGCACTGACATGCGACGGGACCCTGGACCTCGGAGGGGCTCAGAGGAAGCGGAGAACCTGAGCCGCCGAGTCCTCCAAGCCCCTCTGCGGAGGGTGCAGCTGGCACAGCTGGTGACTTGCCTTTTCTTTCTCTGTAAGTCCGGAGAGCCTCAAGGGCTTAGGAAGGAGGGTGCTGGCTCTGTCCAACCTCCATGCCCCTCCTCCACCCACCGACTCTGGACCCCCAGAAGGGATCTCATCTCCGCGTCTTCGGGGCGAGGGGCTCAGGCGCGAAGCCTGGCCCTGCAGGAACCGGCACACGCACCCCGTGACGGCAGGATTCGGCTAATCCGCACTGGGACCTGCGAACTGTGTGCGGGAACGGAGTCGGGGGGTACCGCTCTGGGCTGGGGGTACGCCCACCGCGGACGCTGGAGCTAACGCGCCGGTGCACAGTGGCTGGCAGTGACGCCACCAGGCCACGGGGCTGCGTGCCCTCCGCACCGGCGTCTACCGTGAACGAACTTCGGTTGCCGGAGCCTCCCGAGCAGAGCAGAGCAGCACCCAAAGGTGCAGGGAGGATCTCTCCCATGCGACGGTGCACCCCCCACCCCGCAGCCCCCGCGAGGGATCACGGGACGTATTTCTCCAGCTTCTGGTTGTGGTGAGCTGCAGGGCTGCGTGTCCTGCTCCTGGGCCATCCATCCCTGCTTTCCTGGGTGTGCTGCTCTGGGTGTCACTAACATGCTGCCTGACCCGCGTAAACTGGTTGTAGCTTCCTTTTGGTTGGGATTATGCTCTCCTCCGCAAAGAACTTAGAAGCTTCTTTTTCTCGGCCTGGAGGGGTTTAGAGACATTGGGAATTGACTGTTCCTTAAAGGCTGACAGGTTTTTCCATCTGGAACTGAGCCTGCTTTCAGGGAAGCTCCTGGACAACCTTCTCTTTTCCTCCCTTGCAACTGTCCTGCGTAAGTTTTAGGCCTATTCTGATCAGTTTAGTTAAATATTTGTCTAGGAGCCAATTCATTTCATCCAGGCCTCAAAATTTATTTGCTCAGAGAAACATAATTTCTTATGTTTTTAATTTCCTGTTTCTGTTACTTTGTCCTTGTCACTTCGAAACTGTGTCTCTCTGCTGTGCCTGACATCAAGCTTCTGATTGCCAGGGTGTCCGCTTCAAACAACATCCCATCTGGAAAACGTGTGTCGCCAGCTGTAGGACACGGCTGTTAGCAAAACGACCAGAGAAGGAAGTGGGCCGCCCACACCCGTGAGGTGCCCCCTCAGAAAGCCCTCGGCTATCTCGGTAACGGACTGCTTGGAGGACCCTGCCTCTGCTCTCCGAGACCCCATTCCCACTCTTCTGCTTCAAGCTAGCCAATCAAGAGTGACCCGCAAAACCCCAGAGACCCCACCCTGAGACCTACTAAAGGCTGAACGCCAGGTTCACGGTCTCTCCTGTCACGGGCTGTGCGGCCCCGAGCCCGCTGGGGACCCTCCAGACGTGGGAGCGTAGACCTTTTCCCCCAGGGCACCGGCTGCCCTGAGAGCCGGCACAGCCGTGCCATCTGCCCGTCGGGAGGCGCACGGGGCTCACTGCGGTGAACACGACGGCCCCGGTGCTTTCTCAAGAGAGTCGCTGTTGGTTCATCTACTTTATTTCTGAAGAACCAGATTTTGTATTTATTCTTCTTTTGTTCCTAACTTATTAATTTCTGCTTTTATCCTCAATTCCTATCTCCGGATTTCCTTAGTGTTCCTGTCTCTCTCCAACTTCTGGAACTGAACATGTACTTTTTTCTTTCCATCGCTTGGGGCCGGACCCGCCAGGGCAGCGTCCCACAAGTGCTTCTCTGTGTGGGTTTTGTTATGATTAGATTTTCAGCCTTCTTTGACTTCAGCTGCGATCTCCTCTTGGACCCCAGAGCCGTTTCACATGCAGGGAACCCTACAAGACTGATTTATAGCTTTGTTGTCGTGAGAAGAGGTAACACGATCTATACACGACCATCAACGCTTCTTGGTGTCTCTCTTCTCCGCTGAGTCTGAGCTACATCAGGCCCACTGTATGCCGCGGCTCAGGAGCCCATCCAGGGTGGAATGGCCGGGGGCCCACGTCTGGGCCTTGAGAGCACGGGGTCAGTGGAGCCGGCAGCCCAAGGATGCCTCCCTCTGGAGTCTCACCTTCAGCCTCCTCAGGCCACTGTGCTCGGGATCTGCCAGTAGGCCACTCTCCACTGCCGTCCAGGCCTCTGCATAGCGCTGCTCCTCCAGGCAGGTCTGGCCATGGCACAGAAACGCCTTGGCAGTGGGGCCCCGACCTGGCCGCTCCCACAGGCTGCTCTGGGCTAGGGTGGGTGACAGCTTGAGAGCCTGGGCAAAGGCCCCTGTGGCCCTGGCCCCATCCCCCAGGCTCAGGAGCAGGCAGCCCTGGGAGCACAGGTCCTCCACCTGCGTCGCGGTGGAGGGTGGGAGGTCGCGGTCCCGCACGTCTCCCCGGAGGACCTGGTCCAGGTCCTTCAGTGCCCGGTCAAACTCCCGCAGCTCAGCCAGACAGGTGGCCCTCAGGCGCAGGTGATGGGCACTGTTGCTCCCGGCGAGGACCGCCAGTGAGCAGTAGCCCAGAGCTTGCTCCGGCTGCCCCGATTTCAGGAGGGTGTTGGCTTCCTGGGCTGCAGCCTGCGCGGAGGGGACAGAGCCACGCAGGGTGGGTCAGCCCAGAGAGACACAGGCCCCTCCCCTGCCAGCTGGCCTCTGTTCCTGACCGTGCAGGGCGCTGCCCACTTCCTCGGAGGGATGGAAGTACAGGGTAGAGGGCACGCCCTGCAGCCCCACCACCCTGGAAGCCCAGCCCTGCCGGGGTCCCAATGCACTCCCCTCTCCTCCTCACTGCCCCCCCAGCCCTACTGCTTGTCATCCGGTGACCTCCTCCCTCTGTCCTCCCTGTCTCTGCCCTTCCCTGCGGTTGCCTTCCTCAGAGGCCCACGGATGGGCAGCTGCCAAGGCTGCCCTGGCCCTGAGGGCAGGAGCCAGCACCGCCTCCGCCCAGCTCGGTCCCTGGACCCTCTCCTCCGCCTGAGGTCCGGAGGGCAGGGTCCGCGGAGCACGGCTGGGTCTCAGGGCAGGGAGCGGAAGACCCCGCAGAGCGGAGCGGCGGGGAGAGGCGGCGCCGCCGACGGGCCACCCGCCCAGCATCTGCCAGCACGACCTCCGGGGCCCGGGATCGCTGTGCTCGCGCCCCGGACCGGCGGCTGAGGGCTGTGGGGGCGCCCCCCAGTCCCGGCCTCCGAGGAAGCCGCAGGGCGGAGTCCCAGGTCAGCGGGCACCGTCCGACCTCGCCCTTCCCTCCCGGGGGGCTGCCGGACCCCGTCGGCGCGGCGCAGCCCACTGGCCTCTGGCCCAGGCTCACTTCCTCTGCCGGGGATGGCGGCCGCCCCCTCCCGCAGCCGCTCGGACGACCCCGGGTCTCCGGCGCCCGCTCCGCTCCCCGCTGCCGGACGAGGTCCCGGGGCCGGCCTCCCCGCTGTGCCTGTCCCTCCGCCCTGCGGCGGGTCGCACTCGCGCCCGGTCCCCGGCAGGAGCGCCGAGCCTCGGGCGCCCGCAGGCCGGACGAGCGGGTCCCCGCACCCCTCGGACCACCGAGCGCCGCCAGATCGCGGAGGGAGCCGCCGCGGAGCAAGCGCAGTGAGGACGGAGGGGCGGGGCGCGCGCCGGAAGCGGGGCGTGACCTCTCCGGGTGACTTCCGGGTCGGCCCGCGTCGCCCGGCAACGGCCCGGCGGGTCTCAACCGCGCGGAAACCACCCTGCGCGCCGCCCCGGCTAAGCCCGCGTTCCCGCCGGCGCCCCCTCTCCGCTCGGAGACCCCGCCCCACCCCTCCTCCTGTCTCCGCCCCCGCCCCGCCCCGCCCCCTCCTGTCTCCGCCCCGCCCCGCTCCTCCTCCTGTCTCCGCCCCTCCCCGCCCCTCCTCCTGTCTCTGGCCCCGCCCCGCCCCTCCTCCTGTCTCCGCCCCCGCCACGCCCCCTCATCCTGTCTCCGCCCCGCTCCGCCTCCTGTCTCCGCCCCCGCCCCGCCCCCTCCTCCTGTCTCTGGCCCCGCTCCGCCCCTCCTCCTGTCTCCGCCCCCGCCCCGCCCATAAGGGCTGAGACTCCACCCAACTGGTGCTGTGAACCAGACCATCCCGGAGACCCCAGCCAGTCCCCTCCGCAGGGCTCTGCTCCTCTGAGCACCAGGTCCTGATGACCCGTTCCCCTTGGTGGGAGCCGGTCTCCCTGCATTACCCAGGGCTGTCTTGGCTCTTTCGGCCCCCAAGGCCTGTGCAGCCACCTGCTCTATTAAACTCCGTGGCTCGAACACCAGCGTGGTTTCTGTTCTGCGGGGGGTCCCCAGAAGACCCCCTAGAGTCCTGGGCACATGCCAGCGCGAGGAGGTAGGGGGCTTGCCCCAAACCACAGGGGGTTTGATTCTGAGTAGCCCCGACTCCGAGGTGGGTTTGTGCTGGTGGCTGCCTCTTCCTGCTGGTCCCTTCCCGCCCCTGCGCACAGGTGAAACGCAGCCACTTCAGGGAAATCCCCTCTCCTCCCCAGTGCTGGAGCTCCTGCCCCCGTCCTCCCCCACTCTTCCTGGTCTGTCATGTTGGGCCCAGAGGCCTCTGTCCCCCGTCCCACCCCTCCTCCATCCACACCAGCTGCACCGACGTTCTGCCCGGTTCTTGAGCTTTCTGAACTCTCGTCCTCCCCCAGGCCTTCACCCTGGCCTGTCTGTCCCATCATGGTTTCGCCTTGAGTGCTGGCTCGTTTCCTTACTGCCCTGATTTAGGGTCTTCTCCATACCAGGACACTCAGAGGGGCACCCTCACCCTGTCTCCCCGGAGACGAGGCCCACAGGCTAGAGCAGCGGCTCCCTAGTGACTGGTGGAAGGTGGTCAGCGTGTTCTTGCCGAACAGACAGCGGAACGAAAAGTCAGCCAGCCCGATGCGGTGGCCCGCTGCCTTCCTGCCGTGCTCTCGCTGTGGGGTGTTGGGTGCCTCTCTCTGCCTGACCTGAGGGTGGGTGTGGGCTTCCTGCAAGGGCAGGTGCTCCTGACTGGCTCAGCCGGGTCTGAGAAGGGGTCTGCCCTGTCTCCCAGGTCCTGTCACCTGTGGGATGCCTCCTGCAAAGAAGCTGGGAGGTTGCTGGGGTTTATGACGGCCAGACTGGCTTGTCCCCCAGACCCGCAACTGAAACCAGGGCATCGGGGAGGGTGGAGCAGCCCTGAGCACGGTGGGACCCGGGAGCACACCTGGCTGAGGCTCTGCCGCTCTGAGGCCTCCAGGCGCTGCAGCAGGAAGGAGAGGTCCTGGGCGTCCGTCTCGGCCAGGCACTGCAGGTCCCTCGCAGCGGCGGGCACGTCTCCCTTCTTGAGCCGGAGCAGGCCTTGCCGGGCGCGGGACCCCGGGGTGGGCTGCGGGGTGTTCCGCAGGCAGTCTCCAGCTTCCTCGTAGCTGCCTGTCCATGATCCGGGAAGGACAGTCAGGGGGCTGCTGGGGCTGGTGGCAGGAGAGAGGGGACACTGGCCACCACACTGGGAAGCCAGCCAGAGCCTCTATTGCTCGGTGTTGGCTCAGGGAGAGGCCAGCAGGGGGAGGGGCTTGGCCCCGGGAGCAGAGGGACACGGTGACGCCACGCCAGTCCCAGCTTGCCTGTTGACCCCGTCAAGGGGGTGGGTGTCACTAAGCTGCATGACCCCAGGTTGAGCAGCACGGCTCTGAGCACACTCACTGAGGTCACCACGAGGGGCTGCCCTGAGCACCTGCGTGAACATGTGCTCGGCTGCTGGGCAGCGTAGGCCTTGCCAGGGGTGCTCCGCAGGCTTGGAGGCGACAGGGACAGGCCAGGGAAATGCAGGCTGCCCAGAGCCCTCCCCTTTCACATAAGTACTGGAATATTCTCAGGGTTTTGGCACATGGGGGCTTGACACAAGCCCACCTACAGCCTGGCCTGCTGTCCACAGGCATTCCGTAAACAGCTGTTGAGTAAATGCATGAGTTTATGAGAAGCCCCAAGCATCTGGGTCCTTTTAGGAACCCCAAGTTGCTCCTTTATGTGTCTTCCCTGCAGGCAAAAGCACACAGGTGGACGAAAGCTCAAGACACTAGCACCCCCGGCCCCACATCGGGACCAGGTCACAGGGACCAGCACTTGGGGTGGAAAGGACACCAGGGGGCACTGAATGTAGGGTGTCTCTCTTCCATTTTACAGGACAGAATCGAGGGTGGGAGGGGCAAGGGCCGACACCCGGGCCAGGCATACCCATGGCAGTGAGCACGTCTGCCTGCAGGATGTGTCCGCTCGGCTCTCTGGCATCGATTTTGGTCAGCGCTTCCCCCACAGCTAGGAGGCCCCGGGCGTCCTCGTCACTGAGGGGGGCCCCGGTGTCCCCTGCGTCGCTCAGCAGGGCCCGGCAGCGGGACCAGAGGCCCTGGGTGATGAGGGCCTGGGCCTCTGGCTTCAGAGAGCGAACCTCAGGGACCACCGTCCCAGGGTCGAGCTTCAGAGCTGAGAGGATGTCGTCCACAGCCTCCTGGGGGGGAGGAGGGCCGGGTGGGCGGCAGAATTGTCCCCGCTGGGCATCTGCCTGGGTGTTGGGGACACCAGAAGAGGCAGATGGCCCAGTTCTTGCCCTCCACGACAGGAGGCACAGCCTGGTGAGCTGTGTGCGGCCAGGGTGCTGGAGTTGTGGGAAGGGAGCGTTGGCCGCACCCAAGGGCTCGCACTGAGAAAGAACCCGCGACGGGCTGGGAGAGAAATGAGGCCGCCGGCGCCCACAGACACCACCCCGCCTCAGCAGCACCCGAGACCCATTGTCTTCACTCCCTCGCACTCTGGCCCTTATGTCATTAAGAGACCGGGCAGGCAGGTCACCTCTGTGTGCAGGGCCTCAGGGCAGACACTCAGCTTCAGCCACTTGCCTGTGACCTTGCTCTTGGCTGAGAAGGGCCCCTGGGCAGCTGTGCAGCTGTGGCCGCCTGCTCGGTGAAAAGCGCCTGCCTGCGGCTGGACAGTGCAGGTCCCCTCCCACTCCTGTCCCTGCAAGCCGACCGCGTGAATCCACCGGCTCCGCGCAGACAGCTCTGGGGGTCGTACCCAAAAGGCAGCCAGGGTCTTGTTATTTTAAGTAACAAGGGGGGGGAGGGGGCGTCTAGTAGCCCCCAGGGTTTGCGCAGTCCCTGCCGAGTCCGGGCATCAGCAAGCCTCTTCCCGTGAAAGGTCTGAGCAGAAAGGGTTTCAGTGGGTCCCACACTCAGGACGGCCCGGCCCTGCTCTCTCTGTGCTCCAGCTGAGAGGGAAGGAGGCCGTGCTGGTTCTTCCCCTAAATCACTGTTCCCCTAACCCTCTTGCCCATCCCAGGTGGGGCGGGCGGCCCCGGTACCTTCTGCTGGCCCAGGGCCAGGTGCAGAAGCGCCCGACCACACAGCGCCTGTGCGTTCTTGGGCTCAGCGCGCAGCACGGTGTTGAAGTCGAACATGGCCGTCTTCTTCTGGCCCAGGAGCCCGTAGCAGCGGGCACGGGTGAGCAGGGAATCAACGGCCCGACTCCCTGCAGGAAGGGGGTGGGGCATGGGGACGTGACCGCTGCTGGGCCTCGGTGGGTGCCCTGCGTCTGCCCTCATTCGGCATTCGAGGCCACCTTGGGGAGCTTACAGACAAGCCAAGACACAGCCTTGGAGGGCAGCTGGGGTTCACCTGGGGGCACTGGCCGTGGGAAACAGGGAGTCCAACCGTGAGGGCGGCATCTAGGCTGGTGGGCAGTCAGAGAGGGGTTCCAAGAGGAGAGGCCACGGCAGGGGCATCTGGGGTGAGGCCGGAGGAGGGGCCGGTTCCTTGGGGCTGGACAGGGAACGGGTGAAGGTGGGAAGTTTCCAGGTGGGCCGGGAGGAGCTCTCTGAATGCTGGGCACAGAGGTCCCTCCCCCAGGACAGCGCCACCCCGCTCCCTCTGGTGTCTGACCCGTGACGGACAGGACAGCGCACACTCTGGGTCGTGCCCGCCTCCCCACTCATGTGTGCAGGCGTGAGCTCCGCCCCAGGCACGAGCCCCGCGCTGTCCGTGAACTAGCTCACGGGATCCTCACTCCCACCCCTCGCCGGCGTCTCGGTCACCCACTCTGAGAAAGGCAAGCAAGGAGCTGCTCAGTAAGCGGAGGGCCTGGAGTCCGCCTGGTGTTTCCATCCAAAGCACGCACTCTGAATCCCACGCACCCCAGGAGATCCGGTGCGTCCTTGGGAAAGTCCCTTCCCTCCAGCTCGGTGCCCTATGACCCCATGCTGAGAAGGCCCAACTCCAGGAGGCTCTGTCACCCAGGATGGTGCTGGGGGGTCGGCTGGGCACATGGGGACACCATACAGAGACACCCCACTATTCCCAGGAAGTGTTTAGGGGAACCACGGCCTCTCCTGGGTGGAGGGGGCCAAGCTAGGAGAGGCCTCCGTCAAGTGTGGCCCTCCTACCCACAGGGCCAGGGGGTGTGGGATGGCAGGCCAGCGTGCCAGGAGGATCCCAGTTCAGGTCTCAGCTGGTCTGGCCCCTCTCCGCTTTAGCACACTCACCTGGACAGCGAGGGCCTCGCTCGGGGCAAGGCGGACTCCGCGAGGGGCCCCGGCGCACGCACAGTCGCGTGACCGGAGGGTGGGCGTGGATCCCCAGGTCCCTGAGCCCCGCATGGCTTCTCTTGCCCCTAGGTACCTGGCACAGGGTGGGAGCCCCGGAGGCCGGCGGGCAGCTCCTACCTGCAGCGAAGATGGCCAGAGAGAGGTAGGCGATGGCCTCCCTGGTGTGGGCTGTGCCCTCGGCCCCACTGGGCCTCGCCCGCAGGATGGCCAGGGCGCGAGCGTGGCAGTGGCCCCGCAGCAGCTGCCGGTCCTCGGGGCGGAAGACGTCCAAGGTGGGCTGGAGGCACGCCGTGTCCCCGGACTGGACCACCTTCTTCACCAGCTGCAAGGGGCACGGCAGTCACCCGGTTCCTCCCTGTGCCGGACGCCCAGACCATCCTACCCTCATTCCCCCTTGAGGGGGCGTGGCCCACGGGGCGTGGCCCACGAGCTGGGCGTCCGTGGGCGGGGCTCAGGGGCGGCGCGCTTAGGGGCGGTGCTCGGGGGCGGTGTTCAGGGGCGGGGAACAGGGGCGGGGAACAGGGGCGGGGCTCGGGGGCGGTGTTCAGGGGCGGTGCTCAGGGACGGGGCTCGGGGCGGTGCTCAGGGGGCGGTGCTGGGGGCGGTGCTGGGGCGGTGCTCGGGGCGGTGCTCGGGGCGGTGCTGGGGCAGTGCTCGGGGGCGGGGCTCGGGGCGGGGCTAGGGGGTGGTGAGTTCAGGGACAGGGTGCGCGTCGCGGGCGCTGAGCCCCGGACGGCTGAGGGCGGGAGGTATGAGCTTGCGTCTGGCAGCTCGTCTGGGCTGGGGGTGGCCTGGGGTGGGGGATCCCAGTGTCCCGGAGCCGGAGGACCTCCTCCGTGGCCTGGAGGTGGAGATCTCGCTTCGCCGGCCTGCACGCTGCAGACCCAAGGAGAAGCGCGGGGAAAGAAGGCTTTCAAATTATAGGGCGACCGAGGGCACCGCGCGAGGAGCAAATGCGCTGGTACCAGTGCCTGGTCTGGGTGGAGCGAGACCCCGGGGGGACACACCCTCGGCTCTCCGAGCGGCTCGGTCCCACAGGGACCCGATGCTGCCCCTGCTGGCCCCTCGTTGAAGACACGGGTCCCAGAGCAGAAGGACCGGCCGGTTCCGGGCATCCTCCCCTCTCCCACCTGCGCCTGCGCAGGGAGACCAGGAACCCAAATCCGAGCACAGCAGGAAGCTGAAAGACCCCAAAGCCCGACATCTTCCCCTGGAACATAACCTTCTGACCCGGGTTCCAACCGGATGGTCTCCTAACATCCGGTTGAAGTTCTGCTTTTCCTGGGAGCAGAGTGGAGAGATGAGGCAAGCAGGACCTGAGGACCCGGGGACCCCTCTGTCATCCCCCCTCCCTGGGCAGGGTCACCTCCAAGCCTAGTTTACTTGGGAGATTTGGGACGGAGCTCAGTCCACACCGGACTGTTGGCCCTTTTCCTTCGTAACACATGGAAAGCAAATATGAAGGGATTACTGCGTGCTGGAGGCCTGCTGGGTCCTGGGGTACCTGCTCCAGCTAGTTCAGGACAGCCCACAAGGGCCGGGCACAGACAAAGAGACTGAGGGTCAGGGAAGTGAGGGGGGCCTTGCTGGAGGTGGCAGAGCCCGGGGCTGGGACAAGTTTGACCTGCTCCAAAGTCCAGGCTGTGGGGTGCAGAGTGAGGGGCCCAGAGGCCTGTGCCCTCCACAGGGCTGTGGCCCTTCTCCATCTGCCAAGCTGCACCCCCCCCCCCCACCCCCGGTGTCCTCACCTGGTTTGCGTCATAGAGGAAACCCCTCCGCAGCTGCAGCAGGGCCAGTCGCACGAGCACAGGGGCCGCCTGGGGCCTCCGGGAGAGGGCCAGCAGCAGGGCCTTGTGGGTGTCCTCCAGACGGCCCAGGCGGTACAGGGCATCAGCTGCCAGGAGGCCTGAAGCCTCATCTTCCCGGTCCAGTTCCATCAGGAGCATAGCCAGCTGGTACACGCCGTGGGCATCCCTGTGGAGAGAGTAGCTGGGGGATAGCCAGCCTGGCCCTTGTCTGCACCCCTTTCAGTGGCCCAGGAAGGTGAGCCCCAGGAAAGTTCTATCCCCGGGCACCTGGTCCGGGCAGCTCCCTTCCCATCCAACCACAGAGCCCTGGGGTCTGCTGAGAGACCCTCACACACGCCGTCTCCAGAAGCCACAGCTGCCTTCTCTGACATTGGTCCCTCGGCGCTCACTCTCCAGCCCATCCTCCTACTGCCCCGTGTGGCAACCATTTTGCAGTTGGAGGTGGAAGCTGTGGGCTGGCCACAAGCCAACCCTGCCTCAGTTTCCCTTTCTGTAGAAGTGGGACAAGAGTGTTGGCCTTGTAGGGTTCAGGGGTGTGCTGTAGGCAGAGTTAGAGAACACACTGGCTTCACTTGGACGCTCCCGGTGCGCTGGGAGAGCGAACGACTCCCCCTGGGAGAGGGACTGCAGCCCCCCGGAGAAAAAGAGTAGAAAGGAACCCATCTCGCACATGAAATCCTCCTCACCTGCACATCAAAGCAATTTGAATTGTGCAACCTGCAGGCAGAGGAAGTGTGTGTGTGTGTGTGTGTGTGTGCGCGCGTACAAGTGTGCACATGCAGGGTGGGGAGCTGACGTCAAGCACGCCCCCCCACCCCACCGTTCAGTGCTTTGAACTTTGCTAAAACACTTCCTGTCACCTCTTGGCAGCCAGAGAAGTGCAAATCCAAACAGGGGCACCCATCAGGCTGCGAGAGAAATTCCAGTGAACATCAGGGTTGGGCGTGTGGCTAGACAGGTGGACGGACAGGTGAGGAAGTCAAGGACCTAACAGAGGCCTGTGCTCCATGACCCGGAAACACCACCTCTGTGTCCACACTCAGAGCAGAACATCGTGGAGGCGCTCGTGCTCTAACAGAGGGCAAGGCTCTCGGAATGGACAAGGAATGATGGCAGGTTCACTGGGCAGGCTATAGATTGGGCTGCCCGAGGAGGAATCCAGAGGCAAAGGAAATGTTTGTGATCTACTGAGTGAAAAAAGTGGGTCATACATTGCCCATAGAGCTCACACTCAGTTTAGCTCCTATGTGCAGAGAGAAACAACCAGAAGGGAATGCTACCTGTGGGTGATTGGAAGGTTGTATTTTTTCATTCCTTTTTAAGTTCTTAATTTTCTATGATAATTAGGCCCACAAAGCAGCACACTGTTTGTGACTGAGAGTCCTAAGAAGCAGGCTCCAGCGCTAAACCTGCTGTCCACGATTCAGGGAAATACCCAGCCGTTTCCTGCCTCAGTTTACTTATCTGTAAAAAAGGAAGACACGCGCCCCTAGCTACCTCGCGGGAGACCAGAATGAAGCAGTGGCCCCAGGGGTGCATGGGGCTAGTTTTTACCCTTCCTGCGCCTCGGGGCTGTCCATCTCCACGGCCTTACTCCGGCGGCCCGGTGCGCCCGTGAGTCCCAGGTCCGGCCTCCGCTGCAGCATCCTGCGGCCTTCCTCTCGCAGCACGGTCAGCAGGAGGCCCCTCTGGTTCCAGGGGACGTAGGCCTTGGCGATGAGCAGTGCCTCCTCGGGCTGCAGCCGGCAGGCCGTGACATAGTCCAGCGCTCCCAGGAACGTGCTACCCTCCAGCACCCTCAGCAGCCCGCGGCCACACAGAGCGCGCACGCAGCTGCCCAGGTGAGGCGGCTCGTGCTCCACCACCTCCTGGAAGTCCTCCCGGGCGCGCCCCGCGTCGCTGGTGTGCAGCGCGCAGAAGCCACGCAGCACCAACAGGGGCGCACGGTCCATGGTGTGGGCGCCGACGCGGTAGTCCGTCCGGTGCCCAGGACGCACAGGCCGCAGCAAGCGCTCGCACAGCGCCCAGGCGCCCGCTGCATCCCCAGCCAGCAGCAGGCACTCGGCCAAGCGAGTGCCCAGTGCCGGGCGCACCCCGGGCGGTGCAATGCGCAGCAGGACACGGAGTGCGCGGGTCACTGGGGCCAGCAGCTCGCGGCCCGAGTTTTCACGGAGCTCAGCGCGGCTCCGCACGGCCTCCTGGAAGTGGGCGAAGCCCATGTCCGCTGCTTCCTGTGCCTGGGCCCGCACGCGCTCCCGGTCCTCTGCGGAGAGCACCGCCTCAAACTGCCTCCGCGCCTCTGACGGGCTCTGGTGGAAGGCCTCGTGCAGGTCCTGAAGCAGGTTCCGGCCCCCACTGTCCAGGAATAAGGCCGCAGCTGCGCGGGTGACCAGCAGAGCAGCCCGACGCTCACCTGGGGAGAGAAACAGGCTCCGGTCCTGCCTCTAGGCCCACATTCTCCCGGATACCACCTGCAGCCGCGACGGTCCAGCGCTTTGGACCCTCTGAAGCATGGCAGGGCATCTCCCTAGAGTGTCCCAGTAGCCCAGGACATTGCATCATGATGCTAGACCCTCAGCGACTGCAGATCAGAAGGGACAGCCGGGGCGGGTGTGGTACACATACCGACCCAACAGCGCTATGTCCCGTGGGCTCAAGGTCAGCCTCACCGGTTGGCCAACAAGGAAATTTAGTTTCGAAACCTCCTTACTTTTTAATGATGGATTTGGGGAGTGAGTTCCCTCTTCTGGGATCAGTGCCCCCAGGTCAGTGCTGAGGTTCTGACCCTGTGACCTTGGGAGGGGCTGGCTGCTACCCCAGCATCTTTGCTTCTGGCCTTCTTGGGGCCCAGCGCTACCCTCTGAAACAGGGAACGCCCTCAGGTGCAGGAAAGCGGGAAAGGCACACCCACTGCTGCTTACACGACGGGGGCTTGGGCCGATTACCGGGTCTCACTGTGCCTCAGTTTCCTTTTCTGTTTTATGATGCGGTTTAAAATGGTCTGCGCTCACAGGGCCATGAGGAGGAAATGGATCAATGCTCATCTAGTGCTTGGAACAGGGCCCGGGGGTCTTTTCCTCGGGGGGTCCCATCAGCAACAGCATCATCCCACCTCCTCACACTTGCTGTCTGAGTGTGCTCGTGAGGATGGGGGCTTTCTGTAGTTATGGGCGACGTGGAAGTCTAAAAATCTTAATTCCATCAAATACTACAAATTTCCCTTTACTCTATCCACTTTTTGTATCTTAAGAAGTCCAGCTGTCCACAGAAATCTTAATGAGATTCTCTCATATTTTCTTTAGAAACTATAGAACTTAACTATCACACAATCCACTTGGAATTAATTTTTTTCTCCCAGAGTCAGAACCATCCACTGAATAATGGTCCTTTCCTTTCTCTACCGATCTGTGATGCTCTCTCTCACATATTAAGTTCTGGATGCCTATGGATCTGTCTCCGGCCTTTCTAATCTGTTTTATTGGTCTTCCTATCAATGCCTTAAGTCAGCAGCCTTCTGCATTGGGCAGTACAGCTTCGTAACAACCAGTAGAGCAAATATGCAGAAAATATATACAAAACATACAATGGGCAAAAGATTAATACTCAGAGCATTTGAAGAATTCCTACATATCAATAAAAAAAAAAATCCAGTAGGAGAACTGGCAAAAGCATTTCCCGTAAGAGAAGACACAGATGGCAAAGAGATGGGACAAATGTTCAGCATCACAGTAATGATGCAAATTAAAACAATGAGACACCACTTCCCACCCACCAGATTGGAAAAATGTTTAAATTAAATTAATTTAATTTAATAACTTGTCCTCACTAGTAATCAGGAAGATTAAAATTAAAACAACAGCGGAACAATGGGATACATTTTTTGTCCTCCCGTATCTGTCACAATCTTTAATTCAGGATCACACGGCATCACGTCTACCCCACTCTTTCATTGACCCCAGCATGTCTGGAGGCCAAGCCAGTTTGCCCCCTTGCTGGAAGGATCCCAAAACGACCAGGGCCATGCTTTCCACTACGGCAGCAGCTCCTAATGAAGGACCTTGAATGAAGGAGCTATGGCTGTCCCGGGCACCGAGGGAGCCGTGGTGCCTGGACGCTTACCCATGGGAGATGCGAGTTAAAACTGTACTTATCCTTGTCTTCATGCAGAGTGTCCCTGAATGTCTGCTTGCGGAGAAGGGCAGAGCACTTTCTCAAATACACGGGGTTTCTTCCGTGTTTTCAAGGACCCTGATAAATAACCCTGGGATTAGAATACACTTGTTACAGGAAATTGTGTTTGTTAAAGTCGGTCAGAGGCCATTTACTTAGTCATGTTGTGAGCCACGTTTGTGCTGCTGTGGCAATAAGCTGACTCCCTGTGACATAAGTGACTTGGGTCTAATTAATGCAGCGACTCTTAGGGAGAGTGTCCTGTCCGCTGCGGAGCCAAGGCAGCCCAGACAAGCTTCCTGGAGTTGGGGGGTGGGGCGGGAAGGGCTTACCCAGCACACTGGCTCCCTGAGGTTGTAGCCTTGGGAGTTCTGGTCTCCATGGGGGTCTCTGCCGGTCGTTCTGGTGGAGGGCCCCTCTCCCCTGGGAGTTGCTGGTGCCCTAGCCTCAGTATCCCCGCTCACAGGCCACTGCACATTTATGCGTGGGGCATGGAGGGTACCCTACTTTCTCATGAGCTCAGGATTCTTGGTGACTCTGCTGAGCCTGTTTGTACCTTTTATAGTAGGAGGACTTCGGGCTACTGATCTAGCTTATTTCCAGAAACAAATTTGCCCACTCACTTTTCGGTTCTCTCTGTCTGATCCCTGCCTCCCCAACACACACACACTAGGGTCACCAGCAAACCCCATGTGCACAGAAAACAGACACCGTCTGTCCTCTCGTCATGCACATGGCTTCGCGTGCCTTAGCCTCTTGCAAACTCCTGTGTCTTCTGGCTCTCGTCAGCACCCTGCAGGCTCCCCATTTCCCTCCTTCTGCCTGTCCTCTTGTCCGCTTTGCTGGGTCCTCCCTCGTGGGGGCAGTGTGGTGGGTGGTTAGGAGCCTACACGAACACTCCAGGCGCCCGAGGCGGTGGCGCGTGGAAGCTGCGTCCAACCTCGCTGAATGCACATGAGCGCTATGACGCTTTGCCCGCCTCGTACCCGGGGAGTGCTGTGCGCACGGCCGTTCCCCACCTCCGGGTGTGTGGCTGCCCACTCCCTCCGCATCTAAACCCTTGACTCTGACTCTCTTCTTTGTGGGTTTGGATTCTGCAATCCCTTCCTCAAACCAGGTCCCCTCTCACCTCAAGGCTCATGTGTTCAGCTGCCCAGTGACATGTCCACACGATCGGCTCAAGGACGTCTTTTTGAACACTTTGTGGGCGACAACACTTTAAGGGTTTGATACACACGTTCACTGAGATCACAACAGCGCGTTCAGGAGTGGGTATAGCCCCGATCGCCACGTCCACGTGGGGAAGCAGCCCAGAGAGGGCCGCCGGGCCAGGAGGGATCTTGGGGTGTCTGCAGTAGGCTGGCGTGTGGCTTCTGGCTCGCCGCCCACTCATGGGAAGGAGGACTCCGTAAAGGGACCACACAGGAGCAGTAGCCCAAACCAGGTGTGTCTAAAGCCCCTGTTGACTCCCTTTCCCTGTTTGCTTCTCCCCTGCCCTTGGCAATCCAGTGGTCCAACTCCTGAAATCATTCCTGACCCTCCTTCTTCCTCCACGTGGGCCTCTGCTGTCTCTCCAGGACTGCTCTTCTGGCCTCCAGGCTCTCAGCCTCCCGGCCTCCCAGCCTCCCAGGCTCTCAGCAGCTCCTGTCATCACTCTGACTTCCTGGCACACTTTGCACACAGCAGACAGAAGAAACTAGAAATACAACCCAGAGAACCTCACTCCAGAGGTGCTCTAGAGCAAAACCCTCCCATGGCTCCTCGCTGTTCTGGGGGTAAGCAGGGCTTAGCCACATCTGTTTCTTCCATGCCTCGTCATCTTCCTCTGCTCCTGGCCCCCAGTAGCCACTATGGTTCCATTCACTGGAAAGGACACCCCAAGTTCTTTCTTAGGGACCTCATGTGTTCTGTTTCTGCTGCTGGGAATCCTTTAGCCTTAACTCAAGTGACACCTCCTCCAAGAAGTCTTCCCTGACCACCCAGCTAGAGCAGCACCTGGCAGGGTCCATTTTTCAAAGCATATATTTTGTTTGTTCCTTTACTTGGGTGCTCTGTAAGGACAGGGCTTGTCCATCTTGTCACTGTGGTGTCTCCAGCCCAGGAACAACCCCCCACCCTACCATAACCAGGACTTAAGCATGCTGTGAAGCCACGACGGGAGTGACGTTCACCCTGGCCTCACTCTTACCTGGGAGTCTGCTGCCTGTCAGGTCAGACTCAAGGGCCCGGCTGCACACCGCCCGGCAGTCCTCATACCGGCCACTGCGGAGCAGGGCTTCTGGTGACAGGGCATCGCTCCAGGTGCCTTCGGGGTCCAGGGCTGCCAAGAGTCCCTGGCAGCCGGCCTCCTGCTGGCCGATGCTGTCCTCAGCCTCCCGTCGCCCTGAGATATGGTCCTGCAGGGTGCTTATCAGCACGGGGAGATGGGGCTGCTGGTGGGTGCGAACGAAGGCCACCGTGCGGTCTGCACTGGAGGCAAAGGCCTGCAGGTAGTCTGCCACGCCGGCGTCCACCTGCACCCCCGACAGCACGCGGGCCAGGGCGCGGGTCAGCTGGAGCTCCAGGGCTTGCTGGGAGCGTGCATCCAGCAAGGCGCTGCAGCGCTGAGCCGCCTCCTGGTGGCGCCCCTGAGCCAGCAGACTGGCCAGGGAGTGCAGGACCGCGGCGGGGTGGTCCGGGCAGAGGGTGGCCAGGAACGCGGAGGCCAGGGTCCCCGTCAGGGAGACAACCGCCATGCCGTCCCAGTGGATGGCGGGGATCTGGCTGTCTCCGCGGCACCAGGCCTCCAGGGTGGCCAGCACCGGTGCCCCTCGGGCCTCAGCCAGGGCGGTTCTGACGCTCCGCACGGCCGAGGGGGCGTGGCAGCTGAAGGCCGCCAGGTAGAAGGCGGTGGCCAAGGGGAGCTCTCCCAGGGCCAGGCGCTGGTCTCCTTCCCGGCAGAGGCTGGCCACAAGCTTCCGCGCCGACATTACGGCTGCGCCCCTGACGGGTCCATGTCCCGTCCTCGCGGGCACCTGGGGCGGGGGGGGGGGGGGCGTGGTTAGTCCCCACCTCTCCCCGCGGAGACCCCAGACCAGCGCAGAGCGCCCTGGAGCGAAGAGCCCGGTGGGGCTGGCGCATCGGCCAGGGTCCCCTGCAGAACGCGACCCTTACCCCGCTGGGCGGCCCACGCAGGAGCCGGGTGGCCTGCGGGGTCAGGGGGTCCAGGCCCTTGCTCCCCACACCACCGCCAGCAGACGACCCCACGGGAACGTCCAAGTCACACAGGCGCCTTCTCCGAGCTCCGAGGCTCCGGAGATCCGCGCAAAGTCAGGGCCCGGCCTCGGCCCACCTCCCACTGCCCGCCGTTCCGGGGGGAGCGCGGGGCTGCGGCGACCGCGGCGCCCTTGCCTGGCTCCTGGCCGGGGGTGGGGAGCCTCGTTGGCCCAGGACAGGGGGTCGCTGAGACTGGTCCTGGGGACCAGCCGCTGCCACTCCCTTCCCCTTCCCCAAACCGGGTCTTCAGTACGAACTGCCCTGCTCGGGGACCATCTGTAGGGTCCCGAAGCGCCGGCACCCAGGCCTGCCCAGCGCACGCCCCGTGAGACCGACGCCCGCACCAGCGCCCAGAGACGGCCCACGCCCGCACACGCTCGCAGGCGCACACGCTCACACACGCTCACGCCCGTGCACTCAGACACGCGCACTCGCCTGCGCTCCCAGGCCGTGCGGGGTGTGTGCGGCGGGCGCTGGGGAGCGGCGGTGGGTGCGGCTCCGTCCGGGGCTCGGTTTCCCGGGAGACCGTCAACACCCCGCCAGGCTCGGCCCCTGCCCCGCCCCTGCCCCGCCCCTGCCCCGGCCCGGCCCCGCCCCGGCCCGGCCCGAATCCCATTCCCTGCCTGGCCCCCGCCCCGCCCCGGCCCCGCCCCATGCGGACTCCGCGCCGTCCGGACCCCGCCCCTTCCCCGCCCCGGCCCCGCCCCATGCCCCGCCCCGGCCCGAATCCCATTCCCCGCCCCGGCCGCCCCGCCCCGGCCCTCGCTCCGCCCGGGCCCCGCCCCATGCGGACTCCGCGCCGTCCTGACCCCGCCCCCGCCCCGCCCCGGCCCGAATCCCATTCCCCGCCCCGGCCCCCGCCCCACCCCGGCCCCGCCCCATGCGGACTCCGCGCCGTTCTGACCCCGCCCCTCCCCGCCCCGGCCCCGCCCCATCCCGAATCCCGTTCCCCACCCCCCCCACCCCCGTCCGGCCCCCGCCCTGTCCCGGAGCTCGCCCCGTGCGGACCCCGCCCCCGGCCCCGCTCCTGACCTGCCCCGTCCCCCCGCTCCGCCCGAATCCTCCTCCCGCCCCGGCCCCCGCCCCGTGCGGCCCCACCCCTGCCCCGTCCCGTCCCGGCTCCTGCTCCCGCCCTGCCCCGCCCCGCCCCGACCTCGCCCCGGCCGGTCCGGACCCCGCTTCCCTGCCGCAGGCCCTCGCTGGGGAAGGGTCGGGGAGGAAGAAGGCGGAGCTGCGGGGGAGAGAGACCCCGAGTTTGTGGGGGTCTCGGGGCCGCTCCCGGCCGAGGCCAGCCCTCACCGCGTCCTCTCCGCACCCGCACAGGTGAGGAGGGAGCTCCGTGGGGGAGAAGCCCTGGGCCCGGCCCTTCCTGAGCTCTGCCTGGTCGGGGCCCTTCCTCGCCAGCCCTCTTCCTGCCGGTTGTTTCCGGGGAAACTGGCCGCCCCAGGCCACCCCTCCGCCCGGACTCCTGTGGGTCTCTCCGACCGCCCCCCCTCCGTGGGTCTCCCCCCGCCACGGGCTCCTGCCCACCCCCCGGCAGGTGGACGTTTCCACACGTCCAGCCTCTTCCTGCTGACTTGCTCGCTCCGGTCGGGGCGACCTGTCTGGAGCAGAGGCCGGCCTTCCTTGGGACACGGCCCAGAAGGTGGCTCTGAGGGGCTGTGACGTGAGACTGCTGGCCGGGGGTTACCCTCGCTGTAGCCGAGGTGCAGCGTCCGGTGACTGTTTTGGGAACCCCATCTCCTGCCACCCCGACCCACGCAGCAGCAGCAGCGAGAAGCAAAGGCGGCCGGAGGCCTCAGCGGGCAGGGGCTTTGCGGTTAGGGCTGAGATGCTGAGCCTCCCACCGGCAGCGAGTGGGGGTGGGGGGGTCTGGGCAAGGTCATGCATGTCCCTGGAGAGATGGTTCTTGCCTTGGGGGAGGGCCCCTTCCAGTTCAAGCTGCCAAGGCGCCCAGATGCCCAGTAAGCCCTCATTCCTCCGAGGGCTCAGGGAAACGGCGGGAGTGGCTGGTGGCAGAGTGGGGGCAACACGGGTGCCCTGAGACAGGGCGGGTAGGAGGCTCCAGCAGTAAGGGCTGCCGCATCTGCGATGTCCTCCCCAGGGTCCAGGTCTCCTGGGACGCGGACTGTGGCCAGTTGGCCCATTGAGGGGGCACCAGGCACAGAGGCAGAGTCTGGGATCCAGGGGTGCAGGGGGCAGGCTCCGGCTCCCTGACTTTCACAAGGGCACAACACCCGAGCAGTGAGCGTGGTGGTGACAGTTTGTTAAGAGCTCTCCTGTGGTTCTGATCACTTTCACTCAAAAACCCTAATTAGGCAAAAGCCATAATGGAGCAGGGCTGCCCCACGGGGCTGTAGGGAGGCCCGGGGCATGCAGGAGGGAGGGCTGCCTGACATTCACATCGCATTAGCCCTGATGGGCCCCCGCCTCTGTGCCCAGCACACGGTGCCCACAGACCCGCAGCGCAGGCCAGATGGGCCGGTGGTCTCCGTGGGTCACCACCTGTGGTCCCGGCCTCCACCTGAGCGCAGCACCGGCAGATGCAGGGAACCCCAGGGTGGACGTTTCAGGATGCAGGACCACGAGCAGGTCTCATGGACACAGACGTGTGTTGATCAGACCTTGCTGTGATCCCCATTCAAAAGGAAGCGGACTTCCTACACAAACGGTTTCTTGCCGTTTCTGAGCCGTATCAGGTGGCAGGGGTGCTGAATGGTGCCTTTGCGCCGCTGTGCCCAGCAGACCTTGACGGGACGGCACAGGTGGTCTTTGGGGGGGTCCATGGCTCATCCACAGCTTTAGGGAAGATGGGGTCTCCCTGTGGTGTAACCCGCACCGCTGCGTGTGAAGCCCGGGCCCCCAGGGGCTGCTCCTCCCGCCCCAGAGGTGGCTCTGGTTTATGCTGTCAGACCTGCTGGGTTTAGGGAGGGACGGGCGTGCCCCTGCGGGACGCCTTGTGCAGACCGAAACAGCCATGAGTGGGAGCTCTAAGGGACCTGGGCACCTGTGTTGTGGCCCCAGCAGGAGCGCGGGGTCCTGCTCTAGATGTCATCCCAGTCACTCCCAACTCTGGGCTGAAGCCCCACCAGCTGGACAGGGAGCTCTGAGGCCTTACCACAATGTTCTTGGGTTTGAGCCGAAGGACAACAGCGAAGCTGCAAACAGGAGTTTAGGGGTGTGGACTGTCGGCTTCGGCCTTGGGGTTGACCCTGCGGTGTCGTGGCCTCTGCCTCGTGGGCGGCGCGGCTGGCGGGGTGTCCCTGCGCCCTGTCTGTGGGCGGCTGCGAGGTCTCCCGTCCGGCCCCCACTGTCTGTTCTCCCAGCTCCGGCAGGCGGCGATTTCATTAGGAAATTTCCCAAACCTTTTGCCCAGGCTGTTTTCTGGGCCACGAAAGCCCCGAGGCTCGGAGTCCTCTTCGTAAAAGGAGTGCTTTACTCACGCTTGCCCGTCCCCTGCCCTCCAGAGACCCAAGTGCTCCCCCAGGGGAGGTCCCAGTGCAGAAAGTGGGGGCCGTGCCCTGTCCTGCTGCCCCACCCCTGCGGCCCTGGCTGCAGACCCTGCTGGGGCCTTGGAAGGCGGCTCCCTCCCAGTGAGGAGAGACGTCTGGGCTTCCCAGGTGCCCAGGAGCTGCCACCACAGCCAGAGCCCAGGGCAGGGGTCCCAGGTGGGGACCCTTGGCATGACCCTGCAGGCAAGCTGGCTAGGCCCTGCCCTCCTGGCACATGAGGGGGGGGAGGCCAACACGGCCAGGCCCAAGCATCCACTCAGTGATGGCACTGTCTCCCTGGGGTTCCCTGGGGCCGCCGGGCCCCTTACCCCTCCCCCGGGTGCCCAGCCGGAAGGCAGACACATTCTGTCTCAGCCAACCCCAATTAGAGAGGGAAATCCCTTAGCAACAGCCTGTGACGATACCCAATGCCCCCAAAAGGTGATTGTGGGCTCTCTCCAGGGTGCCCCCTGGCTAGGAAGCCATTCGAGGCTCTGGTTACTTCTCTGGGATCAGCATCCACCCACCATCCTGTCACCCAGGGTGTGGGAGCCCACCCAGAGCCCCCTGGCTGCCGGGCCTGGGACTCCCTCAGGACTCTGAGGATCCGCTCTGTCACCCCGAGAGGCTCACCTGTGGCCGCAGTAGCCAGACAGTGGCAGGGATCTGGGACAGCAGTGGCTGGGGACCTGGTTGTCACCAGGTGAAATTTCAGCCTCTTGTCCCTGTGGCCAGACCGGCAGGACTCGACGGAGTCGCACCGTCCCCTGGAGCCTGGAGGCTGTGTGGGGAGGCCCCCTCCTCTCAGGGCCCTTCCTCCTCGCTGCGGACCACCCACAGGCCTGGACCCCTCCCTCAGCCTGGCAGGCAGGCACCGCACCTGTCACCAGGTTGGCTCCTCCTATTGGATCTCCCGATCAATAATGCAATGGGCGGGGGAGGGGAGGAGCGCCCCTGCCATTCCCGTCACCCATCTGCCCACCTGTCGCCCTGTGTTGCTTTAATCTCAGGTGCAGACGTGGTGGCTTGCCCAGGGCCACCCTGCATTGGGGGTGCTCTTGTGGGGGAATCTTTGGTTTAGGGAGGAGCACGTTGGAGTAATGTCAATGGAAATGGTTCTTCCTCAGATGTTCCTATCAGGGACGCTGCTGGGGTGTCCATACATGACGAGCTTCTGCCCCACTGTCTCCTGCCCATCCCTCAGCCCAGCCATCCTGGCCCCCTTGCTGTACCCAACCCCACCTGTTCCTCCACAAGCCTGTTCCTGCCCCTGGGCCTTTGCACAGCCCGCCCCTCTTCCCCTACCCTTCCTCCCTTGTTTCCTTCAGGTTTGAGCTCACTGGTCCCTCCTTGGAGAGACCTTCCCTGATCCCCTCATCGAAAACAGCTCCCCGGTTTTCTCTGCCTCTTCACCTGCCTCACACCCGGCGTCCTGCACCTGTCTGTTGTTGGCTTTTTTCTTTGGGATGTTGGCTTCAGGAGAGCAGGGTTGGGTTGGGTTGCCATTGTCCAGAGGGAACTTGACAGAGAGGGGAGGAGGGAGGAGGGAGGGGAGGGAGGGGAAGGAGGAGGGAAGGGAGGGAGGAGGGAAGGAGAAGTTTGGAAAGTTTCTTTCCCCAGAGCAGCTCAACTTTCTCCTTTGCCTCTCCCTTCCTCTGAAACTTTGGAGCCAACAGGGAGGAGCGCGGAGATGAATGGGCTGAGCCTGCCTGCTGGTTTGTGTACGGAGTCTGTATTGGTTTGAACAAGCCAAGTTTATCAACCAGGCACAGAATCATTAATCACACAGAAAAATAACACAGTGAAATGACTTTTCGAAATGTCGTTGGTGTAATTATCATCCTGCCCATTACACTAAATGCCGCCATTTATATCTGTGATGTTTAAGTATGCAAACAGTAATTAACGGGGTAATGAACTGGGGCCCGAGAGCCTCCCCTCCCCAAGCTAATTTGCATGTTGATTATCATTAGTGACCAGGGAACAAGTTATAAACAGCCTAATTAGCGGCCAGATCATTTTTACAAGAAATCGCGTGCACTTTGACACGTGAGCCAGCGTCAGATTAATGAAGTCAGGCGGAGCTGCCCCTCCTGGGACGGGGGTGCCCGCCACGCAGCGGCCTCCGCGGCCTGGGTGACGTCGGCCAGCAGGGCGCTAGCAGGGGTCGCCGCGTGCCTTCATGCCGTGCGGCAGATGGGCGGCGTGCCCGGAGAGCCATCCCCCCCGTGAGGCTGAAGGCTCAGGCCGCCCAGTGCCGTCTGGGGAGAGAGCCTCCCCCTCCCGCTCGGACAGTGGTCTGGGGATGGACGGGAGGAGCCAAGTCGGGCCTGGCCGGGCGAGACCCGGGTCACTGTAAGAGCAGAATCATTCCGCGCTGTTGACACGGCGAGGAAGACTTTATCCCGGACTGCTGCGGCGGGGGACGAGATCCCGGCAGGTGTGCGCGCAGCCCGGGTGAGGCCGGAGGATAGCCAGGAAAAGGGCTGGGGCGCTCATGGGGCAGACGGTGAGTGAGAGGAGACAGCAGGGGCAGGGGGTCTTGCTTGGCCCCGGCACCGTGCAGGCTGAGGGCAGGCTCCAGGAACGAGGCCAGTGCAGGGGAAGGCCCCGGGAGCCCGACTGATGGCGGGTCAAGGAGCCTGTGACCGCCACGTGCAGAGCGTTGGTGCTGGCACCTGCCCCGCCCTGGACCCACCCGGCCTGCGCCTGCCCCGCCCCCGTGCCATGCTCCGTGCTAGCTTCTCCCACCTTACCCCTCCCCGCTCCTGCAGAATGGCCCCGTGAGGCGGCCACATGCTGTGGGCTGAGCCCTGGGTCCCCTCTCGACTGCACTGGACTCCAGGTGGTTTCTGTCCCGGGGGGCTTGGCATCTGCCCCTCCCACCTCCCGAAGTGCCTTCCTCCAGGACCCGCGTGCCTGGCAAGTGAACTCAGCTCTGTGTCCGGAGTCTGCCCTTCGGAGGGGCTCCCTGGCCACCCATCCAAAGCCCACCCGGTCTTGCATTTTCCTGTCTGTCCCCCTTCCGGAATGTCAGCTCACCAGGGAAGGGACACGTCCGCTTGCCCACCATCTTCCGGGCCGGGAGAAGCCCAGCGCACAGCAGGACCCAGCAAGCCCTGGGGAGCGGGCGAAGTCTGGTCGTGTGCTGGTCCAAAGCAAGGGGGACCCCAAGAGTAAGAGCTTACATTGCCGGCCAGCCTGGCTCTGTCCCTCGGGCTCAACACCAATGAGAGGGAACCAGTGGGGGTGGCTGTGTGCCAATAAAGCTTTATTTATGGCCGCTGACAGTTACATCTCATCATTTCCACGTGTCACAAAATTCTAGTCGTTAGAGTTTCCAACCATCACAAGCTGAAGAAACCATCGTTAGTTGGCTCGGTCGTGTGACCCGCTGGACGAGAGTCGGCCCGTCTTTCAGGTTTTCTTTTCCATATGAACTTTAGAATCTGATGGGTTCCAATAAGAAGCTACACAATGTATTTGAGGGGGCTTATTGATGAATTTAGGGAGGTTCACCATTTCCAGCTAGATCCGGCACACTTCTGGCTCCCCCTGGGGAGGACACCACACGGGTATGCGGGTCAGGGGTCCTTAAGATATGGGGCCCACCTGGAGAACCCTCCCTCTGCTTCTCACCAAACCCCGGGCTGTCCCTGTCATCCCACCTGAAACCCTTGGAGGCCCAGATGGGTCCCAGGCCCCACCTCTGCACAGCCTCCCCGCCCTCTGCTCTGCTGGGCAGGTCACCCTCCTCCTGTAAGGGCCACTATGGGTCCCCACGGGCCCTGGAGACAAGTTCTGCGCCCACTTCTCCAGCCCAGAGGGGTGGGCTCAGCAGGACCGAGGAGAAGCACCTGGTCTCGGGCAGGGTGGGCGGGTGTGGGCTCCCAGTCCTCGCAGGCCAGGGAGGGTACAGCCATGGGACAAGTGTGGCTCAGAGCCTCAGACCCCGCAGGGGATCCAAGGCCCCTGCCGGAAGTCTCCAGGCCAGACGCAGCCTCCCGGCCCAGGGCCCGGCTCCAGCTCTCAGCTCTGCAGATCTGGGGAGGACAGAAGAGGTTCCCTCCAGAGAGCCGGACAGGTGACGATCTGGGGGCTGCAGTCGCTGCTGGGTGGTGTGCAGAAAGCTCTTGCCCTCCCCCCAGGACACGGGGACCCTAGCCTTCTGGCCTGACTCATGTCGAGGGGCCCGCCCCATTAATGACAGTGTTTGTGACTGTCATCCCCACGGGCCTCTGGGGGGGTGGGGAGAGGCCTTGGGGTTCTTCAGCCCCTTTCCTGAGTGTCAGGAGGGGACTGCGGGGTGTAATGTTCTATGATGTGGGGTTTCCACTCAAAGAACTTCAACATTTAACAATATTTTAAAATAAAAGCATTTCTTCAGCTCACCGTGGCCGTGACGTACCAGCCAGCTTCTCCTGCGGGGACAGACGCCGCAGACAGATGGCCGCCCCGTGCCTACGGCTCTTCTGCGCTCTTCTGAGGTCAGCCCCGCTCAGCCAGGGGCAGCTCCTGGCCTTCTCGCTCCAGACCCCAGGCGGAAGGTGCGGCCTCCTCCCGGGCCATGACGCTTTCCCGTGGGGTGCAGCGGGCAGAGTAGGGAGCCCCAAGCGTGCCCGCAGGCCGCTCCCCAGAACCGGCGAGTGTGTGCCCTTCCACGGCCAAGGGGACTTGGCATCTGGCATCGGGTGAAGGACCTCGGGAGGAGGGACGTCGTGGCTTACACAGGTGGGCCAAGGTCACGACAAGGTCTTCGGGGGCAGCGGGGTCCGGGTCTGAGACGAGAGCGTGGCCGCCCATGGTGGCGGAGGTGAGCCCACAAGCCGAGGGACACAGATGCTTCCGGATGCGGGGGGAGGCAGGCCCAGACTCGCCCCGGAGCCTCAGGAAGGAGCCGGCCCGGATGGCGTCTGTGAGACCCGTTTTGGACTTCGGGCCCCGCAATGGTAAAAGAACGCATTTTGATTGTTTTAAGCCATTATGTTTGTGACCGTTGTTTTTGCGCAGCTTCAGGAGACGGATAAAGGGGGGTGGGGGGGAACCAGAGGGCAGAGCCCGTCCTGGTGAGGTTCAGCGGCAGCCACTGGGGCTGGGGGGGGCGCAGGTGTGCTCCACCCCCAAGGTCACGTGGCTGCACCTGCGGTCTGGGCCAGGAGCCTCTCCCATGGGGAGTGGGGTGTGCGTAGGAGGGAGCCAGCCATGGTGGGGACACCACTTGTCCCCGTGTTTGGTCAGAAATGTTTGCTTCTCTCTCCAACCCCTGAGAGCCGTCAGGCAAGATCTCCGGATGAGCCTTTTGTCTGGCTGTGGCTCCCGACCCAGAGACCCGGGGGCGAGCCCCCGAGGGAGAGATGGGCCGGCCAGATGGAGCACAGGCACCGAGACAGGGCTGGTGCGCGCTGGGCCCTTGCTTCCTCCCTGGGGAGAGGGCCCTGTTTTTTAAAATGATTTTTAAATTTTGTATTCATTGTTAGAAAGGTTTTATTTACTTGAGAGTGAGCTCGTGAGCAGGAGTGGGGCGAGGCAGAGGGGGAGGGAGAAACCGATCCCCACCGAGCAAGGCGCTGGACGCCAGGGCCCTGCACCAAAGTCGGAGGCTAAGGGCCGAGCCAGCTGGGCGCCCGGGCCCATGTCGGAGGGAACTTGAGAGGATCACCTCTTTGGTGGCCAAGGAGACTTGCTTGCCTGGTCCCTGCCTGCGGAAAGGTAGGAGCAAAGGGTTGTATTTTATCCTTAACGGTCAGTCCAGGCTGGTGGCCTTCTGGCCAGTCCTTCTGTCTTAAGTCTTTGAGAGAAGTGTGTTCGGGGTTGAGGTAGCTTCCCATTCCGGAAGCCTCACCCACCATCCTCTCCCAGATGCGCTCCCTCCGTAGAGCTGGCCGCGGCCACCTGCACCTGCCAGCGGCCTCACCAAACGCGCAAAGCCCCTTCCTCGACTTGGTCTGTGTCCCCAGCTGGGTCTTCGTCTGACGTCTCCTACTTCTGCCCCGAGGAGGCATCTTCTGACCCTGCCGTCCGAGGATCTCTGGATGCCCTGTCCCCACCTTGCCCGCTCGTGAGCAGACACGGGTTCTTGGGGCACACGTAGCCAGTCAGGGCCACCTGGCCACCAAGGACCCTCCTCCCCCAGCGACGCGTGTTCTTTCGAAGCAAATCTGCCTTCCCAGTCGTCTCAGCCACCGTTTTAGGAACTACTGTGCTGTGTTGTGACATGGGTCCCACGCTTCTAGCCTCCTGAGAGCTTTCTCTCCCCCAAAACCAACGTCCCCAGGCCGTCCTGGCTGGAGCAGGACCTGTCCATGTCGGGCAGCTTTTGCTGCAGGAGCTAATGAGCCCAGCATCTCTGTTCACAGCAGCCGGTCACTTGGGGTCGCAGCTGGTGGGCTCTGCTGGTGCTGGCGGGCAGAAGCCGCTCTCTCGTGCTCTCGCCCGAGCACGGCCCACCGATCCACCGGCTGAACCCAACGTCGGGATGCCGGAGAAGCTCTGCCTGCTGCGGGGCTTGGGGAGGGTTGTGGTCAGATGCTAAGGTCCTCGGCAGTGGCTGCATGGAACCGTGTGACCAGTTTGGAAACACGCAGGGTCAAATACCCCGTCCCGTTCTCGTCTCTTGACAAAGTGGAGGTGCTGGGATTCCTGAGCACAGCCGGTCCCAAACACCTCCGGTCCCCGACTCCTAGATCTCCGTGCTCTGGAGCCCGTGTGTGAGACCTTGCTGTCACGTACGGTGTGTGGTTGTTAAACGACTGCCTGTCGCTGGAGAGTTAACCGGCCACGGTCAGCTGGACTCTAAGCCGAGGGCAGAGGCAGGATTCGAAGCTGTCCTGTTACCTGTAGGGGCCACGGTCCTATCCCACAAAGGGAAGACGGGAAGGACCACATCTGAGAGTCGCACGGGGCCGACCCACAGCACGGACGGCATTAAGCATCCACAGCGCCAGCTGGGAAGAAGTTTCCAGCAAAGAGAAGTGTGCTAGTCAGCGTTCGGGGCTGGAACAACCAAACCCAGAATCTCGGGGGCTTACGACCACCACTCATCTCTTGGCCAACGTGCATGAGGTCCAGAGCGTGACTGCAGCCCTGCCGGGCTCTGCGGCTCGTGCCTGAACGAGGGTGGCCGGCTTCCCGAGGGGCACTCAGTGCTGACCGATTTAAACGCACGGGCTCCGACTGTGAGAGCAGCCCTTTTTAGGTCTGGTGTCCATTGCGCGGCGGTTATAAAAAGCTCGGCTGTGTGGGTCATGAGAAATGTCACGGGCAGGGAGGCGGGGTCCCACAAGTCCTCCTTCCCTGCGGAGGGGCCATCTCTGTCCCCTTGAGAAAGGCTGTCAGGCAAAGAGATGACACCAGAAACAAGGCCGTCCTGTGCGCGTCGTGTTGCTGAATTTAGAAACCGGCGCTCTGTGTTTGGTATTTTAAGTGCTTGCAAATTTAAGAGAGTTTGGCATATTACGTGATCTGACAGACGAGCCTCAGGCATCTCGTGTGAACATGTTAACGGATGATCTAGACCTGGAACTTTGAGTTGAGTGGGACTTTGCTGAGTGTGTGAGCAGCCCTGGCATTGGAAGATAATTTCAAGAATTTTCTGTGTTCGTCAGTTTAATTCGTTAGAATTGGGAGAGTTTAACAAGTACTTGGGGAGGTTTGTTTCATCACAGAGTGGAAGAATTTAAAAAGGAAATAAAATTTAGTTCTTATAAATGTCTAAAATGTTGAGGTGAATTTAATGACTCTTCCTGCTTTAAAAAAGGATGGTTGCAATTTGAAAATAAAGAAAGAATAGTGTGATTTCTGTGTTACCAACAGCTTGAAAAGAGCCGGGCTTTTAACTTTGTAAGGGGCAACACCCTTTGGAAGCAAGTGGGGCCCGGGGGCAGCAGGAGGGAGATGGGTTTTCTGAGTCAGGGAAGCTGGTGGCAGGTGTCTCTACCCGGACCCTGGTTGCCACTGGTGTCCTGGACTGGAGGACGTGGTGACCCTTCCCTTGCCAGCCTGTCCCGGGCTTCGATCTCTGCCCAGAGGTCAGATGAATGGGTCTGATCACATAGCTTGGACCCCGGGGATCCCGGGGCAGCCTGTGCCCCCAGGCCAGGTGGGAGGACCGGGAGTCCGAGTCGGGCACAACACCAGCCCGGGATTTGTTCTCGGTTTGGAGTGTTGTCGGGGCTGGGAGAGCAGCGGCCACAAAGCCACAGCCGAAGGGCCGTCCCACGGCCTCGTTTTTGTTCCCCGCAGCGCCGAGACAGCGCAGCGTTGAATGGCGTCCACGTTTCATGTACAGGAAAATCGAAGGAATGAAATATTTCCCACATTTGAGATCCAGAAATGTTCATGCATATTACAAAAGTGAGCAAAGACAGACACTGTTGTCCCCAAACGAGGTACGGCAGATAAATGAACTCCAGAAACGCCATAGAAGAACATGAAAGCTGTTCGGAGTCTCAGTATGTTAGAAAGCAGTGAGGGCATTCTCGTCCCCGAATATCTGCCTCCCACCGCTCTGTCTCGTGGCCATCCCCGCGGCCCTCGGGAGCTACAGCCACGTAACAAACTGCCCCAGAAGCTGGAAACGATCCGGTCGGGCCGCGGTTCGCGCGTCCTTGCGCAGCCGTGGGTCTGGGAGGGGCTGCAGGTCCCGCGGGGGCTTCCGTGTCTGGGGCCTGGCTGGCTGCAGGCCAGGGCACCCGGGTCTCACCCTGCCACACGCGGGCCGAGTTTGTTCGGAGACAAAGCACAGAACACGCTGGCCCCCGGGAGCGCAGCTGCTGGATTCCGCCGGCCAGCCCGGATTCAGAGACCCCATCCGCCTCATGGACGGTGCCGTGGACCGAGGGGCGAAGGCCCCACCACTGTGCGCTGTGAGGGGCTCTTTCTAAATAATTTGTTGAGGGACCGCCCTGTTTGCCTTGGTCGTGGGCTGTCCCTGGTTTCTAGCGCGAGTACAGACTTCTCAACCCCCGGCCATCCAGAGCCCGTTCCGTCTTTCTGGAAATCGGTGGCGAGGGAGTGGAGTTGCTCCTGGCAAGAAGCGTCTGCAGCCGTGGCGGTGGCCGTGTCGGCGGCCGTGGCTGTGGCCGTGGCTCGCGCCGGCGGGCCGCCCAGACTCCTGGCAGCAGCGCGCGGGTCTGTCTTTCTAGATGAACCGAGCGAAGGAATCACTGACCCTGATCTCAGGATGTAATCGGTGAGATCCGGATTTGGAGAAATGCTGGTACCGTGGCGCTGCGCTGGAGCCCTTCCGAGGTTGAAGCTGAAGATCCTGGGATGTCATGGGTACCAGGGCACGGGAGTTCCGGAAAGCGTGTTGCCTTGCTTGGCCAGAGTCTGTGGGTTCCCGAAGCCCCCATTCTGTGAGCGGTTGTCTCCCTGAGAAGCCCCACCCCATTCCTTCCCATGACCCCGGGGACAGGGCACACACTCCGCCCTGAGGGCCCCTGGCCAGCTGCCGGCGCTCTGACCTTGACCCCGCAACACTGGGGAGCATCAGAACCATCTGAAGCCTTTTATTCTTGGACTCAAACAAAACCACCTCTCGAGCTTGTCTGAGCTGGCGGGGGACTCGGTGTCCGTCTTCCCTGAGGCCTCCCTCCCTCAGAAGCTGTTGCCGAAGGCCCTCTGGCCCCAGGCCCTTCCTGAGACGGGTAAGGGGTGTGGGCAGGGGTGGGGGCCCCGCTCGCTGCAGCCCTCCTGCCCCGACCAGCCCCGGGCTGTGGGCCGAGGGGCTCCTGTTCACAGCTGAGACCGCAGAGACCCAGCCCACCCACCAAGCCTCTGTGCTGCCCTCCCTCCCGGGGTGCCCTGGGGGAGACGGGCACTGCCTCCAGCAGGTTCCGACCCCACAGCCCCCCTCCCGTGAGCCCCTTCCTGCCTCCTAGCCGGGATGCCCCGAGCTTTTCGGAGTGTTGGGAATACAGGAGCTCCCGTGAGTGCGTGTGCGCGTGCCCGTGTCTGTGTGTGCAGGCACACGCCACGTGTGGGAGTGCGTGCATGCGTGTGGGTGTGAGAGCTCGCTCGCATCGGTGTGTGGGTGTGCGCTCAGGTTCGTGGGCACACGCACGTGAAGCATTAGGATGGCATGTGCAATGCACGCCCGCGTGTTGACACACGGGCGCACATGTGAGTCATACAGGCGCAGGCGTGTGCCCCAGGCATGCGGTAAGGGCTGGGGCCTGTCCAGTCCTGCCCACGCGCTGACAGGCGTGCGGCCCTTTGAGCCTGCGGGGTCTCCCCCGCACACTCTGCCTCCTTCTCTAGTCTTTCTTCCCACGTGGAGCGCACGGAGAAGCTTTGGGCCGGCAAAGCCTGGACCCCCGGCGCCCCCACTCCCAGTTGCAGAGCTGAGGCCGGGGAGCCCAGGGTGGCGCGGGGTCACCAGGAGAGGCCGTGCTCTGCGCCGACTGCTGCGCGCTCTCCCCGGAGGGCCGGCTCAAGGGCCGCCACAGCCCCACCTGGCTTTCCCCGGAGGTGCCGGTGGGGCCTGGGACCGACGCCGTCTCCTCCCCGAGGGTCTTTCTGTCCCGGCGTGGGCCCAGCCGGAACTGGGGGCTGAGGGTCAGGGTCAGGAGGCCTGCAGGGGTGGCGACCCCACGCTCCCAGCGAGCTGGGCCGGGCCGCGGTGAGCCCTGCCTTGGGTTCGGGGTCTGGCCCAGCTCCAGCCAGCTTCCTGCTACAGCCCGCAGCCTCCCAGGAGCGACAGCCCCGTGGACAGAAATGTCCCAGCCTTTGCCGTCAGGACAGATAAACAGTCGGGCTGCTGTTTATTCCTGCCGAGACGGCCGGGCCCTGGAGTGGGGCAGCCGCTCGCGGTGGTGATGAGAGAAGCCCTTCATCTGCCCGGGCTCTGGTTCCTGCCGGGGGGCAGGGGGCAGCAGAGTGGGGGGCGGTGCGGGGGGACCCAGAAGCCGTAACCTCTGAGCCAGGCTTGGCCTTCAGCTCCAGGAAGGAATGGCCAGGCCCTGGGGCACCAGGGAAGGGGTGCTGTTGGGGGCCAGAGGCCAGGTCTGGGAGTGTGTGAGTTGGGGTGTGGACTCTGGCCGCTGGTGAAGTCAGGCCTTGGGCTGATGAAGGGTGGGCAGGGTGGGGAGCTGGGACCGGGGGGGGGGCAGCAGTGTGCAGGAGGGAGGACCCCTGGGCCGGGTCCAACTCCAGATGCTCCTGGAGCCTCTGGCTCACCGCCCCTCCCGGCCTCCCGCCCCCAGCTGCTCTGGAAGGAGGTCTCGTGGGCTGGGCAGGCAGCAGCGGGGCCTGCGTCTGAGATCCCTTCCATTGCCAGGCACTGCCCTCGAGGGCTCTGCAGTCAAGACAGCCCAGCCCTGGGCAGCCTGCAGAGCAAAGGGGGGTAGGAAAGGCCAGTGAGGACCCTGGTTCTTCGTGTCTCAGCTTCCTGTCTGGTCAGTGGGGGAGGACTCTGTTCGGGGGGGAGTGACCTATGAGAGGCAGGGCTCTTCCCCGAGCGTGACCTCACCTACAGATCACTGACCTTGTCTGGGCCTCAGTTTTCTTCCCAATGATTTGGGCTGGTGGGGATCAGGGAGACCGTTGCCTGGGGCAGCCCAGGGCCCAGGGCCTGCCAGTTCACGGTCTGTGCTCAGCAGGTGCCGGCTCTGCCTGCCACAGCCAGACCAGCCCTTGTAGGGAGGGTGGAGAACGCCCGCTTTCTCAGCCCCCCGTAGCCCTCAACCTCCCCTGCCTGAGTGGCCTCCCGGGATTACCTCCTGTGGTCATTGCATGCAGCCGCCAGCAGAGGGAGGCCGCGTTCCACACACAGCCTGGTCTTTCGCCGGGGAGGCCCCCTCCCAGGTGTGTCCAGGAGGGCGGGGGCTGGAGCCCTCAGGCCTCGAAAGGGCAGGATCTCAGCCATCTGCAGGGCCTGGGAGGTGGGGGCCTGGGAGGTGGGGACCTGGGCTTGGGCTCTAAGAATGTCATCGTGGACGGGGGTGAGGGCTGTGGGTGACGGGCTGCCCGCCCTGCTTTCCCCGCTAGCCGCCTTCTTAGCATCTATGCTTGGTTCTCCCGAGCTTGGGCTGGGGGCCGATGTACACCAAGGTATTTGGGCCCCTCAAGCTGCTCCGTAGTGTGGGAGGGGAGACTGAGGCAGGTAGGGGGGCAGAGGGCCACATGGCTTGCTGCTCCCACGGTTCTTGGACAGGAGCCTGAGCTGGTAGCCCGGGCCGGTTCTAAGTGTGGGGGTTGGGATGGGGCTGGTCTGACTACAAACCGCAGAGGCTGGGTTTTCCGATCACACAGGTCTCTCCCGCAGGAACCAGTGCTCTAAAGTCGGGGTCTGCACTGCGCGACCCGTGAGTAGGCCCCCTCCTGTCCACTCAGGATGGACAGAGCCCAAGAGGTGGCCCCACAGGCTGGGCAGGGGACCCAGCACATCAGTCGTGAGAAGCTGGAGCCCTGTGAGGGCACGAGAGCCTAGACAGAGGTCAGGGGGCCCCGAGGCCTCAGGGACACAGGTGCTGGCCTGCCTCGGGGAGAGGGACATGTCCTGCAGGATACGCTCCTGCTGGGCAGTCGAGGGCACTGAGGTGCGGGGTGGGGGGTCACCCTGTGGGGTCATTAGTCTCCTGGAGTGGGAGGTTCTTGTGTTTGGTTGGCAGGTCCCTGTCCCCGCTCCTCTGGCAGCTCTGGACGCCGTGCGGGCCCCCGGGGACCGGATGAGCCTCTGGTGGGCCAGGCTGGGACGGGGCGGTCACAGGGGCCCTGGCTTAACGAGCAGCACGTGTGCGTCCGGGCTCCGGCTTCCTGCGCGCCGCGCTCGCCCAGAGGACTGGCGTTCGGCGACTGCAGAATTTGGCTCCTTTCCCTGTGTGACCGCCGTGGGGGGGGCTCCCCACCCCGCAGCAACGGTCTTGGCATCGGAGTTTGCCAGACGCAGCAGGCGGGCGTGGTGGGACCCGTGGGTGGTGCGCGGCCAGATTCGGGGGGAGACCCAAGGGTGGGAGTTGCTGCGTGGACAGAGAGATGCCCGCGCAGGAGCCATTAACCACCAGGTAACAGATTTGATTAATTTTGTGCCTGGAGGGTTTTTTTTTTTCTTTTCCCAAAGAATCAGAGAAAACAAAATATTTTTCTAATTAAATAAATCTACGGTGCATGCTAAGGGAGCCCGTCTGTGGGCCTGTGACAGGGCAGGGGGAGACGTGGAATAATGATTTTATTTTTTCATTAAATAGAATTATAGGCAGTTACTCAAAGCAACGCTGAGCCTAATTGAAAGAAACCCATTTCTTCTTAATTTACTTTCACGGTTTTGGATGATAAAAGAGGGTGTTCGTTGGAAAATTAAATAAAAAACACAACATGAGGAAAGGAGTTTCTTTGGGTGCATTATTTTCTCCTCGAGCTTTAAGTAACCGTCACTAGGCTCGCGCCGGGGGGGGGGGGGGGTTGTGCCCGGGGTCTCGGGGCGGAGGAAGTGTGGCAGCACGAGACCCCGAGGCCCCGAGACGCCCCCCACCAGGGCCATGCTGCGCGCGCGGCCCCACGAGGCCCGGACTGCCCTGTGGCCGGCGCCGACTCCTCCCCTCCAAGTTCCGTGGGGTCCAAGCCTCCCTGAAGAAGGCGTTTCTGCTCATCAGAACCCTGGGGAAGGCTGCCGGCCGGGAGGTGTGGGGCATGGAGACCTCTCTGGGGCGCCCGCGTCCCCGGTCTGTGTCCCCACCAGCGTCGTCCGTGCTGTCCCGTAGGAGGGCTTCCACCTCCTCCAAGGTCTGCGCTGTGGTCCCTGACCCGGTGCCTCCACTGTGCTCCTGAGTCCTTCCTCAAGTCCCTGCTCACCCTGCTGCCGGATGCTCCACTTCTTCCAGGAAGCCCTCCCCGACCAGCCCCTCCTTGCCACATCTCACTGTGCCCAGCTCTGGGTACAAATGAGGACGCCGTTCTCTGAGCGTTTATTGACGTCCTTCTGTGCTCGGGAGAGCCTGAGGAGATCCGGCTGGAGGCCGCGGCGCGCACGGCCTGCCTCGGAGGCTGAGGGTGTCCGGAGCCCTGCCTCGGAGCATTCTGCGATGCTGGGAGTGTCCCACACCTGTGTGGTCCGGGGGTGGCCCCGTGTGCATGTTGAGCATTTGAGATGTAACTAGTGTGACTTGGGAGCTGGACTCTAAATCTTGTTTATTTTAATTTATTTAAATTGAAATCGTCCTTCTGGCCAGTGGCCACCGTGTTGCACAGCAGTGTTTGAGATTCTCGCGACATCATCAGGAGTCCGATACACTCTTCCAACCCAGAGAGGAACCCCCACCCCCGTGTCTCTGCAACGCACATGCCCTCCTCCGTTTTGGGGGAGAATAGCGTTTCTTGGGCGAGAGACAGATATGGTCAGACACGCGTGAAGATATTTACCTTTGATTGGAAAATATTAACTTAATAGGAGGTTCAGAATGTACAACGGTATCTGGGAAGAAACAAGGTCCCCCCCTGCCTGGCCGCCAGCTGCTCCCCAGCCCTGAGTCCCCCCTCACCCCCAAGAGTCACAAAGCAGGGGTGCAGGTGCCCATGGTTCTAGTCCTCCTGGACTATCCCGCGGGACCCCAGTACAGAGGAATCAGGCGGTCAGCTAACATCTTCCCGTGCGTCCCTATCACCTCCCATGGGGGTGCACCCAGGAACGGGGGCACAGTCTGAGGCCTCGTGGGGTTTCTCCAGGCGTTCCTGGGTGTGTACCCCCCATTCTGTCTGCCTCTGGGCTCTGGGGCTGTGGAGTCCCCTCTAGGGCTGACCGAGGCCCAGGGCCGCTGTGCCGTGGAAAGCTGCTGGGGTGAGGCCTGCGACGCCCGCCCCGGACCCCTTGGAGGGTGATGCCGGCTGCGCCCATCCTCACACTTGCCCCCTCCCCCGCCCCACCTTGGCTCTGCCCTGGAGGGTCCAGGCTCTCAGGACCCTCCCCAGCTGGGCACAGGATGGGCCCCCTGGTGGGGTCTCCACCCATCCACGCGCGGTGGCCAAGTGGTCACCTCTGGGTGGGGCCCCACGTGCCGTGGGGCACGTTGCCAGGAGGGTCCGTTCCCAGTCACTTCTTCTGCCACTTTCCCACTAACTCCTTCCCAGGAAGGGCCCAGCAGCCCTGCAAATGGCTCCTGTCTGGGAGGCTACTGGGCGGCTTCTCCGTCGCTCTGTCCGGCCCTCCCCAGAGGAGCCGGGATGAGCTGCTCCTGCCCCGAGGTGACCTCAGCTCTCCAGGGAGGCCTGGTGGGGTCCTTACTGTAGCCGCTTTTCTTTGTTCTCTTGGGTGCTGAGCCCAAAGGGGCCTTTCTGGTTCAGAGTGGCCTTTCAAGATCATGCATTAAACCTTTGCTCTGTGCCAGCCCCGTGCTAAACCCTGAGCTCAGCCAAGAGCAGGGCGGTGAGTGAGATCTGGGTTCTCTCCCTTTTGGGGGGACCCGGGAACTCCGGACTGCCCCGCCCTGCGCCGCGGCCCGCATTTCCTTCAAGTGCGGCTCTGATCACTCTTGGTTGCCCGGGTTGGGTGCAGCGGGGATGGCTGGGGACAGACAGTCTGTTAGTGGTATCCGCACGGGCTGGGGAGTGAGCACCAGGGGCCGGGGTCCGCCCTCTGCCACGCGGCCGTTTCCCAGCCCTCCTGGCCCTTGGGTGTTCAGTTGGGGAGTGTGGGTGCTGCCGGGACCCCGACCTCCTGGCCAGCCCACGGTCACCAGATCTGTCCATCACCCGCGGCGTCTGCCCAAAGTGTTCATTAACTTTCCCACCCCCCCAACACGCGTCCAGCAGCATCTTGTGCAGAAGGAAGCTGGGTGCGCGTTGGGTCAGAGGGGCTGGGTGCCTGGAGTCCCGGAGGGGACAGGTGGGTGGGGCCGCTGTGGTGCCCGGCGGAGAGCAGCAGGTGTCACGGCAGGTGTGGCGAGCACGGGAGCCGAAGGGGCTGCCAGGTCCAGGCCGCGCTGTGCTGACCAGCCTCTGAGCTGCCCGGGGTGCGGGGGCAGGAGGGATCCTGGGGCTCAGCTGTGCCCTCCACGTCCCGGAACCCTCCGCTCCCCTTGCCCTCTGGTCCTCGCACCTGCACAAGGGGCCCTGAAGAAGGGTCCGAGAGGCCCCCATGTCACGCCAGGGTTTTTCGCACTGAGAAAGTGGAGGAGGAGTGTCTGGGAGGGTGGCCAGGGTGGGCAGCGAGGCGCAGGGTGCTGAGCGGGAGCCCCTTCTTTGGGGGGTCTCGGGGAGCCCACATCACCCTCCGACCATCCTGGGGGTCTCAGAGCTCCTGGGCTGGAAGCTGGCACCACGGGGCATTCACAGTGCGGCCAGCCGACCAGCTGCGGAGGGGCGCCCGGGGCGTGATGGATGGAGGCAGCCGTCCTGCGAGGCCGTGACGGATGTCCCTCTCACGCACAGGCTCTCCTCGGGATCCTCTAATACTCCTCGAAGGTGAAGTCCCATTTTTCCGCTGTAATCACACTATTAAACTTTAATATCCAATATTAATAAAACATACTTTCCCTAATAGAGCTAGCCGAGGCTGCAGCGAGCCAGCGGGAGGATGGCCCCTGGGTGACCGTCCTCTGCACTCTCCCTGCCCGGCTGGGCGTGGGGGCAGGGCCCAGGGGCAGCTCCCCGGGCGCCCCTGGCCCCTCTCTCCCCTCGCAGCACCAAGCTCCTTCCAGCCTTTGTGAGCGCAGCAGTGGCCTCTGGTGCGGAGTGAGCTGGTGTCTGTGCCAAAGCCCACCTTCTGAGAAAAGACCCCTGTGCCCATCCCTCCTGCACCGTCGCCAAGCTGGACTGTGACCTGCTGTCCACGCGAGAGGGTGCTGATCCTGGTTTGTCCAGCCTGGGACGGTCCTGAGAGGGCAGGGCCCCCTTCGATGTTGGCTGGGATAGTGCGTGTCCGAGGGGCCGTCCAGGAGGAGGACCTCCCTGAAGCCTGTGGGTCTGGGGTGACCGGCAGGCGCTGTGGGACCCGTGCCGCCAGCATGAGCATTCTCGCCACGGGGAGGTTTCCTTTCTCCCAGACATGGCTTTCTTTTCCTTTGGTTGTCTTGTAGCAGATGGAAGTCTCCTCGGATACAATCCGCCGCTTCGAGCGGACGAGCCAGTGGTTTTTAGCGCAGCCGACCGTCATTCTCCACGGGCGCTCCGTTCGCAAGTTCACCTCCTTGCTGACAGTTCCCGTGGCCCCCAAACCAGTACTCGTGGAACTCCGTGCGCGCTTGGAGTGAGCAGGTGGCTGGGAACGCATTGCCTGCTTCTGCTCAGGTGGTGGACGTGGTCTCGGAGGTGGAACGTTCAGCGCCGTGTGGTTCTCCTCCGTGGTTCACTGCGTTCAGACGGTCCCCTGTGTGCCGAGTGTGGCTGCCGCGGGTGGGTGACGGGACACACGCACCAGGGAGGGACGGTCGTCCAGCAGAGTCAGTCAACCCCCACCCCCAACCGGATGCCTCCCTGGAACAGGGACCCTCCGATGACCTCCAAGGAGACACTCTGATTCTGCCTTAGAGATGAGGCCCCTGGGCAGGGACGGAGGGGTCAAGTCCATGTCCTTGCCCCACCCTCCCAAGACCGATTTGTTTCTGCTTCCCCCAAATGCCCGCCTGTCTTGGGCAGAGAGAGCGGGAGGAGGCACCCCCGCCCCAGGCCTGCAGGCTGGTGCTGGCCGGGAGAAGGACCCCAGACCTCGAGTGCTTGAGGTGTTTATAGAGATGGAGGCCGGCCAGGAAGCAGGGGGACAAAGAGGCTTTGTTGGGGGGAGGTGCCCGAGCAGCGACAGAAAACCTTCACGGGGAAATCTGGCCCGGCTCTCCCTTCCCTGGCTAGGAGGGCAGCAGCGAGGAGAATGGGGGCTTTGTGCGCACCGCCCTCTCCCCGAACCAGGCACCGCCCTGCCCTGGCCGCACGTGGCTCCCACCCTGCATTCCACCGCCCGGAGCCTTCCAGAAGCTCGGCCTTCTGGCCGGGCCGGGCTGTGCGACTGGGACGTGCAGCCTGGGAGTTCTGGGGGCTCCAATTTCCAGACTTGAGGGTTTGGAGTCCAGGTTTTAGGGCTGAGCCCTAGGGGGCCTGACCGTTGGGTGAGGGAGGAGGACGGAGCTGGAGCTGGACTGTGGCGGAGGCGGGGGACAGGGAGTCCCCAACGGTGCAGTCATCTGGGAAGAATCAAGCGGCCCCAACCAGGACGGGTTCAGCTCCCTTAGCCCTTTAAATGTTCCCTCAGGGCGTGAAACATCAGGAGAGGCGCTTTCCAGGTCATCGCACCATCACGGGTCCTTCCGCTGTGGTCCCACACTTGGCCTGGCTGCCGCCCTGCCAGCCTGGGCCACGCGGAAGCCCGGGTGCGGGTTCTGCCACCCTGGGCCCTGCATGGAAAACCACTGGCGTCCTCCCCTGGGCCCTGCCAGCCTCTCCCTGGGGCTTCCTGGGGGCCTGGCCATGGGCCACGCACAGCCCCACCTCCTCAAAGGGCCGTCGGGCGGCGAGGGGGCATTGGATGAAACCGTGGGGGGAGCAAACGGTCCGCAAACATCCGCTAGTATGAAGTTTAAGATTAATTATGATTTCCACAGAAATTCCATTATGCAAATAATAATCATTTCCTTCTACAGGGCCTGGAGGCCTGCAGGGCTCAGAGATCTGTCTCCACAACCCCAGGGCATTGTCTTTATGAGACTTTGTCAAATACAGGCTTGGAGCCCTACTGCGTTTGCGCCTTTTCCAGAGAAAGCGCGGGGACCTCTGGATGAAACCGATTGTATGTGTGTGCTTCTTGCCCTGAACAACTGCAGAAAGCTTTTGCAGATTTAAGCGGAAGTGTTTGTTGCTAAAGGCTGAGAAGAGATCAAAACTGCACAAAATAAGTCCCGTGCCTTATTGGCAACGCGGTCGTGGGACAAAGCCCAGAGCTGCCATTAGCGCCGTCCAAGGCAGGTGCCGAGGGGCTCCCGCGCACGAGCCTCCCGGGGTAGCCTCGCCCTGCGCTGGAGCCGGCCAGCATTATCCAGAGACTTCCTAACTGCTGTCCGTGCTCTTGTGGCTAACGCCTTGGCGTCGCCGGCGGGAGGGGGTTCACTTACTCCTTGTCGTTTCGGAAATGCCGCTACTGGACCAGTCAGTTTCGGGTGCCCCCGGGCAGAGGCCAGAGGCAGCCCTGGAACCCGGTGGACACGTTGGTTTGTGTGCGGAGGAGAGAGGCAGCAGCCCGTCGGGCCTCTCTGCAGAGCTGAAGACGCACCCGAAAAACCCAAATGTGACCACGCGCGGCGATGAGGCGTGTTCCTTCTCGGCCAGAACTCGGAGACACAAAGGGCCCACGGCATGCAGTCACCCACACGGCGGGGGGGGATCCCGGGGATCTGCGTGGACTGAGGGGCGGGACAGGAGTAATGACACCAGTCACGTAAACAAACCCGAGGAACTCGGTCCTAGCAGGGGGCTCGGCGGACCTGTTCACGAGGGGTAAAAACGGACGACGTTGGTCCCACGTCTGCTAGTGTAAACCAAGGCATGGGTGCCCAAATCAGGAGACGGAGCACCCCGCCCCCCAACCTGGCCCCAGGGTCCACTCCCAGTCACTCCTCCGCGTTCCTCCCCGAAGCAGACATCATTTGACGCCCTGCAGCGGCCCCTTTCTGAACCTGATAAATATGCACGGAGTCCCAGGCGTGGCCTCTGTGTACCTGGACCCTTGTGCTCAGCGTTGTTTGTGACATAAACCCACGGCCCATGGAGCTGTAATCTGCCACCCTTCCTGCTACGCGGTGTCCCGTCGTTTCTAGACCACGGCTTAGCATCTACTGCCGAGGGACATTAGGATGGCGTTCCCCACCCCCCGCCCCGGGGCTGCAGCTGGTCGTGCTACTTGGACGCTGCTGTACGCGCCTTCTGGGGCACTGCAGGCCGGAGTGCTCACCAACACGGGGGTTCATGAAAAACCTGTTCAAGTCCTACTCACATTTTAATTATTAATTATTAGGCTGCCTTCGGCTCTTGCTGGCTTGTAGATGACCCGTGTGCGTTTTGGATGTGAGTCTGTTACTTGCTTTCAGTCCACAGTTTGCCTTTTTACTTTCTGCCTTATGGCCGGTGTTTGCGAATTCTGTTCAGGAAATACTGGCCTGCCTCGGACGCGTGCGGATTTTCTCCTGTGCTTCTCCTGGGAGTTTGTTGTTCGACTTCTCACATTTAGAGCTCACATTGTCCTAGGAACCGATGCTTATGGATGGTGTGATGTGGCCGTCTGGGTTTCTTCTCCGTATCCAGATGACCCAGCACTATTCCTCCAAGAGGCGATAGTCCCCTGCTGCCCTGCAATATGGCATTGGACCCACACCAAGTGGCCGTTCATGTGTCTGTCTATTTCATGGGTCCGTTTGTCTGTCCTTGTGCCAATGTCACTGCTCCTGACTTACTGGAGCTTCATAATAAACGTTGGTGTCTGGTGGGGCCGGTCCTTTTTCTTTGTTCTCCTGTAAGATTGTCTTGGCTATTCCTGATCCTGGCCCATTTTCATGGAGGCTTTAAATCTGGCTTGTCGCCGGGGTGCCTGGGGGGCTCACTCGGTGGAGTGTCCAACTCTTGATTGTAGCTCAGGTCACGATCTCAGGGTGGTGGGTCGGAGGCCCGCCCCAGGCTCTGCGCTCTGCTTGGAGTCTTTCCCTCTCCCTCCTCTGGCTTGTGCTCTCTTGTTCTCAAACAAATAAATAAAACCTTTAAAAAACCTGGCTTGTCACCTTCCGCCAATAAAAGCCTGTTGCAAATAAAAAATTAATATTGACTCCATGATTAATTCAGAGACACCTGACGATGCTGTATTTTCACACAAACACGGCATAATCCTGATTCTTTAGGTTCCGTGTGACCTTTGCAAAGTCGGGTCTTGTAGCGTTCTGTGCGAGGCAGGGCACATTTTAAACTTACTCTTAGGTATTTGATTTTTTTAATGTCACTGATGTCATTCCACTTTTGGTTGTTTTACTGTCTAACTGCTCTTTGTGCATGTGACCCCCAGCCCATATGTGGGAGCTCTTCCGCCTCCCACGGCCGAACCAGCGTAGAAACCCGGACCCGTCTCCTCTCCAAGCCCCTTCAAGCCATTCTCAGACAGCTGAGCCAGGACCTCCCTCTCTGCAGAGTCTCACTGTGGGAGTCGTAACCCTTCTCGTATTCTCTTGGGTGTGTGTGTAGGGGGTAATCAGTATGGACATCTGAAGAAGACTTTACATGGGGTGGGGTGATCCGTCTCGCTTCTAATCGTGTGCCGACCACAACACAAGCATGCGGGGATGTGACCAGCTTTCACGTATCAGCCTTGCATCCAGACACCAGACCGAATTTATTTGGTCATTAAAATCATTGTTTTCCTGTGGATTCTTAGAGATGTTTTATACATCAAGTCATGAATGGAAGTTTTATTTCCTCCTTTCCAATCAAATGCATTTTGTTATTTTTTTTTTCTTGCCGTATTACACTGGCTAGGATCTCCGTGTGAGGCAGGAGGAGCAGAAGTCTTTGTTTCATTTCTAATCTCGGGGGGAAAGCTTTCAATGCCTCACCAGTGCTTCCCCAATATGTGATCTAAGCTTTTTGCTCTCTGTCAGACTAAGGAAGTCCCTTCTATTATTTTCTGAGAATTTTTTCCTTATGATAATTTTTCCCTATATTCTAGTATCTTCATAAACTGATTTCCAGCTTAATTCCACGGACCAGTGCTCACTCTGTATTTGCAAGAAACCGGGAGTCAATGTCTCCTCACCTTTTTTGTCTTTGTGATCCTCATCCTGGCCCTGCCTTGATACTTGTGAGGTCTCTTTTCTCTCCAAATATGATAAACTTTGGTTAATATTCTTTATGTGCTTGAAAAGAATGTGTATCATGCAGTTTTTGGGTATGGTGGTGTATATCTGTACACCAGGCCTCATTTTAATTACATTTTCAGACTCATATATTCTTCGTGAATTTCTGCCTATTGGTTCTTTCAGTTGCAGGCTGAGGCAGGTAAAGAATTTCCCATTATCGTTAAAATTTTGTTCATTTCTCCCTTGTATCTGTCAATGTTCCCTTATACGTTTTGAAGTTGTATTATTAGATGCATACAAATTTGAAATTATTGTATTTTCCTGAAAGGGGGACCGTTGTACCTTCACTGACCATCTCCTTGATTTCGAGCACAGCTGCTTCCCTCTGGAGCTGCATTGTTTGATATTACTGTATCAAAACTTGAATTTCCTCTTGGCTAGTTTTATAAGTCACGGATTTTTCCATCCCTCCCCCCTTTTTTAAATGATTTTATTTATTTATTTGACAGACAAAGATCACAAGTAGGCAGAGAGGCAGGCGGAGGGGGGGGAGCAGGCTCCCCGCTGAGCAGAGAGCCAGATGTGGGGCTTGATCCCAGGACCCTGAGATCATGACCTGAGCCAAAGGCAGAGGCTTAACACTGAGCTACCCAGGTGCCCCCTTTCCATCCTTTTTGTTTCAATTTTTGCACGTCTTTATAGTTAAAGTGTATCACAAGCAGCATGCATGGTCTTTTTTTTTTTTTAAGTACAGTATGGCATTCTTTATCTTTTAATTGGAACACTTAGTACTTTTACATGTAATTACTTATATTTTGGAGTTTAAATTCTACCGCGTGACTACGTTGTTTTTCTATGGAGCAAATCTGTTTTTCTCTTTCCTTTTTATTTCCTGTTGTTTTCTTCTTTTCCCTCTCTATTACCTTGTTAGATATAGATGTTTTCTTCTGCTTTTAGTCTTTACCCTAAAGATTAAAACATGCATGCTAGATTTGTTAAATCTGCCACAGTTGAGTACTTCTCCCTCCTAAGTCCGTGGGAACACCTTAGAATAAACATCTTATTCCATTTATCCCCTCTTGCGTTTTGTGTTTTTGCTGTGATACACGTTAATCCCACCATATATACAAAGCCCGATAAAATGCTACTGTGGTTTTATATCGTCAAGATTCATGTATATTTATTCAACTGCTTAACTTTTCTCTGTATTTAATCGTCTCTGTACCTAATTTCATTTCTTCAGTTTGGATCAGTTTTCTTTCTGCTTGAGAACTCTTTTTAATATCGATGTGTGTGTATGTGTGATGGTGTGTACGTGATGGTGTGTGTCGTGGTGTGTGATGGGTTGCCGCCATGTCAGTTTTCTCAGTTTTTATTTGTCCGCAAATGTTTTTTTTTGGTCTTCATTAAAAACAACCTTATTAAGCTTTATTTACACACTATTAAATTCATGGTGTGACTGGGTTTTGGTATATTTGCAGGATTATACAACCACCACCACCACAGTCTAATTTTATAATATTTCCATCACCCAAAAAAGAGACCTCCTGCCTGTTTCAAGTCCCTCCTCCTTTCCCACCCCAGCCGTAGGCAACTACTAATCTACGTTGTGTCTCTATACATTTGACGGTTTGGACATTTTGTACAATGATATGTGTTCTTTTGTGTCTGGGTTTTTCAGTGCGGCTTTTGAGGTTTATCCATTTTGTAGCATGCACTGGCACTTTGATGGCTTAATGTCCCACTGTCCAGAGAGACCGCATTTACTCACCTCAGCAATTGATGGACATTTGGGTCATCCCTTCTTTTTGGCTTTTGGGTATAAAGCTGCTATAAACGTTTGTGTATAAATTCTCCCATGGACAAAAGTTCTCATTTATCGTGGGAGTATACCCAGGAGTGGAATTTTTGGTCACGCACGTGATCTGTGTTTCACATTTTGAGGAAGCACTGGTCTTTATGTTTGAAGTTTCCCCCTTGCGTCAGAGTGCTAAGTCGACCGTTCCTTTATTCCAACCCCTGAGATAGAACATCTCGATGTCTTGGCTTCTGTCATGTCTGTTGAGAAATGCTTTGTCCGTATTACTGCTCTTTTGAAGACATTTTTTTTTTCAGTTCTGAAATTTCCATTGATTATTTTTCACAGATTTCAGATTTCTGGCGAAACTTTCTCTTTTCTGAAATATGCCTTTGTTTAGCCTTTCCTGAGAAAGCTGGTGTCTGGATCGTCTGTGGGTCTGTTTCTATGGTCTGTGCTTATTTTTCCTCTTTTGGGTGGCCTAACGTCTTAGTGTCACAAGTCACCACGGCCTGGGGCTTACGGGAGCAGAACCTTCATTTGGAAGATCAGAAGCCCCAAGCCAAGGTGTCGTCAGGGCGCATTTCTCCGGAGGCTCTGGGGGTATTTCTTTCCTCGTGTCCTTCAGCTTTCTTTGGTTTGTGGCCGCATCTCTCTGATCTCCGATCATGGTCATGTCCACGACTCACCTTCTTGGGCGTCTCAAATATATACACTGCAGTTTTCAGATCTGTGTCGGGGGGCTTCGTCTGCTGAAGCTACAGGGAAGGGGGGACGTACCGTAACACACAGTAACAGTCTAGCAAAATTAAAAGTACTTTAATGCTGAGTATGAAAGAGTCATTTACAAAATTGAGCTGCGGTACAAACAATGCAAGTACCAAAGGTCGATCTCCGGTATCTTCAGTTGTCTGAGGACTAAGTTGACGACAGGCCCCTGGTGTATTTTACGAACGCGTCTATGACCCGAGGCAGTGTGTGGAGAGACACGCTGAGAGCCTCGGGGCAGAGGCAGAGTTGGGAATGGTTTCACCTGCCTCTTTCAAACGCCGCATCGCGCACAGTGCGACGCAGGCACTCACAGTGGGCACGGGGTCTGGATGCCACGGCCTCTCCTGCATGACTGACCGGGCTTCCGCCTCCTCAGCTCTGAGCTGGGAATGACCACGGTCCTGCTTCTCAGGGCTCCTGTGGGGGCTGAGTGTGTGCAAAACCTTTGTAGAACGGGGTCTCCACACTCGGGAAGCGCCCTGTAAAAGGTAGCCGGCAGTTTCGGCAACATTCTAGGTCCTCTTTTTGTCTGAAAGTCCAGAACTTTCCTTCAGAACCACCAAGTGTAGCTATCAATCCTGATGACCGGCGGCCTGAGGACGAATTTCTGATTTCGTGGAAATAAAGACAGAAACCTTGTAAGGCACGCCTCCGTCCAGGCCGTGCTGGGCACCCACGCACCGGCAGTGTCCCCCATGCGCCCGGCTGCCCTGCACGCCACCAGCTCTCGCTGAACTGCCCCCGGCTGACCCCCTCCCCCCTCCGCACCTGCTCCACTAATGACTTCACCTCTCACTTATCATTCTACCTTAGCAATAGTTTCGACCACACGAGAGCTTTACGGTCTAGACATAGACTTAATCAGGGTCCGTCGGGAGTTTGTATCGTGGAGAACAGAGCTGAAACCGAATCCCCGGAGAGGGTCCCACGTGGGGCTTGGTTTTCGCTCACACAGGCCAGTTTCTTTCTTTTCAGCCTGAGCGGACGATACCCAGATTCTCCACCACGATGCTTTCAGAAGCGTCCGGGACAGGGGAGTGGCATCTAGGGTCTAATCTCAGAGCTGGTTGGGAAGAATCCCTTAATATTTCTTTCTTTCTTTCTTTTTATGTAAAGTTTAAGTCTGGGTATCATTCTGCATCAGCTGGCTACCGAAGATGAACAAAGTAAGCCCTAAACTCTCACGGCTTACCACAGGCGAGGTTTGTTCCTCGTTCATGTCTCAGTCTTACGAGATCTGGGGGGGCAGGAGGGCCCCTTAATGGGTGTCCCCAGGGGGTGTCTCAGGGACCCAGTCTGCTTCCTTCTGCAACACACGACCCAGGCACGTGGCTTCTAGGCACGGTCCAGGTCACTGGCTTTCAATGACCTCACGCCTCTTGGGTTTTGATCGACCCAGTCATGTGACCGGCTTGGCATGTGGGCTGGGAGATGGGGGTCCCAGGATGGGAGGTTTGGTGGCAGTTTCTGCCACTTTTTGCTTTGGGCTTTTTAACACAGGAAGGGCTGCTCTGGTACAATGATAGAAATGGGCAGAGGAGGCAAGAGAGTGTGTTTCCAGGTTCCAGGAAGAAAGAGAAAAACTATAATCATAGTTTTTCGAGGTGGACGCTGAACTGTGGCCTCCGCCCCACCCTCCTGTGTTGGAGTCCTGAGCCCCGCACCTCTGTATGGGGCTGTGTTTGGAGACGGGGTCTTTCCAAGGGGTCATTAAGTCAAAATGAGGTCGTCAGGTGGGTCATGACCCAATAGGACAAGCGTCCTTATGAGCGGAAGGGATTGGTGGCCTGATGGTTGAGCGTCCGACTCTTGATTTCAGCTCAGGTCATGATCTCAGGTCGTGAGACTGAACCCGCATTGGGCTCCACGCTGGGCGGAGAGCCTGCTCGGTGCTCTCTCTCCCTCTCCCTCTGCCCCCACCTGCTCCGTCCCGGCCGTGTGCTCACTCTCTCTCTCTCAAAAGAAAAAAAAGGAGATGCGATCAGGACACAGGCCCATACAGAGGGATAACGGCGTGAGGACACAGAGAGGGGACCACCGTCTGCAGGCCAAGGAGAGAGGCCTCAGGAGAGACCAGCCCTGCCCACACCTGGGTCTCGGACGTCCAGCCTCCCGAGTGTGAGAGGAGAAATGTCTGTTGTCTAAGCCTCTCCGTCTGGGTACTTGGCTGTGATGCCTTAGCAGACTAACAACACACATCAGGGCCACGGCACAGCCACCAGAGTACATGGCCTCAGCGGCAGCATCATGGGACGCTCGTCATGCTTTTGTCTGTTCCACAACGGAAAAAAAAGCCGTAGACATTGTTCATTACGAAAGAGATCTTAAATATTGGAAACCTGGGAGCCCCCTGGTGGGACGCCTGGGTCCCGCCGTCTCCTGCCTGGAGCCTCCCCAACCTTGCGCAGGACGAGGCGCTCCCAAAACTTGCTTCATCGCACCCTTGTGACGGTTTCATTTTTAAAAACAGGAAGCAGGCAGGTGGTCGCAGGCCCGGCGTTTCCCTGGGGCAGAGCCGTGGCGCCAACTTGCTGCTGTGGTCTCACCTCCCCCAGACGCGCCGGTCCCCTCCCGGGACACCTGCCTGAGTGAGGCTTGGCTTCTCCAGGACAAGGCTCACGACTTCCGCAGAACAGCAGTCTCGTTGGCACACAGTGGGGTACGCATAACCCAGGACCTTCATCGTTAATTTAGGGGGAGATATGTTCGGGAACGCCACAATCCTCTATTTCAAATGCTGTGGGGTCCAAGGTGCTGTCCCCACCACCCCTGGGTGCTGCCCTTTGCCCCATGTCTCTGGTGCGGAGGAGGGGTCTCTCCATCGGAGCAGCCCTCCACCCCCGTCTGCCGAGCCGAGCTGTGCCTGGCAGTGGTCTTGAATGCTTGGTGTAGGGCCCCATGGTCCAACACGGACGGGCACGGAGTGCCAGTCAGCCTCATTTCTGCAGCTGCCTACCCAGTCCCACTGGAAAGTCTCCTCTGAGCACTGGTGGTTGCGGGGGGTGGCGGTTCCCGGGGCGGGGGCGGTTCCCAGAGAAAAGTCTCAACAGGGCTGAGTGTTGAGAGGAGGAAGGGGACCCAGAGGAGGCAGCCGGCCGCCCAGCTTCTCTGAGGAAGGCGCCCACGGTGGCGCCTGGATTCCCCCGCTCCTCTGCATCCGGGGCCCCGGGCTTCCATGCGACCAGCGCATTCTGACACCCACCCTCCTCTTGGCGCGCAGGGACAGAAGACAGTGGTTTCATCGCGTCTCTTTCATTTCACAAATTTTAGATCACAAGGCGTAGCTTGTGTCTGCTAGAACGGGTCCATCAGGATGGGTTTTATTAGGATGGCTGTTCTAGAACGACGCACAGCAAGTGCCGGCGGGGATGTGGAGAAGCTGGTCGGCTCGTGCGCTCGCGCCGGTGGGAACGTAGAACAGAGCCGTCGGGGCGCCCGGACAGCATCGCGCCTCCTCCGAAGACGTTAGAGATGGGATTGCCCCACGACCCAGCACATCCGCTTCTGGGTGGACACTCAGAGGCTCAAAAGCAGGCACCGGGACAGACACTTGCACACCCGTGTTCATGACAGCGTGGCCCGCAGGAGTTAGAACGCGGGAACAAGTGAAGCGCTCCCTGAAGGACGAACGGCTAAGCCAGCTGCGGCGTCCCGTACAATGGCTGCTGCGTATCCCTCAGCGGGAAGGAAATCCGGACCTGGGCCTCAGCATGGGGGAACCTTGAGGACATCACACTGAGTGAAACCAACCAGTCCCAAAAAGACAAATCCTATAGGATTCCATTCTCACGAGGTCCCTGGAGTCATCAAATTCACAGAAACAGACAGTAGAAGAGGGGCGCCACGGGCTGGGGGAGGAGAATGGAGGTTAGTGTTTAACGGGGACAGAGTTTCCGTTTGTGGAGGTGGAAAGTTGCGGATATGGACTGCGGGGGAGTTCGCCTAAGTTGTATGTGCTTGATGCCACTGAACTGTACACTTAAAATGGTTTAAATAGTAGATTTTAAGCTGTGTATATTTTAGTGCAATTAGAAAATGTACCCAGTTGGGGCTCCTGGGGCCTCAGTCAGTTAAGCGTCAACTCTGGGTTTCAGCTCAGGTCATGATCTCAGGGTTGCGGGATCGAGCCCCACATTGGGCTCTGCACTCGGCCAGGGATCTGCTTGAGATTCTCCCTCTCCCCGTCCCCCGCCGCCGCGGACACACACGCACACGTTCTCTCTCCCAAGATAAGTAAGTAAATCTTAAAAAAAAAAAAAAAGAAAGAAAACATACCCAGTCGAAGTGTCCAGTTAGATGAGTTTTGACAAATGTATAACCATATGAGCACCTGGCCAGGTCACGCTGGCGCACAGCACGGCCCCCCGAAAGTTCTCTCCCGTCCTTTGCAGACCACGGCCCTCAGCCTCCAAGGCACTAGGATCTGGTTCCTCTCACCATCGGTGAGTGCAGCACAGTCCCGTCCTGTTCCATCTGGCTTCTGTCCCTTGGCCTATTAACCTTGTAACCCATGCCGGCCCTTTGCACTGCTGGCTAGTGGGGGGCTGAATGGATCCATGCATTGTATCCAGCGCCCGTCCATTGTAGACATGACTACGTTGCATCCATCGCACATACCCACGGTGAATACTGATACAGCGTATCTATCGCAGTACCCATTGCAGACATGACTACATTGTATCCACCGCGCATGTACGCTGTGAATATTAATACATTATATCCATTGTAGTTGAGCCTTGAACCAGGCAGGGCTTGGGGGGCACGTACCTCCTGCATGGCTGGAGATCTGTGTATGACTTTTGACTCCCCCCAAAACTTACAGAAGCCCTACTGGTAACAGTCGGTTAACACGTGTTTTCTCTGTAGTGTGTGTGATATACCGTGATCTTACAACAAAGGAAGCTATAGAGGGAAGAACGTGTTACTGGGAAAATCACAAGGAAGAGAAAGTGCGTTCTAGGACTGCACTGTATTTACAGAAAAAAACCCGCATTTAAGTGGATCCGCACAGTTCACAGCCCCGTCGTTCAGGGTCGGCTGCGCGGGGGCAGCACGCGGGGCGCTGATTTGTGCCCTGGGGACGGGCGTCTGGGTGGCTCGCTCTGTGGGGTTACATGACCTCAGTTGTTCGGGACGTTAACTGACATGTCTCTGGGTGGACACACGTGTTCGTTTCTTGGGGGGACACCTACAAGTGGAACGGCGGGGTCTGTGGTATGTTTAGGTCTAACTTTAAAGGAACCCCCCAAGCATTTTCCAGAATGTCTGTCCCCGCCGCGGTGAACCGCAGACGCTCCTCACCCTTGCCGGCACTGGCCGTCCTCAGCCTCTTTCTCGTCCGTCATCCTGATGTTACGTTGTGTCCCTTTATTTCGTGATTCTGCTTTTGAGCAGGACCTCCGTGGTTTCCTGCGCCTTCGCGTCTGGCCTCCTCGCCACCCGCCCCGCCCCCTCCCGCCCCTCCAGGCCGGGGAAGCTCTGGGCAAGGGCAGGGGCCTGAGACGCGGCCGGAGCTGGGGGTCTGGTCCTGCTGCTGGGGGCTCACTCCCGGCTGGGGGGCTGGACTCCCACTCCTTCTTGAGGGGCTGCCCGGAGGAGGCAGGCAGGATGCTGAGCCCAAATTCAGCAAAGGTCTCTGACAGACATCGGAGGAGGGGAGTGACTTCTTTGGGACAACACACGTCCGGCTCAGGCCCAGGGCTCGGCGGCATGGCAGACCCTCTCTGATCTTGCTGTCACCCTTCTGGGCTGAGAGGGACAGTTCACACCGCAGGTGGGAAAGCCAGACCTGGAGCCGCTGTCTGGGTGGGCCTGGGGACTTCTGGAGAAGAGGCCGCAGGAAGGTGACATCAGGCAGAGCCAGCTGGCTGGGGCTGGGGTCCAGGGCCGATGGGGGCACTGGGTGCCCGAGACTGAGAAAGGTCTCTGCTTCTGGGTGTGCCGCCTGGCTGGGGCTCACCTTGTGGCTGTCCCACAGCTCAGCCCACGAGCCAGAACTTTGAGGGATGGGCCCACAGCCACCTGTAACACAGGCCTCTGCATCCTGACTCAGGGGACAGAGACGTGTGGAAGTTCTGGGGGGGCATGTGTGCCGGGAGGGTCCCACCCAGTGGTGCCTTGGTTGGGACTTTCCCATGGAGAGTTCCTTCCCTGTCCATGGACTGTTCTAGAAAAGCTGTGGCTGGAGATGAAGGGGGGAGTGATTCACGCATCTCTAGCTTTCAGCCCCCAACTAGCGGCAGGCCCTAAGTCAAAGTCAAGGACGACAGACCCTTGCCAGAGACCCTGCAAGGCAGTGGGCAGAACTTGGGGACGCCTTGTCCTTGTGTCCCCTCCCCCCCTCCCCCCCTCCCCCCGCCGTCTCTGGGTTTGCAGACTTGAAAAAAACAAACAAACAAAATACAAAAAGCCACAACACTGCTCTCTTTAACTAGTGATTATTTTAGTTTCTCTTAAAAACAAAACAAAACAAAAAACTAATCAGCGACGTCCCTTCTGCCAGACCGAGGTCTGATGGACCACAGTCACCAGCGTGCCCGCACGGCGATGGGCTTCCTGCTCTGAGCACGGAAACTTGACGTTCTCGACAGCCTGGAAATGTAGGATTTCCGTTTGGCTTGTGGCCTTACGGAGGCTGGCTCCAGGGCCCCCATCTCCCGCTCGCGGCCGCCCTCGTCGGGGGTCAGCTGAGGCCGCGCAGCTGCTCCCCTTCTGTTCCCCTCTGCCCCCAGAAGCTTCCCGAACCCCCCTCGACTCTGGCCCTCGGGCTGCCAGCGGGAGAGCCCGGGCCCCCAGCCAGCCGCCCGCCCCCGCCCGCGGAGCTCACCGGTTCTGCGCTATCATGCCCTCTATCGCCTTTGTGCGAAATGTAATCCGTAAAATGCCTTCGTGGTAACCTTATCCGTGGCAGCCCGCGATAGCATCTCGCGGCCCCGTGACAGGCAGGAACTCGCAAGCATGGAGTTAATAACGCAGACTTTCAAGAACGGAGGCCGGCAGAGGGAGGCGCGGCCGGGAATGAAAGGGCCGGTGTGGCTGTAATTGGGACCATGTGAACTTCCTCCGAGGAGGATTAGGGGGAAGAGACAGGCCTTGCCCGCGAAGATTAGTTTCAATTAGACGGGCTGGAGGCGAAAGGCCGGGCTCGGTGCAAGATTAAAACAAGAAGGAGAAAGTCTCCGCGGCGGTGGGGTCTGGGCCTGCCGCGGCCGCCGGGACCCGCTCACTGAAGCGAAGCGTGCTGGGGGCTCGGAAGGCCGAGCGCTAATTGATTCGTCGCTGGCTTTGCTTTGGGCTGTCCCCTGCCACCCCGACCCCCCTGCCCTTTCTAGATGTGCGCTTGGGGGGCTGGGTTGGGGCCATGGTCAGTGGTTCGCCCTTGCTGGCCGCCGGGCCCCTCACCTGGGGCTCTTGTCCTTGGCCGGGGCCACCTTGTGACCCAGACCATGGAGTTGGGGTCGCTTTCTGGCTTTGGTGCCAGCCCTCCCACAGCCCATGCCCCAGAGAGGTCTCACTTGTGTCTTTAAAGGGGATTCTGGGCGCTGCCAGGCCTGGGGTCCTCCGTTTCTTCCTGGGGCCTGGACCCCAGGTGTGGGGGAGCATGGAAGCTGCACCAGGACTGAGAACTAGGGGTGCACCTTCCCTTCCTTCCTTCCTTCCAGGAGAGGGGGGACATCCTGTTCCCAGCCAGTGGGTCCCTCCACTCCAGCCTGGCCCAGGCAGAGGCTCTGGACGGCAAGGCGCCCAGCAGTGCATCCAGGTCTGGGAGCCAGGCCGGCGTCCAGGTGGCCTGGACGGTGGCCGCGAGCCCACGCCTGCACTTGGGGGGTGTAGAGCCCGCTGCTTTCAGGCCCCTCCTCGGGCCGTTCCCCTCCAGGCCCTTCAAGCACGTAGTGTGTGCGTGTGTTTTATAAATCCTTCCCATTGTAATGACAGCTAAATTATGGAAAATGCATTTTCACAGCTGGTGAGAAAAGCCATTAGCATTAATCAAGGACCCGGCCTCGTTGGGGATTCGCAGGCTGAGTTTTGTTGGGGAAGTTATGGGCGTGCTAAACAGTCATTAGCGGGATTCGTTTGAAATGGGACCCATCATTCATCTCTACACCATACTTGGGGAGCCTCCTTGCTGGGGGCCAAGGGCTGAGCTAACTATAGGGCACCTCGAGGTCACTGTGTTTGGGTATGTGCGGGGCTCTGATTTTCAGGGACACTCTGCCCCCCCGCCCCGGTAGCTGAGAGCCACCACTGTCTCAGGAGTCAGGACATTGTAGTCCTGGTGACACCTGGTTCCCTACCAGGGGACAGGCCTTCACTGTCCTAGTGTCTGCGGGGTGCTCACCGACCTGTGGCCAGGGGCCTCGGTGTCCTTTGAATCCAGGGCCACTGTGGGTCCCGGCCTCATGGTCTCTGCTGGTACATAGTATGTGCTCCGAGATTAGATGGAATGAATCAGCGATGGGCCATTAGGCAGCTTCTAGATTTGAACATTGGCTCTATTAAGGCATTGTGTTAGGGTGATTTTTAAAATAAACTTTTCATTTTGGAATAATTTTAGATGAACAGAAAAGCTGCAAAGAGAGAACAGAGTGTCCCTATACTTCCTCCTTCTCCGGATTCTTTCCCAAACCCTGTAATTCCAGGGTCATCTTGAGAGAAACATCAGACTAGCCCAGATTGGGGACCTTCTCTGGGACACCTGGTCAGTCTTCCTGGAGGCCGTCCTCACGCCCCGTGCCCAGCAGCTCCTTTGTTACCGTCACCTTGAGCAGATGCCAGAGGACACGGCAGGGCCTGCCACGGGTCCCCAGCGCCTCGCTCTGCTCTGACGCACCTGCTGCTGTCCTCTGTCTCAGGATGCCAGCCCGGGGCCATGGGGCATGAAGCCTCTGGTCTCCTCTGGGTTTCCTTGGTTTTCTGACCTTGGCAGTCTTGAGGGGGAATGGCCAGGTCTCCCGGAAAATGTCCCCACTCCGGGTTCGTCTGAAGTTTTTCTCATGGTTAGATTTGGGCTGTGGGTTTGGGAAAGGACAACCTCGAGGTGAGGGTCCCCTCTGTCACATCATACAGGGGCCCCTGGGGCCTGTATGACATCGCAGGGACGTCGTGCTGGGTCACCTGGCTCAGGTGGCATCCCAGGGTTGCTCCTCCGTAGGGCTCCTCGGGGGCGGGGAAGATCCAGCGTCCTGTAGGTGGTGTCTGTATGGCTGTCTTTCAGCAAGAAAGTCTGTCCCTCCCGCCCAGCCTTCCCTCGATGGTTCCTTGATATCCGCTCGAACCCGTGCATGTTTATTCTACACGCTGCGTTGTGATCCCTACCATGTTACCTCCAGTTGGCTGTCAGTCTGACCCCTGTGTCCCTTGGACGCGCCTGTCCTTGCTAGGAGCCCCTTCCCTCTCTCTGGCACCCAGAGGCACTCCAGGCACCCCTCGTGTTTCCCCCCAGGCTCCCTCCACGGAGTCCTGGCTCCTTAACCGGGAACCCGAATTAGAAGATCGGGGGGGCGGGGGGGGTCGTCGCTGCTGGGGCGTCCCAGCTGCGCCTCTCAGCCCAGGCTGGTTGCAACACCAGCGGACACCAGTCCGTGCACACACATGTGCGCACCGTAAGTCACACGCATGTGTGTGTTGACCCGCCCGTGTGCAGCTGTTCACATGCATGCGGCGCTAACACGTGCACCTGTGGGTCCGGCCACGCACACGTGTGTGGACCCGCGTATGTAGGCGTGTGCACAGTAACCCGTAAATGCACGCATGCCTGTGGCCACCGGGCTGCGGTTTAAAAGGTCCACAAGGGACTGGGTCTGCCCGAGGGCACTGGGGGCAAAGACGCTGTCGCGCATGACAGGGTGCAGGGTGGGGAGGCCGGTGGCGTCGGGGGCCAGGGGTGACTTCGCAGGTGGCGGGTTTAAGCGGACCCTTCAGGGTGGGTGGGGAGGGTGAGGCAGGTGTGATGGGGGATCTGGGGAGGGGGAGGGGGAGGGCCGGGACCAGGAAGACCATCGGGAGGTCAGTGAGTGGACGGCCGTGGGACACAAACTAGACGTGGCTCAAGCCTGGGTACGGGGGTGGGACACCCCGGCTCAGGAAGGCTCACTGCTGTCCCAGGCCGGGCACTGCCCTGGTCCTGGGGGAGCCGCTGGGGTGGGGAGGGGCTGAGGTGGGAGGCCAAAAGGTCCTCGTTAGCCCGACAGGACGACAGGGGGGAAGAAGCAGGCTTCCCACAGAGGAGCCCTCGACTTGGCCCACGGGGGCCCAGGGGTCGGGGCCCAGGTCCTTGGGGCAAGGGGCAGCAGGCTGACTTCTGTTGGTCTCCCTTGGTGTTCAGAGCCCATCAGGCATCTGCCTGGACCCCCTGCCCCTCCTCTCGCCAGCAGGGACAACAGTGGTTTCCAGACTGAGCACCCAGCAGGCAATGCTCAGGGCCACTGTCTCGTCAGACACAGCCACCAGGCCACAGTGGGGACAATTACAGAGCCCTGAGACAGTTGCCTGGCTGGGGTGATGCAGCAAGTCGTCTGGCAGTCCCTCTGCCCCATCCGGCCACTGACCACAGGGCTCTGGCTCCTTCCTTCAGCGTCTGCAGCTCGCAGATTTCCTGTGCGCAGGGCGATACCCTGTCATTCTGGGTCTGGCCTGTGACTAGCGCCTCCAGAGCCCAGGGACCACCCGGATGCGGGGCTGGGGGGCACGGTCCTGAGTCGGGGGCCTCAGCTGGGGTCCTGGCTTGGCCCCTTGCTCCCCGGGCAACCTTAGATGGGCTGTGGGACATGTGTCTGCCTGGTTTCCTCATCCACATGCCGCCATGCTGCTGCTTGTTCCACCCGCCCACAAGGCAGCCAGGGGCACAGCGGGGCAGAGCCCGGGGCAGGGTCTTTGAAACACGGGGATGTGTTCACGTTGACACAAAGTAACGGCATCAACAGCAGTTTTGCAAAGGGAGTGAAGGCGTGTCCCACCGTTGTCTGTCCGGGGAGGGAGGAGAAGGTCCGTACAGGGACAGGGTCCGGGAAAGCCTGGCCCCCACTGGTCACATTGTCTAGCCCTGGGAAGGGGCCCAGAGGAGGCAGCCACGCAGCTGGGAGCGGGGATCTACGCCTCGGCCCCAGCGCTCCCCTGTGGACCGTGTCTCGCCCAGGGTGCGTGGGGGCAGAGGGGACGCTGTGAGATGCTCGCAGTGACCGGCACATTTTCTGCTGTGTCTGGGAAATCACCAGAACCACGACTTCCACCCCAGACCAGGGTGGATGCGGCTCCCTCAGAGTTCTTCCTGGTGGCGAGGCCAGGACGGTCAGGAACAGGGACCCACGGACACCTGGCTCCGCCTCTCGGACTGACGGTGGCCCCGGAACATGCCCTCTTCTAGCTGACCGACGAAGCGCTTTCTCGGAGTCTCATTTCTCAGAGATCTTGAAAATCTGTTAAAGCAAACCAGGTGCTTGGTGTGCTCGTGTTTGGGACATGGGTGGCTGCCAAGTTGTCACCGTCTCTGCGTGTCAAAGAGCTTGGTTTTTCTTTTTTCTTTTATTTGGGCACGGGCAGCGTTCCTTGTGCCAGGGGCTATTTCCCAATCTGGGGAGGGGGGGCAGGCTGACATTGGGGTACAGAGCCCGGGCATGGCTGCCCACCGTGGCCTTTGGGAGCGGCCGGCTCAGGGGACAGGCCGGTGACCCAGGAGAGCCAATAAGGAACTTCCAGAAGGCCAGGCCTGGTCCAGGGCGAGGTCTCCCCGGAGGGAGGTGTGGGGTTTCCAGATATGGGCTCCGTGAGGTCTAGGACCCCCTCCCCCCATGCTTAGTGACAGTGGTCCTTTCTTCTGGGAGTCACAGCCAGGCCCAGGAAACCCCTTCCCTGGGTGGATGCTGGGGCTCGCTCAGGGCTCTGGCTCTCAGGAGACCCTCCTTAGGCCAAAGACATCCTACTCCTGACAGTCAGTGCCTGCAGAGACGGACAGCATGAGAAACCCCCCTGGCTTCCCGGGGAGCTGGTGGAAGGAGCTGCTTTGGGGTCTGCTGGCTGTCTTGCCGGGGGGGCCGCAAGCCAGTCCAGAGCCCGCCACTTGGACTCTGCGTGCCAGCTCCCCTCCCCCGAAGGCCAGCCTTGCTGCCGGGCAGGTAGGGCCTGTCCTCTGATTTGCCTGCCCAGCCTTCACTCACCACTCCCCGTCCTAGGACCATCCCGGTCCATCTTGCTGGAGCTGGGGGCCAGCTGGAGAGGGGGTGAGCCCAGATGAAGACCCACTCACCTGCCCCTCCCCACCTGCGGCTTGGTTAATGGCAGCCTGGGCGTGGGCAGCTGGGAGCGGCGGGGGCCTGCCCGTATCCGCGCACGGGTCAGAGGACGCGGGCAGAGAGCCTCCAGGACAGATGTTTTCTGGGGCAACAACCCCGTGTTCATTCACTCTCCATAAACGTGGGCTCGAGAGGCTGGAGCTGCCTTGTCTGGGAGCCCCAGCCAGTGTCCAAATGGGGGGACATTGATTTCTTTATCAGGTAGAAACGAGATACGAGAGCCTCCCACCGGGGCCGTGGGTGCTGCGGCCGGAGCCCGGACTCGCACCGGAGACGTCTGAGCACGGGGCTGACCCCAGTACACTTTGGGGTGTGATTGCGGCGCCCGCCAGGGCTGCTGCCCGGAGGGCCCTCGCCGTCCACGGGCGCGCTGGACTGGAGCCGATTTCATTTGTTCAATTTAGTGTCAACTTTCAGGTGCGATCGATCAGTGATTTTAAAGGTTCTGTTCGTTGGAGGCTGAAACAAGAGCATGTCAGGCTTTGAGCTGCGAATTCTTTAAAGTCAATGCAGCAATGCTCACTTGGTTAACGGTAGCCTGAGGAAATGCCCGCTTCCCCATCTGGCCAGATGACTTTGGAGGTCCAGCCTCCCCGCCCCATGCCCTGCGCCCCACTTCCTAGGTGACGGGATGCCGTCGGGGTGTTTGGAAGGTGGTTTCCCATCGGGCTGCGGCCAGACCGGCTGCGGGAGGCCAGCCCCTACAGATGGAGGGCCTGCCTTTGGGTATCCCGTCCCCGGGGACGCCCCTTCCCCGAGCTGGGGCTCGGCCAAGGCCAGGTCTGTGGCCCCTGGCCAGGCCACCCTGGTTGTGACCTGCCTTCTACAAGTGGGCAGCCAGGACCCGGCTGAGGACACGTGGCTCCCTTCAGCGGGGTGGGACTGGACAAGAGCAGAACCTGAGTCCTAGAGGCGATAGGGAAAATGGTCTGAACGGCTCTGAAAATAAAATGCCAACCTAATAAGGGCACAGGAGTGTGTACCCCATTTCAGGGGTCGGGGGCCCGGAGGTGCCGGGTTTTAGGAGGGCGTGGGTGGGGCTGGGGGCAGGGCATGGCCCCATGGAACTTAATTGGGCCCGCTGAGGTGGGCAAAGCCCCTGGGGTCTCGTGGAGGGGCCTTCCTGCGCCTCACCCAAAGCCCCCCCCACCTTGGCTTTGAACCACTTGGGGGGTGAGGGCCGGGCTGCTGACTCTAGCCTGTTTCCCTGAATTCAGAGGGACTGCAGTTTCTCCAGGAAGGGAAATGGATATCAACAAACTTCCCCGAAGATCAAACCGCTTCCTCCCGCTGGCCCCAAGGATCTCTTGCCTCCTCCGACCGGCCCCTGCCCCCAGCCTGTGTGCCCCTGGCCTCTCAGCCCTGCGTGCGGGGGGTAGGTAAGGGAGCCGGCCCAGCCCTCCTTTCTCCTACGGCCAGTGTGTGGGGTCCCCGCGAGTGGGCTGGAGCCAGGGTCACGTCCATCGCGGGGGCGGGGGTTTCTGAAGACCCGGCCTGGGAAAGGCCTGACTGAGCTCCGCTGGACTCTGTGTTCCCACTCTCGGCACCGGGCGCTGTGGGGGCTGTCACTGTCCCTGGGCGTGCGGTTCCCAGGGGTCCAGGCCGTCCCTCACAGACACGCAGGGATCCGAAGCCAGGGGACTCGGATCTTGTCTGCTTCCTGGACACGCGCGTCACCTGTGGGGGTGCGGGGCAGGGTACTTCCGGTTGCCCGTCAGGCCAGGGCCCTGTTTGAAAGCTGGCGAGTGGGGAGTGTGGAAGGCACACCCCGCCGGGGGTGCTCGTGTTGTAAGGGCGTCCCCGACACAAGTCAGAGCAGGGTGCTGGCGGGGTCCTGGGGGGGCGTGGGCCCGACCCAAGACGCTCCACCCACTCACACGCCTCCCTTGGCCTGGAGGAGGGCTCCCAGGTCTCCTCCTGGGCCCAGTGAGCTTGGCCAAACCAGGCCCCACCTCTGTATGCGGAGCTCCAGGGACGGGGCAGGGGGCACCTACCGCCGCTCGACCCCTCGGGCCCGGGGTTCTGAGCAGGACGAAGAGGCACCCCTGGACCCGTGTTGTCAGTGTGGCAGAGGGCTTGCATCTCCCACCCGGGGGACCCTGGGGACAGGCCGAGGTGAGGGAGGGGAGAATGGCCACCCACTGAGGACCCGGGAGGATGAGGACAGTGGGCTCCGTCTTGACTGGCCCCGGAAGGGGCTGTGTGCATGGGACACTGCAGAGGGTCCTTCTCATGACTCATGCAGGACTCGGGAGAAAGGGGTGACCCCCCAAGACCGCGTGGGAGTGATGCCAGGCTGACCTTCACCTCGGGTGTGCCCGTGGCTGACGGACGTGCGAGCTGGAGCACGGCCACGGTCCGAGGGGAGGCAGACAGGAAAGGGCAGGGAAGGAGGCTGCCCGGACAGTGGTTCTAGGACCCTCGTTCAGGGTTGCCCAGCCCTGGGGTTCACCCGCCTCGTCGGGGGCTGCGGCTGGGGCTTCCCCGGGAGAGGGTGGACCCCCACATCTAACTGCGGGGAGGCGGTGGTGAGGTGGGAAGGGGTCTGGGGGCCTCGGCCAGCCCCGCCCCATCCAGGCCTAGACCTGCTGGCCGCCCGGCTGGGGGCAGCATCACACTGGTCCTCTGACACGGAGTTGGGAGTGGGGACACCGAAGCCATCCCACCGCACGGCGCCCCAGGACACCGCCACGCCCGCCTTGCAGAGGGGAAGGTGGCGGCTCGGAGAGGCCCCAGGATGCACTTGGAAGCCGCCTGCGGCATCCCCAGGGTCGGCTCCCCGAGATGGTGCCTCTGTGGTTGGGGGGGACTGCCGTGCCCTCAGTCCTTGGGGCCAAGGTCACTGGCCCGCGGGCCCGCCTGCAGGTTGACAGATTAGCAGGGCTGCCTGGCCTGGCTCGGTGTCCTCGCCCCTTCCTATGCTGGGGAGAGACGGCAAGCTCTGTTTATTTAGACTTTTCCTAAAGCTGACAGCTTGAATCAGGCTAATTTACCTGAAGTATACCAACCGTCCTTGTATTTATTTTATGATACTTCACCGGCGTAACCCAATCCCCGCCCTCTCCCGCCTTGTTTACGGGCCGCGCGCACATCTGTCTCCTGCAACGCCCCTGCCGCCGCTGCCCTCGGTTCAAGGACAGCAGGGAGGTTTCCGGGGTGGGGGGCACGGGGGGGCTGAGCTCGGCTGGGGAGGCCCATGCGGGCTCCCTTCTGGATGTGGGGTGCGGCCAGGCCTCCGGGTGCCCCAAGAGCAGCAGGAGGGGGCTCGGCTCCCGCACAGCCTCCCAGCCTCACCGGGTGGGGAAGGAGAGGGGCAGGTGGGGGCCGGGCAAGGGCGGTGAAAGCAGCCCCCCCTGCCCCCCACAGCTTACCCTGAGCGTGCCCCGTGCTCGGGGCTCTGGGCCGCCCGCGCCGAGGATGTGTGGTGGGCAGCAGCTTCTGCAGAAAGGAGAGCCCCTCCCTCAGAGTCACGCACCAGAGCCGGATTCCGGCCCGGGCCGGATGGCTCAGAAGGTGCAGCCAACTCAGCGTCGTCGTCGCGCCACTCAGGCGCGGGGGGCAGGGGATACACGGGATGGGGGGAGATTGCGCAACGGAGCCAGCAGGAGGCAGTTAGCCGAAACACGCCGTAGCCCCGTCTGAGGGCCCTGGTGACTCCCCTGCGGGCCATCGGGGCCGGGGTCAGCTGGGCATCAGAGGGGCCTTCCAGGGGCCGCGCAGCAGTGTGGACATGCGATTCTGCCTGTGGATTCCACACTGGTGCTGGGCCCCCTGCAGGGCACGGCCCGAGGCTGGCCCTCTGCGGGGGGCCGACAGGACCAGGCACACAGCAAGCATGCGAAGGATGGGCGGACCCACACCTTTCAGAGGGTGGTGGAAGGAAAGCAGACAGGGAAATGCTGGGGCCTGGGTTGGGTGGTGGTCAAGAAGGGCTTCCCGGAGGAGGCGGCATTGGTGCATGGGAAGGTCTGCGCAGGCGTGTACAAGGCCTGGGGTGGGACTTATCTTGGTGCTGGAGGAAAACAGTTTCCCCGGAGTATTGAAAACACACGAAGCCTAGAGCCCCATGTTCCCAGACCTGGAGTCGCAGCCCTGATTGCAGGGCGGGGGGGCTCCATCTAGCTGTTCATCACGGGTGACGGGGTCCAGCATGCCTGTGGTTGCTCCTGGGGACTCCCTCAGACCCCTGGCTGCCCCCGCGGGGGTCTGGCCAGGGAGGAGGATGGGCCTTTGCTAGGTCCACGAGCCATGGATATCCTGGTGGGGCCCAGGCGGCAACGGGGGCTGATGGAGGACTGTTGTGGGGAAGGGGGTCCCTGGTGGCCCTTGGATCACAGGAAGGGGCGGGGGCCTGCAGCCCTTCAACCTCGAGGCCACAAGGCCTTTTTGGCTGGATGTGGACCCCTGGGCCTGAGCCTGCATGGGGGCCTGGCCTTTATGGAGGAGATGTGGCCCGAGCCCCTCCCCCTGAGCGGGGCGGAGCCAGGGTGGGTGGGGGGGCGCGGTGCTGAGTGGGGGCTGTGTGGGGGCGGCTACCTGCGCCCGCTCGGCTGCTCTGGAGCGCGCTCCCCCCGGGAACGGGCACGGCTGCACCGCGCCATACATCTCTGTCAAAATCTCTATGAATAAATTAACCTTTTTAAAGATTAGTGCACTCTAATACCTCAGGGTTTTTAAACAGAACAAATGCTAAAAATATTTTGACAGAGCTTGCCGAGCTTACGGAGCGGCTCATCGACAAAACCCTGGACCCCTGCCCTGGACCCTGGGCCTGGACCCTGGGCCTGCCGGCAGGCTCTCACGGCTGGGGACACGGGCCTGCAGGTTGCGCAGCCCCCCAGCCCCAGGGAGAAGGCGCCCTGGGGAGTGGTATGGGGAGCAGGGGTGGGAGCGGATGTGGCCGGGGAGCGCCTCCAGCTCTGTGTGTCTGTGTGGACCCGCCTTGGTGCCGCTGCTCCGGGTTGGGCCTGGAGTGGAGCCTGCTTCTCCCTGGGGCTGAGGGAGCCAGGGCGGCCCAGACAGGAGTGGACAAAGGCCTGAGTCTAGAAACAGCGTGGGGATCCCAGGAGCGTGGGCGGGTAGGGGTCTGTGAGTGGAAGGGGGTGGGGGTCGCGGAGCCCTGGGAGGTGGGCGTCTGGGTGCAGGCGGAGAAGCTGGGCCTGAGCCCCAGGGAGTTGCCGAAGGGGCTGGAGGCGGGGCGTCGTGCAGAGCCGGAGCAGGCGTGGGGCGAGCAGGGGCGGGCGTGCCCCGGAGCTTCTCTGTGCCCCAGGGACAGCTTCCTTGCTTCTTTTCGAGTTCTCAGCCCCGAGAGCTAGGCCTGGTGCAGAGTGTGAAAGAGCTGGTCACGGGCTGTGAGCCTCCCCCGGGGCCTGAGGGCCTCCCTCTGCTCAAACCATGCCCCCCTCCGGCCCCCGCTTTCCTACAGGCTAGGGTGAGCTCCTGGGGCCCAAGCTGGCCTCGCGGGGGCCGTGCTGTCCTCTTGCTCAGAGGGGCAAGAGGTGGAGGCCCCCCGCGCGGCAGGAGCTCATTAATTCTCTGCCCAGGACCTCCCGCAAGTAGTCACCTCAGCCGTCACCGTCAGCGCGGTGCCTCACCGCAGGAAAACGGCCGTGGGAGGGATGTTCAGCCGAGCAGGGGGCTCTGGCGAGCTCAGGGCCCATCAGGCCGGGGTCCCAGGGCCCGCTCCTTACTGCTGAAAACGATGTCCAAGGACTGGGCCGCAGGGGGCAACTGGGGCTCTACCCTCAGAACCCACAGAGGGCTCAGCCCACCCCGTGTACCTGGACGTGCGGAGAGCCCACCTGCTGCCCTGAGCGTGGGCAGACCCCGGGGGGGGAGCGGGCAGACCTGGGGGGAGTGCGGAGGAACGTGGGGCGTGAGGAGCCTTGGAAACGAGGCCCAGGGAACGGGGCCGGGGGCCCTTCCTCTGTGTGTGTGAAGCCCCCAGCCCGGCTCTCACCCAGGAGGGTCCCTATTTCCCTCCAACAAGTGTTCTCTGTGTGTCTGCTGCATGCTGGGCTCAACTCTGCTCCATCCCGGACGACCCCTTTCTAGGGGAGGTGAGACCCGGCCCCCACCTGCTAGGAGGCTGTAGGGCCTTGTGCGGACCTGCCGGTCCCCCACCTGCCCCCATGTCCAGCTGTTTCTGGCGCTGGCCCTCCCTGGGTTTTCCAGGCTTCTGGAGGCTGACCGCCCTCCTCCCTCCCTCCCCTGCTCCCGTGGGCCCAGCCAGCTGTGCTCTTGCTCCAGTTAAATGCCTCTTCCTCCAAGAAGCCTTCCCTGATCCCATGAGGCTGAGTTAGTTCTGAGACATCTCCAAGAAATTACAGGGTCTACCTCTCTTAGAAGATCCCCATCCTGGACAAGCTTTTTGGGGGCTCCCACCCTGGTCACGGCCTGGGGTTCCTCTGTGAGGCTGACCAGGTGCCAAGAGGGTGAGCCAAGACCATGCAAGGAGGCTTTCCCCCATGCAAGTCGCAGGCGCCGAGGGACAAGGTGGGGACATGGAGGTGGGGCGACGGGAGAGTGGCCCCCAGAGGGTTCTCCCAGGGAAGTCTCTCGGAGGAGGCTGCAGCCAGGCTGGGAGGGGCAGGTCTTTGGGGGCAGGGGTAAGGGGCTCTGCACAGGCTTCTCTTGAGCCACGACCCACCTGCAAATCAGGGACGCGGAGGCCAAGGTGTTCCTGATGCTGATGCTGGCCCTGCGCCCGGTTTCCCTAACTGAGCTCATTCCTCCCACGGTGTGTGACCTCTGCTGGATGGAGAGGCGCCCGGTGGGGCCCGGCACGCTGCCTTCCTCCTCAGGCCCTGGGAGCACAGCCTGTCTGGAGGGAAGGGTCAAGGTCAAGCCTGACCATACTTGTGTTTGCTTTGGAAGTGTTCTTGGCCTGGAAGCAGGTTCAAGGGGCTACCCGGGCCCTCCCAGGTGCTGAGACCCCACCTCAACATCAGCCGGTTTCCCTGGGACATTCCCCCAGCTGACCGCCCTGCAGAGGTTTTTGGTCTTGAAAAATGTCCCAAATCTCAGTTTTATTCCCAGGGTGGCATGACAATAGAAAACTTGGCTTCTAGGCTGCTGTTCTGCCCTGGGGGGAGCTCAAGGGTCCGCCCCATGCCCTCCGTCCCCCATCCCTCTAACCTCCCTCTCCCCATCCTCCATCTGCCCAATCCCCCCATCCTCCATCTGCCCAATCCCCCCACCCCAATCCTCCCCATCCTCCCCATCCTCCCTATCCCCATCCCCCTAACCCTAACCTCCCTCTCCGCCATCCCCCCATCCCCTCATCCCTCCATCCCTCATCCTCCCTATCTTCCCCATATTCCCCATCCTCCCCATCCTCCCTATACCCATGCCTTGGCCTTGCCCTCTGGTGGCCCAGCCGTACCCTGGACGCATCCATGCTCTCTGTCTGTCCATCTGTCTGCCAGTCCCTCTTTCTGGGGCAGAGCCTGGGGTTGGAGTCTCTTCCTGTCCTGGAGTTGTCGGGGGGAGGTGCTCAGGGTTCCTATTCCAGGAGGATTATCCTTGTGAGGACACCCCCTCCAGGAAGCCCTCCCAGCAGCCTTGAGACCGGACCAGACTTCCTCTCTGAGTCCCCACAGGGCTGCGAATCCCCTGGGGGTGAGGGCCAACCCCCTCTCTGCTGCTCCCGGGCTGCCTACACGGGGAGGACAGGGGTGGTCACTCCCTTCCAGCCCCCTAGGCCTGGGTATGAGGGTAGAGGGGTGACTGGGGGCATGTGAGCCTCTGGGGTTCAGGGGGCAGCCATCGGGCTGACAGCTCGCCCACGCCTACGACGGGGCTCACGGCCGCCAGCACGCCCTGCTTAATCCCCAAGAGCCCGCTGGGCCCGCGCCGTCTCCAGCCTGTCTGCGATGGGGACACGGAAGCCCTTCTCCGCGCTGCTGCGGGCGCCGTGAGAGCTCACACGAGGGGCCCCCGGAGACTGGGAAGACCTCGGAAGATGGAAGTGGGTGACCCGCACTGGGGAGTTTGCCAGAGTCACGGAGTCGGGACCTGGAAGCCTGGTGTGGTCCGAGCTCCGGACGGGGCGACGTCGGTTCTGTGGCAGGGGACGCGCGGCCTGGCAGGACGCCCGTGAGTCGGCGCAGAGCTTCCTGTGACAAAGACAGAGATGTTTCATCCTGGTTATTTTATTCTAAAAATGCATTAAACACTTTCCTTTGGAAGATGGCAGGCCCCGTGGGGTGCACCTTCTGTGTGCCAGGGACGGGCGGGGGTGACGGCGCGGCAGGGCCACAGAGGAGTAAGTGACAAGGCACAGAGTAACTCGCGGTAGGAACGAGGGGTCAGGCTTGGTGCTGTGAAACCAGGGGGGCTTCTTGGAGGAGGCAGCATTGGAGCTCAGGAGCGGCCTAGATATTTCCTTCTGCACTGTCTGCTGCGTCTCCTCCCTCAGGACGCGTGAGCCCGGGGTGACGAGGGAGGGCCCTTCGCTACCCTTGTGGGCAAAGCTCGGACATGCAGGTGAGGAAGGCGACGGGAGACGCACATCGGGTCATCCTGTTGGAACGGGTGCCAGGACGGGGCCCTGTGGACGGCCCGGCCCCACGGGTCACTTCACAGGTCCAGGCGGAGTGAGTGACGCGGGTAGTGGGGGCACAGGGTGAGGGGTTCCTGAATCCCCAGAGTTCTGTGACATCGTGGTTTCGGGCCCTCCAGCTGGTCTTGGAGTGACCGGCAAGTGACAGCTGGCTTCCAGCCTGTGTCCGGCAGACTGCACGTCGCAGAGATGGGGCGGGGCTCGGGCCATCCGGGGACGGGGACACTTGCCGCTCCCAGGTTCACATCCGGCCACGCGGCGGCTGGAAGGGGCTGGTCTCGGGGGGAGACAGAGATCATCGGGCGTCCCCGGCTGGTCCCCTGGAATCCACCCCAGGTTGCTGGACACCAGACAGCGCTTTCCTGACCAGCTGCCTCCTGTCTGTCGTTGTGCCCTGTTCCCTGTGCCCGCATCCCTGCCTTTTGTCACGATGCAGAGATCAGGGTGGGCCCTGGGCCTCCAAGGGTGTCTGTTCCAGGGTGGGGACCCCTTTGGGAGGAACAGCTTGGCGGGTCCCGCAGGGCAGGGCTGCTCCCGGGGGGCCAGGCCGCCCTCCCCCCAAGTCACCCGACCCCACCCGTGACCGGCACAGACGCCGCGAGTTCTCACAAAAGGTAATTCAACAAGGTCTGGACCAAATCCCGAGATTGGCTTACAAGGACCTCTGTGTGTAGAGCCTCCCTCTTCTCTCCGGGCGCGGTCAGCCGTCCATGCACCTTCAAGAGTTTGTAACTCTATTATTAAATTTAAAGTTGGCTGCGGCTTTAATTCAGAGTGAAAACCGCATTCTACGGGGGACCCACGGAATGCGATCTCGGGCGGCTGCCAGCAAGCGTGTTTCCAGCGGTCCCGCCCCTGGAGGCGGCCCAGGTGGGTCCAGGAGCCTCCGCCCATGGGCCTTCCGGAGCCCCTTGCCCAGAGCTGCTCCAGGCAGCCGGGAGACTTTCCGAGCCCAAGTCTGGTAGCAGCTGCTCTCGGGGGGCTCCAGCTCGACCCGGTCGGCTTTCCTCGGCTTTGAAGGGGGCTGCCCTGTTGGTGGTGCTGTGGCCCGGAGCTGGGGGGCGGTCACGGCGGGCTGGCCGGGGACAGGGGCGGCTGGTGGGCTCCGGACCCACCCTGGACGTGAGCCGAGCTAGCTGGGGAGCGCGTCTCTCTTTCAGGCAGAGGTGTCCTACGGTCTCACTATGTCCCTAGAGCGAAGCTGGGCGCGCAGGTCCGGGCCCTGGGCATGCTGGCCGTGGGAACAAGGCTCAGACTCAGCACCAGGGTGTGTGGGGCCCTTCGGACCGACTTCCTCATTCCTTCTGCTTCTTGGGGTGACTTGGGAACACCGTGTCTGTTCCAGGCATCCGAGCCCCCCGGAGGACAGCTTCCAGCTGCTCCCAGCTGCCATGGCCGTGGCTGTGGAAGGCGGCCAGAGAGGCCGGCCGGCAACAGCGAGGGAGCCTGGCCCACAGACCGCGGGTGCTCCCGGCCCTGGCCCCGGGGGCCGTGGTGATGGGCCGCAGGTCCTCCAGCTCCCACCGCGCAGGAACGGCCGGGGCTGCAAGCCTCCGCGCCGCGGGAGTGAGTGTGCGGGGACGGGCTCCCGGCGGCCAGTAGGTGGTGTTCCCGGCCTGCTTTCCAGCCGCCGCCGCCGCGGCCGCCCCCCCCCCCCCCCTCCGAGCAAGCCAGGCACATCTGGAAATGTTTGATTTGATAGAGCGTCGCTTTCCATTGCAGAAATGAGCGTAAGCGGTTTTTTGACCCACCAAGTGAGAAATGTGATCTGGGTTTTACTGCCGACCCTTTAAATAAAAAACAGATCGCTCATTAAACCATTATCTGTCACGGGCGGGGGTGCCGCGGGCCCGGGCGGGTGCCGTGGAAGTGGATGTGGCTCCTGGTCCGCTCCTCCAGCACGTGGGGACGAGGAAGGGGGCTGGCACCCGCCGCTTGGCCAGCCAGGGAGGACGCTCGCCATCTTCCTCGCTGTGCGGGGCGGTCACCGCCGTGCTCACGGGACCCGTGCTCACAGGACCCTGACCTTGGTGCTCCCGTCAGGGAAACCTGACAGACCGACCGGGCCTGTGCGGCGGGTGCCCTGGGGCCGAGGGCTCACACCTGCCGTGGCTGGGGCTTCCTCGGGGCTCTGCCCACGGCTGAAATGCCTGTGGACACAGGGCATTCCCGCTCCCCGTGACTTTGGCCCCAGAGTGCTTGGTCTGGGGGGACAGCAGCGTCTGCGTCGTGTGGACGGGCCCATGTCACCAGAGTCCTGGGCCTCTTCCTGGCTGCAGGCACATCTCTCCAGGGTGGGGGACGGCCCTCCCGTGGCCTCCTCGCTCTCCCCTGGGGGTCCTGGCTCCCCAAGAGCCAGAGGCAGGTGGTTGGCCCCCGCCTCCTAGGGCCGCTGCCACGTCCCGCTGCCTGACGAAGGGTGTCATTTCCTCCCCCAGCACAGCACACTCGAGAGGGTGTCATTTCCTCCCCGCTCCCTGCAGGATTTTCGGTAAATGAGTCTCAGTCCTGGCTCTGCGGACATGTCCTTTGGCAGCTGACCAGAGGCCACCGGCCGTCCTCCCAGGGCGCATGTCAGGTGTCCTCCCACGTCAGGTGCCCCGAGTTGTGGCCTGAACAGCCCCTGCCCCGTGCGTCACTGTCCTCACTCACGGGAGCGGGGTTTTCCCGGGCTGGGGCCAGGGGCGACGTGGACAGGGTGGTCAGGCTAACGGGGCCAGAGGCAGCGTTGGTGACATGGAGAGGGCTGTGTGGGGGGACTGTCCAGGAGGACAGAGCGAGTGGACAGGAGAAGACGGGTCCTGGGACGCGGGTGATGGAGGGAGGCGTGGTGGTGTTGAGGCCGTAGGGGCAAGTTCTGAGGACGGAGACCTCAGGAAGCGTGGAAGGGACAGAGACAGGCTGGCCAGGCACAGCCCTGGGGTCGGCTCTGGGTTCTCACTGCCCAAGGCCCGAGCATCGGTTCTGCTGACTGCTGGGCGGGGAGGGAGACAGGGGGAGGTGCCCCTGTGCTGGGCAGCGGGATGCCTGGCGCTCACTGAGAAGCCGGGTGACCCCGGGACTGGGCAGCTGGCGGGGGGTGCATGGCAGTGGTTGTTCAGCGCTGCACCCTGAGCCTGGGAGCCCTGAGTCTTGGAGATGCAGAAAGAACCCAGACCCCGATCGGCCACCTTCACCCTGGGGACAATTGGTGACCACCTGGCTCAGCCGTCTGGCCCGTCTTTGAGCTGGGCTGGCTGGGCCTGGGTGCTGGTGTTGGGGCCAGACGTGGAGGGTCAGTCAGAGGCAGCTGGGCGGGAGGGGAAGTAGGCCGACGGGGGCCGGGGACCCCAGCGTGGGGCTGCACGAGTGCGGGGCTGGGCTCAAGAGGCCGCAGAGGGATTTCTGGGTTCCCACCTGGGGTGTGGCCGGCCTGGCTCGCACAGGTCACCACACTCAGTCTGACAGTAACCATGTGAGGGTTCGTACCCCACTGTGATGCTGAGGAGAAGGAGGCCCAGAGAGGGAGTGGGTCAGTGACTGGCCCAGGGTCACACAGCCAGAAAGGAACCATCTAAGACAGGGTCCCAGGGTTCTGCCCTGGTCAGGGGCAAGTCCCTCCCCAGGCACGGCTGTCGGGGGCAGGACAGGCAGTGGGGAGGAAGGGGCCTGTCAGTGACAGTGACCCCAGGCCAGGCCCCCACAGCCTCCCATCCCAGGGTCTTGGCTTGATGGCACCCCCTCAGTTGGCCACCGCCTTCCCCGACACGGCCTGCTGCCCGCGGTGGACGGCTGGGCCGGATTTATCTCCGCTGTCAGGACCAGTAGAAATACGACCCTGCCCGAGTCCCTGTAGTTACCGTGACAGCCGCGATGGGAACACCCGTGATGTATGGGCTGACACTCCCATGGGCCCCACTTGGCAGACCACATGGGGTTGCTCTTGACCTTGAACGGCCTGTGACCATGGCAGGGACTCTGAGGGCGGGTGGGGGTCAGGTCCTCCCCCACAGGTGGGGGCTGCCTCACGGTGCACCTGTGGGCCATCTGGGCCCCGGGTGGCTAGAACATGGGGTCTCCGGGTAGCAGCCTGGTCACGGGGACCACAGCGGACTCAGCTGGGTCCCTGGGCTTCTGGTGGCCAAGGTCTGGGTCTGAGTCAAGAGAGGGGCTCCCCCGCCCTGCTCCCCGTCCCGGTTTGCCCCCTTGTTCCTCTGACTCATTATCTTTGACCACGCGTTCGACCCCCACCCATCCAGGCTGCGGCTCCAGCAGGGGCAGCCTGGCCCTCCTGTCGTCCTCTCGGAGCTGCCTCCCTGCAGGGAACTGTCCCGATTTGCTCCCTGCAGAATAAACCCCGAGTGGAGTCGGCCTCCCTGGGGACCCTGGAGGCCACAGGGCCAAGGTCGTCTGAGCTCGCGGGGCGCTGGGCCGAGCACTCGGCTGGGCACTCGGGGGGCGGGGGGAGACCCTCCTCACCCAGCAGGCTCCTCTGTGCTTCTGTGCCCCCCTGGGGCTTAGGAGGAGCTAACCCAGCTGCCGCCTGGAGGCAGGGAGCACCCCCCCCACCCGCCAGGTGGCAGATGGGGAAACAGGCTCCGGAGCCCCCACTGGCTGCTGGGCAGGGAAGAGGCGGGGCAGCTGACAAACGGGCTCGGTCCAGGCCCCGGTGGGAGCCCTGCCGGGGAGCCGTGGGGCGGGCACCTGCGCCCTGCCGGGGGTGGGGAGCAGGAGTGGTGGGTGGCCAGGGGATGAGTAGTGAGCCCTCGTCCACAGAGCAGTGTGGGCAATGAGGGGCCTGACCCTCACTCATGGGGGAGACCCCAGGCTGTGCCTCCCTCGCTCCTCCCCTGCCGTGGCTCCTGGGGGATGGGGATGGCCCCTGCTGCGGCCGTGAGGTCCAGGGAGACACAGGCACCGAAGGATGCCTGAGCCATGGGGCAGCCCCAGGGCCCCAGGCACCCCACAGCAGAGCTGCCTCCTCTCGGGCTCTGAGGGTGACTGGGACCTGACTTGGGTGGGGGAGCCGGCAGGGAAGGGCGTCCGGGCAGACGGCACAACCTCTGCGAAGGTGCAGGGGCAAGTGTGGCCTCCTCGCACAGCCTCACGATGCCAGGGGCAGCCAGTGGGGGGGGGGGGTCCCGGAGCTGGGAGCTGGGGGAGGGGCACTGGGTGTCGTCCTTGAGGCTCAACGCTCACACCGGCTGCATAATTAGCGGCTCTGTCCTGGTCCCCTCTTGCCTCTGAGACCCTCTCCGGTGGGGGGAGCAGAGAGGCAGTGACGGGGTGTGTGTGTTCCCCAGGGTTATCCTGGGGCTACAGTTGGTGCCGAATAAGTGTTTTCCGGAGGCACAAATGGAATGGGATGAGGCAGCTGTCTTGGGGCCACGTGACCTCCTCAGCGTCCCCGGCAGCTTCCTGAAGCCGCATCTTGTTGGTGCCAAGCCCCAGTCCCAGTTCAGCGGATGTGAACAGGACGCACACACACTGAGCACGCAGCACCCTCGTGCCACTGTTGCACACGACCGCGAGGGCACGCACACTCGTATACCCTTGCGTGAGCACACGCACCCGTGCACAGACAGCAGTGAGTGCTCACACAGGCCCCGCGCTCACGCTGCGGTGCGCAGAGCACGCACGGACACACGACGGTGCACACAGCACACTCTACCTGTGTAGATACTTTTGAAGGTGTGCACACTCATACACACATAATCACGCGAGCCCCGCGCACACACGGCACTCATGCACACGTGTGAACGCACACTCACGGGAGCGCACGTACTCGCAATGCCCCCTCACACACGCATGCTCACATGAGTGTGCACACACTCCCACAAACACACACGATCGTGCACGCCCCCGTGCACACACGCATGCCCCACACACGCGTGTGTGCCCACACCCAATCTAGAAATACACACGGTTGTGCACCACACCGCGCAAACGCAGGGAGGCCTTGGTGCGTGCAGGCTTGTACCCTCCCCCTACCGCTGTGTCTGCCTTGCAGTGCCCGCCGCCTGTCCTGGCTCCAGTGGGTGTGGCCGGCCTAAGCCCGGGAGCGCATTCAGGAGAGACCATGGAGTAACATGTGTCTGATGGGGAGACACCCGCCTCCAGAGGGCGACCGGGCAGTTCTGCTCCTCGAGGGTGGAAAACAGAAGAGATCAGGCTACTTCGGTGGCCGCAGCCTGGGCGGGGTGCGGGCTGTGGGAACACCACCCTGATGACTTGGTCGGCCCTTGTGTCCAGGAGGGAGTGCAGGGGATGCGGGCAGTGGCCAGGCAGGGGCCTGGCCTGGCAGGAAGCAGGGACAACCACCCTCTCAGGCCTCCCCTCCTGCGTCTGGGAGCAGGGTGGGAAAGTAGGTGAGGGAGAGAGCAGGGCATCCGCAGGGGAGTTGTGCCTGGATAGCCGGGCCACCTGGAGAGGCCCGTGGACCCTGGCCAGTCCCACCACCTGGGCTGAGAAGGCAGAGCCTCGGGAGGAAACCCTGGGTGCCACAGCTGGGCAGGGACTGAGGGCTGACTGGACATTCCGGGGAGGCCGAGCATGAGCCAGGCCCAGCGACCAGGGGGCTCCAGGACACCCAGCAAGGACCCAGCCTCAAGGGAGGTCTGTGTTGAAACCACCCTGTTGGGGGCTCTGAGGGGCCGGGAGAGCACGCCCCATTCCTTCTGTGTACCCAGGACCTGGGATGGGCTGACCAGCGGCAGGCTTCTCTTGGCCAACCGGAGTGGACAAGCCTCAGAAGAGGGTCCCCTCCAGCCCCCCACTGTCTTCCCAGCCTGGCCCACCACAGTGGCCCAGGAAATGTTTGTTGAACGAAAGCACCAAGAACGATGTGCCTTCATCCCTTGTGTGTGGAACAGCCCACCAAGTCCTGGAGAGCAGAGCGAATGCTGTGGGTCTCCAGGGACAGGACATCCCACAGCACACAGCCCCCTCGACATGCCAGCGCCACAGAGCTGTGCCGGGGGCACAGGACGGCCTCTGTGGTTCCCCATCTCCCCGAGGGGCCCTGAGAGCCCGTGCGGGCTGCATGGGGCCCCCTAGCTCCACTCCATCCTGCAGGGGTGAGGGCCTGCCTCCCTGTGGAGGACCAGGACGGCATGGGCGCCTGCTCCCAACGCACATCCAGTAGCCCTGGGTCTCATTATTTCCGAGTCCTCCAGTCCCGGAAACTATCCCAAATGTAACCCATCCTTGCAGTAGGATCGTATTGGGCTGAACACGTGCTTCCTTCATCTGGTTTCCATACCGCACAGCTGTGTGGACGCACGGGAGTCAGGGGACGAGGTCCGGACACAGAAGCAGGCAGCTCTGTCCAGCCTGACCCTCCTCTGGCCACCGCAGAGGGCGGCTGTGGGGGGCTGGGGGGCAGCCCAGGGCACCCCCTGCTGTCCTCCTTGAGCCCCTCTCTCTGGGTCTGTGTCCATTTGAGCGGGAACTGCATCTCCCGCTGGTCTGAAGGGGGCCTCCCGGAGAGCCTGGGTCGCAGACCCCTGTCGCACCAGAAGACGGGGACATCTCGGGTCCGTCACAGGCGGGTGGGTCACAGCCTGCGGCCGTCCCGCCCGTCCACCGTGGGCACCTTGATTTACTGTCCCTGCCCCTTTAACGGCCTCCTCCGGGCGCGGGCTGCGCGCCCCTCCCCGGCCGGAGCTGCCCCGTGCGGCGGAGCCGGGAAAATCTATTACGGCCGAGTCATTAATCTGGGGCTGCCGCCGCGGGCGCTCGGGGCCTCTGTTTAATGGGCTGCTTCCTGAGCTCCGGAGCTGTGCTGCTCGCCTCCCTTGATCAGCTTTGTTTAATTATCAAAATATTTGATGCAGAAAATTGACATTAGTTCTGAAGGTTCTGCCCTGCTCCCCCCGCCCGGCTCCTGGTGACACTGAGGGCCTCGGCCGCAGCGACCCTCCTCAAAATAGCAAGTGGGCTGCCCGGTCTGCGCGCGGCCGGGCCGACTCGGGCAGCCGCCAGCGCAGCCCAGTGCGTGGTCCCGTCGGGGCGCCGACCCGGGCGCTGGGGTCCTCCAACACCCCCTGCGGGCCTCCGCTTCTCTGTGCTGTCCCGGGGCTACTCCCGTGGTCTGGGGCAGCCACGGGAGCGGCTGGAGCTAGGACATGGCTTGGCTCGGCCACTGAGGGAACTCCCGTACCTCTCTGTCCCTGCCCTGCCGAGCCAGGGCCCTGCCCAGGCTGTTCCGGGTGTGGGCCGCGCTGGGCTCCTCGCTTGGGGCGGATGGTGGTAGCCCCGTGTCCGGCTGCGCTGTCTGGTCATCGTCAGGACCTCACCCACCAGCAGAATCCCCGAGGGGCCCTCTCAGGCAGGGACCGGGCTGCTCCAGGTAGCCGAGCCCCTCCTTGTGGGACAGGACAGGCCCTCTTGGCCAGCCGAGTGGTGGATGCCCGAGTCGAGGCGGGACAGACCCGTGAACTCTTGGCTTTGCTGTCCCGCATCTTTAAGGCTCAGGCTGCTCCCTTCCGTGGTGAGCCCACAGTCCTGAAGGCTTTAGCTGCCGTCTTTGCCTTCTGGTCCGTGGTGGGGGCTGCGCATCAGGCAACTTTGAGCTGGTCTTGGAACTCTGTGTGTGCACGCCTGTGCATGTGTGTGCGTGAGTGTGCACGCCTGTGCATTCAGTGCCTCGTGTGCACCCACTCAGGTGGGTGCCACGTGCGTGTCTGTGCGTCTGCGTGTGCACACGTATGAGACCACACTGCACACACCTGCATGTGCTCCGTGTGTCCTAGACACACGCTTGTAGACACATGTGCACATGTGTGCACACCACAGGCAATTTATACCAGCCTTTAGGAAGCCCCTGCTGCCCGATTCCTGGATCCGGGTCCATCTGTGGGAGTCCATCTTTGCTTCCAGAGGTCGGTGGTCCGGACCTACCTTCCTGGTCCACACGGTCAAAGTGGGGGCAGCGGGAGCCATGGCGGGCGTTTGAACAGGGGCTTGGCACGCAAACACACCCGGACAGGAATATCAGTCCAGCTTCACCAGCAGCGGGGTCGGCAGACCCATGCGCACGGTCCCTCAGTCTTGGGTGCACTGGCTGGCGCGCGTCCTCAAACACAGCTTATTTTGAGATGTCAGATAATTTTCAAAACAGAAAGTAGTTTCAAGGTTGAGAAGAGGCTGTTATAGAAAACAAATAGGGCTCAGCTCGGACTCTGGGTTTTGCTTGCAATCAGTGCCCCCCGCGAGGGACAGGACCTGCGAAGGTGCCGTGCTCGGGGGGCGGGGCAGAGCGGGGTTGCTGCTTCGGGTCCACCTGCGGGAGAAGTGACGTCAGGAAGGCGCGTGACGGTCGGCGGCTGCCGGGGAGTGAAGGCAGCTGCGCTGCGGGCGTTGGGGCCCCTCTGCGAAACCGCACGCTTCTGTCTTTGTGCCAGGGGCACGCCGTGCACTCGTGGTCCAGGCGCAGACGCCGCTGTCCCCTCCAGGACTTGGGACTGACTCTGATTCCTGCCCTGTTGTGGGCTGCTGGTGCCCCGTGTGCATCTCTCGTGGCAGCCGGCGCCCCAGTCTTGGTCGCTGCCGCTGAAGACCACGCCTGCCCGGCCACCGACGCATGAGGGGCCCCCAAGACGCAGTGACAGCAAACCGGGCTTTGGGGGCCTTGTTTCCTGGGGAGCAGATCCTGGGCCCCAGGAACAGGAGGGATGTGGGTCTGTTTTCCGCATCGGAGGACAGTTTTTAGTGAAAACGATTCCACGGTCTTTGCTGACTTCTGGGTGAGGGGGCGGTGTGGGGCTGCTGTGTGGCCCTGGTGGGGGCTTTCGGGAACCCCGATGCCCGTGGGAATCACAGGGTAGGGACGGGCCTAGCTAGGCCATGCAGCAGCGCACAGGGAGGCCGGGGACGGTGTCCTGAGCAACCGTGGGTATGACCGTGGCTACGGAGTCCCACACACCAGGGCTTCAAGCAGCAGAAGTGGACCCCCTCCCAGTTCATGGGCTGGAAGCCTGAAACCCGGGTGTTGGTCCCTCCAGAGGCTCAGGGAGGCTCCCTCCGGCCTCTGCCAGCTCTAGGCAGCCACGCGTCCCTCCAACCTCTGCTCCGTGGTCACGTGGCTGCCGGCTTCCCGTGTCTCCTCTTCCAGGACCGCGGTGGCCGGGTAAGGACCCACCTGACATTGAGGATGATTTTGTCTTGAGATCCTTAACGAATTACCCCTGGGAGACCCCATTCCCAAGTAAGATCTCATTCTGGGGTTTGGGGTGGACATGAGTTTGGGTGAGCCCCGTCAAGCCGCTCTGCGTGAAGTACTTTCCTCGTTTTCCCAAGAAGCCGGCCGAGGAAGGCCGTCCGGGTGACGGACGGGGAAGCCACGGTTTTCTGAGAGAAAGGCAGACAGCGCGGGGTGGGCAGAAGGGCGATGCCCCGGACACCGCAGGCCTCCGCAGTGGTTCGCGTCTGCGCGCCTGTGACCGAGACGTGCACGCACGGCGGCCACCGTCTTCCATCCCAGTGCAGCCGCACGGGGCTGAATGAACAGACTAATAAGTAACCTTCGACGCGATCTGTTGTCCCACGCCCGGCCCGGGGCTCCTTGATCTCATTACTCTGGCAACGGCTCAGAGGCCGTGGGTAGGTGACCTCTGTGAGCGCTCCTGGAGACTCTGCACTTTTCCCGGGAAGCCGAGTCTGCTCGCCGTGCCGGGGCGTCTCACTGGGTGTAGGGGTCCGCGTTTCCACACGCAGGGAGCCTGCCCCATACTTGGGACTCCGGAGCGACACCCCAGCTGCTGGTGCAGCCTGGCCCCCCCGGAAGCTGAGGCTGGAGGGCTGCTCGGTCCGGGAGCCGGGCAGGGCGGGGGTCTCTCCAGATGGGCATGGGGGCACGCGGGAGGCTGTGCTTGTGTGCCTCGGGATGGGACGGCCTCTGTGGTCGTCTCGTGGAGGGCTGGCGCCCTGGGCCCCGCTGCCCTGGCCGCCCGGACACTCAGGGGTTAAGCCTCCTCGTACACCAGCGCTGGCTGCCGCCCCGGGCGATCGTTTCCATATATATTTGTTTGTGGTCAAAAGTTGTCACAGACCAGGGCTGTGAGACCTTGACTTTTCCCTGACACGTACAATCGCTGCCGCCCCAGGGACTCATTTTCTGTGCGGCTACCTGCTGACCCTGCCCCACGCCGCCCGCCCGCCCGCGCTGTCTTCTCGCCTTCAGGCTAGGGCTGGCGGCTTGGAGCCCCCACTGCGCACCTGCCCCTCAGATGCCCCCAAGCGCTGCATTCTCCCCATTCCCGGGTGCGGGGTGTGACGTGTCTCCAGCCCCACAGAACCTCGCTGTGTCCCCAGCCCCCGCCTTTCCCGGTCGGCCTCGCCCTGGTGTAGAGCTGTGGGTGGGGGGCGGGGGGCGGGGAGGGGAGGGTAGAGAAAACGCCAGTTTCTTCACATCCGCCCGGTTCTGCTCTTTCCCGGATGTGACCTCCCAGCCTGCCCCCACCCTGCGGCACCCACCCCTACCACGCCTCGTCCCCCGCAGCCCTGCCTCCCAGGCTCCCGCTCTGACGTCACCCGCAGGGGCAGCTCCTCTCCTCACCCGCGGGGGCCCCAGGGCCAGCTCGGGGGACGGGGGGTGCTGGGGCGAGGGCGCTCTGCCCTGGGCGGAGGGGGACCCGGCTTCCCTCTGAGGCCTGTCCCAAGACCAGCGCAGGCCTCAGTCCCCATAGGACTCGCCGCCCAGGAGAGCGCCTGCCCATGTCCCCGCAGGGCTTCGGCAAGTCCGCAGACAGACCACCCCGCTCTTGTCCGAGCCTGGGCCAGCCCGGTGCCGGGGGCAGGCGGGGACCGTCTCTGAGGAGTGACGCTTGGGGAAGGCTCTTCCTCTCCCCGCAGGATGCTGGGCCTCAGCCTAATCCCAAGGGTGTGCAGACAGGTCCGGTCTGACAAGTGCCGCCTGTCCCTTCCACGGAAGCGGCATTGCAGCCGCCCGTGGGGACCCCTCCTCTCCACCCCACTGCACCGTGGGCCCCGGGGAGAAGGGCGGCACACAGCCTCTGCTCGGGGGACTGGGTGACCCTGGAGGGGCGGGAATGACCCTGGGAAGTTCCGCGTACCCTGGCCTCTCCTTCCACGTCTGACCGTGACGTTTCTCCACCAGAAGCGCCGGCACCTGACCATGACCCTGCCGGAGACCTGTGGGCCACCCCCAAGCTTCCCGTGTTCCCAATGCCCCCCTCCAGCTCAGGCTGAACTTATCGCTGCCCCAGAGGCCCCTCCTGAGCTCCCCGACCTCCAGCAGCCCCCCGGAGCACGGAGTGGATGGTGGTCATGGCTCCTCTCCGGTCTGCCCTCACATCAGGTTGGCTACTGAGTCGTGACGTCACCCTGCTGCTGGTCCCCCGTTCTGCTGTCCCTGCCGCAGGCCACGTGTGGGTCCCCCGACCAGATCACGGCTGCCCTCAGACCAGCCGCTCCCCGGTGTCAGTCCTGCGCTGCCGGCCCCGGCCGGACCACTCAGCTCTCCTCAGACCCCAGCAGCACCCAGGGACACACCTCGGGTGTCAGTCGGCTGCCAGGGCCTCTGGGGGGGCCCACGTCCTGTTGTAGCCTTATTGTAGTCTCCCAGGCCTGCTGGCCCTGCCTGCCACAGGGCTCTGTGGCCCCCGGGTCCTCCCTCTGGGCTCAGCCAGTGGTCTGGCCTTCCCATCCTGTTCCATGTTGGCGCAGAACCTGCAGCCCCACTTGCTGCCCACGTGGGAGCAGGGTCTCCTCCCCCAAGGGTGGGCCTGGCCTGTTCACCCTCTGCTCTGATCCTTTCCCTGACTCACCGGCAAGCACATGCCAAGCCCCATGCACAGGGGCTGTTGGTGCTGCGTGTCCTGTGCTGAGCACACCAGCTGCCACGACCACGTGTTACGTGAGGAAGTCCCTGGGGCCCAGGCCCGGGGATCCCCCAGTCTCCTTGGGCATCCAGAGAGGGCTCTGGAGATGAGGCAGCCTCTATAGGGGCTCCTGGAAGATGGGAGGCCCTTGGCTGTGGGCAGTGGGAAGACAGATGTCCCCAAGGAAGGAACAAAAGGAGCAAATCCAGAGACTGCGAGCCCACAAGAGGACGGGACGGCAGGGCGGGGCGGGGCGGGGGTCAGCCTGGCGGGCAGCAGGCAATGGGCGGGCCTTGGCCTCTGGGGCAATCTCCCAGCGGTGCTCTGCGGAGCAGGTGAGCTGGGCTATGCTCGGACACAGGGCACGGGGTCAGCGGAACGGGCTCTCCCTCAGTCCCCACCGGAGGGTAATGGGGTGCAGGGCTCTGAGACTCAGGGGAAACTGCCGCATGCCTCACCGGTGTCTGCGCACAGAACCACCCTGGTTTCTCTTTGTATCTCGCGGCCTCATGTGTACCAGTCACTGCGCACCCGGTGGCTTCAGAAAACACATTCAGTCTCTCATAGTTTCCAGAGGTCAGGGCTCCAGGGTGGCTTAGCTGGGGCCTGTGCTCCCGCTCTCTCACCGGGCTGTGGTGGCCTCACTGGGCTGTGGTGACTGTCTCACCGGGCTGCGGTGACAGTCTCACCGGGCTGTGCTCTCATCTGGGACTCGGCTGGGGAGGATTCTACTTCCAAGCTCACCGAGGAGCCCGCAGCTCTCCTTGCTTTGTGGTTGTAGGACAAAGGTCCTCATTTTCTGGCTGTAAACCAGGGGTCACCGTCAGCTCGTGGAGGCCCCGTAGCCCCCTGCCCCTGGGCCTCTCCCAGCGCAGTGGCTGCCTCCCTCCTCCAGGCCCCGCCAGAGTCTGTCCGTCTCTCAGGCCCACGTGAGTCTTCCTCACCGGATGGAACCTGATTGAGCCGGTGGCCGCGCTGTCAGCTGGACCGTGCTCCAGGCACTCGCGGTGCTTGCGTTCAAGAGGGGCCCTGTGAGGCCGTGACTCGTGGAGGGGCTCCCCGTAACTATGTCAGCCACACGCGAAGCACCCCGATACCCGGACTTGGGGAAACACTGCCAGCCCCGAGCTGGGTGTGGGGGTTGGCTGAGGGTCTAGACGGGGGGAGGCCCGGAAACAGCAGTGACTTAGGGGATGGAGACGGGGAGCTGCTCCCACACTCCTGCCTCCGCCGGATGCCGCCCCCCCCGAAGGCAGGCCAGGGCCCAGGGACAGAGCAGGGCGTCATCCCCACGTGCCGATGTTCCAGGTGGAACAGCCGTGGCGCCCTGAGGCACAGTCTCCGGTGTGGCCAGCAGTGTGTCAAGGCCTCAATTCTGCAGACAGAATCTTCTAGAATACAGCTAGAATATTCTCTTGGCCTCCACACTCCGAGGCAGGATGGGAAGTGCTCGGGGGCCCCGCTGTGCCCCGTATCGGGTGGAGCTCCCTGTTCTCACCTCAGCTTCTCTCTCTGGTCCCAGCCACTTCCTGGGGCTATAGACCTGGAAGAGGTGGGGTTAGGCCCCATGGGGGCTCAGAGGGCTGCAGGGCTCCGGTCTGGAGGGTCCTTTGGGACCACAGGTGAGAGGAAGACACGGTGGGCAGACGCCTCTGGGAGCCCCAAGCCAGGCAGACAGTGGAGGAGAAACTCCCGCCCCTATCCCCGCCCTGAAGACAGTGATGGGTGAATCCTGGCCAGATGTGAGTGATGGTGGCTGGAGCCTGGTGCCCATCAGGTACCCAGCGCTGGGGCTACACTGGCCATCAGGGCTCAGGGGTGCCCGTGGACGGGCTCTGGAGCTGGGCCTGGGTGAGTCCGTGGGGACAGAGGTGGCATGACTCTGGGTCCTGGGGACCCCCCAGGGAGGGGTCAGAGAGATGAGACGCAGGCCTGGGGGGCAGCGGAGGTAAGCTGTGGGAGGCCATGGCCCGGGTCGGATGTCGCTGTGAGGTGGCCTAGGAGAAATGGACCCTGGATTGGTGTGTGGAGGCCCCCGCTGACCCAGCAGGAGTTTGGGTCCCCAAAGACCAGGAGTGCCTCGTGGTATCTTCCGGGGGTGGTGGGGTGCCTGATAACAAGACCTCATGGGGCCCAGGGGCCCACGAAGTCCCAGGCACAGGGAGATGGAGGGGCCTATCCGGGACCCCAGCCCACTCTCCTTGGACCGTGCCCTCCACGGGGACCTCAGGGCAACAGCAGGGCAGCCCTTGGGCAGGGACTTCTGGCTCTTGGTTGAGCCCCAGCAGCCAGTCCGGCTCAGCCCGGTCCCTGTGGGTCACTCTCAGAACAGGCATTGGTTTCTGCTTAAAGTTTGCTGGTGCAGAGTCCCGGGGGGCCCACCCCGCCACGCCCATGGAGCCACGCGTGTCCCCCGAGCGCGTCAGCATGAGGCTGGAGGCGGTTCCCTGGCTGACTGGCGGGCGGCAGTGAGCCCCATGGGGTCCAGGCTGCCCTGCTCCGTCGCTGTCCAGCGTGGCCGGGATGCGGCAGCCCCCGGGGTTCAGAGGCACCCCCCCGGAGGAGGTCTGCAGGCGCACTGGCTCTCAGAAGGGACAGGGCTCACCCCCTCCCCCCCGATGGCTGTTGGGAAGGGCCTCGGTCCTGGAAGCCCACCTGACTCAGCTCCCAGTGCAGCCCTCCAAGGCTGTGTGACTCCCGTACAACCACTCCACCTCTCTGAGCCTCCCCACCCCGAGCTCTGCTACAGGACCTTGAATCCCACCTGCCTTCTGGCCTCACGGTGAGGAGAAAACCAGAGACTCTGCGCCCAGCCTTAGCGCAGCCCAGCACACAGAGTGGAGGGCGAAAGGTGCTGTTTTTACCACGTGCGGAATCCCCTAGTGTTCCATGGAACACAGTTTGAGAAACACTGTCCAAGTACGTGATTCCCTGCGAAGCGGAGAAGAAACGGCCTCCCCGGTGGGTGGGCCTGGAGCCGCAGGCGCGTGTGGCCAGCAGCGTCTGTGGACCCCGGCAGGACTGGCCTCTGTGCCCCTGGGGAGCTCCCAAAGGCTCCCGGCGGAAGCAGGTCCTGGCCGGCCCTTCCCTGCGGCATGGACGGGCTCCCCACCCAGTCTGGGAGCGTCTTCTCAGAGGAGCGTCAGGTCTGTCCTGCGCCCGAGAGGGCGGGCAGCCAGAACGGGGGCAGCAGGGTCCCTGGCTGAGGGGCTGTTCGGTGGGAAGTGTCCCGTGCTGGGTCCGGCTGAGCCTCCGTCCAGGCTGTCCTGGGGACATCAGTGCTCTGCTGGTTGGTGACTCGGGAGCCCCACGGTCTTCAGCCAAGGGCAGCGAGTCCCCTCGGGGTCTGCCCTGCCTCTACTGAGGAGCGTCTGCCCTTCCGGCCCCAGCAGAGGGTCCCGCGGTTTCAGAGTGAGACCCTTGGGGTCTGCTGGCGTCCACCCCCCCAGGACCCCCCGTTTCTATTCCCAGTGAACACCTCGCCCTCCGTGTCCGGGGTCCTCTGCGAGGAGGCGCTGTGGGTCAGATTAGTGCACTCGGATGCGCCAGCACTGGCCGCACAGGGGGGCCACGGTTAGGGGGTCCCTGAGCAGGGATGGGCTGTGGCCAGGTCTCTGTCCCCAATAGCGTCTGGGTCCAGCAGCGGCCACGCGGCTCTGGGCTCCTCCCGGCCGGCATCTGACCCCAGGGCCGTGCCCTGCGGCTGCCCTCCTGCTCCTGCCCCACCTGGCCCCTGTTCACAGGGCGGGTGCAGGGGTGAGTCTGAGGGATGGGATCCAGCAGGTCCCGGGATGGGGTGGGGCCCTTTCTGTCTTCTTTTAGCCCAGGAACCTTACAGTTTGGGATCCAGGGAGAGCCCCGGGCCACCTGGTCCAGGCTCTTCCTGCTCGGAGAGGAACTGGGCCTGCAGAGGGAGGCCAGCCCTGCCCGGGTCATGCCGCGAGCCGTGAGCCACCACAGAGGACATGTGCTGACCGGAGTTGGCGGTGCCGGGGCCCCAGGACCTGCAGGCTCCCCAGAGCCCGGGGCGGAGGGGCGGGCGCTGGGCAGGCACCGGGCTCCCATCCCCAACCTGCCAGGCCCAGCCACGGCCATGCTTGCTCCCGAGGGCGTCCAGGAGCCCCACACTCTCCCCGCTCCTCTCTGTCCCCTCTCCCGCGGACTCTGGGCACAGCGACCCCCACGCTGGGATGGCCCGAGATCGACACCCGTGACGGTCCCTGCTGCAGTCGTGGGGGGCGGCTGGGGAGGGCCTGACGCTGATGGCTCAGAGCTTCGCCCTGGGGTCCGGGCTTCGGGCCCGTGGGTCCTGGGGCTGGGGGCCATCTGAACCTACCCCAAACAGGGAGCCCGGTGAGGCTGCTGCCCCCCAGACCTCCCTGGACGGCCCCTCCTCTGCCCTGCTCCCGGCCAGTCTCAGGGCTGCCCTAACCCAGCGCCGCTGACCAGTGGCTTAGACAGTTACACATTTATTTGCTCACGGCCGGGAGGTCAGCAGCCTGACATCGGGGTGTAGGCAGCCCCTCCACCAGAGGCTCTGGGTGAGGGTCTCCCAGCTTCTGAGAGTCCCAGGCGCTCCTGGGCTTGCACCACAGGGCCCCAGGCTCTGCCTCCGTCTCCCCGTGTCTGTGCGTCCCCTTTCGTGAGCACTGGGCCGGGGAGGGCCCTGATGCAGGGAGGCCCCCCTGCACGTGACCACACGGGCACCGACTGTTTCCCCAGCAGGCCACGTCCACAGGAGCTGGAGGGAGGGCCTCCGTGTGTCCTTCCAGGAGGCACAATTCAACCCACAGCGTGGTGTTTGCTGAGCCCCCGACCACCCGGCTCCATGAGGGGCCCCAGGGAAGGGGTCCCCTGAAGGAGGGAGAAGAAATGGGGCCATTTGGGGGCAGAGTGTCCCCGAGGGGACCCAGAGGAGACTGGGCAGCAGGAGGGGTGCCTGGGACTCCCAGCCTCAGGGCGTCTGTGGAGACAGGCACAGCCCTGACTCTTCCGCAGGTGGAGACGGCCTGATCTGCCCTTGTCCGCACGGGTCCGGGACGGCAGGGGGAACCGGCTCTCTAGCGGCATCTGGGGCTCCTGTGCTCACCGCCTTCCAGACACGTGGGCCGAGGGGGTGGTCCTGGGAACGACAGTGCCGGCCGCCCAGGTGCACGTGAGTTTCCGTAGCGTGAGGACACCCAGCGTCGCACGGGACACACTCACGCTCCGCGTCAGGGTTTCTGTGACAGTCGCGTGCGCCAACGTCTGTCTTTCCTCTGGCGGACCTTCCGCCTTACAGAGGGCTCAGATGGGCTCCTGACCCCGCTCTGCCCCTCCTCTGGCTCCCACAGGCTCGGGGCTTCGGGTGGGGATGCTTCTCCCCTCCCAGGGCTCTGAGCCAGAGCTCCAGGGCCACAGCTGGACCGAGCGGACTGAGCCCATCGAGGTCGGGCTGGTGCCTGCCTGCTTGTCAGGTGGACCGGTGGGCTTGCCTGGGCCCTGCTGTCCCGGCCCAGAGCCCCGTGTGGGCAGGACTGGGCAGACCCCCTCGGCCGGCTGAGCAGGGCCTCCTTGTAGGCGCCAGGCAAACGCCTCGGCTGCTGCCCAGGCCCCGCACGGAGCTGGTTCCTGAGCCACGGCCGCTGATGGGTGGAGGCCGGACCGTCTCCGGGAGAGCAATGTGGAAGCAATTACTCTGAGAGCCGTCGTTTGAGTAATTCCCAAAGAGACACCAGGGCCGGTCCTTTCGAGGCCTGGTCCACGGCGCCCTAATGAAGCAATTAAGGCAAGGATCCTCCGACTTTGATCTCGATGGGGTAATTTTTACAAAAACATCACGGAGTGATAGATACCCATAACTCAGGGCCCTTAATTGTACTTAATTTGTTTGGAATACGAGTGTGTATTTAATTAGAGCCCAGCTCGGCCCGCATGCTTTAAGCAGGGCTGTCAAGGAAAATTAAGACCTAGTTTGCTTTCAAAGTTACTGGTTTTTATCAGGCAAGGACAGCGGTCTTCGAACAGAAGGTTAGAGATAATTAGGCTGAGAGCTACAGCCGAAGAAAGTGGGGAGAAGGCACCGAGGCCAGGAGGGGGTGGGGAGACGGGAACCCCGGCGGCGGGAGCTCGGGGAGGGGGTGGGCCGGAGCGGGGGGCTGCCCACGGCCAGGCCTTCAGGGCATCCACTCTCTGTGCCCCATCGCACGGGACCCGGCTCTCTGCCCACTGGCTTCGAGGGGATTCTGCCCCTGGACCCTTGCCCTGGGAGGGCTGTGACGACCCAGCCTGCTCCTCGGGTAAGAGATGGGGAAGCTAGGCCCGAGCAAGCACCCGAGCTCCCCCAGGTCACACGGGGCCACTCCTCTGTCCCTGTCGGCCATCACCAGTGTGCGTCCCAGAGCTGTGGTCTTGCCTGGACCTTGGGTGCTGGGCCTGGCTGACTGTGGATCCCTGGGGAGGCTTGTGGGGTGATTCAGGGCACAGGCCTTGGGGCAGCTCCAAGAGGAGAGAGGAAGCAGCCCGTTCCACCCAACACATGTCGCGTTCTGGGCTCTTGGACACCCCGAGGTTTGCAAGGGACCTGTAGTTGATATCTCCACTCTGCTGGAGAGCCCCTGGCCTGCCTGGAGCCCGGTGGGCCACAGGTGGGGAGCCAGGTCATAGGGTGGGGGAGGAGGGGGGAAGAAGGGAGAAAACTTCTCTTCTCGCTCATCCCAGACTCCTGCTGGCGGCCCGGACATCCCCGGCTTTGGGGAGGGGGTCCCAGCCCAGCCTGGCCCACGGCCGCGTCTGCTCACCCGGCTTCAGCTCCCGACGCCGAGCAGCGCTGTCCCTGCTCACTGCCCGCGGACGCAGACGTGAGTCTCTGACCGCGGCTCCCTTGTCCTCGAGCCACAGTGCGGCTCAGCGATGTCCCTCTCGAGAGATAGTTCACAGGCCTGTTAGTAACCGTCTTTTCAAGTGTCAAGAGAAGTAACTTGTTCCAAGACGCAGCTGGTGACCAGAGGAGATCGGTTCAAAGTCCCAGTCCCGAGCCCCTGTGTTGCTCCCAACGTGTGTCATGGCCTCGGGGGGGGACTGCCTTGTCTGTGTGTCCCCAGGGGCTGCTGCTGGGATGTCTGTCCGTCGATGTGGGGGTGTCATGAGCAGGGACCCCCGGGAGGTGCGGCGCGCACGGGTGACGGGCAGGTGGATGCAAACTGCAAGGCGTGGTGGAGCCCCCAGACCCGCGGCCTGGCTCCTGCGTGGCTTCCTGGGGCCACGGAGCATCTCTCTCCCGTCCTGGAGGCCGCGGCATGAGCAGACCTGGTTCTCCCTGGAGGCTCGGAAGGAGACGGTGGCGGTCCGCCTGCCGTCCCCGGCGGTTCTCGGCTGGAGACATGTCTCTCACCGCTGCTTCACCCCTCGGTGCTCTCCCCACGCGCCATCTGTCCACGTGTCCTCTTTAGAGAAGGACACCAGCGACAAGGGGTGAGGCGCCCCCCAACCCAGGGTGACCTTATCTTAGCTAACGACATCAGCAAGGACCCTATCCCGAGGTCCTGGAGGTCGGGACTTGGTCGAGCAGACTCAGCGGACGCGACTCAGCCTCCGATGAGGTTCCCGTGGGCTGTTGGAGGTGAAGCGAGCTGGCATGTGTCTGGGGGGCGAGCAGAGCAGCTGCCCAGACAGGGCAAGGGCGTGGCAGGCTTGGCTGTGAGTGGTCCAGCCCCGGGCATTAGCACGGCTCCTGATGGCCATGTCCCGGGAGCCAGGCCTCCCCTGGCGGGTGCCTGATGCAGCCGGTCTGGGCAGGGACCTGGTTCCTCAGCACTTGGGGTGGGATCCTGCCAGGAGCTGGGGCCACCGGGGGACAGGCGGCCTGGGATGGTAGGTGCAGGGAGCTCAGGAAGTCATAAAGGACCCCAGGGGCACATCTCTCCTGAGCAGGCATGCTGCTCCCTCCAAGAGGGCACCTGGACCGGGTTCTGGGAGCACCAGCGAAACTGGGCCCGGAATCAACTACAGCCTCCGGGACAGACCCTCTGGCCATGCAAAGGTAACAGGACCAGCACACAAATGTCCTCCTCCCATGCCTGTGTCCCTCCTCCCGCCACCTGCCGTCCCCCATGGTCTTGCTACTCACTCTGCTCCCTCTGCCCTCCCCGTCCTCCCCTGGTGGCCGCTCCGAACCAGCACGCTGACGGGTCTGGGTCCTCGGCAGGCCTCGTCCTCGGGGGGCCTCCTTTGTCTCGTGTCGGCTGCTGAGGTCTCCCCGCCACACAACCCCTGCTGGCCACGGCGAGTTCCAGGTTCCAGCCTCGCCTCCCCTGCAGCTGCAGCCTGCTGTCCCCTTTGGGATGGGCATCGGTCGCCCTTGCTGGGACGTGCTGGCTTCGCGGCACACGGAGTCGCCAGCGGCCAGTGGTCTGTCTTGATGCAGGGGAGCAGGGATGGGTCCCCCAGTGGCAGCCCCTGGACCAACAGCCTCCAAGCGGTGGGCCTGGGCGTGTGGGGGGCCAAACCCAGCGTTCAGCGCTTCTCCTCTCTTGGGACTCTGGCCGAGCACAGGGCTCCGATCTGTCTCCTCTGTCGGAGGGTCCGTGCTCCAGACTCTGGGCCTCAGGGAACCTCACCCGTGCGTCTGGGTTTTTGTGGGTTTGCCGCTGCCTCTGGTAGACGTGGGTCTTACTAAGCCACCCGAGACATTGGTGGGGTCCCGGCCATCAGCGGCCCTCGGGATGTCATGGTTGGCTCAGCTGGCCATGCCGCAGGGGCCTCAGGCGGCGGACGTCTGCAGGTGAGTTCACAGCGGCCAGTGGGTGTTGACGTGGGTCCAGGGCAGGATGGCGAGGGTGGGCGGTACGTCCCCTGGGTGAGAGTGTGGTCTCCGCACAGACCGACGAGAGCACCCTGGCCACATCCAAGTCCTGGGCCGTGCACCGGGGTTTCGTGGGTTTTCCCTGTAGGGCTCCCAGCATGGGGAGAGTCCCTGGCCTGGGTTCGAGTAATCGGAGCCGTGGTCCCCGACTGGGAATGACGCCCATGCAAGCACAGAGCTGGTGGAGTCTGGACACATTTTCTGTTGTCGGGGGAGGGGGAGACAATGGCACTGAGTGGGGTTGGGGCCAGGACGTGGCTGAACTCCCCACGGTACACGCCCAGCCCCTGCCACAGGAAACAGTCCAGCCCTGCGTGTGCACGGGGACACCTGTCCTTCCGCACACCCAGGCCGCAGGGGCCCCCCTCACCAGACACACCGGTCTGCCCCACGGTCTTTACCCCCGGCTTATGAGGTCGCTCTCGGTCTACACTGGTGGCTGCGGAGAAGTCCCAGAGCCTGCAGTCTCCCCGTCTCTGGGCAGGGGCAGAGTGCCATTTGGAGGGTGACAGGGGACCATGTTTCAGGGTCCTTCCGCAGGGTGCCCCTCTGCCCTGAGGCCTGGGGCTCAGACTGTGAACGGCCCCGGGGACCCAAGAGAGGGGCGGGACTGCGATGGTGATGGCCAGCAGGGAGAGGCCCTGTGGGGTCCGCTGTGGGTCACGTTCTGCTCGCCATCATTGCATCCCCAGAGACGCGGTCACCGGCTGGCCCTGACGAGGGCACTGACTGGTTAGCCGTCCCTCCATCCACGGCCCGGGCAGCTCCTGTCCTCTGCTGGTCCGTGGCCCGGTCATGGCTCCTTCACTGGAATGGGAACCACAGCCACAGGAGAGCGTGTGACTGAGTGACCCCTCCCCCAGGCCCCCAAGCCACCGCGCCACCGTGATGGGACCTTCTGTGGCCCGGTCTTTGTGGAAGGGATTAAATGAAGGAACTTGAGATGGGGATCTGCTGGATTCCCCAGGGGAGCCCCAACGGCCACCATGTGTCTTATAAGAGGGGACACGGAGCAGATGTGGGAAGATGCTGGTTTCAAGGCTGGGTGACGTGGCCACAAGCCATGGGGATGCCCACGGCCCCGGGAGCCGGGGCAGGGGAAGGAACTCTCCTCTCGGGCCTTTGGAGGGAGGGCGGCCCCATCGGGGCCTTGACTGTGGCCCAGTGGCCCCAACTTCGGACTCCTGGCCTCCAGAACTGGGAGAGAGGAGACGTCTGTTGTTCTAGGCGGCCAGTGAGGGGTCCCACATCACAGTGGCCCCTGGAGACCAACTCAGGGTGGCCGGTCCCCGTGTCCTGGCCTGCAGGGATCAGCAGCCGTGCTGGGCTCCCTCATGGATATGTGTCTCTCTCATAGCCAAGGGCAGGCACTCCAGGCCCTCCCGCGGACTAGGGGTGTGGGGTGCGTGGTGAGCGAACGGCGTCCTTCCTCTGTTCGTCTTCCTGCCGCGCAGGGAGGTTCTGACTTCTCCCTCCGCTGCGGGCCACTGCTGGGTGCAGACCTGTCGAACAGCCTGGCAGCATGCGCGGTTGCTGTGTCCCTCCCGCCGGAACCCCACGTCTGGTAGGTCAACCCCGCCTGGGGGCCTGCGGGGCGTCCACACCCCACCCCATCCTGACAGAAATGCTCTGAAACCAGCTCTCCAAGGTTTCCCCCAAGTTTCCGTAGCAAAGCCGTATGCTTCTTTGGGCGTGTAAGCTGTGTCCTCCTGGTCAGCTGTCCCCCGTCCCTCGTGCTCGCTGAGATGGGAGCCAGAGGCAAGATGGCTTGGGGTTGACTTTGGGGCGTCTGGGAATTGTGCCCCGAAGCTGCTCCCCGGATGAGGTTGGATTGGGGTCTCCCATGGGAGAAGGCGGTGGCTTCCCTTCCCGGTCAGAGCCCCAGACGGTGGAGCCCCAGGATATTCATCTCTGCCTGTGGCCATAGCTGTCCCCGCATCACTCTGACACCCTCACACGCCCTCAGCAACGCCCCGATCTTTACGCTGTGACTCTCAGGAAGGCTGTCCCCGGGGCTGAAAGATACGAGAGGACTTTGGTACTGATGCAAGTCTCCAGGTTCCTGGAGGAACCCGGGGTGCATAGAGTCCTCAGGGACAGTTTCCGCAGTCCCCACTCCCACGCCACCTGCAGGTGCGGCCACCACGTGGTCCCCAAGCCACGTCCTTTACGGGGAGCTTCATGACCTTCAAGCACGGGAGACGAGTCCGTTCCTGCAAGGCCGCCGCCTGGCACAGGAGGCTAATAACCCATGTTTCTCAGGCAAGGGCGTCTGCAAGAGACCCGGAGTCCCCGCTCGGATGGTGTGGATCCTCGGAGAGCCCCCGGTGCTGAGGTAGCAGCCAGCGTCCAGCCAGGAAACCCAGAACCTTCCTGTGTGCCTGCGACTGTTCTGACCGGAATCCGCTGTGCTGGGCGGGGCAGGGGTGCCGGGAGCAGCCACTACCCCGGGGGCGGCGGGAGCGGCAGCTCGACACCGAGCCAGCCTTGCCCCCACGCCCGGTGCTCCTGAAGCTGCCCCGGCTTTGGGGGCCGGGTCCGTCATTCAGCTTCAGATAAAATGCTCTGACCCCCAGAGCAGTGTGCCCCGGTGTCCCCCCAGCAAAGCTCCTGTGTCCGCCCTCCCCTCCGCTGCCCTCATTGGCTCCCTCCCCTTCCACTTGCCCCAGGGCACCGTGGTGGGCCGGCAACAGGGCTCCCAGCTGCTGAGCCCCCGCTGCGGACAGATGACCTCCGGACATCGCCCCTGGCCCTCCTCCTCCTGCTTGGCCCTGTGTCCAGGGGAGGCTGCCTTGTAGGGAGGCTCTTGGCTGTCCTGACCTGGTGTCCCACAGGGACTGGCCATGGAGAGGCCCTAGCAGGTGGTCAGAAGCAGGGCAGAGGCCTGGGTTGGGGGGATGCCACTCTTGGTGGGTCCTCATCCCCCAACCCTGCCCTGCCTCTGCAAGGGACCCTCACCACCTCCCCCGCTCCCGCACACCTGGGCCTTCTCTTTCTTGCCAGGACCTTGACTCATCAGGATGGTTTTAAAGATTGCTCCAGGGCCGCGGATGACCCTTCAAGGCCTGGGGGGACACTCTGTTCTCTCCACAGCCGCTCAAAGGCGAGGCAGCAGGGAGGCTGTCCCGGGGCTCTGTGAGGACCCCCGTGGATGGGTGGGGGGCAGTGGCCGCCACCCGGAGCCGGGCAGCCTGCTTGGGGACACCTCTGTCTGCAGACGGTGGGCCCGCGTTCACAGGATACTCCCCGCTGTCTGAGCAGACGCCCCCCTGCACGCTCACCGTCTTTGGGGAGGGCAGGCCGGGGCGTGTGGTGTGTCTGTCCCCGTGGAGGGGCTCTTCTGGGCCACAGCCCCCAGTGCCGTAATCCGGGGGTTTTCCTGGTGTGCTGTTTTTAATAGATGTTATTACGGTTTGGAGTCTGATATTCCGGCAATTATCTGCCTAGGCTTCATCCTGTGCCCTAATAAAGCCATTAGGGGCTCAACGTGAGAGTCTTAAAATAGTGATTATTTATAGTGCGCGCCGTTGCACCTCGAGCAAACCTGACTTCAGTCGTGCTGGGTCTGGGCGTGCGCGTGGGGCCCGTGGCGGATTTCGGGTCTGCTGGAGCTCGGATGAGTGGCCGGGAAGCCGGGCGTCAGGCCTCGGCTGGGAGAGGCCGTGTCCAAGAAGCCTGAGCCCAGCTGCCCGAGGCAGAGCTGCGTCGGGCTGGCCAGGGAGGCTGTGTGCCGGCTTCCCCTGAGGCCACGGGCAGCAGGGCATCAACGCGGGGGTCCGTGATGGCCGCGTCCGGGCCCCACGGGTCACCATCGCGGGGCTGCTTTTCTGGCCCCAGGCTGTGGGATGGGCACCATCCAAAATCTCCTTCAAGATGGAGACGTGTGCCACTGAGCAAGAGGCCGGTCTCGGGGCCAGTGGGGATGCCGGGACCCTGTGGTGGGAGGGTGGGGGCGGGGAGGGGTGCACAGCCTCCCGCGAGTCTCGTCCCCTCCCCGCCGTGCTCTGCGCCAGGGTGACAGGCTGCAGAAGGCAGTCCCCAGGGGCCACGGCACTTGGCGGCTCTCAGACCCGGGAGCCGGTGTGGAATCTTTGTTAGCGGCTTGGACATACATCTTTTAAATTATAAATCGATAAATAGTTAATTCAATAATAGAAGTCTCTTGAATATTTCATGCTGCACGCGCACCACGGAGCTCGGCCTGGATGTTGATGGAACAGCTGCGGCAGAGGGACTCAGGGCAAGCGTCCCCCAAACCCCCAGGAGCCGCTGCGGGCGCGGTGGGGGGCGGGCGCGTGTCCCCCCCACACCGCCGGCACCCCGCCGGCATCCGCGTGGCGCCCAGGAGATGACCCTCCGGAGGCGTGGGCGTCACCCCCGTAAGCCACCGCTGCTTGGAGGGGAGACGGAGGTTTGATGAAAATGAGGCGTTTAGGGGTTTGCGCCCCCAGATCTAGATGTGGAAGCCCTGATGGCCAGGACCCCCGGATGTGGTGGTATCTGGTCGTTAGGAGGAGATTAAGGCACGCTTCAGGGGGCTCTGGTTCCTTCCGACCGGGCGCGGAGGTCAGGGCACAGACGCACTCGGAGGCACGGCGGTGTGAGGATCCCGGGGGAGCACGGAGCCCTCGGAGACCCGACCCTGCCCTCTCCCACATCTCAGACTCTCGGGCTCCACGACGGTGTGAACGTGTGACGTGGGGGCCGAGGGGTGTGCAGTGCTGCGGCCCCGCACACGGACACAGGAGGTGGCTGGCATGCCCCTGCCCTGACCGTGCATGGCCTGTGACGGTGAGCCGGGGTGCGGGCTCTCTCCCTCCCTCCTGGAGACCAGGCCCTGGCCCAGCACGGGGCAGCTTGCTGCCACCACGGTGGCGCATGGTGCCCCGGAGGTTTGCCCCTGGGGATCGGTGGACAGACCCAGAGTTTCTGTTCCTGTCCCTCTCCAGCATGGTTCCCAGGCGTCTGGGACAATGTGTGGCCCCAGGGAGGTAGAAAACCAGAGCTAGAGTCAGGCATGTCTGTTCTGAACCATGATCCCCTCCATCCCTGCCCCCACTTGTATGGCTTGTGTCCACTGGGAACCTCAGGCTCCTCGTCACCCTCACCACGTGCAGCCCTGGGCTTGGTGTGGCAAGTGTGCTTCTGCTGTTGTGGTTGCTCCGGGCGTCTTCAGCTTGGACCATGGTCTGGGTGGGGTCTGGCGGGGAGAGGCAGGACCTGGGTGTGCCTGTCTGGGGTCTCTCTGGGGCCTGGCATGTGAGTCTGCCTTGATCTGGCCCCCGTGTAGGTCCGTCTGCCAACTTGGCCCCATGGGCCCGGGCTTTGCCTTAAGAGGGTCCTGCTATGGTCAGTGGAGGCTGCCGTGCCGTGGGCCTGGAGCCCAGGGACTGGGAGATTGCGGTGTGGTCGGTTGAGCTTGGTGATTTTCTAGAAGGTCCCAGGACCTGGGTCTGAGGTCAGGCCCCACACTGCGGCGCACACGGGTCCCCTGGCCATGAGCGGTTTGCTCAGACACTCACTGCCGGCGTCTCCCCCAAGCTCAGAGGCCCTGGCCAGCACGCGGACGTGGTCGGCATCGTGGGCCACATGTCGGCTCAGAGGTGGGTGCCGGCGGGGCAAGCCTGTGGGCGGGGGTCACGGCAGACGTTTTGTCCTCCGTTTAGTCAGCCTTTCCGGAGTAGGTCTTCGTGGGTTCTTTGTCCCCGTGGTTGGCGTGGGGCTGAACATCTCCCAGCTCAGGCGCAGGGCACCCACTGGCTAGCGGCCCCTCTGAGCGGACTCTGGCTGCTTGGGGGGTGGGAAAGGAGGGACGCCCGAGGGCCTCTGGTGGGCAGAGCAGACCCTGGCCCCGCAGACATTGGCCCCGCAGACGCTGGCCTCACACGTTGTTCCAGGGTGGCCCCAGGCGGTGTCTGCCGCTCCTCATGCCTGGCCTGGTGGGTCACACTGGGCTTGGGCTGTTGATGTGGGCAAGCGAGACCCTGCCCCTTGCTGTGGGACACGGGCTGGAGAAGCACTGATCCGGGTCCGGGAGGGACAGCTGGCCCCAGACTCCCAAATGGCTTCAGGGCCTGTCAGGCCTGCCGATGCACCCCTGCCCTGCCTGACATCACCCCCCGGAAAACTCGAGAGGGACATGTCCTCTGGGCCCGGGGATGCTTGACCTCGGGAGGCCCTCCCCGGGGGCTGGGTGGGCAAGGTAGTCAGTAGGCGTCTCCAGAGTGCTCTGGACCCGGGGCAGTTGTTGCCGAGTGTTCGGGCGGGGGCCGCGTTCCGCAGCCTTTGACTTGGTTCTTGGAGTGCCCGTCCCGAGGCTTGCAGGGGTGGGGGCGCTGCGTGAGGTTTTCTGAGGCGGTCTGAGCCCCAAGGGCCCACAGATCCATTCCTGCCAGACGACCCTCAGGGTGGTTCGGCCCTGGTCACGGTGGCCAGTGTGGACACGGGTCTGCGGCTTTGTGTGTGGGGATGAGAGAAGGGCATGAGGGTGGGCGTGGCAGCCCGGCAGGGACAGGCACCGCCCACGGAGACAGACCGATGGACGCGAGATAGACCGGTGGACGCGGGATCCACAGAGCTGACCCTGTGCCCTCAAGGCCCCGGAAGGCGGGCGACGGCAGCCTGAGGCGGCCCCGTCCCTGCACAGGCGGCCTTGGAGCAGCCAAGACTCCACCGCCGAGATGCCGCGTCCCCTCCGTGCGCCATTGTCCCCGCGCGGCCCTGCCTCCGGCCTGTTGGCCCAGCTGCCAGCGCCGGGACAGTAGACCCCTGTCTCTTTACTCCGCCCAAACGGACGCAGCACGCTGCTGACAGCCCAGTTTTCTGCTGACGGATTGTCGCCTCGCGGAGCCCGGCGCTCAGCTGAGTTTCATTTCTGCCGCAGATAATGCAGCAGGGAGGACCGGCCGCCGTCCGCCCGCCTCGCCCTTCAATAAATCTTGCCACCAAGGCGTTCCTTGCCCACTTGTCAGGCGCCGGACAGAGGCTCCGCAGGCCGGTGGCATTTTGGGCCCGTGGTGGAGCCGGGGCCACGCCGCGTCTGCCATCCTTCCGGCCTCTTCCCGTGGGGGGTTGTGCGGCCGAGTAGGTCAGAGGCCTGGGGCCGGGGGGCTGTGTGCACGCGCACGTGTACACCCGAGTGTGCACGGTGAGTGTGCCTGTACCTGGGGGTCCGCGTGCGTGTGGTGTGTGTGTGTACGCGAGCGGTGTTTGCGAGTGTGGCGGGTGTGCGCACACGTTGGGGCTGAGTCATCTCAGGGTTCACGTGACTCTCCGGCCATCTTTCCCAGGTGGTCACCTCCCGTTCCTGCTTTCCGTGACCTCGGTCCACCTGCTCCAAGAGGAGCCTCGGGTGACGTGCGAGGCGGCTGCTGGACGACAGACCCCGCAGGCGTTCCCGGTGCTTCCAGGAGGCTCTTCCCAGCAGTGGCTTCCGAACGGCGCCTCCAAAGGAGACCACGTGGACGGTGTGGCCCCTCGCACCTACCCTGCTCAGGGTGGCCCCGGGCGTGCGCAGCCTGCTGTCCACCCTTCTTTCAGACGCCCATCCCCGAGGCTGCACCCCGCCGGGCTTTGCGTCGGGACCTGGTTCCTGGGGTGTCTGGGGGCAGCCGGGGCCTCTGACCCTCCCCAGCACCCGAGTCCTGACACCTGCGGCCTCTGCTGGGCGGTGGGCAGGGCGGGATGCTCTGGGGGCTGGCCTAGGCCTGAGTCCAGAAGAGCCTTCAGGGGGGGAGTCGGGGACCTCCCCTTCCGATCCCTGCCGCCATCAGTTCTGTACAAAGACCCAAAATGACTGAGCGTGGGACGCGGTCGTCAGAATGACCTGCGTCTGATGACCCCAGAGAGCTGAAGCGTGAGACGCCAGTGCCGGCCTCCGGCCCAGGCTGCAGGTGGACGGCAGGTGCGCTGTGTCTCCAGGCCCCACGCCTCTGTCCTTCCCGCTGGAACAGCCCCGATTCTGCGCTTCGACCCTCCCTGTCCTTCCCGGGGGGAGCCCTGCCTCTGCCTGCATGGATAGACCAGTGGGGGGGAGGCGTCTCAAGAGCACCTCCCGCCGCAGCTTTGTCCTGTTCCTCAGGGCTGAGAACCAGCAGGGGTCCCACGCCTCGTTCCCCGGGTCGCTCCGCCTGCCCCCCAGCCCTGGCTGGACCTCCACTGGCCGAGCCAATGGGGAAGGGGGACAGGGCTGCCGGGGCGCTCAGCTGCCTCCCCGCACACCATGGACGGGAGGTTCCCCCCTTTTGTGTGGCAGACCAGGGAGCTGGTGTCTCCGACCAGGTCAGGGTCCCCGCTGTGCTCACGGCCCAGCAGGGAGAAGACCCAGCAAAAGTGACCTCTCAGCAAACCGTCCCACGCAGGACTTCTCAGCCAGGGCAGGAGAGGCCAGGAGGTGGAACTCAGAACGTGCCCTTCTTGTGGCCCAGGCAGACATCACAAACGAAATGCAGCGCCGTGTTCTCTCGGAAGAGCCACTTGGGTCGCTGCTCCAGGACGAAGTTTCGAGGGCGGCGAATCCCTGCCGGGGACCCGGCCCGCTGTCCTGCACGCTGGGGCTGTGCAGCCTCCTGCAGAAGCCCAGGCTTCGTGCCCAGTCCTGCTGCCTCTGCCCGCCCGGGGCCTGGGTCTCCCCTGGGCAGGCGTGCCGCACAATCGGACCCAGACCTTGGTGTGCAACCCTCGGAACGCCCGCACTGCTCGCTTCCTGGCTGATGGTGGTGCCACGTCATGCCGGGCCCCCACGGCCCCCCACCCCTGGAGATGTGACCTCTCCCCCCACAGGGGTCGTGGGCCTTGCCCGGGTCACGTGGCTTGCACTTGTGACTGTGTGCTGAGGCCCAGCGACAAGGGACCCAGTGATAACCTTTCTGACCTCCTCCTCTGAGCTCCTGGAGAGTGGGCAGGCATCGCCGGTCACCCCTGCGTGGACACAGACTTCTGTCTCTGACGTCCTGTGCCAGCAGCTCTCAGCAGCCTGTTTCCAGAGCTGCTCCAGGCTCGTTCTCTGCCACCAGCAGGAACAGAGCTGGCTGTGCTCACGGGCGGCCGTCAGGCTCCACCTGGAGGACCCCAGGGCAGGACAGCTTCTCCAGGCTTGCCGGGGTGAGAAGCGCCGGGCTGTCCTGGTCCCTGGTTGTCTGGCTCCAGAGCCCACTCTTGGGCACCCTGATGCCCAGCTCCTGGGATCCCACCGCCCTCCTCTGGCCTGGCTGCGGGGACGGACATGGTGCAGGGACGGTCGGGGCTGCAGGGACGGATGGGGTTGCAGGGACGGACGGGGCTGCAGGGACGGACGGGGCTGCAGGGACGGACGGGACTGCAGGGACGGTCGGGGCTGCAGGGACGGACGGGGCTGCAGGGACGGTCGGGGGTGCAGGGACGGATGGGGCTGCAGGGTTCCCAGGGACAGGATTTAATACGACGATGCAGGACCTGGCTGGCCCCAGCCTGAGGGAGGGGCTGGGGGTGCGCCGGAGCCATCGGTGGACCTGGACGAGGGGCACCTCCAGGGGGAGGTGAGAACTCTCAAGGGCTCCCAGTGGACGGAAGCCTCCAGAAGCCAAAGGAAGCAGGGGCCATTGCTGCTGCCCGCACCAAGGCAGGGAGCAGGGGCTGCCAGAGCCCAGGTCTGAGGGGCAGAGGGCAGATGTGGTCCCTGGTGGGGGTGGCCCCTGGAGTCCGGCCCAGCTGCTCCTGAGGGACTGTGGGCCTCCTTGTGCCCCCAGGATGATCTCCTTCTGGACCCCCGCCCGGGGACTGTCCTCCTGGGTCAGCAAAGTCTCTTGTCCCGCTCTTGTCCATGGACGCCCTCTTCTGCCGAGCGCCTCTGAGACCCTGAGTGGATGACTCCAGCTTCAAAGGACCTCTGCCTGGCACCTGGGCACCAGAGTGGCCCCTGGAGGGGCCGGACTGGGCAGTGGGATGTGGCTGCTCCCTTGATCTGGCCTGAGATTCATTGCAGGGGATGACATGGGCCTGGCTCTGAGCCGGATGGAGGGGCTGGGCCACCGGCAGTGATTCCCGACGAGACCTGGCCCCCTCCTGCCCTGCCCACCGCCCGGCAGGCAGCAGCCCGCTGGCATGGTTCTCCAGAGAGCTCTGCCGGGAGGCAGAAAACTCCTTCTCCAGAAAGACCAAGGCTCAGGCCCAGCACCTCACTCCTCCACGAAGGCCCCGTGGCCGGGCCGGCCCCTTGGGACAGCAAGGCACCTGCTGCTGTCCGTGCTGGGAGGGGCGGGGTAGGTGGGGACCGGGTGGCGGGAACCGAACGGGCCGTCATCCCCGATGGCTTTCTGGTCCCCAAGCACCCGAGCTGGTAGGTGCACGCACGTGGGGTGGCCAGCGCCGGGTCTGTCCTGGGACGCCGCTGCCACCAGGGTCGCGGTTCCGGAAGCGCCGGAAGGGGCACCCCAGCTCTTTCTTCAGGAGACGACGAGTGTCGCGGACGCAGGCAGCACTCACGGTCACTCTGGCTCCTCGGACAGCTTGGTCTCTGGGCCCAGACTTGGTGCAGAGTCAGAGAAGATGCAGGAGCAGGTGAGCGACGGGGCGACGTTCTGGCCGCTTGGGGTGGGGGCAGGGGGCAGGCCTGGGAGTCGGGCTCCAAGTACCTGTTTGTTCTTCTTAAACAAAAACCTGACTTTGCTCCAGCCTCCTAAGAAGTTCTGGCCCCGGGCCCCCAAGGCAGTCTCGACATCGTGTGCGTCATATTTAAACGACCCGAGCCCTCTGGCCAGAGGGGTCCTGCGGGCCAGCCTGGTCCACCACTGCTAAGCGCTGCCGGCAACCCGGGACGCCCTCCCGCTCGGGTCACAGCCCCGGGGCCTAAGGGGCGGCGGCTCGGAGGCGGGTGCCCGTGTGCCCCCAGATTCAGGTGCTCACCTGTGTGCAGCTCACTCAGACATGAAAGCGCACACACACGGACGTGTCCACGCACACGTGCACGCAGACACACAACACGGAGATGCGTGCACAGGCCACGCACACACGTGTGACCACGTGCACACACACACGCATGCTCGCAAAGCCCTCACCTGGGACCCAGGGCCCCTCCGGCGTCCGACAGGCTGGGTACGGGGCTCTCCGGGTGCCATAGGTCCCACAGCGGGAAGACGCCGCCAGGGACCAGCCGTGGCGCGTGCAGCTGTGTGTGCGTGGGTGTAAATGCGGGAGCAGGGAGAGCCCACCAGGGTGTCTGTGTCGCACGGCGCTGGGGCGTGCTCGCCTGTCCTCACGCACCTGCTGGGTCGCTGGCACACGGCCTCATCGGGACCTGTGCTCAGGTGCCCGGGTGTGGGGCCAAGGCCAGGGGCCACTCGGGGCTGAGGGACAGCTGCCCGGGGCCCTCCGTGAGTCCCCCACCGCCCGCCCCTGTTCTGAGCCACCCAGGATACGGGCAGTCTCCCCGGCCACCCCCTGGCTCTGCTCTGGCCGCCCCAGAATGGGGGATCAGGGTCCTGGTCCCCACGGCAGGTCCTGACCTGGAGGGCTGCGCCGCCCCCGCGGGCCCGTCTCGGCTGACAGGCTGGCATTTCCCTTCCTGTTTGCTCTTTCTTCTCCCTGACAGGTCGGCAAGCACAGCCGTGTTCCCTGACAGACGGAAATATCAGACCCCAGGTACCGGGACAAAGCTGCCTTTAAACTTTAACGAGTGGCCATAATGGAAATAAAATGTAAAACTCGCCTTCAAATGTGGGGTTTGTGTTTTATCGGAGAAAAAGTGCCCTAAATAATAAATAAACTACGCATTCCCACTCGTTTACATGCGTGAATATTTAAAACATGCAAAAATCTGGACGTCGCGTTTGCTGGGAGTGGAAGGAAGCACTTACTCCCAAAATGAATAAGGAAGGGACGGGGTGGGGGGCGGGAGGGCAGAGCACACGCATCTTCCCTGCGGACAGGCCGCCCGGCACGCACCGGCCCCGGCGTTCATGCTGCCCGCGCCGGCCGCTCCCCGAGCCCTGGCTCCCGGGTCCCCTGCGCACGATCTGCTTGGCCGCTGGTCCCGACAATTGCCCATCCTGCCTCTCTTGGGACGTCCCTTGTTCCCTGAAGACCTCGCCCCTGGTTTGGCGGCTGCTGGGCCCTGAGGCCACATAGTTCCCGGGACTCTGAAACAGGGACAAAGTCCCACAAATCAGGGCCTCCTACAGCAGAAGCGGCCCCCCTCTCGGTCTGCAGGCCGGAAGTCCCTAACCCGGGTGTCGGTCCCTCCGGGGGCGCAGGGAGGCCTCTCCCGCCTCTGCCCGCTCCCGGGAGCTCCAGGCGCCCCCGACCTCTGCTCCGTGGTCACAGGACTGTCTGCTTCCCGTGTCTCCTCCTCTTCCGGACCCCGGCGGATGGACGAGGGCCTGTCCCTGCGCTCTGATGCCTTCCGTCCCCAAGACTCTACCTCCAAATTAGCCCCTGCCACAGGTGCCCGGGCTGAGCACCCACAGCTCTGGTGCACGGTGGAGCTTCCCAGGACCCTTTCTGGGCAGCGTCTGTCCGCCTGCGGCTGGGCTGGAGGCCAGAGAGCTGACGCCCTCCATGGGGTTCTGCTGGGGATGCCCGGGCCTCCCCGTCCCTGCCCCCATCAGCTGCGGAGCCTCTGGAATCAACTGGCGTTCACCGTCCCTCGGACACCGGGTGTTCCGCAGCTCCGAATCTGGAGCAGAGGCCGTGGGCTCTGAGGACGCTCGGGACCCTGTTCTCAAAACGCAGTTAGGCCCTGGAGTGCGTCAGCCACGTTCAGCGGGTGGGACGCGAGGGCCCTGCCACCGGCTGCGAGCACTTTAGACCACGCGAACCCGTAGTGGCTCCTCTCCACACCTGCTCTTCGTGGAGCCCCAGGACAGGCGTGGGTGCCGGGAGGGACCGCGGGCCGGTTGGAAGCTCTTCTGGGAGGGTTTGGCCTGCAGGTCGCCTCGCCAGCCACCTGCCCTTTCCTCATCCCGTGGCCATGGCCCCACGCCCCAGCACACCAGCGGCCACGTCCTTGGGTAAAGGGAGACGGGCCGGCGGACGGAGCCTGCATGTGCTTCGTCCCATCCTCTGCAGAAGTCCCTAAAGGCTTAAGAAGGAAGTGGTGTGTTTGGGGGCCCTGAGGAGAGAGAATCCCGTTGCCCGATAAGCAGCTTCCCTGCGGACGCCCGTGTTTCGGGCTTCTGTGGTTCCCTGGCACGTCCCCGTCCCGCAGAACAGGAAGTGGCCCCATGAGGCTGGGCAGGAGGGCAGAGCCAGGACAGAGAGCCGGCCGGGCCCAGGTCTGTGCCCGGGCTCAGCAGGGCCCGGTTACCTGGCAATCCGCTCTGCTCCATTACCCCGCAATCTCGGAAACCCACTGTTGCTTTAACGATAATTCCTGCTGCTCACCCACCTGGGAGCGCTCACAGTCACCAGTCAATTATTCATCTCATCCCCCCGGGACCGAGAGGCGGCCGGACGCCCCCCGTCTGCCGAGGGCTTTCTGGCGTCGGTACATTAAATTTTAAATGCCCCTTTCAGGTGTTGGGAAGGTCAAGCCCGAGGGACTGTGCGCTCTTGAGTCTTTGAGACGAGGACGGTCCCGGAGGTCCCAGGACAGAGCTGGCCTCTGGGCTCCCGGGGGAAGAAGGTTCCAGAGCTATAAGCACACCGGCCAGCTAGAGGGGAGCGCCACACAGGCCGGGGCGTATCGCGTGTGTTCCTAGTACCCCCGGAGCTCGGTGCGGAGAGCCCACGAGCCAGCAGGGCCTGGTCGCCTGTGGGGAAGCTGAGGTGTGGCTCTTTTCGCAAGTCCGTGGGGGTCAGGAGGGCCCCCGTCCTCGCTGGCCGGCCGTGCGTCTGCCGCTCCTCCGCGGTTCCACGCGCAGACAGACGGAAGGCTCCCGGGACGGCGGCCGCGGCCGGCCCAGCCCGTTCTCGTTAAGGCCGGATGGAAGCCCGTGAAATTCTAACACTAACAACATCATTTCTTTCAGCAGCGTCGTGGCAGAGCGGCTTTACAGCGGTGTTTTACGCGCTACATGTGCACCATAAATATTTCCATAAAAACATGCATTAAAATATAAAAGTGGGCCCCTGAATAGCAGAGGTTGGGAGGGGGAACCCACAGCAAAGCCATGTGGAGGCCTGCTCAGCGGGAGCCGCTGCGGCGGGGCTTCCCCGTGGGCCTGGGAGGCCAAGCGGCGCCCCTTCCCCTCCCCCGCGCCGAGCACCTGCCACGCCCACCCCAGCGGCCTCAGCTCCACCTCGAGGCTGAGTCCACCCCTTCCAGGGGCTGCCCCTCTCTGGACCCACACTGGGGGGTCGTCCGGCCCAGCCTCCCCTCCTAGCTGCCCCTCCTTGGCCCCTAACTGCACACTCCTCCCAGCGAGCCCTTCCCAGCCAAGCCCCGTCAAGCTGGACCCTGGGTGTTCCCCAGACCACGCCGCTCCCCAGGGGGCCCTGCTCAGAGCAGGACAGTCCGTCCCTCTCACGGCACCGATGTGCAATTAGCTAACTCATCCCCACTCCACAACTGCCCCCCTTGGGAGGTGGGCACAGAGATGTTAGGCAACCTGCCTAGGGTCACACAGCCGGGACGTGGGGGTCGCCTGGCTCCGGACCCCTGAGGTCCCTCCTCTCTGGCCACCCCTGCTTCAGGACCACACCAGGCTTCACAACTATGGCTCCAGTAGGGGTCTCGGCCCAGGCTGGGGGCGCAGCTGCAAGTGCGGGGCCCAGGTCTCCCGCCAGCTGGACGCTTCGGAGCCCACGATGCCCATCTCTGTCCCTGGCTCTGCTCACTCCTCGGCGAGGGGGGACCAGCCACGCGGCTGCCTGGGCAGAGCCCCCCATACCCACGGCCTCGTCCGGGGCTCCGGGCTCCCCTCCCACCGGCCCCCACACCCTCGTCCTGGCCGTGGAAGGAGCCCCAGGCACAGCCTTGGAGAAACCGCCCCCGTATGACCACGGCCCTCCCGTGTGCCTTCCCAGCCGGAGCTGCAGCCAGAGACCCCGGGGTGGGAAGACTCCGTGTCCCTGTCCCTGGTCCCCTCCTGTCTGTCCAGAGTTCCAGGACTCTCTTCCGTAGGTCCCCGGAGGCCATGCTTGCGAGCTCACTGTGGACAAGGTCAGGTGTCTCTGAGGTGACGAGGGGGCGGTGGCTGCAAGGCGGCTGGACCCCCGCCCCCTGGGCCCCGACAGGGCCTGGAGAGTGGAGCACAGCGGGTTTTCTGCTGCTGAGGCGGGAGCAGGCTAGTGTGGCGTGCAGGCAGGGGTGAGGGGAGCAGGGCTGTGTCCTGAGAGACGGAGGCTCCGAGGGCAGTGCTGCCCATAGGCGGTGCCGCTGTCCCCGAGCCCCTGGGGGCAACTGCAGCGGAGAGGCCCGTGGAAGAGAGGTCGGGTGGAAGACAGGCACACGGCAGGAGGCGGCGGCCTGGGGACACCCCTGCGCAGCCCTGCTCCCCATGCTGCCGGCCGCAGAGTGACGGGGCTCCCCCGCTACCCGGGCCTCAGGGAGAGCGGAGCCGACCTCCCAGCTGTGGGCCGAGGCGAACGCGGGAGAAAAGCCAGCTCTGCGCCCAGCCCCGCACCAGCCTGGATCCCGCACCCAGGAAGCCTCGCGCCCGGAGCCCCCTGGTGGTGAGTGGCCGCCACTGCAGCGGGCGGTCCTGGGCAGACCCCAGGCCCAGGTCCCCCACCTCTGACCTCTGGGGTCGGCCTCCCTGATGTCAGGGGACCGAGCCTATGGCCCACAAGGCTCCAGGTGGGAGGGTCGGGGTCAGCAAACTGGAGCCCGGGAAACCGGCGACGCGTGACTGCCGGAGAGGAATGGCGGTTCAGGCTGAGTCTGTCCCAGGCAGCACGGGTCGAACACGGGAATGCAGCCGCAGCTGGCAGGGGCCCCGGGGACAGGCCACCCTGGACGTCGGCTGACCGCGGCGCGGAGGGTGTGCGGAGAGAACAGACGCCGAGCCCGGGACGGCGCCGGAGACCCTGGCCCGACCCGGAGCCGACCTCCGCACGGAGGCCTGGGCTGGGGGCAGGTGCGAGCCGGCCATCCGTCTGCCGCCGAGCAGGTGTGCGCCCCACGGCGGGGCCGGCCGGGTGCTCCTGGCAGGGGTGCGGCTCGCGTCCACAGGGACAGCCCCGAGCCGCTCTGTCGTCCCAAACGGCGCCGCCCCACGTCTGTGGGGAGCCGGACCCCCAGGAGCTCCCCGGGAGCACCGTCGACTTCCCCTCGGTTCCCGTCTCCAGCCTGGTCACGGGGCTGTGGTCTCCGGGGGAGCCTCCTCACCCCCCCACTCCTTGCCCAACTCCTGGGATGGCTGCCTGGCCGAGGCTTCTCTGAGGTGTGTTGCTGGTCCTGGCTCTGGGGCCCGAGGGCCGTGGTGTCCCGTGTCCCTGCGGTGGCTGGCGGCCAGGGCAGCCGTTGAGTCTCTGGAACGCAGTGCTGAGTGGGACCGTGGCAGCCATCAACACTGCGGGGTCCGGGGCTGGGGCGCTGCGCTCGCCTGCCCACGGGTGACGACGGGACCCTCTGTGTGGGAAATGACAGAGCAGGTCCCAGGTTGTCCTCTCTGTCCCAGGCCCCCGTGAGCCGGGCTCGGAGGACTCTCGTCGGTGGTGACAGACGGTCAGGACCGCCGGGCTCAGCACTGTCCTCAGGTATGGGCTCCCGTTCTCTCCTTTCTCTGCCAGGGGCTCAGCAGCTGGACGAGGGTGGCAGGGGGCACGGGGACCCAAGGGTGTGCACGTGGGGAGCCTTCGCACCCCCTACCCAGGGGCCAGCCCCACTCAGGACTGACCTTCCCTGCGCCCCTGCCCAGCCCCTCACACTGCACGTGTCCACGAGGCCTGGCTGCAGCGTGTCCTTGCGGGCAGCGTTCCTGGACACCGTCCCCCAACACACACAGCCCACCAGAAGGAAACGTGCCCCTTCCAAGGTTTGAAGCTCAAAGCCCACCCCACCTGGGTGCCCATGGTGGGGACACAGGGGGCAGAGGCCCCAAACCTGTGCCAAGAGGAGCGTGGTCCTCCGGAGAGTGACCCCTCACACGGGTGTGAGCACGGAGCTTCATGGCAGAAGGGACTTCGCCGATGGGGCTGTGCTAGATGTGGGGGGTCCCGGGGACCTGGGTGGGTCCGTTATCACCCCTGAAGAGGGAGCTGGGGGTCGGGGGCGGTGGGGCCATGGGAGCAGGGCTGAATGGTGAGGGCACGAGCCAGGGAGTGCAGGCAGCTCTGGACCCTGGGGACGGTGAGGCCACACGTTCCCTCAGAGCCTCTGGAAGGAGCTCGGGAAGTGCCACCTCGAGGACCAGCCCCTGCCCGGCTGACGGGCCTCGGCATCATGTAAGTCCTGGCCCACCTTCCCGCAGTGACACGGCCCCAGGCCCCGCGATTCTCTCCTCTGGGCTTCGTGCTGCACCTGCGAGCAAGGTGGCTGTTGTCCCCACCCGAGCGGAGGAGGGACAAGATGTCCCGAGGCCCCGGGTCCTTCCGTGCAGCCAGGAGCCCACGTGGGTCAGGTAAGAGAAGTTAGCTGGGGCCGTCTGTATGCACTATGTACGCGTGGGTCTCACCTTTTACGGGATCATTCACGCGCTCTCCGCTCGGGACATCGAGTGGCTAGACGTGGGGCAAACGGGGGTCTGGGGTCGTCTCCGCTTTGAGAAGCTCCTGTGAAACCACATCTCCCACGTGTTCCCCGTTACCAGGGGGAGGCGTGAGGAGCCGCGTTTCCTTGCCCTGGACCCCCGCCCCCGTGCGGACACACATCCCCATCAGTGGGGGAGGGACTCCGTGCAGCGGTCCGGCTGCCGCTCCCAGGGGACCCCACGCGGCTGCAGGAAGGGGGGCTGGACGCCCCTCCTTTGGGTGCGGGAAATGGGGACCGAGCCTCCTCTTGGCGGCCAGGACGGAGGAGGGGCTGGGGTCTCAGGCAGGAGAGTCTGTCGTAAGATTTTCCGCAGTTACCTCCCTGGAGCCCCTCCGACGTCCGAGGCGCGCTCACCGGGATGGGTCTCAGACAGTGGGCGGGTGTGTCTTTTGGGCATTTTCTCTGCTGGGAAGAATTAGGCAGAAGTGGGGCTCAGAGCAACCCCTCCCTCCCGGGGGCAGGGGCACGTCCTGGGAACAGGCGGTGCTTGGCGTGTGACCCAGGCCGTCGGGAGGAAAGTCGCACGTCTCTCTTACTGCATTAGGACGACGACTCGTCCAAGCAAGAGCGGGAAGTAAGGGAAGCGTCTCCGTTGGTCGCAAACGGGAGACAGAGACGTGCTCGCGGGAGCAGGAGCACGTTCCCACACACCGCACACTCCCGCACAGTCCTGGGGACACGGGTGTCCACGGTTCCGTAACCCCAGCCCCGTCTGTGCCAAACCAGCATCGATCAGCCCCCGGATTGAGGGAGACGCCACACGCCATCCTGGGGCCGGAGCACCCACAGCCCGGCGGGCCCTCCCGGCGAGTGCTGGGACCGGCGGCAGCGCGGCACCGAGGGCCCCTGTGCCCGGTGTCGGCCGCGATTCGCCACGCCGCGTAAACACTCTGAGCGCCGCGACGTTTCCCAGATTGTTTTACAGCGAAACTTGGTGTCAGTGTTATGCTTTGAAACATTAAAGAAAGAACAGTTTATGGTCTCCGCTCTTTACGGTCTGGGAGACCAAACGCCCTGCTTGCGTCGGCACAGCCGGTGTTTGAAACTCCAGAGGAACGCCGTCGCGTTGGGGCCGGAGCATGTCCCGCGGAGGAAGCCCCAGATCACTCCAACATGTTTCTGGTTTCATGTCCCCGCCCTAAGGAAACGCGCTTGTGTTCTCAGGCAGGGAGTGGAAATCCTCGGAAAGCGCATGTTTTTAGACAAGCATACTGGGAATACGGTCGCCCACGGCGGCCCCCACGGAGGACGCAGCCACGCCACTCCCCGGGGCTCTGAGCCCAGCGCACGCGGGACGGTGTGCCCGTGGCTGGTCCACTCCCGTGTGGACGTGGCGACTCCCCGGCCGCAGGGTCTGGGCGACGAGCTTCCCGGGGCGTGTGGCTGCCGCGCACGTGCTGCCCGTGTGGGGGCCGGGAGCCCGGGCTGCGTGTCTGCACACGGAGTCTGCGGGCGCACGGGGGACCCGTCTGCATCCATGCGGTGCGTGGCCAGGCCTCCCGACTCGGGGCCGCCGGCTTGCTCGGGCTGGGGTGGGGGCCCAGGCTTGCAGACCCCCGGGGGAGACAGATGGTGTTTCTCCTCCTCCGAAAAAACGTGGGATGAAAACCAGTGCGAGGGCAGAAGTCCAGATCCCAGAGGTGTGTTCCCAGAACCGCAGCTGTCTTTGCTACCGGGGGGCTCACTGGAGCTCCGTAGTGGAGGTCGGGGGCCTGCGCTGCTGCACGTGGGGTGCTGGGGAGGAGGTGCTGTTCCGAGTTCTCCGCCCGCCGCCCAGCACCCCTCCCGCGGCGGACCGTTGCTCATGCGGTGCGGGGGGAACGGCAGCAGCAGCGTCTTTGTGGGCTGGACTGTGGTTCAGAGCAGGTGTCTCTTGTCCAGACTAGATGCTCCCAGACCGGGAGCCCACGGCCAGCCAGCATCTGTTTCCCCAGCTCAGGAAAGCCTAGAATATCACGGAGAGCCCAAGGCAAAGCTGCTGGGCTCGGCCTCATATCCTGATAAGGCGGCTGGGGTGGCCCATGGCCGGCCGGGGGACAGACCACGTGGGAGCCCCTGTCCCCAGAGCCAAGCAGTGGCCGGCCCAGGAAGAGCCCGAGGCTTGTGCTGGGCCCTGGGGGCAAGTCTCTCGCCGGAGCTGCGGCGTGGCTCTTGACGCCACCGTCCAGCGAGGGAGGGGCATGGGCAGGCTGTGCGTGCTGGTGAATGTGAGTTCAAAGCCATGAACGTGTCAGTTAGTTTGCTGAGGGTCCTAACAGACCCCACAGATGCACAGTTAAAACAACAGCCCTCACTCTCCATCCCGGACGCTAGGGTCCGAGGCCTGGCGTGCACAGGGCTGGTTCCCTCGGAGGCCTCTCTCCCTGGCCGTGGACGGTCGTCCTTGACCTGTGTCCTCGCGTGGGCGTCCCTCTGTGCATCCCCCTTTCTCATGAGGAGTCGGGTCAGACGGGCTCAGAGTCTATCCCAACAACCTCACTTTCACTTGGGGACCCCATAGGGACCCTACTTCCCAGTAGTCACACGCTGGGGTCCTGGTGGCTCAGGCTCCCACTAGCTTTTCGGGGGGAATGATTCAATCTGTTACAATGTGTCCTGTGCGATATTTCGGGCATCTCGAGCTAAAACGTTGTTTGCTGCTTGTCAAAACTGCAAGCATAACCGTGCACTCCGTTTTGCTTTGCGAAGTCTGGCCACAGCCCTCACTGCCGTCAGCAATGATCCCCAGACGCAGATCAGGCCCCGAGGGGATGGAGGACTCAGACCCGGAAACCCCTGTGGCCCGCCGGGCGGGCACTGGCCTTCCTCAGGGGTGGGCGTGCCTTGTGTCCGGGAGGAGCTGTAGGTGGGCGGGGAGAGTGGTGGGTTCCGTGGTCCCGTCCCGAGTGCCTAAGAGCACGTGCGCACCCCGCCCTTCTGGGTACGTGGACACAGCCCCGGGGGCGCACGGGAGGTTCCCAGGGCACTGATGAGCTGCTCTGCGGCCCACGCAGGCCGGATTTCGGATGGTTGATGAAGGGGAGCAAGGGCCGGGACGGCCTCTGGTTACAGTTTAGGAAAAACACAGGGCGAGTCTCCAGCTCAAAGGGCAGGACGATGTCGATGAAGGTGGCTCACGGTTTGGCTCCGTGTCCAGATGCTCCTCCAGGGACCCCCAGCCCGGCATAGACTGTGGGGCAATTTAGACGCGGGCCCCCGGCACGGCCCCATGGCTGGGTGGGGGCCGGGTGGTCCCCGGGGTTCCCGAAGGCCAGGCTGCACCCCAGCCTCAGCCTGGGGAGCCGCTGCCTGGTCTCAGCCTGGAGGTTGGGCAGGGCCAGCGCCGGAACAGTTTTGGCTGAGAAACCACCGATTTATTAACTTTGTTCAGAAGCTTGCGCGTCTGTTATTCATGCAACTTTGATCTAAAACCCTGTTTGTTTACGTTTTATGACATTATAAATCTCTGGAGGGCAGGCGTGATATTTTTATGATACCCAATAAGGATTCTCTTGTGGACGTGTCCGGGGGTGGGGGGCGTCTTGACTGCCTGCCTGCCGGGTCTCCCTCCCCGGGGCCTGCTTCTGCTCATCAGTGGCCCACATGCGGCTCACAGATGTGGCTTCTGACAGACAGCTGTGCTGGGGGGCTCTGGCTGCAGACGTGGGGCGGCCTCATGGAGCGCAGGAGCCCACGATGGCCGTGAGTCGGGCGGGTCAGGACATGGACCCCACAGCTGGTGGTCCCCGTGCAGGAGGGACGCTCCATGCTCGTGTGGCCTGGCGGCTTCCTTGCAGGGTCCACGGCAGGCTTTCGTGGGGGCGGGGGTGGGGCCCTCCCTCTGCCTGCTGCACGCGTGGGGCTGGGAAGTCGGTCACGCACAGAACCCTTGGCTCTGGCCAGAGGGAGACCTTCACTAGAAGTAGGGCCAGGCCCGCGGGGCAGCCACACCTGTTCCTGTCCCCCTCCAGGGGATGCTGAGCCCACGCTGCCTGGCCCTCTGGGACTTCCAGACCAGTGGGGGAGTGCCCAGCGGGCTGGGATCAGAGGAGCGGGTAGACGTTGTCCAGACAGAGATGCCCAGGCGTAGGGGGTGTGGGGGTGACTGGAAGCTCAGGACCCTGCCGAGGCCGAACTGCCCGAGCGAGGAGGCAAGAAGGGGAGCAGGTAGGTCCCTTCTGGCATTGTTTGGAGAGGGAACACTGAAGCCACTTTATTCCTGGACGTCTGTGATCGAGGAGTCAGCAGGCTGCGGTGTGGGCTGGCAAGCAGCGGGTCTGGGCTCTTGGGGCTGGTCCCCGTGTCATTTCTCAGGGGATGGCTGTCTTTATTGCCAGACTCACCTTCCCGGAGAACAGGGATGCATTTTTTTTTTTTTTAAGATTTCATGTATTTATTTGACAGACAGAGATCACAAGCAGGCAGAGAGGCAGGCAGAGAGAGGGGGGGAAGCAGGCTCCCCACCGAGCCGAGAACCCGATGCAGAGCTCGATCCCAGGACCCTGGGATCATGGCCCGAGCGGAAGGCAGAGGCTTTAACCCACTGAGCCACCCAGGTGCCCCAAGGGATGCGGTTTTTACCCAGCATCCTTAGTGCTTAACAATTAGACCTGCTGATGGGGCAAATATATTCAAAAAGAAATATTGATTATGTACAGGAAAAGAGGAACAAATTGGTCATTAACCCTTCCGTGTCGGGAGAAAACCCTCCCTGGGCCAGCTGGGGCTCCCACAGGCCACGGGGTTCTGGAACATCTGTGATCAGCAGAGCGCTGGGCTAGAGGCCTTCAACCCCCCCGGTTTCTAAAACTGCCAACCCCGTGAGGCTAGGGGCCTCTACCCCAGCGAGGGCAGCATTCTCTCTCCATGTCGCTGCGTGGCTGCAGGGCCCGAGGCACGCGGCAGGGTCTGCTGCTCCCTGCGGGCCTCTGCGGGCCCCTCCCTGCCTCTTCCCAGCGCCTCCTTTCCAGAGCTCGGCGCACTAGGTTTCCTGAACCAAAATACAAGACTGTCCACTGAGAAGGGGGGCTGAAAGTTCTGGAGCCCCATGTCAGGGTGTTAGCAGGCTTGGTGCCCCCTGAGGCCTCCCTCTGGCATGCACAAGATGTCTCCTTGTCTCCACAGGCCTGTCCTCTGTGTGTCCCTGCTGGTCTGTAGGGAAGGCCCAGACCTCACTATGTTTAGTGTGGCCAGAGGCTGTGGGTGTCATCATAGGACAGATACTGGGGGGACACAGGACAGGAACCCAGGACACAGACAGGGGTTGAGGACATGGGACAAGGGTTGGGGACACAGGGCAGGCACTGGGGGATGAGGGAAGTCTGGAGGGACTGTGTTTCAGGCAGGGCTGAGTTTAGGCTGGGGCACAGGGTAGCAGAAGGGGTGCAGGCTGGCGGGGCGACCTGTGCCATGAGATGGAGGCCCAGGCAGGTGTGAAGTGGCAGCTGCAGGGTGGTTGGGGACAGCGTCCCAGACTGGGGACAGATGGGACCCCGGACGTGTCGTGTGCTCTAGAGACAGCGGGGGATGGAGGGGCTGGTGCCCTTGAGAGACAGCATGTGGGGCCCGGTGGGGGCTCCGCAAGGGCAGGGCGGTGGCCCAGGACAGCTCTGTGGGCGTGGGAGACTCAGGCATGCGGACCCCGGACCCCGGCCTGCGGGCGGTGGGCTGAGCGGGCAGGTCCGGATGTTGTGGGAAATGCCCTGCAGTGTGGGCTGCGGTCCCCACCCCGGGGGGACAGCCTGTGCCTCTCCATCACCTGAGCCAGTTACGTGACGGTCGCTCAGGTGTTGCAGGCAGTGGGTCTGGACCAACGTCCACGTACTGGCATCATGGCATCGAGCAGCGTCGTCTCAGCCCCGAAACGCGGGTGCTCCAGCAGCCCCCACTGCCACCCCCGGAGAGCCTGACGCGGAGCCGAGTCCCCAGGCTGGGAAGGGCGGCCCTGTGACCTGGACGGGAGCACGGGAGACCTGCCGTGCCAGCTCTGCTGTGGCACACGCCTGCCCGCGCCCGCCGGGAACCCGGGGTGAGGGGCAGCAGCAGGTGCACGCGAGGGCCGGGGTCCGTGGGACGCGATGAATGACGCGGAGCTGGAGCGGGGGCAGCACCCTCCGTCCTGGGCGGCGCCAGAGCTGGTCCCTGGGTATGGGCCCCCGTGTTCCGCAGGGTCTGCTGTGCCCTTGACCCTCCTCCGGGAACCCGGTCTTCATCTTTTATGGGGAGGATTTTCAGGCAGAAAAGGCGGATAAACCCAATACGGCGGACAATGAAAGCCGCGAGCGTGCACATCTGTGTCTGTGATCTCCGGGGCCGGAGCCGCGCACGCGATTACACACGGTTCGGCCGGCCGGGGCTCCGCGTGCCCCCGCTGGCTGGGAAACCGGAACCCTAGAGCACGTATCGGATGAGCTGCTAATGTTGGAAAACAAGCAGGAACCATGCTCAGGGGCTCTGTTTTATGGCTGCTCTTGAAGTCCGAGTTTGGGACTGTAACCCAACGCCCCCTGGCCGGGAAATGGAAAGTCCAGATGACTGGGCCTGTTATCGCACAGAGCCGCGGGGCCACGTTGGCCTTGACGGGAGGCGCCGTGGCGTGGAGCCCCCACGGGCCCAGCGGCCAGGCCCCGTGCGCGCAGAAGCTTTTCTGTCATCTGCACGGCAGGAGCCTTGTGACGGCGTCGGCGGGGAGGGGGGCTGGCATCGTGCCAGAAGCTTGGCCTGCAGCTTGTCTGGCTCGCTGCTCCCTAGAAGGCTGGCACCCCAACGGCGTGCCCTCTGTGCCCTAGGAGCCCCAGCATCTGTTGGGGCTGAATCGTGTCCCCGGAAGTTCCCACCTTGACGTCCTAGCCTCTCGTGTCTTAGAACAAGGCCTTATTTGGAAAGAGGATCTTTAGGGATGTAGTTGGTTGAGACGAGGTCATCGGGGTGGCCCTCAACCCCACACGATGTCCTGAGGGGAGAGCGGGACACTGACCACACGCAGGGAAGCACGGAAAGATGGCGCAGAGCTGGGGCGATGCTGAGAAGCCTGTCCCCGGGGGCGCCGAGGACCACCGGCCCCGGCCAGCAGCTGCGGCCTCGGGAGGAAGTGGGTCCGCCAGTGCCTGGGTCTCGGACTCCAGCCTCCAGATCCAGATTCAGGAAGAGACGGGTTCCTGGGGTTGATGCACCGGCCCGGTGTAGGGTCCCTGTGGCCCCAGGATGTCACGCGGCAGCAGGTGCAGCTCAGAGCTCAGAGCACCCGTCAAGGCTGGTGCCCACGGCCCCGCCTGGCCGCTCGAGCCCGGCAAACATTTGGGCTTGTTGGGATCCCCTCCGGGGGAATTGTGCCTACAGTTGGGGTGACGAGATTGCCCAGCTCAGGGAGCATGGATGTTCTCAGCTTGAGAACTGGCCAGTAGGACATGAGCAGCACACAGCCCAGGAGACGGACCAGGGTGAGCCCGGGGAACCAAGGACGATCAAGGTGGGGGGTCTTGGCCTCTCTGTTGGGGGCTGACGGTGTGGGAGCTGCCCGTCCCCACCTCTGCTGCCCTGGACATGGCTGGCGAGGTGCTCATGGAGGGGGGTCGTGGGCACGGGGAGTCTGGCGGAGCCGGACCCTCCCTTGTCAGTCTGCCTCTATGTCACTGGGCCCAGTGTGGGGCAGGCAGGACAGGGGGCAGAGGACGGCAGAGTGGAGCATGCCCGGGGCGCCCCCCAAATGCCAGAAGCCTGAAGTGATGGGGTGGGGGTGGCGAGGCTGCCGCTCAGAGTGGGGAGCTGTCCGACGGCCCGGGAGGCCACCCGCGGGTGGACCACAAAGCCAGGAACACAGGCGTCCCCAGGCACCCACCTGAGGCCAGAGCTGTCCCCTGCCCCCTCCCCCCTGTGGTTCTGGGACACCCTGGGCTCCAGATGTCACCTGGGCATGGCAGGGAGGGGGGCCCTGACAGACCCACCCTGACCCCGACACAACCTGATAAGAACTGACGGAGGAAAACACACATTCTGTGACTGGAGAAATTCAGGCAGGGCTCGGCCCGCGCTCTGTCCGCGCTGTCTGGCCCACAGTCTCTGCCCGCAGTCAGCCCCGCCCTGCCTGCTCGCTGCCCGTGTGGCGTTTGGTGGCCTCAGGTTCTCGTACCCTGTGGCCTAGTTGCATTTTCTGATGGGGGAGAGCAGGGACACAGCTGTGACCTCTGAGTCTGAGCAAAACCGTGTCCTGGGACGTGGACCTAGGAGGAAGATAAAGAGGCCCAGAGTGTGTTTGGGAGGGGGACGGAGCCCTCCGCTCCCCGCCCCCGCGTGCGCGGTGCTGGCCTCTCCTGTGTGCCTGAAGTCATTACCCCCGAAATGTGCCACTCAGGAGGGGCCTGCCCCCATCGCACGTTTTAATTAGCCCTTCTGTGCACACCTGGGCCGGGATTCCAGAGAGGCCAGGAGACCAGGAGAGAGGTGGGGGTCTCGTGGGGCGACCCTGCGCCTCCTGTTTGGATAAGAAAGTGGGGAGGAGGACAGAGACACCTCTGTGGGGCCGTAGGGCAAAGGCAAGTCCATATGCGCCCCCAGCCTTGTCCCGCAGTCTGTCCTCCAGCCCCAGCCCCAGCCTCTCTCTCTCTGCTGCCCACCCCCGGCTGGGGGGGTACTTCCCGAGTGGGCCGGTTGGAGGCTCGGCACGTGGTGTGAATTGGACCTTTATGAGCATTGTAGCACTTGCCGGGGAGATTTCTGGGCCCGGCGCCCTGGCCTCCGGGTTATGAATGGGGCCTCAGCCATTTCCTCGCATTTAATTTATCATTTGGTGCCATCTTTCAACACCGGGCCGCGGCGAGCCCTGCTGGAATGTGGGCCTGCCCAGAGCGCTGCGGCAGCGAGCCGGGAGCGGGGAGAGGAAGGCAGACGCGGGGCTGCCCTTCCCCCAGGGCTGGACTGCAGTGTGGGTCCCCTCTGAGCCCACCCGTCGTGGGAGAGCCTGGTTTGCGGAGGCCAAGGTGGCGCCAGGGAGGAGGGGCCTCGGAGAGCCCCGCCAGATGCCCAGGTCTCAGGGCCAAGCCCCACAGGCGTGAGTTTCCAGGTGAGTGACATCACTGTCCTCCCGACCGGTGCCAGTCACACCACGGCGGCCTCGGGACGGGTGTCTCCTCCGCTTGAGCGTTTCCATTGTTTTGGTTTAAGACGTCAGAATTCCCAGCTGTCTGAGAAGGGCATAAGGAAGGGGCCGCTTTGCAGGGCACCGGCTTCTGGAGGCGGCGGAGGACCCTGGCCTCTGCGGAGAGGCAGGCGGTCCGGGCGGACCCCCTATGAGGGAGGCTCGTGGACGCCGGAGGGTTCCCGGCTCACCGTCTGCTCTCACGGACTTGAGCGCGCTGTGATGGAGCCTGATCGGAAGGTGACGAGCGAACCAGTTCTGTCTGCCCCTCACCGCGCCCTGTGTCCTGACGTGCAGGCACGCGCAGCCGTACACACGCACTGTGCACACACGTGCAAACACACGTCAGCGAGAGCCTTAGCCTCCCCCGGAGAGAACCTCGTTGCTAAGGAGGGTGAGAAACCAGGGCTAATCCCAGGAGTGGGAGCTGGTGGTCGGGTCCCCAAGAGCTACGGGAGGGTCTTTGTGGACGCCAGGACCAAAGGCTCAGCTCTGAGCCCACCTGCGGTCCGCACAGACCTGTCCGCACCACAAGCCCTGCCCCAAGTGAGGATGACGCCGCGATTGTGTGTGGCTCTGACGTTTGTGTCTTGGCCCTGGTCCCCGCTCAGGAAGCCCAGGCCCCACTGCAGGCTGTGGCCGTGTGTCCCCTTCACACACAGGACTGGAGGGAGCACTGGGCTACTGGTGAGGGGAAGGGTCTGTGCCGGACCCTGCAGGCTGGGCAGGGACCCGCAGTCCCGTCAGTTCCCACAGAACCTGGGACGGCGTCGGACGTGGAGACGTCCAACCTGCACGCACAGAGCAGCTGTCACCTGTGGCCGGCGGGAGCTCGTTGGCTTCCAGGAACGGGTTAAAAGGGGGCTGGCCCTGACTGGCCGGCTGGCCTGGCCTCTGGCATCCCAGGAACCCTCGCCACCCCTCCTTTTCCCAGCGCTGGAATCAGCAGCAGGACCAGCGCAGCGATGGACCGCGGCTCCTCGTTCCGGGGGGAGAGGGTGCGGCGGACAAGCAGGGTGCGGGGCAGGTGATGGAGGCCTGTGGTCTGAGATGGGCCCTGTGCCCGGCTCGGTGCAGCAGACGGCGGGCCCGGGAGAGGCGGCCTCACCTCCGCCGTGTTTCTGCGAGGCCGGCTGCTGGGTGCTGTTCCGATGCTCCGTCCCACCTCCCAGTGACCTGGCTTGGTTTTCCACCTCTTCGGCTTCCTGTCCGGGGCCTCTGCGGGCTGCGGAGTGTGGGGACGTTTCTGTGCTTCCAAGGGCGGGATCCCAGGCGGGTGGGGACTGTTTGCGCTGCCTCAGACTTGCACGGGGTAGTGTTCTGTCAAAGAGACGCCCGCATACAGTAGAGGCTAATAAGGACGACAGGCAACACCCCCCACTTCTCATCAACTCCCCGGAAACAGCCCCTCTGCCTCTTTCGGTTTTCTGTGTGTCCGTCTTCGTAGCTCACGACAGCCTTATAGTGTTTATTGCGAAGAGAGCTCTCCAGTTGTAAAGCTTTCCTCTCCACTCGGGGGAGTCTGAGCCCTCTAGACGCTCACCTGTCAGTTCAATCACTTGTTAGCGTGTCTCTTCTCAGGTTCGCTTCCTTGCGGACGTGCGGGTGACGTTGGAGCCGGGCCACGAAAGAACCAGATTCCATTTCTTTCCTGAAACAACTCCCGATTTCTGCCTCCTATACAACTGCCTCCTATTTCCATTTGCCTCAGTTTCCACGCAGCTGTCGCTAATTGAGCCTTAAGTATCCTGAAGAGCTAACATTTCTCTAAAAAGAGCCAAATGCATCTGCCTTCTGTTCATTTCCTTAGTTTCCTTGGGGCTCTCCTGGTGGATCCCTCCTTGTTCCTCTCCACACTGTTTTGGCTGCTCATTAGGTGTTTTCCTACTCAGGACACATTTGGGAGAGAAGGTGAGTGTTAGTAACAATTCCAGTGGGAGTGACGCAAAGCAGGGTGGTCAGATTCACAGGCGAGTGAGTTCTCCTGACTTTCGGCCCCCTGTGCAGCGGCTGTCTTGGGAATGCCTCCGCTTCTCTTCTGTTTTGCATTCCTTGTTTCCTGAATAGCCCACCTTATTTATTTATTTATAAAAGATTTTATTTCTGTATTTAACACAGAGAGAGAGAGAGAGAGAGAGCACATAAGCAGGGGGAGCAGCAACGGGAAAGGGAGAAGCAGGCTCCCTGCTGAGCAGAGAGTCCGATGTGGGGCTCCATCCTAGGACACTGGGATCATGACCTGAGCTGAAGGCAGAGGCTTAACCGACTGAGTCACCCAGGCGCCCCCCCACCTCATTTACTTTAGTTAAAAAAATTTTTGTTGGTTTTTTTGTTTATGCCCTTGGTTTCCTGGAGCACATCCTTAAGCAGCTTTCTGGAAAGGGTTGGTGGAAGTGAACTCTTCTGATTTTTGAAATTATCTGTGTTCTCCCAACACCCTTGATTGTGGATTTGCCCGCACACCAGATCCAAGTGCCAATCACCTCCCTGCAGAATTCAGAAAGGGCTGCCCCCCCGTCTGTCCTCTCGTCTCCAGGTGCCATGAGGTTTGATGCCATTTTATTCCTGGTCCTTTGTATGTGAACTTCTTGTCTCCCAGGGGTGGGGCTGATCCTACATCTGGGGGTAAATTCTCACTCCTGGGTTCTTGCTTCTCTTTGTTCTTCTTCCAGGTCACTCTTCTGATTGTAGCCCCATGTCCCTTCTCTCAGAGAAGGCTGATCAGCAGCCCCGGGGGGAGGTGGGCTCCTGGGTGTGATTCGAGTCCTGCTGCTGACTGAGCGGCGTTTGACAAGTTTCTCTGCCTCAGTTTCCTCGTCTGTAAAAAATGGGCTCAGCCAGTGGTCTCTCTTCACAGAGTGCTTGGGGCTTACACGGAGCTGGTTCGTGACGGTGATGCCGACTGAAGTTCGGCTCCTTTAAAGCAGACACATTGGGGGCTTTGGAATTTAAGACTGCAAGGGAGAGAGATGCTCTGGGAAGACAGGTGGGCTTGGAGCTTCTGTGTCACTGTCCCCGCCAGCAACTGGGCCTCACAGAGCATGTGGTCCTGGACTGACAGGGGTTGTTCAGTCTCGTCCCCATTCCCAGGGGTACACCCCAGCCACGTGGCCATGACCTGTGACCTTGTGGTCATGCTGGGCAGCGTCATCTGTCTGGGTCCTATGCCTGGGTGTGCCTCTGTCCGGTCTCCCTGGGTGGGGACATGTGAATCCTAGTCCTGGGGCTGCGCAGTCACATTCCCATCACCTCCTGGTTGGCCTCGGTTTCCCCCGTGCATAGCCAGAAAGGCCCAGACCTGCTGACCCCTTTGGGTCCTTTCACCTCGGCCCTCTGGATCAGGTCCCCTCTGAGTTGCATTTGCAGCCAAGGGACCCTCCAACCCAGCAGCCCTTAACGTAGACACGCCCGTCACCAACGGCACATTCCTGCACTACAGACTTCCCGCTCCGAGCTGACCACAAATTCTCATTGGAGACAAATCTAATCTATTTCTCCCCTTGTCCCACCACCACCGGTTCCCAGGCCACCTTGGACATGGGGCCGCCGTGGCTCCTGTGGTCCTCAGCCCCTCTCTCCGCCTTGGCAGGGAGCCAAGGTTCTTCCAGGGCGTCTGGAAGGTTCTTGATTGATCGTCTTTGAAACGACCCACAGATGTGGCAACGTCTGCTGGCTGTTGACAATTAAAGTGCAGGAGGGCACTGGCCTGCTTGCTGGACTGGTCTCCCGCCCTACGGTCTGGGACTGGTTCTGCCACGGGCACTGGGTGGCCCCTGCAGGGACCCCTGGGGGACGCTGAGCCCCAGGGCCCCTCGGTGGGACCACCTGCTGCAGGGAGCTGTGGTGATGGGCTGACCCGGTCCCTGTAGGGAGCCCCAGCGGTCTGCAGCTGACCTGTGCCGCCAACTGGGCTTCATGGGCCTAGACGGAGTCCCGGAGGGCCCTCCTCTCTCTGGACACCCACTTCCACAGGCGCCCCAGACAGCACAGGCGGGAGGCACTGAGTTTGATTTGGTGGTACGGCTCCAAGTCCGGAGAGAAAATGCGGTCACTGACGTGGGGGGCAGGGCACGCAGCGTCTCTGCGCAGCCTTGCTGACTCCAAGCCGTCGCGGGGCCTGTGGCCACGGTCCCCACACACTGGAGCCCTCAGCACCCCGCGGCGGGTGCCACGCAGCCCGTCCCGGCCAGCGCCGGCAGCCGCAGACACACTGCAGGCCTCCCACGCCGTGTGCTGCACCTGCAAACGTGCCTTTAAAACCAAGTGACCCATGAGACACACAGAAGCTTCCTACGAGAAAATCTATGCGACTTTTCATGTTAATCAACCTGCCTATTGGGGAACCGCCCATCAGGGGCGTGTCCCCTCCGGTTGACCGTCGGCCCGTTCTGAGAGGCCCACGGTGTGGAATCGGCGTCCAGGGCAGAGGCCCCAGAGGGGCTTGTCCGTTCCCACACTCACCCCAATCCTTCGGGAGAGGGGTCCCTCCTGCAGGCTGTGAAGGACCCAGGGTCCCGCCTGCTCACCTCGCTCTGGCCATTCTCTTGCTGTCCAGCGTCACAGAAATGGCGGGTTTCCATGCACTCCTTCGTCCCTCGGGACCCCCGCCCCAGGTGGCTCATCCTCCATCAGCCCCTGGAGGGGAGCGGACCGACCCCACGCTGTTCCCTCTGCCCCTCGCCTGAGCAGCAGCCCCGAGGTTCGAGCCGGAGTGTGAGTGTGCGGTCGGTGGGGCTGCCTGCCCACCCACCAGGCGGCTGAGGGCTGGGAGTGCGGGGGTGCGGAATCAGAGCTACGCGTGGCCCTTGGTCTTCAGGACGGGAAAACGCACGTCTCCACGTGGGGATAACAAGGGTGTGTGTGTTAGTGTGCATGAGCACGGGCGTGGGTGTCAGCTGTGTGCATGTGAGCACGCGTGAGCGTGGTCTCTTGGTCTTGGTCTCTGCACCCACGGCAGGGCTTGTGTGAGCCCGCGCCGGTGTGCACAGACGTCAGCGTGCATGTATGGGCACCAGTGAACACGTGCGTGTGCGTGTGTGTGAGCGGGGAGCACTTGGCTTCCCTGGGGCCCCATCTTGGTGCAGTCCGGCCCGGTGGGCGTCACCGAGGGCGCTCTGCGGGGACAGAGGAGCCGAGGTTCTCCTCTGAGGCCATCTGGGGAAAGAGTCCTCGCTGACAGGTGTCTCCCATCTGCTGACTCGGCTCAAATCTCAGTAGCCACAAAACACATATCAATTTTCTCTTAAGATTGAGCTAGTATTTTGTTATGAAAATGTGCTCATTCATTTCCACAAATGCACTGGGAGGCGGGAGCCTGCGGCGCCTGGGGGGCCGTGGGCAAGGCCGGCGAGGGGGCCGGCGAGGGGGCTCCGGGGCTGGCCACCTGGGCGTGGTGGCCGCCTCTTGGCACCTCGGAGCTCTGGCTGGCGCTCCTCCAGCGTCCAAGTGGGAGACGCCCAGAGCCCAGCTATCCCGTGTCCCCAAGAGTCCCCAACCCAGACCTCTTTGCGGTGTGGCGCCCTCGGACTTCACCCTGACTTTCAGCCCCTCAGCCCCACCCAGCCTGGCTCCAGGTTGGGGCTCGGGGACTCTCGTGGAGGAGGTGGGTCGTCCCAGAGGAATCACCCCCAGAAGTACAGGGAGAACCGTAGCCCGTGCCCGCGGAGAGGGAGAACCACGGGCGGGTCTGCTGCCCCTCAGGGTGGCAGGCAGGAGTCACGGCGCTGGCCTTGGCCGCCCCGGGGGCCCTGTGGTCGGGCTGGCGGTGGGCGCCCCCGTCGGCAGGGCCGACCCCGCAGGACGGGAGCGACAATGCCCCCGGCGGCCTCTTTGTCTTGTCTGTGACCCCAAGTTGGCCCTGCAGGCTATGTGGCCAGAAAGCGTTGAATTCATTAAGAATCCGTCTACACACACAAGCAGCAGGACCCCGACAACCAAAGTGAAATAAAATTAAACAACAGAAAACGGTGACCCGGGGGAGACCGCCTGGTGAGTCCGCCTGGCCACACCGGCAGGGTCGTGGGTGTTGCGCTGCGACGCTTTGGGAACTCGGCCCATCCGCTTCTTCCTTACACCGGCTCCCCCGGCCACAGCGCCTGCCCGCCCACCCCGGGCCCACCCCACGGACCAGGTCTGCCTCCTTCAGGTGCCCGGGGCGCCCTCGTTTCCTCGGCGCGGCGGGGAAGAAATCCGCCGGAGCTGGGAGCCAGTGGTCCCGGCCCAGGGCGCAGCCCTAGGACCCATCTCCTGGGCCCCCGGCGCGGGGATGAGCGCAGCTGAGGGAGCAGGACGAGGACGGGGGCCACCCGCCCGGGACAGGCTGGAACAGACATGGGTCACCGCTCCAGGTGTTTGAATGACACCGGGAGGTGGAGTGTGGGGCGGCCACGGCTTCTGTTTCTGATAGAGCCCTGGGCACCGTGATTTAATGGATTAGTTAAAATGATGTGAAAAAATGGATCTCTGATTTATGACCTGCAATTTTTTGCTGACTGCGGCGTGTTTTTTCCAAGCCCTGCGTTTTAAGGTTTGGACACATAAGGCCTTTGTTGTTCGCCTGGCTTTGCCCTCGGGGCTCATCCGCGGACCCCTTGCCCAAGGCCCCTCCAGACCTTTAAAACAGGAAGTTTAATTTTATAGAATTAAAAAAGAGAAAACGGTACTTAATTATCTGGCCGTGAAACAGCATTGCCCTTTCTTAATTTTAGGAGCTAATAACATGCCGTTCCTGGAGTTAACTGCTTCTGGTCCCAACGCCCCACAGTTCTGGCTGTTTGGGGGAGTATTTTACGGACTCTCACGTATCGCACCACGGTGTTTAAGCTCTTCTATGACACATTTGTCTCAAGATTTATTAGGAATTTTTATTTAAAACAATATATTAAATAGAGGGAAAAAAGTAATCTTGGGTGAAATTCAAATAGTAGAGAAACGTAACGGGAACGAGAGGCTCTTTTATTTGGAGCCAGCCCTCGGCCCGCAGTGACCCTGCCCAGGGAGCCGCGGCCCACAGCTGCATCGCCGGTTCAACGTGGCTCCCCACGCGACTCCAGTCGGGGATCAATTTCAAGGCCAGTTGCCGCTTCAGTGACTTTATGGAAACCGAAGGGTGACCCATGCCCGCCGCGACCCTGTGCCCTCCCGGCTCCCACTGGCGTCCAGAGGCTTCTGCATTGGCCTGCTGCCCTGCGTCCCCCACCCCCCCAAGGCCCCTGCGTGGGGCTGACTCCTCAGCCCGCCTCCCCCGGGGTCCAGGAACACAGACACCATCCCGTCTGCTCCGCTGCGATCCCACTGCATGAGGAACACATGCTCTCTCCTTGGAGCGGCTGCCCCCCAGGTACACAGGCCCCACGGCGCGCCCGCTCAGGAGACTGGAGCTTGGGGAAATCCAGCCCGGGACACAGGGAGAGGGCCGCGCAGAGCCCCCTTGGGGATCACGGTGGGGCTCCAGGGATCTGCTACCCTGTCCGGCGCTGGTCCAGCAGGAGCTCAAAGACCGCATCATGGGAGCTTCGAGCCAGCGACTGTGGGGCCCCGTCGGGTTGTGGCCCTTCTGGGCCCGGGTCCCGCCTGGTCCGTCCATCACGCCGCGACATCGGCCTGTGTGGGTCCCGGTGTGTCTGGGAGGGGGCTGCAGGAAGGTTGAGAGCGGAACCCAGGGCCCGCAGGTGCACGGGGAGGGGAAACCCCAGGCTGCCCGTCTATGCCTCGGCTCTCCCGGAAGCCATCCTGCACGAGCCTGGTGCCGGGCTTGACGATTGGCCGGGGACCCTCCCTTGTGGGGTGGCCGAGCACAGCCTGTGGTTAATCGGGAGGAAGGAAACCACTAGGGCAGTGGTGGGGGCCTCTGGGGTCCCTGGCCCAGAGGTGCTGGGTGCCTCTGGTGAAGGAGCATTTCTGCTGCGACCCCACGGCTGGCCCGGGCAGGAGGCGTCCAGGCTGCGGGCAGCGCGTGTAAAGGGCTGGCCAGGAGGCAGGTGCACGACGGGCGGCGGCGGCCGGCGGAGCCTGGTTGGGATCTCCCTTTGGGCTGAGGGCCCGGTCCCCTCCCAGGGCAGCAGGAGAGTCTCCAGGGCAGGTGACACACGGCCCACCAGGACCTCCTGCCAGGTGGACGATCACGTTTGCAGATGGGCTGCCCCGGAGGGCATCTGCTCGCTCTTCAGTGTCCCTGGGCAATGGGGCGGGCCCAGGGCCTCCGCTCCTCCGGCCGAGAGCCGGCAGTTACGGAGGGAATCGTCCTCATCGTCTCCAGCCGTCAAGACTTCCGAGGAGCCCCCTTCCCAACCGTGTGCCCACCAGCCCGCCCCGTGGTGCGTGAACTGGTGGACGGGGGGCTCTCAGGCTGGAGCAGACAGTGACCTCTGGGCCTCGAGTCTCTCCGCGGGGTTTCACTGGGCTCTCTCCAGACCCGCTCAGCTCAGCCGGGACGACACCTGCGCATTTAATCCGCGGCAACGAGGCCATCTTTGTGCGGTTGCGGCCGAGCGCCGGGCTCTGCAGGGGCGGCAGGGCTAGGCGGTCCCCACGGGGGCCGCTCTGGTGGGCACAGGAGCGGGCCTCCCGGTGCTGAGCGGGGCTCTCGCAGAGCTCTGTCCAGGCAGAGGCCGCTTACGGTGCCGTATTCCTGTCCCGCCAGCCAGGAGCCCCGAGGCCCTGAGGAAAGAAGGGTGGCCTGGTTCCGTGTCCCCGCCAGGCACCCTGGGCCAGTGACCCCGTCACCTGCAAGCCTGAAAGCCCCTCCCCATTGTGCCCACAGTTAGGCTGTCCCTGCTCTGGGCAGGAGCCCAGTGGCATGAAGGACCCCCCGTCTCCGAGTCGCACGGGTGAGGCAAGGGAGTGCAGCCGTGGGGTGAGGCTGAGCCTGGGTCAGAGCAGAGAGAGCCTGTCTCGGGGGGAACAGGGTCTCCCTCCCACAATTCGTGTCCACCCGCGATGTTAGAATGTGACCTTATTTTACTTGGAAAGCGTGTGTGTGCCTGTGTAATTCGTTAAGATGACACGGTGTTGGCTTGCGGAGTCCATGTCCTCCTAATGGGAAGAGAGGTCGCGGACAGACCCAAGGGAGAGACCACGCTGTGGCAACGAGGCAGGGTTTGGAGTCTCACGGCTGCAAGCCAGGGACCGTACCAGCTCGCGGCAGCCACGGGGGCGGGGTGGGGAGGACCTGCAGGAGGCCCCAGAGGGAGCCCAGCCCCATAGCTTCCCTGATTTGGAGCTTCTTCTTCTTTTTTTTTTTTTAATTTGTTTATTTACAGCATAACAGTGTTCATTGTTTTGGCATCACACCCAATGCTCCATGCAGTACGTGCCCTCCCTGTTACCCACCACCTGGTTCCTCAACCTCCCACCCCCCGCCCCTTCAAAACCCTCAGGTTGTTTTTCAGAGTCCACAGTCTCTCATGGTTCATCTCCCCTTCCAGTTTCCTTCAACTCCTTCTCCTCTCCATCTCCCCATGTCCTCCATGTTCTTTGTTATGCTCCACAAATAAGTGAGACCATATGATACTTGACTCTCTCTGCTTGACTTATTTCGCTCAGCATAATTTCTTCCAGTCCCGTCCATGTTGCTACAAAAGTTGGGTATTCGTCCTTTCTGATGGAGGCATAATACTCCATTGTGTATATGGACCACATCTTCCTTATCCATTCGTCCGTTGAAGGGCATCTTGGTTCTTTCCACAGTTTGGCGACCGTGGCCATTGCTGCTATAAACATTGGGGTACAGATGGCCCTTCTTTTCACTACATCTGTATCTTTGGGGTAAATACCCAGCAGTGCAATTGCAGGGTCATAGGGAAGCTCTATTCTTAATTTCTTCAGGAATCTCCACACTGTTCTTGATTTGGGGCTTCTTGCCAGCAGACCGGGGAGGACAAAAATCTGGTGTTTTCTGTCACTAAGTTTGTGGCCCGTTTTTCTAGCAGCGACAGAGGCAACCACGGCCCCGAACAGGCTCCGCCGGTAGCTTCCGTTCCTGTGTCGCGCGCTCGTCAATCTGTTTTGTGGTGGAAGAGAAGTGGGGTGTCCTGGACCGCCAGGTGGAGGACCCGCCGTCTCTGTTCTGTGATTCATCCGTGCCCCCGCCTCTCGCCTCGTGCCCAGTGCTGCCCGTGCCGTGGGACGATCGTGACCAGTTGGTTCTCCTCTCCCGGCCTGGTTGGGCTCAAACACCAGCTGTAACCTCCGCCTCGAACAGAGCCTGCCGTTCCCCTAGACCTCAGCCGAGGGACCACTCCCCAGGCTGCTGGGAACACTGGACACGAGGACACGTGAGGTGGGCCTGGCACGTTGTGGCGGTCCAGAGAGCCTTGGCCCCAAACCCCACGTGGCTGGCCCCTGTCCTCTCACTGGATGTGGGGGTGCGGTGGAGAAATGCAAGACGCCCGCAAGTGACCGAGTTGGGACGGACGCACGGGGGCTGCCCGTGGGGTAGAAGACATCCGCTGCCTCATGTAACTCACAGGGCTCGGGATTTGGGGGACAGGCTCCATCCGGGAGGGACTGGTCAGCAGGAGGAGGGTGTGAGCTTGTCCGGGGGCAGAGCTCAGTTGAGCAGGGAGGGGGAGGAAGAGCGGGACCGAGGGCCGGGGACAGCTACACGTGGGACGGAACAAGCCTCTTGGCGACACATGGAACGTTCCCTTCAAAGGCAGCCTTGGGGCAGAAACAGGATCCCTGGCCCAGGACAAGGAGGGCGCAGAGGCTGGGTTGGTGTGATCACAGACCTCTGCCGGGGGGAGGAAGACTGGTTTGCAGCCGCGTGGGCTGGAATTCCTGCGTGTAACGAAGCCCACAGTTCCAAAGTGTCACCCAGGGTTAGCGACTTGCCCAGGAAGTCACCAGCAGCCGGGAAAAAGTGTGCTTGGCTGGTTTTGGCTTGCTCCTCGAGGCTGCCTGCTGCCTGTTTCTGCCAAGATCAGGCCTGCGGGGATGGGAGGGGCGGAGCCGGGCCAGAGCCGGGCCAGAGCCGGGCCTTCACCAGACACCGGGCGGTGGAAATCACGGAGCCGGTGTCTGACTGTGACTGGGGCTACTTGTAGCCCTGAGCTGCACACACAGACCAGGAGGAAGAGCTTCTGGGCCCCTCCCAGAGCTCCCAGGATCTTCCCGCTCCCCCACCCAGGCCCAAGCATCTGGAATGTTCTCCATGGTAAGAGTGTCAAAAGTAGCTGAGAGGTGGGCACAGTTTACAATAAATACCGCAGCTGGTCAAACGCCTCTTGGAGATCATTGCTGGCTCCAAGGAAGCTTGTTTGGGACTCGAGAGTCCCAGGTGACAGCCTGTGCCGCCGAGGGCACGGGAGGCAGCGGGGAAGGGTGCTGCAGGAACAGAGAGACCTGGTAGGAGCCTCAACAGCACCTGCACAGAGACCCAGGCTGAGGGGAAGAGCTCCCAGGCTGTGAGCCAGTGACATGAGCAGGAAGAAAGGAGACGCAATTGGACGTGGGGAAGTGTGCAGGTGGACCGTGAGGCCAGGCCCAGGGCAGGGGGCACATGTGGCCTTTCTCCATCCCTCGGCCCTTCCTCTCTCCGGCCCGCCTGTCTCTGCCCACACCTCTCCCACTCTGCCCAGCCTGCCGCTGCCCGCCTTGCCCACCTGTCTCCTCCCCGCCCTTCACTTCTGTGTCTCTGTGTGTTTCCTCTGTCTTCCCTGACTGTCTCCCTCTCCCTCCACCTGCCCCTTACTGATGTCTCTCCCATTTGCCATGAGGTTTGGTCTGAGGGTGTCCAGGGTAGGGAGGGTCGGTGGCCAGGGACCATGAGCAGGCGGCCATGATCAGCCAGCCGAGCTGGGGTGGTGGCAGGCTAGGAAGGATGGAGTGTGAGCTGTTGAGGGACAGATGTGAGTATTTCCTTCCTCTACTGTTTCTTGCCATGGGATTATTTGCATCTAAACATATATATATACAATGATACCTAATACTGAGACATATTATAGGGCATAAAATGGAATTAAAGTCCTTGCATTGTCCTAGAAGGCCACAACAGTACCACGGGCCTTTACACATCGGTAAGTCAAGGATGGATGCTGTCATCTGCAGAGTAATCGCTAGATACGTAGAAATATGTGTGACTGATGAGATAACGGGGATGACGTCATTAAAAAACCGAACCGACTCAAAAGTAACAAGGAAGGAGAAGTAGAGCAGTGCAGAGTACACAGGCCAAATAGAAAGTCAACGGGAAGACACACGTAAGTGCAAATGCGTCGTTAATTCTATTAAGTGCGAATGAATTAGATGCTCTAGTGAAAAGACAGAGATCGACAAGCTCAGTAAAAGCAAAATCTGAATACATTTTGTTTATAAAATCTACACAAAATCTAAGCATATGTTGTTTATAAGAACTACAGTCTGAATATACGGACTCAGGAAAAAGATGTGGAAGGAAAGATAAAAATTAGAAAGCGGATATCAGATAAATACTGAGATCTTCATATAAATAAACTTACGGCAAATAAAGTTCAAGGCAAAGAGCATCACCAGGGGAGAAAGACGGACACTTCATGCTGATGAAGTGTTCAATTCCCGCGAAGATAACGTGCATTTCCACCAAATACGCAGTCTTGAAATAAATAAAGCAGGGATTGGCAGAATATAAAGGAGAAATTGACAGATCCTATAACAGAGTGGGAGATTTAACACAGATTTTTCAGTAACTGATGAGACAGTAGATAAATTATCATTAAGGTTATAGAAGATTTAAACAACATGACTGACAAGTTAACCAGATGGACAGAGATAAACATGTACCTCCACGCCCCCCCCAAGGGCAAAACATTGTTTCATTATTTTATTAATATTTAAACAATTACATGTAGAACATTTAAAAATTAAATTCACGCAGGGCCATAAGTCAAGTTTCAAAAAATTTCAGAGGATCGAAATCATTTGGAATTAAATAAGAAATAAAAGCAGATACAACAATGTAAATCTTGCCAGTATGAGAATTAAGAAAGGTATTTTAAAATAACATATAAGTAAAAGCAGATAATCACTTTGGAAATAAAAATATTTAAAATTTAACGGTGACAAAAATACATCAAAATGTGTGGTGCGAAGTGAAAATCTTCTTTGAAGCTGCATTTATGTTGTTAAATATCTTAAAGAAAGACAGAGGAAAAATGGAAAATCCATTACAGAAGCCATTTTAAGACATCATTTAAGAAACTCCACAGATACTAAAAAGGAGAAAACGAGAGAAGGAGCCCAGAAAATGCAATGGCCAATGTCAGGGAGGAGTTACCTGATCCTGAAGGGATTAAAAGAAGACTGTACTAATTACTTAGGAAATGTGAACAAAATGGACATATTTCTTGACAAGTATAAGTTAACACCATGGCAAGAACAAACAGAAAAAAATCTAAATGACTGCACAACTGTTAAGGAAATCGGTTCTGGAATTAAAATTCTTCCCATAAAGAAAACTCTAGCTCCAGGGTAACTTCCCTGTTCCATTCTATCAACAGTTAAGAAGTTATGTCAATCTTACACAAACCTTTCCAGAAATTAGAAAAAAGGCAACTGTCCTCAGCTTGTTTGTAAAACCAACATAGTCTTGATGCCAAAACCTGATGTAGGCATCCCAGGAAACTCCATGCAGACCCATCTGTCCACCATTTCTGAGCTTACAGGCAAAGACACTAAACAGATTTTAATAAACTCAAAGTCACTGATATATAAACCTACGTTAGGTTCATTCTAGGAATGGAAGTGTGGGTTGTTAGTCTTAAAATTAATCAATGTAATTAAGTATGTAAATGGAATAGAATAGAAAATTATATGATAATCTCAACAGATTCAGCACAAAATTTGATAAAATCTAATATTCATTCATAATTTTTTACAAAATTTAGCAAATTAGGAATAGAAAGCAGATCCCTGAATATGAAAAAGTAAATACAAAAAAACCTACGGCAGATATCATTCCTGACAGTGAATTGTCGAAAGCTCTCCAAGATTATGAACACAATAAGAATGCCCGTTACCATAAGTTCTTTTAAACCTTGGACTAGAGATCCCAGCCAGTGCAATAATGCATGAAAAAGTAGTAAAAATTGTAACCATTACAGTAAAAGTAATAAAAGTCATAACTATTAGAAAACAAGACACACTGTTGTCATAATTTGCAGGTGATAGGATCATGTCAATAGAAAATCCAGTTTTAGTGGATATTTCTCTCTATATAGGCAACAAACAGAAAATTAGAAAATTGAAATTGTTCTAATGGCATCAATACTATCGACTGCAGAGTAACGAATCTAGTGAAAGGTATGCAAACCTCGTCACAGAAAACTGTGAGCCTTCAGGAAAATGAGAGAAAACATGAATAAATTAGGGGGTACACCATGTTTGTTGACTGGAAAACCCAGTTAGGTTAAGATGTCGGTTTCTGCAGAGTGATCTGTAGATTTAACTCAAGCCTAATCAAAATCCTAGAAAACTACAGGCTAATTTTTAAATGTGTGTATGTAAAACCAATGAATTTGCAAGAGCCAAATCGTTCTCGAAGAAAAGAGGGCATTCTTGCTCCACAGGTAAGTCTTACGAAGCTGCGCTGACAAGTGTGCTCTGGGCGCGGGGCGGAGAAATGTCAGGGAAGACACACGGCCACCAACGTGTGGACATTCGTGCAGCGTGCAGCCCTTGTGCCTGGGGCCCTGCTCAGGAGAGAGACTCTGGTCTGTCAAGTAGCACAGGATGGGGACAGAGCCCATGTCACCCAAGGCAGCATCTAGAGATGGTGGGAGGAGATGGAGCTGGACACACACAGGTGCTTCATGCTGATGTCATGACCGCTGCTGACCAGAGCCCTGCGATGAGCACAGGTGTGATGACCAGGATGTGTGTGGTGCCCGCAAGAGTTGTCCCCCAGCTAGGGGGGGCAGGGGAAGGATCGCCCTTCTTCCCCGGGAGGGCAGGACATTCAGAAGAAATAGCTAAGCAGGGCCACAGGCCACCTTCTGCCCTACGGTGGTTTTTGTGAGGGACGCTGGGTTGAGAGGGGTCTTGGGGACACACAGTGAGGGGTAGGCAGCTGTAGCTTAAGCATCTTGGATGGCCAGTGTATCACAGCCCCTCCCCGGATAAAGAGGAAGGGCCACAAGGATGCTGACAGGCTCAGACGCAGCTGTGCCGTGGTGCGGTGAGATCAGCCTGCAAAGTGCCCGGCATGGATGAGCTCCGACCACCCACACGGGAGGTGTGGACGTTTTCATTCCTTTGAATTTTGGTCTAAGTCACATACACCAGATGGGACATTTTATTAGATAACATTGAGCCGAAATATACCCAGTTAACCAAAGTATTCAGCTAGAAACATCAAGGAAAGTGATTAAAATTTGTACCTACAAATGTAAAGCTCGGAATCTTGCCTTCCTTGACTGAGTGTGAACCAAGGCCCCATCGGCACAGAGCGGAACGCACCCGCAGAGACTGTGCCCGGAGCTTTCCTGTCACAGGGCGTCAGGAGGGTCCGATCTGGGACCCGTGTGCTCTGTGAACGTCTTCCTTCCTGATCCCTGTTTCTGGGCAACGATCCCCATGGAGGGCGGGGCCGCGGGCGCCCTCCTGAACCCGGCAGGTCTTTAAGGACATTTCCACCTGCCTCTGAACTACGAAGGACCGCCGGGCTTGCGGACGCTGGTGTGTGTTTGTTTCTTCCAAGCACCCGTGCTGGCCTGGAAATGCGAATGATCAATACCGGGGAGACGGGGGGCATTTTGAAGATTGTGCGACATTACATTACAACGAGGGGCAAAGAGCAGCCCTTTCGGTCCCCGGCTCTTCCCCATGTCTGGGCAAAGAGCAGCCCTTTCGGTCCCCGGCTCTTCCCCATGTCTGGGCAAAGAGCAGCCCTTTCGGTCCCCGGCTCTTCCCCACGTCTCACCTAATGGTGAGAACACTTTCTTCCCTGGGCTGAGAGGGCCTGGCAGACCCTCGTGGGGCCGTGGGATCCTGCAGACCTCCCCCAGCTCCATCCTGAGGGACAGAGCTCAGTTCTTGAGCAAGCTGCCCTGCCATTGGCTGGACTGTGTTCCCCCCGACCCCCAAATTCATCTGTTGGAGGCCTAACCCCCAGGACCTCTGAAGGTGACTCTCTTTGGATACGGGGGTCCTTAGAGAGGTGATTACGGTGACGTGAGACCCCAGGGTGGCCCTCCGATAGGACTGGTGCCCCCCAAGCAGAGGAGATGAGAACACACACAGAGGGACGACCGGGCCAGGACACGAGGAGAGGAGGCTGTCCGCGCGCCAGGCTGAGAGGCCTCCGGGGGAGCCCGCCCTGCCCACGGCTTCACCCCGGACGTGCAGCCTCAGGGACTGGGAGACAGTGAATGACTCCACTGAGTCCCCAGGCCCAGTGCCCTGGCGCAGGTGGCCACAGTCGGCCGGATGGGACGGTGGGGACTCCTCCAGCACAGCTGCGGGGGACCCCGGGGAGAAACGGGGGCGGCGTAATAATATCATTAAATGGGACCGCAGACATCTGGGTGTCACTCTCTCGTCAAACAAATATTTGCTCAGTGATTTCTGGAGGCGAGCAGCAGAGCCCACAAGCTATTAATGGAATTAATAGTCACTTAGAGAGACTAACAAGAACATATGTGATAGTTTGGACACAGCAAACACTCACCCCCGTTCAGGGCGGCGGGGGGGGCGGCCCGCTGTGAACTTGGGGTGGGGCCCGGTGACTTCGGTGGCAGGTGGACGTGATACGGTGTCACACGCCCAGACGAGGGCTCACCCAGAGGCCACGCTGCCCTGCCCCAGGCCCGGGAGCAAGCTCAGCAGGGTGGCCCGGGGCAGCCTGCCCACGCTGGCCCCCTGACTGCGGCCGGGAGGGCGAGGGCGTGCTGCTGGGAGAGCCCGGCTCTGGGGGGCCCGGTGACATGGGGTGTCTGCTGGTGGAGCCCCACACATAGACCATTGCCACTGCAGGCAGGAACAGTGGCGTGAGTACACACTTATTCGCCGGACGGCAGAGCGCTGGGGGAAAGCGAGAGACCTCACCTCGGGACAGGGCTTGGCCAGCTCCACCCTAGGCACGGCTCTGGCTGGCCATCTGCTTCAGAGGCAATGTGATCTGAGAATGGTTTTTACAGTTTTAAACGGTTGGAAATGAAAAATCAAAGAGTAGGATTTCATGATGTGAGCACTTTACCTGAAATCCATGCTTCCGTGTCCATAAATAAAGTTTGACGGGAATAGAGCCACACCCACTCATTATGTGCCACCCACGGCTGTTCTCATGTTCCAGCTGAGGGTAAGCGCTTCGGGCCCACGAAGCCCACATTGCTCCCTTTCACAGGAAAGCTGCACTAACTCCTGGAGAAGAGGAAGTCTTAGGGCAAAACCCAAAAAGTGTCAGCCTACGTACTCAGAGCACAGCTGCACTGGGTCCCTGGAGCAGAGTGAAAACAGGCCTCGGGGCAACTTTCACAAACTTGCTCGGGCAGCCAGCGCTTGAGCCTGTGATGTACCCAGGTTTGTGACAGCAGGCCCGCACCAGTGTGAGGAAGCAGGTGTGGGGGCATGGTACCCTGTGCTTATTTCTGTAACCTTGACTTGAGGGTGCAAACCTTTCCTACTTTCTTGTGTTTCTTCCTTCTTTCTATCATTTACTCCCAAACACCTTCCTTGTGCAGTGACCTGTGATGGACCTGGAGATACAACATTGAATAAGGTATTTGTTCACTCATATACCTATCTCTCCATCCATCCACTCATCTGTCCATCCATCCATCCATCCATCATGTATCCATCCACTCATCCACTCATCCATCCATCTTCTCAACCATCTGTCCATCCCACCATCCATCCATCCATCATGTATCCATCCACTCATCCGCTCATCCATCCATCTACTCATCCATCCATTCATCCATCTACTCAACCATCTCTCCATCCCACCATCCATCCATCCACCCACCCATGCATACATCCATACATCCATCCACTCATCCATCCATTCTACCATCCGTCCATCCTCTCATCCATCCAACTATCCATTCATCCACTCATCCATCCAACTATCCATTCATCCACTCATCCATCCATCTACTCACCCACCTGTCCATCCATCCATCCATCCATCCACCCATCTATCACTCATCCATCTACTCATTCATCCAACTCTCCATCCATCCATCTCCTCACCCACCTGTCCATCCATTCATCCATTCATCCATCCAACCATCCAACCACTCACCCATCCATCCATTCATCTATCCATTCATCCATCATGTATCCATCCACTCATCCATTCACTCACCCATCTGTCTGTCCATCCATCCATCCATCCATCCACCATACATTCACACATTCATCTGATGATTATTTCCCAACTGACTATTTACTGAGTGCCATGTTGACTCAGGGATATGGTGGTGAACAAACAGATAAGCCCATGCCTTTGTGGAGCTCATGTGTCGCAGGAAGAGGAAAAACCTCATTTATCACAACAAATTATGATGAGAGAAACAGAGACAATGAGCAGGAGGTTCTGGAAGGTGCACTGGGCGGAGGCCTCTTTTGAGAGGTGACATTAAGCTAAGGCTTGTGGTTGAGGAGTAAGAGGATATTTCAAGGATAGGCGGCCTGAGGCTAGACTAAGATGCTCCTAGGGGCTTGGGGAGGGCCAAAGCGAGTGGAGGAGCCCTGGGGGATCAGGGGACCTGCCCATCTGGGGAATGAAAGATGGAAAGAGTCATTCCCCTAGAAGACTGTGTCAATCTCCTGCAAAAGGTTGACTGGTGTCCCCCCAAATTCAAGTCCACTGGAAGCCAAGAATGCGTCCTTACCTGAACATAGGGTCTTTGCGTGTGTAATCTGCTTGCGATGAGGCTGCACTGGCTTAGGACGGGTGGCTTAACCCAGTGACTGGTGTTCGTATGGAGGGAGATTCATACTCACAGAGGAGACATGTACAGGACCACACTTAAAGGCAGAGGGATTTTTTCCTGGCGTCCTTGGAGGGAATGGGTCCTCGCTGACACTTGATTTTGGACTTCTGGCCTCCAGAATCATGAGAGAAGAGATTTCTAGTTTGTGGTGTTTGTTACGGTGGGCCAGGACCCCCCCATCCAAACTAGGCACTCCCCTTTCGAGCTTCAGGTCTTTCTCACAACTGTGTTTTGTGTTCCTCGCTCAGGACACTGGCAGCTGCTCCCTGGCCATTGCTGACTGTCCTGTCCCCCATGTCACTGCTCCTCGCACCCTTGCTGTGGCGAGCCTCCTGGCTTGGCACACACGTTTACACCTTGTTACCTCATTTCCTGTCAAGATGCCTATGCTCCCAAGTCCTGATTCTCTAAGAAAACCTGCTCCAAGGGGCCACAGCCCCCTGAGCCTGTCCCCCATCTTAAACCTTGAGCTCTACCCTTGTGGCTTCACCGGACCAAGTGGGGAATCTGACGGAGTTTATCCCTCATTTCTGTAAAAAGGAGACATTCTTCAACAAAGAAACCCACCCACTTGGGAGCCGAGTTGAGGGTAGAATCAGGTTTTCTGCTTCAGGAGAAATGCTTTGTAAGAGGCTTGGAGGCCAAACTCGTCCCCAGGAAAGCAGGTGATGAACAAAATCATTCACCAGGAAATTCCGGGTGGGCATCTGTGCGGGCCTTCTGCTGCGTGGCCTGGCCCTTCCCAGCCCGGGAATGGCTCAGGCCCTGCTCCTGCAACCTGACCGCCTGCCTGACCCCACCGGGCTGGTACCAGCTTCCGCTTCAGTGAAGGACGGTCTGGTCACTGTCACGGAGCCGCGACTTCCTCTCCGGTGGGAGCGTTGTTCCCAAGCAGACACCTGATGTTCCCGCTGGACATTGGGCTCCATGGTCTCGTCTCTCAGGGTCCGCGTACTGGGGGCGCCTGGCAGGTGGGGAGCCCAGCGTGACCAGGTGAAAAACCGGCTTATGGGTGAAGTAAGCCCCCTTTCTGGAGGCCCAGGAGGGAAGCCTGGAGTTTGGGGCAAGTCCTGGCGGCATCACGAGCGGGCAGTCGGGTGACCTCCGCACAGTCCTCGGCCAGGCCCTCAGGCACTGCGTGGCCAGGGGGAGCGGGCCCCTCCCGTGCAGGCTGTGTCCTGACAGCGGCCCCGGGCTCGCCTGTACTCCCTGACCGGCCATGCAGCCGAGGCCGCTGGAGTGCACAGTGTCCCCAAACGCAAGGCCGTGCTGTGACCACAGCAGGGAGCAGCGGCCCTCCTCTGGGGCTCCCCTCCGCTGCCTCCCCCGCCTGGCCCCAGCCCAGTCACAACTGCCTCCATACAAGAATCATGCACCCTGTGCAGCCTCGGGGGTCCAGACGGCTCTTGGGTTGGATTGAGGTCGGTGTGGTGTTAGGCCTGGGCTATCCCAACGGGCCTTCACTCCTGGAACCAGGGGGTTTCCTGACACACGGGGCAACATGGAGCTCACTGGGGCATCCCTGCAGCCCCAGAGCGGGTGCGGGCTCCCCTGCGGGGCCCAGCCACGCCCCCGGCTGCGGAGACGCCCCGAGTATGTGCTGCTCCTGTCCGGAGGGTGACGTGCTTGACCTCCTGGCCGAAATGCTTCACGGTGTCACCCGCGTCCCACTCGACGTTCCAGAACGGAGCCTGGCTTGGAAACCACTCCCCCAGACCCTCATCTGCCGGGTGGAAGTTTCAATTTGGAGAAGAGGTTTTTTTCTCTCTGCATGAGTCACTTTCCCAGCGCATGGAGAGATGGCCCGGCGGCCCCTTATCTGCGAGCTCCGTGTACTTAACGCTTATTAAAATCAATACCGTCCATTAGCCGGCCACGTTTCCATTTTTAATCATCTATTGATATACGGCCTGTGCTTTTATAGGACTAAACAAATTTCCGCTCTCCGTGCCCCTCTGTAGCCCGGGGGCAGGCGGGTGCGCGCGGCCGCGGGAGGCCCGTGTTTATTTACTGCCTGCTTCCTGATTGAGAACATGCCTGGTCCACGGGCTTCAGATGGCTTTTACGCGGGAGACTTACGGCCACTTCCTGTTTTCCAGACACAGCACACCGTTTTCAAGGAGCGCAATGAATGAGAGGTATTGTGGACGGAGTCGCCGGCCGTGCCCGGCCCTATCGGGGAGGCCGTGCGGGTCGGCCGGCTCATTATTTATTCATTCCGTCGTGCATTTCTGGGGGCGGGGGGAGCTTGTGGCAGCGGGGGCTGTGTCCCCAGCTCTGCCCCGGCCTCTGCGGGTTCCTGTCTCTGAGGCGTTCGTCTGGGCGAGGGAGGCAGGACCCAGCTGACCTCGGGGAAGGTTTGCATACCCAGGGATCCTTCCAGAATAAGGGTCCAAGCCGTGTGCTCTCTACCCTGCCCTGGTCTCGGGAGGTCAGGGGGCCCACACCAGCTTTAGCCCTTGCCCGGGCCCCGCCATGGACTTCTGGACGCTTCTGTAGAAACAACTGTTTACAAACAGAACCAGCCCTGTGTTAGGCACCAGGGAGTCAGAGACCTGCGGACCCTGCTCCGGCCTCACAGTCGGGGTGTAGCCCGTGGAGGCGGTGGAGGGCCTCTGGGTCCCTGGAGCCGCTGCCGTCCTGGGCTCGGGCGGCCAGTCTGGACAACTGACAAGCTGCCGTCTGTGTCAGGGGCGGGGTGGGTGTCTGGGCATGGAAGCAGAGGGTGGGGGGGCTCCCCGTCCACCAGTGGCCCCTTCACCTGACTCCCTTGGACTGCAAATCGTGCTTGTCCAGAAGCTTCTTGGCAGGAACAGTCGCGGCTGCACGTGTGCTCTGCCTCTGGCTGGAGGCCCCGGGAGGCCAGGCCTTGCCCGTCTGTGAACTCGAGCTCCCCAGGTAGCTTCCCAGCTGCTGCGATGGTGGAGGCCAGCTTGGAGCAGAGCCGGGCAGGCACATTTCCGGGCTGGGAAGGATGCGCATCTCGGAAACGGGGGCTGGGCTCTGGAATTAGCTACTTTTCCTGCGCACCCCCACCCCCACCGCACGACCTACCTGGGGAGGGTCCCCAGAGAGCCGAGTGGGCTGGTCCTGCTCTCTGGCTCTCAGGGTGGGTGCCGTCCCGCAGGCGTGGTCCCCGCACTGCTCAGGGCTCGGGTCCTGGACCCGGAGGGCATCACAGGCCACAGCTGCCACATGACGTCCAGCTCCCAGACTGCAGGCCCTCGGGGGCCGTCCGGGCGCCTCCTGGGGCTCAGGCACGAGGCAGACAGTTCTGCTTCCGCAGAATCAGCTTTGTTTCTACCTTTTTCTTTGTTTTTTACACTATTTGGAGGTTCGCGGGCCGGCAGAATCCCACCGCTAACATGCGCTGAGAGTCATTCCTCTGTTCAGACGCCTGAGTCACATGTGGGGACATGGAGGCTCATCTGGGATCTGGGAACCCCGGCTCCAGCGGGGGGTCTGTCCCCGAGCCACGCCCGCACCGAGAGGGCCAGGGCGTGCGGGGCAGCTGCAGGGGGGCGGCGGGCAGATCCGCAGGCACAGCCCGGCCACCCAGCACAGGACCCCGGGCCCCGCAAGCCCGGCTGGGCACGCATCTGCGGTCCCGGCTTCATAAAGCGCTAATGAAAGTCACACGCGGCGGAAGCAGAGGCAGCCCTCGCGTGGGGCTGCGTCGCGGAGAAATGTGCTTGTTAAAACGTGTCACGAGAGACATAACAAATCCCCAATATTGGGCAAAGCTGTCGTTAAATCCCTTAATGATAGCGGTATTTTCTCTGGTGCACGGCACGGGTCTTTATAAACCCCTTTGGCGAGGCGGGGGGTTGGGGGGACGGCGGGGTTGGGGGGCAGGGCCTCTTCTGGAGGCCGAGGCCTGGGACCCTGACCCGTCCCCCCACCTTCTGCCGCTTCTCCGGGGTCCCTGACGGGCTGCCTCTGTCGGCGGCTGTGTTCCTCGCCAGCTCGTGTGGTGGGCGGGCACCGGTCGTGGGCCCTTCTCTTGTGGCCTCCTCAGCCGATGTCCTCGGGCTGGGCACGCGGAGAGCCTGCCGTCGCCCCTCCACTCTCTGTTCGTCCTGGCTCTAGGGCTGTTTGGGTGTTCAGGCAGCCGGGGGGTGGGAGGCAGGAGGTGGGAGGGCTCTGGGCCAGGCTCCTGGCCTGGGAGCTGGAAGGCTTGGGGGCTCAGGGTGCGAACTTGGCCTCCCCTGGCTTCGTTTCCCATCTGGTGACAGGCCCCAGGAGCTCGGCAAGGAGGAGGGGGAGGAGAAAAAGGAGGGATGACGAGGAGTCCCTGCCTCAGCCGCTGCCCTCCCGGGCACAGCCGTGACCTGTGTGGCCACCCTGTCTTTCCCAGGTCTGCGAGGACACCCCCTGGCCTCTTGCCTCCCTTCAGGCCCGACACCTGGGCGGAGACAGGGCACGGGAAGGCCGCAGTCCCACTGCCCGGAGCTGAGTCAGAACGCGCAGGTGCCCTCGCCCGAGCCCTGGAACGATGCCGGCCCCTCAGCCTGCTCTGGAGGGCCAGTTGGGCCGGAGCTTCTGTCCCGTGCGGTCAACACCAAGGGCCTTCATTAAGGCTCTCTGAGCCTCCATTTCCCCATCCTCCCGAGCAGAGACAGCACCAGAGGGCAGGCCTGGCCAGGTCAAGCCTTTCTGGGGCGAGAGTCCTGCTGTGTTGACCTCGAACTCCCTGAGGACAGGCTGGGGGTGCACAACAGCCCCGCCCAGAGCAGCCCTCGGGGTCCCTGCACCCCCCGGTGGCGACTGTGTGGGGCCTGGCCTTGGCCTTAGCAGGAGGCCATGTGGCCCACAGCGTCGGACACGCTGGCGAACTTCCGTTCTGCCCCGCAGCTGTGTGTGCGAGTGAGTCACTCGATGGCTCTGTGTTCCAGGGTTCATGGGAACAGGAAGGGACCCCACTGGGTGCTCAGCGCCCAACGTTCCCCCAGGGTCCTGGTGCCGGGCTGGCGGGGGGGCCGGGGGTGCAGCTCAGCCCCTCTGTCCATCAGGGCACGCCCCACCCCAGGGCTCCTGGGCCTCCCCCCTGCCGCCCGCGGGATCCAGTCGTCTCTGCATGAAGCCACGTTCGTGCCGAGGTGGGGCCACGCCCCGCACGGGACACGCACTTGCCTGCGTGTCTGCATTCTCACCCCTCCGATGCCTGGACGTGAAGGCCCCACAAGGCCCCAAAGACCATGACGGACGCTCGCTGGCGACCCCGTGAGCAGGAGGCTCACAGGCGCTGGGCGGTAGGCTGCCGGGTCGCGTCTCGTCACGGAGGGGCTCACGGGCAGTCGTTCCCAGGCGCTCTCAGCGTCCACGACCACCATCCTTCCAGAAGGACCAACCCGTGCCACGCCTCACCGCCAGGCCCCCGAGCTCCCCACAGAGGGAGGGGTCGCCATGGTCACCCTCATAGGACGAGGCCACATGGCTGGCCGGGAGGAGGGCGGCACGGGGGTGAGCAGGGGCAGCTCAGGTGGGGACCCCCGCCATCCCCGGGCCCGGCTGCCGGAGCTCGTCCGGCCTCTGCCGGCCTCCCCAGCGGGTGGCAGTTACAGGCGGACGGAGGGCCCAGGTGCGGGAAGTTTAATGGTCTGCAACCCGCCGTCCGCCCTTGCCTCGGTGTTAACGGCCAAATGTTTTGCAAGTAAATTACCAGAAAGAGCTATTCCTGATGGGGGGGCAGAGGCTTGTGGGAAGGGGTCAGGACACCAGACAAAGGGCCACCCCTTCCAGGCAGAGGGCCAGGCGGGCCTGTCTCAGAGGCTTGGTGGGAGGTGGGGGTGCGAGGACGGTGAACCCCTCCGGACTGACGCCCCTACGGGCCACGCCTGCCGAGGGAGGGACGCAGCCAGCGGCACGGGGAGAGCGGAGCTCCCTGGGCCTCTGTCCTCCGGGTGCGGTGCCGGTTGTCCAGGCCCAGTCAGGGCACAGGGGTGGGGGTGGGGACTGGCCTTCCCGCCTGCCCACGACGCGTGCTCTGACCACATCTCAGCATCTCCGTGTGTAAAGGGGGACTCGGGTGTCCCCCGCCTCCTGCCGCGGGGCAAAGGGCTACGTCTCCCAGGCCGTCCTGTCCTTGGAGGTGCTGGACAAAGCTTTGTCCCCAGGTAGAGAGGAAGACTCAGCGGGGGTGGGGGCTTTCGGCCGTGGTCTTAGCAGGACCCCACACGGAGGCTCCTGGTGGGGCACGGAGCAAGCCCAAGGTTGGCACAGCAAACCCCATCCTCCGAACTCCCCACACTGTGACCCTGGGCGTGGCTGGTGGGCAGCCCGGGCGAGCTGCCCCCGAATGCAGTCCGGAAATGGTCACCCGCCCAGGCCAGCATGCACGGTCACAGGGAGCCCCAACCTGTCATCCATCCTGCCCCCACGTTTGAGACCCCAGCGGCCCAGAGAGGGGCGTCACCAGAGTTAGGTTTCCTGCCTGGGCTCCGTGGTGAGTTCTGACTTCCGGGCCCTGGGATGGGACACAGCGGTGACCGACTCGGGGCAGGAGGTCACCGTGGGCACGGGAGGGGGCGGCCACGGAGGGAGCACAGGCTGGGCTCCGCAGACCCGGCTTCCCGGATCCCGAGCCGCTCCGGGCCCTCAGCCGGCACTAAGCCTTGTCCCGTCCGGGAGATGGGACGACGGCCACCGCGGGGTTTTGTGAGCAGAAATGAGACGGAATGAACTGCCCCACCCCCCTCCGGCGTCCTAATAGGGCGTGGGCTGAGCCCGTTGCGAATCCCCGAGGGCTACTCCAGCCTTTGGGTCCCAGAGCCACAGCCGAGCCCCCCAGGGCCAGCCCTCCCGGGAAGCCCCTCGGGGCCTGGACCGTGGCACTGCCGCGGTGCCTAGAGGAGTGGGTGCTGCCGCCGACGGGCCGCCCAGATCCAGCAGGTGAGGCCTGGGCTCCCGGGTGGAGCCACGGCCCTCTGTGTGCCCCGCAGAGGGCGGGCAGCCGTGGCGGACAGACCGCAGGTGAGCCGCGCTGGGAGCAGACCCACACTTCGCCCTCCTCGAAGGGCCCAGCCTGCGTCTTTAAGACGCTAATGGGCCCTCTTAAAAAAAAATGACAGTTTGCTTGCTCACTAGCAGGTTCTCGTCTGACACCAGCAGCGAATCAAAGATATTTTATTATTTGGAGACCCCATACAGGGAAGGCAGCCCTGGAAGTCTGTCACTGCTCCAAAACCCACACCTCCCCCGGGAGTTAATTATTTTCTTAAAATGCAACTTGCACTGTTAGTTTAAAACATTCCAACTGTGTTCACACTCTTTAAATCTTCAGTAAACCTGAGAGTTTAAATCACTCGCAGATAAGAGTAATTCTATTACGGAGGGAGGGGCCGGCACTCAGAGAAGCTGAAATCAGACGGGATGAAAAGGCCATTGACTGGGGGGGCCTCGGGCACCTCCCGCCCTCTCCCCTCGTCCTGGCCACCAGGTGCCCCAGCCAGAGCGGTCCACGGTCCCTCTCCAAGGGCCAGACTCGTCCTGGAGGTCAGCTGCGCAGTGGCCAAGGTGGAACAGCCCCTGCAGGTGACCTAGGACACTTGTCTCCGTGAGGAGGAGTCTCTGAGTCTCTGGACAGGAAGGCCCCTGGGGCCTGGCCATCCACCTGCAGCAGTGTGGGGCCGGGGTCTAGGGTGGGCAGCCGAGAGGGTCTGCTGCGGCTTCCCTGTCCTCCCCACCAGCACCGTGCGGTCAGACGGTGCCTCTGCTGTCCCCAGAGCACAGCCCGTCTGGATTATCACTGGGGGCTGGCCTTCCTCCCGAAGGGCCTCCCTTGAGTCAGATGATTAGCTGGGAAGACACCCGGAGACCGGCCTGCCAAGGGCAGCCGGACAGGCCAGCTGTCTGCTCTGAGGCCCTGGGCTCTCACTGCCACCCGGGCCCCTGCCCCTCTTAGACCTCACCTCCGGCTTAAAGGCCATCATTGCTCCCAGGGTGACGACTGTCATCAGGCCCTTCTGCTTGGCTACAGACGATGCCTCCTCCCCTGGGACACTCCTGTCCCCTCCAGCCCTGTTCGTGTCGGTCACCTGGCTGGAGGGTGCACAATGCAGGGATGGCCAGGCCACTAACCCCTCCTGGCCTCCTTTTTTCTCTGCCAGACCCTCTCCTGGTGCAGGTGGGGATGCCTCCTCCTCCCAGGCCATCTGGGTCTGTCCTTGTCCCAGCAAGGGCCACCAGTCACCCCCCTGCAGGACTGAGACCCCATCTCCAGGCAGGACCAAGTCAAGATGCCCCCCCCGAGTAGGGGTTCAGCCCATGCTGGTGGAGGAAGAGCTCCGGGAGGCTGGGGGGGGGGGGGTCGGTGGAATGGGTGGTGAAGACATGCTTCCTCCCGCGTGCCCTCGAATCCCCTCGTGCTGGACAAGGACGGCAGGGATGAAGGCCTGGGAATGGGCGGGGGGTGGGGAAGGGGCTGAGAGCTTTGGGAGATGGACCCGCTGTCCCTCCCCCCCATTGCATACCTGTCCAAGCTGGTCGTGGGGAGGGAGGCCGGCGCCATGACATCCCGGCCGCACGCGGTGGGGGAGCGTGTTGACTGTTGGAGTGTAAGTCTGTGAGCGGGTGCGTACAGCCTGGCGGTATCCACTTCTGCTTGAGCCTGGTCCCCACGGGGTCTGGGTGTCCGGCCAGGCCAGCGGAGAGGAGAGATGGTGCTGCGAGCAGAAAGCAAGAGGGCTGCTCCCGGGGTCCGGCTTGGCTGGGGTCCGGCTCTGAGCCCCCGATGCCACACAGAGTTCCGGGAGCCGCCCCATCCCTCCCCGGCGGCCCGGCTGGTCGGCCAGTGCGTCACGCCCCATTGCTAGCCGCTTTGCAGCTACTTCGGGTGGGGGCGTGTTGTTGCCTGCTGGCGTGGGCTGCTGCCTCTCGGCCGTTCCCAGGGTCCCCTGCTGTCTCCTCCCCACCCGAGCATGAGCAGCTGGACCTCTCTGCAGAGGCAAGGTCAGGCCGGGCAGAATTCTCACACAGAGAGCGTGTCCGCGGAGGGATGCCGTGTCCTGGGCGCACGGCGGGGAGGCGGGCTGCCCTAGCGGTGTGACCCCGTGCACAGCACAGACGTCTGCCCGCTGGCCTCGGGCTCCTGGGTCCAGAGGCCAGACCCACACTGGGCCCCTGGGGACACCACCTCCCTCCTTCCTGGGGACGTCTCCTGTCTAAGGGATGGCTGTGGGGGCTGTTGGACACACTGCCGGCCCCCGCCACATCCAGCAGCCTGTGTCCCTGGGCTGTCTGGCTCCCAGCTGGGGGCCGGCTGGCCCGGACTGCACCTGGGGTGCGGGACTCGCCGGGAGGGGGAACTCGCACGTGCCAGCTGGGGAAGGCCGATGCCCCGCACCCTTGGGAATGCGCCCAGGACGCAGGGGAGGAGGAGCTGAGTGGAGTGAGGGTCCTCGCAGGGCGACTGGCCGTGTTTGGCGAGCCCCAAGCAGCCCCTCCGAGCGTGGGCGCCGCAGGGGCACCCTCGGCCTGGTCTTGCTCTTACCAAATAGCATTTTGATGAGTTAAGTGTGAGAGAATTAAAAACAACCCGATTAAATTTCCTTTATAAATACACGTGGGTTTGAAAATCAAGGGAGACGCAGCTCTGGGCTAATGAAGTGCCCGCAAGTGTTGGGGGACGTCGGCTGACAGGCCCTCGGAGTCCAGGGCCCCCAGGCCGCGCGTGTGAGGTCAGTGAGCTCTGGCCCCAACTTCTAGCCCCCTGGGCAGCAGACCCACGGCCACGGCCACGGGTGCTGTGACCATTCCTGCCGCTCAGGACAGGAAACCAAGGCAGGAGCTAACCGGGCTGGCGGGGCCGCCCTCTCCGCTGGGCTGCAGGGCCATTCGTTATTGGAGGCATCACTCGGCTGGGTGTGCGGAGGGGGCTCCCTCCGCCCGGAGAGGGAGGGAGGAGGGCAGCTGGGCATATGGTGGCAGGGTCCGTGGCAGTGGAACGTTTGAGGTCATTGGAAAGGCAAACAGAATCATTAACAGCTTCCCAAAATAACCCAGCAAGAGGGAGCTTCCCAGGGGGCTCCTCCGGCGGTGGGGCTGGATGAGCGGCGCACCTGCGACGGAGTGTGGCGGGCAGGGGTGGGGCTGGCCTTGGGGGTGGGCCAGGCTCCAGCCGGTGCCCCTGGCCCTGCAGAGAGCGAGAGCCTCAGCCTGCCCAGGTTTCATCTGCACAATGGGCCAGCAGGACGCCTCGCTCGTTTGTCCGTTTGGACAACGGTGGTGTTTCCTGGCTGGTGGGATTGGACGGCAGGCACTGTCCCGCATCCTTGCACAGCAACTCGGGGGCTAGTTGGACACCAGAAACTGCTCTGTGTATGTCGTGCAGTTTGGACCGTGTCGGCCCACACGGATACGCCTGTGAAGCCGTCATCGAGCATGTCCACAGTCCCCCAAAGACACCCCATGCCCCTTCCAGCCCTGGCCCCGGGCACCGTGGACCTGCTTCCTGTCCCGACGGGAGAGCGGGGGCGTGTCCCAGGGCGTTACACGCACACAGTCCCACGGGACGGGCCCTCCCGAGAGTCACCTGCTGCCACGTCCGTCCGTCAACAGCCGTGTCCCCGTTATGTCGCTGGCTGGGGCCGGATTCTCTCAGCTTTCCCGCGTCTGGAAAAGTCCGAGTTGCACTTTGTCCTCGAGAAGACATTTTCACTGGGTATGGACTCCTAAGTCCACAGGGCTTTAAAAATGTTCTCGTCTTTCTGGCGGGACCTGACCCTTCCCGCCTGCCCTGTTCCCGGGAGAGCTCTGCCGTGGGCCTGATTTCTGTGGGGTTTCCCTGTGCCGTGTGGCTGCTCTTGCCGTGTCTCCGTGCTGCCGGTCTGAGAGGCTGACTGTGCACACAGCCTCTGTACGTGTGCACAATCACCGAACTTTGCAACCGCCCTTCCCGGTGAGAAATACATCCACACCGGTGGGGGGAGGAAGGCAGGCGGCTCTTCCCGGCTCGTCCGGCCGGCGCCTGGGCAGCTTAGAGTCCAGGTCACATCCTCCTGATTCCAGCCCAAGCCCCAGCCGCCAGCATGCCGTGCGAGCCGTTGGAGCCTGAAGGTGCATCCCGTCTCCGGGCAGCAAGGCCCCCAGACCCACGCTCCCTCCTGGGCCCCTTCCCAGCCGACCACCGTGCTCCGGGAGAGGAGGGGGTGGGGGTTCTGGGGAGCCCAAGGGTGCGGCGTGCCCAGCTCTATCCTCTGGCCTGCACCCCCGGCTGAGCGCTCACCGCTCAGGCACCCCCGTGCTCATGCAGACGGGCGGCAGCAAGAGGACCCTGGTGCTGTTGGGAGGAAGGGGGTGTTGTGAAGGCCCCCATCAGGGGCTTTGGGCCAGTCAGCCCCAGTCTGGGGGACACACGGGGTCTGAGCCCAGAGGGGTGTTCTGGGGAGCCTGGCAGCTCAGCTCCGAAGGAGAGGCGGCAACTCAGAGGTCAGGACAAGGTACAGCCCCGAGGCTGGGGGAGCCCCGGTGTCCTCCTGCCCTCTGCTGCCTACGGATCGCTTACCTCGGCAGGCAGGCCCCCGGATCCAGAGAGAGCCTGGCCCTTGCCACCCTCCACTGGCAGCCTCCGCGCGAGCGCCCCACAAGTCTTTTTTTGGGCCGGATTGCCTGGGTTTCCCCTCTCCGCTGGGCCCTTTCCAGAGCTGCACGCACAGGAGTGAAGAGGCATCTTTGTTTCATTAATTTTGCCCGTTGGAAAACTCCGGTATTAATATTTATGAGAAATGACCTAATATCCACCCGCCTGCGTGTGTTTGCTTAACATATTTAATGCGATTTGGGGGCTGTTTACTTTTTAACTGCCTCAGCGAGAGGGCCTGACCCGGGTCCCCCCACCACGGAGGAGACGCAATGTGCTTTCTGCGGCCTCCAGAGCTCCCCTTTCTAACAGCTTCGGGAAGGGGCCCAGGACCCCTCACCCCTGCTCGCCCCGGCCCCGGGAGGGAGCCCGGACGGAACCGACGGCACTGGGCGTGGGTCCACGCACCGTCCCGGTCCGAGCCTGGCACGCTTGGGGCAGAAGGAAGGTGGATTTCTCCAGGAAAAGAAGAAAAAAACATTTGAATGGTTTCTGAAAATAGCTCCTTACACTGTTCTAAGACAGCAATTTAAATAAGTGCTTTCTCCCTGCTTCTCTCGAACATAAAGGTAATTGTTTTTGCCCTGAAATAAATGGCCGGTTGTACTATAAATTGATTCTTTTCTTTAACGTCCCTTTGTGCACTGCGTCAGCTAATGTGGTGAGACAGGCCGACCCCGGGGGTGCAGGGGCCGCGGGCGCCCTGGTCCCAGGCTCCAGGCCTGATGCCGGGAACGCTGTGTTCCGGGAAGAAGCTGGGCCTGTGCGCGGAGCCAGGCCCGCTCTCTGCCACCTCCCTGAGCCCCAGGCCCCAACGGGGAAAGCAGGAACAGGAACAAGGACCATCGCTGGCCCGGGGTGTTGCTGTAAGGGCTAGAAACCGAGCCTAGTGCACCGGGCCCTTCTGCTGGGCGGTCAGACAGACTTGGGGTTGGTTGCAGGGCTTGGCTCTGAGTCTCCAGAAGGTGTGCCCAGGGCTCCGTGGTAGACCCTCCATCCTCCCCGTCAAAGCAGAGGCTGCCTCCCGGACTCAGCCAGCCTGTCACCTGGGAGACCCTGAGGATAAAATCGGGCCCAGGGGTCAGCCTCAGGGTGGTTACACGCCATGTGTTCGCCAAGTGCCATCTCGAGTGCTCCTGGGTGTTGGTCTCTGCCGTGTGTCCGGCAGCCCATGTCCAAGTGCTCGCCTAACAAGGAATGAAGGGACCTCGGGAGCGACACTTCCCACATCACAACATGCCCCTTCCCTGGGCGTGAGCCAGACACCACCCTTCCCCCATGGGGGGCCAGAGAGGACATAGGAGGTGGGAGGGGCAGGTTGTCCCAGTGCAGACGTCCTGCTGGGGGTCCGGTGGCTAGGGTGGCCTGTCCTCATGATCCTCAAAACCCACCAGAGGCGCCCACGCAAAACCACTGGCCAGTGACTCCGTGGGTCCAGCTATTGAGCTGAATGCCTGTGGTGTCTCTGCTACACTTTGGGGTGGACCCCATCTCCCCATTTTGTGGCCTCAGCATGGAGGCTTCAAGGAGACTCAAAGCCAGAGCCCACGGCTTCCTGGGCCTCTCCTGTGCACCTGCTTGTGGTACAGCCTCCGACATAAGGTAGGAGACGGAACCGCTACCCCTGTTCTAAGGTACTGGTCAGCCGCCTGGACCCTGTCTGTGCCCTCCTGTCCCAGCCACCCGGCCACAACTCCCTCAGATGCCCAGGCAGCCTCCCCCAGCCCTCTCCATCTTCTGCCTTCTCTTGCCCAGGGAAGGGGCAACACCCGCAGCCCACCCAGGGAGCCAGCCCAGCAGGGCAGGCAGTGGGAGCTTGAAAGGAGAGGGGTGTGGGGATCCTGGCAGGGGACCCCGAGTGCGTGCCCTGCGGAATGAAGATGCAGCTCCCAGCCCTGATCGCTGGTGAGAGACACAACAAGCTGCCCGCCAAGCCTGGCCCCAGGGCCCCCGGGAGAGGACACCAGCGCGTGATCAATCAGCCCCAACGCTTCCCAACATCCTTCTCGAGTTACACGCCACAGGGATGATGTCATAGCGGCTGCCAGCCCGAGCCAGAGAAGAAAGAGGCCCCCTTCTTCAAACTAAGGGCCAGGATAGGCTAGCTTTCCAATGCCTCATGATCCTTCCCCATATGCCTTCAAGAAGGGGAGGGCTAGCACTGTAATCTTTTCAGGTCATGGAAGCAATGCCTGCTCACTGCAGAGGACTTGGACAATCTAAAGAAGCAAGAGGAAGAAATAGACAGTATTCAGAATGTCACTCCATTACATTGCCTTCTACTGTTTTCCATCAGATGGCTTTACTTCTCATTGACCTACCTACTAATCACCCATCTATGCATTCACTCATTCATGCATCCACCCACCCATCCATCCATCCACCCACCCATCCAACCACCTACCCACCCATCCACCCACCCATCTACCCATCCATCCATCCACCATCCATCCATCCATCCACCATCCATCCATCCATCCACCATCCATCTATCCATCCATCCACCCATCCGTCCATCCATCCACCCATCCATCCATCCACTCATCCATCCACCACCCATCCCTCCATCCATCCATCCATCCATCCACTCATCCATCCACCACCCATCCATCCATCCATCCATCCATCTATCCATCCATCCATCCACCATCCATCCATCCAACCACCCATCCATCCAACCACCCATCCATCCAACCATCCATCCACCCACCCACCCATCCATCCATCCAACCACCTATCCATCCAACCACCCATCCATCCAACCATCCTCCATCCATCCATCCATCCATCCATCCACCCACCCGTCCATCCAAACATCCATCCATCCATCCATCCAACCATCCATCCATCCAACCACCCATCCATCCAACCATCCTCCTTCTATCCATCCATCCATCCACTCACCCATCCATCCAAACATCCATTTATCCATCCTTCATCTTTTCAAACTCCCTTTCTTTTGACCACACCCCTCAATTTACCCAGACTTATTTCCTAGATTCAGCATTTATGGAGAAAAAACAAGTCATAAAACAATGTGCTGGTCACAGGAGGTGTGGGGGTGGGAGTGGTGATAGTGTGATACCTTGTTTTGTACATATGAGTAGGAGGGTGTGTATGTGTGAATGTATGTGTGTGTGCATGAGTGTGTGTGAGTGAGGATGTGAACACGAGTATGTGTGTCGCAGTGTATGCAAGCGTGTGCATGTGTGTGCCCCCCACAGGGAGGAAGGGGCCTTGGAGGATGTGGCTGGCGGGTAAGGTGTGGGCTCGGCTTGGGTCTCCCGTGACAGCTCCCTCAGCCCGACCATCAGCCCTACGGTCAGCCTGCGGTCGGCCCAGACCTCACTCCTCAGGCCCCAGGTTGCTGCCGGCTCCCCGCTCCAGTTATCAGGCCTGGGGCACAATCCAAAGTCAAGATGGAGGAACACGTTCTTGCTTGTCACGGAGCCCGGTGTGCGTGCTGGGGCCCGCTCTCCCACACATGGTCCACGTTAGCTGCCTCCCCTGACTTGTGTCCATGTAGCGCCTGGCCCTGGTGGTCAGTCCCCGCCCCCACCGCCAGCCCACCTCCACTTCTAATTGGGCCGCAAAGCCGTTTAATGGTGTCTGCGAGGCTACAGGGCTGCTCGGGGCAGAACAATGCGCTATTCATGTCCAAACAGAACACTAGTGATCGGGCTAATATCTTTAAGCTAAAAAGCAAGGCTTAATTGGAACAGATGCTGCAAATTCCAGTGCCGAAGGCCAGCTCCTATGTGATCTAAACCAGGTATGTGCCAGGGGTTCATTTTAACAGTGGCTTTTATTTTTTTATTGGCATATGCAAAAACTCACTAATACTTTGCACAACAGACTGGCAACAGTCTCTTAGAAAATCTCCCCAGGTAAGGTCCCTGCAGACCTTTGTTGCCATTGTGTGGGTTACAGTAAAGACCCCCTATCATTTGGTCAGCTATGTCCTGTGGACACTGGCCTCTCGCCTTCCCTGGGCCAAGATTTGGGGTCTTTCTAGACCACTGCAGCCCCTAGGGCATTTGTCCTCAGGACTAACCTCCCTCTCCTGGTGCATCCATCAAACCTCCCCAGAGACCTCAGAGGTCCTCGCAGATGTGGCTTCCCCTTTGCCAGGAAGCTTCCTACTCTCCCGACACCCACTGAGCCTTTCCTGTTGAGACACCCTTGACCTGCCAACACCCGGCTATACCTTAAAGCTGTAGCTCTTGGACAGAATGCTCCTGTTTTTAGTATGTTAGCCCAGTCTCTAAGGACATCTCTAAGGACAGTCCCTGAAGCCAGAGGCTGCTTACAGTTTATACACAGCTTCCCGGACCTTGCTGAGCAGAACGGGCTTCAGTTTTCATGACTCGCACTTCTTTCAGAAGATGCAAACCCCAAAGCTCCGGACTCTTCTTGGGACTTCGGAAGAGCCTGTCGTCTTGTGTTCTGAAAGGGGCCTCTCCTTGCCTGCCCCATTCTGTCCATGATGGCCTCAGAATATTCCTGAAAGTGAGCCTGAGCCTGGGGTCTTAGAAGCCCAATCCAAAGCATGCTTCCACTCAGACAACTGAAGCCACCGCCTCCTGACCCTCTTATAAGGTCGAGAAACTGCATTAGATTCCTTACAACATGGTTTCTGTTGTCGAAGCTGAAATGAGTGGATTCCTGGCTGTTACTCCCGAGAGCCCCAAGGGAGCGGTTGGAGGGGTTTTTCTGAACAAATGCCCCTGAGGGATCCTCGGCTTCAGGTAGAGCAAAAAGCTGCAGAGCCTACCATCACTTTATTCATCTATTTACCCTTTACTCATTCATTCAGCCATCTATCCTTCTATCCGTCCATCCATCCACCCACCCACGTGTCCACCTGCCCACCTATCCATGCCTCCACTCACTCACTCATCCACCCATCCATGCATCCATCCATCCACACATTCACTCATCCATCCACCACCCACATACCCATCCACTAATTCATCCATCCATCCACTCATCCATCCATCCATCTGTCCATCCATCCATCTGTCCATCCATCCATCTACTCATCCAACCATCCACTCACCCACCCATCCATCTATCCATTCATCCAAGAGGTACTTACTTGGGCTCTACTACGTGTCCAGCTGAAGCATGCATCCCCTCCCTCCTAGCGTGCACGTGATGCCCCACTCTTTCTATGCTATGGGGTAGGCTGGAGGGCTGCACCAGCGGCGGGTGATTCAGGGGAGGCCATTAGAACTAGGAGTCAGTGAATAAACTTCACTTGTGTGCGGAGGCAAGATGAAGAACGAGTCCTCTGTCTTGGTCTAGGGCCTGGCACCTGGAGGACCTTCCTACAGGAAAGGCTCTACCTGTCCAACCCCAATCCCCCAAGAAATCCCCTTTTGGACCTAGGATCTGGAAAACCTCCAGATAATTAGTAGGCAGAGAGGAGCGGGGCTTAACACCGGGGAAGTGAGAGTCAGGGGCCATTAACCAGGGGTGACCCAGTTTCCACAGCCTTCCTCTCCTGCCCTCTACAGAGCCCCAGGCCAGAGAAATGCAGGCCAAGTGGGGTAATGGCCCTCCTGTGACCCCCACCTGTGGTCTTGCTGTGGAAACCTGGGCCCAGCATCCCACAAGCTTCAGATCCTGCCGCCAGAGCCTCCCTTGAAGGGCAGCAGAGCACTTGCATGGTCGCAGTGGGGATGGTCAGTGTCAACCATGACCATGGCTCGGGTGGCCTGACCCTCAGTCTGGCTGAGTGAGACCTTAGCCCTTCAGACTGTCACCCCTCCGGTGGGGTGGCCGGCTGAGGGAATCAGCAGCCTCGGGATAGCTTCCCTGTGCCAGCATGCATTCTGTATGCTTCCTTCGTGGTGTCCTGCGGGGGGGACAGTCAGAGGGAATGGGGACACCACTGCGGCCAGGGAGCTGAGACCAAAACCCAGGCCTGTTCTTCTCAGGACTCTTAGGAAGACGCACCGCACCATGTCCCCCGGGGGGAACGAGAGCCAGCCTTGGGCAGACTGAGAAGGGCGCATGGGCAGGGGGCCTCTCTCAGGAGAAGGGAGTCAGGCTTAGTTCCCATTTCTGTTGGCTTCTTTGCAGGATTTTTCAGTCACGGAATCTTTCGAGCGTAGAGAAAAGTACAGAGAATAATGGGCAAACACCGCTTTGTCAAACACTCACACCCACTTTGTCCGATTCGTCTCATCGGACAGCCCTTCATTCTGTTCCGTTCCCACCTGGAAGCTCTCAGACTCGGTGTTTATCCTTGCCAGGCCCGGTTTGTATCCCCGTTGGCATCACGTGCTTTGCCTGTGGTCTGAACGGGGCGGCAGCAGGTTTCTGCCCGACGCCTGCCCGGCGGAGCCTCTGTTGGAGGCACGAGCGCCCGCCCCGCAGTGCTCACCCGCTCTCCTGGTGATGAAATCTGGGGCCCGTGCTGAAACGGGCATTCTCGCACACTCCTCCTGTGTGCACACCAGCGAGCTTTGTTTAGGGAAAGTGCCTAATTGTGGAGTTGCCGGCAGACTGCGTGTCTTTACCGACAAAACTTGCCAAATGACGGGAGGTGGTGGCGCCAACTTGGGGGGCTCTGGCTCTAGCTGGGTCGCTGAGGCCACCCATGCCCGGTGCCTCCGACCCCAAGTTGGCGCCCCTCTGGCTTCTGGGGTGACCCCTCATTGCTGCCTCGGTTGGCATCTCCCTCCTGATGGCCGGCTCGGAGCATTGCTGCCCCATTGTTCAGACATTTGTTTTTGCTTCTATAAAACTGCCCTCAGCGCCTTCGCCCATTTTTCTATTGAATGTTTGATCTCTTCTGTCTACTTTGGATTTTTTAAATGAACATTTTATTAAAAGACCGCATCATACAGAAAAACGCGGAAGTCCTACGTGCGTGATGGAATGGATTTACCAAGTGGGCACGCCCATGCGCTCGGCACCCAGACTGAGAAACAGAACATTCCAGAACCCCTGAAGCCCTCCGAGTTTCTCCCGTCACGACCCACCTTCACACCAAAGGTAGTGGCTGCCCTGACTTGTACTGCTGGGGACCCGGTTGCTAATTCTGAATTCTGTGTGCGTGGAATCATGCAGCCCTGCTCCGTTGTGCCTGGCTTCTTTCTCGCCATGTTTTCTGTGTGGGGTACACGGTTTGTGGCTGAGAATAATCACTGGTGCCGTCCTGTTCCTTCACAGCACCCGCTTGTTTAATTGTGTGGTTGATCGATCTGTTCTAATGTTGATGGAGTTGTTTCCAGTCTTATGATACTTTGACTGACGTCTTATCAATCTTGCAAATGCCATTGGACACGCCCGTGCACCATTTCTGCTGGGCATGAGCACCCGGGTCAGGGTGATGTTCTGGTTTTAGCCGTACTTCCAGACTCGCACAGTGTTTGCTCTACCACGACCCTCTGGCCGTGTACGAGAGCGCCTGTCGTTCCCCTGTCCTGCCGTCACTTGCCTGTTCACCGTGGCCTTCACTTGCATTTTGCCGATGACCAAGAAGGCCGGGAACTATTTCATGTTGACCGACCCCGTGGCGTCCCTCCCTCATGAAGGGCCTGTTCGAGACTTTTGCCCACTTTTGTGTCAGGTTGCCCACTGGATGTGTGTGCGTGCGTGTGTGTGTGTGTGTGTGTGTGTGCACTCTGTGTGCTCCATCATGCCGACAAAGACGCGCTGGCTTGCTGTTTGCTCTCAGAGCGCTGTGTTGTAATGAACGCAGTTCCTCAATTCGACATACTCCATGTATAACTCCTTCTCTTGTGGTTCGTACTCTGAGTGCTACTTCCAATTCCGGCCTGCCCACGGTCATGAACACATTCCATGGCATTCTCTGGAAGCTTTGTAATTTTTCTCTTTGCACTTAGAGCCACACCCCACCTAGAATATATATTTTTTGCATGGTGTGAGGTAGGGACCAATTCTTATTTTTTTTCCCGTGTGACTATCCAGTTGACCCAGTACAAGGATGAAAAGTGTCTCCCTCTCCCTACTCACTCGCACTGCTACTTGTCAGAAGCAAGCACCCAGAGATTGCCTCTGCTTCCAGACTCTCTAGCCCTATGAGTGTAAGCGTGAGGACAAAATCTGAGCAGACTTAGGCAGTTGTAGAGACGGCAAGTGTATGAATAGTCTATGCTGCACAATACCCCACACTTAGTGGCTTACAGCACCCCTGCTCATCATCTCAGAGTCAGGGAGAGTGCCTAACTGTGGAATCTGTGGGTCGGGAGTCAGGGTAGAGCCTGGCTGATCTCCTGCTCAGAGACTCATATGACCACCAAGGTGTCAGCTGGATTGTGTTCCCTTCTATTAGGGATTCTCTTTCAAGCTCATGGGGCTGTGTGCAGAAATCAGCGCAGAGTCCTTGTTTTCCTGCTGCTGGTCTGTTCTCACCTCCTAGCTGCCGCTCTCAAGTTCTCACCATGTGGCTCCCTTTATCCTCAAAGCCAGCAGCAAAGACCATCCCTCTCATGCTTCAGAACTCTTCTCCTGGAATAGCCCTGCTCCCTTAAAGGGATCATCTGATTAGGCAAGGCCCACCAAGGAACATCTCCCTATCAGCTGATTTGGCACTTAATCACATCTGCAGATTGAATTCCTGCTCCCACCGCTGTGTTGTGGGTGGATGTGTTGGGGGCATATGGTGTGTCTTCTAGTGCTCTGTGGGGAGCCACAGCCAGATGTGGGGGAGAAGAGCACACGTGGTCAAGAGAGCTGGAGAACGGAGGTGAGGTATAAAGACATAGGAACGCATTTGCTCTCACGGCAGTGGGATTGCTGGCTGTGTGCTCAGCACGACTCAGCACAACGACCGGGGATAAGCCCTACAACCCAACCTCCCTTGTCGGAAGTCATGGTCAAGCTAACAATGTCACTAGTAAGAACGGAAGGACATGTTTCAGGGTTGTGCACTTAAGAACACTTGATCTTTCTTGCAACCTCTGCTCTGTGTAGACAGGTGGTTCTGATCTGAATCTTCTTGGCCCAGACAGCTGAGCCTCACACCCTAGAGGCAATGAAGATCAAGTAGAAAGATAATCTTCTGGAAGGAAGTTGCCATGCCGTCCGCGGATGGCCTCTCTCCAGCTTTCCAAGTGAGGGAGAATGAAACCTTATGTGTGTACTTAACTTTTGTCCTGTTAAATGCTTTCAGACCTGAGCCTAGTGAATACTCATTGCAACTGACCTGAATCAGACTTTCTCATGTTAAACCAGCCTTGCATTCCTCTCGTAAATCTACTGCGGTCATAATACTTGGTTTTCTGTTTGTTTGTTCTCATGTTTTGCATGCTGGATTTAATTTTTAGATTTTTATTTATGGGTTTCAAAAAAAATCTATGTTCATAATTGAATTTATCATATAACCTCCCCCTTCTTGTAGTGTCCTTTCTTGATCCTGGATATCAAAGTGATTTTAGCTTCCCTAAACAATTTGGGAAGGGTATTTCTTGTTTCTATTTTTCTGAAACAGTTAATTTACAATTGCAGTTTTATCATTATCTCTCCCTGGAGACTACCCTCAAAAGTGCTGGATTCTGATGGTATATTTTAGGTAGGTATTTTGGAATTATTTTTAATGGGCAAGATTGTCTTCCAGACATTTATGTTTCTTTTTTTATCCTCTTTTTTTTTTTTTAAACTAAATTATGGACTTCATTTGGTTTTCACCAGTTTTCCCACTAAGGTCCTTTTTGTGAGCCAGGGCCCAGTGTCCGATCCCACACTGCATTTAGCTTTCCTATATCCTGGTCTCTTCCAGTCTGGACTGCTGTGTTTCCTGCTGCTTGTGGACCTTGACACTTGTGAAGACCTCAGGTCAGATAATTTGAAAAATATCCATAAACAGGTTTGTTTTGTTTTCTCACGATTACATGGAGGTTGTGGATTTGGGGGAAAGGATGATATGCCCCCAGGGCCTTATGTGAGGAAGCATGAGATGTCACTATATCTTATGACGATGAGGTTAACCTTGATCTTTTGGGTAATGTTCTCTTTGTCAGGGTTTGCACGGCAGAATTACTACTCTCCATTCATATTCGAGGGGAAATACTTTAATGCTGTACAAATATCCCCTTTCTTCTTAAATTTTAGTCACTAATTTTAGCTTCCATGGGTAGATTTTGCCTGCAGCCTTTATTAATATGGTTTTGTAAAGGTGATTTTAAAATTTCCATCCTCCCGACCATTTTGCATGTATTAATTGAATTGTTATGACGAGGAAGAGTTGCCTGTTTCCCCACATTTATGTATTTGTGTATTCATTGTTTGTTTATGGACTTGTAGATATTTTTCTCTCTGGGCTTTAGTCTAACACTATTATTATTTATTATATTACTCAGATTGTTTCAGCTTTGGCCATTGAGAGCTGTTTCTGATGGGTTCTTGTGTCTTTGAGATAGGCCTTCCTCAAATTTGTTCTTTTTTTTTTTTTCCCCAAGATCGTTTAGATTATTCTGGGCCCTTTCCATTTCCATATAACTTTTAGGATCAATGATCAGTTCCTTTTTTTAAAAAAAGGAACTGGGAATTTGGTGGGGATTTCACTGAATCTGCAGATCAATTAGGGATAGTGCTATGCTTGCAGGACTAAGTCTTCTGACCCATGAGCTTGGGTGTCTTTCCATTTATTTATGTCCTCAATTTTTTCCATTTCATCCTGGTGTTTTATAATTCTCAGTGTGAAAGTAATAAACATCTTTTGTTGCATTTATTCCTAAGGATTTCATTCTTTTTGAAGCCATTATAAAACAAATGGTTTTCTTAATTTCATTTTCAGATAGTTCACTTATGGTATACAGAAATATAATCATTTTTTGTTTGTTGACGGTGTTCCTAGATTATAGGTTTCTCTTTCTTAGGATAGTCTATATACAAGATTATGTTACCTGTGAATAAATATAGTTTTGTTCCTCCTCCAACCTGAGCCTTTTATTTCTTTTTTCTTGCTTATTTCCCCTGCCTAGACCACCCAGTACAATGTTGAATAGAAATGATGAGAGCGAACATCTTGTCTTGTTCTTAATGCTAAAGGGAACGTGTTCAGTGCTTTGCCGTTACATACGACAGGACCTCTGGATTATTCATAGATGTCCATCAGGTTGGGAATTTCCCTTGTTTTCCTAATGTGCTGAGTGTTTTCTCCACGAAAGAGTATTGGATTTTGTCAAATGCTTTTCAAAATTAACATATAATGTATTATTAGCCCCAGGGGTACGGGTCTGTGAATCATCAATCCTACACAATTCACAGAACTCACCTTAGCACATACCCTCCCCAATGTCCATAACCCAGTCACCCTATCCCTATCCCTACCATCCAGCAACCCTTAGTTTGTTTAGTGAGATTAAGAGTCTCTTATGATTTGTCTCCCTCCTGATCCCACCTTTTTTCATTTTTTCCCTCCCTACCCCCCACAACCCCTCACCCTGCCTCTCAAATTCCTCATATAAGGGAGATCATGTGATAATGGTCTTTCTCTTATTGACTTATTTTACTCAGCATAATACCCTCTAGTTCCATCCATGTCATTGCAAATGGTAAGATTTTGGTTTTTGATGGCTGCATAGCATTCCATTGTATATATATACCACATCTTCTTTATCCATTCATCTGTCGATGGACATCTAGGTTCTTTCCACAGTGTGGCTGTTGTGGACTTTGCTGCTATAAACATTCGGGTGCACATGCCCCTTCGGATCATTACATTTGTATCTTTAGGGTTTTTTTTTTTTTTTGTTAATACCCAGTGCAATTGTTGGGTCATAGGGTAGCTCTATTTTCAACTTTCTGAGGAAACTCCACTCTGTTTTCCAGAGCGGCTGCACCAGCTTGCATTCCCACCAACAGTGTAGGAGGGTTCCCCTTTCTCCGCATCCTCGCCAGCATCTGTCATTTCCTGACTTGTTAATTTTAACCATTCTGACTAGTGTGAGGTGGTATCTCATTGTGGTTTTGATTTGTATTTCCCTGATGCCGAGTGACGTGGAGCACTTTTCCATGTGTCTGTTGGCCCCCTGGATGTCTTCTTTGCAGAAAAGTCTGTTCATGCCCTTTGCCCATTTCTTGATTGGATTATTTGTTCTCTGGGTGTTGAGTTTGACCAGTTCTTTATAGATTTTGGATACTGGCCCTTTATCTGATACGTCATTTGCAAATATCTTCTCCCATTCTCTCGGTTGTCTTTTGGTTTTGTTGACTGTTTCCTTTGCTGTGCAATAAGTTTTTGATGTTGATGAAGTCCCAATAGTTCATTTTTTACCTTGTTTCCTTTGCCTTTGGTGATTGTCAAATGCTTTTTTATGCATTTATTAAGATGATCATGTTGGCTTGTATCCTTATTCAATTATAATTTGGTAAATTAGATGAACTGATTTTCATATGTTGAACCAGCTTTACTTTCTTGGCATAAATTCCACTTGATCATGGTATATGAGCTGTTTTAATGTCCTTAGATTCAAATTCTTAGGGTTTTTAAAAAATGATTTTTACATCAATATTCATGAAGGATTCTGATCATCTTTCTAGATGGTAGTTTTTCTTTCCCTCAGATGTCTTTGTCTGGCTTTGTTATCAGGATATCACTGACTTCACAGAATGAATTAGAAATATTCCTTTTTTTCCAGACGCCTGGGTGGCTCAGGGGGTTAAAGCCTCTGCCTTTGGTTCAGGTCATGGTCTCAGGGTCCTGGGATCAAACCCCACGTCAGGCTCTCTGCTCAGCAGGGAGCCTGCTTCCCCCTTTCTCTCTGCCTGCCTCTCTGCCTACTTGTGATCTCTGTCTGTCGAGTAAATAAATAAAAAATCTTTAAAAACAAACAAAAAAAGGAAAATATCCCCTTTTTTCTATTTTTTTGGTAAGATCATGTGGAAGATTGGGTTTATTTATTTGGAGAGAAAGAGAGAGAGAGAGAGAGAGGCAGAAGGAGAGGAAGAGAATCGCAAGTGAACTCCGTGCCCAGCACAGAACCTGATGTGGTGCTCAATCTCGTGACCCTGAGATCACCACCCGACCCAATATCAAGGGTTGGACACTAACTGACTGAGCCATCCAAGCACCCAAATTTTATTTTTAAAATGTTCAGTAGAAACTGGAGAACCAGGAGAACCAGAAGAATAGTTTCAGTCTAAAACTGACAGGCTCAAGACCCAGGAAGAGCTGATTATTTCAATTCAAGCCTAAAGGTAGGAAAACACCCATGACCCAGCTTAAGGGCAGTCAGGCAGGAGAAGTTCTTACTTACTCATGGGAGGGTTAACCTTTTTGTTCTAGTCAGGCAGGCCTTCAGCTGATGGAATGAGGCCCACCTACATTAGGGAAGGCAGTCCTTCACTGAGTCTACTGATTACAATATTGATGACATCCAGAAACACCCTCACTGACACACCCAGAATAATGTTTCACAGAATCTCTTAGCACCCTGCAGCCCATTCAGATTAATGCAAAGATAACCATCACACCTTCATTCTTTTTTTTTCACTTTTTTAAAAATTTCTTTTCAGCATAACAGTATTCATTATTTTTGCACCACACCCAGCGCTCCATGCAATACATGCCCTCCCTATTACCCACCACCTGGTTCCTCAACCTCCCACCCCCTACCCCTTCAAAACCCTCAGGTTGGGGTGCCTGGGTGGCTCAGTGAGTTAAAGTCTCTGCCTTCGGCTCAGGTCATGATCCCAGGGTCCTGGGATCGAGCCCCACATCAGGCTCTCTGCTCTGCGGGGAGCCTGTTTCCTCCTCTCTCTCTGCCTGCCTCTCTGCCTACTTGTGATCTCTGTCTGTCAAATAAATAAATTAAATCTTTAAAAAAAAAACCCTCAGGTTGTTTTTCAGAGTCCATAGTCTCTCATGGTTCACCTCCCCTTCCAATTTCCCTCAACTTCCCCTCCTCTCCATCTCCCTATGTCCTCCATGTTCTTTGTTATGCTCCACAAATAAGTGAGACCATATGATACTTGACTCTTTCTGATTGACTTATTTCACTCAGCATAATCTCTTCCAGTCCCATCCATGTTGCTACAAAAGTTGGGTATTCATCCTTTCTGATGGAGGCATAATACTCCATTGTGTATATGGACCACATCTTCCTTATCCATTCTTCCGTTGAAGGGCATCTTGGTTCTTTCCACAGTTTGACGACTGTGGCCATTGCTGCTATAAACATTGGGGTACAGATGGCCCTTCTTTTCACTCCATCTGTATCTTTGGGGTAAATACCCAGTAGTGCAATTGCAGGGTCATAGGGAAGCTCTATTTTTAATTTCTTCAGGAATCTCCACACTGTTCTCCAAAGTGGCTGCACCAACTTGCATTCCCACCAACAGTGTAAGAGGGTTCCCCTTTCTCCACATCCTCTCCAACACATGTTGTTTCCTGTCTTGCTAATTTTGGCCATTCTAACTGGTGCAAGGTGGTATCTCAATGTGGTTTTAATTTGAATCTCCCTGATGGCTAGTGATAATGAACATTTTTTCATGTGTCTGATAGCCATTTGTATGTCTTCATTGGAGAAGTGTCTGTTCATGTCTTCTGCCCATTTTTTGATATGATTATCTGTTTTGTGTGTGTTGAGTTTGAGGAGTTCTTTATAGATCCTGGATATCAACCTTTTGTCTGTACTGTCATTTGCATATATCTTTTCCCATTCTGTGGGTTGCCTTTTTGTTTTGTGGACTGTTTCCTTTGCTGTGCAGAAGCTTTTGATCTTGATGAAGTCCCAAAAGTTAATTTTCGCTTTTGTTTCCTTTGCTTTTGGAGACATATCTTGAAAGAAGTTGCTGTGGCTGATATCGAAGAGGTTACTGCCTATGTTCTCCTCTAGGATTCTGATGGATTCCTGTCTCACATTGAGGTCTTTTATCCATTTCGAGTTTATCTTTGTGTATGGTGTAAGAGAATGGTCGAGTTTCATTCTTCTACATATCGCTGTCCAGTTTTCCCAGCACCATTTATTGAAGAAACTGTCTTTTTTCCCACTCTATATTTTTTCCTGTTTTGTCGAAGATTATTTGACCATAGAGTTGAGGGTCCATATCTGGGCTCTCCACTCTGTTCCACTGGTCTATGTGTTTGTTTTTATGCCAGTACCATGCTGTCTTGGTGATCACAGCTTTGTAGTAAAGCTTGAAATCAGGTAACGTGATGCCACCAGTTTTGTTTTTGTTTTTCAACATTTCCTTAGCAATTCGGGGTCTCTTCTGATTCCATACAAATTTTAGGATTATTTGCTCCAGTTCTTTGAAAAATACCAGTGGGATTTTGATCAGAATGGCATTAAGAGTATAGATTGCTCTAGGCAGTATAGACATTTTAACAATGTTTGTTCTTCCGATCCAAGAGCATGGAACGGTCTTCCATCTTTTTGTATCATCTTCAATTTCTTTCATGAGTGTTCTGTAGGTCCTCGAGAACAGATCCTTTACCTCTTTGGTTAGGTTTATTCGCAGGTATCTTGGTTCTTGGTACTATAGTAAATGGAATTGATTCTCTAATTTCCCTTTCTGTATTTTCATTGTTAGTGTTTAAGAAAGCCACTGATTTCTGTACATTGACTTTGTATCCTGCCACGTTACTGAATTTCTGTATGAGTTCTAGTAGTTTGGGGGTGGAGTCTTTTGGGTTTTCCATATAAAGAATCATCTCATTGGTGAAGAGTGAGAGTTTGACTTCTTCATTGCCAATTTGGATACCTTTCATTTCTCTTTGTTGTCTGATTGCTGTTGCTAGGACTTCTAATACTATGTTGAACAAGAGTGGTGAGAGTGGACATCCTTGTCGTGTTCCTGATCTCAACGGGAAGGCTGCAAGCTTTTTCCCATTGAGGAGGATATTTGCTGTGCTATCACACCTTCCTTCTGTTTATGTTAAGATTAGTTTGCTCCTCTTCTTCCCAGTGTTTTAAGATGGAAGATTATGGTATTGATTTGAGACCTTTCTTCTTTAATCATGTGGTTGTTTTCCAGTATAGCGTTCTTGCTGAGCACTGTGTTAGCTGCCTCCTGCTCAGTCTTAGCATGTTGTGCTTCCATTTTCACTCGTCTCAAAGTACCTTCTAATTTCCTTTGAGATTTCTTCATCAGTCTGTCAGTTATTGATGATGGACTATTTCACTTCTACACATTTATGAATTTCCCAAATTTTCTTTCTTTACTTCTATCCCATTGTGGTCAGAGAACACACTTTATATAACTTCTGTCCTTTTATTTTTAGAGGTTTTTGTTATGGTCTAACATCTGATCTGTGTGGTAGAATGTTCTACGAGTCTGCTGACATAGCATGAAGCCTGCTGTTGTTGGGGGGAGGTCGTTCTCCAGCTGTCTGTCAGGTGTAGTTGGCTCACTCTATTTTCAAAATCTTCCATTTCCTTTATGATCTTCTTCCCACTTATTCTATTCGTTATGAGAACTGGGGTGTTGGAGTCTCCAACTATTATTATAAATTGCTTATTTCTTTTTTCAACTCAATCAGTTTTTGCTTCATGTATTTTGGGGCTCTACTGTTAGATACTTACCTATTTATAATTGTTAGGTCTTCTTGATGGATTGACACTTTTATCATTAGAAAATGTTCTTTGTTTCTCATACAATTTTTGTCTTAAAATTTATTTTATCTGATATTAATATAGCCATTTCAACTTCTGGTCTCTATTTTATGGTACATTTTTTCATCCTTTTACTTTCAAACTATTTCTATTTGAACCTAAAATGTGTCTGCAGGGTGCCTGGGTGGCTCAGTCAGTTAAACATTTGCCTTCAGCTCAGGTCATGATCCCAAGGTCCTGGGATTGAGTCCTGTGTTGGGCTCCCTGCTTGCAGGGAGCCTGCTTCTCCCTCTCCCTCTCCTTGTGCTCCCCGTGTTGTACTCTCTCTCTGTGTGTCAAATAAATAAATAAAATACTTAAAAAATAAATAAAATGTGTCTTCTGTGCAGAGCATGATTTTAAAAATTTACTCTGCCAATCTCTGCTTTTTGATAGGAAGATTTAATTCATTTACATTTAATGTAATCATTGATAAGGAAAGATTTATGCCTGCAATTTTGCTGTTTTTTTAAAATATGTATCTTATGTCTTTTTTTGTTGTTGTTCTTATGTTCCTCCATTACCACTATTTTATGTAAAATAGGTATTTCCTAGGATGCCAATTAAATTCTATTGTTTTTTTCCCTCTATTTTCTTTATGGTTGCTCTGGGACTACAGTTGATATGTTAAATGATTACAAACCAGTTAAGATTAATACCCACTTAATTTCAATAATATACACAAACTTTGCTCTTCATATAGCTCCATTCCCCCCACCTTTGTGCTATGTTGTCATACAAATTATATCTTTACACATTCTAATTCTAGCGACAGTTTTATAAATATTGTTGTGTACAATTGTATTTCATATCAAATAAGATAGGAGAGAGTTACAAACAAAAAAAAACACACTTATACCATCTTGTATGTTTACCTTTGTAGTTCTTTCTATAGGTGCTTTTCATTTCTTTGCTGACTTCGGACTGATGAGATTTATGATGAAAATTCAGGTGTAATCTCATTTACAGGGTGAGTTGCTTTTCTGTTGCCACTTTAATACTATCCCTCTGTGTTTATCTTTTGACAGTTTGTCTAGCTACGGATCACTTAGGGTTTATTCTGCTTGGAGTCCATTGATCCTCTTGGATGAGGAGATTGATGTTTTTCATCAAATTTGGAAGGTTTTGGTCACACTTATTTCTGCCTTTTTGTCCCTATCATTCTCAGAGATTCTCACCATTATATGTGTGCTGTCGTACAGATTTCTGAGGCCTTATTCATTCTTTTCATTCTTATTTCTTTCTGTTTCTCAGAATAGATGATCTCAATTTACCTAGCATCAAGTTCACTGATTCTTTCTTCTTCCAGCTTAAATCTGCTATTAAACCCATCTGGTGAGTTATTTTCATTTCAGTTATTGTAATTTTCAACCTTGGAATTTATATTTGATTATTTTTTAAGCTTATTTTAGAAAACAAAGTGAGGGAGAGAGCATGAGTGAGGGGGCAGAGGGAGAGAGAGACTATTGAGCAGGCTCCACACCCAGTGTGGGAGTCCCATGTGGGACTCAATCTCATGGCCCTTTGATCATGAGCTGAGCCAAAACCAAGAATCAGATGCTTAGCCAATTGTACCACCCAGGAGCCCCTCTATTTGATTACTTTTTTGTAATTTTTGTCTCTCTATTGACATGCTCTATTTAGTGAGACAACATTCTCACGCTATCCTTTAGTTCTTTAGACATGATTTTCTTTAGTTCTTTGAACATATTTAGAAGAGCTGATTTATTTATTAATTTTTAAAAATTTGAGCATTGTTGACAGAATATAACAGCTGATCTAAATCTGTGTCTAGTAGTCCAACACTTGGGCTTCCTTGGGGGCAGTTTCTATTGACTGCTTGTTTTCATGGTATGGACCACATTGTCCTGTTTTGTGTGTGCGTGTGATAATTTTTTGGTTGAGAAATGGACATTTTAGGGACTCTAACATGGCAACTCTGGAAATCAGATCCCCCCTCTCTGAGTTCTGTTGCTGCTATTTATGTAGTGACTTTCCTCAACCAAGTCTGTAAGTCAGACTTCATTGTCTCTGTCATGGTGGCCACAGAGATCTCTGCTCGGTTTGCTTAGCAGTCGTCTTATGTGTGGAAATGGATTTCCTCCAATACCTTGAGCCAATAAGGGCTGCAGACTTGGCTTGAGGACGTCAAGGCCCCAGCAGGCAGGTTATGGATCCGCCTTCAACTTCAATTCCTCCTTGTGCAGTGTCTCAAGGTCAGCCGGGGGTGAGAGATTCGGGCCCTCTTGGGTCCTTCCAGGCATGTGCATGTCCCTGCACATCCACGTGGCTTTCCAGCTTCTCAGGAACGTGCTGAGACACCCCCGCCCTCCAGTCTGTAGGCTACACTTGCTCACGGCCGTGGTGGCCAGCAGGATGCTGGTCTTCAGACCGCAACACTCCTGGGGAGAGGGTGAGTGAAAATGCCGCAAAACTCCCTGTTCTCACTGGGATTCAACCATCTTATGGACAGAAGCTCTCCTAATTGTTGGAGGTCTAGAAGCTCTCCTAATTGTTGGAGGTCTTGGAGGGATTTCTTGAGCTTTAAAAAGTTGATTTTGATCATTTTTGTGAGTGTTCCCTTTGCTTTTATGCAGGAGCATTGTTCTGGCTTTGCTTTTGAACTTCCTCTCTCAGTCCAGGTAAAGACTGACCATCTTCCTCATGGTATGCGTGTGCCGGTGGGTGGGTTTTGCTAACAGCTTTCCTTCCACTGAGGCTGCAGCAGGGACTGTGGCTTTGTGCAGAAGCTGCTCCCTTTGCTTGCCCCTTGGTGTCAAAGGGCCTCGTGCCCTGTTCTGGGAGCACATCTCAAGCCCCTTCATATCAAGATCAGCATCTGGGAGCCAGGCCCCAGGCAGCCACAACATTAGCTCACCTCAATCCCTATTTTGGGTCGTGTTATTCATTTTTGGGCCCCTGGAAAGTTCCATTACTCTTTTGCAAGCTCAGCTCTCTTTTGAAGGCGCGTGTATCCTGTTTTACCTGGCAAGTCTAAGCTATTTTGTAAGCATGAGCGTTCTTGGGTTATCTTGATGGGAATATTCCTGGAAAGGAGAGCTCTGTCCCTCTCTTTGAACACTCACACCAACGTACATATACACAACTACCAAAACGCCACAAGCAGAAGCCGGAAACACCAAAGCCATGATGGGGACACATGATTCTCCTGCATACAGACAGGTAAGAGAGTCTGACCAGGGACCAGGTCTTCCGTCCTCCCTGGTTCACCTGCGGCCTTTGCCAGGGGTGTTTAACGTGAGGGCAATGGGGTTTCTAGGGTGTGTGGACAGCCGGGGTTCCTGGAGTCCCAGGGCTTCCACCCACCTCCCCTGAGGCAGCAGCCTGGAGGCCCCGGGATGAGCGTTGGGGCCTCCTGCCAGCGTTCAGCGTCAGTGAAAGGTGCACTGACCCCAAGTTCGATGGAGAGCGCGTCCGCCCACCCTGGCGGGTGCTAGGAGATATTAGAAGGGAGAGGTTAGGGACTGAATGTTGTGTACCCCCCTCCCCAATTCATATGTGGAAATCCTAACCCCCAAGGTGACGGTGTTAGGAGGCGGGGCCTTCAGAGGGGATTGGGTGTGAGGGTGGGGCCCCACGATGGGGTTAGTGACCTCGAGGGAGACCGCAGAGAGCTCCCTTGGCCCTTCCTCTGCGGGAGGACACGGAGAGAAGACGCCCTCCACGAACCAGGAGGAGGGTCCTCACCGGACCTTGACTCTTCCCATGCCTTGACCCTGGACTTCCAGCCTCTGGACCTTGAGGGACAAACGTCTGTTGCCTTTAAGCCCCCATCTGTGGTGCTCAGCTGGGCAGCCCCCGCCGACACAGGGCACGTCCTGGGAGGAGCCTGGATGCCAGCGGGAGCTCCTCGAATCGCCCCGTTTGTGGAAGGAAACGTTCTGAGTGGGGCACGGGGATGACGGGGAGGGGTGGCTGAGGACTCCCAGCGATATGAGAAGAATGCGTCTTTTTTGTGGGGTCCAGACCCAGCCGGGAGAGCCGCACAGACCAAGGACAGGGCAGGTGGTGGAGTGGCTCAGACGGCCGCCGTCTTCTCAGAAGTGTTTGGGGAGATCCCAGTCACTGGGATATAAATACCACGTCTCCCGCACCCCCAGCCCTCGAACGCACGTACAAATATGGTCACACAATTCCATTCTCTTTTCCCTGCTTTCCAACCATTTCGTGATTTTATAAGCTCTAAATTTAGAAAGCAACAGCGTGTCTGGGATCGAGCTGCAGGCTCCGAGGTGACCGGGGCCTTGTTTCTGCTTCAGCGATTGCCAGAAGACGTGTGAGGGATGAGGTCCGAGCCGGTGGGCTCACGTCGTCCTCCTCAGCACTGCTGCCCGCAGGGGCCACTGCTCCCCGAGCACGCGCGGCACCGTGTCACGTAGACCTCCAGTCCCCCGGGGCTTCCCGTCGCTCCCAACCCTCTGCAGGGGTGAAGGGCAGGGAGGGCAGGGGAGCTGGCTGCTCAGGACCCCAGAGCCCCTGGGTTGAAGACCTGGGATTAGCACCAGGGTTTTCTCGCTCTGGAGGGCGTGTGGTCATTATCATTGTGTCTCCTGGCGCACTTCTCCTTTGAAGGGGACGCGTCGGTCACTCCGCGAGGCTCCGCCACCGGCCCTTCCTTGAGCTCATTGTCCCAGCCGTGGGCCTCAGCTGCAGGGGCTCCTCGGGGAAGTTGGTCAGGGCAGGCCTGCGGGGAGGGGCAGAGGAAGGGCTGGCCCACTGGCCTCAGAGACCGTCCCTCGCAGACAGCATGAGCCGCATCACAGAAATGGGGTCTGTCACCGTCAGGCATGGCCATGTGCCTTCCCAGGGCAAGCCAAGCCCATCGACAGCAAGTCCCACGCTCAGGCAAGGGGGAGACGGAGCCGCAGATCCAGGCTGGGGGACCCAGTGACCTCAACATCGCAGGCGCGGCCACGTGCTTGTCTTGCCTTCCTGGCCGCGGGTCCTGGCGCGTCTGCGATCTCGGATCTGGAGACTCCTATAGAAAGGGGGCTAGTGGGATAGTCGGCAGCCCCATAGCCACGGCAGGTCTTGGGACCGTGACAAGCACTCACTATGGCCCTCCTCCAGGTCCCCACACCACGCCCCGGGCCAGGATGCCTCCTGGTCTAGCTGACCGGACAGTCCGAGTTCTGGCTGCTGGGCCTTTTCAGGCCGCAAATCCAGAGCTTGCCCATTTCCAGCCAAAACCGGGCCCTGGAGGGCCAGCCGGGGCTGCCGGGGTGGCTAGCGTGAGGGCAGGCACGTCCCCCGAGGCCCCTCCTCGGGATCCCTCGTCCTGCCAGAGCCATGGCTCCCTCGGCGCCTGCTGGTCTGCGGGTACGGTCCGCGGCTGGAACTGTCGGCGGTTCACGCGGACTCTTCCCACCGTGAGCCTGGGGGAAACGTGGGAACCAGACCCTCTAAGCCCACACTGCCGATGCTGTGAGGACAGGAAGCCCCCATTCCCGAAGCGAGTCTCTCTGGACAATGCGGAATGGGAGCACCTGCTTCCCCACTCCGTGCCCCAGTCCCTGGATTCCACGGGTCGTGGCTAGCGCGCCGTGTCCCCGTTGCTGGCTTCCGGAGTGTGGCTCAGCCCGAGGAGTGGCCCCGGCGAAATGGCCTTTCCATGCTGCGTCTGCCGGAGTCTGGCCGGCCTCCTCCCGGGCCGGCTGCGGCTGCTCCACGGCCGGGCGCCCTTTGTTAGTGACTTGGACTCTACGTTCCACGTGTGGTGCTGCGGGAGGACCCACGTGCAGGAAAAGCCAACGCAGCAGGACGAACCCTTACTCATTCCAGCCCAGAAATGGTCTCACGCGACCACTGGCCACCAAGTGAGAGCTCAGCCCAGAAATGGAACGTGCTGGAGGCTTGGCCGTGGGCTTCCGGCCTCCAGAGCGGTGACAAGTGTCTGCACTTCCAGCCTCCCGTCTGGGGTGTTCTGTTTCAGCAGCCGGAGCGGACCCCCAAATCTCACCTCTAGGATTTGACCCAAAGGAGCCGAGGACACCCCAGCAAAGGAGCATGCACGAGGGTGTCCGCCACTGCTCTGCTCATCACTGTGGCAGGACACCTGTACCTGGCGAGCCAGGACGACGCGGAACCCCGCACGGCCGCCCATCCTTCTGCAGCGAAGCCGAGGGCTCCGGGGGGCCCCAGTGGATCAGGCGAGGGTCCACGTGGGGGGGGCCCTTCTCCCCGCCAGCAACAACAGACCCCCGCTTGGGAGAGGAGCTCTGGCAGGTCCGCAAGACCTGCTCCCCGCAAGCCCTGCTCCCCGTGTGGGCAGCCCGAGCCAGGACGGTGGACCATTTGACTGCAGGCCGTCAACGAGCACAGATGGGGATTATGGCTTTCCTGGGAGTGTCGGCCCCCAGAAGCACAGGCCACGTGACTCTGTCCCGGGGGAGGACTGGACTGTGGCTGCGTTCACAGTGAGCGCAGAAAGGGGTTGACAATCAGGGCACCTGAGCCCTGGCTGTGTCGAACCTAGCCCGGCCCCGCCTGCAGAGCCTGGACACACAGCCTGGCTGGGCAGGAGCTGGTCCCCTAGCAGGGACCTCTCTAATACGCCAGGTCAGGGGTGGTCGGGAAGAGCCCTAACCTTGTGATGAGCCAAGAGCCAGGGAGGGTGACGTGATTCCTGCCCCAGGGCCTTTGCCCGCCCTATGCTGCTCCCTGGCCACGCTGTCATGGTCTCTTTCCAGGTCTCCCATGCACTCTTGGCCCTGGTTTTGGGGTCTCAGCTCAGTGCGGACACTCCTGACCACCTGGTTTAACTTGTCCCTCGGTCCAGCCTGTCCCCGACCCTGTTTCGTGTTGTTTTCTTCCCAGCGTACACCCCCTCCGACACCATCTGGATGTGTTTGTTAACTCCCTCTGCCCCGCCCTCTGCCTCCAGACTGCAGCTCCGGGAGGCAGGGCCGAAGCCGGCGCGTGGGGGAGCGGGGGATGGCGGCTCCCACAGAGGGCGGGCGGCGGGGGGACAGGGTACAGGGGTCCTTGGCACAAGGCAGAGCCCCGGCCTCATCCACACCGAACTGTTTCCATGATGTCCCCAGGGGGTCTGTCACTGGAGGGGGATAGACAGGGAAGGCCCTTCTGCACTTTGCTCCTTCTGTGCCGAACAAACGCGGACGGTAGCTCTCCCTGCCAGTGTGGCAGACCCCCGGCTTCAGTTGCCCGCATCCGTCAAGCTCCCTTTCCTCTTGGGTTTGGCCGCTTCTGGCTAACCGATCTCGTGGATATCCTGGGAAGTTGGTGATAAGACCCGAGCGGGTCACGGTCACCTCCTGGATCTCGTGAGAATCGTCCAGGAGCAGGGTGGGTGTTCCAGGTCTCTGCAGGCCGAGTCCCGGCGCCCGTCTCTTGGGAGTCTGGGCAGACGGGCGGGGGCGCGGGGAGGAGGGGCAGCTTCTATTCTTGGGTTGAATTCCCTTTTGGAAAGCTCCAGGCATGTCTTCGGTACAGATGCCCGAGGGCAGAGCGCTCTGGCTCATGTTCCCTTCCTGGCGGATCTCCTTCCTCCAGGGCCCTAGGAACAGGGCTGCGCTCTGGTGCCTCAGGGCAAGTCTTTCTCTGCGTTTAAGGGTTCCACATGGAAACCCCCATCGCGCGTGGCCACCCCCGCGGGGCTTCAGACACGAAGCTGGTGGCTGTGAGCCTGGCCCGCAGCGGTGGGGAGGCTTTGCAGCTGCAAGCCCAGGACAGCCAGCCACGTCTGACTTTCAGATAAACCAGACGAAAGTTTAGGAAGGGCCCGTGTTCCGGGAGTTGGCAACCCCACACCTGCAGAGCCGTGGAGAACCTCGGAAAATGCACGCACCCCGCCTGCCTGCCTGGCCACGTCGGGGGCCGTTGCGGGTGGGCGGGGCCACGAACCACGTGGGACGTGAGCGGAGGTGACGTGTCCTGCCAGGCAGAGGCTCCGAGCTGCCCATGCGTGGCCCCCAGCCTTTCTCTCAGCATGTGGACAGATGGCACACGGATAGTATGGAGACTCCCGGCCGCCCTGGGTCCCGGGGTCTACGTGGACTGAGCCTGCAGCCTCGGGGTGCTGAGAAGTGTCTCCTGGGTTGCCGCTGGCCAGAGCCGGGCCCAGCCTCCCCATGCCACGACCGGTGGATGATGGGAGCCCCAGCCGGCCGCTCGACCCTTGTCCTTGGCCGAACCGTCCCGTCCCCCCCCACCCCCCAGAAGAAATGAACAAAGAAAGGAAGTCGCTGCTCTCACGGGAGGCCCAGGAGGCTGAGCCAGTGGGACCCAGGGAGGGACGGGTTCAGCTGGGGTTCCTTCCTCGGGGCAGCACCCCCCCACCACGGGCACCGCTCCCCTGCGGGCACTCTCGCCATGAGATCCCTGCTCCCACCCCTGGGGACCCACCTCCCCCTCAATGGATGGAAGCTGGGCTCGGGAAGGGCCCACAGTCAGGGTCGGTGCTTCCTGCCCACTCACTCACTCATTCTTCCCAACGTTGCTGTCTGCTCAGGTGCTAGGCTGGGTGGCTCAGGGACGTGGTGCTCCCCCCAGAACAGAGCCCTGGCCCTTGGGGAGCATGAGCTCTGATGGGAGAGACAGGCCCGGTCACGGGTGGAGATCACAGCTGGATGCCAGCCCGATTTGCAGGGGTGGGGGTGGGAGGAGGCGAAGGCCATTCCGTAGGGTATGGCCCAGTATGTCACTGAGCACGGGGACTCGGGGCCCCGGCAGGGGGTGGGGGGTGACCTGCACCTGCCTGGCTGGTGTGGGAGCGGCCAGCCACGCGTGGCTACTGTCCGGTGTCCCTGGGGCCCCGAGCTCCTTCTCACACGCGCCGACGTCCATGGTCACCCTGCTGAGCACCAGCCATGGGGAAGGTGCTGACGTCTGGAGACTTGGAGGAAAATCTCTCTGGGCAGAGAGACGAGCCTCTGAATCCGGAGGAACTGGAGAGAAGCCAGGGTGGGCCAGGGCAGAGAGGAGGGTGCTGGGACTGGACAGCTCGCCTCGGGCCCCTGAACAGGCTGGACGCAGCTTTCCTTCAGCCCGCGGGATGGGAGCGGTGGCACCTGGCTGGCGACGCCAGGCGACTCGCAGGCTTTCTAGACCCTTTGGGCCCCTCCTCCCTGGGGCAGCAGGTGGACACCAGGCACCTGTGCTGAGCCAGATGACGGCTGTTGACCCCAGGGAGCTGTGCCAAGCAGCTCAGGGGACAGGACAAGGGACCGAGGCCCCCTGCTGTGGTTTTCTCCGTGCCGGGTCAGGAAACCCCGTGGGGGCTCCAGGAGTTGGGGTCTGGGCTCAGGTCCACCGACCCGTCCACACACGCCGCCCAGACCTCAGACCCACCGTCCCCGCCCCACCCAGAACACCGCGGAGCGTGTCACACCCCCCTCTTGAGGTAGAGGGTGGACCCCGCTTGTCTCTAGCGAGGTCTTGCCCACCTCTCACAGCCTGGATCTGTGTCCAGCTGCCCGGAACCAGACGGCGCGCCTGACTCAGGTGAGGCATGCACGGGAGGGGCCTGGAGATGCCGGGGGTCACGGACAGGCGGCCTGGAGCCCAGACCCGGGGCGGGGGCGGGGGCAGCCTCCCTCTGCCCAGCGCTTCTCCGGCCTCTGCTCCTCGTCGAGGACGCTCCAAGGCCTCCGCCGCCCAAGCCAGGAACAAATTCCACAACCAGATGTAGCCTTCTGGCTGCCGTCCCTCAAAGGTGCCATGGGGTCTCTTACACAGAAAAGGTGACCGTCTAAGGAAAAGGGGAAGTGGGTCGTTTTTGACAGGTGAGTTGGGATCGTCAGAGGTTGCGGGGAAAGCCGCCACAGGGGTGTGTCTGGGGCTCAGAGCGCCAGGGGCCACCTCAAAGCTGCGCCGAGGGAAGACGTCGCTCTCTGTCGTGGTACAGGTGAACGCATGTCCCGGCCCGCCTGACTCACGGCGGACTCCGCCCCGCTGGACGCCACGAGTGTGAGGCTTCCAGCCCCAGCAAGGTGGTCTCATGGTGTGGGGGCTGTGTGGGGGCTGGCTCCCCTGGGGGTTCCGAGGGAGACCCCCGTCACGTGTCACATGCTCCCATCACGGCCAGCGGTCCTCGCGACAGAGGCCCCACGGCGACCTGGGCCTGCGCTGTCCGGCGGCCTTCTCCCTGGGTGTCCGCTTGTCCTTCTGAGTCCTCTGGTCACTGGATCGGGGCCCATCCGAAGGCAAGACGACCAGCTCGTATCACGTGCATTTCCAAGTAAGGTCCGCTTCTGAGGTTTCAGGGGGCCGTGCGTCTTTGGGGGACACCCCATCACCCCAGAGCACACAGCTCCGCAAATCCCTCAAAAGCGAACACAGGGACGCCTGGGTAGGGCTCCGTTGGTTAAGCGGCTGCCTTCAGCTCAGGTCATGATCCCAGCGTCCTGGGATCGAGTCCCACATGGGCTCCTTGCTCGGTAGGGAACCTGTTTCTCCCTTTCCCTCTGCCTCTGCCTGCCTCTCTGTCTGCCTGCACTCACTCGCTCTCTCTCTTAAAAAATCTTAAAGATTTTTCTTTTTAAAATCTTTAAAAAAAAAAAAAAGCGAACACAGACCCTCAGGCCCACACCGCCCACAACCCCAGCCTGTGGGGACCGGCTCCAAGTGGCCCCCAGCCACTTTCCTCCTCTGTGGCTGCCTGGGGGGCTCCCTCCCTGGAAGGGCCGTGGCAGTGCGGGAAGCGCCGTGGGACTTGCCGTCCTGCCCCGTCCGCCCCATGGGGCGCCCAGCACTCCACACGGAGACCCGAGGCGAGCGGGTGTCCCTTGGGCTGGGGGGAGCCTGGGCCTCCCTGGGGAGGGGCGGCCCCCTCTGCCCCCCTTGGTGGCCCCGCCGTGGACAAAAATCCTTTCACCTGGAGGGAAGTCCACAGACAAGCTCGTCTTCCTCCCTCCACACCCGGCTTTCCGAAAGGCTGCCCCCTCCCCGCGGCCGCCCGGCACAGGGTAAAGAGGTCAGTCCCCCGCCCGCGGGCTCCCGCCGTCACCCTGCCCCCAGCCTGAACACAAAGCCTTTTCTCTCTCCCGCTGGAAACACGGACGGCACATGAATGCAAAGAGCTCTTTCAACGTTAGATCTTAAATTATTTGAATTAAATCTCGGATCCTTCCGGGCCTCGTGCTTTTCCTGGTTATTCATCACCGACTAAGTGTACACGTCGGCCGAGCGCCTCCAGGGACTGCCCTCACCGAGACGCTGCCCCAAAATGTGATGAACTATTTAAAACCGAGAGCCCGGCCTGTCCGGCTGGAGGGCGGGTGCGCGCTGCCCCTCGCGGAAGCTCTCCGGGCGGGCGGACGACTCACCCCCCACACGCCTGCTCATTTGCTTTGGCTTGTCCTCTGGGCAATCACTTTAATACACTTGAAAATAAGCCTTTTCCCCACTGAGGCAGGGTGATTTTTTTCCCCTATTTAGCAAACATTGATTTTTTTTCCCTCCCCCCAGTGACCTGCCTCGTCCGAAGCTCACAGCCTCCTTTTGTTCCAGCGACACCCCAGACTCCCGCGTCTTCTGGCAGTTCTGCTGGGCGCCAGCAGGGGGCAGGAGACCCTCTTTTTTGGGGGCCACAGGGCGGGAGCTGCGCGGACAGGGTCTGGGGCAGGTGGGGCGAGCGCCGCACAGATGCTCGGTGGCAAGGGGGCCCAAGATGGCTCACCGGGGTGCGTGGGGGAGGACGTCCCAGCTCCGGATGTGACATCTCGAAGCAGAGAGAACCAGCGGCCGTGGCCGTCGGAGGCCCCTGGCTGATGTCTCGGGGACCCAAGAGAGGCGGTGCCCAGCCAGCTGGCCCTGGTCCATAGTGCCCCAGTCACACTGCCCCCTTCTCCGTGGACTCCCGAAGCCCCGGAACTCAGCGTCCCTGTGGACGGCTCGGGAAACTGAGGCCGGACAGGCCGTGCTTGGTGATGTCCCGCGCTCTGGCCCACAGCCCCGCCTGGGAAGCCTCCAACGTAGCTCCCGATCTTCCTGCCCCGGGCACACGCCCCTGCATGCCGCCCAGTCCCCCGTCCGGACCACGGACGGGCTCCTGAACCAAGAGAGCAGCGGGGGGAACGGGATCTGGTATAAAAGGGCTGCGGCTGCCCACCGGTGCGCGCTGGCTCACGCGCTCTCTCAGGAAAGCGAGCAGCTCTGTCGAGAGGCCCCACGTGGTGAGGACGGAGGCCTGCCCGCAGCCGCGCGTGGGAGCTTGGAAGGACCCCCACCCCGGCCTCCCCGCCAAGCCTTGAGAGGACCCCAGCCGCCGGCACCCCGCTGAGTGGGCCCCGGATTCCAGACCCGTGGAGCCTCAGCAAGGAGCCGCTGGCTGTTTTCGGCTGCTGTGTTTCGTGCTAACTTGCTGAGCAGCAACGGGTAACGACTCTGGCCCCTTTCTGTACCGGGGCGTGGCCTGCCCCCCCCCCATGCCCGCTGGGCCCCGCCTCCTCCCCGGCACGCAGTCCTCAGCGGGCAGGTGCAAGTTCTTAGCCTGAAGCCCTGACCCCAGAGCTCTGAACGTGGCCTCGCGCCGGGAAGGAAGGTCTTTGCAGATGACAGAACTAACACGAGGCCACTGGGGGGGCCTAATCCACTATGAGGGCTTTTAATGAAGAGGGACGTTTGGCCACAGACACGTGCAGGCAGGGAGAGTGCCAGAAGGGGCTGGACTTCTGCTGCCATCAGGAGCCCGAGCGGAGGCCTGGGGTGTCCCTCCCTGGATCCCTCAGAGGGAGCGCGGCCTCCGGGGCTCAGCTGATGTATGTCTGTGGGTCACACCGCCTGGGCCATGGGCTCCGGTCACGCGTGCAGTGGGCAGCTCGATGTCAACCACCCCTGCTCTGCCTTCCCACGAGGAGGCTTTACGAAACCCAGAACGGACGGGGCCCCTCATCCTTCAAAAGTGGGGACTCCGACCCTGGCAGCTTCAGTCCTCACTGTGAACGTGCCTGCCTTTGGCCGTGGGGGATCCCTGAGTCAGAATCTAGCCCCGGAGGGACTCACCAAGCACGCAGATGTGGACAAGCCCGAATACCAACTCGGGCCTTGGGTGTGAGCGTTTAAAACACCCGAAAAGCCTCAGCGGTGGTAACAGTGTTCAGTGCAAAACCTGGAGAGAGAGAAAAGGTCGGCGAGTTGGGTGAAGCAGAAGCGGGTCGCCGGGTCACCGGGTCGCCGGACGGCACTCGGGAGGCCGGGTTTGCACCCCGCCGGCCCCCGAGCACAGGAACGCATCGTGCGTGCAGGTGGGAAGGGCAGAGCCATGGACAGGGCTGTGTCCCCCCTGCACGGGAAAGCCTGGTCCTGGTGTTTCTGTATGTACTTGTGGCTGGAAGCATCCGGAAGGTTCGGACGGAGCGTTCACGGGGGTTGCGTGGACGGGCCGAAGGCGACGGGGACGACTTCTCAGGTCCTTTCTCTACTGTGCTCGCTGCTGTAGCTCTTCAGATCCGAAGTCGGCCGCCTCCGGAAGCTAGAGGAGCAAAGCCGGGGAAGCCAGAGGGGGTCCCAGCCGCCCGGGGCCGCCGCTGTCCTGTGGGGGAGGGCGGGGCATCTCGGGCTCGCTTGGCTCTGACCCAGAGGCCTCTCACCCCAGGTGCCGCGCCCAGAGCTGTCTCTCGTCTCCGTTCAACTCCACTCAGTCCCGCAGGGGCTGAAGCCTCTCCGGCCTCCGACGGGTACAGGATGGGCCCGACCCCACACCCCCAACACACGCAGGCACTGTCCTGTGAAGGCAGGAGGGTGGGACCCCGAGATCTGTAATTCTAGGGTTGGGGGGGATGGTGCTGCCCCCAAGCCTGTCCCTTGTTCCCTGGGAGCGGGTGAAGCCCCGGCCAGCCCCGATTGTCCTGTCCTCTGCCTGTGCCCCCGTCTGCCCTCCTGCCTGCTGGCAGCTCCAGCCCGGGCTCGCTCCCCTTCCTCTATGGCCTGCGCTGGACGCAGCTTCCACCTGCCCAGCAGCGGCGGGGGCGGGGGAGGCTCGGAGACCCAGCCCGCCGACGGTGATTGCCACTGCTCGCCTGGCCGCCAGCGACCTTGCCTGTGGGCTCCTGCTGCCAGGGGATGGATAGGACAGCCTTGGTGTGGGCTGACTGTCTGTGCCCCCGCCAGACTGCCTCTCCCCCAACCTGGGCTGCCTCACTTTCCCGCCCCGCAGTGTCTCCGCACTGAACCAGGAAAGGCTCTGCCAGGGGCTCCCCAGAGCCTGTCAGCTCTGCACCAATTCTTCCCTTCTGCCCCGTGGACCCTGGCTTGTGGAGGTCGTGTTGGCTGCGGTGAGCCAGTTCTGTCCGTGCAGCCCGGTTTAGTGTGTCACGCTCACGGGAGGCGGAGAGAGGAGCCACCCAGGGGTGCCGTTCTGACCCAGCTAGCTGGAAGGGAGCACCTCGTGGGGGCCATGCCATCAGCTGTAGAGACCCATGGGCTCTGGTGAAGCCTGAAGGTCACCAGGGAAGGAGGTGGACAAAGGCAAGTGAGGATGTTCACTTCAGCCATGAAGAGAAGAAGGGGGATGGAAGGGAGGGAGGGTAACTGGACAGGAGGTTGGACAAATAAATGGGTAGGAATAGGTGAGTGCGGGAGTAGATGGACGGGGGGATAGAAGGGTGGCTAGATGGACGCATGGTGCATGGATGGGCAGAGGAGTGCACGGACGTCTGGGTATCTGGATGGATGATGGATGGATAGGTGGATGGATGGGTGGATGGTGGGTGGGATGGATGGTTGGATGGTGGACAGACAGAAGGATGGATGGATGGATGGTGGGCGGATGTCTGGATGGATGATGGATGGATGGATGGATGGATGGATGGGTGGTTGGATGGTGGACAGACGGATGGATGGATGGATGGGTGGGTGGGTGGATGATGGACAGACGGATGGATGGATGGGTGGGTGGGTGGGTGGATGATGGACAGACGGATGGATGGATGGGTGGGTGGGTGGATGGTGGATGGTGGACGGAAAATGGATGTATGGGAATGTGACACAAGTTCCGTCCCAGAGGTTCAAAAGGGCCAGGACACCAGGAAGAGCAGGCAGAGCTTTGAGCTCTGAGGATGACTGGGACAAAGAGGTGAAAGAGAAGACACTTGGGGGCACACCGCAAGCCCCTGTGGCCCCTGGGCTCCCACAGTCCCCGTGGACATGTACACGACTGTCTCTCTTGCAAGAGGGGTGCCCATCCTGTCACTACAGAGCTGGCGTGTTCCTTCGGGCTGCTGGCCGACACCACACCAGATCCTTACAAGCAGAATCTGGGCGCCAGATGTCAGCCCCAACTAATGAGCCCAGTCTGTAGGTCACTAATTGGCTGAGGCTCTGGGCGCCAGTGGCAGAAGGAACCAGGGCCGACGGGACAGCCAGGGCGGCCCCAGCCCTGGGCTTGGGTGGCCTCACCACACAGCACCCAGGCAGCAGGAAGCAGGGGTCCCCAGCAGGTCCACGGCTGCCCACTCCCGTCTAAATGGCAGCTTTCCGAGACTGCCCAGGGGCTGTGCACCTCCCACCAAAGGCTGGGGCTCCTCCAAGGGCGCGGCAGGCAGGGGTCGTGCGGGGGCTGGGGAGGGCTGCCGTCGGGCATGGCTGCTGGACCAGAAATAAGAGCGAGCCTTCCTGTGTAAGACGGAAACGAGTGCCCTCCAGAACCACGGCGGTGGCGAGGCGTGCCCTGCGGAGGGAGATGGAGTTACAGCTCGTTCGCCCATAAACTCGTTCAAGCGATTTATGAGGCATGGCTGACCCCGGGTGGGGGCAGGGCAGCCTCCGACGGGCTTCTAGCCGGAGCCTGAGGAGGGGCGATGTCCTTGTGCTAACAGCAAACGCGACCTTGCCGCCAACGCTCGGCCACGTGGAGCAGCGTCTCCACTGACGTGGCAAGGGTGCCCGTGGGCCCCGCCGCGGACACCTGCGCAGGAGTCATGCTGTGCCTCCAGCCCTGCAGACCCAGGCGGTGGGAGGGGCGGGGGGAGTTTCCACGATGGCCTCAGACGCCAGGAGGAGACCGGGCTGGAGAGAAGGTTCCCAGCACCGGAGCAGCTGGGTCTCCGCCGCCGCTGGGAGCGGGAAGCCAGCACCACCTCACGTGGGCTGCGGCCCGTACACCCACTGGTGCTTCACAGCGGCCACGGAGCATGGCCCGCTTCTCGGCCGTGGGTCTTCTCCCCGTGAGGGGGACACTCAGTGATGGGGCAGAAGCCTCCACCCAGCCCGGGGCCAGGCTCCAGCCGCCGGCCCACAGAGGACAGGCGGTGGGGAAGGCGCCTCCGGGCTGGGGTCGCTTCTCCCAGTGCGCAGGGAAGAGCGGAGTGAGGACCCTCCCCACCCCCGCCCCGCCCGGCACGCAGCACCCAAGGGCCGTGAGCGTCCGGGGTCGTCGGGCGGGGCTGGGCGGTGCCAGGCCCCCGACAAGGGGCAGCGCATCTCCCAGACTCAGCGGGGAGAGGGAGCCCCTTTGGCAAAGCGGTCCCGGAAGCGCTTGGTGGCTTTACTGGAACCACTGGCCGGACGCCGGCCCAGCTGTGTCCTCGAGGGTCTCCACTTGCGTGGGGCCGCGGGGGTCACAGAACGGAGAGCTGCCCAGGTTTGGCGACAGGCAGACATGTCCCGCACCTAACTGGGGGCTGACCGGGGAGCTGGGTCTGGGGAGCTCAGGGAGGGGCCGGGGGGCGGCGTGTGCTTGTGTGACCTGCGAGGGGGTCAGAGGCTGCCGGCCTATGGGATGTGGTGACTGTGTGTTGTTAGAGCAACAGGGAACCCGGTGGCCACAGAACGCGCCCGCGCCCACGGGTCTGTCTAAGCTGTGCCTCACCCTTGGTCTTTTCTCCTCCTCTGTCCCTCCTAAAAATGCCCAATGCCCCAGCCAGTCCCGGCCCATGGGGACATACCCACGTGCCACCCGTGTGTGGTGACCCAGTGTTCGAAGCTAATGTGTGGGCCCTGTTGGGGCCCAAATTGAGAAATCCCGAGAGCATGTTCCTCCTGGTTCGGCCTGGAGTGTCTGGCGACAATTAGAAAATTCTAGCAATGCCCGAGACCCCAGATGCACAAGCCTTTTGCGGTGTCAGCAGGCTGGAACCCCGAGACACCGCCTCCCACTGAGCGCCCGGTCAGCAGCCTGCCAGGGACACACTCCCCTGGATGTCGGGGCCTCAGTTCCCGGATCCCCCACAGGGCCCAGTGACGACCATTGTGGGCGGCGCCGGCTCCGTCGGGGGCCATCCCGCGGCATTCGCCCCGCCCCACACTCAGTTTCCAACTGGTGGTGTCCTTTCGGGGAAAACGTCCAACGAGGCCAAGTTTTTATTTTTTCATTTTTTAATTTTTTTAAGATTTTATTTATTTATTTGACAGACAGCGATCACAAGTAGGCAGAGAGGCAGGCAGAGAGGGGGGGCGAAGCAGGCTCCCCGCTGAGCAGAGAGCCCGATGCGGGACTCGATCCCAGGACCCTGATATGACCTGAGCCGAAGGCAGAGGCTTAACACACTGAGCCCCCCAGGCACCCCAAGGCCAAGTTTTTATTCTTACCCAGGGCTTAGCCCCAAGTGTGCCCGTGAACTCACCTGCCACTTGTCTACACCGCACGTCCAGGTTACACACCTGCACCGGGGGTCTATACCACACACTAACACCGCTGTTTTATCTGGTGGGTTTAGAGCGGTCAGCGGGACACACACCGGCGGAGGAGGCTGGTTCTGGAGGGGGAGGTTCTCTGGGTTCTCAGGATGGGGACAGAGCTGGACCCGAGGGGGATTCTGAACGTGCCGGGAGGGGAAGGACCATCAGGGAAACGTGGGTTCCCCAGGCCCACCTCCTCCCTCCAGGGCTCAGGGCTGCTGGCGCCGGGCCTCTGGGAGCCCCACCACGCGGCCCTCTGCCTGGCTCCTCAGGCTTGACCCACAGCCTCGCCCCTGAGCCTCCTTGCTGCCTCCTCCTTGACCTGGTCGTTTCTGAGCATTCTTCAGTACGTGAGGCTGACCGTGTGACGGTCCACAGACACGGGGTTCCCGCTCTGGGAACCTCGGATCCCGTCTTCAGAGGTCATGCTCTCCACCCCACGCATCACTGCACGTCGCTCTGCGCCAGTGCATCCAGGCCGTGGAGAGTAGCGAGGGGCCCTGACCTCAAGCCAGAGCAGGGACAGGCCTGCCTGGAGGGAAGCCTGCGGCCCGAGAGCACGTCGCTTTGCGTCTGTCCTGTGGGACGGGAGCCGGGGCTTGTGGGGTGAAGGGAAGACAAATCCCTGAGGGCTACACGGAGGAGGCCACGCATTCTGATGCTTGCCGTGGTGGCTCACGGACGCGCTCCTCCAACCCGCACCCGTGCCTGGCGTGGGACCCTCTTCTTAGCAAAGGGACGCCACACTCGGCAGACACCAGTCCTCTGTGCGGGCCTGGGCCAGGCTGCTTCCCCGGGTTCCAAGCCCTTCCTCAGCCCACAGGCCCGGCAAGAGTGCCCGTGGGCCTGGTGTGTCCTGGGCTGTTTGGAGTCTCCCCAAGGAAGGAGGACGGGGCCCCAGAGCACCCTCCCACCCCCCGCCCCAAAGGCCCTCTGCGGCTGGCTGAGGACAATTGTTGCTTGGCTGGATTGTTACATGTGGACCGTCACCCCTGAAAGGGCCGCGCCCCACCCCCCCCGGGCTGCCTGAGAGCGGGGCAGACCTGCGGCGAGGACGGAGGGCCCCCGCGGGCCGGCCGCCTGCTAGCCTGCCGGGGAGTCACCGCTGAGCAGCGGAACCCTGCGCTCCCCGGACTTCCAGAGAGGCCTCTTGCGTCACAAAGTAGCCCGACGGTGTTCTACTGTGTTTCGGTGGAGCCTGAGAGGACAAGGACGCAGCAGGCATGTTGAATCCACACGCATTGGAGTCTCCCGCCGTCATTTTTGACAACGGCTCCGGGCTCTGCAAAGCGGGCCTCTCTGGAGAGATCGGGCCCCGCCACGTCATCAGCTCCGTGGTGGGGTACCCCAAATTCAAGGGGCCCTCGGCGGGGGCCGGCCAGAAGAAGTACTTCGTGGGGGAAGAGGCCGTGCACAAGCGGGACGTCCTGCAGCTGCGCTACCCCATCGAGCGGGGCCTGGTCACCGGCTGGGAGGACGTGGAGAGGCTCTGCAAACACCTGTTCGAGTGGGAGATGGGGGTGAAGGCCAGCGACCGGCCCGTGCTCGTGACGGAGCCCTCCCTGAACCCCAGGGAGGCCCGGGAGAAGATGGCCACGATGATGTTCGAGAACTTCAACGTGCCCGCCTTCTACCTGTCGGACCAGGCTGTGCTGGCCCTGTACGCCTCCGCCTGCGTCACCGGCCTGGTGGTGGACAGCGGGGACGGGGTCACTTGCACCGTCCCCATCTTCGAAGGGTACTCCCTGCCTCACGCGGTCACCAAGCTCTACATGGCGGGAAGGGACATCACAGAGCACCTCACGCGGCTGCTGCTGGCGAGTGGGCGGTCCTTCCCGTGCGTGCTGGACAAGGCCCTGGTGGACGACATCAAGGAGAAGCTGTGCTACGTGGCCCTGGAGCCCGAGAAGGAGCTGTCGCGGAGGCCGGAGGAGGTCCTCAGAGAGTACAAGCTGCCGGACGGGAATGTCATCTACGTCGGGGACCAGCTGCACCAGGCCCCCGAGGCCCTGTTCGCGCCCGAGCAGCTGGGCATCCAGAACCCGGGCCTCTCGAAGATGGTCTCCTGCAGCATCACCAAGTGTGACGCGGACATCCAGAAGACCCTTTTTGGGGAGATCGTGCTGTCCGGGGGCACCACTCTGTTCCAGGGCCTCGACGACCGTCTTCTGAGGGAGCTGGAGCAGCTCGCTTCCAAAGGGACCCCCATCAAGATCACGGCGCCCCCGGACAGGTGGTTCTCCACGTGGATCGGGGCCTCCATCGTCACCTCCCTGAGCAGCTTCAAGCAGATGTGGGTCACCTCCGCCGATTTCAAAGAGTTCGGGGCGTCTGTGGTTCAGAGAAGGTGCTTCTGAGGGGCTGAGGGCAAGCGGTGGGTGTGGGTCGCCAGCTCGCCCCCCGGCGCCGACGGAGTGTTCAATAAAGGACAAAATGGTGTTCAGTCTCTGGTCGCAACGTCGGGCTCTTCATTGTAGGTGGCCCCAGAGGAATTTCCAGCCCTGGTCATGAACCCCCTTTAAGTGTCTGTCCCCACCCCCTTGTCCCTAGAAAGCCCGGGGTTAGGAGTCGAGACTGTTTCTGTCTGCAGAGTTGGTCCCAAAAGCAGGGCCCGAGTTTGATCCCGCAGGGCCCTGGGCTCCCTGTTCAAAACGTGGGTCTGGGTGGTCTGGGACAGTCAGCCCTGGTTGGGGACAGGAACCAACGGGAGCGCTGCCTGCTCTGGGGGCCAAGAGAGCCGGTGGTGGGTATTCGGTATGGTCGGGCTTCGTGGCTTTTATGAGGCTGAAGCAGGCTGGAGCCCGCAGCCTGAGCCGACGGATCCGGGCAGGGGCGCAGCTGTCGTGGGTTCGAGACCTGCCAGCAGCCCCGCCCCTGCCGCTCGGAAGGTCACGGAGCGTCGACACCCCCTACCAGAAAACTGTGATTCTTGCAAAGATGCTGACGGCCTCGTTCTGGAGTAAAATCCCAGAGACAAAGTTAACGGCCATCAAGAGAGTCATGGTTAAATAAACGATGAAGAAAGGGAGTTTTTCCACATCGATCTGGTGCAGTTCTCCCCAGATAATCCTGGGACAGAACGAAAGTACTGAAAAGTCTTTCCAGAAGGGCATCCCCTTCCCGTCTGGTGAAGACGACCATGGTACTGCCCCACACTCATCTCCGCACGCTTCGTGGACGCGAACCTGCGCTTTTTGTAGGATCGCGAGCACGTGGAAAAAGAACACGAGAGACCCCTCGGGTTGGTAGAGGCGGGGGGGGATGGGAAGGGGGGAGTCTTAAGGACAGGATTGCAGGTCATTTCAGCGTGTGTGGGACACACCCATCTCCTGACAGGTGCCGTCTTTGACGCGAGCACACAGTGCCCATAAGACAGCAGGTACCGGGTCACTTGTTCAGTCGGTGGGGCCAGTCGCTGCCCGTGTGTGGAGGCTACGTGCGAAGCCACACCTTCTGTCCTGACCCCGCCGCCGTGTGAGTTTGTCTCCTGGTCCCCTTCTCATCCCCTCCCATGGCTGGCTGGAGGGTTTTTGGAATTCCGTCTTGATTTATTGATAAGGATTTTCAGCAAATTGTGTCGTATTGATTTCTTGGTGACTGCGCCAGGGGAACACCACAATCTACCGTTGGGACATTTTCCCACGCAGAGTGAGATGCTGAAAACTTACTTCTGTGTAGGCCCCTGTAGCCTCCCAGACTTTACAAGAGAACGTCCTGTTGCTGCTACACCCGTCTGAGAACGACCTCCGACGTATTACGATTTTTCCTTCTGCCCTCAAATGATTTAGGAGCTCGTTAGAGTGCCTACAATACGGCTGCCCACATTTGATCCCAACCCGACGTTCTTTCGTGCTTCTGAGGGTCCACGTCCCCGCTATCATTTCCTTTCCTCTTAGAGAACTTCCCGTGGTCTTTCCTTAAGAGGTGTTTGCTAGTGACAAAGTCTCTTCCTTTTCTGTCATCTGAGGACGCTGTCTTTCTGCTCCGTCCCGGGAGGATGTTTTCTCCGGACGTAGAATCCACAGTTAACCGTTCCCTTCCAGCACCTGGGCAACGTGGTACGAGCACCGTGACCCTTCTCCGTGGCCCGTGGCTGCAGACCAGAGACCCCCAATTATTTGATCACGGCCCCCGTCGGTCACGCACCACTTCTCTCTGGCTGCCCTTGGGGGTTTTCACGGTCTGCAGCCCCCATTATGATGTGTCTCGCTGGGGATCTCTACAGGCCAGTCCTTCGGGACTTAGGCATCTCTTGAATCTCTAGATTTATGTTTTCTGCCAAGTTTGGGAATTTGTGCTATTATTTCTGGTAGAACTTTTAAAAAAGATCTATTGATTTCAGAGAGAGAAGAGAGAGAGTGTGAGCCGGGGCAGAGGCAGAGGGGGAAGCAGGCTCCCCACTGAGCAGGGAGCCCGATGCGGGGCTTGATCCCTGGACCCTGACATCATGACCTGAGCAGGAATCAAGAGTCGGACGCTTACCCGACCGAGCCAGCCAGTTGCCCTCTTGCAATACTTTTTAAAGTTCCGCTCTTTCCTCTCCTTCCGCATCTCTGAGGATACAAAAGTCAGCGATCTTACTTTTGTCCCACAGGCCTCGGGGACTCCGCTCATCAAGCTTTGCTCTGTTTTCTCTGTTGTTCACTCACCTCTCCTGAAATCTACCGGTTCTGTTTCCTCCCATGGGGCCCTCCAGCACATTTTTTATTTCAGATCTATTTTTCCATTTGATCATTTATTCTTTGCTTCGTAAATTCTCGTACTTTGCTGGGATTTTCCATTTTTGCACTTGTTTCAAGGGAATTCATAATCGCCTCCTGAGACATTTCGGTGACGGCTGCTTGCAAACCACCAGCAGAGAACTCCAGCATCCGAGTCATCAGTGGCAACGCTCACCCCTGGGCCTTGTCCTCTCTCGTTTGGCCAATGACTTCCTGGCTCTTGGTGTGACCAGTGATTTTCTACTGGGCTCTGAATGTTTTGAATGTCCCGAGACTCTGGACACCAGCTTGTCTGTTTTTGTGGCAGGTAGCCCCCGAGGGGGTGTAGCATGAGGGCTGGACAGGGGGCGTGTTGAGTTTCTGAGCACCCCGGGAATGGGGGACCTGACTCACACGGCCTCGGGGCAGACAGGCGGGGCGGAGTTTCGGCTCCCTCCCCAGCCCCCCTGTACCCTCCCCGAGGAAGCAGGTGCTGACCAACACTGCTTCACCACTCAGGGTGGAGGGGGGTGGCTTAGCTCCCCGCCGAGTGCCACGGACACCAGGGAAGAGGGAGCCAGGGCGTCAGCTGGCCTGTCCCCCACACTTCCTCCCGCCATCTCGTTAATGCCAGTGGGGCCGGGGCTCGGCTCACCTCTGGAAGCCAATACTGCCCCGGTGGGGGATGGAGGCCCGGGAGGTGAGGAGTCGGGAGGTGTGAGGGGGGCTGGCGGGGGCGGGACCACTGAACCAGCTCCCGCTCTGCCTGCTGGAACCGCGGAGGGGGCACGTGGCTTTCCAGTGGTGTTTGGCTGGAGTAGCGAGGATATTCTCCAAAAGTTCCTTTGTTTTTAGGTCATTCTTTTCTCACTGGGAACAGACTTACCCTGGAGACTTTTTAGTCTGTGCCCACTAAGGGTTTGTGTCGGAGGCTTCGCAGCACCCGCCGGGGACCGCACGGGAGGCAACAAGGAAGCCGAGGGGCCCCGCATCCCAAGGACCCTCGCAGCCCTCTTCCCACCTTGCAGACACCCCAATATCTGCTTATTGCCTTACAACTGGGGCTTTTAGCTGTGAGTGGGAGAGTCTGGGAGGAAGTTCGTGTGTTTATGTCCTCCCATCATACCTAAAAGTCACAGGGAGACTCAAAGAGCGTCACTGTTCCCCGCTGTCGTCAGGGTCACTGCTCTGTCAGTGAGAAAGCAGGCGCAGAAGCTGTGACTTTCCAGAGCCACGTAAGAAGTTGGCAGTGGGGCTCAGCCCCTCCGCCCGGACTCCAGGGCTCTTCCCGGCCCTGCTCTGCCCAAGACTGTCCTCCTGTTACCAAAACACATCTCGAAAGACCTGAAACAAAGCCCCTTTTCTTCTCTTCAAGATGCGTTGCTTCTCTTACGGTGGCCTCCGCCGCCGCTGCTGCTGCTGCTGGTGATGACGGTGATGACGGTGCTCATGGTGACGGTCATGATGCTGACCATGGTGCTGCTGCTGACGGTGGTGGGGATGACGACGGTCATGATGGTGGTGACGGTGGAGGCCATGGTCGTATCATGATGATGGTGGTGAAGGTGGTGATGATGGTGATGATGGTGATGATGATGGTGATGGTGACGGTGATGATGATGTGATGATGATGATGATGGTGATGATGATGATGATGGTGATGATGATGATGATGATGGTGATGATGATGATGATGATGGTGATGATGATGATGATGATGATGATGATGGTGATGGTGATGATGATGATGATGATGGTGATGATGATGATGATGGTGATGATGATGATGATGATGGTGATGGTGATGATGGTGACGATGATGATGATGATGATGGTGATGCTGATGATGCTAATGATGGTGGTGGTGATGCTGATGATGGTGATGATTTTAGTGATAATGATGATGATGATGATGGAGATGACTGTGATGTGATGATGGCGATGATGATGATGGAGATGATGATGGTGGTGATTGGGGTGGTGATGATGGTGATATTGATGATGGTGGTGATGGTGATATTGCTGATGATGATCAGGTGATTGTGATGTGATGATGATGATGATAATGGTGATGATGATGGTGATGATGATGGTGATGATGATGATGGTGATGATGATGATGGTGACGATGACGATGATGGTGATGATGATGATGATGGTGATGATGATGATGATGATGGTGATGATGATGATGATGGTGACGATGATGATGATGATGATGATGATGATGGTGATGATGGTGGTGATGATGGTGATGATGGCAAAGATGATGGTGATGATGATGATGATGGTGATGGTGATGATGATGATGATGGTGATGATGATGATGATGGTGACGATGATGATGATGATGATGATGATGATGGTGATGATGGTGGTGATGATGGTGATGATGGCAATGATGATGGTGATGATGATGATGATGATGGTGATGGTGATGATGATGATGATGATGATGATGGTGATGATGGCGATGATGATGGTGATGATGGTGATGATGGTGATGGTGATGATGATGATGATGGTGATGACGGTGATGATGATGATGATGATGATGATGGTGGTGATGATGGCGATGATAGTGGCCATGACGGTGCTGGTGTCGGCAGTGACACCGGGTTTCTCAGCTCTAGGTCATCTTCAACACTTTGCCCCAGGGCTGCTATCTTGTGGAGAGGAAAAGTACCTTCCCAGTCCCAGGCCGAGTCCATAGCAGGAGCTTTGTACCAGGTCTGCTTTCTAATTCTTGCTTCCCTGGGGGGTGCAGCCGCAGGGGAGTGGGAGGCAGGCTTGGCTGTGCTGGGAAGGGAAGTAGAGCGGGAGCAGCCCTGGGTTAAGCCTTCCCGTTTGCAGTTTGCCCCCTGTGTCAGTCTCTGGTTGTCCAGTGCAAAAGATCAGGGCTTGCGGCCAGGGGTGGCCTAGATCCTGGAGGAGGGGAGAGAAACCTTCCCGGACTTGGAGCTCCTCAGTCCCTACCTACCAGGAGACCAAGGAGCAGATCTGAGCCAGCTTTCCTATGTCAAAGATACAGTTCCCACTCCTTGACAGAAGCCTCTTCAAACCCCTTCCCATCCCTTCCCATCCTTCTGGCCTCAAACAAAACCTTTCTTTGAGGCAACATTTGGGTGCAAGATGAAATGGAAATGTGGCAGGTGGGCCAGCTCTGCTGGAGGGGAGGACGTGGAGCACAGAGGCCACGTGTGCCCAAGCGTGGCCCTTGTTCTGGCCTGCCGTGTCCTTGGCAGAGCCCAGACGACGTCAGCTTCCCCCACTCCCGGCTGAGGGCCTCTGCCGGCCCCGCCATACGGTGGTTCACGTTCAGAAGCGCAGCCCAGGAGACTTCGGGGTCCAGGCTCCTTCCTGTTCCGGGGGTGGACAGTGCACAGCAGTGTCCCCGCCACGATGCTCGCTCCACCGTCCCTACATCTCAGCTGCCCTCCGGGGCCACGGTGCAGGTTTTGGCAGAGCAGGATCAGGCAGAGGTCCCACGAGAGACCCTGGCCATGATCATGGAGTACCCCCGAAGCCATGACTCGTGATGGGATCTAGACACAGAGAGTCTGTACCAGGGGGAGGTGGACCTCGGGCCAGGCGACTGAACAGTCACAGCAAAAACCTTTGTGCTCCTGACATCCACACGTCCCCTGGACCCTGATCTCTGCGGTGGGGTCTCCAAGGTCCGGATGCTCCCACGGGGCCCACAGGCTGTCAGCCAGTCATGGGCTCACCTGGAGATGTTCTGTAGCCTTCTAAAGGTGTGGTCTGGATGCCAGCCCTCTCCGCGTCAGTGTCCAGGCACAGCGCTGACCCTCAATAAGTGTCCAGGGCCACTTGCCGGGAGGCCGGAATGTAGCTCGGGCACAGCGCCTCCCACCTCCTGCCTCTTGCCCGGCTGCAGCGGGCGAGCCGACTTCTGTGTGGCCCCAAAAGAGCCACGGGGCTGCTCAGAGCCTCTGTGCGCCCGTCCGTAGTGGGGCGAGGACCACCCCCTCTCCTGGCAGTCCCAGCTGTCCTCCTGTGCTGGCCTCAACACAGGGAAGGTGGGAACCACAGCAGTGGTCCTGGCGCCAGCTCCCGGGGCACAGCTGGTCCTAGCGGGGGTGGCGTGGGCGCTCCTGCTTACGGAGACAGGGCATTCTGGCCCCGGGGGGGGGGGCTGCCAGGGCCCTTGGTTTCCGCATGGCTCCGCGTCTGGTTCTGACCCTGTGTCCGCTATCCCCATGGCCTCCTGAGACCCCATCATCACAGCCCCAGGTCCAGGAGGGTGGGGGAGCCCCTTACAACGTCAGGCAGGCCTGGGGGCCAGGATGCGGGGGAGCCGCCGTCACACAGACCCACGGAGGAGCTGCCATCCCCGAGAGCAGCTGCAGCCCGACGTGGCCGTGACCGTGCACCCTTCGCGCCCTCCCTTCCTCACTCATTCGTTCCTCCACAGGCGCTGGTGGGAGCTGTCCCACCTCCAGGGGCCGCTCTATGCAGGGAACAGAAGGTGCTGCTCCGGCCCCCCGTGGGCCCCCACGGCTGTTCGGCAAAGGGAAGGGACAGTGAGCCAAGAGGCGTGTCTGTGGAGGAAGTGAGAGCCCACTGCATGTGGTGAGGGTCCACGCACTCCCGGGGACAGCAGGGGACCCCAGGAAGGACAGGACGGGAACTGCCAGCATGCACCAGCTTGGGCTCTGCACGTGGACACCATGACACGGGGGTGGCCCCAGAGCTGCGAGCCGCTGCCCCGCCGCACCCCCCACACAGCGGCTCGGCAGGAGGCCCCGGCCCGTCCCGGTCCTTCTGTCCGCACCCACGTGGGACCCTTGAGACACAGGGTCTCTGGCAGAGGGGCTGCGTGTGAGGGGAGCCGACTCCCGCCCAGGACGGGCGTGAGCACGAGCTCTGGACCAGCCGAGCGGCCGCGCCGTCCTTCTGCAGACAGAGCCGGGCCGTGCACGTCTGCCTCCCTCCGCTCCCCAGAGTCGGTGGGCAGGAGACGCCCCAGGCCCTGAACCCGCCTCCCCCACGAGCCTGCTGTCGGGCCCTCTGGGCGAGCGGGGCGGGGGCTCCTCTGCCCCAGGGCTGGGGCGTAGGGGGCTGCGGGGAAACCTGACTTGGGCATCTGAGGCCCTGCGGCCGGTGCAGGAAACTTGTCAACAAGTGAGGCACCGTGGTGGACGGTTCAAGTATGACGCGGCTCGGGACTGCGTGACAGGGCGTTCCGGGCGTGTGAGGGTTCGGACTCCAGGAATCCTCGCAGATGACTAGAGAACCAGGGGAGGCGGCTGGAGCTGGTGGCCCCGGGGAGAGGCCCTGGGGCGACACCCTCCCCCAGGGGGCCCCAGCCTGGCCGCCCCCTCCACGCTGACTCAGAGAGGCTGCCGTCCCCTCCGGAGACACGCGAGCTGGGCTCTTCTCTGGAGGGTCTGGCCTCCCTCTGAGCACATAGAGGGGCAGGTCAGGCACCTGCAAATGGACGGCCTTGACCCCCAAAAGGCATCTGACTCTTGGGGTCCTGATGGTCCCATGGAGAAGGACCAGGTGCTGCCCCAGCTTCTGGACACCTGTGCCCTCTCTGTGGGCCACTGCCTGGCAGCGTGGGCCCGTGCACATGACCTTGGCTCCCCAGGCCCAAGGACACAGCTGTGTGGAGGGGTGCGGTGGGATGCTCACAGAGTCGATGTGTCTCCTGGGGCACAGGACGTAGACTGCACAAACCTGGTATGTTAGGAAGGTGTCATCAGAGCCTGAGGTCCAGGGGACAGACGTGGGCTATGGGCCAGGAGGTTGGCCAAGCCTGGCTTGGACCCACGACAGGGGTCAGGCTTATTTCCTCTCTCTCTTTTTTTTTTTTTTTTAAAGATTTTATTTATTTATTTGACAGAGAGAGAGATCACAAGTAGGAAGAGAGGCAGGCAGAGAGAGAGGAGGAAGCAGTCTCCCTGCAGAGCAGAGAGCCCGATGCGGGGCTCGATCCCAGGACCCTGAGATCATGACCTGAGCCGAAGGCAGCGGCTTAATCCACTGAGCCACCCAGGCGCCCCTCCTCTCTCAAATGTCAAGTGCAGCCCAGAGGCACTGTGCTCCGAGAAGCGGTGGTCTCGGTGGTGGCCCACCCCTCTGCAGGGCGCGCCCCGGGTCCTGGGCAGAGTGGGCACCTGTCCCTGGAGGAGTGGGTGTGTCTCAGTGGCAGGGCTCAGGGTGGGCCTGGCAAGGATAGAGACACGGGCTCCCATGCCCCCTCCCCCTTGCCCATCAGACGTGAAACAGGGCACAGAGGGAGGCAGAGAAAGGGTGGGCAAGACTTGGGTTTTCCCGATCACTGTCCACTGTTCCTAGAAGGTTCCTGGAGGCATCACCGGATCCCTGCCCGGCCCCACGGGGGGAGGCGTAGCCCTGAGTTCCTGCAACAGTGTTATTCTTGGTTCCCTGGTGCAGGACCTGCAGTGTTCTGGCTTTTGTCCCAAGAGGTGACTTCCTAAGGCGTGTCCAAAGCTCCTGGACCCTCACCCGCTCCCAGACAAGGAAGCCAGCGCCGTTTCCAGCCTCACAGTTTTGCTTAAACAAAGCCCCTGCCCCTCATGCGGGTGCCCACGACCCCTCCCACGGGAGCCTGTCCCAGCGGTGGGTGGGCCTGTCACTTGGCCACGTGCGCACAGTGCCCACAGCAGGTGGCAAGTCCCTGGCCCCTCCCTGGGAACGTCCAGGGCCTCACCGTCCCGGGTTCCTGGTGCAATCCAGTCCGAGTGTCTGGGCTCTGTCGCCCAGGGGCGATGCCCGATGCTGGGAACAACGTGCTCATTGTCACAGCCCGCCCGGCTTGGAGCGCGGAAATGGGAGCCGCTGAGCCCCCAGTTCCCGCAGGGAACGGGGCTGTGCTCCAGCTCACACGAAGACATAATCCTTCTCACCCATTATTCGAGTCTCCTGTTTCCCTCGCCCCACCTTCTGGCGGCACCCGCTGAAGAGGGGGAGGGAGCAGGCCGTAAGGGCACAGGGCCACGGACGTCTTCACTCACGGGCATGCGGCCACGTCAACGGCCCACGGGCCATGGCCACGGTGCTGGACGCTGTCCTCGAGGGGGCCTGGCCGGCGACAAGGACATCCAGCAGAGCGCTGCCCCGACAGTTGTCTCTTGACCCGAGGCCCAGAGTGCTGGCAGGGCTGTGGATGACGCTGGGACAGATGCAGTCCGAGGGCGGAGGCAGCTGTGGCCGGTGCTGGCCGGCTTGGTCAGAGGCGGCTGCTCCTGGCTCCTAGAGGCCGGGGGCTCCTCCTGCTGCGGCCAGCCCGCCCATGGTCAGGAGCCACGGCGAGAGACCCACCCCGAGTCCGGGCGAGGGAGCACTGGAGGCCGGCCCAGAGCCGTCCCGGGCCTCGCCGAAAGGCGTCAACGGAGAGAGCGGATACCTCACGGTTGCGCAAGCCCGGGCTGCCGGGACGGCGGCTGCCGCAGCCAAAGCACCGTAGCTCTGGAGGGAGAAGCCGTGCGGCCGAGGGAAGGGGGCGCGGGCTGTGGGCGCAGCCGGCTCCTGACCTCGGGGGAGCGGGGCTTCCAGCCTCTGCTCCCTTCCCCCCAGCTAGACCTGCACGTCTCATGCCCCAACCCTGCGTCTGGGTCTGGATGGGGGCAGCCGTGCCATCCCCTGAGGGCCAGTCTGCCCACTGACGGGGGCTCGTCGAGCAGCAGCTCTGTGTCTGGCTGGCGGACCTGGGGCCGTCTGGCAGGAGCCGGTTCATGGCCTGGCTGACCCCGGAAATCTGCCGTGCACCGTGCCAGGTGCCCCCGCAGCCCGGAAAACACCCCAGTCCTGCCGACCCCTGCACCAGGGTGCCATGGAGTCTGGAAGGAGCCTGGAGCACGGGGACGCCCCCAAAGTGGACCAAACGGAGGGCTCAGGCAGGGGCACAGCCAGTTGCACGGGGCGGGGGGGGGGGGCTGGCCCAGGGAGGAGGGACAGACAGCAGGGACAGACAGCAGGGACAGACAGCAGGTCAGCCGGTGCGGGGACCCCACTAGTGCAGAGGCAGTGCCCCCCACCCCGCTCGGTCGTCAGGTCTCTGGACCCAACGATAATGCAGCAAGGACCGAACGTCTAGGGGAGGTGTTGCCCGCAGAGGGTGGCCGCACCCCTGCTGTTCAGCGGGCAGAGGGGGAGCTCCGTGTCCTCTTTTCTCTGCCCCAGGGCTGGAGGCCTGGCAGAGCAGGACGGGGTGGCCCCGGCAGCGAGCAGAGCCCACCCCGCACCACGCAGGAGGTCGGCAGGCCCAGGAGGGCAGCGTGAGGAAGACATTCGAGCTGAGGGAGGAGGCTCTTGGTCCCCGGCGTGGGGGGGGGGGGCGGCGGCGCTTATCTCACGGGAGCTGAGAACATGTTTCACATGAAACTGGTCCCCAGGACCATCAGTCAGATGTGGAAATCAGACTCTGTGGAGGCCTGAAAATAGTGGTTTCGGCCGATGCACGTGGGAGGTAAAGCTCTTAACCAGAAAAACCTGTGGGTGCGGGAAAGGCACGTTTCCAGAGCTCCGGGCGAAGCGGGAGCAGCGTCCCCTGCAGACACCCTCAGCGCCGGCTGTCCGTCCCACGCGGACCCACGAGGGGGCCCTGGGGCTCCTCATCCCGAGGTCGGACACGCGGCGGGAGGGACGGGCTTTGGAGGAGACCTGGGCGCAGCAGCGGCCGTGCCCTTCAGAGCCCCCAGGAACCAGGGGCAGTGCCCTCCCATCGGCGCTCCTGGCAGGGCCCCCCGCCTGGGCGGGCGTCTCTGCAGCCGGCTTGGCCACCAAGGAACTGCCACAGGCAGTCATTTCCCTCTGGAGTGCTCGTGGCAATACTCACTGCTTCTTTTCTCTTCTGGAGGGCAGACTGGGGGCAACGGGGACACGTATACCCCACACCCCACAGCCGGGCACCCGGAGCCCAGCCCAGAAGCTTCCCGCAGCAGAGACTGGCTCCCGGGCTGGGAGAGTGGCCACGCCACTGGGGGGGAGTATGGACCTGACCAGGCTAGGCCAGCGGTCCTCTTTGGGTCCAGGCGTGTCCTCTGATGGAGACGCCTGCCCCCGAGTCCAGCCTCCATCACAGAGGTGGCTGCCCACACGCCTCTGTCCAGGGTCTTGCCCCTCTCCCTGCATGGCAGCGGGCGACAACTCGGCTATCCCTGGGGCTTCAGCCATGCCAGGAGGACCCCTTTGTGTGCCGGGGGCACCTGTGAACTGGGAGCAGAGGGACGTCCCTCCCAGGGCCGGCTCCCAACCCCTCTGTCCCTGGGCAGCCACCCAGGAGTCTCTGCTTTCCGTGGGCAGGAGCTTGGAGCGGGAAGGTGCCGTGAGGGGGAGGCCGCAGGGGTACGGATGGGCGTCCGTCAGCGGAAACCTGAGTTTCCCCTCAACAGAAACACGCGTGGGTAATAAACGTGCCTGCCATTTCTGTGGCCTCCAACTCAGGGCACAAACCTCCCTGTGGGACTCAAGCCCTTGCTGGTAACTCCAGGGGGGCTCCCGGGAGGAGAGGACGCAGAGGAGCCCAGGAGCTGGAGGACCAGGCGGTGTTTCCCAGGAGCAGGCGTCGGGGTCCTCCCGTCCGCTCGCTGCTAGGTCACCCTCGCGTCCTCTCGTCCAGGCAGCTCGCTGGGCTTCCGAGCCCCGGGCAGGGCGTGGGAATGAGCCCTCCCCTCCTGCGTTCAAGTCCTGCCCGCACCCTCCCCGAGGACTCCGTGCTGACGCAACCCTCACGGAAACGCGTCGGCGTCGTTTTAAACGCGATTCGCCTTACTTACTTACCCCTGTAAGGGATGCTTCCCTTCCTTGACCTCAGCCACGGCCAGAACCACCCAGTCCCACAAGTCGGCTTGATGTGTGTGTGTTGTGGCAGGACTGGCTGGCATCTCGCCCAATTATCGTTTGATTTTTGTGGTGACATCAATGAGTACCTCGTCTCCTAGTGGCCCTGAATTAGGTGATCTGGGTTGTCGTGCACAATTACTGTTCTGGGCACACGTTATTTCTTCCTGATGCACATCAAGGTAAGCTCGTTTTCCCCGAAGAGCTCGGCACGGGCATCGTTCACTAGACTCCAGTATTTACAACAACTTTGCCAAATGCACACCCTTGTGTGACCCAAACCCCAAGGGAACAATTGCCCCAGAAAGCCTCCCCCTTCTCCTCCCGGCCCTGCCCCCAGCCAGAGTAAAAGTAGCTTGGATTCTCCCCACCATATACTAGTTTTGCCTGTTCAAGACGCTCACATAAACTGGATGACACGGTATATACCCTTTGTGTCTGGCTTCTTTCAAAAAAAGGGAACCTGGGTGGCTCAGTCGGTTAAGTATCCAAGTCCTGGTTCTGGCTCAGGTCGTGATTGCGGTCATGGGATCGAGCCCTGCGTTGGGCTCCGTGCTGAGTGTGGAATTGGCTTCAGATTCTCTCTCCCTCTCTGCTCCTCCTCTCTCTCTCCCTCTCTCCCTGAAATAAATAAATAGATCGTAAAACACACAAAGAAACGAGAGCAGGTTTTGAGATCCGCGGTCGCCCGGGGTCATGGCTCAAGAGTGCTCCGTCCTCCCCGCACACCAGCTTGCCGACTCATCCTCCTGCAGATGGACCCGCGGTGTTTCTGTTTCTCGGATATGATGAACAAAATTGCTGTGAGTGTCCTTGTACAGGTCATTTTGTAGACGAATGTTTTCATTTCTCTTGGGTAAAGGTCTGCCAGATTGTGGGGCGGCTGCACGCTTCGATGTCTAAGGAACCGCCAAACTTTCCCCCAAACGCCCCATCGACACCCCGTGAGAGCTCCAGCAGCCCCCCATTCTCGTCAACATTTGGACTTACCCGTCTTTTCAACTTCAGCCATTCCTGCGAGTGTGTATTTTAAAACATGGTGTGGGATCCAGTTAGCTAATATTTCATTCAGGATTTTCATACCTGTGTGTATCAGGACAGCGGATCCCGTATTGCCCTAATCCAGATTTGGGACAAGATGGTTGCCAGCCTCTTAAAATGAAACGTGCTGTTTTTTTTACCTCTATTACGGTTTCCTGGAAAAGTTTACATAAGAGAAGAATTATCTGTCCCTGGAAAGAGGCTGTGAGCTGTTTTGGCATAAGGTGCTTTTTCTGAGAGAGGTGAACACTTTGATTCCCATTTTAAATCTAAGTTTTTTGTTTCTTTGTGGGCCAGCCTTGGCACTTCATATTTTCCCAGAAAATACATTCATTTGATCTCAACATCTTACTTAAATATCCCTGCCGCAATCTTAGCTGAGCAGAAGGAGAGATCTGGGAACCCACAGGGGCCGGGAGATGGGAAGGAGCTGGTCCCTGAGGCCACAGTCGTGCAGCAACAGATGGGAGGTTTCCAGGAGGAGGTGAGTCCTGGGGGGGGGGGGGCTCTGAGCTCCAGGACCCCGCCACCTTCCACACATGCCCCCTCCTCCCAACCTTGGAGGATCTGATGATATACAAAGGGGACCTGAAAGATGCCTGCACTTGGAATCGCTCAAGTCTGTAGGAACGTCTGAAGCCTCCTCAGGGGCCTCACCTGGGGAATGGGTGCAGGGACACCTGCCTCAGACATGTGCAGAGGAAAACATGGGTTGGGACACCTGCCCCAGGCCTGCACAGGAGACAGGAGGACTGTGGTGTCTGCCTCAGGTGTTTACTAGGACCAGGTCAGTTCATGGGGAAGTAGATGAAAAACAACCCATGGCACGTGTGTATTTCCTCACATTTGTTTCCCGTCTTCCTCTCAGGAAATATAGCAGGAGTGAGGTTCTGAAGGCTTGCTTTCTTCTTTTCAAAGTCTCTGAATTTGAGGCCATGAGATCCTGAGTCAGAGGTCACTGGAAGCTTCTTGGTGCTCTTCAAAACCACACCAGTGTACCACCTACCTCGGGCAAATGGGAAGCCATGTGTCCCTCAGAGCAGGTCATCAATGCATAACCCCCTCCCGCCCCACAATGGGTCCCAGCTTGCTGTCCAAGAGTTTCCAGGCTGTGTGCGGGGTCGGAAACATAAGCTGAGGTTCTTGGCAAGATGAAGAGAGATGAATTCAGAACCTCCCGGATGTTTGCCGTCGGTGAGATTCGAATGAGACCTGTGATACTTTGATAGTCTTGGATCATGGTGAATCTTGGGGCTTTCATAATCATACTGGGTTATGTAAGATGCTGGCTTCAGGACAAGTTGAGCAGAAGGTATATCGGACCTCTGTGTGCTCCTCTGCAGCTACTCCCAGAGTCAAATCACAAAACAAATAGCTGTTTTAATTACCAGGCGTGGGAAACCAGGAATATATGTCCCATGAATATGACTAACCAGTCATTAGAAATAGACCTGGAGCGCCCGGGTGGCTTAAGTGTCCGACTCCTGGTTTTGGCTTAGGTTATGATCTCAGGGGCTTGAGATTGAGCCCCGTGCCAGGCCCCACACCGTGGTGGAGTCCACTTGAGACTCCCTCTGCCTCTCCCTCGGCCCCTCCCTGCTGCTCACTCACTCTCTCAAGCAAATAAATAAATCTTAAAAAAGAAAAGAAATAGACCCAGAAATGAAATAATTAAAATGCAAGAAATGAATGTTAAAAGAACTCTTGCAAGTCAAACCTGTGTTATCAAAAAGGTAGAAGAAAACATAAATAGGATGAGGGAGACAACAGAAGATATAGAAAAGAGCCAAAATGAACCAGAGATGAGAAAATGCATTATCGGAGATGGGAAAGCACACAGAATGGGATCAACAGTGGAACAGCAGAACAATTTTTCAATGATCAGTGGGTTATTTTAAGAGAGCAGTAGACAGTTTCCAAAATGATATACAAAGAAAAATGGCTGAAAAAAAATCAACAGAGCAAGAGTGATCAGGAAGCAACCTAACAGACCTATCACTGAGATCTCTGATGGGGGCAAGAGATAAAAGACAGAGAAGTATCTGAAGACATAGTTGCTGAAAATCTTCAAAATTCCATTAAAAAATGCTCAAAGATCCACTATGTCAATGAACTCCAAACAGAAAAAAGGCAAGAAGAAACCCATCACAAAGTACATCATATTCAAATTGATAAGGTGATAAAGGGGAAAATCTGACAAGTAGCCAGAGAATATAAGACATATTATGTACGGATGAAGGAAGAAAGTATATGACTAAAATTCTCATCAGAAACCATGCGAGGCAGAGAGTAATGGAGAGGCTGCTTTAAGATACTGAAGGAAGAAAACAGTCAACCTAGAATTCTATACTCAGCAAAAACATGTTTCAAAATGAAGGCAAATAGATAACTTTTTAGCCAAAATCAAACCTGAGAGAATTTATAGTGCTAGCAGACTAGCACTATAATAAGTATTAAATAACATTTTTCACCCAGAAGGAAAATTACATCAGATGGAAATACGGACTTATACAGGGAAATGAAGAATACTGGAAGTGTTAGATATGTGGGTAAATATAATAACGTTTAAAGTAATCTTTAAATTTCACATAATTAACTTCTCAGAGGATAATAACAATATATTGAAAGGTTTATAAGGCGAAGAAGCAAAGTCTATGACAAGAGTACAGAGGACAGAGAGGAGAGAAATGGAAACACACTATTGTAAGTTTCTGAATTATATGTGAAGGAAAATGGCATTATTTGAAGGCACTTTGATAAATTAAAGATGTATATTGTAGGGGCGCCTGGGTGGCTCAGTGGATTAAGCCGCTGCCTTCGGCTCAGGTCATGATCTCAGGGTCCTGGGATCGAACCCCGCATCAGGCTCTCTGCTCTGTGGGGAACCTGCTTCCTCCTCTCTCTCTGCCTGCCTCTCTGCCTACTTGTGATCTCTCTCTGTCAAATAAATAAATAAAATCTTTAAAAAAAAAAGATGTATATTGTAAACTAGAACGATCACTAACATGGAATGAGATAGCTAATAAACCCATAGTGGAGCTAAAATGGATATTTGATAACATTCATGTAATTCAAGAGGACAGAAAAACAAGAACAGCAAACAAATGAGGCAAAAAGGAAATAAAATGTAAGATGCTATATTTAACCCCAAACATTTATATAATCACATTAAATGTAAATGGTCTAAACATTCCCATTTAAAAGCAGAAAATTTCAGATTGAATTTAAAAAAATTGAGACCCAAATATATGGTATTCACAGGAAACCTGGTTTAAATGCAAATAGCACAGATAAATCAGAAATAAAAGAATGGAAAAGACACACCACATAAACACTAGTCAAAAGAAAGCAGGACCTGTGATATTAATATGAATAAAGTTCATTTCAGGATAAGAAATATCACTATGGATGAGGAAAAATTTCAGTGATAAAGGAGTCAATTCTTTAAGAGGACACAGTGGCCCTAAATATGTATGCACCTGACAATAATGAAATACACTTTCTTTCCATGTGCACATAAGAGTCACCAAGAGAGATTGCAGTATAGTATGGCCATAAAACAAGTCCCAGTACATTTAAAAGGACCAAAATCATACAAAGTACATTTTCTGATGACAATAGAATTAAACCAGAAATCAATAACAGAGAGCAGCCAGAAATCTCTAAATATTTAGAAACTAACACATTCCTGAATAATTCATGGGTCAAAAAATAAATCACAAAGAAGTTAGAAAAGATTTTGAACTGTATAAAAATGAAAACACAATACTTTGAAATTTGAGGGGTGCAGTGAGGCAGTGCTTAGAGGAAAACCTTTGACATTAAATTCTTATATTAGAAAAGATGAAATATTTCAGATTAGTACATCTATGCTTCCTTTTGAAAGAACTATAAAATGAAGAAAAGGTGAAACCCAAAGTCAGAAGAAAGAAATAATAATGAGAAAAAAATAAATGAAATAGAAAGCAGAAAAATAATAGAGAAGAATTGATAAAACCAAAACCTGTTCTTGAACAGACCTATTGATAAACCTCTAGCCAGATTGATCAGGAAGACAGAAGACACAAAATTACTGAATTAAGAAATGAAAGACAGTCACTACCAAGCCTATAGACAATAAAAGGGTAATAAGGGAATGCTATGAACAGCTTAATGCTAATGCATTTGAAAACTGAGATGAAAGGAATCAGTTTCTTGAAAACCACAAAATACCAGCATTCACTTAGGGAAGAAACAGGTACAGATAACGAATTTGTCTATGTGGAAAATACAAGGGAAACTGCAAAAAAGCTGTAAGAGCTCATACATGAGTTTAGCAAGAGTGCAACATACAAAGGTTAACGTACAAATATTTAATGGATTTTACATGCTAACACTGAATAATTGAAAATTGAAATTTTAAGAAATTAACAACAGAATAAAAATTGTGATATACTTAGCAATCAATTTAATCAAAATGGTGTAGTGTTCCTAAACTGAAAACAACCAAATATTGCTGAAACAAATTAAAGACCTAAATAAATGGAAGTAGGGCTCCTGGGTGGCTCAGTCAGTTAAGCCCAGAACTCTTGGTTTCGGCTCAGTCATGATCTCAAAGTTGTGAGACCAAGCCAGAGTCAGGCCCTGTGCTCAGGTGGGAGTCTGCTTGAGATTCTCTCTCTCCCTCTGCCCCTGCTTAAATAAATAAATAAACAAATAAATGAATAAAAAGATATACCACGTTCATGGAAGTTTCAGTAGTGTTAGAATGAAAACTCTCCTGAAATTGATCTATAGATTCAATGCAATTAACAGCAACAAAAATCCCAGAATGCCTTCTTATAGAAATTGACAAGTTAGTCTTAATGTTTATGTGGAATAATAAAAGCCTTAAAATAGCCTAACCAATTTTGAAAATGAAGAAAAAGGTTGGGAGGCATACTGTATCTCAAAGTTTATCATAAAGCTAGAATAATCAAGACTATAGTATTGGTGAAATAATAAATACACAGATCAACAGAACAGAGTCCACAAATAGATCCACACATATTTGGTCAATTAATTTTTGACACGGTTACCAAGGCAATTCAAGGGGGGGAATCATCGACTTTTCAACAAATGATGCAGGAAAAATTGGACATTCACATACAAAAAAATAAATGTCAACACTTACTTCACATGACAAAAACAAACTCAAAATAGATCCTAAATCCAAATATAAAAACTAAAACCATAAAACTTTAAGAGAAAATATGGTAGAAGATCTTGGTGACCTTGGGTTACGCTAAAGAGGACAGAAACAAAAGCACTAATTATAAATAAACTGTCTAAGTAAACCAAACTTTCACCATAAATAAACTGGAAGAAAACACAATGTATTACTAAAATTTTAAAGTTTCTTCTTCAAAAGACACTCAGGAAAATGAAAAAAAAAAAAGGCCAAATACTGGGAGGACATATCTACCAATCTTAGATCTGGGGAGGAGACATTGGATGATAAAATGTCTGGGGAACGGTAGGGAAGGACCCCAGCATCTGGCACCCTGGCACGACAACCAGGGGTCCTGACCCAGCGTGGTTGAGTGTTTTGACGTTATACTCAGCGCAGTTGAATCTTCTAGTGAATTTCCATTTTCCAAGCAGCCAAGCCTCTCCTCAGGCACTCTCACTGGCCAGGGGGTCCTACCTGGGCTAGGCTGCTCTCTCTCTGCGCTATGCTCATCACGGTTGGCCAAGTCCCTAATCATCACTGAGACAAAGAGGACAGGTGAACCTGAGTCCCCTCCCTCCCACCCATCCAAGCTGGGTGGTCAGCTTGTCTGTGAGCATGTGGACCCCTACCATTCTGGACACTTGTCCTCCTAGCTGGACATTGAGAAACGCCACCCATCCTTTGAGTCTCTGGGAGACGTATTGCACCCCTTGCTGGCCCAGGCTGGGGTGAGGGGCAGCTGGACAAACGCCTGAGGCACCTTTGGAAGAAATCCACCTTCAAGGCAAGAGGGTAAATGATCATGATGTAGTTATTCTGGCAGAATTTGGAGGAAAAAAAATAATGTCGCCTTTATAAGGGAGTCAGCTGGCTATTTTACAATTTTCCCCCAAATCGACCGAGCCGTTTTCACAACATAAAACGAGCAAAACAATGTAATTACTTCAAGGTGTCCTTCACCTCGAACTCACTGGAGGCTCACAGCTTAGGGGTTTTAAAAAAATACATATATTTAAAGCAAATATTATTGCAAATGACTACTCTGTAATTTGGATTAATTGCTTTTGGTTTTTCTGGAAATAAAATCTTTAAGGCAAACCCATAAAAACCCTGGAGCTCAGGGCAGCTGTTCTTGTAGGGCCTCATTTACATAGAGCTCAGAGCTGCCCACAGGAGAGCTTGATGGGTCACAGGGTCCCCTACATAAGGTCTAAGACCCCGAGGAAGGCAGTGCTCTGCTCAGCAGATCACAGGTAAGGGCAACTCCAGCCCACACCAAGGTGTCTGTTTACACCAACTGGAATGCTAGTCTATGGGTTGTCCCTCAAGGGTGGTCCCAAGACCCTAACCCAGGGGTGGTCCAGGAAGGACCCTACCTGGTTGTCCCTCAAGGGTGGTCCCAAGACCCTAAACCAGGAGTGGTCCAGGAAGGACCTAGACTACTCTCTCTTCAGGGTGAGGTCAGAGGCTCAGCCAGACCCTGCTGGGTCAGCTTCAGGGACCCACCCAAGGGAGAATATGCCAGCTTGCGGCTGGGAAGAGCTGGGATCTGGCAATGCCCTCAGTCATATAAAAGGAGGGTGTGCGAAGGTTGGGGCAGGAGAGAGTGTACAGGAAAGCTGAGCCGATGGAAGAATCCTATGCTCCAGGGAACATATCCTGGGCTTTCCTTGAAACATCCTGGATTTGAGGTTTATCCTGACACAGGAGTCTGGTAAGACCCTCTCCCAGGGAGGAGTCTGAGCATGGTCATGGGGGGAGGAGGGTTTTTAGGAATTTTTAGGAATTAGTTGGAGGGGCATGTGCAGTGCTGCAGGGGACACAAGAAAGACAAAGATGGGCAAAGTCCATTCAGATATCTCTGGGGAACTGGAGAGCAATTTCAGCAGAAGGAGGGATAAAAACAGACTGGCAGGGGCAGGTTACAGAAGTCACATGACTGTCATTCACCTTGTCCCTTCAAACTTATCATTTTATTTGTTCTGAGAAGCAGCCCTGAGAGGTGGGCATCATCTTATCAGGTTTCCTTTCCTGGGTCCTGAGTCCAGGGTCTCACGGCTATGAAGGACAGACACGGGCACTGTGTTTCCTACAGGTGCACCTGAGCAGAGGTGAGGGAGAGCAGATCTGAGCCCCAAGAGCTTGGAACCAATAACAGATACAGGGCGTGTGTCCTGACTGATGTCAAGGTAGAACTTGCACTTTGGGCAGCTAGAGGGGGAAGAACAAGGGTCTGGGTCGAGTCAGTTCTGTTGCTAATGTGGGCTCTGATCTCGGGGAAATTCTACCCTCCGCTCTCTTCTAGGCCTCAATTTCAGTTCATTTCCAGTTTCATTGTAAAACTCTGTTTCCTTGGTTCACTGGGCAGGGAGTTCATTTATCTACCTGTCCATCCATCTCCCTGTCTAATCATCCATCCATCCATCCATCCACCCACCCATCTATCCATCCATCCATCCACCCACCCATCTATCCATCCATCCATCCATCCATCCATCCATCCATCCATCTATCCACCTATCCATCATCCATCCATCATCCATCCATCATCCATCTATCCATCCATCCATCCATCCATCCATCTATCCATCATCCATCCATCATCCATCCATCCATCCATCCTTCCATCCATCCATCCATCCATCCACTCATCCATCCATCCATCCACTCATTCATCTATCCATCCATCCATCCATCATCCATCCATCCATCATCCATCATCCATCCATCCATCCATCATCCATCCATCCATCCATCCATCCATCATCCATCCATCCATCATCCATCCATCCATCCATCCATCCATCCTTCCATCTATCCATCCATCTATCCATCCAACCTTCCATCTACCCAAAACCATTGTTCATCTCCCATGTGCCACGCTCTGCTAGACCCTGGAGAATAAAAGGAAATAAAATGGGCAAGAAGTTCACCCTCTTGGCCCTGAGGGTTGCATGGGAGGATAGACTATGGTTTGGGACTAGCCAGGAAGCCTCTGCAGTAAGAGCGCAAGAGAGAGACAGAGGTGGCCTGAAGAGGCTGGTGGCAGAGGCCCAGAGAGCAGCCAGTGCCCAGCGGTAGAAAACAGCTGCCCTCATCGGTGGGGAGTCAGTCTGTGTTCTGGGCCAGGCTGGGGCCCCACCAGACCGCCCCTTGTGTCATGGCCATGACCCTCTCTTGGCTGGCTACTTCTGGGCAGACCCAAGGTCCTCAAAGACTCATAAGCAGAGGCATGGGGGCAAAAGCAGCCCCACTCAGTGGCTCAGGAGGACGAAGGGATGGCTACCATGGCTGCCCCAGACCTGGAGGGAACCAGGGAGTAGTTAGGGCCCTAGGGGAGCCCCCAGACCCCTGCCCTGGAGAACCTGCATGTGGGGGCAGGAAGGAAGATGAGGTTCATCCCAGGCTGTGCCTACAGGGAAGAGCTGGGATGGCCTTAGCCCTGCCACGGGGAGGGGAGAGGTGTAGAAACCTCATTCAGCCCTTCAGGCCATTGTGCCCCAACCCCACTTCCAGAGGGGGCTCGGCATGAGGCAGTCTGCCTTCAGGTCCTTCTGTCTACAGATGCGTCCTAACCCCAGAGCCCCACACCCTGCTCTGTGCCAGTGGAGGGTGGCTGTCCGCCCGTGGTCTCCTGCTGTGGGAACCCGGTTGTGCCTGGGCATATAGCCACAGGCCATGCAGGTACTGGGAGACACAGGGAACGAGAGACAGTCCTCCTGGATTGGAGGGCTTCCTGGAGGAAACAGCCTTACAGTTCTGGTAAACTCTGTTTCTGCAGTGCTCCCAGGGCTGCACTCTCCGTGTCTGTGTGCAGGGCGGGTTCCGCCGGTGGAACAGAAAGTCTGGACCGTTGGTTGGGTTTGCGGAGAGTCCCGAGTGGTGGGTCCCCAATGGCTAAGTGATGCCTGGGCCACTTCTACAGGAAGGGCCCCTTTCTAGGTGCTCTCCTGCCTGCATCCACAAGCCCCTCTTTATCCCGGTGGGCGTGCGCTCCTGCAGCTTTGTGTGAAGCTGCACCGGCAGACTCAGGCAGCTACGTCTCCCTGAGGAGCAGAGCACACGCTCCTGGAGCTCATCCTGTCGCTTCTGAACAGTGTGATCCTGGGGTCAGGAGGGCGCCTTCTTCAAGGAGGTTTTCTTTCTAGGGAGGGCTGGGTTCCTTCCCTGGAACCTGTCCGAGGCTGAGGAGCTGGCCTAGGGTTGAGGGCGGGGGCAGGTGTGGGGTTCCTGCTGCCTCAGGGTCTCCCTGGAAGGACCTGCTGGGAATGCTTGGGCATCCCAGCCTGGCCATCTTTGGGGGAGCAGACCCAATTCTAAGGGTGTGGGGGGGAAGCTAGTCTCTGCCTTCAAGCCTTCAACAAAGGGCCTCCCAGTTTTCCCACTTGGATAGGGTTCTGCCACATCCCCTGTGCACTCCTGGGATCGGGGACACAGGGAAGTCAAGGACCTGGGAAGAACGGGTGCCCTCAGCACCCCTCAGGCTTGAGCCCCTGGTAAAAAGTGAGTAAAAGCTCGAGTACAAAGCAATTTGTCCGCGTCGGGATGAGCAGGGTCTTCTGCGGAGACACCTACGCCATTGCCACGGGGTGTGTGGAGGGGATCAGATCAGACCCCTGCGGCTTCAGGGAGGTCAGAGCCAGGAGGGAGAAGGCAGAGGTATGAGAGGGATAACCGGCCCCCCAAAGAGGACCTCCAAAGAGGCCCCCTCTGAAGAAGTCCGCAGCCCTCTGCAGAGGAGCGAACACACTCCCATGTCCCCAGCGAGGCATGGGAAACACCACTGGGACCACCTGGCAAGGTGGAAGCAACCGGGTGCCCATCTGTGGATGGACAGACGAACAGAGCGGGGTCTGTCCACACACCAGCATAGCGGTCAGCCTGAAGAAGGAAGGAAGACGACCACCCTGTGGGAGGACCTCAGGGACATTGTGCTGAGAGAAAGAGCCAGACACAGAAGGACAAACACCATGGGATCCCAGTCCCTGGAGGTCCCCAGAGGAGTCAGGTCCATAGAGACAGGAAGTGGAAAGGTAGACACCAGGGGCTGGGGAGGGGGCGGGCAACTTAGTGTTTAGGGCTGTGGTCCGGGAAGATGAGAAGTTCTGGGGATGGACGGTGATGGCGGCTGCACGGCAGTGAGTGCCTATAACGGCCCTGAACCAGGCATGTCAGAATGGCCAGAAGGTCCCTCCTCCGTGTATTGTACGGTAATCGCAAATGCAACTGACAAAAAGCCCAGCCTGGCCGCGGTTAGGCTCAGTCCTCTGCACCCAGCTCCCGTCTTCCCTGAGCATCAGGACCTTCGGACAGAGCAGCCCAGGGGCATGTGCGTTTCTCACACCCGCAGTGGGGGGACAAAGGCCCAAACAGGTGTGACCTGCTCCAGGGCACGGGAGGCTTCGGAGGACGGAGGACCGGCCATGGTGCGGCTTGTTCCAGGGCCCCCGCATTCCCATGCACCCTTCCACCTCAGGGTTGAAGTCCAGGGCCAGATGCCCCTCCCTCATCAGAACAAGTTGGGAAACTGAGTCCCAAGCTCGGAGCATGGCCCCAGTCTCCCAAACCCTGGGAGAAAAGAGGCTTAAACTCAGAACTTAAATCAGTATTTGGGAAATTAAGTTTTATTTAAAGCCCATCCCACATGTGTGGTGTTGGCGTCACCAACATGAGTTCAGGAGAAGCTTCTGGGAGGCAATGAGATCTGAGCCAGCTCTTGAAGGACAGGTAACACTTCATTCCCCATTTCAAACATGGTAACAATTTCACGACTAACATAGTCACTGAAGAAAAACTGACATGCGTGTAAGCACAACAAAGAAAAAAGTTATAATACCCTGAAATCTCATCACTCAGTTTAGACCGCGCTGTTCCTATATTTCAACTTGTATTCCCAAAGGGCCCTCCCCATCCCGTGCTTCAAGGACATACCAGTACAGGGAACACGCACGCATCTACACCATCATGTCACTGTCCACACAGCAGTCCGTGCACGGACCCCACAGACACGGCTCAGTTCTTTGTGGCTGGAATGTGCCGCGGTGCGGGGAGCTCCAGGGAATCCGCTGGCCGGGACCCCGAGAAGTTCCCTCTGAGCCTCTGGACCCCGCACAGCGCAGGGACACGGCCTTTCTAAAGTAGCCGCACAGAAACTAGTGAAAGGAGTTGAAATGATACAGTGGCCCCAAACCTTGCCGGGTTCAGATGGCGGATTAAAGACACTGCATAAACCCGTCTCCAAAGCCCACTTCAACCACAGGAAAGAGATCTTAAGAGACATCTGCCCGTGAGGGTGGAGAGCACAGGGGAGGGCAGGGCAGCCGCAAATTTCTGAAAGCTCACGTGCAAAGGCACCCGCAGTGACTGGCCTGCAGACAAGAAAGAGAGACAGTTCTGCAAAAGGTGAGCTTTTACCGGAATTCAAAGAGCAGGGGCCCCTGGGTGGCTCTGCTGGTTAAGCATCTGCCTTCGGCTCAGGTCATGGTCCCAGGGTCCTGGGATCGAGCCCTGCATTGGGCTCCCCACTCAGTGGGAAGTCTGCTTCTCCCTTTCCTTCTGCCCCTGCTTGTGTCCCTTCTCTCACTCTCTCTCTATCAAATAAATAAAATGATAATGATAATAATAATAATACAAAGAGCATCCCAAACTCAGGGCTGGCCGTAAAAACAAGCCCGAGATGAGGGGTGCAGGGATGGCCGCCATCAGAGAGGCCAGAATGAAAGGTGGTCATGAGGGAGACAGATTCCTAAATGGTCCCCCACCCCCTACCCCTCTCCAGCTCATGGAAAGTCCAAAGGCCTATTCCCAGGAATGCAGGCAGCCGTGACCTCTCATGGACTGTGGAGACCCCAACTTGGATCTCAGGGTACTGGCAGTCAGGTGCACCCTCGTCCCTGGGGAACCTGCCTGGGCATCAGATGCTGACATCAAGCACTCTCAGGATTGCCTTCCTACGGATGTCAGAGGCAACAAGCCCTCCCTTACCTCAGGTCTTCCAACCAGCTCTGCCCTCCCCATTTCAGATCATTATTGGGTCACAGAGGATCAATACCAGAGAGTAAAAGAACAGAAAAAAGCCATTTGGAGGATAGACAGATGACGTGGACAGAAGAAACCGTCATAGTAACCATCAGTTTCCAAAAACAAAGAGCAGAGGAAACAGAGGGCAGGAAATCTGCAACAAAGTATTTCTAAACGAGAACTTCAGAACTTCCAGAACTGAGCGACATGAGCTCCCAGACCGAAGGAACGCACAGTGGAGGAAATCAGACATGCTCCCGAGCACATCACCGTGACACGGTGGAGCACTTGGGACTGAGAGGATTCCAGACGGTGCCCAAGAAGAGGATGCAGATTGCAAAGTACAAGGAAACAGACTCCCCTCACTCTCCAACAGCCACTCTGGAAGCAAGAAGACAAGGGGCAGTGTTCTAAAGATTCCAGATGAAAACCTCTCCAGTCTAGAATTCCACACCCAGCCAAACTATCATTCCGGTGGGTTGGGAGGACAAATGCATTTCAGACATACCTGATCCTAGAAAATGTATCTCCCAGTCTATCAGGAGTTACTAGAGGGTGCACTCCGCGGAGAGGAGAGAGCAAGCCATGACAGTGTGGGGGCTGGGAGTGAGGGAGCCGAGGGGTGACCCCTATGGCTCCTGGAGCGATGGCCACAGGCGGGATGTGGAGGACAGCCAGTCCACATGGGAGCAGAGTGACTAAGAAGCAAGACCTGAGGATAGTCACTGCCAGCATCCCTACAGTGACTGTCCCTTGGTGTGTCCTGACCACGTGTGGATGAGCTTCCTGCCTTCCCTCCTGCCCATGTGAGTTTCTTGTGGCCTGCCATGACAAATTCCCTCCAACCCAGTGGCCTAAAACAGCCCCCTTTATGATTTGGAAGTTCTGCAGGTGGGAAGTCTGAAACAGGTCACACCGGGCAAGAATTGAGGTATCAGCAGGGCTGGCTCCCTTTGTGGAGGGTCTAGAATACATTGTCTTGTCCTTTCCAGCTTCAGAAGGCCACCTGCATTTCTTGGCTCAGGACTGCCATCCAGATTCAAAGGCAGTTGAATCTTCCTGCCTCCCTCGAATATTTAATGTCCCTCGTGATTACACTGAGCCCACCAGCACACAGAGCAGCACAGCCTCCCAACGTCTGCCCAAAAGCTGTTCCCTAGACATGCATGATGCTCCCTTCTGACTCCGTCCCGTCTCTGCTCAAGTGCTTCCAGCCCAGAGAGGTCTCACTTGGCCACGCTCCTCACCTCGTTTCCCTGCTGAGCTACTCCTACAGCATGCAGAGACTTTGAACCTGCCCTACGAGGTTCTTAAGGATCCTGCTTACCGCCGGCTGAATGCTGCCTTCTTCAGGAGAACTTGACCTCTGCAGGGGAAGATGCCTTTGTCTGTGTCGGTCACGGCCGCATCCGTGGGGCCTCTGGCCATGCTGGCCCAAAGCAGGTGTGCAGGAAATGTGTGCCGCTTGGCTTAATAAAAGGTCCAGGCTATAACTTTGGAAAACACTGTGGAGATTTCTCAAAAAATTAAAAATAGAGCTACCCTAGGACCCTGCAATTGCACTACTGGTATTTACCCCAAAGATACTGATGTGGTGAAAAGAAGGGCCATCGGTACCCCAGTGTTCATAGCAGCAATGGCTACGGTCGCCAAACTGTGGAAAGAGCCAAGATGCCCTTCAACGGACGAATGGATAAGGAAGATGTGGTCCGTATACACGATGGAGTGTGATGCCTCCATCAGAAAGGATGAATACCCAACTTTTGTAGCAACAAAAGAGAGACTCAATTATCACATGGTTCCACCTACTTGTGGAGCGTAAGGAATAACACGGAGGACATGGGGAGATGGAGAGTAGGAATGAGTTGGGGGGAAATCGGAGGGGGAGATGAACCATGAGAGACTGTGGACTCTGAGAAACTGAGGGTTTGGAGGGGAGGGGGTGGGGGGTTGGGTGGTCCTGGTGGTGGGTATTCAGGAGGGCATGGATTGCATGGAGCACTGGGTATGGTGCATCAACAATGAATCTTGGAACACTGAAAAAATAAAATAAAATTAAGATGTTAAAAAAAAAAAAGGTCCAGGCTATAGTGGGTCAGCCCTACGTTCCCCGAGGGCCTTCTGGTAACGCCCAGGGGCTGCCTCCAGACTCTGGTCTGGCTCATCCCTTAGAAAGCTTCACCTGCCCAAGACACCAGCCCCTCTCTGTCCACAGCGAGGCACCCAGCAACCTGCTTGCCGTTCCTCCGGATTTGCTGATAGCGTCGTAAAATACGTGGCCTTCTGTCACTGGCTTCTCTCACTGGGCCTCATATGTGTGGACATGTCAGGTACCCATTCCTTCCAGTGGGCATATGATCGCTCGTGGTGTGGATGGACCCCCTCGCACCTTCCCTCTGTCGTGCTCTTAGTGCTTCTCGCTCATTTCAGTCCGGTTAAAGTCTGTAGCCAGACTCACGCTTTCGGGGATCTGTGTTAGATGATAAAACTTAAACCAAGTCAAGGAGAAGGTGAACACAAAAAGCCACGGGGGTTACCCTTGCGCTGGTGGGAAGGGGACGCAGTGGGGGAAGGGTGCTGCGAAAACAGTCAAGTGCTTGGGCTTCCGCGAGGGGCTGGGCTAGCGCTCACGACCCCTTCCCGGGGTGTGCGTGCACCCCTCCCGCACCCCTCCCGCTCTATGCCCAGTTGCAAATTTAATAAGGATTTAAAGATGCGCGTGAAGCTTCTAAACCTGTACGCTCGGGGCGATTTTTTAATGACAGACGTATTGAGATACAATTCACGTATCGTAACACCGACCATTTCAAAGGGAACATTTCAGTAGCATTTAGACATTCGCGATGCTGTGTAACCCTCCAGCCAGCTAGTTCCAGAACACCAGCACCCCGCTGGAGAGCCCTGTCAGCCGTCACGGCCCCCAGCCTCTGGCGAACACTCACCTAACTTCCACCTCTAGGGGTTCGCCCATCCTGGACATTTCATGTAAATGGACTCGTACAACACATGGCCTTTTGTGACCAGCTTCCGTCACCGAGCATAATGGGAGTTCATTCACGTTGTCGCGTGTGTCCGTACTTGGTTCCTTTTGTGGCCAAATGCTCCTCCACTGTCTGGGTAAGGCACATCTCATTTACCCTTTAACAGCGATTTTTCTGTTCCTCATTCATTTCAAAGTGATTACGCTTTGCAGCCAGCCCCACTGGAGGCTCCGAAAGACCCAAAGGACTCCCAGCATCCGCCAGGTCCACGCAAATCCTTCGGGAGGCCGCGACGGTCTCTCAACCTCAGGACTTACGGTTCAAGAGCAAAGCTTTAAGGCAGCCTGTGGGGTTGAAAGTGCTGTCCCCACTTGGACCGGTTCTCAGGGGCCTGGCCATGTCCTGGGCGGAGCAGAGAAAGGGGAGCGGACCGCCTCCCTCGTTCTGCAGGGAGCGCACGGCACGCCAGGAAATCACGCACGCGCACGCGAGGGGCTCACCAACGGCTGATTGGATTGGGAAAGCAGCCCTCAAGGAATGACATCATTTGGAGAACATAAATCTGGGTTCGTATGATTTATTTATGTTAAGAAATCCACACACGATGCGGAGTTCTCCCTGGCTTTGTTTAAGCGATGGTTTTCCTTGTTAGTGAAAGTCGGAAGACGGTACCCAGCTCCAGAGGCAAAAATTAAAGGCAGAGGTGAAGCCAAGGTAATTATCACACAAAACTGCCGCGTGGGGAGGGCTACTGGGCCTTCCTTCCTCTAGGATGGAAATTGCTCTGCCACAGCGCGCCACGAACCATTACCTGCCGTTTATTAATTAACCCCTCTTCAAAGCACCACATTTTGGGTAGAAACTGTTATTTCTCTAATGTGAAAACGGGCTTACTCGTGTTTATTAGAACAACTCTGTCCCGTGTGGTCCAGGCTCAATGCACACTTCACTGACACACGTATTTTTTTTCTTTTTTGAATGATCGGAAATCCCTTAGCAGAAGCCCAGATGCTGCATATCACTCGCTCGGCGTGTTAGCCCCAAACTGAGCCCACAAAGCCACGGGCTGGGGCGTGGAGCCTGTCCCCAGAGATGATCAGAGAACAGTCCCGTGGTGGCTGCCTGGAGGGTGGGTGTCAGAGAGGAAAGGGGGACCCTGGCTCCCCAGTGAGAGCCGCACCTGGAGGAGATACGTATCGCAAATGGCTCAGTCGTGCTGGACACCCGCAGACGAATGTCCTGGTCCTTGTGGGAGCGAGTGGTGACTGACGCCCTCGGGGGCTCACATGCTGGCACCGCAAGCACCCCAGGAGGGGGGTCCAGACACAGAGCCCTCTGCAGCCTGGGTCCTGCCCGCAGCCTGGACACCATCCCTCGGCTGCACGTGTCACTGGGAGGAGGGCTCTGGGTCCGGTGGACAAGTCCCACTCTCCTGCCTCGTCGACGGCCTTGGACCTCCAAGTTCCAGTTTCCCGTGCGGAAGGTGCGAACAGCTGCACTTCCGATCGCGTGGGACTGTTGTGAGGGTCACAGGGAGTCGTCATGCAGCCCAGGGCAGAAGTCAGCCCCCTGCTTGGCTCCGGAGCCACAGCACCCCCCAAGTTACCGTGGGGAACCCCACAGAGAGACCCAGTCTCCCTCATTCCCTCTCCCGCTGCCCCCATCAGCCCACTGAGGCCCCCCGGAGCCTCCGGGCTTCCTTTTCCAAACCATGCACCATGCAGTTGGGGACCTGGGTGGCTTGCTCAGTGCTGTGTCCCCGTGACGGGGGACGGGCACAGGCTGCTGAGCGCAGGGCAGCCCTTCGCAAAGTGAAGATGAAGGACAGGCCAGTCAGCCTCGGGCCCTCGGTGCAGGGCGGCTGCGTCCACTGTGACGTCCGGGAAGGCTGCCCCCCGCCACCTCCGGTATTCCGGGCTGAAATCAGACGCGGACCCCTTTCTTCTCACTCAGTGCCCTTCATTTGCGAGTGACTCCTTCTTTCCTTCACTGAGGCTCCCAGACTGGGGCCAGCCCTGGGCGTTGTAGGACGTTAGATGCCCTGGAAGCTGCAGGGGTGCGGAGGCAGGCAGCCCTTGTACTGGACCGCACCCTGGGACTGAGCGTTCCGGGAGCAGCCACCTTGCAGGGACCTCTGGCCCTAGGTCAGCGAATGCGGAATGACCCCCGGGCCTCGGCCTCCCTGAAGGCAGGGGCGAACGTGGTGGAAACACTGATCCCCAGTGCCAAGAGACCAGCAAGTCTAGGGCAGGCCAAGGTCGACGGTGGGGGACTGGCTCTGGGAGCCCATTAAGATCCGCATGGGTGGCCGGGACCCGAAGCCCCCAGGAACCCTGTCCTTCCCAGTCTGATTGCCTTCTGTGTCCAGCCAGGGAGTGAGAAGCTGCTCTCCAGGCTCCAGCTCCGAGCTCCTGGAGGCAGACCTGGGTCCTGGATGAGGAGGGGTCCAAGGGCGCTGGGATCCCTCCTAACGACAGCGCCAACACCCCAGAGCCCCCAGGAAGTGCCAGCCCTGACCTGCACGCAGCTGTCACCACGAGACCCCTGGCTTGTCTCCCCCACATGGCATGGGAGACTGGGGTGCCCAGGAAGCTGGGGGCTGAGAGGAGGGAGGGCCAGTAGGGAGGGAGCCAGGAAGAAGCTGGGTCTGACTCCGCTGAAGTTCTGTCTCCCCCCACCCCGCTGTCTCCTGACCTGGGCAGGGAGGGGAACAGGGAAGGCCTAGACCCCATCCCTCTGCGGTCCCCACCCTGCGCTCCCATCCCAATTCTGCTGCTGTCCTGGGGGCGCAGGGGCGTGTCCCACCAAGGAAGAGCTGCTCAAGGCCAGGACCCTGCCATCTTCCCCCAGCCGCAGGCTGGCACAGTGGGTCCTCCGTGAGGTCTCCTGACTGGCCTGGGCTGCAGGGGCCTGGGGCTGCGTGCAGGGGTGTCCCTGAGACTGGCGCCGGGCCCTTCACTGAAGATTTGTCAGGGGCAGGCGGTGAGGGTGGGAGGGAGCTCACAGGTCTCCAGGTGTTGAAGCCCCGGCATCCGCATCGGGCATCGGGCACCAGAACAGGAGAGGGACAGCCCTGCTCCCTTCTCAGAGCCCCAGGGCATGGAGGCCCAGGCCTGGGAGGGAGGCCTCTGACTGACTCTTACCTCCCAGTTACTCAGCAGGGGGGGAGGTCAATGTTTCCCTCCCCCAGAAGTTATCCTGGTCTTCATCAGCCGCCACCCCCACCCCCCACCATTACCAGTTTAGAAGCAGCAAAGTGGGGCGGGGGAGAGGGCGTCAGCTGGGCATCCCCTAGGCCAACCCATTCCCTTCCCCGCTCCCCCATCAACGGGAACTACCCAGAGTAGTGTGTAGTCAGGCCCTGCCCCCTCCCGTTGGTTCTCCCCCAACTCTAGCCACCCCCACCCAACCCCCACCCCCGCCCGCCCAGATGTCACCCTGGTTCGGGTAGAGAACAGCTGACCACCGCCCAAGGTCGTGCCCTGAGGGTCCTGCCCAGACGTGCGTGCCCAGACTCTTCTGCTCCTGTGGAACTGCTCAGTCCCCAGGCACGGGGAGCAGGAGGAAGCGGGGAGTAAGCCTCTGGGAGCTCAGCAGGGACTAGGGCCCCTGCTGTCTGTCCCTCCGGCAGCCCCAGGACCTGCCTTCTGTGGGGTTTGGGGTGGTACCGCCCTGCGAGTTGGAGGCCGGGTGTTAAGCCTCCTTGCTTTTTGGCCCGGATGGGAATTGAGAGTCCCTCGGCCGAGCCAGCAGAGCCCTGTGCTGGGGCAAGGGGAGGCGTCTGGCCGAGAAGCTGGACCCTCACAGCAACACCCCCTCCACGGAGCCCGGCAGAGGACCGCACCGCGATGCGGGCGCAGGGCGGGAACGGGGGCACAGGCCAGGTTGCTCCAGAGCAGCCGCGGGCCTCTTCCCGGCTCGGCACCACCTCTGGGCCTCCCCGCACAAACGTGACCCCAGGGCGCAATGGGCTCCCACCTCCAGGGTTTCCGTCAGTCCGTCCGTCCTCCCACCTTCTCACCTCCACCTGCGAGGGAGGCCCAGGGAGGCTGGGACCCGCTTCAGGGATGGGGCGGCTGAGGCGGGAAGCAGTCCCTCCCGCACTCCCAGGATTGCGTCTGCGTCTGCGGGGTGTCGAGTCTGCAGGACCCGAGGTGAAATTTCGAAATTTCGTTTCCAAACGAAGAAGGTCGCAGGTATGGGGTCAGGGACCACGGCCCAGAGAGGACGGAAAGGAGGGGGCTTTGCAACCCCGGGAAGTGAACAGGGGCGCAAGCTGACTTGGGGAGTCTAAGCTACACGGTCTGGATGCAGGCGTTTGGGGAAGCGGAGGGCGGACTCCCACTCAGCGGCCCCCGGGACTCGGCGCCGGGAAAGAGACTCGACTCCCCGTTTTCGTTGCCACCAGGTCCCCGCCGGAGCGCAGCTGGAACCGGGAGCAGGAGCCAACGCGTCCTCGTGGGCAGCGTCCGGCGGGGCCACGGTGCCACCTCGGCTGCGCGAAGTTCTGCGGCGCTGCTGGGCCGGGACGCTCGGGGAGGGGACGAAGTCGGTCCTGGCGCGCAGGCGGCGGTCCCGAGGCTGAGCGCCGCGCCCAGTCCCCGCTCCGGGCGGCGCACGAGGAGCGCAGGGATCGGGATCCGCGCGAACCGGCAACCGCGTTCGTTGGCGAATTTTTAAAGGTCGGGGGTAGAGAGAAAGCGTCGGGGGCGATGCCGTTCGTTACTCCTGCAACAGTAGCCGGAGCCTGCGTGCAGCTGCGGGAGCCCCGCCGCGGGGAAGCAGGATTTGGGGTGCTTTCTGCACTTCCTGGAGAGCCGGTTTGCGCCGGGGATACTAAAGCCAATTCCCTCCCAGGGAATTCAAATGGGGAGTTCAGGCCCACAGCTTCCATCTCTTAATTTTAAAACAAACCAAACAAAATATGCCTGACAACGCCCCCCAAATGCATGGGCGGACCCCAGGGGCCCCTGCGCCACGCATCTGCGCTCCTGAGAGGTAGCTGCCTCCGCCAGGACCCCGGGATGCAGATTAGGGCAGAGAAGTCTCTTGGGGACCCTTCCAAAGGCTGCCCATCTGCGAGGCACCAAGTCCTCCCGCCTGTGAAGGAAGTAGGTTTGCAAACATCTGGGGTTTGTTCCGAAATCGACAACATGGTTCACATTCCTGGAAGTCTTGGTTGCGGGTGCCCCAGCACTCCCCGGCCCGGTCCAGAGCAGGGACTGCGCGCGTGGGCCCTCGGACACCTTGGCTGTGAGCAGCACAGGGGACAAAGTGCTTTGCCACTGGCTTGGTGAACTTGCTGGGTCAGAAATCAGGGGCTCTGTGCTCTGTCCTCTGAAGTTAGCTGGGTCACAGCCAGTTTCCCTGGGCTCCAGGTAGGAAAAAGGGCCAAAGGGGGCCTGGGACCCCCCAGAGGAAGAAGCCAGGCTGGCAGAGTATGGAAGCCCCCTGGGGAAGCCGAATGCCCCAGCCCACCCCCATTCTGGAAGGAACACTCAAGCTAGCTTCGGGCCCCAGGGCTGGAAGGCCTCCACATTCAATCCCCACTGAGTCTCCTTCTGGGTGCCAAGACCACCTCCGTTTTCTCCGTGTAGTGGGAACCAAACCAGATTGTCCCAACCATCCCTGGTGGTCTCCAAGCCCTTCTGTTGCTCAAACCTGGGAGACATTTCCACCTAATGTAGGGCAGGAGAAGGTGCCGGGAGAGGGGGACAGACACCCCCCAGCCTCCCACCCCCATCTCAGCCCGGGTCAGTGCTCCTGCGATGAGGGTGGCACGGGCTTGTGGTCTGGACACTTTGGGCCGGTTTCACATCTCCGCAGAGGGCTCATGTGTAAACTGAGGGGGATGCACTTTTATGCTTTTAGCTACTCTGAGCAGAGTTTCTCTGAGCAGGCACGGGGGTGGGGGTGGGTGCTGAGCAAAACCTAACCTGGACTCAAATTGAGCCAGAGATAGGGTGCCTGAAAGCCCGTGGCCGAGTTTCAGGGGCACAGATAAGAATGGGGGGAGGGGGAAGGGGAGCCATGAGAACTGGCAAAGGCCTGCCCGTTCCCAGCTCCCACTGCACAGGCCTAAGCGGGGCTCCCTGCGACCAGAGGCTGGTGCAGGTGGCCGGACTGGCTAGGACCCTGCATCTCCGAGCTCACACAGGCTGAGGTGCAGACCTCTCCTGGGGCCAGGCCTTGTGAGATGGCATGGGGCACGCGTCCTAACCACACAAAAGGACCCTCTGGTCCAAGACAGTAAACTCTGGGGTGCACAGTAAAGCTCTAGGTGGTTTCGTCTTTTATGGGGTTCTCAGGGCGTCCGGAGTTGAGGGCCCCCTTCCTGCCTGCCCACTACGAGGCTTCCTGGAGCACCGAGGACCACTTGTTCACCCTCCCAAACAGGGCCCTTTTCCAAAAGAGTTCAAGGGATGCTGTCTCCAGGGGCACCTCCCTGCCTGCTGGAAAGACTGGGGGAGTGGGGCAGGCAGAGCTCCTGGCTGAAGCGGGACTCCAGGCTGTGGCCGCGGTTGACAGGAAAAGTCCTCTAACCTGTGCCCTGGACTCCAGCAACAAAGACTGTTCCAAAACCCGCGGCCTGAATGATGTGTCCGTGCAGCCCACACCGCACCATGGCCCATGCAGCCCCCCAGGAGGAAGCCAAGGCCGGCAGCGGCACCTCTGTGCTCCACAGCTTGTCCCCGCAGCCCAGCATTGGCCACGAGACACCTGGAAGCTTGGCTTGGTTTGAAAACAGCCCTTCAACATTTCACTTTCTCGACAGTGAAAACTGCTCCTCTCCTCCTGTTGGTCCCCCACTCCCTCAAAACTGTTCCCCCATCTCCCTGTCCCCAGATGTTGCACGTCTGGGCCAGGGTCCGCCCCGCTTTGATTCCCCCTTCTTCGCCTTTCTCTCTGCTCAGCAAAGCCTGACCTGATCTCCATTCTAAATTCGGCCACGCGGGGGCAGGGCCCAGCCAGGCCAGGCCAGGGCCATGGCCTTGGGGACAGTCTGCCCAGGCTCCTGGAGCTGACTGGGGCTGACCGAGGGAGCGCTTTGCGGGGGGGGGGGGGGGGGGGGGTGTCGGCGCGGAGGCTGGCTCCTGGTCCTTCCTGACCCCAGGTTCTTTCGCCCCAGGTGGCCCTGAGCGGCAGCCCCCCAGGCCCACCCCAGGGCCGTAGCAGAGGGCAGGGAAGAGACAGTGCAGCCTCCTGCCCTCTTTCCCCAGGCCCTGGAAAGTGTACAGTCCCAGAGTCCAGAGATTGTCCTGGCCCAGCTTGGCCGGGGTTCAGAAGATTTTAATCACCTGCTCAGCTGAGGGAGAGGGCCAGAGTGAGCTGGGGTACCCCTAGAAGAAGATTGGGCCTTAGTAACCTTGGAGCCTACCAGCTGCCTCCAGTCCAGGGGCAAAGGAAGCCTGAGCTGGTGCAGGGCGGGGTGGGTGGGGGGTGGGGTGGGGCAGGACGTTCTGGGCCGGTGGGAGAGCTCTGCAGCTGCCACTGTGTTCTCCCCAGGCCTCCTACCCAGCCTTGCTAGGAGGCTCCAGGCAAGAGGGTCCTGGAGTGCTGGTGTATGACAGTGACCTTGTATTCTCTCTGGCCATGGTGCCGACCAGGTTAGTTCCCTGGCCCGGAGCCTGCTCTTGCTGGGTGAGCGGAACAGCTCCCAGCTCTGAGCTCCTGGTCCCTTCCTTCCTCTCCCAGCGACCCCCCACCTGGGGACTAAGTGGGTTCTGAGCCTGCAATAAGGCCCTAGTCCCCCCTGGGGACTGCCCACCCAAACACCCAGAGCCTGGCAACAAGGCCCAAGGCCCCTTTGGGCCCCGCAGTTCTCTACCCAGCCCATGGGGACGAGTGTGGGGCCGGGGCGACAGGCCCTCCGAGGGCGGTGGGCAATGGGACGGAGCTGTCCCCGCTCTATGCACCACCGCCCCTGTCCCTGTTGGTGCTGCTGCCGACGTCAACACTCACCTAGGGCCTGAAAAGCTGGAGGCTGCGTCCAGCTCACTGAGAACCAGAGCAGGGCAGAGGGCACCTTGTCTGACCAGGGCGCAAGGCCGGGCAGCCCTGAAACCATGGGAGCTCTGCGGGTGCTGGAACTCAGGGAAGCAGCTGGGAACTGCGGAGGCGGGAAGGCCCAGCGCGCCCGGCCTCTGCTCCTGCCAAGCCCTGCTCTGTGGAGCTTTTCCTCTGGGGTGGCATCGGTCTCACAGGGCAGGCACTCCTCCCCATCCAGGGCGCCTCTGCTAGAACCCGGGGTCTCCGCCTTAGCCTTCCGCCCTTCCCGGTCCACCTCCTCCGCTCAAGGGCTGGGGGTTGGGGAGTGCAGGTCTGGGTGCAGGCACCGCCGGTCTCAGGGCAAACAAACGGGGAGTGGCACAGCCAAGAGCCCACCCGGGGCACCAGAGACCCGCGCCGAAGGCTCGACCTCTGCCCTGCTCAGACTGACTCAGGGAGCTCCAGGTCCCTGGAGCCTGGCGGAATCTGGTACCAGGAAGGGCCTGGGTCAGCGCCTGCTTCTGCACATTTCATTCCCGAATCCCAGTCGAAGGAGGAATTCTCACTGCCCACACCAGGCCCCTGCCCGGACATCCTGCCCACCGCTCTGCGTCGGAGGGCTGCGGGGCAGAAGCAGCCGATGGGCTCCCGCGCGCGCGCTCTGCCACCTGCTCCGCCGGCCTTCCCCGCCCGCGACTCACCTGGGCCGCGGGAGGCCCCTTCCCCGAAGGTGGCCCAGCTCCGGGGCTCGCGCCGCCGCGTACTCACCTGGGGCCCACGGAGGCAGGAGTGCGCGGGCCCGCCCCGAGGCCGGCGAGGCTCCAGGCGCCCGGGGTTCGGACGGCGCTCCCCGCGCTGCCTCCCCGGTGCCCGGCGCGCGGCTCGGCGCGGCTCGGCGCGGACCGAGGGCGGCGGGTCCGAGCTTCACCGCCCGCCGGGCTGTGGCGGGGCCGGCGGCGCCGCGGCTGTTGTCTTCGAGCGGCGCAGCCCGGAGCAGCGGCGCTGGGGTGGGCGCGAAGGGGAGGGGCGGGAGCCGGGTAGGCCCGAGGGGGGCGGCGGGGCCGGAGGGGGCTTCGGAGGAGCCGGGTTCGGCGCGCGGGCCGGGACACCCCCTCGCGCGCCGGCGGCCCGGGGCGGGGGCCGCGGGGGAGACGGGGAGAGAAGCAGGCGGGCGACGGCGAACGCAAAGCTTTTTAATGAGTCATAAAATGCGGCAGAACGAAGCCAACCGGCCCGACCCGCGTCCGAACTGTCGGCGCGCCCCCCCGCCCCCGGGCTCGGAAGTCGCGGGGACCCGCGCCGCCGCCGCTGCGCCTGCGGCCGGGGCCGGGGCGGGAGCAGCAGCGCGGCGCGGCGCGGGGGAAGGGTGGGGGCATAGTCACCTCGCCTCCGGGGCCACCTGGGTCCTTTTAAAGTGTCCGGGGTGCGGGCCCCGGGCGGGCGCGCCGAGCACGGAGTGTTTTCTTAAAGGGCCAGTTCCGAGCTGCGCCGGAGGGGGGGGCGCGGGGGCGGGGGGGCAGCGACAAGTGAGACGGAGACCGGGAAGGCCGGGGAGCGCCCCCCAGTCCCGCGCCGAGGCGGCGGCGGCGGCGGCGGCGCGACGATGAGGATGATGAATACACTGCAAAGTTTTTTTGGCCGCGGCGAGGGGTGTCAGATTGAGCGCTCTGTGCGCATGTGCGAAGGTGTCCAAACTGACAACGCAGGGAGATGAAGAGAGTGTGTGGCTGCTTCTGGACTCGAGGAGGAGGAGAGAGATTCCGCGAGCCGACACCATGCGATCCAAGGCGAGGGCGCGGAAGCTAGCCAAAAGTAAGTCTCCCGCGCTCGGCCGCGCCGCGCCGCCGGGTCGGGGCCGCGGGGCCGGGGCGCCCGGGCCAGGGGTGCGCGTCGGGGCGCGGCCGGCGCGCCTCGGGCTCCCGGCCCTCGGATCGGCCGCGCGGCCCGGGGGCTGCTCCGCCTCCCGCGCTCCGGGGCGGCCGGGCTCGGCGCAGAGGCTCGGGGCGCCCGGGCCGCGCGCTCCCCGAAGGCGCCGGCCCCCTCCTCGCGAACCCCCTCCCCCCCACCCCGAGTGTCAGGCGCTCGGGCCCGGGAACCCGAGGCGCGCGGTGGGGGCCGGGGAGGGGGGCGGAGGGGGAGGGCCGGGGGTGGAGGGGAGCGAAAAGCGAAAGTTAGCGAAAAGTTGACGAAAGGGGAGAACAACTTTTCCTCCTCGCTCGCTCGCTCCCTCTCTCTCTCGCAGTGGCTCTCAGTCCTGGTCAAATCATATTCCGGGCTTTTGAAATAGTGGGCGCTAGAGCACCGCCTTTGGCGTCCGCCAGCTGGGCGCAGAGGAGGGAGACCCCGAGCCGGGGAGGGGGCGGAGGAGGGGGCGCGGGCCGGCGTCCACCCCGCTCCGCGGGCGCAGGGGCACGGGTGGCGGCGGCAGGACGGCCTCGGCCACTCGGGCAGCAAAATGGAGACGTTTCCCCGGGCTCGGAGCCGCGGCGGGGAAGTTCGTTCCCGACTGGTGCCCCGCGCCGCGGCGGGCGCTCCTCCGCGGCTCCGGCGGCTCGGGCAGCCCCGCGCGGCGCCTCCCGCCGGAGGGTCCCCGCCCGGACGCCCGCCGCCCGCCGCCGCCGCCCTCGGCCCCGCTCGGACCCCGCTCGGACCCTCCTGCCCCTGGCCGCCCGCACAGACTCGAGGCCCGGCGGGGACACAGCTGCCCCCGGCGAGGCTGCCCGGTCCCCGCTCTTACTTTCTGTTTCGCTCCGTCTCGGGCCGAGCCCCGCGCTCCGCGCGCCCAGCCCGCCGCCGGCCGGGTCCTCGCCGCCGGCCCGGGTGCGCCCGCCGCCCGCCCTGCCGCCCGCCGCCGCGCCTCGGGGCCACCCGCGCGCCCTCCGCGCTCCGACCGCCGGCGCCATCGGCCGAGAAGCCGGCGGGCCCGGGAGCGCGGCCCGCGGAGAGGGCAGGTGGGAGCGGCGGCGCCGCGGCCGGGCGAGCGCGGCTCCCGAAGCCCCGCCGAGGCCCGGCTGCAGCGAAGCGGCGAGCGCCGCGCGGGAAGGAACCGGAGCCGCTCGCTCTCGCCGCCCCCTCCTCCGGCGGCCGCCCGCCCACCCGCGGCAGGGGCGCCGGGGCCCGGCTCCCCCTGGGATGCCTGCCCGACCACCGGGCCGTGCAGCTCGCTCCTCTTCGGCCCGACGCGGCCGGGCCGGGCCCCACCGCGCCATGGCTGAGCCCCTAAGCATCAGCCTGGTGGGCAGAAACTCCCGACACTTTTCCGAAGAAGTTGTGCTCCCTTGGCTGGGTGGGCCGGCTCCCCCGACAGCGGCTCCTGGGTGGTAGGGGTTGCATCCACCGCGGAGCACCGGGGAAAAGCAGCTCCCCGCTTCTGCGGGTCCCTGCTGGAGTTCCCGCCGCTGTGTTGGGCTCGTCCTGGAGACATCCCTTTCCAGCCTGTCTCCTCTGCCCCGTGCTCAGGGCCTCGGCCTCCTCTGTCTCCCGTGACCTCTAGCCCCTCTTGGTGCGAACAAGGCCCTAGTGTCTTGTGGCTGGTGTGCCAGGGCTGTGGGCCTGCTACCTATGTGCCCACGGCGGCGTGTGGGGGTTCCTGTGCATGCTCCGTTCTGTGTGAGCTCAGCAGCTTCCTCTGAGTCTTGTCCCTGGGCCGCAAGCTGCCAGGGTCAGGCTGTGGCTGGGGAAGGGCCTGGAGCTGGAGCGAGAAGGTGGGAAGTGCCGCGCTCTTGCCGCTGGGCCTTCGCAGCAAGCGAGAGAGGCCGGCTCAGTGCCCCCAGCGCAGCCCAGGAAACCGGGGAGCATCCCGCGCCCAGTGGGAAACGTGTGGCCCTCGGCTCCCTCCCTGTCTGCTCTGCTCTGACAGGTGGGGAAGGTGGCCCCCCAGGGCTCTTCTCTGGACCTAGAACCGGGCCTGGAGGCATCCCACAGCCTTGCCCTGAGGCCAGAGAACCAGACCCGAGGTGGGGCAGATCACAGGGCTCCCTTTCCTAGGAGTCCTTGGTGAGAAAACGCCAAAGCAGGGAGCAAGTGCGTCAGGCGCAGACACCACGGAGCCCGCACTGAGCACGCCCTGGAACGCCCTCTGAGCCCGGACGGCACCCCCAGCCCTCCCCAGGAAGGTGGCCCAGGCAGCCACTGGCCGCGCTGCCTGACACAGAGCCCAGGCTCCGCCGGGGAATTTCACTTCACTGGACAATATTTTAAGCAGATGTGGGTGTCCCTGGGGACCTGACTCCATTACCTGGAGCTGAGGCAGCCGGGCAGCCCCAGGGCCACCCAGAGAACCTCAAGGCCAGGGTCAGGGGGCTGGGGGAGGAGGAAGAGGTCACGGTTACAGGCCAGAATGTGGGGCTGGGCTGTGCCTCACGCCATGTGTCAGGCTCACCCGGAAGGACAGCAGGTCCTTGAGGGTCACCCCCTGAGTCAGAGCTCGAGGGCTGCCCCAGAGGGCACATCTGGGGCTGGAATTTCGGACATATCTCCCTAGGACCCCACACCCGGGGGTCTCTGGGGCTGACCGAGCCAGCAGCCCCTTTGGGCCCACACGGGGGGCTCCGAGTCCGGCTTCCCGAGGGCAGAGGCTGCTGGCGCGCTGAGCACCTCCTCAGTGTGAACCTAGGAGCCGGGGGCAGAGTGAAGACAGGTGGGTCCGGGGTCCCTCACACTGGCCAGGGTGCTGCTGGCCCGTGGGGCATTGGGGCCGGCCCTCCCCTCCACTTCCCAGCAAAGCGCCGAACAAAAGCTTTGTGTGCCTGCCACCATTGCGAGCCAGGTGCGGGGTCAGCTCAGCCACGGCAGCCTCCTGACCTCCTCGTCGCACGGCTGGGGAGCCGTGTCCTGTCGGGGAGGGTGTGTTCCCAGAGACGGAGTCCAGTCCTGGCCCCCATTCGAGCCGCCCCTGAGACCCGCTCCCCATGGACGTGGCTGACAACCAGACAGGATCTATTCCAGGCCCGGGGAGGGTGTCCCCAGGACAGCTGCCACCTCGCCCCTGGGGTGGAGGTGGGCGGCTGCTATCTCTGATCCAGGCAGGACTTGGGCGGCTGGTGTGTGCGATCGAGCGTGATGTGGGCGAGGAAGGGGTGTGTGTGAAGGGTGCTGGGGGCCCGGCTGGACGCTGAGCTCCTAGGCGGCTCCTTCTCCCCAGCCGCAACCAGCGGGGCTCTGGCTCTGCGGGGCCCTACCCTTGTGCTGCCCGCCAGGGGACGTCTGCCCCGTCTCCCCGCAGCCGGGACGGCAGCCTCCTTTCTGGATGCCCGGGAGGGCAGCAGTGCCTGGAAATGTCCGGCAGGAGTCGAGCGTCCCACCCCGCTTCGGGCGAAAACACGGAGGCTGAGGGGGAGGGACCGGGTGCAGGGCTGGCAGCCAAGGCCAGGTGCCCCGCGGCCGTGCACTGAGTGCCTGAGGGCTCTGGCTCGGACATTGGCCCCCACGGGTGTGCCTGGGCGCCCAGGTCTGTGGGCGAGGGCGGATGCCAAGTCCCGTCGGCCAGGTGACCCCGGAGTGGGCTCCCAGGGGAAGGGCACCACTGTGCCCTCAGGTCTCCACCACCAGACACCCACCAGGTCACCCTGCACCTCCTGTTGGCCCTGGCAGGGAGCAGGTGCGGGCTGGGCTGCCGGACCCTGCGGGCCCCCACAGCTCCCCAGAACCCCGAGTTCCTGTTCTGGGCACAGCACGGGGCAGGGGACTGGTCCCGCCGTTTCTGCTGGGAGGCCGGGTGCTGGCGGTGGGACCAGCCGGAGGCTCCCCCGCCCCGGGCCCCTAGGGGGAGGCCGCCAGCTCGAAGGACCGCTGTAGGCTCGATTAGCCCCCTGTTTTATTCAATTAGGAGGCAATTAGGGATCCTTGGGGGGCTGGGGCTGGTAATTAAGGTGATGTATAATTAGAGTTTCAACAAAAATTATCCAGGATTAAAAATCTTTTGAATAATTTCGTTTAAAAATTTCAAATAGCGTTAAAGACAATTTATCAGGTTTTGAATCAAACCCGTGTAACAAGTCTTGGACGCTACAGCTCGCGTAGTGGGCCCGGGAGGACAAGGACAGCCCGAGCACTGTCCCCCTGCGGGAAGGAAACTTGGCGAGGGGACAGAGGAGCCGGCCTCGCTGCGCCGGTGCGGTGGCGGTCGCGCACAGACGCGGCTGCCCAGGGCTGCAGACAGCACGGGCTGGCCCGGCGGCGGAGGGGCCTAGGGACCCCGGGCTGAGCCAGCGTTGCGGCAGCCCCCCGCTCTCCGCGCACACAAAGTCCCGTAACTACCGCGCCACGGAACGGCTCTGCCGGCCCTTTACACGAAGCAGCCGGCTCCAGGCAGTGCCTGCCGCCCAGGCGCCCTTCACCCCAGCTCAGCCAGCGGATCCGCACTCTCCTCCTCCTCCTCCTCCCCCCCTCCTCTTCCTCAGGGACTGGTGTTGGGGCCCCAAGGGTCTCCGCCTCTTGGCTTCCGGGATGGAGAAGGGAGTGCTCCAAGCTCCCAACTCCCGGACTCCTGACCCTGACCCAGGGCGGCAGCCCGTGTCCCCATCACAGTCGCTTTGGGGATCTGGGCACAGAGAATCCAGAGAGTGCTCTGGGTCAAAGTCAGGGTGGTGTGGGGAGGAGGGAGATGGTGAGGGGGAACCTAAGCGCAGGGTGGAGGTCGGGCTTTGCGAGAGCAGCACTGCCTTCTTCTTGGCCTGCGTCTTTGGGCCCAGTTTCGCCCAAGCGGGTGCACTGGACCCGGGCACTCACCCCACGCACCTGCCCACTGAGAGGCACGAATGGGCAGCTGCCCCTGTCCTGTCAGTGCCTGATCCTTCGGGAGGCAGGAGGGGGTCTGGGAACCGCAGAGGCACGCTTACTTGGTCCACTTACTAGACAAGACCCCACTCCTTTTCACTGACCTTGAGGAGGGGATTTGGCCTCGGGGGCACCACTTTTAGGGGTAAAGAGTCCCAAACACAGAGAGGTCAAGTAGCTCTTTCGAGGTCACACAGCAAGTTAAGGATGAACCTGAAGGCCACATAGGTAAAGCTCCCCAAGCTTTCTTATTCGAACACCCTCCCCTGCCCCTTTCCTCAGCCTGCTCTACGCTGTACTTAATGCCAGCGGATTTTCTCTTTTTATGTGTCAAGGTTTAAGCATTTTCCCAAGGACAGTGCTTAGCTTGAAACCGGTCTGGTTTTTAAAAGCAAATAAGAGGTCCGTGTCCCTACAGGTTGTGCACACAACCGGCTAACTGTGTCCTCAGCCTCCCCCAGACTGGCTGTTCTTTGCCAGGGTCCGGACTCCCCAGGCCGGGCAGGAGGCTCCCCCCCCCCCCCCGGGGTTTTCCAGCCCCGGTCCCTGGCTCTGGGTGTCCCCTCCCAAGGGCAGGTGCAGAAGGGCAGAAGCGCTGACCAGGGTCAGCCTCATCAGCATCCCCCACCTTGTACTGCCTTTCGCTGGAGCAAAGGCAGGAGGTGGAGGACGGGCCTGCCTGCCCACCCTCACCCCAAATCTGGAGGGAAATAACCACCGCCCCTCCCCCCCAGGCAATCAGGGCTGCTGTGCGGACCTGAGCCACCGGGAGGAAGGAGCTCAAGGCTGTAGTTCCAGGTCCAGCCCTGAGCCGCCGCTGCTCCGGGGACCTCGGGCTCCGACCACGGGGCTGTGCTTCTCCCTCTGGGCTGGTCAGTGCCCCTGAGATCGCGGGGGGGGGGGGGGTGCGGGGAGCGCCAGGGCGATGGGGAGGGCCTCTTCCTGCCCTACCACTCTCTCTCTTGGGGCTTCTGCCATCAAATCCTTGGCTGGCCCGCCCGGCCAGCCTCTCCTGAGACTCCGAAACAATGCCCTGGAGCTCACAGAGAGCCTGCCTCGGCCCCGAGATACATGTTTGTTTAATAGTTAACATTCTGTGCAAAAAAGGAGGGAAGTCAGATTCTGGTGAAGGCTTTGCTTATTTTATATCCACTATAACTATTTCTGTCCATGAAAATTGGCTTAATTATATCAATGGAATGTTTCTTTTTCAATTCTGTACGCAATTAGTCCGTCTTGCCGGCTCCCATTTATTTTAATAAAAAAATAAACCAGTGGTGTGCTCAGTGCCTCGTCCCCTGGGGACAGATGCGATTGGTGTGTTTAATTTCATTAACTACAATGCGGCCTACTGGAAAAATGTATAAAATCAGCTTTATACAGCTTAAACACTGGCATTTGAAACAAATCATTATTGCATTAGCTGTCACACTGGTAATTCTAGAATCTAAGGAAAAAAATATATTATGGCTGTTTTTATAACCCTTTGCAAATGCACTGTTAAAATAATTTATAATCATTTTAGAACATGGCTGGGTCCTGCTGAATATTCCACCTCCTCTAAGTCGGGCTCTGCGTCACCCCGTGCCCGTTCTGCAGACCGACGTCTGCGCCACGCCCAGCCCCAAACATGCGTGTTTCAGGCTGGAGACGGTGGACCCTGTCCTTAAGCAAACGTGATAAGGTGGGTCACCTTTTCGTTCCGGTCTGACCCGATCCCGTCTAAAATGCGCCTGGGGCTGGAGGGGCCGGAGGGGAGCCCGGACCTCTGTGCCGCCTCCCTGTGCCACCGCCCGCCGCCCAGCCTCCTCCTGTCCCCCCCAACCGTGGCGGGCAGAGGGATCCGGAAGCAGACCGGGATTTAGGGCTTCATTGGCGCGGGGGCAGGAACATCCCAGGGCCGACGTTCTCCCGCTCACACTCGGGGAAGCGAGGAACAGCGTTGGCTGTGCTCACTCCCAAAACCCTGCTCAGGAAGGGACAGAACCTGTGACCCTCAGGCACTGGCTTTCTGAACCTGGGGGCATTCTCTGCAAAACTCCCCAGACAGCACAGTTCTGGGAAGGGCGTGAGCCTTCAGTCTGCACCCCTCACCCCTTGGGGAAGGCGGGGGAGGGGACGGCGAGTGGGATCAGCATTCTGGGCAGTGGCAGCGGGAGTTTGCACCCAGCCTGGGCGGACCCTGCAGGTGATGCCGGTGATGCCCCGGTGCTCGCCCCTCCCTCCCTCCGGAGGCCGAGTGCCTAGAGGGGCTCACAAGGGATCCAGATCTAGATCTGGATCGGAGCAGGGAGCTGGGGGAGGGCTCCAGGCTCTTGGGTGCCCTTTGAGGTGACTTGAAGCCCTTGCTGAGGGCGCACTGGCTCTTGGCAGTGCGGGGGCGGCCCGGGAACGCGGCTGTGCCAAGGGGCAGAGCCACTGGGGATCAGCCTGGCCTTAGGCTTCCTCCAGGGCTCTGTCCCCTCCCAACCCCAGGTAGCCCCACCGGGGTGGGGGGAGTTAGGAGGAAGAAGAGGCCCAGTCAGCCTGGCTTGAGCTGGGGATGGGGCTGTGGCCTCTTCGAGGGCTTCCCAGGTCCCAGTGGGGGATTCCTGGGGGGGGGGGCTGCGGGCACTTTTTCGGGCACTTTTGGCTGAACTGAGGGCTGACCCCTAGCCTTGCCCTCGGCCTCCCGGCTGCCCCCCCCAAGCATTCAGGTAGATTTGGTATTCTCTAATGGATTCCAGTGCGGGGCATGGTGGGGGCATCGAGGGGACACGGGCGCCATGTCCTTCGCTCTGAAGGCCTTGCCTGCTCATCTGCAGTGTGGCCCGCGGGGCTGGGTTTCGGACCCAGATCCCTGACTCACGTGTCCAGGGTGGGCCCTCAGGCCGGTGGTTTGCTTTCCCTCAACCTGATGCTGAGTCAGGTGTCAAGGAGTAAGGGCTTTGTCTGCTTCCTTACTTCAGAGAGAATAAGGAACCCGGAGGCTTGGTGCGGATATGGAGCCCCGGACCTGGGAGCTCCTCTCCAGACCTCCTGTGGGACAGGCCTGGCCCTGCCCCAGAACCCCAGCACCCGCCTCACTCTGGCTCCCTACCGTGTGTGTGCCGCAGCCCCGGGCTGCCCCCCCGCCCCCCCCCCCCCGCCATCGGATAGGCTCCTCCCACTGCCTTCTGCCTGCCCGCTCGCCCACCACCAGCACCCCACATACCCGTGCATCTACATCTCACTTGCCCCCCAGCCTCCAGCAGGTGGGACGGCATGGAATGTTCTAGAAGGATCCGGTGTGATGTTGGCTGGGGTCCTGGGACTTGGTGGGGTTGGGGCAGAGTTCCCATTCCAGGCAGGCAGTGAGTTTGAGGTTTATTCTCTTGGTCTGCTCGGGGACGTGCTGTGTGGGCCCTCAGCCTCCTGAGCCATCCTGGGCTCTCCCGGGCAGGGGTGGCCATAGGGAGGGTGTGCAAGCCTGCCGGTGTGCACCTGCCCACTCGAGGGGGTGGGATGCTGTCCCCGGCACGTGGCCCTGCTCTGTGGATCCCGGCCGCACCCGCCGTGAAGCCCTCCGGCTCAGCCGCTCTGCCCTGCGTTGGTTCTGGCCGTGCGGCTCAGCCTTGGAGGAAAACACCCACACCACAGCCTTAGCTCACGGTTTTATTTTCAAACCGAGAAGCACGGGTGCCCAGGTCTGCATGGGTGCCAGACCTAAGGGTCTGACTTGGCCCCGTCTGACAGGCAGCCAGATGCTCACCCACATGGAGTCCAGCCGCGCCCTCCTGCTGCGTCCCCGTCCCGTCCCTTCTCCATCCTTCCGTCCATCTCGGGGGTTCAACAGCCCGTGGCACATGCCAGCTCTTCTCCCCTCCCAGAGGCCCCCCAGCTCCTGGGGGTGTCAGGGTCTTCTGTTTGTTCTGGGGGCTCCGTGCCGTCTGTCCGTTCCTTCTTGCCCCTGGAGCAGAGCGTCCCGTCCTTGGGCCCTACTGTGTTCAGAGCTCTGAGACGTGCCTGAGGCCCCCCAAGGCCACCTGGCTGGGGGCTGGACCCCTAGGGACAGGCCTGGTCACGTCACCACACTCTGGGCAGCACGACGAGTCTGGGGTCACAGGTCCTTGCCCTGGGGTCTGGACTTCTGTGTCCAAGCTGTTTGATTGAGGAGAAAGCCAGATCCGACCGACAGGCCACCCCCAACCTCGTTGCTTCTGGGGCAGCTCCCTCTCGGGCATCTCTGCTGGCGGGGTGGCTGGACCCCCAGCGAGTGGGTCTGTTTCAAATCAGAAAGGCCTGAAGGAGGGGCTGAGAGGGAGGGATGCTCGGACGGGAGCTTTGCCCATTTGTCTGCTTCTGTGAGTCTCCGTGTTTTAAACTCAGTGGCTCCCTGGAAACATGTGCGCGTCTCTGGCACCTGGCGTAGCCGGGCATCTCCGACCCTTCGGCACTGGGATGAGATGCCTGGGTCGACGCATGACGAATGGGCACTCGCTATGGCTGGGAACTCTTTCCCGGGACGCGGTTTAATCCCCGTATCGATACTCAGAAGCCGGTCGTCAATATTATGCGGAAATATGGATTTCCATAATAGACTTCCATTGCTCCTTCTGGCTGCGTCTCCGAGGGAAAGGGGCCTGCACGGAGCAGCACTCAGACATTTGTGTCTCCTCAACGGGCTGCGACAGCGTCTTCAGAGAGGCCGGGCCGCATCAGTCCATAAAACACTTAAACAAAGACGGGAAATTACGCTCACCGGAGGAGCCCAAGTGGTGACCACGGGAGAGCCCCGCTGGCCCCGGGCAAGCGTGGGGTGTCCCCCTCGCAGGTCCCCCTCCTCCCTCCTGCTGCAGAGCCTCTGCCACACCCGGTGCCGAGGGCCCGGCGCTGGCGCTCCTGCCGCGGGTCAGGCGACGGTCCGGACTCGGCGTTTCCCAGCATTCCTGTGATTGCCGGGCCGCCCGGCTCCCCCCCAGCCCCAGGGAAGCGACATGCTCAGGTCCTTACTGTGTGGGGAATCAGTGTCTCTGGCTTGTGTTGCCCCCCGTGCCCCCCGCCCCGTTCAGCAGTGGCTGCTGATCTCCCGCTGGCCCAGGCAGGTCTCATCAGGGGCAGATCCCCAGTGGCCTTGGGCGCTGGTTCTGGGGCTTTGGTGCGGAGGAGGGCACCACGCTGCCGGAAGGCCCCAAGTCCCTTTTGGAGGGGAGCTTGTGACGACGCCTATGGTGTCGCTTCTACGGGGCTGCTTGGGCCGTGGCAGCGAGCGCGGGGGGTGGCGTGCGCACTGGGCTGGGCCAGTGTCCTCTAGGCTGCCACTTGCTCATTCCGGAGGCTTCCCTGGGGGGTCTGGCCTCCCTCGCAAACTTCTCCCTCCTCTCACTCCTGCAAAAGCCAGTGCATTCTTGAGCCGCCTGAAAACTGGGAGCGTTTCTGTGGGCTAGAGCCGCTGCTGCTGGAGGGAGACGCGGCCCCTGGCACAGCCCCTCCCTCCAGTCTGTGTGCAGAGATGGTCTGGGGGTACAGACCCGTCCACGCGGGTGCGGCCGTGCTCCGTGGGCAAGCGCGGGGCTGTGTCTGCCTGAGACTCACCCTCAGGCCGCGCTCTGTGCTGCAGACGATCCCTGCCCACTCGGGCTCTGCATGGAGCCCCCCACGCAGCTCGGTTCTCTGCGGTGTCTGGAGCCGTGGCTGTGGGGCCCAGAGCCGTCTGCCACTGCTGGTTGAGGGAGGAGCCAGCAGGGAAGTTCACGGTGGCAGCGGTGGTCTGTGCGGACCTCCCTGCGCGCTGGTCCCCCCGGAAGAGACAAAGAGGAGACGGAGCTGTCTGGAAATCCCGGGCCCTGGCGCTCACATCGAGAAAAATTACGGAACTACGCTGCAATGTCAGGTTCCGAGATAATGCTGTGTCTGTGTGCGAAAATGTTAAATTGCAGTAACACGCCTGTGCGCTCCTCTCTGAATGCGGCATTCAGTCCCCAGCTCGGGCTGGGCGCACAGCGAGTGGCTGACAGGACACAAACGGGACCATGGAATGTGGGACTGCAGCCGGACTGCGTCGCAGCGATCGGCTTCTCCGTCGCGGTCCAGTCCCGCCGTCCTTTGCTTTAATGAAACAGCCCGACAACGTGGCTAATTATTTATTTATCATGTTAGCGGGAGGAAAAGCTGTCAGGGACAGATCGATTTTTCCCTGGAAGTGACTTGACGTTACTAGCAATAGGGCCGCCGAGCGGGGCCGGGTGCTGGCCTCGGACCTCCCAAAGTTCGTTCGGCGACTGTGCCGCCAGCCCGGGCTTTCACCGACGGGTGGGCGGCCGGCGTGGACCGTGAGCCTCGGCGAGGCCGGCGCGCTTTCCCACCAGGAGGACTCGTCGTGGGTTCCTGTTCGGAAGAGTGTGCTCAGTGTTATCTCGTCTTTTTCCGGGCCAGTGGGATCCGAGCAGCAACAAGTCAGTCGGGGACAAGGGGAGACGCTGCGTGTGTCCCCCGCGTCTCCGATAATGAGCCGGTGAGATGGGGGCCTCTCGCCTCGACTCGGGGCGCTCCGGCCGTGGTCAGGGCCCGGGGTGTGTGCGCGTGTGACGGGCCGCACATTCGCGGCCGAACAAAAGGACTGCACAGGCCGCTGGAAATCAAGTCCCCGGAACCCCGGGGGGAGCCGAGCGCAGGCCCAAGAGGGGCTCTCGTTTCTCGGCCAGAGCCGGAACTGCAGAGCAGAGGGGCCCCTGAGTCTTAACTCTCTCTCCATCGAAGGTGTTAATCTTCCCTTCCAAGGGTTAGATAAAGCCGCTCAAAGCTGTTTGTTATTGAATCTCATCTGCTAATTATGGCGGCGGACTTGGTCCGAGGCCCAGCCCGGCCACCCCGCCCGGCCCCCATGGCTGGCAGCCCACACAGGGGTCCTTCTTTGCTGTAACCCAGAGCTCCCTGCCCGGGGTTTTAGGTTGCCTCCCGATGCTGACAGACTGCCCTCGTTCCAGGGGAGGGGCCGCGGCCACGGCGGGGAGAAGCCCAGCGCCGCGCGGCAGGGTCCCGTCTGCCCCTGGGGGCCCCTCCTTGACCCACAGACCCCCCCTGGCACCATGAGGGAGGGGGCGGGGAGGAAAGCGGCCGCGTCTTTTCTGACAAAGAGCCCCCGACTCTTTATTCACTGGGCCCTGGAGTAATCCTCGGCCTCCTGTGCAGGTCCTGTGGCTGGCGGGGGGGCGGGGGCGGGTGCTGGGAAGTGGACCACGGACGGCTCCGGGAGGCCGGCAGCAGGCCTTGCAGGACATCAGACCCCCAGGCCGGAGGCGAACCTCCTGAGAAGCCGTGCTTGTGGTGCTGGTCCCCGTCACGGGGCGGAGGTCACTGGCAAAGAGGCACATTCTGGCCACAAGGTGCCCAGGAGGGGCACCTGGAGGCCACGATGACATCTCCCCTCCAAGCCGCTGACACTCCCTGAATCTGTAAAGGCAAAACCAAGTCAAGCCCCCCCTCCCTGGCCGGCCCAGAGGCAGAGGCCCCCAGACCCGGGGCCAGCAGGCAGGCCAGGGGCGATGGATGGTGAGCACCACCGTGAGCATCACCCGTGGGCTGTCCAGTGGGGGGGGATGCCTGTCCGGCTAGTTCCCAAAGCTCCTCAGGTCAGAGGGCCGCCAGCTCCAGGCCTCGGAGTTGGTACGCGGTCTTCCCTTCCCGAATTCTAGAGGGGAGAAGCCGTTCCATCATCTTAGCTAATCTTGGACACAGCAGAGGACCGCGATGGGCCACCTGCTGCCTAGGGTGAGAGGCTCACCCCCAGCGAAGGGAAGGCAGGTGCGGTGGTCTCAAGCCGTGCCCCGGGGGAGACCTCCTGTGAGTCCAGCATGAGCCCCTCCAGGCTGGCCAGTCCCTCCATCTGGAGTCACCCTTGGCTCAGGCTGAGAGACACAGGACAGCTGCTGATAAGCAGGACCACCAATAGGGATGGGACCCCAACCTGTCAGCCTCCAAGATCATCCCCCCAGGAAACCCCAGCTGAGGGTGAGTTTAGTTTCAGAGAAGCAGAGGTGAGGCCCTGAGCCATCATCCTTTGTCCTTACCAGGGCTGGACTGGGGGCCACACGCAGGCCACACTCATGGTGCCCTTATCACGACAGGTCAGCTCCTGGGCTCGCAGACCTATCCCGTCCCTGCTGGGTTAGGACAGAACAGGGGCTGGTGGCCGGTGTCCTGTGCCCTCCTTCCCCGGTACCTTCAGCCTGCCCCGCAGTGCTGGGGGCGTTTCTCTAGATCCTACGAGGCAGACGCATGTGTCCAGTTCTCCCTCTGCCCTTCCCAGCCGAGAAGGGCCGGCCCAGTTGGAAAGGTGAGACTCCCTCCGTGTGTCCGATGGGGGCGAGCCCCACACCTCCTTCCTGCTCTCTGGGGCAGGTGCTCCCGGCGGCCCCTCGCCTGGCGTCTCTCACCGGCTCGGACGGACGTGAACGTGGTATTATCACTGCCGCGACTCTGCAGGTCCAGGCTGTCTTGTCCGCAGCTATTTTCGGTTTCTGGAACTTTCTTGCCCCCGGGGGAAGGCAGGTTCGTGTGCAAGGGTGTGGGTGGAGTCTGGCCGGGGTCGGGGGGCTCTGGACGTGGCCCATAGATGGAAAATCTCATCTGAAACCATGTAATGACGGCGCATGCGCGTGAATAAAGCAGGGGCGTGGGGTCACGTGGCCGTGCGGGCGTGAGCCATCCCGGCCCAAGGGGCGCCGCACACCCTCGTGTGGACAGCTGGTGATGGTCTGGGGGGCCGCGGGCCGCCGCACCGTCCGTGTCCTCACCGGGTTTGGAGACTCTGTTCCCCAGGCTTCCAGGAGAAGAAGCGCCTGGGACTGTGGCAAGCTGTCCTGCCAGACCCGGGACCCACAGCCGGGTAGGGACTTAGAGTCCACGGTGAACCCTGTCTTCTGGGGTCTTTTGCTTAACTTTGTGCCAGAGGATTTGGGACTACTGGGTGGCAGGTCCCGAACCTGGAAGAGGGGATGCTCTTTCCCTCTCTCTGCTGCTGTCCAGGGACATTCTGGCTTCTGAGAGCGTGTCGACACGTCCCGAGGGTCGAGTTTAGGACTTGCTCTGGGATCCACGGGACAGTGGGATTTTCCTGTAATCGGTTCTTGTATGCACTGCCTTGCACGTGCAAGCATATGAGCACACAGGAAGGCCCCCCCCGTGCGTGAGCTCACACATATGGGCACGGGGACACGCCCACAGTGCACACACGTAGGCGTGATCACATGAGCTCGCACGTGTGTGCATGTGCGTGCGTGTTCAGGCGTGTTCATGCGCACACACATGCCCACACACACACCTCTGTAGGCACGTTCACACTGCACACACACCAACCCATGTACAGGCACACACTGGGACAACTTACTCAATACAGTGTGTATCACACACGTACACACATGCACCACACACGCACACACATGACTACATAAGCCAGACCCTGGGCGTTGTCCTGGAGGGTTCAGGAGAGCCACGGGCAGATATCAGAGCAGAGCAAGTTTGTGGTGAAGGGGTACTCCTGCTGGGACCTGTCACGGGGTTCCCTGGCCCCGAAACAAGGAGAGGGAGGCTGGGAGCCTGGGAGGCCAGGAGGCCAAGTCCAAGCACTAGCCCATGGGCCCCAGCAGGAGAAAGGATCGTGGCACCTGCTGGGCTGGGGACAAGCCTTTCCCTCCCCTCTTGTTGGGGACGGCAGTCCTTGGGGACCCTGGGGTGTCGGGGGCCCGTCCCTCTAGGGTGGGGAGGGGATGGCCTCCAAGAGCACGGCAGGACGGGCTGGATCTGGTGTCATGCAGACGCAGGAGAAGGGGCACAGGGTCCCCTCTGGCCCTTTCAAAGGGACATTCGATCTGAACTCTGGGGCCCAGTAAGGAGGTTCCCGCGAACCAGCACTGAGGGAGTCAAAGCTCTCAGCCCCGGAGAAAGCGCGGGGACTCTGGCATGAGGCCCTCTGTGGGATTATCTGCCCCCACCCCCCCGGAGGCATGGAATGCTGGGGGGTGAGAGGCCACGGTGATACGGAGCTCGAGCCGGCCACGATAAAGAGAGATGCTTTCTGCGGCCGCTCTGTCGCCGAAATTTGAGGTGCGGGCCCAGAGCGGAGGCCGCTGGTCCCGGACATTTGAGCCCGGGAGGCACCGTGCGCTCTGCCCGCGCCCTAGAGAATTTGAGTCCAGCTTGCGTCTGCCGGTGCGGATCCCCAGGGTTCCTGCCCACTTCGAGAGCACAGAGTCTGGAGATACGGAGCAAACCGGACTGCTTGGGGGGGAGGGGTCCTGGTGGGTTGCAGCGGCGGTGCAGAGGTCAGGCGGGGAGGCTGACGGCCCCGGGGGGCTGTCTGTGAGCTGCAGGTGGGGAGCGCAGGTGCGCCCAGGCCCGTCGGCTGCGGCTGCGCCGGGCTTTGGAGCACACGGGGTTTGTTTCCGTCCTACCCCCACTCCGTCCCAATTCATTCCCGTTTTTGCCAGTAGACACAGGCATGTCTCAGGTCTCTAGGGTCTGGTGCCCAGGACCCACCCTGGACCTCTTGAGGTCCCGGTGGAGGATGCATGTGTGGGCGGCATCGCGGCCTTGAAGACACGTGGACAGTATCGAGCCACCTGCCGTCCCTGCGGGAGCTGCGGGGGGCCTTCGGGCCTTCAAGAGCCGAGCTGGTGGGGCGGGCTGCCCCACGGGGTCGGAACCATCCTGCAGCCCAAGGACGAAGCTTCCTCTGACTACCCAGCGGAGTCTGGGGGGACGATGATGCGTCAGGCTCAGCTCCCTGAACACGGTTCCAAACTGCTTTGCTCTGGGATGGGGGAGGAAGGGGACGCTGCCCCAGGGTGAGAGCTGGACAGTCCTCCCAGGGAAGCGGAGGTGTTCTGATGCTCCATCCAGGCAGGGGTGATCTCGGTGCTCACAGCCTGGCTGGTAGTGGTTGGCGGGATAGGCTCTGTGCTCAGACACACCCCCTGGGAACCCTGCACCCAGGCCGCGGGCGAGTCAGTGCCCTCATCTCCTTGTCCCCCTTTGAGAAACAGCAACCTGTTCCCAGGCCAACTGGCTTCCTGGAACCGTGGAAGGGAGCCGTGGCTGGTCCTCTCTGGGTGCCTGGGCTGAACTTCCTGGTTCCTAGGGCAGGCAGGAGGTGCCCAGTTAGGCTCCCCTGCCCAGGCCTTCAGGGGCTACTGGTGGGCCTTGCCTGCCATGAGCTTCCTAAAGCCCAGGACCCTGCCCAGTCCGGAGGGCTGGCGCTCTGTATATGTGGGCTGGCTGATGGGGCAGGTTCTCTGGAGCTCTGAGGCCGTCTGCTCCTGACCACACACCTGCTGGCCGGGCATGGGCCTGCCACCTTCCTGTGTGTCCTGGGCTGCCACCGAAGGCCACGGTGGTCTGGCTGGCTGCACAGTCGCCTCCCACTGGGTCCCTCTCTATTTTTGCATCTCAGATCCTCCCTTTCAGGGAGGAGGAGAGACAGGGAAACTGAGGCAGGCTCAGGGCACACAGGTGAATGAGAAGGTCTTTGCAAACTGATGGTGTTTGCCTGGCAAGGCCCACGTGCAGGTTCCCCCCAGGCCAGGCGACTGGCACCCCTGGTCACAGGTTCTGGCTCCGTGAGCTCTGCACTTGCTGCCCCCACGACGGCTCCGGCTCTCCGTGGTCAGGCCTCCGTCTGTGCCGATGAGGCGAATCCCCACGCCTCCTGCCCTGCACACCCCCAGCGCAGAGATGCCTCAAGCTGGAGCCTGGCCTGAGTCTCCTTCTGCCGGCCCCCAGCCCGACCTCCCACCTAGGGTGCACTTCCATCTGGATCTTGGTCCCAAATGGGAGCAGCAGAGCCAAGACAGAGCCCTGGGGGGCTTCTCTGGCCGAGCCACGGCCATGCCACCTGGGGCCTGGGCAGAGCAGACCCTCTCCTCTGGGGCTCCCTGACCGTGACCTCTCCCCTGCTGCTGCGGAAGCTTCCTTTCCGAGCTGAGGAGGGATATCTGGCCTCCCCTGCCCGTGCCTGCCCTATTTATTTATTTGTTTTTATGGGGTATGCTCTTAATTAGGCAAAAGATCTGCAGAAATGAGCCTGTGCCTGGAGTTTTCTGTGAAAAATGAGAACCTACATCCCCGCCTCCCCCGCACCCCCTCCCCCCAGCCATGAAATTTCCAGAAGTGAAGCAATTAAGTGTTGGAATTTGGCAATTGACACACAGTATCGTTCACCTCCAATGCGAGTTTTAAAAAAACGAAAAGGTAGGGGAGACCCTGAAGTGTAAGTGAGGGTCACTCTCAGCCCAGGCCTCGTGTCTGTAGTGGCCGTGGGGCCTGCCACGGCCACAGCCACGCCCACGGCCACCAGATCCTCTGTGAGCCTGAGCCTCCCCTGGAAGTGCCAGTCCCTTTGGAGGTGAAGGGTGAGGCTAGGCTTGCTTCTGGAAGGGGACGTCACACATCCCACCTGCTAGAGTGGGGCGGGGGGGCCGGCGGCCGGCCGGAGGGGAAGGGGGCTTCGCGCCTGCGCGTCCAGATAGAGCAGGAGCCCATTGGGTTGCAGCTCCCGGCGGTGCTCACCTCGCCCAGGACGCGGCCAGCCCGCCACCCCCGGCCTGGGGCCCCTCCAGGGAACCACTGTCCACATCGGGGTCAGGTCAAGGGCCCTTCCTTGTGCTTGGCAGGCAACCCAACCCCAAATGAGGAAATTCACATTTCTCGGGTTTGTGGGAGGGAGCTTTTAGCTCATCAGATATTTAAATCTACTTTGATTTTTTTTTTCCCCAAATGAATTCTTCACCAAAAATGCCCACAGTGTGCCGTTCTCTGGGACGTTGCAAATCCCACGTTTCCAGACTGTCAGCCCAGAGGGGCCTGCCCGGCAGCCCTCGAAATTCCAAGACCCCCGTTCTTCAAAAGTATTTCTGGAGGGTTTTGTCTTTCCTTAAAAAAACAACAACCTTCAGATGCCTTTGGACGAGTCTCCGGTTGTTGACAAATCAATTTTCCAGGGAAGGAGAGTGTTTGTGTCGGTGGCACCGGGTCGGCCTCCCGCCTGTGGTTGAGCAAAGCTCGCGCTGCATTTCCCGGTGAGCTGCGCCCCCCTCCCCTGCGGCTCCGCCGCTCTGCAGTCTCGCTCTCCTCATTTCGCTTTGCAATGCTGTTTCTCTCACCTTCCGAAGCCCCGGGCAGTGCGGCCGGGATTTACCAGCCCTGAACCTCCAGCAGGATCGTCTCTTTCCGATAATCTCGGCGGCACCCCGGCCGCGTGACCTTGGCCGTTGCTGCCCATGTGAGATGCGCGCTGGGCTTCTGTGCAGCCAGGGGGCTCCCGGTGGAAGAACGAGGGGCCAGGCCCTGGGGCGCTGGCGGCGTTATTTCAGGGAGCGAGGGACCTGCGTCCCTGGAACAGTCTGGAAACCAGTCACCTCCCCCCCCCCCGCAGCCTTTTCCCTGTTGTGTTCTGACGGGCTGGAGGGAACTTCAGACCGGCCCCCGGCTGGGGTGGAGCAATGCATGCCCAGAACGTCCCCCACGCCGCACCTGCACCCCTCATGCCCCATGCTTGCTGGGGTGCCTCTGCTCTGGGTGGGAGCGGACACAGGGCAGCATTGTCTGTGGGACACGGAGGTGGTTGTCCCAGCGCCGTTTCCTACGTAACTCACCAAGAGGGGTTTGTGGAAGTCCTGGCTGCCCCCCAGCCTCTCCCCAACAGTTGTCTCTGCCTTTTCCCGTTGGTGCGGGACCAGTTTTCGTTCAGAACCCACTCCTGCTTTGGTGAGACTATGAGCCCCTCCTCTTGTGTGCTCGGAAGATGCAGGTGTTTCTAGGGCTGACCGGCACCCGGCCACTTACAGCCCATCCGTCCTCCCCCGGGGGATGCCGTGACCCGAGGGAATTCCATGGGCGTGGCCCCGCCACGGTGATGTTGGGGCACCTGCGTCAGCATCGCCCCTGCCTGGAGAAGATGTGGGGTCTCTGCCAGGTCTTCACACCCCGCCTGCCCGCACAGCGGGACCCGCTCAGAGCTGAGCCGGGCATTGCCTTCTGAGAGATGCGGGGCCCTGGGCCTCCCCCAGCCGGCCCTCAGTCCCTGCCACCGAAAGGCGTCTCCGCCTGGGCCTGCGTTCCCCACGGAACCGGACGGAGAGTAGCCCGTTCACCTACTTGGAGCTCAAGGGGGTCTGTGAACTCATCTCAGGGGTAGGAGGGGCCGGAGGGCTCTGAGCCCAGCAGCTGCTCCTGTTCCTGCACAGGAAAAAGAAAACATCCCCAGGCCATAAAACGCACATTGTTCAACTGGCCTTTTTATAGGACAGAGTTTTCTCATTGAAACAGCCATGCCCCTGCCAGGCATGGGGCCAAACACGGCTTTCTTGGGGCGCATTTGCTCCCCGAGTCCTTCCTGGGGAAGCCACAGCGACAGGGAAAATTCAAGGGGGCCATGTGTCTGGCTTGCAGGTTCCCCTTTTACGGCGTCTCCTCTGGTCCCAGCCCACTGCCGGGACGCGGATCCCGGGCCCAGTCTGTCCCCGTGGATGCGTCTTCTGGTTCAGCGGAAACGGGGCACCGTACAGGTTGATCTTGTCACACGTGCACGGGAGGCCGGTCTCCTCTGAAGTCCTTCTTTCACTCGCATCCACGCACCCACTCTTGGTTCAGCGGATCTAGGGGAGGTTGCCCCCTCCCCTCTCCCAGACCTCTGAGGAGCTCTGCCGGGGCCCTGGGGTTCATGGTCTGTGTGGGCCGGTGAGACAGCAACATCCCCTGGTGAGGCCCGGACGTGGGGACTGGCTCCCGCACGTGGTGGGCGGTCAGGACCCGGACCTCACACCACCTGGCCCCAGGCTCAGTTCTCTGCAAACTCTCATCCTCCATTCTCAAGTGTGGATTGTAAGTCCCACCCTGCAGGCCCCCTGGGCCGGAGGGCAGGGTCGAGGAAGCAGCCCAGAGAGGTCACTGTCACAAAGAAGGGTCAGGGCTCTAGACTGCAGGGCGTGCGAGGCAGGGAGGGGTGACTCTGCCTCCCCAGAAGCTGCTGTCAGTCCCTGCCGGGAGATGCTGCGGTGCACCTGTCTGGTCCTGAGGGCGGAGGACGGTGCCTGCCACTGGGCAGCTCTTCATGGGCTAGCCTGCTCACCTGCCCCTGGGGGGGCGGGGTCCCTGGTTCCTGTGAGGCAGCCAGATACGGTGTAGACTTGCCAGCAACCAAGGGGCCGTTCTTGCCCAAAGCAGCTGGGCCGGCCCCAGTGCCCCTTCCGGGCATGTGTCTCTCTCCAGAGGCCAGCTGTGTGCGCCTCCTTGCCAGTGGGCTTCCTGCACCCATGACCCTCCTCCCGGGCCGTGCCAGAGAATGGTTTTTGGTGACTCTGGTTCCGGGGGGACACCCTGGACACGGCCTGGCCATGGCCTGCTCCCACTGGAAACCCAGTGCCTCCCCATCTTTGGCCTCTGGCCGAGGCACCGCAATTTCTGATGAGAGCAACTCCGTGTGCAGCCGCGTGCCCCGGAGAGCTTGCCTGGCATCTGACTCTGGTTTCCTGGAGCGGCGGCCGTGTTCTCGCAGGACCCGGGGACCGTGGGACAGCAGAATCATCAGGATGGACTCCGAGGGTCGCGGGTTTGGGGGTGCCCGTCTCTCTGCTTCCATGTCCTGCATGTGGTCTGTGCTGAGCCCCGAGGACCTGAAGGGCAGCTCCCCTGGCTCCTGAGATGTCCCCAAGTGGGGCTCTCCCTGCTGACCAATGTCCACGCTGGTGCCAGGCAGCCCCTGCTTGTCCGCAGGTGCCCGGGAGTGGAGCAGGGTCTGGCCATGGGCAAGAGGGTCTTGGCTCCCTGCCCAAAGCCTGTGCTACAGTCATGCACTTGGGGTCAGGATGGGGCTTTTTCTCTTCAAAAGCCCAGATGCCAAGAGGAAGAGGAAGTTCGAGGAGTAGAGAGAAATGGCTGCTGCAGAAGGTTTTAGAGCAGCGGGAACCCAGGGGCAAAGGGTGGTTGCACTCCAAAGCCTGTGCTGTTTGCGTGGGGAAACTGAGACCTGGGGACGATGGTAGGAAGCAGAGGTCACCCGGGGACGCTGCCAGAGCCGAACCCCGCATGAAGGAACCCAACCAAGATGGCAGCTTCTCTGTCTCCTCTCTCCTCTCTCTCCTCCAGGAGCTGGAGAAACCAGACCTCTCAGAAGCGCTCAGGTCCCCGTGGGGGTTGTTGGTGAGGAAGCTGCAGTTAGGGCTAAGGTCATTCGTTACCCTGCGTGTCCCCCCCAACCCCCGGGTGATGGCCCGGCCCTCCCGACAGTCCATCCGGCAGCACGGAACGGGCTGTCCCTTCTGGGGGGTAGGGAACTCAGCCCCCCCGCCCCGACAGAGGCAGCCCCAGGAGGGCCCAGGGGCCGTGCCTGCCGTGGACCCTCCCTGAGCTGGCGCTGACCCTGGAGTCCCGCTGCGTTCCCGGGCTGCCGTCAGGGGCTGTGTCATGCCCCCGTGGACACACGGGCTTGGGGCAGGCCACCTGCTTTCCCTGACTTGGGTTTACGGAGAGGCTACGAGGTACCACCAGGTGAGCCCCAGAGTCAAGGCCGTGAACAGGGTGCGGCCCGAGCTTGGGGTCTTCCTTCCAGGGTGGCGCAGACACGTGGTGGGGATAGGACGACTCCGATGTGAGGACGGCCGGGAAAGTCACTGGAGGAAAGGGTGGGCAGAGCGGCTTTCAGTGAGCGGACCAGGCTGAGTCCCGCAGGTAGATGAGTGGGGACCACGTGGGGTCCCCCGTAGTCCCCATGGCGAGGGGATGCAGGCCCAGAGGACACAGCCCACAGCCACCGCAGGTCCACACCTCTGAACGGTGGCTCTGCAGCTGAGTCCACCCCAAGGGGTCAGGGGAGGCGGCTCTGCAGCGAGGGGGGGCCCGAGGTCCCCGCAGAGTGACACGTACGGCGAGGGTGGCCTTCAGCCGCCGGGACTCAGGGGGTCCGTCGCACCCGTTGCTCATCTTGCTTCCTCGTGCCCTATGTGCCCCTGAGGTGACCCCGATTGGGTCCAGGGAGGGGGCCTTGTAGTTCCAGGTCCAGGGATGGCCGGAGGACTGTGGGAATGGGTGTGCCGGGCAGGGTGCCCTTTCCATCCCGTGATAAAACTGCCATTTACTCACAGAAGCCCGACACTCCCCGCCTGTGGTCAGTGAGCTGGAGACGGAGTGTGAGCGCAGGTTGGGGCGTCTGGATGGTTCCCTGTCACCCCGCGTTGGTGGCGCCGACCGTGGGCCCTCCTTCCTCTGCCAGACGGTCCATGCCGCCAGGTGGGCGTGCAGGAGGGGCTGCTCCAGGGCTGGGGACCGGCCTGGGGATGCTGTCTCCTCTGGTCTCGAGGGGCTGTGACATCTCAAGGAAACAGCTGTAAAATCAGGAAGCTGGGAAAGCTTTCGGCTGGCACTTACCGCGTCTTCGCAGCAGGCGATCGGGACGAGGGGCCCTGTGGGAAGGTCTGGCTGAGTGGGTGTCTGCAGAGTGTAGGAGCAACATTCTCACCTCTGGAAACCCCTGCCCAGCTCTGCGATTGACAAGAAGCCTCAGTCACTGGTGACCTCTCTGGTGATTCCCGGAGTCCACAGAGACTCCCAGTTCTCCCCAGCCAAAACGCCCTCCCGGGGCCCAGGCTAGCCCAGTGTCAGAGGAAGGGCCAGGTTAGCCCCATTTCACTGGCTGGGCCCACACTAGCCCTGAAGTCACGGGCAGGGCCCGGGCTAGCCCAGTGCCACAGGCAGACAACACTGTATGGCTGCCAAACTGTAGGCAACTCTCAGCTCCCACCTGAACCACAGCCTAGCAGTGGCCGTGTAGATGGGCTCCATGGCTCCAGGGGCTCCAGATGGGCCCTGTAGACGGGGAGTGTTTGGGGTTGTGTGTGCTGTTATGGGATCAGGCCTGTGTACCCCTAACACGCCTAAACAGACAGCGGGTGGACGAGGAAGGAGTTCTGGCACATTCCCCCAATCACGGAGAATTTTCGGAGCCGCCGGGGCATCTGGATTTCTGTGACTCTGCGGTCAGTCTGCCGTGTTCCAGGAAGTACGAAACAGAAGTGGTAACTCTGTCCAGTCACTTGGTCTGGGGAAAGCAGTGGTTGCCGTCTGTGTGGTCTGTGGCTGCTGGTGACCTAGAAACCCATGCCCCTATGCTCAGGGCAGAGACCAGGCAGCCACAGCAGTAACACTGGGAGGGAAGGGGGACTCGGGGCGCCAGCGCGGGGACTGCTGGGGCCCAGGACCCTGGGGGGGGGCAGGAGGCAGGGGACAGCCTGCCTCTCCTCTCTGCACGGCTTCTGAGCATCTGGAGGGAAGCGGGGGCTTCTTGGACGACAGGGACACACACTCACATGCCGTCGATGGTGTCCCCCCACTCCGGGATTAGAACCATGGGTCAAAGGGCACTTTGGGCAAGTGGGAGCGGCCCTGGCCAGGACAGCGGAGCTTCTGAGCAACTGCGAGGCCCCATGTCAGGTGGGGGACCCTGCTGAGAGCGGCTGCCACTTCCACTGGGCTCTGGGGAGCAGTGACGGCGAGCCGACCTCCACGCAGGTGGTACTTCTCGGTTTAGTGGGAACGCGGCATCCCCCGAGCATGGCCATGGCCAGCTGGGGGTTCCCGCTGTCTCGCTGACGTGACCAGGGACCCGGGGCCCTGCCCGAGCATGGCCATGGCCAGCTGGGGGTTCCCACTGTCTCGCTGATATGACCAGGGACCCGGGACCCTGGAGTCACCACGTAATCTCCTGACCCTGGGAGAATCCCGAGGGCCTGGAAGGGGCTGGGGGCTTCCCTCTCGCCATTCCCTGCTGCTGCTGCAGAAGCCAGGGCCTGGGCAGCCCGGCACTGACCTCTTTTATGGGGGATTTTTGGTGTCCAGGAAGGAGTGCCAGGTGGGCGTGGGGCTGGGGGCCATGGCCGCGGGGATACCTGTGCTGCTGGGGGGCCCCTCACCGTTCCCACCCTGCCCCTGCAGCTCTGGGGAAGGAGAATGGTGAGGGGGCTGCTGGGAGCAGGGCTGGGGTTGGTCAGGGTCTCCCGCCGCCCTGGCTGCCCGCCAAGAGGAGAAGCGTGGTTGCTGGGGAAGGTGGGTCCCTCCCGGAAGACGCCTCGGCTCACCTTCTGGGGTTTGGGAGGAGAGCAGAGTGAGCGAGGTGTGTCTATAGCCGTTTGGGGTGTGGCAGTGGGTGCCGCTGAGGTCAGACCAGTCTCCGTGCCTCCGTTTCCCCACCATTCCTGTAGCAATGATGCTGTCCACCTCCCCGGGCTGGAGGGGCTTGACCTTTCTCAGTCGGAGGACCCTGAGCCAGCAGGACGCATACGTGTGGGCACAGCCCCCCACTGCTGGGGAGGGGGGAGGGGCAGAGGGAGGAGTACCCACGGGTCTGGGGGACATGAGGGTGGCTCTGGAAAACGGACTGAGGCCCTGAGGCCAGGCAGCGAGCCGTGGGCAGCGAGGCTGTGGTTCCAGTCCTGCCGGGGGCCCCCTGGGAGCAGCCGCTGCCCTAGTCACAGGCTGGTGGGGTTGACCGTTGGGGTTCTAGGTCAGCAGGGGAGTGGATTGTGGGCAGCGACCAGCTTCAGCCTCCTTGTCCACCCGGCTTGGGGAGATGGTGTGCCCACTGGAGACTTGGCTGGCCCTGGGGTCTGTGGGCGACCCTGGGCTGGGGCTGGGAGCGCAGGGGCTGAGGGGCAGAAGGGTCAGCGTGGGGCATCCCCGTGGGGACAGGGGTGCCCTGTAGGGGTGCTCAGGGCTAGCCCTTGGGTGCCCGGGGGTTGGGGACCGCCTCGTACCATTTCTCGCCCGTGCAGCTGGTCCCTTATCTAACCTCGAGCGTCCATTTCACGCCGGCAGAGTGGGCTCGATGACTGGCACTAGGTGTCAGAGTGGAACCCAGGTCAGGGGCACAGTCACCCTCCCTTCCTCCCAGACAGCTCAGCCATCTCTGTCCTAGGGGTCCCGCTCAGCCTGGGCTAGCGCGGGCTGCAAGCCGTGCCCTGGGCAGGGTCATGAGGCTGACCCCAGGCTCAAAATGCCCCCGATCCAGGGGAGGCTGCAGAGGGAAAGGCCTTCCTCCCCTCTCCTCCCCGGCCTCCCGGCCCCCGGCCTCTCTTCCTCTGGACCCACACGGGGTGGGGGGTGTTCCCTCCCGCGGGTCCAGCCCCAGACCCCAGGCCTCCTGTCCTTTCTCCTGCTCGAAGCCCCGACCGCCCTCTCTGCCCAACTTGGGCCTCCAGTGGCCAAGGATTGAGGTCATGGGTGGGGGGGGGGTCACGTGCTTAGGAGGGAGAGGGTCTGTTTTTAGAGCCCACACCTCACAGCGGAGCCAGAAGCCGCGCGGAGCCGCGCTTCCTCCTGGCCTGACTGTTCCTCTTTTACCAGCGCGGGCATCATCCCCGCCCGAGGCCGCCCTCCGTCCCGCCGCCTGCACACTGGAGTGTCGTGGGAGCCGGACGTCAGGGCCTCCCTCTCGTGCTCCTGGACGAGCAAGCAGGGCGGCGTGGGGCCCAGGACTGGCAGGCCTAGGAGGCTCCTAGAGAAGGCAGTTCGGCCTCTGAGCAAGGGTGAGTAAGCTGCGACCCCCTGCCAGGGGAGTGGAGAGTGTGGGGCTCAGGGCCTTGGTCTGCCTCGGTCCCCCGCGCTGGCCTGGTCTTGGCGCAGCCAGGAGGGTCACCCACCCAGCCGGCCCACAAGGCCGCCAGCATCCTCGGCAGGACCAGTGGGGCCATTTGCTGACTGATTGGTGCTACTCTAAGGTGTCATTCGCCCTGCGCCGTCCTCTGCCCGCCCCCCTCCTCCTCACCCCCTCCACCTGCCTCCCCTGCGTCTTTTCCCCCCGGGACACCCTCGCCTCTGCAGCCTCCGGGTGAGTCTCAGCCCGTGCGCGGCAGGTCTGCCCTGGACGCCTGCGCCGTGCATGCCCCGGGGGACCACGAGGCTGGGGCTGGGGTCAGAGACACCTGTGCCCCCTCCCCAGGTGACGACTGGCACTTCAGAGAAGCTGCCTGTGTTGTGGCCGCTGGGGTCATGAGATGGTCAAGGGCAGGGTACGGAGCCTCTTGACAGAAGACGGGTTCTGGCTCTGCTGGAGGGTCTCGGCTGCGGGGCTTCACCGTTGGTGGGCCGGGGTCGATTTCCTGCGCTCTCCGGCCGGCGTCCTTGCCACAGGATGTGTGCGAGGAGCCCGCCCAGCGGGGAGGCCTCGGCCAGCACCTCCCACGTGCTGCGTGGAGCCCGGCCTGCCCCGTCTGCGGCCAGTCGGTAGCGACCGCGAGCGGCCGCCCGCCGTCCCCGTGTCCCCCCCATGTCCCTGCATCCCCCCGAGTGTTCGGTGCCAGCGTCCCGGCCCTCCCACCGCCCGCCGGCGCTCAGTTCCCGGCCGGCCTCGGGGGCCGCTGTCCCGGCTCTTGCTGGAAGAACTTCAGGGGCTCCTGGGGACCGGGGGGCTGGGGCAGCCGCAGGCCCAGCTGGGAGGGTTTGAGGAGACTCATCCCCCGGAGCCGGGGTGCGGGTGGGCGTTCGCCGGCCCGAGTTGTGCCCGAGCCAAGACACCTGGGGTGGCCTGACATGGCCTGTGCGGGGCAGGAGACTGGAGGCGGGGTGGGGGACAGTGCAGACACTGTGGGGGCCGCCCCGGGGGTGCCGCAGCCACGGTACTCGGTGTGAGCAGACAGGCGTGGGCGGTGAATGGGGAGGGGGTGGAGAGCGGTTCAGCTGCCCTGCCGGGCTGGCCATCCCCGTGACGCGCAGGTAACCCTGGTCTGCAGGGGCATCCCTGCCTCCCGCCCACCTCCAGCCCCGCCTGGGGTCCAGGCAGCACCACCCACGACCCAGGAGCTCCAGGCGGGGGATCAGATCTGGTCTTCGCAGGAGCAGGCTCTGGGTAATGACCCCACCCCTGCCCTGAGCCTCCTTCACCGCCCACACCCATCTGATGGGCAGGAAGATTCTTCACCGAAACTCGGGGTCCTTCACAGGCTGGCCCCTGCCCAGCGCTGGGCCCTGCAAGGGACGGTCCTCTGCTCGTTTGGGAGGTGAGGGCCATGCGGGAAGAGACAGATGCGTCATCTCCCCTCCATGAGCCCCAGGGTGTGGTCGCCGGGGGAGGGTGGTGGTTATTCTGCCCTGAGTCATGCCTACTTCCCCTGACCATAGAAGGTGCAGCCCCTGAGGGCCCACCAGACCCCCTTGTGGTAGGAAAGGAGGGATTTGCCAGGAGCAGGAGAGAAGTCCGGTCGTGGGAGAGAGGTTTCCCGTGAGCCGAGAGCACCCACAAGCTCTCCGTCAGCCACAACTTCACCCAGGATCAAATACCAGGTCCTGGCTACCGGGCATGGGCTGAGCCAGCAGGAGGGCTCTGTCCCCAGCAGAAACCAGCAGCCATGCCCACAGGCGGGTGCTGCTGTCCTAGAAGGGATGCGGAGCCTCCCGGGAAAGCGGGGGTGGGGGGTAGAGGAGGGCCCCGTGGGGACTCCTGCGGAAGGGCGACGGCCTCCACCGAAGAGAGGGGTCTCCGAGTCAGTGAGGGAGGGTCCCCGGGAGCTGCCAGAGGGACGTGCAGGCTGGGGGCGTCGGGGGTTCTCTGTCCCTGGAGTGCACAGGCACTGCTCCCAAAGCCCCTGCTTGCCCCTGCCCCGGCAGAGCCTCCCTGTCCGGAAAACCTGCCCCCACTGGCCTTGCGGCCCTAGACGGCGGGGCCATGTCCTCCGGTGCCCACCTGCCGGCTTCCCATTGGGGCCTGTCGAGTGGCGCTCGGCACATGCTTGAGTAACCAGGACCTGACGGTGAGGGCCGCAGAGGGGAGCTGCCGAGCTCCCAGACAGGCCGTGGGCACTGGGGACATGGAGGAGCCCCCGGCTGACTGGGAGAAGGCATGGGCCTTCGGGGACAGCAGAACCCCATCTTGGCAGGGCTGGGGCGGTCCCTGGTGTCCTCGGTGCAGATGCGGGCCCCTGGAGCCCCGTCTGCTTGGCACCGGGCCATCGGCGTCGCAGGTGGGTGCTAGCCACAGGGGGGCCGAGGGGCGGCACGTGGGTTCTGGGCACTGTGGCCCATGTGGGCGCCTTTGCTGCCCTTCTGCTTGTCCCTCTTCCCGTGGGGTCTTGGGGCTGCTGGGAGGTATTCCCCGAGCACCACGGAGAGAGGTGCTCCCCAAGCCCTGGGCCAGCTAGAGCCCCGCGCATGTAGCCGGGGCACAGAGATCATCACCAGAATCCCTCCAGAACTTGGGGGGCACGTTCGTGCCCGCATTCTGGGGTGAGCCCCGGGGCCGCTGCGTGCTGCGGACATGTGGGAAGGTGGGAAGGTGGGCGTCGGAGTAGTGCCTCTGCCCCCCAAACGGGAGGTAAGACAGCAGTAAGGAGGGACGGCTAGAGGGAAGCCGGCCTCGTCCATCTCCTTCCAAGTCAGTGGTCAAGGACCATGAAGTTCCCCTGAAATCCGGAGCAAACAAGGCTCAGCGTGGGGGTGCCCGGGGCACAGAGTGCGTCCTGCCCTGGGGCAGATCGGGTGGAGACCGCCGGTGGAGGCCCATGAGGCGCGGAGGCCGTGGGGGCCACAGGAGTCCCTGGGGAGGCTTAGGGTGCTGGTCTCTTGGGTTCTGTCCCCTGTATCCCACGTTGGCCAAGCGTCTTCCCCTGAGGTCAGTGGGCAGGAGGAGGGCCACAGGGTCACTTTCCTTCCTTCTTTTTGAGACTCTGCTGTTCGGGGAGGGGATCCAGTCAGCAGGGCATCAACCCTGCCCCCCATGAACCACTCCTGCGTGGACTCCAGATTATCTCCGTCTCTGGCCGGCTCCATCGCCCCCACCCCCCGGCTACCCCGTATGGGAAGCACCACGGCTTCACGGCCATGCCCTACCCTGGGACTGGGTTACCTTTGTTTAGGGCATGTGCAGGACAGCCTGGCACCGTGGGGGCTTCGCGGGTGCAGGGGGACTTCTGTTGCTCTGTGACGCGGTCCCCGAACCTGCTCTGGGAGGAAGGGGCCGGCGGATCTGCTCAGCTTTTCCGTCTGACCATCTTCCCAGGGAAATTCCAGGAACTGGTTCAGGCTTGGGTGATGGTGGGAGCTGGCCTCTGTCTCTTCCTGCGTGGCCCTCACCTCCCAAACGACCAGAGGACCCTCCAGTCAGGGGCCCAGGGCCGGGCAGGGCTGGCTCTGCAGGAACATGTGGCCTCGGGGGGGACGGGCCGTGCTCGGGACGGCCAGCTTCGTGCCCCCTTCCTCCTGCCTGGATGAACTGAAGGGCAGCCCCCCGCTGGCATCTGTGGGCTCACGTGGCTGGCTCACTGTGTGCTGGGCACGAGCTAGGGCGTCCCCGGCCTGGCCGTGGACAAGTGGTGGGGACTGACGAAGCCCAGATGTCTACTCGCGGGGGCCAGGGACAGGAGGGTGTTGGGGTGCAGCCAGGCAGCTGGCGAGCCCGTGATCCTGGCCCTGCCTTGGCCACATTCACCGCCGTCCCTTCTGCACAGAAAACTAGTCCTAGCCGGGTCCCCGCCGGTCATCATCAGTGCTTTCTCGATTCTGTCCCTTTAAAACAGGTAACCTCACCAACGACGAAGCTCCCCAGACGGAGCTACCACCCTGCACTCCTGCTGATCTCCGTTTTCCGTATTTGCTTGAGACCCCCGCGCGGCAGGTGCCGGGCGGGACGGCAGGGACGCCGTGTGGTTCTCCCCAACTCCTGCCGGGTGATCCGTGCCGACTTCCCCTCCGTGTTCCGGCGCAGGGGGGTGGGGTGGGATGCCGGCTCAGCCCTCGACAGACACCCCGAGCTGGAGGGCCGTACGGGGTGGGGCTCAGTCCTCCCGCAGCGAGGGCTGGAAAGAAGGGGACGTGGGCCAGCCTGGAGCTTCATGCGCATCAGGCGAACTCCGGGGGGTGCCGCGTTTGCTGGGGACGTCCTCCACCAGCGGCATCTGTGAGAAGGGCCCTAGCTGCGGTTGGGGTCGCCCAACACACGGGGTGCTGCCTGAGAACAAGTAGTCGGCTGCTTCTGGTACTGCCTGGGATGCTGTGTCCCGAGCCCTCCTGCAGGGCCCTGGGCTGGAGCACCCCCCACCCCGTCCGTGCTCCTGGGTCGGAGGCAGGGAGGGCCGCGCGTCCGTGTCCAGGAGGTAGAAACAGGCCAAGGGCGGTGTCAGACCGTGGGAGCGTAGTGCGCGTGCTGCGTGGGCCAAGGGCAAAAGTGGTGGCCGGGGCAGGTGACGGCGAGCCAAGGGCCTGGGGCCCGGCGGCAAAGGCCGTCTAGAAAAGCCCTCTCCTTTGGGAGAAGAAAGGAGTTAGGAGGGACAGGGCAAAGCCTCTGCGTGAACCAGGGTTCTGCTTCTGAGAGATCCCAGGCCTTGTGGGGTGTGCGGGCTGGGCTGGTTCCTGGGGCCCAGGCCTGGGGTCTCCTGCCTGAGTGGGGGGCGGCAGACGTGGGGGCGGCCAAGGGAGCCAGAGTCCCGCTGACACACAGCAGGCCCCGGAACAATGACCGTCAGGAGGCTCGCTCTGCGCCCTGCCTCAGCTTCGTGACGACGGGTGATGGGCAGGCGGCCCTTCCGAGGGTCCAAAGACGATGACACAGAACCCCACCCATGGGTGGACTGTGCCCTTCACGGGTGCCTCTGGCTGGCTTCTCAAGGTCTGGAGAAGCGAGTCAGGCCGGCTCTCCTGGAGCCCCCTGTTCGCTCTGTGTGCCTCGGTCCTTCGAGGGAGGGAGAAGGCTGGTTGGGGTCAACGTGAGGGCCCCTTGGCCGTCTCCGGCCGGTGAGCGGGCGGGGTGGGGGGGGGGTCTTGGCTGGTTCTGTACATCTGAGGGCCGTCCTGCCTGGGCTTAGGCTTTCCGGGGGGTGGAAGTCATCGATAAATGAGGTCCTTGTTCTCAGAGGGAAAGAGGAGATATGACAAGTACGCCGGGCATTGGGCTGGGGCCCCTCCAAGAGGGAGAGAGCCAGACTGGGCCACCGGAAAGGGAGTAGCTCCCTCAAGGTGACCTCTGTGACTTGGTCACGTGCTGACCTTCTGGCCCTGAGCCTCCAGGAGGAGGAGGGAGAAGCATCCGCCAAGGAGTCCCTGGATAGGGCTTGGACCTGGGCAGGTGTCCCTCTGGGGAGCGGCTGTGCCGTCCGCAGGGGATGGGAACGCATGGGCGCGCGCCCACCTGGCGCAGGCACCTGGAGGGCCATCTTGGGAAGCCTCCTGGCGGTGCCCCTTTGCGGGGCCGAGGAGATGGGCTCCGCTTCCTTCCCCCTCCCCGACCCCGGGCAGACGCTCACTCTTCCTTGAGAGATAGTGGCTCCCATCCAGTGCTCCCCGGCTAATCACCAGCCATCGTGGGAACAGCCCAAGATGAGGGCCAAGAGGCAGCTCATTGTCTGGGGGAGATTAAAGCCCCGCGCGGCATTGTCTGGGCCGGGGATAAATCTCCGTGCTGTCACTCAGACGCTGAATTAAATCCCTCCTCGTTTCTGAAGGGGCTTATCTATGCTGAATGGGCGGCCACACGGCAGCGGCAGCGTGGGCAGACGTGTTTGCGAGCCACCGTCCTGGGCACCTCTGCAGCCTGAGCCATCTGGGGAGGGGACGCTGAATGTGAGGGGTGGCACCTGTCGTGGCCGGGAGGCCGGGCTCTGCTGGAGGAGCAGGGAGCCCGCGGGGGTCCCCGGAAGAGCCGCCCGAGAGAGGGGCCCGGCCTGAGGGTGAGCCAGCGGCAGCAGAGGAGCGGCGGGCGGGGGGTTCCTCGGAGCCGCTAGAGGCAGAGAAGGCAGTGACCCAGTGACCCGGAACTGTCCAGAGAAACCACCCCCTGCCTGTCCCTTCTAAGCTCCCACAGCCTGGACAGACGCACTGGGCGAGGCCTGGGCCGGACTAGGGTCCCACCTGGCTGGGTGCCCGCTGCAAAGCACAGCCGCCCGTGGCCACCGCCCCTCGGCCGGCAGCACCCCCTCAGGCAGGAGGCGGGCTCCAGGCGCAGTTTTCCTGAACCTCATGCAGGACCATAATTTATAAAACAGGCAGTTTGGGGAGAAGTGGGAGACCTTCCTTGGGACCCCAGAGCTCTTGGGCTCCCCCAGGCCGCAGCCATGCCTCGTTAGCAATGCCTCGCTAAAGCCCCCATCCTACGGGGAGCCCGAGTGCAGAGAAGGGGAGCAGAACACCCGGGCCAGCCGGCCGTCTTCCCTCGGGGCAGGGCGGGGGTCCAGGAGGGAGAGCTTGCTGGCAGGGCCCGAGCTGCCCTTGCCCTTGGCCTTGCAGGGAGTGTGGGCCCAGGCCGGCACACACAGATGTGGCTGGTAATGAGCGCGACAACGGTGAGCAGGCGGGCTGAAGGCCGTCCCTGGCGGGGCTGCTGGGGCACCGCGGGGTTGGGACACGGGGTACGTTGCTGGCATTCAGCCCTCAGGGCCCCGTCCCCAGCTCTGCGCCGCGGGCCAGGGAACCGGGGGCACCTCTCCCCGCGTGCCTGCATCTCTGTTTTCAGGAAATGCTGCCCGGGGCTTTCTGGGCTTCGTGCCAAGTGTCCCTGGTTCATGGGTGCTGAGGCTCCTTGGTCGAAGTTCCTGGCTGTGCCCCCTGCCCCTCTCTCCCTTGGAAGGAAGACCCCGGCGACTGCTGAGCGAGCAGGCTTGGCCCCACCGTGACTTTCATGAGCTGAACATGAACAGAGAAGCCGCGGGCAGGTGAGGCCCGGAGGCCACGCGGACGGGTCTAGAACCTGCCCGGCCCCTCCCCTTCCCCTTACTTCAGAGGAGCCGGGCGTCGCACTATCTTGGACATGAGTAACCGACTGTGATTCTGAACATCATGGGGTCGTGACTGGTGTGTGTGCGGGACGCGTGACTTCCTTTGGACCTGCCCAGGCTCAGACCAGACGCCGGCCATTGGTGGGGGACACGAAGTCAGGCTCATCCCCATCTGGGCCCGAGCAGGCTCAACGCATGGTCCCAAGCTCTCCAACTCAGGGCTGCCGTGGGGCGTTGGCAGTAAAGTTTTGTGGCTTGGGGACCGTCACTGTGAGGCTCAGCAGGTGCCCGGGGCCACCGCAGCAGAGACCCGCGGTCCTAGAGGCTGCAGGTCCAAGATCCAGGGACCCCAGGGCTGGCTCCTCACGAGGCCTCTCTCCCTGGAGTGTGGATGGCTGTCCTCTCCCTGTGTCCTCGCAAGATCGTCCCTTTGTGAACGTGTGTCCTCATCTCCTCTTCTTATAAGGACCCCAGTCCCATGGGACGAGGCCGGCCTCAGGGACCTCTTGATCTCAGTCACTTCTGTAAATGTCCTGCTTCCGAATGCAGTCCCATTCTGAGGACCTGGGGGTCGCGATTCCAACATGTGCATTTTGAGGACACGATTCTCCCCAAACGAAGCCTTTGCAACCATCTGCGTCCACCTGGAGCTGTACAATGATCGCCATGATATTCCCACGCCCGCTAGCAACCAGACTGCAGAGGGGCCCCCAGGAGCACCCAGGCCTTCGGGGGGGAGAGCAGAAACACCTCGTGCAGGGGCATGCTGAGCAGGCGCCGGAGGCTGGTGGGGTCCCGGCCCCCCCCCACCCCCAGATGCACCGGGAGGGGCAGGAAATCTGCAATTAGGACAAGCTCTTTTCTGAAAAGCCAAATGAGCTTGAAAGAGGGGCCTTGAACCTGAGAAACGTCCGTGAAAATCAGGGCTTGACTGGAGAGGACAATTTTTCTCATTTTTGTGGGGTTGAGCCTTTTCAATAAGATTTCAAGAGAGTAAAATCAACAGGCCCCAGGAAATTTGCATACGGCTACTTAACATCAATTCTGTGTTTTTTTTTTAAAGAAGGAATAAACACCTCCTCAAAGTTCCCCATCCGCAGGGCGGACTACCCTGGGAGTTAACGGTTCAAACCTTTACAATTTTTTAAAACCCAGCAGCTTTCCATAACAAAGGGCAAAATTCACAAACAAATTGCCTTCCTCCTCTCAGGTCTGCTCCTTGGCTGGGGGAAGGCCTGTTGACAACACACAGCTCCTTGGGTCACTGCTGAATGGCCGATCCCACGGAGACAAGGTCCCCCAGGGTCTGCTGAGAACAGCATGGCTCGGGGACCGCGGCGTAGGCTCTCCCCTTCCAGGCTTTTCAGAATACCAGCTAACAAGCGGTGGCCTGGGGACCCAGGAGGCGGCCTCCGGAAGGCCTGTGCTTTCTGGAAAGTGCTGGAAAGCACCGTCCTCCGTGCTTCGGGACTTTGCCGTTCTGGAAGCACGTGAGCTGCCAGTGAATGGAGCCCACCCCAGGACCGGGAGGGGGTCCGGTGGACAGCTCTGAAGGGGCTGGGGCCGGCGGGAGCCCTGATGTGGGGGTCTGGGACGCAGCACTAAGGACAGCCCAGGGAGCCACCTGCTCTCCTGTGCTGACCCACCTGTCCCCAGCTACGTGCACCACTCAGGGGTCCAGAAGGGGAAGAGGCACTGGGCCAGGAAGGTGACAGCTGCCCTGTGTGGCCCTCAGGGTCCCTGGAGCCGGCCCTGCCGTCCCTTCTTACACACTCGGGGCACAAGCCCGCCGTCATCTGCCCGGACCCCGCTCTTGCCTCTATCCCTGAGCTTGCGGCTGGTTCTCTCCCCTGCAGGTTCTCACGGCCCCTGCTCCCCTGTGAGCCTGCCCCCCTGGGGTAGCTTCGCTGTGACCCAGCAGGGCCTTTCCAAGCGCGGCCACGCTCTCCAAAGGCCCTGACCCCAGAGCACGCATGGTCTTTCCGTTCCTGCCAGCTCCTAGACGTGCCTGGGACCCAGTGAGCACCGGATAAATGTTCACAGAAAGTGTGGATGAGCGATGGGGTGGGGTCCGTCGGAAGGGAAGGCACCGGTCATGTGGGGGCAGAGGGTCGGGGCTGCTCTGAAGGGGCGGGAACTCGGGCTGTGGCTCAGGAGTGGCCAGGGTATTGGGGGGACACAGGCAAGTCCCACTGCACAGTCGGGAAGGCCATTGTGGGAGCTCCCGTGGCCAGTGTCCTGGAGGCTCCGCCCTGGAGAAGGCCGCCCTCCTGCCTGCTGGCCTCCCCCTGCCTGCCGGCCTCCCCAGACCAGCCTCCAGGCCTGCCTGCCCCACCCCGGGGCGTCAACCACATCCACGTGCCTCTGTGTGCTGAGGGCCCATGTCCGTCCTATCCCATCCACCTGTCCGGGCTCCCCTGCCTGTCCAGTCTCCCCCACGGCCAGGCCCAGAGCAGGGGCCTGTCTGCTCACCTCCCGTCTAAACTCCCCATTCAGGGTGGACAGGACTCCTATGGGATGGTGCATCCTGGAAGGCAGGGTGCCCTCCGGGCCAGCGGCCATCAGGGGCCACGTCCAAGCACAGGATGCTTAACCCTGGCTCGGAGGGAGCGGGCCCTCCCGCAGCCCCCAGTCTGGACCCCAAAGGGTTAAGGAGTGAGTGCGGGGGCTTTGTTCAGGCGGCTCCCCAGCTAACCTGCAGAGCCCCCAATCCCTTCCTCATGACCGTGATTAGCACCGTACTGCAGGATGAATAGAGCAGGCCGATTCCTATGGTAACCTTCCAAATGCATTCCTCGGGCAGGCTGGCCCCCTCGGTAATTACATTCCTAGCTGGCCCGCAGACAGCATGCTAATTAGCCCCGGAGAGGGGGCTCTGGTTCCTGAGAAAGGGGCTGGAGGAGTCTTCTGTTTGTAGCCTGCCCCTTCCCCTCTTCCTCAGATGGGACAGAAACTGGTGCAGTGCCCGGGCGCCCAAGCCGGCCACCAAAGGTCCGGGAGGGGAGTGAGGACAGAAAATCCTCTCCCTTGCCTGGGCCGTCCTGTGTGGCCCCTGGGGTCCACCTCTGTCCCCGTGTAGGGGTGTGTGTCCTGCAAGACTGGCTCGGCCCCAGTCCCTGGGAGCCGCTGTCCCCAGTTTCCTACAGGGTGGGGCTGGGATAAGACCGTGGCACCTGTGGACAGAGCTCTCCTGGGGCAGGCGGCCTCTGAGAGCCGCCACCCACAGACAGGGATCCAGCCTGTGCAGAGAATGGCGACCTGTTCATGAAAGGGAACACAGAGTATGGACCAGAAGGCCCAGAGAGGGAGGAAAACCGCCCAGCAAAGGAGACAGGGAATGCTCAGCCGTGAGGCTCAGCTGGCCACGGGGGTGTGAAAGGGGCCAGAGAGGAGGGCTCCCAGAGGCCTGCCTGTGGCCCACATGAGGCCAGTGGGCTCTGCCACCGAATAGCTTTTGGCCGGACAGGAACCCGAGCCCCGTCCCCTTTGTCCGAGGTCACTGAGCTCCGGAACAGAGGGTGGACTCGAGGGGAACCTGCTTGGGTGGGGTGAGGTGGGGTGGGGTGGGGTGGGGGGCCGGGGCAGCAGGTGCGGCAGCTTCGGAAGTGGGGGCTGGTCGCTGGCTCCCACCGGCTGCCCATGTCTGCTGGGAACCGGTTCCTGGCCCCAGGGGAGCCCTGCCCGCCCCAACTGCTGTGGCGAGACCTCCCACCCCGGGTGCTGGCCGGCCAGAGGCGCAGGAGGATCAGCGGCTGTTGGTGGCGGGGCCTGGGGTCAGGTTGCTTGGGGTCAAGCCTGGTGCCGTGGCTTTGGGTGGTCAGCTCAGGTATCCTCAGAGCAGGACGGTAGTAGCCACGGAGCCCTGCTGTGCACCAGGGCCCAGGGAGCTGGGCTGTAGGCAGGAGCCTGGAGTCCTTCCCTCCTGTCCAAGAACAGAGCTGCTCTGGGAGCAGGGGTTCCTGCGGAGCTCCTGAGCCCCACCCTTGGGAGAGTCCCCGCTCCGCTCGGCCGGTGTTGGGGGAATGGCAGACTTCATCCCTGCCCCCCCCCCCCCCCGCCCCAGCAGGGCGGAGGCGGGCCGGGAGCTGGCGGCTGCAGGGGAGCAGGGTTCTGCACCCAGGTGCTGTGGGCTCCCGGATGGATTACGAGCCTGGAAGCCGGCAGCTCCTTGCTGTCCGGCTGCTCCACTAATTCTAATGTAAATAGACCAATCCTTTAAGTATACACCATTTAATGCTCAACGGGGAGCCCACAGATCTTCTTAACGCGGCTCAAAATACCTGCCAGGTAGCTTCTGCGCTCACAGCCCATTTCCCCACGGGCTGTGCTGGTGGTAATCCCTGCTAGAGTGTCACAGTAATTATGGGAATCGGCCCAGGCGGATTTGCACTCCCATTGTCCTCCCTGCTGGGCGGACACACCTCAGAGCCACCTTCTCTGGGAGAGGGCACGCATGATCCCCGGGCTCGGTGGGGCCAACCCCAGACAGCTCCCCAAGGCATGGCCCCCAAGGTCCTTGCTCACCATCTGCCCCGAGCATCAGCAAGGGGTCAGACCCTCCTGAGAGGTCCTGAGCAGAACGTCCCTGGCTCCCACCTGAGGGGGTTGGGGTCACCAGGGAGAAGAGGCCGCCCTGGTAGCCACCCCTCCATGGTGCCGTGCTACGGAGCCCTGCCGCACACCGGGCCCCGCCAAGCTCTCTCCTTGCTCGGGACCAGCCCGTTTCTCGGCTTGGGAACATGCCCGCGGCACACGGAGCTCGCACTCTTCCGGCTGTGGGCTGCGGGAGAAGCGCGGGGAGCTCGGTGGGATCAGCGTCGCCTCGTGTGTCTTTGCTAATAACTGCTTCCCCGGCCCCGGTCGGAGTCTTCTCTACTTCCTTCTTGAAGCTTTGGAGTTTTGCTCTTCCGTATTTGAGTCCCTCCATCCTCCTGGTGGGATTGTCTACGGTGTGAGGTAGGGATGTAAGGTTAGTTATGGGCCACCTGGGGAGCCGCTGTCCCAGCCTGGCTGGCAGAGGGGCCGTGTTGGTCTCTGTGGCCCAGGGATGCCCCCAGATGACCGGCAGCCTCACCCTGTGGGGGGTCAGAACGCCACGCGTGGGAGGGTCTGTCTCGGGGAGTCAGTCGCTGCAGGCCTGGGCTGGTGCTTGGCGTCCCACGGAATTGTCACGACAACCACAGGGAAGGACTGGCGGGCACGTTGCTGGCAGGAGTCTGTATGGTGGCGGGTGTCCATGTCGCTCCGAGGGCAGAGAGGCCAGGCTCGAACCTGCACCTGGCTGAGCACAGATCTGGAAGCCCTGGGGTCTCCGGGGGGTGTCTGTGACCCCCGCTGCCGGGAACTCCCAGATGGCTGTGGATTGTTCCAAAAGGTGTTGTCAACTGGAAAAAGAGATAACGAAGTCACCTGTGTTAAAGACACAGGCGCGCTGTGCGTGGCCTCGGAAGGCTGTGGGTGAGGTCGGTTTTCTCTGCGTGTTGTGGGCGTTCCCAGTCCTGGGGCTCCAGGTGCTCAGCGGCTGCGGGGAGGTGGGGATGGGGGCCGCCCGGGTCCTACTGGGTCTGAGCCGGATGGACACCAACCAGAATTATTATCATTATGATGATGGGTATTACCATCAGCCTAGAGATGGCACTGTCTGGGGACAGCGGCACCTGCAGCCCCAGGGACACAGAGCGTGCTCTGGCGTTCTTGATACCGGTGCTCAGGGGACCCCAGGGCCCTCGGCTGCCAGAAGTCAATGATCTTTTGGTAACCATCTGGCAGCTAATGCTCCGGGGCCCGGTGAAGCCTCGACAGCCGTCCGACCAGCGTTTCAGCTGAGGGCTCACCGTGCAGCGACCAAAGGGCTCCGCAGCCGGGCCGGGAGCAAGGGTCGTCTGTGAGCACCCACAGTCCTCCCGGGGCTGGTCCGCTTCTGTGTATCCGGGCGAAGGTGATGTCCCAGAACTCTGAGGTTACCTGGGGTGTCGGAAGCCAGATTTCCCTCAGCACCCCGAGGGGCAACCAGGGCTGTGTGATCAGTGTGATTTGGGGGAAAGTTGGGGAACTACCCAGCTTACGGAGGCATCATGGCTTTGGGAGGCTGGCAACATGCCCGGACTGGTGTTTCCTGGGGCAGGGGGCAGTGGTGAGGCCTGCAGGGCCGGGGACTGCTGTCCATGGCTCCTTGCTCGCCATGTAATGGTCACGAAGGGGGTCCTGCCAGGACCCTCCCCGGACACGTCTACTCACACTCCACCCACCCCACGGGAGGGCGCAGGGAGAGCTGGGGGAGGGTGTGGACACACCTCAGGTGGGGCAGAGGCAGTTGTGAATTCAGTCTCCCCTGGGTCGATGCTGGGGTCACGCCTGGGGGCCACAGATGCTCCCGTGGACACCTGCTTCCGTCGGGCCTCCTCCTCAACGCACTCCCTAGTGCTGCCATGCAGGCCAGGCAGACCTGGTGCAAGCAGGAGGGAGGGGTCCACACCCCCAGATCTGTGGTTGCAGCGGGCCCTGGGAGCCGGGAGGTGAGCCCAGCTCCGTGCCCCTCCCGGTGCGGGGATGGCCCTCTGGAAGGCCTGGGTGGAGCCTGGCGGCCTTGTGGGGCAGGACCCATTTCCCTTTAAATCGTGTTGTCCGTGCTGGGCAGAGAGGGGGCCACCTCCCTGGCCCTGCTTCCTGGTCTGGCTTCCCCAGGCAGCCCCCCGGCCTCTCAGGGGATGGTCTGTGGTGGGGCTGGAAGACGGCCTCTTCAAGGCCCCAGGCCCACCTGCCGGGCCACCTCTGTACCGACGGCAACTGAGGCCTGGGGCCTTCTGCCAGGAGCGCCTCTGTGCGTCCTGCCTGGGGACCTGTCCCGGTTCCCTAACATCCGAATTAGCGTTACATGTTAGTGATTGTCGTTGGCTTCTCTCGTCCTGTCGCGACGTCCACAGGGGTGGCTCACGTTGGTGTGGGGTTCCTTTCCCCGTGTGGCGTGGTCAAGCTGTGGGCTCCCTGCCATCCTGGGGAGAAGCTTCTGAACGTGAAAATGCTGCAGCGTCACTATGGCTGGGAGGTCTGGGCCCCTGGGCTGGGGAGGGGATGTCCTTGCCTCCTGAGGCTCCCGGGGGTGGGGGAAGGAGTTCTGCCATCCGAGTGGCGGGGACGCAGGCCACCGCACCCCATCCGGGCCGGCCCAGCTGGAGCCCTGCACCCACGGCCTGGGCCCGCCCTGCCAGATCCCCGGCGTTGGGCGGACAGAAGAGAAAGGGCCTTGCCCTTTGCCACCCTCCGTGGGGGCGGGTCCGCACAGGCCTCTGTGTGTTCTCCGAGCTGGGGGGGGTGGGTGTGATGGACAAGACTCTCCCCCTCATAGGGGGCGCTGGCCGGAGGCATCCGTGCACAGAGGCGGGATTCTCGTCAAAGGGCTGGGAGCCAGACAGCGACCTGAGTGCAGGACCCGGGACCCGATGGGTTTCCGCTGGGGGCAGGCAGGGGAGAGCAGGAGGGGGTGGGGGCGAGGGTGGGGAGGGCGGGGGCCAGGTGGGGTGTGGGCACCGCGTGGCCTGAGCACATGCAAAGGAGGCGGGTCGGGGCACACACACCCCCTCGGGGGACGGGGCGCGGGTCCGGCTTTCAGGTACCGGCCTTTTGTCTGCTGCCCTGAGCGCGCCTGTCAGCCCCGCCGTCAGAGGCCTAATCTTTTCTTCTTCGCGGGCTGAAAAGGCCCAGCGCCACGTCAGGCATCACACGGCCGCCTATTCTGCTTCCCCCCGGAACCCAATCACTGGGCAGCGCCGCTATAATTCACTCCCCAGCCCGCCCTTTGAAAAGGTGGGCGCCTCGGCGCTGCTCACCCAGCAAGATAAATCATGTACTCGAAATTAACTTCCATTGAAAGGCAGGGCGGGAAGAAAGGCTGATGGCCGGCGCGGGCGGGGGCGGCGGCCGGCGTTGGTAAATGTCGGGGCGGATAATTTGGGGGCTGTGATTAAGATCTTATCTAGGTGGGAAGTAAATAGAAACGACTTTAATAAAACTCCGGCCCCGTCCGCTTCCGACTCAGGAAGTTCTTTTCCTCCCCTCGCCCTCCCTGTGTTTTGGGGGGTCGTACCCCTGCTGGAAAGATCTCGGTGGAGGGAAAAGTTGGGCCCGGGTGTCACTTGGAAGGAGGAAACAGGCCTTGGAGAAGCCCCGGCGTTTCCGGCTGGGGATGAAGGCCGAGGAAGCAGAACGTGGAGCCGCTTTGTCTCCAGACTCCGCGTTCGGCAGAGACGCTGAGCGTTGGGAGGTGAGCTGTCCCGCTCACCCGCTGTCCCGGGGATCCCAGCCGTCCGGGCCTCCCGGCGCTGCCCTCGGTCTCCAGGGTCGCCTCGCTGCAGGACAGACTTTCCTCACACAAAGCAACACGGAACCCGCGTGTGCAGACAGGAGCTGGTGGGGTCTGCTCGCGGGTGCGGGCTCGGGGGGTGCAGGGGGCGCCTTTACCGGCCCGCAGGCCACCGTGCCTTTGGGGGTTTATGTGGGCTCCTGGCGACTGGGGTAACCCATGGCTCAAACCCCAGGCCGTGCAGCCTGGACCAGGACTGTCCTCCGGCAGCCCCCACAGCCACATTGCCCGAGGCAGGGTCTGCCCGTACTACTGACCCCGCCCCTGCGTCCGGGCCTTGGCCCTGGGTGAGGCTCCTGTGGGCTGAAGAGGAGGTCCCACGTCACGGACAGATGGATCTGAGGTCTGCGGCGCCCAGCTGCCGGCTCACGCGCGCTGACCAGGGTGGCCGGCAGGGTCTCCTGGGGGAAGGAGGTCAAACCTCTAAGGGGCTGAGTCCAGGAGCCGGCCACTCCAGACGCTGTGAACCTTTCGGCTCAGCACCCCCAGTGGCAGGAGGGCCTTCCCAAGCAGGACAGCACCCGCCCGGTCACTGGGACCCGGGGCCCGTCCCAGGCCTGACTCAGGGCGGCTTGGACCCACTCCTACCCGAGGCCAGAGCCCCCCGGGGGAGGGCCCGGTGTCCGGGCTCCGCAGGAGTTGGAAGCCGAGGGAGCTCTTGTGAGCTCTGTGGTTCGTGGCCCTCCTGTGGCAGGAGGAGGAGGGAGAGAAGGAAGGAGGGGGGAGGTGAGGAGAGCTGAGTGGAGGGCGGGGGCAGGGCTGGGGCTTACGTCCCCGTCTACTCCGCCGGCCTCCAGCTCAGGTCCCAGCCAGAGAGAGACCCCGTCCCCAGCTAACGGCCGGGGCTCAGCCAAGGTGTGCAGGACACAAGGAAAGCAGGACGGAGTGAGGAGCGTCTGCGCGGACGCCTTGTGGACGAGGCAGGGCGCCTGTGGGGGAGGGGCCCGGAGACCGCAGGGGTCCCCAGTCTCTGCGCACTTAGTCCCCGGCCCTCCTTGTCCCGGGCGCCACGCTCCTGGCCTCTGCCCCCAAGGGCCCCCGCGGCGTCTGCCCTGCGTGCTGTCCCCTGGCACTGCTTCCGGCTTGCGAGGGGTGGGTCTGCTGGGGCGCCACAGCCCCAGCCCCTGCCCCAGCCCCAGCCCCCGCCCTGGAACTCAGGAGCCGCACTTGGACTGGAGAACGGCGCCCGTTTCTCCCTTTTATTCTGAACGCTCGGGAGGTAAAGGGACAAATGCAGGAGACATTTCTGTCTCCGGCCAGCACCTTGCTTGATTTTGTTTTTAAACCCCCGGGTAGCGGGAGGAGGACTTTCCACGCTGAGGGTGCCAGCTTCGGGATCGCCGACGGCGCTGGACGTGCGTTTGGAGGCCACCAGCTCTCTCCCGCACACGCACTCACGCATGTTCACAGGCACTCACCCGTTCTCACGACTCACTCCAACACACGGGCACTTGCTCACACATCATGCACGTGCTCACGCTCGTGTGTACATGCCGGCACACCCACAAACGGCCGCAGTGGTACGTACATGCTAACACACTCACAGGGGCTCGCACATAACCGGCACGCGTGTGACCACACGCTCGCACCCATCCCATGGGACCACACGCACATGTGTACTCACACGTGTTCACACATGCGTGCTTGGAAAGCTAGTTGCCTCTGCAGCCAGGTGGCCGCCGGCACCCCGACCAGGACCCCATGGCAGTTGTACCCTTTCTGTCCATCCTGGAGCTTCCCCAGCCAGGCTCCGCTCCTGCTGCTGGACTAACCCTGCGGGTGGCCCTGGCAGTGACCGGCAGAATCCAAATGTCGGGGGCGGGGAGAGCAGAGACTCCTACAGATGCCGAGATACCCACCGGACAGTTGGGGTGAGGGCAGATCCTCCTTCTCCACAGCTGGCCCCCGCCCCAGCTCCCTGGTCACACCCCCACCCCGCACCAGTCCCTGCTTGGTGATGGCGTCTCCTGGGCCCTTACTGGCCATGTGACCCTGAACCAGGGACTGCCCCTCCCCATCGTCGGGTGGCCGAGGGGGATGCTGCCACCGGCCTCTCGGTGTGGCTGGGGACGCGCTTGCCGTGGTAGGACGCAGGCCGTGCCGGGTCAGCACTAACGAGACCTGGCGCACAGGTGTCCGAGCGCGGACGGTGTCCTGGCAGTGGGGGCGGGGGCCTGTGGGAACACGGCGGCTCCATAAACGCCCGTCAGGGAAGGAGTGCGGTGGGGAGGCTTGGAAAGTGGCCGATAGAGCACATACCCCCACTCCTAAACAAACCCAGCGGGACAGGGCGGGTGACAAATGATGGGACCCCGCCAGCTCGAGAGCAGGTTGGACTAATGGCTCGCTGGACTTTGCACTCCCAGGATCAATATTCCATCAGGCAGGCCTGGGAGCCGGGCTCCGGAGGACAAAGGGGGACCCGGCGACAGTCTCGCATACACGCTGCCCGTGGTGCTGCCTTCACTGTGAGCTGTGTGCAGGCTGGTGGGGGCAGGGCTCCCCTGCAGGAGCAAGGTGGCATCGCCCAGGGTCATGGGTGAGCGTGGAGGGGGCGCTCGCAGGTGGTGCCCGGTTTCAGGGGGTGGAAATCCACCTGGCTCTTCTCTGGCCCCCCCAGCGGCCGTGCTAGAGTCTCGGGCATCGTGGGGCCGACCCGTGGCTTTTCCGCTCTGTCCCCATGTCACCCCCGCCCCCGTAGTGCCCCTGGGGGCTGATTTTGGTGGCAGGCACTGTGTCCATGTCCTTCTTGCGTGTGGCCACATCCTTCTTGCGCCCCAGAGAGACCGTTCCAGAACCCAGGGCGCCCTGTCTTCTAGCGCTGGCCCCCACGCCCGTTCCCTGCTGTGTTCACTGCGTCCCACGCGAATGCCCACTGCTTACGGAAACAGAGTGTGCCGCAACGGTGCAGGGAGGAGGCGCTGAGGGTGGTCCTGGTCCATTTCCCTGTTGCCTTCGGAATTTCGAGGTGTCTGGGCCTGAATGGTATTGACTGTCTCCCGGGAGGGCAGAGCCCTGGTCTGGGCTTGGTCACTCGGGGATGCAGACCCTCCTGTTTCTCCGGCTGTGCGGCCGCATCAGGCCTCTGCCCACAGGGCCCCAGGTCCAATCACAGACACCATGGGACCTGCTTGCCCTGAGTCTGCCCGGCCGAGGCCAGGCACGGAGAGGGCCTCCATGGCCATGAGGCTGACCTGAGGTGGGGCAAAAGGCAGGGCAGATTGCTCCTTGCTGGCCTGGGCATCCGGGCTGGGGGACCCAGGTCAGCTCTGCCCGGTGGACCCGGCCCTGGTGGGCGACTCGGTCCGGGCTATGGGCTTCCCAGGGCCTGTGCTCCTCAGCCCCTGGAGAGGCCGCTGTGGCTTCTGATGGGGTCTTACACTGCGGTGCCTGGCTGTCCGCACCCACGCTTGGAACAGACTTGCCCAGAAGTGGCACAGCGCGGCCAGCGGCCCTTCGCGGGGTCGCCCCAGCCAGCGCGTGGCGTCCTGACGGCCTGCGAGTTTGCAGGTGAGGCGTCGCTGTCCCGCAGAGCTCTGCCGGGGGTCCGGGCCCCGTGCCGGGCAGTGGCCCAGCCGGGCAAGCTCTGTCCTCTGTGGGGCGGCCCCTCCCACCCCCACACACCCTCCTGCCCCGGGGTTTCCAGCCCCCGTTTCCTCTGTCCGCATCCATTTGGAATAATTCATTCCTGGTTTTCCCGTCTCCGTGCCCACCTCTGCGAGCGCTGCCCTAGGCCGGCTGAGGTTCAAGGGCATTTCAAATACAAATATGGGCTCGGCCTTCTTCAGAGGCAGGAAATCGGATTAGACCGTGTGGAGTTCTGCCGATTGAAACCAGGGGTTCAGAGAGCGTGTGCGGGGACAGTTGGAAGCCCGCCGGCGGGGCGAGGCTGCACACACACCCCTCTTGCTCCAGCGCGGCCGTCCTCCCGGGACAGGAGTGGGAGCTTCGGGTCCGGGGAGGAGCCTGGAGGCGCGGACGGGTGCGGGGCCCTCGGTGCAAGCATGCACCTGCCGCCCTGCTCGCCGGTGGGCTGCGTTCTTGGATGACCCGGCCTCTCCTCCGTGGGCGTGGAGTCGTCCAGATCGGAAAAGGACCCTTTGCCCTGGTGCAGTCCGTCTCCGGCATGAGGAGCAGGGCCGGGGTCTGAGGGCTCCTGACCACGTGTGCCATTTGGGGCCAGCCTCAGTGGGCCTCGTGCTGACTGTGGGGCGGTCAGGAAGGTGGCCTCCGGTTTGACTGGGCTCTTGCCCCGGCGTGGATTTTGGCCCATGGGTGACATTGGCCAAAGCCAATGGTCGGGCGGGAAATGGGGTCCGGGGCCCCCCAGGGTCCACACGAGCTCAGCCCAGGGTGGACTTTGAGGAGGGACCGGGGCACGGGGAGAACCAGGCACACAGGGCAGGGCTCTAGGAGCGGAGCACACGTGTGTGTGTGTGAATGAGTGTGCACACGGGGCTCCGGCAGTGTGTCTGTGGTCAGGGGGTGGGGGTGGCCACAGAAGAAAGCCCCAGAAGGGCGCCTGCCCAGCTGTCTCAGGTGCTGGGATGTGGGCAGCCCATCCGTGGGATCAAGGCTTGACTGCGTGCCTTGGAGGGTCCAGCAAGGTGGGGAGAGCTTGGGCCCACGACACCCATCCGCCGCCCCAGCCCACCTCCACGCTGCTCCCGTCCCTCTCTCAGACCGAGGCTTCTGGGGGCAAACTCGCCAGCCTGTGACTGCCTCCCAGACGCCCTTCGATCCACGGGGCTCGCGGGGAGGCCCCCTGCCCGGCTCTTCCCTCTCCTGAGTGGCCAGGCGCCTCTCAGGGCTGTAGGGGGCTTCCTCCCGAGGCACGGGTTGGGAAGAGCGAGACCCACCCCTCATCCTCGCGGGAGCACGGGGGCCAGGCCGGCTCGGCGGCGGCTCTTTGTGCGACCAGGCGGGTGAGTCGACGCAGGGACGGCCTCCGGGGTCCGGTTAATTACCTTCCTCTGGACCCCGGCATGGAAAGTCATTTTCCTGAAAGGGCACGGCGAGGGGGCTCTCACGCCGGCCTCAGCGTCCCCCATGGCCTTGCCAGGCTGGGGACGTGGGCGAGCCTTCTTGGTGCCCCCTGGTGGCCCCAAGGCCTCGGCTTCGGTGGCGGGGGTGGGGGGTGGAAGCTGGTTTCCGCAAGCTTCCCAGGAAGGGGGAGGCGTGCTGCGTGTTCTCTGAGTCGGCCTGGGGTCGGGGCTGGGAAGCGTGTTGGGAAGAGGGTTCTGGAAGCCCGGGGCGGTGTCGCCAGGCTGGCAGGAAACCGGGGCCGGGGAACGTGGGAGAGTGGTGGGGGTGCCCCGTCTTTGTGCCGCGCAGTGAGATTCGATGACTGATCCTTTTTCTTAATGTAAGCCATGGAGTTAAGGGTTTGAAAATGGTTCCAGGAGCTGAGAAAGGCCTGCCCTTCTGGTCACGCTGGATTGTCTCTTACTTAGCAGCTGACAGGCCCATCTGCAGTGTGCGGGGGAGGGCCGGGGCTGGGGGCAGGGCAACACCCCGATCGCAGGGCCCCAGAGCTGCGGGAAGGCAGGAGCCCCTGCCCCTGCTGACAGGCCACAACTCCCGTCTCGTCTTGGGGGGAGGAGTGGGGGGGCCCACCTGCCTGACCTGCCCACCTGCTCTGTCTGAGCCCCACCAGGCCGCGGGTGCTGTCCGTCCCTCCCTGGGCTGAGGGATCCAGGGAGAGGCCAGGACACGGCCCCCTGCTCGGGGAGGGTCACGGCTGTCCACTGTGCGTCCTTGGCCCGAGCCCACAGGTGGCTCCTTGAGCCGGTGTGGGAGGCCTGGGACGGGCCGGTCCCTGCCGCCCGGCAGAGTTCTCAGTCCACAGCTTGAAATCCAAGTAATTAAGGGGACGGATTAAATCTGTAGGATGTCTCCTCCTGGCCCCATATCATGTTGTTCCACAAAGATCATGTATCCCTCCCAGTCTGGCGGCTGCCCCTCCCCAGGCACGGGAAGGTTCCGGGGCTGCGTCTCAGCCTGGGCCCCGCTGTGCCCATCCACCCCGACTGCCAGGAAAAGGTCGAGGCTTCAAGGCGGCAGAGGGGTGGCGCAAAGCCCCACAGCCACAAAGGGCGCCCACAGCCACAAAGGGCGCCCACGCCGCCCAGGCCGGGGCCGGAGGACAGGGACGGACAGGAGCTGAAGGGTGGCTTTGTTCAAGGTCATCCCAAGGGCACACTCAGCCTTTTATTTTTAATGGCCCCAAAGAATCTGCCCCAAACCTCAAAGCCCGAGAAAGGGGAGCTGGCTGTCCCCTGGCCACGGCACGCCGGAAGCCCAGCGCGGACTCGGGAAGCCTCGACCGCCAGCTCTGAGACCCTGGCGGGGAGGTCACGGGGGTGGGGGGCCTCCTGGCACCAGGTGGGACTTCTGCCGCGTTCAGGGGTAAAAGCCAGGGTGGACCCTGGGGGCGGGGGATGTCTGGGGAGGGTGGGCTGCTGGGAGGGGCCACGGGTAAGTGGGCCCAGGGCCCAGGGGTGGCAGCTGAGCCCAGGCCAGGGCAAAGGGAGGCCGCTGGCCCCAGAGAGGACCGTTGGAGGCTGACTTCCCGCTTCTGCAGAGAACTCGTTCTGTGTTTAGATTAGAAACAGGATATAATAAACTTGTTAACATGTCAGAATCTTGTGTTGGGACAACATAAGTGGGTGTTTTCTCCTCTTTTCTTTCTGTTGTGCAGGAAAACGCCGCAATTAGTGCCTGGCTCTTGAGGCCGGGCCGGGGGAGGCAGCAGAGGCTGTGTGCAGAAGGCCGCCCGGGCCCCGCTTCCCTGCAAGCCCATGGCCACCGGCCTGGCGCGGGCGTCCCAGGAGCCCTCCCTCCGGGCCACGCCCGGGGCCACGTTAACTCCGGCATCGGCATCGGCCCACGAACAGGACCCCTGGCTGGGGGTCTGGCGGGGTGGGGGTGCAAAACAGTATTTGTTTCTCAAAGGGCTTTTATTTTAAAGCCTTATGTCCTGGAGGAAAGCAACACGGAGCTATTTTCAGGAATGGCTCAAAAAAGATCAGCTCTTAATTAAAACAAAACACAGTGAGATCAAGTCCTAGCCCAGAGGCCCCGACCGGAACAAAACCGTTTCTGTGGAGGCTAGCAGGAGACGGGTGGCCTCAGGCCCGCCGGCCCGCCATCGTCACCGCCATCGCGGCCACGGGCCCCGGCCAGGACCGGGAGGTGCGGGACAAAGGGCGGCCTTGAGAAATAACCGCGGCCTCCAAACCCAGAGACACAGATGGGAGTCCGGGACAGCGCAGGGAGGACAGGGCCCCCGAGGGGACCTGCGGCCGGACCAACGGGCACCCACCAGCCTCGGGGACAGGGTCTGGGGCCTCGATGGCCTCAACAGCCGGCCCAGGCAGGCGTCCCCGCAACCCGCCCTGGGGCGGCCGGCGACCCTGGGGTGTGGGGGCTGGGGGTCCGCGGCGGGGAGGAGGCGCCGCGGCCACGTCAATAACCTCGGTGATGTAGTAAGTGAAACGTCGTGAAAAATGAAAGCGAATCCTGCTCTAATCTCCCCGAACAAAGGCCTTTCAGTCGGGCCAGAGCAGCGCGGGCGGCGAGTATCTCGCCAGATCTTTTGTATTAAACGTGCACCCGGCGGAGTACGGGTCCTGTGAGTGCGCCGCGCTCACCGCAAGCCCCTGCCCTGCACACGGTGTCTCAGGGGGTCGGAGGACAGCGCAGCCACACGGCGGCCGGCGGGGCCCGGCCAGGGCCGCCCACCGCGGGGCCTGCCCACACCCTCCTGTTGGCTGTGGGGCCTGCGAAACCCGCCATCTCGCTGCGTCCGGCTCCAGAGACAGCCTGGCCCGACGCGCTCTCTGAGGACGATCCTTTGTCTGGTCGTGCGGCCCCGTGGCCCAGTCGCATGTGGGCAGTCGAGTGTGGCCGCTGGGGTGGGCAAGCCCCACACGGACTGACCCCCGAAACCCAGCGTCCACGGGGTTCTTCGGAAGTCTCAGCTCTCTGACCGGGGAGCCGCCCGGCCCATCACTCCTTTAAGTGACCCGAATCCTCGTCTTTTCCAGGCTCTGCCCCCACAACCAGGGCCCCCCCCAGCCCCCAGCAGTTCCGAGCCGCCCTGCAGGGGGTTCAGGTTGGGCAAGATAGACAGGGTTCAGGTTCCTGTGGGGGAAGAGAGGGTCCTTGTAAGAGAAATGACCTCTCTGGACCCCACAAGACCACAGTCCGGCTCCTTCCCGAGGAACCAGCCCCTGCTTCCAAAGCCAGCTCAGGAAAAGAAATCAAATTTAGGGGTTTCCCTTACCGGCCGGGGCGGTAATTCAGTACGGGGCGCGGTGATGCCGGCGTCCCCTCCTTCACGTCTGTTTCCAGCAGGTTGCGTCTTCCTGCAGGGCCCTGGGCTGGCGGCGGCTGGGAATGGAAACCAGCCCCGGCCCCGCAAATTCAAACCAGCACGGCAGCGTCCCAGGCCAGGGGGTCCATGGGGCCCGCAGGAGGGAGGGCAGGGAAGCGAGCCCCCGCCGAGCCGGGCTGGGGGGCAGTGTCGCGGGTGGTGCGCGGTGGGGCCGCACTCTGGGCAGTGAGGTGCGCGAGGCCAAGACCCCAGGTTTCAGCAAGGTTTTGGGAAGGAGAACTCAGTCCTCCTGTTCGCCGTGGGCCTGGGTACCCTGTGGGGGGTGTTGACGGACATGCAGGCCTCGTGTGCGCCTGTGTGGTGGTAACCGGCAGAGTCAGGGCTCCCCTGGTCCTCAGAGCCTCCCCTGCGACCAGAACCCCACTTTTCGATTGCCCACCTCAGACCCCGGGGCTCCACTTGCGGGTGGGACTGGGCGCTGCTGGCCGCCGGAGAATGCATCTGTCTGCACCTGCTGGGGAGCCGGATGGCTGGTGTGACCGGCCTCGGGCACCATCACTGATGGAGAGTGAGAAGGCGTTTCTCGAGGCGTCTGTCAACCCTGGAAACCCACAGGCGAGGTGTGGGAGGCGCCCACGGGGACTTCCTGGAGGAGGCGCCACTCGGTGACACGGCGCTCCCGTCCTCGTACTGGCTCTTGGGCCGGAGAGTAGAAGCCTGTTCGCAGGTGAAGGAGGCCCAGAGCGTTCCCAGGTGATGCGGGTGGGGGTGGGCAGCCCAGCCCAGCCCCTTCTGTGCCTTCTTGTGGGGTGTTTGCAGCCGCAGTTCCTGTTCCACTGGGATCTGGGATGCAAAGCCCGGAGCAGGCTCATTCTGCCTGCTTCTCAGGGGGTCAGACATCCAACCTGGGTTGTCGGTCTGTCCCTCCTCCTCTGGGAAGGAAACCTGTGTCCTGTTGGAGAAGGACGAGGCTGTGTGGTCCCCTGGGGGGCAGGCGTGGGTCACAGCCACGGCGGCCCTGGCAGGGTTGTTTCTGTCGTGAAGCAGGAGGGGGGAACACCTGTGGAGTCCCCCACCCCGAAGGCAGGACTTCTGTCTCTCTAGGGATGGCTGGGTGCTTGGGCCAGGGCTGTGGGCGGGCTGGGGCCAGGGGAGGTCGCATTTCTCTGGGCCCTGTGGGCTTCTCTGTGTTGCTGCTGGCCTGGCTGGGGTGGCTGCAGCCTTTATCGGGGCTGTCTGCACCCTGTCGCCAACATCACCAGCAGTCCAGGGACAGACAGTGGACCTGGAGGGATGGCGGTGGCAGCCTGTGGCAGAGGCCGACCCCCTGATCTGGGGACGGGCCCCCTGTGGTCTCTGCAGCCGCTGGCCTTACCCCAGGCCCAGCCTGGCCTCTACGCCATCCCGCCAGGCCCCCCGGCAGGAAGGACAGTGAGGCCTGAGACTCAGACAGACCCAGGCTTGTGACCCAGGCTGGCGACCCCGCTCAGCCCGCGGCACCGACGTGTCAGCCCCAGGGGAGCTGGTGGCAGTACAGTGACGTCCGTGGCTGGCCCAGCCGTGTCAGGACTCTGCAGGACCTGGCAGGGTCTCGTCGCCCTGGGAGGAGGCAGTGGCCGTCTGGCCGCCCTGTGCAGTGCCTACCCTGTCTGTGCGAAGGTTCTGGCCGGCACCGCCTCCCCTGGGCCCCTGGGCCGCGGGTGTTCCCTGCGGTTCTTTCTGGGTGTCTGGAACCCGACGGCTCTGCCTCACTCAGGCCCGCCAGCCAGCAGGCGTCGGGCCCCCGCACCTCGCTCCCATGAGTCCAGACTCTGACTGCACAGCCGGGCCAGGGTCCGGTGCCTGAGAGGCCCCTGCGTGGACCAGGGTGCTGGGCCTGTGCCCACCGCGAGGACGGGAGGACGGGACGGTTCCCGGGAGGCCCACAGTCCGCGTGATGCCTGGCTGGGTCCACTTCACCCCTCATGTCTCCTGCGACACCCTCATGTAAGCACTATTGGCACACAGGTAAACCGAGGCCCCAGAGCCCAGGCACCCTGCTCCAGGCCATGGAGCTGCTGCCCAGTGGCTCTGAAGGGCGCCGTGCCCGGCTCAGCAGGTGCACACTGGGAAACTCGGGCACAGCCCTGAGTGCGGCTGGCGGCTGGCGCTTGAAAAGGGCTCGGGGAGGTGGTGAGTCCTAGGGAGCGACTGCGCCGTCGCTGGGCCAGGCAGGGTTTTTCTGAAAGGAAGAAAGACCAGCGTCTCCTGGCACCTCTCCTTCGCCATCGGTGGGGCCTGGCGAGTTCCGGCGTTTGTGACGCATTTGGTTGGCGTGAGGGGCGCTGACCCCGGCGTGCCTGGACCCTGGAGCGGCGCGGGCGCAGTGCTGGCTGATGGCGTCGGGGGTCCCGGGGCGACCCCCGGTGCTGGCCGATTCATGACGGCCGCTCCTTTGTGGGCCCCGAGCCCCGGGCCCAGCGCTGTCAGGCGGGCTGTTACAGGCATAATGACGGGCATTAGAGCCCGGGAGCAATTAACAGGCTGCTTAATTAGCAAGAGGAATTAGCGTTTGAGTGGCTGATCTTCCGTGAAGCCTTGTCGAGAGCGGGCAGTTATCTGATTAAGCATTGATCGCAGGCCTCGCCCCCTTAGGTCATCCCCTCCCCTCCCCGAGGTCTGTGAATATACAACTGTTTAAATATTCCGAACTCAACTGTCTCAATCAGCAAGGGGAGAAAGGGGCCCATTGTGGGCACGGGTGCTGCCGGCCTCCTGTCCCCGGCCGGGCTCCTCTGGCCGGGCGGGGGCGGCAGCTGGTCCCCAGGCCCTTGCCCGGCCAGCCCGGCTGTGCCTGGGAACAATGTCCGTGGGGCCGGGCCCCAGCTGCCCATGGGCGTCCTCCTCCGCAGGCTCCCCCAGCGCCCGGCGGCTGGGTCCCTCCCTGCGCTGCGGGGCCGTTCGCTGGCACACCCATTGTACAGGCCGATACAGAGAGGCTGGAGGGTCCTAGGGCAGCTGCGCAGCAGATTCCAGGCTCGGCTGCCTGTGAGCAGCATCTGGGTTCTCTCACACTTGTCCAGGGGGCGTTCGGACCCTGTGTGCCTGGCCCCTTCAGGAGCAAGCAGAACCGGCACCTGGAAATTGCCAGGTGGGCTCTGGAAGCCTTGGGGCACTGGGCATCGCCAGGCAACAGCCTCCTCCAGTTTGTGAGCCTGCTGGGAGATGGAGGCTGGTGAGGCTGCACCAGGGACCCCTGTCCAGGACTCTGCAGGGCCAGTGCTTCTGGTGTCGGGCCAGAAGGGGAGGGGAAGGGGCAAAGGTCCCAGCCCGGCAGGGACATGAGGGTACACTTGGAGATGGAGAAAGCCTCCTGATTTGGTGTGACTGGTGCACGGGGTCATGTGGGGCCTGGGATCCCTGATGTTAGGCCCCGTGTTTGCTCGGGGACACGAGATGCTCTCGCAGTGCGTTCTGGGGAACCGTGGAGGGCTGGGAGGTGCCTTCACCGGAGAGCCGGGAGACAGCACGGCTGGGCACACCTTGTCCCCAGAGCTGGCGGGTCAGGGAGTTCCCGCGTGTGCTGAGGTCTCCTGGGCTCTGTCCCACCAGGGCCTGGAGCTGGAGGCCGGCGGTGGTGGGAATGAGGCTGGGATGCTGGTTTTAAGACGAAAGGGAGAGGTCAGAGAGAGAAGACAGAAAGGGAGAGAGAGCGAGGCCCAGACGGCCTCTTGTTTTGCAAAACTCAAAATAGATTTCAGCGCCGTGCTTTTTAAAGACGACTCTCTGCTCTCCACTGCGATCCTGGCTTGACCTCTCCTGGTTTCTGGCAACGGGAGCCTGTGACGATTTGGCACTGAGCGATTTAAAATGCACAACAGCGGTGCATGGACCTTGCCAAAAGCTGGTCCGCGCTGGTTTCTTGAACTTTGCTTTTCTTGTTTGCTACATCGGATATCATCTTACCCAGATGAGCCCTCGCGAGATAGAGCCCCACCCCTCAACACTGGGGTGCAGCCCGCGTGGGCCGTCATGCCGCTCCCCGTCTCCGTGCCTGCGGAGGACCAACACTGGTTATGCCTGGCGTTCCCGGGCACTTGGGAAGTCTTTATCGAGCTCAAATGATTAGACCTGGTTTCTGGTTTCATTTTGGAAGACTTGCTGCTAAACAGATCCATGCTGCCCTGTAGGACGAGGCTGACGCTCCAGGCTGCCGCGCTCCCTCTGCCCCTGAGACCCGGCCCCTTTTCTGCAGGGCAGGGGACGGTAGGGCCCAGCTTGGGGCCCAGGGGGCCGAGGCCTATTGCCTCTGTGAGTGGAAGCAGGACACGCCTGGTGCAGGGCAGCCACGGGGAAAGAGGCCGGCCAGCTGCTCACCCAGGAGCCCGGCTGCCCCGGGGCGGTCGCGGTCGCCCTCTGGGCCGAGCTTTGCACAGCAGGCCTCCCTGGAAGGCTCCTGGCATCCAGGACACTTCCTGCCTAAATGGCTAATTCCTGAGAAAAGGGTCAACGTGTTTCCACTGCAGACCGTGCTTGAATGGAAACCCCTGTCTCCCTGCTCCGCCGCTGCTCGTTGCCACTGAGAAGGAGCCCTTCCCAGCTCTCTGCAATGGCGAGGCAGCTCCGGCTCTGGGTTCTGTCCGTGTTCGTCATCCTGGTGGGCGAAACATCTTCAGAAAGAGGGAGGCGCGCTGCGGCAGGGTGACAGGCAGCGTCATGAATCTCGTGACCTTGCCTGGAGGTCTCAGGGGCCTCCAACCCACCCGGATTCCTCTTTGATCCCAGGTAAAGCGACGTCAGAGTGTCCCGGGGTGGCTTGTCCCTCTTTCCCGATCGTGACGTCACATGCACAGCTCGGGGAGATAAGAGCATGTCGAGAAATCAGAGCAGAGGCCCCTGGGCCCAGATGTGGGCAGCCCACCCTGGGGACTTCCTCTCGTGCAGCAGCGGCCCGCAGGCCCCGCCGTCCAGCCCCGACACGCAGGCGTCGAACGTGGAACGCAGAGCGCGGAGTGGGCCGGTGGCCGAGAGAGAAGGTGTCCTGGGCGCGGGGGACGTGCTTGTGTTTGGCAACACGTGGGTTAAACCCAAGGGCAGATGTGATACCGGGCGTGGTGTGTGCCCGTGTGCACGAGTGTGTGTGCGAGCACCCGTGTGCGACGCAGGCCCGCGTGGGTTCTGACGTACAGGCTGAACCCCAGTGTCTCGCTTGCCCACGGCAGAGGCTCACCCCACCTGGCCCCTCTCCCCTGCTCAGCCTGCCTCCGGAGCACAGCTGCCTTCTCCCCGCTGGGGCTCCGTCCTGAGTCCCTCACCGCCGCCCTGTGCCGGCCCGGGCGTCCAGAGTGGTCCACACGCCGGGAGCAGACGCGGGCGGGGTCGCTACCTGATTCTGAAGCCAAGCGCCCAAGACAGAGGGAGAGCCTCGTGCTCTGGTTCCCAGAGTGACCGTCGTCCCCTAGCCTGGCCGAGGAACCACGCGGGAACTGGGAGAGCTCGTGTGTGCGTGTGTGCAGCTGCTCGTATCCCACACGTGAGCGAGAAGGCCTCGTGGGGCGGCTGGGAGGGCCTGTGCGCTGGAACCGTGCGTGGACCCATCCCCGAGCTCACGCAGGCCAGGACGGGGGCCGGTTCTCCGCGCTCTTGCAGGCGCCGCGCGACAGCCCCGGGGGCAGGGAGGCCACGGAGAGGAGAGCAGACCCTCCGGGAGGACGAAACAAGGCTCGCGCTGACGTCTCCCCCCTCCGCCTGACCAGTCTGGTTCTCGCTCTGTCCCCGCTCTGTTCCGTGCACACGCGTGTTCCGTGCACACACGTGTGCCCTGCAGCAGGCGGTCATGCCTGTGACTTGTTCCAGCCTACGTAGCGCTTAGGTAACGGAAGCTGACGTCTGCGGTCATTTCCGGTCATTTTCTCTTCGAGGGGTGACGGATCCTCCTCGTGGAAGCAGTCAGGGAGGGAAAGGGGAAAGCTGGTGGGTGTGAGGAAGGAAGCCAGGGCCCCGGGAGCTGCGAGGAGCCCCTGGCCCGGCCCCGGGAGGTCACGTCCGTTTGTATCCGTGGAGCTGGACGCGGCTGCAGAGCCTTGCGGGGGGAGCAGGGGTGCGAGGGACCTGCTCTGGCCCAGGTGCTCTTACAGAAGGGGTCGAAGGAAGATCTCAGGCACCGAGAGCCTGAGACATGCCGGCTAGTGCCGGGTGCCGGCGGTGTGCACAGCCCCCAGGGCGTCAGAGCCTGGGTGATGGACCCGCCCACCTCTCCGTCCTGGGCAGGACGGCAGGGCCTCTGCGCACTGGACTCGTCCCTGAAGGCCACAAAGCCTCCGTCCAAGCCCACCTCTGGGTCTCACAGCCCCGTGTGGCCTTCGCATCACAGCGACTGTCACGTCGCAGGACAAAGCCGAGTCCTTGCTGGCCGGGGCCGGGCGCTTCCTGAGGCTTGGAAACCTTGCCCATGGCCCGCTAAACCGCGTCGCTGGCCGGCCCGCAGCAGAGGGCCCCCCACCCAGGCCGGGTCACCGCGGGCTGGCACATCCCGGTCCTCAGGGGGTGATCGCTCCGCTCACTGTCCCCACCTCTGCCGCGTGTCGTGGGCCGGTTCCCCTCGGTCCTGCCCTGAGCCGTCGGCCGTCGTGTTCCCAGTGATGATGGAAGTACGCGCGTCTGCTTCTTTCCAGCCATTTTCTGGGCTTCTTGGGTGTTGGGGACGCACTCCCGGGGGCCGGTGTGGGGAGGGGAGCGTGTTCCGAGGCCCCGCCGGAGGCCATGAGGGTGCCCTGTCCGCTGGGGCGCTTGGTCCTGCCGGCGGGCTCCCCGCCTGCCCCTCACGTCCCTTCTCCGCTGCTCTCATTCCGTCTGCGGCCCTCCCGGCGCGGGCACTTCAGCCACGGGGAAGCGAGGGCCGCCCCCGGTCTTCAGCGGTCCTTGTCCTCGTCAGCGTCAACTGGTCGTCTCCCCTTCGAGGAAAGGTCCGAGTCGTTTTCTCACATTAAAAAAAAAAAGGTTTATTCTGTGACCGTGTTCTGTCCCCAGGTGGGGGCTGCGGGGCGGGGGCTCCCGGGGTCCCAGGCTTCCCGGTAGGAAGAGGAGCGGCGCCTCCGTTCAGCCAAGGTTTCGCCAAAATGGTTTCGGCCAACTTCCGCAGCTCGGTTCCCAGACGGCCCCGCACGTTTGCTTTACCTGTGAGGGTTCTTTTAGCATGAAAGGAACGTCCAATTGGAAGTAATTCAGACTCTCAGACCCTTTTCTGTGCCCACTGTGGAACGTGCACGGGAGAGAGACCCCCGGAAACTGCAGGCGAACCTCAGTGCGCTGAGAGGCGGTGGTCTTCCTCTCCGTGGGGACGGGATGGTGCCCCTGATGTGACCGCCGGTGAGGTCCCTGGTCAGCAGGCGACACAAGGCGGCTGTGGCCCTGAGCTCCGTCCCAGAGCTCTGGGCCGCCCCGGGGTCCCGCCTCCCTCCCCCGTGAGCGGGCAGCGGGGAGCCAGGCCCTTTCCTCTAGCCGCTCTGGAGAACTCTCCTCCCTCCCCGCCCTGCCCCTGTGGCCCACGTCCTAGATAAGCCTGTTAAATTAGCCCCATAATACTGAAAATGCTAGTCTGTTTAATATGTAAACAATGACAATTTTTTTTTCCAAAGGGTTTAGGATTTAAATTAGTTTTTTAAAAACCCAATTACTGCCATTTAATTCGGAGGAGAGCGTTCTTTATGTGCTAATTACATAGCTGGGAAATGGGCAATCAAGGGCACAATGGGGCATTAAGGGCACTTTTTAAAGGTTTGAACTTATTTATCTGAGTTTGGGGTTGGGTCTGTGCAGTGAAGGCGGGTGCTGTGGAGGGCGGATTGGGGCCAGGATGAAGGGCAACGTGGCCGAGCGGCAGAAAACCAAGTGGCCGTTAGACCGTCTCATTATGTCGACAACGTTTACCAAGTGTTAGAACCTGGACACGGGCCCTGTTCTCTGCCCGATCACTCTCTGCCCAGCAGGCAAAGGAGAAGGGGCTGCCCAGCGGAGGCCGGACAGCAGACCCTGGCCCAGTCAGAGCTGTGCCTTGGGCCCCTGAGCGTCCCATCCACATAGAACCATCTAGAGCTTTCCAGAACCTTCCAGAGGTGCATGCCGGCCCTAGAAGGCAGACAGGCTGCAGCATGCAAAGTTCACACCTCAGACCTGGTGCTGGGTACACGTGGGAGGAAGCTTCTCCATCTGCCTCCGTTGTGCCCTCCCTCCTCCAACGTGGGCCTGGAATGTTCTAGAACCGTCCTGTCCATTCTCCTGCCTCGATGAATCAACACCTCTGCTTCCTAAGAGAGCATGACTCACTTTACACAGAGCTTATCTTTGAAGCAAAGCGACCCTGGCATTGGACCAGTGTGTCCTGAGGAGTTGCCCAGAGGAGCTACGGGCACATCCGGATAGGAATTCTCTCCTTCCTGGAGGGACCCGGGGCTGGGGGCTCAGAGACAAAGGCTCCAGGGATGCCTGGCCAAGTCTGCATGCCCCTTACGAACACAAATACTTGGCTTCTGCCCCCAGTTACGGAAAGACAAGCTTGTCATTAACACCAAGCCACATACAACGCCCGAGTGGAGTTTACAGAGACACCACAGCAAGCTCCAGGGAAGCTTCAACCCTGGGCATCTACACCAGCCTTCCGAGGCCTCCGTGCATCCAGCAAGACAGACCAGAGGGACGGCCTTGGCTGGGTGATGGAGATGAGACCACTGGAGTTCTTCACGGGGCTGACTTTCAGCAGTGCGGCAACCTGGCCTTGGGGAGGTGAAGCTGGGTCTTGCCCAGAGCAAGGCTTTGCTGAGGTTGGATGTGGTCACTCAGGGCAGGACCCTCGGAGCTGATCTTCCCCCGGCCCTTCACTGGCTGCCCTTAGCAGGATGCCCCCCCGCCACAGCTGGGCATCTCATCTCACTTCGGCGAAAGCCCACAGCACGGGGTCGTTGGCCCGTCCGCAGAGAAGCTAACAGCTCGCTGAGGGATCCGGCATCCTGGAAGCCAGAACCCTGGGCTCATGTTGGGCCGGGTCTGTGCTGGGGACCAGAGATGAGTGTGTCCCAGGCCTGGCCCATCAGAGCTGGCGGCCAGTGGGAAGGGAAACCCCAGATAATGGGGATCGTATGGAAAGGGCCAGGGAGGCAGAGGGTGGAGGAGAGTGGGAGTCCCAAAATGTCCCTGGAACATGGCACATGTCTGGACCCTCAGAGACGAGGAGTTGGCTGGCTGAGGGGCTGATGGCAGGGGAGGGACCGCCAGGCAGAGGACGCGGCCTGGGAGGGAGCTGGGGGGCTGAAGATGGGTCCCCGTCAGGGCCAAGAGGGGCCGCACTGTATGCGGCCGGCCATCCCCTCCACACGGCCTCGGTGGCATCAGAACCCGTGGCTGTGACCGCCCGCGAGGCCGTCTGGGGCCCATGCCACTGGCCACCTGCCCGCAGGGAGGGCGGGGATCGGAAAAGCCCTGGGAACAGCGGGGGCCGTGACCTTATTGGTCCAGGAAGGTCAGCGTCAGCACCCAGAGTGTTCAACAACAGTGAAGATTAATCTTAAAGCGATTAGACAACTTATTTTCTTTTTCAAGACATTAGCTGGTCAAAAATGACAAAAATGTCCTTAAGCCGCGTTGAGGCAGAGGCAGCGAACAGGCCGCCTTTTGTTTGGCGGAGGGGCTGCCCGCGGAGCTTGCGTGGGGCACCCGGGAGCCCACCTCCCCGCACGCCAGTGGCGGGAACGGGCGCGCATTAGCCGGGATTAGCCGGTCGGGCTGCCAGGGGCCGGGGGGCTGTTGGCCACCCACGGGCCAGGCCCTGGGCACCCGTGTTCATACTTGGGCCACCTGCCGGGTCAGGGGGGTCCAGGGCAGGCGTCTTTCTGGCAGAGCTGGGTCCCAGTTCCACACGAGGGGCTGCGGAGCGCTCCGGCCACCAGGGAGCTGCCCCAGAGCTGGGTCTGCCCGGGAGCCGGGTGCCAGGGCGAGGGGGGCGAGGGGGTACCTGCGGGCCCCTGCATGGATGTGGGCATGGGCGTAGGCGGGAAGGGTGGGCCCCATGAGACTTTTCCCCCGTGCCCGTCTCTTCCTGTCCTGCAGACACCGTCCTTGGGCCCGACATTTTCTCAAGAAAAGAAAACACATGAGCCCACGTTTCTTATCTGAGGGCAAACAATGAGATTGCCGCCGGCCCGGGAAGGGGCTTTCTCAGCGAGTCCAGCGGACGGGGGCCCCGGGCAGCCCCTGCCAAGGCAGCAGGCCCGGCCCGGCGGGCTCTGTGCCCTCCCCCTCGGAGGCGGCAGGTGACACGCCAGCTGTGAGCCCCGTAACCGGAGCCTGACGCAATGCACAGCAATGAGAATGGAAGGGTCTCCCCACCGGCTTCCTTCCGAGCACGGGCACTGTGGCCCCGGGCACCCCCCAGGGCTTAGGCATAATTATAGGGTCGGGTTACCCCGAGAAACAGGTACCAGCATTGTTCAGTCCAGGGCTGGACCCCGGCTGCCCCCGCTCGTCCTGCCTCTGGTCTCTGGACCGGTGCCCCCCACCCAGTGCCGTCCCCCGGGACCCCTACCCTGCGTCCTTTACCCGCCCGGGGAGAGTGAGTCTGGGGAGGGGCTGGGCCACCTCTGGGTGCTGGGTGCTGAGCTGAGAGCCTGAGCATGGGGCGGCTCCTTTCCTTTTTCCAGGAGTTTGAAACGGAACATACAGGTGCAGCCAGAGTGTTGTGCTCCCCATTGTCCCAAACCACAGGACGGCGGGCAGGAGCCGGGGCGGGGCCCAGGGTTCCAGCACAGGACCCATGAGCTGATCCCAGGGCCCACGGGTGTCGGCCTCATGCTGGGCCCGGCACCTAGCTGCTGGCGGGCACAGTGACAGGGGTGGGCGCCCTGAAAGCGGGAGCCGCCGTGGCCCTGAGCCCACCCGCCCCAGGCAAGGGGCTGCTGGTGGAAGGGACAGTGAGGTTTCGAGGAGAGGGTGCTCTGGCTCAGCCGCTGAGTCCGCACCACGTGCCAGAGGCTGGCTCTGGTGTGACCAGTGGGGGAAACAGGGTCGCTTCTCCTAGGATGGTGGTCTCGGAAGTAGTGAGGCCAGAATTTGAACCTAGCCCTGGCCGTGTCCGATGGACCTGCCCCCACTGTTCTATTATCCCGGTCTTGCTGAGTGACAGAGCAGGGAGAAGCCAGTCCCTGGTTTGGGGCACAATGACCCTCCCATGCCTGTGTCCCCAAGCCCCAGTGGGCCAGCTCTGAGGACCCCTGAGTTTTCTGGGGGACAGAGGCCAGTTTCTCTGGCTGGCAGCTTCCGGGGCAGGACACGGGGATGAACAGAGGAATGGGCTCCTGGGATGGGCCCCCTGCACCCCGCCTCTGGGCTCTGGTGAGCACGTATCTTGTAGGTGATTGGAGGCCCTCAGTCCCAGCACACGAGCCCCCTTCGTGGGGCAGCCTGCTGCCTGTCCCCCATCTTGCCCCGTGCTGGGTGCAGCCCCAGGGCTGGGCACGTCGGGGACTGGGTTATAGAGTTCGAAGGTTTGAATGGTGAGCTGCCGCAGAGACGGGGCACACGGGTTCCCCCTCCCCCTGGCTTTGGGCTACGGAGGGGCTGGCCTGGTGGGTGGTCTCGGCGCTGGGGGCTCATCCCCAGGGCTGAGTCATCAGACAAACGGGGTGCACAGGAGTCTCACCCCATTTTACAGATGAGGAAACTGAGTCAGAGCAAGGCCGCAGCGGCCGGCGGGAGTCCAGACCAGCCCTGGACACCGCCCCAGCTCTCAGCCCTCTCCCTGACGGCCTGCTCCCGGCCCAGGTGTCCGGGGACCGAGCCCCGGCGACTTCTCCAGCGGCACCCTCGGGCGGCCCCCAGGCCCCTCTCCCCCTTCTCTGACCTCACAGCGGTCCGTCTGAGAGCCAGCATGTGAGGCAGGTCACGCGGCGCAGATTAAGATGTGTGCCTGTCGCACAGGGAGAAGGAATGCGGAGCTGCCCTCCTCCTTCCTGCAAAGCCCCATCATGTGTGAGAGATAAGTTCTGGGGACGCGGGAGCTGCCAGGAGGACGCCACCAATGCGGTCCCAAGCCTCCCAGACAACGTCTGTAGGACGCTTCTCCCCAAGATCCCAGAACGTTGTGGCTGCAGCACCCCTCCCTACAGTGCCCCGGGCCTGCGAGTCAGACCAGATGTGCCTGGGTCTGGAGGGGCTATCCTGGAGGGCTCTCTGGAGGAGGTGTCTTTTGTGTGGCTGGAGGAGGGTGAAGATTGCCCCCGAGACAAACAAAGAAAGGCTTGAGAAGGCTTCCTTCTCCGGTGCTTAAAGCCCGAGGTGGCTTCTCATCCCTACTCAGCAGCTGGGAATCAGGTTCCCTACAAACTGGGCTCGTGGACAGTACCCCTGAGGGCAGCGGAAAACCGTGCTCCCTGGGCTGCCTCTCCAGTGCTTCTGCCGAGGAGCAGAGCCGGCTGCCTGCCTTCGGCACCACAGCACCGGCTGTTTGGACTCCACGTGCGCAGGACTGCCCGGCCCGCCCCTCCCCTCCAGGGTCAGCGGGCCCCCCTCTCAGGGCCTTGGAGGCCAGGGCACGGGCTGCAGCGGCTGCCCCGCTGCTGCATGGGGGGGTGGGAGGGCCAGAGCCGCACCGGCCTCGGATGCTGTTCACCGTGGGTTCGCATTCTCAGGAAAGGGATCCCAGGCCCCTCTTCCAATAACCACGTCCCGGCCCACAACCCTGCGTGATGTTAGCAGCTGGAGGGGAAGACGTGTGGGCCACCTCCGTCCTGACCCGATAACTCAGCAGAGCTCTGGGCAGACCCCAAATGGTCTGTTCTAGGTTCTGCCACCGCTGATGTGGGAGCTGCGTCCCCCTCCTGGACGGCTGAGAGCAAAACCCAGCAGCGGGACCCGGGGTGCCGGGCTGGACCCACTGCCAGGGGCTGGGTCTCAGGCCACGCTGTGGGGTGCTTGTGGGTCCAGGCTGTGCTCGGTGCTGACCAGGGCCCGTGTCCCCGCAGCGTCATGTGGCCCCCATGCCTGTGTCTGCGTCCTGGAGCACCACCTTCCCGTGTCCCCGTGTGGGCATCCGGTGGGTGCAGCCTCCTCTGCTTTCCCTCGAGGTGCCCTGATCCCAACCAGCCGACAAACCACACTCACTTCCGGGGCCGGATTTCCCTCCTGCTCTGCGGCCAGCCCCAGGAGCGGTGGACAAAGTTTGCTTGGAAGGCAACCACGAGGGCCTGACCGCGTCTCAGACTGTTCCTTTCTGCGTATGGGGCTGGCATAGGAGGAGGTTTGGAAGCTGTGGTCCAGAAAGTTCTGGAAAGTTCTAGAAAGTTCCAGAAGACTTCCCTGCTCTGGCCTAACCCTTGTCAGGGCACGGGCCTCCCTGCCATGTTGGGGAGGGGTGTGGCGTCGTGGTCACTGCACCATCTCTGAGGACCTCGGGGAATGAGCCTCGTGCCCAGGCTTGGGGCCGGTTGGTGGATTCGAGATCTCTCTGGTTTGGTTGCTGTTTTCATAATCCTTTGGTAGGAAGGAGGAGGAATGAGGACCGTTCCCTACGCTGCCCTCTCACCACCCCCCAGCCAGTTTTCCTGGGTGCCGTGGGCGGTCAACCCTGACCTTTGGGAGGAGAGAATGAAGCTTCTGTTCTCGGACAGGCTCCGGCCCCGGTGCTCAGAACTCCCGTGGTCTCCGGGACTTCTCCCAGCAAGTCAGAACACCGACACGTTTGCACTTTTCTGTTCTCTTGCCTCGGAGGGCACGGCTGGCTGGCCCACGCTCCCGCCCTGCCTGGCACCATGGCCGCCCGGACCCCCCTTCCCCCGGCGGGAGGAGGACCCCAGGAGAAGCAGGGCCCGGCCGCCCTTGGTGACCCGGTGGGGGGCTGCTGTTTAAGGAATCACGTGCCCCTTTGCCTGAAGCGGGAGCAGATCGGTAGCAGGGAACTGGTTTCCGGGAGGCCGGTCACCCCGCCGCGAGAGCGAGGGGACCCAGCCGGCGGGGGGCAGGCCGGGGATGCCGCGGGGGCTCCCGCAGCACCGGGCCCCAGGGGCAGGCCGGGGACGTCGGCTCGCTGTTGTCAGCCGCAGCGCGAGCAACCGGCAGCGTCCTTGGCTGCGTCCTGCCGCGGCCGGTGATCTCCGTGCCTGGGCTGCCTCGCGTCTCCTCACTGCCGAGAGCAGAGACGGGTCTCAGAGTGCGAGGGCCGCGGGGCCGCCTTGGAAGCCGCGCGCCATCCCGTTAGCGAGAGGGGCCGCTCCTGTCACGGGCGGAAGAGCTCGGGGCTGAGAGTGACCGGGGGGGGGGGGGTGTGGACGCAGGGACACCGCCGTGGCCTCAGCAGCAAGCGTGCAGGGACGCCGGCCACCTCCCATTCCTCACTCCTGGCGCAGAGCTGGCACCCTGCGCCCTGACCCCAAGCTCGACAGCCCACCTTTAATTGCCCCTGCCAGACGAGCACGCCGGCTCCGCGTCCATCCCCGTCAGCGGTGGCCACGGCTCTCCCTCGGAGGGGGCCTGTCGGCTTCTGCTTCTTGACAGAGTCATTAGCGAGACCAGCATCTCAGAGCGGCGCGTTAGAAGACAGGCTCTGGGAGGTGATCATTTCTTTTATTTTAAGCCGGACGCCGGCAGCACCCAGAGTGGGGTCTCTCACGGGCGATGCCGTCTCCGGATGGCCGCGCCGGCCGTATATCTTTGTTTAGGAACCTGGTTTTTATTAAATTTAATTGCTTCCTTTTCTGGCCTTAAATCAAGGGTGGCCTCAAAGCAGGGACAGCATCAATTTAATTTAATTACTCTGCACTGCAGCCTTCCGAGGAGAAACGCGGCTACCGGGGCCTCCCCCAGGCCCCCGTTCGGGATGAGCCCAGCAGCCTCGGGAGGGCCCAGGTCGCGGGGCCGAGCTCAGGTCGCCGCCCTCCCCTGCCGACGCGCATCTCCGCCGAGAAGCGGGCCCCAGACCGCGGCGCCCACTCACTCGCCGGGGCGCTCATTCTCCATCTGCCATTAAAAGCACGTGGGCTTCTCTAACTCAGGGGTGATTCATTAAGGGCCATTTGTCTTTTGCGGCGATATTTCCCCCGCACAGCCCGGCGCAGGGACTGCAGATGCTCCGGGGGCTCTGAGACGGAGCCTGGGCACGTGTGCTGCCCCCGTGTACCAGGCCAGGGCTCCCCAGACCCCCCGCAGCCCCTCCGGGTCCCTGCCTCGGTTTCAGAGCGTGTGTGTGGCTGCGCCGTGGGCTTTAGCCCGAGCCAGTCTGCACAGGGACCTCCATCCCCGCAGAGGAGGGCAGCGGCCGCGCCTGCTCCTGGCCAGACGGGGAGCCCAAGCCCACGGCTCCCAGCCCTGGAAGGAGGCAGCCTCTGTGTCTCCGGCCTGGCCCCACAAAACATCCCAGGTGGCAGGAGGGCACGGCAGTCTGGGCTCCTCAGAACCATGAGCAAAAACACTGGAAATTATTAAGATGATTTGTTAAATAGTAGAAAATGTTTTTCATTTCCCAATTTCCAGCTCTTGCTAAAACCGTCCTCTAGCTGCCTGCTTCTCGTTCCTTAATATTTAGACTTATGGGCCAATCTGAGGGTATTTTCTCTTTCTGCCGTGATTAATGCTCCAATGGAACAATGTCATCACAAGTCACCTACCTGCCCTGTCAGCTCGGCATCAATCTCGCTGGGCTGGGCGGTAATTTATGACTGGGGCCGGCAATTTGCAACCCTAATGGGGAGCAGGGGGTGAGGTGTGGGCTCCCGGCTCTGTCTGCGCGGTCTACGGCCTCGGCGGCCCTCCCCCCCCCATTAGCAGAACAAATGATGCGGAGATCAGACATCATCTCCAAGGCTCGATAAATATTTTATCAGCCATAATGGAAATTGTCAAATTGATCTAATTGTACAATACGTTACCAGCGAGGTATCGAAGCTGAGCCTGGCCTCTGCCGGGACCCTCCCAGCCACCCCAGCTGCTGGGAACGGGAGTCCGGGTTACGGAGGGGCCCAGCGTTGTGTAACTAATATGCTCGTCCCGGCGGCCCGTTAAGGGGCTGATAAATTTTGTGGAAATCAATGGCCCTTATTCGGTTGTGCTTTGCTAGTCCTGATTTTCAAGAACCACAGGGGAACAGACAGAAATAGGCAGGGACACAGGGACGAGGAACGGATTCAGAACCTTCCTGTCACTGGGGGTCCCTTCGTGCCCTCTGCGCTCGGGGAGTGCTGACAGCCCTTGGACACCCGCGCACGGACGTGGAGCCAAGACCCGGGGTGGCCCCACGCATCCTGAGACAGGAGCGTGTCCACGGCGGAAGGGGGCATTTTCTCCAGACCCTCTGGAGCCCACCGTGCTCCGGCTCCCCTGGGCCGGCAGCGAGCCCCACGCACGACGCTTCTTTGACATTCCGTGCGGACTGGCTCCCCCGGAGCAGACACGGCTGTATAGCCGCGGAAGCTTCGGCCGCGGGGAGCGGGCCCTGAGACTCAGCTCCTGAGAAACCGAAAGCGGCCCAAGCGGCCCCTCCCCCAGGCACGTTCACCGGGGTCCAATCCTGCAGGCGGGGCTGGGCTGGGGGGGACTCAGGGCGGTGGTGGTCAGGCATCTTTCACAGCCAGGCAAGACCTTTTGATTTCTAGAACAAACAGTGATGTCTTCGGCCTGGAGCACATTTGCAAGGTCGAGTGGAAACATCTGTGGACGCGCTGCAGGCGCGCTGCCTGGCCGAGCGCAGGGAGCCCCGCCCTGGGCGCCGGCGGGGGCACCGGGTGGCCTTCCCGGCTCCGGCCAGGGTCCCGCGTGTGCCCCTGCTGCCTGCATCCTCATGCCACCCCGGGGAAGCCTTTGTCTCGCTTTCGAAGCTGCTGCAGGTCCCACGGGCAGGCATCTCCGTCGGGGACGCGAAGGAGCTGGGCCCGTGCCCAGCGGGTGTGCACGTGGGCCCCCGCCAGGCATCAGGTGGCTGCGGGCGTGAGGACGTGGCCTCCCAGGGTGGGGCGTTCGCCCGCAGTGTGCACCCGCCTGGGGCTCCGGAGCCTCCGCTGTCTGCAGATGGGACGTCCGCCCTGAGGAGCAGGAGGACGGGCCGCTTCAGGGACCGTCTGCCTCGCGGGCAGCGAGAGACGCTATTGCCGCACCTGGGCCCAGGCATCTGCCGTGAAGGTTCGCCCAGGGCGTGGGTCATGGTGGCTGCGGGGACCCCAGCTCCCCGGCTCTCTGGGCAGCGCCCCAGGCGGGACAAGGCCCGGTCAGTAGCTGTTCTCTGTGACGGCGTCCTCAACGCTTCCTTGGACGCAGGCCGCTGCCGTTTTTCTCCTTAGATCACGCAGGGCCGGGGCACACGCGCGCACGCACACACACACGGAAGCCTGCGCTCTGTCTCCCCGGTCTCCGTCACGTCCAGTAAAAACAAGAAGGGAGAGTTTACTCTGAAATGGGAGCCTCACCGGGCAGTGTCTGGTCTCCAGCTCCATCTACCCAACCCCCCACCAGGCCCTGAGCTAGGCTCTTCCGCCGTTCCAGCGACGCGTGTGGCCACGGGGCGGCAGGACCCCTGCGGGCTGCGCCCGTGTGAGCACCGTCTTTCTGTGTCTCTCTTGCTGCTTTTCTTCTTAAAGAAGCAACCACCACAACACTTGACACGATTTCTCGCTCTTTTTCTTGAAAAGTGAGGTCCGGGGGAAGGACCGTGTCCCCTGCGCGGCTGAGCCCAGCCCAACACCAGTGCGGCGTCCGCAGTGCCGCGGGCCTTGTGGGTGCTCTGGGGCGTTGTCCCGAGTAAGCAACATCCCTGCTTCTCATGCACAAGCGGGGGGCCTGGGCAGTGGGCTTCGGGGCCCCCAGGCAGTGGGGGTGACCTGCTCTAGCCAGAACCGTGCCAAGTTCACCGTTTAAGCATCAGGGTCACATCCGGGGATTCCTCTGTTCAGAGGTGGATTCTGGGCCAGGCCCTGTCCAAAGCTCCCTAGGGGCTACCCTAGGAGTCTGTGATCCTGGGTCGACCTCGTCCCCATTCTCTTGCCCCCCTTCTGAGCAGCAACTGGGGGTACTGAGAAGAGAAGGCATCGCTCTGGGCTTTGAGGGGCTTCTGGCCAGGCCCCCCCTTCCTGGCTTCTCCCACTCTATGTGCCCACATGCAGGCCAGGACGGCTTCCTGGAGGGGGGCCCTGGGCTGATGGGTGGGCAGGAGCCCCCAGGGAAGTTAAGGAATGCCCAGTGGGAGCAGTCCAGGTACCAGATTGAGCCGTGTCACACACAGACTTCCGTGCAGGGTCTGTCTCTGACAGATGTCCCTCACCAGGAGCAGGGGCTGTGGGAGAGCTGGCCACCACCACCAGCCAGTGGCTGTCCTGCCAGGAAGGTCGGGGCAGGCTGTGGCCTGCTCTGGCCAAGCCAGTCCTACCCCAGGGGTCCCCTTGCCCTGTTGTTCAGAAGTGCCTCTGTACTCCAAGTGTCCTTCTCTGCAAATGGCTCGGTGACCCTGCATCCCTGGGACAGGACGGGTGGTGGAGGGTGGCCACCAGGCAGGTGGGCAGGTGCACTCCTTATGTGTGGAGTGTGGCAAGCCCCCCCCCGCCTGCTGTCCATCCCGTGCCAGCCAATACCAGGGAGCCTACGGCCTCTTGTCCTGAGGTTCCCCAGACTCAAGTGTTGCACAGGAAACCCACTGTGCAAGGTCGGAGAGGCCCCAAATCTCTGGGGCCCCCGGAGAGCGCCCAGGCCTCCCCAGCACACAGGGAGGCAAGCCAACCGGGCAGGGAGGGCCTGGGGTGGGTTTGCAGTCCACGCTTTGCTCTTTGGGGCACGGCGGCTGCGTCTGCATTTCTGTCTGGCTCTCCAAGTCGGTTTAGGAGCTGTGGCCAGGCAGCGTGCAGACCCAGGGACCTCCCACAGGCATCGAGATGGCCATACGGGTGTGCCCCACGCTCGCCCACCTGCTGGAGGCTGCCCACGCCAGCTCAGACTTCCAGCCCCGCACAGGCTCTACCCTCTGCAGCCTGTACTGGGCCGTCCCTCCCCCGCTCGCCAGGCCTATGTCCTTGGATTTAAGGGGAGGGGAGCCTTGGGAAGGTGCATTCTGTTGATCTGAGCTCAGATAGTGTCTTCCTTCTGGGTCCTCCTCTGACTAAGTTCCTGCGAGTCCACTGTGCGCCGGGCAGCTTGCGGGAGAAGCGGCACCCACGCGGGCCCAGCGATGTCTGTGAATGAGCCAGAATTTCAGTCCCCCGCGGTGGGCTCACGGCTGCCCCTCCGGCTTCCCGAGGTGTCCGGGGCAGTTGAGAGCCAGAAGGGACAGCAGACTCTCTCCCGCAGAGCAGCGGGTCTGGCTTGTGGTGGGGCCGCTGAGGGCCATGACTTTGAATGACCTTGAAAGGGCTGGGCTTCAGGGGGACGGTCATTCTGGCTGGGTCAAAGACATCACTTGTGAGATGGAATTTGCCCAGAGAATGTCGAGGGCGTCCTTCACGGGCAGCGGAGCGGGCTTCCAGAACACGGTGCCGAAGGTCTGGAGGCGCCCAGACGTGCCTGTTCCCTACTCGGCCAAGCTTGGCCCTGCCCCGGGCTGCACAACGCGGCTTCCTGACCTTGGCTACCCACTTCTCTAGGTTCCTCCTGCCTCCAAACAGTCCTGAGTCTGCGGAGTCCTGTTGCCTGTGGGCCTGGGGCACCAAGTGACTTTGAGGAGATTGTACTTCATGGAGCGTCTGTACGATGAACCTGGGACAGGGCATCGGACCGTCCAGCTCTCGTGCGGCCACGCCTGGGGGCATCCATGAGAGGTTCTGGCTTTTACAGCAGGAAGAGGTGATCCCCTAATAGCAGATTGGGGGAGGAAGCGGGTCTCCACACCATTCCCCGGACGTGTGGCCACAAAGATGAGAAGTGAAAGCTAGTTAGGGATGGGCCACCGGGACACGTTGGTCCGCCCCACGCCTGAACACCCGAGTGTTATTGGCAGGTTCTCCTCCACGGTGCGGTGGGGGGTGTTCTCCGGGGCCAGGCTTTGGTGGCCCCAGAGACCTCGGGTCCCTCTGTCTGTGGTCAGCACCCCTCGACCCAGCTTGTGTACGAGAGTGGGAAACACCCTGATGGCAGGTTGTGCCGCACCGCTGCCCGGCGGCAGAGCAGAGTCTGCAGGGCCCGGGTATGCGGGGGCCACAGCCGGGACCAAGCACCTGTACCCCCCGAGCCCGGCAGCACCTGGCGCGCGACCCCCCGTCCAGCTGGCCTCGTCCTGCGCTGGCACACAGGGGTGTCTAGGTCTGGGGGCCGGCCGCTCCCAGGACTCCGTGGCCCCTCACCCCTGCCCTGCTTCCCTGAGACGCCAGCTGGTTCTTGGGGACGCCTTCAAATCCTTCCCGTTATCTCCCCCCATTCAAGGGATGAGAAGCCACCATTACTGACTCTTCATCGGTACAGGATCTATGTTGGCTCAGGCCGGTAAGAAAGGACAGTGATGGGAGCTCTGTGGGTCCCGGAGGGTCCCGTGAGTATCGCCCCCAGGGTTCCTCCAGGCTGTTGGGCATCAAACCCCATAACCTATGAGGTCCTGTCCAGCCCGGGGTTTGGCAGTTCTGGGACCACTCGTCTGCGGCCGTGATTCCGTGTTGTAGGGGCAGTGGGGAGCCGGGAGGGTGAGACCCGTGATGTCAGGGGTTTGCTCCGCCCGCCAAGCTGGTGCTGTGGGGCCTCGAGAGGCCCCCTGCCCACTGGCACAGAACACCAGTTACACCAAGATGCTAGATCTCCTCCCTCCCTTCCTTCCTTCCCTCCTTCCTTTCTTTCCTTCCTTCTGATTTTATTTACTTAGAGACAGCAGGAGGTGAGGGACAAGGGGAAGGGAAAGGGAGGATCCCGCAGACCCCCCCCGCCCCCCGCCCTGGCACAGAGACTGATACGGAGCTCGATCTCATGACCCTGAGAGTGTGACCTGAGCTGAAATCAAGGGTCAGATGCTCGATAGACTGAGCCCCGCAGGAGACCCTGGATCTTATTTCACCAGAAAGAGAGACACCGGCACGTTTCTATTAACTTCTGCATTCAACTTAGTCGCTCAAGAGGGCGGGCCTGGCCCGGACAGCGGGGCTGACCGTCTAGGTCTGGATGGGGAGTTGAGTTTCCTGAGATGGGCTCAGGCCTGCGGCCATCCTAGAAGCCGGTTCCAGTTGCCCCTGGGCCAGGGACGGGCTCCCCCATGGGGACTGGCCGGTGGCAATCCTGGATGCCGCATCCAGTCCTGTAGGGAGCCGGAGCCCAGGGGCTTTCTCAGCTCAGCCACCGATGGACGGGAGACCCAGCTGAGTGACCGCCATGGCTAGGATGTGCCAACTCTCAAGGCTCAGTGCTGGGGAGCCCCCAACATGGTCCCCCTCAAGGGCTGGGCAGCTCCTAAAGGAAGAAAACAGCGCAGACCACCGGGCTGAGTATAGACACCCCCGCCGCCCCCCAGACCTGCACCGTCCAGGCTCTCAGCACAAGCACAGGGGCCCAGCGGTCCGCTCATTAGGGAAAGGGCTTTGGGCCGTAAAACCTCTCCAAGCCTGTAAGGTGAGGCTGTGGATGTGGGCACATGGCCCCAGGCGGCCCGTGAGGGGCGGCATATACCCCCTGGCCCTGCGTGGCCCACCGGCCAGCACCACAAGCACGCCCTCCCTCTCGGAGGAGCGCGTCTGCACCCTCGCCCTCTGCCCTGAGGAGTCTGGGTGTCACCCCATCTCTGTACCTGACCTTCCAACGAACAGTAGAAAGAAAAGGCTTCTGGGGGAGGTCAGTTCACAGCCGTGACATGTTAGCTGAGGCTGAACCTTGCCCTTTAACCCCTGGGGTGTGTGGGGTGTGGAGATCAAGGGCAGAAGTCTCGGCTGGGTGCGCCTGGTGCGCCTCAACCTCCGGCCTGTGCCTCCGAGCCGCCGTCCCGCAGCACAGCTGCCTTGTCCCTTGTCCCTGCACCTGCCTGTGCTTGTGCTGGCATGTGCGGAAAGGTGAAGGGTTTCGGACGACCCTTGACTCGGAATCGGGGGCAAGGCCACCTCAGGCCCCACTCGAAACTTAGCACATGGAGCCCCTGAATTATAGGCAGTGTTTATCCATCCACCTACCCGTTCATCCACCCACCATCCATCCACCCTCCATCCACCATCCATCCATCCATCCAACCACCATCCATCCACCATCCATCCATCCATCATCCATCTATCCATCCACCCTCCATCCACCATCCATCCATCCATCCAACCACCATCCATCCATCCATCCACCCATCCACCATCCATCCATCCACCTATCCATCGATCAACCCAACCACCCACCCATCCATCCACCCACCCACCATCCATCCGTCCATCCACCCACCATCCATCCACCATCCATCCATCCACCCATCCATCTATCCATCCATCCACCCATCCATCTATCCATCGATCAACCCAACCACCCACCCATCCATCCACCCACCCACCATCCATCCACCCACCCACCATCCATCCACCCACCCACCATCCATCCACCCACCATCCATCCACCATCCATCCATCCATCCACCTATCGATCCACCCATCCATCCGTCCATCCACCCACCATCCATCCATCCACCATCCATCCACCATCCATCCATCCATCCATCCACCTATCGATCCACCCATCCATCCGTCCATCCATCCACCATCCATCCACCCACCATCCATCCACCATCCATCCATCCATCCACCTATCGATCCACCCATCCATCCGTCCATCCATCCACCATCCATCCATCCACCATCCACCCACTCATCCACATAACCTTCCATCCATCCATCTACTCAACTCATTCATCTACCCTTCCATTCATCACCCACCTACCTGTCATCCACCCATCCCTCCACCTACTCATCCATCGGTCCATACCAAACCCACCTATCCACCCACTCACCCATCTACCTTCACCCATCATCTATCCATCCGCTCATCCGTCCATCCGTCCATCCATCCACTCAACTGTCCATCCATCCGTTCCACCACTCAGCCGTCCACTGGTCCCTCCATCCATCCATCCGCACAAACATCCACCATCCGTACTCATGTTCATCTATCCCTCCATCCATTTATCTGCTGCGAGGTACTGAGTGCCTTCACCTGCCGGGCACTGTCTGGACTCTGCCTTGCTCATCTTCTCAGCGGGATGGGCCATCTCAGGCTGTACAGGCTTTGCCCAGAGGCTCAGGCCTGGCCTCCTCCGAGTCCCTCTTCCTGTGTGTTCTCTCTCTCCTTGACTGAGCACTGGGCTAAAATATAGCAACTAGGAAATGGCCCCAGAAGGACCCTGGAACACTGGCTGCTTCCAAGGGGCCCGTAATCAGGAGGCGTCCAGAAAGTGCCTGGCCAGAGGAGTTAGCCAGATGGCGTGAGGCTGACGGCCAGTCCAGGCCAGACCTGGCTCCTCACACTCTAGTCTGCTCCCTCCGCTCTGAGTGGGAGACGGCCTTCCCTGCGGGGTCGGCCCTGCCGCCTTCTCTTCCCCTCTCCAGATCTGCTCTGCAGCCTTCCTGCCTACCTGCCCCTCTCTGTGCTCCTGGGCAACTTCAGGGGTTGGGTGGCTCGTACAGAGGAGGGAGATGCTGTGGGTCGGGTGAGCGAGGGGGCCTGGAGAAAGGAGTTAGGAGTGTGGGCTGGGAGTGGGGCCAGAAATAGGGCAGGGACCCACATGAGGCCCACAGCGATTTGGGGGTTCTGGTCTGTGTGTGCACACGTGTGCCTGTGTGGCGCTCCCCTGTTTGTGCCAGGAATGTGGCCCGAGGTCAGTGGACGAGAACTCACAGCTGTCACCCACCCCGTGGGCAGCTGGCTCTCCCGGATGCAAGGCAGGGCCCTTGACCACCGGCTGGCTCCTGGAGGGACGGTCCGCGGGCTGGACCAGAGTGCGGCTCCCGTGGACACGGCCCGCGGTTCGTCGTAGGAAATACGGTGGCGTGTCTCTGGAGGCCGAGCCTTGAGTCTGGCAACAGTTTCCCTCCCTGATATCGGGTCCCGGAGAGCCCCGGTTCACCCTTCCGGAAAAGGCAGGCCTGTTTGGATCAAAAAGTAATTAGCAGGGCTTTAAGTAGGGGTTTCAAGTACACATTTAATTTACGCTGATTAACAGTCATATGCTAAGTAAACACCAGCTGAATATCAAACTCGCACGGCGGAGGGGGGAGCGCGGCTCTGCAGAGCCCTCCGTGAACGCACGTCTCCGTGGCCGGCAGTTACTCTAACAGCCCTGCCCCGGCCGAGCGGTCCCACCGGCGCACGGGCCGCCCCGCTCGGAGACCCGACGGGATGTGTGGCCCGGGAGACGTCCTTGGGTCGGGTCGCAGCACCTGCAGCCATTAGGCTGATGAACAACACAGAGTCCAATCCCGCCCCCGCCGCCGGTCTCCTGATCCGCGCGCTCCTCTGTGAGTTCCTGATTTTAGAGCCTCCGGGCCCCACTGGGCTCCGCCGCCGCCTCCCCCTCGAGCCGCTGCCTCCGTCACGGGGACCCGCCAGGCCCTCGCCTGTGATGAGTCATTAGGGTCTGCCGCAGGACCCACCACGGGCTCCCTAAAGGGGCTGACAAGGACTGTCATCGCAGGGCGGGCACTCTCCCGGGCGGGGGGCGCCTCGCAGCGGGGATCTCGCCCCGGCTCGGCTCGGAGGGCAGTTTCAGGAGGGGACAGAGCTGTCTGTGCTACCCCCGAGGCCTTTTCATTGTGCGAGCACGGATAAAAGCTTTGGGGAGAAGGATGCCGCCTGGGGCGTTGTCAGGAGGGGCCTGAGCCTCCCGTACCCCAGTCCTCGGGGCCCAGCTTCACGTGGCTTGCAGGGACTTTGCCCCCCTTGCGCCTTCTGTCTTCCCCACGGCCCAGCTGGCTCCCCGTGCTCGCTGTGTCCCCAGCACGGCCACGCCAGCTGCAGCCCCGTGCTGACCGCTGGGGCTCGTCTCCTCCCCGCATGGGAAGATCTCGGCTTCCGTTGTGGCTGAGGAAGGCATGGAGCTCTGGCTAGGACCCCGCCTCCCTACTGACCCCCCAGGCCAGCATCACTCCCCCACGTCAGAACCCCCGGTGTCCAGCGTAGGCGAGGCCAGCGACACAGGGCCGGGGAATGAGCAGCACGTGTGAAAATGACTGGAACGAGCCTGAGCACAAGAGAACCCAGATTCTGTAGTTAGAGACCAACGCTGCCAACAAGCTGGTGTGGGCGAACGGCGGGTCTACGCGGCGGACCCCTCAGCCTCGTGGGGATAAACTCGGCTCCTTCCCCTTGTTGGAGCTCCTCTGGGTCCAGTGGGGTCCCGGCCCCCCGCCCCGTCCCCAGAGCCCCCAGATCCAGAGGCTGCTGCCGCCCCTGCCGGGACCCCACGCGGGCTCCTCCACGGAGGAGGCAGGTCACCAGGCAGCCCCTGGATCTGGGGGCTCCTTTCTTGGAGCCTTTCAAAAGAAAATTGAAACGGAAAGAGGACAAGGCCGTGGAGCTGGGCTCGGGCCGCGCCGCGCTCATACGGGCTTCTGTACTTCGGCAGGTCGCTGCCCTTGACTTCCAGGCCCAGCGTCTGGGACCGCTCGGGCCTCACCTGCGCCGCCCCTGAGGCCGGACATCTCTGCGGGCCGCGTCTGTCCCCTCTGCGAAGCGTTTGGGAGAAGCCAAGGCGTCGCCTTTTATTTTAGGGGAACGTCGGGGGCGGGAAGGCTGCGGGGTTTGGCGAGCGCCCAGCCCGACCTCCACTCAGGGACGAGCTGGCGTTTTTCCTCCCTCTGACCCTCCCGTGCGGGAGCCGTTCCTCCCTCACCCCGTCTTCCTCTTCAGAGCTGCTCGGTGTAATGGGCTTCCTTAAATTAATAATGCGTAGAGGGAGATTTACAACACGTCGCTAAAATATTGTCTCTGCCTTTTATTCATGCGTTTGTCACTGTGGCCTCTAATCGAGGTGCCCAGGGAAGGGATAAATAATGAAGAGAGAAATGCTCTGTCATAATCCGGGACCATTTGCAAATTCATCACCGATATTCTGGGAGAAGAGCGATGACAAACACCCAGCGGCACTAATATATCTCGTCGAGTCCCTCCCCGTCTGCTCAGATGACCTACTTGGGCCGAGATAGAATGAGGCAGTCGGCAGGCAGCCCCAGCCACAGACGGGGCCGCGGCCGCTCGGAGCCCCCGACGCCTTGTGCAGGGCTGGGGCGAGCTTTGTTGTGATCAACCTGGTTTGGGGAGGTTTTCGGGGGCGCTCTGCTCGGAGGGAAGGTGGTTTCTGCCCCAAATCCTTGCAGCCCTCTCTCCGTGGGAGGAAAGGGGGCTGTGGGTCCTGTGGCGCGGCTGGGTTTCATGAGGTCGGTGACCAGAATTTAAAGGAAGAATCGGCCCGAACTCAAATCAGTGCCCCTCAAAAGGGGCCAGAATGTTTCTCTGGTTCGGAGGGATTTCGTTTGCTGATGTCTCCCTCCTCTGGGAGGACACGAGTCCCACGCTCAGAGGCTTTTTCTGGGGAGGGGTCTTCATGGACAGGAATCGGGACATCAGGGAAGAAATCTGCTTTGGGAGATTTCAGTCTGTTCCAGGCAGGGTTGGACCCGTTTGGAGGAGCCTCTGTGCTCCCCACCGTCTTGCTGGTGGGACCCCCCACCCTGCCACCAGGGCTCCTCCCAGTCCAGGGGGGCAGGCAGGAGCTACAGGTCAGAGCCCCAGGCCCGCTCCCTCCTGGGCGTTGGGGCGGTTCCCTCCCAGGGTGGAAAGCAGAGGTGCCAAGTGCGTCCTCTATGCACCCAGGGCTGGGGTCCGCTCCGAGGGTGGCCGTCAGCTGCCTTGGTGTGGGCTGCTGCTTCCCGAGTGTCCAGAGGGGGACCCAGGAGATGGGGTCTGTGGCACTGGGCAGTTGGCATGAGGTCGTAGGTTGGCGGGTCTCTGGGCAGCGGCTGGGTGCGCATGACGGCGGCCCACATCTGCGCGGCACGGCCATGGCCCCCCGGTCTCCCAGGCTGAGGTCCCAGGACGGGGGTCTCAGCACCTACCTGGCCACCTGCTCGGCTCACAAGGCCTGAAGGGCAAAAGGGAGGTCCCCGCGCTCTAGTGCTTGGAGCCCCAGTGAAGGTTCAGAGCCCTGGGGAGGCTGCAGGTGGGAGCCAGGGGACCCCCAGGTGGGAGCCAGGGCACCCCATTAAACTAGGATTCTGATAGCTGTCTAGTGGCAGGACCGCCCCGAACGGTGTGTTTTATCCAGTCACTGCGCCGGCTTGGCGGTGGCGTCTTCACTGTATCTCCGCCCGCAGCCCCGCGCCGGTCAGAACCAGAGTCCGCTGGAGCCGGTCGCTCGCGGGGAGGGGCCCCCTGTCAGGAAAGACCCCACACTGCGGGGACGATGGTGGACTGCAGGGAAGGCGTGGCTTGTGGCAGGAGCCGTGGACAGGGAGTGTGTCCTGAACGCACGTCTCCCAAGAAGTGGGGGGACTGCATTGCGCTGGGTGCGGGTGGGGGGCGTCGGCTCCTGTGTGAGGTCGGGCCGTGCGCACGTGGCTCCGATCTGGCCGCTGGACGAGGCGGCCACGGAGACGGCGATGCCGCCGGACGCCCCAGGGTCCCCGGGGGCGCAGCGCCCTCCCTCTCCGCCCGCCCGGGTGGGCCCATCAGCCTCAACGTCCGGGATGCGTTTCCCACCTACACGACAGCACATTTTATAAGAAGCATCCGGTCATACAGACAGCGCTGGCTCACCGTGGAAAGTACGGAAACCCCGTTTTTACATTAAAATCTCATGCCCCATCATCCAGAGATAACGACTGGTATGTTTTCGGTCCCCGTGTTTACCTTTCATGCACTGACGTGGGTCTATAATTACATGACCTGGAAGTCACGGAATTCTGTCAATTAGCTCCTCAGCGCGGCACGTGATGGGAGAGGACGGCCCTCCCAGACCCTGCCACCTCACTTGGCTGCTGCGTGGGTGGACTGTGGTGTGCGGCGGCCGCCAGGCAGGGTCCCCAGATCCCGGCAGAGTGGATGCTCCCGTGTCACGCGCCCCATGACCGCGCTCGGCCACGTCCCAGGAGGTGCCCTGGCAGTGCAGGAGGAACGCGCGGGGCTTGTCCTCACGGGGCTTCCTTTCCACACCCGGGAACCGGACTTTAAAACTTGTTTTCTGTCAACAACGTACTATGATTATTTAAGTGGGAGGCGTTCATTTAAAAAAATTTTTTTTAAAAATCTGTACCTAAGCCACTGATGTTTTGGGGTTTTGGCTGAGTCGGTTAAAAATTTAAAACGGGTATTTTCTTTCCACGCTAAGAAGGCGCCTTCCCCTCTCCTGAGGCCTGGAGGAAGCTGGACTTCACTGTCTGACTGTAACGGGCACGAGAAGCTTTTGTGGGAGCGGGGAGGGGAGGAGTCTGGGCTTAAGGGTTTGTTACATATTTTTCTTTACAGAGTGTGGGATGTCAGACGTGGCTGGCAGGAACAGGGTCCTAGCCCGCGACGAGCCGGCAGGCCAGAGGCTTTCACGTGTGGCACAGACAGACTCATACTCCAGTTCACCCTCCGTGTCTCTGACCGTGCGGACCGTCCGGCGTCCTAGCTCGGCCCACCCCGGCCCGCAGCGCTCACACACTCGGGGATGCTCGGAGGGCGCTGGCCGCGGCAGCCGAGCGTCGGGCATCGGGGAGCCCCGCGGCCGGGGGTCTCAGCACAGCCCACGGAGCTGGGGGTCCTATAGGGATCCGCTCCGCCCTGGGGACTCCGTAATGAGACGGCAGGCCCTGCCCTTGGCTGGCCGGGTGGGCTGGGAAGGGGCAGAGTGACCGAGGGGATTTGAGGTCTGGGCCCCTGGGGCGGCCCACCTCCAAATTACCTGCTCACAGGGCCTGCTTGTCATCACAGAGGACAAGAAGGGACAAGGACCCTGGGGTAATGAGGGGTCCCTGGGATAAAGAGCCTCCCAGGCCCGTAGGGTAAATAGGGTCCAGCCCTCCTGTGCGTCCCCTGGGTCAGGCTGCCCCTCTCAGCCAGGGTCCCAGAGCCGTACCGGTGCTGAGAACGACAAGACAGTTGCTGCAGACGCCTCGCTAGGAGCCTGGCAGGAAGGGTCCTGGTCATTTCCCTCACAGCACCGCTGGGTGGGGCAGTGGAGGCTCAGAGACGTCAAGTGCCCTGCCTGAGGCCACACAGCCACGAGGGGGCCCAGCCCAGGTCTGAGCGTCTGCGCGCTGCCTCGCAGCCAGAATGCCCCCGTGGTCCTAGGGCTTCCTTCTTTCCTTTCTCCCTGTCCCCACGATGATGTTGTCCCTCTAGCGTCCCGAGATGCTAACGGGAGACAAAAACAATGCAGTGAAACTGGCTTGCGGTTGCTTCTCCCCATCACGGACGAGCGGGAGGGGGCACCCTCCTGCCTCCCGGTGCTTCTCTGTCCCACGAAAGACAGGAGGTCCCAGGGAGCCGCCGACAGGTGAGGGGGGCCGGCGGCGGGGAGGCCGCCAGCAATGTCCCAGAAGAAAAAGACGGTTTAACAAGTTTCTCGAAAGATGGCCGAGGACGGCCTCAGACCTCCCCGGGAAACACGCGGTGCGGCGCTGGAAAGCGGTCAGGGAGAAGTTTGTTGGAAACTTGGCCCCTGGAGCTGGGGAGGGTTCTTTGTTTGCCGGTCACAGCCACACCAAGTACAACGAGGTGCTTTCCCACATCTTGTCAAAGGACAGCATTTCCTCCCTCCTTTCTCCTCGGGCTGATTAGCGGGTCGGGCAGTGGCGTGAGGACATGTTGGGGGAAGGAAAATGGGGGTCATTTTGGAAAACCTCTTTGTGGATGGGTCGGGAATGGGGAGAAAATGAATAGTTTAAGCTCATTTCCATAGAAACTGTCTCATTATCATGCTGGCTGCCCGCTGGACGAGGCAGGGCTTTCTGCCAGCAAACGGGCTCCACAATTAAGTGTCCCCTGCTCGCCCGGCTGCCAGAGGAGCCGGTCAGGAAAGATGGCCCCCAACCCCAGCCCGCCCGCACAGAGGGACTGTCAAATCCGCTGTGTGCTTGAGCGGCAGACATCTGTGCGGGGGTTTCACTGGCGCAGGAAGGCCACCAGCTCGCCCCGCGGAAGGGTGCGGCGAGGGCCATCGGGAGGCGGCTCCAGGGGCGAAACCCCGTGCTCTGCCGTCGCTGCGGTTTCGTACTGGAGGCAGCACGGGCAGGTCTCCCAGGCTCCCCCGACGATGGCGAACAAAAGAAATTGAACAATTAGCTTGAAAATCACTTCCTGGGCCATGCCCTCTGAGTCGCGTGACACAGCCTGGTCCCTGTGCTCGCGGGGGACACAGAGACACGGTACCTTGTCCCCGAGCGTCTCGGGAGGGCAGATTTCCTTGGGGGCCGTTAGAGCCACTCCGCATTCCCCCACCGGCCGGACCCCCGTCCCCCACTCCCACGTGGCAGCCCGGCCCCGTCCCACACAGACCCACGCAGTCAGTGCTGGCGTCGTGGCCGCCCACGAGGGTAGCGGGGTCTGGAAGAGGGGCCACTCGTGTCCGAGAAGAAACGGGATTTCTCCCGAGGGAGATGCCGGTGAGCCGCGCGGCAGAGGCGGCCCAGAGAACCATCTGCCCGAGAGCCGCCCGCCTGCCCCGTCTGTGGTAGAGCCGGTGACCTTTACCAGTCAGAGCTGGGCCAGCGCGGAATCAGAGATCGGTTCGCGCGGGGCACGGCCGTCGCCAGCCTCTAGCCCAGACTTTTTCATCCTCCCCAACAAAACCTCCGTCCCCACTCAGCACCGAGCCTCGCTCCCCAGCCTCCGGCCCCCTGCGGCCTCGTGGCTTCTGTCTTTCTGGATTTGCAGCTTATCTAGCTTATCCCGGGGAAGCAAAGATTACCTGAGCTCCTCCCGGATCCGCCGCGCCCGAGTCTCTCCCTCGCTGGGGTCGTCCTCCGCTCGCCTTCATTAATCACCCGTTTACCCTGGTTTTGTTGGGACAGAAATGACCCTGCCCCTGCACGTGAATAATCGGGAATTGACGGCGCAGAGACACGGGTCCGCTGCGGAGACACTGTTCCCTGATGGGCGGGGAAGCCCAGACTGGGGCCGGGGAGGAAGGGAGGGACATAGGATGTGCCGGGGGGTGTCTGGCACGGGTCTGAGCTCCGCTGTCCTGAACCTTCAAAGTCTCAGACGACATAGGGACTAGATGGTCCCAATCTTACGGCCTCTGATGCCCCAGCAGCAGGAGGCCCGAGGTCAAGGGGCAGGGCGTTGCAGTTCAAGACCACGGCTTCCAGAAGGCTTTAGGAGCGGGGCGTGGGGGAAGACCCCAGCGATGTTGTTCTGCACCACGTCCAAACCGAGCGTCTGACCGAGGGTGGGAACGAGCTCCTTGGACTGTCTGTGCGTCGTGGGCGCTCCGTGGAAACTGCAAAGTCTGTCGATGGCGTTAACAGCCGACGTGGCCTCCCAGCACGGTCATAACAGGGTGCCGGAGGCCAGGGGCTTCCCCAGCAGGGGTGTGATCTCTCTCCGTGCCAGAGGCCAGCGGTCAGAGGTCAGCGTGTCCCCACGTGGGCAGGCTGCTTCCTACAGAGGCCAGGGCGGCGTCGCCCAGCCCCACAGCCCCTGCAGGTCTGCTTGCACCCCGCCTCGTCCTCACACTGCCTCCCCTGTGTGTGTCTGTGGCCGGGTCTCCCCATCACGAAGACACAGGTTACGTGGAATCGAGACCCACCTTAACGATCTCATCTCACCTGGTGACCTCCACAGTGGCCTATTTCCAAATAAGGCCACATTCTGGGGTACTGGGGCTCAGGACTCCAACACGTGAATTTGAGGAGATGCAGTTCAACCCACAACAACGAATATTTGCTCATTTCATCCCACTCGACACCGTCTTTCCAAGGGGCTTCTGGGAGGACTTCTGGCTGCCCCGTCCTTGGCTCTTGCTACCCCAGGGTGCAGGGACAGGCTCCCTCTCCGTCTGGCCGGCCTGGGCACGCCCTCAAAACAATCGTGGGACACAGGTCGTCTGTGCTTGTGACGCTGGTCCCCCACCCCGAGACCCGTGTCTGCCACGAGGCCTCTGCCCCGTGAGTTCCTTGCCCCTCCGACGGTCGGCCCCCAGCTTGAGGGGACCGTGTGGCGCGCACAGGAGATCACTCTCTTTCCGTGCTTTTCTAAGGTTTGAAAAGTGATTTGGAGTCATTTTAGGTTCTCCTGGGTTGGCAGATGGTGTGATAGGCAGTTCGAGAAGACAAAGTTCTTGAATGGAAGCATTTTGCTTCCTTGTTTCTAATTTCTAGAAACATGATCAGTGTCAGCAGCGAGCTCGGACGACAGCCTCCCGGAGCCGTTTGCTCCCACGCGGCTGGCCCAGGGCCTTGTGCGGAGCACCCCCCCCGCCCCCCCCCCCCCGCCGCGAGCCGCCGCGTGGTCCCGTCAACAATCTGCTGACTGGACGGGAAACTTGGCCGTGTCCTGAGCTGTGCGTGTCCGGGAGGGCCGGGGCAGAAGCATGAGGAATTGGTACCTAAGTGCCCACGGCAGCCGGTGGCCTCAGGGGACGTGGGTGAGCGAGGTCGCCTGCTCCAGAATGAGGTCTCAGCTGGGTCGCGGGTGCCGACAGGCCTTGCCGCGCTGATGGGATGAGACACTGGGGCGGTGGCTGCAGGGTGGGGCTGTCTGGGCCCCGGGAAACAGGCTGTGTGGGGAGGGGCCGCCCCCGATGAACGCCTGGTCCGCGGCCATGTCGGGAGCCCGGTGCGCCCGTCCCCCACCCCCTAGTGCTTTGGAGCCCTTGCCCGGGCCTCAGCCATTCAGGGCGGGGCTCCTGCCTCCCACCCTGCTTCCCGCCACCCCCCGTTCAGACGTCTTTGATCGCTCAGTTGGCCTTTGTGTCTGGGATATCATGGGAGGGTTCGTGCCTCCGTGCCTGGTGGCCCAGCACAGGAGGATCGCTCAGACGGGGCTCCAGGCCTGTGCGGTTGATGGCAGGAACTCCAGGGCCGTCCTCTCGCTGGCCTTTCCCCGAGGGGACGGCTGTCACAGGCCACAGTCTCCCAGTGTGAGCTCCCACCCGGGTTCAGGGATGGGGGTTCCCCGGGGCTCAGGGATGGGGATACAGCTGGACACAGGAATAGGGGTCCCCGGGGCTCAGGGATGGGGACACAGCCTCCTTTCCTGTGGCTGCATCACCCGCATTACTGAATGCTTAGCAAAAGCGGAGAAGGGCCTCAGAGAGGGGCTTTTGTGGGCATGGAAGGGGGTGTCGGGACGGCAGGGCAGAGCCCCCGTCGCCCCTGGCCCTTCCTGCGTCTGGTCTGAGGGCTACAGTAGAACCTCACCTTGCTTTCCGTTTGGCTGAAATTCATTAGCGGCCAGGAAACCATGGATTTCCAAGCGCAGCTTTCCCATAGCCTTCCACTTAAGCAGAGAAAATCAAATTGATGCAAGTAAGTAACAAGAAACAGCTCCCAGAGAACTCCGCGAGGAAGCTGGGCGGCCGGCTCTCCCAGCGTGGCCCGTGGCAGACGCCATGCAGAGCGTGCCACGCCGGCTGCCACGGGCCAGGTGTCTGACGGTGGCGAGCACGCGCCAGACTTGTGCAGGAACACCCTGGGTGCCTCTGAAAAGGAGGCTGCGCTCCCCCAGGCCCCTGGCAGGCCTGGCCCGGTGGGTTTCTAGGCACCAGACTTCCCTCGTAAGCTTCCCGTGAGTCGGGGCTCTTGGTACATGGGGGACTCTGTGGGGTACTGCCCTCCGACAGCGTTTCACGGATGGCCCATGGCCTTCTCCCGAAGTGAGAACGTGCTCTTGGAGCGAAGCCCCTGTGCGTGGCGAGCACCCAGTGGCTCCGCTCACGCCGGGCCCTGGGCAGAGCCTCCTGGTGGTCGGCGGGAGGTGGGTGCCCGTGGGAGGGGCAGCGCGGGCCGCGTGCTTGGCCTCTGTGTGAGACCTCAGGTCTCAGCTGTGATGTGGGACGGTTACCAGACCACACATTTTGGGTGCTAACTATGAGCCCAGGCTGCTTAGAAGCCCATGTCTGTGTTAGCTCCCCGCAGCCCTACAAAGCAGGCGCCCTTGTCCCCCTGCTGTGGGGAGGCCGCCAGGAGGCCCAGAGACCTCAAGGTGCTTGTGTGGGAACACACAGCAGCACGCAGCCGGGCATCGTCGAGTAAGGCTGAGAGCTGTCCTGTCGACCACCGCTCAGTCCTGCCTCTCTCCTGCCTCCCGCGCTGGAACCTAGAGACTCGGAGCTGCGGGCAGCCAGGGAGGGCCGGTCAGTGCGGCGATACCAGCTTGAGAAGGTGGTGCTCATGGGTGTCATCGGAGAAAGGAAGGAAGAGGTGAAGGCCGTCTCTGGGAGCCAGGGTGAGGCCTCTGTCCTTGGGCCGCATTCTGCATGAGAAGCTGTGATACCGGAGGAATTTCTAAAACTGACCCCATCCGACGCCAGCCCGCCGACGGGGAGTCAGCAGAACTCGAGTCCTCCTGGGTCTCTGGGCGTTCGTGCCGGGGCCGCGGATCCGGGCCGGAGGCCGGTGTGAGGGAGCCGGGTTGGGGACAGGCCCTGGCTGGAGGCAGAAGGAGGTGGGTCCCCTGCGTGTTGCAGGGACACGTGAATGCTCACGGACAGCCAGAAGGACAGGCTCCCCACTGCGATGCAGGCAGGGAGGGGACCTGCCTCTGCCCTCCCCCCGCACCCCGGCCTACCCACCACGGGCCACGGCACCAGCCTCACAGGTGGCCGTTTCCAGTCCCGCCACGGCCACGGAGCAGGAACAGGTGGGAGGACCGGGGAGGCTTGTAAATTAGTTGCTAATGAGGAAGTGAGGAGATCTGCTGTGGCGTGGATGAGGAGACGAGGAGACGATGCCACGAGACAGAGACGCGGGAGAGAGATGAATGGGCGTGGAGCCCCCGCCCCCCCCCCCCCGCCCCCTGCGCGCTTCCAGGCTCTGGTTAGACTGGCTGAGATGCGGATCCCAAGGCTGGGTTAATGGGACGAAATTGGTTGAAAATGTGGAGACAATTAATTGGATTAATATTTTGACGTGCAGACGGTGGTGTCAGGGCACGGTGGGGACCCTGGGAGGCACCGGCCGTTGGCCCTTCCCCTCTGCGGACGTCCCGTCACTCGTCCCCACAAGGACCTGGTGGGGGCCCCACGGCTCCTGTCCGCGGAGAAGCTGCAGGAGCAGCGCCGGGAAGCCCTCCTGGGGACGGAAGCCCCCGGTTCCAGGACGGGCGATGAGACGGCCTGCGGGACCGTGAGGGGGCTGCCCGGGGCTCTCCGGCCAAAACCCATGAGCTGTTCCAGACGGACGGAGACCCCGATGGCCGGCCGGCAGCGCCCAGGCCCCCACAGGGGGTGTGACCACCGCGTCCTCGGGTGACCCCACGCTACGTGGCGGGCCCGTCTCCGGCTCCGTGTACGGACTTTCCGCTCGACAAAACCCACAGATCTGGCACTCGGGAGAAGCTTCGTGACTTCAGACTCAGAACGTACTGCGTCCCGAATACGTGCGGCTGGAAAACACTCCCGCGAAGCTGGTCAGTAGCCGAAGCAAACGCCCCTTTTACTTGACCGGAGCTGACGCGCCAGCCGCGCCCGGGAGACGTTTCCAGGGGGCTCAGCGTCCAGAGCAGGGGCCTGGTAGACCGGATTCCAGGACCACCTGGGGCAGGCCGGGGCCTGTCTGTGCCTCAGTTTCCTGATCCGTGCCGCAGGGGTGACATTGGGCCTTGCTCCTGGGGTCATTGGTAAGGCCATCGGCGGCTCCTTCCCGGCTGGCCCGTGGATGCTGGTCACTACCTAGGCCGGGAGAGTGACAACGAACCGGACAAGCCGGGAAGCGTGTCTCAGGGCACACCGTGCCCCCCGCGCCCGGCCCCGGCAGCCCATGTGCGGCCGCGCCAGCTCTTGGCGCCCTCTGGCTGGCATCAGGTCTTGGGGGGAGGAAGGAAGGCACCGGCGTCGGCTCCAGCCGCCGGCGCCTCTCGGAGCAGCGGGCCTCTCCTCTGGCTCCCGGGCCCAGGCTGGCCGCGCTCGGGTCAGCAGCGAGCTAACGCCTTTGTCAGGGTGATTAATAGTCTGGGGGCTGTCGTTAATTCACTGCCTAATGACCGCGGCCCGCGCGCTCCGAGTAATCGGGTGATGTATGTGGGGAGCGCCCACCTCGTGGCAGAGGTGAAAATCATTCCGACAAGTCAAATATTGTCACGGGGAGCAAATGGCTCTCCCTGTTAATAAAAATTAATGAATTTTTTTTCTTTCTTTCTTTCTTTTTTTTCCTCGCCACTGGACTGCCAAATGAAGTGCACCGGGTGAGCCAGGCCCGGCTCGGCGGAACACAGCACTTTATTTGACGGTTAAAGCTAGAAACGTCTTTATTAGGGCAAAATGCAGCCCGAGGGCCAGGCTGGGTGTCGGCCACCGGTGGCCGAAGCTGGGGTTGCTCTGGGGTGGGGGGGTGTGAGGCTGCCCCTGGCTTTCCAGTGTGAAGTGTGGGGTCCCCTGGCCCCATGAGAGTTGAGGCTCCAGAAGGCAGCCCTGCCCCGTGAGGCAGCCGGTGGCTCTGTCTTCCCAAACCAGGGGACCTGCCTCTGAGGGTCCCAGGCTGTGCCTCCCTCACCCCAGCTTTTGCTGGGGACCAGGGCAGCCCAGGGAGCCGAGGGTCCCTTGGGGGAGGGGAAGGAGCCGGGCAGACCCGCGCCCGCTGCTTGCAGTACGACGCCACTGACCACCCGTCTCGAGGGCCGGGGCTGAGTGGCCGGGGCGGAGCCTGCCGCTGCGGGCAGACGGCACTTGTCATTCCAAGCGGCCACGGCTGGGGTGCGGACCCGCGCTGCTGGCCTGGAGGCCCGGCAGGACGGCGCTCGGCCTCCCGAAGCTGTGGCTGTCGGTGCCCCCGAGCAGGCCCAGCAGCACCCGTGCCTCCGCAGGCCTCCCGGGTGCAGGGGCAGGCGCCCGGAGCGTTCTCTTCCTCTTGTGATTTTTCTTCCTGGGCAGCATTTGTTGACTGGTGGCGTGACTTGCTTTGGCCTGTGAATGGCAGCCACAGGCCCAGTTGGTAGGAACTGGAGAGATAAATGCGTCTATAAATAGTTTGGTGGTGGTTGTCGGGCTGTTTGCTCGGCGTTAACCCGTTCCTCCTCCTCAGTGGTTCCCGCGCAGGGAGGGAGAGCGGAGCAGAGACCAGAAGGGGCAGAACGTGTCCTCTGCCCGTGGTGTGTCCGTGGGGCGTCCCCTGCAGGGGCGGCTCCCGGGCCCGGCCCTCAGAGCCCCCCACGGGGAACTCAGCTGCGTACCCCCAAACCTTCCACACGGGGCTGCCTCCCACCGGCAGGTCCAGCCCTCCCCAGCTTGGCCTGTCCCCTCGGCACCCTGCTAAGGCTTCTGGGCCTGCGAGATCCCGAGCGTTGGGAGCGTTGGGGGGCCCCGGCTGGCCTGGGCTGGTTGTTCTGCTTCCTCCGTCAGGGGGAGGACCCCACAGTGCCCCCAGCCTCGGCTGAGCCTCAGGGTCCTGCCTCCAGCCCAGCCACCCCGAGCCCAGCCTGGCAGGGAGCTCACTGAGGAGGGAGCCACGGGGCGCCGTGCTGGTGGCCAGAGCTGCCTTGTTCGCTGCGTGGCTGCGTTGCTGTCTGGGAACCCCCGGCAGGCTGGGGGCACCCCTCTTGCTCAGAGAGGGACCGAGTCCAGACGGCTTCCGTGGGCACACAGAGGGGTCTGCCGTGTGTCCAGGGCTGGAGAACCAGCTGGGGCGAGGAGGGAGAGCACGCCGGCCCGGGCTGGGGGGCTGTCGGTGGGACCACGCTCCCTTTGGTGGACGAGGCCGTGGGGGTTTTGCCGGTGCCAAATGCGCCCTGTGGTCTCAGAGGCTCGCACACCCACATTCGCAGCAGCGTTACCCCCAGGAGCTGGCAGGGAGCGGCCCAGGTGTCCGGCAGCACACGGCTCGGTGTACACACCTGGTCCGTCCTCAGCCTCCTGAAGGAGGGGACGCTGGTGCCTGCTCCAGCTCGGGGACCCGACAACGTTCAGTGAAACACGCCAGAAACAGAGGGACAACTACAGGACTCCCCTTACTGGAGGGCCTTACAGAAGTCACATTCGGGGACAGAAAGGAGAAGGGTGGACGGCTGTGGGTGGGGGGAGCGAGTGTTTCGTGGGAACAGAGTCTCGGTTGGGAAGATGGAAAAATTCTAGAAATGGACGGGAGAGACGGTTGTATAATGACGTGGACGTATTTACGCCCCTGAACTGTGCACTTAAAATGGTTGCGATGTTCTGTGTTTTTTACCACGACTTTTAGAAAGCGCGCTCTGCCGCAGCCAGATGTCGGGTTACCCAGGGAGCCCGCATCTGGGGCCGACCTCCCTTGGTATCTGAGGGGGTCTTTGGGCCGCGGTCCCCCCAGGGGCGTAAGCAGTGCGGACGTGAGGGTTTGGGGGGACGGCCCCACTAGGCTGCCGGCTCACACGGTGCTTAGCGCGGGGGGCCGGGGAGAGCTGGCTGTGATTTAGAAGAAAAACAGACAGATTTGAGCAATCCGTGGGCTACCTCGCTGCCCCCAGGGCTCGGGGAAGTGGTGTATTAACCAAGGAATAAAGGAGAGGAAGAAAAAAGGCCAAATCACATCTCTCTGAAACAAAGAGGCTTCGTACCAGCAACGAGCCTTGATAGAAATTACAGTGGCATCGCGAGCCATTCAGCGGCTGCCCGGGGCGATGGAGGCAGTGAGGAAATGGGGTGGGGGATCGGATCGGGAGCAGCGCCGTCCCCAGAGCATCGCACAGATTAATAAGCGTCTTAGAATCATGCTCTCGCCTCCAGCCAAGGCCAGGTGGTCTGGGCTGCTGGCGGAGCCCCCCATGGGCTCCACCGGATGGACCCAGGGCTTGGGGGCCAGGGAGGGTCATGGCGGGAGGCGGGATCCTGGGGTTCCGAAGGGCGGACAGGCCCTGGGCGCCCAGGCCCGGGGGACAAGGGCCCTGGAGGTGGCAGGTGGGCGGTGGGCGAAGCGGGTGCAGGGCCCGTCTGTTCACGTGCGTGGTGCGGCGGCGAGGCAGGAGGACCCCTTGGGCTCCCCTTCCGGATCCACAAGGCCCTCTGGAAGCCACGGGCCAGCCCCTGGGGAAGAGGGTCTGAGCCGGGCCACAGCTTGGAGACCCGCTCTCGGGATGTCCTGGGCTGTGGCTCAAGCCCCACCCCCAGCAAAGGGGCTCCCCTGGGCCCTGTGTCCCCGAGAGCATCGGTGTCTTCACCTATGGCACAGGCAGGCTACACCCGTTTCACGGAGCGGCAGCAGAGGGAGGACACGGGGGACCTGAGAGGGAGGATGGTGGCCCCCAGGCCACTCTCCGGGACTGTTGTAAAAAGTACCATATCCTGGGGCCTCTGGGGACCCAGGCCGCCTCCCCCCCGTGTCACCCCGTGTCTCTTCTTTAAGGACACTAGTCCCATTGGACGAGAGCCCCCCCAGTGTCACAGACCCCATCTCCGGATGAGGTCCCTTTCATGGGCCCGGGTTAAGACAAAACATATCTTCGGGGAGGCCCATGTCAACTCACACAGTCAGGAGCTGCCCCATCCTTGTGACGTCCTGGGTGACCGTCCTGGGTGAGATGTGGGAGGCAGTGGGGACGACTCCAGCCAGAGTCCGCCGGCCTGGGCTGGCCACCGTGGGTGTGGACCAGCCGCTGGGCGGTTCTGACCTCAGTGCCAAGGGGAGGCAGCTCCGTGGGCCTTTCCTGGCTCGCTCAGTGTTTGAGATGAACATAGAGTCTGGGAGAAGGGGGCCAGGTCAGGAGGTCGCCATGCCCCTGGATGGGGAGACGGGGGAGGAAGCCGCAGCTTTGTGGGGAGGTTCCCGTGCAGATGCGGCTTGCAGAGGGCGGTGAGCCTGGCGCCATCCCGGCTTTCAGGGGCACCTAATGACAATTCCGCCATCCGCCCTGCAGCTGGGGCTCGCCGCCCTCCGGTCCCTGTGGGCGAGGTCCCGGGTGTGGGTTTGAGAAAATAAATGACAATTGATTATTATTAATATTTAGCGTGTTTGCAGAAACGTCTTTCCTCCCTGCTATTAATCTGCCGCAGCAACAGCAGCCACGCTCCTGCTCGGGCTCGGCGGCCGTGCGGGGAGGGAATGCCAATGAGCCACAGGCCCGAAGCGGCGGCGGCCCAAAGCCTGGACGGGAGGTGGCCCAGGGCGGAGGCGGCTGGAGGCGGGAGCCTTCTTGGAGGCAGCTTTGCGGTCTTCCTAACGCCGCGGCCAGAGCTGCAGGGACAGCCCACAACGCTGGCCAGACAGACCCCCAGGTCCCGCTCCCTTTCCAGCAATCGTTTCTGGAAGTGGGTGTGCAGTCCAATGCCCTTCCTTGGAGGAGGGACGTCTCCCCAGGTGGCTGCCCTCCCCGGAGACAAACCTGCGAGCAGGAAACTGTCCCATCTCACCCTTTCCCCTCGAGCTCCTGTGAACCAGCCTGACCGAGCACGTAGCTCTCCATCCCTCCACCCCACCGAGCAGCGGGCGGGATGGTGGGCGACCTGACCTGGGGAGTTTCTGGGGTCTCTGAAGGGTCCGGTGCACAGTACTCCTCCCCACTCAGTGGGAGAAGATGAGAGCCGAGGCCTCACCTTAGTCCTCCGGGAAGTCTCGGGTGGGCCGTGCAGCTCGGAGGGAGGGCCAGGCCCAGAGCGCCCCAGAGCCACGGAATGGTCGTCCCGGCCCTGGATGCCGGACGAGGCAGGCTGCTTCGTGTGGGGCGAGGGGTAGCCCTGAAGGACAAGAGAGAAACTGGCCCCCTTCCCAAGGTGGGGGCTGGGTGGGGCGAACCAGGTCCCGGCCCCAGATTACTGGATCAGTCAAGGCAGGGAAAGCAAAGCTGCAGAGTCGTGTTAATGGGGTCCGTCCTCGGGGACGGGAGCAGTGAGGATTCCTGCCTTCTCCCTTCTCTGCTCAGCATCGTCCTTGAGACGCTCCTCACATCCACCCACAGTCCATCCTTCCACCCACCCATCCACCTGTCCACCTGTCCACTCGTCCATCCATCCGTCAACTCACGAACCCACCCACCGTCCACCCATACAGCGTCCATCCATCCACCCGTCCGCCCACCCGCTCCTGCCTCCCTCCATCCGTTAATCTGTGCGTTTCCGGTGTATCTTCCGTGGGACACAGGGAAGGCCGTCATCAGGGCCAGGACGCTTTTTCCGATGTGTCCTCGCGGCCGCTGGAACCTTGGGGCCGGGGAGTCTGGTGTCTGAGAACTTTAGAATCAGGCCAGGGCAGCCCCCGCGGGGCCCCGGTTGCCAGTGTGGCCGGAGCAAGTTCTCGCTTCCTGAACTTCACTGCCCTGAGCTATAAAGTGGGCGACGTCCCGATTCCGCCGTCCCTAAGTCGGGGCAGTGCTGGCTGCGCTCCCCAGGCCCCGTCACGGAGCAGCTGTGCGACCCCGAGGGGCAGGTCGCCTCTGGAGCCCGCCGCTGCCTGCAGGCCGCAGAGCCCAGAGGACGGCGCTGCGAGGAGCCCACCTGTGGGGCCGGTGCCTCCCGGAGCCCCCCCGGATGGGACTGTGCGGGGACGCGGGGCCCCATCGACGGCCCCGTCTTCCCTGCGTGTCTCCAGGGCGCCGTACCCCTCAGGTTAGATGTACCAGGGCCTCCCAAACCCACGTGGCGAGTTTGCGGGCTTGTGGAAGTGGGTCGGGGTGAGTGAGTCAGGGCCACGTGGACGGACGCGGGTCCAGATCTCCAGAAACTTTCTGGAGGTTTTAAGGAGCTGTGACCCCCCCTTTGCCCACGTGTGCCTTCCTCCCGTGTCAGCCCTCCTGGGCTCAGCCCCCCTCGCCCGAGCCGTGGGCCCCCTCGTCCCACTCATTCCAGGCCTGCCCTTGCCCCCCGCATAGCCCTGGCTTCTTCAGACCAGGGCCGAGGGCTTCGGCCGCTTTCAGTTCCCTGCAGTTCAGGGCTGATCTGGTCCGTGTCAGTCACGTGTCCCCTCAGCCCTGGCCCTGCCGTGTCCTCGTGTCTGGCACCGTCAGACCCAGGGTCGCGCAGCTTTGCCGGGAGGCCCGGTCGGTCCGGCCATGAGAGGCCACTGCCCCTCTGAGCCAACAGCCACGAATGTCCGGGTCCGGACTTGCTGGGGCGATGCTCCCGGCCGAGGGCCCTCTGCCGTACCCCATGGTTCCCCTCTAGTGTGGGAGAGTGCCCAGACCCGGTTGGTGTGCCCAGCCGGGGAGGACGTCTGTCCCCTGTGCAGCCCCAGGTGTGTTCTGGAGGAGACATCTGGGTGGCCCTGGGTCCAGGCCACTTCTCACCTCGAGCGTCGTGGTCTCCCGCTGGGGGTGGGGGGGGATGGTCGTGTTTGTCCCGTCATGTACCTCGGCCTGGGGGCCTGCTTAGGAGCGAGGGGCTGCCCCGGCCAGGCCGTGGGGGGCCCTCCTCTGAGGATGAGCTCAGGAGGCTGTCCCACGGGCTCTGAGGGCTAAGCACGTGATGGGGCCTCTGTGGAGTGACCGGAATACTTCCCTCCCTGGGCTCCGTGGCCTCCGTGGCCTCCGTGAGCCAGCTGCAGAGTGCAGGGTGGGCCCCGGGCGGCAGCCAGGCAGTGGTGGGCCCCGGGTGAGGCTAGGCAGTACCACGCAGCCCCGATCTGCAGGCAGATGACAGGCTGACCCTGCAGGGCCTGGATGGGGTTCGCTGGAGGCCACCCAGCCTGTCAGAGGAGGTCAGCACTTGAGGTGTGGTCCTCAGGACTCAGCTCCCGGGGCTTGTGGCAAGCCTCTCCCCTCTCTCCCCGTGATCTCTCCTCCCCCACGGGGGCAGGGGTGACCATCCGAGGGTCATCATCAAGTCCGTGGAGGACACTTTGCTTTTGACCTACAGACCCCCGGGTGATGGGGGATGGGCCTCACTGGGTGCGGGTCCTCTGAGGTGGGACCCACCTGGGCCGCCAGCTGGCCTGTTGTTCCGTCAGACCCTCCTTGGGGCATTTTCCCCTCTTCAAAGGACAGGATGTCCACTTCTGTCTGACCCCGGACGGTGGGATGAGATGCAGTGAAGCAGAAAGGAAAACCAGACGAGGGTGAGCTTCCGTTTGACCCCAGGTGGCCCAACTGTTCTGTTTCTGAGGGAACCTGGTTTCTTCTTCCGGGAGGAAAGGCGACATCGCGGCGTGCGCCTTCAGGGGACAGGAGCTCTACGCCTGTGACTTGGGGCGAGGCCCAGCCAAGGCCGGCCTGGTCGGAGACCTCCCCCCAGGCAGGCCCGGCTTTGACAGTAACCAGGTAGTTCCCTGCGCGCCCGCTCTGTTCCCGGGGTTTCTGCTCGGGTGGCCGTGGGGCGTCCTGTAGCCCCAGCGCCCCCCGGGCAGGGCTAGAGTGGGTGTAGGAGCAGTTCGGGCTCTGGTTGTCTCCCCTTCTGTGCCTGTCCCCATCTGTGAGGCAAGCCAGACGCTCCACATCGAGAAAGTCGTACCTATGGGGGGTGCCCCTCGTCCCCTGCTGACGGGGCCCACGGGGTCACGGGGTCGCCGAGCAGGCCCACCTTCAGGGCGCTGACATCAGGGTCGGGCAGCGAATGGGTTCCTTTTACATCCCCCAAGCTCTGCCCACGCCCCCGTCCATGCCGCTGGGTGTGGGTCCACCCTTGGGGCCCTCCAGAGAGGCCACGGGGCACTTCCGTCACAATCTCGGGGTCCAAGGGGTCCAACTAGAAGTCTCCCAGGAGCGCTCAGACTGGGGGCAGCCCCAGGAACCGCCTTCAGCCCCCACTCACCACCCAACCGCCATCCCCTGGGGACCTCCTGAAGTGGGGTCCATACCCCTGACCTGGTCGGGAACGGCGGGTTCACACGGGTTTGTAAGAATTAACATTTCCAAATCACCGTGGCACCGTGTTCTGACAAGGCCCCGTCTTCTGAGACACACGGGGAACCGCGTCCTTCTCTACCCCAGGGAGCAGGGGGACGGACGTCCCGTCGGGCATGGGCTCCCAGGGGGTCTGCCCCCGAGAGCTTGTCGGGGGCATTAGTGCAAAGGGTGCTGGACCGCAAGGGGAGAAGGGGCAGATTTCTGGGTCTCACTCGCAGGGCCGGGTGCTGGGCACCTCGTGTGCCTCCCCGTCCCAGCCCCGCATGGCGCCGCCGTCCGCGCCGAGTGTGAGAATAGCGGGGCTGTCCGGTCCCGGGCGACCGCACCACATTCTCTGGTTCTTCCGAAGCCCAGAGAGCTAAAGGCGAGCGGGAGACCCGGGCCCAGGCTGCTGCGCAGCACACACACCTCGCTGCTCTCGGCCTGCTCGTCTCGGGGACCCTCCCCGTGGTTTGGGTCACGAGCTGCCACCAGGCCTGTTTGTGCCCTCATGAGCGTGAGGTTCCTGGTGTTTCCCGAGTTTACTGGGGGCACCGGTTGTTAGCCTCAGAGGCTGGTTCTGTGATTTTAAAGGCCCCCCCACCCCGGAGACAGAGAGAGTAATTCAGCGTGTTCTCGCAGAAACTGCCGGAGCCAAAGGACCTGTCACTGCGCACTCGGGCGGGATAAAGAATGGGTGTTTTTCCACGGAGGTGCCCCTTCGTGTAGACTAACCGCGGTCGCTGTGGGTTCATGGCACTCGTAAGAACAATGCAGAGAGGGGCAGGGCGCCCTGTGCCCTGTGGCTCCGGGCACGTCAGCCAATACCCCGACAGGGACACAGGCTGGGGTACTGACACGGCGACCCCCCCTGGTGCGGGCCTGTGTTTGTAGCTCTACAAACCGGGGAGGCCCATGCGGCCCACCCCACGGCCACGAGGCAGGGTCGTGGGGGCCCCAGGCCCAGCGACGCCTCCCCGCAGCCCCCGCCCGTGATCGCTGTCTTTGTCGGGCCCTGGGGCCACCCTCAATGCGCCGTCCTCCCTTCAGGAGTCCTCCCTCAACTTCCTCCGCCCTGGGCAGGGCTCTGTGGGGACGCGGGGGCTCCATCGACCCCACAGTTTCTAGGAGCAAGCTCAGAGAAGTGGCCGGAAGCCACGGGTGCCCACTTGGGTGTGGCTGAGGCGCTGGCCGGCAGCCCCCTCCCTCGGTGTGCCTCCCCGTGTCCGAGGAGCCGGCGAGCCCGGCAGGATGGACCTGCAGAGGCTGGGCTGGTGGCTCTCTGGGCATGAGGGATGGGGGCTTGGGGGCTTGGGGCTCCGGGCACAGGGGACAGACGACAGGCGGCCATGTGAAAGCATGGCCCGTGGGCTGGGGCAGGCCAAGTCAGGTCCAGAGGCAAAGAAGGGGCATTCTGGAGGGCAGCGAGCCCAAGGAGAGTGGCCCTGGGGTAGAACTAGTCCTGGACAGGGTGCAAGCAGGGCTCTCTGTTGTCCCTCACCAGGCAGATGGGCAGCGGCACCATTCCCAAGGTGACAGTGACGTCACGGGCCGGCATCAGGACGCCCCCATGAGGTCACCCCTTGGGGCCACCCAGGGCCCCAAGCACTGTCCCTCTGGTCGAGGGAGGAAGGGCAAAGTGGCCCCGGTTCCTTGGCTCCCAAGCCGTGCACAGAGGCTTTCGCTTCTCAGGGGTGTCCACACAGAGGCCAGACGTGCTCCCTGACAGCACCCGCCCAGCGCACTCCCCCACCAGGCCCCGGCCCCACCGACCCCGCCCGGCGCCGTGCCCTGCCAGACGTACCGCAGGTTTCAGGCCTTCTCCTGGGGACGCAGGACAGGAGGGACTGGAGCCAACCACACACCACCCAGAGGAAGTCCCTCCGCCCCCGCCAGCCCAGGGCAGGCCTCCTCCCCGCCGCACCCACCCTGTGTAAGAGCAGGAGGAGCCACGGCTTCAGGGGTCTTCACGCGGCTCATCGCTGCCCCCCCAGGTGCTGCTTCTGGAGCCAAGGCAGGGGACAGCCTGGGAGGGACTGGCTGGCTACATCGGTCCTGACTGGGGCCGTCTCTCTCGTCCTTCTCTCTGTCCAGACCCCAACATCCACGCTGCTGCCTCGATGGGGGGGGCTCCCTATTTGGGTGCTTCGCTACCATTAGGACAGGAGGGGGACACAGCTCCCACTGTGGGGCTGGAAGAGACCAAGCCCTAAACTCAGGGTTCGGGGTGGGACCCGGGGCAGGTTGGATGGAGGACCTGCCGGGTCCCAGCCGGTGTGGTCCAGACCCAGAGGGCGGCGAGGTTTCTTCACTTCTCTGACCCGTTTCCCAAGACTGAAGGTCCGGCCCATGACCGGCTTCTGGACGGGGTTTCAGCGTGACGTTCCCAGGAGCTCAGCGACCTGGTGGGACCCCGACCTGGAGCAGGTGCCCCGCGGTCACGGCTTGGGACGGCTCCGCGGGCTCACCTGCTGCAGGCCTCCCACCCCTCTCCCCCTGCTCCTGTGATTTTTTAGTAAGTCTCCCAAAAGAGTATTTCGGGAAGATGGACTCAGTCATGAACTCTTAGCCTGAAATTACCGCAAAACCCAAACAAAGGACATGGGCTCTCCGACACGTAAACAACGCAACGGCACAGCATCTATTCCCGCTCTTGGCTCTGCACCCCGACTTGCGAGAGGGCCGGCGGTCCGGCGGGCCTGGGGGAGCTGGTGTCCACGTCCTGTCCACGCCCGCCTCGCGCAGGGCACGGGGCTCCCGGCGGCAGCTCGGCGCTTTCGATCCCCTCCGCCGTGGCGGGGGCCGTGGGGAGCTGCGCGACGTGTGGGGGTCTTTCTCCAGGCCTGGGGCTGTTAGCCGTACCTCGTTTTCTCCAATGCCTGCCGCACGCTGGTGAGGTCTCCTCGCCCCACCTGCGAAGGAAGAACGCCCCCCCCAATAGTGGGGGCCGCAAATGGAGAACTGGCTTCTCCGGGCGGCTTCGGGCAATCACTTAACCCCTGTGCCCGCCGGGGGTGGGAGGCCAGCCGCGCACGGCCTGCCTTTAATCAGCAGGAAACACCACCTTTCTCTCCTGAACTGTTTGCTCGGCCAGTAAATTAAACATGCCCTTAAAGCCTTGGTTTTCCTCCAGTAGGTGAGGAGTTTTGGGAAGTTAAATTCAAACGGGGGGGGGGGGGAGGAGCCCCAAAGAGCCTTGAGAGGAACACGCAGAGGAGGGGCCCCTCCCCATTTTCTGCAGGCCCTCGTTGTCCTGGGAGGCGAAGGCGTCCCCCCGCCAGGAGCGTGGGAAGGGGGGCTCCCCACCGGATTCTGGGTGTGAGCCTCGTGCACTCGCCGCTTCCAGATCACAAGGCGGCATGTCCGTGACCCCCAGTTTGCCTTCACGTGAGCAGTCGGCGGGAAGGTTTACGGGCCCTTTGGAACCTCACGGGTTGGGTCTTCCTGGCGGAGGGAGCCGGAGCGGCCCTTCTGTTGCTGCATTGTTGAGAGGGACCCGCGAGTCCGTGAGAAGGAACCGTTGGCCACTTGAAACAGTCACCACTTCTGTGAAAGCGACTACATTAAACGACTTTTCTCCCTGGGATTTTTTTTTTTTCCAAGACTTTGGTTTCTTTTGAAAGAAAATGTTTTCTTACTTCTTAGAGGATCTGTTTGCCCCTGGCATGAGGACTCTGAAGTCACTTGTCCTGCGCTCGAGCGTGCACGGTCCCAGGGGACTTCTGTTCCGCCGCCACGCTGGGGGGTTGGTGAGGGGCTCCAGGCAGGGCCCCGTCCCAGGGTCTCAGGCCAGCGCACAAGGGACTTGGGCAGAAAGGTCCAGGCCGGTCGGCGGGCGCCCTCCCCACTTCTGTGGGGGACAATCCACGTTCGTGTGACATTCAGGTTCGGCTTTTGAACGGACGGGACGGCTCATCGGCTCACCCATGCGTGTGAGCGGCACCTCCGTCTCCGTCTGGAACTTTTCCTTCCCCAAAGGAGACCCCGTGCCCGATACTCGGTCGCTCCCAGGGCCCCTGCCTCCCAGCCCCCAGCAGCCACTGGCATGAGGTCTGTCTCATGGACGTGCCCTCTCTGGACACGTCCTGTGAACGGAGTGTGTCGCGTGGGCCTCCGTGCTGGGGCCCCTCACAGAACGTCCCGTTTTCTAGGTGCTTCCGTGCCACAGTGAGGGAAGAGGGTGTCTGCACTCTGTCCCTTCTATGGAGAGTAGCCGCCCGCCGTGTGGACAGACATGTCTGTTTATCTGTTTGCGGATGGACTCGGGCTCATCGTGCGCTCGGGGACTCTGGACATCCTGCATCAGACCCTCAGCCGTCCGAGTCTCTGCTCCCCTTTCCTCCGGGCAGAGCGGCTTTCCTAGCTGACCGGCCACTCCTCGCTGTCCCCTTTCCTTCCTCGGCCTGTAGCTCGCGGTCTCGGCACTGCAGGCCTGGTGCACGTCCAGGGAGCAGCATCTCAGCACCAACTGTGTCCTAGGACAGACCCCAAAGAGAGGCCCACACCAGACGTCAGACCCAGGGACCTGCATCCCCGTGAGCCCCACATTTGTGACCCCGGCTGACCTCTGTCTTGACTGGCTTTAGGTCATCAGGAGCCCAGGAACCCGTCCGCAGGGCCCCTGGCCCCACCAAGACGCCCCGAGCTGCCCAGGTGTTGAGCGGATTTCATGCTGATCCAAACTCTGAGTCCTCCCAGGAGCCCGAGACAGGTCCCCGACCCCTCATGTTCAGGGCCAGGCACAAACTGGGACGGTTCTGGAAAGACGTTTTCACTACGAGTTCTAGGTTGGGTGTCCTCTGCAGTGGCCTTCCCCACTGTTCCTAGATGCACAGAGCGTGGGCAGTTCTCTTCCTCGAATTCCTAAAGCAGACGGGGCAGACAGGTCCTCGGGGGGCTCCGTGGGGGCTCACAGAGTGGCACAACCCTGTGGGGTTTCTGAACCCCGCTTTCCCATGTCCCTGGAGCACGGAGCAAAGGGGATGTCTCCTGGGTGGGGGGTGGCGGTCGGCGCCCTCAGTCCCCATCCTGCCCCGTGTCCCAGATGGTCCCCGCGGGTCACGCACGGGGGAGAGCGAGCTGCAGAGCTTGACGCTGCCTTGTCTCCTTCAGGTGACGGCGACATTGTAAATAACATGCACGAGCCCGATCCGGACCTGCTGGCCGGCGAGAGCGCGGAGTACGAGACGGAGGACAGCGTGGTGTCCCCCATCCCCATGGGGCCGCCGTCCCCCTTCCCCACCAGTGAGGACTTCACCCCCAAGGAGGGCTCACCGTACGAAGCCCCCGTCTACATCCCCGAGGACATCCCCGTCCCGCCAGACTTTGAGCTCCGAGAGTCGTCCATCCCAGGGGCCGGCCTGGGGATCTGGGCCAAGAAGAGGATGGAAATCGGGGCGAGGTTTGGCCCTTACATGGGGGCACCCCGGGCCACGTGGAAGGAGGCGGACTTTGGATGGGAGGTGAGCATTCCCGTGTGAGTGTGATTGATCACGGCCATTTATCTTGTGGTCCGTCTATTTATAAAGCCAGGCTGAGCAGGGCTGCCCGAGGCAGGAGGCTCACTCGGAGAGAGCGCTCGAATGTCCCATTTCCCAGGCTTATTTGGTCCTGCAGCTTGTATGACGCGACTCGGCAAACATCAGCGGTCCTCGTGGGCGCCCGTCAGCCCCCATAGGCTCGGGCTGCTCTCTTCCCGGAAATGTGTCTTTAATGAGCTCATGTCTTAAAACACCCGTGCTCCCCGTCTGGGTCTTAGGTGCTCAGACCGTAGTCTGCAGAACCGCGCAGATTAATGGAATGTCCCAGAACCAGAGTCTCTACTCTGGGGAATGATCCTGCAGATGGGGGGCTTTCGCAGAACATGCCCGGTGGCCCCCTGCCCCCCGGGCCCCGGTCAGCCCGCTCTCGAAGAGAAACCCCCTTCCCAGAAGCAGGAGAACGAGCCTCCTTCTCCTGCAGCAGGCCTGCCGTGGCTGAGAGCTCCCTGATGGCCGGGCCTGGGGGACGGTTCTGGAGGCTGTGTGCGGTCAGGAGAGGGGGCCTGTCAGATGAGGGTGCCATCGTCCCCAGAAGCATCCCTCGAGGGCCTGGGGGTCTTGCGAGGTCGTGGGGGCCACAGGCCCATGAAGTGTTCTCCCCGCCGGCCTCACACACCCAGTGCTCGTTGGTGTTTCTGGCAGATGCCCTGCCTGGGCGGAAAAGGCACAGACCCAGATTCCTCTCGGGGGTTTCACAGCTTCCAAAAGCACTTGCCGGAGGTCGGCTCTAGGAAGGGACTAGGAAGAGTCCACAGAGGGAAGAGGGCCCGGTGTGGCGGGCGGGTATGGCCCGTGGTGGCACGCGGGGCGTGGACACCGGGGACGGGGGGCACCCGCCGAAAGCCCAGGGTTTTGAAGGTTTAGATGAGAAGCGGCTTGACCATATGGATGAAGGGACAGGACGGCCACAAGCCCCAGGGGCGAAGGCCAGTGCGTCCCCTGCTGTCTGGAGGCGGCAGACAGGTGTGAGCCGCTCAAGGTTGGGCTCACCTTCAGAGCAGACCAGCCAGGGCCTGGGAGCAGGATGTGGTAGGTAGCAAGGGAGTTGGAGATCCCACGTCTCTGTGGGCACGTGGCCCTTTCGCCGCTCCGAGGGTCGCCCTTGGGGTACAAGGAGACATTTGCAGACACGGCCTGGTCTGTCCTCCCCATCCAGCTGGTTGGGAGCGGGGTTTCCGGGTGTTTGCTGGAGAGGCTCGGAGAGACGTGCCCTCCTTAACTAGCAGGCGGCCTGTGGAGGGCACAGGGCACCTGAACCCTGCAGGAGCGCTCTGGCTGACCTTGAGGCCACTTTGTCCTTGTCTGCTCTGGTACAAGTTTCTGTTTGCTCCTTTGCTAAAGAAACGGCCCGTATCGCTTCTGCTCGCTCGGTGCGTGGCCTGGTACCGCTGTCACTAGGGTCTGCCCGGTGCCTGTTGCCTTTCACTTTGTTCTCTGCAGGAGGGAGCCCTTTTCCCCCGCCCGGTCAGCAGCCGGCTTTGTTCCCCGGTCGTGCCTCGGCAGTCGTCTTTCCTGCCGGCACTTAGGACTCTTTGCTCACAACCCCACGTCCTCAAACTGCTCCCGACGCACCTGACGCTATCTCGGCTGACCTTGTTTCCCTTGTGAGCTCCAGCGCTGGCAACCTGCCTCTGGGGTCGCCTGGGGCTTTGTGGCCTTCCGTCACGCGGGGTCCCAGCAGCCATGTGGGTTGTCCTGGCGACTGAGGACCGATGGTGGAATTTTCGGGAACCCTCCGCCTCCCCAGATGCAGGAGAGAGGGGAGGAGGCGGGCACCCCAAAATCTCAGAGCAGACCCACTCGTGCCAGAAATAAATCCAGGTGGTTTCTTCTGGACCCGCCTGGACCTCAGTTTGGGCCGTTGGGGCAGGAAAACCAACCGTGTCCCTCGTAAGGGAGCGTCCTGATGGATTTCCCACGTGTCCCCACGGGACTGTGGTTTCCCCTCGTTTTGTGCCGTCCTCCACCGAACCGGTGGCTCAGCTGCCCCTTCAGTTAGGCCCTGCCCTTGCCTTTGCAAACAGGGCCTGAGCCTGGGGCGGGGGAGTCCCAGGTCTTTCTGTGACTCTAGACAGGAAAGAGGCCTCCGGGGAGCCCCGAGTCATGAATGCTAACAAGGCACTCTGACTGCGACCGAAGCTGGGGCTGCCGTCCCGTGGAGATGCCCCATGGGCGCACGGTGCTCTCGCAAGGCACTGGGATGTGGAGAACCTCGGCGCTCGAGTGTTGCATCGGCAGGGGTCGGGCCCAGGACCCTCGGAGGTGGGGCCCAGGGACAGCGCGGGAGTGCACCGTATCTTGGGACACACCGCGCGTCGGACGCCTAGCTGCTCACACTCACACTGCTAGTGAAGTATAAATCAGGGCGATTTGATTTCACCGCAGTTGACAAAGTGTTCATCGCTGAGAAAGAACGGTGATGACACGTTAGTGAGGATGACAGAGGAGACCCGTGGAGGGCCGGGGACGGTCTGCACCCCGAGGGCGGACGGCGGCGGGTCCGTGGCCAGGAGCTCAGGAGCGCGGCTTCTCCTGGAGGACTGGTTCTGGGGGTGCAGCATGGGAGGGAGAAGCCAGACGCTGGTTTAAAATCAGAGGCTAATGGACTATTCTTACCGTCACTGGGGGACACCATGGAAACAATTTTCTTTCTACCCTGGGAGCAAAATTCTTGTTCTGGACCATTCCGGAAAACGGTCCTATTTTCTCTTCTCGTTTCGTGGTGTACTTTGCTCATCGTGCGTCTTTCCCACCGTCCGCACGCGGCCTCTCCCTCCCACGTGTGCGTCAGACGGTCTGTGACTCCGAACCTCCCTTCTCTTCGGGGCTTCGCGGCACGCCAGGAGGGGACTCCCACATCAGGCGGTCCCCTGCGCCCCGGGCCTGGCCAGCCCTGTGGCCCCGGGACCCATCTCAGAGGGTGGCGGTCCGTCCCCTGCCTGGGAAGATACCGAGCTCCCAGCCCCTCTCTGCCCAGATGCAGCCTGCTGGCCGACTCTGCCACCGCTCACTCTGCCCAGAATAAATCACCCCGTGATTGCATTTGATTGCCTCGGGGTCTGAAAAAACGACGATTTTGATCATTTGTTGAGTAAATCGTGACATTTCCATCGTGCTGCCTATTTTGCTAATTAAGAGCGGGCTCCTCCGTCACGCCACCTGGCCGGGCTCCGTGCCGCAGCGGGCGGGCAGCGTTGTGCGGGACCCTCGGGGGAGGAGCGTTTTCGCGCCAACTGTGCCCGCAGTCGGCGTGCCTCCTCCTCGAGGGCGCGCCTGCCCGGGAGAGCCGGCTCGCAGCTTCTCCGGCGCCCAGAGCGTGGCCTGGCCTGGACCGGGCCTTCTGATTTCGGCTGCTGAGTGAATGGTCTGCCTCTGTTTGAGAGGCTGTTGGGAAACGTTCACGTGAATCGATGGGGTTTCATGTATCTGCAGCGTTCACTCAAGTAGATGACCTCATCCCTCGGCTTTCGTGTCTGAATGATAATGTGTGTGTTCGTTTGCTCAATCAACAAACGGGCTGTGTCTGGGCCAGGACATAGGGGAAGGTCTGGGGTCACAAGGGGGATCAGCCCCGAGGCCTCAGGCTGCCGTGACTGTTGCTGTTCCATCGCAGAGCCCCAAGAGCCCTCCTCCAGGACCCCCTGGCCCCCGCGGACGACGGGCTGCAGGGACACCCAGAGACGCCAAGCTAGCTACCGCCCAGCCCTAAACTCCTGGATGCTGAGAAACTTCTGTACATTTAAGGGTATGTTACGGTCCAGAACACACACCCTTGGAGACAGGCCTGGGGCTCCGAGGAAGCTGCCTTTCTGTCCGTCCACGCTTGTCCACCGACACGCATTTTGGAAAAGCAACACTTTCTTTTCCGAGGTAGCCGCTGAGCATCCTTAGCATGAGAAGTGTGGAGGCTGACTGTGGTCCGGAGCGCAGGCTGGCGATGAAGCCGGTGCGCCGGGCTGTCCACGGAGGGAGCCGTCTGGCCTCTCACGTGGCAGGATGGAGTCTCTCCAAGGCGCTAGGGATGCGCTCTAGAGCAGGGAACCAGTTTCTCCGAGGACTTGGGAAGCTCCCCGGGCCCCCAGGCTGGAGGCCAGGAGTCCTGGGGTCCCCGACCTCCGCACCCCGGCTTCTCACTCACCCAGCCGGGCGTGCTGGGGAGGCACACAGACCCTCCAGGGCTACAGCCGTGTGGCCCCCGACCTGAAGCCTCCTCTTCCTCCTCAGATCCAGGGTCTCTGCGGAAACCTCTTTTCCTCCGGCTCCCCCGTGCCCCAGACACCGTCGCCTCATTGCTGCGTGCCCAGCTACTAACCCAGACCTGCCCCCGCCCGGTCGCGTGTGGGCGTGCATGTGCACACACCTGCCCCCACGTGCACACCCGTGCCCGCACACGCACGCAGACACACACGCACACACCCGCGCCCGCACACGCACACAGACACACACGCACGCACCCGCGCCCGCACACGCACACAGACACACACGCACGCGCCCGCACACGCACAGACACACACGCACACAGACACACACGTGTGCACGCACATTTGCACGCTCACACACAGGCAAGCACGCGCACACATACATGTGTGCACCCAGACACACGCAGACACATTCGCGCACACCTGCAGGCACGCACGTGTTCGATGTCACACGCACACGCGTGCACACGGGGCCGTGCACACACGTGCACACACACATCCACACTCACACATGCACGCACACACACCTTTGGATTTTGCTGAAAACCCTAGACTGGGCTTCTGGCCTCCGAGGGCAGGAGGTGCGCTGTCCACCCAGCCTGGAGCTGGCGGCTCTGGCAGGCAGAGGGTCTCCGGAAACCGCCGCCCCCCCCCCGCCCAGCGTGCTCCGTCTGTGGGGTCCGGAGGGGCGTGGGAGGTGACGCTGCCGCGGGTCGCTGAGGGCACGTAGGTACCGAGCGGACGTTGCCTGCCGCTGGTCCCAAGATGGGCTCTCCTTCGGGGCCACCCCCCACCCACCAGGGCAGGCATCCACGCTCCCTGCGGCCCACATGGGCCCCCGGGCCGGGACCACTCCTGAACCTCCTCTGAGCGGCTCGCGCGCCGGAGCGGACGCAGACGCTGTGCTGGGGTGGCTTGCGGACCGTCCCACTGTGTGTTTCTCTTGTCATCCCGGCCGTGGGGTAAGAGCCGTGGCCGCGTGGGCACCGGGAGGGGGGCGGCTGCCCACACTGTGCAGGCTCCGCTCCGTGGCTTCCTGCCGCTCTGACAGCTCACGGGTTAAGTATTTGATCGTGGTATTCTCGGCCCCGAGTCTTGGCGGTCCTTTCTCTCGGCACACTGGGGACCGTTGGGCACAGCACCCCGCCCCCAGTCGTCTCAGAACCTCCCTGCTGTGCTGTCCTCTGACTGGCACTGACTCACCCCTGCCGCTTTCTACTCTCCGTCTGGGCGGCCTGGAGTTTTATTTTGGGCAGGGTTACAGGCAGGGTGATTTTCCCCCAGTGACTTTCTGAATGTGCTTAGGAGACACCGTACGCCCTGGAACGCGTAAGCCTGTGGCTCCGTCGATGCTCGCGCTCCTCGGAAACAGCCCCCAGACAGCCATGCACTCGGGCCGCGTCCCTGGGCCAATGGGTGTCTGGATCCGAGGGGCCACACCCCGTGGGAGCAGGGCCTGGCCTCGGTGTGCGCGCCCAGAACCCCACTCGCGGACTCCCCGCTCTCTGGGAGCCGCGCCGCCGTGCCGTCGCCTGAGCGCTGTAACATCGGGTCCAGACGTTTCCAGCCCAAGAACGCCACGGGGTCCTGCGCTATCTTAGGCCCAGCTCCGCGGCGCGGGTATAGAAGGAATTTCAGAAAAAAGGGGAGAGAATGACTAAGAATACCTCCCTGATAGTGTTCTCCTTTACTTCCTTAAGGGGTAATAACTCAGCCACAAAACCCAGCAGAGGGTACTTTCTTTAAATAGAGCATTCTGATTCACAAGCGAAAAAGGAAATAAATATTTTCTTTTCATATTTGAGAGACGTCCCGAATACCAACTTCTTAAATGGTATTTTACCCTGTGCATCTCTCTCGCTCGCACACACAGCGACGCCCAGCCCCATCCCTGCTCTGGACAGGCCTGCTTGGGAGGCAGCACCGTGGAAAAGTCCGACGGGCTGTCGGAAGGAAGCCAGCGGGAGACGGTGCGGAGGGCAGGACGCTTCCCCCCTGCTCTGCTCAGCAGCCCGTTCCCAGGGGGCCCTGGCTCAGCCCTTCCCGCCGGCTCTGAAGTCCACGACCGGGGAGCTGAGCGCTGTCGTCTCCCCTCTGTCTGTCTGTCTCTCCTCCAGAGAAACAGGGGATGGTACATGGAGGGAAGGTGACAAAGGCCCCTGGCGCCTCTGTGCCGGGCAGGACTGGTGAGGCCGGGACAGGCTGACCATGCGGCCCAGGCTTACAGCGCAGGGGGCGGCCCACGGTCACCGGGCGCCTGCTGTGTGCTCCACGCGGTCCACGCATCCGTCCTCATTCTGCCGTTCGTAAGGGGATCCCGTGTCCCAGCTCCGTGGGCGGCAGGGGGCCTGGCACGGTGTTAGTCGGCACCCTCGGGGCCCTGCTGCTGACGACGGGGCATTCTCCAGAGCCCAGAGGGAACCTTGGGGTCAGGATTCGGCTGTGGCCCCCGAGTGCCCGGTACCCAGCTGGGACTGAGGCATGTCCAGGCCGGAGCCGCGAGGCAGGGCCTGCCCAGCTGGTCGGCCTCTGGGGCACAGTCTGGATCCCTCTTTGCACATCAGGTCTCATTTGGAAGAGGCCAGAGAGGGGCACAAGCTTCACCTGCTCACCTCGGGCTTGGGTCCCAAGGCGCTGGGCTGAACAGCCTCCGGGGCACTTTCAAAATGCAGATTTAGGGCAAATCTGATAGCGTTCCAGTGGGGGGTCCCCAGGAGGCGCCCCCTAACTAACCATGAGAGCCCAGACACTCGGAGAAGTCCCTTCCGGCCCCAAGTCCCGGGGAAAGGGGGACTTGCCTTGAATTTCCTGCCCCTGCCCCCAGGTGCCTCCCTCTCCTCACCCCCGGGACCTCAGACAGACACTTTCCTGCAGGCGTGAGGCCAGCGGGGCACAGAACCTGTCTGAACACAGAGCTCGTCAGGCCCGGTAGGCTGAGTGGGGGTGGGGTACAGACAGAGGGGAACCTGGCCAGCCCAGCGTCACCAGCATGAGCAAGGGGCTCCCAGGGGCTCTCACCCCTGTAGGTGGGCCCCTCCTGTGGCCGTGACCCCTCCTGAGGCTGCGACAGCCACCGCTCCGTGTGTGGAAAGCACGGGGGACAACACTGTGCTTGCTCTCACGGTGTGGACGGGAGCCCGAAGCCCTGGCGGGGTGGGTCACGCAGGGTCACACAGTAGGGGGACACAAGGGTCAGCGATCAGACTCAGGACCCTGCCAAGCACCACTGCAGGTCACGTAGCCAGCTCCTGCCGGGAGCAGGGGCTCAGCCGAGCCCTCCCCGTGCCCCTGGCCCGCGTGGACACTCCATGCCCAGTGGCGTGCCTGGCCACGGCTCCCCCATCCAAGGGGGGGTGTGCAGTGAGGTCGAGCTCCTTCGTCTGCCCCCCCACGGCAGAACTCAGGCCTGCAGGTGGTGCTGGTGGTCCCCTGTGGGCTGACCCCTGGGCGGGAGGCCGTGGTGGGGATGCACCTGCCGGGGAGCCCCCTGTAGCAGTGACGTGTACCGTGGACAGTCCCCAGCAGCAGGTCCCCCAGGGAGCAGTGTGCACAGCTGGGCTGGGGGGCTCCCTGGAAAACCCCAGCATGGCCTTGGCCGTCTGAGGTCCAGCCCCTCGGGGGGCCTCCCTCCTGCTGGGGCGGACGAGAGTCCCAGGCGCCGCAGGCCATAAAAGGTCTCCCTGGGTCATGGGACCAGGGCGTGAACCTCCCAGCCAGGCCTGGCCTCTGCTTATCAGAGCTTCTCTCCAGTTGAGAATTTCTGTGACCGGTCACCCCTGGGTTAGGAATGTGTTCTCAGCACGTCACTGGCCACCTGGGCCTCAGCCCAACCCGAGGGCAGCCAGAGGCGCACACCACCGAGGGACACCGTAGGCGCCCGCTCTGCTCCTCTCTGGCTGGCACAGGGTGGCGTGGGCTCCGTCTGTCCTGCTGAGTGCCGCGCATGACGACACTGCTGGGTTTGCCCGGTCCAGGGTCCGGTCAGCCCAGGACGGCCTCTCCTGGAGGGGGGGGGCGGTCAGTGTGGGCGCAGGCCGGGGGGGCGGGTCCGATCTACGGCCGTGGAGGCCATGCTGCACGCGGTGCCCGCCGGGCCCTTCACACGCTGTGGAACGTGCTGAATAAAACAGCCTTAAAGGGATTTTTAACGTGGGTCCTCAGGATTCAGGCCGGTGTTTCTGGGGCGTCTCCTCCTCCAGAAGAAAGCCGTGGAGAGCGGGGCGTCCGGTGGTGTCCTCCGGGATGCCGGGACCCCGACAGCCACCTCACGCGTCACTGTTTCCCCGGGAGGCGCTCCAGCGGCCGTGCCCGGGCGCCTTCGCTGTCCGGCCGGCGTGTCCTCCCTCTGCGGAAGCCACCCGCGTCTCGCGGACGGCGCGTCCCCCGTCTGGGCTGATGCCCAGTTTAATCGCACACCCCATCTCTGCTCCGCCGTGTTCAGATACCACATCACTCCGTGCCCATTTAGATCTTTCTAAGGCCCCCAGGCTTATCGGCGCCGTCATTTCACGAGGAGCTAAGATTTCTGCCGTTTAGCCCCGCGCATTGTCTGTCCCTGCGGCAGCCGAGATAAACCCTCACCCAGAACAAAGTCGCCGTGACCTTTTACAAGTAGGAGCGGCCTTGTTTCCCTCTAGACTAATTCATCAGCCTGCCTTTCAGCCAGGCCCTCGGCGGAGGCCCCGGAGGCGGCTGCCAGGAGGGGACGGGGTAGGATGCCTGGTGGGTCCTCAGCTTCCGAGGGCACCTTCCATCCGGGCTGAAGCAGGAAATGGCCGTGGGAAGCGCAGGGACTGGCCTGGGAGACGCGATGCGGCCAGGTGTTTGCGGAAGGGTGTGGGGCCTGCAGGTGGCTCAGCCATCTCCCCCGACTACCTCTGGGCCAAAGGGGGTCCAGACTGCAAGCAGCAGGAAGGGTGCGGACGGCTTCCAGGCCCTGGAACCCCCAGGATTAGCCCCCGAGATCCAGGAGGACGGCAACTGTTACGTCCTCCCTCCTGCTGGGCCAGACGCACACGCATGCAGGCAGTGGTTTGAGCTGTGTGCTTCCCCTTTCTAGAAGGTTCCAGCTGCTCCGGCCCCTCCTACTTGGTTCCCACAAGAGCACCCCACCAGGTGAGCTTGTAAGAAGCCCCATGTGTGTGGAGAACCCCGGGGGCTCCCCGGCCCGGCTGGGCGTTTCTCTCGGTCCCGTGAGCAGGCCGAGCCCGGAGCTCCGGGGTGGCATGCCCAGCTCACGCCTGGGAGAGGCCAGAGGTCACACTCTTGGGGATCCCGACTGCTGCCCCGGCTGCCCCCCCATACAGTCCTGGGGAGCTCTGGGTGACCCTTTCTCCAATCTGAGCTTTCCGAGGGAACTTGGGCCCCCCGGCGGGCTCAGGGCCGCAGCCCCACCGTCTGTCCGCCTCTTTCTCTGTCCCTGGGGAAACTGGAAGTCTCCAGCCTCCATCTCTGGGGCGCCCACCGTAGGCGGTGATGTCAGACTGCCCGCTGAGCTGACGAGGGGCCTCTGTCTCGGTCCTTCCAGCAGGGAGCGCTCGCGGTGGCGACGGCCCGGGCTCCCAGGGACCCTCTGTCGCACAGCCACACAACCGACGTCCCCGGCCAGGGCTGGCCTCAGGGAAGGGGAGCCTCGGCCAGCTCTTTACGGCACTGAGGTCTGGCCTGTGGTGGGACATGGCTTGGATGTGGCCCTTTAGACTCAAGGACAGTACGAGACCTCGGGACTGAAGCAGGAGCTTGGGGCTCCTAAACCCGTGGGGGAGGTTGGGGGCCGTGTGTTGGCCCTGCCAGTCTGGTCAGGGGCTCCGGGCGGGAAATCCTGCAGGACATGCCGCTGAGCCTCTGCGTCTCTGAACATCCTCCCGGGAGGGGCCACCGCCCCCCTCGGCACCGACCTCAAGCCCCTTGCCAGGAGACTTGCATGGGGAGAGACAGCGGTGTCGGGGAGAGGAGGGGGGTCGGGACCACAAGAAGATGCCGGGTCCCATCCCAGCGCGGGGAGGACCCCTGGGAAGGCAGCCGTCCTCGGTGCCTGATGTCCCTCTGCGGACGGGGGCCCTCGGCTCTGTGCCCTCGTGTGGGCCGGAGCGGGTGGAAGAGGCATGTGTTCTGCATTTTGATGATAATAATAATAATGATAATAATGTGATGATGACGACGATGATGACGATGACGACGACGATGATGACGATGATGACGATGATGACGACGACGACGACGATGATGACGACGACGACGATGATGACGACGACGACGACGACGACGATGATGATGACGATGATGATGACGACGACGACGACGACGATGATGATGATGACGATGACGACGATGACGACAATGATGACGACGATGACGATGATGACGACAATGATGATGACAATGATGACGACGACGATGACGATGACGACGATGATGATGACGACGATGACGACGACGCCGTCCAGCTCCGTTGCCGTCAGCACTGGAACTGCCACGTGGAAGGAGACATGATTTCCCTTGTCTGTGCGGTCGGCACTGCTGTGGGGTGGGGGGTGACGGTCACCGAGCCGACCCAGAAGGCCATCCAGGGACAATGACGTGCCGCTCGGCAGCCAAGAGGGGCATCTCCGGTCTGTGCAGACCACCCTCCGCCGATCTAGGCGCCAGCTGGCCCGTGGCCCTCTGGGCATCTCCTGCTCTCCCAGGAGGCACGTGGCCTATGGGACAGTCCCCGACGAGGTCCGCCCTCCACCGCTCAAGACCAGGGCATCCACGCCAACTGTGGTGGGTATGTGGGCTGGCTGGCCACTGGGCGCAGAGGCTCCAGGTGCCTTGCAGGACCCGAGGGCGGTGGTCTCTGCTCTTGTCCCCAGCCCCGTCGCAGGCCGCAGGCCCCTCGCGTCAGCCGAGCGTGCGTCCCTCCCACAGCCCTCCAGCCAGGCCATGAGCTGAAGCCCAGAGCCAGCGCCTGGCTGGCGGAGCAAGGTGCTCCCGACTCCAGGCCGCGTACAGCCTGAGAGAGGAACCCAGAACTCCCGGCCCCTGAGGGTCCGTCTGTCTTGGATTGACCCCTTGCATGTCTGTCTTGGATTTTCTTTTCCTTGTTTACTCCCACCCGGGACTGAACATACACTGAGGACTGGGACCCCCGGAGCAGCAGGCCCGTCAGGCCCCGTGGCCTCGGCTGCACCGGGCTCTGGCTCCCCCAGGCCCTCCGGCCTCCCTGCTCGGCCAGCCCCTGTTCATAGACGCAGACGCCACACGTCCAGCCGTGCCATGTGCCCCCCGGGGCCGAGGTCGGGGAGGACAGCGCTTCCCTGCAGCTGTCACCCTGCCCAGCAGGCGAGGGCCAATGGCCATTTCAAGGCTTTGTCCCTCCTCCGCATCAGAGAGTTTGTGGGGTTTTCCAAGACGGCGTGGGACACAGAGGCATGTAGCTCGGACTCCGGTTGCTGCCGAGTCCCGAGCTGTCCCCCGTTGGGCTTAGTTTCCCCGCGTGATGGACACCAGTCACCCCGAAGGCATCTCGCGTCCGCGGCCTGAATGGGCTGAGCTTTTGGAGGCGAGGCAGGGACGGAAGATCTGGGGAGAGTTTTCTCGGACGGGCGGAGGCCATGCGGGCCGTGCACCGCCGAGCCCGGGGCTGCGGTCTCTCCCCGCGCGGATATTCTGTCCCAGATGAGCCAACTGACCCTGAGGTTCCCATGACTCTCCTCCCGGCCTCCCTGGAGCCGAGCGCCTGGCTGCTTCCGGCGTTTCTCCCGACCTTTGTGTAGAAGGACACCTGCCGCAGATCCCCAGACGATTCCCAGCCCCCCGGCCCGGCGCCGGACTGAGTGAAAATGATCTTGCCGCTCGAATGGTCTCGGTGAGCCTTCCTTCTGCAGCACTTTCTGAACGGAACACCTGAGGGGAAAGGAGCCCGTGACAGAAGGTTCCGGAACATGGCACAGCGGACAACGAGGAGGGTGGCTGCCGCCCCCAGTGAGGGATCTGCACTGTCCCCGGGCCCTTCTCTGTGGATCTGCCCCATGCCCCTGGAACGTGGTGGCTGCCTAGAACGTCTTGGTGTGTAGAGTCACCGCCGCACGATCTCGGCTTCATCTGTACGTGCCGTCAGGGGTGACGTGTCCCTTCCCTGGGGCCGTCACGTTGGACTCGGACCTACCCCACCCCCACGTGTCTGCGTCTCCCCTCGTTCCTTCTGCAATGACCCCATTTTCACATCAGGCCGCGTTCTGAGGTCCTGGGTTTAGGATTTGGACACGTGAATTTGGGGGGACAGAATTCACCCCGTACAGACCCCAGGAGATGAAACACCGGGCCGAGTGGTTTCTAGGTAGCACAGGAGACGGGAGGTGGTGCTGGGGGCCCCACACATAAACCTCATGCCTGGGGCCCCCGGCCGGGTGGGGAGGACCGTGCCTGACGGGCCGTCGCAGAGCATGGTGCCCAGAGACCCCGGACGGGTTTGGGGAATCACAGCACAGATCAGGACAGTAACGTGCTTTTTTGGGGTTCGTGTTTTTATCCCCACATTTTCCCCATGGGGGTAGCAGCGGGGACACACCCCACCCCGTGTGCACGCTCGCGCCCCACCCGGCCGGCAGTGCTTCCTGCAGGCTCTGGGAACGCCTTCCTCATGCAGGAGAAGCTGGTTTTCGGGGCAAAGAGATGGGACGTCAGCACCCGAGAGGGACATGCTCGTCCGGACTAGAGCCATGCGAGTCCCCACCCTGGAAACTGACCGTGGCGAGACAGACACCTGCCCCCCCCACGCCAGAGCCAGCCGGTGAGGTCACCTGGACCTCCCGGCACCGCCCGTCCCGAGGACTCTCTCCGCCATTCCCAAACTGGCGCCGGGCAAGGCTGGAGGCCAAGGCACGGTCGTGTGTTTAGTGTCTCAGGTCTCCCGCGAAGGCCGCGCCGGCCCCGGGAGGGGTGCACACCAGCTCCGAGAGGCCGTGCGGGCGCGTGTCTTCGCTCTGCCCGACCCAGGGTCTGCTGACCCTGGCACCGGGGGCGTGGGGCCCTGAAGGCCGTTCAATGAGAAATGGTTAAGTGGGCGGGCGGCAGGAAAGCCGGGGAGACGGACAGAGGCCCAGCGGTGGGCTAATTGGAGAGCGGGACCGGCGCGGGGGGAAGGCCGCGCACACGGACAATGTCCTCCCGGGCCAGGGGCTGGGAAGGCCCGGCGGGATTGTTATCGAATTAGTTGAAGTCAGAGCCCCCTGCATGAGGCAAAGCGGGAAAGGGAAATGAAGGCCCCGGTAGAATGCGGCCTAAATGAGGGCCCCATTCACGGCCATGAAAAGGCTCTGGCTTCTTTTCTTGGGGAAAGGGGCGGCGAGCTCACTTTTGTCTGGCTGGGGGCAGGGGCCGCTCCTGGAGGATATACTTACCTACGGCCAGTGACAGGCGGAGGGCGGGAAAGGGGCATTGAGAGTAATCCCCAGCGCCCGTGGAGGCGTGACGGCCAACACAATCGCAGGCCCCATCGGGGACCTTCCGACCAGCCCCCTCCTCGCCTCCTCTCCCACACATGTCCCGGGAGGCCGCGGGCCGGGTGGCGTCATCCGCGGAGCCCGTCGGCCAAGGACACGGACCCCCCCGCCGCCCCCGTCCACACCGGCATGCAGGTTCGAGACGCGCTCACGTGGCGGGTTTGCGTCTCACCCGTTGACTCAGACACGGATGCTTCGGGAAGTCGTCCCCAAACGCACAGGCAGAGTTGGGGCGGCGGCACGCGGACCCCTTGCACGCGGAATTCCCGACAGAGCGCTCTGCTCTATAACTATTTGCCGAACTCGCAGCTTAATTAGTGTTCCACGTGCGACTTTCCTAATCCGCTTCTAAAGAAAGTACAGATTAAGCACGAGTCTGGCCATGAAGCCGGCCTGGGGCTAGGGGTGCGGGCGTGCCCTCTGGACACTGATTTGCCGCCGGAAGCCCCCACGGCGGGACCGGCGCCTCTTGGCTCACCTGTGCCCGGACCACGCGCGGCGTGTGCCGGCCTGAGCTGCGGGCACGTCTGCACGCCTGCCGCCGTCTCGCGCGAATCTGGATGTCATGGCGATCCAGAGGTCCCGCTCTAGGGTTTGGCACCGAGCGGCCATGACCCCCTGAACCCCAGCGGGTCCCGCTCTCCCTGACCAGTGGTTTCCTTGTTGGTTCATCAGAGCCGTGGACCCATTGACCTCCGCACGCCGTTCCCCTTTGCCAGTGGCCCCAAGGGGCACCCTTGTCCTGGTTTGCTTAGCAAGGCCCTTGTCCGGGGCCACAGAGCTGGTTTGGTGGCAAAACTTCTCGGGCCCGCTGACTCCCCCAGACCTGGGCCCGGCCTTCCCTCTCCTGCCAGCGGCTCCATAGGACCGTGGTGAACATGTCAGGGGGTCTGGTGTCAAACCTCCCAGGGCTTTACCGGTGCTGTGGCTCCACTTCTGGGTGTCACCGGGGAGCCTGGCTCTGTCCGTGCCCGGGCTTCATGTCCCCCTTGCCCACACGGGCCAGGGCCCAGGCAGGAGCACAACCTGCATGGTGGCAAGTCCTAGGTCCTGGAGAGATGTCCGGGAGCTAGAGTCACCGTCCGAACTCAGAGTCCTTCGTGAACCCCTTGGCACCGTGGGACGGCCCGCTCCCAGGGTCTTCGATGTGTCTGATTTTCCCGGAGAGGCTTATTCAGGCGTTGGAGGGAGAGGAGTGCTGTGTGTGCCCCAGGCTGGGGGCGCGTGGGTCCAAGTCTTTGGGGTTGAGCAAATATACGTTGATTTGCAACAAGGAGTCCCTTTTGAGGACCTAGGGTCCCCTGGGATGATGTGGCAGATGGTGGGGGCTTCAGGAGCCCTTGGAGGGTGTGGATGTTTTTGAAATGGCAGGTGTACGTTTTCCTTTTTCTGCAGACCACATTCTCTCCTGAGCAGCAGTGAAGAAATCACACACGGGGAACTGAAGTGATGGGCGTCAGGGGCGAGGTCCTGGGCCGGTCAGAGGGGCTCACCTTGGCGAAGGTCTCTGGGGACCGCCGCCCATGAGGGAGTCTGAGACACACACCGGTCTCGCGCACACACCCTGGTCACGGGGAGGAGGAAGAAGGCGGCAGAGGAAAGGACCCTGACAGAGACCGGAGCCAGACCTCGCAGGACGGTCCTGGGGTGGGGGGCTCCCAGGCAGGCGGACATGTCCCCAGTGGGGCAGCTTGCCTTCTGGGCATCCTCCGTCTCCAGCGAACACCCAAGGAAGAGCTCTGGCTTAGCAGTTTCTCCCTTTCCTATGATTTGGAGAGAAATTCACAAGGTCATTTAATCCCACGTCTCGCAGCGCCGCAGGCTGCGGGCTCCCCGGCTGTGTGGCCGACCGGGTCCTTTCCTAACAGCAGACTTCACGGCCTCAGAGCCTCTCTGAGCGCGGCGAAGATGCGTGAGGTCCAGCTTCCCGGGGAGACCAGCGCGTCCGTTTCGAAGCTGCCAGGTGCGTCTGGGACGCGGAGCCGCTGGTGCAGGAGACGGCTTTGCTTCGAGGGATAATCTGAAGTCGCGCTCGGGGGTGGTAGCAGCTGAAGTCCCTTTACCTGGTTTTGTGGCCCCGAGACCACCCGCGACCACCCAGATTCGGATCGCAGCTCTGCCGCCTGTCACGGTGGCGGCCCTCCCCAGAGGGCCTCCGTGCACCCGCCTGTGAGACAGTCCCGGGCTCCCCGGCCGTGGGGTGCTCTACGTTCAGACCGCGGGTCCATGCGTAGCCTGCGAACGTGCCAGGCCCGTGAGGGGAGCCCAGGGTGGCTCCAGGGGGATGAGGAGGGCAGGCGGGGTGACCTGCACAGAGGCGTCTCACACTCTGTTCTCTCACACTTCTCCCACTGCCTCTGCCGGCGCACGGGCCCAGGCATCTCGGCTCCAGCGCTGAGCACCCCGCGTGCCAGCAGCCCCCCGCAAAGTCCTGACGACCAAACTCTCCAGACATTCCAGATGTCCTCTGGGCAGCAGACCTGCCCTCGGCCAACACCCGGGGAGGCTAGGGAGGCGTCCATCCCTGCCTTTTCCAGCTTCCTCCCTTGGAGCGGCTTCTGCTCCGTCCTGCAGGCGCCTCTGCTGTCCACCGGGACCGGGTACCCACAGGGAGCTGAGGGGTCGGCAGAGCCCGGTTCTCCCCTGACTGTGTCCTGTGCCTGGCTCTTGGCTGCCCTGCTGCCCATGCCGCTTGCCACCGCTGGGCTTGGCACTAGGCCGCACATCTATGCACATGGCCTCCAGTCCGGGCACTACTCGCTCTTTTTCGAAGGATGGGACCTGGTCCCTGCGTTGGGCTCCCCCCCAGGCCTAGAGAAGGTGGGTTCTTCTTCCTCGTGCCTCAAGTTGCATGCAGGTGTGTACGAGACCCGGGGGACCAGGAGAGAGCAGACGGACAGTCCTGTCCAGCCCTGAGCAGGGACGAGCCCGCCACCCGCCCTCTGGATGGCAGCAGCTGGCAGGCCCTCGCGATGAGCCAGGGGGTGCGACAAGGCCAGCGGGGCGGAGGGTTAGGTCGCACTGGGCACGACAGGCCTGGGTCAGCCAACGCCCCTGTGGCTCCCCGCCGGCCCCCACACAGAGGTGGCAAGTCTCAGTGAGCGGAGGGGAAATCTGGGACGCTGTCCACTTGACGTCCTGGTTCCTGGTATTCGTGGCTGTTTAATGCAAAGTCGTCATCTCCATGGCTGGCGTGGAAGTGTTTTCCAGCCGCCGTCTGCCCGGGTTGCGGGGGTTGCGTGGGCCATGGCAGTGGACGGGCCTATCCGGGAGCTCACGCCGGCGAGGCCGTCTTGGCAGTTCTCAATGGGCTCGGCAGGGAACCCTCTGTGCCGTGCTTGCGAGTGGGGTAGGCCGACACCAGGCAGCCTTTGAATGTCTTTGTCAGAAATATGGGAACATTCTGGTTCCAGTGAGCAGAAAAATTCATCATTGATCCGCTAAAGTTTCACGCCTGAGCAGGACGGCCACGAGACAAGGACATGAAATCAATCTCAGACCGGAACTTCCCAAACATGGTCACGCTTGAAATCCAGGGGAGTCCAGAAAATGTCCCGAGTTAGGGAGCAGAGGATACCCGTTCTGCAGGTGCCCTGGTCCCAAGACGGCCCTCCCGACCTCTGCGCCGGCCCTGTCGTGACCTCAGACCCACTGGAGCCGCCGGGCCCCTGTTTCCTGCCAAGGCGTGTGAAGGTCACCGGCACGCACGTGCTCTCCTTAGGGCGGCCCGAGCTGGGGGCCCCCGCTTGCCCCCCGCCCTCTCCAGGGGGAAACAATGCAGGTGCACGTGGGGAGGCACCCAAGTGGAATGTCGTGGAACCCCAAGGTGGGGGCCTTTGGAGACACCTAGTGCAGCCGTGGCCCTGCTCTGGGGCATCATCCTGGCGAAGGGTGCCGGAGCCTCCGCAGCAGAGCAGCACCGTCCGGGGCTCCCTGAGTTCTGGGCTGCGTCTTGCTGCCTCCCGCACTGCGGCCAACGACTGTCTCCAGAACTTTCCAAGTTGGTGAAATGAGAGCCCCTGCCGTGGCTGACCTTCTGGAACATTCCGCGAACGGCCGCACTCTGGCCCCCGCGGTTGAAGGGGGCTTTCCGGAAGGCCCACTCCCACCTGTCCTGGGCTACGTCCGTTCACAGGATCCTCTCAACGAGGAAGGCCCTGCGGTACCTTCTAGAGACAGTTGTAAGAAGACGTGTGACCCCGTGGGCCACGTCTCAGCTGCAGAAAACCAGTGACTGTTTGTCCTGGTCTTGAGAAATAGCCCAGGCACGAGGTCTAAAACACGGACATACTGAAGAGATCGCCTGCGCTCAAAATCTCTCTGTGGGAAGTTTCCTAGAGGCTGGATGCGTCCCACACTGACTCTTCACCGCCGTGAGGTCGTGGCGCGTCCGGCCCTCAGCGAGGGCCACGCTGGCTTCCAGGCAGCTCCTCGAGGCCCCGGCACCCTCCGTGCAGCCATGTAGGACGGAGCTGTCCTGGCGAGCGAGGCCTTTTCTTCCAGCGCCGTCCGCGGGAAGACCGGCGCGTCCCGCAGTCTCGGGGAGGGCCCCGGGCGGGCTGGCGGTCACGGCGTCGGAGGGGACTCTGGGCCGCGCCCGCGAGCCTCCCGCTGCAGCTCTGGCTCCCACGGCTCAGGCCACACGTCCGGGCCCACGGAGCGCCTTCCGGGACATCCTCCCCCGAGCGGAAGGGTGGTGTGCGGTGAAGCGGTCGGACTCGGCAGCGGGCAGCGCCTTCTTGAACCGGCTGCGTGTGGAGTCGAGGCAGGCAGGGCCGCCTCCTCCCGCTCCGCGCCTGCGGGACTCTGCGCGGCCTCCGGGGAGCCCCGTGAGGCCACCGGCCTCCGCCCGCCCCGCGGCCCACGGCCTCGGACGGCGGGTCCCCGAGAGCAGCAGACGCGCAGGAAGCAAATGGGGCTGGTCTGGGGCGCCCAGGGGCGCGTGTGCGTGTGCGCGTGTGCGCGTGTGCGCGGGCACGCCTGGCGCCGGGAGAGCCTCACGGCCGTGGGCAGCAGGACGGACATGAAAGGGACGACAATGAATGGTTTCCTACCTTGCTCTGATAATGGCCGCGCTCTTTACATTGATTAATCCTCACGTGGCCTTTGGACGTCAGTTTGGGAGTGACAGTAACAAGCCTCCCGAGGGCCCCGCTAATTTGCTCTCCATTCACCCTCCCGTGAAAACCCGTCAGAGCCGCGCGGGCCTGCGCAGCGCCCGGCCTCATTCAATGGGGGCGCGATTTGGTGGGAAAGGGGCCAGTTTCCACAATGCCCAAAAGAGCAAATTGGCGGAAGCTTTGTTCCTCCTTTTTCCCTTCCCCTTTTATGTGGTCCTGCACTAGTTAAGCTCCTCATTTGTCCCCGCCAGGGGCTCGGGGCTCAGGTCACCCTCAGGGCTGCCTTTCAGGTGATCTCGGTGCCCCCTGGGCCGGCCGGGGGGAGGGGATGCAGGGCGGCCAGAGGCGGGGGCCCCATGGGCACTCAGGGCGTCCCCCGCCTGCCTGGGGGCACCAGAGGCGGCCTGAGGCTCATCCCTGCGTCCGCCCCTGGGGCTCAGACCTCACGGAGGTCCCAGTGGAGATCCCTGTGCTTCCGGGGTCTCGAAGGCGGCCGTGCCCGTCGCAGCCCGTCCCCGCTTCCCCACCTCGCTGCTGCCTTACTGGCCACGATATATGGGCGCACCACAAATTAAAATTAACGAGGCAGTGTCCCTCTGGCTCCCACCCAACATTTGCTGGCTGTGTTCCCCCCACCCGCCTCCCGCAATCTGTCCTCTCCCTGAGCCCAGTATCGGAGGAGCTCAGGTTTCGAGTCTCCGCCTGGTAAGGAATCCTCTTCCTCATTCCTGAGTCGGGGGTCCCTGGGCATTTTCCGCATTTCACTTCTTGGGGAGCCCCCCACCCCAAGTGCTATTTTAAAAGCCCCCTCCCACCAGGGCCGTGTGCAGGGAACGTCCCGGCCGCAGGACGCGTGTCACCTGGGGAAGAACGATGCTCCCTCCTTCGCTGGCCACCTGCTTCCTTGGAAGGCCTCCGTGTTCGAAGGGGCTGCAAATCCCATCCTGGGCGCTCACAGCCCCTTCATTTGCCAGAAAGGAGTCTCCATCCCCAGCAGCACAGCACACAGGTTCCCGAATGAGCCGACAAGCAGGGCTCGCTCCGTGGGAGGGAGGGAGAAGGAGACTCACCTTCCCAAATCTTGTCGACCTAAGACGGGAGGTCAGGGTGGGGGGGTCGTAGATAACAACCGTTTCTGCCCGCTTTGCCTGCAAGAACAGTCCCGCCTGCTTTGTCGGGGAGAGGGTGGCCCCGGGCAGGATGACGGGGAGAGGGTGACCCCGGGCAGGACGGCGGGGAGAGGGTGACCCCGGGCAGGACGACGGGGAGAGGGTGACCCCGGGCAGGATGGTGGGAGGGTGGCCCCGGGCAGGACGGCGGGGAGAGGGTGGCCCCGGGCAGGACGGTGGGAGGGTGGCCCCAGGCAGGACGACGGGGAGAGGGTGGCCCCGGGTAGGACGACGGGGAGAGGGTGGCCCCGGGCAGGATGGCGGTCCCAGGTGTTCCTGCTCCGCCATGGTCATTATAAGATTGTCATCTGTCCCTCAGGCTTGTCACTGGCCCGGAAGTCACAAGTGTTGCATGGGGTGGTCTGACTTTCCCTCCCTCAGGGTTGGCGGAGGGCACCGGTCCTCGGAGGAGGGCCTGTGCCATCGGAGCATGACCTGGCAGAGCCCCGTGTCCTCCGGGCGCCAGGAGGCCCAGCAGTGCCTTAGAGGTCCTGACCCCTCCTGCTTTCCGGGACGCCGCGTCCCCCCGGGGTCACCCACAGACAAGGTCACAGGCAGGGCTGGAACCGACGACGGGCAAGGCCATGAGGTGCGCTCCACGAGGCCTCCCTGCCCCCATTAATCCTGCCCCTACAGATCCTTACCGAGGCTGCAGAGCTGGGCATGTTAACCCAGAGGACGCAGGGCCGAGCGTCCTGGACACGTGCCCACGTCTCGTGGGGCCTCTCGGTCCGACTCGGCTCGAACCCCTGGCTCCTGCCGCGTCACCCTGCCCGTGGAGCCGGTAGAAGGCGTTCAGCCCTGCGGGGCGAAAACGCGTTTCTCCACAAACAGTTTACTGCAAAAGGGGAAGAAGTAAGGAAGAGGGGCCACGGCCCCCTGCTCAGATTGGTGCCTTCCCCCTCCCTTCTCCCGTCGGACACAAACCAGAAACTTCTGTCCTGACAAGCACGCCAACTTCCAAGCCCACCTTCTCCTTCTGAGCAGAAATGGTGCCTTTTCCACCCACTTGGCCCCGGGAGGCTCGAGCGAGGACGGCTTCGAGTTGCTGACTTCCAGAGTGGCGCTGGTCAGCTGGTCCGGGAGCCCGAGGCCTGGGGCAGGAGCACAACCCCCACCCCCCGGGACTGGCAGCGTCCACCCCAGACAAGATACACCCTCGGACGGCCACAACCTTGACCTTGGCCAAGGGGCCCGTGGCCACAGTGTGCTCTGCCAGTGGACGCACCCCCTCATGGGGCACGGACTGGGAGCCCGGGCTGGGTGCACTAGGCCTCCATGCCGCCCAGCTCTCTCTCGGGGGCCTCTGAGCTTGGGGTCTGCAGCCGTGGGCCTGACACGGAGGGGACTGCGTAGGGGAAGCCGTTGGCGGTGTGGGGCCTCCATCTCCCTCAGCCGGGCTGTCCTCACGGGGCCGTGGGGAGACGCCACCACACGAGCTCCCCGTCCCTGATCCACCCTGATGGTCAGGCACGAGCCCTGGGGCGAGAGTTCACTCGCAACGGTGCGCTCCTGCTCCTGACAAGAGGTGAGTAGGGGTGGGAGTGGGACAGGATGGACAGAGGAGAGCGGGGTGTGGGCTGGGCTGGCAGGTAACGTTGGGCCACGTGAGGAGGAAGGGGTCTGTGCACGGTGCCGAGCAGAGCCCGGCCATCCACAGGGTCCACTGTGGCCCCTTCCGGCGGCCATCCTGGGCCAGCCCCCGGCGACCGCGCTTGTGTGGCAGGGCAGCAGTGGGCGGGGCCCCCAGCCGCGTGGTGGGCGCTCACTGCCTCTCCACCGAGCAGACGGGGGACCGACCCCCTCCGGGTGCCCTGTTCTCGGAGGACCCGTCGGAGGCCTGTCCCTCCGCGCCCGTGGCGGCCACGCTGCGCTTCCCCTCTGCCCTTTCCCCCTGGGCGTGGAGGGCTGGCGGTGGCCTTCTCCCTGCCATCCCCTGCCCTGCGCCTCGGGGTGCCCTCGGGCCCTCTGATTTCCCCTTGGCTCTCACAGATTCTGCCCGTGTCCGCTCCCTCATTAATCAATGTCAAGCACGGCATTGCAACAAGGGCTGCATTCTTCCGCGGCCTCTCCGCCTCATACATCCCATTGTTCCGGGCCGATTCAGATGGCAAGAAAACAGCCCATACAGCACATAAAAGAGATGAGACAAAAATGAAAAGAATCGCAGAGAAAAAAGAGGAGGCATTTTTCCCCCTGAAACACTCGAATAAATACTCGGCAATGATAATTTAAATTATTCATACATTTATGAAAACGGCCATTGAAGAGTGAAGTGCATGGTGCTCTTTGTCTGTTTTTCTTGTCTGTTGTTCGGGATTAATCTTTACTGTAATCCGGGCCGGCCGTGCCCCCCTCACAAAGGCCACACTCTCTTTCCATGGGAAAAATGTTTCCGCATATCCCAGTGAGAAGTCGGGGGGGGGGGCTGTGCTGATGTGGCAGTTGCCGGGCCCTCAAGACGCTGGACAGGCTGCGTCCAAATAGTGTCCGAGGAACAAAAAGCACACAGTGGTTCTCACGTCTGTGTCAGCGTGGCGACACGTCAGGCCCGGGGGCCGGGAGGGAGCATGCGTGGCCCGTGCGGCCCCAGCCCCTCCGCCGTCCACGTGACGGTCGGGCGGGGAGGGAGGGCCACGCGGGGCTGCGCTCCGTCCCCCACCCCCGCACCGGGGCTCCTGGGTGGCTGTCCGCCGCCGGACCTTGGCGGGACGGGCCGACCTCCAGGCCCGGAGGAGGAGCCTCCCGCCGCTCTGTCCTCAGGCCGTGTCCGGCCCCGTGAAGCGAAGGTCCAGGCCCAAACCTGGGGTCGGAGACCTGAAAGTCACTCCAGATATCGCCGAGGGCCGGACCGTGGCCAGCCACCGTGGCTGCCTGCTGGAGCCGGGGGAGGGCTCGCGGTCAGGCCGGGGTGTGTGCCCCCCACCCGCGGGCACCGCCACCCTCCCCACGCCCCAGCTCGAAGTAGCTGCCGGGATCCCGCCCAGCACCTCCGGGGCTCCCGCTCGGCGTCCAGCTCTGCTCCCGGCTGCAGGGTTTCTGGAACGGGGGGCGAGGGGGGGCTAGCCCAAGGCGGAGACGGTGCCTTTATATGACTCCCTCCCTCCCGCGCGTCCCGGTCCGAGTTTCCGTGTTTTCAAAGCTCGTTCGGAGATGGGCTGAAGAGGCCCAAAGTGGAACTCGCCCCCGTGCGGGACTGCCAGGAAGCTGTGGTTTTCCGAGCGCGTGGGTCGTCCGGCCACCACTTCTTTTCCCTGGAAAGGACCCAGGATCACCTCGGCATGGTGGCAGGCGGGCCGGACTGTTGGCACGGGCCCCCGAATCGGTGATTTGGTGCACATGGTGATGGCGAGGCCTCCGCTTCCGACAGCTGGGCCGGGCGTCAGGCTCCCTGCACCCGTGTGCAGCTCCTAAGATGGGTCTGGGGGGCGAGGGCGGCCGTCGGGGAACAGGCCCCCTGCGTGGGGTTACGGCCTCACTGGTCTGGGCCAGGTCGGGGACCTGGAGGAGAACCGTGCCTGTCCACGCCTGACTCAGGAGGAAAGCGAGTCCCCGGACTGACCAGGAGCAGAATGAGCCACCGGGGAGCTTGGCCTGGACGTGGACAGCTAGCGCGTGCTGGGAGGCGGGGCGGGGTGGGGGATGACTCCAGGCCTCCGGCGCTGCGGCCAGACCACGACTTCCAAAATCCAACCGCTGTCCCCTGCCCCCTCACCGTGCAGCCACTCCTGCTTCTTCCTTTTTGTTGGATTTCAAACCTGGGGGATGGTCGCGAGGGGCTCAGCCCGGTCCCTCAAGTTCCCCACGCGTCCCAGCCCGGACCGGCTGCCGTGCCCCGTCTGTTGCCCAAGCCCGTCAGGGGCGCTGCCTGTTCGCTCCCTGCCCCCACTGCCGTCCCCCCGAACAAGGTGTCAGGGCCCCTCAGCGACGCAGCCCTGCCCACCCCCCACTTCCCTCCCTCCTCTGCCACGACGTTCCGTCTGGGAAGGTGGCCAAATGCCACCGAGGACACCGCAGCCATCAATCACCCCTGGGCCACATCTGCAGGGCCCGGGGCTCGGCCTGGCCAAGGCCGGTCCCCCCGCCCCCCCCCCCCGGCCCCTCTGACAAAACACCTATTGTCGTGGGGAGTGAAGAAGACTCGTTCCCACTTACAAAGGGCCTCGGAAGCCAAGTTGTGGACGCCGGAGGAGACGCCTGGATCCCGGCAGGGAACCTATAGCACACTCTTTCTTCCTCCCTGGTTCGTACTTTTCCTCTCTCGTGGGGGTCCCCCAAAGCCTTTCATTCCGGCTTCATATTCACATAAAGACATCAGGAAAACCCGCAGAAAGAATTATTAGGCAGGGCTGTCAAATGCTTTATCAGGAGAACGGGGAGGGGGAGCAGGGTAACCCTTTCCGCACTGGCCCGACGGGCCTGGCTCCTGAGAGACCCCGCGTGTCCCACGGGGGCGCCGAGGCCACCGCGGAGCCGCTGGTCAGCACCACGCTCGCGTGCCCACGCCTGCACACGGGTGCAAGTGGGCGTGTGCGTGCACAGGTGGGCGTGTGCGGCTCTGTTCACCGGCAGATTTCCAAACCACGGGGCTCCGTCTGAAGGTCCCGGCCCACCTTCCTCGGGGAGGGACGCTCTGGGCCCTCCACGTGGTTCTTTCTTTGTTCCAATCAGCAGAAGATGCCCATTCCCTTCCCCGCCCCAGCAGGGTCTCTCTCATTCCCCCGCACCCCACCCCACGCTCCCGGGCGCAGGGGTCTTTCCCACCCTCGGAACCGAGGGTCCACTGAAACCAGAAGCCGCCTCCTCCCTCCTGGGGCACACGCGCAGGGACGAGGGTGGGCCGTCCTCAGCACGCAGCTTCATAAACCAGATAACCCAGCCGGCTTGTTCCGACAGCGCTCTGTGCTCAGGAGAGGTGTGGGCTGCCCCCGCCATTAACCCCCGCTTTTCTGCCTCCCTCCTCCTGGCAAAGGGCTGCTCACCGGCTCCCCCAGACGGCTTGGCACCGCCCCCTCCTCATGGTCTTCGAAAGATGCGCTGTGCTCTGGGGTCCCGGGGCCGGAGGGTGAGCTGCAGGGGAGGGGCGTGCCCGGCACACGGCCACCAGGAAGCCCCTTCGGGTCTGTGGCGAGGGGCACCCCAGGGTGGGCAGCGCCTCCGGACACATTTTCCACGCAGCCTCCCGGCGCACAGAAACCGAAAACCGCATGCCGACAAACGGCTCCCTCGGCAAACATTTTTATTTCCAATTAGCAAAAGAAAAATTGCTAATTTGCTGCAGTCGGGCTAGGCCGATGTCTCAATCTGTGGACTGTCAGGGCAGTGAAAGAGAGTGTTTCACACTGTGCCGGCGAGAGCGAGCCTCTCTAAAGAGGGTCAGGGCAGCGGGCCCAGAAACCAGATTGACTGGCCACAGCGCTAAATTACTCACACAAGACACACATTGTCTGCCGTGCCAGCTCCCGGAGGACCTGCTTTCTCTTTCTTTCCCCTCCGAGCGGGGGGCGGGGGAAGGGGTCCGAGCGTGGGAGGAGAAGGCCGGGCTGGCGTGCCTTTGGAAGGGGCAGGATCCTCTTCGGGAACCGAGAGAGGCAGGAGCCCGGTTAATTATTAGCCAGGGCTGTCTGCGGAGTTCAGGAACAGGACGATAAAATTCTCCCAGAGCCCGGCCGTGGCTTTGCACCCAGCAGATTCGGGCGAGATAATGTCCTACGGGAGTTAATAACTGAACAGGCCGGGAGAGGGGCCGGCTCTGACACAGCTTTCCAAGGCAACCATCCCCAACCGCCGTGACCCGTTCCGGGACGGTGCCCTGGGCAGGCGACGTGCGTGTGTGCGCGTGTGCGCGTCTGCGTGTTGGTGGGCATCACCTCCCCACCGTGCGTGAGCCTTCCGCGGCCTCCCAGGAAAGCCAGCTGTCCTCTGGGCTTAAGGACCCCAGGACACACAGGGTCAGGGTAGAGTGTGGATCCCGCCGATGGGGGCTCCTTGGGGGAATAAGGGGGCGGTCGTGCCGGCCACAGATGTTTGGCGCAGAGATAATAATGAGCCTGTCCTGAAAGCCACTGACCACGTAACCTCAGACAATAAAAGCCTCGGGGTAGCTCTTGGAGGACAGGTTTGCCTGCATCTCCAGACGTGACCCTCATTGGCGCAGACACTCATTACGTGCCCACAGGAACCGGGGCTGGAAGCACGCCGTTCCCCCAGCGCGGCCCACGCGGCCTCCCATCTGCAGGGCCTCCCTCCACATCTCTGCTGCCAGGTCCTGCCCATCCTCCCAGCCGGTTCAGACAGGGCCCTCCTGAGATGTGTCCCCACAGCGCGGGCTCCATAGCCATCGTCTGGGTCTGCCCGAGCTCAGCGGCACCCGCAGGCCACGTCCAGACAGTCTCTGCTCACGTCCTCTGTGTCCTCTGCACCCGCTCAGCTCAGCGGGCATTCGACCAACTCGTGCACGACCTGGACCAGCGCAGGGAACAGCAGAGGGGCTGAGCGAGCTGGGGCCGGCTGCGGGTGTCTCAGGAACACCTGGCCTCACTGTGCTTGGGTCCTGCTGCCCACCCTGGCTGGCTCTAGGCCACCTGAGAGGCCAAGGTGACCTCTGGAATGTTCTGGAAGGGCCCAGCCTTGGAAGCAGTTCCTGTTGGTGCTGGGCGAGGAGGTTGCTCAGTCCCCTGGTGGCTCCCAGGGTGTCCAGGACCGAGGCAGCTCTGCGTCCCGGTGATGGACAGAGCTTGTGGGAGGCCGGGCAGACAGTGATGCCGGGACGGATGTGACATGGAGGCACAGAGGCCAACACCCCCACCTCTGTGGGCAAGGGCCTTGCTGTCATCTCTGAGAGACAGGCTGCCCGGGCAGGAAAGGGCGGCTGGCTCGGGGGGACCACCGGCACCCAGCAAACCAGCAGCGGCCAGGGCTCAGTGCCAGGACGCTCGACGGGCAGAGCCACGTCGGGCAGAGCCCATCTGGGGAGCAGACCGCACTTCCCACCACAGTGGGGTCAGCAGTCAGCGGGCCGGACCCAGACCCGGAATGCCAGCGGGCCGCGGCCAACGTCTGCGTTAGACCCACAACTCTAGAAGGAAGGAGACATTGGAGAAAACTCCAGGCCCGCTGCGTCAAGCTCGTTCAGAGCCGTAGGCCAACAGCGTCGACACTCAGAAAGTGGAGGCGTGGACACAGACCCCCAGGCCCTGGTGCACCGCGGCCTCAGACAAGTCACCCAGCCTCTCTGAGCACCTGCCTCTGAGTGGAAGGGAGACGGCCAACCCGGGTGACGGACGTGCGACTTCTGGACGTGTTGTCCTCGTGCAAACAAGGGAAGACAGCAGAGTCGGCATCACGGGGAGCCCCTTGTCCCGAGCGGACCCGGTCTAGGAACACCGTATCTTCCTCAGGGAAAATAGTCACTGCCAGGCCCTCAGTCACGGGAAAGTCTGGCTCCGACGCACAGGGCTCCCAGCGCTGCTCCCGAGGCTCGGGGCGAGATAGGTGCTTGGCGTCAGCCCCCTTCCTGCTCAGCTCTGAACTGTGCAGAGCCCGAGCACCATGGGGCCCACGCACACGCACCAGCACGGACGCAGGCGAGCGTGTGCAGGTGTGACGTGCAAATTCGCTCTCCTCTCGTTCCGAGTCCCAGGACCTGGGAGCCCCTCCCAGACTCGGCCTGGTGTGGAGAAGCACGGGCAGGGCTCGCCTGACGGGACAGAGGTGACACGGGAAGTCTCCGGAAGGCGGCCTGCCACACTTCTGTCCCCAGGACTTCAGGACACCCGCTGCTCCCCGCCGGAGCCTGCGGACACAGCGCCGGCACTGAAGGACAGGAAAGAAGGGTTGTCACAGGTACGCCCCCGGGGCTGGGCTTCGGGGGCAGGTACCGTGACCTTGAGCTCAGGTCCCGTTGGGCCCATCCCCCCACAGAGCAAGCAGCCCAGAGGAAGAGACCGAGTGCCGGAGGGAGGCCCGCTGCCTCCGCCCCCGGGCCTGAGGTGTGCCCCAGCTCCAAGTAGGCCCAGGTCCCTCTCTTCCCTGCAGAAAGCGTCTCCCTACCCCCGCCCGCATGAGGTTGAGGTTCTCAGTCCCGTGTCAGCCGTCCCTCCGTCCTTGGTGGGAGGCTGCAGGGGTGGGGGCTCTCTGCCACGAGTCAGTCTGGGGACCTCCTGGTCCCCCAACAGGTGGGTTTGGCTCCCCGGCTACCATGCAGGGCAGAGTCGCTCTCTGTCCCACTGACCTCCACAGTCACTGGGAGATGTCACCAACATTGAAGCTGGGGTTCTGGCCCAAATCCACGATGGGTGGTGGGCCCGGATATGAACGTTTTACACGGGCCCTGGGTGTTTCCTGTCTACAGCCAGAGCAGGGGACGGGACCCGGAATTCCCGGCCCCAGCACTGTGGCCGCACTCTGTCCTCTGCCTTTTCTGCACCTGCCAGCAGTCGCTTGGCGGACAGTTTCCACATCCGGAATTGGGGGCATTTTGTCTCCAAAGGGACCTGGAAAAGTGTGCAGCCAGCTCGCGCTGCCCCGGCAGCCCAGGGACGACTGCTCTCAGCATAGGGGACATTCGGAGGGGCCATCGAAGATACTACCCCAGGGGCTCCCAAGAGCGGTGTGTGCTGGACGGCTGACTCGGTCCCCCAGCCCAGGAGTGCGCCGTGTCCCCCGAGTGACCGAATGAAGCCTGGATGACCCTTCCCGCCTCTGCCGCTGCCAGACTGAAGGCCTCTTTCTACAGTTAGGGAGTCCCCACCCGACCGCGGCTGGGGGACAGCTAATCAGGGCGCGGATTACGGAGTCCTATCGATCCTGGCGGTGAGCAAACACTTCCCGAGCGGGAGCTCCCGTTATCTCCCAACTGAGACAAGAGCCGCTGATGAGCCGAAGTCCACCCTTTGTCCCCGCACTGTCCCCAGCCCCGTGGGGTGGCACTTCCCCCACCGCTGTGCCAACACCACTCCCCTCCCACACACCTTCTGCTCCAGCGATGAAGGGAAAGGACTTTCTGGCCGTCAGACTTGGCAGTATTAAACCTAGGGTAAAATTGCTTGTTTTTTTTTCTTTAGATCAAATTAAACTCACGCACAGCCTGCTTTTCGTCTCACGGTCGCAGGGAAATGCCCGTCCGTTCGGCTATCTGGAGCACATACTAATAACCACAACCTCTGGAGCGAATTTCTCTCACAGACGCGGCGGCCCTGGGCGCGGACGTGTGACCAGAAGGAGGAGCCGCCCGGCCGCCCGGCTCTGGGCTTAACGTCTCGCGTCTTTTCTCGACATGCGGATGGATGGAGGAGGATACCGGCTTGCCGACTCCATCCCCCTTCTCAAATATTAAGATAAACGGGTATCACTTTCGAAAATTTAAACTATAATAGAAAATCCATTTCACCAATGCACCCATCAAGAGACTCGTCTTTTGGGGAAGTTCTCGTGTCAGGGAGAAAGGCAGCCATACATCACCCGGCCCGGCCCCTCAAATAGATAATCAATTTCCCTGAAAGCATCAATAATCAGAGTGGACATTTATTGCCCCTCGGATGGTTTATCTTTGGGGCCGGGGACAGCCGGGCCGTGATGAATACCAAATCTGCCAGGGAACACAATTAAATGCTGGAAGGATAAAGGATTTTATATTGTGCACAAGAAAGCAATCAAATTCATAATTGAACTCCATTGCATGAAATCGGGCAGAAATAAATATAACCCCCCCCCCCAACGCGTATCACTTGAGCCCCGTGTGAGAGGTCAGGCGGTGGGGTTGCCTACACTTCATTTCCTTATCCCCCTGGAGGCCCTCGCCTGCCCCTTCCCGGGCGCCCCAGCGTGCGAGTGGCCTGCGGTCTCCCTCCCAACCTGCCCAGGCTCGCCAGAGAGAAGGCACTTTCCCCGTCTGAGTCGGCTTGGGCTGGCCTCTGCCGTGCACGCACCCCCGGCTCCTGCTTGAGACGGTCCTCGGGGGACGGGGAGGCAGAGGAGTTCCGCCGACCGACCGGTGGCCTGGGAGGCTCCGTGGGCTCCGCAGGACCAGACAGTGAGCCCCGCCACCCGTCCTGGGGAGAGAGGCCCTCAGCGCCGGGCCATCGGGGGACCTGCCCGCAAGGTGACCCTGAACTGGTCCAGCAGGGGTGCTGGAAGAGGCTTGAAAATCAGCATCTGGGGATTCTTGACCTGGAAAATTTGCTCTTTCCCATTGGACAGAGCATCTCAGGGCCTCTGGCCGAGGGCTGCGCTGGGCAGACACCATGGTCGTCTCAGAGCAAAAAGCCGGTAGGGCCAAGGGGCGTCGCCTCTGCAGCCGGTCACTGTAGCAGGGTGGGGGGGGGGACGCCATTCCTTCCAACAAAGGTCTGCATGGGCTTCAGGAACCTGATTTTCCAAAGAGCCTTGAAAATGTTAGCGTTTAAGGTCACATACACTTGGCAAAATGCGGCTTTTAGTTTGGAAGGGAAAAAGGCATAAAGGGCATTTTGGACACAAAATAGCTCTTTAAAACAGCATTTTGATGAGTTAAGTATAAATAAATCAGAAACACACGGATTTCATTTCCTTTAAAATACCCGCGGGCTCAAACACTAGCGGGAAAAGTGCCTGGCAAACGCGGTTTGGGATTCTGACAAACCCAAATATTTTGAAGAGGTTTCTGAAATGTTTGCAGCCAGGTCTCCTCGTCCGTCCCGCCTTCCGTGAGCCCCGGGTGGGCTCCTCCCCGTCTGCCCCCGGCGGCCAGGCGGTCGCTTGTGTGTGTGTGTGTGTGTGTGTGTGTGTGTGTGTGTGTGTCTGCACGTGCACGCAAAGGGAGACGGAAGCAAGGGAGATGGGGAAACGGGATGTTTTTGGACTTACAGATTTTAACTTGGTTTTGACATGGAATGGAAAAAAACTAAAAAAAAAAAAACCCAATGAGAATTTTACTTGAAGGAGGCAAGAAAAGGCTCCGTCCATAATGGGCCCTGGCAGGAAGTCCACACTGTCCACTCGCTGCCGGAGCATCTGGATCGACGGTGGGAGGTCCAGCTCCGCCCCCAGGAGGTCTGAGCCGAAGGACAAGCTCCTGGAGGACAGACAAGCCTCAGGGAGAGCCAGACATGCGGGCGCGGTGCCGTCGCGGACATCGACCCCCCACCGCTGGCCCCGGCGCTCGTGGTGGGTTTCTTTCCCTCACAGGAACCGAGCGGATTTGGTGGGGACGGTATTCCCGTGTCCGTGCCACGGGATATAGTGACAGCCAGCCGGGACCCGCGGGGTGGCCACTTCTGGGACGGGGCTTGGTCTGCGCAGATGGCCAGGTCCACACGTGGTCGCAGCTCAGGTGCCGGGACTGAGGACGTCCTTCGGGTCCAGAGCCAGAGAGCTGGCTGGTGTGGGGTCCTCCAGGGAACCCCTGGGCACAAGCTTGCCGAGCCTCCTACTACATAAAATACATGCAGATAAAAGGAGAGCCCTTCTGTTCCGCGGACCCAGGAAGTGCTGGGAGGTCACTCGGATTCCCAGAGCTTCCTCGCAGTTTTATGAACCGCCGCGACGCGGGGCGTCCACGGGAGACCCGGGAGGGCCCAGGCACATCGTCCTGCCTTGTTCCCAACACAGGGCTCTCGTGCTCAACCTCCGCGGCCCGATCACTCAGGTGGACGCCAGCCCGGTTCTGGGCGTGAGCGTGCTGTGCGCGCACGCGGCCTGTGGCCCAGAGCTCTTATCTGCGACATCTGGCCCAGGGAGGCCGTCTCCGTGTCTCCGAAACCAAACTGCTCCCTCGGAGACAAAAACAGAGACGCTGCCTGCGGAAGGGCCGCCCTGAGCCATCTTTCCCCACAATGTTCCTTTTGGCATCTGATGAGAAAAAAAAACTTGCAATCCATACTCGAAGTTGGATTTTTTGATTTTCTGCAGAATTGGGCTCCGAGCATTTAATAACAAGGCTCCTTCCTCACTGCTCGGCCTCCAAATTTATAATAAAAATAAATATTTCCCCTTCCTGATGCAGAAGGCCGGGCCGACCGCAGCGAGGAGCTCGGACGCACGAAGGCGCCCGCACCGTGAACCCTGGCGCGGCCTCGTACAGCCGTCCCTGCGCGGGACCCCAGCGGTCCGGAACCCTCCCCTGCTGACAGGCGGCCCTTCACCTAATTGTGCGGCACCCGCCCGTCATAGGCCGACGCCTTTCTCTCCAAGACCAAGACGGGACAAAGCCTCAAATGACTAATTACTCAAATACAGTGTCTTTTGCTAATTGGATTGGTTAACGTTAGTTAATAAGGCACTTTAAGGGTAGGGATGGGGTATGAAAGAGGCAATTCATATGTAATAATAGGCTAATGACCGCCAGCGACCGGCCGGCCAGCGGACTCCTCTCCAGGTCCTCCGCCGACTGTTACAAGTCCCTTTGCCAGAGCCGACGGAGCCGCCCGAGAGGCCCCGCAGCCTGTGAGGGCTCGCCGGTGCCCGCGGACCGCAGCCCGGGTGCCGGCGGCCGCAGGAGTCGGCCCTCGAAAGAGAAAGTGAAGCCCTGTTATTTCCATTATTTATGAAGGAGCCTCTGGTTAGGCGGCCAGGAGCAGGAACCGGAGTCCTGCGTCCTTGTCCCGAGGCCAGAGGCTTCGCTGTTTTACTCAGTGACCCTGGGCAAGCTCCTTGACCTTCACAGGCCCCAGTCAACTCAGCTGGAAAATTGGGTAAAAAGACTGTGGTGTCTTTCAGGCGTGCGCCGCTGAGCAGAGGTGCTCGGAGCAGCACAAGTCTGACAGCCCGTTGCTCAGGGCCGAGGCAGGGAAAGCAGGACCCGGGCGCCCAAAATCGGACCCGGGAAGCTGGACTCGGCCCGACTCCGGGAGCAGCTCGGTGACGGCCAGAGGCCAAATGCCCTTGCCGGCTGCGGACAGCGTTGCGCACGACCTGCTCGCCGGTGGGGCTCCGCGCCCATGGGGGCCGGTCGGCAGAGACGCGTGCCCAGGGGGCCCCGTTCATGCCCTGTCCAGCTCTGGGGTTCAAGATTGGCCTCTTTGCTACATTCACATTTTACGGTTTGATTCAAGAAAAGAGAATCACTGGCCGGGAGGCTGCCTCCATCCTGGCAAGGCTGGTTCGACCTGCACGATGTCCTCTAAGGAGAGCCAGAGGGAGGCTCCGTCCCCGCCGGCTCGCGCCTCTCCGGGGCACAGGAGCCTGCGGTGTCCCGGGGAGGGAGGTGAACTGAGGAAAGCCGCCCGAGATGTTTGCTTTGGGAAAGGAAACGTCTCAGGTGTGGAGTGGGGAGAGGACGAAGGACGTTGAGGTCCCTGCTTTAACCCGCAAGCCTCACTCACGGGGCCCCACGCTGACGCTTGACCGCGGGGGCTTGAACAGTGCGTGTCCACGCAGATGTGGTTTTTTCAACGTAAATATGACACCGCACCGCAAACCTGTTTTCTCTTCCTTCTGCTTTTCTCGGGAACGCGGTCTTTCCTCTCGCTGACTGTACTGTGAGATTTCACACTGTAAAGCCTGCAACACGCGGAACACAGTGTTAACCACCGGCGCGTGCCACCGGTGAGGCTTCCCGTCCACACCATGCCGCCGGTAGTCACGTTCCGGGGGAGACAGCAGTGATGCTCAGAGTCTCAGGGGTCGGCACTCCAACCGCGGGCTTTTCAGGGCTGAACTATGTTAAGTACACGAGTGTGCCTCCAGGAGGACCATTAGCCGAACAGATAACCCCCCTGGAGGCTGTAAGGAGAAAGCGCTGTCCGTTCCGGTGCCCAGCAGGGAGCCTGTGGCCGTCCCCGAGAAGAGAGCTCATAGCCCAGCTGAGACCAGAGTCTAGAATGGGCAAAAGACCGACTGGACCGGGGCTTTCACTGTGCTCCCCGTCCCGAGGGCTTCGAAACAGAAGCTGGCCTGCGAAGGGAAGGGCAGGCCAAGTAGAGGCCGGCCAGGTGTCCAAGGAGAGCGGCGTCCTTGACCAGGAGCCCAGCCAACCCCCAGGACGATGCAGTCCTGCGACGTCTACCCAAGCCCTCCCGGGTCCTCACCAGGCAGGGGACTCAGGCGCACACCTGCTCTCCCTCTCCCCCTTCCCTGTTCTCTCTCTTTTGTGGAGTGGGGACAAGCTGGGCCCCCCACACCCACCTGGCAGACCGCAGCTCACTTCTCGGTCTCTGGAAAGAACCAATAAATTATGTAGCTGACCCCAACCCCCAGCTCTAAGAATAGAGTTTTAAAAATCCCAAATGTGTCCAAGAAAATTCCTGAAAACGTGGTCGGTGTTTTCCCGAGACTCTTGTTACCCACGCTTGGGGCTAGAGCCCACGTGCAGACAAGCTCCTTGGAAGGGGCTTCCCCACCGATCAGCTCACGGGGTCCTCAGGGAGACGCACGTGACTCTCGGTCTCCCTGGCGGTCTTCCCACGCCCCCGACGGCCCAGGGAAGCACCTCCTCTCTGTGCCCTCTCTGTGTCCCTCCCAAGCTTATGGGGTCATCTTCCTGAGTGCACCCCGCAGGCAGACAGTGACCTTGTCACATGGGACGGACAGGCATGCACACGGCCAAGGAGCTCAGCAACCTCCCCCCCCAGCCGCAGGGCTCCTACCCCGGGGAAGCGTGTCCAAGCCACAGGCCGCCCTTGCTGTGGTCTCGAGGCTAATCCGAGCGCTTTCCCGTCCAGAAGCTGCCGGGGTCTGTGAGCTTGGTGGTTCTTTCCAGTCGCAAGAAAAGCAGGGCTGCAAGGAGAGAGGAGGGAGGGGTGTCACTGCGCACACTGTTCCTGAGGCTTTTGGCTGCGGCCGGACGCGGGCCCTGGGTCGGCGGTCGGGTTCAGACCCTGTTCTCAGATCTCAGGGTCGGGGGACGACGCCATTCTCTTCCCTAGAGCAGCGACACGACCTCAGGACCCGCGCGTGCACCAGCCACCTCTGCAGGGTGGGGTGAGGTGGGGAGGGAGCGAGGGGCACACACAGGTGCTCGGGTACAAGGCACCCCTGAGGGGTCCCCATGGCTGTGGCGCGACGTGGGGCTGTCTGGTTCCCAGGGGCCCCACCCCCATCATTAAGTCAAGTCGCTGACTTGTCAGCGTCGTGCCCCTCGGGGCACGGAGCTCGGCAGCTGTGGGCCTGCGTCCCCTTCCTGGCGCTCCAGGCAGTCCAGGCGGCTCCCCGGGGGGCCTGCCAGGGCGCCAACGAGAAGGGCTTCCAGATCCCTGAGAGACATGTGCGCCCCGTGGAGGAATCCAGAGGTGAGGATATGTCCCCACCCCAGGTCCAGGCCGCCAGCCCCACCCGGGAAGGGACCCCCCCCCCCATCACAGGGAAGCCTGGTGGCCGGAGTCAGACATTCCCGACGGCGGGTGGGGACGTCCTCCGGGCCCATTCCGAGCCCTGTCCTTGCTGGAAAGCAGACAGGGACACAGTGAAGGAAAGGAACCCGAGCAGGGAGGTTTCCAACTGCGTCCGATTTCACAGCGTCCTTCCCTGGCGGGAGGCTACAGCTGGGAACGTGCCCCCCGCGGGCCCCGGCTGCAGCTGTTGGCAGGATCCGGTGACCTTGGGAACGCTGCCCGCACGGCGCGCCGTCCGCCGCTCTCCCACCTGCCTGAATGCTCGCCCCACAGCGGCCGCAGACCTAGGGCGTCCCTGGTGACAAACCACCGGCATTTCTTCCGGGTCCTGTCTCAGCGGCTGGACGCTGGCAGAGAGAGAACGGGCCAAGCCGCCCGGGGGCCGCAGAGCTGTCTCTGTCCACCCAAGGCTCCTGTTCCCACGGAAATCTCAGGAAGCCTCGTGCCTGCCTCCCCAGCCCGCGGCTGGACCCGTGGCTCCAGGACATGCAGACACCCCGCCGTCTGCCACCGTGCCCCGGCCGCTGGCCAGCTGCGTCTGCCGTGGGCCGCAGTCGACACGCTGCTTCTGCGAAGGGCCGACAGTAAACTCATCAGGCTGTTGGGGCCCCATGAGGTCTCTGTCTTATATTCTTCTTAGTTTATTTTTATAACGCTCTCAGAATGCAACTCAGCCAGCGGCCGCTCCCGGGACAGGCCTGGGCGGCTCCTGGATGGCCCGTGGCGGGTGACCGCCGGGAGACAGAGCCATTCTGCCGCAAACAGAGCTTCACCTGCGTTCTTGTCGGAAAGTAAAGGAAGCCTGGCTGGTCCTGTCGCCGTGCGCGGTTCTCATCGCTGGGGTGGCCGTGGACGGATGGACGCCACTGGCTGGGGCATTTGAACCCATTTTAGGGATGGGGGAGTTGGCGCCGTTGGGTTGGCAAGGGCTCCTGGGTCCTGAGATGGGCTGCGGGGCTCAGAGCGAGGGCTGGCACAGAGCCCAGGTTCCCCGCACGCCCACGGCTGCTCCGCGCTCTGGGAAGGCACCCAAGGGACGAGGCTGGGGCTCGCGCTGCCTGTGAGCCTGGAAGCCCCTGAAAGCCTCCAGAAGGACAGGCGGCCCGAGCCCTGGGTCTGGCCAGGTCTGGGAAGTCTTCCGGAAGTCCCCAAGCACACCTTGCAGCACCCGACCCCCAGCGCTGGGAACACCGGGGGTGTGGCGTGGGGGACGCAGCCAAACCCGGCGGGTGAGGCTGCCCCCCGGGGGCGAGGCCGGCCTCGGGGTGCCCGGCTCGGCGGTGGTGGGGTGATGCTGCCGGATTCCGAGGGCTACCCGTTTTTCACGGTGGATCAGCACGGAATGCGCGCCGCAGCTGGTGCTGTAATCGGGTCCCGTTGAGACAGTGTGCGGTCCTGGTCGGCGACTCTCTGCCTCCCCTGCCCCTGCCTGGTGGTCTCGAGTTAGCGCAGCAGCTGTGACCGAAACCCCGGCACTCGGGCGGCCGTGCTGTCTCCTCCCCACAGATCGGAAACATTGTGGGCGAGGAAGCCGGGTCCGTCCCCTCACCTCTCGCCCTTCCGGCCACTGCCCCCACCAGATCTCTGAACGGTACCAGATCCGTGGGGGCCCAGCCAGCCGATGGCGCGGAGCCTGTGGGTCCAGGACGCTGTGTGATGCTGCCCAGCGCACTCGGGCTCTCGGAGCTCAGCGTTCCCAGGGACAAGGGAGAATCCCAGGGACGAGGCCACGAACACGGCCCTCCATGGAGCCCCAGTGAGTGTCCCTGCAATCAAGCGTGGAAACAGCTGTCCTTTCGGTTTCACTGACTCGCGCGTGTGCCGAACCCCCAAGTGAGAGTCCGTAGATGTTTGCCGAATGAATAAATGGGATCAGAGACCAAGCTGGTATGGCCAGAATTTGAGGGGGGGAAGGCCTTCCGTCCCCCGGGTCATTGCCCCGCAGGGAGGGAAACACACGGGGTTACAATTTCACGCATCCCTGCCTCAGACCCAGAAAGCGCTGCCTGACGTTTTTAAGGGAACTAAAATTCAGTTCTTCTCTGAAACGCGGAGTGGTGGTCCTCACTCTCCCACAGACTCTCCCAATGATTCAAGGCCACTGCGAGCCCCAGCGACCAAGGGTGGGAACTCACAACCCGAATCCTGGGGTATAGGCAGCGGCGGGTGGGGGGCTCTGGCATCCCCGAGCTCGGGTCTCGGGGGTTTGCAGCTGGATTGTCAGGGTGCCCAAGGGCTGGAGATCTATGACCCCTTCTTATCCACTTATGGTTATTAAGGATGATCTTAACAAACGCGCTATCAATAGGCAGGGTCGCGTCGAAGCGCATTAATGTGACTGTTGATGCCCGGACTATTTCCATAACTGAAAAGGGTTGAGCATAAAACACGAATGTGCACAAAGAACCAATAACTGACCCCGTGATTTATGCTCCCCCTTGGGGAACACCAAGGCGCGAAGCCCCCCGGGGGCTGCCCTGGGGTCTCCAAAGCTTCCCTGGACGGCGGTCACCGAGCGGTCTGTGCGGCGGCCGTGCCTCCTGCGGCCTGACGGCACCCGACACTCTCCAGACGTACCTGCAGGAGCAAAGCGAGGGACGGCCAGCCCGTCTTGGGGGCGGGGGACACGGTGTTCAGACACACGTCGGGAGAGCCCCGTCCTCCGCCGTGCCATCCGCAGACCCGGGCTGATGTCAGGAAATGGGGGGATGGGCACCAAAGCCGAGGTGTGCCTTGTGTGCGGCGGACACTCGGGAGGGACAAACAATGTCCCGGGGCTGTCTAGGGACACCGGGCTCTCGGAACGTGAAAGAACATTCTAGAACATCTGGCCAGACTCTGTGAAGACCGTCCTCTCTCCAGCCTCTGAGTGACGGCTAGAGAATGGAGACAGGCAGCCGTCAGGCCCCCTTCATTTGTCCTGGCAGAGCCTGGCGCGCTCAGCTCTTCGAAGCGCTCCCAAACCCCCCAACAGGCCGCTGGGCCTGGCATTTGCGTTCCTTGGTCTCGCTGTCCTGCAGGTGTGTCGGACTTCAGGAGTGACCGGCAGACATGGACACTAGGCCTGCGTGTGACTGTTGCGTCGTGTTCTCGTCGGGGGTCTTATCCCTAACACAGAGCCGCCTCCTGGCACGGCGGCCTCCCCCACAGCCAGCCGTGCCTCCTGCAGACTGACCCACCTGATGGGCTCCTGGGACAGCGGGCTGCCGGCGCTCCAGCCTGTCCCCCTGCAGCCTGGGCCGACATACACCGAGCCTGGCCTCCTGGTGTCGGGGGGTGTGAGGCCCGCCTTCACCCAGCAATGGTCCAGATCCTCCTGGGGGTCTCAGTCTGTCCTCCCCTAGGCCGCAGGACACCGAGGGTGCTGGACTCTGTACCCCCAGACCTTGGCATCCTGCCCAGGTACCAGCCGAGCAAGGGGAGACACCTCTTCCCACGGGGCCCAGGCAGGAGCTCCGAACCCAGGCTCGAGGAGAGCCGCAATGGACCCTCCAGCCCCCACGATTGCACGGAGCTGCCCTGGGCACAGGGTCTGGCCAGGCCCCCCACAGCCAGCCCTCACAGCCCCTCCCTGCCCTCTGCCGTCCCCTCCCCACTGTGGGGCTGGCGAGGGTGGGACTGCACAGGACGGCATCTCCGTGAGCCCACGGAGGGCTTCCGTATCCACTCACCCTGGTTATTGGGTCAGGGTCGTCCGCAGCATACGGCTGTTCCTGCTCCCAGACAACCACGGTGGGGCCTCACCCCTGCTCTTGCCTGAGGAGGCACCCGACCCAGAGGGAGCAGGCCGACTGGCCAGCAGGGTGAGGAGAATGTTGAGACGACACATTCCCTTCCAAGCGTGCACGGCGGGCCCCGGAAATATTGAGAGCAATACAAGACAGAAGCAACGGGATGGCAGCTAAGGTCACGGGGTCTCACCAGAACCACCCACGTTCTGCACAAGGTCTGCCCCGTGCCCCGCCCCCCACAGGGCCTGGGACTCTCCCCGAATACACAGCTCCCCCAGCTCCTGGCTTTTCTCCCCTGGAGCCCAGGCCGTCAGAAGGAAGCCCCAGCCACAGACCTAGGAAAAGACAGCCCTGCAGAACTTTCTCCCCGTTTCTGGGGCGCATGTGTCCTGCTCCCGGAGCTGGCTTCTGTAGGGCTCCTGGACGTACCCGAGCTTCCCTTTCTAGCGCTGAAAGTTATGGCTTGTCATGAGTCATTGATTGGAAGTGCCACACGTCACCCGGCTCTCATGATTTACACGCTCTTCCTCTGCGGACATCAATCTTCCGGAAGCAGGAGGAGGAAGCTGTCCAGCAAGGGCCAGGTGCAGCCCTGGGCAGGCCTCTCCTTAGGACCAGGGCCTGTGGAGGCGATCCTGGGCCCTGCCCTCTGGTCCCAGCCTGGCAGAGAAGGGGCTTGGAACCCGGGCCTCGGTTGCTGATCAGAACCGGCAGCCTTCTCTGGGCAGCCCTGCCCAGTCGGCGCCCGTGCCCGGGCTCCCTCGCTGGCCTGGACCACCACACTGGCGCTCAGCCTGGTGTAGAGCTACAGCCGGGAAGAAGGGCAGGGGTCCCCATGGTCTAGGACCCCGGAGACCTGTCCTAGTCCAAGCTGAGCAGCCTCTGTGGGGCGGGAGGAGGGGGGTCCTGAGATCAGGAGCCGCCCAGTGTACTTCCCCGGAGGAGCCCTGTGTCTGGCCTGGTGGGGAATTCAGAGCCTCGGTAGGAACAGCCCAAGCCCCCCAGAGACTGTCTGTGCTAAGATGGGATAACAGCACTCTCCCCTCTCTGGAAAGGGAGCTCTGGGGGGCAGTCCAGAGAGAGAGGGAATCCTTGCAAACACAGCCCCAAGGCCTGTCCCCAGCTCTGTGCACATCGCCGCAGTGTTAGATGCTGAGCAAAGTCCCGGCCGGGGCAGGCCGAGTGGGCCGCTGCTGGGCCTGTGTCCTGCGACACCGCCCTGGGGAGGAGGTCCAGGGGAGGGCTCAGCGGGGGCTCTGCCCAGACCAGAGGCTGGCAGGAGTGAGGGGCAGGGCCTGTCACCCAGGGGCCTCCCAGCAGCCACAGCCTCCGAGGGGCCTCCGATTCTGGGTCACGGACCTGCTGTCCACGCAGGGAGTATTTGTTCTGAGGTCAGCTGGGGAGCTGAGCTGTTAACGGGGTGACTCTGGGGCTGGGAGGGAGTGGGAAGCCCCTCGGTGGACGACATCACATTTACCTCTGGGCTTTTTACCCGGACGACACATGGTTGTGGGTAAGCCCTGCCCTGTCGAGTCTGGGGGACCTGGGATCAGAGGCCAGGGAGGCCCCCCTCCCCCGCGTGGAACCTCTGTCTCTCCTGGCCCAGTCCTGCCTTCCCACTGTGCCCCCGTCCCACAGGCCCCACTCCACCCTCGCAGGCCGGGCAGCCGGGGCGCAGACCCCGCTGTGCACGTGCAGGAGGGCCGCTCTGCCTCTCTGGGCTTCTCACTCCCACAGAGAGCCACGGCCCTTCAAGAGGCCTTGTTCTAAGTGTGCTACTCAGCACGGCCCATGCGCCGGCCCTGGCCACCGCCTGCATCCAGATTCCCCTCTGCCTTCGGATGCAAACCAGAAGGCTGCCCGCCCTGACGACGCCCAGGATGGGGCCCCCGGCATCCTTCCCGAGCCTGGTCTCCCCTCCCCTCTGCCAGCCCCCACACACCACCTCCTGCTTCAGGAGTCCCTGCGCCCAGAAGGGCCCGTGTGCCCCTCACCACAGGGGCTTCTCAGCAGGAGGCTGGGGGGGGGCACCTCCCGTTTTCTGAACACCAGGGCTCAGGTTGAGGCTGGGGTCAGTTTTGTCCGTTGCCCCAAAGAGCTAATCCTGGACCTGGTGCCTTTCAAGATTTTGTCTCCAAGGCGCCTTTTGTGGGTGATGAAGACAAAAGGTGTTCATCATGAAATGAGGCCATGACGTCCTGTCCTCAGGGGACCTCGGGAGAGCTGGACAAGGACCCAGAACATGGCGAGGAGGAGCTCAGGGGTGGGGATGCCTTTGTCTTGCAGGAAGGAAGGTGCGGGCAGGCCGGGGGGTCCAGGCAGAGGGCACGTGCCCCCGGCGGGAAGCCGCCGGCGAACAGAGTGTTCTCGGCACAGCCGACAGCAGGCAAGCCGTGCCCCGAGGTTCCGGATCTGTGCGAGGCCGCGCTGGCCAGGAGCAGGGTCCACCCACCACTCGCTCCTGGGGCCAGAGCAGGCTGCGGGCCCAGCCACGCTGCAGGGGGGTCAGGAGAGAAGGCCCTGCGCCCCGAGCTGAGCTCCAGGCAGGGCTCCCGGGAAAAGCAGGCGGGTCGGGTCCAGATGAGGGCTGCTTGCCTGGAGCCAGGTTCCCTGAGCCCCCAGAATGGCTTGGAAGCTCGGACTCTGCCGTGGTCCGCACGGCTGCTTCCTCTTGCGGGACGTGAGGGTGGGCTCTGGGGCATCGCGGGCCAGCCCCTGCTCCGGGGTCCCCGCGGAGGCTGGGGAGGAGCCCCCGGGGCGGAGCCGGGGCCGGCAGTGTCCGCAGCCTTGTGGGACCCGCGCGCCTCCGAGGCTGGGTCTTCTGTAGGAGCCTGCGTCCTTTCTCGTGCCGTATTCGACTGTGTAAATATTTTTCTTCGGAGCGAACAGAGAGCCTGCATTCATGGGCTGGGCCTCACTTGAAAGAACTGAGAAGTATCTGTTTAGGCATAAAAGCTGAAAACAGTGTCCAAGGCGCCTTTCAAAAAAAATCATTTTTGTAGCTCAATCACAGCCAAGTCGATTTTTTTTTAATGCAAAAAATAAATAAATATTACCCCACTCCCGGCTGAGAGCTCAAGAGTTTGTGTCAACAGCACGGGAGCCTCCGTGCTGGGAGCCAGGCCGGTGGCTGGGGACGCGGGGCCCTTCCCCACCCTCGGCTCAAGCCCGTCCTGCTGACCCCCCCCGGGGCGCCCTTGCCGGTGGCGGCAGGGGACAGAGGGGGGGTTCTGGTTGGCAGGGACGCCGTGTGCAGCTTCCCATAGGCCTGTTCCCCCAGCACAGAAGCTGGGATCGGGGCCAGGGATGTTGACACAGCGCACCCCCCTCCTCCAGCTTAGCGGCTCTACGACCCCTGCCCGAGCTCCAGCGCCGGGGCCTCCGCGTGCCTTCCGTGCGGCCGGGCACCAGCCATGTTCGCCACATGGGGCTGTGGAGAGAGGTGGGGGTCAGGCGGCCACACCTGTGGTCTCGTCACTGCGTCCCCGTCAAGGTGGCCTCTGGGACCACAGACTCCGTGTCACGTGTATGCCCGGGGAGTGGTGCTCACGGTAGGACTTCGACAAGTCATCCCCGGAGGGGAGGCCACCCAGGTGAGGCGGTGGGCCTCCCTGGCAAGAACGGGATGAGTGTGAAACACGGCCGTCCTGTGAGCTCTGACCCTCGGCTATCAGGCCCGTCTGAGGGCTCTGTTGATTGGGGCAGAAAACCTCCCAAGAGGGCAGGCCACACAGAGTCCACGGCCGCTGGCCACAAAGGGGACCACCGGCCTGCGTCTGACCTGTCTGCCCAGTCTGTGCCTCTAGCAGGAGCCTGAGCCCCTGGTCCCCGAGAGGCCATCAGAGGGATGACGGCATGGAGAGGGGTCTCCACCAACCACCTGGCCTGGGGCCGCCCTCTCAGGACCATCCCGAGTCCCCACCACTGCAGCTCCTTCCAGGGGAGGGGCCTGGGAATCCGCCTCCAGCCCTACAACCTTGGGTGGAGAACACCATCACCAACGAGGGAGAAACAGGTTGGAGGGCGAATGGCTTGAAGGCCAGGAAACGGGAGCGTTGGGGGTCATCTCGGACCCCAGGCCAGGCAGTAGGGGGCCTCCCCGAGTTCTTTTTGGTTTTGGAGGCCGGGGCTCCGTCCGGGCTCCCTCCTATGGGCATGGTTTCAGACGCTTTAATAACGGAGTATTTTGAAGGGAAAGAAGCCTTCTGGGATCCATTTGTGACACCGACCAGAAAGCTTAGCCCCCCTCGGGGGACCCGCCAGAACCCCAGAGCTGTGAGCGTATGAGATGTCTGTGTGTGTGTGTCTGCTCCGGGCTGACTTTCTGGAGAACAGAGGGTATTTATTTTAAGAGTCAAAAAAGATGTTTTGACCAACCCCACTTAGCTCAATCCTGGCACCGAGACCCGGGAGAGAAGAGAAATGCCGGAGGTCAAACCTCCCTTTTTTGGCTAAAATGCTTAATCAAAACACACCTAATACTTCTGCCGGGTGTGGAGGTGGGGTCGGGAGCGGCCAGCGGCACGCGTGCGGAGGCTCAGCTAGCAAAATAAAGAGGTTTTTCAGCAAAGCAGCAGCCTTGGCGAGGAGGCTGGGCTGCAAGGCTCCAGGAGGGGCGCGTCCGGTGGTTCTCGCCCGAGGTCGGCGGCGGGTGAAGCCCACGACGATGAGCGACCCTGCCAAGGCTGAGTGTTACCGGGCAGGCCGGGAGCAGCTGTTGGAACGGGCCTTCCCGAACCAGACTCAGACCCGGCTCTGGGAGGGGCGTCCTGTCTTCAGAGTCCTGGCCTCTCCCGTCTCTGTGCCACGTGACGGGGGGGTGGTGATCTGCTCCCCGTCACCTGCGGTCCTACAGCTGGGCTTCCCAGCAGCCACACTGCACCGGGAAGGGGTCGAGGCCCAGCTCAGGGAGCGGTGCACAGCCCCGGTCCCATCGGACGCCACTCGGCACGGCTGCACTCCCTTCCATCTGGGCTCTCACTCCGTGGGTCATGCTAGCCACCTGCCCAGCTAGGGACAGTGTGGTCTGAATGCCTGTCTCATGTCCCCATCTGACCATGGACTCCCGGGCTGGGGGCCGCTGTCCCTGAGCTGGCGCGCAGACCTAAGGGGCAGGAAAGAGCCTGGAGGCCGCGTGATGGGTGGTTTCCGGGGAGGCTCCATTCTGCTTGGCTGCCCTTGGCCTCGGATGAAAGGCAGGGCCTCTGGCCACCCTCAGCCCGAGGCTTGTGGGCCCCGGGTGGGTCTGGACCGGGGCGGCCATGTAAGGGACAGCAGCGCTCCGGGAGCCAGAACGCAGCACTGTCTGCTCGGCGTGATGGTGGGGCCGGCTCCCCTCGCAAAGGCTCTCCTGCTGGGGCTTGACCAAGCGTTTCCGTTTGAATCGGGAATGGCCGCTGCGGGTGCCCCAGAGGCTGGTCAGGGAGCCCACGCGACCGAGGCGCCCACACCGTGGGGACACGGCCGGTGCCACCTCAGAGATAGAGGCGGCCTGCGGGGCTGCAGGCTGGGCCTCCCGCCCCAAACTCTCCGTACTGGGCAGTGGGGAGGAAGGAAGGTCGGTCAGGGCCACCAAAAATCAGAGTGAAACATGGCAGGGAGAGCGCCGAGGCCGATGGAGGGGCCAGGCAGAGGGTTGTGCCCACCCTGAGCCCAGGACAGAGCGGGCTGGAGACCAGAGGGGTCCGTGTGTGGCCACGGGGCTGACCGGACCCCCGGATGGTCCTCCCATGCCCTGAGAGAGACGTGTCCTTGTCCCCTCCAGAGCTCTCCCGGACCAGCCACTAGGAGAAGAGCCGGGGGTCAGGTTAGAGCTCCCAGCAATGCGCCTGCTTCCTCGCCAGGAAGAGGACAGTGCCTGTGCTGACGTCCGAGCAGAGGGCAGCAGACCCCGCCTGCAGCCCCACCCCGTGCCTCTGGGCCCAGGACGGGCCGGGTGGGTGCGCTGTGAGCAGGTGCCGGCCGAGGAGCACCGCATGGCGGATGGGGCCGTGCAGGCGGCGGGGACCTCTCCGCGCAGAGGCGCCCCGAGAGGCGGCCTGGGCAGGAGGGCCTGGTTTCAGCCCAGCCTTCATCTCAGAGCGTGGTCCGCGGATGGACTCTGGTGCCAGAGGCTCGGCTGCCACATGAACCGCGGAAGCACCCAGCTTTCTCTCGTACTCTGGGGGAGCCCCAGGGCCAACATGGGGTGGGGGCATCCTCTCACCGGCCATGCCCTGTCCCCCTCCGTTCACGGCGGCTCTGGACGGCGGAGGCCAGCGCTCGCACAGCGGGTCGGAAGCATGCAGGGGCTCCATGCAAAGGTACGGGCAAGCTGGAGACGGCCAGCCGCTCACAGATGGACACTCAGCGATCACGTGCTGGCCTTGACCTGGGGACCACACTCTGCTGGGTGTTGTGGGGTGACTGCGTGGTGTCCCGAGGGGCCCCGACTCAGGGCTCAGGAGTTCCCAGGAGTGGCGCGCTCTCCTCCCGTGGTTGCTTTCCGTGGCCTGTGCCATGCTCCGGGGACTGCTCTCCCCGGTAGGTTAAAGTGGGTGTTCTCCTCCTGGATCGAGTGCCCCCCTCTGCAGGGGGCAGGTCCACCCTGTTCCGGGGCCCCGGGACCCCCGCATGGAGCCCCCCATGCTGTGAGATGCTGACGGAGGCCTTCGTCCTGCTGGCGGGCCGTGTCAGGGTGCCGGCCTGGGCAGCCCTTCCCGGGCGGGTAGACCCCGTCTCTGGCCTTTGAGCGTCGGTGAGCACGACCCCTTTCTGGAAGCCACAGCTTTGCTGAGTTTCGGTTGGTCGGCCTCCTCTCTCTTCCCCTTTCCCAGGTTACCGAGCCACCAACCAGCTTTCCTGGGTCAGGATTTGAGTAAAGAACAGACGCCCTAAAGAGCAGAAACGCAGGCCCCGCTCGTTGGCCAGACTCGGCCCCCCGCGCCCGGGGCCGACCTCCCACAAGCCCACCCACCTCAGCCCACGGCCAGCACCTGGCGGCCTGGCCCCTCGCGGGTGCCCCGCGGGCCTCCCTGGCCTCGGTGGTGCTCACCTTCTCCGACTCGCTCCCTCTGCGCGTGTAACCACCTTCCAAACCACAATTTCAGAATCTATTAAAAGAAACATAAAATCCCCAAGTGCTTAGAATTCTCAGCATTTAAAAATATGACTTACTGTTATTACAGCTGAGCCGGGCCGACGCGGCCCGCACCCCTCGCCCGGCCTGCGTGGGTACCGGCAGGCACTCTGTGCTCCTGGCTCGTGATCTGGGAGAGCGGTGGGGTAACTCTAGGGGGATGGTTAATAAAACCTCTGGGTTTGACGCCACTTCTTGTGTTGATTTTCAAATATTCGTCTCAGTCTCGGTTTCTAGTCTTACGGAAACGATGTTACGATTTACGGACGTGTCCGTGCCCGCGTCTGTGACCCAGAAGAGGGAAAAGCCCGTTTATACAGCTCACTTGTCGGTTTGCCTAGCTTCGGAAGCACTCTGGGACCCGTCCCCGACACGCCGTCCCCCTGGAGTGGAGCTCGGTGGCTTCACGAGGAGGCCCAGGCAGGTATATAGCTCTCCAAGCCGAGCCAAGGAAAGCTCCACGTCAGAACCATCGGTGGAAGGAAGACCCAGAACCGCTAGTACTTTCTCTGCCGACTAACCCGAGCCTGCGGCGGCAGCAGAGGGAAGGGCCAGAGCTCCTGGGGCTGCCCGCGGCCCATGGCTGGAGGAGCCGCCAACGCCCGCCCCGGAGGGTGATTCCGAGCCCTGCTGGGGGGGCTGCTGTGCCTGCCTTTGCCTGATCTCCACTGAGAAGCTTCCTCCAAAAACCACACCCACTTCCCAGGGGTCTGGGGTAAGGGCCCATTACCGCACTGCCTGTCCCCCGAGCTGCAGGAAGGGAAGTGACGGGAGATGGCGCCGACTGCAGCCCCACCAGCCCACCTCCACCCTCTGCCCTGTCTCCTCCTCACCCTGGCCCCCCGGGGCGGATTGGGCCACTCAGCCAGGCTCTGCCTCCCCAGGTAGCCTGCAAGCCCCACGCGGGCCATACGGTGCCCTGTGTCTTCCCGCGGACCCTGCACGTTGGTGCTGCTCGCAGGCGGGGTCAGAGGGCACAGGGACAGACCGTAGTGCGTCTCGGAATGCCTTCCTGACCCCTTCAGCGGTGTTTGGTACCATGTTTGGCTTCCCTTAAGGACCAGGGGTTGCTGCCCAGAGAGGCTCCTTCCCTACAAGGACACAGCTGTCTTCCCGGGGAGCCGACGTCAGGGTGGGGGGTCCTTCATTCTCAGCAAACAAGGGAACACCGCTGGGGTAAAGGACGCGACTTCCCAACGAGCACCATCTTCCATATTACAGGGAAGCTGCGAGGCCTTGCCCTGTCAGTTCTGAGAACTTAGGATCTATCCCCGCGGTCTGCCACCGGCGGCAGCCGAGGACGGCATCTCGGTCCCCAGACACTAACGTCCGCTCTCTAACTTGTTTTTCAGCACATGTTGGCGGATGCGGAGGTGTCGTCCCAGGAGGGCTGCATCCAAAAGGTAGGAGAGCTTGGTTCCACGCCTTCTCCCTCGCCGTGGCCCGCGTGCGATCCCCGGCTAGTGTGCGCGCGGCCGGGTCCGTGGGCCGCCCGCGCTTATGGTCGATGCGTTGTGTGTCGGTTCCGGGGACGGTAGGACGGATGTGGTCTGCGCGGTGTCGGCCGGCTGCGGGGCCCTGGCTCCCGGGAACCGGGAGAGCCGCCCCGGTGGCGAAGCTCAGGCCATGCAGATGCAGGAGAAGTAAATAAACCCGGGTCACGTTGGTGTAACCGTCTCCACTGGATGCTCAGTGAGAAGAACACAGACGGGGAAAGACCACAGTCGGGGACTCCCACAAAGCCCCTGCTCTCCGCAGCCTTCAAAGAGGGCCTGGGCGGGGCGTCAAACAAGCAGCCAGTCAGGTGAAAGGAAAGGCGTGGGGGGGGGAGCGTCCCCTGCCCTCTCGGTGGCTGATGGCAGGTCTCTGGGTGGCAGACGTTAGCTCGGCAAGATCCAGAGACTAAACTAGGCCAGAAAAACACCAAGAAACCCAGAAGCCATTCATCAGACAGGGCTCAGGGCCCACCAGTCCGGGTCACCCCGCACAGGCGCAAACACAGGACACGCGCCCACACCCAGCGTGGTAACCAGCCCACGCTTCTGCACTTTCCAGCAGAATGAGGACGGCGGTCTCTCTCGTGGCGCTGGCCTCAGAGCACCACCCAGGAGAGGCGGAGAGTGGGCCGGCCAAGGGTGCCCAGGCCTGGGGTTGTCTCGCCGTCTGCATCGCGGGATGTGTGTTTACAGGGACGGTCGGCCTCTGCTGGGGGAGCCCGAGGTGCGTCGCGAAGGGTTGCCCAATGTCCCAGGTGTCCCTGTGCCCGGCTTGATGGTCTGAGCTGACGACTCTGGGCACAGCTTCCATAAGGAGGTGGGGGAGACCTGACCCTTCTCACCAGGTCCAACCCCACAAATACTGATTTTGGAGAAGACCCTGTGAAGGGAGACATTTTCTGACCCTGCGGTGACTTCCGTGGGAGCTCTGGCAGGCGAGATCTTCTGGGCGATTCTCGCCTATAACCCAGGGCCTGTGTCTGGCGGATGGTGGCCTGAGGCCTGTCTTCCTTAAAACACGACGTCCCTCCCAACAGCCCCCTTTCCCTCTTCCTGCCTCTGGGAACAAACTCGGATTTCCCTAAAAGGTGAAAGGTAGCAAGAGATTCTAAAGAGCTTTCCCGTATTTCAAAGAGCTGAAGTCTTTCCTCTCCCCTGAAAAAAGCCCTGCAGTTGGTCCAGGGTCTTGACCTCCAGTGAGAACCCGAAATCCTCCTCTCTCACCGCCCGCAGCCAGCAGGAGGCACGGTGGGACTTGCCCGAAGGTGGGGTGGACTGGCGGGAGCTTAGAGGGGGCACGTTCATGGGGGATGGGCGGTTGCCTGTCCGGTGTGGGTACCAGGGTCGAGGCAGAAGGCCAAAAGGTCTAAATGTGAAGATGGTGAGGAGGCCAGGGCTGGATGCTTCTGAGCCAGGATGAGATTCCCCCCGGGAGAAGCCCGCCAGCATGGCCCCTGTGCTCCTAAACCGTCAGCCCATCGGGCCTGGGCCGACCTGGTTGGAGGACTTTCCTGAGAGCTGCTCGGGGACGGGTGGAAGGTGCCACACACAGCGCCGGTCACACTGCCTGGCCCAGGCATCCCCTCAAACACGGGGCCTTGGAAGGCCCGGTGGAGGTGCCCTCTGTGCCCAGAATCCCAACTGACCTGACGCTCCCAGCAGCCGGACATGCAGGGGGCCGGGGCCGCGGAGCAAAGGGGACCCTGATGGCTATCCATTTGGAACAAGGCCTCCTGACTCCCTGCCCGGCTCCTCTGCTTCCTATCACTCTGCAGGTCCCTGCTGCAGGGGGGAGGCTGCTGCCGGGAAGGGGGCTCTGCCCAGCTCCCCACGCACACCCCTCCCCACATGAAGGAGCCGCCACACAACACTCCGTTGTCCCCTGAAATCTGGGATTTTTCTGGCCTCGTGCTGAACTTGGACACTCTCAGCATTTGGGCCATTCAAGTGTGACGGGACGGGTGCCCAGGGTCAGGCTGGTGGGAGGTCAAAACCTGACCCTGGGGCTTAGCTCTGGACCCATCTGGGTCGGTTCCGCGCCCAGACCATCCAGGAGGGAGAGAGGAAAGGAGACGGGAATGAAAACGCAGCCGAGTGGGTTCATGCATCGAGGCTGGAAAATGAGTAAATGTCCCTTTACCTCCCCTCCGAGAAGCGGGTCTCGCCTCACAGATCGCTGTGGTCCTCAGAGCCGTGCACGTCTACGGGCGCACACGCTGTTTCGGACGAGGACCCCACGTGCCTCGGCGCTGTTTTAAGGACACATGGAGTGAGTTCCTTGGCAAGGGGATGTAGACCCCATTTATGAGTTTTGTGGTTTGGGAGTTTTACGTCTGGTTGGACACGGCCTCTCCTTCCCCACACGTTTGGGAACCTTAAACCACTGTGGGCCGTGGCCGGAGGCGGGGTACTTGGGTAGGTCTGCGGACATCGCCAGCTCCAGTATCCCGATCCGAGGGTGACAGTTCTTCCTGCTCCTTATGGGCATCGGGGAAGTGTCACAGACGGTGACTGACGCAGTCAGTGGTTGGACGCAGGTACAGGAAACGGGATATTTTGTGGGGCAGCCCCGTTGTAAATTCTGAGCTTTAGAGAGCCAGGCTGCTGGACCCGCCATGGAATCCCTCTGTCCGGGCTTGCACAGAAGCTCAGGCCCAGAGAGGCAGGCTGCCCCACACTCCCCGCGGAGGCCCCTGGGTTAGTGGGCGGTGCAGGGCGGCGCTCCCGTGCGAGTGACAGCGGCCGCCGCCTCTGAGCCGCGCCAGGCTCGGCCCCGCCCCTCGGGTCCCCGGACCCCCTCGCTGCCTCGGCTCCGTGGTGCCCCTCGGAGGGGTCGCCCGCATCCCCATCCCGCATCCCGCAGGCCCTGGCTCCCTCCCGCGGCCCCGCAGCCCTCTCCATCCCCGCGTCCGCCTTCTTCCACCGCGCGCGAGGCCGCAGCCGAGCTTCCCTGCGGATGAGACTCGGGGGCCGCGCTCGCCGCCGCCGCCGCCCCCCCGCCCGGGTGTGCGCCCTGGGCGCGGAGCCCGCGCTGCCCACGAAGTCGCTGGGACGGCGGCCTGCGGGTCGTGCTGCGCGGCTTCTCCCGGCCTCGGCGCCTGGGCCTCTGGGACTGTCCCCTCCAGCGGACTCTATTTCGCCTGTTTACTTAGAGGGAAAGCCCGGGGCTCCCGCAGAGCAAACATCTGCGGGAGATAATCTAGCGAGTTGTCCATCCATCACTCGGGTCGCCCTGCTCCCTGGAGAGCCCGCAGGGGCCTGTAATAAAAAGACCCAGCGAAGAGGCTTTGGGGACGAATAAAGAGCCGTGTTAAGGGCTGAAAATGGATGGAAGACATTATTAAGGCTCAATGGCCGTCTTATCAAAATCCGATAGGATAGACATTTGGCAAAAGGCTTAAATTTATTCTTTGACTTTCTGGAGGGCTTGAATTTATCCGTTAACAAGAGTGTAGTCCACCCGGGGAGATGGTATCAGCTAAAAGAATTTTGATTTAATCTGGTGATATGAGAGGGGACACGCCAGCCCGGCCTTTGTCCCACTTCATCTTGCTTTCTGTAGCCGTCTCGGACAGGAGGGACGTGTCAATACCGGACGGCCCGGGGGAACGGCAAACAAAAGGAAGTGACCTTTTCCTTTTTCTATTTTTATTTTTCCTTCTCCTCCCCTCCTCTGTCTGCCCCCAGCCCGCCCAAAATCAGGAACTTGCTTCTGTAGGGCCAGGACCGGAAGAAGAAAGGTGCCACCTAACCTAGCCGGCGCTCTGGGGGGCGGGCAGCGGGCGGCGCGGAGTGCGTGAGGGGCGCGTGGAGAGTCCGGTCCGAAGGAAAGAAAGCTAATGAAGTCCGGCGCTGGAAGAGGGAGCACGATGGCTCCATAAATCTCACTCCCATCGTTACGTGCAAAATGCTACAGGTCATAAAAGCCATCTCATAGCCCAGCCCGGCACTGTCCACGCAGGGTGATTGATTGGTAATTATTATAATTTGTGAAATGATTATTTGGATGTTAGGACCGTGGTCTGCACCGCTGGCTGTTATGTGCGTGTGCTCCATGGCCTGCCCACCCCCACCCCCTCCGGGAGATGCCTCTGCTCTCCCGGATCCCTCCTGGGATGTGGGGATGCTGGGGGCTGGGCGCCGGCCAGGGAGTCCAGGAAGACAGCTCTTCCAGTGACAAGAAGGCAGGAGCGGAGACCACAGGCAGCTGCTAAGTGTGTCTTGTGCTTGCTCGCCCCAAGGTGTAAGCGTGTTGCTGCTGGGCTGTGGAAACTCCACCCAGCGCCCCAGAGCCAGGTCCTGATTCCCGATGCTGCTCCTGGGGTCTGTGGCTCTGGCGTGCTCTGGAGGTGGCTGGAGGCCCCGGGGAGGGGTGCGGCTCTGCACCTCTTAAGAAGGGGAGATCCGAAAACGTAGAACCCCCCGCAAAAAGTGCTGGTGGGCGCATGTGGGGTCCCCTGGTCTCCGTCTGGCGGGAAGCCTTACTGGGTCCTTCTCACGCTTTGCCTGAGCCAGCGAGGATGGCTTTAGCGGTCCTTTCCTTTTCCTCTTCTGCTCCCAGCCAGCAACCCTTGGGAACCACCCACACCCCGTAACTCACCCGCATTTTACCTGCAAAGACGCCGTCTTGCCCCCCCATCACATGGGAGACCCCAGCCTCAGAACCCTGCAACCACAATTAATAATTTGCATGTGGGATCGGTTATGTCTTTATGAAATCAAAGTGTGTTTAGCTGCCACGGAGACAGCCCTGAGTTGATTTTGATAATCTGGGGCTGAATAGACTTGCTCGGACGCAGTAAGCCCCGGACAAAAGGCTGGGCAGTGGCTGAAAGCCCTCTGACGGCACGTCTCCCTCTCCTTTGTTCCGGGGCTGCTGATAAAAGAGCCAGGAGTCCATTAATTCAGTGAATGAACATATAGTAAAGTCAGTGCCTCTTGAGAACAATAATGTTGAGGTCAGCTTCAGTTGCCATGGAAACTAAGTACTCCTAAGAAGTTTGCATCCCTGATTTTGCTGAATCAAAGGCTGCAAAGCGGAGAGGTGTAGGGGGCCGCGACCAGAATGCCAGAGAGCGCCGCCTCCGCGCTCCCCTTCCCGAGGAGGTGTAGGCCTCAGCCGGGCCGGGGCCAGGGCTCAGGGCCACCACCAGCCGGGCCTCCTCGAGTCTGGCTTCCGGCCTCCCTTCCTGCCCCTCCCAACGGCCTCTGATTGCACAACTACGACGCTTATCTGAAGAGGCGGCTTAGGTGTGACTTCGGTGGCTCAGTTCCCCGTGGCCAGAAAGGCTCTGCAGGCTCCAGGGTGGACTCTGACCTCTGGCCACCTTGAAGCACCTGAACTTGTCCCTGGGTGGGGGGCAGGCAGGGGCCCTGGGGCCCCTTCCCATCCTGATAAGGGTGATTAATGGGCCCACAGTGGCGGTCGCAGTGAGCTTCGGGGCAGCTGCCCGCCGGGGGAGGACGTGGGAAGCCTCACCTTCTCGCAGTTCAGGCCCTTGAACCGAGTTGATTCCGTTTTCCCTGCCCCTGCCCCGTCCCGAGGATCACGAAACCAGCCAGAAGGTCAGATTCCGCAGGCGAGCTGCAGTTCGTCACCTGCCCGCCCCGGCGGAGGAGCCGTGGGTCAGGAGGGCCCTGGGCCCGGGGGTGCGTGGGGAGCAGTGGCCGCCAGCGGGCCGTGGAGGGCACGCTGCTCCCCCAGAACGGCCAAGCCCGGGAACCACACCCCGGGGGGCGCGGAGACAGTTTAATTTTGTCTCTCTTTTGCCCCTGAGAAAGCAAAGAGCCAGCTTTTCGTTCTCTCTCCGGAACACCCGGGAATCAGCCTCCGAAAAGCTGCTGGGCTGCGGCTTGGGGTCCCGGAGGAGGGACGGCAGAAGCCCGCTCGGGGTCCACCAGCAGCCGTGGGCGGGGCTGAGAGAGCAGGTGACTTGGGGACCCTCTCTGGGGCCAGGCCCTCCCCCCCAGCCGCCCAGCTGACACTTTGTGCCCAAACTTAAATCTCGAAGGCAGAGAAAACATCGATTTCGCAGGACAGACTCAGAAATGGGAAATACACCTTCCCCCGGAAGGTAAACAAAGGAACCGCTCCTTTTGGCGGGAGACCCGGGCAGGCTGGGCAGGTCCAGGGCCACTCCCAACCCACCCAGCCGTCTAAACCTGGTTCTTGGCCTCCTGCATTTCCGGCTTCTTGTCTGCAAGCTGGAGAGACAGTCCGTCTCCAGCGCCCGACCTGGCCCGGGGCATCCAGCTGGATAACAAGACGGCGGTCGGGCGCAGCTCTGGGCACTGGGGCCTGCTCCGTGGAGGCTGGGGTGCGGCTTCTGTGGTCTGCGTGGGGACGGGGGCGGGGAGAGCCCGGGTGGACGCTGGCCGTGGACGGAGAGTGTCGGGGGCCCCCGGGGACAGCTGCAGCGGGTCAGAGCACAGAGGCCGGGCGGCATCCGTGGCAGGGCCCTCCAGGAGACCGCGTGGAAGCTCGAGGCGTCCGAGGCGGTGCTCGGGGGAGGGTGCTGGGCCGACCGTCTGGTGCAGGACGCCTCTCGCACCGGGTAATGAGGCGGATTTACTATCTACATTACGGCTTTATGGGAGGCAGATGGCGGTGTCGATAAACTCCGTGATCTTCAGGTGGGTGCCGAAGTGAGTTAATTAAATTGTGCCTCACTGTTGGGAGAGAAAAACGGATCCGCTCGAAGGCCTGCGTGGCGTCTTCTGCTTTAAACGCACAGACACACCCTCTGCGAAGTCGGCGTCACTGGCGTGGGGCGGCTGCCCTCGAGGAGAAGCCCTGCCCTTGTCCCTTCGTGGGACCCCTCGGGTGCAAGGCAGACTTTTGGTTTTCCACAGAGATACCGGGTGGCCGTCCCTCCCAGGGCAAAAGCGGCGAGAGACGCCGTGAGCCCACGCGACCCCTCCCTCCGCCCGGCCCCTTCTCTCTTGTGCCGAGCACCCCAGCCTCGAGGGAGGCCTGGCTCCCGAGTCCCCTCAGACGCCGTTTGCCGGGGAGGTCGCGGGGCCAGGCAACGTGGGTGTCCCTCACAGAGCCCAGGAGCCCCCCTCCCATCTGGGCACAGGCCTGTGGGAGGCCTTGGGGAAGCGTCTTGACCTGATACAGGACGACAGGGCCTGTGGGGGGGGGCGGTCTCTGTGACCTGCCCGGGGGCAGAAGCCAGGGAAGGTTGTGTCCCATGTACTCCACCGGCGAGGCCACCTGCCATCCAAGCAAGTGGGCGTCTGCACCGGGCGTGTAGAGGGGACGGACCCCCAGCATCCTGGCTGGCCGGTTCACCGTCTTCTCTGAGTGGCGGGCCTGGCTTCCTGTGTGGGCGTGGGCGTGGGCGTGGGCGGTCGAGGGGGCCACACTGGCCTCTACAGAACCTCTAGTCTCCCCCCTGCCTCCCAGAGCGGCCTTAAAGCTTGTGGTGCTGTGGGGCTGACCGCGCGCTAAGCCTGGGGGAGGGCACGGGGCCAGGAGGAGGGCGAGAGGGAAGGAGAGCAGGCGGGGCGGGGCTGACCTCGTCCCAGCGAGGGGGTTCTCTGTCCCTGTCACTCACCATTAACCAGCTGCCCGATGCCCATCGGCTCACTTGCCCGCCGTCACCCCAGACACGGGCTCTCGTCCCCACGTTACTGAGGAGGAAACGAAGGCACGGAGAGTGTAAGTCACCTGACTGGGCCGCACGAGTCAACAGAGAGGCCAGTGTTCAGTGTTCGCCCATGAGACCATGGAGCGAGCGTCCCCGGGACCGCGTCTAGCCTGTGCCCTGAGCACTCCCCTGCTCTGCGCCCGGAGCTCGCGCCCGTCAGGGTCCAGGCGGCACTACACTGCGGACACAATGGGTTGACAAACCGTCCCCAAACTCGGGGGCTCAAGACGGTCCTCGCCGGTTCTCACTTACATGCATGACGGTGGCTGGTGCCGGTGGGCTCGGCGGGGCGTGCGGCTCGACGTCGGTCAGCCTTCTTGCACGGGGGCTGCGTGGGGCGTGCGGCTGTCACGGCGATGGCCGAAGGAGAGGGGGCACGCGCCGCAGCCCGCAGCACGGGGGGAGGAGGTGCCTATCGTGGCGGGGGTGTGGGCCCGTGGCAGAGGGCACGGAGGAGGGGACCCCAGCGCATTCTACTATGGTGGGCTTCCTGGAGGAGGAGGAGTGGCCCCAGAGCTGACCCATGACCAGTTCCCCGGTGCCAGCTAACGCGGGCAGAGTCACTTGAGGCGTGCGGGTAGAGAACGGAGCCCGTGCGAGGCGAGCTCACGGCGAGCGCACAGGAACAGACGAGGACACCTCGCTGGCACAGGCCCCTGCCTCCCAGGCTTCCGGGGCCCCTTGGACGCACACAGCCCTGAGGGGCAACCCCCTTTCCCCGGAAGGGCTCTGATCCATGATCCGGAGCCGCCAGGGGAAAGCGGTGTCTGGCCGTCTTCGGGGTTGCCCCAGGTCCCTTTGCTGGGAGGGACTCAGGAGACCCCGTAGGATGGCAGAGGGTAAACCGCCTCAGCCCAGCCCTGGGCCCCAAAAGAGGCATTTGGACAACCTCCCGCTGAATGGGGGGGCTTTGCTGTCCAGCCTCGTGAAGAGCCATACGTCAGTGGGACCAAGGGACAGAAGCCGATCTGAGAAGGCCGCGCTCTGTGTGACCCCAGCTCCACCACGTTGCGGAAAAGACAAAGCCACGGAGATGGTGAAGAGATCCGTGGTTCCCAGGGGTGGGGGGAGGGGCAAGCCGGTGGGCCGGGGAGATCGGGGGTCAGGAAGGCTGTTCCGTGAGGTCCCACGACAGCGTCCACACGACCCTGACGTTTATCTGGACCTACAGAAAGCACAGCCAGGCCCAACCGCAAAGCCTGACGTTCCTCACGGGCACGACTCGGTGACGGTCACAACCGGCCCATCCGTTGTAAGAAACGACAGTGCGACCACACAACGTCAATCACGGGGGTGCGGGGGGCATGGAGATGGGCGCGCCAGACGTGACGCCCATTTTCCTATGAAACTAAAATGCTTAGTTTTTCAAGAACGGGTTTCGGAAAAGTGGCGAGTCGCACGCGTGTCTTCTGTGAAGCGTCACACGTGCCTAAGGGCGTGCGTGGGGGAGGAGGCTGCCCGGGGATCAGGCAGAAGCGGTAACGTCACGCTTCGCTGTGACATAACGTCTCACGTTTCATCGAGTGAACCCCGCATGGGGAGCTTTGCTTGTGAAATACGCTGTCGTCCGGGAGCTTACCCCAGGCCCGGCCCGAGGCAACGCCAGACGGCAAAGGTCGCCACCGCCGTGGTGGGTGGTGACGGCCAGACGTGGGCACCGTTCCTGTCTGCTGGGCCATAAGCCCCCGTGGTCAGGATTCCCCGTCCTGCGTATGTGCGGGCCGTTCCCCCAACGTCTGAGCCTCTGCCTTCCGGGACCACGTGTCGTTGGATGAACCGCCCGTGGGCCCCTCTGGACCCGCAGCCACTGGCCAGCACGACAGCCCCCAGCTCTCTCTGCCCTCCAGCGCTGCCACCAGAAAGTTCGGGGGAGATCCCGCAGTTACCATAGGCAGAGCCGTCCTGTGAGTCACGTGAGGCGTGCGGGAGAAACTCAGCCGTGAGCTGTTTCTTTGGGCTTCTCGGTTTCAGAGTCTGACCTTGTCACGCACACACACACCAGCAGTGACGGACACCGAGTCTGCTCCGGCGCTGGAGGCACGAATTGGAATTCCTCGAGGTCTCTGCTCTCCTACGTCCCCGTCCTCCCGAGACCCCAGTCACCTGTGCTGAGGGGCCTCAGCAGCCCATGTTCTTGGGGTCCTGGCCCCTGGGGGCCCCCCCACTGTGCAGTTCCAAATCTGACCCGGCTCCTCGTGGCGGAGCACACTTCCAGGAGCCTCTCGTGCGGTTTGCTCTGCCCGCTTCTGGTGGAAGTGACCCCACCTGGCCGTGTTGGCTGGGCCGTGTCCCGGCAAGTGGGTGATTCAAAGCAGTCATGTCTCTGGGCCATTTTTTCTTTTTATCCCCTGTTATATACGGGGGAGATTGTGAGGATAACAAATGGGTTTTGGCCGGGAAGAGTGGGATTCTTAATTTAACAGATTCAGGGTGAGTGCACCGTTTTCTTAATAATATTTCCTTCTTTGAATAACAGGCTGCTTCAGCCGGCCTCTCTGTATGCTGACGGGATTCATCATCCCGCCCGACACCCCCTTCCATCAGCCAAGGCCGTGTGGGCGAACGGTTTCTTCTTACCCAGATAACAAGATGTTTCTCCACTACACTGTTGATAAATTAAGTAATAAAAGGCAAGACTTATTATTTTCTATTGGAACCTTGCCTCTGTTATTCCTGAGCAATGGCCAAGACTCAGAGCATTAGCCGCAGAAATGTTTGCATTGCCGGGGATGGAAAATTATCACATAAAGAGAGTCTGATGTGGTGTTCATCACGGATCAGCTGAGAGGAAGGAGAGACTCAAAAACAAACAAAAATAATAATAAAAGTGCTCTTCCCCAGCCCCCGCGCTGGTCAGGACGGGGCTGGGCAAGCTGGTGCCCGTTCAGAGTGGACCGGAGGGTGTCCTGCCCGCCATGGGCAGGCGGGCCCTTCCCGAGCCTCCCTCGCCCGAGGCTCTGGCTTACCAAGGCCCTGAAAGGACAGATAATTATCAGAAGAGAATCTGAAGCACGGGCATCCCAGAGAGCAGCAGGAATAAAGTGAGGAGGAGGAATTTTGAACAGATTTCCTCCCTTTGTGTTTCTGTTTTGGACGAGAAATGCAGAGGCAGGAGAAAGCGGGACTGGCAAGGTAGAGAAAAACAGCGAATTCGCCTTCAGGAAGGTCTGGCTTGGCGGGGGCTGTCCTGGGTCGGGATGGAGGGAGAGCTGGGGGTGGGGGGCAAGGGGCTTTGTCCCATGTCTGCCACTGTGCCGTCCTCCAGGAGGGAGAACCAGCCCGCAGGAGGCCTGTGTCTGTCCCCACTCGCCCGTCCAGGAGGAGGGGCAAGGCCCTCAGAGACCAGACGGTGTCGGATTTGTAGGACAGCTCCCCGGCCTGGGGCACAACGATGCGTCTTTCTGGATGTGACGTCGGGTTGTGCTGGGGCCAGGACACAGCAAAGCAGACGCAGCCTCTGCGTGCTTGCCACTGGGCTCCCGCGCCGGCCGAGGGGATGGGTGTGGGCCATGTCTGGCACGCGCTGGCTGACTCTGGACAGCCCTGGGGAACAGGTTCTCTTTCCCTGGGGTTCAGACAGCTGAACTCGCCCACCTGAGGTCACGTAGGTGGCGGCAACCTTTTCCCCTGCGGAAATGCCCCCAAACCCAGACTCTGAGACGAGGCTCTGCCCGGGGGACCCCAGCCCTGGGATCGTCCACTTCCCTAGCTGACTGAGTGGGAAGTGCGTCTTCCCCAGAAGCAGGTGCTAATTTGGGGACGTCCCCCTGGGCTGGTGCCCATTTTCCTCTCCCGGTTGGTGTCAGTGCCTGGCACGCTGTCCCCATCTCTCCTCCTGCTAGTGTGACAAAAGTCCAGCATCCCGGCCCCCTTATTAAACACCCAGGACTCTTAATAATCACCGCTGGCCCCAGAAGTGTCTCTGTGCTATCCCTCGAAGCCCTCACCCCCTCTGGGTTTCCAAGCACAACACACACTCACCTCCTCGAAGCCCCCCACCAACGACGCGATACAAGGAGAGCTCTCGCCTCCCCGCATCTCCCTCCTGGCCCCACAGCTGCCGCCTCGCTCACGGGGGCACCTCTCTGCCCTGCCAGCAGGACGACAGGGCCTCAGGCATGCGCACCCGGCGAGGGCCCCTGCCCTGCCGCCCCACGGGGAGCACTTCCAGAGCTGTTCCGGTTCCTGCGGCTTTGGGGGCCAGAACCTCAGACTCAGCTTCAGGGACATTCGGGGTTTGCTCAGCCTACTCCACGGGTTGCCTTTTGTTCAGCTGCTGCGGAGCTGCTAAGCAGCCACCATGAAGTGTCCGTGGCACTTTCTAAGGGCTTGGGGGTGGAAAGATCTTCCGGGAAGGCAAAAGGTTGTCCAAGGCTTGCTTTATCCTCGATTTCCTCATCTGTGCAGTGGGCGTGATAATAGCTCCTGCCTCAGAGTTGTGGTGAGTGAGGACCTGAGATGCTGTGCACGGAGCCCACCGGAAACAGCGTCCGGTGCGCGCTTACGGCCTGGAGGGAAAGCGAGGTGGGGAGGTGATGAAGCTGATGATGATGGTGATGGTGATGATGATGATGGTGATGATGATGATGATGGTGATGATGGTGATGATGATGATGATGGTGACGATGATGACGGTGATGATGGTGATGGTGGTGATGATGATGATGATGGTGACGATGATGACGGTGATGATGGTGATGGTGGTGATGATGATGGTGATGGTGACGATGATGACGGTGATGATGGTGATGATGATGATGATGGTGACGATGATGACGGTGATGATGGTGACGGCGATGACGATGATGATGGTGACGGCGATGACGATGATGATGGTGACGATGATGACGGTGATGACGGTGATGATGATGATGATGGTGACGATGGTGATGGTGACGGTGACGGTGACGGTGATGGTGACGGTGACGATGGTGATGGTGACGATGATGGTGACGATGGTGATGGTGACGATGATGGTGATGACGGTGATGATGGTGATGATGGTGACGGCCATGGTGACAAGGACGGTGAGCCTCTGAGGGCCCATCCAGACACAGTTATTACATGGGGGAGCCAGAGCGCAGGAGAGGACATCCACGAGGGGTCAGAAGACCTGCCACTCCCGTGTTAGCTCTGCCATCAATCGATGTGACCCGGGGAAGGTCACTTAACCTCTCAGGACCTTGGTTTCCGGCCCGGCCACCCAGGGCAGACACTCTGTACCCCACTCGAGTTTCTGGTCTGGGAGGAGCCCAGAGATAAGGCCAGGCGCCGTGCACCGGCGGGCACTCACAAACACGAGCCGGCGCTAGAAGAATAAACAACAGGAAGAGACGGAAAGGAAAGTCATAGACGTCCCTCACACGCTGGCCCTCCGAGATGACCTCTCACACAGAGAAGCAGGCCTTGGGGAGTTAATAAGAAATACAGGACTTCCTGCAAGATAGCAGGTGAATTGTGAGCCGTGAATTACTTTTTTCCTTTGAAAAATGATGTAGTCGGGTCAAAATATTTTTGCATTTCAAACACTTGAGTTCCTTTGTCCTTGGGGCTGACATGACTCGGTTTCCATGCAGCCTCACAATGCGGGGAAACATCTTTTAACTGCCAGACGGCCCTCCCGATAAGCCCGCCAATTCATAATGTGCGTTCAGAAAGCCGTAGCGGTGAGAAAGCACAGGCCTTTGCGAAGTCTGTTTACACAGCAGCCTTTTCACCCCTGGGTAAACAGGCCGAGCACAGGCGGCCAAGCCCCGGGCCGGGTGAGGACCACACTCCGCACCAGCCGGGCTCCCGGGCAGGCCTGCCTGGGCGCCCCTCCACCAACAGCCGGGGACTCGGGCCTGTGACAGCACGGCCGGCCCTGTGGACGGAGCATTTCCTTCAAAGCTGGTGTCATCCTCCCAGGACCCGGTCCAGGAATGTCCCCCAAGGGGCTGGGCTGTGGCCTGTTTGGCTTCCCTGGACAAAGGGGGCCCCTCCCGCTGCCATCCAGGGCCAGGAGGCAGCCGGACGGGAAGGGCCAATGCAATAGAGCCCGCCGTCTCCTCTCCTTTCCTTTCCGAGCCACTGCCCCACTGACCTGCAGCTGAATCGAAGGCCCCACACTACAGGGTGTTTTCTGGGGGAAAGACTGAGCGTGGGGTCTGCCTGGGCAAGTGGCTGATGTTGCCTTGGGCGCTTACCCTTGCTGCGAAGGACCGGCACAGAGAGGTTAAGTAACCTACCAGCGTCACACAGCTGGGAGAGGTAGAGCAGGGCCTGGAGCTGGGTCAGCTGGTTCTGTATCCCGAGCAGGAGGACGTGATGCGCTTCGACAAGTGTCCTTTGGCTCAACGAATGTGTGTTTGCGCACCTGGGTGGGTCCCGGCCTCCGAGCACCCAGGGCTCCCTTCTTCCTCATAGACGCGCAGCGTCATGCTGTTAGCAGGGGGGAGTCTGGCTCAGCACTGCCAGGGACCCCCCCACAGGGGTCTTGTGAGGCCCCCACAAGTGATGCCGGGGCGACGACAGCGGACAAGGCGGGGCGCTCGGGGAGGACTCGGCCACGCTGCCGCCCGGGTCGCCGTGGACCGGAGGGACCCGTGCGCGCCTGCACTGACCACTGCGTACTGTCAGTCGGGGCGGTGGGCTCCAAGCCGCCGCTGGGAACAGAGGACCCACGGCCCTCGGTGGGCCCGGCCACAGACGGGGCTGCTTGAACCCAGAACTCTCTCTCGTGCGGTTCTGGGGCCTGCACGTTCACGAGCAAGATCCCAGAAGGTTCCGTGTCTGGCAAGGACCCTCTGCCCGGTTTACAGACGGTGGTTCCCTCGCGGTGTCCTCCGCAGCAGAGGGAGGGAGAGACGGGCAGAGGAGGAAGCCCTCCAGCGTCCTGTCCCTCGAGGGTTCTGTTCCCGTCATGGGGGCCCACCTCTCAGACCTCATCTAAACCTCATCAGCTCCCAGAGGTCCCACCTCCAAACACCGTCACCCTGGGGGTCAGGGTCTCAACGTATGACCTGGGGGGTGGACAGAAACGTTCAGTCTGTGACTCACCAAAGAGGCGAATGAAGCTCAAATACAGAGCCGTCGGCACAGGAGCGGCTGCAAGCAACCAGCAGTCTGGCGGGCCCGGCAGACCTGGGCTGCGGGACAAGGACACAGGCGGGTGTCCCCAGGGCACCTCTGGGGACATTGGAGGAGCTCCCCAAGGCCTAGGGGAGCGAGACCTAGTGGGACCAGGCCCGGAGCATCGCAGGCAGAGGGCATGCGGCGGAGGCCCCGAGTGCAGGGGTGGGCGGGGAGGGGCACCGTGGAGGGGCTTGTGGGGCCTGTGCACCGGCCAGTCACTGGGTGCCCGGTGGGGAGCAGGGGTGCGGGGAGTCAAGGGCTGGGGGGGATGGCTGTATCGGGGATACAGGAAGTGAGAGGCTTCAGTCGTGGAAGACGAGGGGCCAGAGGACAGCTCTGGGGACCGGGGTGAGCCATTGTTCTCTGCAGGGCGAGCCCGGAGGAGGGAGTGGGCACTGGGACAGGTAGAAACGGCCCCGTCAGCTCGGCGCATCTTACTTGTGACGTGCCCCTTAGACAGACGTCCCAGAAGGGCATCGGGGAGGAGGATGGGTGTGGATTCACGAGCTCGGGAGCCCCTGGGGCAGGCGCCGCTCCCCAGGCTGTGTAAAGGTGGACGGGTCAGGCCCGGCCCGGGCAGCTCTGGGGACTGAGACCAGCAGAGTGGAGGCGCGGGGAGGACACCCCCCCCACAGCACTCATGTGGGGCTGTGGGACCTTGGCGCGGACTGGCGGTGGAAGGAGGCAGGCGGGCAGTGGGGACGGCATGTCTCCCTGGGAGAGGGCACAAGGTGACCTGGGGTCCAGGGGACCTGTCTGGGGCTTCTGGGAAGGGGGAAGGGGTGAAGCTGACCAGAGGCCCTTCCCGAGGCCCAGAACATGTCGACTGTGGGGTCCATCCTGGGGGGCTGACGCTGGGGGCTGCGGGAGGGTACGGCGTGCCGTCGGACCAGAGAGTCCACGCTGTGGTCAGCCCCCGGTGCAGGCCTGGGACCCTCCCTCGCCACGACGCCCTCACCACAGTGGGGAACCCCACTCTCCCACCGTGCCCACCGCCTAGGCAGCTGAGATCCTTCCTTCCCTCCACACTATGCTCTGGGCCGTCCCCTCCAGCCTGGGCCTGGCTGCACGGTCACTCTCGGCACGAGGTCCCCGTTGTCTTGCGTCCACCAGGGAGGCCTGCGGCCCAGGTGCTGAGTCAGCGCACGCTGCCGGAGGCCCCAGTCGTCATAAACGCGTATTTAATAAGCGCTTTCACCTCGCCGCTCCAGAAGCTCGGGAACGGGGCTTTGCCCTTCAGCTGGTAATGAGAAGTTAATAAAAGTGGGATTTTGTGCAACGCTGGCCCTCTGACATCTTAATCTTTATTAAAGAGACAGAAACTTGCACGGAACGGGCAGGCCTGCCCGGCACAGCCGGACGCCCGGGGAGCCAGCAGGAAGAGGCCGGGGGACGCTGCGGCCCTAATCCCCGCGGAACAATGCACGCGGGGCCTCTCAGCCGGCTCACCTCAGCGGACGCACTCCCAGTCCCTCCCGGAGCCGGCGAGAAGCTGTGGGCACGTGCGGCGGGGGCACTGGTGGCCATGGGCCCTGGGGACGCCTCTTCGCCTCTTTTCCTCCGGTCTCCTTTCTCACGGGTCTGAAATTTGCAAACGTACAATTAACCGAGTTCACGGGAACAGCTCGGGGCCGTTTGTGCCGCTGGGAGGCTGGGCAGCCACTCCGCGCCAGCCCCAGGTGGCCGCTGTCCCGCGCACTGTCTCTGCGGCTTCGCCTCAGCTCCACAGGTGGACCCCTGGTGCGTGGCCTCTGGGGTCTGGGTGTCCTGGCCGCCTTCCAGGCTCGTGCATCCCGCAGGGCCTGTCAGGGCCTCTCCCTGGCCGCCGAGGGAACCCACCCCCATTCCTCCCCGGTCGTCCGCCTGTGCCCCCTGGAACCCTTGCCACCTTCTGCTCTGGTGAGCAGCTCTGCCGGGACGTGTTCACGGGTCAGCTGGAGCCCCTGCTTGCGGCTCTCCAGGACAGACTCCCAGCTGCGGCCCTGCTGGGTCCTAAGGTGGCCTGACTCTAACTGAGAGGCTGTCAGACTGGTCCCCCGTTGGGCTTTTCCCCCACCGTCAGACCATCCCCTCCCCCGTCGGGCTGTTCTCCCCAGCAGACTGACCCCCCGACAGCTGCCCAGTGTCGCTCCCCAGGTGTCTGTGCTCTTTTGACTCAGAGTTGCTCAAAAACAAGAGTGGGCTTCACAGACTGGCCCAAGGGGTGGCCCCCACTGGCCCCTGGGGGACGCGAGCTTCTGTTCCTCCTGCAAACGGAGCAGGTCACCACCCCATCCGTCAGTGGGGAGTGGGCACGGAGGCAGAAACCCAACACGGAAGACCTTGACACTGGTTCTTGGCTAAGCCGGAAGCGAACGTCCCTATAAGGAGGCCAGACTGGTTTTAGGTCCCGTTTAGGCTAGGGCTGGGACTGCCCATCATTTACAGACAACGGGAGTATCCGCGAGGTGACTCACTCTGACCTTAGGATCCGGCAAGCAGGTGTCTCCCCTCCTTCCCCCTGGGCCCGCGGCCCTCAGACTGACGGACTGTGGCTCCCGTTTGCACACGTGTGTGAACACACAGTGCCCAGGCCCTGGGTGCACGCCCCGCTGCCAACCCCCAGCACGAGCCAGGCGACCCTGCTGTGGACACAGACCCGGCTGCTCCGGGAGCACCGGGTGGGCACGTGCAAGCGCGTTTGTCGTCCACTGACCCACTGAGGAAGGAGACGAGCAGAGTCTTTGTCGGTCTCCGAGCAATTAGGATAATTAAAAATAAAGCTCATTGGGTAAACACGCTCTCAGGCTGTGACCCCCTTAATTAGTGGGCTGCGGGGAGACGCTACGGCAGTGGCAAGATAATTAACACGCACGTTCACAAGCGACTGTCAGACGGGCTAGGGGGACGGGGGTCCGGGCTGTGGGGGGACGGGCCGTGGAGGCAAGGCGGCCCTGCCGGAGACGCGTGGGTCACAGGGCTGGTGCTGGGCGGTGGCAGGCCCTGTTGTCCCCGCTCCCTGGGCAGGTCCCAGAAAGCACCGGGCAGCTCTGGGCATAGAAGACTCCACAGTCCTCCGCAGAAACCATGCCTCCAGGACACTTACCTGGGCCCCCCACCCACCGCACCCGCGTCCGTGGGCGCGGCTGGGATATCCTCATACCCTCAGAACGTTAGAGGGGCAGGGCTGTCAGTGCTGACCTGGACCTGCCCCCGCCCCCCCAGCCTGCTCCCTGTGCCTCTAGGGGACGGGAGATGGGACACGGGCCAAACCGGCTGCTCTGCTGACCTCTCCATTTCAAGGCAGAGCACAGAAGACCCCAGTACAGGTTTCAGGTGGGGTTTGGGATAAGCAAAGGGAAGGGAGAAGCTCTCTCCTGGGACTGAGAAGGTCAAGGCTGACCTTCGGACTGTGGAGCCCGTAAGGCAGCGGGCCCCGATGGTCAGGCCTGGGGAGGTGATGGTGTGGCCTTAGTGCCTGCCCCCAGGGTGCAGGGAACTAGGGCGGAGGTCGAGGAGGGCAGGGGGAGCAGTCCTAGTTTCTCAGACCCTGGCAGGGCACCCAGGGCCACGTGGGGACCTGCAGGTCTGGAGTCAGAATTAGTAAGGCCAATCCTCTTGCGTCGGGTTCCTGCGGAAGGAACAGTAAGTCGCGGAGGCTGCCCTCCGCCACAACAGAGAAACAGAGCCCCGGAGTCGGGGCCGGGGGCCTTCCTGAATCTGCCGACCCCAGCCAGGTCTCTGGGGTCGCTCGTGGCCAGGAGAGTCCCTGGTGGCTGCCTGGCTACTCAGGGAAGGCCCTTCTCTTCCTGGCAGAGCCCCCGGGGGTCTCCCGTTGCAGAGAAAGGTGACAAAGGGAAGTTTGGCGTAAAGAATTCACTCTAAAGTCGCTGCTGACCAACTCCAGGCCCGGCCCCAGGGGATACTGAAGCCTCAGCTCAGAACTGCCCCAGGGCCCGGTGACCAAGCCGGCAGATTACAGGGGACACCTGTCTCGGCCTGCACGGAGCTGGGCCTTGCCTCTCTGCTCTGGTTCTGGGCCAAGGCCAGGCTGCACTCCTACCAGCGGGAGGTAAACCCACGGGGCAGGACAGGCCAAGGACAACTCTGGCTTCACCTTGGCCGGGGTCAGCCCATCTCTGCCCCTCAGGCACAAGAGGCCACCGTGGCCACCAGCCCTCGGGAGCCCCAGGGCACCAACGTCCCCGCCTGTCCTCCGCTTCCCTGGGTCCACTCGGACCCCCCGCTCTCTCAGACCTCCCCAAAGCCACCTTCAGCTGCCCGCGCCGCAGGTGGACAGCTGATGAATCCTCTTCCGGCGCCGGCCCCACCCCTGCACAACAAGACTAACCCTCCCAGCGCTGCGGGCGCCCCTGCTTGTGGGTTTGCTTTTTCAGGGGAACAGCTGTCTGACCAGGGGCCACCCATGCTGGGGCACAGTGGCCCTACGGTTTGTAGGAGTCTGGCACATTCTGGAAGCTCCCAGGGGCTTCTGCAGATGGCCAGAGCCCAGGAAGTGCTTAAACCCAGGGGACTCTGGCGTCGCCTCCACTCAGGGTGAATCCTACCGGGCCTGAGAGCTTGAGGCCCAGCTGCTCTTGTCACCTTGTGTACCGTGTATGGCCAGCCGGGCCGCAGGCGGGATCAAAAGGTCCCTCCCGCAGAGCTGGGGGCTCCACTGGGCAGGGCCTGGATGTGTTCTCGCTCGCAGTTGTCAGGGCACAGAGGAAGGGACACCAGGGCAGGTGCAGCAGGGCTCCCCGTGGGCGCCCTCGAAGGCCGGTTCCTCTGGCCCAGGCTGCTGGTCTCCCCACTGCTCCGTGCGTCCCGGTCTGGCCCTCAGGGCTCTGGCAGGGTGCTGGGCTCAGGGCCAGTTCTCAGGACACCCTGCGTCCTGGGGCTCAGCTCCCTGCGGCCGGCGACACTCTCGGTTCACCCTGCGACACACTGGGTTTACGACTGCAGACACGCTGCTCCAAGTCCTCTGCTGGGCGTGTGTTCAGGGAGACTCAGAAGCTCCTGGTGTGAGGCCTGGATCTTTGGGGGGCCCCAAGCTGGGACCCCTTGGCTGCTGCCTCAGTGGGGGGTGGGGGCTGGCGTTCCAGGCTGGAACAAGGCCAATGTTCCCTGCCCTGCGCCGACCCCCTGGGGGTGTGGAATGGCGGTGGTCGTGGGAGAGACACGGGTTTCCAGCTCCATCACTCCCAGGCCCTCTGACCTTGGCTTGCCACCCCAAAGCCTCAGGGCTCTGCCACGAGAGGGGCCTCTCGCCTGCTGCACAGGAGCAACTATGGTCCTGGGGCCGTGTCATCCTTGTGGGCTTGTGCCAAGGACTGAGCGGGACAGGGTCAGGGCCCACAGACCACTCATGGCCCACAGACGTGTTCCTCTGAGAGGACGGCGGCCTCTGCTGACTGTGCGCCTTCCTGGGAAGAGCCTTGTGCCCCCACCGTCTAGACCGAGTCCCAGGCTGGGCAGGGTCTTCCCGAACCCACGCCTTCATCCACTGTTCCTTGACCATGCCTGCCACGAGGCCTGCATGGCCCACATGGCCCTGCCCTTCCAGTCTAGGGGTTCACATAAAGTCAGTTGATGTGGGGCTCACAGGTCCTGGGAGGCAAAGAAGGAACCCCCAGGCCATCTGCGGGGGAGAGGGCAAGGGCTGCAGAAGCTTTGCATGGGGGACAGGACCTAAGAGGCAGAGCAGTAAGCGATCAGTTATTGTCCCAGAGAGGACATTCCTAAACTGAGGCAGAATGTGCAAAGGCCCAGGGGCACAGAATAACGTGGGGAACAGCGTTGACAAAGCTATGGGTCTTGGGGCACCCGGGTGGCTCCGTCGTTTGAGCCTCCGACTCTTACTTCCAGCTCAGGTTGTGGGTGGTTTCAGGGTCGTGGGACTGAGTCCCGCGTCGGGCTCTGTACTCAGCACAGAGTCCGCTTGGGATTGTCTCTCCCGTCCCTCCTCCCCTCTTTTTCTGAAATGGATCAATGAATCTGAAAGAGAGAGGAAGAAAGGAAAGAAGGAAGTTGGTTAGTTCGTTACTGGCGGGTACTTCGCGTGGCCCGGGCGTGGCCGGGGTTTCCGGAGGGCATCCGGCCATCCGGGTGTCCGTGAAGGACTCTCAGCCGGAGCCTGGGTGGCGAGCTGGCCGCGGGGGCAGAGAGGGCACCCGTCCGGGAACGCTGGGGTCCCTCGCTGTTCTGGCCGCGTGGGACCGCGTAGACTGGCCGAATCCGGCCAAAGCAGGACTCCCCCTGACCGGGAATCTGTTCCTTCCATGAGAAAGGAACAACTCACGGCAAACGGGATAGAACGTCCCCAACCGTCAACAGTCACGTTTCACATTATCGCATGCGCTTTGCCGCTTTGTTCGAATCCCCCAAGACAAACCGAGACTCCGGTAAAATTCTGGGAGACGATGAGGGACTGAGAAGCTGTGGGCACTGGCCGGCCCGCTTCCTCTGGGAGTGGGGCAGGGACGCCCCCGAGCCCGGATGTGGAGGGAAGAGCCGCCTGGCACCTGAACCGGGTGGGGCGGGGGCTGCCAGGAGCACCACCAGGGCCTGCGTGGGAGGGGATATGCCTTTCCCAGGGAAAGATGAGGCAAGCGCCCTCCCAGAAGCGGAAAGAGGTCCGAGAGCTGGACAGGGGTGGGGTGAGACGGCTCCGCCGGTCCTAAACCACCTCCCACCCACCCAAACCCCAATTTCTCAGAACATGTGTGGGGCCCTCTGGGGGCCAGAGGGCTGCGTCCCGGGGCCCCAGAGCCTGGAAGGAAAAAGGGTCCTCGGCCATGGCGCCGTGGCTAGTGGGAGTGACAGGTGTGTACGCGGTGCCCGAGCGCAGCCCGTGGTGGGGCGCGGGGAGCGAGGACAGAGCCCCTAAAGGTGAGCCCGCCACTTCAGCCTCCGAATCGGGACCCGACTCTTTAACTAATTGAGCACATTAAATAAAAAGTCCCTGAAAAAGAAAGGGAAAGAGAGACTCACACAAGACACTTTTCAAAGCTTCTCTAATAAAAAGTGTGCCGGGGATTTGAGCGTAATGGCTATCCTCGCTTGCCAAAACCTGGCTCCCTGGCAGGTAACTTTCATCAGGCACATCTGAAATGGTACCTAAATGAATTAGCAATAAAACGGACTTACACCGAGCAGTGGGGACCTCCATTAATCCCGGGTTAATCACTAAAGAGATGCCATTCACTTTTCTTAAGAAGTCACATTTTTCTCCCCTTGCTGGCGACCAGATTTCATAAAGTAACATATTTCTAATGAAAGGTCTCTGCTTGAATTAAACCCTGAAGCTTTATGCAGATTTCGCGTTTGATTACTGCTGGCATGGGCTCTTAGCCGCCGCGGAAGGAAGGTCCTTCCTCTGAAAGGGCCCAGCGTGCAGTTCATAATATTCTTTGAAATAAAATAGTGCACTGTGCTTAGTGGCTTTAATCAGCCCTGACTTTTGATAGTCAAACAATAGCTAATTACAGTCACACCTGCCTCGCGGGCCCTGTCACGGTGGCTCCTGCCGGAGAGAGGCCTTGTCTCCGAGCTGCGTGATTATTACAGAGTCTGCACAAAGTAGCTCGACTGACACCCAGCAAGTTCGGTGGCCATTAGGAAGGCCTTGTTTTGCTGCCGCAGCCCCGGCTTTTCCCATTACGTGCTTCTCCTTTGTGTTTTGGGGGGCCCGGGGGACGGGGGGGCAGGAGGGAAGAGGCACATGGCGGCCTGGGTCCCGGGTCCTCAGGAAGCCACAGCCACCGGGCCCACGGTCGGGACGCCGTGGTCTGCCCCTCGTGGCCTGGGCTGGAAACCGGCGCTTGGAGGGCCGGGGACCCCCAGGGAGGAAAAGCGGGCCCCGCGCATCCGGACTGGGGGGACCCGTGCGTCCGGGCTGGGGGGCCCCTACTGTCTGGGCTGGGGAGCCCTGTGGGTGGCTGCTCGGGGGCCCGGCTCGGTCCTCGGCAGGAGGAGCGTTGTTTCAAAGGAGACGGGCTGCGGTGCGTGGGGAGCAGGGAGAGCCGAGCGAAGTCATAAATTACTATCTCGTTTACGTCTTTCTTTCCTCGTTAATTTTGCCTGGCAAATGAGCCCAAGTCTTCCAGAACGCAGCCAAGGGACTCACATCAGCCTGTCGGCCGTGGGCTTGACGGGTCTGGTAACAGGTTCCCGCAAAGGAACAGCAGGACTGTGGCAATGAGAGTGGGGGGGCGCCCTGTCCTGCGGCCCGCATGACCCCGGCCCGAGCCCCTGCCCACGGCTGCCTGTCCCTGGCCCCTGCTCGCCCTGCGACCTGTGAAGGGCAGAGACCGAGGAAGGTGGAGGAGAATCCGGTGGAGCCTGTCCGGGGGGGTTTGATCGTGACCACGTGGGCCGAGTCTCCCGGTTTTGCTCCAGATGGAGACCCTCTTTCAAGGGGCAGTTTGGGGCACAGCTGTGCCGCATGCCCACGTGGCAGGGCCATCGAGTCGGCCGTCGGGCCCCTCGGGAAAGGACGCGGCCAGGGCCCCATGGGGCCTCCCTAGCACTCTGGGTGACCTTTCTCGGGGGGCGACAGGAGAACCAGGAGGCGGAGCCCAGAGGGCGCCAGGGGGTTGCCCCAAACCAGGAGATCCCCACGGCAGTGCCTGGTTTCCGGCCGCTCCCCGCAAGGCCCGCCTTCCCCGTGCTCGGCCGGAGCCTCCGCGGGGCTGCTGAGCCATCTGCACTGTGGCCAAGACAAAGTCCCCTCTTGCCTGTGGTCACCATGCCCGCGAGGGTGTGTGCGCAGGGGCGGGGACGCGTGCCTGCAGGGCCCTGTCCCGGCCCCTCTCTGCTGCGGGTGCCACTTCCGTGCCGCTGGCTTTGGTCTCTGGACACAGTACCGTGTTGACAATTACCCACAGGCCCGACTTGCCAAACCTGGAGTTGAAAAGGCTTCAAGGCCGGGCAAGAACAACTGGAAAGCTGTTTTCTGTTAAGGCAGGTTTATTTTTCCTTGCAATTATGTCTGACTAAAACGTCCTTGTGCGGGAGGCACTTCCCCAAGAAAGGTCTGATTCATCCTGTCCTGGGCAGCGCGAGCAGGGAGCCATCTCCAGGCCCTGGCCTCCGGGAAGGTCGGGGCTCAGTCCCCGAGAAGCTGCTGGCCGTGTCCGCCGGGCCAGCTCCCTTTGCCACCACCCGCTCCGGTCTGCAGACAAATCCGCGGCAGATGGGGTCCCCGTTTCCTGAAAGACCCCAGGTTCTCATTTCTGCCTGGCGAAGGAAGCGGCCCCTCCCCCAACGGACGGCCCCCCTGTCCGGCCAATCGGGCACTTCCCGTCCCCAGGGGGCCTCCCACCGGTGGCCGCGGCAGGAGAACGGGCACATGAATGGGGCCTGGACTGCAGTCAAGTTCAGGATTTAACACGCCGTCCTCTCCCGGACGCCCCTGCCCTTGACCCTCGGCCCCTGGGGCTGGCGTCTGCCTCTCGTCTCCCGGTGTTTGCCATCACCAATCAGTTTGATTGATCATCTCTGTGGCCACAGGTTGGTAATAAAACCATTTCGAGAGCCTCTCCCATTTCCCTCAGGACCCCACTGGCATGGCAGGACTTGACACCTGCCATTCGTCACCTGCCCTGTGGTCACTGTGCACGATGACCGGCAGACAGACAGGAACCAGGCTGAGACTGGGCGGCAGGAGGGGCCCGCTGGCGTGTGTCTGCAGGCGTGCGTCCGCTGGAAGGTGGGGAAGAGCGCCGGCCCCGGGCCGTGTGCACCTGGGGCGCCCAAGCACCACGGGCACCCTCTCCTGACACGTGCGTGGACGCGCCTCGGAGGCCAGCAGGCTCGTCGGCGGGGATGGTGGTGTGGACCCTGGGCAGCGTGGACTGTCTGGGCCGCCCCCCCCGCACCAGCCGGGACTTCCGAGGCGTGTCCTGATGCAGCTCCCCGGCACGTGCAGCCATGGCCATGTCGGAGGGACGCTGCGTGTGCGTCCGCTCTCCAGAGCGCCAGTCCCACTGTGCACCGTCCTCCAGTCAGGCCCCGGAGCCCGGTCCACTCCGTGTTCTCTCTGTGCGGCCTTCGCAAAGAGAGCGGGAGCGGAAGCCTCGTCACGTGGCCACCAGAGCAGACCTGGGTCCCCAGAGCGCGGGGTGAGCCCTGGGAACCTCCTCTAGCAGACGGCAGACGATGACCGGGGCCCCGCAGCCTCGCCGTCCACCCAGAGGACTGGAGCTTCTCCGCGGGGGAAGACCGGGCCCTGCTGGCAGTCACGGGGCGAGGAGAGCCAGGAGAGGCCTCTTGCGGCCCAGCCCAGGACACGGCTGGATCTGGGGGTGAATGAGCTCGTTTCAGATCCTTAAAGATGGGCGGGGGGTGGGGCGTGGCCCTCAGAGGGCCTCTCCGGCCCAAGCTGCCCGACCTGGTAGCCTCATGAGACCGCCCGCTGGGCTGGCCTCCTGCGACACCGGCCTGACCTCTGGTTCGGGGCTCTGTCCTACTTCGGCTGACAGGAGGGAAAGGGACCCAAGGGAGAACTTCTGAGACAGAGGCTGAGCCCTTCCCTCCCAGGGAGACCGACGGTGGGGGGCCGCTGTCCCAGGAGCCCCACACTCTGGGGGCTTGGAGGGGTCCCCCCGGGTGGCCCAGGGCAGAGACAGGGGCTGCAGAGGGAAGAAGGCCGAGACAGGAGGGGAGGACAGGACCAAGGGCTTCTGCCCGGGCCCCCACGGCGGGGAGCCGACCCAGAGGCCTGCAGCCTGGAGCAGCGACGTCCCCCGGAGCCCAGTGCCTCCGCCGTGGCTGCCGCCGGCTTCCCTTCCCATCACCGAGCGTGAGCGGGTAAGGACAGAAGCCCCTGGAGCCCCGAGCTCCTAAAAGAAACACTGATGACCTCCCACTCAGTAGCGTGTGCTCCTTAAATGAGAAAATCCCCGTCACGCGTTTCCTCGGCCGCCGTGAGGGCCCACGTTCCAGGGACGCAGACCTTGGGAGGGCGCGTCCGGCGGGTGTGTTCGCGGGTGGTGCACACGCACACGTGCGAGTCCTGCGCGATCACACCGGCCACCACAGCGCGGACGCCCCTCACGGGGACGTCTCCGCAGGGTCACGGCCTGTGGCTTCCGCGTGGCGGGCGTGGCAATGGCGTCGCCGCGGCGGCCGGGCCAGGGGCGAGCGGTCACTCGGCACCCTGAGGCTCCCTGTCCCCAGCCCCTGGGCAGGGGTCTGCCTGGGTGGGAAGTTCCCTGTTCCAGGCCTGTCTCCCGCCCGTGGAGGTCAGAGGTCGTGGTTTTCTGTCACCCCCACATCAGGGAGAGGCCACCTTCAGACCTCGGGCTCCCATCATCCCTGTGTGTGTCCAGGCTGCAGGCCCCTGGGGGGGTCCCCACCTGTCACCCGGGCCTCCACCAAGGGCCATGGCTTCAGAAACACAACGACACCCACTGAAATCCCCCCCGCCCCCCGCGGTCTGAAAAGACGTATTCAGCTTTGGGAAAAACACACCAATGAGAGGAACCATTGGGCGAGACCCACTCCTGGGAAGGTAGGACGCGAGGCCACAGGAAGTCAGGACCAGGTCCCCTCGGCACAGGGAGTGACGGTGATTCTGCCGGGGTGGCTGAGAATCAGCCGGGACATCCCTCCGCCATGGGCAGCCCCGTCCGGGCAGGTCCCCGACCCCGTCTGTGAGGGGCGCGATGCCATCTGCCCCGCGGCTGCAGAGCAGGCGGAGTGAGATGCTGCGGGAGCGCCCAGGGCCCTGGCTGCGGGGCGGTGGGGCGGGGGGTTCCCGGAGCGTTGTCAGGTCCGGGCGTCCGAGGCGATGCTGCAAGGTGCCCAGCGTCCGTCGCCCTGCGTCTCGTCCCCACCGCCTGCGCCGGCAGACATGCCTGCTCGTGCGGCCGGTCCCCCAGCGGAAAGGACTGGCTGGTGCAGACAGTGGGATCTCGGGCTCCGGCCGCCTGCCATGAGCCCCGGGGTAGAGGGGCAAGTGCGGGGACCCCTAGGGCCGAGTGATCCTGACATGAGCCCCCCAGTGCAGGACCTATCTCTCACACCGATTCTTGGCCCCCAGAGCGGGACTCAGCACATAGTGGGCGTCCCACGGTATTTTCTAAACAGAGGCGGGAGGCCGGGGGATGGTGGGACAGACGCGAGGGAAGGTAGTCCTGGAGCAAGTTCTGCACAGAACGTCCTCCCCGAAGGCCCCACGAGATGCAGGTCTGGGCTTCCCACGGGGCTACGCCTTCTGTGAGGCCACAGCCCATCAGAGGCCACCCAGGAGCCCTGCTGAAGCCGAGGGCTCCTCTCGTGCACTCCACCGACCCTGCGTTCTGCCCCCGGCCCGGCCCGCCCCCAGGGTACAGCCGCCGGCCCCCAGCTTTCCCAAGGAAACCCCCTTGGGCTTGCAAATGAGAAGCATCTGAAACCAGCATCCAACTTGGCTGCACCACCCACCTATGAACAGGCCCAGTTCGTGAGTTCTCAGAATGTTCTGGAAGAGGAATGTGCTTGGAGCTGGCTTTGGCATGCACACGTCTCCACGGAGAGGTCGGTGAGTGCCAGGCTCTGGTACTCGCCCTGGAGACGCAGGCTGGCTGGGTCAGCCCGGGAGCTGTCTGGGAGCCAGGCGGAGGCTCTGGGCTCCTCGCTGAGCGGCCACTCGCCCTTGACCCAGAGACCGTGCCTCCTCCGCCGGCACGGGGGCCACTGCCTGCCTCCCCCGGTAGTCTGGGCCCTGGAACATTTTGTGAGCAGAGTCCAGCTCTGCCAGGGGCCTCTGGTTTGAGAAGCCTTTTCCCCCACCTGCCCTGTCTCTGCTGATCTCCAGGCTGAGGGTCTCGAGCCTCAGCCCATGGTGAGGAAGGCCGCCTTCCGCTAAGACAGAGGAGGGCTTAGGACTGAGTAACCCAGAAGCGTGGTAAAGCCAAGGCCACCCAGGTCCCCCTGGACCCCGATCTGGGAAAACAGGTGCAGAGAAAGAAAGCAGCCCAGCGTGCGCCTGGAGCTGGCCAGTCCACTTGGTCCCTGGCGTTGGTCCTCCCTGTTTCATCGTGGTGTGTGTCGTCCTCGGGAAACCTGGCCTCAGTCCCTTCTACGGAGGGGCTCGTGTTCTCCCCTGTAGCATGTTGGGACAGAGGCCGCAGGGCCCGGTGCTGGGGGACCAAGGCCACCCTTCCCCCGAAGGCCCAGGAGCGGGGCCAAAGCAGCTCTGACCTCTCTTTCTCTCCTGCATTTCCCTCCATATCATCTCCTCCTCGCTGGCGCGGCCCGGGGCCCCGGAGCGCTTCCCCGCAGAGAACCGGGGGCTCCGTGAGAACGGTCGTCAGCGCGGGTGGGTTTGGTTTTTTACTGTTTCTCCCGACACCGTATTTTGGAGGAATCTGGCCTGGTGGTGGGGCACTGCCCTTCAAGCAAGGGGCCCTGAAGTCCAGGGCAGACACCCACGGACAGAGGGTGAGGGAGCAGGGGGTCCTGGCGGGGTGCCCTGAGGCCGGGCAGCCTCCCGGTTCTGAGGGAGAAGCAGGAGCATGTCGGCCACCTGTTTCCTCCAGAACCTCCCAGCAAAGCCCTGAATGCAGAAGGCCACCGCTCAGCGGTCTGCAGGAGAGCCGGCGGGGCAGTGGGAGGCGCCGCCTCAAGCTCTGGGGTGGGGGGGCCCCGGCTCCCACCCGGGAGATGCAGGAGGATCTGGAGATGCAGAGCTCGCGGGCCCGGCCGGTGCTCCCGTGTGCCAGGCCGCCAGTGAGTTCGTGTCCTGCGGTCCGGCCCGGGCAGGGGATGCCACCAGGCTGCCCGGAGGCTGGGGCGAAGGCGCCCTCTGTCGCCTGCCTGGGGGACGCGCACCCCGGGAGCCTGGACGCCTTTGCAGACCGACATCAAACGCCCCAGCTTCCCCAGACATTATCTGCCTTTTGGGAACCTTTAAAATAGTCAAGCCTTTCAGCTCCCGGCCGACTTCGTGTAAACAGCGTGGTCCTTGCCGCGTGAGAAGTTGTAAAGCATTTAAGTGACGGTGCATATCTTGGGAGGGGACCGGGAGGCCGGGCGGTGGCCGAGGGGGACAGATGTTCCCCTGTTAAGTCCGTGCTCGTAGAAAAGCAATCGGAGATACAGCCAAAGTGCTGAACTCGTTTCCCAGCGGCCCAGCGTTCTGTGCAGAGCAAAGCCTTCCAGAAGGCTCCGGGAACAGACCGGGGCACACCTGCCCCTGCTGGCTCCCCCTTCGCCGTCCCAGCGAGGCGTCGAGAGCAGGGCTAGGGGCTCCTCGGGGCCCCCGGGAGCTGGGGGGGCAGAAGGGGCGGGTACGGAGCTCCGGGCGTCTGGCGGGCAGGGCTGCAGGCCCGTCTCCACGATTTTCCTTCTCACGTCGCGGCTTTTCCTCCCCAGGCTCGAAACTGCCCGCGTGTATCCAACATCGGTTTTAATAGGCATCTTTAAATGTTTTGTGGGGGGGGGGGGTGGGGGGGGAGGTTTTTGTGTGTGTGTCTTCATGTCTGAAATGTCAGTTTTCTACCCGGGGGCAGATGAGTGGTGTTTTTCCCTTCCTCTCCGGTGATTGGTTTGTCCTGCTAGTGACTTGCTGCGGGAACACTTAAGCTCTCGCGTGTCCGTCTGGCTGTCTGGACCCGACAAGCGATGCCAGTCCTCCACATGGGTCTCACCGGGTAGAAAAGCTCTGTGGGTAGCCCTGAGGTCCCCGGGGCTCCCGGAGGGGACACCCCGTTCGCGAGGTGTGGGGGGCACAGAGGTCCTTCACCAGCAGGACAGAGCGGGAGGGACAGGTGGGTGGGGGTCAGGGAGGAAGGGGTCACCTTAATAACCCCACCTGGCACTCGCGGTAACCCGAGCCTTCCCTGAAGTTCTCCCCTGGGCTCCGGAGAGAGGAGCCGGAGACCTTCCAGCGTCTAAGGGTGTTATGAGACAAGCTCCACAGTTGTGGGTCCCCTCTGAACAGCCCGGGACCTCTTAAATCCGGGACCGTGCTGACCTCTGGGCCAGACCAGAACGAGGCCCGGGACTCGCGAAACTGTGTCCGCACACAACACACCATGTGGGTCGCTGACAGCGCTGGAGAGCTCCCAAGGCTCGAGGCTCAGCGCCGCTGGCTGGGATTTTGTGAGTCCTGCGCTCCTCGAGGACGAACTGACAGAGGCCCAGCGGCCGTGGTGCTGGGGGAGGGGCGCGACCCCGTCGGAGAGAACGTCCCCCGTGCGCCTGGGAGGTCTGCCGGTCTGCCGGGGCTCCTGAAAGTAGTGCGTGTGGTCCCACACCTGGTGGGCGACGAGCTTCCTCTCCCCACCTGGTGTCCGGCGGTCGGGTCGAGCGGCTTGTTCCGTGCACCGTGTGGGTCCCACGGAGAGCCCCGCGCCCTAACGCCCCACCCTGCGATGTGGGCTCCATGCACACAGATGGTCTGTGGACAGAACGTGTGACCTCAGGGTGGGAAATCAGATGGTTCATTCCGGACCAGGGAGAGAGGGTTGCAACCCTGGGCAGTCAGGTCTGTCTGGCTCCTCAAAAAGGCCTTTCATCCAGGGAACTTCAGAGAGCATGGCCGAGCCTGCACAACAGAGCCACAGAAATCCAAAGTGATCTGGCCAGGCCGGGGGCAGAGCAAGGGAGACCAGAGCTGGAGCCTAGCGCGTGCAGACCGGTGCACTGCGGTGATGGACGGGTCCAGGCTCCATCACCCGGGGCAGGTGAACTTCGCCACCTTGGCCCCTTCCCCCACCATGAGCCCCAGGGTGATGTGCGCAGGGGTAGCTGGTGAGCTGTGGGAGGAAGATGCCGGCCGGTCCCTCCAGCCAGCAGAGTCCTCGAGCACAGAGCTGGAGGCCCGGGGTGTTCGAGGCTGCGGGGGACAGCCTAGGAGGGAGGCAGCCTGGCCCTGTGTGGCCCCGGCTCCAGCGGGAGCCTCTCCCACCAACCCTTGCTGAGATTTTCAGGGCCCACTGGGCACACGTGGGGCGTCCAGGCAGATGTGGGACGTGTGAACCGCAGCCATCAAGCCAAGTCTGGCTGGGGACACTGCGTCTCTCTGCCCCAGCCCCGCAGCGGGCGAGCGCCTCTCCCCTCCCGTGGGCCACCTGGACGTTCTTATTACTTCTCCAGGTGTCGCTGGGAAAGTAGCCCTCCTGCCTGCTCCCCATTGTTCCACAGGCTCTCTTTTAGGTCATTTTACATTTCCACCTGATCCCTGTAATTCTGGAAAACGTTCCCAGGCCACAAGGCGACCCCATGGCAGCTGGCGTCTCACGCCTGCTCGCAGAGCTCAGATGGAAGTTTCTCTCCGTTCTAGCACTGGTCCTGGGCACGGGAAGGTCCTCGGCCCCCCGGGATGGGACCGACGTGCATCCCTGGTCCCTGTCCTCCACCGAAGCCCCGGGTCCGCGTCGGCTGTGGTCATGGCCTGCCCAGCCCGGGGCTCCCCGGGGCCGCGGGCACCTGCTCCAGGGAGGTGGGGTGCCGCACGAGGGAGGGGGAGGGGCCGGCCCGCAGCCCCCACAGACAGACCTGCTTCCTCGGGGGGAGGCTGAGGCCCCGCGAAGGGCGGCGGGCAGGCATCTCTGCGACCGCGGAGCCTAATCAGAGAGCCGGGCTGAGAGGCCCTGCGGCGGGAGACAACAAAACCAAATATCAAAAGAACGTTTGAGGAGCTCAATAAATTGATCATATCCCAGTGAACCTTCACCCTCATAACGATGGGACTATTTAAATGCTAATGTCATTTTTAAAAAAGTCAATTACGGGCATTTTGAAGCAATGAAGTCAGCATTCTCCCAGCCCCCCTCCCACCAGCCGCCCGCCCCGCGTCTGCAGGCACCGAGCGCTGGCCGGGGTCCCTGCAGGGAACACCCCCTCCAAGGGGTCCCAGGCATCGAATCAAGCCCGCGCTGGCCCCAAAATGTCCATGTCTTGTGAGCGGTGGAAAGCACATGCTGAGAAAGAGGCGGCCGGCCCCACCCATGGGCCCCACGGGGTCCCCGACGGAGGCGGAACGGGGGGGGTGGGGGGTGACTCCCAAGCCTCCCTGAAGGTCAGCCCCGGCTACGCCCCCTCTCTCCTCTCAGCGGGCCTCCTCCCCGCCTACCCTGTCCGGCCAAGCCCTCCGGGTTCCCGAGGAGGACAATGGGCTCCCCTGAGGCTGGGAGGGGACAGCGCGGGGCTGCTGGACCATCCCAAGGAGCAGGGAGTGGGGCACCAGGCGGAGGGTTCTGAGCATTGACTCCCCCCCCCCAAGGGGCTGGTCGTCTCGAGAGCATGCGTCTACTTCCCACACCAGCAGCGCCGGGCCGGCTGCCCGACCTGTTCCCACACCTGCAGGCGTCCATGTGCTGAACACGTCACTCTCAGGGCCTTTCTCCAAAGAGGGAAACGGAGGCACGGAGGGCAAGGGGCCCCCCTGCTCACATGCTTCAGGGGGAAGGAGCTAGAATTTGAGGCTGGTCTGCTTGGGGCCATGCAAGCCACAGAGCGAGGAGACCAAGCTTCTCCACCAGAAGGGGCTACCCCAGAGACCTCGGTGTCCCATCTGGGGGCCCGAAAGCCTGCATCCCCGAGACACCAGCCCTTCCCCGCCTCAAGGACACTGAGACCAACTTCCCAGCATTTCAGGCCCAGCTGCCGAGTGCTCACCTGTGACCCTCATGCCCAACCCCTTGCTTGGACAGGGGGTCGGCTCCGGGCAGACCCCCGACATCCTCTGCGGCATGAGGCCCTGGGTTGCGCCAGGGCAGAGCCGGGACCCACTTTCTTCACCTTGCCGGCTTCCAGAAGAGCGCATGTTCTAGGCTCTTCAACCCCTGTTGGCAGGGAAAGCCCACCCCCTTGGGGGTCCCCGGGATCATCCCTGGGAAAGTCAAGGGTGAGAGCGCAGGTCCCTGTTCAGCCCTGGCCGGAGCCAGTGCCCAGAGCTCAGCCAGGGGAGCTGGCAGGACCGTCCCACCTGCCACCACTTCCCCGCGTCCGGCTGAGGCTCGTGCTCAAGGGACTTTAACCCAGAGCCTTCACGGTGCAGTTGAGGGACCCCCTCGGCCTTGTGCCAGGCATTAGGGCCAGAGAAGGACGGTCTGCCCTTCCGCCTCCCTCCTGCTCCCAACACACATCCTGTGGGGGGGTCGGGTTCCAGGACACCCCTCCTCTGCCGATGCAGTCGGAGGAAAGGCCGGTGTCCTCTCCTTGCATTTGGCCAAGGCCTTCAGGGTTTTGGAGGCTTCAAAATTTCCAGAGCGGGAGCGCCTGACGGGGGAGGTGGGCCTGTGATCCCCGGAGCCGCGTCCTTATGGGACCTTGGGGCCGCGGTGCAGCCAGCCCCCAGCCTGGACACCATCCGTCTCTGGCTGGGGACCCCCGCCGTGCAGCGGGTCTGTCTCTGGGGCCCTGCCTTCTGCCTCGGGGTCTGGGCACGTGCTACCGGCCTTGGGTGGAAGAGCCCCCGGGGGTGGGGCAGCTGCCCGTGTGGTCCCAGGACAGCCACGTGAATCAGGGGCCGCAAGATGGAGAGGGTCAGAGCCATGGGAGTGTGGTCCCAGGCCCCTCGCCGCAGGCCCCGGGGGTACGTGCTGCCCTGCTTGTGTATGGGGGGGGGGTGGGCGAGCGGCAGGTGCAAAGGCCCCAGGGAATCCCGATACCACCACGGTCTGAGGGCCCGGCCGTGACGACGGACCCGCAGGAGACCTGGCTTACCGTATGGCTCTGGGGCCTCGTGGGACCCCCTGCAAGACGGGGCACCTACCTCGTGGCAGTTAAGGGGAATGATGCCTGTGTTCCCGGCCACGCGGGCCCCGTGCAGGGGCTGACGCCAGAGTTCCCAGCTGTGTGCCCGCAGCGCATCCCCCCACATGCGGTCTGGACCTCCGGCCCCCTGCTGTCCCTCTGCCAGCTTCTTCCTGAACTTGACCCGCCTTCCTGCCACTCGCCGGGGCCCACGCCGCACGGGGGTGGGGACTGGCGTCCCGGAAGCCTGTCCCGGCCTCCGCCGCCCGGCCCGCGTCTGCATCCTGATAATGCTGACCAGGGCTCTGATCTCCTGTGCAGGGCTCCCTGCGAGGGCAGGTCCTAGCCTTTGGGAGTAGAGAATGGAAGCAAACTACGGGTCATGTCCACGCACCCAGCTTGGCTCTGAGCCTCCCAAAGTGTCAGCGACTTCCACCTTCCCCCGACCTGGTGGCGGTAAGGGTCCCAGCATCCCCACGGCCCCGATGTGGAGACCGGGGCACAAGGGGACGGAGCCTTCTGGAGCCCCACAGAGGGGGTGGGACACAGACGGCCAGAAGGCCAACACTCCCAAAGGAGCCCAGGTGAGCTCTCCCTCCTGCTCTCCACACCCCTCTGAGCCCAGACCCAGCTGAGTCCAGCTCAGATGGGGACAGAGGGACAAGCCCAGGACACGGCCGGGGCCGCTGTGGCCAAGCAGGCGTGTGGCTCCCACGCCTTTTCCCGAGTGCCATCCCTGCCGCGGACAGGCCGCCGGGCCTGAGCCTTCGGGGAGCCGTGTGAAGAGCTGTGCCCCTTCTCCGGGGACGGGGGGCTCCAGGGGCCTCGCGAGGGAAGAAACTCAAGACGGGGGGCTGCGGATCGCAAAATATTGCAAGATTTCCCGAGGCAGGCCCTATTCGATCCGTGAAACGGGATACGCGCCCTGAACTTGGGCACATAATACAGCTCTGTCTGGGAAGGGCCGGGAGCACGGGGGACCCGAGCTGTCTTTCAAAGAGCGATAGTTACGGAAATTAGTGGTGCAGAAATCCATCCCCATCATTCATCGGGGCCTTATTAACTGTCCTGTGGTGTGAGAGGGCAGCCGGCCGCCTGACGGAAGGGCCTGGGAGAGACTGTCTCGTCCTCCTCACCAGGGAGGTGCGCAGGAGAAAAACCCTGGGGTCAGGGGAGCAGCAGGTTGCCAGGGCCCCGCGCGGGACACACAGCAATGCAACTGCCCCAGAGTTAGGAGCAGAGGACAGGGACCTAGCCCAGAAAGCAGCTTACCCTGTAGGATGCTCAGTAAACATCTTTGTGCTTATCCCAGCAGCCGGAAGCGCGGAGGGCCGGCCCCGGGGTCTACAGGCCTCCGTGGTGCCTTGTGTCACGTAGACCTGCCGCCGGCCACCGTGGGCCAGGCCTCCCCAGCCTGTGGCCTGCTGGTGGAAGCATTTTATAGAAGTTCTACAAGCTACAAGTGCCAGAGAAGTGTCCTGCCTGTGAGAGACAGCCGTAGCCGCTCTCAGCATCGCCTGGGAACTCGTGAGAAATGCAGATTCTCAGGGCCCAGCCCAGCCCTACTGTGTGGGGCTTCCAGGCTGTGGTCCGTGCTCCAGCCCGTTCCCATCAAGTCCTCCAGCCACCCCAGCTGATTCCAGGTGGAGACGACGGCTTAGAACACGGGGACACGTGTGGGCCCCGCTGCTGTTCTCCACGGGAAGGAAACAGAGGGCCCTCCATGGCTGGGGACATCCCCTGGGAAGGTCTGGGCACTCCCCCTGGGCCTGTCTGTCCCGCCTCAAGTGGGCCCATTCCCACAGGGCTTCCTACACCAGCTCCCTCGGGGCCCGCCAGAGCCACTCCTGGGAGAGGAAGCCCCGCGGGAAGACACAGGATCTGTTCAGAAAGGCCTTGGCAAGATGCTTGCCTTTCAAGGTCGTGCTAATGACCTTCTGGACAGGATGAATTTATTGAGGGGAAAACATGTTGAGTTGTTTTGTCCAATGGCATCACCTGGGCGGGCCTCAAGCCCATTACTCAACACTCACATTATTACCGCTGGAGTGCGAGGAGAGGGAGGGGGGAGCGATAACGCGGCGGGGAGGGGGCACGGCCGCCCCAGGCCTGTGCGTTTTTAGCTGCTGTGAATCACAGTAGCGTCCGGCTCTGTCCAGGGAAGCTTTGATCCCCCGCCGCAGCCCCACCTACGGGGAGACCGAGAGCACGGAGAGATAAACAGCCCCCGAGAGCCGCGGGGGCCCCGGGTGCCTCTCCCTGCCGCCCCGCGTGTTGACAAGAGCTCTCTTGGCAAGTAGCACACACGTAACCTTCGCCCTTGACCGCACTGTCTGGTGGCAGATAAGAACTTGGGGGTGTCAGGAAGGGGAAAGGAAAGGAAAGCCCGCCTCCCCAGAGGGAGGATGAAACGGAGGGCAGGGGGAGGCCGCGGGCTCCCTCGGGGCTGCAGGACTCGGGAGTGGTCCAGAGGCAGAGATGGGGCTCAGGCTAAACATCCTTGACCCGCATCTTGGCTGGAGGGGTGGGGGGCCCAAAGGAAAAACGGACCCCTGAAGGGCCTTCAGAATGGCTTCAGTGGCTCCCCAGTGGCAGAGGGGTGTGGCGAGCTCTGCAGGGGAGACAGTGAGGCTTTCCTGCTCATCTTGCTGGAATTGCCGCAAACGGGGCGTCTGTCTCATGAACTTGGACTTTGACTCAGCCGCGGTTCGACTGTCTGTCCACAGCTAATTCCCAGGACGGGAGACGTGCCCACGTGGAGCGTTGCAAAGAACCATATGACCCACGAGGACGGGGCGGGGGGGACCCTACTGACCCCGTGAGCCCCCCACCCGGGGCGGGACACGTGGCTGGGGCTCCCAGGCATTTGGACAAACACCCTACACTCTTGAACAGCCCCCAGAGGACAGGGAAGGGTCTTGTCTGGGAGGGAGGGGCTTCAGCAAAGTCTGCCAGAAGGCCAGGCGGCCGGGACCCCTCTCTCCCAACCCGAGAACGCGGCGTCACGCCGGCGGGATCGCGGGGATGGAATTATGGTAACCGGGACCCCCATTTGCATCTCCATCCCAAACCCGTCCGCTGTGTCGGAACGAAAGCTTTGAATCGCCATGGACGCTGGTTTTGATAACAGTGCGCGGTAAAGGTTGTTCTGTTCTCTGCGCGGTGACTCATCCGTCTGTGAAGCAGGACCAGGCGGTAAATAGGAGGCGCCGACCGCCCGGGGCGAAGCTGGAGCGCGAGCTCATCAGAGGCGGTGAACTCGGGCGCCGCGCCGTTAAATGGAATTCCATTATTGTTTCATAAATAGAGAGATTGAAGCGCCCAGGCCAGGAACCGACGATCACAGGGGACGGTGCCTTCGCTGGGCTCGAGACTAGTATTTGTTTTGAGTAAGTGGTTGTCTCGGCTAATAGTAGGGTATTTCGTCGTTGAGAGCTTGTTGAGCGGGATTTATGGAAGAACCCCGCACGGCTGTTTGTGCCGATGCCCGGCGGTTGCCGGGAGATGGGGAGTTGGCCCTGACGTGGCTCCATCCCTAGTGGGTTTCCTACCGTCTCCTGGTGAGCGTGCCCCCTCGGGAATGGGCTGGCTCCCTCCGGCCGGCAGGGGCTGGGATCTCTGCAGGGCGCGGCCACAGCTCTAGCCCAGATCCTCGCAGGAGCTCCAACAGCGGGTGTGGGCGTCCGTGCGGGCACGCGTGTGCACGTGTGATGGGATTTGGGTACCAGAGCCTCGGTGGAGCCGTTTGCCCCCGTTTCCTTCGGGACCAGGGGCGCCCCCCTGTGCCCCCTCTGTGCCCCGCCGAGGGAGGCAGCAAGACAGGACCAGCAAGATCTAGGAGAGCCTGAGGTCCTGTCAGGTGCAAAGAGCCTCCCAGCTCAGCGGCCCGTGGTGGGGGCAGACCCAGGGCGGAGAGGGCTGCGCGCCCCCTGGGCCAACTCCATGAATCCTCCCCACGGGGCTTTTCTGTGTGGAGGAGGCGGCTGACAGGTCGAGTCTCTCTCTCCATCCCCATCTGTGCTCAGCTCTTGCTTTGGGGGCATTTCCAGACCTTCCACCCTATAATGTAGCTTTTCCCTCCCAGCTTGGCTGCGACCTCCCCCGAACAGGGACCTCTGGGCCATCCCCAGAGAGTCCTTGAAGCCTGTGGCGTCAGCACCCAGGCCTCCTACCCTGACATCCGTGGGCACATCCTCCCACCTGGGGCCCCCATGAGCCCCCTGTCTCCCCCTCATGCACCTTCTCCCCCGGGAGCAGCACCCCACAGCCTGCTGGCCCCCGGGGAACCTGGAGGGCAGAGAGACACCTCCCCCCGAAGCCCCTTGGCAGACTGGCAGGCCCCTGGCTGCTCCTTGTTGGGCCATGTTGAGTTCTGAACGAACAAAGATGGTGCCCGTCCTCCGAGGACTGCCCACACAACCCGCCGGCGTCCCCGTCGAGGGCAGGCCAGCGTGCACCCCAAACAGAGTCAGCCCACCTGCTTTAAGAACCTCACGCTCAGGACGTGCTAGGAGGGGTGTGTGGAGGGCTCTCGGCCCACCTGCGAGCATGCGAGGTGCTTTCCCATCTGTGGGGTCTGGACTGGCCCTTAAAAAGCTGTTGCCCTGAGGACCCAAGCTCTGGCCGCCACCCTCAGTGGTCCTAAGTCCGACTGTCTGCATTTATGGGAGCTGCTGACGCAGGAGAGACCGGGCTGCTGCGGGCAGAGGGCTGGCTCGGGGGCTTACCCCTCTGGCCTCAGTCTCCCCCTCTGCACGAGGGTGGGCTGGTGTGATCGTAGGTCGGGAGCCGTCCCCTCAGGCTCCTCTTGACTGCCTGCGATGAGCTCTTACAGGTGAAACGGTGTCCAGGCCCCTCACTGGCCCTCGTGCCCCTGGCTCCGACCCCCGGGAGGGTCAGCGCCGCGGGGGATGGGAAGACGCGGCCTCGGATACAGGTGCGCGCCCCCACCGGTTAGGGTAGCCTGCACGTGTGCCGGAGGAACAAAAGGCCCCTTCACGGTCACCTCCCCGGGGGCCGGCCCCGCCGTGAGCCAGCAGCCACACGCTGCCCCCCTCCTGCCGCGCCGTCCGGCTCCCGGGGCCGCACGCCGCAGCTCGCCCACTACACGCTTTGTTTAGTCTGGGTTTCTGGGCGTCGGGCTCTTTTTTTCTCCAAATTCTTCCCAAATTCTGTGGGCTGAAGACACCACTCATGCAGCCCCAGGAAAGAGTCAATGACCGTCCCCGATGCAGAAGTTCCTGTCTCTCCCGAGGGCGCACTCGCCGGGGAAGGGGCAACTGAAGCGCGACCCCCCGCGCCCCCGCGGAAGGCCTCGCGTGCGGGGGATGGGGTTCCCAAGCCCTGGAGCAGGGGGAAGGGCTCAGAGCTGCTCTGCCATCCTGAACTCCGGACTGCCCCCAGCGCCTCCAAACCGTGCGTCGGCTCCAATCCCAGAGCTGCGGCCTCACTCCCCTCCATCCCAGCTCAGAGCAGCGCCCGCATGGTGGCGGCGGGGGACCCGCCAGAGGGACCGTTCTTGGCTCCACTGACTGGCGTTCGGGGCATGAAGATTCTTGCCCAGATCCCCCGTGGGGGGGACACCAGCCCCAATCCTCGCAGGGATCCGGATCCCCGCTTTCCTCCCGGAAAAGACGTGCTCCAAGCCGCTGCAGTCACGGAGGTGGCGTCTGTCTCCAGGCTCAGCCCCCGGTGAAGGGGTAAGCCCACCCCGTCACCTGCCATATACCGGGTCCCCGCTCCATGCAGAGTCCTGGGCTCCGGGAGGCAGAGGTGGGAATCTGTTCGCGTAACAGCCCCAGCCTTCAAGGAGTCAAAGAGAATCGGGCGAGAGAGACACAGAAAAGCTGACTTCACGCTTCGTCTTCTCGTTTTCTGGGTCCAGGGGACCGGCCAGGAGGGCCTCCAGCCCAGGCCCTGCCCAGGCCGGGGGCTTGTTCCAGCAGCTGGGGAGGAGCTGCCCAGGCCGCTGGGGGGTGTGGGGCTTGTGTGCTGTGTTTAAGGAAAGGAAAGGAAGGAAGAGTCGGGGACTCGGGAGTGATGACCGAAGCTTACCGTCCAGCACCCGGGCCCTGCCCTGGCCACGATCTGTACGGCGGTCTGCGGGGGCAGCCTCTCTGGTCCGTGCTCGCGAGCCTCGTCACCTGCTGTGGGTGCTGGGGTCTGCAGGGTGTCTAGCCCCTCTTTGTGGCTCCTGGTCTCAGGGAGCCTGGGGCACATCGGTGAGAAGAGGCTGATTGGAGGTGGTGGGAGGGCACGGAGGCGGGAAGATGGAGAGCAGGAGCCAGGCTCTCACATCAAACTGAGCCGCACACGGCGGACCCCTGCCCTCGTGCCGGGCTCTGGGGTGCGGCAGGCATCTGAAGGGAGTCGGAGAAAGGTCCCCCAGGGTAGGAAGGAAGCAGGAGAAGGGGGCCCAGGAGTCCAGAGGAGGCAGGGAACGCAGCGGCCAACACTGGGCGGGTTTCCACAGCGTCCCCGGGAGTGCCCCCGCGTCCCCCGCAGGGGAGAGGCCCCAGGAGCTGGAAGACAGGGGCGGAGCCGGTAGAGAAGGTCCCTGAGAGCCAAACCTCGGGGCCGGATGAGCATAGAGCGGCTGACTCTGCCGTCCCCTAAAGAAGTGGGTTCCGGTGAGGTGTTGCTCAGACCCTGAGCACAGGAGCCAGTTCCCGCCGCAGACCCTGGCGCCCCGGCCCCGCCTCCCTGAGGGCACGGCCCCAGGATGAAGGACACGGCACAGAACCACTCCGGCCGGTGTGGGAGCCACAAGCCGGACGTGACCCCTGAGTCCGGAGACGAGGTCAGGACGCGAGAGGCAGCAAAGTCTTCATCTCCCTAAGTCTCATTCTCTTAAACCGGATCATGGGTCTCTGCCTCCAGCGGCGCCCTGAGGGTCCCCAAGGGTGTGAGTGACGGTGGCCACGGCCTGGACCCTTTCTGTCTGGCATCTCGAGAGGCGGCCGGAAGCCCTGTGCCAAGGCCCATCTGGGTGAGATCAGCCCACGGGGCTTCTCGTGTTTTTATGATCCTGCCATCCCGTCGGTGGAGGTCTGGGGCCCCTGCCTGGAAGCCGGGGTTCCAGCCCCGGAGGAGGGCAGGGTCGTGCCGCTCGGGTTACTTTTGGGCAAACGGTCATTCTTTCCAGTTGGACGTCTGCTTTACTGTGGGCCTTTCCTTTGGCTTCACGGTGTGTCCCCAGCGGAGCGCCCTGACCACCATGACGGGCCGCGTGGGTCAGTGGCCAGTCCAGCCGGGGCTGCGCATCGTCCTCCCGGACCGTCCGGCTCTGGCACCCACCTCCGCCGAGCCCTGGCCTCTGCCGCTGGGGAGATGCCAAGAGGGGCGGCACCCGATTCGGCGTCTCCCGTCTTCTCCGGTTCGGGGACGTGTTCCCTCTTCCAGCCTCGCCTGGCGCCCAGGTGTCCGGAATGGTCGTGGTTGGGGTGCGTGGATCATGGCACACAGTTTGGGAACCGACGTCCAGTCTGATCCTGCCCAGGTCTGTGTGCCGTCTTAGCCCTTCCTCCAGTTTCTCTTCTGGTTAATACTGGTTTTCACCTTCAGCCGTCCCCTCCACAGACATGTGTGACATACGTCTGTCTCCATCGGGCGAGAGATGCGTGCGAGTGAGCAGACGCCTCTGTCTCTACCCAGACGGCCGCCTTCCCTGGAGCCTCTTCACGGTGCCGGCTGTCGGCTTTCCGTGCTCATCACGCACACCCTCTGCTCCCCGAGCGAGCGTCTCGGGGACGAATAGCTGCCCGTGAACGCGCACACGGGAAAGGAGCTGGTGCTTTTGCAGACGGAGGTCCCTGCGTCAGACACAGAGGGACGTCGGGTCTCCGTCACGTGACGAGTGTTTTCTAAGTCCCAGCCGCAGACTGCGACCAAGGCTCACGGGGCCCGAAGCTGGTCGGGACGGGCACGTTTGCCGACCCACCGGGATGCACAGGCGGTCAGGCCGGAGAACAAGTTTTGCTCTTTGTCTGGTGGTTATTATTACGCTGAGCCAAGCCACGGACCCAAGGGGGCATCCAGAGTGCTCCCCGACCTCCACGTCACGCCCGAGCCACACTCCGTTCCCAGGGCTGCCTTCTTAGCCAGCCTCCTGAGCCTCCGTGAGACCTTGTCCCTGAGCCGTTCCCAGATCAGTCATACCACCCAGCACCTCAGAGCCTCAGGGCTAGCTGGCAGGTGCTTAGCTCGGGCCCGACTTGGAGACCCCCTACCCTAAATGAGAACCCGGGTCCTTCCCCTTTATCTACAGACGCAGGCTGTCCTCTTTGTGGAAGTTAAGCTCTACAAAGTCCCCGGGACCCTGGACTTCGCACACTGCTCCTAGGACGCAGAAGGCAAGGTCCCTGCCAGGCTCCGATCACACTGTCATCAGCCGGCCAGGACGCGGCCCGTTTCCCATGTGCTTCTGCGTAAAGCCACGCTCGTGGGCACGGCTGGTTCACGAGCATCGAGCTCCCAGACAGCAGCGCCGGGCGTCACGGCCGCACAGAGCGTCTCCCAGAGCCACGTCGCAGCCTTCTTGCGCTTCTGACGCCGGACAGCCCTCCAGCCCTTTCGGATAATGGAATCACCAAAAAAAAACCAACAAAAAATGCAAAATACGAGCATTAGGTGTGGGCGAAAAGGACGCTTGACGGCTGCCTGGGCTGCGGCGCGGAGAGAGTGCATCCCCGCCGGCCTCTGCGGGCAGCATGCGCGTCCACGAGCAACGGCAGAGGCACGGCCACTGGTCTGGGGACCACAGACACGTCGGAGCAAGTAGGTAAGCTCGCGAGCACGGGATCTGTGGACGAGGGTCCGCTGCGCCGAACACGGCAGGACGTGCCTCAGCTGTTGAGATTCGACTCACGACCCGTCCGTGGGACCCCGCGAGGGATGGTCTGGGGGTTCTGTCCCCACAGTGCCGGAGCCGCCATGGTTCCCCGGTCTCAGAGCATCTCCTCACCCCAGAGAGGAAGCCCTCGGCCGTCCCCGCCCGGCCCCCGGAAACCACGAATCCGCTCTCTGTGTCTGTGGGTTGGCTGTTGTGGACGCTCGCACCCACGGGACCGTGGACGTGTGTCCTTTCGCACCCGGCTCTGTCCACTGAGCGTCACGTGTCCGAGGCTCCCCGAGGCTGTGGTGCACGTTGCCGCCCCGCTCCTCGTTAGGACAGGAAGCGGTCCACTGTGTGGGGAGACACGTGGGCTGTCCCCACATTTGGGCTACTATGAATGGTGCCGCCGTGAAGGCTCGTGTCCGTGTCTTTGCGTGGGTGTGTGTTCACGTCTCCTGGGCATGGACTGAAGAGGGGGCTTGCCAGGTCATACGACAAGTCTGTCTGCCGCTTCCTGCCCCCGAAGTGTCCTAGAGTCTGACCCCCACGTCCTTCCCGACGCTCAGCACCGTTGGTCGTGTCCGATGGTGGCGTCCGGGCCGCCGTGACGTGCCTCCCCTGTGCACGCCGGTTTTGTAGAGGAGGCTCCAGGAGCTCAAGAGCCGGGGGCAGGGAGGCCGGAGTCCAGCCACGGGTTTACAGGGGGTTAGTCCCGTGTGGGAGCAGCGCCGTCTCTGAAACAGGAGGGAGAAAAGAAGCCATTTTGTGGGGGACTTTCTCTTGACAGGTCTTAGTCCGCTGAAACCAGATTTGTAGCCCAAGACAAATGCCCGCCGTACAGTGTGCAGCAAAGAAGGTCTGTACTCTGGCCTCAGCTCTCCAGAGCCGCTGGCCTCGACCGGCCCTCGGAGCGGGCGCAGGACGTGGCCTGTTACGTGCGGCCGCTCCAGGGAGGGGGTGGGCCGTGTGCTCTCACGACGGCAAGAACAGACAAGGGCCCGGGGAGCCGTCGGTGGCACCTGACCCACGCTCGCTGCCCCCTCTGACCTCCAGGCGTCCTACAGCCCCCGGACCCTCTGCAGAGGCCACCAGGTGGCCCAGAGTGCAGGGTCACCTCCCAGGTCCCATCTCCCCAGCTGCGGCACCACGGCCACTGTTGGGGAACCGGGGACCACGCAGGCCTCAGGGCCCAGCCAGGACAGGGCGGGCCCACCTCTGCCCTCCGCTCCCCCGGATGGATGCGTGGACGAAGTGTTGGCCACCCCGGCGTCCCTGAGGGGCTCTGTGGCCAGAAAGAGCACGAATCAGGACGGCTGCCTGCTTCAAGCCGCAGACCCGCACTGGGGTGGTTTGGGCACACTCTCACAGAGGATGAGCTCCGCGGGCTCCCACGGACGCTCTGGCGGAGGGAGACCTGGGCCGAGGGGCTGCTGACCCGCGTGCAAAGCCCAGTGCACGGGCCACGTGCTGGGTGGTGAGAAGGCAGCGGGGGGACCGGGACTCGAGCCTCCGGCGGCGCGAGCCCTCAGAGCGGTCCTGCCGGCTGTCGGCGCGGCCTCGGGCTGCCCGCAGTCCTTCAACACCGCCTGATCCAGCCACCCGCGGGACCCCCAGCCCCAGAGTAGGCAGAACTGGTTTCTCCTTTTCTTCTCGTTGCTTTCCTACTCTTGCCCTGTCCGTGTCGCTCACGAATGTGGCTGAAGTTCATTGGTCGGTACAACCTGTCCGGCTGACCGTCGCCGCCGCAAAGCGATGGGACGCTTGGGTCCGAGAGCCACGTCAGGGAGATGGCGCCGCCCCCAATGTTGGCGAGGAGGGTGCGGAGCGGGCGGGATCATTGGGCCTGTCCCTGTGGCTCCCGTGGGCTCCGTGGATCCCGTTACACCGTGCCTCGTCGAGGCAGAGCTCCGCAGAAAATGTCAGGGACCAGGACCCGCGCTCCAGAGACCGTAGGGATCATCCCTAGAAGAGGGCCGAGCGGTTGCCAGGGGCATGTCCTTGCTGACCTGGAGGACGTCGTGGTCAGAATGAGGTGGACACGGAGGGTTCTGGAAGGCCGAACTTCCTTTACCCCCGGATGTAGCGGCGTGGCAACAGGCGAGTGCCGTGCGGACAGACATCGCTCCACGAGAGCTCGCCGTACGGGTCTCGTGCTCACAGGGGCCGATGTTTGGGAGAAGTTACAAGTATTCCACGGGAAAATAAGAATGCTGAAAAGTGTGTTTTTAAGGTGGCCTTGTGAGGTGTAATTCACACCCAGAGCTCACCCAGTCAACAACACACTCTGCGTCACCTGTCGGCCTCACTCGGCTGCAGACGATGGTTTTTGTGTGCCGGGCTTCTCCAAGGACAGGGTCGCCGGCGACGGCCTCCTCGGGCGGGGAGCTCAGCACCGCGTGGCTTCTGCACCATCCCCAGCCTCTCTCAGGGCTCCGACCTCCCCTACCTGAGCACCTGGGGTCCTGGGGCCACATCGAGTGTCCTGTGTGCCTTCTCACTGAGTGATGGGCAGACCACACGCCACTGTGTGTGGCCTGGGCTGGGCCGGACAACCGTCCTGGTTCGCGCATGACTTTCCCAGTTTCAGCACTGAAAGCCCACGTCCCAGGACACCTCTCAGCCTCCCGCAAACCAGGATGGGTAGCATTTCTAGGCCAGACTCTGACCATGGCCGGGGGTGCCCTGCTCCCCCGACCCAGGAGATCAGCAGCTGGGAGGACGAGTGCCTGTTGAGATGGGGAGCAGTTTCCCGCCGACCCGTCCAGCTGGGGAGGGACTTGGCGTGTTGTACTCATCACCGTGGCCACTTGGCTTTGTGACGTGTGTCCCTGTGCCCGGGTTCCTTGCAGAGCAGGGCACGTGTAACCCCCAAGCCCCAGTTCAGATGCCGCTTTCTGAATCTCCTGCTGCTCTGGGAAGGAACCGAACTCGGGCCCAGACGCTGCCCAGTGAGGGTCACCGCAGAGCAGGTCCAGCCAGACCGCGTTGTGTCTCTGTCACCTCCCGGCTGGGTGGCCCCGGTAGATGACACCACATCTCCGTGCCTCAGTTTCCCCGTCAGAGCTGGCGCCGGCAGTGGCCGGGTACAGGCTGCTGGGACACGCACGTTTCTGATGAGGGCAGCGGTGGGGTCCAGAATGGGCTGGTCCCCGGCAAAGCGAACAATCTCGAGCGGTTTGGTTGTCCCTGGCTCCTGCCTGAGAAACACCAAACACGCTTCCCCAAACCTGCCTGTCGACCTCCCGGGTTCTGTCCTCAGCGTGGGGCGAACCCGCACACCCCGGGCTTCGGCGCTTCTTCCCTCCCTCTCTCTCCCCCTCCCCAGCACCTGTTCCCATTCCAGAGGGCCTTCTGGCTCCCCTTTTGGTTGCCCCCGGCCCGGCTTCCTCTGTGCACGGTGCCTGTGCTCTCTGCGTCCTCAGAACAACGATGGCAGAGGGGTCACGGGGTGAGACCGGACGGATCACTCACGGGGACCTCGGATGTGTCATTCCACTCAGGGCTCACGACCCGAGCCTGGCACGTCCCCTGGAACTGGGGTGCAGGGGGCTCTGGGCCCCGGGTACTCAGTGTAGGGAGCACTTACCTGACTCCGTAGACGCACCGTCCCAGCTCCGCAGTCCTCGGCACCGTTCTGGACCGCTCTGTGCTGCGTTTCTTACCCGTGAAATATCGCAGCGAATGACGGGGACCAGGAGTGAGAAGGACAGTGACTGTAGCCGGCCTGGAGCAGGTGCTCAGGGATGCGGGCGGCTGTGTGACGACGATCACGCCTCTTCCCGTAGCCCTGCAGAGCCGGCACGGCCGCGGCACGCCTGGGGCACGCCTGGGGCGTGTTTGCTGCGACGCTGGAGGCTGAGGCCCTCCCAGGCTGGAGCAGGAGAGCCTTCCAGAAGCCCACGCTTCTCCTCGGACACCCCGGCTCTCAGGGACAGGGTGGGCCGAGGGCCTGGGGGGAGCAAGGGGTGGGGGTCGGAGTGAAGCTGCGGGGGCCACATTCTGACCCCAAACCCGAGGAAAGCCCGAGACCACCCTTTCCCCGCTGGCCCCGGGGTCCTGGCAGGGGTCGGAGCATGTCCGGCCCCCAGAGAGAGGGGCCCCGGGCCTGACCCCCCCAGGTGTGCTCACACGTATGTGCGTCACGTGGATGGCACTTGGCGTTCATCGTCGTCCGCATGGAAAGTGCATTTTAAACACAGAGCCGGGATCCGGGCACATCGACACGGCCACGTGGGGAGCCCGGACACGCAGGTTCTGCCCTTGCCTGGGCCCCGGGACAGGTCACCCCCACCCCTGGGATGACTCACTGCCCCCTCGGTAGAAGTGGGCAATCGGGCCACTGTCCTGGCAGCCCTGGGGCGTGGGGGAGGGGGCTAACCGAGGAAACGCAGTCAGAGCTCTTCGGTGGGGCGCCCAGAGCCCACCGTGAGTGAGAGCACACTCTTCCTCACCCTCCAGGTTCAGTGTCCCCCTGCCCCGTGCCCAAGAAGACCCCAGGCCCCTGCCACGCCCGCTCACCCTCTCCTCTGCTAAGTCGGGCACATCAGCCTGGTGGGGCATCAGGCCCGGCCTGCGCCCCCAGCTCTGCCCCTTTCTGGCTTCCTGCCCCACAGGGGCCTCGGCCCAGGGTTAAGTCGGGCTCTCCAGAGTTCACGGGCTTCTCCGTGAAGCAGCGGGGCCCGTCCCCATGCCCATGGCTGCCCCACTCCCCCAGGCCCAGCCAGCAAGTCCTCATCGCCTGAGGGGACTCTTGTGGGGCCCTAGGCCCAGGCCCCCCCGGCTGCTCCCCTCCACAGCCACACTCTCTCTGGCCTGTTCATTATTTCGGTGACTCTCTGCAGGACCTCAGGGGACATCGCTCAGGGAGGACTATCCCTGTGCGTGTGTGTGCACGTGTCCACACGCGTGTGCGAGCCCCAGCACGACCTGTCCTCGGTGGCAGGGTACCGACGATCCTCACCTGGGCCTGGGTCGAGAGCACCCAGCTCGGGCTGCCCGTCGTGTGTGGGTGAGGGCAGCGAGGCGGGGAAAGGGTTAACTTGGCTTCCCGCTAATGGAAACCAGAGCCTCCTGCGGCAATTCCTACAGTGTTAACCGCTGCTCCCGGGGCCCCATCTTTGTTCTTCGTCCCAGAAAGCGGACTCGGTGCGTCTGCGTTTGCTGCCTTGCTTTCTTTTGCTTTTGGAAACAAACAGGAGAAGCCAAGTCCAGAGAAAGGGAGAGAGAGAGATTCTTTATTTCTTCCCCAAATCGCCTAGAAACCTGCCCTGCACGGTGCGTGCCTCCCTCCGCCCTGTGCCCACCAGCCAGAGGCAGATCCCGGCTCCAGGGAACCGTCCTGGTCAGACAGGTCCAGGCCTTGCGGGCAGGTCTTGGAGAGGTCGGAGATGCAAGGGACGAAAAAGAGGAAACTGTCAAGGATCGCCGCGCCCGGGGACCGGGCCGAGCACAGAACAGACGTTTCTTCATGGAAGCCTCCTCCAGTGGTCCAGCTGAAGGGAAACAGAGGCACAGAGAGGTCCGGAAGCTCTCCCAGGTGGCCCAGCCGGGAAGGGCGAGAGCAGGAGGCCCGTTCTGCCTGGCCCCAAAGAGAGCCCCTCCTCGTCTCTCATCCCAAGAGAATGATCCCGGGTCCATTCCACCTCCTGCCTGGGGAAGCCTAGAGTCACCATCTTCCTAACAAGCCACTAAAGTCAGAGCATCCGCACAGCCTGCCGCCCCCTCGCCCCTGCGTCCCGAGGGGCTGCCAAGCCAGCATGGTCTGCTCGGTCCCGCCCGGAAGTCCCAGTCATCTCCTGGCCAGCAGTGCCCAGCCCGGTGGGCTGACCGCAGGTTCAAACCCCAGCTTGCCCGTCCCTGGAGAGACAGACACCCCAGGCTCTGACCCTGACTTTCTGTCTCCCATCCCGCCCCCATGTGAGTAAGCCTGGCAGTCAGGACTCTTGGTGCTGGGGGACTAGAGGGGACACTGCAGGAAAAGACCAGGGCTCAGCCTGGCCACGTCAGGCCCTCCCCAGGCAGTGGCGACGCCCTCTGCCCCCTTGCCCCCACCGGGCTCTTCTCTGCGATGACCAGGCTCCCCCTACACCGGCGCCTAGGGTGGCTACAGGGTCCCAGCGAGCGAGCTGAGCCCCGGAGTCCACACTCTGGCCACGCTGGGAGCAGGTGAGCCACTGAAGAGGCAGCACAGGCCCTGGGGTGTGGGGGACATAGGACCCCATGAGGCAGGAGGCTGCCCCTCCTCCCTCTGCCGCGGCTGGTCCTGGAGGCTGGTCCTGGAGACTGGCCACCCACCCTTGCCCGCTGCGTCCCAACAGCCCCCCATCCCCGAGCTGTGTCTGACGTCCACATCTCTCCCTCGGTGGAAGCCGTCCTGAGCCCATCCAGGAGCCCGAGGCCAGCGGGTTCCCCCAAACGGATAAGCTCAGCGAGGGACCTTCAGAAAGAGACTGTCCATCCTCGCCGCGAAGCCCACCGACGGCCGCCCTGCTCTGCTCCGAAGGCTGGAATTTCAACCTTACACAAATATTCCAGGGCTTTTCAAACGGGTTCCAGAGAGACATTTATGTTGGCTGAGGCAGTGTTTTCCTTTTATTGCTGTTATGAGATTCAACATTTTTCCAGAAATAACTTCTGAAAAGTGTGCCTGGATTTTGAACACGTGTGATCCTGACATGCAGGGAGAAAGACTTTCAAGTCACACACACCGCCGTGCACACTCACACAGCCGTGCACACTCACACAGCCGTGCACACTCACGCACACGCCGCGTGTGGCTCCGGCGGACACCGTGGAAAGTGCGGCGTGCGTGTGTGCACAGAAGGACTCTCGGAGGGCTGAGTGGTCCTGCAGAAGGAGCCGTGTTCCCACGCAGCGGCACAGAACCGGGCCGGGGCCGCGTTCCACATGGAGTCTCCCAAATCATCGAGGGGACCTGGGGCATCCCGTCCTACCACGGTCAGTGCCCTTCCCCACGCGGTGATGCTGAAGGGGATGTGGTTTCCGTGGCCTCATCTGCAGCTCCTGCCCACAAGGGGTTGCGCAGTGAGGCCAGAGCAGTCCTCGGAAAGGAACGTCCCCCATGCTGTCCCTGAGATGCTCACCACGCCGCTCTGCCCTGGGGACCCCTGAAGCTGGACCCACGCTGGCCATCAGGATTAGTCAGCCCCGAAGCTGTGAGTCAGAAAGGGAGAGCACAGCAGCCAGCCACCACCAGCATAAATTTACCAGAATTTACCAGAAATTTACCAGAAACCTTTGAGAGGGAGGAGCCCTGTGCTTGCGAAGCCGGCCGCCGCTCCAGGAGGTCAAGGCAGCCCAGGAAGATGCTCGCGGCCCTGCCCACCAGTGTCCAGAGCACAGAAACCAAGCGGAAAGACAAATCAAACGTGGTTGGAAACGTTTTCCCCGAAGGAGAAAGAGGGGTGGTGCGGCCGCCCAAGGCCCCGTCCCACCCTGTGCGCCCCCCGCGATGGCAAGGCTTCCCGGGGCCCAGGCCCTGCCACGGGCTGACCCCAGCAAACCTTGGGCTCCCGGCTGCCCGGCCTGGGATCTGCGAATGTGTGAAGCTGTTAGCTGCCAGCTGGAACTGGAACGCAGCCGGAGGCCTCGCTCTCCAGCAGGAAAGCTTGTAACGCGTGGGGCTGGACCCGGCCCAGCCTCCAGAAACAGGAAGAATTAACAGGAGTAAATGTGAGCACTGTTAGCGCTCCCGGCGGCGATTTATTGCCGTCCGTGGCGAGACGTGGCCGGCGTGCGGGTTGCGTCCATTTGAATATAAAATGTAATTAATGAGTCATGGAGTGTGGGGCACCGGGAAACGGGTCCACCTACTTGGTTTTCGGAGGCGTGGGGCCGCAGGGGACGGGGGTCGAGAGACAGACCAGCCACCCCTCCGTCCCTCAAATCTAGGAAAGGAAAGCCTGGGTCCTGGGGCAGCCCGGGAAGCTCTGGGCGCAGGGGTTCTAAGGAGGGCGACAGGACACTTTATGCAGTGGGAGAGGAAGACGCTTGGGAGCCGGGCACCCTGGGCCGAGGCCGCCGAGAGTGTGAGTTCAGCCACTCAGCACCACTCCTCCTGGCTCTTCTCAACTCTGTCGTGGCCAAGACTCTTTTTAAATTGGCCTTGGAGAGGAGAGCCGGGAGAGGGAGGGGTGCGGGGGGAGAGCGTGTCTGTCTCCGGAGGCCGAGCCGATGACCCAGAGCTGGCCGGTCACAGAGCCACAGGGACGAGGACCTCCAGCGTCCGAGCCCCCCACCTGGCGAAGCCCCCGACCTCCTTGTGTCCATGCAGCGCTGGAGCGCGTCACCTGCGGGCTCCTCTCTCTCCGTAGATGGGGAACAGTCGGGGTTTTGTGTTGTCCCCCTAATCGCCGCGGCCCCTGCCCCCTGTTTGTTCTCAGAAGACTCGACCCCCTCCTCCTCCTCTCCTGGGCTTTGATCTTCTGGTTCGGGTTCAGCTGCTTCGTTTTCTGCACTTACCAGCCCGGAGGGAGGGTGTCCCTGACCCACGGCCGCGGTCTGGCAGACAGATGGGGCAGGAAACGGGGAGTTTCTTTCAGCCTGCGCCCCTGTTCATCTTGGATCCATTACCACAGTAGCAGCCCCAAATGTCTTCATTGCCCATTTATGATAAAGCGATGGTAACATCACACGAGAAAAGGAACGTGCAGATTAGTGACATCCGGGCAAAGACGGATCGACTGAGTGCCCGAGCCTGCCCCGAGCGGCCCCTCCCTCCCCGCTCTGGGGAAAGCCCCTGGGGGGGCTGGCGGGAACCCCAACAGGGCTGGGAGATGCTCGCTCTAGCCCCCCTCCCCCCTCCCTCCTTCTCCCCCACCCCTCCCTCTCTCTCTCTCTCTGTCTCTGCCCCCTTCCCTCCCTCCCCCCACCCCTGCATTCTTTGCCTTTCCAAGTTTCTGAGAGTCCGCAGGGCAACGGTGCAGCCGCCCAGATAAATCAAGCTGCCGTGGTTACTTTGCAGAAGGCTGGGGATTTATATTTGAGTTTCAGGAAGAGGGGCAAATCCATCACCCTGGAACGCATCTATAGATTTTAAAGTTTGTTTGAGTTATTACGGGGGGGTGGGCTGGTGCCTGGTGGAAGGGGGTTTGGAATAAAACCAAGAGGACTGGCCAAGGAGGCGCGTCTCGCTGAAGGACATGGGCACATCTATGAGCCATCAATAAGAACCATTAAGACCTGCGGCTTTCTCTTTGTTCTTTTTAAGAGGAAACACTTAACAATTTGTTGTTCTTTGTTGTACTTTTTTAATGAGCCAAGAGAACATTGCCCTGTCCCCACGCATCCCAGAGAGGGGGGGCCACAGGCTTTGTCTTTTATATTTTTCATCTTTTTCGTTTACATGAAAACTGACAAGAAATCCCCCCATGAAGGAAAGCCGATCTGCCTGGGCTGGTTTCAAAGGCTTCCAATTTAGAGCATCCCCAGCGACTTCATTTCTAATCATGTTTTTACTTTCCTGGTCGACCAATTGGAGACCCCCCCCCAGGTCACTCTGGTTTCCATTGATTAGACCGTGGCTCCGAGGTGAGGGCCCGCAATGACGGGGGCGGGGAGGGATGCTGCAAGCGGCGGTGGCCCGGCCTGGAGAAGGTATCGGAGGGTTGGAATGACATCTCAGGGGACGGTATCAGGCTTCCAAATTCCTTTCATCCATCAGATGAGAGAACAAGCCATGGCTTTCAGCCGGACAGGGGCCGGGGCTTTCTGCCGGAGCGAATGGGTTCGGGCCACACAGATAAAGAGCGTCTCCTGTTCCTTCTAAACCGTTTCAGGCAGGAGTCGTCTGTCACTGACGGAGGGCGGGTGGGGGCGGGGAGGGACCTTTCAGCTCTGATTAGAGGAGCAAGTTCAGGGCCACAGGGAAGGTTTCGAAAGTCTTTCCAGCCCTTCTTCGCGGCTTTACTTGTGGCGTTTGCCCCACGCCATGGGGGAGGGAGCCTCCAGGCTTGCGTTCCAGAGGAAACCGTCCTTTTCCAGGACACACAGATCGGTCCATCCGGAAAGAGCTCCAGGTTTCCCCGGTCCCAGCATCCAGCTTCCAGGAAGAATGGGCGCCCGTTACACAAACACAGTATCCACCAAACATGGGGCGGAAGCCAGAAAGGTGAGGGGCGGGAAAGAGAAAAGGAGTGAATAGTGCAGGGCTGGAAGCAGGGATGCGGTGTGGCTGCACGCAGGGGTGCAGCGTGGCAGGATGCAGGGGGGCAGTGAGGCGGGACTCAGGGGTGCCATGCGGTGTGACGCAGGGGTGCTGTGTGGCGAGATGCAGGGGTGCAGTGTGGCGAGATGCAGGGGTGCAGTGCAGCCGGACGCAGAGGTGCAGTGCGGCAGGATGCAGGGGGGCAGTGAGGCGGGACTCAGGGGTGCCATGCGGTGTGACGCAGGGGTGCTGTGTGGTGGGATGCAGAGGTGCAGTGAGGCGGGAAGCAGGGATGCTGTGTGGCGGGACACAGACGTGCAGTGTGGCCAGACGCAGGGGTGCGGTGCGGCAGGACGCGGGGATGTTTGACGCCGTGGCTCTGCCCCTATGACAGAAGCAGGCTTCCCTGGGGACGCTGCTGGCGACTTGCTCGGGGAGCGACCGTGGTGAGCTGAGGAGGACGTTCTGGGCCGGCCCTGACCCTGCTGAGGGTCCCCGCTGACGGGGTGGGGCAGGGGGACAGCCGGTGCGCGGTCTCTCGCCACAGGCTCCACCACTAAGCTGGGTGCAGGCCCGAGGTGCCAGGGTCCTCGGGTGAAGGTGCAGACCCGGACGTCTCCAGGGAGGGTGTCTGGGGCTCCCGCAGCCTCTCGCCTCCGACTTCTCCGTCAGGAACCAGCTTACCCCTGCACGGCCGCCCCGGGGCCGGGTCCCCCGGGCCTCCCCGCTCCTCACCGGGCCTGGCCTCCGGGCCGGCGGCTCAGGGACGCTCTTGGAGGGCAGGCCTGGCGGGGCCGGCGTCACGGGCGCCCGGCCTGCCACACACCCCAGCCTCCTCACCCCGACCCCGCCGGTCCACGAGGGATGCTCGCTCCTGATAGGATTATTTCCTTTTAATAAAGGCCAAAAAAGTTTCCAAAGGCAAAATGACAGGCTGGTTAACTTTATATCCCAACCCCAAAAAGATACATTTTCCTCTTTGTAATGCACTAGTTAGTGGTTACTGGCACATTACATTAACTAATTTGAGATCGAATTATCAAATTTGCTCATTGCTGCTAGCGCTAATTTGAAACCTTACAATAAAGAAGGGTTTGAGAGGCACATGAAAGGGCGCCACCCACGGCGGCCCCAAGCCCGGCCCCGAGCACCACAGCGAGCCTCGCAAAGGGTTCGGGGTAATTGCAGTCATGAGCCGGAGTTGATTGAAGAAAATTATACCCCAGTTTTTTACTACAAGTTTTTTTTGTGTGGCTTTTCTTCAATTATGCGGTGAAATTCAATTACAAGGGAAGACACGTATAGGACTTTTAATAACTGTATGGAGAGCATCTCGCGAGCTCCTTTCTGCTCCCTCTTGTCAGGTTGCTAACCGACCGCTTTCTCAGGCGTGTTGCGGGTCTCGAGGCGGCGGGGTGTTGTGCGAGCTTGTGTGTGGTTTTGGAGAAACTTGTCTGCTTCAGAATTTTTCATCGTCACGGTTTCCTCCTTCTTCGTGCCACGCTGCTGCTGCTGCTTCTCCAGCGTCCACCGGACGGTGTGGGAGAGGACGCCTCTGCCCGTCACGCGCACACATGCACACACACTCACACACACGGTCCCGCGTCCGCACGCACTCACGGTGGGTCGCTTCCCTTCCAGCCCGGGGTTCTTTGCTCCGTCCTTGCCAGCAATCCCGCGTGGCCTTGAACTTCCCTGTAGGGTGGGGAATCCCAAAAACCACATTTCCAGAGCAGATGGGTCAGCTCTGCGTACCGTCCGGTGCTGAAGCCACGCCGGGAAGCGATGGAGGGTGTCTTTCCCGCCTGCTCCTTGAAATATTTGTTATAATAAAAAGTAATCGAAACGCCTGCGGCCAGCACGCTGCCCACTTCCCCTGGAAAAACACAACTGGGGATGAGAAAGGACAGCCCCTGAGCTCCATAATTAATTCACTTACATTTTAAAATCCATTCACTTTTTTTTAAAGATTTTATTAATTTATTTGACAGACAGAGATCACAAGTAGGCAGAGAGGCAGGTGGGGGTGGGGGAGAGCAGACTCCCTGCTGAGCAGAGAGCCCGATGCGGGGCTCGATCCCAGGACCCTGAGATCATGACCTGAGCCGAAGGCAGAGGCTTTAACCCACTGAGCCACCCAGGCGCCCCAAAATCCATTCACGTTTTTAAGGCCACGAGTTGCTGCTAACGTGGCGTCCCGTCTGCCATGACACCCAGCAGTTCCGACCCTGTCATGCCCCGCTTCCGCCATCTGTGGGAGAAGCTGGGAGGAGAGCGTTCCTCCAGAAGCATTTCTACGGGATATGCAAACAAGGGTGCTGGCGTCAGGGGTCCGGCAGCTCCAAAGGCCACCTCCCTGTCCCCGCTGCAGCCCAGCAGGGATAGAGGAACAAGGAGGTCCGCTGGGAGGAGCTCGTGGACATGTGGCTCTGCAGGGGGTCCTCCTGCTCCCTCTGAAGGTCAAAGGAGAGATTAGAAGCTGGCAATCAGGCTCGATATTTGAAGAGTGAGTCAAAACCGGCCAGTTTTCTTCTGACATGCTTGGGAGTGACAGAGAGAGACAGAGGGGGCAGGAGCAGTGGGGAGGGGTAGAGACGGAGGAGAAGCAGGCTCCCCGCTGAGCAGGGACTCCCCCAACGTGGACAGACCCTTCACCAACCGAGCCACCCCAGAGCCCGATGCTTGGACACTTATTCCAAACAGTCCTGCCTTCTCTGGCTTGGGAGCCTTGGCCTTGGGGGCAGGGCGGGAACGGCGGGGAATGATGTGGGCAGTGGCTCGTCTCCTGCTCCAGCAGAGCCCAGGCACAAGTCTGAGGCCATCGAAGCAGGTGCAGGGAGCGTGGGAGCGAGAAAGACAGGGAGAGAAGCCTCCCGCGTGGGCGTCTTGCTGGCCGCCTGGCTCCAGGATGGAGTGGGCGGTGGGCGGGGGGGTCTGAGCACCCGTCTGACGTCCCCAGGAGCCGTTGTCCGCGCGCAGGCGTGCGCGTGTCCCGCGGCTTTCAGACGACTCTCCCCAGAGCTCTGGCCTCTTCCGCCCGCACTCGAGGGAAGCTGAGACAGGTGCCGCGGGGGTGAGACGAGCCAGGCTTCCCGCCTCTGGCAGGCACAGCTGAGTGACTCAGGGCCGCCACCGTCCCACTCAGCGCGACCCTGCCTGCACGTGGCAGGGGGCCAGGAAGGAGGAGAGTAGAAGGCTGTCCCTTTGGGGAAGGTGCTCAGGACTCACATCCACAGTGGCCAGGTACGGTCTTAGGAAGGACCTACTTCCTCTTTCCTGGAGGCCAAGCTGCCCACGGTGTGCACCTCGCCCTCTACTGTCGGTGGGCGGTACTGCGAGCCGTGGTGGAAGGCTCCAGCGCACAGAATTTAAGGAAACACCTAAATCCGGCCAAGACAGGAAAATAAATTGCTGTGTGTTAAGGACCTGATCCTACAGGTCCCCGGGGATTTGAATGCGAGGTGGTGCCCTGCGTGTGCCCGTGTGTCTGACCGTGAGCGTCCTGCGTGTGCCCGCGTGTGTGAGCATTTGTGCGGGGTGGGGGGGCCCTGGAGAGGCCGAGGTAGGGCTGCCCGCAGGGCGCCCCCACAGGAGGTGCGGGGTAGGCCCCGGGCTGGCGGCGCACCTGCGGGAACGGGTGGCCGGGACCATTGTTATCACCAGCCCAGGGCGCAAAGTCTGCATCTGTCCGCCTTGACCCTGAGCAGGTAGAGAGGATCGATATCGCGGCCGTGCCTTCCTAAAGCAACACCTCGGGCGGAAGCCGCCTTCCCAGCACCACACAAAGGTCCTCCTGAGATAAGACAAAGTTCTTTGATCTCCTTGGACCCCTCCACAGGCTTCTCCCCGAGCCCAGGTGACTCAGACACCCCGCCCTCCCCACCCCCGCCACCGTGGTGACAGCAAGAGCTTCCGAGCTACACCTGCTCAGCCGGGTCCAGCCGGGCCCTCGAGAAGCCGGGGGAGGCCAGGCCCAGGGCAGGGGTGCGTGGGGGGCACCGTCTAGAGGGGACATTGCCCGCACGTCTCCCCGCCAGCTTCGTCGGTGACCACAGCTAGGCAGCACGGCGCCGGCCCCCAGGCACACTTTGTCACACTCTCAGAGAGACGGACGCCGGATGTGGGGGTCTGGTTTGTCACACAGCATGGTGGGGTGGGGTGGCCCCAGCCCCTGTGTACAACCCCACAGGCTCTTCACCAAGGGACCGGAAGGCAGGGAGGCCAGAAGCGGGACGGGCGTGAGGTTGGAGGCGTGTGGGAGCATCGCATCCCTCCGTGAACCTGAAGCAGGGCCGACCGGAGCAGGGGGCCCTCGGCGGGTGCACACGCGTGTGCCGCATGGAGCAGGGCGTGAGTGTGGCAGGGGGCGTGTGTGTGCACGTGGGAGTGAGTGGTTGTCTGTGAAGGCCGGGTGCTCGCCAGGCTGCCTCCGGGGCCCAGAGAGAGAGGGGGCCTGGAATCAGCATCGATGACTGACTCGAGTTACATCATTCTCTTCCCCTCAAGAGCCCGCAACTCTCCCGCTCCTGGTAAAAACAGAATTTAGAAACAGTCGAGACTCCTGGCCAAGCCCAGCCCCTGCGACCTGTGGGCAGGGCGGTGAGCGCTCACCGGCCGGTCCTGGCCCTGGACGCACTCTGAGGCCAGCGGCCGGGGCTTCCTGCTGGTCTGTGGGCCCCTCTGTCCTCCGAGACCCGGGACGGGCGCAGACGTCCCAGAGGCCATGCACGCAGGAACTCCCGCCCTTGAGGTCCTAGCCTTTCCCAGACGCTGCCCCTGGACACGGCAGCGCTTCCTGTCCCCCAGAACCGGCCACTTTCGGCCCGTGCGGTCATCTCCCTTCTTCCACGCAGACCTCCTCGCTGCTGGGGACCCGCCGTCCCTGCCCATCCCCGGACAGAAATGAAAGAAAATTCCGTCTTATTTCTAAGAGCGGGGGCTTACGGCGCTCTGGACTTCCGGCGTGTGGCGCACTGGGGTGGCACCCCCGCGGCTCTGCCGAGATGGGACTCAGCTTCCCGGCTCTCGGGTGTCCGGCCCCTGGGTGCCAAGAGCAAGGCGCTGGCCGGTGTGGGCAGGGGGCGGGGGCTGTGGGGCAGCATTCCAGGCAGCCACTGGCTCCCAGGAAATGCCCCCCGGCTGGGTTCTGGGTGCCGTACGGCCGTGGGAGCAGCGGTGTGGAGCTGGCCCACGGGCTTTGGGCAACCCAGCATCCCACAGGGAGTGGTCCAGGGGTGTCTGCGGGCCTCCTGCTGGCGCGCCGTGTGCGTTGGGGGCGGCGATGAGGTGCTGCCGTCACCTTCTTGGTCTGGGATCCCGGGGCCAGGGGCTCTCTCGGCACTCAGCACCCAGGAGCCCCAGGGAGCCCTGGCACAAGCACCCCGTTCCTTGATGGTGTCGGTTGCGGCCCACCATGAGCCTGGGAGTGACAAGACACCCGCCACCCCCAAGGGGTCTTTGCGAGGTGGGCCGCCGGGGCTCGGGACAGATCGGAAGGAAGGTAGAAGGCTCAGGCTGCCGCGCACAGGGGTCTGAGTCTGACCTTCGTGCCCCCTGCACGGCCGGAGCCCATATCCCGCTCCACAGGCTGACAGGCCGTCTCTGGCCCGCCGACGTGGGAGAACATTTCCTTCCCACTCTCAGGAGGGGCTTCTTCCCTGGAACCCCCCGGGGGGCGGTTCGTGAGGACCAGGGGGCACTCCACCAGCCCCAGCCGGGGAATCCCTGCCCCCGACCCAGAGGCTGGGGACCAAAGGTGCAGAACCAGAGAGCCCCTTGGAGGGCTGCAGGGGCCCCAGGGCCCGGGCTTCCCAGCAGGTCTGACGGCCGTTGGTCCAGAGCAGTGAACCTGGAAGGCCCCATCCTGAACCTCGTCAACAAAGGGCACGTTTCCCTGAGTATTCGCAGCTTCTGGCAAGGCAGGTACAATGGGACAGCTTAGGTAATGACGTCCAGAGGCCTTTCCAGCTTTGGCTCTGGGGCCACAGGCAGGCCGGGAAGCCGGGACAACGTCCTGGCCGGAAAGGGGGCGAGGAGGGGCTCATGCTCTGCCTGGTCTCGGGGTGGAAGGGAGGCCTGGGCTGGAGAAGGACTCTGGCCTGGGAGCCCCGGGGGGCAGGCCTCGCAGGCAGGGGGGCTGGCCGCCACCTTCCAGCCAGAGGAACAGCTTGGAGCAGACTCGGCGCAGCCCGGACAGAGCACGATGTCCCCGGCGACCTGTCCCTCCTCCCCAGCCACGCCCTGGTGCTCTAGGACGGGACACTCCCAGCCGGGCGGGGGGCACTGGGGGCTCCAAGGAAGGGACCTTGCGGGGCTGACCCCTGCAGCCCCGCCCACACTCCTCCCGGGAGCTCGTCCTGGCTGTCCTGGGTGCTCCCCTTCCCTGTCCCATCAGAAGCTCCCAGCAGCCTCTAGGCAGCCTCACCGTGCAGGCCCCACGTTGCTGCGGGGCTGGGAGGCCGTCCTGAGACACAAATGGACAGACCCCTTCATTCCTTCCTTCCCCGAAGAACGGCTCCACCGTCCTCGTCCCCTGGGCTGGAAGCCAGACAGCCTGGGCCCTGGGCCCACACCGGGAAGGGCCATTGCTCTGTGGAAGGACGCCCCGGGGGTCTGGGCATAGTCCCCCGCTACCGGGGAGGGTCCCACTTCTCACTCTGGGGGCCACACACAGAGGGGAGTCACAGCCCCTCGGACGGGGCGCCCCACCAGCCCACCCTCTCTGGGGCCCTGCTCTCTGCGTTCTGACTTCAGGAAAACGCTGCCTTAAGGTGGTTACCCCAAACCCCCGAACCCTCTCTGAGAGACACAGAGTAGCTTCCAGGAGCGCTCTCGCTGCCTGCATGGCGCAAAGCCCAAAGCCCCCCGTCGGGTGACCGGCCCCACAGAGCAGAGCGAGGGGGTTCTCAGCACGACGTCAGCCCCCCCCCCCCCGGGGAGACATAGTGTCAGGGTGGGTGCCGTCCTGCTGGGTCAGCACGCCTTTGGGAGCCCGAAGCAGTGGACATCCCCCTGGGGTAGGGAATCCCCTCAGCTGAGGTGCGTGTAGGACACACAGCGGGGCAGTTCCTTCTGTGACTCTCACCACTGCCTCAGGGACTTTCCCACGGGGCGCCTGGGCCTGGGGACGGCACTCGGGGACAGGCTTAGCGTCCTGGGGCCGCCGTAACGACGCGCAGGGAGGCTTAGACCAGAGCTCTGTCTTCTCTCGGGGCTGCAGTCGGGAGGCTGAAATCAAGGTGTCACGGGGCCGGTTCCTTCTGGGGGCTCTGAGGGGACTCTGTCCTGGTGTGGACCCCACACTCTGACCTCTGTCTCTGGGGTCGGCTTCTCCCCGTGTGTCTACAAAGACCCTACTTCCCAAAGAAGGAGGGTTCCAAGGTTCTGGGCAGACGTAAACCTTAGGGGAGCCCTGCTGAACCCACTATAGAGACCATAGAGAGGTCTGGAAGGGGTTGGAGGCCGGTCGGGCAAGGGCCGTCGCCCAGGTGACGACTCCCATCCTCTTTGTGCAGCCCTCACACACCGAGTCTCCCCCCTGCATGTGTTTGCAGTTCCCGCCAAGAGCTAATCCTAGGAGCAGAAGGAAGGGGCCCTGTCCTGCATGGGAGCCAGAGCCCAGGGTGGAGGACGGGGCCGGGATGCGGCCACCTCTCCCCACCGGCGCCGACCCGCAGAAGCTCTCAGGCTCCTGGCCCTCTGGCTCTGTGCCCCCGCAGGCTGCCCCAGCCCTGGCAGGAGAGGAGGCCGTTGTGTCTGGGGGCTGGGGCACAGGAGAGGGTCTCCCACTCCCTCACTGGCACCGAGTCTCCCTGTCCGAGAGAGACGAGAGCTCTCAGAGCCTCCAGGCCACCGCGGACCACCACAGACCACCCTCCTGGGACAAAAGGGCTGTGCACACCGTGGGTGGCCCAGGGACCCCAGAGTCTCTGGGGCCAGCAGGAAGGCCCCATCCCGAAGGCAAACAGGCAGGTGCCGACCCTTTAAATCTAATATTCGGCGGTTCGAATCTTCTGTTTCAACATCCCCTTCTTTTCCTGAATTGTCGCTCGGCATCGCGTCCCCGCAGAGCCCCCAGCCGCGCCCTCGTGAGAATCGGTCCCAACTCCGGCGTCCTTCTCCCCACCGGCCTCCGCACTTGAGATCCTGGCTTCAGGGGAAGCAGCACCTCGGGCCGCCGCAGGCGTGGGTTCTGAGACGCTCGGTCCGCCTGCAAGACCACGGCTCAGCCCACCGCCTCTGGCTGGGACCCCTCTGCCCCCGCCGGTCTCCCCGTCTCCACAGACGTGGGCCCCTGGGTCCCGCCACACAATCCTCCCCGGTCACCCACCCGGAGGCTCTCTCGATAGCTCCGTCCGCACCGTCGGGACCAGCACACGCGGCAGGGCCCGGGCCAGAATTCTGCTTACCCCGGCAGTAAGTCCCGCCACCCGACGCTGATCTGGTTCCCGGTAGCAATCGGCTCCCCGCGGGCCTGGGGCTGGCCGCCGCTCGCAGCCATTTCTCGCAGGCATCTGAGGCGACAAGCTGGGCCTCGCTTGGGCGGCCGTGTCACGGTGGCAGGGAGGACACGCAGGGGGCCGGGGGTAGCACCACAGTCCCCGACGTACCCTCCCCGGGCGTCCCGATTCACTTGTCTGGGAGGGAGGGACAGCAGGAGGGTCGGGGAACCCCACATCGGGGGGGTGTCTCAGAGCTTCAGGGGTGAAGCTCACTTCCTTCCTGGGTGGCTGCTCCCAACATCGGGCCCGGACAGCGGCCTGGACGGTCGGTGCTCTGATGGAGCGTGGGGGGCCCGGGGCACCCAGGGTTCAGGAGCAGCATCTCTGGGGACTGCACAGTGACCCTGGGGGGCTCTCTTGGTGCACAAGCTGTCAGACATGTCTTTGGGTCCACATCTCCCGCCTCCGAGCACCCGGCATCCGGGCACAGAGTCCCAGCGGGCAAAGCCCCTGCTGGGCGGTGTGGTGTGTGGCGGGGCCGGGAGGGGTTCCGACTCCCCGCTGCTGTGGCCACGGGGTCCCGAGGGTTCTGTCACCAGGGCTTCCTGACCTCAGAACTGCTGCTGTTTGAGCTCAGATCGGTCTGCCGTGGGGGCCACCTGGGCACGGTGGGCTGTGGGCCGCGTCCGGCCTCCACTGGCGACATGACGGGGACGCTGCCGGGTGTCGCGGCAGGTGGAGGGGCACCTCCGGGCCAAGATGGCTGCCCGCTGTGTCAGCCCAGCGGCCTGGGGTGGGGGCGGGTTTCCCACTCGAGGGCCACTGGGGTTCTCGCAAAGGCAGCAGGAAACGTGCGGAGACCCTCCTCATCCAAGGGCAGTGGCTGCCATCCTGCCTGAGGCCGACAGGACGTGGGGGACGCCCACGTCACCAGGACGCTGCCCCTCCTCCAGGACAAACGGAGTCCCATGCAGACACGTTTTTGTCCTGGGAGTGAGTTCTATGACCCCCTGGGACAACCCTCCCTCCCTCCCACAGAACCGGGCTCGGGCGTCTCGAGTGGCGAGGACCCGGGGCCACCGAGAGCTGAAGCTGCATCTCTGCGGCCGGCTGGGGCCCCGAATGCCTCGGTTTCCCTGCCATCAACAGGCAAGACGCACAGAGCGGGCCCTCGGCTTCTCCTCCGGCGTGTGTGAGGCGGGGGAGCTCGGCATGTCCCCAGGCTGTCCACAAAGCCGTCCGACATGTTCTGTTAAAGCCGGCGTGGGCGCAGCCGTGGGGGGAGCCAATACCGTGGGGAGCCCAGACTGGACGCGGGAACTGTGCCCTGGAGGGGACGGGACACACCCCCGGAGCAAGGCCTTGACCTCGGCTCTGTGAAGTCGTACCGCAGAGCTTAGGACAGTGCACCCCTGTTCCTCCCACCCAGGGGCCCTGTCCTGGACCATGTGGCATCGTCGGGTCTGTGCGGGGGGCAGGGCCGCAGCCAGCGGTGGGGTGGGGCTCCAGCCGTGCTGTGCAGGGCGAAGGGGCAGGGAGGGGAGGCCATCCTGGGCTCAGAGCTCTAGGGCGGGCAGGGTTTGTGCTGTGAGTCTGGGTAGGGAGTGCTCTCCTCCGGTTTCTTTATCTGAAAGGTTAAGTATTGGCGTGCCCCCCCCCACTCACCATCCCCCAGCACCCCCAGCTCCCCACGGTCTGGATCTGGGCATCCAGTTCTGCAAGAACAGAGTTCGGGGAGCCCGGAGCTGGGACCTCGGCTGGCTCATTGGGGCCACATCGCCCCACGGGGCCTGGCAGAGAGTAGAGCGGGGTGACCACGGACGCTGGAGAACTTCGCACGGCCAAGGCGCTGGACACACCATTTAGAACCATTCTGACCGCAGCGTAAAAGCAACCCAGAGTGAGGACGGAGCCTTGGGCCCAGCAGGAAGTGGCCCTTCTAGGAGCCCCACCCGTGCTACGACCGCATAGGGGGCAGAGCAGGACTCCCTGTGGCTGAGCTCCTAGGGACACCAGCCCTCCCCTCCCAGCCGCCAAGCCCAGCAGGTCGGGAGTGAGTCGTGGGAAGAGGGGAGCTTCTGGTCTGAAGGTTCCAGAGGGCACGTCCTTACGGAGGGCCCCAGGCTCCCGCTGGTAATGCAGGCCTTGTCACGGCCTTGACCTGAGTCCTTGCTGGCCTGCAGAGCCGGTTTGTGTGGGGCTGCGCTGAGCTCTTCCAGCTGGGAAGAGACGCACCCAGGTGCCAGCTGGGGAAAGCAGCCTGTCCCCAGGGGAGGAAGGTTTCGGACTCGCGGCCCCTTTAAGAGCTCACGCCTGTCTCGCTGTGTCTCCGATTCCCGTGACAAGTGATGACGGGGGCTATCTGGAGAACAACAGCTGGAATTCCCAGCCAAGAGGGGTTAAGAACGCCTTTGAGACTTCTGGCCACCCACTTCACCTTGGACTTGTCAAGTCACACGGCACGTTTAACCCTTGCCTGGCTGGAGCTGCCCACCGCTGCCTGATGCTGACCTTGAGCCCAGGGCACAGGCTCCCGCCAGCAGAGAACCCCTGTTCTTGTTCTCCCTGCCCGCTGCCATCCCCTCCAGTCCCCTCCCTCCTGCCCTACCAGCCTGCCTGGTCCCGGCTCCTTTCACCGTCAGGACGTGCAGCCCTTTCTGTCTGCACCCACCCCATGGTCAGGGAGAAAACAAACAAGCCCAGGGAGGGGGGCGGGGCTGGGTGTTTAGAGACACTCCTGAGGAAGCCCAGACCCTGCAGGACCCTGGGATCTTTGGGCAGAAGAGGGAGCCCGCCTTGGCTTACTCCAGCTACAGCCCCCTCCTCCGGGGAGCCTGAGCCCCAAGGGAGCCCACTGCTCTCCCTGCCCCATGCTCCTCAGCTGGAGACTTTCTCACCTGCTGCTCAGGGGCAGAAATCGGAGCCGGCCTCCTGTGCAGGCAGGGGTCAGAAGGGGAGGAGATAAGAGCCGGGCCTTTGTGCCCAGAGCTTGGCTTTCATGCGGAGAGCGGGCCAGGGGGACAGTCGCACGCAGCCGGATTCCATCTGATAAGGAAGGACACTGAAGCCCTCCGCAGCCCCTTGCAGCCCCAGGGGGCTCCTGCCCACCAGCCCGGAACAGCCGCCTGCAGAGCCTTCCGTAGGGGGCGGGGGGCCTTGGCCTCCAGCCCCTTTACCTTGGTGGGCTTGGCCCCGGCGGACGGCAGCTTCTCCCGGTCCCTTCCCCTTGCACAACTGACGGGCACGTCCCTTGGAGAAGGACCAGGCCTCTGAGTCTGGGGGCTGCTTCCCACCTCACCCCCACCCCCCAGGCTTTGCAGGGCCCCTCTTTATCCCAGGGTCCCTCGATTAGGACTCATGGACACCCCACGCACGGAGGGTGCTCAGAACCCCTTGCCGAAGGAGCGAAGGACGGGGAGGGTCGGACGGACCAAGGAGCAGATGTCCCGGGCTCTGTTCCAGGAGAAGCAGCCGCTGAAGCGGTGGCAGAAACTTGGCGGGCGTGGGGGTGGGGGCAGTGTGGGGAGGGGCCTCTCGGCCTGTTCTTTAAAAATTAAGCCAAATCCTGGAGGAAAAACATGTTTGTCCAGAACCTCTAATTAGCAGCTGAGCGGGATCCTGGTGCCCAGACACCGGCAGCCCCTCCGGTGGGAACAGGCAGAGGTGGCCTTTCTCTTTGCTGCCCGGCACCCTGGGCCGAGGCTTTGGCAAGAAGCTGCACCGCCGTCACCCCTGGGTCCCCTGTCCTGGGCTCTTGGCGGCTCCGTTCTGGGCTAATCGGCCTCATTAGCAGCTCCTCTCCTCAGGGAGAAAGGCCGAGAGCGGTCGCCCGGCTCCCCGTTCCGCCTGCTCTGTGCACAGCCCTGAGGGGCTCGGGGACTCCCGCGTGGGGTCTTTTTTCCACTGGACACAGATGTCCCCAAGTCTCTAGGATGAGGGAGGGTGACCTTCGTGTCCGTGTCCGGGCCGTGGCTGAACCACATCCCCGAAGAGTCAAGCCCGGGCGCCCAGGGAACCTCAGTCCATTAGACGTTGATTTCACTGCAGCTCAGGCCACGCTCTCAGGGTCGTGGGATCGAGTCCCACATGCGGCTCGGCAGCCAGCAGGGAGCCTGTGTGAGACCCTCGCCCTCCTGGTCCCTCCCTCTGCTCCCCCCTGCTCTGTGCTCTCTCAGTCTCTCTCTAATACACGAGCAGATAAGATCTTTTAAAAAGTAACGAAAGCCTGGCCCTGGGGCCCTGGGGCTGGAAGGGTCGCCGGTGGGCCAGGGACAAGGACCGGGGGAGCCCTGGGGCCGTGTCCCAGGCAGACCCGTCCGCCGGGGTGTGCCAGTCCGTCTGCCCCCTGTGCGGCGGCCGCTCGGCCTGCCCGCGCCGCCGCAGCCCATCCTGGTGCTCAGGAGGCCACGCCGGCGGCTCACGCTCGCTCCTGAGTGGGGACGTGTGCGCGCTTGGAAATTGTAATTAGATCCTGCCTCACGTTGTGTACTAGTTCCCAAGAAAATCATCTATTAATTGATTCCAATTACTCTTAATTGTTTCTCATACATTTCAATTAGGCGGCCCCGTTGTTCCCGGCGGGAGCTCGGGTTAGACAGCAGCCGTCACGCCTCTGATGGCAGGGGCTGCGGGAGGAGCTCTGCCGAGGGGCGACGGCCCTACACACGGCCAAGGCCGGCCCTCGGCTCCCGCGGCCCTGCGGAGCGTGGAGCCCTGTCTTGTCTTGCAGGGGCTTTGGGGCCTCCACCGCACGCAAGGGGGGCAGCCTGAGGCCTCACGCGCCTTCCGTCCTGGGGGACGTCTGCTTCACTGCCCGGGAAAACGGGCCCCGCTTGCAGTGCCGCGGGAAACGTCCTCAGGGAACCGGACTTGCCAAGTGGGGAGGGTCGTGTCCCGAAGTGGCCATGAGGCCCGGTTTGCTTTATTTTGGCTTTCTGGGGTTTCTTTCCCCACATCTGTCTGAAGTATCAAGGATTACTTTTATTTTACTGTGGTATAATACATAAATTTACCGTTTCAGCCTTTTTAAAGTGCAGTTCCCCAGCCTCTGGGACATGCGCAGGTGGTGCGACGGTCATGGCCCTCGTGTCCCTGCTGTCCCAGAACACCGTCGTCCCCGTGAGCGTGCGCGGCCCCGGGGAACCGCCCGTCTGCTCCCTGCCACTCTGTTTCGGCCTGTTCTGGACTCGTTGTGGGACGGATCCCGCCGCGAGCAGCCCTGCATCCGGCTTCCCTCCCCGGACTATTCCAGAGGCTCACCACGAAGCAGCCGGGCTCGGCCCCGGATTCCCTTTTCAGGGCTGAGCAGCAGTCCACTGTAGGGAGAGGACCAGTCCTCTGCTGACGGACATCGGGCCCTTCCAGAAGCTGGTTATTGCGAGGGGTGCTGCGAGCGCTTGTGTCCCAGGGTCTGCCTGGATTTCAGGGACTTGGGGCAGAGGGGTCTGGGAGCGGCAGTGCTGGGTCGTCTGGTCTACCTGCCAATCCGATAGGGACAGGGTGTCTGCATTTGGGCAGCAGAGGTGAGGGGAAGAGGGACTAAGGTGCCCTGAGGAGGTGGGTGTCCGTCCTTCTGGGGATACTGGGAGACCCCCGGACAGGAGGCTGGAGCAGGCGCGGCCGGGGTGTCAGGGAAGGGGTCTGGCCAAGGAAATGCAAGCCCCTCTGTGCTCGGTGGATGCAGCGGGGGGGCCGGTGGCTGCAGGAGGAGGGCCCACAGGGCCAGGGCCGATGGTCTGGATGAGGAACGTGGGGTCCCGGGCTTTCTCTGAGCCCACGGGTTCCAGAACGCCTGTGCCAGAACGTTTCTTCACCTCCGCATCTTGCTTCAGGGTCGTGGGCTTCTGTGAGCCTCCAGAAACCCTCCATGATCCCCAGATCAGAGCAGAGACAGGCGTCCCCGGAATGTGCCAGGGAGGCCTCTCCTCTTAGGCTAAGGTGCCTTCCTCCAGACTCTTCCGGAATCATCTCTCTGTCGGAAGCCGTCATGATCCAGCTGTGGATACGGGGTCCGTCTCGCCTGGTGCCCTTCTTACTCAGAAGCTGTGTGATCGTGGCTGCTCCGTGGTCCTTATCAAACAAAGATGGGTTCACGGAGCTGCCCCGCACCTGGCAGTGAGAGTCTGCATGACCCCACACCCAGCACAACCTCGTCTTCAGAAAACAGCGAGGATAGGGCAGACACAGACCATGGTGCAGCCCGGAAGCTTCCAGGGGAAGACCAGAGTCCCGTACCCCAGCCCAGGGTCCAGAAGTTGCCATCAGCCAGGCCACGAAGTCTGAGAGGGATGCTGTGGTCACGAGGGAGCCCCAAGCCCCCCACTCCTGATCCCCGACGGCGTCTTCCGTGTCGCTCAGGTCATTCCCGAAGTTGACCCTCCACTGGCGGTCACTGTGGCGTCTCAGAGTTTCCCGGGTTCACGGCCAAACGCAAGCCCGCCAGCCTCACTCTTCCTGCTTGCTGGAGCTGCCCAGCAAGTCCTGTCACGGGACGAGAAAGCAGGACACGGAATCCAGGATCCCAACAGTGCCGAGGCCATGGAAGAGACAGTGGGAGCTGGCCCTGGGGCGCCCACCCAGAAACCACCCGGGCATGGTTCCCCAGATGTCTCCACTAACGCCCTGGTCACTGCCAGCCTGGTCCTGCCTTGGTCTGCACGTTGCCCTCAGCAGCCACCTGGAGCCCGTGGGGAAGGGGCCGGACGGTGCCTCTCAGCAGATTGAGCTCCAACAGCCAAACCCGGGTTATGAAGGAAGGAGTCTTCCAAGCGCAACGGGGACTGGCCCCGGACTGACTGCCATCCGCCACCCCCCCCCATAAAACAGCCCCCTTTGTGCTCGGAGCGGAGGCCCTGGCCCCGCCTCGACACGGGCCCGAGGGAAACAGGACACACCTGGTCTCCCAGAGAGGACCTCGGACTCACGGCAAGGCTCTGGCCCGACCCAGAAGCTGTCACCGTGCGCACCGTCCCTGGTGCTCTGGACAGAAGGCTTCGCGGAGCCTGTGTTCTGGGATCCGGGCCTCCTGCGTGAAGGCGGGTTGAGGTCAGGCGGCTGCCCCGGCCAGGCCCCGGCACGAGGAAGCCGGCCTCGCAGGCAGCCCTGCCTCAGCCTTTCCGCTCTGGAAAGCGAATGAAAGAATGTTATTGACTTTGAGCAAGGGACAGCGTAAAAACCTCGGAGGACACCGGGAGGCCCCTCCCGCGGGCGCCCGCAGAGAGCGCGCTCTCGTCCGACCCGACCACAGGCGCGTGTCCGCGAGTGTGGTTCGCGGAGCTCAGCTGGTGTGTGTTGACTCTTGACCGGCGGCCCAAACAAACACGTAGGACATCAAAGACGCAGAGTGGGGAGAAGGACATCTGAGATCGAACCCCAGAGGCTGAGGCTTAAGAAAAACACAGCCTCGGACATAAATCTGCAAATAAACTTTCCAAAGGAAAACATCTACTTCTTTCAGAACCCACCCTTATTCCGAGACCCGTCCCAAGTCCTGGGAGAAAGCGCCACCTGGCCCCGGAGAGGGCAGCCGCGGTCGGGCGGGTCCGAGCCCCCGCCTGCCCGCGCCCTCGGGTGCACCCCGGCAGCCCCAGCCGGCGTCAAAGGGGCCACGGGGGATGGTCCCCCTGACCTGAGCCCAGGGCCTCTCTCTCTGGCTGTCGGAACCTGGATTCCTGCGAATCTGCCTCGTGGAACTCCAGACTCGGGCCCGGCGAGCCGCAGAGAGAGGAAGCCAGGACACGTCCCTGGACAGACACCACTGCCACCCCCGTCCCGAAGCTGTCTCTGGGGGACTGTGGAGCTGCAGGGAGAGCGTGGGGCCTGCGGGGCCGATGCAGTGTCTGCCTTTCGGACCCCCAGATCGCGGGGTGTGTGCGTGCGTGCGTGGAGGCAGACACTTGGGTGTGTGAGCGAGCGTGTGTGCATGCATGTCGGTGCGTGTCTGTGCGCTCACTCACCGCCGTGGAAAGGTGAACCGGGCGGGAGGGAAGGAGGAGCGGCATGAGGGTGCCCACGTGGGTGCCCATGTTGTTCTCCCGATGCTGAGCCTCCTGGACGTTTTCTGCGCTAGACGCGTCCAGCACCTCTCGGAGCCGGCCCCTCCCTCCTGTTGGAGAGAACCGCCCTCGTGGGAGTTGGGATTAGCTGCAGCCGGGGGATGGGGGGGCAGCACCCAGGACCCGGTGGGTTCCCAGGGCGTCACCGGCCGAGTTGTGGCTGCTGCCTGCAGGGACCTCTCTGCTCAAGACCCACCCCGCGGAGCTGCGGGAGGAGGGCTGTGCCCTGAGGGCAGCCCACGCCCGCTACACCCCGGCTCTGCTCCTGGACTGCGGCCCGCCACACAGCCGTCACAGCTCCGAGCTGGCAGTCACCCCCCTGCAGGATTTGGGACAGTTTTCGATTTGTTCCTCTCCTTGGGGCACCCGGTGGCACAGGAGGAAAGATTTCTCCTGATTTGCTTTCTCACCCCTCTTTAGCTGGTGATCCGGAGCCAAACCCCCCGAGCTTTGGTGCTGGAGAGAGAGAGACGGTGGGGGGAGAGACACACACACACACCAGGCTCACACACAGACACACGCACACACGCACGCACACGTGTGTCCACACGCACACCCCCTCCGGGGCTCCACATGTGAGTGGAATAGAAGGTCTCTGTGAGGACAAGGCGGGGGCCCCTGTGGGCAGCACACCGGCCCCGTCTTCCTGGTGCCACGTTGGGAGCCGGGGTGCGTTTGGAGTTGATGCAGACAGAACCCTGTGGATGGCTGCTGAGGGAGCCCTGTGTGACAGCGGCCACCAGACCATGAGCAGCCCTCCGGGGGGACTGTGCTGAGCTCCCCAAGCCCCAGCCAGCAGGAAGGACCCAGTTCTCAGGGTGGCCAGCAGCCCTGGGACCCTCTCACGGCAGTTTCCTCTTCAGGCCGTGAATTGGGAACTTTGGAAACCTTCACTCAGCTCTGTCCTCCCCCAGCCCCGCCTTCCTGGTCCTCAGGTGTCCCCTGATCACTCACCTCCTGAAGCAGTTTCTGGGACACACTGTCCTCCAAACCCCAGTAGCTGGACTGTCATGTGGGACACAGCCCCAGTGGAAAGAGCCCTCCAGGGTTCAAAGGCGTCTCTACAGCCCTGCTGGCTGCCGGAGTGGGGCACAGGCAGCCTCGGTGCCCCAGTGCGTGGAGTTGTGCACGGACGGACCGCCGGACGAGTGATGGCCGTCCCGAGCAGTAGCCCTGGCAGGTGCTCAGAGCACAGCGGTAAGCGCACCCACCTCCCTGGAGAAGGCGCTGCCTGGTCCGGAACTCGGCAGCCTCGAGGCTTCCTCCTGCAGAGGGACACAGGCAGGGAGGCTGGCCAGGCGTGGAGGGGCTTTGGACGGACCCGCACCTTGTTCTCACACGACCCCAGCGCCAGCAGCAACCCTGGAGGTGACCCCTCCCCTGTCCCGTACTTCCCTGCCGGGCTGCTCAACAGACCTGCTCCCGGGGAAGAGCAAACCCGCCCGCCGGGGGCCGCCAACCTCGAGCAGGCGCCTCCCGTTCCTCCTGCTGGCAGCAGGTGAGTCTGGGAAAACCCTCGGACAGGCCAGCACCGGCCTGGGGACGGTGTGCCCCACCCGACCCCTGTCGCTCTGCGGAGCCGCGGCAGAATTTCTGACACGAGGCCCAGGACGGACGGCCATGCACCGCCCCCACCAGGATGGGTCATCAGGGTCCTCACGACCGAGCTGGATCCCCTTTCGCTTCTGGTGAAGGGTCCATGCGTGGGGGCTCCAGGTCTGGGGTTCTCCCTGGGTCCTCGGCAGCACCGGCCAAGGTCATGCTGGGGTCTTGCTCCCGCTGCCTGGGCCCCACCCTCCCTTGCTTCTCCCGGCTGCGAACGACCCGTACCCCAGCACATCCCCGACAGCCCGCACAGACGCGGACCTCCTTAACCCCGCAGGGCGAGTCCTCCCCGCTCCCACCTGCCCCTCAGAAGGGCGGCAGGGAGGAGGCGCAGGTCCCTCCCCCTCCCTCCTGAGACGATTCGGGGTTAGGCTGTCAGGAGCGTTTACCGGAGGGAGGTCTCGGGAGAGGCCACAGAATTGCCATAAATGCCAAACTCCTGCTTCTGGAGAACAGGCGCCACGGATCAGTGCGTCCGGGGGTGTCTGGAACATTCCCAGCGAAAATAAAACAATTATTTTTGACAACTTGCATCAATACCATCTACATTTTTCTTCCCTGCGCAGCGCTCCCCTCCCCCACCCCACGGCCGACCGTTCTCTGCTCGTCTGTGTCTTCAGGAAACTCAATAAGCCAATTGTTAGCCCCATCGATCTTATTTGGGGGCCTGAAAGCTCAGCAGACAGCACAGTGTTAAATTATTAACTAAATGTTTCCACTCGCTGGGGACGGGCTTCTGTAAAGACCATCTAGATGAACAATGGCCTCTTTATGAAATTAGCAGGCAAAGGGATCGGTGAGGACCGGGAGCACAAGTCGCAGAGTGACCGAAGGAAGGTGCCCCCAGACCCCTCCGCACGGGGAGGAGAGAGGCGCAGAGAGGGGCGCTGGCCGAGCGGGTGCTTCCGGACAACAGAGCTGCCAGGAGCCTCCTGAAGGAGGCAGAGCACCGGTCCAGCAAGACAGCCCAGGGCACCCTGACGCCGGGCAGTGTGGGGCCAGAGGTCCGGGCTGAGGAGGAGGACGCGTCGAACCGCGCTCCAGGTTGCGGAGTGGCTGTGATGGGAAGAGTCCCCCGTGGGCCGGGAGGAAACGGGAGGATGGCCCGAGCCCCGGTGCAAAGCACTCAGACAGGGACCGACACTAGCGGGTGCGTGGGGACCCCCGCCCCGCCCCCAGCCAGGCTCCCCCCACAGCTCTCATGGGGAGGTCATAGAGGCCGTGGCCCGAGCTCTGCCAGCCTCCTTCACGCCCAGCAGGGACAGGGCCATGTGCCAGGGGCTGGGGGGTGGAGCGTGTGCGGATCGCCATTCCCTCTGGAAGCTTCCAGTCTGCGGAGGGAAGCATCCGGTGCGAACAGAGCAGCGTGCCTTGTAACCATCTCCTGAAATGAGGAACCGAGGACATCCCCCAGCCTCCGTCTGTGTGTCGGGCTGGCCAGTGCGGCCCTCGTGAGGAGCAGACAGAAACGGGGAAGCCGGGAAGCCGGGGCTCACGGGCACCTTCTTAGTCCCAAATGAGAAATATAAAATTCAAAACCGGAGTGAGGCCTGATTCCAGCCGAAGCGTCAAGTTGTTTCCCCAGGCCCAGTTTGCTCGGCTGAAGGGGCCGCCTGAGAGGCACGCGCACGGGCTCCTGAGGGCAGCTCTTTCCTCCGAACCCTAGAAGGAACCGCCGAGCCCACAGTCCACACGGGGTCCGTGCGGGAGTTCAAGGGTGTTTCCGGAGAAAAACCCCTCCCCGCTCCCACAGGACCTCCAGGTGCGTGTGAGATGTTCCAGGAGAGAGAAGTGAATGACCACGTGTCCGGGGCAGCCACGGGGCCCCCTGGGACTCAGCCGCGGGCACCGGCTCACATGCCCTCTGCCCGCTGGGAAGGTGACCCGCTGGACAAAGTGGCCACAGCGTGGGACTGTGCCCAGCGGCTCCAGCCAACTTCCAGGACACGCAGCAAGAGCTTACAAGGGCCGAGGCTTTGGTTCTGCTCCAGCGCTGGTCTGCAGGCTTAGGGGCGTCATCTCACTCAGCCGTCGCTGCAATCCACGGGGATCAGAGACCTGAGGCCCCGAACCGTGGGAGAGTCACGCAGCCTCCCATCCAGCCAGGGGTGTGCAGCCGAGATCGAGCCCAGGGCGTGTGGCCTCGGAGCCCCCCACGCACGATACATCACAGAGACGGTACACGGGGCAGACCGCGAGCGTGCACCCAGATGGCACGGGACGGACGTTAACACCACCCGAACCGACCTCAGAGCCTTTGTGTGGCCCCCAGGCTGGTCAGCCGGCGCTCCCCAGGGCAGACGGGCAGCCCCGCTCCGATTCCTGGCTCTTCGCTGGCTAGTCTCCTGGGCCTCGCCTCTGAGATTCATACCAGGAGACCCATGCGGTCCGCACCCCTGCGCACCTGCTCCTGCCCAACCTAGTGACATTTGTAACGCAGCCACGCCACGGCGTTCGCCGGCAGCGCCCTCTCTGTTATCACCGAGCAGCACCCAGGGCGTCGGCAGACCAGGGGTTGTTGGTCTACTGTCCTGTGGGCACAGTGTGTGGGGTTATTTCCCGATCGGAGCAGACGTGAATACAGTCACGACCAACAGTCATGGACAGGCCTTTGTGGACCGAAGTTTTCACTTCTCTCGAGTAAGTCCTCTAGGAGCAAAGTCATGGGGTCCTCCGGTGAGTGTCTGTCCGAGTTGCTAAGACATCACCCCGTTGCTTTCCAAAGGAAGGAGTCATCCCCCATCCCCGCCGGTCGTGGACGACTGTCCCAGCTGCTCCTTCCCGCATGACACTTATGTCGTCGGTCCCCACCGTCTAGCCACTCTAGCGGGCGCGGACCGGCATCTCCGCGCGCTTTCAGGCTGCGTTTCCCGGTGACTAGTGACGCGAGCCCACTTCCACGTCGAGCTTATTAGTCTTGGGTGTAGCTGCTATCGTGAAACTTGGGTTCAGCTCTTTTGTCCACTTTTCCTTAGTGGATTATCTGTCACTGTGTTGGTTGATTTTTAGATCTGAAGACGCCGTCCTCTGTCACCTGTACGTCCGGCAAATATCTCCTCCTAGGGCGCGGCTCGCCTTTTCACGTCCTTAACTGAGTCCTTTGATTCGAGGGTCCTTTTGAATGCTTTGCGTTCAGTGCCTTTTTTTAGCCTTTTATTTTTCTTCAAAACTTCTTCTGTTCTATTTTCTATCTCCGCTTTTTTTCTGGGACTTCCGTTACATATACACCAAATAGTGCCCCCTAGGTCACTATGGCTCTGTTCATATTTGGTTCAATATTTTTTTATTATTTTCACTGGACAATTTCCATGACTCTATCCCCAGGTTCATTTACGCTCCCTCCCACGACCTTCAGCTTGTTTCCAGGCCCATCCGAGGACATGTCCATTTCACACCAGGTCCTTTTCAGTCCTAGAAGTCCTGTCTGGTTCGTCACTACGTTTTCCATTTCTCTGGTGGCATTTCCTATCTGTTCACTCCCCATGATGACCTTTTTATTTATGTCTTTGGACACATTTGCAGTAGCTGCTTTAACGTTTTTGTCGCTAATCCCAACATCGGGGTCGTATCAGAGTTGGCATGTCTTGACTCAGTTTTCCTCTGACTATGGGTCACATTTTCCAATTTCCTTATACGCTTGGCACTTGCTTTTTCTTTTATTGCTTTGGCCGCAACACATTTTAGAAACCCTGGAGTCTGTGCTTTCCTCTGGAGAGTGTTGGGTTTTGCCCTAAGGCAGATCTTCCGGTCCCCAGCTGCTGGCCAGGAGCTCACCTTGCAGAAGCTGAGCTGATACTCAGCCAGCGGGTGCCTGTCTCGGCCTTGCTCTCACTCTCAGGAATCAGGCTCGCTCTTAAGGCTTGGCCCCCCAGGCTTTAATAGAACAGTCAGAGGCGTTCCCCAAGCCCGTCTGAGTTGACGGGACTCCAGTTCCAGATGTTCTCCACCAGCTGGGATGGGCAACAGCTGAAAGAGCTGCTCCACCCGCCGAACCTTCCCGCGGTTGCCTGCGGCTGGGCCCCTTGCGCCCTCCCGCAGGCATGGCCAGGGCAGGGGTCAGCCGGGGTCGGAGGGGTTCAGTGCAGACTGGGGATCCCCTGTGTGCGGCCCCCTCCTCTCCAGGATTTCCTCGTTCCACGTACAGCTACCCTGGCAGCCTCCGACCCCACCGTCGGGCCCCTCTGTCTGCTAACCCCGGGGCTTCCTCCCGAGTTCCTGCGGCCCCACAGCAGACAGAGAGGGCGGTGGCCTCTGCCCGAAAGCCAGACAATGGGGGTGGGGCACCCTCACCAGGACAGCTCTTTCTTTCAAGGGTTGGTTCCCTGATGTCTCTACCTGCTTTGGGTCACTCCCTAACGCCTTCCATGTTTCATATGTGTACTTTGTCCGGAGTGTAGAGTTGTCCTCTGCGGAAGCAGGAGTCCGGCATCAACCCCTCTGCCGCGGTGACTCTGGGATCCGAGCCCCCGGAGCTCCCAGCCTTTAGGGTTCCGTGGGCAGGTCTGTGTGCTCGCTCCGTCACCCCTGCAGCAGGGGGCAGGTGGCTGGCACGGGCACCGTTATCACCACGCTGCGGGCGATGGCGGGGTTCAAACTGGCTCAGCCCCTCACTGAAGAAGACCGAACTGGTAGGACGAGGACTTGGGTCTCGGACCCCGGAGGGCGGATACGAGCCTCACAACCTCCCAGCTGTTGGTTCTGAGTGTGTCAACCCGGTCTCCACGGACCGCCATCCCGGTCACCCCCAGACCCTCCATGCTGCCTTCCGTAGCTCAGTTTTTCTTGGCGGCCTTCTCGCTCTGCCCGGGCTGCCTGATGCCCCCGCCCGGGTTCCCGGGGGCCGACAGAGCCCCACAGAGGCCGTGTGGCCGTGGGCCAGGGTCTCCACCACGCGGGAGCAGTTGAGGAGCTGCCTGGGAGCACGAGCATAAAAGGGGGCATTGAGGGGCGGGCTCCAAGGAGACTCGTTCTCCATCAGGGCCCCACAATGTGGGCTTTGTGAGGCTGGGCTGAGCTGAGCGGGAACTTTCCTTTTTCTTCTAGGGAGAGATTATTTAATTTAGAAATAATTGAATGTGGAAAATGTTGGATATGGAAACTGTTTATCAGGTTTCCTTGTTTGTTTCTCCCGTTGGCTTTGCCCCATGGCGGCGAGCGGCGGTACCCTCCCCCGGCAGGTCGGCAGACGTGTCTGTGCCGCGGTCCGGACAAAGCAGTCGGTGGTTTCCCAGAAGCTGAGTCTCCGGCTGCTGATGTGGCTGTTGTGGCTTGGGCGGGGGTGTTCCTGACCGGAGGCAGCGTCCGTCAGAGTGGCTGAGTCTGACCCGCCTCTCCCTATCATGCCCCCAGCGTGAGTCCCCATCATCCCTCTTTGGGTGCCCTGTGGTCCCCTCAGGACTGCCAAGGCTTCGTCCTGACTCCCTGCATTCTGTCCCGGGGTACCCTGTCCCTCAGCTCCACCTGCCCCGGTCTCCCAGCGGCCGAGCAAAAACTGCCTCCCCTGAGACGTGTCCTGATGGCGAGCCAGGCCCCCTGCCTTCGGGCTCCGAGTGCCCTTAACTCAGCGTCCGCTTCCCTTTCGACTCACACACTCCACTGCGAGCGGGCCGGGAGCTGCACGGGGGAAGGGCCATGCTGCAGCTGTGCACCTATCCCTGGAGTCTGACCGGCGCGTGGCCGGTGTCCACGGAGGGGCTGAACAGACTGGACATCTGACCAGTCCCTTGAACTGACTCGGAGCAGGGCCTGCCGACCGTGTCCCCGAGGCTCTGCCCTCCCTCTCCCCCAGTGTCCATGTTCTCCTCCGAGACAGCCCATGACCTCCTCTGTCTCAGGGGGCTCGTACTGCAAACTTGACCCCCCAGGAGCACTCAGGGGGCCCAGCCAGGCTCAGGGAAGCCCAGAAGGCGTCTCACAGCCTCCCTGCGAGCTCCTGGAGGACCTCAGAAGACCCAGCTGTAGAGTCTTGCCCCAGGAGGGTAGGAGGAGTCCTGAATGGCGTGTGGCCCTGGGAACGCAGGAGGGGGTTGGGAGGGCCCATCTCACGTGAGGTTCCGTGCGATGCAGACGAGCCGAGAGGCAGTACAGCGGCCAAGAGCACGCCGCGACGCTGAGCAGGACTACGGCTCGGCTCCGGGTGGGGATCCGGCCGAGGGAGGGCGAGCCCTCTGGTCCCTAGCTTCCATCCCAGAAGGGGTCTGGGGTCACTTCGACCTCCCATGGGGGTGACTTAAGTCCCATGGGTAAATGCTGTCTGTCTGCCTCTGCCAAGTCGGTCCCCATCCTTTCTGCACCCAAGGCAGAGCTCTGCACCCAGTGGGTGCTCAAGCAGGGCTGTGGAGTGATTGCAAGAGGCAGCCAAGGGCCAGCGGAGGGCAGAGCGGCAGGGAGAGGCAGAACATCCTGGCCCCAGCAGCGCAGGGTCAACTCCTGTTCGGGGCAGCTGAGCCGGAGTCATGGGGAGAGGTGACCGATCAGTCTGGCGCATGACATGGGCACCTCTCTGACTCCGGAGGTGTGGCGCCGGCGCCGTGGACAGGCAGGCTCTGAGCAAGGAGGAGGCCGGAGCTCGGGGCCGCAGCGAGAGCAAGCTGCAGACTGCTCTGGTGCTGACCCGGCCCTGGTCCCCACCTCGAGTCCCTGGCACTTTCCCTAGACAAGCCCTGGCCATGGGGGCCCTGGGGGAGGCGGGGCACCACCTGTGTCCCTCCTGGCCTTTCCCATGTGGCCACGGGCCCCTCCGGACATGCCCACGACTGGTGCTGGGTCCCCCTGAGGACTTGGACTGCAGCCTGTGTGTCTCGTGGGTTCATCCCGCCTCGGCCAGAAGCCTGATGCCGGTCAGGCCGCTGGGCACGGAGAATGTGTTTGGCGGCAGGAAGCAGGGCTTTGCTCGTAACAGGGAGAGGACGGGAGAGGAGCAGTGAATGGCCAGGAGAGGACCACGGAGGGGAGCGGAGAGGAACGCGGAGAGCTCGGGACGGCACTCAGAGAGGGCAGGAGTGGCCAGCCCCAGGCACCAGCCCACTGGCCTCGTCCTGGCCTCGGCCCCGGGTGTTTCTCTGCAGGTCTGACTGTGAGCCTGAGGCCCGCGGCTCTGCAGGGGCTCCAGGAACTGCCCCCCAACCCTGGGCCTGGGCCCCGAGCTCTCTGGAGCAGACGTTCGGTGCCTGGTTGGGCAGCGCCTTTGTTACTATTCGCGTGCGGGCCTGAGAGAAGCAAAGCAGGAGGGCGGCTGTTCAGCCCCGTCCCCGAAATCGTGGGCCAAGGGCAGGGACAAAGAGCTGTCTTCATCGGAGTGGCAGGCACAGCCTGCCATTCACCAAGGGGACTGAGCCGGCGGCCGGAGCACAGGGGGGCGGGCAGGCGTCTCCCGTCCCCTCTTCCAGCTCCTCTTGCCAGGTGACCTTGAACGCCAGGTGCCCCCCAGCCACACAGGGGGCTCCCGACACCAGCCGCTGGGTTCTACAGAGGACAGGCATCCTCCCACCACAGGGGCTGGGGCCGGGTGAGCTCAGGCTGGCGGGGCCAGGGACGTGCGCGCCGCGGTGGCCGGACAGGCTTCCCGCGCCGTCGCCGAGCATTATTAAATTCAGGAGCCAGAAGGCGACGCATGTCTGCACGGGTTCGTCGGCAAGAATCCGCGGTCCGCTCGCCCTGCCCCCACCCCGGCCGTGTCAGCAGCTGACGGCCGGGCTGTCTGGAGGAGGCATTCCCAGACCTGGTCTCTGGCTCCCAGTGAGGGTCCCCACCCCGAGGGAGATAAGATAGAGCCGTGTCGGGGAGGAGGTGCCGATGGGGCGCACCGGCACGCTGTGAGTGATAAAAGGGGCTTCAGAAAGGTGCTGACGTGGCCACCGTGTTTAATGAGGTCACCATGCAAGCGGCCGCCCCGATAACCCGGGGTCAGGCGCCCACCAAGTGGCAGGGCGGGAGAGCCGTCGCCGTCAAAGCCCAGCGTCCACTTGTCTCAAGCGGTCATCCTAAACACAGTGGGCATCCCTGTCCCAGGACGGCCCAGGGGACCCCGGCTGCGGCACTGGGGCAAAGAGCAGCAAGCCCAGGGCAGCGGTAGGCCGGGGCTCGGGGTGTCCGTCAAAGCCATCTCACGCCACGCCTCCTCCCGCCAGCCAGGTCAAGGGTCAGCTCTGGGGGCCTGGACGTCCACACGGCTGGAGGTCCTGCGGGATCGCTGGGGCAGGATATGCACACGGCGCCGAGGCCTGACCCGACTCCGTGCCAGGCATGGGGAATCAGGGGCCTGGCTGGCCGCGCTCTAGGATGGCTCAGGGCCCCTCCACTGCGATCGCTCCGTTCCGTCGCCTCCAACCCCAGCCCCAGCCCCAAGCACCAAGCACCAGCGGGGGGAGCGGAAGTCAGAGGCGTGCACCGGTCCCTGGGAAGCCCGTTCCGTACGAGCTGAGCGCCCTTGGAGAGGCCCCCCCCATCCCTGTTTCCACACCGGGGTGGCCTGCGCTCAGGGGCTGGGTAGGTCAGCGCGCAGGCGTGCATCTCCGGCCACCCGAGATGTGTGGCAGCGCAGAGATGGGGGACGGCGTGGCCCGCACGACGCCAGCAGCCCCTGCTGATTGGGGCCCCTCACGCCGGGGCTGTGGATGGAGTGTCTGCCAGGCGGAGGGAAGGCAGAGGAGGCAGGGGCCGGCTCCTCCCTGGTGGGTCTGGGGTGCAGCTTGGCCTCACTGAAGGTCTCGGCGCGGCTCGGCCTGGGAGTGCCTGGCAAGCAGGACCCACGGCACAGGTGGCTTCGCAGGCAGCACCCAGATCGGGGGTCCCAGGGGCCTCCTTCAGCTCAAAAGCAGAGCCATGTGTCCCAGCAAGCAGCTCCCTCCCAGGCCAGGGCTCTGGGTCCGTGAGGCAGGCCCCCCGCCATGCAGTGGCCGGTGCTTTCCCCTTTCCAGGCTTCATTTTTGTGTACACGGTGTGGCACCTGGCCGGTCTAGCTGTCCTGGTCCGCATGGCCCAGCCCTTCCCGAGCCCGCTCTGAAGGACGTGTCCCACCTACTTCGGATCTTTTTATTCCGGACCTTGCGGGGGAAAAAAAAACAAATCAGCAAACCATTTCCAAAAATAGCCAGCAGAGAGAAGGGACCGTCTGGGTCTTTGCCCGCTGCCTGCTGGGGACGACGGAGCTGGTGCGAGCTGTCTCCCAGACCCGGGAAGACCAGGCTCCCCGGGCAGCCCCCAGCGGGCCCTGCCTCCTAGGAGTGGCTATCGGCTGGCCAGGGCGGGCGCAGCATTGCAGATGGTGTGGCCACTGGCTTGGAGTTGTCTGAGCAGAGCTGAGCCCCCCAGGGTGCACCCAGGCCCTGCCCAGTGCCTGCCTGCGTCCCAGCCACACCCGTACCCTCTGGGCACTGGGGCAGACAGTGGGAACCCCACGGCACTTGGCACAAGGTGGGGTCCCCCCACCCAACCTTTCAGGTGGAAAAGACCCTGTTCAGCGCAGGTGTTCTGAAGGCACCGAGAGATTTTAGCCATGGGAACCCACGTTCCCCCGGCTGTGGTTAGAAGAAAACTCTGTGCTGCGACCCAGGAGCCCCGCAGAGCCGCCGCTACCAGGACGTGAGGGGGAGTGACGCCAGGCAACAGGTGCAGGAGCTCTCTGGAGCGGAGGCCCGCCCTGCCCGGTCCTGCAGCTGGGTGCCCGTGACCCTGCAGGCCCAAAGGACTCAGCCAGGTCCAGAGCCACTGCCCGGCCCTCCCCTGCGAGGGTGACAGCTGGGTCCCCTCAGGGACCAGGAGAACCTTGACCTCTGGTCACATAGACTGGGTGGTTTTTATATTTTCTATGTAAAAATTCAGAGGGAGTTTTTGCCTTTTATTCATTTCTGCCCTTCCCCCAAAATGATAGCCCACCCCCCCCCCGGCCCAGGGAGATCTGAGCCCGCCTGCAGGAGAAGGAAGCCGGGGGTGCACAGCGAGGTCCCCGCAGCCAGCGCCCCGCTGGCTCCAAACCTGTTCTTTCCCCTCCTCGCTGAAACAGAGGGGCTCGGAAACGTTTTCAGCAAGTTCAGCCTCGTTTTCAGACAAAACCAAGCCTCCCTCCCCCCAACCCCACCTTTTACCATCAGGAGCGCCTTCCTCCCGGAGGACGCACCAGGCCCAAACCACGTCAGGGCCTCAGCAGCGCCCAGTTGCCCGGTTGGGGAGGGCCACGGGGACTGCCCCCTCCCGCCTAGACCGCCCCCCACTTCCTGCGCCCGGGCCACAGCGCGTCTCACTTGTACTGTAGCCACAAGTTTGATGGCTTTCTCTCTCCCTCTGTCTCTGCCTCTCTCCGTCTCTCTCCCTCTGTCTCTGCCTCTCTCTGTCTCTCTATCTCTGTCTCTGCCTCTCTCTGTCTCTCTATCTCTGTCTCTGTCTCTTTCTGTCTCTCTCTCTCACCCCCTTTCTGTCTCTCTGTCTCTGTCTCTCCCTCTGTCTCTTTTGTCTCTATCTCTCTGTCTCTTTGTCTCTGTCTCTGTCTCTCTCTCTCTCTCTCTCTCTGCTTCTCTGTCTTTCTGTCTCTGTCGGCCAAACCTGGGGCCCCACCCCCAGACCCGGAGAGAGCAGGACGGCCACACCCTGGACGTCCAAAGGGGACACATTTGGGCAACAAGGCGCCAGCGGCTGTCCTCTGGGGGCGCCCAGTGAGTCGGGCTGGAGGCCTGCCCTACCCCACGGTACATCGTCGGGGGCTCGCCGAGCTCGGCCCCCAGCCCCGCGCCCCTGCCCCTCGCAGACCGCCCAGTGGCGCAGTGGCCTCCGGGGCTACGGTTCCTAACTGTTTTCCTCCCTGAAGGCCCTCCCCGACCCGTTCCCCTCGGCCGCGCCGCCCCCGGGGCTGACTGCGCGTGGGGGGGTCCCGGGAGCGTTGCAGCCCCTGCGCTCCATCACTGCGTTTGTTCTCCGTCCCCTGCCTTTCTTCTCCCTCCGCGCGGCCCAGCCTCTGTGATTAAGCCTCAAGGTCTCCTGCTGCTTTTAATAGGCCTGCGGCCGGGCCATCTGATGAGGGCGGACTGATGCCGCTGGTCCCAGGGCCGGCGCTGGAGGCCTCCTAATGCACGGTATCAATCATGACTGTCAGGCCATTCAGGCCCTAAATACATCCACCCAGTATAAAATTATACGAAACAGGGAAAAAAGGCCGCGATTGGCCGCATATTGAAAACAGACATTAGCCCCCGCCCCGGCCTCGCCCCCCGGTCTCAGGGCCCCCACCGGCCTCGGCCTGTCTCATGAACAATGGGGACTCGGGGCGTGGGCCAGGCCACATGTGGTCCTCGTCAAAGTTCCTGTCGTGTGCAGAAGTGACGCGGAAGCGGGAGCGGCTGCTTTGTCGGGGGCGGGGGTCCCGGCGCAAGAGCGAGGGGGCGCTTGGGGGCGCTTGCCCTGGGGGCTTGTCCCCAAGAGGGGCGGGGGCCTCCGTGCGGAGTGGGCGGGGGGGGGCCAGGCGGAGGCCATTTCTGGGCAGCACCCCGAGCTGGCTTCCGGTGTGCTGCTGAGCCCCCGGGCCCCGCTACGGGGGCGAGGCGGGGGGAGCTCACACGCTGGCCCCCGGCCAGGCCCCTGTGCCCCTGGGGGTCACCCCCGTGGCCGGGACCAGCCTGCTTCCCGGGCTCCCCAGCTGCTGCCGCTTCCTCCTGGAGGCTGTCATAAACGTTAACCAGGTGTGAAATGTGGTAAAAGTTCATGATGGAAGATAGTCCGCCCCCAACCTGCGCGGGGCAGGGGCTCGGCCGCTCACCTGGGGCGGCCTCCCAGGTCCTCACGGCTCGCTGGGGTGGGGGGAGGCCCAGGGCACCTCTGCTCACCTGGTAAAGGCAGACCTGGCTCCATCCAGTGGCCCCCGGTGCTGTCCCGGGTCATCCGGGATGCCGCTCTGGAGACTGGTCCCCACGGGCAGCTGCCTGTAACCCACGTTCGTGCCATGTTGGCCACAGCTGTGACACGCACCGTCCGCCAACATTTCATTCGTACCATCTCCCGTGAGATCAGCGGATGGACCCCAAGGAGGCTCGGGCGGGCCCTTGTCCTCCTGGGCTGTCCGGAGCTACAGAGCCCCTCCCAGAGACCGTACTGGTCCCCCGCTGGGCCAGGAGCTGCTCTGTGAACACGCAGGGGTCTCTCCAGAGGCCAACCCAGGCCTAGGGACCCGCACACAGCTGGACCCTGGGCTGCTTGGAGCACACAGGCCCGGCCACAGGACCCGAGAGAAGGGGAAGCCATGGATTTCCAGGCTCTTGGTGGTTCTCCACGCCTGTGGAAGGACATGCCTGTCCTTGCTCGAGACACTGGTCCAGGGAGAGCCTGAGCAAATCACCGTTAGTGAGTGAAATAACATTCCCGGTCAGGTGGCCACGGATCCCGAAATCTGGGCATTGGCAGGGCAATACGGGATGGATGGGAGATGTGACCTGGCCTTGGCATGGGATTCTCCACGTCGCTCCTTGTCTGGGGGTGCCCTCAAGGACAGACACTTCGGAGGTGCTGACCACAGCAATGGACAGGAGGGCAGGCGGCCTCGGGGGACCAAGGGGTAAAGACGAACCCAGAGCCCCTGGAGAAGGGCTCTGGCTGCTTGGGGCTGGGCTGTTTGCAGACCCTTCGCCCTGGGCAGCAGGCGGCCTCCTCCCGGAGTGAGCAGCTCCACAGCCTGGGCGGAGCGACCTGGGGCGTAGACACGTGAAATCCTCACCTCGCTTCCAGCAAGTCCCAGCGGGTCAGAGAAGCCAAGAGGCCGTGTGTCTGATTCGCAACCACGCGGGGGCCGGCGGGGGTGTCCGGGTGCTGAAGGTCGTGCGTGCGGCGTGTGGGCAGGGCTGGGGAGGGGAGCGCCGCGTGTGCCTGGCAGGCATTCCAGAGCGGAGGCGGGACTGGAGGCAGAAGGGCACCGAGGGCCGGCGGGGGGCACGGCTCGCAGGCTCAGCTTCGTCGTGGGCGGGCCGGAAGGGAGGCAGTTTGCCGGGACGGTCACAGGGAACAAACCATGGCAGCGGGGGCAGCCTTGGAGGCCAGCTGGGGGCGGTGGGAGGGACGGGCCCGGAAGCCCCGGCTGTGGGTGTGCGAGGGGCGCGTGGGTCTCTGGGTGTTGCAAGTGCGCCGCGGTGCCGTGGGCCCCGGTGCCGTGGCAGGGGAGGGGCCGAGGCTGGAGGGTCGGGCGGAGGCCACCCAGAGCTGGTCACAAAGACACGGGGCTGAGTCCCTTCCCCTCCCCAGTTGCTTCTGCCCCTTGTCTCACCCCCTTGCCTTCCGGTTGGGTCCCCGTAGCCGGGCCCACCCACCCACACTTTTCTGTCCGTTTTGTCGGTGCTAGGGGAGCAGCGCAGCCTCAGTTTCCCTGTGAGCCGACAAGGGTCGCGGCCAACAGTGAGCTGAGCTCTCTGACGGCACGCGCGAGGTCTGTGCGCTGGGCCCTGGGCCCAAGGACGCACGGGCTGTGTCTCCGTGGCCAGGATGAGGCAGGGTCCTGGGAGAGAGGCTGTGGCCCCGTCGCTCACCGATGTCCCCAGGAGGTGGTGTCAGAGGCTTTCCTGACTCTTGCTGTGAGGGGTATGGTTTGGAGAGGCCCTGGTTTGTGCGTCAGTGACAGTGAGAACAAGGACACAGCCACTCCCCATGAGCACGCGGTGCCAAGTACACCCACACGTTTGCTCCTACGACCCTCACTACCTGCCCCTCAGGGGGACACTCAGCACTGTGGGGTCAGGTGGCTGAGAGGGTAGAGCGGGAGGAAGCTGAGCCTCGGCCCCAGGGAGACAGAGCCGGACGGGGGTGCCGGGCGTGGCTGCTGACGGCTCGTGTCACTAGCTGGAAATCGGGGTGCCCTCTGATCCCGGGCTCTCCTCCCCAACCCCCAGTCATGAGATCAGGGAGGACCGTAGGCGAAGACACTCAGCACCAGCCCCCAGCACACTTCCTGACAACAATTGGCCCTTCAGTGACGAGGGGACAGCTGCCGCCCACGCCTTGAACCGGGTGCAGTTTGAAGGCTCCAAGGCCCTCCAGGTCCTTGCCCAGACGGTGCCGCTTGCCTTCCCGTGACTCACACCGGTGTGAGCAGAACTTCCTGAATCTGAAGCAAATAATCCCCATCTCCACCCGGAGGGCAGACGGATGACCACAGCAGCCCCGAGCCGACCCCGGCCTCACCGGCGGAGCCCAGCTCGGCGTGAGTGTGCACACCCGATCCCCGTGTTAGGGGAGGCCGGTGGCCAAGAGCCTCGTCCTCGAGACGAACAGCGTCACAGCCGTCCTCGGAGCCCTCGCCTGTTTGCAGAGCACTGGGGCAGGGAACCAGTGCCCTGGAGCTGACCCGCGGAGCCCCCTGGCTGCAGACATCCCTGGTCCTGCTTGAGCCCCAGGGCAGCCCCACCACGCAGGCCCGGCCCCCATTTCACAGATGAGCAAGGGCAAGGCTAGGGAAGTGACGTCGGGGGCAGGTCGAGGTTCGGCAGCTGGGCGGGGAGCTGGGGGTAGGCAAACTCAGAGGCGAGTCCTGGAAGCTGCCCCCCCGACCCCCCTGTGAGAACATCCCAAACAACATAAATGTTCAGGGAACCGAACCACCTGCCGTCCCGTGGCTGGGATTCCGGGTCTGCAAACAGACGGGGCGGCTTTGCTCAGAGTAAGCATGCCGGCCGGTGCCCTGCCCGGATGCGGAGCCCACACAGACGCAGGGTGGGGTCCCCAGGTTCTCGCCCCGGCCCGGCGGGAGCTGCCGTGGTCCACAGCCGGGTGCAGACACGCAGCTTCTGTGCGGCCAACAGCCCCACCCATGGAAGGAGGACCCGATGCCCAGGAAGTAGATCCCGTCCCCTCCCTAAAGCCCTCGTGTCCCCGCGGAGGCTGTGAAGGGGGGGCTCGTCGTCAAGCCCGGCCGGAAGCCACCCTAGAGAGAGAGGATGCCCGCCTCCCCGGGGGCTGTGTTCTCTCCCCCCTGGAGCACTGCTCCGTTCACGACGCCCTTTCTGAGAGAGCAGGACACCTTCTTCTCAGCGTCCGCGCGGCTGTGCATCCAGCGGAGGTTCGTCTCGCCCGGAGAGGCCCATCCTGGCCGTGCAGCCTCGACCAGGGGAGCCGCGGTGCCCTCCGGTCCCGGAGCTGAGAAGCCCCACCAAGAAGCCTGGGCAGACGCCCTTCATGTGGCCCACGTCAGCGTTTCCTAGAGCCTCCGCCCCCGCCCAGCTCTCCTCCTCCCTTCCCTGGACCCGGAAAGCAGTTTTCCCCGCAGGCCCCCGACGAGCACCCCCGGGAGAGAGGCAGAGGCCATCGTCCAGATCCCGCTCCGACCATTACCCACATCTGCAGAGCGGCTCCCGTGCTCCCAGGGGCTCAGCCGGTGACACAGGAGCAGAAACCGGTGGTTCTCAACACGGGCCACACCGCTTCCAGGACTCGCGGGCAAGACCCTCAGACACGAGGCAGGCACCGAGGACTGGAGCCCAGCGACATCGCGCGCCACCCAGCGGCGCCCAGGACGGCCCCCAGCGGCGGAGCAGGGTCTGCAACGGGGAGACGGAGGAACCCAGGCCGAGGCAGCCGTCTCAGCAGAGCCGGACGGCTGACCTGTGTCCACACGGGGGCGAAACAGTGCCCTGGGTGAATCCTGCTGGGCTCTCAATGGACCCCCCCCCCCCCGGGCATGAAAGGACATTACAGCGGCCCTTCCTGAGCCTTGCACTTGAGGCCCTGAGGATGTGCCCGCTGTCTGCGGCTCGAGGCCAGGGTTCTGGGAACGCGGCCCAGAGTGGGACCGACAGCCGCCCTGCCATCTGCAGGATGTCTCTCTCCGGGGACTCTGGGGCTCGGGTTTCCCTTCCCGCCCCTGGTCACCCCAGTTTATCCTCGCAGCCCTCTGCGCCCCGTCCTCGGGCCTTTGAAGAGTCTCTAGAAGACCATGGGCCATCGCACCCTCCTTCCCCGTGGAAGAAACAAAACTGAGTGTCGTCTGTAGGACAGCAGGGCAACGGCCGCCAAGCTCACATGGAGAGGGAGGCCAGGACAGCAGCGGCCTTGCTGGGAAGTCAGCTTTGTACGGGAGTCGGCCCCAGACAAGCGCTCCACGTGGGCAGGCGTAAGGACTCTGGGGAAACAGATGCCGAGACCCAGGCTTTCATCCGGGCACCACTAGCCCCCACGTGCAGACAGACACCCCCAAACAGAGGCACCAGGGTCGGAGGGTCACCTGCAGCCGCTCAGCTCCGGCTAGAGGCACCAGGCAAACGTAATGCTCTCCACGTGTCCCCTCAGCCGGCCACAGTCCTTTGTCCCCAATTGTCACCTACTTGGAAGCTCTGGAAACGAATCCAATGCTTCTTTCATCCCGTCACCGGGGACACAGCACGTTAATGCTGACCGTATGTGCAGAACCTGCGTGTTAGGCCAGAGACTTCCGGCCGGGGGCCGGCCTCCCGCTGCACACAGCCGGATTCTTCCAGAACCGTACTGCTGTTTTCGGACAGAAGGTCCTGTCCGCCGGGCTGGAGGTCGAGATGCTGTGTGAGGGGCGTGCCCCCTCCTGTCGGGGACGGGCCGCGTGTGCCCGGGTGGACTAGCTTACCTCCTGCGGACGAGCCCCTGGCCGCGGTGCTGGAGCGCGTGTCGGGCTCTGGTGGGTGAGGACGCCCGGCGCTGTGTGGCCGCAGGGTTGCTGGCCTTGTCTCTGATGAGGATGAAGGGCCAGTTTCCAGAGCTGGACGCTGCGGTCCTTGGGAAGGGGGGAGACCTTGGCAGGCCGAGCGCTGTGCCCAGGAGGGCCACCAGGGCCACGGTGGTAGCCGAGCCTGTCCTGGCTAACGGTAGGCACCGCGGGAGCCACTGGGCTGTCGTGCCCCACGCCACACATGGAACAACCCTGGGAAGTCACAGCGGCGATGGCAGGCTCTGTACTGCTGCAGGAGGCAGGGAATGGGCCGTGGCCTGCGGTTCCATGCGTCTCCTTTTCTGTAGCGGACCCACCTCCGCAGGACTGAGTGAAGACACCGGCCCGACAGCCACAGCCACGTCTGCACAGCCAGTGCCTGTGGGGCCTTCCTGGGACCCCTTCCCCCTGGCCCCGCGCAGCCCAGATGGAGACAGGGTCCCAGTGGACAGGAAGCCCAGCGGGACCCAGAGCCAACACGGCAACAGGCGTTACCTAGAACCTTCTCCAACGCTCCCGGGGCTTGGGGAACCCCCTCAAGCCCGTGTGGAGTCAGCATGATCACTGCTTGGTTACGGGGGAGAAAAGCTGACAGACAGAGGTTTGTCCGACGCAGCCACGGGATCTGTCCGTGGTGTAGTGAAACGTCACCCAGCTGTAACCCTGAGGTCCATTTAGGGCACAACAGCCGGTAAACGCGGACTCCTCGGGGGAAGGAGCAGTTGCAGAATAGGACGGAACGTGTCCCAGACTTTGCGGAAAGACCCCAAATAGGCCAGGGAGAAGAATGAACTGGAAGGAGTTTGGGCAGGCGGGAAATGACACCACCCGAAAGACCACAGGCCTGTGCGGGCGTCTGCTGGCGGCCAGCCAGCCCCACGATGTCTGTGTGGAAGGTGAGGGAAAGCACCCCCTCCTGGCTCGGTCCCAGCTCCCAGCAAGACGCCTGGCAGGAGCCCCGGGCGGACACACATCTGGGGACCGCGACCCTCCACCCGCAGAGGCCTCATTGCCCTCTCGGCAATTACAGTACAAATCTCAAATCCCACGGAAAACTCTATGACAGAGAGGACATGGTGACGTGGTGACGTGGGGCTCGGCCGCTCTGTGCACAGCACGGCCAGAAGGTCCTCTGCTGAGAACCAAGGGGATGTCGAGAAGCACAGGGGTGCAGCCACACGCCGCGGTTCCTGCAAGAAGAAGAAGGGTCGAGCAGGAGGCTCCCGGGAGGGGAGGAGCTGGGGACGGTGAGCGCAGGGGGGCCAGCAGGGTGGAGGCTGGACGGGCATGAGATGACCAGCTCAGAGGTGGCTGGCGGACACGGGGCTCCAGGCCCACCTGGCTGGCCAAGGGCCCTGGGGGCTTGTTTTAAGGGCTCCGTCTCCTTCTGAAGAACCGGCATGCGTCTCTCCAGAACTCTCCAAAGGGCAGGGATCTGAAGGTACCGCCACGGGCAGCCTCATTACGTAGAGGGTGGTGAAGGGTCCCCGGGACGTCTCCCCCAGGAGGAGAGGAAGAGACCAGGACCTGGGAGGCGCAGCCAGGGCCTGTCCCAGCCAGCAGATCCAGGCATGCGCAGAGAGGACCCCAGGGGACACCGGCTTCTCAGCGGGCCAGGTGCCAGCGGCCGCCGTCCTCCCCGACGAAGGCCGTGTTGGAGGGCCCACATGCCCCACGGCCGGTGTCCCCGTGCTTGCTGTCTGCTGCTGTCACTGTCTTTTGATGACTGGACTAACCTTCGGAGGGAAATGGACGCCACTGACCGTAACGAAACCTTCCACAGGAAGACAGTTATTTCTGGGGAATTCCACTCCTGTGGGGGGAGTCGCTAGTGATGGGTCCGGGGGTCTCCAGGGGAGCACGGGCGAGCCGAGCCGTCAGCTGCTCCGTGCGTCGCTCACGGACGTCTTTGTTTGGGGGAGCGTGGGGCTGCGTCTACACTCACAGAGGCAGAGCGTCCTGCGTAAGCTCCCCCGACCCCACAGAAAGGCCCAACGCCGGCCCTGCTGCCCCCTCATGGTCGTGTCCAGAGGAATGACTGCCGCCCCACGGGAATGTGCCGGAAGCTGCCTGTCAGGACGAAAGTCCTCTCGAAGAAGGAAGGCAGGAGGAGGAGGACCCGGACAAGCCAAACCCAGACCCTCGCAGGCCCCACTCCTGTGAGAACCACGCGGAGCGCATGCCTCCAGATCCCAGACCAGAGGCATCCGTGCCAGCAGCCCCCCTTGAGCAGCCGGGGGCTCGGGAAGCCTGGGCAGTTGCGTCTTTCCCGGGGCCGGGCTGTGGTTGAGGCTCTGGGGCTTGAGCACGGGAACTCGCAGATGGAATCCAAGGGCTGCTCCCTCGTGGCGGCCGCAGGGGCTCCCCCGCCAGGGCCGCGGGGGCTTCCGGAAGGGCGCCGCGCTCAGACCAGCCCAAGCCCACCCCGCTCTGCCGTGGCACAGGGCTTCCTCTGCTTAAGATGTTTCTCCTCCCGGGGTGAGGTCTGGGGTACAGGTCTGTACTGCAGGCGGTTTTGTGGGGTTCTTTGGGGTTCCTGGTTTGCCATCACGCAGGCCCCTGAGAGCGGCCTCCGGAGTGCTCACCCCGACGCTGCCGCCTGGGAGCGCAGAGGGGCCGGATGATGCCCGTGCGGTGATCGCGCAGGGACGCCGCTCCCCGGCCAGGGCGCTTCTGGGTGAGGCCAGCAGCCCACGTACCGAGAGCCTTTCCAGCTCAGCCCGGGGTTACTGCAGCCTCTACGTCCGGACCAGCCGCTGCCCAAGCCACCCCCGCCGACCCCCCTCACCCCGGCAACAGCCTCGTAACGACCTTGCGCCCCTGCACGCAGCCCCCCGCGCGAGGGCAAAATTAAACCAGGAGGACGGCCACACAGTTCCTAGCCGCCAGCGCAGGGACCCCCTCCCCCACCCCCCTGCCCAATGGGGACAGGGGCCTTCTGGGGACCAGGGCCAGAGCACGGCCTTTAGTATCATGGTCCAGCCGGGCGGACGGAAGCCCGACGTAGGGGCCCACCCCGGCCCGAGGCTCCTGTGATTGCTTGTCAAGACACCGTGTTTTTGGGTGACTCAGTCCTTCCCACGGCCGAGCATGCCGCTCTGGACCGCGTGGGCCGGCCCCGGCACGTGGCTGCACGTGGGGGCCAAAGGGAGGAGACACGCGGTGGTCCCCAGAATAAGCAGGGATTGTCCGGCCAGGGAGCCACTGGGCCAGTGGGCCAGGCCGTGCGGGAGGAGGGGCCCCCGAAGCAGCCCTGAGCGGGCGGCTGTGGCTCCCGTGCGGCCCGTGCGGCGTGGACGTGTGAGTTGGGCTGCAGAGTCAGCAATGACCCCAAGACCTTGCCTGGCCGCTGGGGGCTCCCGCTGGATTCCCACGGGCTCCACCGGCCTGCAGCTCTTCCGTGCTGAACCACGGGCCTCCCCTGAGCCCCTACTGTGCACGTGGCCCCGGATCGCAGGTAGATCAAACAGGGTCCCCCCTCTGAGCCGGGTCGGTCTGTGCTGGGCTCCACGGGGACAGCCGACCCTCCCCAGAGGTCAGGGAGAGGAAAGGGGCTTGGGGGCTTCTGGGAAGGAAGGTGGGAGATTTGCTGGCGACCCAAGCACCCGTCCCGCATCTTCCTCGTCCCACAGCCCGAGGTCCCCTTCCCTCGCTCTGCTCAGCCGAGCACGAGGAGGGTCCCCGGGGCCAGTGGCATCCCTGAGGTCGGGCGAGGAGGAGAAACACCAAGGGCTCCGTGCTGGGCAGCCACAGCCCAGATGTTGGCCTCGATGTCAGCCGCAGGCCAGAGGGGTCAGGGCCCGGAGCCACCACGGCGCGCACAAGTCATAAATACCGTCTAAGTGGCTCCTGTCACCTTGCTGACGCCCGACTTCCATTCTGCAGCCGCTGACGGTGATTGATGAGAATTATCATCAACGCTAATCAGAGCCGTTTGGAGGAGGCCGGGGGAAGGAAATGCCCTTTGTGGGGCTGTGGGGACCGCTCTGCCGGGCGTGGGGCACACACACGTGCACCCACGGGTCTGGGCGCGAGGGCGGGCTGGCGGGAGGGGCTCTGGGCAGAGGGCGAGGAGCCGAGGCCACGTTGGGAGAGGAGAGGCGGCTTCCTCCAGGCCGCTCGCCGGCGAGAACACAGGCCTCACGGCCTGGCCGGAAGGAATTCTCCGCCTCCGAGCGCGCTCAGGACCTAACGGGCCTGGCGGCCTGGACGGGCTTTGCACAAAATGAGAGCCGATGCTACGTGGTCGGTGGTGTGGTGCGGGCTGAGCACCCCCCGTGGGTTCCGTCCTCTTCCGTCTGCGTTCAGCCTCCACCGCGGTGCTCAGCCCGCGGCTGCCCCCTCCCGCCCCCTTCCCTCCCGTCCCCGAGGGAGAGGCGACCGCGCCACCCAGTGGGCTTCCCTGCCCTCCACATCCTCGCTGGGGGGGAGGGGGGAGCCCGTGTGGCTTAAAGATACAAAGTGTCCTTTTATTGGAAATATCAATTCAGAAAGGGGCTAGTAGTAAGCTGAGAATATTTGGATAAACTTGACAGCCCTCACAACTAAGAAAGACCTTTTGTTCCCTCCGAGAAAAAGGCCGCTGCGCCACCCTGGGCTCGCTGGAGCCCTTCCAGAAAAAACCTAAGTGGGGGCAGGAGAACGACGAGGGTGTCTCGTGAAGGATCGTTACTCGAGGTCGAATGTTTTTTAGTATTTATTTTATTTTATTAGAACGTGTGGTTAACATCCTATTGCATCCCCCGGGGCCGTCTCCGCGTCCTCGCACCCTGAACCTGGTCCACCCGGGTCAGTGGCGCACGGAGGGAACTCTGTGCCATGGGGGGCCATGGGGGTCATGGAGGGCCGTGGGGGGCTGCTTCGCCATTTTCTTTTGCTCTGCTTTGCGTTCGAGACGTCGACCACGTGACTCGCAGCGTTTATGCTCCGACAAGCAAAAGGGGTGTTAGCGGGGGGGGGGGGGAGCAGGGATCAGGCTGCCCCAGGACAGGGGTCACTCCCTCCCTCATGTCCACTGACAGGAGGTCGTGCGTGTGGACGGCTCGGCAGTGTGGCCTGAGGCTTGGGGGGTCTCCTCCAGCAGAGAGGAAGGTCGAAGGCAAGCTTTGCTGGTGAGGTGAGGACAGGAGAGGAGCTACCTTTCAGGTGACCCTCACGTCCGGCACACAGACAGCCAGATGGCTTTTCGGGAGTCGCTAGGACACAGCAGGGCCCGGATCTCTCCGGAAACGCTACACCCGAGTGTCTGTCTGTTGTCCAAAACGTGCGTGCGGCCCTGCGGTCCTCCAGTTTCGTGGCTATGCCTGGACTTACCGGCTCCTCGAAGGTCCCCGTGAAAGGACATCCCTCCAGAAGCCCCAACATGACGAAAATCTCAAACCTAATCTGAATCCTCTTCCTCCCAAACGTGAGAAGACGAAGAGCCCCTCCGAGGCGGGTCGCTGGAGGGGACGCCGAGCCCACATCGGGAAGGAGGAGTCTTGGCCGAGCTGGAGCGGTTTTCACTCACGTTCCACTCCCCTCTCCCTGCAAATGACTCTAACCGCCATCTGCCTGTGAGCTGCTCACGGGAACATCCCAGGATCTGAAGTCCGTGCCAGTCCGGCCGTGTCTCCGCCAACCGCGGCAGAGAAGCCGAGGACGGAGGATCTTCTCATGGGTAGTTACGGCGAAAGGCCCCCGGTGTGTCTGTGGAGCACGCGGTCTCGGGCATCTTCCGCTGTGCGGTCACGGCCCACGCCGTGACACCCGTGGCCCCGGGCCTGGCCAGCCGGCCATCATCCTCTGGGTCATGTCCCCCTGCCGCGGTCCCTGCCCCGCCCCTCCCCAGGGCACGAAGAGCCCGAGGCCAAGACCTAGGACGGGGCTCCTTCCCCAGGGATGATGCTACATGCCGACGTGCGGCGTCCCTAGGGGCCTTGACCGAGACCCCAGACAGCAGCCTTCCGCGGGGCCCTGGCACGACGTCACCCCCAGGCTCTGATACTTGGGAGAAATACTCTTGACCGCGGGGAGCCGCGGCAGGCCCTGTCTAGGACTGCCGCCCCCCAACTGCCAGTCGTCCGGTTTTCATCTAAAGGAGCGTCCGCACACGCAGCCGGGGACTCACCGTCCAACACGGGCTCGGGGCCCTATCCCGGCAGAGTGCCAGACTCGGAGCGCCCGTGGCTGTGACGCGCACCCCAGGATTTTAGGGAGATGATGTTCTCGGAGAGCCTTTCTGCGTTGCTGTAGAATATACGCGTAAATGGGAAATATTGACCGGAGTGAGGCAGTCGTGTATTTTCAAGTAATTACACTTCCGAAACTTTCACGTCCGTAGTTGATGCACAAATGAATCACTGGGACGGGGCGTGTACTTCATTTTAAATATTTCGATTCTGCTGTACTTTTCATCATGTTGTTAAAACACCAAATTGGGTGGTAAAACGAGGAAACCTCGTCTTCAACATAAGGTACTCGGGAAAGAATCAACCTGGAGACTATTTTCACTGAAGAAATAATTTCAAATTGATCATCTCGAGATGAGGACTGAACAAAAGTAATTAAAAATACAAGGAAAGCGCTACATTGTTTCAAGAGACAGAGAACCTTCTAGAAAAGAGCCTATGCGCCCGGAGAAGGGAGGGAGAACCACCCGCTCCCAACCTTCAAGGGCTCGCTGAGGACCTGCTTGCCCGGCGTGGGGCTGGGAACCCAGGAGCTCAGAGACCAGGTCCCCCGGCACCTCCATCTGGAGGACGTCTGGGGGGTCCCGGCCACCGGGGTGGGGCCCCGTGAGCAAGCCCTGGTGGCCACCACCGGCTGGGAAGACCTCAAAGGAAACGCTTCTGCCCAGAGCTGTTCTCACTGTCCGTGGGGGAGCTCACGATCCAGGAAGACAAGACGGAACGATGGCCACCGCCCAGCCCTGTCCCCAGAGCCAGGACCCCAAGGAAAGCTGGAGCCGTCTGCCCTCACGGCTTCTCCTCCCAAGAGACCTCCAGTCCCCTCACCTGCCGGCGGCCTGGCTCCGGACGGCTGAGAGGGAGTCACCCTAAGCCACACTGTGCCACTCCCCCCAAGCAGGCAGGGTGTTGCCTCTTCCCGTGGGCTGGTATTCACATCCTGCCGGCACCAACAGGAGCAGAGCCGCCGGAGTCAGTCATGTGTTCTCCTATCACTCAAGGGAGGAAAGTGAATGCGCCCTCCCATCCTTTGCCTTTCTTCAAGTGAAAAAAAAAAAAAATACAATAGCAGAATCCACAAAGAAAGATCCCCATTAAAATGTTCCCAGGCTCTTAAACACCCCCATTTAAATTCTGGGTAATCGGCTGTATTGTGCTGCCCCCAGGAGGGGCCGTGGGGTGGTGGGTGCCGTTCAGAACCATTTGTTCGTATAAATGCTCGTGATTAGGTTTTTAATAAACCGTTTCGATTCTGTTTCCCGGGTTTGAATAGCTGTTTGGAATTGGCTGGTGTGGACCTGAAAGGGATCCAGGTAACATCACCGCGGGGGACACACTCCTGACTCCTGTGGCATATCCCGTCAGAGGTGACTGGCTGTAGGAGCGGCGCTGGAACGTGGTGGGGGGGGGGGCTGCTGAATTTAATTGGTCCCATTTGTCATTCAAGACTGACTTTGCCCACTTCTGTCTATGAATCGTTTTCGAACTTGTGGATCGGACCGAGTGCACCCCCAGCTCGGGAAGGAAGCCTGCTTCGGGCTCCCGGGGAGATGCCTCACGCTGAGCTCACATCCAAGGGCAGGCCTGGGGAGCGTCCCAAGGTCCGTGCTGAGAACCCAGATGGCCTCTGGCCAGGATGACAGCTCGAGAGAAGCCCATGACTTCCAGAAAGAGGGCCCTGCCCCTCCCCATCCGTCTTCCACGTCTGGTCCTTGGGGAGGGTGGGGAATGAGAGGAAGGAAGGGCCCATTGGATCATAGTTATAGGACCCGGGCCTCACCTCACTTAACCAACGAGACAGCAGGAAGCGCTGCACGTACTGAGCAGAATAACCCTAGGAAGCAGGGTGATGACAAGCTGTTTGGAGGGAAAGCGCAGCTCCGATCTCTCTAGCGCCAGAGCGAAGGGGCAGCCGCAGGCAGCCGCAGGCCCTCATGTTCATGCGCGCGACCTGGGCCTTCTGGAGAAGGGACCAGCACTGCCCGTTCACAGGGCGTCCAAAGACAACAGCGTTGGCCCCAGAAGGCCTCTGCCAATGACCATTTTTGTATGTCAGGGAGCAGCGGGCCCTCCTTCTGGGAATGGGCAGGTGTTTGCTCAGCTTTGGCTCTGAGCTATTTGCAGGAGCTGATCTCAAAACACGAGGCCCGATATGGAAGGCAATGAGTCACAGAGCTTCTCTAGACCGACGTGTCCCCAAGGAGGAAGAAGGATGGGCTCAGAGAGACTGGGTTGATGGCAGGAGAGGCGCTAAATATACCCGGCCGGCCCCATCCTGGCCCCTGCCAGAGCCTCGCCGAGCACCTACTATGTGCCGAGTGCGGCAGGATGCTGAGACGGACGAGCCAGCATGGCCTCTGTCCTGGGAAATGAGATGTTGTCACCTGGCCCCAGGGGAGTCGTGCTGCCACGCTGGACCCGGGAGGAATTGCAACTCTGGTCGCCAGCAAGGCGGGGCCCTGGAAGGAGGCCGTGTGCTTCCTTGAGCAGAGTCCATGGGGGAACAGGAAGGAAGGAGTCCAGAGTGTGACAAGGGGAGACGAGGAAGGAAAGAGCCACTGGGCAGAGCACAAAGCCTATGGAATAGGGCAAGGGGGGCGGTCTCAGGTGTCCGGAAGCACCACGCACCTTTGTCTCTGTTATTCACTGAGCATGCGTTGTCTGCCGGGATATGGGAAGCAGCCAGATGAAACCGTGAACGCCACTGTCATCCATGGGAAGAGAAAGGAATGAGGGGGACGAGACATTTCTGGCCCGCTGCAGTCCGTACTGTGATGGGGCAGGGGCTGTGAGAGCCCCGCAGAGGGGCCCGCCCTGACGTGGGAGAGGGGTGCCTGTGTGCTGCCGCCTCGACGACTCCTGGAACGATGTTCCCTTATATCTCATTTGGGAAGTGTCGGAAGCCAAAAGTGTCAGGGCAGGTCTGGAAAACCGTGCCTTATCCTTCCATCCATCCCTCCATCCATCCATCCGTCCACCGTCTATCCATCGGTCTATCCATCCATCCAACCAACCATCCATTCATCCAACTGTCTGTCCATCCGTCCATCCATCTACCCACTCATTCATCCGTCCATCCCTCCAATAAATCAATCATCCATCCATCCAACCATCTATCCGTTCATCCATCCAACAACCTATCCATCCATCCACCTACCCACGCACCCACCGTCCGGCCCTCCGTCTGTGGAGATATTCAGTGAGCCCCAGCTGAACCCTAGTCCTTGGCGAGGCTCTGGGGAAGCTGTTCTTGGCAGCAGCCTCAGGTAGAAGAGAGGTGAGAAGGACGAGACCAGCTGGATGCGAAGCACTCGTCTGCGTGGATCACAGAAGGGGTGAGCCCGGCCGCCGGTTCCCTTCACCCAGCCTGTCTGCCCCTTTCTTGCTGTGCGATGATGGGCTGGTTCCCGAGCTCCTCTGTGTGAACTTTCATCATCTACAAAGGTGGCTGCAACAGCGGCTGCCCCTTGGGGAGCGGGTGATGTGTGACTCCGTGCGACTCTCGTGACTTGGTGGGGAGGTTCAGCAGCGGCCAGACCAGTGACGACGACAGTGTCTGCCGTCTGCACGTGCTGGTGGCCAGAGGAACATGTAGCCTCCTCATGACCAGGTGTGGGGAAGAGCCCAGCGGGCTGCCCCGTGGAGAAGGTCCGGAGAGGAAGGGGCGCGGACACTGAAGCTCTCTCCACCCGGCCGCGTCTGGTTCTCTGAGCAGCCCATCTGGAGGCCAGTCCTGGGGGCAGCCTGCACAGTCGTGGTCCCCAGAGACAGGGAGGACCAAGAGGGTGTGAGGACAAGGGCCCGGGCTTGTGAGCACTTCCCCCCAAGCTCGTGGGCCAGAGGACGCAGAAGGCCCAGCCGAGGCGACAGAGCGGGGTGAGGGCGACCTTGGTGACTTCTCAGCCTGGCTTCCACACGTGGGGCTTTCTCCAGCAGGAGGGAGGTCCCGGGACACGTGCAGCCATGCCGGGAAGTCTCCAGCCAGCGTTTGGGGCAGCTTAGCCGCTGTGAGAATTCCTCCTGCACCCGCTGGGCGTGAGCGGGGCCGTTCACAGGTTCTGCAGTTCGTCACCATCTCTGTGGCCAGTGAAGGGTCACGAGTGTGACACCTTTCAGGGCCTCGCATCAGCTTGACAGCGGGGCCGCTTCCTGCGGGCAGAGCCCGGGCTCCCACCTGCCCCCAGGCAGAGGCACCGCCACAAGCGTTCGGGTTGGGTTGCTTGGGGTTTTTTTTCCAATCTTTTTTATGATCGAGACCAAAACAACAGTGTCTCACTTCAGAATGTCACAGCTGAGTCTGTGGTAATAGCAGCCCTGGGCTCCGAGGCTTGTACCCCTGACCCAGCTTCAAATGAAATTCGGGTTGGAAAAAACGTCTGGGCTGTTAGCTGTTAACCACAGCGGCCCAAGGGGCGGGGCGGGCCGGCAGGGGCCCGGGAGGGGCACGTGCGCGGGACCTGCCCGCTGGGGGACTTAGCAAGCCAGGCCAGGGTTTGGGGGGCTCCTCGGTGCTGGTAGCCCTCACCTGCCCAGACGTGCCGTGTGTGGGCAAGTCGGTGGCTCTTCGCGGCTCTGCCCTGCCCTGGGCCTCAAACCCCCGGTCAGCCTCCAGGCCCAACCACCAGCAGCCGAGGTGACGTTTCTGTCCTGCCGGGAACAGGAACCCCATGAGCCGGGGCAGAGTAGGGCTGGGACCCTCCACACTGGGGCTTGCTGGGGGTCCCGGTGGGACCATGCGTCTGCACGTGAGCACCCACAAGACCGCTCTTGGCACCCCCACGCTGTCCCAGCTCGGGGTGGGGGTGCACGCAGGCAGAGAGCATTTGTACCCAGATTATACCTGGATCGGCCGAGGTCAGAAACCTCTGCAAGACCCGCTCGGCCAAGTGCCACCCTTGTGACACCAGCTGTCCTCTCAGGGTGTCGGAAGGAAGGGAGGCCCGGGGTCGGAGGTTGCCTGCTTTCCTGGGGGCTTCAGGCCACATGGCGGGGCCCCACTCCCTCCTCAGTGGTGGGAGCAGGGGCCTGGGGGTTAGAGCGGCTGGAGCTCGCCCTGCATCCAGCAGTGACGGGTAGAGGCTTTAGCGCCGACCCCCAGGTGTGTGTCCCCACGGGGACAGGAGGCCAGTTCTACGGGGCTGTGCTCGGGACCGTCCACAAGCAGAGGACAGAGTGGGTCCCCGGCCTGAGCACCCCAGGGGCAGGTATCAACAAGTCAACCCGGTTCTTTTTCCTAGGAAGAGTCAGTAGACTCTGACCCATTCCAGTGTCCTTCCGGGGTTGGCTGGGAGGAAGGGACGGCACCGTGGCCAAAGGTGGCCCCTGGGGGCCACAGAAGCCTCCCTGCAGGGACGTGGAGAACGTCAGCATCGGGCTCATCCACCGGGTCTCAGCTGGCTCCTGGGAAGGGGCTGGGCCAGTTCCTCATCCCTGCACCTGCCTCGATGTCCCCTTCGGCCTCCTTTCCACCCTGCTCCCAACGGAAACCAGGCTGCCGCACACGGGGCGCTCACCTTCTGGGAGAACTCTCCGTCTGACCACAGTGCAGGACACCTTTAAGGAGGACGCCCCTGTACACAGGCCCCGCTGCCAAAATTCCGTTTATAGACAACATCATAGGCGAGAGGCTCATGTCATCACGTGCTCCCGTCAGCGACGGCTGAGAATGCAGCCTATGGTCACAGTGGCCCCCGAGAGTGGCTAGAGCAGCCTGCCACTCCCTGCGGTGGGGCAAGGGGAGGGGGTCCTTGGGACTCCCACCGTTCGGCCTCCCGCTCAGGAGGCCACTGGGACACTGGCCCCGGGCTGTGACAAGGGCCCTCCCCTGCTGAGGGCCGAGGCTGGGCCCAGGGCTCCCCTCAGTGACTGGGGGCTTTCTCTCTGGAAACACCACAAAAGCTGCCGAGAGTCCCACACACAGTGGCCGGCAGGGCTCTTGAGGGGAGACACTGAGGACAGCGTCTCTTCACTGGGTGACCCTCTCCTGCTCTCAGCCAGAGCTGGATTGTCCCCTTTGGGGACCCCCTCAGGATTCCTGGCTGATCCCCTACTTCCTGACCACCCAGAAAACCAGGGAAGGGCCCTGCTTCCGGCCACTGCCCTCATCAGCCTGTGGTAGCAGAGCCCGCCAGCCGATCTCTGAAGAGCCCACGAGCAGGTGCCGCCAGCCGGGGCAGCGGCTGTCCCTGCAGCCACCAGGGGCCGGAAATATGGCCCCATGGCACGTGCATCCTAGAACACTCTGGGTGCCAGGCGCAGTGTGGGCCCGGGGCTCCGTCCTGGGGGTCTCCCGCCAGCTCCCAGTGAGAAACTGATTCCTCGTAGTAGTGTGGCCCCGCGTGGAGACACAGGCCTCCCCAAGGCAGGAATCAGGAGAGGGGCTCTCTAGTTCCAAAGGAGAAACAAAGGCAGGACCCCCGACAGCTTCCCTGGGGTTGTCGAATGAAGAATTGTGCAATTTCGGGGCTGGGAAAGCACGTGGAGTTCAGAAAGTCCAGCCGCCCTCTGAGTACCCTGGAGGGACGGCCACCAAGACCTCCTTGAATTCGCCCAGTGACGGGGTGCTTGCCCCTTGCAAGGCTCCCTGCCCCCTCACGGGCTGCCTGTGGCCTGAGTTCTGCACAGACCCCGCCATGGCCACGACTGTCGTTGACCCTCCTGAGGCGTTCTTCCTTCCTTTATTTCCCTGGACGCTTGAACGTGCTTGTCTGATCACTGTTTTGCCCGTGTGTCTGTCTTGGGTCAAGGCCACAGCCCCCGGCCGACGGACAAGACATGCGTCTGGGAGGAAGCCCAGCCCCCGGGCACGCCCTCGGCCCTCAGCACGTGGGGGCCCCTTGGCGCAGGGTCGTGGTCAGCTCACACCTAGGGCCGGAGAGCAGGGCTCTGCCCCAGATGACTTCGCGGAGCCCTGCCCGGCCCCTCCCCCTTGTCCCCTGTAGTACCGACGCTCAGGGACTGTGAGTCCCACGCCGGGACACCCGGGGGGGCTCGGGCGCTGCGCCACGCGGGGCCGAAGCTCTGCCTCACCTCCAGCTTTCTGCGAACCCCGCCGCTGCTGGGGGTCTCCGCGTCGCTGTAGCCCCCGCCCGGGCAGAAGGGGGAGTGAAGGGCTGAGTCTGCTGGGAGGAGGGAGGGGTGCGGCAGGAGGCAGAGAGAGCAGAGAGAAAGCCCAGGGCCGGCGGGAGCAGGCTCGGGCACCGGCCACACACCCCGCACCCCGGGAGAGCCGCGGGCCCCGCGCGTCTGCACACGTAGCGGGAGGCCGCGTGAGAGCCCTGCGCGGTGCCCGGCGGCCTGGGGAGCTGCTGGGCTGCGGGTTCCCTCGGATCTTTGCAGGCATCAGCGCTCCGCAACGCTCCGGGCTCCGGCTCTACGCTGAGAGGCTGCGTGCCACGAGGCCACGACAGCGCGGCCCCCGGACTGTCAGAGCCCCGTGCGGGACCCCGGCTGCCTCCTGCGCCAGCCTCATCTGGGCCCTGCTCTTGGGTCTCTGAGACCCAAGACCGTGGCCCTTGTCGCCTGCCTCCCAGAGACACAACAGCCACTGCGTCTGGGAGCCCCACCCAGCTTCTTCGAGGCAAAGCCCCAGAAAACACGGACTTTCTAGCTCCTCTCTCTCCGTGAGCTCAGCAGCCAGGCTGGCCTCGTCTTCGAGAAAGGGCCTCCAGGAGCCACCTGTGTTTCCTGGAAGCAGCCCCCTTCTGCCCCGCCCCCCTTCCCTCCCGCGATCGCAGCCAGAGCAGGTGTGGGGCCAGGCCCGTGACCTGCCTGCCAGGACTCCTGCGGCCTGCCCAGCCGCAGCGTGGGGTCATGCATTGCCGCTTCGTGCCTGGTCACATTCCCACCAAGCCTCATGGTGAGAGTCAGGATGGGATGTAAGAGCTCATCCAGCCTCCGGGTCTGCACCCGGACAGGGCTGCTTCCGGAAGACCTGGTCCCCACCTCCTTCCGTCGCAAGAAGGGACTTTCTGTTGTAGCTGCTCGTGAGCCCATCGGTCCCAAGCACGGTGTGAGTGTGCATGTGTGCGCCTGTGCACAGAAACGAGAGCCACGCGGCTTTGTGGCCCTTCGAGAAGGGATTGGGGTAGGAGAAGGAGGCCGCCGCCAAGGGCAGACGCCATGCCCAACCTTCCACCAAGCTGCCGGCCCGCCCCAGGCCGGGGTGGCGGGAGGCCACACTCCCAGGCCCACGCCTCCCTATGTGCTCAGACTCCGTTAGGAGAGCGGACGATGGCGCCTGGCGTCCCGGCCTGTGCACACACCCGGACAGGGCCGGCGGCCGGCGGGGCGTAGTAAATGTGAGAGCACCAGCCTAGCACAGAGGCCACAGATTAGAAGTGCAGGAAACCTCAAATGATGTGCAAAAACATTGTCAAGCTTACGAGAATTTTTCCACCCTTTTGCTTCATAACTCAGTGTTGCTGATGGGGCTGATTTATGAGCTGGGGGGCCTGGCAGGGGGACCAAGGCTGGGGAGGCCTGTGAGGCCAAGTGGGGAGAATGGGCAGGAGGGCAGCTTCCTCTGGAGGCTCTGGGATTCCTGAGGCTCAGCCCAAATAACCCGGAGCAAGGCTTTGGAATGGGATCGGACCAGGGAGCCAGATTTCAAATCTGGGAAGACTCAGCCCCAAGGCCCTGGAAGCCTCTGCTGGCTGAAGGGGCCAGGGGCCCAGAGGAGGTGCCCAGGGGGCTGGTCCCTGCCCTCCTTCCTCCTCAGGCACCCCGCTGCCTTGGGCTTGGCACCCATCCTTCCCATCCACTCGTGACTGTCGTGGCTTCCTGGGGCCAGAGCAGGTCTCAGCCCTGCGGCCAAGCTGGGAAGAGGGGGAGGGTGGCCTTCACCTGCCCCACGGACACTAGAGAGTCTCACTGTCGAAGAGGCCAAGAGAGGGACCTGTGGCGTCCAGGCCTGCGTTCCCAACTCTGGGGCCCCACAGGTCTAGAAGCAGGTGCAGAGACCCTCCCTCTGGCCCCTGACGCAGCTCCCGGCCCCCACTGCTGGGGCCTCCGTCTCCTCTTAAGGAAACAGGACAATACCTGTCCCGGCTTCAGGGGCCTGTGGTGCCCAGGGAGGGCTGGCGCAGGCACAGAGAGAAAACCACGCTTCCCAGCAGCCCCACTCAGCCTGGTCACGGAGAGATGAGAGGAAGGGAAGCAAGGGGGAGGCACATGTCTGTGCCCCATTTCTGCCCTCCTGGAGCCCGAGAGGGCACGGGACACAGAGGGCACGGGCCTGTGGTGTCCTTCCGCAGAGCCAGAGGGCGTGTCCTGCGTCCCGGGAGCCCTTCCCCGGTCAGAAGAAGAAAGCAGTAGCTCCCAGGCTCCGGGCCTCCCTCCCTCCCACTCCACAACTCGGGTGCGCCCAGGTGACGCCCCTGATGCCCAGCCGTGGTGGCGGACACAGGCCTGGGCCCTCTCCCCCCATGTGCGTGACTGGCTCGGGGGCCCCCAGGCTGGGACTTCTGCCTTCTCCGGAGGAAAGGCCCGCAGCCCCCCCTGCTGCTGCTCAGACGTAGAGTTCCAGGGAGAAGGACGTTCCCTCCAGCCCTCAGCACCCACCTGGCAGAAACTCCCACCCCGTGACCAACCAAAGGGTCAGGGGCTGGGGGACCAGGTCTTCTGGGCCAGAGGGGAAGGGTGTGTCCCGGGAGTCACCAGGAAGGAAGCTGCTGGCTGGGGAGCTGCCCCCAGATGGGGACAGGGACAGACCAGTGTCCCGTGTGGCTGAGTGACCAGCCCTTCACACGGGCTTGAGGGACCTGGAGCGGTTTCCCCAGCATGGGGAAGGGTCAGGACAGGGGCCAACCTGCAGAAGACAGAGAGGTTGGTCAGACGAGGACAGGCAAGCTCACCGGAAGGCTGGGTTTGCCCATCCAGAAGGCGCTCCCCGTGGGGCAGGGACAGACCAGGCGGGTGGCAGCGTAGTGGGCTCCTGGGCCCACAGGGGTGCACACAGCGGGGAACTGGCTCACAGACGGCAGGCCAGGCCGGGCTGCCTGGAGCAGGGGCGGGTGGGGGTGGAGCAGGGGCGGGTGGGGGTGGGGCAGGGGCGGGTGGGGGTGGGGCAGGACCCCACAAGAGCCTGAGCACCGTGGGCAGCTGGGGCTCCTCTGCTCTGCCTCATCTCCCCGGGACAAGTCCCTGGAGCAGCCGAAGGGACACGCACACTCTCCAGGCTGACAGAGATGGGGGGCAGCAGAGGAGTCCAGTCCGTGTGGGGCTTGGTAGGCGAGCCTCTTGGGGAGTGAGCCTGCGGGACCTCGAGTCCCCACCCGGGGTCGGGGCCTGGCCTGGGGCCCCCAAGTCTGTGTTTGAGACCCGCATCCCAGGACCTTCCCACGTGGGGCGGTGTGGGGAGGACAGACGGGAGAGCGGGGCAGGGTGGAGGCAACAGAAGGACTCGGAGGGGCAGACCCCCCCAGGGAGGGAGCAGGTGCGGGGAGCCCGGGGTCTCTGGTCGGGGTGGGGGCCCGCAGCTGCCTTCGGCCTCGTCCTGGCTGGGACTGCTTTCTCTTTCCCCGAAACACAACTGACCGCCCCCACTCCCAAGTGAATGCCCCTCACACGTGCACATTCACACACACACTCCATGTACACACGTGTGCACACGCGTGAGCAAACGGGACGGGGGCTCCCAAGCACACAGAGCGGGGCTGGCTGGTCTGTTAGGGATGACTTTTCTGCCAGCGACCAGGTGGGGAGTCGGGCCCACGCCCGGCAGGGCGAAGCCACACGTCTGAGGCAACAAGGGGGCCCCAAGGGGCAGCAGCTGCGGCAGCAGGGGTGCAGTACGGACCGCGGCCGTGACGGTCCCGGCAGCGAGCGCCCCTTCCCCAGCCCCAGCCTGTGCCACGGGCGGGGCCGGACAGAGACAGAGGTTGTGGGGTGGGCACCCCCCAGAGCCAGGCCCCAGCAGGGGGAGGGGAGGGGTGCGTGGGTCCTGGCCGCCCCCCCCCGTCCTCCCTGCGGCAGAGGAAGGCAACGGCGCCGACCTCTCAGCTGACAGCCGCAAACCCCAGGTTTTGCTCTGTGGCTCCTCTGCGGGTTTCCTGCAGTTGGGGTGGGAGGCGTGAGGAGGGCCCCTGAGAGGTGTGAGTGCCGGACAGGGGCCTCTCCCATGTGGGCCTGCGCTCCTCCCACTGCTGGCCAGCCCGCGGTGGCCTCCTGATGCCCCCCATGCCCCCGGGGCGTCCCGAGGGTCTGGACACGGGCGGCAGAGGGCAGGGGGCTGGACAGAGAGCTTCTCTGTGCCACGCTGTCCCTCCAGCCCTGCCTGTCCATCTCTCATCTCCCCCCTGGCTAGGACTCCTGGCCCCTCTTCCCTCTCTCAGAATTAGGCCCATCTGGGAAAAGCCCCCCCAGAGAGGAGAATCACAGACCCAAGTCTCCCGGGTTCGAAGGCCCTTCCGGGTCAGCCTCCGGGGACTCCAACAAAGCTGGGCCCAAGCCTGTCAGCTCTGACACTTGTCGGGCACGGGAGGGGCTGCGTGGGCTCCAGGAGGGGTTTCCGGGAGCCCTGCGCTGTACCTGGGCAGATGGGGCAGAGGCGGGTTCCGTGCCTCCCGCAGCAATACCCTTGCCCCTGAAACTGCACTTTCTTGTCCCTCGGAGGCCAGGCACAGTCCTTGGCCATCCAGAAAGGGTCTGTGGACATTTGGGGAGCAGCTGCACTATTGCAAAGCATCCTGAGTTGCTGGTCAGAAGCAGCCTCTCCCGGCTCCGGGGGGCAGCTTCTTGCCCTCCCCAGGTCCCTGTCATTCAGAGCAGGTGCTCAGGACACACTCCAGGGACCAGAGGCCACAGTGCCTGGAATCGGTCTTCTTGGTCTTTGCTGGGACAGGTCACTACCTGCCCTCCCTGAATTTATCAGGTCATTCTGACGCCCCGCTCACCTGGACGCCCTTTCCTCCTTTTAGGCTTCAGCCCCTCCCTCCGACCCTCTAAGAGCTGGGGCGGCTCCCAGGAAGTCGGCCCAAGAGGCTGCTGGCCCCCAGGCTCTGGATTCCGATCCTGGAGCAGGGACGGAATGGGCAGAGGTGGGGATGGGAGGGGACTCTGCTGCAGTTTCACCTCTGGCTCCCGAGGTCCAGGGGCGCCCCTCCCCTCGCCGGGGACAGTAAATGACGCGCTCAGAGATGTGTACCCTGAGACGCACGTTCAGAGCCCCGTGGCAACGGCGAAGTCACCGAGCCCATCACGGGTGCGCTGGCTTCGGAGGGTGGGCCGGGAGGCCAGGTCCCAGGTGTCACATGGAAACTTCCCACCTTTAAGAAAGCGGAATGCTTGTCTTAGGTTCGGGGCGGCGTGAGTGCCGGCGGGGAAATGCACACATGCACACACACACTCACACCGGCTCGGACCAGCCACACACCCCAGCAACACCTCTACCTTCTAGAATGTTTTCCTGCAGCCGGGCGCCCCAGCGCCCCTCAGCAGAGGGCTCTGTTCTCAGGCGCGGTGGCCTCTGCTTTCTCACATGTGGGACGGCTGGGGCTTCTGGCAACCCTGGGGGCCCCCGTCGTGGCCAGGCCAGGGCGGCCGGCGGCTCGGTGAGCAAAAGGGCCAGCCTCCCGCCCCTCCGCCGGGCTCTCAGAGGCTCCTGGGACGGGCAGCTGGGTGGGATGAGGACCTCACCATCGCCCGGGGTTCTGCCGAGACCCAGAGGCCGGACCGCCTTCCTCTGGGGCCTGAGCAGCGGGTCCCTCATTGGGCAAACGCAGATCGTGCAGATTCTCGCGCACAGGATACCTCTGACCCTCCCCGGTTCTCTGCCCCCCGGCAGATCTCCGAAGACCTGAGCACCGAGAAGCTGTGCGCGGACGCGGGGCAGGCGGGCTCCGGCAGCTGGCTCAAGTACATCCGGGTGGCGTGTTCCTGCGACGACCAGAACCTCACCATGTGCCAGATCAACGAGCAGGTGGGTGCGGGCTGTGCATGTGCGCCTCGCAGTCGCCCTGGGTGGGGGGCTCGGCCCCCAGACCGACGAGAGGGGCCTGCGAGCTGAAGGGCTGGTGCTGCCCCTGCTGGGACTCCTGCCCGGCCCTGTCCCACGGCGGGGTAGCGATTTGTCAGACGGCCAGGGCAGAGTTTCCGGGCACTCAGCGACGCCCCACGGCTGCTCCGCCGAGGAGCTCAGCTGGCAGCTGGCCGGGGCTCGAGAACCCAAAGATGGTGGTTTCCGTGACGGAAAGCCGCGGGAGCGGCGGGTCCTGAAACCACAGGGGTCCCCATCCCTGCTGTGCTGCCCCAGGAGGGAAGCACAGAGCCCGGCCCATCCACTTACAAGCCGTCATCTCCAGGGCTCGGTCTGGCCAGGCTCCCTCCAAAAGGGTCAGCACTGCCCTCCGGGAGCGGACCACCATCCCCCTGGCGTCCGGGCCAGGCTGCGGAGGGAACCCGACTTGTTTGGGCAAAAAATCCTGGCCCCACTCACAGCCGCCTGATCCTTCCTGAGTCAGTGGCCCTGATTCAGGTCCTGGCCCCTTCAGCACCAAGGGACACCTGACTTCTGCCGCCAACCCTCCGGAGGCCAAGGGCCCCGCTCAGCGTGCTGGGTCCATGCTAGCCATGGTCCGTGCCACCCTAGGACTAGGACCACAACTGCTCGTGGTGGCCTTCCAGGCCCGTGAGCAGTACAGGCCAGAAGACGCCAGGCAGAGCTTCTTTTGACCAGGAAGGCCACGCGTCCCCAGGGCTGGGAGCTCTCAGTTTCTGTCTTTAATTACAAGTCTGCAAGTGGCCCCTGGAGCCTCCACGCTCCAGAGCCAGACCCCTCGGGCACATTTCCGCTGAGCTCCCAGAGCGCCGGGCTCCTCGGGATGCTGGGGGGCCCAGCCCCTCCCATCAGAGCCGTTGGCTTTGGCCTATAATATCTTGGGGTTACACATGAGATTTCATCTGCAAAAGGGATTCCGCTGCTTTCAAAGATGTTTTTGGAGACCACATAACAAAGGGCACATTCTCCCATCGCCTGTGCAAACCATTAAAAGCAGTTCGAGGCTCTTGACTTCAGAGAAACAGTTTTGCATTAAGAAACACAGAGAGCAACACCAGGGAGGTCCCTAGGACCCCCGTGAGCTGCCCCCCAGCTCTCCCTCTTCTGCTCAGGCGCCTTCTCAGCCCCGGGACTCAGCCTGGACTGAGCCCTTCCCCTCTGGGCACGAGCGGGTCCTTGCTTCACAAGCCGGCGAAGTTAGAAGGCGCCTCTGAGCCTGGGATGTCTGCCGTTTGTACAGAGAACCCAGCATTTGGAAAATCACAAAAGCATGTTCCGGAATTTAAAGCAAGAGAAGATCCACCAAAAATCTGAAAAAAAAACAGCAACACCTTTCCTTCCTCCGAAATGCACATGGTGGAGAATCGGAGGTCGGCACGTGGAGAGACGGGCTCTCCAACGTCCCTTCCTTTGGGGACCGCGGTGTGCTTGGCTGTGTGTCCGGAAGCTGGGGGGCAGTGGAAGGAGCCCCGCGGGGCCAGGCCCAGGAGGGCATATCTGTGACATGCAGAGTCAAGTGGTGAAGGTCTGTGGTCTTTATTTACGAAAGACGTTTGTTCGAGCATTTGAACCAAGCCTAAGTAGCAAAATAGGTACCTTTTTATGGCCAAGTTCTGGAAAGGCCGGCAGGTGTGGGAGCTTCTCAGCGAGGGGCCTGTCTTCAAACATCTTTCTTTGTCTTGGTATTAATATTTCGGGGGAGCGTGTGTGTCCATTCCACGCAGTGGAATTCACGGCTTTGCCGCAACGTCTTTCCGTCTCTTTCCACCAGGGGACAGAACCCGTTCTGCTGGGCAGAGGGCCCTTAACTCTTACTGGTTCCCTTAAACCCACTTTGGTCCCCCCGTGCTTGCCTTTCCCGAGGATCCGGCTGAGGGTCAGAAACACTCCTGGCTCTTTTACTCAAACCCACTATGACATCGAAATTCCTTCCGGCCCCTCCCCACCTGCTGGATGTTTCTCTCCAACACGGCCTTGGGGGATTAACTACCCCCATCTCGGCTCGCGAGCTCCGAGGGAACTTGGGGTGTCCATTAAGCATGACCCGGAGTGTCGACATTGCTCTACCTGGGGCATTTCAATCGCCAGCCTCTGAGGGAGAGCGGAGCCCCCCACCCTGAAAGTGCCTCCGAGGACCAGGCGGTTGCTCCCGGTGTTACAGAGCAACGGGGTGCCCGCCAGCGTCCCTCCCAAGGAGGCGCACCTGCACACTTCACCTGCCGTGGGGAGGGGCCTTCAGGTCACGTAGGGAAGCAGGAGCAGGGGAGAGGCGGGACCCCGGATGGGCTCCAGGTCAGGAGGTGCTCAGAAGGCTGTCAGCTGCCCCAATTTTCATCTCAAAGTCTTACCTTTGCATTTCAGTTATCAGAGGAAAATGAGCAAATTGTGGGGCATATTTTCCTTTGTAAAATAATCCTCATGATTTCAGACTCTAATAGTGTGAGGAACCGCACTTTGATCCAACCGCACAGGCCTCAGTAATCATTGCTTGAATAAAGCGAATTTTAGAAATGCCTTTTTTTAAAAAAAAATCATTTATTTATGTTGAGAGAGAGAACGCGCGAGAGCCGGGAAAGGGGCAGAGGGACAGGGAGAGAGAGAATCCCAAGCGGGTTCCATGCCGAGCACAGAGCCCGACGCGGGGCTGGAGACCCCGAGTGGGAGATCATGACCGGAGCCGAAATCAAGAGTTGGACATTCCACCGACTGAGCCACCCAGGTGCTCCTAAAAATGTCTCTTTGAAAGGGATCTAACGGACTGCTTTTAATTACAGAACTGGTTTTTCAGCAGTCTCCCCGAGGCTGACCAGCTCTCTCTCGGTGGGATGGCCATGCAACCGCTGCGGAAAGTGCCCCATTCCCATCCTGACTATTGGAAACACTTGCTACAAAGTGGACTAAAAATGTCCCTGAAATATTAATAATAAAACAAAGATTTTTGGAGACAGGCTTCTCTTTGAGAAGGAAACATTACACGATATTAATGGGGTTTCTCAGATTTCCATAATCCCAAGGGTTTCCACCAGGATTTCCTGCACTTACGGACAACCCTGCCACGCACACAGGCGAACACACGGATGCGAACAATCCTCCTTTCTCTGTCTCCATCTCGCTCACACACACCGGCTCCCGACAGCACAGACAGGGAAGGGACAGCATCCAGACTGAAAATCGAAGATCCATGACGCAGGGTGGGGTTTGCCAGACGGTCTTCAGAAGCTCAAGTCACATGACCTCGGCTCCAGTTTTAAGAGGACGAAGGAGACGGGTCAGGAGTGGGTCTCAGGGTCCCGAAGAAAAAGTCTCTGGAGTCACGGCTCTCGGAAGAAATGATCTGGTGGCTGAGGAGGAAGCAGCTCTGGACCGGACACGTGTCCTCTGGAGGGAGCCACGCTTCTCCGTGGACTGTGGCACCCACGGCCGTGAGCCCAACCCTGCCTCCAGCTTCTCATTTATGCCCAAGACTCCCTCCCCAGGCACCCCGGGGCTCTGAGAGGTCCCAGCCCCAGGGGCCTCAAGATTGGGTGACCTTCCGGTCGCTCTGCTCTGTCCTCTCTGCGGCTCCGGGTTGGGGACCCCCACGAGCAAAGGCCACGCTAGGCCGTGAACTTCCTCCTGCACTCGGCCGCATCAACCCAACAGTGACTTGTGACTTACTACCCACGTGGAGCCCACAGAGAGGTGGCTGGGCCACTGGGAACAGAGCATCCACAGCAGACAGCTGGACGGACGGAGCTTTTCTCTGGGACCTTTGGGGGTGGTCAGATCACAGCCGAAGATGCTGGGGTGCTTTGATTTGCCTTTCCTGCTCAGCGTAAACGGAAGGCGAAGGAAAGCCCACGGGCACCTCAGTTCACTCTGGGTGGCATGAGCCTGCCTCCGGCCCCGGGCGACTTTGCCTTCCTCTCCCCCGGCCGCCCACCAGCTCCTGCTTTTCCTCTCCGAAAATCTGAGACACTCAGATCACCCCTGGGTGGTTCTTTTTCCTGCAATTATGAGCAAACAAGTTCATTTGAAATGTTTCAGGAGACGGATGGGGTCTGTCCCTGGATCAGTCTCCGTGTTCAGAATGAAAACAAGAGCTTGGGAGAACAGCGCGGGCTTGATCACCGTGTGGCGCTCTCCCGGTCCGCCTCACCCCTCCAGGGCAAGGACGCCGGCCACCAACCTCACACGGCCAGCGGGGCTGAGGACCGCATGCTACGGTGCTGGGGTCACAAACAGACGTCGGGGAGCATGACTCAGGGGCTCCAGAACCCCCAGCGCACTGAGGAGAGGCCGTGAGGCCCCCACCGCATCCCCAGGGCCAGCCGGGTGGCAGGGGATCCCCAACACCACTGGCACGTTCCCCCCGGGCAGAGACCGCTCAGCCTGGGGCCGGGGCTCCCCAAAGTGGAAGCAGACGAGCATGTTAAAGGAAGGCATTTCGTTAGCGATGAGCCAACCGATAAGCACGCAGCCGTGTGCCGCGCCCGCGCGCTCTAATGAGAACCCGGTGCTCCCGGCGCTGCCCAGGCTGCCCTTTCGCTTTCGCTTCCTCTCCTCCCCGCGGACCCCTCTGCCTGTCGCCCATCGCCCTCGCGGCCTGTGAGCGACCCACCGGGGCTGGAACTCACGGGATGGCATCCAGAGCCCCGTTCCTTCTCCCTCTGCTCTCAACCCCCACCATTTTCTAAATTAAACATTGTAGCTCGCAAACAATTAGATACAATTTCCCCTTTGAAAGGAGAAGGGCAGGGGATTCATTGTAGCGTTTCTTGGCGGGTTTACAAAAGACTTAAGGTATATATCAAATGCCTCGGAGTCGGAAAGCAGCCGAATTCAGAGCAAACCGATCCTCTCTCTTCGGCAAAGAATAAGATAGAGATTCAAGCTCGCCCTCGCGCTCCCGGGGCGCTCTCGCGTCCAGATTCGTGGAAGGGAACTCGTTATCGGGAGATGCCTCTCCAGAGGCCAAAGACCGTCTCTCTAGCTGCAGCCGGGAGCGTCTGTGTAGACACGGATGCACTCTCCAAGTCCAAACGCACCGCGAAGGCAGAGAGAAATGTGCCGGATTTTTCCCCACGTGTGTGCGGCTGGGAAAGTGACGGGGCGGAGCAGCGAGACCGTGAGGACGTGGAAACAATCGCTTCAGCCCCGCAGGAGCAGACAGGAGTGTGGCGAGTGTGTCCTCTCTGCCGCCCAGAGGAAGAGACTGTCTGCATGTCCCTGCTCGGGTCTCCGTGGTTCTGTAAACTCCAAATGCTCAAGCCCTCAGGCAGCCCCCGGGCCCGGTGTCCAAGACTTTCCCAGGCACAGACGGCCCACAGTTTGGGGACAGCAAGTCGTGAAGACACGTGTAGCATCTGTAGGTCCTGGAAGGGAGGGCCCCCCCCCGGCTCCCCAGGGGTCTCCGAGAGACAAAGATGACCAAGGACCAGCATCCTCCCTCCCTCCGGACAGGGCAGAGGTAGCCGGGCCACTCTGATTCCCCTCGCTGGGTGCCTGTGTCTCACGAAGAGACCCTCACTAGCACCCCAGAAGCCCCCGCGAATTCCAGCCTGATTCCCAAATCCAGGGCAGACAGAGAAACACAAAGATTTCGTGCATGTGACTGAAACCCTCCTTGGACGTCTCTCAAACAGGACAGAGCAGGAGCGCTGGACCACCTCCATGTTCCTACAAAACGCGTCTGCTCCGGGGCGGCGGGGGGCGGGGGGCGTGTGGCCGGGCCTCCATGCCCTCATGGCACCCGGGGTAGTTTGGGTGGATTTCCTACAACTTAACGTGTAAGATTCTGAGATGGGGCAGGAATGAAAATCGTGGAACGTAAACCCTCATGTTTACAGCACCTATCCCTGTGAGTTCGTTTGATATTTACAAAACAAACTCGAGAAAGTGGCCAACGGAGAGCTATTTTTTTTAAATTGGAAATATTTGATCTCAAAAAATGTTGTTGAGGTGCCGGTGACGGTTTCCACAGAAGGGCCGATGCCCGAGCTCTGCTTTCTCAGGCCATTTCCCCACCCGGTGTAGAACACAGCCATACGTTGGTCCCCGAGCTCTGGCCACCTGCGGGGAGCCGCATCCCTGCGTCGGGAGAGGGACAGGGGGGAGAGAGCACAGTTGTCGCTCAGAGGACCAGGGTTTGGTGCGGAGCCGTGGTCCTCGTGGAGAGCCCAAGACTTTGAAACGAGGGCCTGACTTTGAACCCCGTCTGCTTGGCCTCGTTCCTTCGAAAGCTCTGTAAGGGCGGACGCGCGCGGGCTCCCGCGAACTCAGCTGTTGCGGCTTCCCTCGCTCTCAGATTGTGAACCCGGGGGGAAGGCTCCAGCTGGGCCTGCCCCGCCGCACGCCAAGAGCCTGGAGACAGGGTTTTGGGGGCCTGGGCTCTGCCGCTGCTGGGGGCGTGGTGGGGCGTGGAGGGGCGTGTCCTCCTGGCTACTGTCACCTCTGGGGACCCGGCTCCTATCCCGGTGGCCTCCGGCCTGGCATCAGGGGGAGGGGCTCTGTTTCCTGGAGGAACCGACCCTCAACCCCACCCCATGGAAACGGGAGCCCTCGGCCCCTCCATGGCGCCCACCCGCCCTCGGGTCTGAACCTGACCTGCTGCCGGGCGCACAGTGGAAGGGACATTACCAGCCCACGTCCAGAACTTTGAAGGGGCCTCGGGCTCGGCTCTGTCCATGCACTGTTTGCAACACCCCAGAGGCTGGGAGCCGCCCAGGCCTCCGTCCCACCGCCGGCCTTTGTCCCAGGAAGTCGGCAAAGCCCGCGGACCTGGAACTGTGACTTTCTCTGCAGGTCTGGCTGATAAGGCCTTTGTGCCTGCGGGAACTGGCAGTGAAAACCCCCGGCTTTTGTGCGCACCCCAGTTGCCCTCATACCTCCGTGCCCCGGCGGAGGCAGCGCCCGCGGAGTTCGAGGAACATTCGCGCTAATTCCTGTCCACCTCCGGTCCAGCTTCCAGGTGGAGGCAGGTTGGGGACACCCCCGCCCCCCCCCCCGGCCCGGCCCTGCAATTAGCACTAATAGCAACTAATTCCATCTGCCGCTCAAAGTCCAGGCAGCCACGGCTGAGGGCCACTGCCCTCGTGTCCTACTCTCCAGCCCCCCAGGTGCCCAGAAAACCGTCCAGGGCTGGGGACAGGGTGCCGGCTGTGCCTGGGACTGCTCCCCATGGCCAAGAGCTCTAGACTCTCCCTGGGCTCTGAGGCTCCTGCTGGGGCTGTGCCCTCGGAGGGAGCCTGGCTCCTGGGGAGGCCAGACAGCCTGGGAGTGCTGCTGGGGCCGCAGAGGGTTCCTGAAAGGTGGGGCAGCCTTGGAAGCTGGGAGGGTGTGGGGGCGGGGACCTGGGCAGCCCTGGAGGACGTCGGGGATTCTAGGAGGTCCGGCTCCGAGATGGGGGGGCATCCCAGGAGAGCCAGCGGCATTGGGAGAGGGGGGTGAGGAGGGAGGGGGGGTCCCGGGAGGCAGGGTGGCCCTCCGCGGGGGTCGGACAGGGAGGCGGAGAGGGGAGGCGGGCCACACTTAGCCCCCGCTAGCCCCGAGTTGGAGCCTAGCAGCCGGCCAGAGGGATGACGGAGGGAGGACGCGGCCCCAGGAGCCGTTGGCACGGAGCGGGAGCGGGACACCAGGTCAGAGCGGGGCCTCGGGGAGGGACCTGGTGGCGGGCCGGCCCACATTGCCCTCTAACGGGCCCCAAGGGAAGCTGGGCGCGGACCCTCCTCTGTCCCCAGCCGGTCCCTGCCTTTGTGCCCCCCCCCAGTGCCACGGCGGGCGGACGGGAGGGCGCTGTGCCGGCGGAACAGCCCACCTCGCTCGGGGCCTCCCGGGCGTGGTTGGAGCGCGTCCCACAGGCGCTGGACCCCGTTTAGAAATGCAGTGGCTCCAGTGTGATTTTTGTGAAAGTTATCTGGTCACTGTCATTCTTAGATAAAAGGACGCAGAACTGGGGTCACAACAATGGGCTTAGTTACCAAAGTGAGTAAGGCCCAGAGTCTCATCTCCATATTACAGTCTTGTTTGTCGGGCTGCAGCGAGAACAGCAGCCGAAGGAAATTAGTGCAGGGAGAGGAAGTTTGCCCACCGTCTCGTTACCGCTGTCTGGGTGCTCTCGGAGCACGTCCCCGGGCGCTGGGGAGCCAGTGGGGCTCTGCGTGTCCTCTCGGGAGCTCCCTGCTGTTGTCCCGGGGCGAGTCAGGACCAGCGGTTTGTGCGGGAGCCCACATGGACATGGCCTGTGGAGGGGAGAAGGGGTCCGGCCAGGGAGCAGGAAGCCCCGCCCTCCAGATGCTTCCTGGGGCCTGGGGCGCGAGGAGAGGCAGGAGTGGTGTGCGGGCCGCGCGCCCCGCTCAGTCTCTGGGTGTCCGGGCCACGTCCCGCGGCTGCTGGACGGTCTGGCCTGATCCCTCACCCTTTGGCCCTCCAGCAAGAGGGCGGTGCTGGAGGGCCTCTCGGGGGCACCAGTCTGGAGAAGCTGAGACCCCTGCATTTCCCAAGGCAGGTGCAATCATCTTGGTCTTTCTCTGGCCTCCGGATCAGTCGTGCGGCCAGCTTCCGGGCTCCTGGAAGCACCTTGACCCCTGTTATCTGGATAGAGACCTTGTGGTAGGCAGTTTGACATTTCTGGACTTGAGATGCAAGACCCCTGGTGCCAGCCCCACTCATGAGAAGAGTTGGGACCAGTCCCCCACCCAGGACCTGTCACTGCTCTCCAAAGAGGGTAGGGGGTCCCAGGGAGGAAAGAACCTGGTCCTCTCCCACAGTCACCCAGGCCGTTAGAGCTTGATCCCCGGGTGCCATCCCAAATGGGCCTGCCCTGGTGCCCTTCCAAGCCATCGGGTTTTCCAGATCTTGGCCACACCTCCAGGGCAGATGGCCCCTTTTCCAGACTTCTGTGGGCAAGCCACAGGGCTCCTTGGAGCATTGAGGTTAGATGTTCCAAACTCACCTCACCTCGACTGAGTCTGCTTCTCCAGGCCACGGCATCTGCCCTGACCCCCTGCACCCTCCCTGTTCTCAGTGCACGCCCATCTAGCCTGGGATGGCTGCTGGGCACAGAGCTTGCTGCGGGCACATGCGCCCCTCTGCCCCCTTGGAAACGGTGTCCCTTGGAAACGGTGTCCAGGCTCGCGGGAGGCTCCCAGCCTGCGGCCCTGGCCCACGGGGCCTCTGTCTGAGTGTGTGGCCATGTTCGAAACATGCGGATTCACTCTCGACCCCCAAGTCCCCCCACCCCCAGCAGCAGCGCGGGTCTGGCCTACACCGTGGGATGAGGACCCTGAGAACCCCACCAGGCCCTGCTCCTGGTTGGCAAAAGCCGCCCTCCCTGATGTTTCCCGCTGGGACTTGCCCCGCCTGGGAACTTCCAGGCAGCTTCTCACCGGTTTCATCCCCTTCACCAACGCCCGACAACCACATGAAACAAACTCAAAGGGATGCGGTCCTTCTGAGTATGATCTGCAAAGTTTCAGAGGGCATCCTCTGAGCAGGAGTTAGTAGGCAGGTCAAGCGTCCAGCCAGTGGGGCCTGCGAAGAGGGGCGGGGCCTGCCTGTGCCCAGCGTGGCTCCCTGAGCAAGGATGGCCATGCTCACCCCTTCTCTCTGCCTTTCCGTCCTAGATTTACTATAAAGTCATCAAGGACATTGAGCCTGGGGAGGAGCTGCTCGTGCACGTGAAGGAAGGCGCGTACTCCCTGGGGACGGTGCCCTCCAGTCTGGATGGTAAGCCCCCCGCCCGGCAGGAGCTCAAGGCCTCCCGTCGCATCGCACCGCGTGACGGGGGCCGCACTCCTGGGCTCCTGCCCCAGGCCCCCCTCCCAGTCTCGCAGCCAAAGCACCGTTCTCTCCCGTCTTTGGGTTACACGAGCCGCACGCCGCGTTCCAGACGGCGCTCCGGACGACACGCGTGAGTGGGTGACGTGCGGCACCGTATCTTTGTGGTGGTGGACGCCCGGGGGTTCTTTCATTCTATTATCATCAGCCCCAGTACTTAAAAACAAAAACAAAAACAAGAACAAACAAAAACACACAAAGTTTTGTGACTCGGAAACCGTCGCCCTCCAGAGCCTCGGGAGACATTTGGGGCTCATTTAAGAGAGGGCAATGACGGTGTGTGTGTCTGAAAGCTGTGCCTGCCTACAGTTAACAGCAAAAAGTCCAAGAGAAACGTTAAGCGAAAACTGATTTTGTGAGAGGCAACCCGGGGGGCTCTGGGGGTCCCACAGGGTCAGGGATGACGGCTGAGTTCTTCCCACCAACCCTGCCCGTCGCTCCTGACTCCTCACTCCGTGCTTGTCTGGGGGCTCCCTTGCCGAGTGCATCTCAGAGGACGTTCGAAAAATTCCTGCTGCAAAGAGGCTAGGATTTCTGAAATGCAGAAATTATTTTCCTTCATCCACATAGTGGAGCAACGTGCCATTCACCTTGGGGTTCTGGAACCGTTTCTCGGTCCATTCGAGGAACGCTGAGTTGGCACAGCCCGTCAGCTCCCCGCGTGCCGCCGCCGCACGGTGTCTTTTCTTGGAACGAGACCCCACAAGCGAACGGAGAAGCAGCCTCCCCTCCCGGCGGGGGCTGGTGACTCCGTTCACGCTGGAGCAGGGGAGGCCGGTTTTGCCCTTCCTGCCTTTCTTTCCCTCCCCGTCCAAAGGCACAGGGGCGTAATGACTAACGCCGCTTACCACAAGTTCCTCTAATACTGTTACATGAGGGAGTGGCGCTGGCTGGGCTGGAGCCGCCGCAGAGATCTCTGCCTTAATTTACCCTTTCCATCCCCAAGCGTGGCCCAGCAAAAAGGGTCCTCGCTCCACGCCGCCCGTGTCTCTGAGCTCCCGCTCCAGAGGCCACGGAGCCGGGTCCTATCTGTACGCGCCTCTGAAGTTTGGTTCCAATTAGGCCGTGGAGAAAAGAAAAATAAATGGTCGAGGTCTGGGTCATGAGGGGATGGTCTCGTTTTCCTTAAAATAATTGTTGAAAAGACCTGTAGAGCTCAGGTAGCACGGGAGAACGCGGAAAGATAAACCCACTTACCTCAGGGGAGCGCCCGGGGCAATCTCGTTTGTGTAATGAAACTTCTTTCTTCCAAAAGGTTTTTTAAAAAACGTTGATTGCTTTCCACCACCACCAACCGCCCCTCTCCCCCCACCCCGGCTCCCGGTCTCAAACAAGCTGGGTCCACATTTCCCTAATAATTCATCAAACATTTGCGGGCTAATTGCTTTCCACACACAATAGTCCAGAATCAAATGTCTGACTTTTCATACTCTCTGCTGTGGCGGTCACCCCCTTGCCCCCCAACAGCCGCCCCCTCCCTAGCTAAACTCGGAATCGCACAGAAAGAAAATGCAAAAATGTTCCTCACTAAGATAATTATCATAAAAAATCTTTTATCCCAGCCCCAGCTAAATGCGGAGGCCCCTTATCACGGCAGGAACTTGGAGTGGGCCCTCCGGCGCTTTTGAGGCTCAGTCTGGCAGATTAGCGTGTAGATGCCACATAATTGTGTCCCCCTCGGCTCTCTGAAGCCATTAGGCACTGACTTATTTTTCTGTTACATTCCTGCTCGGCCATGAAAAGTTTCTGATAGAACAGAGACCGCCAGGCGCACACCTGACTCGAGCCACGACGGGCGGGCACACCCGGGGCCGGTCCGCGTTGGGAGGACATGGGGCTCTCCAGCTGGGCTTCCCCAGCTCACGGACCCCACGGACTCCCAGCAGGTTCCGAAGAAAGGAGTTCAGTTTTGAATTACAATGTCTGCGTGCTGCCATCGGGGGCAGGGGCCTTTGCCGGGGAGCAAGATTCGGGGACACACGGGTCCCCGGCCCGCGGGGGGCAGAGCGGGGACAGAGTGCGTGGGGCCTGCAGCTCTGAGCCCGGGAAGGCTCTCCCCCAGCCGCAGCTTTGTAAAGGTGCCTCTGATTTCCCTGCAAGTGACTCAGAGCAGAGGGAAGCCACTTTCGGATTCATTAGTTCCAGCGACTTTCTATTTTGTTTTTACGCTCAGTGGAGAGGGGAAAGATTTCTCTTTCGGGAAAGCTTCTCGCTCTTGGGAGAAAATAAAGAAAATCATTTCCATTCAAATATGCTTTTCTTTTGAGAAAGGCTCAAAATTGTTAACCCCCCCATAAAAAGTCAAGAGGACCCAGTGGATTGCATATAAAGCGCACGAGACGGGCTATAATCCAGTGTGACATAACACACACAACGACACGCTGGGCTACAGTAGCAGGTGATACAAGGTAACACAACACAGCCAGAGGAGAACCGTCTCTCCTACTATTTTTTTAACATGGAATTATCGTGCTGGGCAGTTGGACCACACGGTCTGGGCCCATGCTTCCTGGGCATCTAGCGAGCCCCAAGCGTGGGCGCTTTGTGCCCGCCTTACCTGAGTGAGGGATGCTGGGACACCTGTCCACACCATAGCACGGGGTGACGCGGGGGCGAGGCTCACCCACAGCCAGCCCCCAGCTCCATCCTTCACCCTCGCAAACTTGGGTCCGTGGAGGGATGAGGGCGAGGAGGGCGCCTTTTAACCCCCCCTCCCACATCTGTTTAACGGCCTCAGGACGTCCTCAGTTTTCGTTTTAAGTCCAAATTCCAGATCGAAGTTGAGAAAGTGGAGTTGGCTGGTGGTATGGATGGGTGGGGTTGGCCTTTCTTCTCGTCTTTGTTTTCAAATTTCAACTTCTGTGACTGTTCTCAGTTGGGTCCAGAAAGAGTCAACTACCAACGGGCATTTCGAACTGACTCACGGTGCCGGTGGTGGTGGGAGGCCCCAGGAAGTCAGAACAAACCCACAGGGGCAGCTCTGTGGGGTCGAGGCATCCGGCTCCATTCTGAAATGGTGTTCTCGGTCCTCAGATGGGGAGGAAATCCACATTTCTAAAGACGACGAGGGCCCGCGGGGGAATGCCAGGCCGTTGCGTGCGCACACGCCGCGTCTGGCGCTGCACTGGGCCCCTCGCGGGAAGCTGGGACACTGCCACGCGCTTCCCCGGCCCCGCCCGGTGGCTCGGCTCCGGTTACACAGCCCTGCCGCCTGCTCCCTGGGTGTCCCGGCCTCCGTGTACCGGTCCCCAGACGGGCAAAAAGTCTGCCCCTGGGCGCGTGGATGGCGTCTGTGCGCCAACAGCAGGAAGCTCCTAGCCAGGGCCAGCTGTGTGGTGGCCTCAAGGCCCCCGGCATCCCCACTCCGTTCCCAGGAGGCGCTTCTCCAGAAGGGTTCACACACGCAAATTCGACTTTGGAGGCAACACTGTATAGACTAGGGGGGTGTGGGGGGGGGGCTATGTCGTGATGAACGTCGTCTACAGGCTTAGTGGCCAGCATTGCACGCTGCTCCCTGGGGACCGGCTGCTGCTTGGATGGGTTTTGTTCGAGAACCTTCTCTGTCCTTGCGCTCCAGGCAGCCCCAGGCCCCACGGCTCCTGTGCCTCTGGCCCTGGCTGTGCCTGGGTGCCGCTGGCCTCGGTGTTGGCAGACATACCCTCCCTGGGTCTCCCGGCCCCGGGTCTGGGGTCTGCGTGGACAGCCAGGCCTTGCCTCCTTCCCGTCCGTTTTGCAGCTCAGCACCTGTCTGGGGCAAGCACCAGGGGCAGCCTTGCTGGGAGACGTTTGGGGCAGAGATGTCCAAGCCCAGAGGCTCAAGCCCATGCTCTCAACCCCAGACTGCCAGACTCAGTGCGAGCCGCTGTTCCGCATTTGTGCTGAATTCCTCCCAACACACACTTCCTCGACAGCAGGCTGTCCGTTGTGGGCCAGCCAGGACGCCTGGACCCACACTGGAGCCCCCTGGCCCGGCCCTGTGGCCCTTCCCTGGGACCCAGAGAGGAGCCACGCCTCTAGCCTTAGTCTCAGGGAAGCTTCTAGTCTTGAGCAGGAGGCCCTCACTCTCCCCAGCTCTCTCCCCTAACCCCCGGCCTAGGCTGCAAAGATCCCCCACCCTCTCCTCGGCACTCGGAAGGGTATGGAGGTCTCTCTGACAGGGGAGGAGGCGGGGACAGCCCCCTTCTGCCCGCCCTGCCTCCTTGGCTTTGACATCCCTCAGCGTTAGGCCATTTCGGTGAACAGTGAGCCAAGGTCACCAAGGCTCAGCTCTGCACGTGCGCACGTGCTCACACTCACATTCACACTCAGACACATTCTCCAGCGTGCACTCACATGTTCACAGACACACACGCATGAAAACACACAGCGAAATAGGCACACGCGTTCACACGTACACACATGCACCGACACGTTCACACTCAACATGCGCGGCGTGTGGTCGGCCTCGCACGAATGGGTGTGCACAGCTTGCGTACCCACGTACAGTGACGCGCAGACGCCCACACGCGGGCACCGACAGCACGCACAGCCGTCCTCGCACCTGCGCGAACGTGAACACCTGCCAAGACGAGTTTTCACGTGTGCAGCCACACGCAGAAGCACACTCGCACGCGCGCGTGCACACGCACACGGACACAAACACGCGTGAGGCACAAAGATTCCTGCACGTTCCAGAGATGCACAGACGCGGACGCGGTGTGTTCGAATGCAAACACTCGCGCGCCCCCCGTGCCACAGCTGCACACCCCAGAGTACACGCCTGCGCCCGAGCACACGTCATTCTCAAGCTCACTACCAGCACACACGCACCTTCCCATGCATCTCTGCAAGCCTGTGCACGTGTGCTCTCCCCTCCTGGGGCAGGGAGGGGGCGTCCGCCCGGCAGAGGAGCTGCTGCCGGCCGCGCCTGGGGTGGGGCCTGGGGATGGGCCCAGAGGTCGTCTCCCCGGGGAAATTTACGGCTTGGAGCTGACTGTTTGGCTTGGCACGGTGGTCAGGATCTTGCCTCGTAAACTTAATAATAGCTGCCCCCCCTTTTAATTTGTTTGACCTTGACGACAGTAATTTATGAGGCGCATTAGGGCTCCGCCACGTGTTTTTTCCTAATTCATAAACAAAGCGCGCGCCAGCTTCCTTCTCCGCTCCCCGGTGCGGGGCCTTCTCAAGCCCGGGGTGGCCTCCTGCCATGCGGGGGGGGGGGGGCCCGGGGCTTCTCCGCGTTCTGATGGCGCAGACACGGGACCTGGGGCAGCCACGCCAAGGTCCAGGAAGCGGGGACCGGAGGGAAGCAGGAGTGGAACAGCACAGTCCCCTGCCCCCTCCCGCGGGCCGGGGTCCTGGGTCCCATCTCTTGCTCCCCACTCACCTCCCCTCCTCTCTTCCTAGCAGAGGAGCCCACTTTCCGCTGTGACGCCTGTGACGAGCTCTTCCAGTCCAAGACAGACCTGCGGCGCCACAAGAAGTACGCGTGTGGCTCCGTGGGGGCCCCGCTCTATGAGGGCCTGACCGACGAGCTCAAGCCGGAGGGGCTCTGCGGCGGGGGCAGCGAGCAGGCTCTCGAGTGCAAGGACTGCGAGCGGATGTTCCCCAACAAGTACAGGTGCCGCCCTCTCCCCTCCCCCGCCACGCCCCGTCCCCCCAGCCTCCGGTCCCCCCAGGAGCTGCCCCCGAAGCCTCACTCACTCAGCCCTGGTGGCACAGAGGGAAAGCTGGGAAAGACAGAGGTCTGTCCTTGTCCCCCAGCCCTGTCCACACTGACACGCGGGGAACTCCAGGGACAGGTGGAGACAGGGTCCCCTCCCGTGTGGCACACCTCAGGGCCAGGAACCTCCAGACGACTCATCCGGCACCAGGGACCGAGTAGGCCCCGGAGCTGCTGGTGGCAGGCCACAGGGGCCACAGGGGCTCTGGCTGTGAAGGCCAGGCCGCTGGTCCGAGCCCCCACCCCTAGAAGACCACAAGGGGCTGGCAGAGACATCACTGGCCCAGCCATTCTGCAGTCAGGGATGTCCCCGTGGAGACGGGCTAGGGGGAGAGTGAGAGATGCAGGCCACACCCCGGGGTGTGCAGGGTCAAGCCCCAAGGAGACTTCCGAAGCGAGGTCTGAGGCCAGCATGGGGGATGGCAGCCTGCTGCCTGGGGACCCATGGAGTGACCTGACCTTCTGGACACACAGGACTCCTCACACAGTGTGCAGGAGCTGGCAGGTGCCGCCCAAGGGTCCCTGATCCCCCACCACGGCACTGGCCTCTGCCCCCCACAGATGGACCCCAGGTGTCCTGGGAGGCTTCACAGACACGGGCTCAGTGAGCCAGGCCTGTTGTGCTGACTGCAAACGGTCAGCACAGAACAGGCACGAGCTGGCCCTCCCCTGGGAAGTGGGGACCCCGAGGACCCACGGGAACCCGAAGGAAGGAGGAACCCCCTGGGCTTTGTGGGGGGAGAGTCAGGACTGAGGTCCCAGCTCCAGGCAAGTCTGAAGGCTTTTCCGCGTGGGCCCCTCCTCCCGCCTCTGAGAATGTTTCTCGGACGGCCTGGCAAGGTCAGAGTAAAACCCCTTCCGGTCACTAAGTGGCTCTGGTGTCGCCGCGAACCGGACGCCAATCCCACCGTGGCCTCCCCGGGGATGGGGAACCCTGCACCCCAAACCGATGACAGAGAGCATGAGCGTTTGGGCGAGTCCCGGCTGAGGCCCTCTGCGGTAAGCGCAGCTCAAGAGGGTCCGTGTTTTCTTTACATAAACACATAAATCACAATTAGCAACAGGGAAAAGGTTCAGTCCGGCGGAGCTCCAGAACCGCGCGCTTCTGATGGGAACGGATGGCTGGGCCCGTAATTAACGGGCCTTGATGTACGGCTGCTTTGCTCCCGCAGATTAACGGTCACACCTGGGACAGGAGGGGGAGCAGGACGTCCCCCGAGAGGAGGGGGTCGGGAGCTGCTCCTTCATCCCAGTGCAGCCGCCCCTGCCCGGCAGCTGGGCTCTCCCCACCCTATCGGGCCCGCTCGCCCCCGGCCCACCTTCCTGGTGTGTATGCGGTGAGGGGGCCAGGGCTGGCCTTGGGTTTCCTGCGCCTCGCCCCCACTCCGGGGCTCAGGGCAATGTCCGCAGCTTCAGCGCCCCTTTTCCGAGGCCCAAGGTCAGCCTCAAGGTTAAGATCATCTTGAAGAGCAGCCAGGCATTGCAAGCTGGGGTCTGCCTGGCCTCTGGCTGCCTGGAGGAGTGGTCTTGGAGGAGGGCCCGGCTTCTGCCCCCCATGCGGTGGGAGGGCCGTCTCTGCCCCTCCGTCCCGCTGGCCTGTCCGGAGAGGAGGTGACCAGACCCGCTGCCGGGACTCCCTCTCCTCTCCAAGCGGGCGGGGGGCGGGGGGGCTGCGAGGCAGTGAGGCAGGCGGGCGCCCAGTGACTCCTGTCCCCGTCCGCGTGCAGCCTGGAGCAGCACATGGTTGTGCACACAGAGGAGCGGGAGTACAAGTGTGACCAGTGCCCCAAGGCCTTCAACTGGAAGTCCAACCTCATCCGCCACCAGATGTCCCACGACAGCGGCAAGCGCTTCGAATGTGAGAACTGCGTGAAGGTAACCTGCCCCGCCCCCGCGAACAAGCCAGTGACGTGGGCAGAGCCCGTAAGGGGCCGGAAGCCCCTTGGGTCTCGGGTTTGCCCGGGAAGGAGGAGGCACCACGGGTCACACGGCTTGGGGGGAGGCCAGGGAGACCAGACGTTGTCTTCTCTGCCGTGCGCGCCTGCCCCCACCTGTGTGTCCGAGCTCGTCCACCTAAAAGCGCGTTCTGGGCTCCCGCTTTGACGGCCGCAGCTCGCCTAGGAGTCATTGTCGGAGACACGGAGTCTGTGGGAGGCTTGGCAGCTCCCCTGAGGTCATGGGGCGGGGTCACCCTGATAGCAGAGACCCGTCCGGGCCAGGCTCAGCAGCAGTGAGAGCCCCACCCAGCGGCCAGAACTGGGCCGACAGGGGAGTGAGCCCTGACGTCTGTCCCGGCAGGTGTTCACCGACCCCAGCAACCTGCAGCGCCACATCCGCTCCCAGCACGTGGGAGCCCGCGCTCACGCCTGCCCTGACTGCGGGAAGACGTTCGCCACGTCTTCGGGCCTCAAGCAGCACAAACACATCCACAGCACGGTCAAACCTTTCATATGTAAGTGGTCCCCACCCCCACCGGCCTCCCCTCCCCCTCCACTGCCTCCCCGTCCCCATCGGCCTCCGTCAACAGTTGTCGGAGGCCAGGCGCCGGCGGGAAGTCCCCGGGGTCTCCCCTCTGCTGGACCCCTCCTTGCTCAGAAACCTCTGCCAGGTAGGGCCCAGGGTCCAGACCCCCCCACCCCAGGTACTGTCTCTTCCCCACCCTGCTCTGCCGCACCTGCTCGCCTGGTCACCATCTCTCTCTTGCTGGGGCCTCGTTTTCTCCTCCTGCTCTGCCTGGCTCCTCCCCATCGCTTACCTCCACGGTGGCCAGAGGGGGGTGGTGAGCAGTGGGGAAGGACCATTTCAGCCTTCTGGGTCCTGTGGAAGGAGCCCGCAGCCCACCCCACCCGTTCCGTCTACTCTCCCCTGCACTCACACCCCAGCCTGAGCTCTGGGAGGCATAGGAATCCCAGCGACACCGCTGAGCCCTGCGCATCCCCACGGCAGCCTTCAGGGCGCCTGTGTACCCCCTGCACGGTCCGGGCAGCAGGCACCAGCTGCAAACGCCCTGTGGCCACAGCACCCACGCACAGCCCAGGAGACAGGCTAAGCCTCACGTGCAGTCACGGCGCACGGGCCCCGCCTGTCGGCCCGGAGGCGGCGCCGCAAGGTTCGGAGGTTCTCCGAGCGCCCGTGTTGGCCCGGGGGTCCCGGCCCCGTGAGCATGGCGGGAGCCAGGACTTGTGAAAGGAGCAGCACCCCAGGGGAGACCGGAGGCAGGGCAGATGGAGCCCAGGGGGCGCCTGCGGGACGGGGTGCTCGGGCGGGGACGGGAACAGAGGGAGCTTGAGGCTGGCATGTTTGGGGGAACACGTGAGGGGGACAGTAGAGGAGTGGACAGAGGTGACAGGGGCCCGGGCTTGGGGGCCATGGGAGCCAGCGCAGGGGCGTGAACCTTCTTCTCGGTGGGTCTGGAAGCCACAGGAGAGTCTTTACTACCCGGCAGCTGACAGTCATACGAAATCACACTGAGCCGTGATTCCATATGACTGGCTGCGTCATCCTCCCCACAAGGTCACGCAGGGTCATCCTCCCCACGAGGTCACGCAGGGTCATCCTCCCCATGAGGTCACTCAGATCATCATCCACTCGAGGTCATTCAGAGTCATCATCCCTATGAGGTCACATGGGGTCACCACCCACACGAGGTCACACAGGGTCGTCGTCCCCACAAGGTCACACAGGATCATCATCCACATGAGGTCACATGGGGTCACTGTCCACATGAGGTCATGCAGGGTCACCATCCATTCACGGTCATATGGGGTCACCAACCCCACAAGGTCGCATGGGGTCACCATCCCCGCGAGGTCACACAGGGTCACCATCCCCACGGGGTCACACAGGGTCACCGTCCACACGAGGTCACACAGGGTCACCGTCCCCAGGTCGCGCGGGGCCATCACACAAGTTCTGCTGAGTCATCACCTCCGGGAGCTTGTGCGGGTTGGTCACCTGGGTCGTGGGGTCGTCACACACACACACCATCTCACAGCCGACTTCAGAAATCTGACCACGAGGGACCGCACGGTCTCCACCTGACGGAGAAGGAGACTGAGGTCATAGACATGAAGGGACCAGGTGCTCGTACCACACTGCGGAGCAGGGACTCTAGCCCTGTCCCGGCCGCAGGGCCTGGATGAGGGGCTGGGACCCCTCGGGCCCCATGGCATCAGTGGGCACGTGGGGCTGGGCGTGGGGTGGTCTCCCGCTGCCAATCAGCTGTAGGACACCACACCTGCCGCAGAGACCACATGCCGACTGGCTGGTCCGGCCTCTGTTGCGGGGCTGGGCCGTGCCCTCCTCCCACCCGCTGTCCCCAGCCCAAGCTTCCAGGGCCCTGCTGGAGATGACCCAGACACCAGTGATCCTGGGTTACCAGCCCGCCCCCGGTCAGCGGCAGGTTCTAGAGGGAGAGGGTGAGCAGGGGTGCCACAGGGCCTGGTCCCTCAGGGAGGGGGTCAGGAAGCGGCGACCTGGCTAGGGGTGGGAGCTGGGGGCTGTGATGGGGACCAGAGATGTGTGTCCTGCTTTCTGTGCATGAGGGTCCCAGGAAGTCCCACTGTGGGACCTCTGATGACAGCCTGGGATTTTGAAGTGAGCTCAGGAGCCGGAATTGTACAAACAGGTTCAACGGTCACTGCCTCGCTGGGCACCTAGACACAAAGTCCTGTGTTCTTGGAGCGAAGTCTCCTTGGAGGGTGTTTAATAATGGAAGTTCCAGGAACCAGGGTGCTCTTCCAGCCCGAGCCCACTGTTTCCATGGCCTGCACAGACACTGCATGTGGACGAGCAGAGCACGGGGGGGCACGGCCCCGCCCCGGCCGTGTGGCACACTCACCAGGGTGTCTCGGCTTTTGGCTAATGGGTGAAGCTACAGAGGTGGCCTGCGGACACGTCGTTCGGATAGGGCGGCGCAGATTCGGAAAGTGGGCATGTGAGATGTAATGAGCTCGTCCTGCAGGCCACGGCCGAGCGTGCCTTGGGCCACGGTCAAGGGCCATGCTGGGCTCGGGCAAATAGCTCTGCACACCAGTGCGTGGCCCCTCGCAGGACAAACGGGTGGCTCGGAGGGCGTCACCGTCACTGGTGCGCACAGACGGCAGCCGCCCCGGATCTGCACTACAACCCAGCTGGAAGCCTGAGCCCCGCCCCTCCCTGAGCACACGGCCGCGGCCGCGCTCCCTCCCAGCGGCACCTCTCGCGCTGGGGGCCGGGTATGCACGGGGGCGCACGGGAGGCACGCGGGTGGTCAGCATCCTTGTGGGCTCGCTCACAGGAGGGCACGCCCCAGAGTGAGTGTGTGTGCATCCAGCCGCTGGCCGCACAAGGACAGGAACTGCTGGGGGCGGTGGGTAGGGCCCCTCTGCCAGGTGCTGCCCTTGCGTCCAGGGCCCTGGGCTGGCTGCCCAGGCTCTTGCAGGCCCCTGTGGGCAGCCAACCTCTCTTTGCCATCTGTGAGCCGGCTGCTGGTGTTCCGGGTCCAGGACCTGCCCCTCCTGGGACCTGTGTCCCCAGAGAGCTCTCTGAAGCCCCAGCACTTCTGCCAGACCCCTCCATCCTGTGAGCAAAGGGCTGGGCCCTGAGGGTCCCAGGATCCCCACCACAAGGCGTGGTGCTGGCCCAGGGGCCCTTCTGGGAGCTGCCCCAGGCGGGGGCCCCGGTCGGGGACAGTTTCCAAGCTCAGGCTGGCCGCAGCCGTGAACCAAGCCCTGGCGCGCTGGGCCAGGGGTGCAGTGAGGGGTCACGTGTTTGGCCAGCGAGGCCTGAGCCGAGGAAGGGCCTGGCTGCCCCGAGACCCGGTGGGCGACCTGAGTCTATTTCTAGACCGGCCATGGGGCTCAGCTCCCCTGGTTCAGAGGGTAGGTTTGATCTGAGGAGGCTGCACTTGTCCCCCTCAGCCGTCCCACCACGTGGACGATGGGGAGGCAGGGCCCTTAACATACGTGGATACCGCGCCGAAAGAAGTGGATGACGTGGGGCCAGAGCGCCGGTGCGAAGAGTGGGATAGCGGGCACCGGCGGTGGGCGAGAGACAGGAGCAAGGCACCGTTCCCACAGGCTGCACTCAGGAGGCTAGTTGTCCTGCGGAGAGATGCATGCAAGCGTGGGAGCACGAGTGTGCATGTGCGTGTTCCTCCCTTTCTGGTTAGAAAAACAAGAGGAGAAAGAAAGAAAAGCTGGTGATTCACTGACAACCTTGAACTCTCCAGCCACGGGGGCTAGGGCCAGGCAGGGTCCCCGGGGCCCCGGGGCCTGGTGTTCAGCTCTGGCTGGCACTGCCGCCCCCTCCCGTCAAGGGCAGAGGCCGGTGCCCATCAGCCTGAGCCTGGCTCACTTCTGCATCCCGATCCCGGGGGGCTGCGCTTCCCTTAAAGACGCCCCAGGCTTCTAGCCAGGCCCAAGCAGTAAAAGCAGCGACCAGAAACCGTGCTCCCAAGCCCAGACGTCCTGACTGAGAATCCCCGGGCGAGACCAGAAACCGTGCTCCCAAGCCCAGACGTCCTGACTGAGAATCCCCGGGCAAGCCGGTCACGCCTGAGGCCCCTCTCCCAGGACAGAAAGCAGGAGGGTTCTGGCGGTTGGCGTTTCCTCTCCCCCACACGGGGACAGCGCCACGGAGGGGGTCAGGGAGTGGCAGGGAGCTCGGGGGGAGCTGGAGCAGGTGCAGTGTGGCTGCACGCCGCGGCTCCGTCCACCCGATCGGTTTCCGAAGACCTGGGCCCCACGTTACAAACACTCCTGGGAAGAGAGGCACGAGAGCAGACGTGCCCCGGCTTCTGGTGCGGAAGGTCGAGGAGCCCGAGGTCGGTCCAAGTGGGAAGGCCCGGGGGATCTTCACTAGTCTGCTGGCCCCTGGAGGCCAGCCCCAGGGTAGGGTGCGCACACACACTTGAATGCACGTGACGCACGCTCACGACACGCATGTGCCTTGTGTACACGTGTGCGCAGGCGTGCGAGCATGCACACGGACACATGTGTGCGCACCCACACGCGCGGGCACACAGGTGCCCATAGGCAGAAGCGCACACCTGTAAGCGTGCAGACACGGGTGCCAGTACGTGCGCGCGTGCGAGCAGACCGACACGTGCACACGCGCACTCCGGCTTGCACAATGCCGTGTGCCAGCGTGCACGCGCGCAGACTGCTCCGGATCGCGGCCCGCGGCGCCCAGCCCCCTCCCCCGCAAGGCTTCCCGGTAATTTCATAGCGTGTTTGTGTTTGCTTCCTGCTGGTGCTGTAGGTGAGGTCTGCCACAAGTCCTACACCCAGTTCTCCAACCTGTGCCGGCACAAGCGGATGCACGCCGACTGCCGCACGCAGATCCGGTGCAAGGACTGCGGACAGATGTTCAGCACCACCTCCTCCCTCAACAAGCACCGGCGCTTCTGCGAGGGCAAGAACCACTACACGCCGGGCGGCGTCTTTGCCCCGGGCCTGCCCTTGAACCCCAGCCCCATGATGGACAAGGCGAAGCCTCCCCCCAGCCTCAACCACGCCAGCCTGGGCTTCAGCGAGTACTTCCCGTCCAGGCCGCACCCGGGCAGCCTGCCCTTCTCGGCGGCGCCCCCCGCCTTCCCCGCCCTCGCGCCGGGCTTCCCGGGCATCTTCCCCCCGTCCCTGTACCCCCGGCCACCGTTGCTACCTCCCACGCCACTGCTCAAGAGCCCCCTGAACCACACGCAGGACGCCAAGCTCCCCAGCCCCCTGGGGAACCCGGCGCTGCCCCTCGTCTCCGCCGTCGGCAGCAGCGGCCAGGGCGCCACGGGCGCCACGGGACCCGAGGACAAGCTGGAGCAGAGCCTAGAGGGCTCCTACGCTGAGAAGCTCAAGGCGAGAGGCAGCGACGTGTCGGACGGCAGTGACTTCGAGGACGTCAACACCACGACGGGGACCGACCTGGACACAACCACCGGCACGGGCTCAGACCTGGACAGCGACGTGGACAGCGAGCGGGATAAGGCCAAGGACAGGAGCAAGGCGGCGGAGGGCAAGCCCGAGTGCGGGGGCGGCGCGGCGCCGCCGGGGGCCCCGAGCAGCGTGGGCGAGGTGCCCGTCTTCTACTCCCAGCACGCCTTCTTCCCGCCGCCCGACGAGCAGCTCTTGGCGGCCCCCGGCGCCGCAGGCGACTCCATCAAGGCCATCGCCTCCATCGCGGAGAAGTACTTCGGCCCCGGCTTCGTGGGCATGCAGGAGAAGAAGCTGGGCTCGCTGCCCTACCACTCCGTCTTCCCCTTCCAGTTCCTGCCCAACTTCCCCCCGGCCCTCTGCCCCTTCGCCGACCGCTCCCTTGCCCACAACCTGCTGGTCAAGGCCGAGCCGAGGTCACCCCGGGACACACTCAAGGTGGGCGGCCCCAGTGCCGAGTCCCCCTTCGACCTCACCACCAAACCCAAAGAGTCCAAGCCCACGCTGCCCTTACCCAAGGCGCCCCCAGCCCCGGCGTCCGGGGAGGAGCAGCCGCTGGACCTGAGCATCGGCAGCCGCGTCCGAGCCAGCCAGAACGGAGGGGGACGGGAGCCACGCAAGAACCACATCTACGGGGAGCGCAAGCTGGGGGCCGGCGAGGGGCTGCCCAGGGCGTGCCCAGCGCAGCTGCCCCAGCAGCCGTCCCTGCACTATGCCAAGCCGTCGCCCTTCTTCATGGACCCAATCTACAGGTATTAACACGCCCCGCCTTCACCTGCTCTCCCAAGTGGCCTCGAGCCGGCCAGACCAGCGCTGACAGCTTCTGGGCCTCCCCACTGCCCCTCCGACCCCGCCTGGGTCCCCCTCTGTCTGCAGTGTCCGGACCAACCCCGCCTCCTCCCACACTTTCCTCTGCTCCCAGCGCCTGCACTTCCCCAAGGCCACCTGGGGGGGTGGGGGCGCGCCACCAGCCCCTGGAGCCCCGGAGGAGGGTTCCGCTGGCCCAGCAGAGAGCAGAGTCTCCAGGGGGAGGGGGGAGAATGGGGGAGGAGGAGGCGGGGAAATGATGCAAACATCAGCCCCAGCCCTCCCCTGGGAGGGGCCAGCTGAATCCCTCCCGGCCCCCACCTCTGGGCGCTTAGACCAAGTAGGTGTACTAGGTGGGAGGGGTCTCGCCTCCCCGTCACGCAGGTCCTACGGGCGCATGCCGCTGGCTGAGCCGTGAGGAGAGAGGGCTGTGCCCCGGTGGGCCTTGGGAGGGAGGCCCGGTGGGGCGGGAACCGTGCCCGGCGGGGACAGGGGCCTGCGTGCAGACACACGTGCGTGTACACCCCATGTTCAGGGAGCACGGGAGCATGAGGCCTGTGTTCCCAAGGGCCCAGCAGCGGCCTGGTGGTGGGCGTGCAGGTGGGGAGTCCAGATCCACGAAGGTGCACGTGGGACAACGATACCAGTGAGACAGCCGCCGGGTGGGGGGTGGCGGAGGGGAGGCCAGGCCAGGTCCTGCCACTGCACTCAGGAGCAGGTCTCGGGTCCATGGGCTGAGGACGCGATGCCTGGGCCCCAGCTTTGCCCGTAGACGCCCGCAAGATGTCCGAGTGCAGGGTTGCCCCACATTGTCTTCCTGCACCCCAAGCCCATCCCGATAAACAAGAATGGGCGGCGTTTGAAGGGCTCTCCCCAGGCAAAGCTGTGGGTGACCCCATCTGCCTGGAAGCAGGCTGGCCCCGGGGCTGGGGGTAGGGGCCCTCCCCTACTCCTGGGGGCTCCCGGGAAACCCTGCGCCGTGCCCACGGGCCAGCCCCCAGATGTAGTTCCCCTTCACACACACAACCCACCGTCCTCCGTCCCCCGGGTTTAGGGAATCCTAACACCGCCAGGCTTCAGAGCAAGATGCCCGCCAAGCCAGCCTCCCGCACAGCCAACGCTGCCCCTCCAGGAGAGGACCTCTCCCAGCCTCCCCTGTCCCTCTCCCTCCCAGCCAGGCTGGGGGTCCTGCGGGGCTCCTCCCGGGGGGCTGTGCCGTCTTCTTGCGGCTCACGGTCCTCTCCTGGGGCCCCCCTCCACTCCATCCCCACACACACTCCGTCCTGCTCTCCCGCTGTCCCAGCCGGGCCCTGGTGGGAGGCTGTGTTAGAGCGAGGCCCTCGCCCAGACCAGAGGGAGCGGCTGGTGTAGGGCGTGCTCAGAGGGGCCGTGTCTGTGTGCGGGGACGTGGCCCGTGACCCCAGACGGCGCTTTGTGACTCTCTGCCACGGCGAGGAGACTGGGGCTGGCGTTGCTGGGAGGCAGCGCGAGGAGGGATCTCAGGACCCGCGCCGGCCACTCTCTCCCCTGCTCTGTGACGTGCAGAGTTGTGGCCAGCATTTGGAAAACGTTCTAGAATCGTCCTCTCCAGCTGCCCTTGCGAGGGTTTAGGTAGACCCTTCCTGGCCGCCACAGGGAGGCCCCGGCGACCCCTGGGATGACAGCCGGGGTGGTTGGGGGAGTCTTGGGAGACTTGCGGGGTCCAGGCCCGGGCGTGGTGACGGGGAGCACGTGCAGAGCAAGCGATCAGGCAGGGGCAGGCTCGGAGGCCGTGGAGCTGGCAGGTGGGCTCCGTCCCTGTCGGGTGGGACGTGTCGGGTGAGACACAGTAATCGGGGGCCACGGAAGCAGGGGCCCCCGCCCCGTGACTGGGGGGCTCAGGGGGCACCATCCCTGCACAGTCCCCGGGCAGCTCGGTGAGGTACGTAACCCGCGGTGGTGTTGTCCAGCAGGGTGGAGAAGCGGAAGGTGACGGACCCCGTGGGCGTCCTGAAGGAGAAGTACCTGCGGCCGTCCCCGCTCCTCTTCCACCCCCAGGTAAGGCCCTGGGGCACCAAGCCTGCTGGGAGGGCGCACCGTGGGACCCCAACGCTGGGGCCTTCCAGTCGGGCCGCCCAGGCAGGCAGGTCTCCGCAGGGGGCTGGCCCCAGGCGCCCATCCAGGCGGACCTCAGGCTCCCTGCCCGTCAGAGGACCACGGGGATTCTCTCCCGCAGCCCTTACGGGTCACCGCGAGGCCGAAGAGGGTGAGAAGGGTCAGGACGTGTGACGACGGAGGGCGGTGCTCTGTGGGGCAGCCCCGTGGGTCCCTCGGAGGTGGCCCAAGACCCCAGACCGTGGGGTGCTCACCGACCACAGCGCAGGCTCCCGGAGGGGCAGTGGGCGTCAGCAGGGCAGTGGACAAAAGCTCAGACGCAGGGAGTCCAAAACCTGGAATGTGGGGGATAGACGCTAGAGGCACAGGTGTGAGCAAGACGCTTGCAAAGGACCGGGAGCGCGAGGACCTGAGCACAGCAGGCACGGGAGGGGGCACGGGGGATGGGGAGCAGGACAGAAGCAGATGGTTGGCCCCAAGGACAAAGGTCCCAGCAGGTGGTGGGCAGGAGGGCCCCCCTCCCCCACGGAGGCACTAAGACTAAAGTTGGGGCTCTGGGAAAGAGAACCCCCAATCTGGGCCGTGGCCACACACCCCACCTATAGGTACCCGTGTCCAGCCCCCGGCCTTGTCCCCACAGGGCGTAGGCACCGAGCTGCCGCAGACGAGGATGGGCAGCAGAGCCGGGCCGAGGCTCCCGGGTCCTGCCTGAGGGCCCAGCTGTGCCCCCTCCTCGGGACCCCCCTCCTCGGGACCCCCCTCCCCGGAGCCACAGTCTCCCCCACCCCACTTGGGGACCCTGGGAGCCAGACTGTGGGATGCCCTGAGCCAGACTCCGGACCAGGCCATTGTTCTCGGTGTTTCCCTCCTCGGACACACATCTCAGGTTGTGAAACCTGCCCCGGCCTGGGTTCACAGCTAAACTTAGTGCCTCCCATTGTTTCGCTGGGGCCGTGGGCTTTGCTTAATAACTTCCCCCGATTTTCCTCGGGTCAGGCTGGAAAAAGCCAACAAGGCCACCAGGCGCATCCTGTGTTTGTGTTTGTGCGGGAGCCGGGCCGGGAGTACCGGGGTATCAGCTGGGGCAGAGCGGGCAGAGCGGGCTGGGCGGCCGGACCTGGGCGGCCTCGGGGAGACCCACCCAGGCCTAAGGAGGGGAGGCCTGGCAGGGGGCCGGCGGCCCATTGTCCCTCCTGCCCGCTCCCCCCGGCCCTGCTGCCCTTACTGCCTGCCCCTGGGCCCGAGCACGGGGCAGGGGGAGGGGAGGAGAACTAGGAGGTCACCCAATTAAGTGGTCTGGGGTCAGGCCGTCACTTGGAGCACGCGGCCACTCCTCGTGATGTCAGCGCACGGCGGCCGGCAGGTGCCAGGCAGGACTTCGCCGGAGCCTTCGGTTTGGGAGGCCTGACACGTGTGTGCAGCCCCGGGGGACAGGGCGGGCCCCTCAGCACTTCTGGAGCTCCAGGCAGTCTCTGTGTGGGGAGTTCCAGAACCTTCTAAGGCTGTGGCTAAGACCGAGACAGAGCCAGGTGGGCAGTGGCGCTGACACCCGGGGTCCCCATCGTCCGGGCCGCGGAGGAGCCACCACCGAGACGCGAGACAGCCGCCCTCAGCCCGTCAGCAGGGACAGGGTGGGCAGCGCAGGCGGGCGGCATGTGTCCGAGCACGGCCCAGGCACGCCCAGGGGGACAGAGCGGAACAGCAGCCCCTGCCCTGTCCTGGTCCCAAACCCTGAGCCCTCAGGGACAGGCGCCGTCCGGGGCTCTGATCACAACTGTGCCCGCCAGGTGGAAATGGCCAGGGCCGCACCCCGGTCCTCCCCGAGCAAGCCCTGGGTGTCTCCAAGGCCTGGAGAGGTGGCTCCTCTGGTCCTTGTCACCACGTCCCGTGCTGCGTCCCGTGCTGCGTCCCGTGGGCCTCCTGCTCGGGCAGTTCAGCTGGCGGCGTCTGGCCCTGGGCTGGGGACCCCTGGATACTCTGCCGGCAGTCATGGCCCAGACCCGCGGACACTGTTAACCCGGGATGCAGGGAGCTGCCTCATTCCGAGAGAGACGGACAGACAGACAGAGGAGGGAAGAGCGGAATGTGATTCTGACCATCAGCAGGATGGTGCTGGGGGGTTTCCAAATCTGGGGACTGCCACCACGAGGCTGCGGTCTGACCCCCGCCCCACACGCCCCGGACAGGCAGAGAGGCGAGCTCGCGAAGGCTGGTTCTGGCTCCCCCGGCCTGGGCCCTGGGCTGACGCCAGGCTTCCAGGAAAGGACGGGGAAAGGCTGGACGTAGAAAGCGAGTGTCCGCCGGGAGGCCAAGAAGCCCCAGAGAGGGCTGGTTGCACCCCCAGCCCGGAGCCTGCACGGGCTTCTGGCCCTGGCCCAGCAGGGGACGTGCCTGGCCCCAGGGTACCCGGGGGGGAGGTCTGGGGGGTGAGGCCAGCTTCCTCAGGGGGACCCCCCGTCTCTCCCACTCTCCGGCCCACAGATGTCCGCCATCGAGACCATGACGGACAAGCTGGAGAGCTTCGCGGCCATGAAGGCGGACTCGGGCAGCTCCCTGCAGCCCCTCCCCCACCACCCCTTCAACTTCCGGTCCCCGCCCCCCACGCTCTCGGACCCCATCCTCAGGAAGGGCAAGGAGCGCTACACCTGCAGGTGAGGCGGGCGTGGGGGCTGGCGGGCGGCCCCGGCCAGGTGGTCACGGGGTCACGCTGCGGCCGTGAGCTCAGGCGTCCGGGAAGAGCCACAGCACAGTGCGGTGACAGTCACCAGTCTGTCCACCGATGGCGGTCATTCGCGGCCCATGTGGGGGGCCCGCCGTCCCCTGCCCCAGCGGCCCGGGTTCCCGCGAGCACCAGGACACGCAGCCTTAGCCTGGCCAGTCAGAACCCGGAGGGCCTGAGGCCGAGGGGGGCTGGTGCCCGTTTAAGCAAGGCCCCGGAGTCAGGTGAAAGCCTGGTATTGGGGAGCGGCAGGCACGGCGTCCGTCCCCGGCTGCGCGACCGGTCCTAGTGGGGCCAGCCAGCTCAGCCGCCCTCCGGCCGCTCAGGGCAGGGGCACAGACCCAGCAGGCCAGAGTCTGCGGAGCCGACCTTCCCCCCCCCCCCCCCGGTATGGGGCCTCGGGCCTAGACCCCACGTCGGAGGAAGCACATCAGGAACGCATACGGGTGCCGGGGTCCAGCAGTACGACGGCCTCACGAGCCCGCCCTCCACCACAGGTACTGTGGCAAGATCTTCCCCCGGTCAGCAAACCTCACGAGACACCTGCGGACACACACCGGAGAGCAGCCATACAGGTGGGAGCCGGCACCCTTGCGTCCGGTGAGACAGGGAGGGTGGGGGTGGGAGCCAGCATCCTTGTGTCACGTGGCTCCTTGGGGCCCCCCCCCCGACCCCACAGCCATCCTGGGCCCTGGGGCGTTCTAGAGATTAGGCAAGAGGTGCCCAAGTGGGCTTCCTGAAAAGTCTTGCCTGCTCCCAGAGTGGGGTGCCCGGGAGCGGCTTGCCCACCTGCCGCTGTCACCTGAGCCAGGGCGTTCAGAACGGCGCTGGCCAAAGCCAGGGTCCCGGGGGGGCTGTTGGGGAAGCCTCGCTCCACCCCCTCCCCGCTCAATGCCCCGATAGTGGCCAGTGGGCCAGGGCCGGTGCCTAAGGAAGGGCGGGCCGTGGAAAAGGAGCTCCGTGCAAATTCGGGTCCCAGCCCAGGGTGGGGTGTCCTGAGAGGTTCACTTGCCAGCCCTGGACAGAAGCCGCGTGTCTGCTCCCCTCCTGTCCCCTCCACGCTGGGCTTCTGCCTGCCGAGATGCAGCCGGACCACAGGTCCGCGTGGGAGCTGTTGGCCTTGCCTGTTCCCCAGCGGGGCGTCCTCCGCTTCTGAGAGGCGGTCGGCTCGGACCGCGACTGGCCCAGAGTCAGTGTCCACGGCGGCTCCAACAGCCCCTCCTGCCCCCGCAAGAAGCAGATCCCGCTCCTTGGTCTGGGGGCCTTTGTCAGGCAGAAGGCTGGGGTGACGGGGACCCCGCCCAGGGAGGGGCCTGAGAGTCAGCATTTTAAACGAGAGCCCCAGGTGGTGACCAGGGCACAAATCAGCGAAGGTGCTGGTTTAGATACCACGACCCTACCCCGGGGTGTGCCGGTCCAGTGAGCCGCCGTCGCTGGGAAGAAGGAGCTTGGCATGGTTTTAGGTTGGCAGCAGGAGACTCCTACCGTCTGGCCGCACAGAGTCCCCCGCCAGCCCCGCACTCAGTGTGCGTCCCCGTCCCTGGGGAGGCCGGCCACGTGGGGAGCCGCCGCAGCTGTGGTCCCACGCCCCCCCATGTGACAGGCGCCCCGACCGCCACGGGGCCATGTCCTCTACAGTGCTGGGCGCCCCCCACCCCCGAAAGTGGCTTACGACTCCACAAAGGCAGAGGAAGGACGGACTTGGTCTGGCCTCCCGCCTGAAGTGAGAGCCGCCTTCTGGACAGTGTTGCGTGCGGGAGCCCCCAGAGGGTCGAACTGTGTGTATAGAAGGATTTAAAGACCACTGATTTCTTCGGCTCCCTCCAATCCGTGAGTTTCGGCTTGCGTAACAATAATTGCTTTGAAAGTTTGCGTTGCAAATCCTGACTTTATCTGGCTCCTGGCAGCCCTGAGATGGGGAGTACCGTGCTTGTGACTTCTGCCTTCCGGCTCACTTGGGTCACTGGAAGAATTTAAATGGGAAGAAGAAAGTTCGCCGCCCGTCATCCGCCCGTCCATCCACAGAAACCGGCCGTCCCGGGGACAGGCCCCACCAAAGGGGAAAGCCCCCACCCCAGGGGAGGCCGACTGGCCGCGCCTGCTGCCTGCCTCTGAGCTCGGCCCCGGGCCGACCCCACCTGTGCCGTGCCACGTGCGCCCCTGAGGCCCCTCGCCAGCGGGCTGTAGGGTGACAGTCAGACCAGACAGCGCGGGACCCTCTTCCTTTTCCATCCTTGCCTGAAATGACCTGAAATTGCCCAGAATGTCTTCCAAAGCCCTGATTCCAGGCGAGAAAGACCCTTCCATGTGACGGACGGTTTGCTTCCTGGAGAGAAGGTCGACTCTCCTGCCAGGCCCAGTGTCCTCGGCTGACAGCTTCTCCAGCTTAGAGATCCTGGCCTCAGGCCGGGAGACACGGTGCAGTTCAACACACTCAGTCCCTAACGCTGGGGCAGGGAGGGCTTGCTACGGTGTGGGCTGGACGGACAGAAAACCGGCCTCGGCCATGAGGGGGCTGCTTCTCGCCGCCTTCCTGGAGGCCACGCCCGGGGTCCCTCCAGGACGCTCCTTGGCGGGGCCGTGGCCAGGCTCTGGACACGTGGCTTTGCGGGCTGGCCTCCGTGCTCCTGCGGAATGTGAGGTTCTGACTTTGGGGACACACAACTCACCCTCCGCAGCTCGTTTCCTCCCCGTGAGCGAGGCCCCATTCCCCTTCCTCTGGTGGCCCAAACCTGTCCCCCTGCTTTTCTAGTTCTGTTTTTCAGGGCTGGATTTCAAAAATCTCTTTTCTTCCCTTGCCCTGCACTCCCTGGGACAGCTGGTGTGGCCCGACTGGGTCCCGGGGAGGACGCTGAGCCCTCCCCGCCCTGTGCTGGCCATCCCCCCCTTCCCTGGCTTCCCTGGGGGGCCGGGGGGGGGCTCGGTCACTACAAGGTCCTCTCAAGGCCCTCAGCTGCCAGCACGGCCGGCCACTCCCCGTCGCAGAGACCGCAGTGCCGTGCCGTTTCTCGCAACGAGACATAAATTTCCCTGGCTGCTTGTCAGCGTATTTACGACGCAAATCCCAGCTGCTCTGAGAACTTGGCTCCCGGAAGCCCGGGCTCACTGCTCCCCTAAGTCTCAAATGGGCTTCTTGGTCTGGGCCATTGATTTAGATCAGGACCGGGAAAGGGCCACACTCCCGTCTCTGTGGGAGCAAAGTGAACGTGCGGCTCCTCCTGCCCCCGTCCAGCCCCACGGAGATTGGAAAGAGAACCGTATTTCTGGTCACAGGAAACAACCCTGTGCAACCCGTCTCCTACTCAGGCCTCCAGCCATTCCGAGCCCCTGCAGCACTGTTAGGTGGAACCTGTCAAACCCTCCTGGCTTCCCAAAGAAACACATGCGCAGTGCGCCTGAGCCCGTGTGTGCATGGGCCCCGGGGAGGCCCGTTCCCTGGGCAGGGGGCGAGCACCCAGACCGGCTTGGCCTTGCACTTGGTCCTTCCTGAGCGATCGCCGTGAGGGGCAGGACGGTCGCTTGGAGCCTGACACCACGGGGGGCAAGGATCTGTCCGGGACAGAGCAAGACGGTGCATCCTGGGACCTAGCAGCCCTCCGTTCTGGCCCCTCGTGTGGGGGAGCACCGGGCCGCCGGGTTAGCCCAGCACCGCTGACCCCACCGTGTGGAGGCTCCCTGGATGGCAGTGCTCGCTGGGTCTGAGAACGTCGGGAGCCGTGGGAAGAGAGGCCATGACCAAAACCCCAGGCTCCGGGGGCTGGAAGCGGCGTCACCAGGCCCAGGCGGGGCAGGGCCGAGCACACAAAAGGCGGAGGGTCGCTCAGGAGGAGATGGGAGCGCTGGCCCAGGCTGCTCCTGACAAGATCTCAGACGCTCCTGGCCCCCGGCTGCAGCCAAGGAGCTCCGGAAACTGAACGAGAGAGTGGGAGACCCGGGCCCCCTAGCAGGGGCCGCCCTGTTCTCTGTGAGCCCATCGTCAGCCCCCCGGGGATGAGGCAGGACATCGGCCGCCCCTCGGGGCAGAGAAACTTGGCTTCTGGCCCAGCGCTTACAGCCCTGGGGGCCCCGCCTCACGCAGGCCTGCTGGCCCGGCCCGACACCGCCCTGGGGCACGGCTCCGGACCTGGGTTCTGCACAGCAGCAGTCGGTGTGGGGGGCCTCCGGTGGGGACGCCCCGCCGCCCGGTCAGCACCCTGCGGGGTGCACCCTGCAGGGACCTGCTCCAGCCCGCCTGCCTCCTGTCCCGTTGCAGGAGCGCATTTGGGCCTGTGGGCCCCTGACGGCCAGTGAAGCCGCCCCTCGAGGGCTGAAGCCCAGATGCACACACACAACACATGTGTGCACGTGTGCGTGGGCCCGGACACAGCTGAGGCAGGCGCTCAGAGCCCGGGGAGCCGCGCCAGGAGGCCGTGGGGCCTCGGCTCCGAGCTCCGCCACCAGGAGGTGCTGGCACCCGGCGAGGCCATGCAGGCCCGGGGGTGCAGACCTGTGCTGGGCTCCCCGCCCCCCCGCAGCCGCAGGCCCGCGCTCTCCAGTTCTGGCTTCTTGGTGCCGACGGGTCCCTGCACTGGGAGGCCAGCCTCCCTCTCCCGCCGGGGCTGCGACGGGTCGTGAAGGCCGCGCCCCCGCAAGGCCCCACACCCGGCGGGCACGGCTCCCGCGCAGATGTCCTGTGGACACGCCTGAAGCTGTTGGAGGAAGGAGCGTCTTTTTCCAATTTTCCCGAATGCACGGCTGGCGGTCACCTTCCAAACGGGAGCGTAGGAATGACGGGACCTCGAGGCGCGCGGTGCCCTCGCCCAAAGGCTGTGGTCGTTTGTCGTCCTTGGGACAACGGCGCCCTGATGGGTGGCGAGACGGGAGTCCCCGCACCACCTTCCGGGGAGTTCAGACGCTGAAGAAGGCCTGGGGCAGCCCCCGAGCCCCCATGAGTTGGCAAGCTGCAGCTCGAGGACCCACTGAAAGGCGTCCAGGTCCCAGGCAGCGGTCCCCACGCAGGGCGGGGGCCTCTCTGTCAGGGAGGAACATTACCGGGAGCAGGTCTCCTCCCTGGGGGCTGTGGGCTCCGGGGACACTCCCCAGGGTCTTTCCATGGTGCATCGCCGCCCCCTTGAGGCCGCTGGGGGCATGTGTCTTCGGACAGGGCCTCGGAGCCCGATGGGACCCGACGCAGACGCGGGAGACTGCAGACCCAGGGGCGCAGCCGGAGGGTCCCCTGCAGCAGCACCTGGCCTGTCCACCCGCCTCCTTCACGTCGGGGGCGGAGGACCGCTTCTTCCTGCCGCTTCGGGGCTCGGCGGGCTCAGCCTGCCACCCTGGGGCCGCAGCGCCCTGGGAAAGGGGGTGGGGGCAGCGGGGTCTTGGCCAGGCTACGAGGGGGCGCTGAGCCCCCAGGCCAGGGTTCGGGCTGCTCTGAGACGCGTGTGTTCTCCAGGTGTAAGTACTGTGACCGCTCCTTCAGCATCTCCTCCAACCTCCAGCGGCACGTGCGCAACATCCACAACAAGGAGAAGCCTTTCCGGTGCCCCCTCTGCAGCCGCTGCTTCGGGCAGCAGACCAACCTCGACCGGCACCTCAAGAAGCATGAGCACGAACACGCCCCAGGTGCGGCCCCGCGCCACGATGGGGGGGCGGAGCTACATCGGGAGGAGATGTCAGGTGGAAGTGGGGGCAGACGGAGGGGGATGGGGACACGGGAGAGGGGAGCAGGGGGGAGGGGGAAGACGGCGGGGATGGGGAGACGGGACTGTAGGGGAAAGCCAGGGGAGGCGAGGGGAGAGGAGAGGGGAGCGGGAGGCCAGGGGAGGGGAGGGAGGGACGAGGGGAGCGAGGCGTGGCCTGCTCTGACGCCCCCACAGTGAGCCAGCACTCCGGCGTCCTCACGAACCACCTAGGGACCGGTGCCTCCTCCCCCACCTCCGAGTCCGACAACCACGCACTTTTAGACGAGAAAGAAGACTCCTATTTCTCCGAAATCAGAAACTTTATTGCCAACAGTGAGATGAACCAAGCATCCACACGGACGGACAAACGGTAAGAAATCAATTCCGGACCCTGAGAAGGCCTAGATCCAGAGCCCACCCGCGTGGCCACACCCAGAGGAGCACCTCCGCCAGCACTGGCCCCCAGGGTGCCCCAGACAGGGACCGGGGCCGCGGCGGGGGGAGCCTGATGGGCATCCATCTGTCCCCGGCTCTGCCACCTGCAAGTGGCCCGGCGGGGGTGGGGTGCAGCGCTCCAGCAGGTCCCACCCCCACCACCCCGCCTCCAAGTCTGGGTCTGGGCGGGAGAGCAGAGTACGCATCCTGACCAAGGACAGGGGTGGCCCGGGTGCCGCTCCCACGCGTTGGCCTGGTTGGGGGTGGACGTCGACGGTGGGCGGCAAAGTGCGGACCAGCCGAGGGCTCCCGCCGTGAACCCTGCTGCGGTCTGAGAGTCCAGACAATCTCCATTTAACCCGAGGCACCACACGTGCACACGAGACCACACAGGGATGCACTCAGGTACACACGGGCACGTGCGAGAAGCCACAGGCGTGCACACGCATGCGCACACACCCATACACAGACGTGTGTGCACAAAACCATGTGTGCACAGAGGCATGCACTGGCATGTGTGTTCACAAATCCACACGTGTGCGCATGCACACACGTGTACACACACAGGAAACCACGCGTGCGTGTACAGGCGTGCGCGCGCACACACGCACACGGACAATTGCACACGGTGACTTGAAAACGGCCGAATCCACATTCAAGGCGGAGAAGTATTCTGCACAACCCTGGATCCCAAGGCTCAGCCAGGGAGGGGCATTTCCTCTGGGGGCCCGCGGGGGGAGGCGCTTCAGACCCCCCAGAAGACACTCCCCTGGGTGAGCGCTGGTGCCAGACCAGCGGGCCGAGAACCAGAGGCTCCAAACAGCAAGAAGCCTTGGGGAGCAATCGCCTAATTCGCAGTGGAAAACTGAGCCCAGCGAAGGTGGGGGCTTTGCTCCAGCCACCAAGCCAGGCCCGGAACCCAAGAGCCAGAGCCCAGCCCTTCGACAGATCTGTGCACCGCAGCACCCCCCCGGCCCCGCCGCACCCCGCTCCATGCCCACCACCTCCAGCGAGGAAGGAGGGGTCTCAGCACACCCGGCTCCCTCCGGGACAGGCCGTGTCTTCGGTACTCCTAGAGGACAGGGCGGGGGCTCGGGGAAGGCTTGTTGAATTTATAAGTGAACGTGGCATTTGGACTTTGTCTGGGGCCATCACATCCTAAGTCGTGCTCCCCCCGGAAGGTGATCTTACCTGCCGGCCAGGTAGCGCCTGGGGTGGGCTCCAAGGAGGGGGTGCTGGGAGAGGCTGGCTGCAGGCCACCTCCCAGAGCCTGAGCCCTGCTCGGCAGTGGGGATTCCGGTCCGGGTGCCACCTCGCCTGCTCTGCTGTGGACAGAGCTCCCCGTCCATCCGAAGCCGCCGGCATGCATGCGATGGTGTCGCGGGAACCTAGATCCCCGCCCCTTGCGGGGGGCATGGAGCCTGCATTCAGAGAAAGTCACAGATGTGAAGACCCGGCTGCCAGGCCTTATCAGAGCCCCGCAGACGGGCAATAAGACACAACCAGGCTGTTGAACACCATCCTTTGAACCAAGACTCCCTACATCCAGGACAGAGGCCAGTGAAGAACCTACAAGCATTTGCCAACAGCGTCCCCCACAGGGAGCACGGTCCTCCCGGAGCACCAGCGAGGCCCTCACGCTCGCGCCCAGGTGGCAGGTGCGGCTCTCGGCCGTGAGGAAGAGGACGCCTCGCCAGGAAACCCGCTAGGACAGTGGGAAGAGGACACCGCCCCACCCTGACCTTCGCCGCGGAGCATCTCACTCGGGCTTTCCCGACAGCCCCTGGTGGCAGTTCAGACAGAGGACACCGGCCCCAGATCTTTCGGGAAGCCCCAGGGCAGAGCCGGCCACAAACCCAGGTCCTCGGATGGCCGGTCCCCCGAGGCCTTGTCCTAGGTGCTGGGGAGCCTCCAGGAGATGCCCCGCGTCATGGCCGGGAGCGAGAACCACAGTCACGGGTGACATGAATCCGTCTGAGTGGAGTGGTGAGATGTCTGGGGCCGGTGTTGACCTTATCCAGCTCCCGTCTCAACCGGTTTCCTTCTGCCGACCGTCAAGGAGAACTTAGGGACAGGCAGGCTTCCTGGTCCTATAACCCCTTTAACATCTGGGCTGAATTTTGTCCCCCACCAAATCCTAACCCCTAGTACATCAGAACAAGGCCTTATTTGGAAAGAGGATCTTTAGGGATATAGTTGGTTAAGACGAGGTCATCGGGGTGGCCCTCAACCCCACACGATGTCCTGAGGGGAGAGCGGGACACCGACCACAAGCAGGGAGGCACGGAAAGATGGCGCAGAGCTGGAGCGATGCGGAGAAGCCTGTCCCCGGGAGCGCCGAGGACCACCAGCCCGGGCCAGCGGCTGCGGCCTCAGAAGGAAGCGGGCCCGCCGGTGCCTGGGTCTCGGACTCCAGCCTCCAGATCCAGATTCGGGAAGAGACGGGTTCCTGGGGTTGACGCAGCGGCCCTGGGACGTCACGTGCTGCTGGCGGCTGTTTGGGGACAGCCGTGCAAGTGCTCTCTCTGCCTGATCCTCCCCGGCCTGCCGGGCTCCACCCTCCGTCCCTGCCGCCCCTCCCCAGGCACCCCTGCTTGATGCAGGCCTCCTGCCAGTGGGCAGATCGGCCGTGGGGGCCGCGCTCCCGGCTCCCGGAAGGGCTCGTGTGTAGACCCGCACAGTGCCCTTGGGTTCGATTAAACCTGCAGGGGGCTGCCTGGGGAACGTAACCCGTGCCCTCCCAAGTCAGCCACCTGTGCTGTCCATCCCGTCTGCGGCGTAGGGGTGTTCCCAGGTCACCACGAGGGCACGGGCTCTGGCCTGCAAGTCGCCCAGTGGAAAGCCAGAGAGGGGCAGCTCCCTGGTCCCGGCCCGTGCCCCTGGGCTCCAGGGCCCTTGGCGGTGAGCAGACTTGTTCCGGCGACAGCACGGGTGACCGAGGAGAGAAGCGTCGGGCAGGGTTCTGCCCGTCTGGGATAGCAGGTCACCTGTCAACGTCTGTATTTGCTCTGCAAAAGGCAAAGAGGGAAGACAAGGATGGCTGAGAGCCTGGCCACCAGGGGCGTCCGTGGCCGGCCTGTCTGCGAAAGCCACTAGGTCTGGAGGCCGGTGCTCACTCGGAAAGGCTCCCCGCTCTGCCTCGACGCCGAGAGCAGGACTCCTGTCTCCCCCGACAGCCACGGACAGATGTCTGTGGGCCGTGCGAGGTCAGGAGGAACGGGTGCCCAGATGTGGGCTCAGGAGGTGTGCGCCTGCCCTCCCGGTGCCCCCCACCTGCGCGCTGTACACCTGCCCAGTGGTCCTCCGGCAAGCAGCATTTCCTGGAGCAACAAGAAGGCTCGCCCTCACTCAGCTTGGACTCTTGCCTTTTAAAAACGAGGACCCAGAGTGGAAACGTCTCGGCCAGCTGGAGTGACCCCGAGGGAAGTGAGGTGGGGCCTGGCCTCCAGGAGAGAAGCCGCCAGTCTCTGAAGCAGACCCTTCTGGGCAGGCCCCCCCGGCTGAGAGCGGCCCAGCCCTCGTGCTGCGACACCCCGGGGTGCCGGACCTCCCAGCTAGAGAAGGGACCCGTCACTCTGGGTGGCCAGCGTCCCTACGTCTTTGTGGCTGGCCAGGAGGAGTGAGGACACCCCTTGTGCAGTGCCCAACCCCAGCTCCAGCACCTAAGAACCCCTGCCCACCTGACTGGTACTGGCTTCCTCCCCCACACGCACACCCGGGATCCCTGGTGGCCAGTGTCCCCTCTGGCATCGCAGGAGGCCTGCTGCTGAGGCCCCTACCCGCCACGCCCTCAGTGGGTGCCCTTCTCTCCTTGACCCACTTGACAGGGGCGGCGGCCAAGGCCGTGACCAGGAACGCAGACTCTCTTCACAGAGGGTGAGGGGAGAGCCGGCTGGAGCCCAGTTGCAGGCCTTTCGGGGTCCGAGACCAACTCCCTCCCCTGTCGCTTCAGGCCAGAGGCCCAGGACCTGGACAGCGGCTCCCAATGTCCAGGCCTGGCCAGCGGGAAGCCGGAGGACGCCGAGGAGGAGGAGGAGGAGGAGCTGGAGGAGGAGGACGATGACAGTCTGGCGGGGAAGTCCCAGGGTGACACCGTGTCCCCCACGCCGGAGCCCCAGGGCACCTACGAGGATGAGGAGGACGAGGAGCCGCCCACCTCCCTGGCCGTGGGCTTCGAGCACACCCGAAGGTGGGGACTGGCCCTCCGTGGGGGCGGGGCTGACGCCTGAGCGACACGAGGGCAGCCTCACCCTCAAACCACCCAGGACCCCACCACCCCCGAGTGGGCTCACCCCCCTTCCCAGCAGGCATCTCCACCGCGGGAGGGGGGCCCTCCACACGCAGGCCCAGCTGAGCCCCGGCCTGAGGAAGGGGGTCACGGCCCAGCCCACCTCCCAGAGGCTCGCTCACTAGCGGAGGCCGAGCGTGGGAGGGAGCGGGTCCTGCCGCCCCAGGGTCTCTAGTGGTGCGCCTGGGCAGTGACGTCCGGCCCCGAGCCACGCTGTGCAGAGCAGGGGTGAGCACAGCTTGGATGCGGCCGGCCGGGGCCCTTGCCCGCGTGGCCCGACTGCCCCCCGCCTACATCTGGCACCGGGGGTGCCCCCGCGTTCCAGACCGTCCTGGGGAGAGCCCTGCAGATCCGGGAGGCCTGAGCTCCAGGAAGGCCAATCACCGCTGTCCCCGGGTTCCCGGGAGTCCCAGCCCCTCCAGAGCCGCCTCCAGACCCGTCCTCTGCTCCCTGGGCCCCGGGCGCCCCGCCTGCTGCTCGCGACGTGTGTGCGCGCACTCACCACCTGCCACGCCCCTCTGTCCGTCCCACTCTTGCATCCATGTGGCTTCCGTCCAGGTGTCCGTGTGTCTGTGTGTCCGTGTCCTTGTGCATGTGGCTCGTGGAGATGCCGGGGCGTGCATGCCGGCACGGAGCCCGCCGTGGGGCGTCAGAGGCCCGACCGGCTGACGCCAGGCCCCCTCTCCCCGGTCATTGGCGCAGGTGTGCTCAGGAGCGGCCGGGCGGTCTGTTGGCTTTGGAGCCGATGCCGACTTTTGGGAAGGGGCTGGACCTCCGCAGAGCTGCTGAGGAAGCATTTGAAGTTAAGGATGTGCTTAATGCCACCCTAGGTTCTGAGGCCCTAAAGCAGACACTGTACAGGCAGGCTAAGAACCAGGTAGGTACCCAGCAGAGCCCCCCACCCCAGCACCCCCAGGCTGGAGGGCAGGTCGTGGCCATGCCTCCTTCGCTGGTGGCTGGTGCCTGGGGCACAGCAGGACCACAGTCCCCAGGGCCATTGCATCAGCTAGAGAGACACCCAACTTACCGCTACTTCCCCGCAAGCAGGGGTGGGGCAGGGAGAGACTGAGACAGGCGAATGTGAGCCAGGTGCTCACGGGGACGTGGGTCACTGTGCTCTCGTCCGCCGTGGCAGGCATCCATGGGCAGCTGTCCAGCCGGGAAGCTGTGTGGGCCTCCCTCCCTCTCTGATTCGAGCAAGCCTGACTGGTGGCCCAGCCTTCTCTTAAAGGCAGCTGTCCATCATGCGGTCACTAATTCCCACCTGGAGCTGTGACAGGGTCAGCGAGAGCACCCAGGTGGGCCTCGACCCCATTCCTTAGTGCAAGTGGCCACAGGGCCCTGCTTCCGGCTTCCATCCTTCTGGAGGGGCAGGGACTCAGGTCAGCCCACCCCAAGTCTCAGCAAAAATCGTCTGCGTGTCTGTCTTTGTCTTTTACTAATCCTGTCCCGAGTGTAAGCCCGGGTGGGAGGAGGGTTGGCCTTTCCCCCACCCCGCTCTGCTCTGACTAGAGCCCCAGGTCCCGTGGCCTCGTGCCCTGTGGCTCCACGGAGTAGCCGTGCTCCCTCCTCTGGGCTCAGCTCAGACGGGCCAAGCATCCGATTCCCTGGGTAGCTGCGTGCTGTCTCCACGTCTGTCCAGTCGGGCAGCCCCCGGGCCCACCAGATAGGGACGGCCTCTTATGGACGACCAGGATTCCCAGGGCCCTCGCAAAAGTGGGGGAGGGGCAGAGAGATGACTGCGGGGGAAGCAGCAGGGGAGACCCCGTGCATGGAGGCCAGGACCACGGTACCTCGTCGCTCTGCACGGGAGCCCCGCCGACCTGTGCGCAGCCCCCAGCCCCAGCGCCGAACGCATCTTCCTCTTCCGGGCCCTAGGGGAGACTCCGGCCTTTCCCCTCCCAGTCTGGATCTGGGCAAGACTGAGCCCAGCCTGAGGCAGTGGGGGGCCAGGAAGGGCCAGCCTGGGATCTCGGAACCCCAACTCACCTGTCTGTCCTGTGTGTGTGTGTGTGTGTGTGTGTGTGTGTCTTCTCCCCGGCCAGGCGTATGCAATGATGCTGTCCCTTTCCGAGGACGCTCCTCTCCACACCTCCTCCCAGAGCCCTCTGGATGCTTGGTTGAACATCACAGGAGCCACGCCGGAGTCTGGAGCCTTTAACCCCATCAACCACCTCTGACGGGCCCAGGAGGGGCCGGGGTCAGAGTCCAAGAAGGGCGACCTCAGGGCCCCATCATCCCCACAGACATCCCAGCTGTGGAAAATGGAGAAAGGAGCCTCGGGGAGCGGCGTGGCCTGGGCCAGAGAGACCCCCCCGCCCCGTCACCTGCGTCGACCAGTCCTCAGCGTCCGTCCCCCTACACACACCATGGCTCAGCTCTAACTTTTCCAGTGAAAACTCAGAACCCAGGAGTCCCTGAGCCGTCCTGGAGGCCCACCGTCCAAGAATTGGTCTTAAGAACAGCGTTCCGGAAGGGTACAGCGCAAGGCCAGCCACGTGCCGCTCCCGGCAGCGGCCTCACAGGACCGACCCGTGGGTGAGGGCAGGGTTTGAACCCCAGACTGAATGAAGGCAGCGGCCCCTGGGACACCCGCGCGGTGTCTCAGGAAGGACCAGACAGATGCGGGTGTGCTCTTCAAAGGGAGATCGCCCACACGATTTTTTTATAACGAGAATTACAGGAGTAACCCTTTTGGTAATCTTATTGACGACAGAGTCTATTTAAGCATGTGGTTTTAAAAATAGACAGTATTTTTCAAAAAAAAATCGAAAGATGACTTGCAAATTGTTTTTTAAAAGTAATTTTGCATTGCTTTGAAATCTCCGCTTCTTTGCAAACCCGAACCTGCCCGGAAACTGTACTGTGTCTGGGCGTGTTCTTTATACTGTAGATAACGGAGACGTTTTCTATCCCCGACCATATTTGTAAAGCCAACGGGATCCTGGGCGACCCCGCGCAGAACTGCGGGGCCCGGGACCCCGCCTGTGAGCAGTTTCAAACTGTCCGGTGGAATTCTTAGACATGGTGTCCTGGGCTGGCCCAAGGCTGCGAGAAAGGCCTGTCGCCCGTGTCCCACGTGTGCGGCATGGGATTCATGCTCGTGGCCCCCGCCAAGACCCCCCAATTGTATGGGGGAGGTGAGAGCGATGGCTCCGGTCCCCCGAGCAGAGGTGGCCTGGGCTCCCGATGCTTCTCCCGGCAGGGTCCGCACATCAGCCACACCCGTGCGGCCCCCGACGGCCGCTCTGGGTCTCCAGCAGCCCCCCCCCCGTCAGATGGACAAGGGGAAGGAAGCAGGCGTCCCCCCCAAACCCGAGGCCTCCGTGGGGTGTGCACTGCGGCTCCCCTGCCCCAGGCTGCCGGGCTCTCTGCCTGCATGAGACTCCGGCTCCGGGACACAAGGGCCGCCTCCACTCCTTGGTGGGCCAGACCAGCTCCAGACCGCAGGGCCGGCCGGACGCCACCTGCTCGGGCCAGGTCTGCCTCTCTGCGCGGATGTGGGCTTTAAATTATTCCCATAGGGGCCAATTTCAAATCATCATTTTTTTTCCCTGATGGAATTACCTTAATCTGTATATAACTTGTAATTTTTTCTAATTCATTTCTTTTCTTATTTTATTTCTTCCTTAACAGTATTTTGGCATTAGACATTCTTATTGTGAAGAAATGATGTTAATATAAGTATCTAGTGAGGGACCAAAACCGTGTATAAGTGTCGTGTGATCGAGAACCAGGGAGTGGGGAGGTTTTTACTGTGCCAAATACCCCCGCGCCCCCGACGGATCCTGCTGCCCGTTTCCAGACAATCACGTGTTTTTGTTAAATTAGAGTTTCAGTTACATTCACATTTAAGACAAGTGTTCTATTTATTTCTTTTATTGTTTGGGAGGAAAAAAGAAGAGTGTCCCAACAGGAAGAGAAAAAGATCGTCCAAGTTGCCCTTAAGAAGGTAGATGCAAACGGTAGGGGCACGGGGCGCCAGGGGCGGGGCTCGGACGGTGCGCGAGCCCTGGGCGCTGGCCCGGGGCAGCAGCCGGGTCGGAGCCGCTGTGTGCCTGGGGCCGGCCGCGCCAGGCCCGCGACAATCGTGTGCTTCCGTGCTGGGAGGCCTGCGTGGGGAGCCCCGGAGGCCGCCACACGGCCGCAGGCCCCCGGGGAAGGTCCACCTGCTCCCGGCCCACGGGAGGCGGCGAGACCGCACCCGCAGGCCGGCGGGGTGCCCTGCGCAAGGAAGAGGGCGCAGCCCGGTGGGCTCGGCAAACACGCCCGCCCCCCCACACCATCACCTCTGCCCGCCCGCCAGGTGCGATTCCACTTGCCCTCCCTGCAGGTGGGACCCCTTCGCAGAGTCAACCTCAGATACAAATGCCCGTTTCTGTAAACCCAAATTATATTTCTTCTGCTAAAGAAAAAAGGCGTGTGCTTTTTTTTGCGATATGACTGTCTCCGCCTGAAATAGGAACTCTGGTCGGGTGGAGACCTCTCTGCGGTCCCAGATCTGAGCCGGGGCCGTGGCCACCCCCTCTGGTCTGCTCCGCAGGCTCTGGCCGTCTGTCACATGTGGCCACATCTTCTCCCTCCCTCCTTCCCAGAGCCCCACCTGCTCGTCTCCAGCCCTTACTTTTGTGCTCCCAGAAACGACGAGAGTCGGCCCTGTTTCTCCTAAACGTTCAGCCCCTTGGGCCCCAGCACTTGGCAGATTTGGGGAAGTCTGTCCTTGGACCCCTGACAAAGAGAGCACCTCGTCCCCACCCTGGTGCTTCTCCCAGCCCCCGACGACAGCGAGCCATCCTCCCTACTCTTCTCTGTCCCCGGGCTGCCGCACCAGCCTGGACCGTGGCGGCCAGAATTCTGAGACCCCAGTCTCGGAGCTCGGCTGCAACAGGGCAACAGCCTGGCTGACCCCTGTGTGTGTGGGTGGTGGCCAGGGTCAGACCTGTCAACCTGGGGCCCCCCAGGCCAGGGTCCTTCCATCCAGCATCAACGGTGTTCCTCCTTTGGACCTTTGACCTCCCCAGATGGAAACTCAAAAGGAAGGCTCCCAGCTCTCCCCTCCACTGCCCCTCAGAGCCCAGCCCCCAGCGGACTGACACCATCCCCCACGCTGCTCTCATTCCTGGGACAACTGGGTAGGACGCATGGAGCTGCCAACCCTTTGGCCAGCCAGACCCTCCATGAGTGGGACCCAGAGATCCCCTGTTTTGAACTGAGGGGTGTGTGTTCCTCCAGCTGGCCTGGGACCCTGGGTGTGGATCAGTGGACAGGCTGAGCCCACGTGACCTTCCTGTCGAAAACCAGCACCTCCGTGGCCCAAGACTGACCCCAGAAACTCTCAGGCCCTCGGCCTCCCCTGTCCTAGCTGCTGCTTCACTGAGCGCTCGCAAAGCCCCTGCCCGGACTCATGTCACCATCGGCAGCCTTGAAGCCTCAAAGCACTGGATTGTGGTCCCCCCGCCCCCTGCCCTGATCCCCTGCCCCTCAGCCCCGTCCCCCTGCCCACATGACTGAGATCTACTGAGCTGTGTTCACTGTGTTGTCCTGGGGGAGGGGCGAGGGCGCGGCACCACCCAGGAGAGCCAGGCACCTTGCGTCCCTCCCGGCTGGGGTCGCGAGGCCACGGCCGCTCCTGGTCGGTGGAGGTCAGCCGGGTTTCAGAAGCCATGAACCTTCTCCACAGCAGCGAGCGATACTGTGACAAGACATTTCTGCGTGATTCCAGGAGCGCCCCTCTCCTCCTCGCGTTCCGGGTCGTTCCGTTCTTCCTTTCTGCCACCGATTCGGAACGCCGCTTTTGGAAAAAATAAAATAAAAACAAAAGGCAGCTTGAGTTTTCCAAATGTGCAATTCACTCGTGAGCAACGTGATTCCGGAGGTTTCTATCGGTGTGTCTTATATCGTGGACGCTCCCGCCGCGAGGGAAGCCGAGCCCCGTGTCGCAGCGTCACGCGTCCACCTGCCGGCAAGAGCCCCGCACCTGTGTGGCCGCGTCGCCCTCTTGCCGCTGTTCCAGGACAGACTTGGTTCAGTTTGTTTTCATTGTTTGGGTTTGTTTTTGGCTTTGTTTTTGTTTTTGTTTTAGAACTGTATAGTGTTGAAAAAGAAATCAAATGTAAATGTCAGGTTTTCATATAATGTTCAAAAAAAAAACCATTGAGAAGGAGGCCGGTGTATGTCCCACGTCTCCCGATTGTAAATTGCTTCTGTTCTAAGTAAACTGTGCATGACTCGTGTTTAGCGGTCATTATCGTGTCTGATCGTGAAATTTTTACGAAAAGGAGACTTCAGTAGAGGCACCTGTCAAATACGTGACCAGGGTCTACGCCCTCCAGACGAGGAGCTCGGAGCTGCTCCGGCAACAAGCGCAGCCCGTGAGCGACGCGGGCTTCGCCGAAGGGAAGGACAAGGGCGAGCCGCCCGGGGTAGGACGTCACCCACGTGACTCCGCAGACTGCTTTGAAGCCCATGATAAAGACAGACGTGCCTGCACAGAGAAGCTCTGTAAGATGAAGCCTGGGGCAGCTGATCTGAGGCGAGCGCTGTAGGGTAGGACTGTAAACCAAATGTAATCTTTCCGATGCGACAATGAGTTTATACCTGAGATCGGTATGCAATAAATCTGTGTGCTTTTCTACGTCTCGCGCCCCCCCCCCCCCCAGCGTCACTGAGGGAGAACGGCGACCCCCGGGGCCGGGGGAAGGGCCTGGGCTCGGAGCTCGGCCAGCGGCGAGGCTGGGCAGCGCGGGTCGAGGGTCCCCAGAGACAGGCTGTGAGACGTGCCTCGCCATCACCCCAGACCTGCCCCAGGCCAGGGACCCTTGTTGTCCACGTTGTCCAGAATAAACAAGCTCAGCAAAAGCACTCACGACCCTGGACAGCTGTGCGGTGAGCGTGAGCCCCGGGCGCTCCCCTAAGTGTGTCTGCCCCAGCACCTTGGCCTCCAGGTCTGTCCTCTAGGTGGACCCTTTTTCAGGAATGTCTGCCTCCGGGTGCACCTGGGCCCACAGTCGGCCTCCGTGAACTCCCGCCCGGGACTTCTTTGTGGTGCAGGACCCCACCTTGCAAGGCCAATCCCGAACGCGCCCCTTCATAAGGGTGGACTCCCCGCCGGCCAGCCCTCCTTACCCACCGCCCTCCACGCTGGCTGTGCCTACCGTCCTTACACTGTCCCCAGCCAGGACCTGAGCCACCTGCCAGGAAACGGCCAGACCCACAGACACTGAGCAAATGCATGCCAGCCACGTTTACCCACTTGAGTGCGGGCGACGACCCCTGAATCCTGGGGACTTACCCCACAGAGTCTTCCTGTGGCCCCTCTCCTTCCACCGGAGCACAGGCGAGGTGGGCGGACTTGCACAAAGAGGGGTCTTTCCAACAGAACAACCCCCACCCTCGCCAAGATGGCACGAAGCCCTCCCTGGGTGTGTGAGGCAGGAAGAAAGTAAGATTATGGTGTCCAGGAGAGAAACTGGGTGGCTATGCCTTCCTCCCCAAGCTATACAGTGCCTGGTCCAGAGTCTCTCTGAAGCCAACCTCTTCGACCCCCAGAATATGCAGGGGCCCCTGAGCCTCTGTTTCCTGGTCAGAAATCACCAGCTACACTGAATTTAAGAATGTAGGTATGGGAAGTGCCAGGACGTACCTCTCTGTCCCCAAGGCCTGACCTCAAACACCTCAGCAGAAGCAGTTACACAAGCAGATGGGTGGATGGATGGATGGATGGATGGACGGACTAAGGATGGATGGATGGATGAATGATTGGATGCACTGTGGATGGATGGACAGATGGATGGATGAGTGGATGGATGGATGGATGGACGGACGGACGGACAGACTGGATGGATGGATGAGTGAATGGTTGGATGGATGAATAGACGGATGGATGGACGGACGGACTGTGGATGGACGGATGGATGAGTGGATGGACAGATGGATGAGTGGATGGACGGACGGGTGGACTGTGGATGGACGGATGGACTGTGGATGGACGGATGGACTGTGGATGGACGGATGGACGGCTTGCTATCAGGTCCCTCACTCCAGGCAAGTTTCCACACAGATTCTGGTAACTCCAGTGCCTCTGAGGGACCTGAACTCGCCCCGATGGGGATAGTGGGGAGGCGGGGTCCGAGGGTCCCTGCAGCAGGAGTTCTGTAGCCACCGAAGGAAAGAAACAATTTCCTCAGTGAGGTGTTGGTTGGGGGAAGCGTTTAAATATCTTCAAGTTGTTTTTCTCCCAGACGTGACTGGCGAAGCTTCGGTGATGTGTCATTGAGGTCACGTCCCTGATGGTCAGATGTGGGACTCACCCCAGGGCTCGCGGCAACAAGCGCGAGCCAGCATGAGAGGCTCCTCTCTGGGAAACACATTTCCGCTCTCAGAAGACAGATTATGTGAATCACGGATCTGATGAATGGCCTTGCTTCCAGGTCATTCCGAATGAAGGAGTGACGGTGTCCAGCCCTCCCCCCACACACAAACAGCCCTCCCTGGAGTCACCCCCCCACCCCGGGCTCCGTTGGCTGGAACCCCACTCCCTCCCACCCTCGTTCGCCAGGGAGCTTTTCTCCTCCTTAGCCCCGAGGGGAGAGGCGAGTCTGCAGCCCGGGCGCTGTCTGATAATACCCCTATTGTCGGGGGGACCCCAGAGCAAGGGGAGAACAGAGACAAACAGAACCCTGCCGACAAGGGAACCCTGTCTTTCTGCAGCCGGGCTCCCCGCATAAAGGACTGAGAAAAAGGCTGCATTTTGGAAATGGGGGGGTGGAAATCAACTAGAGAAAAATGTGTCAATGAGGAATCTGTTTTCTGGGAAAAGAGATGCTTTTGAATCCCTCCTCAGATTCATTTTGGGCCAAGTAAGCCTCTCGGTTATTTGCAGAGCAGCTATTTTGAGAATCGTTAACCTTATTTCTCGTGACAGCGAATGTCTTCCAAAAATCAAGACATGTCCTAATTTGGGGTCAAACGGCCGACGTAAGGTGGCTTTCGTGGGGCCAGAGGAGCCAGAGCGGGGGACGTGAAGGGCCTGCCTGTCCCGAGGGAGGATGGCCAGCTCTGCGAAGGAAAGTGCGGGCTTCCCACGCGGGCCCCGTGTTCTGCACGGGTCTTTCCCGGTTCGAGAAAGGGAGGCAGAGTCTGCTCTAGGGTCCACAACAGAAGAGGTTGGGTCTCCAAGGTCACAGGAAGGGGGAGCCTGGGCACCCGCTGAGACCCCACCGAGGGGACTGGGGCCTACCCAAAGCCCCGAGGGAGGGAGCCGTCCCATCCATCCCATGATCTGGCTCGTGGTCCTCGGAGTCCGGAGCCTCCCAACCAGGGGACCCAGGAAGCCTTGGAGCTGGTGAGAGCAGGCGGCATCTTGTGGAGGACAGTGAGCTGAAGACCAGCCTCCGCACAAAGTCCTGTATGCCCATGTTCACAGCGGCTTTGCCACAATAGTCCCAAACTGGAAAGAACCTGACCGTCCAGCCACTGGGGAGGTAAAGCACCCAGCGTGGACACAAAGGGCAGCCACGCCCACAGCCCAGAGCCGGCGAAGTCCTCTTCCTGCAGGGAGCCCGCCACCGGCCCCTGATTTGGGGAGACGCAAGCAAATGTAGGCAGGGGAGGGGGGAGCTTCGTGGTGGAAAAAGGGAAGGTTCCAGGTGAGCCCAGATGGGGCCTGGGAGCCGGGGCAGTGAGGAGAACAGGCGTCCCACATGACTGGTGGGGGGCTGCTCCGGAGTTGCGGGCGGGAGCAAAATGTAGAGAAGCGGCCGGGGATGGATCAAGTCCCGCCATCCCGGGCTGTCGCTCGACCTTCCAGGCTGGCTCTCGCAGACTGTGGGTCAGAGGTCAGAGTCCTAGTTCCGGGTCTGGTCTGCCTGTGGTCAGGGGTTCAGGCTCGGAAACAGACGGATGCGTACGGGCACATTTGCCCGAAGGAACACGACTCCTCCGCACAGAAAACCACCACCAACGCACACGCACCCACGCGGCCGAGCGCCACCCACCGTCAGGCCGCGATCCAGGAGCGGCGAGCGGCAGGGACGGACCGGGCTGCGGCCGGACTGGGGCCGGAGGCCGGGGAGTTCTCGGGCACTGGCGCGCTCGGCGCTGTGACCGGCTGGAAGACTGGGCCCCGCACCTCAGAGGGGACGTCTTGCTGCTGGCGTGCTTCGGTTAACTTGACCTGTGAAAACAATGTGTCCCGCCCACCCTGCCTTACCGCCTGGGTCCACCAAGAAGCTCCAAGTCCGTAGACCAGCCTCATTGTGCTTCTGCTCAGGCCGGCAGGGGCTGGTCCCACCCCGTTCCATGAGCCCTGGAGGAGCCCTTCTCCCACTGCACCAGTTGGAGCAGAGGCAGCCCTGGCTTAGCGAGGGCCAGCTCCGGAGTTCCCAGCCTTGCTTGGCCACAGGCATCGGGGTGAGCCCGTCCTTCACTCCTTAGGTGCCCAAGCCCCCCCTGGACCACCCAGTGCAGAGCTTAGGAGCACAGACTCCCAGAGGAAACCCTCCGCACAGAATTTTAAAATGCCCGGAGCAGCCCCGCAGGCCACTTATGACCGTGTCTGTGTGCAGGAAGAGATAAAAACATGCCCGAGGAGGGAACATGCCAGCTCCAGAGGAGGCAGTTGCAGGGGGAGGCCAGGGAGGGGCTCCCATCTCATCTACAATGACCTGTAGACACTTTCAGATCATTTAAGGGCATCAGGTCATGTAGAAAAGAGATGGGGAGAGGGAAACCGCTCTTCTTCCTTTCCAAAAGGCATGTTTTTCTGGCTTTTTCTTGTCCCGCTGCCCCGGCAAGGACCAACAGGGAGCAGAAGCAGGGAGGGTGGACCCCTCTGCCTCGGTCCAGACCCCGGGAGAACGCCGTCCATTTCTCACCACGGGGCGCGATGCCAGCAGTAGGTGCCTGTACCCGGATGACAACGTTTCCTACTGTCCCTGCAGGGCCCAGACCTTTATCAAGTACCGCGTGCGGTCAAATGTCTTCTCTTTAATTTACGAGTATCCATCTGTAGGTGACAATATGCTACTTGGCGTAAACGATCTGGCCCTTGCAAGAGTGTAATTCTGTCCGCGCTCCCGTCTCTCGCGCTGCTCTTCCGCACGTGACACAGACTCCATAACGGGCGGGGCTCCTCTTGCTTGAAAGAGCCTCAAGAGCTTGTTTAAAGATGAAGGAGAAGAAAGCCAGGCGTATTCCCATGTTTACAGTCTCCAGTGGGCTTCTGTGACTTGTGAAGATCCAAATTTACTTCTCCAATCCTTTCCTTTTGGCCCAAAACGCTTCGTTTGACATTTCTTTTTTTTTTTTTTTAAGATTTTATTTATTTATTTGACAGACAGAGATCACAAGTAGGCAGAGAGGCAGGCAGAGAGAAAGGGGGAAGCAGGCTCCGCACCAAGCAGAGAACCGGATGTGGGGCTTGATCCCAGGACCCTGGGATCATGACCTGAGCCGAAGGCAGAGGCTTTGACCCACTGAGCCACCCAGGTGCCCCTCGTTTGACGTTTCTTACACCGCAAACCTGTTGGTGATGAATTCTCCCAACTTTCATTATAAGATTTCTTGATTTCACTTGCAGTTTGATTTCCACCAGAAGTTTCTGGTTCTCACCAGAACCGGACATCTTGATGGACAGATCTAACCCGGGAGAGATGGCTTTCTGGTTCCCGGGGCTCGCGGGCTTCCCGAAGAGCAGTCAGACCGTGAGAGGCCGTGGTGGCCTTTCTTTGTATTCACGCCGCTCTGAGGTCATTGAGCTCTTCGATCTGGGAGCTAGAGGTTTTCTCATGCTTGGAACATTTGGGGCCATTACTTTGTTAAACAAGTGTTCCCCTCACCTGCTTGGGGCCACATCTTATTAGACTGCGTGGTAACAGCCTCAAATCAGCAGGTTCTGCTTACTTTTTCCAGGCTTTGCTCTCTCTATGCTTCATTTTGGATAACTCCTATCATCCTACCTTCAAGTTCAAGGGTCTTCTCTTCTCTAGTGTCTAACCTGCTGCTAATTCCAGCTGGTACATTTTTTTTCCATTTCATATGTTGTATATTTTTATCTTTAGAATTTTCATTTGATTCAGTACCATACGTTCTCTTTTGACGATTTTCACCATGCATCTCTGTTTTGATTTTGTGCACGGCTTCCTTTAAATCCTTGGCTACAGTTTGTCCCGGTTTTAAACGCCTTCCCTGCTCATTCTATCATCGCGTCATTTCAGGTTCTACGTCTATTGACTGCTTTTTCCCTTCATTACAGGTGACAGGCTCTGGCTTCTTCACATGTCCTGTCGCATTTTGTCGGGTGCTGGAGGTTATAAATGCTGAAGTATTGAGATCCTAGATTCTTGTTTTTAAGAATATTGAGTTTTGTGCCAACGGGGTTAAGGGATGGTAGAAACCATCCTGGCCTTTGCAAGTCTTGTTGAAAAGCTCATCGGGCCAGGCACAGAGCAACCTTCACTTTGTGCTCTGGGGTGAGCTTAGCCCCTCACCCGAGACACTGCCTTTGCTCCCCATCAAATGCCCTGGGTGGCCACAAGTTCCCTTCATTCTGAGTGCCTGGCATTTAAGTGTCCCTGGGCCTGTACGGACACTGGAAGCTGTTCACCCTGGTGGCTGCTCTTTGCTTGGCTCCCTGAGACCTCACGCTGCACATGCACAGAGTAGCATTTCTGAGGGTCTCTGGAGCTCCATCTCTGCACTGCTGCCCATAGACCGCCACCCCCCCCCGGCCTTCCTGAGCCCCACGTCTGTCCTCCCAACTCGGTGAGGCCACCACGTTTCACCCCTTGGGAAAAAGTCAGGCAGCCATGGGGCTCTCCTGATTTGCCTCTTTCTCCCAAGAGCCAATGTCCTCCCCGCCCCTTGTCCAACATCTGGAAAGATGCTTCTGCAGCTTCTGTTCCATTTTCTCCTTGATGATGGTGGGAGCTGCCTCGTCACAGCCGAAATGTCTGTGATGTTTTAATTCTCAATTGAAGTCAAATACACACATTTTGTTCTTACTCCTACTTTTTGTCCTACTTCTTTGGAAACCTGAAGTAATCCCTGATTACGACACCAGGGCCTGGGATCTGGAGTCAGACAGGCCTGGGCTCCCACCCAGGCTGGGCCACTCACGGGCAAGGTGACAGTGGGCAAGCCTTTACCTCTCAGTTATGCGGGGACAATGACACACACACCTGGGGAGTTTCGGTAGGAATTCGGTAAGAATTCAATAAAATTATGCACACAGTAGGTGCTTAATAGAAAGTAATGACCATCTGCTCTTTAAGGTGCAAGGAGTGACCGTGTGCTCCCTGGGCTGAGCTGCTCAGCAAGGGCCACGCTGGTGGGCCGGAGAAGCAGCCAAGCCCCGCCGCCACCGGCAACCCGGGCCCCGCACCGCCCCCTCACCCATCTGCAGACCCCACCCGCCCAGGCTTGCACTTGCCCAGCACAGAGGAGCCTCTGTCCTCAGGCCCACTCATAGCCACAGCATCATCCGAGACCAAAGAGACCTTTCCCAGCTGCCGCCGGCTAGATGAGGCACCCGTGGGACCCTGCAGTGAGCGAGAGGTCAGCTCAGTGCCAGGCCCGAGAAGAAAGGAGGTGGTTGTGCCCCTTCCCTCCACCCAGCACATTCCCTGCGGCCTCATGGAAGGAGGGGAGCGGGCAATGGGCACTGTCCACGCAGGCCTGGAACGGGAGAGGGACACACCCTGCAACCTTGTCCTCAGCCCTGGACGCCAGGATGTTCCAGCCAACAGGCGTCCTAGAGGACTGCTGACCCCAGGGCACAGCCTGCAGCCTCCGGCCGTGGCCCAGGTCTGGGGTCCAGGGACAGCACGGTGGTGTCTCCCCAAGGTTCTCGAGGCCCAGGGCGAGGGAGCAGGGGCCGCAGCAGCCGCTCTTGCCTGCCTCTGCCTTTTGGTTCTCAAGGCCGGAAATCTCCTCGGGCTGGGAGGGAGGCTCTGGGGGACGCGGGACGATCCCTGGCCGGCTACGCAGGTGGCTGACTTCACGGTGGCCCCCAGCCCCCTCCAGGCCCTCCGCACGGAGCTCCGTGAGACCCGGCATGCCAGTCACCATTCTGCAGGTCACCCCAGCCCCCTCGTGAGCGTGTGTCCCCGGAGGAGCCGCGGACTCGGCAGAGGGCAGAGGAGGTCTGAAGGACAATGAGAAGGCACAGGGCCGCTGCGTGGGCTCGCTGGGCAGCTTCAACCCACAGAACCGGATCGTGGTGTGTCCGGAGGCTGGAGGTCTGAGACCAGGGTGGCCGCAGGGCCACGCTCCCTCTGGGGGCTGGAGCGCAGGGTCCTGGCTGGTCTCTTCCAGCCTCTGGTGCTGCTGGTCGTCCTTGCGTCTCTTGGCGGTCACTCCACATCACCCCAGCCTCCGTCTCTGTGGTCACTTGGCCTTCTGGTTCTAAATTTCCCTCTTTTTATAAGGACCCTGGCCACAGGATTTAGGGCCCGGCGCAACCTTGTCTCGTATGACCTTGTCTTCCTTACATCCACACTGACCTCATTTCCAAATACGAACACATCACAGAAGCTGCGGCTAGGATTATATTGGGGGGGGGCTCCGTGCAAACCCTGTGATGGGGAGCCCTCTCTCCGCCAGGGTCGGGGCCAGCCCAGAGGCCCAAAGCAGGGAAGGAGGGCCACCGTCTCTATCCTAACCTGGTCCCACACACTCAGGGTCTCAGCCACAGGGTGCAGAGAGTTCAGAGACTCACCCCTGCCGGCAGCCCTGGGGTCCTGCTCGCCACCGCCTGTGACCCGGGGGGGCCGTTTCCTCGCAGGCAGCTCTGCGCCCGCTCCACGGTCAACATTAACGCCCCCCAACACTGACAGCTGGGGCAACAGGGGCTGAGACGCCGAGCCACTCACTCTGGGTCCCCCAGCCCCGATCAGGCGCTGAGCCAGGTCGACTCAGGGAGACGCCCCCTCCAGAGCCCCCCAGTTTGGCTGCAGAGCCAGTCTCAGGTGCTGGAGGTGTCAAACAGGCGCCGGCTGACCAGGGCCGGATAGGGGTGGGGAGGGGACCAACCCCGCAGTGACCAGGCCGTTCTGAAAGCGGGTTTTCTAGGAAAGCACTGAGTGGGGGTCAGGCACCCACAGGGCTTGCTCTCTGCAGGGGTGTCCTGCCCGGCTGCTCCACCCCCTCCCTCCAACCCAAGCTGGGCCTTGTGGGTGCAGAACCCAGGATGGCCTCTGGAGGGCAGCAGCTCCCCACCTTTTGCAGCTGCAGCACGGAAGCTGTCCTACAGCGGGTGAGTCCAGGGCCCAGGCCCCGCCCCCCCACAACACACACTCACAGGTTGCACTGACCGCCCTACCGGGCACCTTCCTGTGGCCAACGTGAACCCTGCCCAGGTGGCCACTGCACACGGGCGTGTGACACCTGACCCCCTGTTGCAGGGTGGACGCAGGGGACTGAGGGCACCGACGCTGGGCCAGGATCGGGCAGGCCATGGGCGTGCTGGGCAGGACCGCCCCTTCCAGCCACAAGGCCCAAGAAAATGCCAGACTGTGGCCCCTCCTTGCTGGCACAGAGTGGCAGACCAACACAGCCACCCGCCCGGGAGAGGTAGGTGTGGGGGGAGGAGGGGAGGTGAGACAGGCCCCAGGCTAGACGGTGCCCTGCGGGCTGCCACACCCCTGCACCTTGCCCACGGCACCAAACCCTGCGGTCAGGAAAGGGACGGAGGTGGTCTGAAAGCTCACTCAAATGCACAGCCCCCCCCATCAGTGGGTTCCAGTGGAATCGAGCTGGGTGGCCCGGAGACAGATCACTCAGCATCTCGGGGGCTGAGCCCTGGGATCTCAGATCACATCAGTGACTCACCGGGCACTAGCTGAGCACCTGCTGCATACAGGGCCCAGGGCTCTGTGCTGTGGGATGGACACATGTAAGAGCTGTGGCAGGAAGAGGCTATATTAACAAAGGCATAATATCCAGAAGAGAGGAGGTGAGCGTTTCCCCATTTTCTTATCCTGGCATAGTACTGGTTTCTGTTTGGAAGACCACATTTTGAGAAGGATTTTGGCACATTTTGAAGTCTCTTGGGGGAACATGTCAAGACGAACTATCTGGATTGAATGTCGTTTCAAGAAGGTCTACAGCATTAAAGGGCGCCTGGGTGGCTTGGGTGGTTGGGCATCTGCCTTTGGCTCGGGTCGTGATCCCGGGGTCCTGGGATCGAGTCCCGCGTCGGGCTCCCTGCTCCGCAGGGCGTCTGCTTCTCCCTCCCCCTCGGCTCCCCCTGCTTGTGCTCGCTTACTCTCTGTCAAATAAATAAAACTAAAATCTTAACAAAGAATGTGATTAAAGCAGTCAACGTGATGACTTGTACTGGCAGATGGTGAGCTCCCCATCCTGGAAGTATTCAAGCAGAGGCAGGACATTAGCTTCCTCCGTCTGTGCCAGCCCTCCACCCTGCCCTCGCCTCAGGGGCCAGAGGGGTCTTTCCTCCAGACCTGATCATTCTGTCCCTTTGCTTCAACCCCGAGGGGCTCCTTGCCGCTCCTTGCCGTCCCCAGATGGGGAGGCTGTGCGAGTCTCCCCCATCCTGCTCCCTCTCCTGCAGCCCCACCACCCTGAGGCCGTTGTGCCCGCACACTCCCTCCCACCGGGAGCCTCTGCACCGAACTCCTGCTCCGCCCGGGGTCTCAGGTCTTCTAGCCTCTCGGGGGCAGAACAGTGGGGCTGGCGCCCCCCTCCTCACCCCACAAAGCAGGAAGGGCCGGAGGACAGAGACCGTCTGATTTGCTCAGAGCTGTATCTCCAAGGCCCGCACCCCGGTTGGCACACAGTAGGGGCTCAGTGGCTGCGCAGGAGGGAAAGGAGGAAGGAAGGAGAAGCCTTGCCGCAGAAGAAGGCTGGGCTGGCCCCAGACCCAGGGCTGGGACGTCCGGAAGAAAAGAGGTGACGTTGTCAGTTCTCACCAGGACGTGCCCATGTAACAAACACGTCCCTGTGCCGGGGGCTTCTGGGCCGTGGTGGCTCGGCTCCCGAGCCTTCCTGTCCTGGGACTCTGGCTGAAGAGGAGTGGAGCCGGGACACGTCGCTGTCTTGGAGGCCGGGACCCAGTGACTTGGGGCAAACACACACTCTCGGAGCCTCCGCAGGCAGCTCACCCACAGCTCAGCGGCCAAGAGGCTGCGTCTCGCCCAGGAGCGCTCAGGTCTCCCGAGCGGGGCTGCGTTCTCCGGTGCAGCAGGAACCTGGGAAGCCGTCCTGCGGGCTTCCCCCTGGAAAGGTCAGTGGCCGCACGGGTAGAGTGTGAGCGGGAGGGGCAGGCTTCATGCCAGAGCTGAGGCCGCTGCCCTTGGTGGAAGAGGCCACTAGGAGCCATGGATGGTTCCTGAGCAGGGGCACATGGTGAGTGCGCGCTGCTGTTGCCACCAGGGCTGGTGTGGGGCGGGAGTGGGGGATGCTGAGTGCCCGGCAGGATGACAAGGAGGGACCCTGCCTGGCAGAAGGGCAGGTTGACACAGGACGGAAGCTGACCTGTCCCAGCCCCTGGCGTCTCCTGCACAAGGACCCTGATTGCTGGACTCCCCGCGGGGGGCGGGGGGGTTCGGCGGCAGCCTCTGCTCAGGGCAAATTCCACAGACAAGACCTGGAAAGGCCAGGCTCGGGGTCGCTGCACCGTGTGCAGGCCAGCAGGCGCCTTCCTTTCCAAGCCTCAGGGGATGGTGCTAACAGCTGAGGCGCAGAACAAAGGAGGCAAAAGAAATCTATAAAAATCTACAAAAAATTAAATTTCCTTTGCAGTCCATTGACAAACCCTTGGGACAGGCACAGTGACCTCCTCCAGGAGTTCCGTGGCCTCGAGGCCGATACTCTGCTAGAGGCAGAAGGTAACCTTAGCTTGACATTAGCCTGACCTCCGGGATCCTGTAAAAATTCCTCTGGAGACTTCCTTTATCTCTACCCTCCTCCCCAAGGTCGGTGTTCTTTTGGTGTTCCCAGCCACCCCGGCCTACGGCCCACTGACACACACCTGCAGCATCTCGTGCCTCAGGGCTCACCAACCAGCAATAAAGGAACTTTTCCTTTTCAAAAAAAATTATTTTATTTAAATTCAGTTACTTAACATACAGCGCGCATGGGTTTCAGAGGCAGAGGTCAGTGATGCAGCAGCCAGAGGGGCACCCAGGGCTCATCCCATCCCCCACGGCCCCATCCCCCGCCCCCACCCTCCAGCAGCCTGTGTTTTCCCTAGAGTTAAGAGTCTCTTAGGGTTTGCCTCCCTCTGATTTCGGGAAATGACCTTTTCCTGACCTCAGCTGGCCCCTCCTCGGGGGCTTGCTTCCCTTGCTTCCAAATTCCTGAGAGACTTGCTCTCCCCGACCCCTCCCAGCTCCTCCTGGGGACCCCGGTGCAGCTCCTTCTGCCCCCGCGTCCTGTCCCCCTGCCTTCATAAAAGCACCCCCTTTGCCCCCAAGAGGCTTCAAGAATTCTTTCTTGACGGGCCGCTCCCGGACCCCCACATTTCACATCCACAGCCACACCGTAAAGGCAGCGCGAGCGTTCTGCGCCCTGCTGGGCCGCCTTCTGGGGCCAGAGCTTGGGGCCTCTTCTGCCTCGCCAAGATCAGGTTTCCCTGCCGAGCCAGTCAGCTTCCCAGAGGGCTTCCCGGAGGAGGAGGCAGCCTAGCCAGGCCCGGAAGGAGAGTGGGAGCGGATTCGGGGTCCCAGCCGGCCGCCCCTCGCCCCAAACCCGCGGGCGACCGACCGGCAGCCACCGGGGAGGGCGGACGCGGCGGCCTGCGGGGGTGCGGCCGCCGGGCCAGCGGGTCACGTGAGCGCCAGGTGCGGCCCTGACGCAGGCTGCAGGGCCAGGTGCCCGGGGCGCCACCGCCGTCCCCGCCGCCGTCCCCGCCCACCCGGGCGCCCACCTGGCCCGCCCGCCCGCGCCCGCGCCTCCCGGGGCCGCGCAGGAAGTGGGGGGCGGGGCCTGGGAGCGACCCCGCGGCGGCTGCGACCCCGCCCGATCGGCCTCCCCGCCGGGGCGCGCAGCCCGGAGCCAGGCCGGCCGCCGCCACGTCCTCCGCGCCGGGGCGCAGGTGAGCCTGGGGACGGGGGGGCGGGGGCGAGCTGGGGACGGGGGGGGGGGGGCGGGGGCGAGCTGGGGACGGGGGGGGGGGCGGGGGTGAGCCTGGGGACGGGGGGGCGGGGGCGAGCTGGGGACGGGGGGGGGGGGGGCGGGGGCGAGCTGGGGACGGGGGGGGGGCGGGGGCGAGCTGGGGACGGGGGGGGGCGGGGGCGAGCTGGGGACGGGGGGGGGGGGCGAGCTGGGGACCGGGGAGCCGGTGACCCCGGGCGCCTTCGCTCCCTTGCGCGGCCCCGCCCCGCCCGGCGCCGCGTCCGTCGGCGGAACTTCGCGGCGCGGCCCCTGCGCCCCGGCGGCCCCGGACGGACCCCGGCGCGGACCCCGGCCCACGGCCTCGGCGTCCTGCCGCCGCCCCCGCCTCTCCCGGCCCGGGCGCGCGTCGGCACCCCGAGGGGACGCTTCTCCCCTGCGTGGACGGCGGAGCCGCGGGGAGTCCCCGGACCTTTGGAAATGGGGGCGGGCGGGGCGCACGAAGCACCCTCCCCCAAACCCCCAAACCCTGGAGAATCTGCTGCCGACCAGCTTGGCCTCCGTCAGCGGCCCCAGGCGAAGACCCGCGCTCCGCTGCCGCCTCCCCCGGCGGTGCGTGGGGGCCTGGGCGGCCGCGGTCCTGCGCTCTCAGCGGGCAGGGGAGGAAGGACGGAGGAGTGTGGGGCCGCTCCTGAGGGCCGGGGCCCCTCTTACTGCCCACGGGCCTCGTCTCTGCCTCTGGGAGGCAAGAATCCCTTCTGAGCTCGGGTGGGGCCTCAGCCCAGCACTGGCCACGGGGGTGGCGGGGGGGACACCGGCACCAGACCTGGAGCCCAGGAGCCCCGACTCTCCCTGGGTCCTGGAGGTGAACAGTCTGCCCCCGTTCTGTGTTTGTGGGGGCTCAGGGGGCACCTGCGGAGTCCGACCCCACATGCCCCCAGCCTAGTGTTTAGGGGTGTGGCGGCCCCTGGGTTCAAATTCTGGGTCCGTGTGAACTCAGGCGAGTGACATAAGCCCCCGGGCCACAGTGTCCTCCTGTGTGGAAGGGGAGGAGTCGGGTGCCCGCAGGGAGGGCACTGAGTCAGCGCACCTGAGCCCGCAGTCTGGACACTCTCCTGGCGAGGCCCGCGGACCGCAGGACAGAGCCTCTCCCCAAGTCTCTCCCTGAGTCCTGCAGGGAGAGAGCGGCAGGAGGCAGGGTCTTGGGGTTCCCAGAAGTGAGGTCTTCAGTCACTTGGACAGAAGCCGCCTGGGGAGGAAGAGGGAGTGAGCCGAGCACAGGGCCCCTCCCCACTCGGGGACGTCTGCGGGGGACACCTGTGCCGGCGGGGCTCTGGCTCCCAGGGCTGGGCTCCGACCCAACAGGGACGGCTCTGCACTGTGCTGGAGGAGGCGAGGGGGGCAGCCGAGCGGCCTGCTGGGGTCGCTGGTCTGTGTGTTTGATTCGACGGGCACCGCCTGTCTGGCACCCAGAATTTTAGTTTCGGTTTCCAGATGGTTGGTGGCCACAGCTACGTGCGCAGGCGGCCCCGTGTGTAGGGGCGTCTCTATTTCCAGCAGGGCTCCCTGCTCGCCCGCCGGCCCATCGCCGCCCTCTCTCTGCTAACCGGCAGCCTGACCCCACCTGCTCTCCTCACATGTCGGGGAACATACCACCTTCCAGAAGGAAGGGCATGACGAACTACAGGCACAGCGGGCAGGAAAGCATTTGGAAGACACCTGCTGCTCACCGGGTCAGGCGACCTGTCGGACTCAGGGCTCTGGGGCTTCTTGGGGGAACACCATGCATGTCAGCCCAGTGTGGGACAGGGGTCAAGTTTATGGGACTTCTGGACCGAGAGACGGGAGCCGGCGAGCCGTGGGTGAGCCTGTGGTTGCGGGGGGAGCACTGCAGGCTGACCTGGGAGGTGGGCTTCTCTGGGACTGTTCCCCGCTTCCCCGCACCTGGAAGCCTCAGAGCAAGAGGCCACAGGAGGCTCCTGCCCCGGGGGTGGCAGGGGCGGCGGGGGGTGGGGCACAGCACGGTCCCTCCCTGCTGCCAGGCCGGGTGCGAGGCTGCTGGCGGCTGGGTGGGTCTCCCTGACCCCCACCGTGAGCAAGGTCCCTCTGGTCAGTGACGCCAGGCTCTCCATGTTGGCGCTGCAGACATTTGCTCCAGAACGTTCCCTGGGGTGGGGAGCCCATGGTCTCCACCTACACACCCAGGGCTTCGACCTCCAAGAATGTCTCTGGGCGATGCCAAGTGTGGGGGGGGGCTGCCCCAGCTGAGTCTTGAGCCGCCCCCAGCCGTCTTGCAGATGGCACCGTCTGCCATGCGCTGCGACTTAAAATGCCAAATTCTGCCCGCAAATTCCGTGTGACCCTGAGGCTCGAGCTTGGCAGAATTACCCAAGCACAAACCCATCATTGTGGCTCGAGTCAGCCTGAGCAAGGACCAGAGTTGCTGGGCAGATGGTGCTGGAGAGGCTGAGCCTCACCAGGCAGGGTGGGGTCAGCCGGACCTAGAGGCCAGGGCAGAGGGGACGGAGGCCCCACGGGGGAAGTGGTGTGGGTCCTGCTGGCTGGGGGTGTGGTTGTGGGCAGAGCCGCTGGTCCATCTGCAAGTGAGGGGAGACAGCACGGAGCCCGCCCGAGTCCCAGGAAGCCCACCTGTTGGGAAAAATGAGGCAGCGGAGGGAACTGGGCCGTGAGGGGCCCCACCGGGCGGGGCCAGGCCACACCACAGCGAGGACGGTGCTGAGTGCCCCTTCGGCCCAGCTCCCCCGAGTCGGGTCCTCCCCCCACCCCACCTGCTGCCGTTCCTGAGTCCCACACGGCAAGTGCCCCTTTCCTGCCCTGCACGTGCCACGGAGGGAGACTCTGCGCCATGGGTTACAGGGACCCAGTGGGGGACCGGCCTCCCCAGCTCCCTGGAGCAGGAACAGCAGGAAGTCACCCTGAAGTCACCCAGTGGTGGCATGGATGGATCCGGAAGCTCCGTGATGCATCCCTGGCGGTTTCTGGTGGCTGGAAGCTAAGTCCGTGCACGGAACCCCAGGGCCTCTTGGGGAGGACGCAGCCCGAGGGCAAGGGCCCAGGGCAGAGCAAGTACCCTGATGGCCAGCGTTCACTCATCAGTTTGGGGACTGAGCCCACCCTGGGGACAGTGACTGTCCCTGCTCCCAAAGGACCCACAGACCCTTCGGGGAGTCAGATGCGCAGCACGCAGCCCTCACCGCCCTGGGCCTCCCTGGAGGAGTTTGCGGGGCCCCCTGTGCCGGGGGGCGGCCCCACCCCTGGGACCCAAGAGGTCGGAGCATCCGGCCTCCCTTTTGGCGACACTCTTGCCCAGACAGCATGGCCGGCATTTGCCTGGAGGCAGCGGAGAGGAGAGTCTGTGCCCTGGCCCCTCCCTCGCACTGGCCCCAGGACACCAGGCGAAGGCCAGCAGCAGCGAGGACACTGGGACGGCCACTCTGCAGAGGCCGCCGGCCGCAGAGGCCGGGACAGTGGGGGGCCCGGAAGCCTGCGGGGCCGCTGTGCTCACATGTGTGCGTGCGCCCCCACACACCAGCCTCCCGACGCGAGGCCAGTGGGCTCTGTAGTCCGAGCAAACAGCCAAGCAGGACTGCGGGGCGTTTGAGGACAGCCTGGTGCCCGCGATGGTGTGACAGGCCCAGAGCATGGACGGGCCAAGGCCAAAGAGGAGCCGTAAGCGTCCTAGAACGCGAGCGGGCGCTCGCAGGACGGGGCCAGCAGCGGGGCAGGTGTGGTGGAAAGGCTGGGCCCGCCCCCGGGAGGGCAGAGGGGTGAGAGCACGGGCCGGGAGAGAGCAGGGTGCAGAGGTGACGCCAGGGGCCTGAGTGCCCACCCCAGGCTGCCCCCGAAAGAGGAGCTGGAGAAAGCACGGGGAGGAAGCGTGGACGGAATGTCCCCAGCAGACGCCCGGACCTGCTAGACCGAGGACGGGGTTGGAAGGGGGCACAAGCCCGTGGCTCGGGTGAACCTGGGGCTGTCTGCCGGAGCACCAGAACTCCCCAGTAAAGTGGGCCGCGGGGACCTCAGGCCACAATCTGGGCAGGCGAGGTCGGACGCGTCAGACGTCTCGCCGGCAGCAGGACCCTAGACCAGAAAAGAGACCTCCTGTTCTGGAAGAAATCCTCTCCCTCGGGCTCTGATCTCAGCCCGTTACCAGCCGGAGACAAAGGTCTCCCGTGTGTGAGGCCACCTTGGAGCCTGGGATAGATGCGGGACCCCAGCAGAGGACTGGGGTGGACGCCTGGGAAGACACGGAGCCGATGCACAGACTGCGTGCGCAGAGCATACGGTCAAGGCGACGAGGCAGGGGCGAGGAATGCCTGGGGTGGGGGGGGAGGAGCAGGAGGAAAAGTCGGGCCAACAAGAGGGAATGATTAACGAGGGAGGCAGGCGGCGTCCGCTCCTGCTGGGGAGCCAGCTGAGCTGACCCACAGGTACGACCCACGGGGCTGGAGTCCCGTCCACGCAGCCGGGGGAGGGGGCCGATGCCGGCCTTCCTCCTGGGAGTTCTCCGAGGAGCAGGAATCAGGGACCGGCTGTGGGGCCTGGGGTGGGGGACGGGGGCGGGGGTCAGGGCAGCGGAGGAGGCGACGCCTGTCTTGGTGCCCGAGTGTTGGACCCGTGTCCAGGAACTTGCAGGAACCCGAACGTGCGGAGGAAGGAGACGGGGGTGCCCGTGGGGGCAGTGGCTCCCCAGAGCTGGCTCTGGTCCCGAGGCCTTGCAGAGCCCCAGACAGCGCCCGCTCTGCTGCAGGCCTGGTCCCTGGACTGGTGGCAGCCCAGGCCTGTGGGTGCGGCCACCGTGCTGGGAACGGAGGTCACACCCGGCGCTGGCTCGCCCGACAGGTTCCTGTGGGAGCACCTCGGGCCCCAGAGCAGACTTTGCCCTACGCTGGGAGAGGCCATGCCCCCGGCTGGGTCCAGGGTCTGGGGTCCAGGGTCCAGGCCGAGAGGACGAGGGCAAGAAGTCCCAAGCCTGGGCCTCGGGTGGGGGCGAGGGAGAGGAAGGACGGCTGGGGGCCAGCGGGGGCAGGGCGGCCTGGCAGACGCCTGCAGCTTCGGGCTCCCTACCTGCGTGGGTGCACTTTGCTCGGACCCCAGACAGCGATGTCTGCCAGAAACCCCGTTCCGGCCCGGCCCAGCTCGATGCAGACGAAGTTACGGGGTGGGTGAGCCTGGATGGCACCCCCACCCTAGCTGCTGTGACTCAGAATGTCCCCAGGAATGCGTGGGCCGTGTCCTCCGGTCATGGGGGTGGCTGGAGCTCCAGGGGCATCTCCTCCCTGTCACCGGGAGGCTCGGCCGCACACCCTCTCTGGGATGGTTTCAGCAGAGAGCGTGTGCACCGGGAGTGGGGGTGCGGGGAGCCTGGCCTCTGGCCGGGACGCCAACTATGTTGTGGTGCCGACCCCTCCAGATCCCGGACGCCCCCCGCAGACGGATTCTGGAGCCGAGGCCTGGAACTTTCCAGGGGACGCGGCCGGTGCAAGGCTGGGCGGCGAGTGTTGGGGGTAGGCCTGGATGGGGACCTCCTAGGGGGTCCCTGGACTCCAGAGGCTCCGCCCCTCTGGCAGCACACTCCCAGGGTAGGAGAGAGGAGGAGACACTCTCACTCTCCCAGGGCTGTGAGAGACAGTGGGCCTGCCTCCCGGCCCAGGGCTGCAGGGCACACGGCCCAGGGCAGCGAAACTGCGTCCAGCCTGGGCCACCTGGGCTGGTGATGTGGAGACATGATTCTTCCATCCGAGAAATGGGCTCCCAGCCTCGCTGGTCCTCCCAACGCGTGCAAGCCGTGTGTCTGCAGGGAGTCGTGCCGCTTGCTTGTCTTGAAATTGAAAGGAAGCGTTGTCTCTGCCCGGCCCCGAGTGGGGAGGTGGCGGTGGGCCTGTCCACGCTGGCTCCGCACAGCTGGGGGCTCAGGGCGCCGGGGGGATGGGCATCCGAGGGACGCAGGGAGAGCAGGCTGGGGCTCGGGCTCTGCCCGCACCTCCCTCCCCTCTGTGTCCTCGCACGCGCGGTGACCGTGCCCGGCCAGGCTCTGGAGAAAGGGATTGTTGGCCCCATTCTGAGTTCGCCTGTTCTGAGTTCATCGATGGGGGAAAATGCCGAGTGTGTCCCTGGACGTGTGGGAAGGCTGGGAGACACCGGCCATGGTGGAATCGCAACACCGGGCCTCGAAGAGAAGGGTCTGAAATCAGACAGGCCTGGGTTCAGAGCCTGGTGACCCATACCTGTCCCCCATCCCAGGGCTGGCTCCTGGTTTCTCCATTTGCACACCGAGTGAGGACAGCCGGGGTGTTTGGGGGGTGGGGTGAGGTCGTACCCCAACCCAGCGCGGCGCAGCCTGGCTCTGCTGCTCCAGAGCTTGGGGGTGCGGCGGAGGCTGGGGTCGTGTTCCGTGCCGTCTGAAGCGGGCGTCAGAAGACCCCCCAGACGCGTTACCGTTGTGCGTGCCCTGACCGCCCTCACCCCTGCGCTTTCGCCCCAGGACACGGCGGCCACTGAGCATGTCCCAGCGACACTCGGACAGCTCCTTGGAAGAGAAGCTGCTGGAATACCGCTTCCACTCCGAGCTGCGGCTCGATGCCAAGGGGAACCCGGCACCCGGGCTGCCCATGGTCCGGGACTCCCTGCAGGTCAGGGACAATGCCGCCTTCCAGGTGGACACCTCGGTGCCCCCACCTCTGTCCACTAAGGACGAGGAGCCACGGACCATTGTCCTGAGCACACAGAGCCCCGCGGCCCTCAAGATGGGCACTCAGCAGCTGATCCCCAGAAGCCTGGCCGTGTCCAGCAAGGCCAAGACCCCAGCCCGCCACCAGAGCTTTGCGGCAGCCGTGCTCAGCAAGGAAGCTGCCCGGAGGGACCCCCGGCTCGTCTCTGCCCCCAGCTTCTCCCTGGACGACATGGACTTGGACACGGGCCCCGAGGGAGCGCTCAGACGGAACCTGAGGAACCGATCCTACCGGGCGGCCATGCAGGGCCTGGGGGCGCCGGGCGGGGAGAGGACCCCCATCCAGCTCAGCCCCAAGCTCCAAGCTCTGGCCGAGGAGCCCAGCCCACCTCCTGTTCGGTGTCCGGCCAAGAATAAGGTAGGGGCCCATCCGCCTGGACACTGGGGCAGGGGCCGTGCTTCGAGGGGCCTCGGGAGCTTGCAGACAGGGCCTCACCTACTGGTGCAGCAGGGGCCCAGGAAGCGCCTACTGCGTGCACACCCCTGACCTGGTTCACCCCAGTCGCGCACGGTGAGCAGATTGTGAGCTCAGTGTGACATCCCCATTTTACAGATGGGGCAGCTGAGGCTCAGAAAGGTCGGGGGCTTTCCCCAGGCCCCCAGGCTCCAGGGTCCCCACTCTCAGCCACCGTGAGAGGGAACAGCCCCTCTCTCTGAGCCCCAAGGGGAGCCGGGCTGTCTGCGGGACGAGCTGCAGGGAGGGCTTCCGAGTGGCCCCTGGCCCGGGTCCGTCTGCCCGAGGGGCCCCTGCGGGGGGCTCAGGATAAGTCCGACGCCCTCTCTGCCCGCCCGCCCTCCTTCCCCTGCCCGACACCCTTGTGCTCCGGTGTTCTCGAGAGAGCGGGCTGGCCCAGGGCCAGTGGGAAGGGCACCCTTGCTCGGGGTCTGTGTGCCCAGAGTTGTTCCTGCGGCCGCCTCTGCCAGAAATGCGCCGGGACTGGGAGCGGTGGCCCCAGCCCGGGGAGCAGCCAAGCCCAGCCGTCAGTGCCGGCAAGCCAGTGTGCAGAGGGGGCCCTCGGATGCACCTTGGCCGCTGTCCTCCGCTGAAAGATGCCCGTGGCCTTGAAGGTGGGGCATGGCCTCTGCCTGCCTCCCTGAGCTGCCCAGGCCCCGGAAACTGCCTCAGGAACCCAGCAGCCCGCAGCCTGGGACCAGGCCCGCTGCCAGCTCGCTGCTGGGCCAAGGGCGCAACCGACGTTTCCCGAGTTCTCCTGCGGCCGGAGCTGGGGTCCCCAGGGGGGATCTGGAGGCAGGGCCCCAGGGAGTTCCCAGGGCAGTGAGGGGTCAGGGGTGCTCAGGTCTGGGGGCCGATGGAGCACCGAGGAGGGGCTGGCTCCCCGGTTGCTCAGGGCAGGGGCGGGGGTGGGGAGAGGGTCCCGAGGAGGAAGGGTTAGAGCCGAGGTGTGAAGGAGGGGCAGGGGCCTGGAGGCAGGAGGGGCACTGGGGGAGCACAGGACGGGGGAGCCGGGTGTGGCCGCAGCACGGCACCTCCCAGCCCAGCAAAGGGAGTTGTCAGGCCCCAACTCGTCCCAGACACCAGCTCTCCCTTTCCTGGAGCCGGCACGGCTTCCCGCTCAGGAAAGCACCGTGCCCGGCCAAGGAGGTGGGCTCTGAGCAGGCCGCTGGCGGGGCCACGGTGGGGCTCCCCGAGAACCCCCGCTTGCCTTTGCAGCCCTGCCAGCAGCTGCTGGGACCCCACACCCACGCTGGGAGACAGACTCTGCGCTTCCTGCCGCCCCAGGTCCCAGACCGCGTGAGGCCCTGTGTGGGGCCCCAGCTCGCAGCCCTGGGCCGCCTCAGCCCCCTCCAGCCGGACCCATCCAGCCTCGTGTGGGCTTCCCTGCACACCCACGTGGAATACCCCACCTGCCTGAGCACCGGCTCTTGATTCATTCAGTCCCGCTATCTCCTCCAGGCAGACCTCCTGGATCTGCCTGGCTCCCAGCCAACCTGCCCTGCCTGCCCGGAGACCCCATTCCACCCCGTCCTACCCACCCTGGCCTCTGCCTGGTGGCCTGGCTTCCCTCCACATTTCTGGAGCATCTTCTGGGCGCCTGGCAGAGCCCCGCTGTTGAACAGGCTGCACGCCAGGCGCCAAGAGGTCCTTGGGCCCCCAGGGGTAGAGGGCTCAGAGCCGACGCACACCGGCCTCCCCTCGCCGCTGACCGCTGGCGCATCTGTGTCTCTCCTGTTTGCACAGAGGACGCTGGGGCGGAAGCGGGCGCACAAGGGCTCCTTCAAGGACGGTGAGTGTGGCCGAGGGAGGTGACATCAGGAAGCCACCGTAGGCCAGGCTGGCACAGGGAGGCTGGTCTCTCTGGGGCCGCTGGGGGGTGGGGGAGGCTGGGGCGCTGCGGGGAGAACATGCCGAGAGGGGCTTCTCCAGGGACGGGAGGTCCCGGTGGCTCGTCTGTGCCATTCTGTTGGGTCTAGAACGTTCCCTCGTGCTCCCTTTTGAAGTGTTCCGAGGGCAGGGGACAGACAGCGTCTGCTCTCACCCAGGGGACGTTTGTCAACCATGCATGTGCCCAGCCTGTAGTGACCGGTGGGACCAAGGCCATCCCGAGGGCGCTGGCCGTGGGCGTAGACACCCACGCTGTGTGCCTGTACGCTTCACAGTGCGCAGGGAGCCTGGTGTCGGGGCTCAGGGGGGCCCAGAGCAGTGTGTGCAGCCTGCCAAGGGGTGGGACGCCAACAGAACCCCCAGCAGGTGGGGAAGCGGTCTGCGCCGTCGGGATGCAGCACCCAGGGGCTGGGAGGGGCTTAGGGCGCAGGGACCCGGCCAGGAAGGGCCCTCCCTCCCTGCCAGCCCCCAGCCTCTAGACAGCCGTGGGCCTGGGGGTGGGGGGCGGACGGAGCCAAGCCTTCTGCCCCAGGGAGAGGAGCCGTGGTGAGCGGATCTCAGAGGTGGGATGGGAAGGAGGGGTGTGGGGGTAGCCCTGATCCGGGGCCAGCCCGTCGCCGCCGTGGGGCTGCTGCAGAGCGGGAGAGCGGGGACTGCCCCTCCGGGGGCTGGGCTCCGGGAAGCCAGCGCCCGGTGTGCTCGGCCGGCCTGGGAACAGCCCCCACCCAAGGCGGCCCCCCGGGGCTGGGATTTGTCGGCTCAGTTTCAGTCTGAAGGTGCCACATTCTGCACGGGGACGCCACCCCAGTGCGGGGCCCAGCGCAGCCATGGGAGCCAGCCAGCCCGAGGGGAGCCTGCTTTGGGGGTCCCTACACCGCCTGACACTGTCAGGGCCCCCCCGGGAAGACTCAGCCTGCGGGTTCCCAGGTTCCCACGCCCGCCCAGAGCCCCCCGGCCTGCAGGTGACACAGCCCCTCTCCCCAGACCCCGGGTTCTACCAGGAGATCCGGGAACGGGGCCTGAACACCAGCCACGAGTCCGACGATGACTTGCTCGATGAACCCTCCGGCCCCGATGGGACGGGAAAGGCGGACGCCCCCATCGTAGTCAAAAGCTACCGGCCTGCCCAGGTCACCTGGAGCCAGCTCCCAGAGGTAGGACCCGGACGGAGGGTTGAGGTCCTGAGCCCAAACCCTTGGGCGGTTGGCCCCTCGAAGCCAGCCTGGGTCCCTCCGGTGTGGGGACAAGCCTTCCAAAAGTACCTTCTGGGCCCAGCTTGCAGTGGGGAGCTCCCTTCCTGCTGTCCTCCAGGCTGCCCTGCCCCGAGGGCTCCATGGGTTTGGGTCCCACGGGGGAGGTCCATGAGGACCACATGCCATCGGCGGCGCTCGCCTGACAAGCCTCCCGCCCGTGAGCCCCTCGCCCTCTCCCTACTTGGACTGATCTGCCGGAACTGTGGGCCAAGGGAGCCCTTCCGAGGGGCCTGCCCCCAGGAGAGTGCCAGAGGGTCCGAGCAGTCCGAGACCACAGGGGAAGGGAGAGGGCCGGGCCTCGGCTTCAAGAGAGCCACATGCCCCTGTCGCGCTGCCCCCTCACCTTCCACGCCTGAATCACATGGGTCCCTGCCCCGCAGGGCCGCGGGGGCCCCGGGAAGAGCTTGGCTGGGACGGAGGCCCTGGTGTCCCGACAGGTGTGCGGGGAGGAACCCCACTACCCCAGGAGGACAGCCACACTCTTGACCCATCCCTGAGGGCCCGGGGACAGAGCTGCCCTGGAGCCCGTGGGCAGGGAGGGCAGCTGCAGGCGTGGGGTCTCCTGGGTCGGGGCGGGGTCAGGACACGCCTCCGGAGATTCAGGGCGCCACCTGAGCTCGGGGGCTCGGAGCCCAGACTCTGGGCTGGTCAAGGAGGCGGGTGCTTATCGGCCTGGGGCCCCGGGGCCTGAGGGCATGGAGAGCTGGACCGTGTGCCCAGATCTCATGGGCAGGGCGCAGACTCACCTGGGCCCATGTGTCCGAGTTGTGGTCCCATCCCCAGCACGCCTCTCGGCCCCAGGCCGGCTCTGCGGGACAAAGGCCCCTCCTCGCCCCAGTGGTGTGTACCAGCCGCTCCCTCTGGATGCCCAGCTCTCTTCCTCGGTGGCCACCGGGCTCTTTGGAGGGGAGGCTGGGCCCAACCCGTGACTCCCAGGCCCGTGCCCTCCTCAGGTGGTGGAGTCCGGCCTCCTGGACGAGCTGTCTGCTGAGGAACGCAAGCGGCAGGAGGTGAGGGGCTGGGCGGGGCGTCCAGCCCTGTGCCCAGCACTTGGTGCAGGCCACACAGCACACGGGACAGGACGACGGCCACGGCGATGCCTCCCGCCTCCTGGCCGGACACTGGGATGATGGCGCATGGCCTTGGCTTGGGTGGGGGCGGGGTTTCCATCACCCCTTCTTGGACGCACGTGGGGGTCCTTGCCGGCGTCACAGCTCACAAGAGGCTGAGCCGAGGGCATGAGATGTACCCCTCTAACCTGCTGCTGACGTCTAGTCCGAGCCTGCCCCGCACCCTGGCCCCGAGGCGCACAGTGGCCCCAGCAGCGCTCTCGTCCCCGCCAGGCCATCTTTGAGATCCTCACGTCGGAGTTCTCGTACCAGCACAGCCTGGGCATCCTGGTGGCCGAGTTCCTGCAGTCCCGGGAGCTGCGGGCGACCATGACCCAGACCGAACACCACCACCTCTTCTCCAACATCCTAGACGTCCTCAGCGCCAGTCAGAGGTGAGGCCCGGCCGTGCGCCCGCCCGCGAGGGTGCCCGCCGACCCGGGGCAGCACGACGGTGTTGGGGCCTCGGGACAGCCTGGGTCTGGGACCGCGGGTGGGAGGTCGGGACCCGCTGGGGGCTGGGAGGGAACACGGGGACCCGAGGCCACCCAGCGCTGGGCTCCGTGACAGGCTGAGCACCCCGCCCCGGCGCCCCGTCCCTCAGAGGTCAGACTGTACAGCACCTGCTGGATAACGGGCGCCTTACACGCACCCGCCCCCCCCCACCCCCCACGCCGGGACGTCCCGTGCGGGAGGCTGAGCACCAAGCCCTGAAGTGGCCACGGGAGGGAGCAGGCAGGAGGGGCCTCGAGTTGGGGCCTCGGGTCCTGTTGTGCCGATGGTGTCCGGTGCTGGCCCGGGGCTCCGGTTACAGCATCCGGCGGTGGAGGAGGAGCCAGGCGAGCTGCCGCGGGCCTGCAGGGGCCTGCGTGTGCGCGTCTCTGTGCTTGTGCAGGGGTGTGTCTGTGAGTGTGTGCGCGCCTACTCCCACGCACAGCCCGGGCCCCAGGAGACCCCGGGACACCTCCCCTCTTGCCTCAGCTCTCTGCCTAACCCGAGGAGGTGGGTCCGGGGCCCCTGGCAGACTGGGGTGGGGGCAGGGGAGAGGGTGGCGCAGCCCTGGCTTGTTCACACCAGCATCAGACCGGTTCCCTGCGTCCCAGCGCACCTGCTGCCTGTGGCCCCCTCGGAGTTTCAGGGCCGTGCGGGGGGAGGACTGCTGACTTGTCCCTGGAGACGGGTCGGGCCGCAGAGCAGCGTGGGGAACCTTGCAGCCGTTGACTCCACGGGGGTCTGGGATAGGTGGCTGCCCTCCACCAGCTCCGACCCTTTGCTCCATGTCCCTGGGCACAGCAGAGGGCCCGGACCCACCACGGACCAGCTGTCCTGTGTGTGCTGAGCTCCCCAGGGCCTCTGGCTGGCCGTCATTGTCCCGGGGTACGACCGTCCGGCCTCCTGCTCCAGCTGGGTCCTGGCAGCTCCGAGCCGGTCACAGTGGCCTCCCTGGAACTCAGTTATCTTGGGTCAGCGGCTGATGGCTACCTTTCCCAGAACATTCTCAAAGCCCTTGGAATGGCTGGGGGAGGCGCTGACCGGCGTGGCCCTACAGCTGGGCAGCTGGGGCCTCCCGTGCCCTCCGTGAGGGGGCAGGGTCCTTGTCCGTTCCTGTCCCCGTCTGCCTGGGCTGCCTGGGAGCTGGGGCTCTCAGAGTGCACCCCCCCATGGACGCATGGTGCCCCCCAGGACGAAGGGTCAGGCAGGGCCCAGCGAGCAGGGTCTGAGGGACCCCCCCATCCTCAAAGCCAGGGCCTTGTTCACCCTCCCTGACACGCGCCCTGACGCCCCCGAGGGTAACCGAAGCACGACCCCTGTCTCGCAGGGGCGGGGCTGCCCATCCTCCCCTCCGGCAGGTGGTGTCCCCATCCTGGGTGCTGCATGGGGCTGATGGCAGGCCCCGTGGTGCCTGCGGTGTTGGGAGCCTGGGACTTCCTTCCCGCCCGGTCTTGTCCTCCTGATCTCTGGTCAAGGGTGATCTCAGAAGGGGACCCCAGGAGGAAGCGGGACCTGGTGGCCACCACTGGGGAGCCCGCCCCGAGTACCCGGCCTCACACCGAGCTGGCAGAGGGCACCAGGGCGCCGGCGGGTCTGACCCAAGTCCGAGGACTCACATCAGAGCGGCGGCCTCCCCATCCTGCCGGTCCGCAGCCCGTGGTGTCTACGGAGCCAGAGTCCAACAAGACGGGCCCCGGGTCGGCCCGGTTAATTCAGGCTTCAGCGGCCGGTGTGCTGGGGTTCCCGGGCGGCGGGTCCCCCACGCACCTGCCGGGTTCCTGCCCCTACGTGCGTGTGCCGTGCCGGGGGACGGCTGGCCTCCACCGCGCTCTCGCCCGGTTAGGTTCTTCGAGGCGCTGGAGCAGCGGCACAAGGCGCAGGTGTGTGTGGAGGACATCAGCGACATCCTGGAGGAGCACGCCGAGAGACACTTCCACCCCTACGTGGCCTACTGCTCCAACGAGGTCTACCAGCAGCGCGCCCTGCAGAAGCTGACGTGAGCGCGGGCTCCCTGGGCCGCGGGGCCGCTCCGGCGCCCCGGCCCGGCGGCACCGTCCTGCTCGCGGACGTCCTGCTCGCGTCTGCCGGCGGCACCTGGCCCGCTGCCGCAGCTGAGGGAACGTTCCCTGTCGCAGGACCAGCAACGCCGCCTTCCACGAGGCCCTGAAGGAGATCGAGAAGCGCCCCGCGTGCGGCGGTCTCCCCATGATCTCCTTCCTGATCCTCCCCATGCAGAGGGTGACCCGGCTGCCCCTCCTGACGGACGTGAGTGGGACGCTCCCAGGAGCTCCCTGCAGGGCCTCAGGCCTCTGAGATGCTGCTCGTGGGCCCGAGGGGCGGGGGTGTGAGAGGCGTGCACGCAGGTGCCCGTGTCCTACGTGCACACAGGCAGGCGTGCGTCCCGCGCATGCGGCAGATGGGAGACACGGCGGGAGCCCGCCAAGCCCCCAGAGGCGCGCGTGGGCTGTGCCTGGAGGACTGTCGGTCTGGACCGATGGGGATGTCAGACCCTCCACAGTCCTTGTGGGGGCTTCCCCAGACCGGCCCAAGACAGCCGAGGAAGGAAGGGCTGGGGTCCTGGGCAGGTGCCCTCTCCAGGGTCCCGCCTGCCAGCCTGACCTGGCAGGAGCCTTCTGGGGGCCCCCACCTGGGTCTGCTGTTCGTGGGGGGGGGGGCTCTGCCCCACGCAGGCCTGAAGCCTGGAGCGCAGGAGGGTACGTGGTGCCTGACACGCGGGGTCCGCTCTGCAGACTCTCTGCCTCAAGAGTCAAGGCCATCCCGAGAGGTACAAGGCCGCCAGCCGCGCGCTCAAGGCTATCAGCAAGGTGAGGGGCGTCCGGGGGGAGAGGTGCGGGCACCTGGACCACGCCGAGGTCTGTCCCTTCCCTCCCAGTGCTGGGGACCCTGAGGGCAGGGCGGACTTCCGCACCGTCTGTCTCGGGCTCTTCACGGTGCTGATGGGGAAACCGAGGCCCAGAGGGAGAGGGGCTTGCGTGTGATCGGGGAGCCCGTCGTGGGGCGGCAGCGAGGACGGCCCGGGAGTGGGCTGGGGTGCCGTGGGCGGCGGGGCGGCCGGGCCACAGCCCCCAGCAGCGCCTGCCCTCCGGCCCCCGCAGCTGGTGAAGCGCTGTAACGAGGGCGCCCACAAGATGGAGCGTACGGAGCAGATGTACACGCTGCACACCCAGCTGGACTTCGGCCGGGTCAAGGTAGGCGCCGCCTCCCCGCCTCAGCCGGCTGCCCGCCTCAGGGGCTCCCAGCCCCGGCCCCTGCCTCAGCCGCTCAGGGCCTCAGTTTCCCACCAGAGTGTCCCCTGTGGCTCCCAGTCCCCTGGTGGGAGTCTTCCTGCCTGGGGCCAGGTGGGCTTACGGGTCTCTGGCCTGTGCTCCCGCACCCAGGGCTGTCTGGGGGCGGCTGCTTGAGGAGGGGCGGGCGGCGGCGTGGGCCGGAGGGCTTGCCCCGGGCCAGGGCTCTCCACAGCGCGGAGAATGGGGTAAAGGACTGGGGGGTCAGGCCTGGTTGCGGTCGTGGGCCTCTCTCGGTTCTGGGGAGGGGCCTAGACATCCTGCAGGCCCGCCCGAGCAGGTGGGGCCCAAACCGTTGTCCCCACCGAGCAAGGCCCTGCCGCGTCCCAGGCCACGGGCCTCCTGCCTCTGTGGGCAGCAGCTGCGGGGGCGGGTGACGAGCAGACACTCCGCACGGGAGGCGCTCCGCACGAGTTGGCCTGGAGGCGGCTCTCTGGGCCTGGCCTCGACTGCCCTCCGGCCCACTGGGCTGGTGACCTTCGGGGGCTGCCTGGAAGGCCGGAGCTTGGGGGCAGCGGGTGCTGTGGGCAGGACAGGAGGCCCGCGCGCGGTGGAGGCAGGGCACAGAGGCCTGGAGAAGGGTGTGAGGTGCGTGGATGCTTCCCCACAGTGGCTTTTGCTGCCCACTCTGGAGAGATGCTCAGCAGGTGCTAGGAGGACCCCGGGGCCTGGCCGGAGGCAGGACGGGCCTGCCCGGGCTGCTGGGCGGGGTCGGGGCCGGGACCTGGCACAGAGCAGCTGTCCCATTTGTGCCTGTCGCCCAACTGAATAACCCTTTGTGTGAGGCGAGGCCACATCGCCCCGCCTTCCTCGGTCCAGCCCGGGAGGCCGGTCCCCGGTCCTTGGAGGCAGGGACCCCCGGCGTCCTGGCCCCCGCCCCAGCTGCCGAGCGCCTCTCCGGCTCTGCCTTCCAGTCCCTCCCGCTGATCTCCGCCTCCCGCTGGCTGCTGAAGCGTGGGGAGCTTTTTGTGGTAGAAGAAACCGGGCTTTTCCGGAAACTGGCCAGCCGGCCCACGTGCTACCTGTTTCTGTTCAACGACGTTCTGGTGGTCACCAAGAAGAAGAGGTGAGCCGCCATGGTGCCGGGCTGTGTGGCCCAGCGATCGGGCCCAGGGAGGTGGGGCAGCCGCCTGAGCGTCCTCTGACCTCAGAGTTGGGGTCCCCCGCCCAGCCTGGCCCGTCCTTGGCAGCGGCCTGCATCCCCCGAAGTGTGGGGTGGCCAGGCGCCTCTCACGGCCCGCAGACCGGGGTGTGCCGGCCCAGACGAGAGAGCACACGGCCCATGTTTTCTGGGGGGTGGTTCTCAGGCGCATCCCTCTGACTGTGTGCCCCCAAGCCGGGTAGGGGCCCCAGGCTGCCCAAAGGCCCCCTGCTGCAGCTGGCCGCCCGCCTGTCTTCCCGTAGCGAGGACAGCTTCATGGTTCAGGACTACGCCCAGGTGGACCACATCCGGGTTCAGAAGATGGAGCCCTCTGACCCCAGCCTGCTGGGTGGCGGCGGTAACCGCTGCTCCTCGGTGCCACACCCCTTCCGGGTGACCCTGCTGCACAACAGCGAGGGCCGCCAGGAGAAGATCCTGCTGTCCTCGGACTCTGCGTGAGTGAGGGGAGGGCTCCCGGGAGCAGGGGCTCGTGCCGTCGAGTGCTCGGGCGCCTGCCATGAGCTCAGCCCTGCGTCGGAGGCCAGGGCAGCCTCGTCCTCCCAGAGTTCACACACCTGGGAGGGGAACACGCCAGCCAGACGAGCAGCTGGACTGTTGGGCGTGTCCGGGGGCACTAACGAAGCAGGAAGGCAAGGCAGGGAAGGGAGCACCCGGCAGGGGCAGCCTGACTGGCGCAACGCCATGGGGGGAGGGGAGCCTGGCAGAGGCACGGCTGTGCAAAGGCCCTGAGGCAGGAGGCCTCTGCTGAGAACCAGGCAGGGTCGGAGCCCAGGTGCCGGCAGTGGGGTGGGGGGTAGTGAGGTCAGAACCGTCTGGAAGGGGGCGTACGCAGCACACGGAGATGCCAGCACCACGGGCACTCAGCAGATGAGGGAGGAAGGGACGGGGCTGGCTTGGTCTCCATGCTCCCTCCAGATGGGAAGCTGAGGTGGAAGGGTTAAAGCCTTAAACTGGCACGGGACAGTGGGCTTGGGGCCCAGCGCCGGTAGACGGGGTGGCCCAGGCTGTGGGGATGAGGCTGCCTGCTCCTACGGTGACTTCCCCCACACGGCCCCTCGGTGGTTTGTGGGGGTCAGGAGAGGGCGCCCAGGCAGCGTGAACCTTCGTGGCCACTGCCCATCACACCTTGAGGGCTTTTGGGGGCACGCTCAAGGAACCCCTGGCCGTGCGACCCCCATCTCTCCACGGTGCCGCACTGGGGGCGGGACGTGTGAAGCCAGAGGTCCCCAGGCGGGCCTCACGCATCGCCTCTCCAACTGCAGGAGTGACCGGGCCCGGTGGATCACGGCGCTCACGCACAGGGAGAGGCAGGGGCAGGGCCCCACCGACAAAGGAGGTAAGCGCCTGCTCCACTGAGCTCCCAGCCCCGTTCCCGGGCCTGGGCAGGCGGTTGGCGTGGAGTTAAGAGGCGCTGACCAGCTCTCTGTCCCTGCCACTGCCTGCCCCCAGGGTGAGCCGCCCAGGTGAGGGACCCCAGAGCCGCGTACGCATGGGTGCCTCTCTGCACCTGGCTCTGTCCCAGGGCCTTCCCGTTCTGTGCGGGGAGAGAAGGCTGCCCTGCGCTCAGGGACTGGAGCTGACCAAGGTCACCGTGTCCCTCGACCTGTCCCGCTGGCTCCAGCCCTGCCCTTTAGAAGCCGGGTCCCCCTCTGCTGGCGCTGGTGCTTTGGCTCTGAAAGCAGGAGCAGCCTGTCCTGCGGCCTCTGGAGGGAAGCAGCCGTGTGTCCAGAGCCCCCCAGGCCCCTCCGAGACCGGGCCGCGAGGGATGTGTTAGGAGGGGGAGCCCTGCCCGACCTGGGGCAGCAGAGCCCCTGGCCCTGGCCCTCCTGGGGCAGCTTTGTCGCTGACACCTGCTCCCTCCTGCCCCCGCAGACCTGCCCCAGGTGGAGATCACCAAGGCCTACTTGGCCAAGCAGGCCGACGAGATCACGCTGCAGCAGGCCGACGTGGTCCTGGTCCTGGAGCAGGAGGACGGTGAGCGCGGCGCAGCTGTGCCTGGGTGGTGGCCAGATGGAGGTGGGGTGGACCCCAGAGTGAGCCCCCACGAGGGTCCGGAGCTCGCCAGGTGTGGGCAGCTGGCCCTGAGCCAGGCCCCCAGACGCGGCTTCTGCACCTGCTCACGGTGGGCCTGGCCCGATCCGAGGCCCTTCAGCCCCTCCCTCCAGGGCCTCTTCAAAGGTCCCTGAGTTACAGGATCAGAACCAGCTTCTCTGTGGTGCTGTGTCCGCAGCGGGAGGAGGGTGGCTGTGCTCCTCCTGGGGGCCCCGAAGCTGGCCGGGACGCGCTCAGCCGCTGACGCCAGGGTCCAGGCGGAGCAGTGGCTGGAGGACCCGGGGCCCGGGACACGGGGCCAGGCCCTGCCGGAGGAGCAGGGGAGCGGGGGTGCTCTGCTCTGTGGGAGGCCTGGCCCTGGCGTCTCCCAGAACCCAGCCCCTGCCCTCACCTGCCCCACATCTGTGTTCAGGCTGGGTCTACGGCGAGCGGCTGAGGGATGGGGAGACGGGCTGGTTCCCCGAAGACTTTGCCCGATACATCACCAGCCGCGTGGCCGTGGAGGGCAACGTGCGCCGGATGGAGCGGCTGCGGGTGGAAACGGACGTGTAGCCCACTTGCCGCTCCGCACCACACCGTGGCCAGGCTCTGCTTCCAGACGGCTCCAGCAGCGACCTGGCTCCTGGGGGGGGAGGGGCTTGTCCCAGGAAATGGAGGGGTCTCTGGGTCTCCACGAGGCCCCATGCTGGATCCAGATTCTTCCAGGGAGGAAGGTCACCATCCTCCCAGCCAGTGCTCGGGCCACCGCAGCCTGACCCCCCCCACCCCCAGCAGAGCCCCAGGAAGGAGCCCCGCCCTTCCCCCAGCGCCCCGTGGCTGCGCCCGACGTGGGCTCAGCTCCCTCCATTGTCCTCGCGTGGGACAGACGGCCTGGGTGTCCAGGCGGCCCCAGTCTTGAAGAGGAGATCCTGCTGGAGGGAGGTGACCCTGCGGGGACAGTGCAGAGATGCTCAGGTTTTCAGACATTAAAGTATTTCTTCAACACCTGCATCTCTCTGGCAATCTGCCCAGGAGGACGCCGATGAGTCCGGGCGGAAGCCCCAAGGTGCCGCGGGCCTGGCCTGGCTCCCAGGTGTGGCGCCTGTGGTGGGTCCTGGGGCCTCAGGAGGACCCCTTGTTCGAGGTTCCCCCTGCTCCTCTGTGGTCTCTGCCTGACTGTCCACATGAAGGGTGCGGGGCAAGACCAGGGACTCCTGACCCCCATCCCCACACGCTCCCCTGCAGGGCTCAGCCTGGGCAGTGGGTCTGGGGACCCAGGCCCCACCTCCCTCATCCCGTCTGCTCCCGCGGCCGTGCACGTGCAGGTGGGGAGGGCAGGCTGGCCTGGGGTCCGGGCTGCTAGGCCAGGCAGGAAGGCTGGGTCGTCCCGCCAGCCCTGCGATTGGTCTGTGCCGGTTCAGGGCCCCCCAGCGGGGGCAGGGCTGTCTCTGCGGTGGCGGCTCCCGGCATTAGGAGGATCTGCCCGGTCTGAAGCCGGGAGTGTGGCTCCCCATGTGCCGCGGGCCGTGGGTGCTGGGACCCGGCCCTCTCCGCCGCCGGGCAGGGCCTCCGGGAGCCCACTGAGCCGGTGGGAGGCCCGAGTGCGGAGGCGGCGGAGCTGCGCTGAGCCCGGCCGGCGGAATCCGGGAGGAGAAGGAATTCGGCACCAGGGGTGGGGCTGGGGGTGGGCAGCGCCTCCCAGGGACCTCGGAGGGGACGTCCCTGGCCTCAGGCAGTCGGAAGGGCGGCGCGGAGGTCAGAGCCCCGCCGCGCTGGCCGTCCTGGGCGGGGACTCCGCACGAAGGGGGATGGGACAGGTCAGGTTTCAGGGCGGGCGGCGGGGCAGGGCTTCTCTGGAGGCGGCCCCGGGAGCTCCTCCCACTCCCTGTCCCGGCTGGGACTAGACTCGCCCACCTGAGGGGTGGGTCACCTCCCAGCTCCTTTCCCAGAGCCTGGCTGGGGGCAAGGGGGCCGCCAGGACAGGGCCCGGGCGCGCAGCGGCGGCGTCTGTGCGGGCGTGTGTGCCTGGCAGGAGCGGGGTGATCCGTCTGCTGGCTCTCACCGCCGACCCCCTGCCTACAGCCGTCTGCCGGCTGGGGCGTGTTCAGTGGATGGAGCCGGCGGATTTGGACGGCCCTGGGCGCCACGCCCTTAATGTCCTGACCTGCGGCCGGACACAGTCTTGGGTCCTCCGTCTGCAGAGTGGCTGATGCCCCCTCTCCCCACCCCTCCCGGGCAAGCAGGAAGAATGCTCAGCCAGGGGGAGAGAGAACCCGGGATGCTTGGGGTGCTGGGTCCCCCCAGGGAGGGCAGAGCCGTCCAGCGCAGGACAGACACCCTTCAAAGGGATCAGGAAGCACAGGGCCCCTCTGCTTCCGTCTGGAGGAGCCCAGGCTGGCAGACCGTGAAAGAGGAAAGCCAGGGCTTCCCCCCTGCGCCAACGCCCACTCGACAGCCCCTGAGGGCCTCTGCTCAGCCTGGGGTCCCTTACTGGGGGCCGAGCAGGCCAGCCCGGACCCCGGCCCTTCCCAGGCAGAGCCCGCTCGGACTTGTCTTCCAGCAGAGCTGGTCTTAAGGCCTTAAAGGATCCCTCCAACCCCCTTCATCCCCCACGGCCCCCAGACACCAGGGCGTCCTGGGGAGACCCTGCCACACCTGCTGGGCTGGGCAGGGTCTCCAGAGGCTCCAGCCCAGCCCCTGCCCCCCGCCCGCTGCACAGCCCCGTTTGTTGCAGGCCGGGAAACAGGCCCCAAGGGCCTCTGCCCACTGCGGGGTGCGCCCATCAGGGCTTCCTAGGGCGTCAGCCACCCCGGGTGGGGACAGACACCATGCTGACCCACCAGACACCCAGACCACCCACTTGCCGCTAGAACCACTCCAGAACATTCTGGGGCCTTTCTGCAGGGAGGACCCTCTTCCCTTGAGGGCCCGGGTGGCTGGTGGGCCCAGGCCCTAAAGACATACAGTGCCCCCTGGTGCCCACAGTGGCACCCCAGCAGTGCCTGGGGCTCCCCATGCCCACGCCAGGAGAGCCCCCAGACCCACTGACCCTTGCCCCTTAGGCGTGCAGGTCGGTGTCTCCATCCGGACCATCAGGGCCCCTGGGTGTCCGTGAACACTGCATCGTCACCCTTGGTTACCGCGGCCTGTCCTGAGATCAGCCCCGGCCCGGGTTAGACACCCCTACCCCCTTCTCCCGGCCGTCACCTGTCACCTGTCCACCCCTTGCAGGGCGTGCTCGGGTCTGGGGTCACACCAGATCGGGGGCCCTCCGCCCCTGGCAGGGTTCAGGGCTTTGTGTGTCCTTTTGCCTGATAAACCGCGGGCACGGGCGGTCTCGCTGCCGTGTTGAAGGACGTCGTCCCGGTGCGGTTTCCGGGTTGGTCACAGCCCCTGCTGCCCCTGTCAACCTTCCCGGGTTCTGCGCGCTTCCTGGGACGGCCGCGCTTTCCAGCCCGCTCGCCCTAGTCCTGCTCACGCGTCTGCGGGCCCCCGGGCAGGGCTCTCTTCCCCACAGCCTCACATCCCAGTTTCGAGCTCTCACCCAGTGGGGCTTGGGGAGCTCTGCTGGGGGGGGCGCGGGGGGCGGGGGCGGGACACCTGCTGGCATCGTCTCCCTCCCGGGGAAGCTGTTTGCTCTTCCCACAGCGTTTACAGGGCCCTACCCGGGCCCCATCCATCCCGGGGGGCCCAGCACGGAGCAAGCGGGGTCCCATCTCCTAGACCACGTTCTCCCAGGGGCAGGACAGAGGTGGGAGCTCCTGGGTCAGCGCCAGGGAGGTGGACAGCGCAGGCAGGAGATGGCCGGGCCCAGGGGAGCAGGGGGGTATGGGGGCTGGCGCGGCCGGCCCGCACGCCTTGTCTCACGGAGCCTTGAGCCCCTGGTTTCTGCACCAGACTCGTGAGAGGATCTTGGTGCGCGACCATCATCAACTAAGCTCTGTGTGTACCCACCCTGTCCTCCAAGACTTTACACCCCGAAGAGATGCTGAATTCCACAGAATGCTCCAGCCGCTTCCGTCAGACCGCCCTCCAACTTCTCGTCTCCCCAAACACGTCAACGCGTTTTGTGACGTTCGAGCGTCCGGGCATTTGAGTCACGTGCGATCCCCACTGGGCCAAGTTGGTATTTTTTAAAACACGTTTGAGTGGCGCCTGGGGGGCTCGGTTTAAACATCCGACTCGATTCTGGCTCAGGTTGTGCCCTCAGGGTGACGAGATGGACCCCGAGTCGGGCTCTGAGCTCAGCGGGGAGTCTGCTTGGCCTTCTCCCCGCCCTCCATCCCTCCTGCTCGCGTGTGCCCCCCCCCAAAATCCGTCCTTACAAAGTACGTATTTGGGTGACTAGTACCGAGGATAAGGATTTCTGCGAGGGCCTCACCCGTCTGTATCTCCTTGTACGGCCCCCCTGGTTTCAGAGCCAGGTTCTACCGGCCTCACCAAACGAGGTGAGCTGCTTTTCCTCTTTCTACACATTCGGGAACAACTCACCATGTCTGGAAACTGAGGCACACCCACCCACACCAGCCGGAGCCTCGGGCCCTCCCCAGGGGGTGACGGGCTCCCCTTCCTATTTCCATTTACTTGCTATTGGTTTGTTCAGGTTTTTTTGTTTTTTTATTTCTACCAACACCAATCCTGGCATTTCGTATTTTCCCTCAAACCTCACCATTTTAAAACAAATCCCAGGTTCCTAGTACACGGTCACTCTTAGCGTGTTTGCGTCTCCCTCTGGCATGTCTGTGTTAATCCCTCCTGTGTCTTCTCTGTTTAAAGAACTCATCGGTCTTGCTAGTTCCTTCCTTCCTCCTCTCCACAGGAACCTGGTTTTGCAGCGCGTCCCCACGTGTGACGGCGACGCCCACCACACACAGACGTGAGTTCTGCGCGCGGACCAGCAGGAACACACGACTGTGAGCGTGACTGTGCCCCCCGTGCGCTGAAGCTTCCTAGAGTTCTCTCGTGGCCCGTGGCCTGTCTGCCTGACCTATTTATTGGGTTTTTAAGAACTCATCAGCCTCCCCAGCTGGCACGGTCTCTTTCCCGCTGCTCCAGCCTCCGTCCTGGGAACTCTGAGCCTCCACTGTCCCGCGCTGACATCCGCACGTGGATTCCCAGGTTTCACCCTGAAACGCCAGAGCTCGCAACCCAGCTTTCTTCTCATTTACTTCGTATGCCTCTGCGTCCAACCTTCCGGGGCATCTTTCAGCGTTCAAACACCGTCGAGCAGGGTCTAAGACCACCCTGGGACCTGGGTTCTGACCGTCCCTTGTCCCCATGCATGGGCTTTGTGGGTCTACTTTCTCACCCTACTGGTCGTCCCTCCCCGCCTTCCACCCGGAGAACAGGCCCTCCAGGGGCTGAAAGGCTGCCCAGCCCCCCGGCATTCCCGCAGGGAGCAGGCCGGTCTGACTGGGGGGCAAATGCACTCAGGGGCCCTCCCCTCGCCCGCGCCGGGGGTCTGTCACGTTCCTCCCCAGCAGGGAGGGACCCAACACACCCTGCCCGCCCCTGCTCCCGAGCCTCTGTGGTCAGTCACGGTGAACGTTTCATTCTCCTTTGCCAGCAGCCGACGCGGGAATGTGTTTCTCCCCGTCCCTGCGGGCAAGCGTCCTCCGGCCAGGGTTTCAGCTCTGGCTCCCGAGGTCAGCCCCGGGGAGTAACCCTTGGCTTTCTCAGACACGCAAACAGCACACACTTTTGAGTTTCAGAAATTTTTCTTTGGTGCTTTGAGAACAGAATGTCACTGTCCTGGTTTCCAGAGTTTCAAGTCTGACGCGCGGGTTTCCGTTCTTTCCCGGGCCTTTTAGGACCCTCCTTGCTGGCCATTTCCTTCAAGTCCCGTACACGGCGGCGGCGTGCTTCTCCAGTTGCTCTCCGTCGGAGATCCCCCCGGGTTTGCTTCCTGTACACGTTCCTCCTCTTGCCCTAGAGCCTCACCGGAGGAGGCGAAGGCCCCCTCCCCCACTTCCTTTAACCTTCCTCTCCGGCATCCTCTTCCTCCCGCCTCCCTGCCGCCTCCCAGCAGAGCACCGGGTGCGGAACCCGCTGTCCAGCCGCCCGGCCGCCCTCCCCACGGCTCCTCCCAGAACGGCTCCTCCCTGTGTGGTCACCAGCCTGGCACCCTGTCCCCTCCGGGAGCATTCATTCCGCTTACTGGAAAGCCTGGACACAGCCCACGGACGTTTTCATGAACGGGCAGTGCCCTAGTTGGTTAAGGAGACGGACCGGCCGCTAAAACCTCCTCATTTTGCTCCGCCAGACCCTCTGCCTCGAGGATAACCGCTGGCTAGGCTGGTGTTGGGGGACGCAGGGGGCTAAAGCTCAGACCCTAAGTGCCCGGTGTGGCCATCTGGGTCCAACCCAGTCCACTGGCCGCCCACCCCTGGGATGCTTGTCACCCCCCTCCGCTGTATCCTCCCAGAAGACACGTCGTCACCCCTGCCCTCGGGCCAGCCTCCTCCCTACGGGGCCATGCTCCCACGCACAGACCAGCCCCCGCGTGCCCCCCGAGAGCACCGGGAACCCGGACAGACCCCAGCTCTCCTTCTGCCCCCCCCACCCCCGGGGAGGGGCAGGGACCAGATGGGGCGGGGCAGTGGGGGGGCTGTGGTGCCTCCCTGGTCCGGAGGAGGCTCCCGTCCCCACACAGCCCTGCGGGCGCACCGGACGGCCGCACGGCGAGCCCAGGGCAACAACGGCACAGGCCAGGAGGAAGCGGCGGCTTCTTTCTTGGGTTTCTGGTTGTACATGCGCCGGAGCCTGTGCCCCGCGACCCCACGGGCCCCAAAGTCCCGCAGCAGGGTTTCCTGGGGCAGGCAGGGACCGGCAGCGTTCCAGGGCCCAGGGGGCAGTGGGCGTGGTCAGCCGCCCATAAATACTCCTCCATAAATACAGCGGGCTGCGTTGGCCGGGGACGGGGCTGAGCACAGCAGTCCCAGAGCCTAGCACCAGAAGAACCCGCCCAGGGCGCGGGGACCCCCCTGCACCTGCGCCTGCCCTCAGTCCCCACCCAGGGGCGCGGAGGGGGTGGCAGGGGGGCGGGGGGAGGGCTTCCCCAGCTCCTGCGGCCAGCGCAGCTGTGTGGCTGTGCAGCCGGAGTCCGGGCCCACCGCCTGGGCTCCCTGGAGCTGGGCCAGGCCGGGCCTCCCTCCCCTTGCCCAGTGAGAGGCTGCAGGGCCGGGTAGTCTGGGCTGAGTCCTGGCCGGCCCACAGGCGCCCCTCGTCAGTCGTCGCCAAGGCGCCTGGAAGACGGGCCTGCTTGGGGGCTGTCTCTGAGCTAGTGCTTCTCGGCCGCGCTGCTGAGCCCCGGGGCTGGTCGGTGAGACGCCGGCTGTGAGGCGGCTGTGGAGACAGGGGGAAAAGGTCAGCACCATGGCAGGTGGAAACTGTCCAAGCCGCCGGAGCTCTGGGCTCACACTTGCCGTGTCCCCTCCTGCCGTGGCAGCCCGGCCCCTCCTCCCTCCCCAGGCTCCGCCCCGTCTGTGAGGTCCAGGTTCTGCCCCGCCTGCTGCCCCGAGGGCCAAGCCTTGTGCTAGTCCTCATCTGTCCTCTGGCCTCCGTCTGCTGGTCACAGGCCAGTGATACCCCCAAACGCAAAGGCCATTCTCTCACCCAGGCCTGCAGGGTCCTCCCCAGCGAAGCCCGTGCCCCGCTCACACCTATGCCGACAGCGGGGCTTCTCCCCTCCCCAGATGAAGGCTCCCAGTCCCCCAGCCCAGCAGCACGGCGGGGTCTCTACAAGAAGCCAGCCAGTCCACTCCAGGGCAGGGGGCAGGGCCCAGCACTGCCAGGCAGCGCAGGCCTGCCTCTCCGCCTTCCCACTGGCCTGAAGGGTGAGCCAGGGCCCAGACCCCAGCTACATGTCCCTTAGCCAGGACAGCACGGGGGCCCGCCATGCAGTACCACAGCTGACCACCAGGTGCCGCCGTGGGGGCGCCCGGTCCACCGCCGCCGCCTCTGCCGCCCTGCCCCAGGGCTCCTAACAGCCAGGCCCGGCTGCCAGGCTCAGAAAGGCGCATATAGGACATCCGGCCCGCAGGTGGGGTTCCCCAGGCCCCGCCTGGCTGCTGGCCTCACCGGTCTACACAGCCCGTCCCCACGGGCCCGGACACCACATCTCCCCTCCCTTTGGCGGCCTGGGCCTGGGCGAGCTGACCGCCGGCTCCAGGGGCACCCTGAGTTCTGCTTGCAGACACGTGTTCCCCCGGGGGCTGTGGGGGCCGTGGGGGCCAAGAGGCCAAGCCGCTGTCACGGCGCCCCCCCCCCACAGCCCGGGGCTGGCGCAGAGCCGGCGGGCACCGGTGGGCACACACACAGGGCTCAGCGCAGACTGGAGCCCACGCGCACACGGGCTCACACACGCAGGGCAAGGCGGGGAGGGGCGGGGCTGGGTCGGCGCCCGGCTACCCTGGACTGTCCGGCTGGCCCACGGGGACGGCAGAACCCTGCCCTGAGGTCCAGCGCGGTGTCCCCGCCCCTGAGGAGCCGAGCACACCCGCGGGGACGGCCGCGCTCTCGCCAGCTGGCCTGGCCGCTCAGCTCTCAGCTCCGTGTGTGGGGAGGAGGGACGGCGCTCTCGCCGTGCTGGGGCTGGGGAGCAGGTTGTCTTCCTGCCTCCCCCTCGGGAGCCTGACTCACCTTGCTGGCAGGTGGGCCCCAGGTAGCCCTCTGCACAGTAGCACCGCCCGGTGACAGGGTCACAGTCCGCTCCAGCCCTGCAGCCGCAGCGCAGGGCACAGTCCGGCCCAAAGTAGCCCGCTGCGCAGTCTACAGGCGGGAGGGAGGGGGAGAGACGGGCCTGAGGGCCATCCTGCCTGCTCTGGCCCGGGCGCCCCAGGCCCTCCGTGGAGGTGGAGGAAGCAGAGACCTCTCGGGCTTCATCCTTCCTGCCCCATGTGAGCTCCCACACGGGAAAGCGCCAGGTCCGGGGCACCTGCCCAGCCCAGGGCCGACAAAGGGGGCCGGGCCATCAGGGATGCCCCAGGTCAAGGCGAGCACGCCACGGCAAGGTCAGGTGCGCAGCCTGCCACGGACAGGCCCTTCTATGTCCAAGCAGGCTGGCAGGTCAGGAGGGTCCTTCCCATCTCACGAGGCTCCCGTTCCGGCCACAGAGCAGGGCGAGCCCTTGCCGTCCCGGAGCAGGAGCTCCACGCTGGGCACCCCGTACAGAAGGGCGGGACGGGCACTAGAAGGCAGAGCCCCCTGCACAAGCAGTCCTCTCCACCAGCAGAGACCCCCGCCCCTGCCCTGCTGAGCGAGACCCCAGACTCACCGAGGTCACAGGCGGCCCCTGTGCGCCCCGGGGGACACAGGCACTGGCCGGTAACGGGGTCACAGGGTGCCCCTGCCTCGCAGTCACACCGCTGGTGGCAGCCCTCTCCGAAAGAGCCCGGTGCACACCCTGGTGGGGGGCAGTGCGCTCAGCATCCCTTCCCGTCCCCTACCCGACACGGCAAGGCCAAGGGAGCACGTGGGAAGGCAGAGCACTCACCCCTCTCGCAGAGCTGGCCGGAGAAGCCGGCGGGGCAGACACACTGACCGCTGACGGGGTGACAAGGGGCTCCTTGCTGACACTCACACACGGCCCGGCAGCCAGCCCCGTGGAAGCCAGGGGGACAGGCTGAAGGACACCCCAGTTAGAGCCTTACCTCAGTCCATCCCCAGGGAGCAAAGGTCCCGGTTCAGGGGCTCGTGCTCGCCTTTTCTCCCACCGGGGCTAGATCCCCGCCAAGGTTCACCTGCTCTCACGGGACCCTGAGCCAGAGGAGTCCCACGGGGAGTGGGGCCAGGCCTTGTCTCACGGGCCGCCACCGCGAGGGAAAGGGACAGCGGCCATTGCTACGCAAGCCCACAAGGGCCCTGATCGCCCACGCAGGACGAGCAGCCGCGGGGGCCGGGGTCCCCGCCCCAGGACTCACGGTGCTGGCAGGCCTGGCCGTAGTAGCCGGGGCCACAGCGGCAGGTGCCCGTGGTGGGTTCGCACGTGCCGTTGTTCTGGCAAGAGCATTCCAGGCGGCAGGCGGCCCCATAGCGACCAGGAGGGCAGGCTGAGGAGAGAGCTCGCAGGTCAGTCTCCCGCAGCGGAGGAGCAGGGGACCCGGGGGCGGTCCCGGGGCACTAGCCTACCCTCACGACCTTGGGGGGGTCTCGCCCAGCCCCCACAGCGGCCCCGTGCTCTCCTCGGGGGTCCAGAGCCAGCCCCTCCCCGACCAGGGCTCCGTCCGCCGGCTCACCCAGCTCACAGCTCGGACCGGTCCAGCCCAGGCCGCAGGAGCAGCTGCCGTTGGCCGCGTGGCACAGGCCCCCGTTCCTGCAGGCGCACACGCCCTCACAGCTCACACCGAACCGGTTCTGAGGGCAGCCTGGGGGCAGACGCCGGGCACCACTCAGAGCTCCGGGACTGGACACGCTCTGGGGACATGTCCCCACCACCTTCACTCAACAAACACTTCCTGGGGCCAGTGTCTGCCCCACACGTGCCAGGGAGCGGACGGCAGCTGTGTCTCGCCCACTTGTCCCTCCTCTCCGCAAATGCCAGGCCCGGCTGAGCACCGAGGAGGGGCGGGGAGTGCCTGCCCAGCTGGCAGGAGCTGGTCAGGGCAGCCTTCCTAGAGGTGGTGGCCCTCCGCACAGGCCCATCCTCCAGGCTGAGGAGGCCGGGCGGCAAGGCTCTCCAGATGGCCCCGTCACAATGGGACGGGCCCATAGCTGCTGCAGGTCCCCAGAGGTGAGGACACAGCCCAGCCGCGCCAGGCCCTAGCGGTGAGAACTCTGCTGCCACGGGCTAAGAACCGGGGGGTCAGTGGGAGGACCGCTGACCCCTTGATGAGGCCCAGAGGCTGGCAGAATTCTCTGACCGGCCAGGGACCGGTGGGGTGGGAGCCAGGCCAAGGGGCCATGGGGCCATGGGGCCCAGGACTGCCATCGCGGGCGGGAGCCCCGTGACGCCTCCTTGCCCCTGCCACACCCCGAGCTCCAGGCCTCCCTCCTCCTGGGGTCCCCGGCCTCCGGTCCCAGCAGAAAGGGCCATAGGACACTGGGGCCCCGGGACTTGAGCCGGGCAGCTGGCCCCGTCCTCAGACAAAACAGCCGCTGGACCCTCCAGCTCAGAGGCTCTGGGTGGACCGTGTCCGGCCCCCACAAGCGGCTTGACGGGATCAGTGGAGGCAGCTGGCCGAATGCGCCCCCGGCTCGAGGACCTGCATCTCCCCTGGGAACCGACGGCTTCTCCCCATCGGCCCGCACCGAGGGCTGACACCACAGCATCCGTGAGAGACGACAGGCAGGCAGAGCGGGTGCTCACCGTGCTCACAGTGGACGCCAGTCCTTCCGGGGGGACAGGAGCAGCTGCCGGTCACCGGGTCACACACCGCTCCTTGCCCACACCGGCACACGTGGGCACAGCCAGGACCGAAGCGGCCCTGTGGACAGCCTGCCGGGAAGAAAGAGGACGATGGTCTGCCGGCTCCCCTCCTCTGAGCCACGTCAGCCCAGAGACAGGACGGGCTACAGGGACGTCCCCCGTACCTGCCCGCCCTGGCATCTCCCCTCCCCCCGCAGCTCGGCTGGGGGCCAGGCCAGCTCTGCAGGGACAGTGAGTCCCTGTTGCCCCCAACCCACTCCCGCCAGCCCAGCCAATTTCCCAAACCCGTGGGAAGTCCCCACGACTCAGGGAAGGGTGCTGTCCTCGGCGGGATGCCCAGCTGGCCTCCGTCTGCACAGAGGTCCACAGGCCTCGGCAGGGTGTGGGGAGGAGGAAACAGAGCCGGCCGGCAGGGACACTGGGGTCACACGGACACCCCCGCCTTAGCCCAGCCTGGCGCCAAGCGCAGTGGGAGAATCAGGAAAACAGACGGCCAGGGGGCTATCCTCCCCCGAGGCTGGCTGGGCCCCCCACCCCCAAGGGCCAGGGAGCAGCAACGCCCACCCTCCCGGCCACTCACGCAGGCTGCAGTCCACCCCCAGGAAGCCGGCAGGACAGAGGCAGGCCCCGGTGACTGCGTCACAGAAGGCCCCGTGGAGACATCCACAGCGCTCCTTGCAGCCAGGCCCGAACCGCCCCGGGGGGCACCCTGCAGGGACAGGGGCAGGTGCCAGAGGCCAGGGGCCGGGTCTGGCACCCTGGCCTCCCACCCCCAGCCCTGGGATGAGCCGCCCCTCCCGAGGACAGCCCAGCGGCCACTTCTGTCCACAGCTCTCCCCAGAGGGGCTGGGCGGGCAGGCTGGGGTGCGGGCGGGAGAGGTCAGTCCTGGCCTCGGAGGTCTCGGGTGCAGCTTGGGGGCCGTGTGCCTCAGTGACCAGTGGCTCTGTCCCCCTGGGTGGGGTCACCTACCCTGCTCACAGCCGGGACTCGTGGAGCCTGGTGGGCAGCGACACTCCCCAGTGGCGTGGTGGCAGGCAGCGGTGGGCGGGCAGCTGCAGCGCTGGGCACAGGCCTCTCCGAACCAGCCGTGCGGACAGGCTGCGGGAAGCCAGTGCTGGGGGTTGGGGGGGAGCCCTGGGGCAGCCGGAGGGATCGCCATGCCACGGGCTGTCCCACCCAAGGGTGCCGGCGGGGCCCAGGGGCTGATCGTTCTCGCCCCGCGAGCCTCTCCAACTCGGGGGGCAGAGGCAGGCCCCTGTCACGTGGTGGCAGGGGGCCCCCCGCCGGCAGGCACAGCGTTCCTCACAGCGCGCCCCAAACGTGCCCTCAGCACAGGCTGTGGTGGTCAAGACGAGGCAGAGCCTCCTACGGTGCGAGGAGGGCCAGACGCCCCCACCCCTCCCCCAGGGGACCCGGGAGCTCGGACGGCAGCCCCTGCCCCCACTTGCCAAGGGACCACCTCATGGGGCCCTCCACCCTGGAGCGAGGCTGAGGCCACCCCGATGGGACCAGTGGGGCCTCCTGGGCCCCCCCTGCACCCCCAGTGCGGCCCACTCACAGCTCTGACACTTGGCCCCAGTCCAGCCGGCGGGGCAGAGGCAGTGGCCCGAGCGCCCGGGGAGCACTCTGCAGGGCACGGTACCCCAGGAGTGCCCCATGCCCCACCCGTGCCCCCGTACCCAGAGCCGTGGGCCCCTGTCCTTGAGGAGGAGAGGGCCTGGGGGAGGGTCCCAGCGCAGACCGGCCCCAGAGAGCAGAGGGGCAGCCAGCGTACTTCGGGGCGCCCCCCCGGCCCTGCCCCATTCCCCCCTGCCCGACCCAGGCTCACCCTGCTCGCAGGCCAGGCCAGCCCAGCCCTCGGGGCACGTGCAGCGGCCTGAGATGGGGTCACAGGTGCCCCCGTGCTGGCAGAGGCAGGCGTGCTGGCAGCCGTCGCCGTACGAGCCCGTGGGGCAGGCTGCGGGGGGGGAGCAGCTCACAGCCCGGCCCGGCCCAGCGGGCGCCACGCCTCGGCCCCATCGAGAGGCAGCCCCGGTGGTTCTGCACCTTCCGGTCCCCCCAAAACCCAGCAGCAGACTTCACGGGGAGGACCTCTCCCAGGGCTGCCCCTGAGACCACCTGCCCCAGGCCACCCTGTTCCCGCCAACCCCACGCAGGGGAGCTCGGCACCTCCCTGCCCTCCCCCTCATCATGCCAGGTGCCCCTTGGGGGCGCAACAGGCCCCGGTCCCCTGCCCGTGGGGATGGGGGTGTTCTCGGCGGGGGGGCTTACACTCCAGGCAGGTGGGGCCCATCCAGCCAGGGCCGCAGCGGCACCGTCCGTGGACGGGGTCACAGGACGCCCCATTGAAGCAGGAGCAGGTCCGGCTGCAGTTGAGCCCGTAGGTGGGGGCAGGGCAGGCTGCGGGAGGGAGGGACCGTCAGGGGCCGGAGGCTTGCACAGACCCGGGGCCGCTGGGCAGGCTTCCCTGCCTCTGGCCTGGGCACCCCTCGGCACGACCGACGGCGTCTCTAAGCGGCCACCTGGCAGCTGCAGACACCCAGGAGGCGGCCCCGGCCCGTCTCCTGGAGCCCCCAGGGCCGCCTGGGCCTCATGCACCCTGCGCACAGCGGGGGCCCCAGCGGCCGGCAGGGCAGAGGCAGGAGCCGCTCACAGAGTCACAGGGGGCCCCGGCGGCACGGTCACAGCTGCCGCGGCAATCCAGGCCAAAGAAGCCCGCCGGGCAGGCTGCAGAGAGCGGAGGGCGGGAGGTGGTTGTGATGGGCCGCGTCCAGGGCGGTGGGGTCCGCCCTCCACCCCGGCCCACGGCCCAGCTCACCGCATTCACAGAAGGTTCCCCTCCAGCCGGCCGGGCAGGTGCACGCCCCGCTGACGTGGTCACAGGCTGCCCCATGCTCACACTGGCAGCGCTGCCCACAGCCCGGCCCAAAGTGGAGTGGCCCTGGGGACACCCTGAGACATGCGGCCCCCGCCCACCGTCAGCCAGAGTGGGGGAGACCCACTGAGACACGCACGTTCCTCTGTCATCCCAGCCGGGGGCGGGGACCGTGGGGCACTCCCCTCCGCCCCGGGGAGGTAGGAGCCCCAGGCATGGCCTCTGGAGCTGCCCCAGCCTGGAAGACGGAGGGGGACACACGCAGAAGGTCATGGCCCTCGGGCCTCCCCTCCTCCAGGTGCCAGGTCCCTGCTGTCCCTGCCTGATGCTCCAGGTGACCCTACAGACCAGGGCAGGCTGAGGGGGGGCGGGGGAGCCTGAGGGAGCTCGGGGAGCGAGACCCTCCTCCTGCCCCGCAGGCAGAAGGGCGGGACCAGAGCCCCCGGTACGTGCGTGGGGCTGCGGGTGCCCCAGGACTCACGCTGTTCACACCGCGGGCCTGTGTAGCCGGCCTCACACACGCACAGGCCACTGACGGCGTCGCAGCTCCCGTGGCCTGGGCTGCAGGTGCAGTTCCGGCCGCAGTCGGGTCCCCAGTGCTCGCCGTCACAGGCTGCAACACAGCGCTGGTCAGCCCGCACAGGCCCCGCCGAGCACCGGCGCCGCGGCCAGGCGCCCCACTCTGGCCCCCCACCCTGAGCCCTGGGCCGCCCACCTCTCTGACAGCTGAGGCCGGTCCACCCAGGGGCACAGCTGCAACGTCCCGTCGCCGGGTGACAGTGCCCATCGTTGGCACAGGAGCATCTAGACTGGCAGCCGGGCCCGAACCAGCCCGCTGGGCACGCTGCAGGCCGGGGGCGGGGAGGGGGAGAGGCTCAGCCGGGGCGGGGGCGGCACAGGGTCGGGGCTACTGCGGGTCGGGGGACCCATACTCACAGTCCTGGCAGCGGCTGCCCGTGTAACCGGGGGGACACAGGCAGGCTCCGGTCCCAGGCTCACACGCAGCACTGTGCTCACACGCTGGGCAGATCTCCTGGCAGCCGAGCCCCCAGCGCCCCTCGGGACAGTCTAGACAGCCCCCCCCAGGGCCTATCAGTATCCCCTAGGGCCTCACTGGCCCCGTCTGACTTGGCTGCTGACCCTGCGCCACGGCCCAGGAGAGGGGGAACAACAGGTCTTGGGAACCCCCAACCCCTCCCGGGGCTGCGGGCCGCACAGCACCACCCCCAGAAGAGGAGCCCCTGCCCCAGGACGGGCGGTGGGCAGGCGGCCTGGAGGGCAAACCACAGGCCCAGGGAGGCCAGGCTGGCGGCGCACAGACAGGTTCCCGGTGCTCCCAGGTCAGCGCAGACCCAAGGGTGGTTCAGGTTGGGCTTTCAGCCGCTAAGGACAGGCCCGGGGTCTGTAGCTGCAGGACCCCCGAACAGAGCCCAGGGCTGGGACCCCCCAGACTTGAAGGCACAGGGAGGGGAGGGGATCACGGGACACCACGGCCACTCACCTGCCCCACAGTCGTCCCCTGTCTTCCCTGGGGGGCACAGACACTGTCCCGTGACCCGGTCACAGGGTGCCCCCCCACAGGAGCAGGAGCCCGAGCAGTTCACACCAAATGTCCCCCCCGGACACTCTGTAGGAAGGGACAGGAAGGGCCTCAGCCACCGGCTTGTGGAGCCACCCCTGCCCCAGCAGGGCTGCTGGGCTCAGCCAGGATCCCCCGGATGACCATGGGGATCCCAGGAGCAGGCAGAGCCTGGGGCACACAGGCAGGGAGGGGCCTGCTTGGGCTGACCGTGCATGGAGGGGTGGCGCAGGATGGACCCCGTGGGCACCCAGCACTCCGGAGGGCACCCCGGAGGTCACCCTGCATCAAGCCAGGAGCAGCTCCGCCCTCCTTCCTCCCCGCACCCAGCCGAGGACAAGTCTGCCCCCGTCTCAGATCCCCAGGGAGCGCGGGGTGGGGGGAGGTGAGGGTCTGCAGACACTCCTCTACCCCCAGCTGTGGCCCTGTCCCAGCAGGACGGCGGCTGCCATGGGAGCCAGGCATGCTCAGAGAGTGTGGAGGACCTGGAAGCCTGGGCCCCCCTCCTCTTCTGCCCAGCAGAGGAGCAGTGAGACCCTGGGAAAGAGTGGAGACCGAGGAAAGAGGACCTCCGAGAAGGACCGGCCCAGGGGCTCTGTGCCTGCAGCACGACTGCCTCAAAGCACGTGGGGGCCAGGAGCCTCTCACCTCCCTGTGGGGACAGGCAGGGCCCTGTCCGCCCAGCGCGCTAGAAGCCCGACCACCCTGCGCACAGCCTGCCCCGCGGGGAAACCTGGGCAGCCCCTACCCAGGAAGGCGGGCGCAGCCCCTGGAGGAAGCCGCTATGATCAAAACAGCCCTGGGGGAGAGGATGGGTGCAGTCCCCGGCCCTGGGGCCTCCCGCAGGCACCCGAGGGAGCTCAGGGAGCTTGGGGATGGAGGACACAGCCTGCCGAACCCTGTCCTGTCCCGTGGCCTGTAGGCACCTGGTCACTCCCCACCGTGCACGGGCCCATCTGCAGGACTGGAGTGGGGCACGCGGGCTCCCGCACAGCGGGGACCAGGGAGGAGGAGGCCCCGTGGCAGAGGCTGAAGCTGTCCTGTCTGGCCGCGGGGGGCCTGGCAGACATGCATTTGGGATGGTAAGTGTTTCGAGGCCCAAGAGCAGTGGGGGCCATCGTTCCTATAAAAACACACGTGGCCCTTCCTGCGGGGTGTCCTTGGGGCACGGAAAGCTGTCAGAGGGAAGAGGAAAACCGGAGAAGGCAAAGCAGCCGGGAAGGCTCCTATGCACCCTTGGCGAACGGGGGTAGGGGATCGGGGGTGGGGAGTGGGGGGTATGGCTGTGGAGGGTCGGGGAGGGATGGGCGCGTCTCCAGGGAGTGCTCCCAGCGGGCCGCCTGGGGGACGGGTGCTCGCATGCTCGCATGACCAGTGCTCCGCTGGGTGTCCGTGGGGGTGCGGGGAAGGCCTAGAGTCAGAGGCCCGGGTGGGGAGCCCGTGACTTGCCAGAGCCGCGGGGACAGGAGGACAGCCGCGAAAGGGCGGCAGACACCACCAAGCCCCTTGGGGTGTACGTCGGGCCGGCGGGTCCAGGCTGGGTTCCCCGCAGCCCCCACACACCCCACCTGGACCCCTGGGACCCGAGAACCCTGCACGGGGTCATCACTATGGTCTCCAGGATGCCCACTCCGGGAGACGCGGCCTGGCTGCAGAGGGAGACGCTGATCCCTCAGCTCAGGCTGGGTCCCCAGGGTCCCCTCCTTGTTCCCGAGGGGACAGGCCATGCTAGGGGGAGGTCGAGCCAGCCCCCCCGCATGCTTACACCAGTTACCCCAGGGGCCCGGGGGGTCCCCCTCCACCTGGGGCCAGCAGGGGCGGATAGCCCACGCACCAGGTGCCGCAGGAGGCCCCCAGCAGCCCCTGGGAATGGGGCCGGGGCGGCCCCGGGACTAGGGCTGCCTGCGGTGTGTGAACCCGGGGCTCCAGCCGGGCCCACCGCTCCGCACGCACACCCTGCAGCCCAGGCCAGCGCAGCCGTGTGGACGGCCCTCATCACAGGCCGCACACCGTGTCCCACCTCCAGCCCGAGCCTGCGCTCTAGCAGCTGCCCCGGTCCCACAGACTCAGGCCCACCAGGACAGGGAGCCGGCCCCCCGGGGCCCAGCACACTGAGCACACTGTAGCTAACAGGTTGGGAGGGGGTAGGGAGGACACAACGTTGGAGGAGGCGACGCCTTCCCTGGCGCACAGACCATTCCGGCCCCAGCAGCCGGGACCGCGGTCACAGGGACAGGCCAACCAGTGCAGAGTCACCGCTGCGTGACGAGGGTGGGGCCAGGCGGCCTGGCTGCTCCCCGTCCCGGTCACAGCACTCCGGGGGGCTGGGGCCGGCCACTGACCTTGATCACAGTCCTTCCCCTGGTAGCCGGCCGGACACGGCCTCCTGCACTGGCCGCTGACGGGGTCGCAGGCCACGCCCTGAGGACAGGTGCACGCCTGTAGGCACCCAGGCCCAAAGAAGCCTGGCATACAGTCTGCAGGGGGCAAGGAGAGAGGAGCCTGCAGGGTCAGCCAGCCCGAGGGCGCCCACCCCGCACCCCTGCACTCACCATCCTGACACCGCTCGCCCCTGAAGCCGGCCTTGCAGGAACAGCTGCCATCCCTCCGGTCACAGGCCAGGGTGTTCTGCTGCTCACACCGGCACTCCTCGGAGCAGCCGGGCCCGAAGGCCCACGGTGGACAGACTGCACCCACAGAACCGAGACGGGGGCTGCCTACATGCGTGCGTGAGCCCCTCCCAGGTCCCTGGGTTTCCAGCCCCCGAAAGCCACGCAGAGAGGCACCACCCGCCCCGGCCGCTGGGGCCACCGCGCTGGTTTCACAGATGAGAAACCGGGTCTCCACAGAGTCCAGGCCCTTGCCCTGGGTCCCGCCACTTCCTAGCCAGGAGACTTGGAACCCCCATCTCCCCGCTCTAAATGATCCTTCTACAAAGAAGCACCGTACGGAGCTCCCAGATGAAGTCTGCTCATCACCCACATCTCCCCCGCAGCCCACCAGGGAGGGGTGACCCCTCCTGGGTAACCCCTGGAGATTCAGGGAGCCCCACTGGGGATTTAGGGCCCACCCTTGCTGCCGGCAAACTCCAACAGCCAAGGCGAGGCCTGTCCCCAGAAGCTTTCGAGGGAGGTCTGCCCCTGCCCAAGCTGTGGCCAACCCCTTAGCCCAGTCGTGGGACCAGGGGGCGACAGAAGGCCGGGGACCACGCCCCCCCAGTCACCCTGAAGGCCAGCACAGTCCAGAGGACATGGCTCTGGGTCCGTGGGGCCCATGTCCCAGCCGGGGGACCCCGCTGAGCCTTGCGTTGCCCTCCGCAGAGGAAGAGTCCCTCCCGAGCCAGGGTGCAGGCAGCAAGGCACCGGAGCGTGCGGGCCCGCTGTGCAGCAGCGCCCCGCCCCCCGACACCGGCAGCCGGGCAGGGGACTCACCCAGGTGGCAGAAGCGGCCGTAGAGCCCCGGGTCACAGAGGCAGGCCCCGTAGAGGCGGTGGCAGCGGCCACGGTTGGCACAGCGGCACTTCTTGTGGCATTGTTTGCCGTAGAAGCCCTTGGGGCAGCCTGCGGGAGGTGGGGCCTCTTGAGTGGAGACTCTCCCAGGGCCCCGTGCCCAGCCCAGGAGCTAGGAGGGGCCCAGGCCCCCTGGGCAGGGCCACCAGCGCCTGAGGACTCTGCATCCCAGACAGGGAGGGGCCCAGGAGCAGACAAGGGCACCACGAGGACAGGGCAGGCCCAAGATGAGCCGTGCGTATGGCCATTGGCCCCAGCTGGCCTGTCTCCCCAGCGTCCGTGGTCTGGAGGACGGCCCGGGGCGCAAAGCCAAGCACATTCTTGAGCATACGCGTGGGAGATGCACGGAGACCTCACCCTGAAACCCTGCATCTCACCCCACCTCCTGCATCCTGGTGTCCACTTCTCGGGGGTCTCCCAGCACCCCCGGCCCCCAGAGAAGCCTCCACCGGCCAGCATCCCGGGACCAAGCCCAGGGGGCCCCAGGCTAGGAGAGGGCATCTGGATTTCCTTCCCGAAGCGCCTCCCTTGGGCTCAGTCCTGCCCCAGGCCTGCCTCCTGAAGGGCCACAGGGAGCTGGACAGTCACCCCAAAATACGTCCACGCCTAAGTCCCCAGGATCTGCAGGTGAGACCCCCTGGGTTATACTAATCCATGAGCGTCCTTCAAAGAGGAAAGAGAGGAAAGCCGGACAGGGGAAGGCAGAAGCAGGGCAGGAGGGACGCGGCCCCACACGTGCAGCTGCGCGTGCACGGCAGGCTTCCAAGGGCAGGGCAGGGACGCAGAGGAGCCGCGAGATCTGACCAGAGGGAGGAGGAGGACGGCCCCACAGGGACGCCATCCCGAAGCCCAGGGATGGGTTCCAGGAACTGAAACTACCCCTTGCTGACGGGCAGTTCTCAGCTCCTTCGCTACAGTCTCCACCAAAGAGGCGGAATTCTAAGGGTCTTAAAGGTAAAGCACCGGTCACCTGGGACACTTGTGGGGACCCACAAATTCCTCCAAACATGCAGACGCTTCACAGTTCGAGAGGACGGCAGGGTTGTCCCATGCAGCCACGGGCCCAGGCAAATCCCACCCAGCCGCCAAACTGCTCTACTCGAATGCTTCCAGGAATGGGGAACTCACTACCTCGCAGGGGGCCCCACAGCAGAAGTACTGGTCGGCCAAGTCTTCCCATGTGCTGCGGTTGGGCCCCAGGAAAAGCAAACAGAGAGAAGGCCACACCGCCCTCACCGCCACACCGCTCTCCCCGCATTGCTGACCATCCCCCATCCCCCCCACCCCAGCTCCCTGAAGGCAGGCGGACAGAAGAAAGCAGGCAGGCCACTTGAGAGGTCGTGTCCCATCCCCTCCACCCCAGGGACATTCCAGGGTCCCGGCGGGGCTGCACCCACCATCCTCACAGCGGGCTCCACCAACCCCGGGAGGGCAGCGGCAGGCGCCCGTCGCGGGGTCGCAGGTCCCGCCGTTCCGGCAGCCGCAGGAGAGGCTACAGTTCTTCCCGAAGGTATCCGGAGGGCAAGCTGCAGGGGGCACGGTGAAGCTGAGGGTCGCCAGCCTGCAGGACGACTGTGGTCCCAGCAGTGCCCCCGGGGACACAGACATGCTCCCGGGGTGCGAGCCGCCCAGCTCAGAAGCCCCCGCCCAGAGCCCCCAGCGGCGGCCCTGGAGCCCCGGCCCAGCCCCACCGCGGGCAGACATCACTAGTGGACGGCCGCACCCTCTCCCCCCATCTCCGGCACGTCCACTTTCTCAGCGGGGCTCTCAGCAGGCAGAGCCCCGGAGACCGACCGGCACCGTATGCCTGGCCCAGTGTCACCCGACGGGGCTGCGAGAATGGGTCTCAAAGCACACCAGCTACCCTCCTGCCGAGTGGCCTGGGTGGTGGCCGCCGTACCCAGGGCGGGGACGGGACTGGCCCACCCACCGGCTACTCTCCGTCAGGCACCCTTCCCTGCCTCAGCTGCTGGCCTGCTTGCCCTGGACCATCCACGAGGGACAGCCGCCAGGCCCTGCCTGTCCCCGGGACCCTGCCCAGGGTGGCTGCCCGCAGGTCCCAGAAATCACACCCACCCCCCAGCCCGGGCCTCACTCTCATTGCAGATGAGGCCGGTCCAGCCCTCGGGGCAGTCACAGCCGTCCAGGCCCGGGAGGCAGGCCCCCCCATTCTGACAGTCGTCACACGTGAGGCTGCAATCCTGGCCAAAGGAGGCGTCCAGGCAGACTGGGGGCAGACCAGGGAGGGGGGGCGCGTCAGGGCCCAAGTCCAGCCAGACTCAGCTGCAAACCCAGCACCTTCTCTGAGCCTTGGTCAGATGAGACCACGACCAGGCTCTTCCCCAAGCCCGAGACTACAGGGCGGGCAGCAGCCGGGCCGAGGGGGCAGGGGCCACGGTCCCTGCGGGCAGAAGCCGCACGGCTGGACCCGCTTCTCACCAAACTTCTCCATCAGCCTGTGTTCGCCCCGGACCTCGGCCGCCACGGCCTCCTCCTCCTCCTCCTCCTGGACCCCGACATAGTCGTCTTGGAAGAGGGGAGGCCGGTCGTCCTGGAGCACCGCGACGTGTGGGAGGGGCCGCGCGAAGGGCAGCTGGCCGTCCAGGTCCACCTCGGGGATCTCCAGGGCTGGGAGGGGCACAAAGGCCCCTTAGCGCCTGCCAACCCCCCCCCCCTGGCTTGGTACCGGCCCCTCCTGCCCCTCAGGGCCGGTGCCCAGAGGCCGCTCAGAGCCTGGTCTGAGGCTCTCCTCAGGTCTGAGCCTTGGTCTTCCCCCCCCCAGCCCCTGCCGCACCCCTCCTCAGCATGGTGGCGAGGGGGCATCCCAGCTGCGCTCCTGACGGGACGGGGAGGTGGGGGCGCGGCGGCTCGCTTCCTCTTGGACACTGTCCTCCGTCCCTTGTGTCACCTGCACAGGGCAGGAGCCGGACCACCCAGGACCCCCCCCCCGGGGCAGCCCCCTGCCCTGGAGGATGCGGGTGGCCGGACCCTCCCCCACCCCGCTGCCCCAGGCCGGCCCGCAGCGGGAGGCAAGAGGAGGAGCACCCGGAGCCGGCGCTAGAGGGCTGGGTGGCTGTGGGGAGGGCGGAGACTCACGGGCACAGCCCCTGCGGTCCTCGTCCAGCCGGAAGCCGGCCCTACACGAGCACTGGAAGGAGCCCACCAGGTTGGTGCAGTCGTGCTCACAGCCGCCGCGGCCCGATGCACACTCGTCCACGTCTGCGGACAAACCCGGGGCTGCGGGGGCCTATCCTCTGGGGTCAGGGACGTGGGGCCCTCCTACCCCGCCCCCACCCACTGGACTGCGGCCACGGCCACTCCATGGCCGTCCTCCTGTGCCAGTGTCAGGGTGACGGCAGACGCCAGGCAGCCCGCGCCCGATGGACCGGTGTGGGGGGACGGGCACAGGCAGGCGGCAGGGCCCTGCAGAAGCAGGTGTCCAAGCAGGGCCCCCTCACGCCCTCACCCCCCGCTCACGCCCTCCACGCCCGCTCACCCTCACACCCGCAGCCGTCGGTGCTGAGCCGGTAGCCGGCGTAGCAACCACACTCGTACCCGCCGGGGCTGTTGGTGCAGGCCTGCTGGCAGCACGGGGAGGCCGCGCAGTCGTCCACGTCTGCGGGACACACACCAGGGCCGTGGCACCTGCCCACGTGCGTGCCCCCCCACGCCCACAGCACACGGGCCCTGCACGGGCCCTCCCATGCATCCAGGCACCACCCTGGCCCCACGGACACACGGGACGCACACCGCGGCCCTGGGGTGGCGCTGCCCGCTGTGGAGGCCAGACGGGGCTGCAGCATGCTGGGGAGCCCCTCTCGCGGCAGCCCCCCCCGAAGAAAGGACCCACACACCCTGCAGGGCTCCAGGTGCCACCGCCAGCAATCGGGCATTCAGTGACACGGGGCCGAAGGGGGGCAGGGGCAGGTGCTCGGCGGGGCCCACCCTCCGCCCAGCCCCCGGCCAAGCAGAGCGAGTAGCACCGGGAGGGGACCCAGCGGGAGCTGGGGGGTCACGGGATCCCGCCGAGGAACAGCCCAGGGGCGGGGGTTTGTGGGCAGGACGCCACCGCGCACCGATGCACGTCTTCTGGTCCTCGTCCAGCTCGTAGCCGCGGGGGCAGGTGCACAGCGGCCCCCCACTGCTGTGGCTACAGCCATGCGAGCAGCCCCCGTTGTCTGCCTCACAGCTGTTCACGATTTCCATCTCGATGCCTGCCGGGAGACCCCCCAGCAGGGACGTGGGAAGGGGTCCTGGTGACCCCCCCAGTACCCCCAACCCCGGCAGCCAGCCTGCAGCCCCCAGGCCTATCCTATCAGGAAATGGCTGGCCCCCAGCTCCTGGGCTGGGCGGCTTCTGGAATGTTCCGCCCCAACCCCCACCCCCCTACACATACCCCCTGCCGCCCTGGGCCCACCTCAGCCCCCACACCCAGCACTGCCCCTAGATGACCGGAGAGCTCAGCCCCTTGGCCCGGCCCCAGCATGCCAGTGCCCGTGGGGTCTAGGGACCCGTGTGGCTGCTTCCAGGTCCCTCCACAGCCTGGGGCGCCCGCGCCTGCCCGCTGTCCACTCACGGTAGCACTGGCGGCCGTCAGCGCCCAGCTCGTAGCCGGCGTGGCAGACGCACGTGAAGGAGCCCTGGGTGTTGAGGCAGCCGTGAGCACATTGGGCCTGTCCCGTGGCGCACTCGTCCACATCTGCACGGAGAGACCAAGTGGAGGGTCTCGAGACCGAGGCCTCTGGGTGGCGGGGTCCCAGTGGGGGTCAGGGCTCAGACCCAGGGCTCTCCTCCCATCTCCTGCCCCAAGATGCCCTCCGGAGCTCGGCTCTCCCATCAACAGCCCTCGGGGTCAGAACCACGCTCCTTCTCAGAGCGAGGAGGGCACAGGCCTGGACCAGCAGCATCGGGCAAGGGGGTCCATCTGAGCCGACCTCCCTCGGCTGGCTGTGCCGCCCAGCCACCAGGCCGGTTCTCGGGCCGGCCCCGGAGGGGCCTTTCCACTGCCTGCCGGTAGGGGCCGCAGACACCAGGGGCCATCATCAGCCTCCCGCCCGCAGCACTGGCTGGGAGTGCCCGATCCCAACACTGCCTTCAGTAACCCCCTGAGGTCCCGCGGGATGAAGCTGACCCTCGGCCTGGTCTCCTGCTGAGCCCACCACAGCCCCGGCAGCCGGGGCGCCTGAAACGATCCTTCCCGGGGTTGGAGCCGTGGGGGCTGCGCTCGGACCCCGACCTGGGACGCCAGGGGAGACAGCCACCGTCTGCCCTGGACGCACCCCGACAGTGATGGGGGACGCGCAAGACCCCCCCAAACTCCTATGACAGGGTAAGACACAGAGGAGGCCACGCAGCCCGTGCTCCTGAAGCAAGGCATGAAGGAGCGCCTTCCAGAAAGCAGTGCCCAGCTGGGACCTGGGACGATTCTCCATGCGCGTGCTGACCACAGCCGTAGAAACATCTAGAAGCCCGCGCTCAGGGAGCTCCCGGGGCTCCAGTGACGCTCCCTGCCTTCTCTCCGCGGCCTCCCCACCGCTTCCCTGATGACCACGTACCAGGAAGCTGATACCAGAATCACGGAGAAGCCGCCCGAGACCTCCCGCTTGCTTCTGCCGGAGTGAGACTCGGGCTCCTTGAGTGTGTCCCTGTCCCCTCCCCGTCCCCCACCCAAGGAGGGGTGCAGAGCCCGGCTGGGGCCTGGAGGGAGGCGCCTTACCTTCACAGGACCTGCGGTCGGCGGCCAGCAGGAAGCCCGCGTGGCACTCACAGTGGACAAGGCCGCGGCGCGCCTGGCAAATGTGAGAGCAGCCGCCGTTCCGCTCCGCGCACGGGTTCCTCCCTGCGGTCACAGGCCCAGAGGGAAGACAGGGGCTGCAGCAGCTCCGGGGTGCCCAGGCCTCTCCTGAGTCCCCCACCGGGGCTCTTGTCCCTGGGGGCTCCAGTCTAATGGGCTCAGCAGGGGCCCCCGTCTCCCCAGTGTGGGAACCCCGAAGACACCCCAAGTCCTCCGGAGCCTCCTCCTACTCAGACCTAAGGAGCCCTGCGGCCCACTGCTCAGCTCTCAGGACCGCCCTCACTCCGGCCTGGGACCCCACGGCCTGGTGCGCGCTGGGGGTCCTCTCAGTACTTGCCTCATCCCAGCACGGCCCCCACTTCTACATCGCGGAGGCCCCGAGCCTGCCCCACCGTCTCCATCAGCAAAGCTCCTCCTCCCATGACAGGCAGCCCCAAGACCCCAGAGCAAGATGCCAAGTGGGGCCCTGCCTGCGTCTCCCGTCCGGGAGGGCCGGGGCCTGGGTCGCACATGCCCCCACGGAGCCCAGGACGGTGTGAGAAACTGAGAACCAGGCAGGATGCCCTTCCTTGCCCCGTCCCCCGCGCCCCATCCCGGGTTTCCTGCCCCGAGCAGACGCACGATCCCAGAGCGCAGCCTAAGGGGCTTCCCCCCCACACCCACTGGGGGCCAGACGGTGCCCCACCGGCGGGGCCCTGCCTCCCCCGAGTCCTGCTGCCAGCCCCAGCGGCCACGCAGGGAGGCCAGCCCAGATCTGTGCGGGCAGCTGCCTGGGGCTCGGGCTTCAGGGTTCCCGGGTGGGTGTGTGGCATGGGGAGCAGGGGAGTCCCGGGCGGGTGTGAGAGCCGGTGGGAGTCCCAGCCCCAGCGCCCCGCCGCGCAGCACACTCACGGACACAGTGCTTTCCGTCCTGGAGCTGGAAGCCGGGGCGGCACCGGCAGCCGTGCCGGGTCACCGTGAGCTGGACACACTCGTGCTGGCAGCCGCCGTTCCCCACGGCACAGGAGTTGATGGCTGGGGACACAGACCGCAGTGGTGGGTGCAGCCCAGGGGGACGACCCAGCCGAGGGACCTACCCTCGTGGGGCTCTGACCACATCCTGCAGAATACTTCGGGACCCTCCACGCCCCTTTCTCTCTGCCTCCGTCCCAGAAGCAGGACCGCGAGAGGTACACTGCTCCCACAGGGCTCCCGGCCCGGCTTCGCGGCTCGGCCCACATGCAGGGCGCACAAACCGTGACCTGCTTCCGGACACGCACGCCCCACCTGCCTGAAGACTGGGTGTAGACAGGTCCCCCGGGCCCGCCGGCATCACCCAGCATGGAGAGCACCACACGGGCCCCACTGAGAGCACTTCCAAGGCCAGGGGCCAAGCAACCTGGGAGGCTCCCGGAGGAGGCAGCGGCCAGTGTGGCAGTGGGAGCTCGCATGCTTCCCTCTCCTGTGCGGTCACCTATCGGGTCAGGGCAGGCATGTGTGGGGGGCTGCCACGGAGGGCCACTGCGGCCCAGAAGCCTGGCCTCCAGCTCCCAGGAAGCAGTTTCTGTGGGGAGCAGGAGCGGCAGGCCCGGCAGTGCCAAGGGGCGGCCACTAGGCGTGTGGCCCCAGGTCTCTGAGGACGCCGAGACCACGCCGAAAGGCAGAAGGAACTCCCTTCGACAGGGCAAGCGGGTGTGGATGATCCGGAACACGGCACTCGGGAGAGCGCCCGCTTTCTTCACGTGAGGAGGTGCAGGGTCAGGGCGCCCCTGCCGAGGGTCCCAGGCCTTCGGGGACGCACCCAGGGAGGACACGAGGGTGGCCGCATCGGCTGTGTCTCCTGCCGCACCGGGCCTGTGCACGGCAGAGCGGCAGAGACGCGAGGCCTGGGCCCAAGCAAGGCCGGCAGGGCAGCCACTGTCTGCCGTCCCCCAGCCGCGAAGCCCCTTCCCCAGCCAGCCACCCCTGAGCCGACACGCTCCATTTCAGCCCCGGCCATCGCTCGGGTGCTTCCGAGCACGAGCTGAGCCCCCCAGTCCCGCGGCTGTTCGGGTTCACGACAGCCGCATCCCCGCTCCAGACTCATCACGGGCACCAGCGCCCCTCCTGACAGGGTGGGACAGGCACACAGAGAGAGGATCGTGGAGCACACGGTAGGGGGGCCGGCAGGACAGGGAGGAGGACCCAGGAGGGCCCAGGAGCCGCCCCTGCCAGGCTAAGCCCCCAAGTCAGGCCCGCGGACAATCAGGCACCTGGCCCGGGGCAGCATGCAGGAGAGAAATCACTGGGTTGGTGGGGGGGGGGGGCGGCAAGCAGAGGGAGCCCAGGCTCCCACCCCTGTGCTATGCTGTACGAGTCCTAACCTCCAGAGGCTCCCAAGCCCTGTGTCATACCGCACACGCCGGGCCACGGGTTCCCGGAAAGCTCATGGACACAGATTTTTCTCGGGCACTGGGCTGTGCAGCTCAGGGAGGGGCCGGCTTGGGTGTGGCCTGTGCCCAGAGCTGGTGGGGAGGGTTCCAGGCCCCTCAGGTCACTTCAAAACCCAGCCGTGGAACCCACGTCCCAGCCTGGGCGCTCCTACCGGTCGGGACCCCGCTCCAACCCGCAGCAAAGCTGAGAGCCTGGCAGAAACAGGAGGTCCGGGGCGTGTGCTCGCGGCCCCCTGAGACTCACAGGCGTACCCCTAGAGCTGAACCCCCGATGTGAGTGAACTCGGAGGCAGAGCTTTCGTGGAGAAACCTTGGGTTTTAGGAGGTCATAAACGTGCCACGCTGACCCAGCAGAACCTGCGTCCTTATAAAAAGAGACGTGAGATCTCTGTATCTCTGCGTCTCTCTCTCCGCCCCAGGAGGCCACCAGAAGGGCCGCCAGGGAGGGAACCCCCCACCAGCAACCCCACCAACCGGCACCGTGATCTGGAACTTCCCGCCTCCAGAGTGGCGAGGAAATAAATTTCTGTTCTTCAAGTCGCTCTGTGGCGGGACCTGTTCCAGCGCCCCAAGCGGACAGACCCTCCCTCTGGGCCTCCCAGGGACCCCCAACCCCCCAGCCCCAGACCAGGTGGCTTCCAGGAGCTGGGCTGCAAGCCCGCCTTCTGCCAGCAGAGGCCGCCACCACCCAGGGGCCTGCGGGCAAGGCGTCCACTCGCAAAGGCACTGGGGCTACCTGAGCTGGAGGCAGGGACATTGGGGGTGAGTGGGGGGAGGGCCCGTTCTGCCCGCGCCCCACGGTCTCTGCGGGTGCAGGCATGGGGGCAGCCCAGAGACCTGGGCACGGACTCCGACCCGGGGGCATCCCAGTGACTCGGAGTGGGGCGGTGGGCGGCGACTCTGCCTGGCCGGGCATTGCTGTCAGCGGCTCGCCGAGCTACCAGCCGGCTCTGCGGCCGCCTCCACACCCAGCCCCGTGGTTTCTGGGCAGGCTGGGGTGGCTCTGGTCCCGCTGCCTTCACAGGGTTTGGTAATTACTGCCCTCGGACCGGCTTGGTTTCTAAGTCCCAAGAGCCTCCCACCACGTGTGGTCAGAGGCCACCCACAGGGTCCTTCCTTCCGGAAAGCTCTCTGCTGGGCACACGGCCAGCACGGCAGGGCAGAAGGGGAGACTCACTCGGGCTCTGCCCACCCCACCCCTCCAGGCACGGGTGGTCAGCTCCTCGGCCGTGCGCGTGCCGTCCTGCTCCCGCCCTCGGCTGGTGCTCCTGCACTGCAGGCGGCCACGAGGAATTGCGGCTCTGCAAGTGGCCGCCCTCACCCCCGTGCCAGGGGCTGGGCCAGCCTTGTCACAGACCACACACCCACCTGCCACCACCACTCTAGAGTCTGAGCCAGGGAGAGACAGCCACGAGGGGGGCCCCAGGACACAGGCTGTTCCTGCAGCCCAGTGGCCAGACCCCACGCCTGGCTCCAGCCCTCCCCGCTGCACGGCCCCAGCTGCCCTTGCTTCCCTGCTGGCTGTCCTCGTCCAGCCCAGGCTCTGTGACCACTGCCCCTGGCTCCCCTGGGTTGGAGCAGGACCCTCCTGTCACCCCCGGGCACTGGTAGGCTGCGGTCACTGGGCTCCTGGGCTTGAGCAAAGCTGCAGCATCCCGGGGCGTCCCAGGGGCGGGGCTGCCCTTCCAGCGGCCCGTCCAGACCCACGGGCCCCTCGGGGCTGGGAAGGCGACTTCCAGCCGCTGCAGCCTGGGGGGTTGGTCTGGGGGCCGCGGGAGAACATTCTCAGAGCCGCACAACTTTGCAGGGTTGGGGCTGGAGACAAGCCTGGAGATCTCCACCTTCCTGCTGCCTGGGGCCTCCCCTCACTGCCCCCTCACTGGGAGACCCCCTGGCCTGGCAGGGAAAGAGACTGCCCCGAGGCCCAGGGAAAGGCGCAGCTGGGGAGCCCCCACCCACACCGTGGGCACCACTGGACCATGGGGCTCCCAGGAGAGGGAACCAGGACATCCCGCTACTGGGGAGGCGGGTGGGGAGTGCACGTTGCCAGCACCACGGGGTGGGGGGGGTGTCTGAAAGGCCATGGGGCAGAGGCCCGGCGGGGGAGGACGGAGAGCCCAGGTCTTCCAAGTGGTTGGCCCAGGGCAGCACACAGGACCCGCTGCTGGAGGGTGACATCATGGTCCCTCATAGGGACCCCCTGGGGTCCTGCTTGCCTAAGGGGACGTGGAGAAGCATCCATGTCCACGAGCAGGATCCAGAAGGGACCACGGGACAGGTGTCGGGGAGCCCAGCTGCCCAGGGGAAGTGGGCTTCCCAGGCCCAAGTGTTAAAGTGCCCAGCGGCGGCTCTCCATGGGTTCATGGGCTGGATCTCCGCGAGATGTCACAGAGAAGCAAGAATGCCCTCCCTAAACACGTCCTCTGATCAAAGCACTTGCAGGCCCTAAGCCCTGAGTGGGGAAAGAAAAGAGGCCAGCTCCGTGGCCCGAGGGTGACAAGCAGGGCAGACTAACACTAGGCCCTGCTCTTCCTGACCCCGAGGCTGGGGGACACATCCACGAAGGCTCCCTGGCCATGGAGAGCCCCATACCAGATACCAGGCTATGTCCCCTTCTCCGGGGCCCAGGCTAAGTGGGTGGTGCTCCGGGGCTTCCCGCTGGTGGCAAAGTCCTTCTTGCAAATGCTCTTTTTGAAGAATGGAAACCTTTCTGTGTTTTATTTCCATCAGATCTTCTACAAAGGAGAGATGGGAGAAAGCTGTGCATTTCCTGTCCTCTCCCTGCCTCGGAGGCAAGTTCCACAGTGTTTCAAGGCTCCCCTTGTGTGTTTCAAGGCCCCCACTCAAATGTGCCTTTGAGGACTTCCGACATCCCTCAGGGCCCCATGACGTGGCAACACAGGAATATTGGTGGGGGGGGAGCTCCTTCTCCACCCCAACCCCAGCTCTCGGTAATTCTTACTCCCAGCTGCTGGACCGGAGTGGGCGCCTGTGGCTGTTTTCTGCCAGGCTGCAAAGTCCCAGGGAAGCTCCCGGCACCCCTCCCCCAGAAGAGGCTCCCAGCAGGCCCCAGGGGAGGGGTTCCTGAGCAGCTGTATCCCAGCTGTGCCGCTGGGCCCCGCTGGGGGCGCGGGATTCCTATCCCAATTCCTCCCGTGAGCATCCTGGAGCCCTAGGGTGGTCTGAGCTCCGAGAGCACCCCGTAAACCTCAGTCGGACAAGGCCCAGCTCCTCCCCGTGTCCTGTACCCTGGGAATCCCAGAGGAGAGGGGGACAGGCCCCCACCATTCTCAGTGACAGGAAGTCCAGCTCCCCCCACTCAGAGCCCGCGGAGGGTCCAACAATGCCCTTCACCAGGCCCCCACCATTCTCAGTGACAGGAAGTCCAGCTCCCCCCACTCAGAGCCCGCGGAGGGTCCAGCAATGCCCTTCACCAGGCCCCCACCTGGAAGCTGCTCGTCCCCGCCTACCCACCGAAGGACACCGCTGCGGCTGGGCAGGTCCCTCAGACGTCAAAAGGGGCCCATTAGCAAGAAGATCAAACACTTTCCACTCTGCCTGCGAAGAAGCTCCCTGGAGAGGCCTGTCCACTCCAGAAGTTTCTCAGCAAGGCCCAGGCCCCTCCAGAAAAGGCAGCTCCCAGGGACCGAGCCTGACACACCCACCCCAACTCCACACCCCACCCCCCGGGGGACCCGGCCCCAGCCTGCACCCTGGCAACACGTCAGCTCCCGGGAGCTCCTGGTACAAAGAAGCCACCACAAAGAGCCCGGCGTGTGCAGGTAAGCGGGGCACCGTGCATGTCCTGCTGGGAGTTACAGTCGAGAGAGGGGGAGGCCCAACAGCAGCCTTGAGGAAGCCACTCCCAGCAATGGGGAGCAGCCCGGAGGTGGGCACCAGCTTCGAGAGAGCCGGGCGCCGGCCTGGGAGCGCATGTTGGGGCTGCCCGCCGAGGGGCCGTGAGGTCCCAGCAGCCTCCTGCCAGGCTGTGCAGACCACGCCCAGGAGCGCGGGCAGCAGACCCCGAAGAGACGTTTGAGATAAGCCAATGCCACAGACGGAGACTCCTGCACCGGGAGCACAGGCAGGGAGGGCGCCCCGGAAGAGCTCCGGCGCAGCCAGGTGGGCTGGGGCCTGGGGGCCGGGGGCAAGAACGAGGGGGGCCCCTCCAGGACCTCCCGCAGCCAGCAGCCGAAAGACACTCTCCGCGGCCATGACCTGTCCCTCCGTGGCCAGGAAGGCGCCCCTGCCTTTGCCTGCTGTTCACCCAACACCAGTGGGCATTCCTGCCATCAGGCACCCCAGGGAAGGCATCACCAGCAGATGGGGAGACCAGAGAGACGTGGGGGGGTCCCAGCCCCAGGCCCCTCACGGGGGAGCCCCCAGCAGGAAGGGGACAGTGGGCACCCCCCAGGCCGAGCCCAGCCCACCATGGCCCGGGCCCCAGGGACACCCCTCTCCGGGAGGTCCAGGAGCCTGGGGGAACCAGCAGGCTCCCAGAAGTCCCCTCCCCTAACCCCCACTGGGCTTGTCTGGAAGCGCATTACAACACCTCCCACATCTGTTTCCACTTCCCGACCCGGAGCAGGGCAGAGCAGCTGCCTCCCGCCCCGCGCGGCGCCCGACATGTGAGAGTGTGTGTGCCCGGAGGGCCCCCGGGGCTGGCGGGCCGCCCTGCCACACGGCAGCACAGCGCGCGGGAATGAGGCCACGCGCAGCCTGCCGGGCCACTCCGTGTCTCCAGGGTGGAAAGGAGGGGCGTCCCGCCCCGGCCCCCGAGAACGACCATCACATGGCCGCCCAGACACAGCAGCCCCGGGCCCTGGGCTCCTGCGTCCAGAACCAGGCAGGAGAGGGGCACGGCGGGGGGAGCAGCGAGCCGAGGGCCCAGCACCAGACCCCGGCCTGCGGCCCCTCGACCCTGCACCTCAGCGGGCACCCGGCAGCCCTCCATGCTTGCAGGGACAGCAGGCTGGGGCCAGGGCACCTCCCACAAGTCTACTCCCCACAGACAAAGGCCCTGCAGAGGAAGTGAGGGTCGGGGTCCTGCTTCTCAGCTCCCACTTCCTGCCCTGCCACAGCCCAACCCCCTAAGCTTCCCAAGGCCGGGGTGGGGGGACCAGGACCCAGGAACCCCAGCTCTGCAGGCCAAGAGTGGCCTCATGCTGGCCCTGCCCCTGCCCTCGCCACCCCCACCCGGCCAGCACCCAAGTCACCCCCAAGTTTGGGCCCTGGGCCCTGGGTCCCCGCCGACCCAGCACCACGGCTTCGGCTGAGAGCCCTCCCGAGAGTGCTGGCTCAGGGGCTCCTCCCCGAGTCAGGAGAGGAACCCCAGGAACATGGCCTCCGCACCCCAGGGTCCGGCCTCATCATGGGGGGCCAGGCCCTGGGGACTCACTCTTTCCCTCACGTGCGTGGAGGGTGCACGCCCCTCACGGGCTAGCCAGAGCCCCGAGGAGCCGCACACACGCAGCAGGACAAGGCCCTGAGCAGGTCCAGGAGGACGGAGACCCCAGCTCCCCCCAGTGGGCCCAGCCAGGATGGTGGGGGCACCACTGAGGCCAGGAACCCAGGCGGGGAGAGGGCACGGAGCCCGGGTGCGGAGCAGCCGGACACTTACCCAAGCAGGTCCTGCCGTCCGCGTGGAGCCGGAAGCCGGGCTTGCACTCGCAGCGGTAGGAGCCTGGTGTGTTCACACATCCGTGCTGACAGCCGCCGTTGTGCACCTGGCACTCATCCACATCTGGGCAGGGACACGGGCCAAGGGTCAGCCGCCCCAGCGACCCCGATCCCGGCGCCCTCACAGTGGAACCCCGCTCAGGTGCCCGTGCTCCGAGCCCACGCTTGCCGGGGCAGAGTGGGGAGAAGGAAGGGCCCCTCCCTCACACCGGCCAGCCTGCTGGGGGGAGAGCCACCAGCTCGGGGCGGCCAGAACGCGGAGAGCCCTGGGGGTCGGGCACAACACAGGCAGCTGTGGTCCGGACGAGGCAGCGGCTGCAGAGGGCACTGGGCTGAGGTGGGGGGAGGCCCAGCTCCTCAGGCCTTTCGAGACTGAACCTGGAGCTCGTGCTCTACCCCGAAGGTCCAGATCCGGAAACCCTCAGGACAGGGCCAGCCGCTTCTCTGGGACCCGTGAGCCCAAACGGAAAAGCCAGTAATGCACGACCTGCCCTTGTTTGGGCTCTGGCTCGGGGAGAGGAGGCTTGAACAGCGTCCCCCAAATTCACATCCACGCAGCCTCAGAACGTGACCTTCAGAGGCAGATGTTACCCGTGCTGGCCGGGTGGGGGGGCGCATCCGGCAACCAGGGTCCTCGAAGGAGACCCGCGGGGAGGCAGAGGTTGGAATGAGGGGGCCACAGCCTAGGAAGCAGGTGGGGCCACAAGAGGCTGGAAGGACGAGAGGAGGACGGGTCTTCCCCTGGGGGTCTCCAAGGGAGTGCTGACACCTTGATGTGGAACTTCCAGCCTCCGAAAGTCAGAGGACAAATGTCTACCATTGGATTTGTTTTGTTCCCAGGAAACTAACATGGTGCTATCTGCCCAGTCTCCGGGGGGCCTCCCCATGCCAGGGGGACGGACACCAGCAACCTCCCCAGGACAGGACCTCGTGGAGTCCCCGGCGCTTCTGGGAGAACACCTTCCATCTGAGACCACCAGCCACCGGGGCAGCACCCAGGCCCGCTGCGCCCCAGCCACAGAGAAAGTGCTGAGCAGGAGTGGATGAGGCCAGCCCAAAGGCCCTGGGGGGCCATCCCAGGAGCCCAGCTGAGAACTGGAGAAGCGGGAAGCCCTCCCCAGAGCCGGGGGTCGGCGGCCTGCACCCCAGGAGGGTCACCGCCTCCTGCAGAGATGCAGAGACACGGGGAAGTTGGGAGCTGCCCTTCTCTCTCCCCTCCCTCCGGACTTCCGTCCACCAACCCGGGCCCCCGAGGAGGCTGGGCAGCGACGGGAGTGGTCAGAACAGGCTGCTGAGACGCCTGTGTGCGCGGCTAACGCCAGGAGGGACACAACTGTCCGGGAGACCCGGAGACCGAGGGACGCTGCTGCTGCAGACACGGGGGCCCCCGGCTCACCAGGCACAGGGCCGGAAGCCCATGCCGGGCCTCAGGCCAGTCCACACTTCTCAGACGCCAGCGTCCCCAACCACAAAAGCAGGGAGACAGACACACAGACGCTCCGCTCTGACATCGACAAGGCACGACTCCAGCCTCTGGTTCCCTCCCGTGAAAATGCTCAGCTTCCATTCTCCTAAATGCCAGCCATGGAAGCCGCCTGTGAAGGGTGCCAAAGGTGGGGTACAGGACGAGGCCCCCCCGGCCATCCCCCGCGCCCACCCACCAGCTTGTGCTTCCCACACACACGGGAACCGTGCCCCAGCCCGCGTGCGGAGAACAGACCTGGAGCCCCAGAAATGAGAGCAAACCGACTCCAGGGACCAGGGCCTCTGCTGCGTACACAGACCAGCTCAGTCCAAGGAGACCCCCAGGACCATGCCGAGCGCCTTGGGGAGAGGCCCAAAGACGCAGGGAGGCTCTCTTCTGCCCGCGGCAGCCTGGAGCTTTCTCAGGATGGACATGGGTGGTTCTCAGGAAGAAGCCTGAAGGCAGAGGTCAAAGGGCCCCAGCAGAGTCCCCAGGAGGGTGGGGGACAGAGGGACCCAGGGCCCTCCTGCGGGACAGTCAGCTGGGTGGCAAGTGGATGGAAGGGAGGTGCGGGCGGCACCCCCCACGGGGGCTCAGAGAGGAGGTAAAGATGCGGTCGTGGGGAACATGGCCCCAGGCACGTAGTAGGTGCTTAGCGAAACTTCAGGGAAGACGTGCCAGGTATGTGTTGTCTGTGGGGGCGGATGGCAGCCTCAGTGTCCAAACCAAACCTGCCAGGCATCATTCCGGCATGCAGCTGTGCTCCTGATGTGGCCGTGGGGCTGGGAGTGCAGGTGGGCAGGGATGCAGGCAGGCAGGGACACTGGTGGGCAGGGACGCTGGTGGGTAAGGATGCAGGAGGGCAGGGACGCTGGTGGGCAGGGACGCAGGCGGGCAGGGACGCTGGTAGGCAGGGACGCTGGTAGGCAGGGACGCAGGCAGGCAGGGATGCTGGTGGGTAGGGATGCAGGAGGGCAGGGACGCAGGCAGGCAGGGACGCTGGTAGGCAGGGACGCAGGCAGGCAGGGACGCAGGCGGGCAGGGATGCTGGTAGGCAGGGATGCTGGTGGGTAGGGATGCAGGAGGGCAGGGACACTGGTAGGCAGGGACGCTGGTAGGCAGGGACGCAGGCAGGCAGGGACGCTGGTGGGTAAGGATGCAGGAGGGCAGGGACGCAGGCAGGCAGGGACGCAGGCAGGCAGGGACGCAGGCAGGCAGGGACGCAGGCAGGCAGGGACGCAGGCGGGCAGGGATGCTGGTAGGCAGGGATGCTGGTGGGTAGGGATGCAGGAGGGCAGGGACACTGGTAGGCAGGGACGCAGGCAGGCAGGGACGCTGGTGGGTAAGGATGCAGGAGGGCAGGGACGCAGGCAGGCAGGGACGCAGGCAGGCAGGGACGCAGGCGGGCAGGGACGCAGGCAGGCAGGGACGCAGGCAGGCAGGGACGCAGGCGGGCAGGGACGCAGGCGGGCAGGGACGCAGGCGGGCAGGGACGCAGGCAGGCAGGGACGCTGGTGGGTAGGGATGCAGGAGGGCAGGGACGCAGGCAGGCAGGGACGCAGGCAGGCAGGGACGCTGGTGGGTAGGGATGCAGGAGGGCAGGGACGCAGGCAGGCAGGGACGCAGGCGGGCAGGGACGCAGGCGGGCAGGGACGCAGGCGGGCAGGGACGCTGGCTTCTGGGAACCCTGCTCTCGGCTGGCAGCTCATAAGCACGCTCGGCTCACTCCAGACCCCAGCTGGGGGAGAGGCTGCTCGGACACTTGGCCGGGCGGCCACATCCTCCAGCAGCTCCCAGGCAGATCTGAGCAAGCCATCCGGGACACAAGGGGAGCCCAGGACAGCATCAACCCCTTGGCCAGCCCAGTAGCCCTTTGAGCCGCAAGGACAGCAAACGGACAGTCTGGGACAAAGCACTTGGGGGAGGCCAAGGCAGGAGGCCGCCGTCTGCCAGCAGGGTCCCTCCAGCTGGGCTGCCCTGACGGCCGGGGCCTCCGGCCTGGATCCCGCCCCCACCCACGTGACCACTGTTCTTTGGGCTCCCCTGCTGCCCGCACAGGAACATTCAGACTCAAGTGTCCACACCAGCGGACAGAAAGCTGCTCCTTGCTATGACGCACAGGGCCACGTCTGCAAGCCGCCTCCCTTGGCGGCCCCGGTGGGAGGGGCTGGCACGGGGACGGCAGCGCCAAGCTCTCCAGTGGCCCCTGGAGCTGCCCTCGCCGGTGATGGGTGACCCGGCCCCAGCGGGGACAGCGTCTGTGAGCCGTGGCCCGGCAGGCGCAATGACGCTCAGACCCCACTTCCAGGGCCCCTGGGCACTGTCAGCTGCACCGGCATCGGGACGCAGCAGGCAGCTCAAGGCTAAAGAGCCTGAGGCCTCCCCCTTCCGCCCCCCGGGCAAGGGAGGCCTGCAGAAGGGCAGCAGGGCACGCGGCCACCCGACCTCCTGCCGGGGCCCCTTCGCAGAGGAGACCAACCCTCAGGAAGCAATGCAGGACCCGCGTCCCTCACCCTGCCTGCCCGGCTCCCGAGGCGGCCACGTAGGGGCCGCTGTCCTCTGCTGACTCCAGCCACCTGCAGCTGCTGACCCGGCGGCCGTGGCTGGGACCTGAGAGCCACAGGCTCAGGGTCTTCAAGGAGAGCGGGGTCAGCTGAGTAACGACCCCCAAAAGGGTCCGCAGTCTAGTCCCTGGAGCCTCGCCGGCGAAAGGGACTTGGCAGGTGGGCCCACAGTCATCACGAGGCCCTTAAAGGTGGGGACAGGACGTCAGGGAGAGAGAGATGGGGAGACAGGGGGCCTCTGTCCAGCCCGGCCTCCTGCCCCCCCCCAGTAAGGTCCGCTGTGCTCTCTGGGGGCCGGATGTCCTCCCCAGGGCCTGTCCCGCGGGCCTGCTCTCTCCAGCCAACTTGCCCTCACATGGGGCTTCCTGCCATGGGACCAGTGCCCTGAGTCACCCCAAACTGGGCATTGACACCTTAGGCCCTGGAACTACAGAGAAGATATGCCTCTCCCAGACAGCACAGAGGGGGGCCTGGGTGCCCCGCAACCCCAGGGCTCTCTGAAAGAGAGCCTGAAGGCCCCGAGTCTCCCAGGCTGATCCCGTGGAACTGGGGACCAGAGCCTGGAGCACAACCCCTGGCCCTATGCAGCCTGAGGCCCAGCCCCAGGCGTCCGGTGCGGCTCACGCCCGCATGGGGAGCAGCCGGGGGCCCGGGAGTATGCTGCTGCCGCCCCAGGCTGAGCTGTGTGGCTCGAGCTTCGGCGGCCGGCTGACGGAAACTGCCTCCCACCCTGGCACACGGGGACACGTCGCCGGGCCGACACCGGGCTGACTCCACAGGTCGCTCTTGGGCAGCCAGTCTCGATGCCGCGGGGAGCCCAGGGAGGCTCCCCCAGCTCCCTGGCCAGGGGCTCAGGCCGGTCGAGTAAGCAGCCCCTGTGGACACACTCTCTCCCCCATCAGCCCCTTCCTCCAAAGCCTCGCGCATGCTTCCCCAGAAACCTGGGCCCTCTGGGACGCCGCAAGGAAGCCATCACGTGGTTATCAAATTCAGAATCCTGCTGGCCCCCCAACATGCCCCAAGGGCCTCATGCCCAGAGACAGCACCCTGTCATCCACGGGCCCTCGTCCTCTCCTCTCCGCAAGGCCGCGTGGGCCCCAGAGCGCAGGCCCCAGAGCTGGGCAGGAGCTCCCCAAAGCCCAGCCCCACACAGCCTCCCTCTGGAGGCTACCCTGCCTCACGGCACTTACGGTCACCGGCAGTGCGATGACAGGACTGGCCTGGCTGTGGCTGAGCCACTGAGTGGGAGGAGGGTTGCCCACCCCGTGGGGACCCAGCCTGAGACCCGGCTGGCATGGCTCCGTGGACAGCGGAGCAGGGCCAGTACCTCCGAGAAGACCAGGTGCCCTGCACAGAGCCACACCAGGGGCCAGGACCGGTCTGGAGGGGAGGGTCCGCCTCCTGTTCCCGAGGATGACGGCCCCCAGCCTCTGAGCTGCTCCTGCGGGGAGGCTGGCCCACCGCCGGTACCAGATCTGAAGGGCAAGGAGAGGCAGGACAGACCGGGACAAGGGTGTGTCTGCCGTCCATGAGCTGCTGGGGTCTCCAGGCTCCCTCTGCAGCTCGCTGGGGGAGCCACACACCCAAGGCTTGGGGAAGGTGATGGAAAGGATGGCACCTGCCACATCCATACACGACCACCAAGGGGCCAGGCTCTAGGGACACTGGAAGGGCAGACTTTGCTTAGGGACCCGAGGGCTCTCCTTTGAAGCTGTCTTTCTTGAACCCCCCTCCAGCTGCCAGTGCGGGGGAAATGTCCCCCCACCCCATGCCACAGGCAAATGCAAGGGGCTGCTTCTCTTCCCTCCAGTCTCTTGACCGTTTGGCTGTCAGCAGACCCCGCAAGCCAGGCCGGGGGGACGGAAGGTCCGATGACTCAGGGAGGAAGGGCCCCGTCCTAGAGGAAGCGGCCGCCAGCGGCACTGCCCCCCGCCCTGCTCCCTGCAGCCTCCGCGCTCTCAGCCTGGGCGCTAGCTTCAAAAAGAGGTGCAAAGGGGGTCGCGGCGGAGCCCGGCGCCCCCACCCCCGCGCAGAGTCCGCCCGGCGCCCACCTGGCCTCCGGTCCCCGGCGCTCACGGAGTAGCCGGCCTGGCCCAGGTGGCACGGCCAGCAGCCCCTCCAGAGGTAGCGGTAGTGCGTGCCCGCGACGCGCGCCAGGCCCCCCAGCAGCCCGAGGCACCAGAGCGCGGCCAGGACCCGGCGGCACCAGGACGCTCGCATGGCCGGCTGGCGAGCAGCGCGCACCCCAGCGGCCCGGCGCGCTCTGAGCCCGGCGCCCCGCCCCGCGCCTTTTTGTTCTCGGCTTTCCCTCCGCCCCCCGCAGGTGAAGCCAAATCCTCAGGGCGCAGGGGCCGCCCCGCCCCGCCCCGCCCCGCCCCGCCCCGCCCCGCGGGCCGCGCTGGTCTCCCCCCCTCCCCGCCCCCGCGCACCACCCCTCGCTCTCGCACCCCAACGCGGAGCCCCGCGCACGCACACAGGCCCCCCTCCGGCAGACCCGCGGGGACACGTGCACAAACAGACCCACGTGTGCAGATGCGCACGTGAGACACACAGCCCCCCCCCCCCCCCCGCCCGCACAGACGTGTGCAGGCACATGTGTGCCCACCGACGCAGGCGTTCCCACACCTACACGGAGGACACCAAGGCAGAAAAGGAGGCCACCCTGGCAATGCCCCTGGGGGCTTCGGGAGGACAGTTAGGTGGGCCGGGGTCTGCCAAGTGTAAGGTGGGGCGGAGCCAGGCACCTGAGGGAAGAGGCAGCCCCCAGCCTGGGGCCTGGCTCCCTGCACTGTCCCGTCCTCCCCTGGACGGGGGCTGGCACCCAGAGGGAGTCCCTACACCCCTGCAGCAGGTGGGAGAGGGTCAGAGCGCAAATGGACTCCCTAGCAACGGCAGTGAGCCCCGGGTGTCTGGCTACATGAGCCTCGGAGGCACATCCAACCCCAGGGCCCTGAACCCCCAGTTCGCTCGAGGGCACAGCCTGAGGCTCCAGCTTAGTCCCAAGCAGGCTGTCTCGTAAGAACCTAGGCATACGGGCCTCATGAGCATCTGACCCACAGCCCCTGCCGGCCCCTGAGGTCTCACCCCGGGACCCTGCGTAAGCCAGCCCCCCACCTCCTGGCCAACGACTGGGCCAAGGCCCTGCTGTCCGGCACTGTGCGCAGCCCACCTATGGGCCAGGTCCAGGGAGAGAGGCACCACCTCGCCTCACCCAGTCCCACCCGCAGTAGGGAGGTCGGCCCATCCCATTGGCCCCGCGCCTGCCAGGCGCCTGGCAGGGCAGAAACGGGCCTGCCTAGGGCCTGCCTGCCTGCCTGCCATCGCCTCCTGGGTGAGCCTCTCTCCCGCCCGCCGTCTGCACGGTCCACCAGCCCTTGGACTCCGGCCTCTCACCCTGGGAACTCCCGTAAGTCTCCCGGACGGGCACGCCATCGGATCACTGTGCGGTGCCTTCCGCACGGGGCAGCGCTTTGTCACTGGGGTGAAATCTCATTTTCCAACAGCTCACAAACCAGTGATCACGGGAAGCCAAGGGTCCCCCCATCCGTGGCTACCAGTCGGGAGGCAGGAAACAGGAGGCCGTGGAGACAAGCTCTGCCTCCCAGGGAGGGGCAGAGGGACACCATCGGAAGCTCTGACTCCGAGGTCACCCTCACCGCTGGGCAGCAGGGCCTGGGGTAGTCCCTTAGCGCCCTTCTGGGGTGAAGGCCCTGCAGAGGCCCCGCGAGAGGTCCCTAAGTCCCATGCAGCCTCCACCCTGCAGGTGGAGAGGAGCGGAGGAAGAGCCAGACCGGAAGCGGAGGGCACCGGCCTCAGTCTCCTCGTGTAGCCCCTCAAGTCCTGCCCACCCTGGCAAAGGGCTCTGCCTTGTCCTGTGTCCCAGGGGAGGGCCACAAGCCCCCACGGCCACTGAGCATGGGGGCTGTCACTTGTCCTCGTAAAACACGCCAGCTTCTTGGTACGAAACAGAAGTGAGGAATCGCCTTAGTCCTTTTTACATGAATTTCACATGTAAGTGGTTTTACTGGGATATGTGGCATTAAGTAAAACAGATTATTAATATCAATGTCCCTGATTTCTTGGGTTTTTTTAGCGTTGCTTCGGGAGAACTTAAGACTAGACTCGTGGCTCTCTGCGGGGCGGCGCTGGTCTCCCCGTGCCCAGCCCCCAGCTTGCTACCAAGGGGACGAACCTCTCCGTGCTCGTCTTCCCGTCTGCAAGGAGGGAAGACAGTCACAGGCTGCCGTGTGAGAGGAGGGGAAAGCGCATGCAGAAAATGCCGCACTGAGAGTCCCTAAGAATCAGCCCAAGCGGCGGGCCAGGTCTGCACACCGGATCCCTGCCCCCAGGCCAAGCAGCAAGACCCACGGCAGCGTCCAGAGCCGAGGGTCAGAGGGGTCGCGTCCTGGGACGCAGCCTCCCTGCTCCCTGGTGGATGAAGTCACGGCCCCGAAGGCATCCTGGAACCTGGCCACCCCAGCTTGAGAAGAGCCAAGGGACCTCAGGACAGTCCCTATCCCACAAAGCCATGTCCCTGGGGCTCCCACTGCCGCCTCCCCATCCCGATAAGCTGGCGGGGAAGCACCGCTCAGGCCCTCTTGTCCCACCGAGGGCGGCCTCCACCCTGGCACGCGGACTGCTCTACACTCCAGCCTGCGCGGGGACGGGGCGGGGGCTGGCGAGGGCAGAGCACAGTCTGGGAGCAGCAGCCCGGGACAACGCGAGGTATGAGACGAGCTCCAGCAGCCCGCCCCGGGAGGACCAGGGCCACGGAGGGCTCTGGGCCTCCAGCCCCCACGAGGCCCGGCGGGAGGACTCAGGCCAGGCCGCGCAGGGAGCAGCCTGCCGAGTGCAGGACGCCACCAGCCACGCAGACGGTGCCCACGGCCGCCCCACTGCCCCCTCCCCCGCTGCAGTGCCGCCAAGCGCATCCAGGCCCGAGGCTGTGGGGTCTGGAAGCTGTTTGGGAAATGCTTTCTCGATGCGGAAATGCGGGCTGGGCGTCTCTGCCCCTCGGAATGTCTGTGTCAGCAGAAGGAGCCTGTCCCCCCCCCCACCGCAGGCCAGTCCAGCTTTCCTCTCCAAGCTGGGCGGCCACTGGGCTCCTTCGCCAAGACCCAGGCTGGGGTGAGGGCCCGAGCCACCCCACAAACACCTCATTTCCCCGAGGGCTGGGTCCATCCCGTCACAGGCCTGGGGCGTGTGATGTGGGGCTCCAGGGCAGAAATGACATGTTCCGGGGTCGGGGACGGAGATTGAGGGGGCAGGAACCAGAGCACGGCGGAGCATCCCCTCACTAGTGCTGTGTCTGTCCCAGGGGGTCCGGACGTGCGGCGGGCAGGCCCTCCAGCAGCACCCGAGGAGGCCAAGGCATCGGGCCCCCTGTCTGGTCCCTGAGGGGGAAACCATGGGTCTGGACCCTCCCGGTCTCCTGGGGGCTGGGCGCTCCCCAGTCCCAGAGGGGCACGAGAGAGGAGTGGTGCCGGAGAAACCCCCAGAAGTCACTGCCCAAGATCCCCGGGTGCCCAGACTTTGAGGATGCAGGTCCACGGGCACAGCAGGGCCCAGACTGGAGGAGCAGGCACAGGGCACCCACAGGCAGCCCCGGTGCTGGGTGGGGGCGGGGACCGGACCCCACTCACAGGAAGGGGGGCAGGGACAGGCCGCCCCAGGACGCTTGGGCCCCGGGCTCGGGCTCTGCCAGCACCTTGGTGCACTCCCTCCTCCCCGCCCCCGCTGAAGTCAGGCAGGTCCTGTGTCCCTTCTGGGGGCGAGCATTGACAAGCAAGTGTCCCAGTGGGCACAGGGACCGTAACAGGACAGGACAGCGACCGGAGAGCCCCTGACAGGACCCCCAGCAGCAGGAAAGCAGGGCCAGGAAGGGGCTGGAGGAGGCTTCTGTCTCGGGCTTCTCTTCTATTGGCCTTAGGGGGGTCGGGCTCCTCCGGGCCCTCAGGCGACCCACGCCTGCCTGGCTGTTTCCACCCGGAGGTCCGGAGGTCAGTTTCTGGTCTGGGGCCACACGCGGTCCAGCCTGCCTGCACGTGGGACGCCAGACCCCTCCCCCACGTCCTCCCCCCCAGGCTGCTGCTGAGTTGATTTTAGGAGCCAGAGCCGGCCGTCCCCGCGCCAGCCTCATGGTAAACCCATTACCCGGCGGGACTCCTCACCCAAGTAGAGGGAAGGAAAATGAAAACCAGGGCTGTTTCCGAGAGCCCAGCTGCCAGTCCTGACTGCAGCTGTCCCTGGCTGGGGCCAGGCGGAAATGGGGGTGCCCCTCTTCTTTCACACATGCCCCCCCCGAGAGCCCAAGGTGGGGCAGCCTCCAGCCCAAACGCTCTCTCCGGGGACCAGCGGGCTTGGGGGGCCTCAGACGCTGGTACCACAGCAGAGAGCCTGGGGCCGAGTCTGGCCTGGGAGGCCCCCGTGGAGAGCCGGCCTGGAGTGGCGCCGGAGGCCTCCCACCCACGTGGGCACACACGTGTGTGCGCGTGACGAGGTGCTGTCTGTGGCAGCTGGCTGCTGCTCTCGCTCCCCCGCTGTCGTGCAAAGGCCGTGGGGAGGCCAGGTCCAGCCCTGGGAGTGCCTGAGTCCAGGATGTGGACAGCCCCCGCCTGGGCCACAGCCCCCAAGGCCTGGCTCTCACTGAGGACACTGAGCTGCCCAGACGGCCCTGGAGCTCACGCTGCACCCGGGGGACAGGAGATGGCAAAACCGACCAATGGGGAGCTTTCCTGGAGAAGGTGGCCAGCCAGCCTGTGGTAGCGGGGAAGGACAGAGGTGCGCTCGCCCGCCCATCAGAGAACAGGGCAGGTGCAAGGCTGAGAGCACAGAGGCAGGGAAGGCTGGGGAGGGGAGGATGCTGGGCAGGGAGTCGGGCCGAAGCCCTGGGCCTGGCTCCGGTCCACAGCAGGAACCCAGACAGATGGCCAGAATCAAGCAGTCCAGGGACGGCCAAGTGCATGGCCAGGCCTACACCCAACAGCCCACGCAGACCGCTGGGCCCCGGCAGTCACGCCTCCTGCTGCGCATCCCCCATCCGAAGGCCACACCTGAGTGCAGGACGCTGTGGGCACGGGGCTGGCGGGCAGCTCTGCCGGTGCCCCGGGCCAGCAGTCTGTATGCTCCTGCCCAGGTGCCCAAGCCGGGAGCGGGCGGGGCTGGCCGTCGGCCCCTCCCACCTCTGAGCCCCCAGGCCACCGAATCGGCCGCCGAGAGCCTCACGTACTGCCACCAGCAACCAGGCCAAGGCCCTGGCCCTGGACCAGCAACTCCGGGTGGAAGTGTTCGCCCCCACAGCAGACCCCCAGCTCAATAGTAGAAGCTTCCGGGACAGGGACAAGCTCCAGGCTGACTCGTGTGCCGTGCCTGCCCCACAGCAGGGCAGGATCCCCGTGAGCACGCGTCCGCCTGCCCTGGCTGAGCCCGGAGCTCGAGGACCAGGCCTGCGGTTGTCAGGGCTCAGGGACCGGAACCGGCCTTCCCAGGTCCCGCACCCAGCTGTCGCCCTGCCGCTCGGCCTCCAGCCCCAGGCCCAGCACTGGCCTCGGGCACCAGGGCTTAGCCGCACCGGCACCCACAGGCCGCCCACCTGAGGTCTCCCCGGGGCTCAGGGTGTGGGCAGGCCCGCAGGCCAGGCTGTCACCAGCGGACTCTGACTGCTGATGGTCGCGCACTCATTTCTCCTGAGTTGACCGCACCCAAGGGCATACTTGCCCCATGTGCTCATAGAGGAATGAAAACAGCCAGCATCGCGGAAGGAAAGCCTTTGACTCTCGGCGCCCATGGTGGCGGAGGCCTCCAGCTGCAGACACCCAGTCGGAAATGCCGCCATCCTGCCTGGAAGGGTCATGGTTCTCAGCCAGACTTGCTTGCCTATGTCCAGAGGACAGGCCGCCAGGGGACCAGGCCCTGACAGGAGTAAGGCAGGGGCTTTGCGACCAGAAGGCCCGAGTGAGTGCAGGCTGGGCTCTGAGGCCCGCAGGTGCACAATGAGTCTGCCAGGTGCCCTCTCCCGTCCCGGTCTCTGGATCCATACAGGCCGGTCACTCCACAGACACCTGTCAGGCACCCACTACGTACCAGGCCCTGCCAGCTTGGACAGCAGGGAACAAGCAGGGGCCCCTCCAGCTCCAGAGAAGCCGGCAAGACAGAGGGGATAGGACGGGGACCCCCACACGGGGCCCAAGCGCCCAGGACATCACTCCGGGCTTTACTCCCCGCCCCCCCAGCTGTGTGAGCCCAGACGGAGCTCTGCAGGTGCACGACCCCAGGCCCCCTGCTGCCTTTTATAAGGTGGGGCCCCAGGGCAGCCTGAGCACCAGCAGCAGAGCTGGCCTGGCCTGCAGTGTGCGCTGGACGAGACAAGGTGTCCTTCTTGCGGTCACCATGACAGCTCTCGTCACCATGACGGCTCCCGCCACCCTTCCCCTTCTCCGGGTTTAGCGGGAGCAGGGTTGTCCTGGGAAATGAAAGAACCTCCCGGGGACTCTCTTGGGTCGGGGGAGGGACGGAGGACTACACCAGGACGGGCTCCGAGAAAGCTCCCTGCCCCCACGAAGGTCTATGGAAGGGCCGTCGGGCCCCCCAGCCTCCACGATGAGGGTCCCCAGCAGCTCCCCTGGCCGTCCCCCAGGGCATGGCCGCGGCTAGCACAGCTGGCTCCAGTCCGCCCACGGCCCTCCCAGCCCCGAGCCCGACCCCTGGAGGTTCCTAATCAAGGCCTGTCACTTCCCACATTCCTGCCTCTCCCTCGGGACGGTACGACGCAGGCAGCCATCTCCAGGAGGCCGGTGGAGGCCGGGCCAGCAGTCAGGCCAGGCAGAGTGGGAGGGAGAGAGAAGCACTTGCCCAGCGGCTTCCCAGGAAGGAGACAGGCCTGGAGCCCGTGGCCACAGCCAAGGTGGGTGGCTGGGCGGACGAGGCCACGGAGAAGCTGCTTTGTGCCCACACTGCCCTGAGCACACGTGCCTCGCAACAGGTCCCCTTGGTGTCCCCCGGGGGCCGGGGGGGGCTGACAGCCACCTGCTCAGTGCAGACACCCGAGCTGGGCCCACGGGAGCCGGGATGCAGGGACGGTGGTACTGTCCCAAGTCCCCACGGGCTTTCCACAGACACCCCCATGCAGACCCCAGCCCCGCCCGGCCACCCTGCGCCAAGACGGAACCAAGAAGCCAGGGGGATCCCACGCAGCACCCCACAAAAGAGTCGGCTGTTGTCGTGTTGGGCCGAGAAGGACTTCCTCTGGAGGAAGCCTCTGCTCCCTGCACACCCCCCACCCTCACTGCCCCCTCTCCAGAGCCCTTATCTCTGCGAGGAGGGAGGTCAGAGCGGCGGGAACCGGGAACCGCGGGTGGCTCACCGTGGGAAAGCGGGCCTGCGGGCTTCACGTCCCCCCCACCCCCCTAGGGAGACGACCGATTCTCTCCAAACAGCAGCCTCCTTCTCCCCCCGGGGGGTGGGACCGAGACCTCCCCCCAGCGGGAGCAATGCCACTGCGGTCCTCAGGCCACACCATCTGGCCTAGCGTGGAGCTGGCCACATCTTCCAGATGGGACGCTCGGGACCAAGAACCCAACCAGCCCGCCGTGGGGTGGGGCGGGGCTTGGGGCAGGCACGGAGACTCCCCCACCCTGGCCTCAGGGTGATCTCCGCAACCCCAAAGCCGGGTCCCTGAGGACCCTGTTCACCAAGCAAGTGCCCCGAGGCCAGGTGGAGGATGGGTCCAGCTCAGGATGGGATGGCCCTTTGCTCCCCGTCACCCCCCTTCCCCACCGAAGATGTCCTGGGGCTGGGAGCCCCCACGGACGCTGGGCCAGGGGCCTGGAGATGTTTCCTGGCTCCTCTGTGGTTCCTGGAGAGGCAAGAGTCTTTCTCGTCCCATGTTCTGGATAAAGAGACTGAGGTTGAGTCACCCAAGGTACCAAGCTGAGGCTCGTCGGGGACCTCGCAGATGCCAGAGCCTGGCGCTGGGATGGCCTTCCCAGAGGTGCTGATACGGAGAGCAGGCCCGGAGCCCCTGGGACTGCCAGGGCACAAGTTTTACAGGGAGAGGCGCTGCCTTTCTCTCCAAGCCCCACTGCCTCCCTACAGCCCCCACCCACAGATGGGGGGAGGCAGACACAGGCCGAGTCGGCGCCCGGGAAAGCCAGAGACAGCAGGAGCCGTGCAGCCTTGCCTCGGAGACGCGCGTGCGCCCGGCCTCCTGCCTCCCGGAGCTCATGGCTCCCGCTCCAGGACGGTGTCCCAGAACATGACAAGCACACGGGCCTGGCCGTGCTCCTGGAGCAAGGGCCAAGGCGCCCTCCAGCCAGGCTCCTGTGCCAGCGCTCAGGGTTTTATAGTGTCCATTCATCACGGGGAGCAGTTTCTGGGCTCACCCCACCGTCGCCTTGGGTGCACCACCCTACGTGTGAGCGAGCAGAGCCGTCCTCCCCCCCGGAGGTAACATCTTGATTTCCCGCTGGCTCTGCTCGCTCACGGCCTCTGGCCGCCCCAGCAGTCCTGTGTGCTGGCCGGAGCTGCAGTTTCAGGGGGGCTGGGCTGGGCTGGCAGGGGGACAGAAAACACAGCAGGCGCTTGGCTCTCGGCTGCCGGCCGCGCGGTGACTCGGGGCTCCAGCCATCCCAAACACGCAGGGCTAGGGGTCTGCAAACTCCCAGGGGCCGAGGCCAAGGAGGGGCCCGGGGTGGGGAGGAAAGAAAGGGCAAGCCCTGCGGGATGCAGGGTCTGAGGCCAGTGCCCCGGGCCTGACCTCCGTCCTGGTCATTCTGTCCACAGCACTGCCCTCGGACAGCTCCGCCAGATGGCAGAACCTAGCCTGCCCCTCGGGACCTGGTGGATGAAGGATTCCAAAGCTTCCTAAAGGAACTGAGAGAGGCTGTGTTTGCAGGCCCTGTGCTGTGTCGACTCGGTGCAGGGATTTGGCCGGTGGCTGGAATGCACGCATCTTCCAGGACCCGCCCCGGCCCCGGGGGCCCCAGGTCAGCACTGGGAGCCTGTGGCCCGGGTCAGAAGACCCCAGCTGTGCAGCGCCCCAACACCTTCCCCAGGGCCTCCTGGACACAGACAAGGGCCTCAGCTGCTCTCCCAGCTCTGGGGGTCGAGGACCAGAAGGGAGAGGATGGGAAACCCAAGGTCCAACCCCAATCTGGGAGCCCCTGGGCTAGAAAGCCCCTCACGGCGAGGACCTTGAGGCCATCTCAAAATGTACACAAGCCGGTTTCCCAGGGCTGGAGACCCGGATGCAGAAGCCGAGGCCCAGACGGGCCAGGCCGGCCGGCAGCAGGCAGAGAGGCTTGGAGTGGGATCCTCCGGGGGCGCCTGGACTGAAGCCCGGGGGAACCAGGAGAAGAAGCATGCGTCCTGCACCGGGGCATCCCTGGGACGCGCGGAGGCCGGGGTGGCTGGCAGGGGGGCTGAGGCTCATGGGACTCTGCCCTGGACCTGGCCCACTCTGGGCCCCCCAGTTCGTACACCAACACCTGCTCCCTGCTTAGGGGAGCACGAGGCTGTCTGTAGAGGAGGGACTCATCCAGCTGCCTCGTTCTGAAGGCCAGGGGCTCCTAGGTGGGAACATTCAAACACAGTCCCCAAACCCCCAGGATTCTCCTCACTGGCACCAAACCCCCAGCCCCGTGGTTCTACAGCGTCGATGGGCTGCCGGACACCTGGCTTTGGCCAGACACCTTACCGGACCCCTTGGCTTTTGGGACACCTGCCCCAACTTCCCCTGCACCGGGTGCATCCTGGGGTGGGGGCACAGACCCCATGGGTTCTGTCATCCCAAGGGGACCCATTTCTCAGAAAAGGAAACCAAGGCCAAAGCCAGAACTTGGGGGGGGGGTCCTTCTTGCCCATCCTCCGTCGGTCATAGGACCCCTGTCCCTGCTGCGCTGGTTCCCTCCCTCCAGACTCCTTCTGGCCGTGAAAGTGCTGGAAAGGAGAATCAGCACAGGGACACCCCATGTGTGCAGAGCCCCTCTGCAGGGCAGACTCCCGCAGGCTGTACCCACTGGCCCTCTGACGGACGCCCCCGGGTTGGCCCAGCAGGAGACAGCGCTCTCCCGGGACACAGAGACGGGGACAACAGCCCAACATGGGGCAAGGGGACTGAGGTCGCCGGCCCGACGGGCATGCACTCAGAGCAGCCCACATTGCCAGGGCCGGCCCTGGGGTCAGGGTCAGGTGGGGGCTACGGCCAACAAAGGAGTGTGAAGTGGCGCGGGGGGTTAGCACCAGCCTTCTGCCCGGTCTCCTCCCTGCCTTACCCTCGGTCGTCCCTCTCCCTCTCCACCCCCGGGGAATCTCCTGTCTGTTCTTGATCTCGTTGGCCGAGGGAGACAGTTTGCCCGGAGCCCGCCCAGGCCTCAGCAAGCCCGAGTCAGGGCTCGGTGCCCACGGGTGCCGCACACACGCCCAGGGACAAGGCCCGCCCCCTCCCCGCCCCCACGGCCTGTGCTCGGGCGCTAGCCACGCCCACCCTCCCCACCGCATCTCCCCAGGGTGCCCTCCACCTACAACAGGTTCTCTGAGCCCCCAAGTCTCACTTTCAGAGACACGTGCAAGTCTCACTTTCAGAGACACGTGGACGCCCTAAAGGCACGGCGAGGAGGCTGGGCAGAGAGGATCCCATCACGGGGGCCCCACGCAGGGCGGCCCTGGGGGCCAAGGAGGAGGCAACCCCAGGCCCGGCCGGGCCAGGCGGGGAACGGCGGCTGTGGGCGACGGTGGGCTGGGCCTGGGACCTACCTTGGCAGGTCCTGCCATCCCCCTGCGGCAGGCGGCCAGCGGGGCAGTGGCAGTAGCCCCCCACGGTGTTGTCGCACTGGGCCTCGCAGCCCCCATTCCCGTCGGCGCACTCATCCACGTCTGCGGGGGGGACACTGGTGAGCAGCAGGGAGCCCCCCAGCCACTGCCCACCCCAAGCCCCAGACCCAAGAGGCCGGAAGAGGGCACAGACCAGCAGAGATGGGCAAACATCACCCCTGCAGACAGACCCCACGAGAGGGAGACACCTGACCTGTCCGTCCCGCAGCCAGGGGGGCACGCGCACCTGGGTCCTACCCAGGAAAAGCAGCCTGTCCTACAGCATTTGGGGGGGGGGTTCGGGAAGGCCATGCAGAAGCGGCTTGGCCCAGGAGTGGGTCCTGCTCTCCCAGACAGGAGCCACGCCGGCTTTCCTGGGTCCCCACGAGAACGGCCTGTGCTGGTGTTCTGGTCCCGCAGTCAGTGTCCCAGGGAATCAAGGGGCCGCCCCACCGCTTTGAGGCCAGGAAAAGACCCTCACAGCTGCCCCCAGACCCGCATCCCTGCCCCACACACTCCTGGTCCCAGGACCTTATGGAGTCACAGCTGCCAACAGGGAGAGGGACACGAATAGGGTAACAGTGGGGAGCGGTCTCCTCAGCCCCCAGCGCCCCCATCCCCCCGGCTGCGCACCCGAGGTCTGAGAGGGGCCCTATTCTCCTCCTGGCCTCTCAAGGCCAAAGGCTGAGCTCCCCTGGAGTCGTGGGGAATGTGACCAGAGGCAGGCACAGACCACGCAGAGACCCCAATGTGCCACAGGCCACAAAGGGTCAAGGGCCAGCGCGGCCCACAGGCTGCTGCTACTAGAAGCCGCCGCCCTTCCCGGCCACGCGGGGAGCAGCCCGTCTCTCAGAGCCTCAGTGCTCAGACAGCCCCGGGCTGGCGTTCCCAGCCAGGCCAAGCCTCCCCCGATGGCTTCATCACCTCTGCCCCTGCCTGGGAGGGTCCCCACAGGACCCCAAGTCCGACGGAGGCCACAGCCGGCCACAGTCCCACAGGCAAGGCTGTGGCCAGACCTCTCCTCGGGAGGGCCGGGAGGCAACCGTCAGCCCAGGCCCGCCGAGGTTAAAGCCAGGAATTTCTGGGAATTCCTAGAGAATGACACAGGATGAGACAGCGCCGGGGTCAGAGCTGGGGTGCCCGGGACAGGAGTCAGCGTGGGACTGGGGAGACAGCACAGCGGCCAGCCCTGCGGACGAGGAGTGCGCCAGGTGGGAGGGGCGCAGGGAAGCTCCTGCCCGACCTGACCTCCGGCTGCTCAGCGGGGAGCAGGGAGGGTGTGTGCCAGGCGGGCAGGCCGCACACCCAGGGAGCTCCTTCTAGCTGCTGGCACACGAGGCTGACAGGGGCCCAGCACCCCCGCCAGCACCCCACCCTGACCCCACGGGCTGCCACGCACCCCAGAAAAAGGCCTGGGTGCTGGCCTGGACCCGTGATGGGTACCGGCTTGTGGCTCCGCGCGCCGCTGGTATGGCATCCTGGAACGGGCCGAGCCCCACGGGGCTCAGCACCAGGCGGGCTGCTCGGCGCCTGTCTCCGCCCATGGCTGGACTGCGCCACCCTCTGCACAGGGACAGGACCCCAGGAGTCTTGGGTCTCTGTGCCCGGCCCAGGCCAGCACACAGGGGGCCGCGGGACACCCTCGGGAAACGTCTTCACTGCGCCACCCTCTGCACAGGGACAGGACCCCAGGAGTCTTGGGTCTCCGTGCCCGGCCCAGGCCAGCACACAGGGGGCCGCGGGACACCCTCGGCAAACGTCTTCACTGCTTTCCATCCATGAAGGAGACAGGACCTTGCGGGGCAGCCCCCGATGGTGGCGGGCGGTGCGTGTGTCCTGCCCACTGCTGCGCTGTCCAGCTGGGCCCGGACTGCAGCCGGTGCCCCCTCGCTGCCCCCCTACACTCCAGACGGACTCAGCTGCCCCTGTGGCCCTGGCCTAGGGTGGCAGGAACAATGAGAAGGCGTGGCTGCTCTCTGGGGGGGGCAGCACACCAGGACCCCAGCCTGACTATCGGGGCCCCGGATCCCGGCTGCCCTCCCCCGCCCGGGCAGCCCTGCACACCCGACCCGGCTCGTCCTGTCCCTTCTCACCCCCACTCCCAGCCTGAGGCCCCCGTGAGGCCAGTGGACCCCAAGCCTCTCCCCTGCCCCCACCCTGCCAGGCTGCTCCGGGTGACCTGGTCCGGCCCCCCCAGTTACTCGGGCTGTTGGAGGGGACACAGCTCCTCCCGCGTCCCCCACACACACCCAGTCCCTGGTTGGTGTCCGTAGAATGGAGCAGAGGGGGGAGGGCAGAGGAACCCCTGCCGTCTGTGAGGAAGAGGAGGCCACGAGCATGGGGGTCTCGCTCTGCGTCACGGAGGCCGAGACTGCTCAGAGGAAGGCCCTGAAGCCCGGGGCTGGGGGGTGGGGGGGGAGACATGGCTGCGCCTTGAATCCGCGGGACAGTCAGCCGTCGTATCCTGCCGGCCCACCCAGGCCCGGGGCTACCTGTGAGCAGCCAGATTCATGAGGCGCTGCCTGCCAAGGAGCCCGGGAACCCCCTCCATGCAGCCAGGTGTCCCCCAGAGAGGCAGGGAGGCCCAGAAAAGGCAGCTGGACCGCAGTCGGCCGCTCCGGGCTCTGGAGCAGCAGGCATGGGGGGCCTGGAGAGGGACCTCCCCAGGGCTCCGCCGCAGGACAGAGGTTCAACATCTGGGAAGAGGGGCACCCGGGAGCCTCCCACAGCCAGCAAGCCAGAAGGCACCAACACGGGGACCCCCCTGGGTCGAGGGTGCGTGTGCGTGGCTCGGCCTGCCTTGTCTGTCTCCCCAGGAACGTCCCACCCCCAGAGCCCAGCTGCACCCCCTTCCCTCAGGGGAGCTGGGACAGTTGGGGCTCCCTGTGGGAGCTCGCCCTGCGGGCCCCTGTGCCTGCTCCCGGCCCAGCGGGATTGGACCTGCCGCGGAAGCCCGTGCGGGGCGGAGGGGGGGCGAGCAGAGGCCCCCGCCCCACCGCGAGGGAGCCCCCTTTCCCGTGCACCTCACTTCTCATCTTTGGAAGAGTTTCAGGCCCCCAAGACAGGTGATCCAAGGCCCTGTGGGGGCTCCAAACCAGCCTTGGGGGGCCTTCGTGCCCGGTGTAGGCCAGGTCACCGGGCTCTGTCAGGGCAAAGCTGCAGAAGGGACTTGGCTCTGAGCCAGGAGAGCGGGAACTTCACCTAGAGTCAGGCAAGGGGGCCCGGGGGTTCCTTGCTGCAGCCAGAGGGGGCCATACCGTGTCCTGAGACTGCTGGGACACAGGACCACCACCGGGGAGCCTGACCAACGGAAAGGTATTGTCCCCCACCGTCCTGGAGGCCAGAGGTCCCGAGTCAGCGTCCCTGAGCTGAAGTCAAGGAGCCTCCTGAGACTTCCTGCACCCTTGCCGGAGGCCAGTGTCCCTTGGCTGATGGGCACGGCCACACCCACCTCTGCACCCGGGCCTCCTCAGGAATTTGGAGGGAGCACCTCCTCCCACCGGGGCATCCCCCCCGAGCCCCACGCCCGAGATGCCTGAGGCTGCAAGAGACCCCTTCTGCGAGTTCGCTCTGCGCGCCAGAAGCCGGGAGAGGCAGCGCCCCACGGTAGGGCTGAGGTCCTGCCGGGGCGGGTCTGGGCTGCCTGGGCCTCCCAGCCTCCAGGCAAACAAGACGCATCACCGACACCCCCTGCACCCGTTTCCTCATCTCTAAGAGGGGCGAGCTGTGCACGCGGTGGAGGGCAGCCAGGGCGACCCGGGATGGGGGGCGCTCAGAGGCACCAGCCACTCTCTAATTCCATTTGGGTAAAAACCGAGAGCCCAAAGTAGCACGGCCCCGGGGCCCAGGCCCACCGTGACCGTACCCTAGACCCCAACCCTCCCCCACAGCCGCACGGGCCTATTACAGACACACGGAGACCCCCCAGGGCTGCAGGGAGCCTCCAAGCCTCCTCCCCATTCTCCCAGCATGGTGCTGCCCCGCCGGGCACCTGCCCCAGCTTGTCCCTGCCGCTCCCAGGACACATTCCCACCCGGGCCAGGGCCAAGGACGGGCTTCCTGGCTCCAGGGAGGCGTGCACCAGGTGGGGCAGGGAGGGGAGCCGGCAGCCAGAGGCAGACCTATCCCAGGCCCTGGATGAGGATCTCATCAGAGATCCCATCGCAGCCCAGGGCAGGGGGCTTGGCCATGGGCCCCTCTTCAAGGTGGGCTCAGCCCAACAGATGGAGCAGCTGTCCCTGACCTGGGCACGGCGTGATTCTGGCTGTGCTGAGGGGCCGTCATGCCTCTGCCTGAGGTCCCCTCCCTCTCCTGCCCCAGCCAGGAACTCCGGGGTCAGAGTGGCTTAAGGGCCCACGGGTCACCTGGACCTTTCTGTGCGTGACCAGCTTGCCAGTTTCCAGATGGACCTCTAGGCCCTGGGTCCAAAGAGACCCACATTAACCCACGGCAAGAGGTGGGGGGCAGAAAACGCCATGCACATTTTATGGGATTGCCATGGTAAGAGGCCAACCCAAAACGGTGTGCTAGATGGAATTAAGTTCACACAAGGAACCTCACCACCTGACCGTTCAAATATCAAGTCACAATCACTGTAACGATGACAGTTAGAAACCAGTGGCTCTGAGCAGGCGGACGGGGGGGACCAGGTGGAGGGACAGAACCATCAAGCCGTCCCCGTCCATCCGCACGCTGAGCAATGGCCAAGAACACACAGAAAGGCACAGAAAGAAAGCCAGGAGGCCACCCCCAACCCAGGAGCAGGAAGACACCCTCCGGACTGGGTCGGGCAAGGTCAGGCCTGAGGTGAAGAACGCCGGGCTCTTGCTTCCTTTTGGTCTGAATTAATAGATTTTATCTTTTAGAGAAGTTCGAGGTGTATGGAAAGGCCTAGCAGAAGTAAGAAGAGTTCCACGGGCTGCCTTGTCCCCAAACACAGCCCCCACCCCTACTCCGCACCCGCACCCCGCCTGTCCCCACGGCGGGCAGGACTGACACAGCCCCAGGAACGCGCGCTCACAGCTCCCCTGAGTCCTACACGTGGTGCTGGGCATCCTGGGGTTCTGACAAGCGTGCACCGGCGAGAACACGCAAGACGGTGTCGCGGGGAATGGCTTCGCACCGCCTGTCCGTCTGTCCTCCCCCAGCCCTGACAACGACCATCTCTGCGCAGTCTCTGCGGCTTTGCCTTTTCCAGGATGTCCTGTAGCGGGAGCCACACAGCGTGGCCTTTTCACACACGTGTGCGTCACTCAGCGACAGGCGTCTAAGAACACGCAGCTTTCCACGTGACAGCCTGGGAGGAAGGGGAAGCTCCCCAGGTTCAAGGGAGTCCATCCCAGGGCCCACCAACCTCCCCCCGGTCCGTGATATCTAGGGAAACCATGGAAACCAAGAGGGGGTCGCCTAGAAACGGCAGACAGGCCTCACCCACTCTGGATTCCCAGGGTCACCCGGCAGTCCCCTCTGGGAGGTCAGAGGGACAGGTCAAGAGTGGGGTACTGGGTTCTCCCTCTCCCAGGCCTCTCCCGGGAGATTCCAGGACTCAGCTCTTAGCCTCCTGTGTCATCAAGGCCAGGCCCAGAGGTGGCCTGGGGTCAAGGAGGCTGCGAGCCTCCTTTGCCTGTCAGACACACCCTTGTCTCCGGCGAGCAGAGGGGGCCAGGACGGAAGAGGCCCTGCCCGCAGGAGGTGGACACCACCCACCAGCAGAGGCCAGCAGCGGCTCTGGCCCGGAGGCAGTGGAAAAAGGAAGTTCGGGCTCCCAGCAGAGCTTGGGGGGCCCCGCCGAAGCACAAGGGCCGGAGGTGGGGGCTCTCTGCTGCCGGCCCAGACAGGGCCCCGATGTGCGAGATGGGGTGGGGGTTCGGGCAAAGCTGGAGACGAGGGGCCCCGAAGGCTCCCAAGCAGGCTTCCAGGGGTGAGGAACAGGAAGGTGTCGTTAAAGACACCGAAGGGAGTGGACCGACCCGGCGCAGGACCAGAAGGGCTCCCCGGCCTCCTGCCATCAGCCCAGGACGCACGACGGCCTCCCTGACATCAGAGTTTCTCTGTTTACCCTGAAAGTTATCGGGTCGGGTCTGTTTATACAAATCAGCTTTCAAATATGTGGGAATGGGGCTTTTTTTTCCATTTGTTTCCCAGAAAACAAGACAAAATGTAAAAGGCCCAGGAGAGAGCCAAGAACATTCCTTGGTTCCCCAAATATCCAGGTCTCCACTCCCCCCGCCAGCGAGTTCCCGGGATGGCTCACGGCTTCGGCAGCTGTGGCTGCGCCGTGACAGGGGTGAGGCTTAGGAAGGGCTGCTGGGGGCTGAGCCACGCACACCCTGAGCCGAGTCCTCTGTCTGCGTGAGTATGTGAGCCTGCGTGTGTGCGCATGTGTGTGCGCCTGAATGTGTGAGCCTCCGTTGTGCACACGCGTGTCTGCCTTGTGCACGCGTGTGCGTGTCTTATTCTGCGTGTGTACCTTGTGTGTGTGCACGTCCCTCCGTTGTGCACGCGTGCGTCTGCGTCATGCATGTGTGCGCGTGTTTACACTGTACCCTTGTGCACGTGTGCACGTGTGTGTCTCCTTCTGGACACGGCGTGCAGGTCTCTCTCTGTCCCAAGAAGCCTGATTTCTGGACTCGGCCAGTCCAGCCACAGCCAATCCAATCCCCTGCACGGTGGGGACCCGAGACCCGTGCAACCCGGAGGCCTCGGAGGCCCTGTCCCCCGGCGTCCACCCTCTGGTCTGCACAACAGGATATGACATGCTCTTTGCATCTTGCTCAGTTTCTAGGCCAAGATCAGGAAGGGCTGGGGGTGCGCAGCACGTCCCTGTTCTTTCCTGAAACAGAGCCGGGAACTCTACCCAGACGGGGCTGGGGCCTCGCGGGGAGCCCAGCCACCCCGGAGGGGGGTCCCGAGCTGGGCTCTGACGCGGTGCTCGAAGCCTTGTTGGCCCCTCCCGCCTCCCTGGTGTGCAACCCTGGGGCTGGACGCTTGAACCTCTGGTCGGCTGTGCACCTGGCCCGCCAGGAGCCCCTCAGCCAGGCCCACCCTGGCCCAGACACCAGGGGGGTCGGCCGCACTGGCCCCGGCCGGCTCGGAGCAGCGGCTATGGCAGAGGGAGGAGCTGGCCCCGCTCAGGCCCTACTCTCCGGCGGGCAGGCTCTCCAGAGAAGCATCCCACTGCCCACTGGGGACCTCGGCACCCCCCACCTCTCATCTACACTCCTAGGGCCACACAAGGGTCCCGTCCCCAGCGGCCTCCTGCTCTGCCAGCCAGCTCAGCCCCCTGGCCAGCCCGGGCCCCTGCACAGTGAGCGGCACCCCTAGGCCTGTGTCAGTGTCACAAGTGCCCCTGCAGGTGGCCTGTCCCAGCTGCCCAGACCCTCAGCAGACACGCACGGCCCCCAGCTCCACAACCGCCTGTCTGCAGACCACTGGGGACCTGGCTCGAGGGCAAGTCCCTGCGGGCGCCGGCCCTGAGCCCCGCTCCGGACCTGCCGCGGCAGCGCCGGGCACACAGCGAGGGCCAGCAAGCACTGGCTGGAGGAGCGCTTGCTGAAAGCGGGAGGTGAAGGGTGGGGACTAGCTCTCCTGGGACTGGGGCATGAGTTCTCCACTTTCTGCAAAGAGCCCTCCTCCGGCTCCCGGGACGCCTCCAGGAGGAGGGACGAGGCCAGTGCCCAGCCTTCAGCTGGGAACACAGGCGGGACAGGCGGACGTGGCCGCCTCGGCATCTGGAGCTTGGGGCCCTGTAGTGTCCACACCCTGCCTGGCACGGGTACAGCTCCCAGGGCCCCGGGCAACAGCCCCAGGGCCGAGGGCACCTCCCTGGCACAGAGGACCAGACAGGAGCCGCGCGTGTCCACTGGCCTGCACGGGCCCTGGTCTTCGCGATGTCAGGAAAGGGGCCACTATGCCCCCACCCCACAGACCAGAGACTGGGAAGCCTCTTTCCCTCACACCCACACGGAGCTGGGCTCCCGGCGCACCCCCCCCACCCCGTGCCCGCAGTCGGCCATCTCTCAGCCCCTCACCGTCGGGACCTCAAGCTCCAGCGGTCCTGGGGCCCGGCTCGCTCCACACGAGTCACCCCCTGGCTGTGCCCCGCAGACCCGCCGGGACTCGGGCCCCACCTGCCAGCCCCCCACACGGGCCCTGCCCCCCACCCCACCTACCGGCCAGGTCTCCCGGCTCACGTTGTGGTGAGTACTTGAGCCCTCGGCCCACCGCCATCCCCACCGATGCGGCCGTCACTTCCCCCGCTCCTGCCCCGTCCCTCACCCCTGCACTCCCCAGTCACGCTCTCACCCCCAGCCCTCCCAGGCCATCCCCCTCTCTCTCCCCCAGGGCCCCAGCTGGGTCTCGTCCTCTTTCCCACGGTGCCCCTCAGGCCTCAGCAGCTGTAGGAGTGACCCCAGGTGACGCCAGCCGTCGCGGGGCTGGACCGGCTCAGGAGCCACAGAAGAGCTCAGGGACCGGAAATCCCAGGGGCCTGGTGGGCCGCTCTGGCCTCTCGCCGCCACCAGAGGGCACCGGTGCCCGCCCCGAGGCGCAGGCCGGGTGGGCACCTGCTTGGGCGTGCTGGGGCAGGAGCCCCTTCCAGGAGGGGGTCTGTGAGCCCTCCCCCTCCTCATGGCTGCGCCTCCTGCCTTCCTGCTGCCCACAGAAAGCTCTGGAAAGGCTGGCAGGGCTGGGGGATGCCAGGGGCCCAGGGCCCCATTTGCTGGGGGCTCCCATGTCCCCCCACCCCAGCCTCTGGGCCTTCTTCATGCCGCCTGCAGAGCCCGGAGCCGGCGGAGGGCAGAGGTCAGCACGGAGAAGGGCAGGGAACACGGCCTGGCCTCACGTGGACATCTGCCCCGGGGGGTACCACTCGCCTGTTGTCCCAACCCAACAGCCTTGTGCCCGGGGCCCCAGGACATCCTCTCCTCCAGAAACCCGATCCCACCCACCACCCTCGGGGCCCTCCCAGGCTCCCGGGGTAGCTGCCGCCCCAGTGAGCCCCCAGAAGAGAACAGGCTGTGAGCAGGGCACGGGGGGTCCAGGTTGTGGAGCCCCCCCCGACTCTAACAGCACCCGGAGGGCCCCGCAGGAACCCGGCCTGGGGCCTGCGCTGTGGGACACACAGGGGGGCCCCAGCCAGCCTGCCTCCCCTTCGGAGCACAGTTCAGTCTGGAAGAGGAAGAGGCCAGGGCCAGACACCGTCCATCAGCCCCCTCTGACCCCTGGTCCTCCGGCCAGGGCAGCCTCCCCAACAAAGCCAGATCCCTGCCCCACAGCATCAGGGCGGGGGGGACCAGGTCCCCACCCACCTGGAGGGATGGCCCGGAGGTCCAGGCGGCAGGCTCGGGGCCCCGCTGCCCCTCCTGGAGGCTGGTCCTGGGAACGGGCAGCTCCAGCTCCTCCACATGGACTGCGGACCCCGGGCCGGCAGACGGGGGCTCTGACCGTGACCCGCAGCCCCACGCGGGCCAGCCCCACGGCCCCAGCCCGGCGCTCAGGCCGCTCCCCACGACAGCCCTCCTGGCTGGGCCCAGCCTCCCCATGTCCTCCACCCATCGTCTGCCCCCCACGGGGAGCAGGGGTGCCCGTGGCCTCAAAGGGCTGGCGGAGTACGAGCCTCCGGGCATTCCGACAGTCCTGAGCGCCCAAGTCAGAGGGGCCACACTGCCCACACCCTCCCTGCACAACCCGACGCTCCCCGGGTGCACACAGGAGGCCCTTCCCGACAGCTCTGGGTCTGGCGGCACATCCCGGGGCTGGCGGGGCCAAGGCGGGCCATCCTCTGGCCACAAAGCACAGAAAGGCCAGAAACCTTGGCGCTTGCCCCTCATGCGGGAATCCAGATGGCTGCACCTCTGTTCCCAGGACACAGAAGACGGGACGGCCACAGGGCTGTAAGCACAGGGGTCAGCGTGGCCTACCCTCACCCTGTGCTCCCAGCTGCCAGGGGACACACAGGCCGCCCCGCTCAGCCCCGCGCCACATCACCCCAAGACAGGGTAGACAAGAGGACCGCCACCGGCCTCAGAATGCTGCCCCCCGAGGGCCCCCCACAAAGCAGGCTAGGGAACCGCGCTGAAGTCAGAGGACCCCGCGGGACAGGGTGACACCCAGCAGTACATCACGGCCCCCGTCCCTAGTCCCGTAGCCTCGGCAGGGCTGTCCCTACTGCAGGGACCCCACCCTCAGCCCAAAACAGAGGCCATGTGAGCTCCAGGTGCTCCCACAGCGGACATGCTGTCCCTACAGGGGCTGAGGAGAAAGGTCCTTGCCCAGCGCCAAGTACCCAGCCAGCACCAGCGACCTCCTCCCCAGGACACCGCCCCCCCCTCCTGCGGGTCTTTGTCAACCTGGCAGTGCCTAGAGACACTGGCTCCAGAGCACAGCCGCCCCGGGAGGTGGTGTCTGTCCTGGGTCCAGCCCAGAGCCAGCCCGGGAGCACCCCTACCCCAACCTGCCCTGCCCTCGTTCTGGAGGAGGCCCCTAGACGGGGGCAAACACAGCCCAAGAGGACTGGCGGTGAACGGGCCGGCACGGGGCCCCCGCACCGAGACCCTGAAGTGATGGTGGTCCCGCAGGTGAAGGAAACCAGGACAGGGAACGGCCAAGCCCAGCCCGCCTGCCCCACAGTGCACGGACACCTGCGGGAGGGCCCCTGCAGACCTCAGCTCCCACCCCTGTGCCCCCGACTTCTGGGACGACAAATCCGGGATCCCAGAAAGGCCCAGCGCCCTCCACGGTCACACAGGTGGCTGGCCCTTCGCCAGGCCCCCAAGCCCAGCCAGCACCGGACAGAGCTGTCTACCCCGCACCCCAGCCAGGGCACAGCCCAAGCATGCACAGGGCACAGGACGGAGATGTTTGGTGCACGAGGTGTGGAGCGCGCCTTTCCTGCTGAACGAGTCATGTCAGGGGTTTGCTGCAAAACTCGCCGGGCCTTGTCCCTGAGCAGAAGAGGCAATGCCCGTCCTTGGAAGGGAAGCCGCGGACTGTGAGCACGAAGCCCACCCATCGGAAGGCCAGGGCCATGCGGGGGGGCGTTGGGCGGCCCAGGGAGCTGGGAGAGGGGAGGGCGTGCAGGCAGGGCCGGTGCAAGGGGTAGGCCCGGGAGTGCCGGCCCTTCCGGCTGTGCACTCCGAGTCTGGGTAGGCCAGGAAGTCCCCCTGCCAGGAACCGGGGCCAAGCACCTAGGAGTCCAGCGTCCAGGAATCTTCCAAACTGTCCCGTCAAACCGAGTAGTCACAGGACCATCCGGTTCCTCTGCCCCAGGGGCTTGCAGGCCCACACACGACGCACCCCCTGCGGTTTGCTTCGGGTCGAGGGTCCCCAGGTCAGGGCGGCCACATCCGCCAGGGAGGGCTCCGATGTGTGGGATGCCTGCACCCTGCCCTGCTCCGTTCTGGCCTTGACACTGCCCTGCAGAAAGCCGGCACGAGGCAGGACGGGCGGCCGCACGGGGCTTGGTGAGGAAGTGGCCTCCTCCCTCCTGAGACCTCCAGGGACCCCAAGGTGGAACCCCAAGAGGTGGGGCGACCCCCGGCCCCCCGCAGAGACCGAGCCAGCAGCAGGCCCCTCACTGCAGGGCTGGCCGGAGGCCCACGGAACAGGCCGTTGGCACCCCTGCCCACCACCTCCCCTCCCGCAGGAACGGCCCTGTTATCAGCTGGCCTGGCTCCGCGTGATGCTGCCCAGGCCCCATCTCGACCCGGGCACAGAGGGCCAGGCCCTGCTCTGGAATGCCTGGAGCCGCCAAGACCGGAGAGCAGATGTGGGATGCCAGCTCCCTGCTCGCAGACCCTCATTAATTATCCTGCCCGGATGGGAGCCAGGCGCGAGCCCCAGGAGTCCTAAAAACAGGCTATCAGCACGTTTCCTAGGATTCGCCCCCGGAACAGCCAGGCCTCCGGGCGGCCCGTGCTCGGACAGGTGGAGCGGACCCAGGGCTGAGGCACCCTCCAAGCACCCAGAAAGCAGCCCCGGGTCCGGGGCTCGCCCAGAGCCGCTCTGCCTGCTGTCTTGGGCCTCCCTCTGCAAGGTCTGAGGGCGCTGCAAGGCCGGGAGCCAGGGATGTGGCCCGGTGGAGGGCTCAGCCCCTAAGGAGGCAGAGGCAGGCCCAAAACGGGCTCCCGAGCCCAGGCAGGGCTCCTGCGGGAACGCGGGCCCTGAGGTGAGGTCCCCAGCGACAGCTCAGCGGCCGGCATCATCTTACTGACTCATGAAGGGTTCTGATCACCGGGTGCTGGGCATGAGGGGTGAGCCACAGAGACCCCCAGACGGGCAGCCCACTGGAGCAATGAGAAAGGGGCCCAGCACCGTGGGGACCTCATCCGGGAGGCAGCCAGGCCAGCAGGAGGGGAGGGAGGACCCCCACGGCTTCCTAAGCAAGTTCCTTCCACGCCTGTAAGTCCTTACTGTGCTGCGAGGGTCTCTCCCACGTCCAGGCCGAGCCTCCAAGTGACCAGACCCCCCGCATTGCCCCAGCACCCCCGGCCCCATCCAGCTATCTCTGCTGACCCGGATCCCTGTCCTTCGGGCACCCATCGGGCCACCACACCGGCCAGGAGCGCCCCTCCGGGCAGACAGCCGCCAGAGAGGCCCTCGCCCTCCGTTCCCCTCCCCTGGTGGAGAACAGGGGCAGCGAGGGCCTGACGGGCGCAGGAGGGCTAGGGGCAGCCTCTGTGCAGAGCGAGGGGTCCCTAAGGGTCTGGGGCCGGGCAGCCTGCCCCACTCAGCGTGGCCAAGCCATCCCTCTGTCCAGACAGAAAGAGCCATCAACACGGCCAGCTGGTTCCAGATGAGGCTTTGTGGCTTCTGGGAGCGGTGCAGGCGCTGGCTCTGCCCGGCCCCGTGCGCCGCGGGATGAAGTCTGCCAGAGCCGGGAGACGGCCCTCGGCCCCAAACACTCCAGAGGGAGCCTCTGTGCCGGAGCCTGTCTGCCCCGAGGTCACGGTGGTCTGGGGACCCCCACAGGGTATGGTGCCGACCCCCAGACGCCACCAGGCTCCCCCACCGTAGCCAGTGGGGCCACCACGAGCGTCCGGCCCGGCGCAGAGAGCCCAAGAGTTGGCCAGATGGAGCCACCACTGACCCCAGCAACTCAGGGATGGCCTGGGCTCCGTGTCCCCATCTATAAAATGGGCAAGCAGCCGGCCCATCCAGGGTCCACCCCGGGACCGCCCTTGTAGTCTAGGGGAGAGCACGTCACGGAAGAGTGTGGGTCATCTTTGGGGAGGGGGCGCAGGGCAGTGCGGCTGAGGCAGGCAAAGGACAGATTCACCGCATCCTTTCGGGAGACCACCCAGGAGGATGGGGCGGGGCCTCGAGCCTGGGGCATCCTGGGGACAGGAGGCGCGGAGGGCTTGTCCTCCAGATCTGAGCCTCAGCCCTGCCTGGACAGTAGCCCCACTCGGGCAGGCGCCCCTGAGCTCCTCACTCACCAAACGGGCAGGCGGGGCAGCCTCTTGGACCCCGGCTCCCGGAAGGGTCTGCCCGTGGTCCTCCTGCCTGTACAATCGGAGCCTAAGAAGCCCTCGACTCTGGAGCCCGTCCTGGGAAGGCCCGCAGCCCCACAGGGCACGAGACAGGCCCAGAGGCCACAGTCATCCCAAAAGACCGAGGCGCCCCTGTGGTTAGGTGCCGGGGGAGGTCAAACCTGGAAGTTGAGTGATTCGCTGTGTGAACAAACGCCCCCGGAGTCAGCCACTTTGAAAGTGCGGCTCCGACTCTGCGCGCGGCCAGTCTCGGCCGACCTAGACAAGGTGTCGGCAGCCCCACGGCCCTGCAGGGACGGCACGATGGTCCTACGGCAGCCACACCGGGCCCCGCCGACTGCCAAGGGCAGCAGGATGGAGGCCAGAGGACAGAGTCAGAGCCACCACTCACCCCTCCACCTGACGCCCCAGGCCTTGCCCTCCCAAGGGCCGAGGCGGCCCCAGGCCAGGGAGACACCCCGTGCCCCCTCCTGCAGGAAGGCGAGGCTGTGGAGATTTCTGGAACTGTCTTCGAAGGAAGGGCTTCGTGCAGCCAGAGCAGGGTGCGTGAGACACAGCCCACGGCCGCTCTGTCCGCTCGGGCCGGACACGGAGCACTACCGGCCACCCAGGTGTGGAAGAGCCACGCACGGCAGGCGACCGCGGGCTTGGCTTTTCTGATTCCCCGGAGAGCGACCCAGCTCCTCGAAGCCTGGACCCTGAGGACAGCCTCCCAGAGAAGCCCAGGTGCTCACAGGGGTGCCCCCAGCTGCAGGGTCAGCAAGCACCCCGCTCCTGACGGCCAGCAGGATTCTCGAACGGCCCAGCCACACCACGCGGGCGCAGGCAAGGGCGCAGGGAACCTGGAGTCCGGGGGGATTGAGGTCGGAGGCAGATGGGGACAGGTTAGCCCGCGACCACACCCGCAGGACAGTGGCTGAGCTGCTCCGAAGGACTCAGGCCAGGCGAGGGCCGCTGTGGCCGCAGGCTTCGGGAGCCCTCGGGTGCTGGAACCGTGTGCCCAGCGCCTCGGGGGCGGGCAGCGCTGGCTGCCCTCCCCACCCCCACCCCCTGAGGCCCAGGCTCCCGGAGCAGCAGCAGCTCCCAGGCCTGGTCATAGCGGCTGGCTGTGGCGTCTGGTCCTCAGGGCAGGGGTCAGACTCCCACCCTCGGACACAGGGGCAGCGCCACAGGGAGCTGGGAGGCCGGCTCCCTGTCCGTGGAGCCATCATCCCAATTTAGAAACAGAGCCGCCCTTGAGCTGGGGCCAGGGCTCCGACAGCGGGGCCTGCCTCCTGCTCCCAGGCCCTCGGGGCCAGCCGCCTGCCTCTACTTCTCAGAGCAGCTGCCTCCAGCCCCACCCAGGGTCCCCCACCCACCGGCTTCCTGCTCAGAAGGCAGGACCCACCAGGGCATAGAGGCTCCAGGCAAAACCTCAGACATCGGTCCCTGCTGGGCTGGCGTGGGGGGTGGGGAGCAGGTCACACTGGGTCCCCCGGGGCACCTGTTGGGCCAGCCCCAAAGTGGCCGTCCTGACTTCAGGGCTTCCACCAGCCCAGAGAGGGCAGCCAAGGGCCCTGGGGGTTCCAGGCTGACCTTTCTTCTGAACTCCCCGCCCAGGCCCTCCAGGCTGACTCACTCTCTCCTCCCCTAGGCTCTGCTCTAGCCTCCCTTCGTCTGGAAATCCCACCCTAAACCCTCTGCACCTCCCCAAACCTTCCCCAGCCCACAGGCCCGCCTCCTCCAGGAAGCCCTCCAGGCTGCCCAGCTCTCTGCTCAGCTGATCCTGAGTCCCAGAACTGCCTCAGAGACCTACCCAACGCACCCATTTTACAGGTGAGGACACTGAGGCCCAGAGGGGAACCAAAGCCAAAGCTTCTTGGACCGAGAAGCTACCAGAGATAACCCAGACCTGAGTTCTCCACCTGCTTGTGTCCCACGAGGTCAGGTGAGACCAAGTCCTGGGACAGGACTGGCGGCCCCGTTACGGTGCATGGCTGAGTTGGGAGGTCGTACACTCCTAGGGCTGTGTCTCCTGCCGTCTTTCCTTAAAGGCCCCGTGACCGCAGCCAGGCAGCACGCGTGTGCGTGGGGGGGGGCATCTCCCGCGCTCACTCAGGAGCACACACGTGTGACCTGGTACCGAAGGGGGACAGAGCTGTGTTTTCTGCGTGTGCAGACCTCTCCCAGTGGATGGACAGGACCCCAGGAGCCCAACCTGGGTCGAGGGCTTCCCGGGTACACAGCCCTCCTCCGCGGACTGATGGTGTCGAACCACAGATAGGGGGGCCATTCGTCCGCGGGGTGTCCCCACCCCAGGCCACTGGACGGAGCTCAGGCAGGCGGCGCAGGCAGTTACCCCGAGAGCCTGGGACAAGCCCGGCCACCAGATCGCCCACCCTCAGGCCCGCAGGCTCAGCAGACCTGGCCTCTGGGGAGAGACGGCGCCGCCAACCCCTCTCCCAGGGGGGCACTGGGCCTCACCTGTGCCGACCCCGGGACCCGCAGAAAACCACTGTCCCTGTCCACCTGACGCATGGCGTGCCCAGGGTCCAGGACGCTGCCCAGGGTCACACGTACATGACACGGAAGCTACTCTGGCCGCACCACGATGGCGGGGGGGGGCACCCTGCACACTCGGGCCCCCACCCTGGGCTCTGCCAGCACAGGCCCCCTTTGTGTCCCTGCCTTCCGCCTTCCTGGAGGGGGTGGGGCGGGGGCGGTGGAACAAAGAGCTGAGCCACCGCCTCCCCCACAGGCCACAGCCGCCGGGAGGGGGGCAGGCAGAGGAGGGGCTCTTCTGAGGGGCCCCCCCTGGCTCCACAGGCAGCCCAGCGGGATGCCTCCCTCCCCCCATGCTTTGATTCAAATGAAAGAATTTGGGGGAACCAGAAAAAATATGGCTTTTATTTTCAAAACTGGAATCAATTATAATTGGGGGGTAGTTAAATAGTCCCGACTGGACTGAAGCCCATGCCCGCCCCATCCAGAGCCAGATGGAGAGACGGGAAGGAGGTGCCGTCTGGGGCGCGGGTGGGGGCAGGGCAGGGGCGCCTCTGCACACACAGCTCTGCACACACAGCCCCTGCACACCTGCCCTGCACACCTGTCCCGGTACACCCCACCCTGCACACCCAGCCCTGTCTGGCTAGCCGGCACAGTGAGCCCTGAATGTCCGGCCTTTCTTCCAGGAGACAGTCCCCAGGAGGACACCCAGCAGCTGCCGCCCGGCCGGACCTCCTGCTTCCCGAAGGCCCCATGTGCCGCACACTGCCCACCCGTCCCAGAGGGCCGAGGCTGGTCACAAGCCCAGCCCCTGGGTGTAGAGTCAGGCCAGGGTGTGAACAAGGGCATCTGCCCCTCTCTCTCCAGAGACGGTCTTGCCGGGGGCCCGACGGGGGTCTCGGAGGTCTCGTGTTGCGCTGGGACACGGTGGGAGGTCCCAAGCCCTCCCTGGGACAGAGCGCGCTCCCGGCCCCAGCTCTGCTGAGTGGCAAGCAGCTGCCTGACCTCCCTGACCTGGCTTCTCCTTCCGAGCGGTGAAGACGGGCGGACTGAGGTGGTGCGTAGCGAGGTGGTGCAGGCCGGCCCCCAGCCCCCAGGAGGCCACGCGCATCCTCGGGGAGAGCAGGGCTGCTCTCAGGCAAAGCCAAGTCTGGAGCACGGGCCCATGAAGCTAGAGGGCAGAGCGTGTGAGCACGGCTCCCGCCCACCCAGAGAGCCCAAGTGTGGGTCTGAGCCTGTCCCACAGGTGTGGCCCTGGGATCCTGGAACTGGGCCAGACAGTCCCCCTCCCGTGGACACAGGACCACTCGCTGCACTAAACTCCCTCCCTCTCACGCCCCTGCGGCCCTCGAGTCCCCTGATACCCAGGAGGTCAAGTGTCAAGGTCTTGGGGTGGGGAAGGCTTCTCATGCCAGAGGGGACCCCAGCCGGGGAGGCTCAGAGCTGGGCCCATGGACAGAGTCGGGCCAGGACGCAGGGATGGAGGAACGGGGGCAGGGCAGGTGACCCCAGCCACTTCCTGGAGGGTGTGACCACAGACAGGCCACACTCGAGGTCACCCCCTCACGGCCCTCGGCCCACAGCAGGGACCACAGCATCCGCACGGCCGACGGTCGGCCACAGCCCTGTCCCACCAACATCCCCAAAGGGAGCTTGCCGCCAGGACCAGCTCTCACCCCAAACTGAAACCCAGCCCAAGCTGCATGCGGCTGACCAAGGCTAGACGAGAGAAGGGCCTCGAAGCCTTCTCCACCCCCACCTGTGGCCATAAACACCTACCAGACCGAGAGGAGCCAAGCTGTTACAGCTGGCCTGGACCCCAGCCTGCCTGGGGGCGGGGGTCACATCTGGCCAGCCTGCCAAGGGGCTCAGGATACTAACGTCAGGAGGTCTGGCTGAGGCACCAGGGCATGGGGCAGGGGCCCCCCAGCATCTGGAGGGCTCTGGACAGCAGGCCTCACTCCATGGCCCAGGCCTCGGTCCTCCCAGCCCACAGAGCCCACGAGGAAGCAGGATGGAGGAACTTAGCTCAGCCAACAACCTTCCGGCTAGCAGAGGGCCTTGGGTACGCGAGCACAGTCGCCTGACCTGCTTCTCCAATCCTCAGCACCCCCAGCGGCCGGCCCCCGTCTCAGAACCCGGGAACCCCGCCACTCCCCAGGACCCCGGCGCTCCCCAGGACCCCTGCCCTCGGCCCATGCTGGAGACAGAGGGCAGGCCACCACGTGGGGACACACGGGGACCAGCCAGCGGGCGGGGTCCCCTGTGCAAACAGGGGGCCTCCTGTTCCCCACAATTAACTGATGCCCACCCCTTCCCAGGTGCCCGCTGGGCTCCAAGGCACTGGACTGTGGCGCAGCACGTCCGCCCGGCGTCCACCTGGAAGGAGGCCCAGCTGCTCGCCTGGAGCAGGTTCAAAGCACCGGAAACCGTCTGGGGGTATTTCACTTCAGCGGGCGGGGTGGCCTGCACCCTGAGAGCCCCGGGCTCACTAAAGACACCGGACAAAGCAGGAAACACCAGTGACAGGTCACACCTCCCCATGACCAAGAACGCAGGAGGAGCGTCCGTGGGGCCTCCTGCCTCCCCACCCGCTGTGCACTCCTCGTTACAAAAACGCAGTCAGCCCGGCGGCCCCTCGAAGCCAGACGCCCCGCCCGGCACCCAGTCAGTGTCCCCCATGGGCACAGCCCCCAACGTGGCATGACTTGGCTGAAGCCCCCATCCCGGAGCGGCACCCGCCAGCCACCAGCTCCAGCACGGCCCGGTCGGCGCCAGGAAACGTCCCCCCCGGGAAGGGCCAACTGACCCCGCGGATCATCTCCTTTCTCTTGCACTTTCTCTTCCCTTTAAAAACCTGTGCTTTCTGCAAGATGGGATTCTGCCTGACTCGAGTCAGTTCATAAAGCCAACGAGGTTTCGAAAATTCACTCCGTTGGGTTTCTGTTCTAGTGCGGGCAGCGTAGACGGGTTTCCGTGACGTATCAGTTTACAGAGGCGTCCGGGTTCCCCGAACCAGCTGCCCTGCGCGCCCGCGCGTCTTTCTTCGTGAAGGACACCAGGGCCCCCAGCGCGGCAGGAATGCTGCTTAGAGACCCCGGGCCAGGCCACTTCCCAGCTGCCCAGCACCCCGGGCAGCCCCTGCCCATCTCTCTGGAGGCCACAACCGGACGGGGGGGCTCTAAGATGACGGCGTGCAGGGCGTCTGTGGGGGGAGTCCCGGGGTTGCCCCCCCACCAGCGAGGTCAGACAAGCCGCAGGAGCAGGGCTTGTGGAGGGGAGAAAGCCCAACGGTCCACTCACCGTACTGGCAGCGGGGGCCCTGGAAGGCTCGGGGACAGGAGCACAGCTGGGCTGAGCCAGGCACGCAGTGGCCACCGTTGAAGCAGACGCCAGCGCTGCAGTGGGCTGTGCAGACAGGAGAGAAGGCGTGAGAGGACGGGCAACAGCCCAGGGGCGGCCACAGCCCACCCACAGGACACAGTGTCCTTGGAGAACCTCTCCCATGTCCCCCAGGAGGCAAAGTCTCGGGCTGGACAGGCCCCAGAGCCCCGCCACAGAAAGCACAGCCCTCATCCCACGGAAGCCCACACTGCACCCTAAGAGCTGAGCCCCGAACCCCGGGGGTGGGGGCATCACCCAGGCCGGCAACCCCGACCCTGCCATTGGGTCACCGGTCCCAGCTCTGTCCTGTCCTGGATCACATTGGCACCGTTACCATAGGCTGAAGGCCCCCCCTTCATTTTCTCGAGGAGGTGGGGAGGGAGGGGAACAGGGGAACAGCCCGCCGCTGAGGACCCCAGGCCTCCCGCTCACGCCCGAGGGCGCCAACCATCATCCCTGGGAGGCACGACGCCAGCGCAGGCCAGCAGAGCCCGGAAGGAGGGACGGAGGGACGGTTCTGGTCTGGGGCGGACGGGCCCCCTCCTACCTCTCTAGAGGAGACCCCTGCCCCCAGACCGTCTCCCCACACTTCAGCCCACTGGGCCAGGAGGCTGCCCCCTCATGGTGTGGGGGCCGGTGAGCCCCATCCTCCCATCGCAGCACAGGTGTGAGGGGCGGGGAGCTGCCTGTCTACGACACTGGGCAGGCAGCCCCCAAGGACCCAGCGGCACCAAACTGGCCGCCAGCCCCATCACAGTGAGGACCTGACCCAGGCTGGCCCTGGTACCCCAGCACCCATTTCCTGGCCCTGCAACCCCTCCCGTCATATCCCCATGCATGGGGGGTCCGGTCAAGGTGGGGGGCTGGTCCCCCACCCTGGAACCCCACAAGCCTGGCCTGAGCCCGGAGGCTTCAGGGGTGCTCACAGGGTGAGGGGCTGCTCGGCATAGTGACTACCCCCAAAGCCTCCAGGAGCCTGGCGCGAACCATGGGCTCAGTGACTTCATGGGTCACTTCCTGGGCCCCACCAGGAGCAGGAAGAGAAGCTCCAGAAGGCGGGAGGCCTGCCAGAGGGCTGTCGGCCCAGAGGCTCAGAGACAGGCGGCACGTGGCCCCAGGCCACACAGCCCGCGAGCAGGGACCAGGCCCCAGGATCCTCTGCGTAGAGCCTGGGGTCAGGAGGGCCCTCTGTGGGGTGCTTCCTCCTCTCTGTCCCGACTGCAGCTGCTGCCCCAGTGTTAGGGGGAGCGCCCCCCCCTTGCTCGGGTCCCCCTACAAGTGAACTCACGGCCTCCTCCCTCCAGCCCCACACCTGCAGCCGGAGAATGTGTCTGGATGTGCAGGAGTGGGGGGTTGGGGGTGAAAGGGCGCCGCAGGGGTGTGGGGGGACGTGCACAGTGACCCCGGAGCCCACACAGGGAAGCCGGCCGAGGGGCCGACCTGAGGCGTGGACGGCAGCAGCTCCCAGAGGCTACGGGTCCGGAACCTGGCTCCAGGGCACGTGGAGCCCACCTTCCCCCAGCACCCCCGGCCTCACAGGGCCAGTGAAGGCCTCTGTCCCCGCTCGCCCTGCTCACCCGCTTTCTCCGCCCCACGGCCGCCGTGACCTTCTTGTCCGCTGAGCACAAAGCCCCCCATACCGTGAGCCCACCCGTCAGACCCCAGGGGCGCTCTGGGCCGCCACCCACCGGGACAAGCGGCATCATCCCCAAATGTCACACACCAGCACCCACAGCATGGCCCTCTCTTGCCGTGCCCACGGACTCCCTGAGAGCGAGCGCCGACCCCATCCTGGCCGCCACCCGCCGCGCTCCTGGGCCCCGCCCACACACAGACCCCGCAGGCGCCGTCGAAGGAAGGAAAGCGAGGACGCACTACAGGCGGGCGGGGTCGGGAGTGGCCGGGCGTCACGGAGGACAGAGCTGGGGTATCCCCAGACGGAGGGATGCGTAGGGCAGCACAGAAATGAGAACGGGAGAGACAAAGACACATGACTGTGCCCCGAACCGGGAAGGGCACCGCCAGAGGCTGGCGGGATGCAGGGCGGTGGGGCGCAGTGGGGGTGCAGAGGGAGGCCAGGGGGGCAGAGCCTGCTCGGGCGGGCATGGAGCTGGGCTGTGCCGGAGTGGTAGAGGAGGGGGCCTCCCCTGCATTACCCCACGGGATGGGCCGGGCTGCATGACAGGGTCTCCCTCCTGTGTCAGGAGGGTCACTTCCAGCGGCAGGGCACAGCCCCACTCCCACCACGCCTCCGAGGGGGCAGCAGACAGCAGACAAGGACCCCAAAACCCCTGCCGGAGGCCGAGGAAGGACACGGCCCAAGCAAGCACGGGAAAGACTCACGCCCGGGCAGACAGAGCTCAGGAGCCAAGGCCGGGCTTCCAGACCCACATGTCTGACACCCGCCGCGAGACCCAGGTGACCCCGTGTGGGAAGAAGCGCCAGGTCAGCAACAGACACCGGGAAAACCTGACCCGTGGCCGTGAACGGAGGCTGGACGGGCGCCCTGGAGACAATTTAGACATTCTGAGCAGCAAATGTGTTCTCTACTTAACATTAGTGGATTTTTTGAAATACTATGTTCCCAGGGCCGGGGCCAGAGGTCTCCTGGGGACCGTCCCTCAGACTCTCAGCTTGGCCAGGCCTGCGGCCACAGGACCTTCAGGAGCCCTGAAGGAACCCCCTGTCCCAAGAGTCAGAAATACCAGGGCCAACGCAGGTGACCCGGGATGGGGGCGCCCACAGGGTCCGCTGCCGTGGGCGGCCGTGTTCTCCAAGGGCCGAGCCGGCAGAGGGAGGGCCCGAGCCGGGGAGTCCCATGGGGCTGGAGAAGCACCCCCCCCACACACACACCGCCAGGAACCGTCACGCACACATCTCCCTCTGCCCGAAACCCCTGCTGGCTCCCCGCAGCCCAGCTGCCTTAGCTGGCAAGGCCTGCGTACACATGTTCTGTCTGATGTGACTCAGTGGGTCAGAAACGGGTTAAAGGTATCTGGAGCGAGGCCTTTGGCTCCAGTCATGATCCTGGAGTCCCGGGATCGAGTCCCGCGTCAGACTCCCTGCTCGGCGGGGAGTCTGCTTCTCCCGCTGTCCCCTCTCCTCTCATGTTCTCTCTCTCTCATGCTCTCTCTCTCTCAAATAAACAAATAAAATTTTTTAAAAAGAAAGAAAAAAGGAAGAAACCAACAAACTCGGGTTAAGCTCCAGGAACGGTGATCTGCACACACGGACACAATCTTCTCAGCGACCTTCATGCACCAAGTGTCTGCTCCACGGCCCGCCTGAGCCTGAAGCCAGACCCGCTGCCCGCAGCAGCACACCCCCAGGGCTGATGGAGCTCCCCGCCCGCCATTTGAACGAGAAGGAGGAACATGGCCCTCCCTGGTGTGCAGAATGGGGCCAGAGGCGCTGGGACGGGGACCGCTCACCAGGCACCCAACTGCCCCAGACCAGGCCTTGGCCTTGGGGTGACGCAGGGTGGGTCTACCCACATCCCCAGAACCAAAGGCTGGCGGGGCCCCGAGGGCATGCTGTCTGCCGGATGGTGGATTGGGGGAGCACAGTCCCCGGGGGAAGGCAGCCCGCCTGGACACCTTCCCTCCTTCCTTCCTCCCTCCTTCCCTCCTTCCTTCCTCCCTCCTCCCTCCTTCCTTCCTCCCTCCTTCCTTCCTTCCTTTCTCTCTCCTCCCTCCTTCCCTCCTTCCTTCCTCCCTCCTTCCTTCCTCCCTCCTTCCCTCCTTCCTTCTCAAAGACCGATGGATTTTAGAAAGAGGGCACACAGGTGTGCACGCACATGCCTGGGGGACGGATGAGGGTCCCCGTTGAGCGCGGAGCCTGACACGGGGCTCCATCGCATGGCCCACGAGATGACCTGCGCCAAAGCAGTCACACGCTCGACCGCCTGAGCCACCCAGGCACCCCGGACACCTGTGGCGTCTTAACGCTGGCCACGCTCTCTTACAGTGGGCGCCACGAAATACCTGCCCTTGGCTGGACCTCACGTGACCCTGCTGCAGGAGCAGGGGTGGCCCCTGTCCCGGGACGGGCTCACTGTGGTGACGGGGCTCCGCTCCTCTGCAAGGACTGGGCTTCTGCCCACGCGGACCCGGGCCACATCCCCGAACTGCCACGTGGCTGGCCCATGGGTCCTGCTCTTCTCGTCCCTAAGGAGCTGCCTGCTGGGGTGGCCTCAGGCGGGGCTGGTGTGATCCGGGCGCACAAGTTTCTCCTGGTCTCCGGGGCCAGGGGCTCTGAACACACGGCCAGCTCACCAAACGTGCACGCCGCACGAATGTTAGCCTTCCCCCGGCACCTCTGCCCAAGAGGCCCACGGGCCCCACGTGCGTTCTGTAGCTCCAGCAGGCCAGGGCCGGAGGGACCGACTTAGACCCAGGGCAAAGCTCCTGGCCTGGGTCCCTGCTCTCTCACGGTCTGTCCCAGCTGCTTGGCCTCCTACCACTTCCCGCGCCGATGCCTCTGGCTCCCGTCCGCTCCCTGCCATGAGGGCCGGGCCCAGGAGTAGGGGAGCCCCATCCCCGTGCCGGCGCCCCCTCGGCATCCCCAGAGGAGGGGCAGGGCTGTCTGCCGGCTGGGGCTGAGGGCACCTCCTGGTCAGGCCTGCAGGCGAACTCAGCCCCTCCCTGCAGCCAACGGAATTTTCAGGATGGAGCCTGGGAGGGGCCTCTCCGGGCCAGAGCTCCTCCACCGTAAGGGGGATCAGCCCACCACCGAGGTACGTGGTAGGTGTGGGGGCCCACGTGAGCTCCGGGTGCAGGCCTGGCTCACAGAAACCTCAGAGAGGGGGCGCCTGGGTGGCTCAGTGGGTTAAGCCTCTGCCTTCGGCTCCGGTCATCATCTCAGGGTCCTGGGATCGAGTCCCGCATCGGGCTCTCTGCTCAGAGGGGAGCCTGCTTCCTCCTCTCTCTGCCTGCCTCTCTGCCCACTTGTGATCTTTCTCTGTGTGTCAGATAAATAAATAAAATCTTTAAAAAAAAATAAAAAAAATTTAAAAAAAAAGAAGAAACCTCGGAGAGGCCTGATCGAACACAGGCTCCCAATCTGACCCCGCAGGTCCGCGGGCCCCCGGCCCCCAGGTCCGGCGAGGGGAGCAGTGGCACCAGCACCAGACCCAGTCCTGCCCGTGGCCGAAGCCACCAGGCCAGCCAGAGACAGGCTGTGAGCCCCGAAACTCTCCCGGGGCTGCTGGGGCACAGACAGCAGGGCGGAACCCCAAGCGGACACACGTGTGCTCCCAACGGTCCCCCAGCAACCGGCCTGGGAAGCCGGCACCAGGCAGAGTTGGGGCTGCGCCCGGCACAGAGCACCTCCGTCCACCATCTTTAGGCCTCAAACAACACTGTGGGGGGGCAGACGGAGGGGCTGGCGGAGAGGACGACACTGTGCACCGCGGGGCGGCGAGATGAGCACCGTGGCTCAGGGCCGTCCTCAGTCATCCATCGAGCCACAGGGTAGCGTCTCTGAAACCTCCCCCGGGGGCCGGCAGAGCCGCCCAGAGTGGCCGGGAGTGGGGCCCTCGGTGCCTGCCTCCCAGCAAGGGGCCGCTACAGGATGGAGGCCACGTGCCTGGGAGCCCAGGGGGCAGAGCAGGCCCTGGGTCCCTCCTGCTTGGTCCCTCCGTCCCTGTTCTGCTACCAGACCCGCTGGCCTCTGACCCAATGCCAGCTGGCAGCTGGAGGCCGGGACCCCAAGTGCCCGGCCCCACCTCCCCTCGTCCCAGACCCCTCCAGCCGGGAGGCAGTCGCCCCGGCCCCGGGACCCCGCGCTGGACGGCAGAGCCGCCCGGGGGAGGAGCACGTGCTCAGTGAGCGGGCCGCGTGGCCGCGGCTGCCGGTGTGAGCGGCCGGTGCAGTTGTGCAGACGGTCGTGCAGGCACTGCCACGGCTGTGAGCACACGCACTCGTCAGCGGACAGGCACGTGGTGCTCGTGTGCGTGTGAGCATGAACACGTGTGTCCAGTGCCCGCAGGTGCGAACGTGAGCCCGCGTGTGCATGAGCACGTGGTGTGGACACAAGTCTCAGGGTGAGCGTGCCAGCACGTGGGAGACCGTCCACATGTGGGTCCGTGCGAGCGTGAGCACGGGCAGGCACCGTGCACGCACGTGTGAGGCTGTGACGTGGGTGAGCTCCCCGGGAGGACAGCCTGCCAGCCCAGTGCACGAGTGTGCACAAACGTGCAAGCCTGCCCGACACAGCGCCACGAGTCCGGCTGTGACTCCACATCTGGAGACAGCCGGGGGGTGAGGGGTCGCTGCAGAGCAACACGGCCCCCAGCAACCGCGTGGGCGTCCGCGTCCACAGCGAGGACAGGACAGCCAGAGCACTGGCCGTGCGGCTTCCCACGCTGGGCGCGGGGCCGACGCGCGTCCGGAACGGAAAAGGGAAAGTGAACAGCGAGGCAGGAAGGCAGAGGGCAGCGGTCCCCGGGTCCCCCAGCAGCCTTCCTGCCCCTCGTTCCCGCAGCCCCAGGATCACAGAGGACACGGCCGTGTCCCAGGAGGGAGGAAGAACTATACGGCAAGCCTGCGAGCTGGTCAGCAGCCCTGGCTTCTGTCCCCGGGCCCACCGCACGGCCCATCCCAGGCTCCCGTGACAACAAACCGCGTCAATCCCCCCCACACTCATGTGAAGCCCTCACAGGCCACAGGTCTCCCCAGCCGGCCGGGCATGCCCTGGGCAGTAAGAAGACACGAGCGACCACGATAGGCCAGGACAGCCTGTGGAGAAAGCTCATGTTCACAAGTGTGTAAGCAGCCACTTATTTCTAGTTCTCACACAAGCCTTTAGGGGAATGATGGCCCCCTTTTACCGACGAGGAACTGAAACTCAGAAGGGATAATCCATTTGCCCAAGTTCATGTACACCGAAGGGTGGCAGAGCCCCTTTGCAAACCCAAGCTCCAGAACTCCTCCCCTTTGCGGTCTATTATGTTGCCTTTATGAGAAAAGACACAGCCTTTCTGGGGGAAAGGCTTTCTGGGGGAAAGGCATCTTCCTGGCGCCTCACTCGTGGGTGCCTCTAAGTCAGGGTCTGCAGGCAGCACCTTCACGCTCAGGCTCCCTTAGATGAGAGGGAGGGCCCTGGGCACGGGGATGTCCAGGAAAGCCACACCCCACTGAGAGGGACGTGGGATTGAGAGGGGCTGGGCAGGAATCCGGCACCCCAACAGCAGAAAAGTTCAGCGCCCAACTGCTCGTGGGTCGCGCACGTACCACGCAGACCCGAGAAAGACCCCTGGTCACCAGGCAACGCTGCCCCACCCAGCCAGCCTTTTTCCTTTCTGGTCACCTCCAGGTCACCCATGCCGCTGAGTGCGTCCCTGAGAAATCACAGGGACCGTTAGAGGCTTCCTGTCATTCTCTCACTCAGCACGATGTCTGCTCCTCACTCCCACACGAGCCCACGGGGCCCTGACGGCGCCCCGCACGTGGCTATGGTTCCAGGTCACGCAAGCGAGGACATCCCACCCAGCTGGGGCCGTCAGCAGCAGGGGGCCTGCCCCCTGCCCCACCCTGCCTCCGTGTCTGCAGACAGCCTGGGCTGGGCCTGGAAGACGGTGCCGGAGAGGACTGGAGGAGGGGCACAGGGATGGGGAAGGGCCAAAGCAGAGACTCCCGACCCCCAGGCCCCTCCGCAGGAAGTGGGCGCCTCTCCCAAGTGGGGGCCTAGGACCCCAGCCACTGCCCACACTCGGGAGCTCAGAGGGTCCTGACTCACCCTCCAGCCCAGGTACCCACACTCAAGCCGGCAAGAAGGGGGCCAGAGGCAGCCCCCAGACTCTCAGCTGACCTCGCAGGGCAGGGCTTCCCAGGGGCTGGGGGTTCTGGGCACCCACTCCGTCTGCGACCGAGGACTCTGCTCACAGCAGAAAGCCCACTCTGTGCTCTGGCCGCAAGGACAGCGCTCCCACATGGGCTCCTGCCTCCCTCGGCCACCCCCGTGCCCCTGCAGGCCTGCCCTGCCCATCCACACGTCAAAGCCCCAGCTGGCTCTATGCCCCCCTGGCCCCGCACCCCTGTCACAGAAGCATCTGCTCCCTGCCAGGCCCCAGCTGAGAAACAGCCATCCCTGGGGGAGGGGGCCCAGGCCCAGGCTCTGCCCCACGTGACCTTCTCGGGCCCTCCCTCCCTTCACAGGCTGGTGACCCAGACACTGGGGGGACCAGCGGGTGTCTGAGAGGCTGGGTCCAGGCCTTTTCCTTCAAATCAAATCCAGACACAGAAATAAGTAAATCCTGCACTAAAATGCTTTTTTTTTGAAATCAAGAAAGACAAAGCCTCAAGTTTAGGATACACGTGGGAACCTGTCCACGTGTCCAGGCCGATGGGACAACCGGGACCCCCAAGGCCAGGCCCTGTGGCCGAGACGCCCTCACTTCCTCACCACCCCAGCCCTGTCCCCAGCCCAGCTCCGCCACCTCCGCAAGGCCAAGGCTGCCCTGGCAGCTTTGGGTCTCACCTGCCTGCGATCTCCCTGCCCCACAGCCCCGTAGCCCCCTCCGACCAGCTGGCCAGGCCGAGGCAGAGCCGGCCTTCCTTCCCAGCCACCGGCACAGGCAGACAGAGCCGCAGGCCAGGCCAGGGGCTCCTGCTGAGCCAGACTGCAAGGAGAGCCTGGCATGGCCGGGGACCTGTGCCAGATCCGCCTGCCATCCCGGAAAACCCAGCATTCGGGGCCTGCCTCCGACCTGGCCTCCCGGGGTGTGGCTGGCCCTTGGGCCCTGCTGCTCCCCCGCAGCCCCGACCTTGGGAAGGTCACTCCAAGACACGGGGAAACCGAGAGCCTTCCCACCCCAGCTCAGGAGTATGGAAGCTGGGGACGTTGCAGTACCAAGCTTGACCTGTACCCTGGCTGCCGTCCCCTTGCCCGGGGCAGCGTACACACCCACTACTCCCCCCGCCCAGGAAACCAGGTGCAGAAGGCCCCCCACCGCAGGCCGGCCATGGGGTTGCGTGGCCATGGCCCCCCCCAGACACAGGTGCTCCCGACCCACCCCGTGCTGTAGCCCCTGCCGCCTCCGCCTGCCCCCACCGCGCTCCGGATTACCAGGGCTGCCTCCAGAGGCCTCAGGAGCCCCGTCTCGGTGGAAACCAGGGCCCTTGGCTTTGACCTCCTCCCCACACCCCCAGTCAACAGATTCCTTTGTTTTCCTAGAAGCCAGAAGCAGGGAAACACACATCCCCAGGGTCAGAGAGGGTGGGGAGAAGCACTGCCGCCGGGGGCCGGGGGCCCGGGGCACCTCCCGCCGGAGGGCCGGCTGGCGGGCGTCCAGGCGTCCTCCCTGTCCCCTGAGCCTCTCCTGCCCACGAGGGAAGCCAGGGCTGCTTCCTTCTCCTCTTCCCTCCTGCTCCCTTCCTGGGGAGGATTATTCATTTCCTCTCCCAGAAAAACAGCACCAGCGTCCTTCTCTTCCCTTTTTCCCACTGCAGTTTCTGTAAAGGCGTCTCTGCCCCGGTTCAGCAGCTCCCATGTTGCCTGTGTGTGCAGGGACCCAGGGGCGGACAGACAGGCTGGAACACAGCCCCTGAGGTCCAGCTCCTGTCCCAGCACGGGGGAGCTGGGACCCCAGGCCATCCCTGCTGCATGGCCCCATCCCTCACATCAGGACGAGCCCTGTCACTGTTTCACGGGAGGCCAGACCTCTGGAACCACCTCTCTAGGGAGGGGATATTGCCGCCTCCTACCCCATCAACCCCACCTGCCAGCCCACCTGCGTCCACACCAGCTGCCGGCCCACCTGTGTCCACACCCACCTGCCGGCCCACCTGCGTCCACACCAGCTGCCGGCCCACCTGTGTCCACACCCACCTGCTGGCCCACCTGCGCCACACCACCTGCCGGCCCAGCTGTGTCCACACCCACAGGCCAGGAACAGCTCCCCAGACACTCCCTGCAGCCGGACTCCAGAGCCGTGAGCTCCATTTAGTTTCCGAAGCAGAGGCTTCGCAGTGAGGCTCCCGTGTGCTGACACACGGCTCCCGCTCCCTCCCGTTCCAGCAGGACCCCCCCTCCCAGGCAGGCAGTGGCGAACCTCCATGAAGCAGAAGGGGAGACCGCGGCCCAGGGCACCAGGACGGGAGGCAGGACAGGAGCTACAGTCTCACAGACAACGGTCCACAGAGGCCAGAGGCCCAACGCCCAGCCCAGGGCCCACTCGGGAACAGAGAAGAAGGACCCAGAGCAAGGCCATGGCTGTGGTGGGGCAGGACATCTCCACAACGGGACCTCGGAGAGGCAGCTGAGCCCACAGACAGCAGCGCGGGGCTCAGGGCCCCCTCAGACCCCCTCCCCATGCCAGGAGCCCAGGCACTGGTGGACAGCCCCACACCCTCCTCTCGGAGCCCCCCACAGCCTGTGGGGTTCATGTCCCTTCAGACACGGCCTCCGATGCACGGATTCGGGGTCGGGGAGGGGCACTCACGGGAGAGGCAGCCCCGGTCACCGGGCCGCTGGCTCCAGCCTGGGCAGCACCTGAACACGGTCTGGGCCTCCATGGCGTACACCTGCCTGTAGCCGGTGTGGTAGATGGTTCTAGAAAAGAAGGGAGACAGGAGTCACTCACCATGCAGAGGCCGTGCTGGCGGCATCTCCCGATGCTCCGGGCCCTCACCCCACGCCTCCCTGCACCGCTTCTCTGACCCGTCCTGCTTCAAGCTCAGCAGGTGGAGGCTGAGAGGCTGAGAGGCGGGTGGAAGGTCCGTGCCCCGAAGGGGAGCCACACCCACCCGAAGACGAAGGCGGAGACCAACAGCAGGCGCAGGGACGGGCGGGCGACTGGCCGCAGCCAGCAACAAGGGCCCCCGCCAGCTCTCCCGGGGCGGGGGGAGGGGCGGGTGCTACCCCACTCCCTCTCCACCCAGCTAGGGCCCAGCTCCCCACATCTGGCTCTTACCATCAGGCCAGACCTGAGCGCCGGGGTCCGGCTCGAAGTGCCCAGCTTAGGAACAATCCGGGCTTCCCAGGCTCCAGCGCTGGGCGGGCCGCGACCCGGGTGGCGCCAATTCAGACCCCAGGCTCTCAGCCCACCAGGGCACAGCAAGACGGCCCTGGGGCATCCGTGAGGGACCCCTTCCCCACCTGAGGAGCGTAGGGCTGAGCTGAGGAGACAGGGTGACCGGGAGAAGCGCCATGGACAGCAGCAGAAGGACCAGAGCGTGACCGGCACACAGCCCTAAGATCAGAGGGGAGCGGGCGGGAGGGCCTCTCGGGGGAGGCCTTGGACCCAGGCCGGTCCCTGCTCAGGATGGGAGCAGCTCCCACGAAGGTTGAGCAGAGAGAGTGACAGAACAAGAGGAAGGGGATGCCCCAGGGTCACCCGCAGCCTTCAGACCTGCAAGCCTGTGCCACCCCTGTCTGTAGGATCGGTCCCCTGGAGCCCCAGGAGCAGCCCGAGGGCCCAGACCACTGTTTTCGGGTGACGTGACACCCTTCCGCTCGCTGGGGCTCGGCCCTGGGGAGCCATGGGAAGCCCAGGGACCCCACAAACAAGCAAACAAGGCCACTTCCCGGAAGCATGAATTCAGGCGCCCCTGCCGCGCACGGCAGCTCGGGAGAGCGCTGCAAAAGGCCGCTTTGGCAGGACATGAAACCACTCGCCTGGAGGGAAACCGACCGCAGCAGTGGACAGCTTTTGGCAGAGCAAGCAGTGTCTGGGCCCTTCTGTCGTAAATATTTATCCCTCTCCCAGGGCTACGTGCCGCTCCTCGCGGTCACCCGGAACACGGAGACGACCAGCCCATCTGCCACCTCCCCCACCCTCAGAAGTTACAGACCCTCCGAGGCAGCAGGTGGGCCTACCGCCCCCTCAGGCCCCCAGAGCCGACCGCTCGCTCCCCTGCAGCCCACATGGGACGGCTCACGGGGACACAGCTCACAGAGGCGGGCAGGTGCAACAGCTCACAGGGGACACATCACGGGGACTCGGGCCCAGCGGGGAGCTGCTCACAGCAGGGTCAAGGGCGACGGGGCACGGGGGTGCCGGGCTGGTGCCCACACTCCACCTTCTGCAGGCCCCTCGGAGCATGGGCCACAGGGCAGGAGACCTGGGGGACGGGCCTGGGGGAGGGGCTCCATGGGGCTCCTGGCTCCTCCAAGCACTCCTTCCTCCTCCCTTTGCACGGACCGCACCCCACAAAGGGGCAGGGGCCTTCCACACAGCCTGGGGGCTCCTCAGGCCCGGCATGGCCTGTGCTGGCTGGTGATGTCGGGAAGATGCTCCCAAGGTACTAGGAGAGCTGGCCCCAGACCGGCAGATGGGGAGCAGAGGGCGGGGGGGCGGCAGGGCCCGCCTCCCAGGAAAGCTGCAGCCTCTGTGCATTCCAGAAGGAGGAAAGGGAGTGCGCCAGCCAGAGGCCACAGCTCCAACGGCCGCCGCCAGAGGACCATCTGGACGAGGCACTGGGCAAGTGCCCGCAGTTAGCACACGGGGCTCCGCCGCGGGATCACGGGAAGGGACACGACCCATTCGCAGCCAGGGGCCCCACAGAAGGGAGGTGGGGCCAGGCCCGGCGAGTGCTGGGTGCGGGTCTCAGGAAACCCCATGGGACACCGCAGTGGTGAGGCAGATCTCGTTCACACAGAGTGGAGGGCTGGGGAGGGACGGCCAGGAGACCCCGCAGACGTCGCCCCCAGCAGGCCAGGGACCCAAACTGTTCCTGCTGAACCCAAAGAGAGGGTCCCGGAGACCTGGAGCTAGGCAAGGTGAGCCTCCGCCCCACAGCAGGAAGCCCACAGCCCCTGCCCCAAGTGACGGGCAGCAAGGACCTCCCAGGCAGGGCAACTTTCCTCCCACGCCCCCAGATGCCCCACCAGGACACTGAAGGCACCCAGATGTTTTGAAAACGCTGTTCCCACTCCCCCAGGCTGGGGGCCTAGGAGCCAGCGATGGGGAGCCTGAGGGCCAGCAACGGGGAACCTGGGGGCTTCTCAGCAGAGCTGCCCCCCCAACTGTCCAGCCCGGGGCTACAGGGCTCCTAGCAGCCTCGCCGCTCAAGGAGAAGTGGGAAGCGGCTGGGGGACACAGCCTGAGCCGGAGACACTGCACAGGGCCCTCTCTGGGCAAGCACGAGGGGAGCCGTTTTCCTTCTGCCGGGGTTTCTCGGCCCCCGACAGTCACGCAGGATCCCCGCCATCCCGGGCACCAGAGGACCAGGAGCAGCGTCCCCGGCCCATGGGCTCACCTGAGGCAGTGGCCACTGTCCCCAGACACCGCCCGGCTCCCAGGGAGGGAGTCCACAGCCTCCACGGACACCACGCAGGCCACCCCCAAAGGCCTCACTGCAAAGCTGGACACCGCAGCCCATCTGAGGCCCATTCCCGCCTTCCCCACACCTAACCCGGAGGCCTTGCGGCTGCCGGCCAAGGGAGGGGCCCGCGCTGAGGCCCCCTGACCGCCCCACTTTGCAACCGCGCAGATTCCAGAGCCCAAGCCTGTAAAAAGTGGAGAGGTATGCAAAGGCACTCCTTAATTTGATTTTGAAATAAAATCTTGAGCAATAAAAGGTCTCGTGCCGGCTCCTCTGGGAATGCGGCCTGGGCTGGGTCGCAGCAGCCCCACAGAGCCTAGCAGGCCAGGTGCCCGGCTTTTCGCCTCGCGTGTGGTCCCCGCCTCCCCCACAAGACCCCGAGCCCTGCAGAGCTCCCTCCTCCCCCTCCCCCCTGCAGGGCCCCCACTGCTCCCCGAAGGCCCTGAGATCAGGATGGCCCCCTACCCTCGTCACCTGCTCCCACGCCGGACTCGGGGACCCCAGCACCTACCTCCGCTCGTGGCGGATGCACCACGCCTGCTGCCCGCAGCCCGGCTTCCACACAGGCACGGTCCGGCTGAAAGCCCGCACGCAGGGCTGACGGCGGCCCACTAAGGTCAGCTCCCGCTTGGCACACACGTGGGGCCTGGGACAGAGGACAGACGTCAGCGCTCTGGCCACCAAGAGCCAGCGGGCCCCCGTCTCCTGCACACTCACGCTGGGGTGTGGAGCCGTCGGGGGGGGGTGTCCAGACCACGGCCAGGCCCCACGGCAGGCCCCGGCTCTAGGGTGTGGGCCTCAGAGGAAGAGGGTCCTGTCTGAGGGTCCTCCATGCCGCCTGCAGGGGTGTTCTAATCCTGCTGACCCCAAAGGATAGATACCGCTGTCCCCTTGAGCAGGGTACCAGGGGGCCCGTGGGAATAGTGGCTTCAACACAGCGTTCACGTGACTCCCGCTCTAGGCCGCCTCGTCCCCAGCCATGCCAGCCTCAGAGATGGCCCCTGAGCTGTGGGTGCCAGGCACGGGGCTGGGCAGGTGTGGGCTCCAGGCAGGACAAGCAGAGCGAGAAGGAATGGAAGGAGGGAGGCTCCAGGGAGTGTGGCGTGGGGACCACAGTGGGAGCCCCGTGTTTCCGGGCTCCTCAGCCCCCGGGAGCCCCCACCCGCATGCGTACGGACAGGAGCCCGCCACACTCGGGAAGGAGAAGGAGGCTGAGAAGAGGCAGAAGGGGCCCAGTCTTGCTCCAGAGGGGGAGGGGAGGGGAGCAGAGGCTCACAGCTTGTCCCAGGCATGCCCGGATTCAGGGACCACGGTGGTCCCCAAGCCCGCAAATTTCACAAAGTCCCAGAGAGAAGGCAAAGCTTCGCCACGTCTGCGAGGCCAGCCAGGTTCCTCTGCGGAGGAGGGTGGGGTGGGCTGGCTTCTCCCCAAAGACCCCCTCCCTTCCTGGCCCTCCTCAAACCGTAGGGGCCAGCTGCCCCCGGGAGGGTCCCGCAGCAGCCCTCTGGTCACTCTCCCATGCCCTGTCCCCATCCCGGGGCACCTGCGTGACTCCTCCTCGAGGCCTGGCCCCCACGGCGCTGAGGACAGCCGCAGCCTTGCGGGCTCCCCATTGGCCCTGCAGGGCCAGGGGTGAGCTCTGGAATGATCTCTTCTGGGGAGTTCCCAGCCCGTCACAAGCACAACCCTGGCCATCTTCTCCATATGCAGGGTGGAGGGGGTGCGATGGGGGAGGGAACAGACCCGAGCGTCAGCCCAAGTGGCCATGGGCTCCTGCTTCCCATCTGGGGAGGGAAGGCAATTCCCAGACGACGACGAGAACACAGCTCTGCGGGACATCTGCCCCTGGACGCCCAGACGATGGCTCCAAGGTGAGGGAGTGAAGAGGGAGGGAAAAGCCGTGTGGGAGGGAGGGAAAAGCCGTGTGGGAGGGAGGGAAAAGCCGTGTGGGAGGGAGGGAAAAGCCGTGTGGGAGGGAGAGACAGCCAGCCAGCCTCAACGAGCTGCTCGGCTGCACACACCGCTGTCCAGAGGTCAGGCTACCGGGGGGCGTTTGCGTCACGTCTGCTCTTACAGGCTCCCCTTGTGAACCCCGCAGCGGGCCTGTGAACACGGGTCCCCCTGGCCTGCCTGCTTCCTGGCACGCAGCTTGGAGCCCCGCAGCCTAGGACCGCAGCCAGCTGGAGCTCCAGCGTGTGGGGACACCGTCTCCTGTCCCGACCCCGCTCCCGCCAGCCCAGCCAGTAGCCTCGGGCCAGCCGCGTGCACTGAGTAGTCATTCCAGGCCCCAGGAAGGAAAGCCAACCAACCTGCCATAAGAAATTCACTTCGGAGACACAAACAGATACATAAAGATGGGCCGCAGGGTTTTGAATCTGGACATGGCCAGCCAGCGGGAGCCAAAGAACCAGCCCCGGGCTCCCACAGGTCCACAGAGGCCCCCAAGCCCCAGGGCTGTGAATCAGTGGGACACCCCCAGCACCCCTCTTCTCTTAGCCTTCCCCAGAGGCCCACCAGGTGGCTCAGGAAAGCCAGCCACAGAGGGTGGGGATGCCCGTGCCAGGCTGTGTGGGCTCATCACGTCTCCCCCAAGGGAAGGGTAGCAGGGGCACAGGGCCAGTGTGAGCGAAACACTTTCTGGAACGCAGGCTGTTCTCTGCCCGCCCCCGCCCCCCACTCCTCTGGGGTGCGAGGAGCAAGGAGCAAATTCTGGCACCTTGCTGGGGTCTCGCAGAAGGGTGCCCTCCCTCCTGCCTTCCCCCGGCCAGCAGGGCCCGCTGTCGCCGTGCTGCATCCCGGGCCCACAGCGGCTGCTTCAGAAACAACCAGAGACAGCAGAGCGGAGCAAGGCGTACCCCGAGGTGTCACAGAACTCAACACGCCTGGGGCGATCTGAGAATAGATGCCCCACCAAGCAAGAGGGACACAGGCCCCCAGAGGGGCAGAGACCCCCGCCACGTGGGAGGCTCCGTGAGGAGGAAGAAGAGGAGGACGGAGCGGAGAGGGGACAGGAGGCTCTGGGCGAGCACATCGCAGGAGAGAAGGCGGTCTCAGGCAGTCCACTAGCTGCTGGCTTGAAATGCTTGCCCCGGCCAGGCCTGAGGCTTCCTGGAGCCCCAGGTAAGCAGGTCAACCTCACAGGCGTTTGGATCTGCTCCTTGGGGGCTCAGGGAAACAGGCCCAGGAGGGGTGACAGCAGTTTCCATGAGCGCGCTGAGGCAGAAGCCGCCTCTTAAGGAGGGGCCCTCTGTCCTCATGGGCTCAGCTGCTGTCCCCCTGACCAGCACTCGAATTCCCAGGAGTCAGGGCTTCTGGAAGTCCCCCGCTGATGCTGCAAAGAGCAGGCAGTCTGAGTGGCCAGACCCCACTGTGAGAGCCCTTCTGAGGCTGCAGCTGCCCTTAGACTAACTCACTGGGACTGCAGGAAAGTGTCCCCCAGAAGTCCCGCGGAGAGTCGGGACGCGGGTCACTCACGTTTCTGGATGCAAAGACCCCCTCTTCCTTCGGAAAGGCCACAGGGAAACCTTCCTGCTTGGGGAAAAGCAAGACCCAGAGTAGGGGTCCTGGGGCCTGGACTTGCCCTTCCCAGCTCTGCCTGGAAGTGATCATCCTGCACGGACGGCCAGGTGCTGGGCAGGAGTCCCTAACCCAGGCCGGGCCACTCTCCTGCCCCGCTGCAGCTTTCGACAGCCCGTCACCATCGGGCAGGCCCCGGGCCGGCACCCTGCAGGAGCCCTGGGGCGGGGGCGGCCGGCGGGGGCTCTCCTCCTCTTCCCTGGCTCGCTTTGGCACTAGCTGTCCTTTGAGGCCAGCGCAAGGACTGATCTGCTGTTTAAGAGAGACCGCTAAACGGCCCATTGGGGAATCATCTTTCAAAACTGAATTCATCTCAGCTGGCTCCCTGACCCTCTCTTCCTGCCCATTCTGGTACTGAATTCCTTCTCCAGTCTCTCCGCCCCAGCACGCACGTGTTTAATACATAAAGCACGTCCAGGGGCCCCCTGTCTGGGCGCACCCGCCCCGGCACAGGCCCCCCAGGCCCCAGGAGGCAGGCTTTGGAAGGATGTGAGAACCGTCTGCTTCCTTCCTGCCTTCTCCGAGCCGCGGCCAGCCAGACCCTGCCCGCAAGGACCCCGAGGGGAGCGAGGGGACGAGCGCGGGGACGCGCATTACCGAGGGGAGGCAGACGGCGGGGAAAGGGAAGGAGGCGGCGGCCCTGCTACCGAAGCGCCCCCAGACGCAAGCCCCGACCCTCCCAGTTACGGCCAAGCGCCGACCGTGTCAGAGCCCCAGGGACAAAGCTGCCCAGGGCCCAGGGGCTCCCGCCGTCCAGCGGAGCCCTCCCCGCCCGCTACTCACAGGCCGGGCTGCAGGCGGAGCAGGGCGCCCGCGGGCACCACGGGGAGCAGCAGCACCAGGGCCAGGGCCACCGCGCGCCCCGCCGCCCTCGCCTCCGGGAGGACGGGCATCGTGCCCGCGGCCCGCGCCGGGTCCCCGCTCCGGTCCCCCGCTCACAGGAGGCCCCGGCGGGCCCTCGGAGCGGCCGCCTCCACGTGCGCCATGGCCCGGGGACGCGCAGGGCGCAGCCGCAGGTGCCCGCCGAGCCCCCGGCGCCGCAGGTGCGGAAGGTCCGGCTTCCCCGCCCGCGCGCGTCCGCCTCGCGCCACACTGCGCGCCCAGCCGGATCGCCGGAGCCCGCCCGCCTTTGCCACGCCCCCGGCCCGGACCCCCGCCCAGGCCCCGCCCCCCGCCCTGACCCCGCCCCGGCCCCGCCCCCAGCCCGCCTCGGGTCCTCGCCCCCAGCCTTCGCTCTCCGGCTCCTCTCAGGCTGCAAGTCCCAAGTCCCAGGTCCCCTGCGACCGAGGGACCAACTCCGACGGACCTCGGACCCAGGCGCCCGTCTTTACGGGGCAGCCCGCAGCCCTCCGTCCCTCGAAAGTCTCGGCGGATGCTCCGTCCTTTGCCCCCGGGGTGCCCCGTCCCCTCCCTTGCCGGGCAGAGGGTGGAAAGGCTGGGGCGTAGCCTCTGCAGCCCTCGATGTGCTTCTGCACGCTGCCCTTTGGACACCCACACCGCTGGTCACCGACCACGCCCTGGACACGGCTGCAGTGATGCCCAGCCGGGTGTTCTTGGCCAGCGGCCTGCGGTCGAACAGTGCCCGGCTCCCCAGAGGCTAGGGTGGGCAGGAGTGTGGGTCTGGAGGATTTCTCTCCCCGCACTTAAACCTGGTTGGGGGCGCCTGGCTGGCCCGGTCAGGAGAGCACGAGACTTTTGATCGGGTCTTGAGTTCAAGCCCCACGTTGGATGCGGAGATTACTCTAAAAACCAACCAGCCAAGCAACCGACCTGGTTTGGGCTTGGAATTCACCAACTCCAGGGCTAAGGACCAGGTGCTCCAGGGTCCAGGGTGTCCCTGGGGTGGAAACAACCCCCTCAGGAGGCTTTTGAAGAGCAGGGGAAGGGGCTGGGTAGAACCAGACGAGGGGCCAGCAGCGAGGCATCCCGCCAGTCATACACGGTGTGGAGGGAGAGCCCCTGTCAGACCCAGCTGCAGAGCCCGCCAGCGGCGAGACTCCTGTCCGAGGCTGCGAGCCCTCTTTCTTGGTCCACCACTCCACGTGGTGCGGGTGACTGGCCCTCACTCACCCTCATACAGAAGCGCCGGATCCCTGGCTGGGGGGGGGGGCTTGGGAGGAGGGACCAGCTGCTGTCTAGCACCGCCCCCCGCCCCGCCAACTCTCGAAGCCCTCCTCACCACATGGAGGTTTAGCGTCATCTGGAGACAGAAGGCCATCCCTGATGCCTTCCCGTTGCGCAGATGGGGAACTGAGGTCAGAGCGGGGAACAGCACCCCTAAGCCACCCAGCCTGTGAACTGCAGATCTGAGAACCGGACCCAGGGTCTGGCTCCGGAGACCTTAGGTAAAGCCCCTATGTGCTGCCTGCAAATCCGAGGAAACCAGTAAAGCACACGGAGTAGACAAAGTGCGGGCCACGGGGACGCCCCGTCAGCTTCCGCGGCCGGAACAGAGCACCACAGACCCCGCAGGCTAAACACAGACACTTCCTCCCAGTCCCCTGGAAGTGCAAGATCGAGGTGCCGGCCGCAGGGTGCGGGTGAGGAGCCTCTTCCTGGCGTGTGGAGGCAGCGTCTTCGCTCCGTCCTCACCTGCTGGAGGCGGCCTGGCGGGGGAGAACACTCTCTGGTCTCTTCCCCCTTTTTTTTTTTTAAAGATTTTATTTATTTATTGACAGAGAGAGATCACAAGTAGGCAGAGAGGCAGGCAGAGGGAGAAGGAAGCAGGCTCCCCGCTGAGCAGAGAGCCCAATGCGGGGCTCAATCCCAGGACCCTGGGTTCATGACCTGAGCCGAAGGCAGAGGCTTTAACCCACGGAGCCACGCAGGAGCCCCTGATCTCTTCCTCTTTTTGAAAGGCACCAGGGCTGGAGGGTCAGGGTTCGTACGACTCCATTGACCTTGGCGACCTCTGGAAAGGCCCTGTTCCCAATATAGGCACTTGGGGAATTAAGGCTTCAATATGTGGGTTTGGGAGGGACACAGTTCAGTCCAGAGCAGGGTGAGTTCACTGTCCTCTGAATCCCCCACTCCCACCTGCCCCCTCTGCCCAACCTGGAGGCAGAGGGCAGCTCAGCCCTGGGAAGGGCCACAGTGAATCCGCGCCGCTGGCAGTGGAGCCGGAGATGGGGGCCGTCCCGTACGCCTGTTCCGTGGCCATCCCAGACGCCGGTTCCGAGGGCAGTCTCCGTGCGGCTGCTTCTGAAGTTTGTTCCTAACCCTGCTCGTCTGCCCCAGAAGAGAAACGACCGCGGTCTCCTGCAACAGAGGGCGTAACGTGGGGGCCTGCAGCAGGGCCTTGGGTCGGTCCCTCTGCTGATGAGCTGCGTACCCCCGGATGGCTCTCGTGTCCTGTGTGTGGCCCTGGACGTGGTCTTTCTGTTCCTCAGTCCTCGTGTGTGAACCAGAGATGGCAGAGCCGCGCCTCTGAAGTTGGTTCCCACTCGGCCTGGACTCCGACTGCTGTTCGGTGAACGGACCCCACCACAGGCGCTCCCTCCCCCGTCCCCAAGCCCGCGGGAAAGGCATCAGGCCCCGAAACGGCTCCAGGGTGGTGGAGACCGCCTGTTCCAGCAAGAGCAAACACCGCGCCATTCACAACAAGGACCGGGGGGATCATGGGCTGCATCGTGTCTCCAAAAGAATAGATCCATGTTCTAACCCCCAGCACCTGCACACAAGACGATCTGGAGAAGGGGTCTGTGGGGACGTAGTTACGTTAAAGATGTTTGGGATGAAATCGCCACGGACCCAGTCACAGGTGTCCTCACGGAGACCCGAGGGAGACTTGGACAGCAACCCCTGGACGGGAGGAAGGGGAGAGGCCTGGACAGTTGTCCCCCGGCGCCCCCGGAGGCAAGCAGCCTGTCTGCACCTGCATTTCACGCTTCCAGAACCAGAGAAGAAGGGCTGTCTGTTTTAGCCGCCGCGTCTGTGAATGTTTCTGGCAGGCACAGAAAGTCAGTGCAAGGCAGGCAGACCAGGGCCTGTCCGCGGGGTCCCTGGCCTAGAGGGGAGCTGGCCGGCCACGGGGCATGCTGGGGGCCCCTCCTGCCAGGATCTCAGCAGCTCTCAGGCGCTGGGAGAGCAGAGGTTCCTCTGGAAGCCGAGACCTGGAGATTCGGAAACTTGTCGCGGGACACGCTATCTGCGGGGCGGCCCTGGCATTTCTCAGGAACAAAGTCGTATGTGTCCCCTTCCCCGCGTGGGCTGTGCTGACCGGAACCAGCACTGCTCCCCAGCGTGCGTCCCGAGACCTCCCGGCCCCCACCCCAGACCTCCTGGCCCCAAGGGCAGCTTTTCAAAGCCAGACCCTCTCACGGATCCCGCATCTTGCCTGCGCCGCAGGTGCAGAGACAGCCCTCAGGGCACCTGGGCCCAGCAAGGGGGGCGTCTTGGAGGAGGCAGAGCAACAGCAGCGTTCTGGTGGACAGCGGGTGTGACAGCCGTGGCCACCAAAACAACTCGGCTTTTAGAAACCACAAGACAACTGTCCCTTTCGATTCCCCAAATCTGCTGATTTGCCTTAAAGCCACGCTTGGAAACCTGCCTCTAGGTCCCCAAGGCCATAGCCGCCCCCGTCTGCTTCTCTGTCGACAACAGCGTCCCTGCTCCGGCCGGGACGGGCCAAAGACCGTGGGCTGTCTGCAGGTACCACGTGACAGCGCTTACCTGCGTCCCTGCGGCCACGGGGCCTGCCAGCCCAGCCAGCCCCGGAGGCAGCCGCAGTCCCTCCCTGCGGGGAGAGGTCTCACCCAGGGAGCGTTGTCTCTGGAAGATGAGATCGGCCGTGGACCCTGTGAACGGGAACATTCTCTGGGCCGTGCCCTAACCTCCCCCGTGGGGAGCCTGCATATGCCCGGAGCCCTGAGACCCCACGCGTGGCCCCTCGTGCCCCTGACCGCTGCTTCCATTCGAGACAGACATCAAAGGTGGGGCGCCCTGATTTCGTAAAACCCTGAACCACAACATCTGGAAGTCAAGATAAGAAGCCTCACTTCCCAGTCCTCCCGGGAAGAGAGAAGAATTACGTTTTCATCTCCCGCGGTGCGGCGCTCCGGCTTGAAGGCCCTGGCGTGCGGGAAACTCTGCCACCTGCTGTCCAAAGTCCCCAGGAAGTACTGCACGCGCAGGGGGACCCAGCCAGGAGCCTCCATCCCCGCCCCACGACCAGCGGCTTCCGATGCAGCCCTGTCGTCGTTCGTGGGCGGATGGCCCACCTGCCACAGCAGTCGCATCCCCCAAACAGCTCCGTCAAGTCCTAACCCCAGGCCCGTGAAAGGGGCCTGGTCTGGGGATGGGGTCTGCAGCATCAGACAGGTTCTCGCCCAACGTGACCGGTGTCAGGAGGAGACACGGGGAGACACACCGGGGAGGCGGCTGCGGGACCCCGGAGGAAAGGTTGTTGGGATGCGGCTCCAGGCCGAGGGAGGCCGAGGGCTGCAAGCAGCCACCAGATGCTGGGAAGGCCAGGAAGGCTTCCCCTACAGGCCGCCGAGGGAGCGCAGCCCGGCAGGCCCCTGGGTCTTGGGCGTCCGGGCTGCAGAGCTGAGGATGAGGCCTGCTGTGTTAGCCCCGGGCTGTGGCAGGCTGGCGAGGCCGCCGGGAACCCTGCACCAGCAACAGTGTTCCTTACCGGATGCCGGCTCCGTCCTCCCTCTGTGGTCCCCTGAACTACGGGCCTGCAGGGCGCCCCCCACACCCACCAAAGGCTCAGGCACCCAGGCCAGCGTCCTCTCCTCATGGCCGCTGCCGCTGCCGTCCTGACAAACGCTGGGCCCACCATCTCACGGGCGCTGGGCCTCGTGTGCCCAACCTTTCCTCCCAAGACAGAGACTCAGGCTTGCCGCCAGGCAGAGCGATCTGTTCTCTCTGTGGCGTCTCGGTTCCAGCACCCCACTCGTAGTCCACAGCACCCGCATGTCCGGCTCTCGCTTTCCTTACACAGTCTCGCTCCAACGGGACCCCCGCGTGTCATCCCTCCCGCCGCTGGGTCCCAGGCCGGCCGCGGTACACGGAGCCGGGAGAGATGGAGAAAGGCCGACGCGCCAGGTGGGCAGGGAGCAGGTGTGACAAGCAAGGGGACTTCTTCCCGAGGCTGGGCTTGGCCGCTGGGATTCGAGGCACCCCTGCACCTGCTCGCCAGAATCTTAAAGTTCAGAGAGGCCTCCGCGGGGCTCAGTCACCGGTATCCTCGGACGGTCTCAAATCCACACTGCCTCCAGGCCACGACCCTGTGAGCGGCTCCCACTGTGGGAATGGGGGGAAGAGCGCACGTCCCGGTGACAGGGCAGGGTGAGGGCTGCTCCAGGGACAACCGGCGGTCGCAACTCCCGCCCTCGGTGACCCGTGACCGGCTCTCGTGATCTCGCGTGCCCCTCTTCCGCAGTGGACCCTCGGTGGCCAGCAAGAGGAGCCGCGAGCGTGGACGTGGCTCATTCAGGGGCTCTCCGGCCGCACGGCAGGCAGGGGCCCCTGAAACAGCCCAGGCCCACACCAGAGAACACACGGGTTAAGACAGTCATTCCCGAGATAACAACCTTTTTCCAGGAAGAGCCCGGTGATCTGAAACCTGTGTTTAGTCACTGCCCGCAGCCGGTGGTCGGAGCACTCCGGGCCTTCACCTGGTCCTCGGTGTGACTTAACGAGGCGGACTCGTTATGGGACTCATCAGGTCCAAACACAGGAACTCTGGATGCTGGCGCGGGTGCCTCCCCGAGAGACAGCGGGAAGGTTCGAGGCCTCCCGTTCCGGACGACAGCCTTCTCTCCGGGGCCTCACCGGCCTCAAATGCCGCGTGGTGGGTGAGTTTAGTGAGGCCGGTCCTGAGCTATAGCGACCTCCGGGCCCAGGGCCGGGGCCGAATGATCGTCCAGTGAGCAACGGAGTGCGCCTGCCTGGCCTCGCGGAGACGGAGCTGCAGCTCCAGGGCCTGGGCTCGGTGGTGCCCACCACGGAGCTGGCGGGAAGTCAGCCCAGTCGGTCATGAGGAGCTGGCGGGGGGCGGGCTGTGGCCAGCTACACTGCGTTTCCTCACGTGGAGTGTGTGGCCTAATGACGGGGCCCCCGGGAGAGCGAGTGGTGGCCCAGCCCTTCCAGCAGGACAGCCCGTTGCCAGCCCGGCCAGCCACACAGCGTCGGTCAGGGTTGGGCACCTCTGCAGCCGTCCCAGTCTGGGCTGGGGGGTGATGGACCCAACTAGGTGATCGCTGAAAGGTATTAAAACCTGGGTCGTACGTCAGTGGTCCCAGCGAGGTGACATTACTGGTCAGTCACCTCATCTGCGGCTTTCCTCATCCATCTCTCCTGTCCACCACCTCTGCTGCTGCGGGTTATAGGGCAGGGGGAGCCCCCATGTCATGGCCTTTGAACCCCCATCACCATCTCAGTGCTCTGCTCCTCCGATGGGGGCAGCCTGGCTCACGTGGGGCCGGGACAGCGTGGGTCGGGCCGGAGCGGCGTCTGCACGCGCCGGGGCATATGGAACCCTCGCTCAGAGGAGCGGCCAATACAGTCCATGTGCCGGTCCCCTGTGAGCTGGGGATTTTGGCCGATGGCCCCAGACCCTTCCAGCATTGCCCTGAGTCGGGTCATGGACACATAGGACCGGCCATGCCTGCACTGACCAGGTCGCTGGACTTCAAGGCCAACCCAGCATCCTTGGCATCTGGGGGCTGCCACGGCCCCCAGCCCCGGCTGCTGCATCCACTGAGGCGTCGCTTGCTGGGGCTCATCCCAAGCTGGGGCGCCATCGTCCTGAGGAGCCAGGACGGGGAAGACAGTGAGGACCAGCAAGGCTCCGGCCGGCCACCCCACGTGTCTTTTCACATATCCTGACCCTGCAAAGGCTTATTCGGGATCACCACCCCTCGGCTTTCCACTGTCTGAGCCATGGGGTCCGTCCCTGTAGAATAGCCCGCCGGCACGCAGGGCTGACGGCTGGGGCCCGCCGGCACGCAGGCTGCTTGTTCTGTCCCTGTTGCCACCCAGACGGGGTCGGTGTTGGGTAGAGCAGCAACAACAGGCCGTATGGACGTGGGGACGGACGGACGGACGGCCTTGACAGAACTGCCTGCACTCCAGGCGGCGCTGGCCCCCCACAGGCTGCAGGGGCCACCCCGGGGACAGGAGCGTGGGTGTCCGGAGCAGCTGCGGGCTTCCCCCAGGACCTCATAGTGTCTGTGTTTCTGGGGACCGTGGGCTGCTGGACCGGGCGCACCGCTGCTGCGAACTGGCATGCCACGTGGCCAGCGTGGGGCTCTGCGCCACGGCGGAGGTGGCCGCTGGAAGATGGTCTCGCCCCCTCCCCCCACTGGGCAGGCAAGTTCATTAGCGAGCGGCTCCTGGAGGAGCGCCGTGTGCACCGCTCGGGGCTGGTGCTCTGCGGGGTCTGTGCGCCTCCAGAGCGGCCGTCAGAGTCCTCGGGATCCCCCTGTTGTCTCGGCCACGGCACCCAAGCCATACCCACCGGAGTCCCGGACGGCCAGAGTGCGAGGCAGCCCGGCTGCCACGATGCCCACAGCTCGAACCAGCTCCCCAGGCGTTTCTCCCCGAGGCCGCTGTCGGCCCCGCACTCGCACACGTGCCCCTGCTTCCCCAGGCGGCATCAGGGACAGAGTGCCTGCAGGTGGGGAATAAAAGTCCTCCCAGGCCCCCAGGTCCCCCCCCCCCCAAGCCCTGCACCTCTTTCCTGTTCTTAAGGCAAGGGCATCTTCTCCATCACAGATTCTGGGGACATGTGCATGTCACCTCACCAGACAAGTCCCCGAAACTTTATGGGGGTGCCTGGGCCCTGAATGTTTGTGGTCCGTCATGGGGATGTGTTCACGGTCCATCCCGCCCCCTCACAGACGCTCCAGGCCCACAGAGTGTCTCCCATGACCACTGTGTCATCGATGAAATGCGCCCATTTCAGGAGTGTGGGGACTGAGAGCAGGGACAGGCGGATGGGGAGGGACTGGCAGGGAGCCTTGGGGAGGCACCGGAGAGAGCTCGGTTCCGGCTGCACGGGAAGACACGGCTGCAGTTATCAGAGCCGTCCCCGGGGTCTCTTCCAGGTGTCTCCGCAAGGATGAAGCCCGTTTGCAGAGAGACACTCCTGCAAAGCAGCAGAGAGACGCCGTGACTGCGTGCGGAGGAGAGAGCCCGGGGGAGGCGGTGGCCCGAGACGCGCTGAGAGCTGGCTGCGCGGCGGGCGCTGACCGGCGGAGCGCAGTGCGCCTGGGGCGCACATCCTAAAGTCGCCGCGGCTGCCTTTCTGCCGGGGCACAGTGGATTCTTGGGGATTTTATGGAAACGTTCCACACGACAGGTCCGGTGTCTCCTCTAGCTCGACTGTGCTTTCCGGGGAGTCAGCATGTCCGTGGGCCTCATTAGTGTGACCTCTCTCTGCGAAAAGGAGAGAGAACACATCTTTGGAGATGGTCCAGGGATCTCGGCAAAAACCCCAAACTTAGTTCATGGTCAATAAGACTTCTTTTAGAATTGACTTTTGGGGTCTGAGGTCACTGGGAAACAACACCATTTAATCAAACGATAATGAAAGGCGTCAAAGGTTACACAGTTATTAAACTTTTCTTCTGCTAGAGAAGACTCCGTTTTCTTGAGCAATCACAGACCGATACAACACAGAAACCGTCTTCCTGGCAGATAAATTCAGAGGCTTTTATTTTTATTTTTTTAAGATTTTGTTTATTTGTTTGAGGGAGAGAGGGAGCACGAGCAGGGTGAGGGGCAGAGGGAGAGGGAGAAGCAGGCTCCCCGCCGAGCAGGGAGCGGGTCCCGGGGCTGGATCCCAGGACCCCGAGATCATGACTGAGCCGAAGGCAGATGCTTCACCCACTGAGCCCCCAGGCGCCCCAGGATGAGCTCAAAGGTAAGGAAAAACCTTTCACAATCCCATCGAGAAAGACCAATAGTCCAAGAAAACTTTGTCCTGTTACCAGACAAAAGAAAACTTGCAATTTCGTATACGTACGTTATTGATATTAAAGCTACTTCTGTAGCTTAGAAAACCCCTTTACAGGTAAACTTGGGCAGCAGCCTCGGACGCAGGGAAACGTTGCCCACTGGAGCCCTTGTCTGGAGACATCCAGAGACGCATGGACAGACACGGACGCCCCAGGGTCACTCGTGCTCGGAGCCGCCGAGTCCGGCCGGTCTCGGGCAGACAGAAGGAGTCAGGTGCCCGCTCTCGGGGTGGAAGCTTTTCCTGGCGCTCGTGGGGAAGACGTGTCAGATCGGTCTCTGCCCCTGAGCCGCCGTGGCCGGCGAGGGGGCTTCCGAGGCGGGGTCCGCGCGGTCGAAGCCCCCTTCCCCTGCGGGGCCGGGCGACGGTGGGCAGCACCCCAGTTATCCCCGGGAGCCTCCGTTTCGGACACGATGAGATTTACAACCTGAAGAGACGGAGAGAACGCTGTTTTCTAGGGGTCCCGGCGTCTGCTTCTCTGCTCCTGGAAGTCTAGCGTAATGAGCGCGTGGAGTTCTCCGCGCTGCCGGCGTCGTGGTGGGTGCCCGCACAGCCTCCCCTCTGCTCCCCGCCCAGCTTTCTGGCCTGACCCTCAGCCTCTAGCTGGGCCTCCCTGTCCCTCTAAAGCCCCCACAGGGGAGGCCAGTCTGCTGCACAGCCACAGGCCTCCCTCGCCGGCCGCACCCCTTCCCCAGCGCGTGGGACCCACGGCGGATCTCCGGGCCTCCTGCACTCAGGAACCCGAGGCGGCCCACAGGCGTCTCACGGACGGGCCCCCTCCCCATACAGAGGTCAAGAACACCCGCGCGGGGCCTCTCTCCTGTCCCTTCCGGTGCCCCCATGTCTCCCGGGCAGGCAGAGCGGGAGGAGACGGGCACTGCAGAAGGCGGGGCGGCGGTTTCTGGAAGGGGCGACTACCCTGCGAGGCTTCTCCTGGGCCCCAAGCCAAGGAGATCTCCTCACCCTCCTGATGCTGAAGTTTCCTCAGGGGCCTTCCCGGGCTCGGTCACCACACCGCGATGACCCGAACGCCACCGCAAGACCTCAAGGCTGTGGCCCTGGAGGCGACTCCGGCCGTGGGAATGGGGGCAGAGCGTGTGTCCCAATGACAGGGTCGCGTGAGGGGCCAGCTCCAGGGTAACCCGCGGTCAGGTCCTCTCCATGCCGTCCTGTGACACCTGCCCTGCCGGTCACCAGTCCCTGTCAGACCCGCAGCCGCCTCCAGCCAGACTGGAAATGCAGCCTCAAGGACCACCGCTCTGACAGTGCTGGGCACCTCAGGACCCGCCGGCCACGCCAGCAACGCCCAGCCCTGCCTGTGACAGTCCCCTGTGACCCAGGGTCTCCTGTCCTCTGGCAGCCTACCCTGTTCGCTCCCAGGTGGGGTAAAAGGCTCACCCCTTGCCATCCTCGGCAAATACTCCCTCACGGGACCTGCCCTCCCGTCTCCCGTGTCCTGGACCCCAGCGACCCAGCGACCCAGCGACATGCCTATCGCCCGCTCTCTAGTCCAGCCCAGCCGCTGGTCTCTCCCACGCCCGGTGGCTGCAGAGGGGAAAGGTCCAGGGCCCCGTCCAGGGCCCCCCGTGCTTGCATCTAACCAGCCCCGTGCTCCTCCCAGCGCCTTGACCCGAAGTGCCAGCACGCCCCGCCCACTGGAGAAGATGCTTGTCCTGTCCCTGCCGAGACTCACCTCTCTCCACCTTGTCTGTGAGCAGAGCGTGTCCTCCCGCCCTAAGCGCACCCCAACCCCTGGGTCCCGGGTCCCGGTTCCCTCTGCCTGCACCGCGGCTGGTCGGGCCCTTGTCTGCCTTCCCCTGCCCTGCACGGCGCTCGCCGGCCACCTCCGCGGGCTGGGCCGTTGGGGCACAAACGCTACGGAGGCTGTTCAGACAGGTCCCCTCTGCACCCATCAGCTCCTGGAAGCCTCCGGACGACGACCCGTGAGCCAGGTTTTGTCAGTCCTGCTTTCCAGAGGAGAAGGGGAGGCGGGAGGTTAAGCGATGGGTCCACAGTCAGCCCCAAGTCCGTACAGACGGGCCAGAACTCAGACCCAGGGCAGGCGGGGCCCTCGGGGGCTGGTTGTCCACCCCCACCCCCACCACGGGAAACACCTGCCCGCTGGCAGCCTCGTCCCCTGGACTTTGGTTCCCCTTCCCAACCCCTACGCTGGGGAGATGCCCCTGGAGGTCAGCGTCCCGGGAACCCAGTGCTTTGTCACTGTGACAGCGGGAGGACGCCTGCCTGCCTGCCCTCGAGGGAGCCCCTGGCACGGGAGCAGACTGTGGGGGGCGGGAGCATGGGCTGGGAGCTGCAGGAGCTCTGAGCTTCGGCTGATGCGTGGCCTTCGCAAAGTGACCACCTGTCTGGGACTGTTTCTCCTCCGTAAAAGGGGGCATGCGTGTTGGGAGCGAAGGCCGTATTTGCGCAGGTACCGGCACGGGGGACCAGCATGGAGAAGGGGAACGGGTGACATTGACGTGGCTCCGAACCCGGGCCCGGCGGGCGCCTGGACACACCACAGACATCTCACGTCAGCCTCCCAGCAGCCACCGGAAGTAGGAACGGCCAACCCGCACTCAACAGAGAAGGAAACTGAGGCACAGAGAGCTTCACTGTGCCAGTCCTCGTGGACAGAGGTAAGAGGGGCCAGGACCCTGCAGGGTCCTGTAAGGACCCTGTAAGAGGAGGCCCAGACAGGGGGCCTCCCGACCCCGCGGCTGCCAGCCCCGACGGGTCCCTGGCTCTGCTGGGACTCCCCTCCGTACGGAGAGGGGACCCAAGAAAGGGGTCAGAGGGCATCGGCCCAAGCGGCTCAGTCCCTCAGGGGCCTGATTTAAGCCCACCCCACAGCGACTGGTCAGAGAGGCTCCGCCCGGCTCCGGCTGCCAGAGAAGAGAGGCTCTCTGCCACCCTTCCGCAGGGACAGGGCCCAAAGAGGGTGTCACGGGCCCCGGGGTCAAGAGAAGGCAGGAGCCTCTGTCCCACCCGACCTCAGCAGGCCTGAGCGGGTGGAAGCACCGTGCTACCCAGGTTGGCACACCCACTCGGCACGTGTGAGATCTGTGTGTTCTTCCAAGGAGCAAACCACGTAAACTCTTCCGGTATGGACAGAGCAGGCCACTAGACCGGAGCCGCGGGGAGGCAGCGGGAGGCAGTGACCTCATGGTCTCCCACCCCCGGGGCCGGCTGCCCCAGAAAGCAGGTGCTGGGCCTGGACGCTTCCTTCCAGCCCACAGGGACCCGCAGCTTCATTATATAATGTTCCTACCGCGGTTTCAGCCTGGGGGGAGGCGGGGGGGCGGCCTTGGTGGCTCTGGCAGGAACCTTGTAGGGCCAAAAACTGCCCCCACCCCCGGCCACCACCAGGAGGAGGAGTCCCTCAGATGACTGGAGACAGCCTCCGTTGCCCTGGCTGGGCCCCGTAACCTCTGGAAACATAAAATCCAAAATCCCCAGCCCCAGTGCCCAGTGCAGGTGTCCCCTCTGGGCTGCCCGCTCCCCCGGCCTGAGCGTGTACTCGATGGACAGCTCTGGGCCTGCTCCCTTCCTCCCGGCTGTCTTTATTCAAGCGCAGATCCTCATGTCAGTCTCGGGCGGGGTATCCAGGACCCGAGCCCTCCCACCGCACCAGGCAGGTTCTCTCCACACTCGGGGGCCCCCAGTCTCTGCAGAGGAGGACATCCCAGGGGGCGCGGTCAGTGGCGTCGAGGACCTGCTGTGTGCATCCCTGCAGCCCCCTTCCTTGGGGAGGTCCCGGGGAACAGAAGGTTGGGCCACCCGTGAATCGTGGGTCACCTGGGAGGGCCTCCACTCTAGGGCCCAGCCCGCCCCCAGCCCTCTCCAACCTGGGGCGCACACAGTGGCGTGTGGCCATCCCGGGGCGCTGGGGAAACTTCAAGAACTCTGAAGGTGGCTATCAACCCAAGGCGCCAGCATCCGCAGAGGCCAGCGCCCGAGCTCTCCCAAGGGTCGGGACGTGGGCACGGGCATGCAGGTGGGTTATCAGATGACAAAGCAAGGAAGGAAGCAGTGAGGAGTCCTGGGGAATGGCAGCGTGCCCTGGGTGCTGCAGGACGGACACAGCAGGGGAGGCAGACAGCTTGGGGGGGGGGGGGCGCATCAAGGCAGCGGAAGTCCCAAGTGACCCGCCGGGTGAGGCTTTGGAGGCACAGCCCCTGGGTTCCCCGAAGGGGACGCTGATGAAGACGGCCTGGGGCTTGTGGGGGCACCGGAGGGCAGAAGCCTAGGGTGGCCCCGCTCCGGCCGAGGCCGTCACCCCAGGAAGAACAGACGCAGTTCTAGGGTCTGGCGGACACGAGCGGGGCTGGGACGCTTGGGGGCACGAATCCTGCTCTGACCCTTGAGTGGCGGTGACAAGTGGCCTGTGCCTCCGTGTCCCCTTCCGTGAGGCCCGCGTCCTGGGCGCAGGGAGGCCGCTGCTGCGCGGTCCCGAGCGGCCGGGCGCAGGAAGGCCGCGCCCCGCCATAGCTCGGCGCCCGGGGCGCCCGGCCGTGCGGGCCTTGTGGGCGGCGCCTCCACACCCTCGGCCCCTCCCGGCGTCGGGTCGCGCCCGGGGCTGGGACCGCGAGCGACGCGGGCGTCGGAGGGAGGCGGGGGGCGGGGGGCGGGGGGCGGTGGCTGCGGGCCCGGGGCGGGGGCGGGGTCGGGGCCTCGGAGGGGGCGGAGGGAGACTGCGCAGCGAGCGGCGCGTCGACGACGGTGACGCCGGGCGGAGCGCGCGGGCGGGGGCAGGCCTCCCTCCGCGGGTATCTGGCGCCGGACTCCGACAGCGCCCTCTGCGTCTCCTTGGCAACCAGCCCCGGCCCCCCCCCCCCGCGTCAAGAGGAAATGGGCGTGCGCGCGGCGTGCGCTTCCGGCGCGGAGAGGGGCGGGAGCGATTGTGAACCGGCGGCGGGAAGGACCAATCGCGGAAGACGGTTGGCGAAGAGCCAATTGCCGGGGCCGGAGGGGGCGGGAAGAGGCGGAGTTTGAGGCGGGGCTGACGGGGCTCAGCCAATAGCGGTGACCAGGGGGAGGGCCGGGGCGGGGCCGGCGCTGAGGCGGGGCCAGGGCGGGGCCGGGGGCGGTAGCGTCGGCGACGGGACTGCGGCCTCTTCCGGCAGGGTCTGGGGTCTGTGGTGCGGAGTCCGGGGTCGGGGTCCGGGGCGGCGGCCGGCCTGGCCATGCTGCAGCTGCGGGACTCGGTGGACTCGGCGGGCACGAGCCCCACGGCGGTGCTGGCGGCCGGCGAGGAGGTCGGCGCGGGCGGCGGCGGCGGGGTCGGGGGGCGGCCGGGCGCGGGCACGCCGCTGCGCCAGACGCTGTGGCCGCTCAGCGTCCACGACCCCACGCGCCGCGCCCGCGTCAAGGAGTACTTCGTGTTCCGGGTGAGGCGGGCCGGGCGTCCCGGGGAGGGGCCGGGCCGGGGCGGGGGCCGCAGGAGGGGCCGGGGGCCGCGGCGGACGGAGCGTGACCGCCGCTCCCGCGCAGCCCGGCACCATCGAGCAGGCGGTGGAGGAGATCGGCGTGGTGGTGCGGCCGGTGGAGGACGGCGACATCCAGGGCGTGTGGCTGCTGACCGAGTGAGCGGGGCGCGAGCTGGGGCGCGCGGGGCCGGGGCGCGGGGGCGGGGGCGCGCGGTGACGGGCCGTGTGCGCGCAGGGTCGACCACTGGAACAACGAGAAGGAGCGGCTGGTGCTCATCACGGACCAGGCACTGCTCATCTGCAAGTACGACTTCATCGGCCTTCAGTGCCGGCAGGTGGTGCGCGTGGCCTTGAGCGCGGTGGACACCATCTCCTGCGGCGAGTTCCAGTTCCCCCCGAAGTCGCTCAACAAGTAAGTCCGCGCGCGGAGCCGCCCGGCGCCGCCGCTTCCCGGCCGCCCCCGGGTGGGCTTGGGTCTGCAGATGCGGGAGCCGCAGGCCGGCTGCGGTGGGCGGCGCGGCGCTCCGGGCGCGGGTGCGCTGGAAGGAGAGCGGAGGCTCGCGGTGAAACGGAGCAGACCGGACCTGGCGTTCTTGGGATGGGGCCAGGAGGGGGTGACCGGTCCCGTCTGGCTCTGCTCTGGCTGAATTCTAACAGGAAAAGGGTCGCGTGTGACGTCCATGTACAGGTGTCCCCGCGAGTTACACGTGAGAGCAGTTAGTGGCCGGTGTCCGGAGGGAGTGATTGTGAACCGCGCGGAGCCTACACTGCAGCGGGTTGGGAGGCTTGGGCTGTCCGCCTCGAGCCTTGCTGCAGAGCCTGGGTTGGGGGACGGGAAGCTGTGCCTGTCGAGGGTGCCAGCTCGCAGCGAGAACTTGGGCACAGAGACCTGAAGTTGCCGGCGTGTCATTCACGCGCTCGGCCGGCCCACAGAGTCTTGCCTGTTAACCTGCGGTAATCGTGGGAAGATCGGCTTCTCCAGTCCTCGGTCTGTCCTGTTCAGAGCGCGCGGCGCGTGCTGACTGGTGACCGCGGTCACTCCCGGAGCTCAGAAGTTCTTCTCTGCTGGAAGCGCCGCAGGTCTTGTCTGTGGCCGTGGAGAGGCGTCCCCGGGTCACTCCCCACACCTGACCCGGCTGCCGGGGAGCACTGGGGCCTGCTGAGTGAGCTCTGCGTTTCTTCTCCGTAGGCGAGAAGGTCTTGGGATCCGCATTCAGTGGGACAAGCAGAGCCGCCCTTCCTTCATAAACAGATGGAACCCCTGGTCCACCAATGTGCCCTACGCCACGTTCATAGAGCACCCGATGGCCGGCGCGGATGAGAAGACAGCCTCTCTGTGCCAAGTAAGACCACAGGAGCCGCGCTTCCCAGCTGCGATGGCAGCGTTCTCACGCTGCCCTGCTCACCACCGTGGCCACGCGTGGCCGTGGAGCACGTGAACGGTCGGAGTAAGCTGAGGAAACAGACTTCTAACCCTTAGAAGTGTCAGCTTACGTTAAATAGCCCCTGTGGCTAGTGGTTCCTGGTCAGTGGCTGCACAGCCTGGCCCCTTGTGGCCGCCATCGCCTTGGAGGAGGGCCCAGTGGGGTTCCAGGCAGTCTGTGTTCACCAGCAGAGGACGCCCTGGGGCCCCAGTAAGGCCATAGTTGGACGCCACTTGGCAGCCATGCACTGTGGCCTCCTTACTGGCCTGGCAGGTGGCAGAGGGCTTAGGTGGGTCCCGACTGCAGATCTGCTGTGACGCGTGGAGGGCAAGGCCCTGAGCGGCTCGTCACGTGTCCGCATGAGCACGGGGCTAAACAGAGCCACATCAAGAAGGCGAGCTGAGGACTATGAGGATGTGGCCGGAAAGGCATCTCACGCAGGGGCAGCGAAGGGGGCTGGTGCAGAACTGGGTGGGCGTCTTCCTGGTGTAGATCGCTGATCAGCAACTTGTTTTCTCTCTCTTTAAAGTTGGAAAGCTTCAAAGCTACGTTAATCCAAGCTGTCAAAAAAGCCCAGAAAGAGAGTCCTTTGCCGGGGCAAGCCAACGGTGTGCTGGTCCTGGAGCGTCCCCTCCTCATTGAGACCTACGTGGGATTGATGTCCTTCATTAACAACGAAGCTAAATTGGGCTATTCCATGACCAGAGGCAAAATAGGCTTCTAGACGCTGTCACAGGCAGACCGGGGAATTCGGGGCGTCGGACAGGCCGGCTCTGCTGCCCCCGCAGGGTCAGGGCTGTGAACCTTTAGGGATCTGAGCGCGATTAGAATAGTCAAATGAATTCTATGCTCTAGCTGAGTCGTGGACATCTGGCAATAGGAGCTACAGACAAAAGGCAAAGGAAGCTAGCTGTCCCTGTCTTGGCCGGTACTCCGTCTTCTAGAACCTGTTTCCGTGCTTTTCCTGGAGTGTCTGCATTTGGCTTCTCGTGGTCCTTCCCGGCCCAGCGCCCTGGCGTGTTAATAAACGTGTGGTCCCACCAGAACCTCCCTGCTGGCGCTTGCGCTGTGCCGACTGCTCTGTCCAGGGAGGTCCCTGAACCCCACTGCCCGTAGTTGCAAATACCTTTCTATTTGGTGTCAAATTTTGTATTTTGAAATTTCATCCGTTTTCTTAAAGCTAAATGCAGAACAAGCCAGACTGCCGAACTAAGCGAGAGACAGTCTGCCTTGTCCGCTGCCGAGTGAACAGCTGCTTTTCTGTGAATGTGCGTTTGGCCTAAAGTCACATTTTCTCTAAACTTGTACTGTGTCACACCTCTGGCGTCCGTCCCAGGCCCGGAAGTCCACAGGAGTCATTTCGAGACAGTTCCTTAATTTGAGTCACCTTCTTGTTTCTTTGCAAACAGTTTGACACCCCTGCCTAGTTCAGGTTTGTATTCTCGTTTTCGTATCGTCTACTTTGCTTTTCAAGATGCCCTTTGGAGAAAAGGGACCGTATTAGAGTCTCCTCTCATATGCCGCTGACCCCCGGCTCGGTGACCACAGCGCTCCCGCCGACCCGAGGCCGTCCATGTGGCCCTGACGCCTGAGCCGTGGCAGCCGGCAGAGTGTGTCCAGGCGGGAACCGCGGCACGCCGCCCCCTCACGCACCTGCCTGCGCCTTGCTGGCTGGACTGGGAGCACGTGTCCCCAGCCTGCAGTCCCGGCTCACGGTTTCTCCCTCCGCATCCACAGCTCTGGCGCGGCTGTAGTTGGCATGGCCGGGACCCGAACGCAGCAGCCTGGGCGCATCGAAAGGCTGCCTCCACACTGCCTGGGTCTTGAGCCCTCGCTTTTGGTCTCGTAGTAAAGACATTTACAACCGAACAGATGTCTTTCCTTCTTTGAAGCTGTTCTGCCAACTGGCTGTGTGCATTCGGGTAAGGAATTGCTGTCCTGGTGCAGCTCGCGCAGAGAAAAACCTAGAGAGTGGCGAGCAAACCAGCCTGGAGCCTTTAGCCAGGCTGACGAACCCAGGTTTGGAGCCTACTTCCTGCGCTGGTGCTTCTCCGTCCTGCCGCCATCAGAAGCACCTGGACTGAGAGGTGGCCGGAACTGCCGTGGACAGAAGGCCAGGGTGGACTCCCTGCAGGCCTGACCTTGACCCAGAGGCCCTGGGGCCTGCATTCCCCTCCTCCCCATGTGGCACCACCCTTCCAAGTGCTCAGGGCTCTCCTCCCTGCACTCCAGAACACTGCCTATGTGAAGCCCAAGCCCATTCTCCAGAAACACCCAGTGATGGGCAATCGGGGCCCCGGAGCAAGCAGGTGTCTGCCTGAGGGAGAAACGGGGTCGGTTCCTTCCTGTTAGTGACCCCAAAACATGAAACAAGGAGTCCTTCCCATAATCAAACCTTTCATGAACACAAGCCATCAGCCATTTTATGAATTAGGAAATATTTTAAATAAAAATTAGTACCATACATATTTACAAAAATGCTATAGAAAAATAACAGCAAATCATTTCCCGTGGGCCACCACGGCTGGAGCGGCACCCAGGAAAGCCCACCCCTTCTCTGCAGCCAGCACATGCCAGGTGTCCTGCCTTGGTCTCAGCCGGACCCGGACACGCGCACGGCCTAGGTGTGGTCACCCGGCCGTCCGAAGGCTGTGCCAACTCTCTCCTCCGTCTCCAGGAAGCACAGACAGAAGTGGTCCTTACTGAGAAGGGCCAGCGAGTCCCCGCTGAAATGCCAGCACAGAGAAAGCACCTGAAAGTCACCTGGAGAAAGACAGGTGGCCAGAGGGTTAAAGGCTGAGGGCAACCCCACACCCCACGGGCAGAGTCAGGCCCAGAGAGACCAGCCACACCCCCGGATCAGCTCGGGGGGGCCTTCTTACAAGTTAGGGACGCTGCGAGCCCCAGGCCAATGCCAGGTGCGCAGCTGGGGACTGGCCGTGCCGTCTACCCGAAGACACGGCCAGCGACCCTCACTGCACACTTGGGGCAGTGACGCGAGCGAGCCAGGCCGTGCCCGTCCGCTGGAGTCCAGCCTGCGGCCGGCCAGGAGGAACTCAGAGGAGCGCTGCGCTCACCTTCCCCGGGCACCTGCACCGACACGCAGCCCGCCGGCGACCACAGGTACACCTTGCTGCCGCCCGTGCAGATGGCCAGCCGGGGCTGCTGGGGGTCCCACTGGAAGGAGCGCACGGGGGACAGCTGCTCAAGCACCACAAAGAGTTTCAGCTTCTGTATGTCCCAGATCCAGACGGCATTCGGGGCGCTGTCTGAGGAGGGGAGATGCGGCAGGTGCCCGGTTCCTCACTGTGCCCCGAAGGCTGGGCCACGGGACCCACGGGCACTGCTGCTTTGGGGTCTTTGGGGGCCGCACACGCCCTGCCCCGCCCCCAGGCTCACAGGCCTGACGGCTGTTTCTGTGCCCTGAAAAACCACCACCCTCCCTGTCTAGAACAGCCACCCGCCGTCATGCTGCCTGGACCCTGTTCTTCACCAAACAGGGCAAGGCCAGTGGCCGACCAGCTGCTGCTCTGCCAGACAAGGCCTGCGCCTCCAGAAGCTTCCGTGGGCACGCTGTCCCAGCACCAGGGAGGACGCAGAGCTCCGGGAAGCCTGATACCTGGTTTCTTCTCCTCGGCTCTGAATGCCTGAGCACCCAAGGAAACCGCGAGAGGCCCGGTGCAGGCCTGTGGCCACTGACCGTTCCTTGTCGCCAGGAAGTAGTTGTCCGGACTAAAGGCCAGCGCTCCTATGCCGACTTTCGGGTTTGCTCGGTCAGCGATGGGCTTCAGAGTCTGTAAGGAGACTGGCGCCGAGGCGATCTCGTCTAGAGCATTGGGAGAGGGGATGCTGCAGGGCAGTCGTGGCGTGCACCTCTGAGACCCCACCGTGGCCGCCCCCGGCCCTCGCGCAGAACGACACCGGCATGTGAACACATCAGGCAGACGCCTGTGAAATAGGGACTTAGCCGTGTCCCGCGTCCAGGCAGCAAATGCACCCGCAGCGGGTCCACAGGGCGGAGATGCCTGGCCACGCGGGGCAGGGGCGTGTGGGAACTCGGGCCTTCCCCTCGACTTTGCTGCACACTTAAAACTGCTCTACGGAAGAGTCTAAAGCAACGTGGTGAGACCTGCAGCAAAAGGTTGTAAGAGGATGACGAAGGCCGGGGGGCCGTGTGCTCGCTGGGTCCAGGCCGCCCCACCAGGGGTGCCGACGGAGCCCGGCCTGGCCACTGCTCCAGTGGCCCCTCTTGTCCTGAAGCCTGCACGACGCCGCACAGAAGCGGTGACCCCACGGCCGAGAGCCACAAGCAGCCCCGCGGCTGCAGGCCCCCGGACAGACTGCTCCTACCCCTCTCTCGCTGACCGGGGGGCATTTGCCCAGTCATTAGGGAAATCGCCCGCGGAGCACCAGCTGTCAAGCCTGGGTTCCAGCACTTAGAAGCGAGCAACAAACACCTCCCCTAACTCTACTGCTCCACGAGTGAGGCCTGCTGGCTGAGAGGTGTTACACGAAAGGGAAAATATACCTAAAGAAAAAAGAACGATGTCCAGGGGCACCTGGGGGGCTCAGGGGGTTAAGCCTCTGCCTTCGGCTCAGGTCATGATCTCAGGGTCCTGGGATCGAGCCCCGCATCGGGCGCTCTACCGGCTCCTCACCCCCCGCCTGCTTGTGGTCTCTCTTTGTCAAATAAGTAAATAAAATCTTAGAAAACAAAAAGAAAAGAAGAACATGGACGGCCCCGGCCCTCTGCTGCTCACATTTGCTCTCTGTGCTGGAGGCCCCGCCGGCCGCTGCCCTGGGCGGGGGGAAGGCCAGGCGGCCCAGCGCCAGCCGTGGGTTCTTCTCGGCTTCCTTATACACCACCTGGAACACATGACAGTCCTGCCGCCGGCCCGCTCGGCACGGGCAGGAGCACAGGCAATGACAGCACCTGATAATGGTGACGCCCGACCTCATGGCAAGGCGTTCCATTCCTGGGGACAGCAGGGACCCTGCCCAGCAACACCTGCTCCCTCGGGGGGTTCGGAACGCGCTCTGTGCGTGCTGGCGGCGTACAGACCTGCATCACGTGGCCGGCTGCCCGGCCAGCGCTCACAGGCATTTCTCAGCGGGCAAGGCCCAGGAAACGCGGGGGCATCTGCGGACTGAGGCCCGACAGGCCCGTGCCCGAGGAGGTGAGGAGCCCCGGCCTGCCCTACAGCTTTAGAAGGCGCTGGGGCTGGGACCTCCAGCCCAGTGCTTCCTCAGGGCCCCCGCCCGAGCCTGACTTCCCCAGGTGTCCCCCTCTCTTCCTTCTGTTTTTACTCATATTTCTCATCTGTGGGTAAGCTCCCCAAGGCCAGGGTCTGTCCGTCCCCTGCTGTGCTGCCCCCGCCCCCAGCACCTGCCTCAGGACCTTTGCACTAACTTTCCACTGCCTGAACCGCTTCTCCCTCAGATCCTGTATCGCTTCTTCCTGGCTTCTGACGCCGTGATCCCTCAGCACACTGCCAGTCCCTGCCTGCTCAGGGACACCCCCTCCCTGTTTTCCTGGTCTGTTTCTCCAGCCCTAGATGCTCAGTGCTTGCAGGCGGGAGACCCTGGTCACAGTGCTGAGAGCAGGGGCAGATCTGTGACATCTGGGGAGGGGAGGGATAGGGCGAGGCCCCTTTCTAATCCTGTGAAATGTTACAGTGACAGAAGTTTCTGGGGCGCCTGCGTGGCTCAGTCGCTAGGCATCTGTCTTCGGCTCATGTTGTAACCCTGGGGTCCTGGGATTGAGCCCCGCATGGGGCTCCCGGCTCAGCAGGGAGCCTGCTTCTCCCTCTCCCACTCCCCCTGCTTGTGTTCCCTCGCTTGCTGTCTCTCTCTCTCTGTCAAATAAATAAAATCCTTTTTTTTTTTTTTTTTAAAAGAGAGAGGGGCGCCTGGGTGGCTCAGTGGGTTGAGCCTCTGCCTTTGGCTCGGGTCATGATCTCAGGGTCCTGGGATCAAGCCCTGCATTGGGGAGCTCTCTGCTCGGCGGGGAGCCTGCTTCCTCCTCTCTGCACCTGCCTCTCTGCCGGATTGTGATCTCTCTCTGTCAAATAAAATCTTTAAAAATAAGTAAATAAATAAAAAGAGAGAGAAGAAAAACACAGTGACGGAAGTTTCTAGTAATGTAAGTGCCTGGATCACAAGGAGGAGTGTGAGGAGAAAAGCGCATTTTTCTACCTCCCTGCCCCAAATACTGCCCCAATGGAGGCCTGCATTCCAGACTTACTATTTTGGGATTAGTAACGGTTGCTGGATGCCCAAACTCTGTGATCATCTTCCAAGTCACGTGATTAAGAATGCGCACCTGGGGGAGAACGTGCGCGTGAGGCCCGGCCTGCGCTTGGCCCTCGGCGTCCCGCGTGCGCTGCTCTGTCCTCACCTTCCCGTCGTAGCTTCCCACCGCCAGGAACTGGCTGCTGGGGCTCCAGGCCACCGACTTGACGCCCAGGGACCACTCGTAGGCACAGTAGGCAGACAGGAGCCGGCCGTCCAAGGAGTAGAGCAGGACCTTGTACTGAAGGACACACCACGGTGGCTGAGCCTCGCGCTGACCTGAGCCCGGGAAGGACACAGACACCTGACAGCGGGACTCGGACAGCGAGTGGGACATTGGAGGAAAGACAGGCCCCCTCCGCAGAGGTGACAGTGAGGACCTTGGCCACAAACGTAAGGACTTTCTGGTCAAAGGACTGCGGGTCAGCATGGGAGCCCAGGAGGCTAACCGCGCCACCGCAGAACCTCAGGTGAACACAGGTCACAGCGCTTAAGTCACAAAGGTCTACCTGGTCACGTTCTGTACCTGCAGACAGGTGTCCCACACCGCCAGCACACAGCCGTTTGGGGCCCACTCGATCCCTGCGAGGTCCTGGGTCTCCGTATCAAAGTGCTTCCAAAGGCAAAAGGGAGAAACATTACTTTTGAAAGTGTTTCCTTAAACAAAGGCACAATTTATAACTGAGGTTTTTATTTTACACGTTTAGTATTTAATTTCTTTATATAGAAATGAACAAGATATCTACAGCTCTGTCCTTCCATAATTAAAATCCTGCCGGAGCACCAAGGAGGTCCCAGGCTGGCCAGCACGTGGCTACAGCCCACCAGGCAGGACAGGGCCCAGCACGGCCCCTCACGCTGCCCTCCCCGTGCTCCCCTCTCCCTCCTCTTCCCCCCATGGCTCAGCCTCACTCCTGCAAGGCCAACTCAGGCAAGATCGTGCCAGGACCCTCCATGCCCAGTCAGCGAGGACTCCTTGGTGCTCTGATGGAATGGCCATTCCCATTCCAGAAGCTTCTCTGCACCCAGCCTCCCGCAGATGTAAGTCCGGCCAGGGCAGGGCTCTGTGCCCTGAGCTGCCCGGCACCCTGGCACCCTGGCACCTTGCCCAGAGTAGGCGCTCCTCCTCCTCATACAGCAACACACACGCAAATCCCACTACACTAACAAAAGGAAAATGGCTCCCCGGGACGGCACATCACGTCCACCACACACCAGGTGGGCCCATGCTCTGCGCACCGGAGGGAGGACGTCACGCTGCCGCCCACTCTCCTGCAGGGGCCCCAGAGCTGCCAGGAATCGCTGTGTCGGCTACCCCCGCGCCCGCAGGGTCACCGAGCACCCCCTACCCGCAGCAGCTGCCAGTCACTGCAGACGAAGACGCTCACGTGGTCCTTGCAGTCCCGCCGCTCAGCCAGCGCCAGGTAGCGGCCGTCCCGAGTGAAGGAGAGCCCTGCCGAGAGCAATAGGGCCTGCTGTCCACGGCCGAGCAGGAGAAACCACACTTTCAAGGAGGGACGGGACACGGGAAGGGGAGTAGAGGCCGCGGGAAGGGACGGGTGCACGCAGCCCAGGGGACAGCCACAGCGCAGTGACTGTGGTCCGGGCTCCACCCCCGCTGGGCTGCTCTGCAGAACCCCGCGGACCCCGGGCCCGGACCTGCGAGAAAAGCTGGGAACCGCGGAACGTTACTAAAGGTGCGCCTCGCAGCTCACAGGACACCCTGCGGGTCGTCACGTCTTCAGAAGATAAATCACAGGGCGTTCTGCTGGCTTCAAGTCAGTTACCATGGCATGCTGACTTTCTGCTTTTGAGTTTAACTGCTTGGAAGAAGCGAACTTAAGCTAAGAATCTGGAAATAGACTTCGGTTGAAAACGTTAAGTTTCCAGTTCCATGCAAGCTCCGAAAGCCCTGGGCCACGCCTCACGCGGCGGGAGCCAGAAGGCACACAGATGACTCCGCTTCCGCTCAAGAAACGTGTTTGCCGTCCGGAGCGACACTGAGATCCAAGTCATACAGGTAAAAACCAACGTGCAGTTGCACTTCATTCAAGTTCCAAACTGCTAACGGTGACAGGAAAAAATGGAAAAACATTCAAATCGTGTAAGGCCTCATTCTGCTCGTGAAATGAAAGACGTAAGACTGCACGTTCAGGAAGCGGTGCCCGCGAGCTCCTGGTGGCAGTGGGACGGGCGTGCGGCACCTTCCCGCGGTCACCTGGCTGCACTTCCGGGCACGGCGACCACAGGGGTAGCCGCCAGGAGGCCTAGAGGCTTGAAGTTCAGAACTGGGGTCGGGGAGCGGCTCCCGGGAGGGGCCTGAGCTGAAGGCAGCTGGGCCCCAGTCCTCCGACAGGGAAGGGGACCACGTGTAAACCCTACTTCTTTGAGGCCCTTTGATTCTACCTCGTCCTCTGTGACACACGTGGGACGTCACAGACGAGGCATTAGCAGGTCTGGGTGCGGAGGCAGAGGGCTGGCTACGCACGGACACGCGTGCCCACAAAGTGTCTGTGATAAGGAGGGCACACGCTCCCTGGACCCCAGCCACACAGAAAGGCTTCAGAGCCACTCCGGCCACTCACCCTGCTGACAGGCTTTCGGGTACTTGATGTAAGACACAGACTTTGTGCACAGGGACCAGACAGTTATCCGCAGCTGTTGAGGAAAAGGGGAAAGAAAACAGTGTAGACTTAGCAGTTTCCGAGACGGGCTTCAAGCCTCCCACCGTCTCCCACTCTGCGACCCGAGTTAGCCGTTTGCTGCAGAATTAAAACAGTGTCGTTCCAGGGAGGTTTTCTGTTGTGAAACGACCCGCCCTTGGCATTTGGTTTTCATTTTGTAACGTTGTAGGCGACAGACAAGGTCAAACGTAAGTGCGCTGTAGTTCGAGATTTCCAAGGAACGGCCGTCTTCCCCCGCAACAGATCTGCAGAGACTCTGCAGTCTGGGACACGCGTCCCCGTGTGGGGGCGCTGAGGGGGCGCCGGAGGGGACACCGGGGTCCCCAGCACTGAGGGAGGTCCATCTGGTGGCTTCTGCGCCTCCGAAGACAGCGGCGGGCTTCTGGGCTGGCCACCGAGCCGCCGGGAGCCCCCTGTCCTCTCCTTTCCCACCCGAGTGCTCAGCGGCATGGACACGGCCCCGTGTGCCCAGGAAAAGCCCCGAGGGACGTGGGCCTCTGCTTTACAACACTCGCGCGTCCAAACCCCGTCTGCACCGGCATCCAATACTGAGGGCCCCCCCAGAACCCCTCAGAGCCTACAAATAAAGCCTAGTTTTGTTTCTGAAAACTCTCTCTGTGCCCTTCCCATCAGCCGGCGTGGAAGTCTGCCACCTGCCGAGTGTCCTTAGTCACAAGGAAAACACAGATCAAACAGCAAGGAGACCCCACGACACAGCACCAAGAGCAGAAACCTGGAGTGACGAGGGTCAGTGGGACTCAGACATCCTCAACTGTCGCCTCCGGTGGCCGGAGCACAGCAGGGCGTGGGAGAGACGCGTGGGCCACTTCCTAAAACGGCCCGCGGGGACCTCCCGGCATCCCACCCCGGGGGGCTCCCCGAGACACTCCCGTGCACGCTCACAGCGGCTTTGCTCATCACGGCGCACACGGGAAACAACCCGCCGTGTGTCCCAGGGCGGGTGGAAAGCAAACTCCCGTCCCCCCACAGACCCCTCGAAGGCACGGCGCTGGACAGCGGCCGCCTGCCTGCCACGTGGTCCCACTGACAGAGAACGTGGTCCCTGGGGCCAGCGTGGGGGTGGACAGGGCGTCCCTGTTCCCACACTGCAGGCGCCAGAAGGGGGGGTTCCGCTCACCAGCAGCGGACTGGCTTCGCGGACGCGCAGGAGAAAGTCTGTCCGTTGCCTGGGGCTGGGACGCGGCAATGTAGGGAGGAACAGGCCCGAAGCAGAAGAGCCGGTCACATGACCAGCACGGCCGGGGGACAGGGAGACCCGTGAGAGGCGGAGAAGGACGATGCACAACAGAGGTTCAAGCGCAGGACGACGGCCTTGCCGGGCTCGGCCAGTGACAGCCTCACACGCTCGCTCAGAAACCCCCCAGACGCTGACATGCTCTAAACCCCAGGGGCTCAGACGCTGTGCAAGGCACATCCACGGACCAACAAGCGAACAGGAAGAAAAGTCGGACGTTCATGACACCTGGTGGCTCGGTCGGTTAAATGTCCAACTCTCGGTTTCGGCGCCGGTCAGGATCTCAGGTCCCGGGATCAAGCCTCGAGCCAGGCTCCACGCTCAGTGTGGGAGTCTGCTTGGGATTCTCCCGCTCCCTCTCCCTCCCCCTGCCCTCCCCTCGCCTGCGCTTGCTTTCTCTCTCAAACAAATACATCAATCAATCAATTAAAACATCTATTAAAAATGTTTTTTTAAAAATCAGAAATGTCCTGCAAATATAAAGAAATTTCGTTCTTGATAAACAGGGAAAAAGCTGAAACTGGACCCACACCTCACCCCATACGCCATTCGGGCTCCACACAAACCTGAATCACGTATTTAAACGAAGCGTGAGACTCACACTTCACACACCTCACGAATGAGAGTGTTCGGGTGTGTAAAACAAGACACGGGGCACCCGACCTCACTGACGGAGAAATGAAAACTAAAACCAGAGGCAACGGCTTGTGGTTCTCATGGGCTGGGTCGTTTTAAAGCCGGACACATGCTTCGGAAAGCTGAATGCCGCGGCCCCAACCAGGCAGCCCCCGAGGTCACAGCAGAGACAGGTCACTGCAACAGGTCACGTGACCATGTAGGTCACGTGCAACAGAGCCTCCGCACAGCGGCATGATCTCCGTGAGGCACCGGAAGCACAAGCCACACCTTCCATGCGCAGGAACTGAACCCCATCGGGGGACAGAACCGCCAGAGTGCGGAGCACGAACTCCGGTAATAAACTTTAAACACATGCAACCAAACAGCAGTGTGTGCACGCACACGCCAGTTTCCCTTCTGAGACTCCTGGCGCCTTGTCCAAAGGACACAACTGTCATGGGGACGTCCGGGAGGCAGGGAGCCCGTGGAATGTGCCCGTCTGGAGACTGGGTTCTGGCCCCAAGGGTCCAAGCCACGGAGATGGTCGGGCAAGGCCGCGTGGCCCTGAAGCAGCCTCCCCTGCAGGCTGGGGCAGAGCGAGCCCAGACCACGGCCACGCGGAACACCACAGCGCCAGAGGACATCCCACAGGGTCGCTCCGCCTCCTCCTGGCTGCCTGGCCACAGGCGCGCACTGGGCAACTGGGAGCCCAGACCTCAGACGGCCCTCGGGGGCTTCAGACCCAAATGCTGATCTCAGAGATCACACCACTGAAGGGATTCGTGCATCTTTCTGCACCAGAAACAAACACGGCCGACACCAAAGACCTTCTACCCTAAGGCCTTATACTTCCCAAATTCCCTAATTTCACACATCAAGGTGAACTTATACAATCCTGGGACTTATGACCGGATCGGAAACCCCCGCGTCCGTACGTGGAGCCCAGTGCGGGGCCAGGGCCGGGAGCACCGGTGTGGGACGAGCAGAAGGACAAAGCAGTGACCGACGGTCGGGCGCAGGTCAGGCAGCTGAAGGGGAAACCGGAAGCTGGTTCGCAGCGGAGCGCGCGTCCTCCTGTCAGAGGGTCTGCTTAAATCCTTAAAATTGTAGCTGAAGAATTTTTTTAAAAATCTGCTTTCTGGGGCGCCTGGGTGGCTCAGTGGGTTAAAGCCTCTGCCTTCGGCTCAGGTCATGATCTCAGGGTCCTGGGATCGAGCCCCACATCGGGCTCTCTGCACAGTGGGGAGCCTGCTTCCCCCCCTCCCCGCCTGCCTCTCTGCCTGCTTGTGATCTCTCTGTCAAATAAATAAATACTTTTTTTTAAATCTGCTTTTTCTTTAAAACTGGGCAAAAAGATTACATAACGACATCATGTGATTCTAACACTCTGATGACTTAAGACACACGTCCTTCCCCGAAGCGCACCCACTTTCCTGCTACCCGCGGTTTCACAGCAATCATCAGTGACAGGCGCCCGCGCACTCACGTGGAACTCGGTGGTGTTGAGAATGTGGCGGCCGTCCGGGCTCCAGCACGAGGCCACCAGCCCGGCCGAGCCCTCGTCGATTCTGCAGTGCCATTCCGGCTGCTCCAAGGACCACACCTGCGTTTGCAACACACACAAGTGAGCAGAACCACAACAGATCAGCACACGGACCAAGCGGAACCCAGCTCCCGACCCAGGGCATCTCTCCCAGTGTTTCCTGAGGGGCCGGGGCCTGACGGCAGCACGAAGCCACACCGCTGGGTGACCTCACTGGGCTGAGTTTTAAGCAGGCTATTCCCTTTGGCAGCCCCACGGGCTCCTTCAGGGCTCTGGATCTGCACACCACATCTGCGCTTCCCAAAACCCACGATGTCCACGCTCAGTGTCTCTGAACACTTCCTGTTACGGAAGTCTATTTGGTTACAAATGAAGAATATCTAAGTGTTTTCTTGTTTTGAAAGTACTTAAACTATTAGAACTGATACAATTTTAAGACAAAACTGGCTTTGAACTACACTGCCCTTCCCCCGCCCCCAGACCATGAGGGCAACACAACGCGATCGCCCTGTCCGGGCTGCGCTCTGGGAAGGCCTCGGGGCTGCAGGCCGCGCGGGCCGCGCACCTGCACCAGCCCCCGCTTGTACATGGCACACAGGACGAACAGGGAGTCCGCCGACCACGCGACGTGCTGGATCTGGTCCAGGCATGTGTACAGCTGGAGCACCTGGAGTGTGTTCGCGTCCCGGATCACTAGCCGGTACTGCACACAAGAAGCCTGGAAGGGAAAAGAGAGGCCGCCGTGGTCTACAGTGTAAAGCCAGGGGCCTTCAGAGTGTCTGTGCTCCCCTGCGAGCAGGAGCGCGCCCCTTCCTTCTCTCCCTTCAGACGGGTCTTCATGTTCCCGACTGCATCGCCCCTTCCAAACAGGGAAGCCCACCCAGGACACAGCCTAAATACACAGTGTGAAAACTGTGACGCTCCGGGGTAAAGTACTCTGTTAAAACTCTCCACTTGAGTCATTTTCTACTCATGTCCGTGTGGGACGAGCACTTCTGTGAACTAACCAAGGGCTCTGCTGCTCAAGCCCCGCAGACGAGTCACAGGAAGTGAGGACGGAGGTCTCGGGTCCTCGCTGAGAAGGTTGAGACGTAAGGATGCCGTGCAAACGGTCACTGACTTCGAGGGAACAGAGCATACGCACCGGCCTCTGCCCCCGGACTCCGGCTCAGGACTCCTGTAAGCCCCTTGAAACTTCCTGGGTGACAGGAACATTTCTTTGTTGTTTTGTTTTGTTTTGTTTTAATTTTATTTATTTATTTGACAGAGGGAGAGAGATCACAAGTAGGCAGAGAGGCAGGGAGAGAGAGAGGAGGAAGCAGGCTCCCTGCTGAGCAGAGAGCCCGATGCGGGGCTCGATCCCAGGACCCTGAGACCATGACCCAAGTGGAAGGCAGAGGCTTAACCCACTGAGCCCCTCAGGCACCCCAGGAGCATCTTCTGTTCTAATGAAGCAACTCTAGGCGGGTCTCCTGGTCACCAGAAATACTGGCCATGGTTAGAAGCTTGGAATTTTCAGCCCCATCCCACCCTCCAGAGAGGGGAGGGGCCGGCAATGTAGTTGACAAGTGCTCAGGAGGAAGCCGCTGCAAAATGCCAACAGCGTGGGGGTCAGAGAGCGTCCAGGCTGGCGAACACAGCGCGCAGGGAAGACGACGCAGCCCACCCCCACGGGGACCGAGGCTCCTGCACGCGAAACCCTCCCAAACCTTGTCCTGTGTATCTCCCCACCCATCCGGCTGGTCACCTGTATCCTTTATCCCGTGCTTTAACACAATGGCAAATGCAAACCAGTGTTTCCCTGAGTTCTGCGAGCACCTGAAGGGTCTGTCGGTAACCTGAAGGCCTGCCACTGCGGCATCTGATGTGGGGTGCGTACTGTCCAACTGTGGGTCTCCAGGCGGATCGTGCCAGAACTGACTGGAGATGTAGGACACCCCACTGGTACCTGGGAGGCTCCAAGGAGATGTGTGGGACAAGGACTACGCTTTCCCAGCACAGGAAGGAAAAGCAGGACATTTTCCCTATAGTTGCACTGCCTCGTTCCGAACACTGACTAGGAAAATGTGTGTCAATGCTGTTTTCCTGAACACAGTTTATGGCCCTGGTTGTTAATACTGCCCGTATCTAAGCAAATGATTTGAATTTACTCATCTGCTGACTGTAGGTTAGATTACAACTTAGAAATCAAGAACTGATTTTTAAATGTGAAGGGCTTCCTTCTTATCCTTATCGATGTCAAACTAGATTGGTTTGTGTTCTATGAACTTTCATCCTAAAAAGGCCTCATGAGGGGCGTCTGGGTGGCTCAGTGGTTTAAGCCTCTGCCTTCAGCTCAGGTCATGATCCCAGGGTCCTGGGATCGAGCCCCGCATTGGGCTCTCTGCTCAGCAGGGAGCCTGCTTCCTCCTCTCTCTCTGCCTGCCTCTCTGCCTACTTGTGATCTCTGTCTGTGAAATAAGTAAATAAATAAATAAATAAAATCTCATGAGTTTTCTTTGTCAAAAGGAGAGGGGAGGGCAATTGTGGATCAGAAGACACGGGGTCACAGTGCAGCCTTCTGATCAGTTACAATTAACCCCTTATGAAATGGAACATCTGTATCAACACTTAGGAAACTGTCAAATCTGTTGCAAGATATTAAAATGGCAACACAGACCTACTTTCCTCAGGATGTAGGATAGACCGTGGAAGAACAGGATTCCTTATAATGGAGTGTCCTGCAGTATTTTCGCCAAGGCGGAGAAACCACAGAGCAGCAAAAAGGAAGCAAAGTAATACAGTGTTCTTTCTACAATTTACTGGGGTTTTCAGAAGTGATTTTTAAAGACCTAATTTATGGGAAGCATTCTGAGTAACATACCAGGGCTTCTGGGTGCATTGAGCAGAAGACGTTATGTATGTGTTAGCTGACTGCCGGTTTGCGCGACTTAGCGTGACACCCTACAAAGTTGTGTTCTCAAAGGCCTAGACAAGCAACAGGAAAGTCAGTAAGGCCCCATCCGAGAAAGAACCACGGGGCATCAGTCAGTTCAGACACACAACTAAGCGCACCTTTATAAGGCATGATCTTCTCTTACTGGATTTCCAACGTCCAGTACCCCCGCTCCTGCCTCTGCACCCAAGGATTGAGGGTATGCACGGACGACACCGGCCTGTTTCAAAGCTTACGTTGCCCGGACAGAGTGGCCCAGTGAGTTCAGCACCATGGGGTCATCCCACAACGAACAGCGCAAGTCCTAGAAGCTCAGAGCAGTGCGGACATGCCGTGTGTCCGGCACAGACTGCTCTTCCCCATCACGCGTCTGGCCCGCGGCAGACACCGGTGAAGGTGGCGGGAAAGGACCAAGAAGCTGCACCACCGGCCAGCCCAGAGCAGGGCGGGCGGAGTCAGGAGCCTGCCTTACTGCCAGCCTGACAAGAGCTGCTGCTCTCGGATCGCAAATGCGTGAAGCAGGACTGCCGCTGCCTGCCTCTGCGGGACAAAACCGAGGGGCAGGGAGCTGGCACCTGCCCAAGCCTGGTTCCTGGGGCTCCTGCTTGGAGCATCTGCCCAAGTCCTCTGCCCCGAGCCCCTGCTCTACTGTGCACCCGGGTCACCTGCCCCCCGCTCGGGGCATCTGCCCGGTCCCCCCCAGGACCCCGGCCTGAGCCCCCCGACCCGAGCCCCTGCTCTACTATGCACCCGGGTCACCTGCCCCCCGCTCGGGGCATCTGCCTGGTCCCCCCCAGGACCCCGGCCTGAGCCCCCCGACCCGAGCCCCTGCTCTACTGTGCACCCGGGTCACCTGCCCCCCGCTCGGGGCATCTGCCCGGTCCCCCCCCCAGGACCCCGGCCTGAGCCCCGTGCCCCAGGGCCGCTGTTCCAGGCATCCGCCCGGGTCCCCGGAGCGAGGCCCGTGTTCGCGGACCCCGGAGCTGCCTCCCCCCGGGCCCCGAGGTCGCTCACCAGGTACTTGCCGTCCGGGGAGAACTTGCAGAGCAGGCTGGAAAGCTTGAACACCTCAGAGAAGTTCATGGCGGCCGCCGGCCCCGGGGCCCGGGAACGTCAGCCCTGCCCTGCAGAGCTGCCTCAACCGCTACCTCCGCGGCCGGAAGTGACGGAGGACGAGAGCACGGCGCAGCCTATCAGGACCCCGGGTGCCCGCGCAGCATTGTGGGGCTTGTAGTTCCCGCCGTCCCGCGCCCACTGGCGCCGCTTCCCGCCCAGGTCCCTTCCCGCCGGGGTGGGCGGGGGGCGGGCGCAGCGCGTGCGCTCCGGTGGAATTTCAAACAACGAATCGTGGTGGCGGATAAATGTTCCCCAAACCGCACGGGACACACTTACACTAAGAGTCTCCGCTGATCCGAAGTTCGGCTGTGCAGGGACGTGCGGTCGGACGGCACCGCGCTGACAGCCACGTCGTGCGCACACGCGCGTGCTGTTCCACGTGCGGTCTAAGTGCGCATTCGTTTGCTCTTTGAAGCTGCGTCGGCCGCCCTGCCTGTCGCGAGGCCCTCGCCCACCTCGGGGGGCACCAGAATCTGGGGAGAACCACGCGGACGCGGGCTCCGCAAGCCGGGGGGGGGGGGGCGCACCCTCCGGTTCTCCGCGCGCGCGCATTTGGACCCGCGCACAGCAGAGGGGCCGGCCGGAGGCGCGAGGGGGCGGGGAACCTCGGCACGCGGGGCAGCGCGCACCTGCGTCAGCGTCGCGCACCTTGCTTGCTCCCCAGCGAGCGCCTTGACCTCTCGCCCTCCGGGAACCCCTGACCCTCCTTCCCCGAAGGAGGCTTCCCCCAGGCCCTGCCCAGGCCCTGCCTGCGCCTCCGCACCCTCCCGGGGCGCGCGGACCCGGACACGCGCCTCGACCCTCCCTCTGGGAACCCAGACCCAGCCTGGCTCCCCCGCACGCCTCGGTGCGCACAGTCCCCCACCTGCCCCCCGGGGACGCCCCCCAACTTCCTGGAACAAACCCGTAGGGGATGCGTGTCTGCGTCCGGGTAGGCGGTGCCAGCCTTTTCTGTCCCGGGTCAAATCCACCCGTGCTGGTGATTCGTCTTTGTGTCCCCAACCCCTGCGCCTTTAAACCAAGAGGTGAGCCGTGAAGGTGTGCAGAAGTGAGCCAGGCGCGCCAGGTGAGAGGCGGACCCTTGCGGCCGGAGTACCGGGTCTGCACCAGCCCGGCTCGCACGCAGTTCCACAGGCGACACTGCCGCGAGGGTCACGCAAGCCCGGGGACGGCGGTTCGGAGGCAGAAAACAGGTCCCGTGAGCCCCAAAACGCAGCGCACAGCAGGTGCCTGCCGCCGAGAGCCCCTCCGAAAGTGACACGCGCGTGGGTTCTGCGGCCGAAGCCCCGCCCTGCGTGGGTTCCGGCCCCCGGAGCCGTAAATGTCAGAGGTCCGAGGGAAAACTTGCCCTGAGGCGGGTCTCTGCGTGTAGAGAGCAATTCCAAGTGCATAATCCACGTGTCGCCGTGGACACCACGCGTACCTGCGCGAACGCAGAACAGAAACCGGCGCCTGGCGCCAGCAGGCCGTGGCCAGGGGAGGAAACAGGGTGCGGGCCGCGACCTGGGAGTGTTTGCGTCACAACCTCCGCCCAGGAAGGCCGTGGGCTGGGGCCAGAAAGTCTCTCCCAGAGGGTCCCCGAAGATCTGCAAAGCCGGGCGGGGCCACGACCTTGGGTCGGTGACAGTGTAGACGTCGCGCCCTCCTCCGAGTCCCCCTGGAGCCACCTGGGGGCGGGGACGGCTCCACCCAATCCACCCTTCCACCCCCGGCCCTGTGGCCGCGACCCTCACCCCTGTTCCCCGCAGCTAGGGCGGACCCTCCGCGGACCAGGAAGGCCCTTCTGTTCCTTGGAGTCGGAGCGCCTGGGGCGCACGGAGGGACCCAGCGCCGGTGGGGGACGGGAGGACAGCCCCGGGTGTCGGGAAAATGTGGCGTCTGGGCCAAAACAAGGCTTCAGGACGCCGAGTCTGCTTCTCTCCGCCCTCGCTCTCGCGCGCCCTTGCCCGCGCCCCAAGCCGGCAGAGGGTCGCGGTCCCCGCTCGTCGGCGGGAGAGGCCCCGCGCCGGCCCGCGTCCAGCCCGGGGTAGGCGGCCCAGCAGGCTGCGCGGGGTCCACGCGCGCCAAAAGGCGGCGGGAAGGAGGCGGGGCAGAGCGCGCCCGAGACCCGGACTCGCGCTCGGCCAGCTGGGGGGGCGGGGCGCCGGCGGCCACCTCGGCCTCGGCCCGGCCCCGCCGCCCGCGCTCCTCCCGCCGCGCTGAGCGGCCCGCGCTGCCTTCCCGCCGGGCGGGCGGCCCCAGGCGCTAACGCCCGCGGCCGCCCCTGTCCGCGGCGCCTCCCCTCCCCGCGCCCATTTAACCCGCCTGGGCAGCCCGCGCTCGCCCTGCACCCACTACGGGGCCAGCGCCCGCCGGCTCTGGCGTCGCTGCCCCCGGCTCCGACCGCACCAGGTAGGAAGCGCGGAGCGGCCTGCCGGGGCCCGAGCGCAGGGCGGGGGTGGGGGCACTCGGGCACCGAAGCTAGGGGTTGCAAGGAGGGAGGCAGCGTGCAGGCGCAGGGAGAATGGGTACCATGGGGTGTCCCTCCGGAGTCCAGCGGCTCCTGGGATGTTGCGCCGGTGGCACGGAGCTGGCGGAGTTCAGCCCGGCCAAGAGATGCGGGGTCCTGTCCCAGTGCCTTTGGGGCCAGGAACAGCGGCGCTGGGGCTGGGATTCCCTGAGGCCTTCCTCCAGCTGACCCGGTCCACCCCAGCTTCCCAGGGGAGGCTCAGGGAAGGCGATGGGGAAGAGGCTGGGCGGGAGTGCAGGTGGCAGAGGAGGTCCTCCCCGCCCCTGCCCACTCGTGTGCACCCACGGGGGCTGCTCAAATCTTGCCGTGTTACTCTCCCACTCCCCAAGGCTGAGGGAGACCCAGGCTCCCCGGATCAGCAGAACTGGGCACGACCAAGCCAGCTCGGTGGAGTCAGTGACCAAGGGCCCCGGTTCCAGAGGGCCAGCTCCAGGTGGTTCCGAGCAGGCCCCAGTGCCCGGCCTGTCTTCTGAGTGTGTCCAGGTGGAGAGAGGAGGGGCAGAGTCAGGCCCCCCGCCCACCCTGCCTCCCTCTCCTTCTCCTTGCCTCGAAGCTGTCCTCTCAGCCTTTGGAGGGAGGAAGCTATTATTACCTTCCTACTCAGCTTGTATTGTCGCCTGGTCCCTAAGTGGATATGCAGAAAGCATTTGCCTGTGACTTAAAGAGACGGGTGACAGGTAGACCACTGTCAACCAGCAAGGCCAGGCATGGCGAACTTCTGACCAGAGGTCAGTCGGTCCAAATGGACTGTGTCTGTTTAGTAAATAACTGGACATTTGGGAACCGTTCGCACAACTGTCTTTGTTTGCTGTCATCGTTGCTGTTCATCTGTTTGGCCGTAATAATTAGCTTCGGAAGAAACTGAGTGAGGCGAGCTCTATCGCGTGGTCCCGCGGAGCTGACTGCTTCGCCCGGCCGCCTGGCATCTGATTTACTCACAGAAGCTAAAAGAACATCGCACTGAGGACAAAAACACAGGATGTCTGAAATTTTGCAACGTACACATTAGCGGATTGTGCGTGCGGTTTTAAAAGAGGTTGAAGAGCTGCGTCTGCTCGGTGGTCCGGCGGTCATGGCTGCAGGTGAGCTGGTCTGGCCGCCGCTACCTGGGCCCTGGCCCCAGAGTGCTTACGCACCACGGGCGCCACTCGCTGACCTTCCGGTGAAGGCTATAGGGAACAGGGTAGTGTCTCCAAATCCGCAAGGGTAGCCCACGGGAGAGCTGGTCTGGTACCGACGTTAAGCAGGTAGATGTGGGAGTCAGGATCCTCAGGTCCAGATCCCCTCTTCTCCTCGGACAAGGCCACGCCTGGCGTCCACTAACTGGGCCCAGAGGGACAGCTGTGGATCCTCGGTGCTGCTCCTGAGTTGGGAGCCTGGGGGCCGGGGCAGCTGCAGGGCGGCCTGCAGATCTCCCCCTCCCCACAGAGTGAGTGGAGTGGCTGACAGAGGGCAGGAATCTGCCCAGGACTTGGGCGGAGGCTGATGGCTCCAGTCGGGCCCAGTGGGGAAGATGCCTGCGTTCGGGATCTATTTATAGACTATGCCCCACCCACATCCAGGAGTGGATTTATAGCGTTAAACACAGGCAAAGGACACAGCTAAAACGGAGGCGGAGAGGCTGAGGGCGTGAGGAGAGAGGCAAACGTTCACCCCGAGGTTCTGACACCCGAAAGGGAACTCATTTCATTGGTGGGGGAGTAGAAGCCGCGTGGTCATCCGCATGGGAGACGGTTTCAAGGGGAGTCTGTCCTCTAGATACTTAAATGAAAGTCGTGGCTAAAACAAAGTAACGGAGAGAAAAGGCATTGGACACATAGTGAACTTTGGGTTTGCAAAAAAGTAGAAGCATTTTCCAAGTGTGCTCATTCTATCCAGCCCCCCTGAAAAGGGAGGGCACACCTTTATTTCCCAGTTCGGACATTTCTGTGGGAGGGCTGGGACAATATTTTAAAATATGTCATTTTCTGGTGACTGAACTTCATACAACAAAAAAGGGAAAAAGACAGACGGGCGGCTAAGTAATGCAGCAGGGCTCCCTTGCTCTCCTGGGTGGGAGTCTTCCCTCCTGGTGGGAAAAGCTTTATTGCCAACCATCCCCCCAACCCTCACCCAGTACACTGGATCATTTTCCCATTGCTGAGGGCATCCAGTCCTGCCCAGACTTCTTTAACAAAGACAGAACGCACACCTGTAATTAGCAGCATTTAGCTGTATGTTACCAAAACACAGCAACGTCGCCTTTGAAAAGTCTGCCTTCTTCAGTAAGTTATGCGGGACTCCTAGAAAATTTTTTCGTCATGTGTTCTGTAGAGGAAAATGGGTTCTGGTTTAGAGACGCTCCCTCTGCTCATTGGGGTTCAAGTGAAAGACAAGTCATGGGTCTGAGAGATGAGCACAGCGGTTACAAACGTTCCGTTGGTTCCCCGGGCCCCCCCACCCCGCCCCCATCTCTGCCCAGTCTCTGGCAGAGCAGACATTTGCTCATCAAAAGCGCTCTTCCCCCCTCCCCTCCCCAGGACGAGCTGCCCTAAGCCAGAGACCCAGAGAGAAAAAAAAATCCAGCCTAACAAGTGTTGGCTAAGCCCCTCTGGTACCGTTCCCTCCCTCCGTGGTGGCTCAGCCCAGTATTTAGCTGAACCCTCCGTATACTTGTTCCCAGTAACGCTCACAACAGCCCACAAAGTAGATGCTAAGGGGAGGGGAGGGGGACAGAGCTGCAGAGCGCCTGAGCAGCGCCCCGCCCCCAACCCCGGGGACCAGAGCATCCCCAACCGGAGACACAGCTCAGCCCTGGTCCTGGGAACCTTCTAAAGCAGAATGTGGAAGTCCGGGGCGCTGCCACGTCTCCCGAGGCGTTTGACGGCAAAGTGAATGTCAGCGTCCCCTGCCCGTGTGGACGCAGGCGGCAGGCCCCCCCTTGGGGTACGGGTGACGTCTTCTCCAAGAGGAATCACCAATATTTTCGTTGTGCACGACCGTTGCAGCAGAAATCTCAAAATTTCGTTTGTGCTTGTTGCCAAGTTGGAACTATGAGTTATTAGACCTGTTGGGGACCTTGTCAATTTACCTGGAAGGAACCGTAGGCAGGAGTAGATCGCTAACTTGCTTTCAAGTCCTTCGATAGATGTGCTAAGTTTCCTGGGGCCACAGGGTGGTGGTTTAAACCACAGAAACGCTCTCGGTCTAGGGGCCAGACGTCCCACATCATCGGGGTGTGGCTGTGCATGCCCCGCACCCCTGGGGCCCAGCCAGCAGCAGGCAGGGCCGGGCGCTCCCAGCCCAGATCCCAGCTCAGCCTTGGGAGTCTCTGTGGGAGCTCGGGGCCCACCCATCTGCCTCCCCACACTGTGCCCTGTCTCTCTAGGGAGGCTCTAGCCTTTCCCTCCCGTGAGTTGCCGCGGGAATACACCCGGACCCCTGAGGGCACACACAAAGTGCCCAGGAAATCCTGCCTCCTCCACCAGGCAGGCACAGAACCCCCGGGCATTGCCCAGCCTGCCAAGGTCCCCAGCCAGAGTGCAGGGGCCCAAGCGGGCAGGGCTGGGCTGGGTGCCCTGTGTAGGGGGCGGACGGGCATCTCGGAGTGGCTGCAGGTGGCAAGTTCCTGTCCTGGCTGTCCCCACCCAGTGCCAGCTGGCACAACCACTCCCTGTGGCCCTGGGTGCCTGTGGGGAGGGGGCGAGGGGTTCTAATTGCTCACCTGCTGCTCCAAGGTGCTGGGCCCTGGGGGGGAAGGAGGGAGCAGGCAGCTGGGGAAGCCTTTGGCTAATTGGGCTGGTAGCTTCTCCTCGGAGGGGGTTGCATTGGGTCCTTTGAAGTGTGCAGGGAGAATCCCCCTCACCCCGCCTGCCCCATTGCCTGGGATTTTAGAGGTGACTTTCCTGGGCTATGTTTTCTCCATCGTTCAGCACAACGAGAGCAAGACCCAGGGGATTCTCCTTTGCAGGCTCAGGGCTCACCTGGGCGACGCACGCCCCAGGTAGGCTGTGCGGGGACAAGGAGGGAGGGTGGCAGCGGGTCCAGATGTGGGTCTTGCCCTCCTGTGTGGGGAGACGGGGCGGAGCAGCGTGCAGAGTGTGGGCTGGCCGGGGAGACGGGTGTCCCTTCTGCCGAGGAGGGCACAGCCCTCACTGGCTGGCATTGGGGCCACCAGAGAAAAAGGTGCATTCCCCCTTTAGAAAAGGGGGGCAGCCGGTTAAATGAAGGGACCTGCCGGCCAGCGCTTCCCCAGGAGGCCCAGCTGGACTGCGTGCAGCTCCTCTCTGGGGTGTAGATGCGAGGGAGCTCCTTGCTCTGACCGCGGGAGCAGAGACACTGAAGGGCAAGTTCCCCTTCCCCTTGCGCTCTCTGCTTCCCGTGGTCCCCACCACCCACACAAGCCCCTCATTAGTCATCCCCCTTCGTTTTCTCTTCTGTCGGAGGAAGGCATGGAGGAAGGCATGCCCCGACTTGCTCCTGGCTTCTTAATTTTTGATCAGGGATGCCCCTCCACTAATTATTTTGCAGTAATGAGGGAGGAGGAGCGGAGCGGGGAGCGTGTCCCTGAGCTTCCCCGACAAAGGCGCAAATGTAGGAACGAGGCACCGTAAACACGATGCTAATTGGATTAATGTGGAAATGATGGATTCTGATAAAAATAGCAGAAAAGAGGATAGTGAGATCGAGGTCAGTGTAAGTCCACGAACACTGTCCAATCTCCCTCTGGTCGGTTTGGGGTTGGAAAGCGTTGAGAACGGAAAGTCTCCTCTTGAGAGGAAACCGTGTGGGTCCGTAATTGGGGGAGCGCGTTCCTGGAGAAGGACAAGGACGCAGCATGGGGGGCCGCCCCGTATGCAGCTGGGGACCCTGGCAGGCTGCACTTCCAGAGTTTGGGACTGTCTGGGCCCAGGGTCCTTCTGAGCAGTAGAGCCTGGAGGGATTGCCTTCTTTCCTTACTGCAGGAAAACCCCTCTGTCCCCTTCTCAGCTGGAGCCGCCCTGCCAGGGGCCAGAGGCTGGGGTGTGGACCCCTGCTGTGCCCTTTCCGACTTGCCAAATTTTGTGCATTTCCTCAACCACACCTCACGATGGTAAAAGGCGACTTTGTCGTGGTGAGGGGGACTAGCTTAGGAATCATCCAGAAGTGGGCTCAAAACCACCCCGACTCTTAGTCCTGTAACCCTTTCCAAACTTGGCTTCTGTAAGTCCAGAGGCAGAGGGCCCTCCCCTCCTCCCCGGAGATGCTGCGGGGAGCTGAGGTGAGCCCGCCTGGTCCCAGAGCACTGCCCACGCCCGCCTCCTGGGTGTCTCCCAGCCAGATCGAGGGGTGCCATAGGGTTTCCAGAACTAAGCAGAGGCTCACCATCCCTTATCCCATGTCCCCTTTAAAAGAGTCAGAATTCAGACTTCAAAAACATGTATTTTAGAACAGTAACACAGTGCCTGAATCCTGTATTTTAGGACACCACCAACGGGTCTGGTGGAGATACCACACAGACAAGCTCACCCCCGTTCCAGAACACAAGGGGATTGTTTTCCTTAAGGTTTTACTTATTTATTGGACAGAGAGAGAGAGATCACAAGCAGGCACAGAGGCAGGCAGAGAGAGGGGGGAAGCAGGTTCCCCGCTGAGAAGAGCCCGATGCGGGGCTTGATCCCAGGACCCTGAGATCATGACCTGAGCCGAAGGCAGAGGCTTAACCCACTGAGCCACCCAGGGCGCCCCAACATAAGGGGATGTTGACCCTAAATGGGTAGCAAGGGTCACGGAGAGCTTAGGAGTCTGTCCCAGAACTAAGGAAAATCTAGTTTTCTGAGCTCTCTGGATTTCAAACCTCACCAAAAGAACGCAGAAATAGGCCATATTTCACTTAAGACTTTATTTGTGCATCCACGCACGATCGCTGGTTATGGGGCACCTGCCCTTCCCTTGTGCAAGCACGAGGGAGCCACACCCAGGGCTCGCCAGACCTTAAACCCCCACCACCCCGCCCCCACCACCACCTACGGCCAGGAGTAGTTTTCTTTGTTCTTAGGGGTGGGGACCCGTCTTGACGGGGAGGTGGGGGCTGGAAGGCAAGAGGGCCTGTCCTCTCAGTCACTCCGGGACTGCAGGACCGCATGCTGCCGGGTCCCTTGGCGTCCGCGTGCCGGACGTGGCAAAGCTTTGGTCGACCTGGTACTCAGGGGACGCACACCCATGGGCGGTGACAGAGACAGGCACAGCCTGGGCCGCCGGGCTCCGTAGTGATGGGGCGTCTGATCTCGGCGTCGTGAGATCAAGCCCCGTACTGGGCGTGGAGCTTGCCAGAAAACAGAAAGAAAGAGTAGAAAAGAGGAAGCACACACAGGCTGCAGGAAATGTGTGTGTGCCCTGGGCGGCTCAGGAGGTCCTCCCAGTGGAGCTTAGTTCCCAGGACTCGCCTCACAAGCCGCCTGACATCGAGCCTCGCTCTGCTGATCGGCCAGAAGGAGGGGGTTTTCTCCGGGGCAGCTTGGTAGCCCGTGTCTGATCTGCGTCGCATGCAGGGGAAGCGTGTGGTGGATCCGGGGTCTGCTGGCGGGGTGACTTCCTGACTCGCTTTTGGGAGCCCGTCCCTGTGCGGGGGTGGGGCATCTGCTGATGAACGAGGAGGAGGAAGGGTGGCCAGGCCCCCTGGTGTCCCCCCCACCTCCCCTCGCCCGCCCGTGGCGCGTGCTGTGTTTCAAGGAGCAGGACCGGGAGCCCTTCATGTGCGGGGATGAGGAACCACGGACCCCAGCTGTGGTCAGCATCCCAGTCTCCAGGCCAGCGTGAAGCTCAGCGTCGGCTTGGGAAGCCCCGGTGGCTTTCACTGACTCCCACACAGACAGCTGACAGGGTGTGTCCCTGGGGACCCCCTAAAGCTGAGGCTCAGAGCCTAGAGTCACGTTATTTCATGTGACAAAGGGACATAGAGGTGATGGTGAGCCCCCGTGGGGCCCACTCATGGCAAAGGTCCCGGCGAGCTGCAGCCAGAGGGCCTGGTTCAGAGGCGTAGGGGGCTGTGGGGGCAGAGGCCGCAGGAGTGTGCCCCGGAGCTGCAAGGGGGGCCCCGAGCCAGGGACACAGGACACGGGCATCCCTAGCCGCTGGGAGGTGGGGGGGATCCAGGGAAGCAGCCTCAACCACTTTGATTTTGGACCCAAAAGACCATCCTGGGACTTCTGACCCCAGAACCCTAAGAGAGTCTGTGTGCGCCCACAGGGATGGGGGCTCAGGCAGTCTGCCGGGCTGGCCTTCTGCTCTCCTGCTCAAAAGACGCACAGGCCTTGGGCTGAGGGTCCCACTTGGGTCTCCCAGGCCAGCCCAAGAGTGTCGCAGGAAGAGCTTTCCAAGTCCGTCTCCTGGTGGCAAGAAGACGTGAAAAATGCTTGTCCCCCCACGGAACGCCCCAGCCAGAGCTGGCAGCCCTCCTCGCGGTACCAACTGCCCTGTGGCCAGAGGCTGTCTGCCGTCATCACTCGGAGCCACCCGCCCACCTTCTGTCTGTGACACGGGTGTCAGGGGTTGTGGCCAAGCCCCAGGGAGTCAGGCCTTCCCTCTCTCCGCAGGGAACGGGCTGGGGAAGAGGGCATGCCAGGGGTCACTGGCACAGGAGCGCAGGCGATCGGCCACGGGACCCCTCCCAGAACTGCGCGGCTTCAGGGAGGAACGGGTCATGGGACCAACCTGCCGGGGTCCACGGCCGGCTGAGGGCAGCCTAGCTGTGCCCCAAGTGAGGGCGAGGCAGGGCCTGGCATCCCACTGGCTCCTCTGCCCCTTTTCCCAGGACCAGGGTACCCCTCCCACCCCCACCCGCCGTCCCGTGAGGTCCTAACAGCTCACACGTGCAGCGGCCCAGCGGCCTCACCCCACGCGTGCACGTGGCTGTCTGCGGTCGTGGCTGTTCTGCAGGGCTGGGCCTGTGCCCCGCAGGAGCCGGGGAGCCCACGGCTGCGGCCTGACCCTTTCCCCAGGAGCGGCCGGGGAGGAAGCCCTCGGCCTTCATCCCATCAGCGGGTCCCTTGGCCCCGTCATTCAGGGCCCTCAGCTTTCCACGCCGCTGCCCGTGGTGGGAGACGGAGATGAGTCTCCCACATCCAGGCCTCAGAGCCCTTCCGGGCAGCAAAGAGCACGTGCTTGCGAAATTTGGAAGGTGGCAAGGCCGCCTGGCACGTCGAATTGCCTGAATTACGTGTCCGCGTGTGCCCCGTGGGCAGCAGAAACACAGCGGAGGGTCGGCACTTGCCCGGACGGACCCAACACTGAAGAAATCGGCTCCGCACTTGTTCGCATCGTCAGCCGACGGATCGCGGCTGAGCTGGGACGACCCGTGGAAGCTGCCCCGGCCAGAGGACAGCTGGGGTTGAGTCTGGGGACAGTCGTGGCCTGTGTGTGCGGACGTTTCTACAGGGAGCAGCGGCGCAGAGATCTGCGCGCGGGTGGCCGCCCCGGCTCCCGGCCTACCCCCCCCACGCCCCCTCCCCGGCTCCTGGTCTGCTTCCTGGCGGCGGGGGCCTGTCACCGGGTCACTGTGCAGAGGGCATGGCATCGCCTGCCGGCCTCAGGGCTCCCGGCCACGCTCCGCCCCAGCTGCCCTGGCTCCGGGCTGGCCTCCCTGCTTCCTTGGTTCCAATGTCATCGCCTAGGCGACCAGGACGCTGCTGCCACCGCCTGCCTGCCCAGCCACAGGCCGTGGGCCTCCCAGCTGCCTCCCCTCCACACCGACCTCGACCCTCAGGGCCCGGGCTCCCGCCAAGGTAGGCTTGGGCTCAGCCTGGCCCGCCTCTCTCAGGCCTGAGCTTGGGGTCCTGTCACCGCCTCCCTGCCGCACAGCACAGCACGGCAGGGCAGCCACCCCTCGGGGCCCCCTGGGGCCAGAGCCCCTCCCCACTGTCCCCCCCGCCCCAGCACCCGAGAGTAGGGGGGCACGGGTGGCAGACAGGCAGGCTGGCGGCCAGGCCAGCGCAGGGAGGCCGTGCCCAGGGCCCCTCTGCTGGCGCTTGGGTGAGGAGGACCAGGCACGGCAGGGCGCTACGTTATACCCCACCTGTTCGCGGGGGGCCCGGCAGGGTCCGGGCTGGGTGGGGCAGAAGTTATCCTGGAGCCGTCCTCCTCCACCCACGGCCTGCTGGGAACTGTCCGCTTCCTGCCCAGGAGGACGCCACTCCCCGGCTTCTCGGGGGGCCTCTTCGTCCAGCCTCCGTCACCTGCACGGAGCCCCAGAGCCTGTCCAGACCCACCCCTCTGCTCCTCCCGGCGGCCTCTGCGGAGACCTGGATGGCAGGGCCTGCTCCCTGTGTCCGTCCCCTGCCACCGCCGTCCTGCCCTCACAGCTGGGCTCCTGAGGTAGGGATCGTGGGTGTCCTGCTCCCCTGCAGGGGACCAGCTCCGGCTCTGTGTGAGGAAGGCGGAAGGAGGGCGCACCCAGGGTGAAGGGTGCAGGGAGCGCCACGGTCCCGTCCCCTCCCGTGTGGGAGCGCTCGTGCACGCAGGATGCGGGCTGACCCAGTGATGACTCAGTCACAGATACTCACGGCCCCACAGCCGGATGGACAGCCACGCTCTGCAGCCCGGAGCCGGCCCAGGGCTCCCGCCCGCTGCCCATGTGTAGCTCGGTCGTGCGTGGGGGCTGCAACCATTGCCGCCCCCCGGGTGGGAGGAGAGAGACCCCCACGTGTGCACGAAGCGGCTAGCGGGCCGGAGGCAGGTTTGCTGAAGAGGGCGTTAAGCGGCGGGAGTCGGCTTGGAAGGGGGTGGTCCTGGGCAGGACCCGCATCCTCATCCTGCCTGCCCCCTGCACCCCCAGGACTGTTCACTCGTTCCACATCCCCCGCCTTACCTGGACCCCGCCGAGGCCTGCCTCACTGACCGACCGCCTCTGGCCTCCCGGGCCCATGTGTGTCTGCCAGGGCGACCTTCCCCTTGAACGTCCCACTGCAGCCCACATGAGCCGAACCCTGAAACCGGCGCCCCGAAGTCCATGGGCTCAGGGCTCTTCGGGTGGTCTCCAGAGGGCCTGTCCCTTCTCCAGCCCGCCTTCCAGTCCTGCCTCCCCCTCCTCTGCGGGTGCCCATCCTCCCCAGGCCCCAAGCCCAACGTCAGCCTGGGAGACCTCCAAAGGCCACGCCGATGTGGACCTTCGTGTGCCCTCGCGCGGACCCTGGCCACGGTCCGCACCCGTTCAGGCCGCCCTTCACGCTGGGCAGTGGAAGCAGCTTTGTCTGTCCCTCAGTAGCGGGGACCCCTGGATGGCGGGGCTGCCTGGTGAGGGCCAGAGAAGACCCCGACCCAGCCTTGGCCTTCCAAGCTGTGTGGCCCAGGGGGCGCCCCACCCTCTGTCTGCAGAGAGCAGGGGTGCAGAGCGTCTCCCTTCCTGCCGCGTTACAGGGAGGAGTGAGGTCGTAAATGCAGGGGTCTCCGGGCCGGGGCTGGGACCGAGGGAGCGTGCAGTGGATTCTGGACGCCATTATGAGAAAGACGCCCCCAAGGCTGGGGACAGGGACAAGACGTGGGCAGCGGCAGTGGACGTTTCTGGAGGGAGGAGGGACGGATGGGCCGGCGTCATGGCAGCCTGGGTGAAGTCTTGTCAGAGGCATGGCGGGGGGAGCAGAATGGAAGCGAAGGAGCCTGTGGAAGGGCGACCCCAGAAACAGGGCCGCGGGGGGGGGGGACAGATCGGGAGGACAGCGGTGCCCGCAGCCCAGTGGGCGAGAGGACAGTGTCTGCTCATTGGCCCCAGGCCCCATGGTGACCCTGTCCCCACAGGTCCCTGAGGTGGAGGCCCCTCCAGAGAGGGCAGCTCCTGGCCCCGCACAGACAGGGCCGGGCTTCCATCTCCTGTGCCGGCAGCCTCGGGCCGGGGCGCGGACCTCTAGTCTCGGGAGCAGCCGGGGGTGGGCGTCGTGAAGGAGGCTGCTGTGACGGGACAGTGTGTCTCACTCGGCAGGTGCCTCGCTCCTGGACAGACCAGGGCAGGGCGCGGGGGCGTTATGTCTAACCAGCCAGGGGCAGGGCAGCGACCAGGCCCAGCCTCTCTCCATCGCCACCCCTGACCAGGGCTTGGCTTCTTCCTCCACTGACCCCTGGTTCTAAGGAGCCGTTGGTCCGCTGCCGATCGCTGCTGATTCTCGGGCTCCCGGGATGTGTCCGGGTCACGCCCTGCTCCGTGTGTCCCTTCTTCCCTGCACACGTGGCTGGGAGTGGGCAGTACACCCTCCACACGGCTCAGAGCAGCAGAGGTGGGCTGCGCGGACGTGTGCGGAGGGGGAGAGGGAGCTGGGGGGTGTGACAGTGCCGAGCCGCGGAGCCGGAAACCATGGGACAGGAGCTGTGTGGCCAGGCGTGACCTGCACGTGGTCGGGTGAGGGGCGCCTCTAGATCCGCAGAGGGCAGCGAGGTGGGGGGGGGGTGTCTCGCGGCGGGTGGGGCTTTGAGGTGCTGCGTGAAGAAAGGGGTGGGCAAGGGGCTTCCCAGGCAGGATGCACGGTGTGCAGGCTGGGGAGGGTCAGGCCAGGTAGAGGGCGGGGTCAAGGGCAGGGTTCCCCGAGCCAGACCGCTGGGTTTGACTCTGGGCCCCACCTCGCTGGGTGTCCTTGAGCAGGTGACCTCCCCTCCTCAGTAAAAGGAGCTGCGGATTTGCTGGTCTCCCCACCCCCTCGGGGTGCCGTAGCGGCTGGCGATGCTTGGGTGCTTCTTGGTTTACTTCCTCTGCAGGAGCTGGTCTGTGACGGCCCTTTCCTGCCGGGTGTTGGGGTTTTCAATCGTGGGTTCCCAAAACTGCTCAGCCGAGCGCCTCTCCCGGCCAGGGCCAGACCCCGGAGCTGCACGGTCCCGGGCGGCTTGCTTTACCGCCGGGTCCTTCTGGAAGCGTGCAAAGCCCACGTGCTCAGGGGCGGGCAGGGTTGCTGTGCAGCTCACGCGGGTGCTAAGCCAACCCCCAGACTCACACCCGGATGGCTGGCGGCTCCTAGTCCTCCGCACCGGGCCCAGGTGCCGGACGAAGGCCACCCTGACCCTGCCGGCTGCGGGCGGAAGTCACTGGCCATGACGCGGAGGTTGGCGGCCGGGGTAAGAGCCTGGCAGGTGGGAAGGGACAGGGCCCGAGGTGCCTCTGAGGCTGCCCCTGCCCTGCCTCCTTCCAGTGGGCCCTGGCCCGGGACGGAGGGAGGCGGGGAGGGCAGCTTAATCGGGCGTCTCCAGCTGTTTTCTCATTTCACAAGTGCACCCTGGCCCAGGGTGCAGAGGCTAAATTTGGCTCTCACTGTGCCCCCCCCGGGTGGGCAGAGGGGCAACCGTGAGCCGACTCAGGGTGACGGGAGGCCCCCAGGCACGTCCTCCTCCCTAGGCCCGGCGGGGCCCCATCTTTCCGCAGGAGGTCGGGGGCGCAGATCCGGCCAGCCCTGTCCTGACCTCCCCACCTTACCCTGCGTGGCCGGGGCTGCCCAGCACTCCCGTGGCCACGTGGCCTGGGCACAGGCCGGAGGGGCGGGCAAAGATGGCTGCTGGACTGGGTCCCTGAGGAGGGACGCACTTTGGGCCATCCGGGCCGCACCCCACGAGGCGAGGGCCGCCCCTGTTCTGGGGGGGGATCGGGGCGGCAGAGCCCATCGGCACCGAGGGCCGGGAGCTGGGCCCGGAGCGTCCTGCGGGGACTCCGCTGGGCCGCGGCCAGGGACAAGTGCCCTCTCACAGCTCTGCTCCCTCGGTCCTTGCCCGCCGGCCGCCGGAGCCTCCACTCAGGTAGGGCCCTTCTGGGCACCAGAGCGTCCGCAGTCACCTCGAGGCCACGGGCTGGTTGGAAGGGATCCAGGAAGGCCCTGGGGTCCTTTCCTGTGATGCTCCGTGTTTGCTGAGCGAAAAGGGGAAATGACGGTGGGAAGGAGCCGTGTCATACCTGTGGGGTCAGAAGAACCGCGGGGACGCAGTGTTTGGGGATGGGGTCAGAGCGGGGCTCTTTGGGCGAAGGGAGCTCCCTCCCTCCCCAGACGCTGGAATCCTGATGGCCGCCCCGTGTTGCCCTCCCTGCGCTCAGGCCAAGCGTCCACTCCCTGTCCGGACTCTACACTGGGAGGGGGTGACCGCCAACAGGGGGTGGGGACTGCCATCCCCCCCGCAGGGTGCTTCCCTTCGTCAAGTGTCCGCAGGAACCCCAGCTTATCGGAGGTGGTGTGGGGGCCTGGGGCAGGTGGAGGCGACGGGCACCGTTCGGCCCGACAGGTGAGGGTCTCCTGGGGGTCACACGGAGGAAGCCGCACTCTGCTGCCTGCTCGGCGACGGGAGGCAGAGGAAGGCGGTGTCCTGCCTAGGGATCAGCGAGGACAGTGGCTTCCTGGAGGACACTGGGGCCTGGCCTGGCCTAGGAGAACACCGATCGAGGTGGGATGCAGGGTGGGGGGATATGTGGGGAAAGGTAGGGGTAGAGGGGACAGGATGGAAGGCAGGGACGGGACATGTGGGGACAGGATGGGGGCAGGGGACACGTAAGGACAGGGTAGGCAGCAAGGAGGGGACACGGGGACAGGACAGGGGGCAGGGAGAGGACACGTGGGGATTGGGCGTGACAGAGGGTGTGAGCTTCCGGAGGCCCTGTCCAGGGCTTGGCCAGCAGCACCTAGAAGCGGTGGTGTGGCCTCGGGTCTCCCCTGCAACTCCGACCCCAGATCTAGAACATTCTCTGTGAGGGGACCACTGGCGATTGTGGGGTGTTGAGAAGCACCCCCCCCACCAGAGCTGATGATGAAAATGTTGGCAGATGTTGCCGAGGGGCTCCGGCGGAGACCGCTGGGTTGGGGACTCGGGAATCCCGTGTGTCATGTGGAGAAGTTGAAGAGGAGGGGGCTTGTCTGCGCCTCCACTCCGGCTCTGGGCCGCACAGTGCCCCCAGCCCACCCGAGCTCTGGGGGTCCTGGGGCCTCGCCGGCAGCCCCACGACGCCCCCCCGAGTAACAGGAATTTGCTGGAAATTCCTTGAGGTGCGGCAGTGTCAGCCAAGCCCCCAGCAAGGCCCAGCGCCCCGAGAGCGGGGATGCCCGGGGCACCCTTTCCGGCGCTGCCCCCGGCCAGGCGGTCCCGGGCCCCGTGAGCACCCGTACTTCCCACACCCGCGGCCTCACCCCGCAGGGCCCCGCTCCCTGCGAGGCTGAGCGCCCTTTCCCTGCAGGGGAACCGGCTCTTCCTCCAAGGCCCGCGGCGGTCGGGGCCGTGTCCACACTTGGACCTCAGTCACGGCCTCACAGACGTTCCTCGGGGGCCCGTCCTCCCCCCACGAACACGTGATCCTTAAGGTGGTGGGCGCGTTTGCCGACTGTCCTTGGGCCTGGGAGCCGGGTTTCCAAATTCAAAATGCGGTCACTGGGGCCATCGGTGTTTCTGACGAGGGGCTGTCCTGGGTCTCACCGCTGCCGTCCTCAGATGAAACGCTGCAGCGGGTCCAGGGATGACCCTGCCCCTGCCCCTGCCCCTGCCCTGAGGACGGAGGGGGGCCCCCCGGGTCCAGGGCCAGTGCCCAGTGAGGGGCCCCAGTCCTCGCCCCGACGTCAGCGTTGCTCTTCTCCGTGGCCGGCAGGAGCTCCTGGGGCCCACGGACGGGGTCTGCAGCTCCCTTGACTCATGGACGCGGGGGCTGGGTTCCGTGCAGCCGGCTGGGGGGGGGGGTCCCAGCGAGACTGGGAGTCATGGGGGCCGTAGCTGCCGGTCTCGGGCCCCGTGGCATCCTGTGAACAGGGCAGCGCAAGTCTCCGGACCCTCGTTTTGCCAAAATGAAGATCCTGAGCGAAGTCACCAGTGGAGGTGCGGCCTCCCTGCAGGTGGACAGGGAAGGGCCCTATGGAGCGGGACTGGGCTGCGCAAGGCCCTTTCCCCCAGCGTCTGTCCGAGTCCCCGAGTCCCGGTGAACCCCCTGGTGCGGTTAAACATGCAGATTCCTGAGCTCCTGGGCGGGAGCCTTGGGAGGGGTGCCCCGGGGTGTTTACCTTTTAAGATTCATTTATTTATCCGAGAGAGAGAGAGAGAGAGAGAGAGAGAGAGAGAATGAGAGAGAGAAAGAGAGAGAGAGAGAAAGAGAGAGAGAGAGAGAGAAAGAGAGAGAGAGAGAGAATGAGAGAGGGCGCACACGGGGCAGAGGGAAGGGGAGAGAGAATCCCAAGCAGGCTCTGCGCTCAGCTTGATCCCACGACCCCCCCAGATCGTACCCTGAGCCAAAACCAAGAACCCAGTGCTCCGCCCACCGCCCACCCGGCGCCCTGGGAATGTGCATCACGGCGGCGCCTCTGAAGCAGGGACGTCCCCTCCAGGCCTGTGCCCGTGGCTGAGTGGGGAAGCCCAATGGGCAGGACAGGACGCCTTCCGCGGGGTTCGGGGGGGAGCATGGCGGGTGCAGCAGGACACGCGGGGTGACAGGGACGCGGCCCCGCACGGGGACACGCTGGCTGCGTATGGCTGGAGCCCACCCTGGGCCAGGGGCCAGCGGGCCGTGAACAGGTAAACACAGGCCACAGGTCCTTCAGGTGGGACCTGCTCGCAGACAGACAGAGGACGCAGGCAACACAGGCTCGTGGCGCTGGTTCGACCGGGTGCCGGGATGGCCTCTTGGAGACGGTGGCCTCTGGCCTGAGCCCCAGGTGCTGGGCACTGCCCCCGTCCAGGACAGTCGTGCGGAGGCCTGTGGGGGACGAGGGGCGTGGGGGTGGGCCCTGCAGTCAGGGCCGTTGGCCACAGCGAGACACTGGGGCCTTCTGCCTACGCTCGAGGGACAGCCCACTGGGGCGAGGGGTTAGACAGGGAGGGGACTGGGGTGGGGCACTGCAGGGGCCGGGCTGGACCTAGGGAGGGCCTGGCCTAGGCGGGGTGATGGGGGAGCAGTGGACCTGGGGTCTGCCGAGCAGAGAAGTCTGGGGAGTTCTTGGAATGCCTCTCCAGCCCTCACGGGGGCCCCAGGGACTAGGGGGTCACTTGGTTTCCAACTGCCGTCCAGTGTGGCCGGACCAGCTCCCTCGGCTCGGACGGGTTCCATCTGCCCTGCCCCCTCCCCCTCGGTCAGAGTCGGCCTGACCGGGTATAGCTCGGGGCGAAACAGGGTGCGCTGAGGGCAGACGTGCCAGCTGCGTCCCCTGGCGGTGGGGGTGGGGGACTCTGGGGTCCCACCTCCCTGGCTGTTCCCTTGGGAGGGAGGCGCAGGGGCTCCAGGCGGAGTGTGTCCCCTTTCCCTGTGCCGGCTCCGGGACGCTGGGCTCCGGGACACAGGAGTTTTCCCTTCTGTGCGGCCGGTGGGCTAAGTGCCCAGCCCGGGCTCCGCGGCTCCCCACACGCTACCCTAACCTCTTCGGTTTTTTGATTCATTTTTTTCTTAAATCAAGGTGAAATTCACGGAACATAAAACTAACCCTTTGAGGGGCGCCTGGGTGGCTCAGTGGATTAAGCCGCTGCCTTCGGCTCGGGTCATGATCTCAGGGTCCTGGGATCGAGCCCCGCATCGGGCTCTCTGCTCTGCAGGGAGCCTGCTTCCTCTTCTCTCTCTGCCTGCCTCTCTGCCTACTTGTGATCTGTCTCTGTGAAATAAATAAATAAAAACAAACAAACAAAAAAAACTAACCCTTTGAAAGGTGAACCACACAGTGACGTTTCGTGGTTACAATCTGCGCAACATCCGCCTCCATCCGGCCCCAGAACATTCCACCACTCCCGAAGGAAACCCCGTCCCTGTCCCCGCCACCCGGCCCCGGTACCGGCGATCTGCCCTTGGGGCCTGCGGGCTTGTCTGCGTGGGAGCGTCCTGCGTGGACCCTGACACCCGGTTCCCTCGGTCAGTAGCGTGTCCTCAAGGCTCACGCAAGCTGCCACGAGGCGCCACGCTTCGTTCCCTCCCGTGCTAAGGGACGCCCCGTTGTGCCGACGGACCGCGTCTGTCTGTTCGTCAGGGCTGGTGCAGGCTGTTGGCGTCTTTCAACCGCGGTTAGATTTACGACGTCTTGCGGACCGTCTGCTGTGTGACATCAGCCAGGTGATTTCCGTCTCTGGGCTTGGATGGTCCATCAGCAAACTGAGGAAGGGGGGCCCAAATGGCCTCCTGTCGGCGCGCCCCACCCCCAGAGGCCACTCCAGGGACAATCCCTGCTCGCCCGGGAAGGGGCCGCCACAGCAGCAGCAGGGGCAGGTTTCTGCCAAGGCAGCTGGTGTTACGCCGCCTACCACGGCCACCACCCGACTCACCGGGTGACCAGCGCCACGCCCAGCACTGGGCTCCACTGTGCTGTGGACAGCTCGGCCAGGGCGGGAGTGAGCGCCCCGGAACGGGAGGCATGCCAGCCAGCGTGCCCAGCCCTGTGAAAGCCCGTGGGGGCCAGGGCGCCTGGGGGGCTCAGTCGGTTGAGAGCTGGACTCCTGGTTTCAGCGCAGGTCATGATCTCGGGGTCGTGAGGTCGGGCTCGGCGCGGAGTCTGCCTACACACGTACACACTTTCTCTCTCTCAAACAAAGTACAAAAAACCCCGGTGGGAATATCGTGGGTTAAAGGTGTGTGTACAGCGACCGGGCGGGGTGACTATTCTGAATTCTGAGGAAACACCCTCGGTCGCTCCCCTGCACGCGGCAGTGCTGTGTGACCTCTGCCGGGCACGTAACCTCTCTGAGCCTGCAGGACAGCTGGTTTGGGGCCAGTGCTCTCTGAGCTGCCAGGCCCAGGCCATCCTTGCCCGGCCCACCTTAGCCCTCCTGTTGCCAGTGCCAGCCTAGCCCCTGAGGCCGCACTCCTGGCTTGTTCCACTGCTCCTGAGACCAGTGGCCTGGCACGTGGCGGCCCTGAGAGAGGGCCACAGACCTCCACCAGCAGCCGCCCACCTGGGGACGGAGGGACATACAGTGGGTGCGCCCCTCCTCCCCCAGCGGCTGGGGGCAGGTCTGGGCTTGCCGGCTGGGACACTGCCAGGCAGATGGCGGCCAAGCTGATTCCCACGGCCCTTTGCCAAGGACCCAGAGGCTGGCTCAGGGGAGACACCACATTGGCCTGGGAGGGGCAGTGGGCAGGGCGGGCTCTGGTTTCCCTGCCCCTTCCCACCATGGGGGGACAGGGGGCCCCAGCGGGGCCTGGCCCGGTCCTGGGATGGCAGCCCGCTGCGGGCTGGGAGCTACGTGTGGACACTCTTGGGAGAGGAAACCCTGGGACAAAGGCCTGTCTGGGTACCCCAGTCCCTGGACATTCGTGACAGGGGCCCACAGTACAGCGATCCTACTCCCGTGACAGCGTCAGAGCCTTGGCCTGGGGGTCCCTCGTGGGGTCCGAGCTGCTGTGGTGTTCAGCTGCAGGGGAGAGCCTGTCTAAGAGCAGGGCGGCTGGCTGACTCCTACAGCCGTGGGGCACAGCCAGCCTCGCCCCGGGGTCGGCTCCAGCCCCTGGGCCTGCCCTGCCTGTGTCCTTCCCAAGAAGGGGGTGACCCAGGATCTGAGCTGTCCTCATGTCCTGGGGCATCCGGAGCCCCCAGGCCTGGCCTAGGCCTGAAGACCAAACCTAGAGACACAGTCCGTAGTGAGAGCGGCCACACCCGTCCCCGTGTTTCTGTGCTCCCGGCAGAGCACGGACTAACAATTCGAGCTCCCAAAGGGCCCTGCAGCAAGGGGGTGCTGTTTTAACCCCCCAAAGGTGGCGGCTCTGAGACGCCCTTGCTGCCCAGGACATCCTCCCGACCTGGGTCTGGAGCCAGACCTGTCCCTCTGCAAGGTGGGGTCCTGCCCGCGAAAGGGGAGGATGAAGTGGGGGTATAAAGGGGTGTCCGCCCTGCCCAGCCCCCGGGATGCTGGAGGAGGGCATGGCCGGCCTTCCCACATCACCCAGGGCCCTCCTTCCCTCCTCACAGAGCGAGTCGCCCTCCGGGCTGGGTGCAGAGAAGATGTCCCAGCCGACCTCCACAGACGAGGGGGCCACGTTCGAGCATCTCTGGAGCTCCCTGTGAGTACTGCCTCCAGCCGCCGGGCTGGCCTCCGGCTGGCCGAGGGGGAGGTGGGGCTCTGGCCTAGGCTTTCTCGGGGGGATGCAGGGTACAGAGTCTGGGCCAGGAGAGGTCCAGGGGACAGAGCTCCAGTGGGGCTGCCCTTCCCTGCTGGCCTAGCTCTGGAGAGGCGGCAGAGGAGACAGACGGTGGGCCGAAGGGCAGGGTCCCCAGGAGCCGAGGGCCAGCCTCGAGCGCCCGGCCTGGGTGGTCTGGGGCTGATGGCTCTGTTCCCGACTTCCTAGGGAACCAGACAGCACCTACTTTGACCTTCCCCAGTCCAGCCAAGGAAACAACGAGGTGGTGGGCGGCCCAGAGGCTGGCATGGACGTCTTCCACCTGCAGGGCATGACCACGCCTGTCATGGTGAGTGGGGTTGCTGTCTGCGGCAGTAAGCACGGTCCTGACCTGGAGACTGCAGAGTTGGGAAACAGGCACTCGGGGTTTCAGGACGTTTCAGTGGCAAAGTAGGAAATGTACCAGCTCCTAAAACCATTAGTGCAAGGGTAGGAATGGATTCAGGTGTGGCTGGATCCAGGTGTAGGAATGCATTCAGGTGTGGCTGGATCCAAGTGTAGGAATGGATTCGGGTGTGGCTGGATCCAGGTGATCCAACCGCTGCCTCTGTCTCTTGCCCTGCTTCCTCCACAGTGGCTTTGTGCGTAGGCAGCCTGTAGTCTCTGTGGAAGGGCACCAGGCCCCACCGGCATCACCCTCCTTGCAGGGAGGACTCCTCTTTGCTGGTTGGCCAAGATGGTCAGCAGTCTGAACATGGTTTGGGGTCCACATCTGAGCCATCCTTGTGCCTCTGATGAGCCTGGGTCCCGTGGGACAGGGGCAGGATGGGAGGGAGTGGAGCGGGAGGAGGGCCCCAAAGGAAGACTGAGCTGCTGTATCAAGAGGAGGGACCGGGTGGAGCGTGCAGGGACCACCGAGGCCCCGACACCTGTTGCCATGTCCAGGTCCTACCGCCGCATTGTTCGTCTTGGCGAGCAGGCAGGGCTGTGTGAGCCGGGTGCACCGCCGTCCTAGGCCCTGTGCGTCAGGAGGTCTCCGCGGGTGGAGCATAAAAGCAGGTGTGAGGACCACTGGGCCCAGGGAGGCCTAGTGCCGCCTGCCGTCCCCGGCATCCCCCCCGCCGCTGCCTCCTTGGGACAGCCCCTGCTAGACCCCAGGCTGCCTGGTGTCCCTGGGAGGTGGCTGTGCTGCGCCCAGCGTGTCCCTCTCAGGGACCAGGCCAGGAGCCAGAGCAGTGCTGGGAACCCTGGCGGCTGGGAGGGCCGGGCCCTCCCTCAGCCAGTTGGAGCCCCTCGTCCCCTCTGAGGAACCCCGAGCCATTGGCAACCATCAGGGGCCGTGGGAGCTCCAGGCATGTGAATGAGCCAGGGGCAGGCAGTGGTGGGGGCAGGAGGGTCCACCGTGTCCTTAGTTGTGTCCGTCGAGGACACTAGGCTGCCCCCATGGGACCTGGGCCACGGCTGCCGGGGGTGGGGTGTGGTGGGCAGGGAGCTCCAGGATCCCCGGCTTCCCCCAAGAACCCTTCACACTGGGTCTGAGAAATCTGACTGCCCGGCCGGGCCTCCTGCCTCGCTCAGACCATCGCGGTGGGAGCAGCTGACGGCCTCCCCTTTGGTGATTCCCGTTGCACAGTGGGGGAAGCTGAGGCAGAAGCCTGGGAAGGGTGGGGCTCAGTGGGCCCGGCTGCCCCGTCCCCGGTGCTCCCCAGGGGCCAAGGGTCCGGACCTCTCCCCTCCCGGGTCCCCTCCTGGACCTGAGCGTCCTCCCCAGTGTGTCAGTGATTCACTGCCGGCTGGCGGCATCTGGGGCGCGAGCTGCTCAGACAGATCCTGATGGAGCCGGCGCCGCGGCTGGACCGACCCTTGAGCTTCTGGTGATGGCGGGACGCACGGCAGCGCCTTGGAAAGAGGCTTCATCACCCTCAGGGCTGGAGGGCACGTGGCGGGCCCCGGGGCACGCAGCCAGTGGCAGGGAGGGAGACAGAGCGCAGATAGGGGGTTCTGCCTTTATGCGGGGGCAGGGAGGAGGGCCTGCGGCTTGGGGGACTCACCCTTTATCGGTGAACTTCAAGCCTACGCGTGGCTTCGGGGCGTGGGCAGGGAGAGCAGCCTCACTTGATGGCCCGTGGTCCAGGTCCCTCGGGGCTTTCTGCAAGGGGGCTGCGTGGCTGGGGGGCCGGACTCTCCCTCCAACTGGCCGCCGGCCACGCAGTCATTCCACATGGTGTCTGTTAAGTGGCCGCCGCCTGGTCGGAAGCCGACGGCCAGGCACTCACACAGTCCACTCTGTGGAGGGGCAGGAGCTCTAGGGAGAGCGGACCCGAGTGTGGTCTCCTGAGCGTGGGGAGCCGCGCCCCCCAGTTGCCCCGCTCACCCCTGGAGGGCAGAGGGCCCCGGACACCCCACGGCCCCGGTGTCCAGAGGGGCTTCTGCGCTCTGGTAGGCGGAGGGGGCAGCCCTGGGTGCCCCCCGGGTGGGAGGCGCTCCCCCACATCCGCCCGGGAGGATGTGGGATGCCAAGCGTGTCTGGGCTAGGGACGGGGGGCCGGCCTCTCCGCGGCCGTGGGGGAGCGAGGGTGTGGCCTCCCACCTCTGCGAACAGCAAGAGGGCCGAGTCTGTCAGGTGGGGACCCGCCTTCTCGGAAAAGTCACTCAGGGACGAACTGTGGGCTACGCTCCCTTCACAGGGCTGGGGGTTCCCTGGGGCCACCTGGTCGACCTCCCGCGGTCCCCTGCTTGCCCGTGGGCGCTGTGACCGGTCGGAGCCCAGTGACCGAGCAGACAACCTGCCTGCCCTTTACCCTCGCCAGGCCCCAGCGCAGCCCAGACACACAGGTGGAGGCCGCTGGGCCGCCCCCTGCCAGACGGTCCCACCCAAGGGCCTCCATGTGCCCAGGGGCCAGCAGCCAGGTGTGGGCGGGGCTGTTGGTCCTGCCCAGGAGCCGGAGGACACAGCTCCCTCCCCACCCAGCTGCCTGGTTGGTTAGGGTTAGGACGGGGAGCAGCCCCACCCCAGGCTGGTGACCTTGGACAAGAAGTCAGGTCCTGAGGCCAGGCCAGGCAGGGGCAAGAAAGCGGTGGTGGAGTCCTGTATCCCCAGGACCGGCCAGCCCCGTGGCCATGCCTCAGCCCACGGGCTGGGTGTGAAGGCTGGTGCGTACACCGTGGGCCGGCCGTGCCCTCTGTCGCGGGGGACCTGGCCCCCCAGGCATGCCACTGGTCCAGCAGCAGGACGCAGCATCGGCCCTCCGGGCTGGCACGTCCCACTCTCCGGACCTCGGGTCTCCTCCACTCGTCGGCGCGGCGGCGATCGGGCAGATTCCTTCCCGTGGGATGGGCGGCTTCCCACAGTCAGACGGCGGCCAGAAGAGAGGCCACTGCAGGCCACGGGATGATCCGCTCCACTGCTTCCATGGCCAGTGGCATCGCCGGTGACGGTCTGCCTGAAGGGCCCATCTGTCCTGGGATCAGGTCCCCTCCCCCCGACTCTGAGTCCTTGCTTGTGGAAGCGGAGACGTCCGCGTGTGTGGGGCCCAGCACGGGCTCCCCCAGCCCTGTGGGAAGGACTGGTCGTTGTCCCCGGACCACCCCCTGCCACACGGAGTCGGGCAGTAAAGAGGACAGGGCCCCAGGAGGCCAGCTGGCCCCTGAGCAGGCCTTGGAGGGGTCCCGGTGCACAGATTCTTGGGGGGAGGGTGCGCTCCCTGAGGTCATGGCCACCAGGGTCCCAGCTCCCCGTACAGCTGAGGGCATAGAAGGAGGCCTTCGTGGGCATGGGGCACTCTGACCCATCGCATCCCTACCACTTTTTTGACAGGTGAGGCATGGGAGGTAGTTACTTAACTCCCCGGGCCTCAGTTTCCTCGTCCGTACCTTGAGCTGGTGAGAGCATCTACGTCGTCAGCATGGCGAGGACAGGGGTGGCCCACGGGAGTGTGTGCTAAGGCTAGATGGTGTGCAGGGCGAGGCGGGGGAGGCAGGGCGAGGCTCCCTGTTGAAGAGGGATCAGGGGCCTGGGAGCAGCTGTGCCCGGGAAGGCCCTGACACCCCAGGGCCTCTGTGGCCACCTGCCCACCGTGGGGTCCCTGGAGGAAGAGCCCTTGCCCCGGGCAGTGGCCATGGCCGCCGACCCCACGTGGCTCACGGGCCGGTGCTGGCAGCTCGCCAGTCCCTTGCATCTCCTGCGAGGGGAGAGAAGCCTGTTGGGTGCCCAGCATCCCCGGGGGCTCAGGAGGAGGCTGGGCTGACGCCGTGAGGAGGGCAGTCTCGTGGGGTCTGCACTGGGCCTGGAAGCCCCCCACCGTCCCAGGGCGGGGGCCCAGACAGGATGAGGGCTCCCCCCCGCGGGTCCTCCTGGTGTCCAGAGCAGGAATCCTGACCCCCTCCCCGACTCTGCTGTGGCTGGGTGTGGGCCAAGGGCCTGTGGGTCCCCTCTGAGCTGGGGACAAAACAAGGGCCAGGCTCTTGGGGGAGGGGCCCCCTCCCAGCTCTGACAGGCATGAAAGGGAGATGGCGGGTGCCCCGCTGAGCCTGGCCGCTTCCCTCCACCCGCTCCTTGCTCCTTCCAGCTTCCCGCAGAGTCTGTGGGGCTCCCTGCCCCCGCACACCCTCCCCGAGCTGCTTCCCGCCTCTCCCAGCGCCCTTCCAGTGGTGACAGCTGGCGTGGGCAGGTGGTCCATGAGGGGCGGGGCGGGGCGGGCTGCGGCCGGAGGGGCAGTGAGGCACAGCCGGTCCAGGCTAGGGCCCACCACCACCTGCCCAGGGCTCGGGTGCCCACAGAGAGCTGCACAGCCAGGCAGACGCCCGGGCTCGAGCCCCCCGTGGTCACCCAGGGCAGACCGTTCTGGCCTGGGGAGGGGTCACTTCTGCCCAGGGGCGGGAGAACGGAGGGCACAGCTCAGTGTGGACCCAGGAGTAGGTTCTCCGGAAACGGCTGGGCCTCAGAAGGGGATAGGCGTGCAGGGGGGAGGGAAAGGATGCCCCCTCCTCAGGGAGGCTCTGCAGCCCCAAAGAAGGTGTTGGGGTAGAGCTCAAGGTCGGGGAGGGGGCTCAGCTCCCACGGTCAGCTCCAGGACCCCCAGCCTGCCTGCCCTCCCGGTGAGCCCCAAGCTCTCGTCCTTCTACAGGCCGTGGTGGGAGTGCCTCTAGGGGGCACAGAGCCAAGCCCTGGCCAGCACTGGGTCTGGGGTGTCAGCCCTGTGACCTCCCCTGTGCGGGGGTGGGGGAGTGTGTGCTGAGCCTGTGGGTGGTCAGGATGGCGTGTGAGGAGTTTGGCTCTGAGCAGGCGCATCCCTGGGGCCCTTCTGTTGAGTCCTGTGCCGCGGGAGGAGGAAGATGCACCCCACGGCATCTCCCGCCGCCTTGAGTCCTGCGGGCCGGGCCGGGTGTGTGATCTCTAGTGAGTTAGAATCAGGAGAGCTGTGGGGCCACCTGGGAGGCCGCCTGGAGGAAGCAGCTGACAACCGAGTGAGGAGGGGCCAGTTCTCGGGACAGAGTCCCTGGCTCCCGGTCCCTGTGCCCTGGATAGCTAGGACTTAGGACAAATGCACACGAAGCAGGTGCTGCTCGGGCAGACACTGGGGCTCGGCCACGTGGACACCTGCTCTCAGTCCATCCGGGGCCGCAGCCTGGCCCGGGCTCGCTGTGGGGGGTGCCCGAGCCTCCTCTGTGGTGCCCCGCAGTGCAGGTGGGCCGTGGCCCCTCTGTCCTCTGGGTTCCGTGCTCCCACCAGGGCTCAAGGGAAGATGCCTTTCTGACGTGACGTCCTCCCTCTGGGCGGCCAGCCTCCCTGGGCCCAGCTTGTGTCCCCGGGCCCTCCCTGTGGCCTGAGCCCCTCCAGAGCCCTGGCTTCCTTTGCCCAAGGTCTCACCACCCACTTGGTGGCTTCCAAGAGCACCATGGCCCCCGGGTCTCCATGGGTCAGGAGTCCAGCCTGTTTCCCCGGGGTCCCTGCTCAGGGTCTCCCAGGCTGCTGTGTCGTCTGGCACAGGGCCTCTTCCAGACTCTGCTTATTGGCAAAATTCAGTTCCTTGCGGCTGTCAAGCCCGGGTCGCGACTTCCTTGCTGGCTGTTGGCTGAGGGTCGCCGTTCTCAGCTCGTAGAGCTCGCCTGCCGTCTGCTGCCCTGGGGTGCCTCTACCACCTGGCCGCGTGCTCCCTGAGGCCCGCGGGAAGTTGTTGCCCTGACCTCCTCCAAGGGCTTCCCTGATTAGGCCTGGCCCACCTGTATAATCTTCCTGCTGATCGACTCGGAGTTGACTGGTTTGTAACCTAATCCCAACGGCTGTCACCGCATTCACAGCACCGCCCGGGGAGGGGGGTGCAGGACATGGGCCGGAGTGCAGATCTCGGGGTCACCTTGGGGTGCAGGCCCCACACAGGGTTCCTGAGTGCCAGACTCCTGGGGTCTCTCCCCTTCAGCTCTTCTCTCCTTTGCTCCCTGCTTTCAGCCAACCCGGAAGACAGCCGCGCTCCCCCAGCCCCAGGGGGAGATGCCGCCCTGACCAGCGGGGACACCCCTCGTGAGAGGCTGGGGAGGGGCCCAACTTCACGCAGCGCCCTGTGGGAGTGGGGGTCGAGCCCTCCTGCGGCTGTCTGGCTCTGTGTCCTCCATCCCCCCACCTGCCCAGCCCACGAGGCACCTCCACTTCAGCCTCCTCCAAAAGCGTGAGGACACCGAGGGGCAGGACCGGGTCGGGGGTGGCGATGGGGCTCCCTACCCCAGGCCTTCCCGTCTTCAAGCATTCGGGCGAAGGAGGCTCCCCGCCGCTGCCTGCAGCCAGAGCTTCCAACTGGATCCCTCTGTAGACCACCTCCTCGTGGTCTCATGATGCATGGGGGCCCCTGGTGCGCTGGGAGCGGACAGTCACCGGGTCACAGGAGTGGGCTGTGTCTCTGCCTCCAGCTCTCCCTCTCTGGGGGTCTGGGCTGGTCAGCGAATGCCCTGCCGGGCCTCGGCTAGAGCAGCCCTGTGCCCCGAGCCCGGGGCTCCCAGGCCCCCAGCAGCCGGGAGGTGGCTGGGGAGGTGGTGAGAACGGGCTGGCCGTCCAGCACCTCGTGGGTCTGTAAGCTCTTGTTGGGGCCTTGGAACTTGAGCCTGGCATGTCCAGGGTCACATGCGTGATTTATCCGTGTGTGACTGACACCCTGCCTGCTTCCGGCAAGGATTCCGGCCCCGAGGAAGGGCATCATGGTGACCGCGGCCACCTGCCCGCCAGGTGGGCCACGGGGTTGCAGACCCAGACCCGGAGGCGGCGAGGGTCTCGGGGTCAGCTCACTGTGGCGGGCAGGGCCCACATCGCTGTTTGCAGGGGCTCGGCCCCCGTGGGGACACGGCCAGCGTCAGGGACCAGAGCACGAGGACCCCGTGTCCCCCGCTTAGTCCACGGCTTTGGGCCATGCCTCAGTGGCTCATTCCAGGAGCAAGGCTCCCAGCGGGCGGACCAGGAACGCATCTCCGGGGTGCTTCTCCTCTCCGTCCGGCGTCGGGGTGTCCCCAGGGAACCACCGTGCTCCCTGCGCAGGAGCGAGATGTGTTCTGCCCAGGGCTCTGGGGCCACGGCACCACGTCTTCCCTTGGGGGTGGCCCGGCCTCACCTACGGAGGTCTCAGGGGCCCCGGGCCGGCCCCCTGGTGCTCAGGGTCGGAGGTCCACGGCCCCCCAAGCCTCCCAAGGGCGGTGTCTCTGGGGGCAGCCGGTTGTGGCCGGACGGCGGGCAGGCGCTGGCCCCGAGCACCGGCCCTCCCCGCGCGGCCCCGTGGTGCGGTCCGACACATCGGCGGGCAAGCCGGGGCCTGCCCGGCCGGTGATGAACAGGCAGGAGGGACAAAGGGGCGGCGCCGGTTCTGTTGTTAGATGCGCTGCCCGAGCTGCGGGAGAAGGGAAGTGCCCGCGACAGCCCGCCTGTGCCGGAGCATCCCGAGTTCCCTCCCCGCTAGCCGCCGCGCCTCCCCACCTGGCCGCAGCCCGCCCCGCAGTGGGCACCCCCGCCCCGGCCCCCGGCCACGCAGACCCATGCCTCGCCCCGCGGCACGCCAGCTGCCCGGCGTGTGCAGGCCCCCGCACACCCACCATGCTGTACGTCCGTGACCCCGTGCAGAACTTCACCACGGTAGGGGCCGACCCGCGCCGTCCTCCTGGGGGGCCCAGCTGGGAGGCGGGCGGGGGGCTGTTCTCTCCACTGTCTCCTGGTCGGGCGCCTGTGGCCGGTTGGGGGCCACCATCCAGGGTAAGCCGGGGCAGGCAGGATGGTTTGGGCAGGATGCATGGTTGGGGGGCTGGTCCCGGGCACAGGGGGCATCCAGTGGGGTTTGGGACGGGCACCCACTGGCTAGGAGAGGAGGGCAGCGGTTGTCGGCCAGCGCTGGGTGGCTGCCCTGAGATGTGGGGGTTTCTGAGGCTCCCCAGCTTTGGGCTGGGGACTTTGTCCCAGGCTCAGGGGCCACCATCTGCCCTGCCCTGTCCCCGGCTGCCAGGAGCACAGGGGACCGTAGAGGTCGCCCTTGCCCCTGGGGTTGGGCTGTGAGACTGCCCTCGCCGGCTCCCAGGTCAAGAGCATCCTCTCCTGGGAATCTGCTCCTTGAGTCTAGGCTCAAGGTCAAGGACTTGCAGCAAGCCGGCCTCGGGTGTCCTGTCGCCATCTCACAGAGAGGCAGTAGCCTGGCAGAGGGGAAGGAAGGAAGGGATGGCAGGTTTGCTTGGTCTCCACAGCCTGGGCTCTGGGGACCTGGGCTCATCTCCAGACTTGCAGGGTCCCCGGGGCCAGCCAAGCACCAGGCAGCTAATTGAGCAGGGGGAGGCTGGAGCCGCTCTTCCTGCAAGGGAGGCGGGCAGAGCAGGGGCCCCTGGCATCGTGCCCTGTGGGAGCCCCAGCAGCGGGCAGAGGGAGAGGACGGACAGCTGGACCGAGTGCAGGCACTCCCAAGCTGCACGGGCAGAGGAGAGGAGCCCGGGCCACAAGGACCTGGGTTTGCGGCCACCCCTAGAGACCCGCGTCCTCTCGGCAGCATGTGTGGGCACACGCGGGTGCTTATGTGAGAGCGTGTGAGTGTGCACGTGCGTGAGAGCGCGTGTGCCCGTGGGTTGTGCTCACTGCGTGCTGGGACGGGTGTGGATGTGTTTGTGCCTGTGGGCGTGTGTCCCCAGCAAGGCCATGGGAAGACTGACGAGTGTGTGTGTGTGTGTCCCAGGAGGGGTGAGGGGTGTGGGTGACGTGTCTCTACGGCCTGACTCCGGCCCTGGCTCCGTGCGCTCAGGTTTGGAAACTCCGTCAATGTGAGCTTTTTGTCTGAAACTAGTGTGGGCAACTGCTGGGCTGGCAGGGGACATCTTTCCTCTCCATCCCCCCTTCTGTCCCTCCCCTTGTCACGGACCATTTCCCCACCGCATGTGTCACTGGGCTCCGCGGCACGCAGGCAGACGCGGACCCCAGACTCTCCGTGCAGGCGGGATGGGAACCCAGAGAGGCCGTGTCCCTGTCACTGAGGTTCTCAGGCACACAACCGGAGTCACAACCGGGAGACCCCGGGCTCTGGAGGCCGGCGAGCCTGCTTGGCCAGCAAGAGGCCTGGTCACACGGGGCAAAACCCTTTCTCCCGAATGAGGCAGGGCTGAGCACGGCTGCTGCGTGGCCTCCTTCCCGGGGGGCGGGGGCGGGGGGTACAGGGCTCTCCGTGGCACCACAGAGGGAGCAGTGGGCAGCGGAGGGCCACCAGCGTCCACCCGGCGGCTGGGGCCCCTGCCCCGGGGACCAGCAGGGTTGGTTCTGCGTCGACCACGGACATCTCGGTCGGCGCACATCCTCTGAGCAGTGGCTCTGGGGTGTCTGGGCCCCGGGCAGGGGGACGTTGAAGCTCCCCGGGGGAGGTGGGCTGGGCCGGGCACAGCGACGTGTAGAAGCGCCTGCTTCCTGTTTCTATCCCGGAGGGAGACAGAAGCTTCCCGCTGTAGGTAAACATCCTAAAAGAGGGAGGGGGGTTGCCCCAAACCAGCCAAAAACCCAACACGAACAGATAGGGCTGTTCGGAGGAGCCGGCGGGGTCACGTCCCCGCTGCCCGGCCCTTTGGGGGAGCGGCGCCCAGCCCGGTTTCCCGGGTGGCCCCGTTCCTCGACTGTGACCGCCGTGCCGTCCACTGCACCTGCTTGGCCAGCGCTGGGCTGCGGTCCACTCGGGGCGCTGGGACACCCCCCTTCCCTGCGGTCTTCACTGTACTCGGGGTCTGCTCCTCCATCCGGGGCTGAACAACTTCTGCCTTGGTGGCTCCCACGTTCTGGGGTGCTGGCCCGGGGGTGGGGCTCCGTGTGCGGGGGTGGGGCTCCGTGCACGGCAGCTTCTCCCCTGCACCCGCCAGCCGCCCCCCCCAGTGGCCCTTCTCGCCCGTGGCCAAGCTGCACCAATCCGGAGCAGGCACCTGGGACGGACCTTCCCCTCTTGGGCATCTCAAGATCCCATTGCTGCTCTTTGGGCTGTTCCACTATTCCCACGCCGGTCCCCGTCCGACCCCCTGGCTCTTCCCGCGCCGGTGTGTCGACGACGGCCCAGGGCTGTCCGGGTGGCAGACGCAGCTGGTGCCGGGTGGCGGGCTTCGGCACCTGCCCCCGCCCACCGTCTGCCAGTCTGGTGGGTGCCGGCAGGTGTGTGCCGTGAGGACGCCGGGTTTCGCGGTCCAGGAGCCGCACGGGAGCCAGCGCTTAGCGTCCCCTGGGCCGTGGGGGTCCGGTCACTCTCCATTCCTGCAGACCGCGCGGCTCTGGGCAGGAAGGGCCTCGGTGGGAAGCGCCAACCATGCATCAAGAAATAGGTACTAAGCACCTCCGGTATCCAAGGTCCTGGCAGGGGGAGGGAGGAGATGGGGGGGGAGGTTGGGGGGGGGGTTGAGAGGAGCTCCTGCTGCAGTGCTTGGGGCGGCCACCGGAGGGCAGGGCTGAGGCCGCTGCACGGTGCCCCGCAGCCCTGACACCTGGGGCCAGGGGGGAGCAGGGAGGAGCGAGCACCCGGGTCAGGGAACGGCTCTGCTGGAGGCTGGGCAGGTGGGGAGGGCAAAGGCGACCAAGGTTGGACGCAGGAGGCTGGGTGAAGGGCGTGGCCACCTGTTAATTTGGTTGGGAAGCCGTGGGAGGAGGATTTGGGGTGAAGAGGGAGCTCGACTGTGACAGCCCTGTGTGCCGGCTGAGCAGCTGGGGAGGAGGGAGGGCCTGACAGGCCTGGCATGGCAGAGGGCGGCCAAACCCTGGGGGCGGGTGTCAGGTGCAGATGGCGGGCGGCGGGGGAGTCCTGGGCTGGGTGGGGGCTGAACGGAGGAAGAGGACCCACATAGGAGTTGGAGTCCTCCCGGGAGACAAGAGGGGCCGCCTGGAGCCGGGAGAGAGTGCCGCGGGGACCAGAAAGGAGGTGTCGCGGGTGGGCAGCACGGACAGGCCTCTGGGGACCAGGCGGGAGGGGCTCCCGTCGCAGGATGGAGCCGAACCAGAGTGGCCGGGGGGCGGGGCCCAGGCAGGGACGGACTGTTCCAGAAGGGGAACACCAGAGCGTGCCTCGGGGGCACAGAGGGATCACCCCCACTCGGCGGTTCACAGAACTGACACTCCGTCGCCCCGGCTCCGGCCCCCGCAGCCATGCTCTTGGTCTGTCCCCGCAGTTCCAGGACCGGCTGCCCCTCTGCAGCCCACCCGGAGCTCTCGCCTGCCCTGAGGGGGATGTGTCCGGTCTCAGCGAGTGGAAAAGTCACTCTTCCTGCCTTGGCCAAAACCTGGAGCTACTCTTGACCTTCCTTTCTGCTCCCATTCATGAGAGGCCGTCGGTGTGTCCTGGGACCGAGCCAGCCCCCTGCTCTGCTCCGCGGCCAACGTCACGGCCTTTGGCTTGGGATCCTAAGGTCCCTTGGCCAAACCGTCCCCCTCAGCCCTTCCTCGGGCAGCGGGCACTGCTCTCCAGTCTCCGGTCTGGAGGCTTTCCTGTGCCCGGCCCATCTCCCCCGGCCCCGTGCCCGGCTGTGACCGTCAGCCCAGTGTGAAGCCCTGAGCCCCTGCACGCGCTGGTTTGCCGGCCCCTGCGGGAGGCTGTGGGCCATGTGTGCCAGGTGCCGGCGGCTCCCCGCGCCCCGGAGGCCCCTGGGAGATGTGTGGGGGAGGGACGGGCTACCCTTGCCTATTGCCAGGAAGCTGTCGGGTAGCAGAACGGGTGGGAGGGGCTTGGGTCGGCCTCTGTCCACCCCACAGCCTTGACTTGGGGAAGCAATGAGCCAGCCAGCGGCCGAAAGCCTCGCTGAGGCAGTGCGTGGCTTTCTCCATCCTGGGTCCCGGCCGGAGGGGGACACACTCGTGACTCTCCCTCCCCCTCCTTGTCACCTTTAAGGCACTTGTCATCGAGGAGAGCAGCGGGCCCCTTGGTGAGGTCTGGTGTGGGCGGGGCCTGATGAGCACCTGCAGGATGGACAGACAGACAGATCAGGGAGAGGTGGGCGCAGCATGTCAGGGCGGACGCCTGGGTAAGGTCAGGCTCTGGGGTGCCAGGCAGGGGGACGGGAAGGCCGACTGTCCCCAGTGGTGCTCAGGCCCGAGGGGTACCCGTGAGCTGCGCCTCAGCTTTGCTGCAGACCCGGGACATCCTGGATGGGGCTGTGCCCTGGGGGTTAAAATAAAGCCTGTGTGTCCGTGGGCCGCCTGCCTGTGTCACGGGCAGCCCCGTGGAGGCCAGCAGGGCGCAGCCCGAGGCCCCCGCTGCAGGCCGCTGCCCCCGTGTCTCAGCGGGGCTGAGTGCCAGGGGAGGCGGGCAGGGACGTCCTGCGGACACGCGCCGGCCACTGTGGGCGCCTCTGGGGCTCGGTGCTCCGGCAGGAGGTGTGGAAAGTTCCACATGGGCCTGGCGGAGGATGGGGCAAGGCCTCGCCTCCGCCCTGGGTGAGGAGACAGCGTTCGTGCATATTTTCAGGAGAGGGCGCCTCCCCCGGCACGAGTTCGGTCTTGTTGGCATTTCCACCGGTTTAATCACAGACGCCGGGAGATGCCGTGGGAAGCACCGGGGGACGGACGTCCTGCTCCGAGTGGGCCGCTTGCCTCCCCCTAAAGCCCGGACGGCGAGCCACTCACTCACCTCTGGGTGGGGGCGCGCCCGAGCCCAGACACGGCTGCCGGAGAGGAGCAGGGGCTTCGGAGTTTCACACTCTGCGAAGTCTTCGTACTCTCCGGGGAGCCGGAGGACAGGGCGGTCGGAGCAAACAGCAGGCAGAGCCCTCTGAGATCCGAGGGGTGTGGCTCCAGGCTGGGCCCAGAGCGGGAGAGGGCGCCGGGCACTCAGCTTCAGCCCCGGGGCCGGGGGTGGGGGGGTGGGGGGCAGCAGAGCCGGGAAGCTGCCCGGGGAGCTGGGCTCCGTGTAGGGCCTGGAGGCTGGAGGGCAGAAGCCGGCGCAGGGAGCGAGGAAGGGGCCGGGAGGCTGGGAGCCCCACCGCGGTTAGGTTAGGGCTGGAATCCAGGGCAGCTCTCTGCCGGGGCTGCGGGGTGGGACCTTGTGCTGGGCCCGCAGCGAATGTGGGGTGCGCGGGAGCTGACCTCGGGGGGCCACGAAGGCTGTTCCTCCAGGCTGTTCCCTTGCGGCTGTGCAGGGAGAAGGGTTTGCGGGGCCCTAGGGCTGCACAGGCCGCCTGTGGTGCCACGAGCTTGGGGCGCAGTGGGCACAGCCAGAGGGCCGCCTGGGGCCTGGCCTGGCACCAGTTCCCCGCAAGGCCTGGTGGGGAGGGTGGGAGGGAGGAGAGAGGAACCCATGATGCCTCAGGCCAGCTGTGTCGCTGCCTTCCACATCTGGGAAGGTCATGGGGCAAATTTGCTCAGAGTGGCATTGGGGCCTCTTGGGGAAGGACTTCGGAAATGTCCTCCCTCCCCTGTCGTGAGCCTCAGGGGACGGATGGAGGACGCTGACAGTCGGCACTGGCGGGCTGGGGTTCCCCTGTATGATCCCTGTGAGCCCGGCCAAGCCCCAAAGGAGAAGAGCCTGGGCAGGACTGCAGCCCGGCCCACCCCCGCAGCCTCTGCACGGGGAGGGCGCAGGCTTCAGTGTCCCGGAGGAACTTCCTGGGCCGTTGCCTCAGCCGGGCAGCGCTTTGCCGCAGGCTCTTAGACCAGCGGACCCGACCCGCACCGGCTCCAACTGCTCGAGTCCACTCGTGCGCGGACGCCAGGTGCAGCCCAGAGATGGGCTTCCTCTTCCTGAGCCTCTTGGGATGCGGTCATCTCCTCCAGCTACCTTCCCCTGAGGACGTCGTGCCCGTGGTGCTCAGCATCCGTGCTCCCTGACTCGACGTGGTCCATGAGGCTTCTGGGCGGTGGGCTGGCCGTAGCTCGGGTTGGGGGTCACAGACTGCGCTGCTGACCGCACGGCGTGTTCACACCCTGACCTGGTGCTGGTCAAGCTTCAGCTTTTAGAGGCTCAGAGCTGGCGGGAAAGCGGACACGCCAAGGGATGTGAACCCACGAGGGCGTGCATCCTGATCTCTGTTACTTTACCAGGGAAGTGGGAGAAAAAGCCCCAGAACACAGAACACAAGCAGGAGGAGAGCCTGGAAGCCTCCAGAAGGAGGTGAGCCTTGGAAGGCTCTACAGGTGGGAGGAGATAGTGTTCCGGGAGGGAACAGCAGGAGCACAAGCCCTGTGGTCCAGATAGCAGTGTGCAAAGGAGGCTGGGAAAGGGGAGCCCCCTGGGCGACCCAAAGGCGCAGGAGCTCTGTCTTTGGAATCTGTGTGTCCTTGTGGCAGGGACAAGGGGATGCTTCCTGAACTGGGGTTTGAGCCCAGGGTCCCCGCCTGCCCCTGTGTGGCCCCATGCAGGGAGGAGGCTGGATAACCTCCCTTTTCCCCCCAGCCCCTCCACTAGTGAGTGAGTCAGCCTGGAATGGAGCCTTTGGGGACATACTAAGAGTCGTTGTAAATTTTGGTGACGAGGTTTTCTGTCCCCTCCGGAGAGAGCACGTGTGACACCTGAGAACACACCTGTTGTGGCCGCTGCATGGCCACAGCCCGCCTGTGCTCTTGCTTTCCCCGTCTCGATCTCCCGGAGTCCGCCAAAGGGGGCCACAGACGCTAGGAAGCAAGCCGGGTAGAGGTTTCAGAAACAGTTTGTTTTCCGTCCACGTCCCAAAACCTCATTTGAGCTGGTTTATCAGTTTTATAGAAACGAACACGTAACACAGGAATCGTTTGCAACTTCACAAGCCGTGCTCACAGGAAGGGGCGGCCCCGTGCAGCTGCGGGAGCCCTGGTTCTCGAGAAGCGGCTGCTGAGGATGGGGAGGAGAAGGAGAGGGCGCGGGTGCAGGGAGGCGGCGCGGCCCCTGGGCAGGCAGGCCGGCTGCACGCTCTGTGGCCAGTTCTGCCAGGTGCTCCTGGAAGGGCTGCAGGACCCGCATTCAACCCCAGGGACACCCAGGAGAAGAGTGTGGGCCGCGGCCCACGTGTGCCCTGGGGTCTGTCCGTGAGTTCCCGGCTCTGTCTCATCCGGCCCAGAGTGTCTGAGCATGACCTCGGGGCCAGGCATGACAGGGCGTTGGGACGTAGCCTCTCTGGGTCACGGGGGTCTCCTGCTCGCCCCTTATCTGTGGACTCCGCCCTGGCCTCTGAGCCAGTGGATGAGGGCCTGGGGCTGGCCGGGTCTGCAGCCCTTTCCTCGTTGGGCTTTTGTGCAGACGAGGAGAGAGGAGTGCATCGTGCACGGTGGGCTTCCCAGATCTGGGGAGTGTCCCGGCAGGGGTCCTTCCTCCTGATGGAAAGTCGAAGGTTATAGCCTTTCTGGATCTTCCTGATCCCCATAACCGACCTGTGGCTTCACCCCTACTTTTACAGACGGGAGGCGGAGTGCCAGGCTGGGTCACACAGGTGGGGCTGGGACCTCAGCCCCTAGGTCTCCTGACCTCGGAGCCCTGCTCTGCCCTGCTGGACCTGGGAAGTCCCTTCTGTCTCTCTGCCCCAGGATGTGGTCCTTGTGGGCGGCGCTCGTCCCGGACCTGGGCACACAGATAGGCCTGTAGGCGGGCAGTGGGTTGGCCAGGAGAGCCCATGTTCTGGGATGGCCAACCCAGTCGCCATCTCCTCATCAGCTGTAGGGACCCCCGACACTGGCTTGGCCAGCGAAAGGCGCTGGGAGCTGGGGCTGGGATGTCTGGCGGGTGGGGCGGGGCTGTGGGGCCGGGCTGAGCTGAGTTCCCCGGGCAGGAGGACCAGTGGGCAGGCCAGACCCTCTGCCGCCTGTGGGGGTGGGGGTGCACGGGAGGCCAGGCCTCTGACCCCCCACCAGGCCCCTGTTCTTTGCCACCACCCCCCACCACCACCACCCCCCCCCACCCCGCCGTGGGACGGATCAAAGCAGCAGGGTCTGGGGACGGGGCTGAAGGCTGAGACGGGCCTGGAGTGTCCCTGCCGGGGAACGCCAGCCGCTCTCCTGTCACTGTCTCCAGCTCCGGAGCTAGTCCCTGCGGCGGTGCTGGGGAGACCCGCAGCAGATCTGCAGGGAAGAGAGGACCCCCGGCTGCAGATGCGCGACAGGGCCGGGCTGGGTGGGCTGGAAGCCGGGATAGCTCCACCCCGGGGGATTCCCCTCGTCCTCTCCCTGCTGGTCCTCGGGGAAGCTTCTCCTGGTCTGGGACTCCGAGGCCCCGGCAGTCCAGCTCTTTTCCCAGAGGAGAGCAGGTGCTCAGACACAGCCCAGGTCATCCACGGGGCAGGAGGTCTCCACTCACCCGCATCCCATCCGGCAGCCCCCTCCCTTGGCGGCCTGGGGTCTAAGCCCCTTGCCCCATCCCTGCCTGGAGTTTTGAGCCTGCGTGTGAACACCCCCGAGCGCGTGGCCCCCCAGACCTACGCATGCCCTTGCCTGAGCAGAAATGGGCCCACCGGGGATCCTGGTCTGAGAGGAGCTGACCGTGGGAGCCCGGCTAGGTCCCTGCAGAGCTGAACACCCTGCATGTGTCCCGAGGGCCGGTTGACCTTCTCTGCCCTGCACAGTGTCCCCAGGGAGTCGGCGGAGCAGCAGAAAGCATGTTTGTGGAGCAAACGGACAGAGAGAGCCTTGGGGAGCCTGTGTCCTCTTGGTGGAGGGAGCTCCCAGGTCATCGCCACCGGCCCTCCAGCAAGCACATGGGGATCTGGGAGAGGCTCCCTCCTGCCCCAGCAACCCCCCCCCCCCCAGCCCAATCCTGCCTGCCTGCCTCAGAGGCAGGCCCGGCTCCTCTGCCCCGACCTGGAGGGGAGGCCGCCACGGCATCTGCACTCCCGCCCGGCTTGCTGGCTTGCTCGCAGCCCTCCTTGGGTCGGGCCCAGGAGCTCTGCAGCACATGTAGGCACTTGTGGGCCGCCTGAGGCCGGGCGTGTCCTGATTAGCCGCTCTCCTGGGAGTCCTGATTGAGAGCAAAACAAACCAAAAAAGTCCTGGTTTTGCCCGGGTTCCTCCTGCTGCCAAGGGGGTCTCACCCCAGCTTCCAGCGGCCTCTGGTCTGGCCGAGCTGCTCCCCAGCCTTCCATGAGGCTGTGTTGGGCCGGTTCAGGAAGCGAGATGGGGGACAGTGAGGGGCTGGTCCCCCACGGCCCTCTGCATCTCCGCCAGGAAGGATTGCAAAGGGAGGGAGGGAAGGGGCCACATGCAGGCACGTCCACATCCGACCAGCGGGGGGGCCCCCCCACAGTCGGCCCCACACAGCACCTGGGGGTGCAGTCAGAGGCGTTCCTGGGGAGACAGGACCCCGAGAAGGACTCCAAGGGACAGCTGTCACCTGCCCACTGACCCAACAAGGTGCCGCCGTCCCCTACTCCCCTGGGAGGGGGAAGCTCCCCAGATACCGGGTCAGAAGTGCCCTGGGTCAGAGGGCTGTGTGCTCCCAGCCGCCTTGGCCAGGCTCTCTCCGAGGGCAGAAGGAGGGAGGGAGGGAGCCTGCAGCCCGGTCGGGGTCTCGCATCTCTGGGGACCTGCCTGCTGGAGGCCTCGGCTCCCTCCTGCCTCGTGGCTGCTGCGCCCGCCCAGATGGTATCAGCGGCTCTTTTGGTTCAGTGACTAATTCCCTGGCACCCACCTGAGATTGGGAAAGAATGTGGACAAGTTAAAATCTGAACAATGTTGCCGTCGTGGGCCTGCCTCTCGTTTCTCCTGAACAGGGGCCCTTTGCCCTGCTGGCCTGGGCTGTCCTCCTGTTGGGGATGGAGCGGGGACAACAGTCCCGAGCCATCGGGCTGTCCTCACTGAGCCCTTGGGTGGCCACAGGGAAGCCGCTCACTCCGTGGGGCCTTGGCTTGTCCTGGAAGAGAAAGGTCATGGGGACTCCGGGTTGGGGAGCGGCTGGCGCCCCGTCCTCCCCAGCCCAGGACCCATGCGGCTCTCAGCTTGGCTGAACAGGAGTCCTGTTGGTGCCCCATCCTTCTCGCCCTCTCGCCCGCCCTCCCTCCTTCCTTCCTTTCCCCCTTCCTCTTCGGTGCCCCTCACCCAGGAGGAGCCTGGAACCCCTGGAAGGTGAGGCAGGGAGGGGGATGAGGCCGGGGCAGAGCTCAGGGTCCTGCGCCTCCGCCTCCGGCAGAAGGCCCTCTGGGTGATTTTGCACTTTCCAGCAGCCACGTAGGAACCAGTAAAAGGAAACCCGTGGAAACAATGTAATAATGTGCGCCGTGTGTTGGGATGATGCACGCGTTGGTGCGTGCTCAGCGTGAAACCGAGCGTGGATCCTTCCTTTTTACGTTTCCTTGTGGCACCGAGTGTCCGAAGTCCAGGTGCCGCGTGGGCCCCTGGCTCGCCACGGCCATGCTCCACGTGCCCGCGTGGCCGGTGCCTGCATGCTGGACGGTTTCACACGTGTGACATGTGGTGGTCCTTGTGAGGCCGCAGTCCTGTAGGGAGACAGAAACCAGAGGCTGGGAGGGGACAGGGAAGCGATGTGCCCTTGGGATGGGGGGGGCGCAGGGCAGGGGGTGTCCCCCAGCGGGTCCCACGTGGAATGGGAGGCCGGTTCCTCTGCTGCCTCTCTTGTTTTAAATCGCTTTATCGAGCCACAAGCCAGGTTCTGCATAACACACAACTCGCCTGTTCAAAGCCTGCATTTCCGCGGTTTAGACAAGGTCCCCAGCTCTGGGCTCCCGTCCTGCACAGTGACTCCTAGAGCACCTTCCTCACGCCCCAAGGAAGCCGGGCTCCCGGTCGACCCCGTGGCCCGCAGCCCCTCCCAGCCCCCCGAGGCCACTGCCCAGCCTCTCTGCGGGGATCCCACAGTGGGCCCCCCAGCAAGTACACTTCTGGGCAAGGCTGGGGTCCCCCTGGCTGTTTCATCTCTCCTTAATTGATGGAGTTGCAGGTACCGTTCTGACCTGCGGACCTGCCAGTCATTGGGGGGTGCTCCCCAGGGGACAGGAGAAGGCGCAGGAAGCTAGGAAGCTGGTGGCAGCCCAGAGCGGGAAGGGGTTCTCAGGGTGCCCTGCAGGGGTCTCCTGTCTGGCTGGTGGACGAGGCCCCCCATTTATCAACCGCACCCCAGCACGAGGGCCCTCAATGCCAGCTTCAGCCAGGCCTGGGCGGGGGCTGGGGCAGCCACGGAAAGCACTGGCCTGCCCTCCAGCGGCCCCCAAACCAGGGCTTGTGTAATAGTGTCACCTGTCAGCGTCCTCTCCCTGGGGCCTCCCTCGTACTGAGCATTCAGTAGAAGCTCTAAAGATCCTTGTCACTAACAGGCCAGACAGGGGGATGTGTGTCTTCCTGGGGGTGCCGAGCGGGAGGAACCTCAGCTCCTGATGGAGAAGGAGACCCCGGGGGTGGGGGAGAAAGCGGCCGAGCAGCCGGTCCCTGTGCTTTGCAGCTTGCAGGAGGCAGGCCGGGGGAGGGGGCTGCAGGGCAAGCTTCCGTGGGTGAGTCTCCCTACTTCCTGCGCCGGCTCTGGTCTGCCTCTGCCCCCAGGGGGGCCTCGGGCCCTCTGCCCCTGGTTGGCCATCCCCTGCTATCCCATCTCAGGGTGGATGCCTCACCCCAGGCAAATCACTCCCCCTCCATGCCTCAGCGTCCTTGTCCTCATCTGTAAAATGGGATAATAACAGTGTCCGCCTCAGGCCCACAGAGAGGATTAAAATTAACCACGTGGCCATCGTGGCCATCCGGGCACAGAGGGACGGCCGCTTACATGTTTGTGTCTAGAAGCCCCCTGGCCAGTATCAGCAGCCCTGTATCCTGACCCGGCCCACCTCCGGTGGAAGCCTCCAGATTGGGAAGGAAGTCTTCCCTGCCGGCCCTCCAGGAGGGATCTGATCCATCCCCCCTCTCCTTTGCTGGGGCCTCCTTAAGCTCCAGGCAGGGACGGACCCCAAGAGGGCAGCCGGGGAAGCATCCACACTGCGTTCCTGCGGGTGTGGCCTGGGGGAGGGGCTGGGCTCCCAGCGCAGAGGCTGTGGGTGGCAGAAGGGGACCCTGGACGCCACCCCCTGGGGCCACCCCCTGCCCTGTCTGCCTCCCTGGGCCCAGGGTCTCCCTACTTCATGTCTTGCCGGGGGTGGGGGGATGGGCGACCGGGATACTGCCCCCCAAGCCCGAGCCCACCTCCCCACCAGGAGGTCCAGGGGCAGGGAGCCTCCACACCCCCCCACCCCCCCACCCCCCCGCAGCAGCTGCCCTCCAGGTGCGCCGGTGGAACCCCGGAAGCCCTGGCTCGAGGAGGCTGATGGAGAGAGGAGGGCGAGGTGAATATGTCAGTTTATCCCAACACAAGCAGTGACCTGTCAGGTGGGGGGGGGGGGGACGGGAAATATTTGGGATGACTGCGCTGCTGGCCCTTTAAGGCTCCTGTAACAGGACACCTCCGGCCGTGCTTCCACTCTCCAGCCTGACTGTGTGTCCCCCTCCCTCCCCCTCCCACGCTAGTCCCAGTTCAATCTGCTGAGCAGCACCATGGACCAGATGAGCGGCCGCGCGGCCTCGGCCAGCCCCTACACCCCGGAGCACGCGGCCAGCGTGCCCACCCACTCACCCTACGCGCAGCCCAGCTCCACCTTCGACACCATGTCGCCCGCACCGGCCATCCCCTCCAACACCGACTACCCCGGCCCCCACCACTTCGACGTCACCTTCCAGCAGTCCAGCACGGCCAAGTCAGCCACCTGGACGGTGAGTGGCGCCCCTGCTCCCGGGGTCATCCGCGGGGTGTGGGGCGGGAAGGGCTGATTGCCCCCGCCCCCGGGCCAGCCGTTGGGCAGCAAGGGATGACCAGCCAGGTGTCCGCACGGGGCTCCCACCTGGCCCACCACCGCCGGGAGGAGCGTCGGGCAGGAGGCGGGTCTGGGGCTGGGCACTCGGGGCGTGCCCACCCCTCGGACGTGCGGCCGGAGCGGCCAGCCTCCACGGGGCCCCAGAGGGACAGACTTGGCTCAGCAGCGAGGTCCGTGGGACAGAGCCTGGCCACTGGCATCCCCGCACTACGGTGGGGCTTGAATCCGGTCCGGGTGAGAACGCCGTCCGGGGTGAGCGGCTGAGCGGGCGCCGAGGCTCGGCCGCCTCCTCCAGGGAGTGCCGTGGGCAGGGAGGTCTGCGGTCTGGTGGCTGGCGGGCTGGGGCTTTGCCTGCCCGGCCTCTGGGCTGTCATCTGCGAGCACCAGTGTGACATCGGGAAGTCGTGGATTCGGGTCTTGCCTCGCCCCTGCGCCTGCCCTGCACGGCAGCATTCTGGCCCCCCGCGGGCATTCCGCCAGCTGGGATGCTGTGCACCCGCGGCCCCCCTGGGGTGCTCTGAGTTTACCTTGACTCTGGAAAGCAGAGGGGAGGGCAAGCATCTCGCTGGTGTTAGGCAGGTAGGAAGTGCTCGTCCCGGGGACTGGCTTCCGGGTTGGGGCTCTAGGTTCCTAACGGAGGTGGGTGCTGGGAGACAGACGACAGGGCTGTGGGGGGCAGGGACTTTGTGACCCCCAGGGACAGACCACAGGCTCGCTTCTGAGACTGGGGCACACGGGGCATTGGCGGGAAAGGCAGCCGTGGGGGCCCTCCGGCTCTCCTGCGCCCACACAGGAGGAGGATGGGGACGCTTGCCAGGACCCTGCCCCGGGGACACCGAGCAGGTCCTGGCTGTGGGGCAGCCTCACCCCTCCAGGGAACAGCAGCTCCGTGGTCTCCCTCAGCCTCTGGAAATGGCCCCTGGACAGAGAAGTCCCCGCGGGGCTGGCGAGCACAGAGCAGGGGACCCTGAGGCATGCATAAAGGACAGGGTCTCACGACCCCCACTGCTCCCCCAGCCAGGTTGTGGTTTTCCCATGCTCCTGGGGGGGCTGGAGGGTTGTGGATCCACAGGGAGACCCGTCCGGCTCTGCAGGGGCCCCTGCGGCTGTCTCTGGTTCTCGCTCTGGCTGGGCCCCCCTGCCGTGACCCATCGCTGGCTGTGGGGCACCCGGTCCGGGGCCCCACCCCTCGTCCTCGTTCTCGTGTTTCCTTGATGCCGCTGCTGCTCCTTAGAGGGGACGCTGTCCCTACGGTCGGGGCTAGCGCAGTAGGAGCAGCTGTTAGTATCTCCTTAGCCGCACCCAGGGCCCGGGCCGGGTGCCCTAGAGCTCGTCCTCCTGGGTGAGGTGTTGGACAACGGCTGCACCCACTGGGGGATTCTCTTATTGCCTGTGGGGTTCTGGTCCCCCGACCCCAGATTTGAGGTTTGGCTGTCAGGAGATGCCTTACACACCTCTGGCGACAGGAGGCTCACTCCCTCTCCCTTTCCATGCTCATACTGTTTCCTAAGCCCTTTCTCTGGCCTCTCAGGGGAGGGTCCCAGCCCCTCCCACACCAAAACTGGCACCAAGGTCTGAGCTGCTGGACCCCTAGGAATCTTGGCAAGCCTTGGCGGTGGGGGGAGGTCCTGGCTCTTTCTCTCTGCTGTTTGAGGATGCTGGTGGGGTCTCTGCAGGGTCTCGGGGGACTTGGAGTGCCGTAGATGCTCTGAGCTGGTCCTCACGGAGGGACAGGAGCTGCCGCTCTGCTGACTGTGCCCCCACTGCCTGCCTGGGGTCTCTGCCAACCCCCCGCAGTTGCTTCCACCTCCCCGGTCAGAGGTTCAGTGTTAGGACTGGGGGGCCATGGCGGGTCACCGTTGTCTGGCCCCACGTGGCCGCGTGGAGTGGTCCGCCCCGGCCAGCCATGCCTGGGGCAGGGGTAGGCTCACCTGTGCCCAGCGGCTCTGCCCCCAAGCTCCGACCGCCCCTTACCACCACCCCCCCCCCCCCCCCCCCCCGCCTGCTCCTTGCCGCTGTGCTGGGGGAGGGGCGAGCCAGTCGCTGGTGCACAGCTGCCCTCCCAGCCCCCACCGTGCAGGGGGCGGGGTGCGACAGACATCGATAATGAGATTTTTGGCTCCTCAGCTCTCTGGGAGCAGACGCCCCGCAGGCTCCCTTCCCTGCCCGGGGAGGGGGCGGGCAGGCTCAGGGAGCAGGATGGGGACTGCCGGGCAGCCCTCCTGCTCCCAGCTCTGGGGGTCTGGCTGCGCGGGCGCTGCCCAGACTTGCTTCCTGGCCGCACGTCTGGGCCTCGGCACCCCACCCCGCGTGGCCCCCGCCATGCCGGCCGGCTGGTAACTGATAGATAATTCGTATTTTTCTCAAGTACAATTCCAGATTGACTGTTGCCTTCACTCCTCTCCTTGCTCGGGAAAAACACCCTCTCCGGTCCTCACGGGGACCACAGCTGTTAATGGGGTCTTTGGCCTCTGCCTGGCCGAGGCCCCCGGCGAGTGCCCCCGGCCCCAGGTGGTCCCTCTGCGCCCAGATCTCACACGTGTGCTCCCTGGGCCCCGAGGGGAGCCCTCTGCTCGCAGGCCAGTGTGCGCACACGGAGCTCACGCATGAGGCGCCGTGCACACATGAGACCACACACACACAGACGCGCGTGCCCGTGTGCTGGCCCCTTCTGGTCGCCACCCAGGGCTCAACAAAGGCCTCCTCCCCCACAGGAGGCCAGGACGGCGCATCGCAGGGTGTGTGTTCAGCCTGGGAGGTTCTAAAGCGGCAGGGTCCAGGCGCCGGATCTGCTGCGGGGCTGTGGGCCTGGGTCTGAAGCGGGCTGTAGCCCGACGGGTCCCAGGGGACAAGCACGCGGGCTCCTGGGACCGCTGCGGACAGGGCCTCGTGCCTAGGAAGCACCCACATATGGCCGCTCTGGGGTTGTCCTGTCCGGGGCTTGTCCTGTGTCAGGGGCTTTGTGGGGAGACACACGCTGGATGGCCAGGGCTGTGGGCGGGGGCTGGTCCCCCTGGGCAATGATGCTCTTTGGCCCGGTGGGCGGTATAGAGCCCAGCCAGGGATGGCAGTGTTCGCACCTTCGTCCCTGTTTCCAAACCCAGCACACTCCAGCCTGGCCCCTGGGCCCTGACAGCCACTCCTGTCCCAGGGCCCCCCAGGGGCTGGCAGTGACACGGACGGCTGGTCCCAGAGTCCTGAGGAGCAGCCCGGTGATGGGCCATCTGGATGCTGGCCGGCTCGCTCTGCTCCATCTCCTCTGGCTCGCAGGTGGGGCGGGCCTCACCAGGGAAGGGGACTGCCCTCACATCTTGGGAGGTGTGTGAGGGGACTCTGAGGTCAGCCAAGAGGCTTGTATGTCTGGAGCCCTGGTCCAGCCCAGCAGTGTGAGGCAGGCCAGAGGGGGTGGACCGCGGTGGGAGGAGGGCTCAGCGAGTCCCTCCCGGGCTCCATATGGCCCGCCCCCCCCGAATAGCCTCCAGCTGTCCCACACATGACCATGGGCGAATGCCAGCCCATCCGTCCCAGGGGTGAGCCAGTGCACGCAGGGTGAGCACCAGCCTCCTGGTGGGGAAGGGTCCCAGGGCAGGCAGGCAGCCAGGAGGCTCAAAGGCTCTCCCCGGGGTTCTTGGTTGAGTCAACACTAATGGATTCAGGAGAGAACTTTCCAGCCCCTCGGAGGTTTGCAAGCAGGGAAATAACAGCAGAGGTGTCCCAACACGATCACGGTATCAATTGCGTTATCCTAAAAGTTTATGGAATGCGTAAGTGGCATTAATATCTTTTACTGGCACCAGAAGCAACTACACGAACTTAAGGCCAGGGACGGGCTCTGTCTGGCGTGGAGACGGGTGAGGAGTGAGCAGGGGAGACTGCACGGGTTGCACCATGGGGAGGTCCCGGGCGGACTCATGTCCTGCAGGCTGGCCGCGGTTCCGGGCCTGAGCCGGGCCTCACCTCTTCTCTCTCTGTCTATGCGGCTGGAGCCCTGGGGCTCGGAGGTCACAGAACTGGGCCTTGGAGGCTGCAGTGGGGCAGGGCAGCCCTGAGTCCCAGGGGCTGAGGAGTGTGCCCAGGGCAGCCTGTACCCTCCCCGCCTGGGCTCCCGTAGGGGCCACGAGGGAGAGCCCCCTGGGGGTAGGCGTCCATGCGTTCTGATGCAATCAATGTTTTATAAAGAATTCTATTTTCTGGGACTGGTTCCCAAAATGGGTATAGCTCCGTAGATTCTAGAATGTCCATCTGGCAGTGCTGACTGTGACGGGGGCTGGCCACCCACCCTGCCCCCACCCCGGTGCACGGGAGACACCCGGCCTCCCCGCAGCCACGGTAGGGACACCAAGGCTCAGGAAAGGCAGGAGGAGAGGGGGTCCCGAGCTCTGGCTTTCGTCAAGCAGCCTGTGAGTGTAGGGGCGCTCTGAGTGAGCCGTCTTCTCCCAGCTGTGGGGACGTCCCGGGACGCCAGTGAGCCGCTGGGAGGACAGGCTGACCCTCAGAGGCCCAGAGCTTCCATCCGGGCCCCAGGAGCCTGGGGTTCCTGCTTGCCCATGAGTGAGTGACAGCTGCCACCCCCCAGGGAGGGTCGGGCGCCCACCCTCCCTGCCTGGTGTGGGTTGACAAATGACTGTCCTCCAACAAGCTGCTTTGCGGGACACTCCTGGCTGACCGGCAGAGGAAGGAATGGCAGGCATGTAGGGGGGTGGGGCCGCGACCAGTCCCCAACCCTTCCCGTGCATCTCCCAGCCAGGCTCCCCAACCCCCAGGGTCAGTAGCCTCTCTGGAGGAGGAAAGCTTCTTCTGGGCACCCTCCCCTCCGACCCTGGGGGGCTCTGGGTGAGGGTCTCAGCTAAGCAGCCAGGGGAGCTTTTCCGTGGTCAGTTGTGGGGGAAATCTGTGTCAGGATTTTCTCAGATCCCAAACTTGGAAGCCAAGCTCAAGTGCATGGATTCCAGGCCCCAGAATTCCCACGCCCCCCCCCCCCCCCCCGGCCTCCAGGTGGAAGCCCCTCGGCCACACCTGGGCTTTGTCCAGGCAGCCCAGGAGGAGGAGGGGGCAGAAAGCCTCGGGTGTCAGAACTGGAAAGAGGAGCCGCTCCCTTGACTGGGAGGGGCAGGCCCAGGCTGCGTGTGAAAGACCCCCTCCCCCCCGGGGGGCCACAGGGCTGTGTTGCTACAGCCAGAGAGCCCCCTTGAAAAAGTGGCCTGCACTCTGGGCTTCAGCGAAGAAGACGTTCAGAGGTTGTTGGGGGACCCCGCAGTGGCCGTAAGCCCAGGTTCCCCGGGGTCACAGCCCTGCGTCCTCTACCATTGCCGTGGGGCACGGGGCGCGGTGCCCTCTCCCCACTCCTCGTGGGGGGGATGAGACCAGGCCGTGTGGGCCCTCCTGGCAGCAGGAACCACTGCACTCAGGTTCAGGGGCCGAAACCCTCCTTGCCGCACGTACGTCCCTGGATATTTACAAGGTTCAGTGAAAACTTGACTCCAGCCGACTGTTGCCTGAAACGCTGGGAAATGACCCCCCACGTCTAGGGTGTCCGGAGCCCGGAGCTCACTAGTGATGCCACGGGCCTCTCCTGCTGGCTGAGTGCAGTTTTAGACCGAACACACCGCCGGCTCGGCTCCCGGGCCGGAGGGCACCTCCTGAACTGAGGCCTGGCAGGGGAGACACGGCCTGCAGCTTCTGTGGCAGGAGGGTCAGAGGCACTCCGGCTGTGTGTGCGGGACACCCCGCTGGGGCCAACCCACTGCTGTGGCTGGTGGCTGCAGCCTCCCGCCAGCCCCAGCCCCAGGCGATCTGGAAGCTTCAGGACACTGGGGGAAGGAGCTGGCCCGTCATGCCTGCGCTCGCTAGACCAGCTGTGTGTCCCGGGACAGTGTGCCCACAGCAGAGGATCCCAGGACTAGCCTTTGAGCAAAAGACGCTGTGGACAAGGCCAAGCCCGCTCAAAAGGCACAAGTCGGGTGTGGGGGAGTGACTCTTTCCCCTGGCAATCGAGGGGACTCTCCAGGGCAAGCAGAGCCCCGTGTTTGGCCGGCCTCCCTGCTCCGTCCCCAGCCGCTAGCTCTGTGGGCTGGCTCACAGCCCTGCTTACTGGGTCCTGGCCAGAGTGCTTTCCCCACCAGGCCAGCCAGTGGAGTGTCTGCCTTCTCCAGGAGGCCAGGACACGCAGGCATGCGCTCTCCAGCTGGCAAAGCTTGAAACCAAGTTCAGGGGCAGAGGAACCGGGGTCTGGGCCTGGCCAAGGCAGATCTCGGTGCTGCAGATGTGGCCGCCATCTGTGCCCTTGGAGCAGGAGGGTGGCTCCTGGTGGGGGTGCTGGGGCTCTCTGCAAGCCCAGCTGTGTCCCCAGACCACTCCATCCCCAAGGTCCCATGATCGGGGCCCAGGGGAACCCAGAGGGCACACCTGGGTTACAGAATAAGGATGGGACGGAGGCCCAGAGTTTCCCACAGTGCCCGGCCCGGATCACTGAGGCCAAGGACAGGGCCCCACCTGTTGGTCCCCTTGTCCCTGACCCCAGGCCAGAGGAAGAAGCGCATCACATCCAGCACCATATCTGGGCTTTGTCCCTCCGCACACCTCTTTGAGTCTTCCTGGACCCAGGTCAAGCCTGGTGCGGACAAATGGAGCTCAGGGGTCTCAGTGCTGTCTCCCCCTGCTGAGCCGCAGCTTTCGGAAGCAGCTCTCTGGTGTCAGCGCATGACCTTGAGGGTGGAGACCAGGTGTGTGTGGATCCAGTGGAGAGGAGGTGTTGGTGTGAGTGCTGGCCTTGAGGGAGACCCTGGGAGCCCTGGAGAAACAGGGTAAGGACACCCTGTCTCAGGGCTCACCGTCTGCCGGTCTCTCCTGCAGCCCACACAGCGTCCCCAGACCCCCGGGGCCCTGCCATCCCCTCTGTGCCCACTGAGCCTTTCAATGCTCAGGCTGCTGGGGGGGGGGGGCCTTCCCTCCTGACCTGTTGTCCCCCCCGGGCCTTCTTTCCCTCTGCACAGACTGGTCTGGTGTCCCACCTCTCTCCTGGGTCAGCTCCATGCACACGGCTGCCCACCCTATCTTAGCCCAGGACGGAAGCCACTGGAGGGCGTCCCTGCTGGCCAGCAGCCATGTGTGCCACGAGGGACTGAGCAGGACCAAGACTCTGTGGCCTGGGGACTGAGAGGGGAGCGCTCTCCATTTCCCGGGACGCGGCACCTCCAGATCCCGAGGGTCCCAGGCTCCTGCTCTCTTGTGTGGGACCTGGCTCTAGGATGTGGTGGGACAGGCTGCCTGGCTCCCGACACATGTCCCCGCCAGCGCCACGCCCACCTCTCCAGGTAGCAGCTTCTGGGGACACCCCTGGACAACAGTCAGGGTCACTCGGTACCTGCAAAGCCTTGTTTCTGCCTCCAGTTTATCCTCCGGGCTCCCAGCGAGGGGAGCCCCCGCTGTCCAGTCTGTCGGCAGATACATCTGTCCCCTCCCCGAGCCAGGAGCTCTCGGGGGATCACGGCAGCCTTCTCCATCGGACACGTCTGCAGGCATCGGCTGTGGGTCGGCTCCCCGCAGCCTCCAGCCAGCAGGCCTGAGGCCCAGGTGGGGTGTTGGCCGTGGTTTCCCTTGTGCCCAGACCCTCACTGCTTCCTGACTCCGGGGGCTCTGAAGTGGGCAGGGGTGATTGTTACCGGGCCGGCGGCTTCCCTCTGGTCCTGCCCCGGCCTCCTTTACCTGTGTCAGAGCTACCCCGTGCCCCCCTCCGCGGGACGGGAGAGAACACAGACGGGGTGCAGCAGTGTAGCTCGGGAGGCCCCTCCTTCCCTGGAAAGAAGGGGGCCCAGGAGGTCTCTCAACGGGGGCTGTGGGCCTAGGCTCCCTGTGGATCTCGGGGGTCGCCCATGAACCCATAGAGCTTCTCTAGGGAGAGATGGGTCTGTGGCCTTGAGCAGGTCCTCAAAGGAGCCTGTAGCCTGACAGAGGACAGAAATGTGCTCTGCACACTCCCATGCACGCACGGGAAGCAGATAAAAGTGGACTACCTAAAAAAAAATAATTTTAAAAAATAAAAGCTCCCCCCCACCGCAGGCCCCGTCTTCCAGAATCTGTTGTAACAGATTCGCCCAAGCTGGTTAACGGTATTTGCGGTTTGCAAGATGCTACACGTCCCTGGAAAATGACAGACAACTTATTATCACCTCTCCGCTCTCCCCTGTCCAAACCTGCCCGTGCCCGGCACCCAGCTGCCAGGAGCGGGCGCGAGGAAATTAACAGCCACAGAGCCGCCCGCGCCTGCCACCCGCAACCCCCACGCCAGCCCTGCCAGGCCCTGGGCTCCTAGCCAGACCGGGCCCATCAAGGACTCTGATGAGGGGGGAGGGTCCGAGTGGGGGAGGGCAGGGGTGGGCATACACCAGCATTCAGGCAAACCGTTTCCTGCAGGCGCAGAGGAATACGCGCATCCCGGAGCAGGCAAGTCCAGACGGCTCTGTGTCAACAGCCGAAGATAAATAAGATTTTATCAGCTCAGAATCTGTTGAAACACATCCATCTAGCGGTTCTAGGGAAGGAGAGGCAAGAGGGAGGGAGGGGAAGGAAGTGTCTTCACGTGACCTTTTCTGTAGAATAGATGGGACCCAAGAGTCTTCCTCCCCACCTGCCCAGGGCCTGGGGCCCAGAGCTACTGGGGAGAGATGGAGCTGGGCCCGGGGGGTGGGGGGCTCACCCCTCTTCAACACAGACCTGGTTATCTGAGAAGGCTTTCATCTCCTACAGGCCCCCACCTGGCCCTACCCCAGGTCTGGCCATCCTAGGGCCCCCTTCTGCCCCTGTAGCCCAGCCAGATGCTCAGGGTATAAGGAAACCCGGACAGGGCCGGGCATCCTCCGTGGGCTCAACCCCTGCAGAGACGGGGCTGGTCAGTGCACGTGCCCAAGACCATATTAGCAGCCAGCTGGGGGTGGCGGGACAGGGCCGGGACTGGGGACACCCCTGTGGGAGTGGGACCAGGCCCAAGGCCGGTGGTGGCCTTGCCAGGGACGCAGGGGGCGAAGCCGCGCGCGTTCTCCTCGCCCAGCGTCTCCGGCGCCGGCACCGCGGACAGCTCCCGGCGGCTCCTCCCCGGGGCGGGGCGACCCTGGCGCGCCCGTCCCCCGCCCGCCCGCGCCGCCGCGGGTCTCGCCGTTTTCCCGGGAAACCTCCCCCGCCCGCCGATGTCCTGACGCGGAGACCACCCCTGGGGCACCCCCGCCCCACTGGGCTGCAGGACCTCGAGAGGTGGGGCTCGGAGCCCGGGGCTGCGCCTGGAGCCCTGCTCCATCCTTACTGGCCGGGGAGCCAAGGCTCCTGACCCTTGTGGGGTCTACAGACCCCTTCCCCGGCAGCTGCGGAGGGAGCAGGAGGTCGGTGACTGACTGACGAGGGACGGTGGGGGGTCGCTCCCGGGAGGGGACTGCAGGGTCTGCAAGCCCCTGGGGGCACTCTCAGGCCTGCTCGCAGAGGGGACAGGGACCCTCTCCCGTGGCAATGATCACGGCACAGAGGAGTCCATGGGTATTGCGCGTGTCCAGTCACCGCCCCCGCAAAGCCTGGAGAGGTTGGTCTACTGGTTTACGGCGTCCCAGAGGCCAAGCACGAGAGCCGGACCTCAAAGGCCATTCTCCTGCTGCTCACCTGTGATTGTGACCTGCTGCCCTCCCAGGCCAGGCCTTTCCTCAGCGTGTCTGCCCACTTACCCCCACTCAGGGATGAAGCAGGACCCTCCCTGAGGGTCCTCTGCATGCCCCCCTCAGCCCCAGGTCACCCCCCATGGGACACCTCCGTGGGCCCTGCTGGGGTCCCTGCTGACCCTGCAGGGGACAGGGATGCCCCCTGGGAATCCACAGCTGCCTCAGAAGAACTCAGACCCACTGGTCACTAGCTGAGTCCGGCCAGCACCAGGCTGCGTGGTCTCCAGGTGCCCCCAGTAAGTCTGGATCCTTCTGCAGCTGGAAGGAGCGCTCAGCCCATCTACCCTAGTGAGTCAAAGGGGCTGCCAGGCAGGAGCCCTCCACAGCACTTGCGGGCTTCGCCATGTCATCACCGTGTTCAGGTAGGTCCCTGCCATCCAGCTGAGGCTCGTGGTTGCCTGTGGGGCCCTCCTCCTCCAGGGAGGTCCCCTGGGTGACTGCTCTCGAGCCTGCACGATGCTTCCCAGGCAGTTCCCTGCCTGACACCACCGGCATGTTGTGTGAGGGTCAGGGACCCGTTCTGAAGCCTCGCTTGTGGATGGACCAGAGGGCTGGGTGTGAACAGACTGGCACCTGGTGTTTGCTTCGGGCTGGGCTGTTCTGGGCACAGTCCTTGGGGCAGGGTGCCAAGGTTATCCCCCACCCTGGTGCTTTGGAGAGTGATGGGGATACTAGAGGTCAGCAGACACCCCTGGGAAGCAGGACTGACCCCCCACGGCAACAAACAGGCGGCCCCCCACTCCCCTTGTGGCCCCTCAAGCCCACCCTCGGGCAGCCCTGTTTTCTACTTTCCCAGCCGAGCCTCAGCCTTCCCCCTCCCAGGGCTGTGCAGAATCATTCCTTCCTGCATTCGAAATAGGTCCGGGGACTCGGCTTCCCCCCAGAGGTGGGGTCTCAGGCATTAAGGTATGGGGTGGCAGGCTGCACTGGGCTTGGGGGACCCCGGTGAGTGGGGCACCTGTGAGGAGGTGAGCCCCAGGGGCATCCAGTTCCCATCCGTGTTGGGGGCAGGAAGGGCACGTACTCAATTCAGCACCACAGGAGAGTTGAACGGGGCCCAGCACCCGGAGGATGCCATGAGGGAGACCTCGGCCCACTTGTCCCCCATGCCCCCTCGGACTCCACTCTGGGGGCGGGTGAATGTTTCCGGGAGGGAGCCCCGGCCAGCTCGTCAGGGGAGGGATGGCTCCCCCTGTGGGGCCCAGGGCTTTGAGAACCCTGGAGTCCCCCTGGTCTTGGACTGTGGGTCAGCCCCATCGCCCTGTGTTTGCCACCCCTTGTCTTTTTTTTTTTTTTAAAGATTTTATTTATTTATTTGACAGACAGAAATCACAAGTAGGCAGAGAGAGAGGAGGAAGCAGGCTCCCTGCTGAGCAGAGAGCCCGATGCGGGGCTCGATCCCAGGACCCTGAGATCATGACCTGAGCGAAAGGCAGAGGCTTTAACCCACTGAGCCACCCAGGCGCCCCTGCCACCCCTTGTCTTATGTATACTTGGGAGTTGCTGAGAGTACGAGTCCCTGAGGGTCCACCGTGTCCCTTGATGACCGGAGAGGGAGCTCTGGTGGCCAGTGGGGGTCTTACCTTTGCAGGATGAGGGTGTCAGGGCCCCCAGCTTCCTTGGGGGCTGAGACCAGCCCTGCCTCTGCCAGCAACTCCGGCACCCAGGCTCGGTGGCCCTGACTACACCGTGGTGGGTACAGGTCCCGCCGTAAACCCTAAGCCCCAGTCTGTGGCCCCCAGTCGGCTGCGATGCAGCCCATGGCAGTGGCAGACGCCAGCTGGAAGCCTCTGCGGCGCCGTCTCCGGGTTCAGGGCACTTTCCCTGGCTGCACTGCGGTGGGGTGTGATGGGCAACTGCAGGTCGCTGGGCTTTGTGGGGGGCGTGGGGATTAAGGGGCAGGAACGGGAAGTGTCCTGTGAGTCAGGATAGGAACACGTGCCTCCGGGAAGGAGGCATGAGGAGCCTGGATGGATCCCCAGAAGCCAGTCCGCTTGGAAACTAGTGGGCACCCTATGACCACCATCAGGGTCCCCTTTGAACTCACAAGAGTTGGCCACGGTCCTTAGGTGGTGATGTGGTCCCCTGGGCGCTGATCCTCCCTGGAAAGGGTCCCGAGCGGCGGGGACAGGAGCTTTGAAGTCAGAGGCCCCCACACCGGTGGCCCCTGCCCAGCTGCGGAGCTCAGCCGCTCAGACGCGCTGCTCTAGGGAGTTCCTTCCCGATTGTCTCGCACTTACACGTTTTTCATCAAAATGCCAGAAAAGCCTAACGCTGGGTTTCTAAAAGCTGAAATGTAATGCTGCAGATTCCCTCCTTCAAACCACTGCGGTCTGGGGGCTGAAGGTTGACCCTGGGGAGAGCCGGGCTTGGCGAGGCAGATGCGCCTCCCAGCCCCCACTCTCCAGCAGCTCCTCGCTTCCCGGCCTTCACTGTCCTCACCCCTACGAGGGACGGGACGCAGTGCCACTAAGCTCTCCGGCCCGCGAGGTCCAGACAGAAAGCCCCACTGCGCTCCCTGCGCCCAAACCGGCCAGGTGCCAGCGAGGGGGTGAGAGGTGCCCGGAGGAGGCACTGGGAGGAAGGACGGAAGGAGGCAAGCAGGTCGGAGGGCGGGGTCGGGACTGTGGCCTGGGGGCACTGGGCCGGGCCTGAACCCTGCCCCCCCCCCAGTACTCCACACTGCTCAAGAAGCTCTACTGCCAGATCGCCAAGACCTGCCCCATCCAGATCAAGGTGTCCACCCCGCCGCCCCCGGGCACCGTCATCCGCGCCATGCCCGTCTACAAGAAGGCGGAGCACGTGACCGAGGTCGTGAAGCGCTGCCCCAACCACGAGCTCGGGCGGGACTTCAACGAAGGTGAGACCTCCAGCCCCTGTGCCCAGAGGCTGGGACGCGCCGGGCACCCCGAGTGGGGGAGGGCTGGCCGCGCCCCCCTGGCTGGGAGGCAGCCGTGGCGGGCAGTGTGGGCACCCCGTTTCCTCTCCACAGCCCCCTTACGTCCCAGCGGCACCTGGGCCCTTGAGTGTGGGTGCCCACAGGACGGGAGGCTGCTGGACCAAGCACGCCCAGGGCCCGAAAGCTGACAGTGGGTCCCGGGAGGCCAGTGGGGCCGGCCCTGTGGTCCCCAGCTGGCTGCAATGCGCCTGCCACAGGCATGGCCAGACCCCAGCTGGGCACCCCTCTGAAGCGCTGTCCCCTCCTGGCAGGACAGTCTGCTCCGGCCAGCCACCTCATCCGCGTGGAGGGCAACAGCCTCTCCCAGTACGTGGACGACCCCGTCACGGGCCGACAGAGCGTCATGGTTCCCTACGAGCCCCCGCAGGTAGGCCGGGGCCCCTGCAGCCGGCACAGGGGCGGGGGCCTGGCGGTTAGAGAGCCTTAGCGTCACCTCCGTCTCCTCCGTCCTCCTGCCTAGTGGCCCCAGCGTCCCCAGTCCTGCCAGGAGCAGTCCCTGGCCCTCACCCACGGCCCCGGCACCCAGCACCCGTTTCTGACCACTCGTGTGCAGGTCTACGGGGGCCCCCTTGGGCCCTCTCTAGCTGTGGGAGGGAGACAGGCACAGGCAGGGTCTGGAGGTGAGGGGTGAGGCCAGAATGGAGGTGGGTGGGGCAGAAAGCGCCCTACTCCCCCCCCCCCCCCTGCCCCGGGCTCTGCAGGTTGGGGCTCCTGGGAGGGGCCGGCTGCAGTGAAAAGCTGGCGGTGGATCCTGTGGGGGTGGGGACTGGGATGGTGGGTTGGGGGAAGGATGGGGGAGGGGGCGGGGTCGGAGTCCTCCAGCCTGTGCACCGTGCTTCCCAGGGTGAGGGGGCGCAGGGAGCCCCCACCGTTCTTCTGCGAGGCTCTGGCCCCCAGACTGCGCTCAAACCCCAGCCCTGTGCCTGGCCAATCGGACCCCCCACCCTCCTTCCCCAGGCCCCGCTCTCACCTGCCGGAGCCCCCAGGAAAGCAGGGCTCTCCCGCCCCCTGGTGGCTACCATGTGCCAGCAGTTTCGTGAAAGGCCGGGCTTGCCTATGCCAGCGGCTGAGTTTTATCTTCTGACCCAGGGAGACTATGACAACTGCCCATTTTGTGGTCCTGGGATGCCCAGGGGTCAAAGTCCTGGGTACATGCCTCAGCAGTGCACAGACTCCCTGGGAAACGGCATAAGAGCTGGAGATGGGGGTCCACTCAGATGGCTCTGGTCCATCCCTCTGCCGGAACAGGGCCGTGCTCCGTTCTGCCCAGGAGAGCCCACTGCGAGCAGAACACACACTCGTGCCCACAGAAACCTGTGCCCCTGCCGCCCACACCCAGCCCCCAGGGCTTGACCTCTAGTCTGTTATGGGGGATGCCGGAGCAACCAGCCCACAGGGCTCTGTGCCGGGAGCCTGCGTGGCACGTGGCGCTCTGTGCACAGCACGGATGGATGCAAGGACGGGCGGGGGCTGCATGGATGGTCTGGACAGTGGACGAGTAGGCGGGCGGATGGTGGGAGTGGATAATTTGGATGGACGGACGGACGGACGGAGGTGGATTAATGCGTGCAGGTGCGTGGGTTGGATGGGTGGGTGGACAGAAGGCGGATGGACGGACGGATGAGTGGCTGGACGGAGGTGGGACAGAAGGCAGAGGCAGGCAGGTGGATGGGTGGAGGGCAGAGGGCCGCAAGGCAGGGGCCACCTCCACCCCGTGCCCCCACCGGTCAGGACCCAGCGCAGGAGCCCCCAGTGGTGTGGTCTGGGGCCCGCACGCTGACAGCCCCGCCCCGCCCGCCGCGCTGCTCTTGTGTGCAGGTGGGGACAGAATTCACCACCATCCTGTACAACTTCATGTGCAACAGCAGCTGTGTGGGGGGCATGAACCGGCGGCCCATCCTCATCATCATCACCCTGGAGACCCGCGAGTGAGTCTGCTGGGCGCGTGGGCCGAGGGCGGCTGGAGCGGGGGCTCGGGGCAGTGCCGCTGGGGCCGCACCTGAATCCAGGGCATGGTAAGGGATGGCGCTGGCCCTGGAGGTGAGTTTAAGGAGGGGCGGACCCCCCCCCCAGCCCCGCCTGGGGCTGCGGGGTCCACCTGAGCAGGAGCTGGGCTTTGGGAGGACGGCAGGGGACCTGGTGTCCCAGAGTGGCTGGGAGCTCAGGCGTCCCCTCACCGGCTCATCAAGAGCCCCTGGATGAGGTGCTTGGGGAGGGTGAGCAAGGCTGGCGGGGCTGGAGGCAGGCCCCCCAGACTCATGGTTCTGGCTGTACCCCCCGTCCCCTGCCAGCGGACAGGTGCTGGGCCGCCGGTCCTTCGAGGGCCGCATCTGCGCCTGTCCTGGCCGAGACCGCAAGGCTGACGAAGACCACTACCGGGAGCAGCAGGCCCTGAGCGAGAGCGCCGCCAAGAACGGCGCCGCCAGCAAGCGCGGTGAGCAGCCTGGCAGGGGCGTGGAGCGTGGGGGCCGCCCGCGCCCTCAGACAGAGCGAGACCGCCTCGGGGTGCCCTGGCTCCAGCTCCGCCCAGCACGACCCCACCCTGGGTCGGCCCCTCTTGAATGGGTTACTGGTCTCTGGGCCCGTCCACGGCCACACGCACGTGAGGGTCGCTCGCCCCAGGTGGCGGGTATCCTGCGGGCCTGACCTGCATGTGGCCTGCCTCCCCTCGCAGCCTTCAAGCAGAGCCCCCCTGCCGTCCCTGCCCTGGGCACCAACGTGAAGAAGAGGAGGCAGGGGGACGAGGACGTGTACTACATGCATGTGAGTGGCCCTGGTGTCCTCAGGGCTGCGACCCGGGGCTCCGCAGGCGGTGGGCGGGGCGCCTGGGAGAAGCAGCTCTCAGGCAGCGACTCTGCGGGCTGCCCTCCCCCCCACCAGGAGAAGTCCTGCTGAGATTGGGGGTGCGGGGCGCAGACCCCCCCAGGGGACAGTGTGTCAGGGGTCACAGATACTGTGACTCCATGGCCGCCGCGTGGGTCAGCGCACCCACGAGCTCTGCCGGGATGGTTCTTCCGTTGTGTGACGCTGATTCCACAATAAGCCCCCGGTTCTGCAAGCTCCCTCTCTGGTGCGCCCCTCCCCAGCACCCTGAGTGTGCAGAGCCCCGGGACCGGGAGGGGGGCAAGGTGGGCGCTCACCGGGCCCCAGACCTGCTCCTGGGGAAGGGGGCGCCTCCCGGGCCGCAGCAAGCTAGGGGGCTCGGCGAAAGGCCGCCTGTGCCGAGGGTGCCCGTCTGTGCTCAGGTGCGGGGCCGGGAGAACTTCGAGATCCTGATGAAGGTGAAGGAGAGCCTGGAGCTGATGGAGCTGGTGCCGCAGCAGCTGGTGGACGCGTACCGGCAGCAGCAGCAGCCCCTGCCGCGGCCGTGAGTGCGCCCCGCCCCGCCCCGCCCCGCCCCGCCCCGCTCCGCCCCGCCCCGCCCCGCTGACCCCGGCAGGAAGGGCCGATGAGTCCACCCCCACACCCTCATGCCCCCCCCCCAGGGCAGGCACCCAGGGCCCCCACCTGGTGCCGCCGCCTCCAGGGAGCCTTCTGTGCACCACGCTGTCTGGGCCTCCGCCCCGCCTCTCCCACGGGGGCCTCCTAAGTGTCCACTGACCGGGAGGCGGTGGGGAGGGGCTCAGCACGGCGGCCCCACGGGCTGGTTCCCGCAGCAGGGCCGGCTGTCCCCTCGGTGCGCTGGGGGTGGGGTGGGGGCGTCCGGCCCAGGTCCGGGTGGGAACGCGGGTGAGGAGGGGGCGCCCAGACACGGGGCGTCGCGGGGAAATGACCAGGAGCTGTCGCTGTCTGAGCAGGAGCCACCTGCAGCCAGCGTCCTACGGGCCCGTCCTGTCACCCATGAACAAAGCGCACGGGGGCGTCAACAAGCTGCCCTCCGTCAACCAGCTGGTGGGCCAGCCGCCCCCGCACGGCTCAGCGGCTGGGCCCAACCTGGGGCCCATGGGTGAGCACCTGGGGCCCATGGGAGCGTGCCTGGGGCAGGGCGGGGCCCAGAGCGGGCTGGGAAGGCTCAGAGCGTGGTCCGGCTGCGGACACTGCCGCCTCGCTCGGGGCTGTCGCTGGCTGCCTCGCACCGGCAGCTGCTGTCCACGGGCGGGAGGCACAGCCGCGGACAGTCCCTCTGTCCGTTCCCCACCACGGGGAGGTCCGTCCTGTGCTCTCTTCCCAGTCGTGCAGAGCCGGGGAGGCCCGGCCCGACCGGCCCTGACAGTCCCCACTGCCGCCTGCCTAGGCCCCGGGATTCTCAACAACCACGGCCACGCCCTGCCGACCGGCAGTGAGATGAACGGCAGCCACAGCGCCCAGTCCATGGTCTCGGGGTCCCACTGCACCCCACCACCCCCGTACCACGCAGACCCCAGTCTGGTCAGGTACGTGGGCTGCTGCTGGGTCCTGCCACGAAGCCGCCGGCCTCAGCCCCTCCCCTGCCTGTCCTCGTGCCCATCCGCTGCGCCAGCTCGAGCCCAGACAGCGGCAGGGGAGGGCCTGGGGGGGAGCACCCCGCAGGTGCTTGGGAGACAGCGTGAAACACGGGGGCTTGTGCGGCGGCCGTGGGCAGGCAGGGGTGCCAGGCCACACAAGCGAGCGCATGCTTGGAAGGCAGAGCCGGTCCACACCCGCCTTCTCCCCGCAGCTTCCTGACGGGACTGGGGTGTCCGAACTGCGTCGAGTACTTCACGTCCCAGGGCCTGCAGAGCCTGTACCACCTGCAGAGCCTCACCATCGAGGTAGGAGCCCGCCCAGGGCGCGGCCGTCCGGCCTGCTCCCGGGGCTCGGTTTCCTGCTCTCACGGGGGGCGGGGGAAATCCAGGAAAACACTTCTTCTGAGCCCGGGCCCCACCTCCTCTCTCACGTCTGGCTTCCTAGCGAGTCAGCCTTCGAGGTGGGGGCGAGGTCAGCTGTGCAGGTGGTGGCTGGACGGGACCCCCCACCCCCCACCCCCTGGCCCTGGTAGGGCGTGGCTCACGCGGCGGTGACGCCGCTGTGACGTGGGGGATAGGCTGTTCCCAAAGCACAGAGAGTTGCCGAAGCCAGAAGGGTCTCGGAGCTGGTGCAGCTCAGTGCCACTCACACCGGGAGACACTGAGGCCCACAGAAAGCAAGACAGTCCTTGCTGTGCACCCACAACCACGGTGGGTCCTGGGTTCAGATGGTGCCAGGCTAGAAGCAAAGGGCCATGGCCGACCTCTGGGTCCGACAAGAATACCGGCAGGGAGTCCCTCCTGAACTGTCAAAGACCTTACTTGCTCGCAGCCTAGGGCTGTCTTGAGCTCTAACGTGTGGTTAGCCAAGGGGGGCTCAAGCCTCGGGAGCCCCAGATCCCAGGGGGGTTCCAGCTCGGCGGCCCACCCAGGGCTGCGGGCCAGTCGCTCAGGTGAAAGTCCTCCCTTCCCATCCCCACCCAGTCGCCGGGGCTAGTTCGGTGCCTGGCTTGGCGGGGAGGGTGCAGGGGCTGGGTGATCTGCCCTGGCCCCCACGGGGCCTGCTGCGGAGGGGCTCGGCCAGTCCACAGAGCCCAGGGGTGACCTCACCCCTACACGCACACGCCCCTTCTCAGCTCTCCGGTTACGGTTACGGAAGGCCACGGCCTCGTGTGTGCGACACTAGCTGCCCCGTTTCTGCCCGGCGCTGGGGGGCGAGGGGGCTCCTGGGCCGGGACCGCTAACGGTGGCCCACGGCTCCCGCAGGACCTCGGCGCCCTGAAGATCCCGGACCAGTACCGCATGACCATCTGGAGGGGCCTGCAGGAGCTGAAGCAGAACCAGGACTACGGCGCGCAGCAGCTGATCCGCTCCAGCAGCAACACCTCCGCCATCTCCATCGGCGGCTCTGGGGAGCTGCAGCGGCAGCGGGTCATGGAGGCCGTGCACTTCCGCGTGCGACACACCATCACCATCCCCAACCGCGGGGGCCCGGGCGGGGGTGCGGCGCCCGACGAGTGGGCCGACTTTGGCTTCGACCTCCCGGACTGCAAGTCCCGGAAACAGTCCATCAAAGAGGAGTTCACGGAGAGCGAGATTCACTGAGGAGCCGGGCTTCCTGGGAGAGCCTGGCCTGGACTCCCCGGGAAGCCTGGCTTTGTCTCCTCTTGCTTTTGTCCAAGACTGCCTGGAGGCAGGGCCTGCGGGGAAAGGCGAGGCCCACCCCCCAGCACCCTGGGCAGTGGGCGTGACGTGCCAGGGGCCGGGACCTGTGCCACGGGTGCTCCCGAGGGCCGGCGTCACCCACCGTGGGCCTGGTCCTCCTTAGGGCTCCGCGGCTCCCCAGTGAGGTCCTCCAGGACTCGAGGATCGGCTCTGCTGACGGACTGCCAAAGCATTTTTAGACGTCTTCTGAGCGGCTCCAGGATTGTATCTAAAACGTGTTTATTTTGGGTCGATGCTTCAGACCCTGTCTCTGCCCAAGGCTGGGTCCCTCTGCCGGACTGGAGGGTCCGCCTGTCCCTCGCTCTTCAGACCACCGCGGCCCAAAGAGGAAAACCAGAACCTCCCTGGAACTGGAGGGGCCCAGGGGGCGGTGCGTTTGCCACATGCGGGGTCCCTCCCGGGAGGCAAGGACACTTCTGGTCAGCGGCCACCAGCCAACACCCACGCCAACACCACCGGCCACAGCCGCCTCCCTTCGGCGACCTTCAGGGCACAGACGTGGACAGCATGCTCATCGGACTACCGGAAGTTGTCAATGTTTGATAAAATGATACCCTTTGTACTTGCTGAGTCAGCTTTCATCCTGTTTTTCGCTTTCATCCTCAATATTCCCTTCAGAGTTCAGCCTGCATTCCTGCGCCCCAGGTCTGTACAAACAAGCTGCTCAAGGACCCAGGGCAGGCCGGGCGAGGGCAGCTTCCCACTCCGACGCCGGACGGGGCGGTGGAGGGGCAGGCTGGGTCCAGCCACGGTTTGGCTGCAAAGCTCTCCACGTGGGACCGCTCCGCCCCGTTGGCCGCGCTGGCAAACTGGGGGCAGGGCAGCGGGTGACCTTTCTCAGGGCCGCGGGGAGAACCGTTCCCAGGCAGAGGGAGCAGTTGGCAAGAAGGTGCACCTGTTGCGGGGCTTGAGGAAGCCCCGGTTGGGGAGGGCCCCCCCGTCCTCCTAGGGGTGGTCCTGAGGCAGGCAGTGGGACTGCAGGCCTTCAGGAGGACCCCGGGGGGCAGCAGGCTGAGGGCGGCGTGGGGCCATTTTCATTTGCAAGGAACCTCATGAGCCTTTGTGACAGACGGAGCACCGTGTCCGCGGCAGGACACGCGGCCACAGAGACGCCGCCTTGTTCCAGCAGGCGGGAGAGAGGGAGGCCCGCAGGGGTGCCAGCGCCTGGCTGTTCCCAAGCTCAGCCGCCCCTCCCGCGTGGGTCCCCGCTGACGCCCCCCACGGAGGCAGGCAAGCCTCCAGGCCGGGGAAGGTGGACACGCGGCCCTCGCACCCTTCAGGTGTGCTCTTGTTGCCCTGAGCCCCGCGGGAGGCGCCTTCACCCTCAGGCCCCGTGTTCACAGGCGTCCCGGACTCCAGCTCCGTCCCGCTCCACGCGGGACCAAGCGTGGGTGGGAAAGCGCCAGCTCGCTTCCCCGGGGTCCGCCCTGGGGGGAAGGGGTGTTCCTTGCCGCGTGGTGGTTCAGAGACTGGCCAGCAGGGGAAGGGAGCCCCGGAGCAGAACCCGGGCCAGCCTCACCCCAAGCCCACCCTGGGGGCCACCTCCAGACCAGGACATCGCCTTGGAAAGTCGTGGCCATTCCCGCGGTCAGTCTACACTGACCGAAAGCATCGTTTGTGTGGATGTAGCGGCTGCGTCTGGGGTGATGCCGTCATCCTGTCCCGCACCGCGCACTCGCCGGGACCACCTTCCGGGGCTGTCGGCACACCAGGAGGCTCTGGCCCTCAGCAGGCGCCAACCGGGCCGCAGAACCAGCTCGTTCCAACGGGCTCTGCTCCCTAGCCCGGGGGGTCCATGCGCACGGGGCTCTGCCGTCTCCCCAGGGAGGTATCGCTGCACCGGAGGGCCGCAGTCACGGGCTACTGGGGGCCGGGTGCGGCTGCCCGTGCCCCCGTTTTCTCATGTCACGCCCCCTCCACCCCCAACTCCGCCGCGAGGCCGGGGAAAGAAGTACACTGTCCTGCTCTTGCCTTGGGCGTCAAGGCTGGGCTGGAGTCTGGCAGGTGCCCCTGTGGTCACACCCTGGGGCTCCCCAGCGGTGCTCCCTTGTTCCACCTCAGTGCTGGGGACACAGCCCCAACTTGCTGGGGTCCGCAAACCTGGCGGGAACCCAGGGCTCCGTGGCTTCGTCTCCAAGGTGCGCTCCTGGGGGCCCGAGTCTGACGGGAAATGCCACAGGGGCCCCACTGGGTGCCCAGGAAAGGGCTGGTGTGCGGCGGGCAGAGCCCCGAACATGGAGAGGGGAGGGAGGAGGTCATCCTCCCACGGGGGCCCCAGGCCGCACACACCGTCCTGGAGCCTCTCTCTGTGCTGGAGGAGGAGCACCTTTGGGGAGAACAAGCCACGAGACTGACTTGAGTAGGAACTCGGGCCTGCTTAGGAGACGGTGCGAATGGGCAGGAGCAACACCACGCAGGTCTGAAACTCTGGGTCTGCAGAACTCGAAAACCAAGAACAAAGAAGCCTTGAGGGCGGGGGTCTTTCCAGTGGTGAAGGGGCAGGAGGGACGCTCTGGCTGGGGAGCAGCCTGGAGAGTGACACACTGACACCAGCCCGCCTGGGCTCCGGCCAGAGAGCGCGCTGCTGCTGCGGGGGGGCCCCTCACGGCTCGCCACAGGCTTGGCTGCGTGCGAAGTTCGTCACCAGGGCTGGGCCACGGGGCAGCGGTCATGTCCATGGCCCAGGCCCCCCGCAAGCACGGGTCAGGGACGGCCAGCTTCTCAAACGCAGACGGCCACTTTGCTGTTTCCATAAGGTAAAGCACTTTAACGCTCTAAGGTTAAGAAAAAAATACCACCCGTGTTTTTACTGTCACTGATGCTTCTTCAAGCAGTATTAATGGGTCTGCTCCAATGAAATTAACTTTTCTGGTAATGTAATCTTGGGAAAATGTGCTATTTTTTTAGCTGTGTTTTGTGGGAAATTTTGTTTTTGTAACATAATAAAGAGCACATTCCGAAGGCGGTCTCTGAGTAACTCGGGAAGAGAACAGCACACACGCGCCGGCAGCTCCCCACAGGCGAGGGCTGTGGCCTGCAGCAGCCCCTCCGGGCTTCTCCGGCGTTTTCGTGGCAGGCGGCCGTGGGCACCGCAGAGCCGCGAGCTCAGGCTGCCTGGTCACAAGAGAGACCCGGGCGCACACGCGGGGTTCTGTCGGCACAAAGCTGCCTGACCTCATAGGCCTGACTTTGCCCTCGGCCTCCGGACCCCTCATCCAAGGGGCGGCTGGAGGTCTCGACTTCGGAAAGCTCATGCGGGGTGCGGGCAGACCACGGACAAGCCCCCCAGCTGCCAGAGTCCGGCAGTTCACGCTTCTCTGCAAAACTTAGAGAGCTTCCGTCTGCTGCCCTCGGGCCGGGAGCTACACGGGCTTCCCTTCCATTCTCCCAGTTCTCAGCTTTCTGCATTTCCCGGCTGTAGCAGACGGGGCGACGCCCCAGCAAAACAGGCCTCGTGAGTCTGCTCAACCTGCGGGGCCCAAGTCTTTTAGACATTGGGCTTAAACTAAGCAGAAAACACACAAAGGCCAGATGGAGCCGTCCCCATTCTGCTCTGGCACTCTTGGAGGCAGGGACAGCTCCACGGGCACACCAATGGGCACACCACAGGCAGGCAGGCCCGGAGAGGCCAGGAGGGGTCTGGAGAAGCCGGGGGGGCCGGGGGGGCCGGGGGGGGGGGCCAGGAGGGGCCAGGAAGGGCCGAGAGGGGTCTGGAGAGGCCGGGGGGGGTCAGGAGAGGCCGGGTGGCGGGGTCAGGAGAATCCGGGGGGCTGGGAGGGGTTAGGTCTACCAACCGGGGCCCCAGCCCACCTTTCTGGTTGGGCCCATTGATTCACACACAGTCCTCCGAGTCAAACCTGCTCATCCCGTTCCCAAAGCTGTTGTCTATCCCAGGCCCACTGCGGAGGGCTGAGCAGAACGTGCCCTCACCCCATCACTGAGACAGGAACCCCAGCGACAAGCCCCCCAACACCTCTGGACTGGATGGGAAGCGAGGAAAGGCAGCGTCTGAGGAACGAACACGGTAACGCCTGCAGCACAAGGTGCTTTTCGTATCTTTGTTCAGAAACATTTTTTTTTTTAAAGATTTATTTATTTGACAGATAGAGATTACAAGTAGGCAGAGAGGCAGGCAGAGAGAGAGAGAGGAGGAAGCAGGCTCCCAGCCAAGCAGAGAGCCCGATGCGGGGCTCGATCCCAGGACCCTGGGATCATGACCTGAGCCGAATGCAGAGGCTTTAACCCGCTGAGCCACCCAGGTGCCCCCAGAAACATTTTTTTTAAGTAGGGTAGGAGCAATACAGCCCAGCACTTCAGATACACAAAAACGTCTCCCCTGTGTCCACTGCATGAGGCAAAACGAAGATCCGTGTCCAAAGCAGACCGGCTATTCCGCAAGGCCTGCTTGTTCTGGGAGCATCCCGGCGGCCGGCGCGTAGTGCCAGAAGGAAAAGAGGAGGCCTGGCGGCACACTCCCCGCCCCTTGGGAGGAGAAGGGCGTCCGCTCATCTCCCCGCCAACCTCCGAAGACCACGTCCGCATGCCGGCAAGAACAGGATGGGCTTTGCTGGCGCGCCGGGACATCTCGTTGGACCTGGAGGAAAGGCGCCGTCCCCACGCGCCTCCTGCCCCACGTGCCTCCTGCATGGATTCTTCCAGATGCCTGCCTGGTTCTAAGCACCGAGACAACTGCCCCAGACACCCAGGGAACCCCGCAGCCTGCCTCTTGCCCGTGACCTTTAGTTTGCAGTGTGCCCCGGAGACAGCTTGCAGCTGCCCCTGCTCAGCCCACCCGGCCAATCCTGCCCTGACCCCCGGGCCCCACGCTGCGGGGGCTCCTGCCGGAAGCGCCTCCCCCACACATGTCCAAGTTCCTCCTGGAAACTTCCCCCACCTGGAAGCATTCTGAGACCCCTCCCGGTGGTGCCTGGCCGGGGTCTAAGAGGGCGGGGAGAGGCTAGCGCCCCAGCCGGAGACGCCCAGGGGGTCTGGAAGGTGCCCAGAGAACCGTGCCCCCGAGGACACGGTGGACAGAACCGACTGGAAGGTGCAAACACCGAGAAGGCACCATGTGTGCGCATTGAGCGACAGTCGGCGCTGGAGCGAGGCAGGGCCAGGTGCTAAGCACGCAGGGCAGGGATGAGTGGAGCAGAGTACTAAGTCAGGCCAGCAAGAGCCCTGCAGGACGACATCCGAGGAAACCCCCAGCAGGTCGGCGGAGCCTAGGACAGAGCCTAGGATGGACGCATCCAGGCAAAGCAGAGGACGAGGGCAAAGCTCCAGGGAGGGGCCCGCAACGGCAACAGGTGAGCCGTCCATTTCTTCGGTTCTCTTCTGCTGGGCCGGGGTGACCCGTCCTCACTGTCCCGCGCTGCCGACAGGTGACCCACTGCTCTGTGCGTGCCCTACCTGGCTGGGACTCCCTCCCCGACATCCAGCTTTCCAACTCAGAGAATGGAAAAGGGCCTGTCATTGAGGAGGCGTGAGAGCAGAGCGTACTCAAACAATGAATCTGAAAGTCCACTAAACACGAAACGCTTCCGCCTGACGCCTCTTGGCCCCTTTGTCACAGCGGAGAGATGCAGTAACGCTACCCGTCGTGCCCATAGCTCTTCACAGGCCTTCTGATACGTGGTTCACGTTCCTTTACTTGCTCTCAAACTGGGGTGGGGGGCGCGTCCTGAACGGACCCCCACCCTCGGACGGCGGTAGGACGGCCCTGAAAGGAACACCGCGGTCGGACCTGCACAGAGGGCGCTCCCCAGGGCAAACGCCGTGTCTGGAGTGACTTCTCCCGGCGACGAACTGATGACTTCCATGTCACATGTCCCGGGGGCCCAACGCTGCCGACGCCGCAGCCTGGAGGCTGTCACCGGAGCATCACCGCAGGGCCCTCCGGCCAGAAGGGAAGCGAGGTGCACGTCCACGATGGGGGTCCTCACCTGACTTCCTCAGGAGGCCTCAGGAAGCTGCTGGGCACAGACCGCTGAAGGCAGAGCCGGTGGACCTTCCCCAGGGCACCCCCGGCAGGTCTGCTCGGGTGAGAACTGCAGAGCCGGCTCCAAGCGCCCGGGAGGGAGCCGCGCCTGGGCTTGCCTGGCCCCCGCCCCCTGCACCAGAGTGAAAGGCACAGCTGGTCAGCCCAGCCCGGGCCGACCACGCCAGAGTGTCTTGGGGACCACACCCCTCCATGCCCGCCGGCAGCTGGTAAGTTCCAAGGCCAGCAGCCACGCGGCTCCCTGGACACAAGCGGGACAGAGGCCCGCCCGCGCTGTCGTCTGGATGCTAAGGCCTCAGGCACCCCGTGAGTTTGTAATTAAGTATCTGGCTGTTCACCTGCTCGGCAGCCGTCCCTCTTCCCAGATCCTAAGCTCAGCAGTGCAAAGGCTGTTCTGTTTTATCCCTCAGTAAACGCCCACGCCCAGCGCGCTCCTGCGGAACCAGGAGCCATTTGAGACACTGGTCAAGACACAGTAATGGGACCCGCGCTGCCTGCATCTCAGAGAAAGCAAAAGCAGTTCGGAGAGGCTGGGCCCAAAGTCACAAAGCCGGTGAGGGGCAGCACCCGGCCGACCGGGCCTGAAGCCTGAGCGGCGCTCTCCCCTCGAGACCCCGCTGCGAGCAGGCGCCTTTAGAACAAATAACACTCGGACAGAAAAAGCCAGTTAACTCTTGCTTCTGGAAATGAGAAATCTCATTTCGAGACTGCAGGGTAGCTTTTTGGAAAAAAGTACCCTGAGTAGGAGACATCGTTGTATTTGAAACCTTGAAAACAGAAGTCACTGGGAGGCTGCTCGTGTAACATCCAAGACTGAAGGCTGGCCACCGCCGGCGCCGCCCGAGCAGGACAGCGGTCCGCCCATCCAAACTAGGTCTCCCGCAGAACATCCCTTCCCTGAAAATTGCCGGCACACCCAGAACTCACAGCACGGAGTACAGATCAGCCTGGAAATCCCAACCGCGGTTTTCTCTATGATCACGGACCACCCTCACGCCCGGCAGCTGTCGCTCAGAGCCTTATTCCTGGTGACAAAAGGGGTCAGGCACGCGCCTTTAACAGGACAGCACAAGGCCCAGAAAAAACACATCCACCTCCAAGTCTGTCAGGGCAGATGGACTCTCTATCAGTATTTCTCAAACGTGAACAAGACGCAAACACCTTCTGAAGGAAAAAACCTCCCTGCGTTTCCAGTATTGACTTAAATTATTCTGAATATAACCTACATAAGATAAAAGCAGGTATTAATTCCTCATGTAACTATTAAACCAAAACTAACTTGTAAAGCCAAATCCAAAAATCACAATACCGCTAACGCAGATGCACGTGCATTTGACTTTGTTGCAATGAGCAGCCCCCAGAGTGACACCAGCCTCCCAGCTCGTGGAATCCCCTAAGAGGAGTTCCCAGTGCCACCCAGCTGAGGACCTGGTCCCCGCCCCCACTCCGCCTTCTCCGTTCCCACTGCCACAGGTGTTCCCCTCACAGCACAACGTCAGGCCGATCAGAGTCGATGTGTCTATGCCACCGGGCGCCACCATTTGGTCACTGAAATCACACCACATGACCGGCTGCAGAGTGCTCACCCAGCGGTCAGGAGCAGCGACAAGACTGCCATTTGTGACCGAGCACGGACTCCGAACAGGGCGCTGCAAACCAGCAGGAGCTCCCACTTCCGTAACACGGCAGGGTCACACGGCTCCAAGTGGCCAGGCCAGGGCAGGACCCCAGGGGAGTGGCTTGAGTCTATGCGGCCCCTACAGATGACCAAATATGGTCTAATATTCTCAGGTCACCAAAACGTAAATGCCGAGTTATGAAATGTTTGCAGAAAAATCTTAGATCTCAAAGGACACCCCAGCTCGAGAAGCACAGTGGCCCCTTCCGTCGTTAAGCCTTCCTGTCCCTGACTGGCCAAGAGGTCAGTCCCTAGGTGAGGTGGCCCTCTGGGAGAAGCAGTATGCACGTCCTTCAGAAACGATACTGGAGCGTTTCCAGAATTCTTTCCCATAAGCAATGGTCAGCCCCCAGTTTCTGAGTAAAAAGGCTATGACTTAGGAGCCCAAGCCCCTCTTAGGGAATACTGGAGAAGTCCGCTTCAGATAAAAGTTGGTGACCTCACGCCCACCGTCGGAGGCAAGTGCCGGCAAATGGGTGTTACAGGTTTGTGTCGACTCACCCTACGGAGCTCAAGATGGCTTCTGATGTGTTTAGAAATTAGTGCCCGATCTTCACGTCCAGGAAACCGACGGGCTGGGGGCGGTGAACACGCCCAGCGCACTCAGTGAGGCAGACATGACCCTGACACCAAAACCACGTGAAGACGCCGTAAAGAAGCTATGGAGTAACATTCTTCAACACAGAAACAGTCTTCCCAGGAATTCAGCAAATGGAACCCAACAACGTATAAAAAGGGTAATACAGCAATACAGCAGGGTCGAGCGCGCTTCTGGGAGAAGGCAGGGCTGACTGGATGTTCATTCATTGTCTCAACTGATGCAGAAAACACATCTGATAAAACTCAACATCCACTCATCACAAAAACTCTCAGCGAAGCAGGAATAGGAGGCAAACTGCCCCACCCCGCAGAACTCACCGCGGGCACCGTACCTGTAAACGACGAAGGCCTCCACCCTAACTGGGCACAACACGAGGCTCTTCTCATTCCTACTCCACATCACAGGAAAGGTCCCCGCCAGTGCAATGAGACAAGAAAAAGAAAAGCACACCAGCTAGGAAGAAGGAGAAAGTCGTCTCTACAGAGAATCAATAGAACATGGGAATTTAGTGAGGTCGTAGAATACAATTTCTTACACGAAAATCGAATCATATTTTTATACACTAGCAATGAAACAACGAAAAAAGAAAATTTAAAAAGTGTTAACTGTATGGGCGCCTGGGTGGCTCAGTGGGTTAAGCCTCTGCCTTCAGCTCAGGTCATGATCTCAGGGTCCTGGGATCGAGCCCTGCCCGCATCAGGCTCTCTGCTCATTGGTGACCCTGCTTCCCCCTCTCTCTCTGCCTGCCTCTCTGCCTACTTGTGATCTCTGTGTGTCAAATAAATAAATCTTAAAAAAAAAAAAAAAAGTGTTAACCGTAAAACTAAAATGGCCAGTTGCTTTTACCAGCAAAGGATGGGTTTTTAGGGGCGCCCGGGTGGCTCCGTTGTTAAGCCTCTGCCTCTGGCTCAGGTCATGATCCGGGGGTCCTGGGATTGAGCCCCGCATCGGGCTCCCTGCTCAGTGGGGAGTCTGCTTCTCCCTCTCCAGCTCCCCCTAGGCTTGTGTTCCTTCTCTCACCCTGTCATAAATAAATTTTAAAATCTCAAAAAAAAAAAAAGGATGGGCTTCTGCGGAACAGCCATCTGGGACAAGCAGGTGACAGGGAACCATGGGCAGGTCTGGGAACAGAAGGGAGGTTCACTTTATGGAGGACGGGGAGCCGGGAGGGCTGGGCTAAAGGAAAAGTCCACTGCGGCACACTGGGAGCTCAGAGTCTGCACCGTGACAGTCTCACTGGCTGGGCTTTGGCGGGGGTGGGGGAGGCGAGGAGACCCTCCTTCTTCCTCCTGGGGCAGTCACTCAGTATCCGTGTGCGGGAGGGAGCGGTAGGGTGTGAGATTCCACTTCGGTGAGGTTTCTCTTCACGAATCTCCACCAAAGTAACAGTTCCAACGGCTCCAAAGACATCTGACAAGACACACGTGAGATCTAGACACTGACGAGTACAGAACAGTAATGAAGAAAGTCCGCGATGACCGCAGTAAACGCAGAGCTGGGCAGTGACCCTGCAGTGAGGGTGTCCGTTCTCCCAGGGGCTGATCTAGGGACTGGGAGCGATTCCCGCCACAGTGCCGGCAGGCTGCCGGCTGGCGACACACGGGATTCCGACTGCGCCCGGTGAGGCAAAGCATCCAGAGCGGCCACAGCAACATGCAAACCAGCTGGAGGACTCGCGCGGCCTCGTTTCACCTCCCCTTACTGGACACCCCAGGAATCAGGACGCAGTGCTGCTGACCAGGTAGGAAACTGATCCGAGCAATGGGGGATGGATTTCCCACGGGGCACCTCCGCAGCATCCCAGTGTCCGCCCTCAAGGCACACGACTGGCCCCTGGATTAACGTCCCCCGGCCTCTGTGGAAGCACAGGGCAGCGCAGCCCAGTCTGCCACGCGCCAGCACTGTCAGAGGAACAATCTGCTGAGCGCCTTCCGCAGCCGGTGGCCTGAACGGCCTGAACGGGCGGGCCCGAGGGGGTCTTGGGGACGGCCCGGGCTGGCCGGACAGGTTGTTCCGTTCTCAGAAGTGCGTGGAGCTCAGGCACTTGTCCGTGTAGGGCTCCCGGACGGCGTTCCTTCCACGTGCGCTGCGCTTCAGCTGAACCCGGCGCACTCGGTCAAGAAGGGGGGTCCGGGGGCAGCGTGCGTAACCCAAGACCTCCAGCTCTCCGGCGATCCGAAGACAGGCCACCCTAAGCGCTCGTGAGCTGCTCAGGCCACCGGCAGCCTGTGACCGCACACCACTGGGCGGGACATTCTCAGAACGTCCGCGCGAGTTACGCCGGGGTCAAACCCTCCTCACTGGTCACTGGGCTCAGGCGTCGCGAGCGGTGACGGCTTCGGGGACGGTCACCGGCGGCCAGCAAACCTGGCGGCCAGGCCGGTGACGGTACAGGCTGGGGGGGCTCGGGTCCCACTCCGCTGGGCGACGGAGGGGCAGGGCCTGAGGACTGGGCAGGCCCCGACGGCGCTGCGCTGCGGACCCCGGCTCTGCGGCCCGCGCCGCCCTCCCCGACCACCAGCTCCCGCGCTCCTGCCGGCCGGCCGCGCGGCTACGCCCGGAACAAGCCCTGCAGATGCTCCTCCACGCGCGGCCGGCGGCGGACCCATCCCCACCCCGCCCTGCCCACACGCGCGCCCCGGGCCTCTCCACGTCCCGTCCGGCTGGCGGCGCCGGCGGCGTCTGCGGGCCGCGTCTGGTCGCCGGAGGGGCCGGCGGTCGTTTCCTCCGGGCGCCGCGGACACGGCCAGGAGCCCACGGCGCGGCGGCGGCGGGGGCGGCCAAGCAAGGCCGGCGGGAGGACGGCGTCCGCGGGCCGGGGGTGTCCCGGGAACGAGCGGAAGCTGAGGGTCAGGCGCGCAGTGACCCCCGTCGCCGCTCCGCGGATGAAAGCCCCCGCGACCCCGCCCCGACCCGGAACCGGAAGCGCGGGGCGGTAGGTCGCCGGGCCCTGTATGGGGCGTGGCTCTGGGCGCGGGGTGGGGCCGGAGTGGCTCTTGGAGGGGCAGGGTTTAGGCGGGGCCTTGGGGCGCGGTCGGAACGGGGCGGGGCCGGAAGGGCTCGGTTCTGGGCGAGGGGCGGGTGTATAGGCGGGGCTGGGGAGCTCGGCCCCAGCTGAGGGGCGGGGCTCCGGGCGCGGGGCGGAGCCGGGGCCCTTCTAAGAAGGGCTCGGTTCTGGGCGAGGGGCGGGACTATAGGCGGGGCCTGCGGAGCGGTCGGAGCGGGGCGGAGCCGGAGCGCTTCTGACAGGGGCGGGGTTCCGGACGGGGGGCGGGACCTCGGCGGGCTTAGGGGCTGGGCTCCAGCTGAGGGGCGGGGCTCCGGGCGCGGGGCGGAGCCGGGGCTCTTCTAAGAAGGGATTGGTTCTGGGCGAGGGGCGGGGCCTCGGCGGGCTTAGGGGCTGGGCTCCAGCTGAGGGGCGGGGAAAACAGAAGGTGACGTGACCGCGGCTGGAAACTGAGTGACCCCTGCGCACGCGAAGACCTCGCTGGACCCCCGGCGCCTTCTTTCGCGCCGCTGAGGACCGTCGTCTTAGCACGACGCTGGGCTCGGCTCAAGGACAGGCCGGCACCGGCTGAGCCGCGGTCCGCGCGGGGTCCGGCCTCCCTGCTGGGTCCTGAACTCCGGAGGCCGTCCTGGGTCACGGCGGAGTCGCAAGGAAGGTGAAGCCAGTGTCCGCGGACGGACTAAGCTCCGCAGTCACACGTCACCGCGCTGTCGCCAGCACCCACGAAGCGGGCACGGCCCCGGCCCTGACCGTTTACCGAGTCGAAGCATGGGAAGAAGCTGGAGCGCCCTCCGCGTTTACTGCGTTTCTCTCCCCGGTCCTTGAAGCCAGAAGTGGTGCATCGTTCCCCGCAGTTTTCAAGCCCCTGCGGGCCTGCGGCGCCCTGCGGCTGGGGAAGCGGGTCTGGACTGTACTGTTAATTCCAGAGCTAGAGTTCAGGGATCCACCAGGGGCGGGTGACACCCTGTCTCCTTACATCACGTGCCTGCCCTCATGCCCATCGCCCAGCTACCCCATACCCCCGCCCCAGGGTTGAATCGTGTCTCCCCAAAATTCACATGTGGAAGTCGTAAGCCCAATACCCATGAACGTGACCTTATGAGGAAGTAGGGTCATTGCAGATGGAATTGGTTGAGTTAGGATGAGGTTTACGGGAGCAGGGGGACCCCTCATCCTGGATGACTGGCATCCTCATGCAAAGGGCAAGTTTGGACACAGAGGCGCACGCAGGGAGGACGCCGTGCAAAGAAGAAGCCGGTGGTGGGGGGAGGCTCCTATGGCCGAGGGTCGTGGAAGACCACCAGCAAACCCCCAGCAGCTAAGGGAGAGGCTGGGAACACGGTCTCCCTCACAATCCTCAGAGGGAAACAGCTCTGCGGACATCTGACCCTGGGCTTCCGGAAGTGCTGGAGAACAGCCGTGTGTCTTGTGAGCCCGGTCTGCTGTGCTTTGCCTGACACCCCCAGGAAACCAGGACAGTAGGAGTCACCCTTGGGGATTCTGGCTGTACCCCCAAAGCTCTTACCCTGTCCACCATGAGGGGTCCAGGTCCCAGGAACCCGGCCTCTGCAGCTCCTTGAGCAAACCAAGGTCACTCCCGGCCAGCTGGTGAGCAGCCCTCGGCTAGCAATGTTCTTCTTCCCGATTTTCTGGGGCTGGACTCCTTGGCATCAGCTCTGGGCCCTGACATCGCCGTGAGAGTCCATCCTCTCCAGCCTGCCCACGGCATCTGCCATTACCTCCCCCTTTGCCCCCGTGGGTCTCTCTCCTGGGGAGCCCTTGACCACAAGCCAAAATGCGTCTGTGTGTCTACTGCTAGGCTTCTGTGTTCCCTCTGCTGGAACATAAGAAGAGCAAGGACAAGGCCAACATCTTTCCATCCCAGTGCCCAGAAGAGGGTCAGGCCCGCAGGAGATGCTCCAGCCACACAGGGAGCAGTGTGATTGCCTCCAACAGGTGCCGATGGGAACCTTACAACACACAGAATGCGGGCATTCAGCCCGTGACACCCGGAGAATTCTGGGCTCTTCCCGACCTGTTCTCATGCTGTCGACTCCCCATCCGCTAGAGGAGGAGGAAAGGTCAGAGGAGAAGAAAAGGATTCTTTGACACCTTTAAAAAAGTTATTCCTTAAATAAAATCATGGCAAAATAGAAGTAACGCAAAATTGGCCGTTTTATGCATGCAGCTCGGTGGCATCGGACAGTAACGTTGTTGTGCTTTGTCCATCTCTGGAACGCGTTTCATCTCACAAGACTGAAGCTCTACCCGCTCATCACTAACCCCCAGTCCTCCTCCCAGACCCCGGCACACACCCTCACACCTTCTCCGTCTCTGTGAGTTTCACTGCTCTCGCCACATCGTCTGGGTGGACTCACAGTGTCTGTCCTCTCATGGCTGGCTGATTCCACTTGGCACGATGGCCTCAAGATTCCTCCATGTTGTGGCGTGTTTCTGAATGCCCTTCCTTTTCAGGGCTCAGTAACATTCCATTCGGCGGCCATACTGTATTTTCCTGGTCCATCCACCCACCAATGGACCTTTGGGTCCCTTCTTGCTTTGGGCAATTGTCAGCGATGCTGCTGTGACTATGGGTATGCAAATATCTTCTCTAACTTTTTAATCTGCAACCAGAGCGATTATGATTCTATTTGGAACTCTGCATTATCAAGGAGCCAATTGTTTTGTCCATCTTCTCATATGATGTCTGGGTTGCAGGTCTCCTGAGAGAAGGGACGCAGCAGATGGGAGTTCTCACCCTCTCCCAGCTGGGAGCGCTGAGCCTGGCACGTGGGAGGCACACGTGTTTGTGAGGGGAAAGGAAGGACGAACGGAAGCCTGTTCAAGGCTTGCATAGACCAGGAAAACTCCAGCATGTTAAGCACGTCGCTGGCATTGCGTACTTTATTGGCAGGGTTTGGGTATGAATCTGTAAAAATGAGATGGTTTACCGCTGCCTCATTTGAAACTGTCTCCACAGTTCCTCAATGAATTGGAGGGTCATGTGTAGGCGAAGTCGACTTGGCATGGGTGAGTTACATGTCTGGAGGCCCCTTGGAGGGACTGCAGCCTTTCTCTCTGGGGGCCGAACAGGTGCGAGAGCCGTGGTCGGCTGCCGGGGGTCAGAGGTTGGCTTTGTGCAACACCGGGGCCCCTGTGCCCCACCCCGGGTACCCAGTGCCGGGGCAGAGAGAAAGCCCGCAGAGCTGGGCAGCGAGAAGCTGATCTGAGGTCTGGCGCCAGGGGAATCGGCATTTTCACAAGTTCCCCCCACCCCACCGCCCCCAGGCAAGTCCTGCGCAGGGCACAGTCTGAGAAGCTGCCCTCAGTCCGTGTAAACTCCAGGCCCAGGCGCACTGAGCCGCCCGGGACCAGGGAGGGGCCTCAGCTCCTGCCAGATTCCGCCCCTCCTGCCTGAAGGGTCAGGCATCGCTGGCCCGAGCCCACCTGATCTTCAGGACTCAGCTTCAGGGTACCTCCCAAAGGGAGCTTTGCAGGGTCCTCCTCCAAGACCACGGGATGCCCCTCGTACGGGTGCACGTGGCCTCGAGGCCCATCTCCACCCAGGCACTGTGCACGCCTCGCTAGGTCCACGAGGCCAGCCCTGGGGCGTCTTTCCTGTCGCAGGAACAGCCTGTGGCTACCACAACTGCCGACGTTCAGGGCTGGCACGGGGACGCTATACCAGCTTCCCAAGCTCTCACAGTGCGGGAGGCCAGAAGTTCAAATCTCAGTGTCAGCAGGGTCGTGCTGCCTGGGACCCTGCAGGGGAGGCAGGCCCCGTCCTTGCCTGCCCCTGCTTCCGCAGCAGTTCCTTGACGAACAGGACCCTTGCTCTGGTCCTCCACCCCCGCGAGACTTCTCCCTCCGTGAGTGTCTGCATCAGTCTCCCCTTTCTGTAAGGACACCAGCCATTCGGACTGGGACCCGTCCTAATGACCTCTATAGTGACCCTATTTCCAAGTAAGGCCACATGCTGAGGTCCTGGGGTTAGGACTTCAATATACCTCTCTGGGGCGGTGGGGAGAGGTTCTGATGCCATCCCTCGGGGTCGGCCTGCGCCTCCCCCCGCCTTCGTCACGCTGCGTGCAGGGTCAGATGTGAGCAGAAGTGAGGGCCTCACTTCGAGGCCAAAGCACTGTTAACCAGGGGCCCTCAGAGCTCCCTCCTCCTGCCTCCGGGACGCAGATCCAGATGCTGGTCAGGAGGTGGATCCTCGTCAGCCTGGGTCCCTGACCGACTGTGGCCGGCTCAGACCGTCCTTGACCATCTCCCAGCTGGGAGCGCCGAGCCCGGCCCATGGGAGGCACTTGTAGGCTTCTCTGAGGCCTCCTTTCGCCGGGGCCGCCCTCCTGCCCCCCCCACCCATTCTTGCCAAGCCCGGTTCCATCAAGACTCCCCGGAGCCCTGACAGTGACCAGATTCCTCTTGTGCACCCCGCAGTGGCCAGGCCCTCCGTCTGAGCGCTCAGCCTGTCCCAAGTGAGACTCCCCCCGCCCTTGCTGTCCCCTGTTAGCAATCTCCACCCGCGACCTCTCCCGCTGCTCCTGGGCTGAAGCACCCCCTCCCCCGTATTCAGCGTTGAGTTTCAGTCTCTCTCCCCGCTGCAATCCTGGAGCAGTCTTCTCTGCGCTTCTACGCCAGGTCAGAGCAATTGCTCCGGAATCCCTGCGAGGACAGGCCACGTGGTCAAGAGAAGCCTGGGTCACAGCGCCACGCAGGCCGTCTGGTGGACTCCGTGGTGCCCTTGGGGCCTCGGGCAGTGCCTGGCACCTGGCAGACACTCCGTAAGGGAGAACTCAGTGAGGAACCAAGGGCGTCGAAACGACAGGAAGGAAGGCAAAGGCAGCAGGAATTTGCTTTATGGCCTCCGTGGGATCCAGATTGCCAACGACACACACGGGTGAAGCAGGAGCTGGCACGTTGGGTTTTCACCGGTCGTCCCCATGGTTCGCAGCGTCAGCCACCGGGTGCTCCCGGTCGCCCGGACAGGCGACAAGGTGATGCGGAAGGAGGGCTGAGGACCGCAGCAGTGAGCGCAGTCGGTGTGGGTGCTCTGCTGACCAGGTGCCCTACACCTCTCTCTCTCTCTCTGTTTCCCAAGTAAATCCGCACAGCGACTTAGGAGATGGGTACCATCTGCACCCCCACTGCAGAGACGAGCAAGCTGCCGCAGCAGGGTGGGGGTACCAGACAGGGACGCGCAGATCCTGATACGTCGGCGCTGGGCTCTGACCTCCAGCCGCCGGGCTCCAGCCGCCTTCCGACCTCCCTGCCCCCGATCCCGTCATCCCCGAAAGTGCTTTCACACCCGAGACAGGCTGGGCGTCGTGTGTGACTGTGTGCACAGGGGAGATGTTTGCACAGACGTGCGTGTGCACCGTACACGTAGGAGGACTGCGGGCAGATGCCTGGAGCCACGTCTACACAGAGTACCAGGCGCACTTCCCCGTGGACCAGCAAACTCACAGGTGTTTGGCGGGACACGGTGGGTTGCACAGGGCTGTTGTCAAGGACTCCGCAGTGTGGGGGTGCAGAAGGTCAGACCGAGGGGGCGAGGACAGTGGTGCCCATGCCAGGGGTCTTCCCCGGGAGCCCAGGGGCCACCTCAATCCTCACTCAACCCCGGGTGCCCAGCACGCTCCTTGTTCCAGGCGGGGACATCCGAGCCCAGCTTTGGGACAAGGGGAAATGCAGGTGAGGGAGCGGGCCGGCTGCCGGGCACAGGCGGGGACGGATGTAGGGGGTGAACGTAGTTTAAGAGTGTGTCACACAAAACTCGCGGGGAGATGACTGCAAGGGAAAGGTGACAGAGCCGAGCGGTGACAGCTGCATCGGGGACACAGGTGGAGAAACGAGGGGCAGAAGTACTTAGAAGACAAAGTCCCAAGACGTGGCCGGCTGACCCGAGGGGAGCCCGTGGTGCAGGTGTGGGCTGCGCACTGCCGCAGAGGGAAGCAGCCCCTCGACCGTTGAAAGGCTGAGATACGCGTTCTTCCCAGTGAAGACAGGTCCCAGCAAATTCAGACCGATGACCCGCTTGGTTGCCATGGAGACATCTGTGATGCCGTAGGCGCTCCCAGGATCCCACAGGATGTAGAGCTTCCGAAGCTGGTCGTGTCCAGGGCTGTGCCCGACAGTAGGTCCACGCTCAAGCCTCTGCTCCCCTCGACACCTTGCTCTAGGCAGAGAGGCGCGCAGGGGCTGTCCGCGCAAGGCCTCCCCCCGTCCTCCCGCCCTGCCCCCAGGATGTTGCCAGTCGGCGGAGCCGGCCCGCCCGAGAAGCAGAGCATGGTGCCCAACCTGATGGAGAAGGGCCTGATGCTTCTCCAGTGCATGGCCAGCCGGGACAACCTGGTCCCGGAATGGAAACTCCGCCGGAGACAGCAGTTCCTCAGCAAGTCGGCTCGGGCCATCAGCCGCTTCTACAGGAAGAAGGTGCGGGGTCTGGGAAGGGGGACAGCCGGGCCACGGCACAGCTAATGCGGGGCTGGCCTGCTTCTCCCCCTTGGCGGAAGGCCTCAGGGCCTGGGCGCCTGCCACAGTTTTCCGAGTAGGCTTTGATGATGGACGAAGATGGGCTGATTGTGGCCATGCAAAGAACTGGCAGCCCGGAAGCCTGGGAGAGAAGGTGGCCTTCCGCCCTAAGCCTTCGGGGGGTGGGGGGCTCAAAAAAGAGCAAAGTAGGGGGAAGAGAGGAGTAGGAAGGGCTAGAACAGCTGGCAGGCTCCCGAATCCACCGTGGGCTCAGGGAGATAGGAGAGTCCCCGGCAGGCCCCAGACGGATGCCAGCGGTTTCTCCACTGGGAGCGTGTGTCTGTCCTGAAGTCTGCGGTTCCTGGGGACGGGAGCAGATGGCTGTGGTCAGTGCACATGGCTTACAGGGTCTTGCTGTCCCCGCTCCAGCAGGGCGAGTACAAGCAAGCCCCCAGCCCCGAGGACACCAGCTTCACGGCCAAACTGGACGAGCTGAGAAAGGCGTTTCTGGCGCGCCCTGGCTGCCCTCAGTTCAGCACCAAGGCCACGTCCATGTCTCATTACGGTGAGAGCCACCCACGAGGGGGCCCCCGCGTGGAAACGACCTCCCTCCCAGGAGGAGTGGGATGACCTTCCCGACCCTCGTCAGCCAGCGTGGCGGCCAGTGGTGGGAACTCACTGTGCGTGCAGAAGCACCAGCTGGAGCACGCCCACGTCCGGCGGCAGGGGTGGGGGAAGGAAAAGCCTCTTGCTTTTCTCTTGTCTCATTCACCAGACTCTGTAGGACTGGGGGCAGGGGAGAGGGAGAAGTTTCAAAATTCTAGAAGCTGCGGGAAAGAGGTCATGAGGCCAAAGATAGCAACAAACCCTGGTAAGGAGCCCAGCCACCGTCTGGTGTGACTTCACATCGTTCTGACCTGGAAGAGCAGGACGCTTTGAGAGAGCAGCCAGGCACTCAGAGGTCACAGGGGACAGTGGTCAGGCCGGGCAGTGCCCCACACCTCCCAGTTCCTGGGCCTGCACTGGTCCATGTCCTCACACGTGGCCTTGTTCTCAGGGACAGGGACATGGAGGCTTAGCACCTGTGGCTAGTGATGGGGATCTTGTTCATGTCAGAAGCAGGAGCCCTGACCTGTGCAGGCCCTGAGCTCCCCTTTCTCAGGGCTGGAACTTCAGAGAACAGCCAGTATTCCGGGTCCATGAGTTCTGGCCGGGTTGGGATGGGCCGAGGGGCCACATTGTGTCCTACATGCTGTCCACGGGGCCCCTGCCACTGGCGTGATTCCTGATTGCTGAGGAGAGATGGGGTCTGCCCCTCTGGGTAGAAGGGCCTTTCGGAGACTTTGAGGCTGAGCCATGTTTCAGAAGGGAAGGCAGTTCCTTCCAGGACGACCTCCAGTTTGCAGAGATTAAGTTGCACCTGGGCTGTTCCTGGTGGGCACAGAACTGGCAGGCGGGAGGACAGAGCCGTGGTTCCACTTAGTCGCAGGCTGCAGTCCCATACACGCACCGAGGAAAGTCGCCTTTAATCCCACTTGAAGTTTAAAAAGAAAGGAAATCGTCGTCCCTGCGCGGGAGTTCTTGGGAAGCTGTGTCCTTGGCTGTCATCAGCAGGAGTTTCTAACCCTCTGCAGACTCATCCACCTCGGCCCAGGTGACCGAGGAGCTGTGCCCGGGCTCTGATTCCTGGAAGGTGACCCAGGACCCGTCCTGCAGCCAGCGGGCCTCGGACAGGAAGGTGGACGGTGAGGGCAGGGCCTGCTGCCACCGGGATGAGCATGGCCCTGGGGTCCTCTCCTTGGCACACCAGCTCTGAAGTGTCTCCCGCACCCGCCAGGGCTGCTGCTCCCCCCGGGGCTCCCTGATCATGCCCCCGTGGGACTCCCTTCCCAGGACCCCTGCCCGACCCTACGGCCCTTACAGGATGCATCTCTCCTCGAGTAGAACGCGCTGTTCCCACACACAGATGGGCTTGCTTCGGTCTATCCAAAGATGATCTCCGCGCATAGAGGTCTTCTTTGTCTGAATGCGAGGAAGCCCCACACAAATGTCCAGGCCATGAGCGTGACCGCTGGTGTCCTGGCTCCCACCCTCTGGGGGTCTCCAAGGACCACTTTGACCACCTCCCTCCATTTCTCCGATGCCCGTGGGGACGATGGGGAGCGACGGACGTAGGCGGTGTAGGAGGCGTGGAGGAGCCCGGCTAGGCAGTGAACGGTTTCCTTGCCGCGTCTTGCGAGGAGGACACCCCCGCGGAAGGCCCCAGGGAAGCTCAGCCCGCAGAGTCTGACGCCTGTGGCTTCTCCACAGGGCACCTGCTTCCCTTTAGTAAGAGTGCCTGTGAGTTCAACTACTTGCGGAAGAGGAGCGAATCCCAGACCATGAGCCCGGTGCCCAGCAGCCCTGTCCTGGCACAGAGTTACCTGAAGAGGCGGCTACCCTGGTACATCTCGGTCATCCACGAGAAGGTACGTCTGCGGGTGCGGAGCCCTGAGCGGCAGCGCGACCCTAGCGCCCCAGCTGCGTGTCCGGCTTGAGAGGAGGCCCGGCCAGCCCTCTTGTTCGGGTGTCTGCTTAGCTGTCCAAGCAGGTCCCCGGACGTGGCCGAAAAGGACCCCCAGGACCCTCCTTAGGCTCCCATGACTCGGCTCTTTTCCAGACCTCCTGGCCTTCTGGAGGGCTGAGCCGGCAGGGCCTTGTCCCCACGGGCGAGCGGGGGCCGCGCGTCCCATGACGTCAGCCATCCATTCCTTTGACCCACCATTGCCACGGAAGAGGAAATAGTCTTGAAAACAGTAGTGATGGGCTCGGTGAGCAAAGGCCGCCTGCGAGTTCACCGGCTGTGACGCTACACTCGGCGTCACCATTCGTGACAGCCTAGCCGGCCGGTCCCGTCATTCCCTCATTGGTCGTCCGTGTCAGAGTCACTGTGGCCTTAAAACGAGCAATCAAGACGTGCGGAGGCATCTTCTCTTTCCTACTTGATTCTCTGAAGAACCCGCGAGAGGGGAGGCGTCCGGCTCTGAAGCCCTGTGCGCCGGGACAGCCCCCACCGGGCAGGGCTGCCCACTCAGACTCGCTTTCTTGGAAGAGCCTCGGGCTTCCTTCTGCCTCTTGTTTCAGTGTAGATAAGCCACGTGTTTCAAGGAATGTGTCTGTTTCATGCAAACGTTCAGATTTCTTCGCCCGAGCCTGCGCCCGATGGTCTCTTCATACCCGCTCCTGGCTGCAGGGGGGAGGGGAGAGAGCCTCTTTTCCCTTCCCTGCAGCGCTGACTTGGGCCTGTGTCTCCTGTTCTTCGAACGGCGGTTTGCCAGGGCTGAGGCTGTCACGGCAGGTGCGCAAGTGCGCGCCGCACGGTGTGGGGCAGCTGGTGGGGGCGCGACGCCCCGGCCTGGCTCCACGGGCCTTCCCGTCACCTTTACTCCCGACGCTCTGCGTTTTCTGACAGACGTCGCCGTTTCAGAAGTGCCCGTATCCTGTGACTGCTTTCGGGAAAGCCTGAGGCTAGAGTGAAGGGGAGACACGCAGGTCTGTGTCAACCGAAGTTCTCTGCAAACCGCGGGAAGGAGAACGCTCCCGCGTGGGAAGCGGCCACGGGAGGGGCTTCTGGCTTGGCTGCCTCCAGGAGCTTGGAAGCTGTCCTTAGGGTTCTCTTTCTCTTGTCTCCACCTGGTCTGAGTGGGCAGAGGTAGCGCGTCGCCCCCGGAGGCAAGACAGCCACCTGCAATGACATGCTGGGACCATGTCCATTCAGCGGCCCCAGGGGACACAAGCGTTCCCTTTCCAGCAGCTGCTGTCTGCTGCGAGACAGGTGCATGGGTCTGGATCACCATGGCCCTGGGGGAAGGAGTGTGCTTTCTGCCAAGCTATTTTAGCTGAGTCGTGTACATAATTCCATGCACCCATGAGATCCCCACGGTCCGGCCACACCTGCCCCCTTCTCCTCTCCCGCCTCCGGCTGGGTCCTCTGCGCTCCCGTCCTTGCTGCTCCCTCCCTCCCGCCGTAGCCTGAAGCTCTTTCCTGGATCCCTCCCGTAGATGCCCAGGCGCTGGTTTCCTTGCCTGCCCTGGCCCACGCGTGGGCGGCTGTGAGTCTGTCCTCTCCGCAGCTCAGCCTCACCGCACACGTCTCAATACTCGGTGTTGATATCTTGAAGTTTGGAGTTGAATCTTGATAATGTTCATTATTGTTCTGTTTGAGACATTTTCTCACTTCTTCCGTGCCTTCTGCTTCTTTGACGCATGGGCCTCAAAGGACCCTAGCACTTCAGTCCCAAATATTTGGAGGAGTTCCGAGTTCCTTTCCTTTCCCTCCTGGGACGGTGTGAGGTCCACCGCCGGCCCCAGGGTCTTCCTTTTCTGTGCTCTCTGTTCAAAGCGCCGATGGCTAGTCCTGGTCTCCAAACACATCGTACCCCATCTCCGCCGCTGAGATTATGAGATTGGAAGGGGGAGGGGCAGAGGGTCTGGCTCCCTGACCCGCCCCAGGGGGTGGCTCTTGGAGGGTGCTGCTGGCTCGGTGCGGGGCCGTGCGGAAGAACGGTGTCCCCCACGGTGACCGGGGGCTGGCCAGGCCCAGGCCTGAAAGGGAGGAGGCTGGATCCTCTCCCGGCGAGGATTTGGGCCCTGCCCATGGGCAGGAGCTGGGGTGTCAGGGTCTGCTCTTCGGGGGCTCGGAGATGCGGCTGTGCCGGTGCCCAGAGAGGGCAGGTGGGGGGCAGCCCGTGCTTTTGTGCCCAGGACCACTGCCTGCTGACGCTGGGGGAGGAGGTGAAGCGCCTGTCTGAGCTGGAGCTGCGGCTGCAGAAGAGAGACGAGGAGGTCCTGGCCCTCCAGGAGGAGAGGGAGGCCTTGAAGAGGCAGCTGAAGACCCTCCTGAAAAGCAAAGGCCAGGAGACACTCGTGTGCCGGTGCGTGAAGGTGAGTAGGGGCCGAGCCGTGGGCTCTGATCCCAATCGTCCGAAGGTCCTGGTGGCCGCAGGCCCCTGGCTAAGGCCCCATTCTCCCGGAAGGTTGCCACGTGCTCGTGGGGGCTCAGACCCCTGTGCTAGGCTGCCAGCCCGCTCTCACGTCTGGGACAGGTCATGTCGCTCTCTGCGCTCAGTTTCCTTACCTGTGAGATGAGGACCAGCTCCTCTGAGATCCTGGAGGTTGAAAGGCCCTCAGCAGCTGAAGTCTCCAGCCCTGGCTTAGCCATGGTCCCCGTGGGCATGGTGGCCCAGATTGACCCCATCTGTTCCGGCTGCCGGATGCTCGGGGTCCTTGCCTATGAAGCAGGGAGAGGGGAGCTGGCCCTCCCCAGGTCTGGGCAGAGGACTGAATGAGGCAGGTCCTGGGGTGGGGGTGGGGGCAGTCGGTCCCTGGTCGTTCTAAAACCTGATCTCCTTCATACCTGGGGATATACCGTGGCATTAGGCCAGGGGCACACATGAGGTGGGGTGGGGCCTCAGATCATCACACAATCCCCAAGATGCCACCCGAGAACGCTGCCACACACATGGACGGCATCGTACCAGCGGGGGGCGGGGTAGCAGGTGTTTGAAGAGGTCTGGGAGCATCGGCTTGCCCTCACTGTTCCCCGGCCTTCGGGGGCTGTGAGAGAGGCGTGAGCTCACACTGGGCCTGCAAAGACAGGCAACGGGGGCATGGCGGGCTGGCCCTCCACTCTTGGAACAAAGCAGGGGTGCCCATTGCCGCAAGGCCGTTCCCTGGGGCTGATCCAGGGGAGCCAGAAACCACACTGTTCCTAGGGCTGTCCCTTGGCTGGTCACCATCCCCCCAGGGCGGCCCGTCTGCAGGTCAACACCCACTTTCTCACCAAGACAGTGCCCTTGGGAGGAAGACACCGGGTCCCCCTCTCCCCGGCAATGTGGAGAGGCGACTATCTCCTTGCAGAAGGATAGGTCTCAGCATGTCACCGGGGGGAGCTGAGGGAACCCTGGAGCTCACGCGGACTCTTCCAGGACCCTGTGCCAAAGCCCGCCGGGAGGCTGAGCATCCCGAAGACCTTCTTCAGAGACGAGGAGTTGCTGCAGCGCTGGAGGCAGGTGCGGGCCGGCCGGACCCTGAGCGGGCAGGCGGGGCCCCGGGCTACCTGTCCGGGGCTGCTGGGCGATGCTGCTGTGCTCCCTGCAGCTCCGAACGTTGGCCCTCACCATGCCTGAGGGGACCAGGTGCAGGGTGGCGGGGCAGCTCCCAGAAAAGGGACCCCAGCCCTCCTGCCCCAGGGGGGCCGGGCAGTGGTGGTCTGCAGAGACGGTCGCGGCAGCGGGCGGTGTGCTCCCTCACCCCGCGCTCCTGCCCAGGACCCCCTCCCTCTCCCGGCGTCAGGAGGAGTGTGCCCTGATCTGGCGAGGCCAGGACCTGGACAACGTTGGCGGCCAAGAGGAAGAGGCTGCAGGCGCGGAGGCAGAGGCGGCGGAGGACGAGGAAGGGAAGGGCCCAGCAGGCAGGAAGGGGGCTGCACCCAAGGAGGGGGGTGAGGAGCAGGAGCAGCTGGAGGAGGAGGAGGAGGAGGAGGAGGAGGAGGAGGAGGACGAGGAGGAGGTGAAGGAGGAGGAGGAGGAGAAGGAGGAGGAGGAGGAGGACCAGTGCAGGCGGAGCTCCCGCTCCCTGGAGGAGGCTTTTGAGCAGGAGCTGATAGCCCAGCTGGAGGGGTACGAGCAGGTGATCCAGGAGTTCCAGGCAGACCTGGAGATCACCAGGACCAGATACTCGCTCGCAACAGGTGGGGCGCTGGGGGCCCGGGGGCCCCCGGAGGGAGGGAGGCCAGGGGACTGAGGGACACAGGCAGGAGGCAGCCGCCCTCAGCCTGGGGCCGCGGAGCCCGTCTGTCTCGGCTTCCCAACCCCCTGCCCTCTCTCTCCTCCTCATGCCTCACGCAGGGGCCATCGCGTCTTTGCAACGCCAAGTGGATTTCCAGGAAGCCCAACTGCAGACGTTGAGCACGGAGAATGAGACCCTGCGGAAGGAGCTCCGGGAGCGGAAGGAACAGTTACAAGCCATGTCCAACAAGGTGGCCATGCCCCTGTCATGCAGCGGGCACCAGCAACCCTACCCATCCCAACCATCCTGAGCTGGGACGGCCTGTCGTGGGTCACACCATGCCCCCTGGCCCTGCACTGCCCGCTGGCCCGCACTGTCCTCGCTGGCCTGCTTGGTTCCTGGCCACCCCACCAGCATCCCCGCATGCTCGGGTCCCAGGGTTAAGCACATGCCGGTCCCCCGAGCCCTGCCCTTGCTAAGCATTTTGTTTTATCGAAGTTTTTCATGAGCACAGTCTAAAGAATGAAATAATCTCACAGGTTTGTCATCCAACAGGGGCGTGTCCCATCCTGGCCCCTCTCGTGGGCCCATCCCCCGGGCTGACTGCTCTCAATTCTTCTTTAGGAATCACTTTGCAGGTCTCCAGATGGCATGCTTCCAACGTCCATCCTGGAATTTTCTCCATCCTCGCATGATCTAGTGCTTCCCTCTTTCCTTCCCCGCCTGGGGCCCCCAGCACAAGGAGGTCAGCCTCCCGCCAGTGCTGTCCCACCACAATGGGGTGCTCGGGGTATGGTTGTCAGCAGCTTATGCCCATCTGGGACTCAAATACAGGTTTTGCCGAACAGGATTAAGGTTTCTTTTCTTTTCTGATCTACTCCGTGTTTTCACTGGAGTGCATCCTGCAGTCATCTTCTGATGAAAGAATGATGGTGTGTAAATTTGGGGGGCACATATTCTGTGAATGTCCTTATTGTACACCTCAACAGAATTTGGTGGGGTACCAAACCGCAGCTGGGAGAGCACTTTGCATCCGCAGTGAAGGTACTGCCCGTGGGCCCGCGCAGCAGGGGCTGCTGGGGGAAGCCCTACACATTCCCGACTCTTGCTTGCCTGGGATTGCGGTCTGGGTCTGCTGCTGCCTCTCGGGAAAACCGCTGGGCTCTGTCTTTGTCCCAGGTGTCCTGAAACTCCATTCTGGAAGTTCACATTGTTTATTTTGTTTTTTCTTCCCTCTGTCTTGTTTCTTGAACCCTCCTCCTGGAGTTCCCGGGCCCCTGTACCTCCTCCTCTTGCTGTCTGCTCCCTCCTGCTCCCCATCTCCGGGTCATCTGCTCTACTGCCTGTTCCTGGCGCTTTACCCAGTCGACTCCTGTGTTCTGCTGTTCTGCTTTCTGCCACGGATGGCTTCTGAGCTCTCCCTTGATCTCTGAACGTCCTTTCTTCTTTCATTTCACGATTCAGTGTTTTGTCTATCCCTTATGGAATGCTCACGATAGCTGCACTCAACTTCCCCAACCTTTGTAATCCCCTGCAATTGCCCTACGTCCCTGTCTTGGTGTCTGTCATTCCTGAGAGAGCCTCACTCGTGCCAGAGCTGAGTGGGGTCTCTGAGCACGTGGTAGTAAGTTTGTGCTTCACACGCACGGGGACGTGTGGGCGTTTCAGTCAAGCGTTTGAAGGTCATCTTGTTAATTCTTCTGGGAACCTGGAAATTTCTTGCCTAGAATGAGAAGGCCTAGCTACTGGTGTCCTGGGAGCCAAGACGGGAAGACAGCAGGGGCATCCACATTTGGCACCCACATCCCCCCTCTGGAGTCTGGGGGGTCCACCCTCCCCTGAGCCTGGCACCTCCCCAGGCAGAGACCCTCTGCTGTGCCCCCTACATCCAGCCTCCTGACACGTGACCATGGCGCAGGCTCCCGGCCGTTTGAGGGCAGGGACCGGTCTGCAGCAATCAGTTTCTGGAAAAGCACCCACCAATCCTCCCCACTTTAGGCTCCAGATCCATAAGAACAGGGATTTCTGAGATTTAGGGTCCAGAAGAGTGAGCTGGGCTTGCTTTCGACTCCCTGTCCCTGCTGGCTGAGGATCTGGCCTTCCAGGCCCTGCTCGCCAGCTCCCCACGTGTTTGTCTTCCCCTCTTCCCGGCCTTGGCAGAAATCCTGCCGCTTTCACCATACTGAGGCTCAGGGAGAAAAGCTGGATACGAGTGTCCATCTGTCCTCTTGCGCCCAAGTCCCCTGACCAACCCCCCGTCTGCCTTCCAGTTCTCCAACCTCAGGGAAGACAAGAAGCTCAGAGAGATGTCCGGCATCATCGAGAAGGACAACCTTCTTCTCCGCCAGGTGACCGCCAGGTGTGGTTGAACAGCTGGGTCGCTGTTCTGGCCTTTAGGTCAGTCCTGAGGGCGCCGGCGAGAGGAGTGGGAAAGCCCTTGGCAGTGAGTCGGGCCTCCAGCTGAGGCAGCACCTGGGCCGGAATCCGGGGAGCGCGAGCTCCCGCAGCCCCTCCGCCGCCGCTGGCTCCAGACCTCCGTGGCTCCGTGCGCGTCGGCTGCCTTTCGCGGGAAGGGTGGGCGGGGACGCAGGCGACCCGTTTGGGCCGAGGGGCCAACTGCCTTGCCCTGCAGCAAGTGTCGGAGCTGCAGAGCCAGCTGGACAAGCAGGAGCGCGCCATCTCGGAGTACGACGCCAAGGTCAGCCAGCTGCAGGCGCAGGTGAGCCAGAACCAGAACCACCTGCAGAGGCGCAAGTGGCTGCAGGAGGAGATGCTGAGCAAGAACCACCTGATCCAGCAGGCGGAGCAGCAGGCGCGCGTGGCCCTGGAGAGCGCCCAGTCCCGGGTAGGCCCCGCCCCGCCCCCCCCCGCCCCCCGCCCCCCGCCCCCCGGAGGCCGCCCCGCACGGAGTGGGCGGGGCCGCGCGCGGGTGGGCGGGGCCTCGGCGCGCTCCTGCTCCGAGCCCCGCCCCGCACGGGGGAGGCGCTCCGGGAGCGCGGGCCGGGAGCGCGGAGCCGTGCTGGGGCCCGCACAGCTTGCGGGGTGGCGGGAGGGGTCCCGAGGCCGGGCGGACCGCGTCTGGCTTGCGCCGTGAGGGGCACGAGGGTTGGGGTAGCCGGCCTGGAAGGAGCGCTCCGGGCCGGGCGCGGGGGGACGGCGCCGTCTGTCCGTGGCCCTCGGGGAGCGCGCGTGGGTCCGGCGCGGCTCCAGGCGGCTCCGGGAAGCTTCCCGACCCGCCGGACGGGCTGGGAAGCCGGTGTTCGTAGCGTCCGCGCTGCTCACACAGGAGCCTGCAGCCGGAGGGGCGAGGAACCCCAGCCTCCTCGAGCCGCGCGGGGGTGAGCTGGGGTGCGGAGAGCCCCACCCCGTGTCGGAGCCGACCTGATGCAGAATCCAAAAACCAGAAAAGAGAAAGTCCCGTGCCCCGAGGTTTTCGAAGGGACACCTGCCCCCTCCCCCTTGGGTGCCTGCTGTGGCGGGGCGTGATGGCCCCCACTCCCGCAGGGGCCAGCCTCCCGGTGGGTAGCCCGGCAGCATCACCCAGGGGCCCCTCGCTCTCCTAAAACTGTTTGGGATCACCCGGCGGCCCCCCGCTAGAGTGTGGGTGAGGCGTGGTGGCCCCGTCTGGTTCTCCTGTGAGTTTGGTAGGGCCTGGGATGCCGCGTTGAGGTCTGCGGGGGCAGGTCTGCGGTCCGCGGGGAGTGGAGCCATGCTGCGACCGTGAATAACGCCTGAGGCAGCCGGGCCGTAGGGCACTGTGGCTGGACACCCAGGTGACCGTCAGCCCTGCCCAGCAGGAGTCACCTCCCAGTACAGGGGGAGAGGCCCCCATTCCCTCCGTAAACCCCACACCCCATAGGGAAGGGCTCAGAGCTAGCCTCCATCCGCAGTGGAAAGAAAGGAAGCCCCTCCCCACCCGAGGTCCGGGGGCTCCTAACACTCCCTGAGTCACTTCAGCGCTGTCCTGGGGCAAAGTGCACCGACCTTCAGCCCTACGGAGGCGGGGCAGGCTCCCTGGAGGCTCCCACGGGGCACTTCTGCATCGTCAGGGCTTCTGTTCACGAGGAACGTGGGGGACCCGTCTGAGTGCTTCTGGGGTACAGATCGGAGGAGGTGGGCTGGGGCACTGCACTCGCACCACGATGCTGGCGGCAGCAGGACTAGACAGCCTTAGCTCTGTCCTAGTTAACGCCCGGTTACCGCCGGGCTCCTGGCTGGTTAATGCAAACAGTGTTCTGTCACTGACCCCAAGCACAAACTGCCTCACCCTCCCGAGAGCAGGAGGAAGGGCTGGGAAGACAGTGGGAGGACAACGGGAGGACCGGAGGGCCTGGTGTTCCCTTTGGTGCTAACAGTGAGGGGCTCATTCGCCTGCAGGGTGTTCCCCGGGGGCATCACAGAGTATCGCCAAGGGGCAGGAAGGGCCCTGCCAGTGCCCTTGGGGACAGGATGGCTTGGGGACGCTTTGGAGCCCTTGTACTGTTTTTTTCTTTTTTTGTACAGGTTTACTTCTTCAATTAAAATTAAAAAAATAGTAGTAGAAAGTCTTAAAGTGCCCAGCCGCCCTGGGTCTGGGTTTTGATCGGGCACCTTCTAGCTCACAGGCAGACCTGCGGCCTCTCCAAACACTTCCGGTTCCTAATGCTGTGAAAAGCGAGGACAGGCCTGCCTTCTGGGATGGGTGTGACTGGCTCTCTACTCTTCTTTGCTCACAGCTGGAGAGGCTGCGAAACAAGATTATCCAGGCCACCTTCAGCACCTCCGGGGCCAAGTCCTTTGCTACTGAGATCTCTGACAATGACATTCTAGAAGCTTTGCAGGTATCCCTGGCACTGGGCTGCCTCCTGGTCCCCAAGGCTGTCTCCAGGGTGCCCCCTTGCTGATCTGCGCCTGGGGACTGAGGGACCCCCATTCTTGTCCTGGCTGTGTCACCAATCACTGTGTACCCCGGGATCATCCTTGCTCTCTGCTCGGGGAGAGGGGACCAGATCTCCCTCTGGTGAGGCTAGGCTGCTCTCATCGTTCAGCTCCGGGGTGCAGCAGGGACAGGGCCAAGCTGCCGAGGTCCTGGAGATTCTCAAGCAGCAGGAGCACCCCCCCCACCAGCTTCTGTTCTCTTTGGGGGGTGCTTCCTAGGACCTCAGCAGGACCCGGGCATGGTCCCCCTCCCTGGCCTTGGTTCAGGCTGTCATCTCACTGACCGCAAGCACAGGCCTCACAGCGGGAGGGTGGTATGGAGAAACAGCGCAGGCTTTGGGGCTGGCGGGAGCAAGCCCCCCACCTCCGTGGGCCTTGGCTGACAAGCAGTGGGCTGCCTCTTGGGTTCACTGAGCCCTAGAGCCGCCCTCTGCACATGGGAGAGAGCCTGTCCGCCTTCTGGGCACAGCGTGGGGGGTGGGGATCTGGGAGAAGAGCCCGTGACTGTCATGTGCTCTGTGCAGGGCCCTATGGATTCTTATTAGGGGCCGCTTCTGTCCCCACGCTCTAAGCCTCCCATGGCACGGCCCTTTGCCCCAGCAGTGCCTATGACCTTCCAGCACCCACATTTCCCCGAGCCCTGATTTCCTTCCTCTGTGTTGTGGGGTGGGGCCCTGTAGGGTAGCAGCAGCCAGGTGGGGGGACCTGCAAGAGGACCTGGGAGAGGTCTCTGCCGCCCGGCTCCTGTTGCTTGGTGTGGAGAGAGGGAAGGAGCCAGGGACGGGAGGAGTCATCAGGAGCCCCTAGTAGCCAGGAAAGAAGCCCTTTCCTCTGCTGGACACCAAACAGTGATGTGCCAACGCAGGAGAGGTGAGGGAGGGGGCCGGCCATCTCCCTGTGCGCGGGACAGGCTCCATGGCCTCTGAGCTCTCTTGGCCTCTTGGCCCAACACTGTTGGAGGACAACAGGGGAGCCAGCGCTGCTTCAGGGGAGAGGGGACGCCCACCTGCCCGTGACAGGCATCTCTTCCTAACTCCGAATTCTGGGGCTTCATCTCGGGCGTGGGCTCAGCCCTGGTGGGAGTGTTTCCAGCCCAGAAGTTTAGCAAATGCTGCAGACCAGAGCTCTGCCCCCTGGAGAGCAGAGCCACGGTCAGTGCACACCATTGCTGCGGGCCGGCCTCCCTCGTGTGGGGAGAGGCAGGGTCCCGGCAGCCTCGTCTCTGTTACAGAGGATCATCTCTGAGAGAGCTGACTACTACAATCAGCTCAAACAGAAAGGCGTCAGAGTGCCTCCCCTGCAGCAGACAGAGGCCCTGTCCTCCCTGAACAAGTCCAAGAAGACGACCTCCAAGTAGACGCAGCCCGGGCCCCCAGACGCTGCCTGCCCGCCCAGCGGAGGCAGGGACCCGCTCAGGGCCACCTCTGTGTGGTCTGGCCTTTTCGCTTTAGAATTAAACTCTGTCCTTGGCCATGGACTCAGCTCTTCCTTCTCTGGGGACTCATGGGGACTTGGGGGACACACACACCGGTCCCCCCTTCCTGGGGAGACCCCCACACTGAGCCAGGGCCCACCCGGAGACCCCACACTTGGGAGGCCTGAGACCCGGTGCACATCGGCTCCTTCCCTCCCCCTGCTGCACAAACCCATGAGGTGGGGGCTCCCGTGGCTGGGGCACGGCTTGGACCGGTTTGGAAGACGGTGGCCCCGTTTTCTACTCCTGTTCCGTCACTGCTGCGGGAGTGAAAGCCCCAGGAGGCCACGCACCCTGATCTGCGTGTTCGCCCGGTCTGCGGCCCCGCGACGCGCCAACGCAGGCACCCGAGCGCGGCGGCTGTCTTGCCCCCACCTCCACCCGCCTGTGCACGCAGCCGGCCCAGTGCGGGAGCCCGAGGAACAGCGGGGACCCCCGCGCAGGCTCCCTGGGGGCGCGGGGCTCGGCCGCGCCTCGCGGGTCGCCGGTCGGAGCGGAGCCCGGAGGCTCCAGGGCCCGCTTCTGCACCAGCGTGGCACCGGCGCGGTCTGGGGGTGGCCCCGGCCCCCTCACCCCTGGGACCCCCGAGGGCCCTGCTGCCCGGGCAGCCCCTCCCCTGCAGAGCCCAGCCCAGGGGCCCCCCTCCTCTGCCGACCCCTCGCCCCCACCGCACCCCCTCCCTCGTGGCCCCGCCCCCAGCAGCCCCGTCTCTCCCCCGTGGCCCCACAGCCTTTCCCCCCCGCAGTACGCGCGCCCTTCCGCGGCGCCCTCCGAACACCCAGGGCCTAGGGTGGGCGCCCGGGTGCGGGCTTCGCCCCCGCCCCGCCCCCAAGCCCCGCCCCCAAGCCCCGCCCCTCCCGCCGGGACACGTCTGCGCGGCGCGTGGGGCGGAGGGCGGTGGGACGCGCGTCCGGGGCAGCTTCGTGGTGAGGCGGGCGGAGGTGGGCCTGCCGCGGCCTCCCTGCCGTGCGAGCGGCCGCCGGGGGTCCCAGAGCTGCGGGGTGGGCAGGGGGGGCTCGGAGCGCTGACCCGGCGGGGCGGCCACGCGCGGGAAGTGTCCGCCGGCTCCTGCTGGCCGCTCGGGGACACCCCAGCGCCCGCTTCCCCGCCCCGCTGCTCGCAGGGCCGCTCCCCTTCACCTTTTCTTCATTTTGATTCTGTGGGTTTTTTTGTTTTTTGTTGTTTTGAGGCCTTGGGGATCCGCTGCACGTCGGACCTTGACCTGCGGCCTGGGAGGAGGCGGGCGAGATCCACTGACCGGGCTCTGGCCGCTGGACCGCCTTCCTGGACGCCGCAGTCCGGGCCCCCACGCCAGGACCCTCCCTTGGTAAGCTGTGGGCGCCCCGAGGTGCTTTGGGGGAGAAGGGGTCTGAGGTATGCGGTGGTAGCCCCAGAGGGTCTCCAGCTTGGGTGTCTCCAGGTACCCCACGACCCTGCGGGGTGGGGGCCGGAGAGCCGGGCCCTCAGGATCCGGGCTCTGGGCACCTCCCCAGCTTCTGGCGGCTCCGTCCAGCCGAGGTGGCTTCAGAGCCACCGCCTAGTCTGCATCGGCGGGGATGCCTTCCCCTGCGGGTGGCAGGAGGGCTGGTGTTGCGGGGGTATCTGGGTTGCAGTGGGGCTGCTGCAGCTCCGGCCATCGTGCGAGGGCAGGAGGGAAGCGGCTGCTATTTTTTTTGGTCAAAATGAGAAACGGTGAGCTCTGCTCCACTCCAGCCCTTTGCGGGCCTCCCCGTGACGTGGGAAAGCAAGCGCCAAGGTATTAAGCTTGTCAGCCCCCGGCTGTGGCACATTGCTGCTGGGACAGAATGGGGACTCTGCCCCCGGGTGGCAGGAGGGGACATCAGGTAGGCAGCCCCAGAGTCGGCCCGCAGCCCCTTTCCCAGACACACCTGGGGAAGCGCAGCCCACACTGTGCAGACAAGCGGCCTCCCCTGGGCCTGAGAACAGCCACTGATCTGAGCGGCTGCCTCGGCCTGAGACACCTGAGAGGCAGGTCTTGTGGCTCAGAGACAAGCTCCCTTCCTTCCTCCCGCTGGCCTGGGATGGGGGAAGGGTGGACGCAGAGGCGCGTCGGGAGGGTACGAACTGCCGGCTCTGAGTTTCTGGGTTAGCCTCTTGCCGTTCATGGGCCTGCTGTGCCTTTAAGCCTCTCTCCAGGGTTCTGTGGAAAGGGGTTCCTGGCAGAGAGACCCCTGCATCTCCAGCTCCTGCACTCCCAGCAGGCCTGGGGACCCCACAGGCTCTGGCTTTTCCCACAGGCGGTGGGGGGGGGGGGGGCGGGGATTGCCACTGGGACCGGCTGGAGGACACAGGACACAGCTGCGGGCGCTCTGGACGCTCCAGGCCTCCCAGGAAGGGTCTGGCCTGTACCAGCCGCCGCCCCGTGCCTTGCCTTCCCAGCCTCTGGAGAAGCTCCGGGGCCTTATCAGTCAGGAATGGGGAGGGAAGGAAGGCCATTATGAGGTCAAGGACCCATGGTTTCAGCTGGGGCGGCCTCAGCTGTGCCAGAGCCCCCTCTCCACCCCCTCGGGACTAGGCTGGGTGGGGACGGCCTCTCACATTCCTGAGGGCAGGGTTTGCAGCCTCCCGGGTTGGAATTCTGCCTTGGCCTCCTCCCATGTGACCCTGAGCAAGTGGCCGGACCACTTGGCGTCCTGGTCCCCTGAGAAGCCAGGTGAGAAGATGGGGGAGGGGGGAGCCAGCCCACAAACCCCCCCCCCCCCCCCCCCCGCAGACCCTGGCCTTCACCGCAGCCCCACACAGAGCCCCGGCCACTGCGCTCGCCGGGGCCATGGGTTATGGGGAGTCGGGGGCATGCGCCCCTGCCGTGGTCTCCCCGCCCGCGAGTGCCTCGGCCCACCTCCTGCCCGTCTCTCCGTAGCCCTGCAGCATGCAGCCCCAGGAGAGTGGCGTCCAGTACAGCCGGTGGGATGACCGCAGCCGGGACGAGGTCCATGTGGCGGCCGGGTCCAGCGCAGAGGCGGCCTGGAGCTGGGAGAGGTGAGGGCCCTCAGGCCTGTGGGAGGCCTCCTCGTCCCTCCTGGCGGCTTCCGCGCTGCAGGACGCCCACCCCAGCCCCCGCAGTCCCGGCCAACCCAGGCCCCGCACCTCCGCGTGCGGCTCCTCTCGCTGGGGTCCCTCCTGTCTCCCGAGTCAGCAGCGCACAGGCCACCCTCCTTCGGGGTCCCCCTGCTCCCAGGCCCTCTCCCTTCCAGCCTAGCCCTCCGGTCCACTCAGGGAGGGCTCATGTGTGGGCGCTTCTCTCCCTAGGATCTCCCGGAAGCTGTGCTCGGGCAGGCTGGGCATCGCCATGAAGGTGCTGGGCGGAGTGGCCGTCTTCTGGGCCATCTTCATCCTCGGCTATCTCACCGGTTACTACGTGCACAAATGCAAATGAGGCCTCCCAGCACGTCCGCTCGGGGCTGGCTGCCCGCGCATGGGGACGGGGGCTCCGACGGACCCCTGTATGCCAGCACCCCTCTGTGTACACAGAACCCCGTATATATACAGTCCTTGCGCACGGAAGACTCTTCTCTCTGGACAGACGCCTCCCCCCACCCCCGCCCTGTGCTGCGGTCCCTGGCCAGCACGTGGGCACACAGGTGCACATGCCTGGCGGCACGGGGCTAGCCCGGGACACGCGTGGCTGGGAGTGGGGCCCGCTGGAGCTGGGACTGCAGGACACGCCCCCACGGCCCCTGCAGGGAGAGGTCCTCCCTGGGTGGGCCTCTGCCCTTGTCTGGGACCCCCCCACCCAGTCTTCCCTGCCGTGAACTGGGGTGTCCCCCTTGAGGGAGCGGATCCAGTGGGAAGGCACTTCTCCCGCCGGGCCCTGTGGGAGTCCGTGTGCCGAGGCACCCATTAAAAGTCTGCTGAATGAAGGATGGGCGAGGGCCTCTTCCGCCGGGCCCCAGGTGCCTGCCCAGCGTGAGGCCAGCTAGAGGGCACGCGGACAACAGTGGGAAGCGTGTGGGAAGGGCCTGTCCTTCCTCCCACTTGGCTCTGGGCCTTGGAATGTGTCTTGGCCTGGCTGGGTCTTCTTGTGGGACGTGAGCCCCTGGGGGCAGGCCCGAGGACTGGCCACTGGTGGGACCTGTTCCTGCCTCACCTGACTGGCCTTGGACAAGGCCTCTCAGCTCAGGGCTTCAGTCCTGTCCCCCTGCCTTGTTCCCAGTAGGTGCCCTCTGGGCCCTCTGTTCACCCCTGCCTAGTGACTATGCGCTCACATCTCAGGTCCCATAAACCTTTGCCAGAAACACCTTAGCAGAGTGCTCCCAGACAGCTGAGGGCAGGAGATGCCAGACACTGTCCTCTTGGGCCCTGAGACTGGAGGTCACACGGCAGATCTGGGTGTCAGGGGCCAAGCTGGCAGGGGCGGACAGAGACCCCTTAAGACTGGCCTGCCTGTTCGGGATGGCTGCACCACACCGGTGGTCCCCGGCTCTGCCCACAGGAGGGAGGGGGTGCCTGGTGGGCCTGGCCTGGGTTGGGGTCTCCAAGCAATGATGGGGGCCGGCTGTGGGGTAGGGAAGCTGGTTAAGGGGCAGAGGGGCTGGTGCAGCCAGCCCTCGTCTCTGGGCCTCCGCACCTGCCTCCAAGACCCGTTTCCCAGCCCTGTTGGGCCACCCTTGAGGACAGAGGGGTGCCAGCTGGTTGGCACGTACCCAGCCTCACCCTGGAGCCACCGCTGGGGGGGCACGGGGGGGGGGGCACGGCTGGGCTGCACAGCCTCCATAGGCTCTAGGATGTTGGCAGTTTCCCCGGAGGTGCAGGGGCTGGGTCTCCCCAAGACTGGGTGCAGCCTCGGCCGAGAGCTGGGCCAGGGCGCTGGACAGAAGAGGAGGGCCTCTGGCGGCTGCCTGCCCAGCACTTCTGAGGTCACTCTACCCCCACTCCCCGCTCACTTCCAAAACGCCCAGCAGGCCTCAGGGTCCCCCTGCCTGAGCAGCCCCAGGCAGAGTGCAGTGTGTGGGACAGGTCAGACTAGAGGGGCTGGGCGCAGGGCCCGAGCACAGCGAGGAGGGGGGAGGCAGGTGGGGGCAGCGAGCACATGGGGTCCACATGCGAGGGACACTATGGGGAACCAGTCCCGGGATGTTCCGTCCGCCCCTCCAGCTCAGCCCAGCACTGCCCAGTGATCCCCGCGGGTCCTCCCTGGCTTGGTGGGGGGGGGGGGCACTGCACGGGCTACAGCTGATGACAAAAGCCATCAAGTCCAGCAAGGTGTCAGGACAGAGCAGGGTGCAGCGGCAGCTCCCTGGCCCACGCGCATGTCCCCCGCCGTGCAGCTGGGCTGCGGTGCCGGGAGGCTGCAGGCAGAGGCCCTCGGGCCACAAACTACCTTGTGAGTTGTCTCTGGCCGGGGAGGGGGGCAGCCCCCTGCTGAGTGGTCAGGTTTCTTTCCTCCCACATCCGACTCATGAACGAGACCCGCTGGGGACAGGTGTCCCTGTGAGGGTCCAGCAGCCTCCCTGGGCAGAGCCTGCATGATCGTTAAGTGCCTCTTGTTTTTTGCTGGCAAGATCTGGGCTGGGAAGGGGGGGTTCAGGCCTCTGTTTACCCCCAGACACCACCCTGAAACACGGCCAGGAAGGGATTGCTGGGGAGGGGCGCAGATGTTTTCATTAAAGGACTTTTATTAGCGGGCTGGGCCGGCAAAGAGGAAGGATGTCTGGCCTCTGGTGGTAAGCTCAGCGCATCCGCATACCTCACACAGGGCTGGGCTGCACCGGAAAGGCACCGGGACGGCAGTTCTGCGCATGTCAGCAAGGTCACAGCTGACAGCATGTGGCCCGCCTGCCGCAGTCCCACGCCAGCCAGTCCGCCCAGAGCAGTCACTGCCCCGAGAGCCCAGGGCTCATGAGATGACAAGCCAGAGCCACCAGCGCCGATGTCGGTAGGTCTAGGGGTTAACAAAACAAGGAAAAGCCACCGTCTGGCACACCTTCAGCCTGGGGACTGAAGGGAGGGCCTGGAGATGTCCGGAGAGCCCTGCTGCGTCCTCTAAAGTGGCCTGGCTGAGCTCTGGGAGAACTTCGTGTCTCCGTGAGCCCCCCTTCTTCCCTGTGTCCGATTTTGATGGCTAAATGCACGGGTTCAGTGAGCCTCCCGCAAACACTCCCCACGTCAGCAGAACACACGAACTGTCTCTCGCAGGTCACGGAATGTGAGACCGACGGGGTCACGAAATACCAAAACCCAGTGAGTCGGTGTCTGGTAACCCAGCGCCGCTGCCGAGCAGGGAGGTCAGTGAAAGCCCCTACCCCGTGGCTGGCCGGGCCTGGGCTTCCAGGAAGGGGCGTGCGTGTGCACTTGCACACAAACAGGCACACTCACGCCGTGGGCGTGGGGCCCAAGACATTCAAAACGGGAAATAACCTAAAACACGAAACGCTGAAGAACCATTCACCGGCCATGCTTTGTGGTTGCTGGCTTCCAACTTCGCCTTCTGCGGACACCCCCGTCTGTCCTCGAGCTGGTGGATGGCAAATGGCCTGCCGCGGATGCTGAGTCCACGAACGAGCCGCGCGTCCTGATGTCGGCTCCTCTGTCTGGGCCTCACGGGGGGGAGGGGGGTGGGTGGGTGGGCGGGGGGGGGGGGGCTGTGGAGCTAATCCTGACGCTTCCAACCACAAGAACAAGAAAAAAATGCTGCTGCCAATTCTAAGGTCACCTAGAAGATATTTTTTTTCATAAAAAGAGGACAATTTGGGGCCAACTAGCTAGGGACGGGGCGTCTCTCCACATCTCTAGGCTGCGCCCCCGCACGCTGAGGTTTCCAAAGCTGCCAGATCTCAGAAAAATCACGGCGCGGCCCACTGAAACGCACGCTTGTTTAGGTTCCTGGTTTAGAGCTGAATATCCAGACCAATCCGTGTCGTTTTCCCCCTGAATAAAGGTAGTGGCTGAGTTCACATGATTTCAGAACGTTCTCAACAGTTAATTCTGATATTTGAGAATTTTGTAAAAAAGCCTTAGTAAAACAGTTTGGCGGTGGAAAGGCAAAACAATTCAAGTCCATGGCAACGTGGTGTCGCTGTGGCAGGACGGACTGGCTGGACGGCCGCACGGGAGACGTGGGTCTTACAAGCCACCGGGGAGAGAAACGAGTGACTTCACGTCGGCACGACGGGCAGAGCTGAGGACCCACGCGGCTGGCTGGCGGGTGCGCCAGGGCTCAGCGGATCACGGTCACATGCGGCGTGGAGAGGCCCAGGTCCGTCTTGGAGGGGTACACCACCTTCAGGTGCCCGTCCTCGTCCTGCACCCGGACCTGCTCCACCACCAGCGGGGTGCTCCCAGCCCTTTCGGCACCTGAGCTCGCACTGGGACCCAGGGGCTGCCCGGAGACCACATCAGCGTCAGGATCAGAAAGGGATCCGTCCTCTTTATTTTCTAGCGTGTACTTGTTGATTTCTGCCATTTTCTGCAAAGGAAAAATACCATTTCAGAGGCGACCGGAGGGGGGGGTTGCGAGGGGCGGTGGGAATACGGAGGGTGCGCCAATCATCCCTCGGGGCCAGAGTGCCAACTGGGCAGGAGGACGGACTCACCAGCACGAGGGCGTCCATGACCTCCTTACACGTCCGCAGACTCGTAGCGCTTGTTACTTCCAAAAACAGATCAGAAGTTGTTTTCGTGATCTTAAATCCGAAGAGTTTCAGAGAAAAATAAAGTTACCAGAGACATCAGCAAGTGCTCGGAGGAAAAACCTATGAAAAGTGGTGCCAGGCAAACCAGGCCCGTTGCCTTCCCAAGCAGAGGAGAGGCGGGGACGCACACGCGGTGACTCTCGGTGCGGCACCACGTGGGACAGGGACACAGGCTCAGGGCCCGACAGGACGTCACCGTGCCGCAGCCCCCGACACAGGGATCGCACAAGCGCGGCCCTACCTTCGTCTTCTCGCTGTTGGTTATCGGTGGGAAAGAAATCACGTCGCCATCCGCATCCACAAGGCAGGGGTAACTGTCCTTCCCGTCCAGCAAGTGCAGGTATCTGCGGGGCAGGAAACACAGAGGTGTTAACTATGGGAGCACCGGACCGATGCCAGCTTGAGACGGACCCGTGGAAGGTCATGGCGTCTGAGAGCCGGGGAGGGAGACGTGCTGAAGTCCGTGCTCACGCGGGTCTAGGGCAGGGGGCCACCTGTACCCCGCCCCAGCCGCGGGGTCTGTGCGCAAGACGCTGTCGGCCGGGTGGCTTTCCTGGCATCAGGGTGACCCCAATCGCCCTCCCCTGTCCCCGTGCATGTGGTTTGGGCAGGAGGACCCCCGTCCCTCCAGGAGAGGGCCCGCGTGCTTGAGAAAGCCTCTTCCCCCCAGAGCAGCATCGGAGCCCCAGCTCTGTCTGCCTCGGCTCTACTGACCCACGCGGAATCCCCACCAGCACAGGGAACGAAGTCTGTGAGGTTTCACGTAACACCCATAAGGGTAAGTCGCACGTCGGGCAGCCTAGGGGCGGGCGGAGGGAGGCGCTGACCTGTGCAGGCCCGACAGGTTCTGCCTCTTCCTCTGCTTCCTGTGCTCCTCCGCCTGCAGCAGCAACTGCCGCACCAGCTCCTGGGCCTTGACTTCTCTGCGCCCCAAGGGCACGATCTGTGGGGTGGACCTGGCGGTGAGCTCAGATGGAAACAGGCTCGCCTTACAGCCACCGCCACTGCACGCCGCCCGCCCTCGGCTCACGGGCCCATCAGCTCGGCGTCCCCTTGGCCCCCACCCCCCCCATTCTCCTGTGACGGTGGGGTTAGCGCTCGGGCCCACGGAGGCCCCTCAGGGACCTGACGTCACACACTCCGGTCCTTTCCAAGCTGGGCTGAACCTTCAACATGCCACACGCGACGGCATCTCCCAGGCCTGTGGCCCCTGGAAGGCCAAGGGGGAGGGGCAGGGGCCAGCGCCGGTCAACCAGGTGTGCGGCTGGGCACCAGGGCTACCGCGGCCCCCGGGAACCCCGGGGAGTAATAGACCCGTGGAGGGACTTCGACAACCCAAGCTCATGCACGTCCACGCCGAATGAGGGGTTTTGCAATCCGTCCACAAACCACAGTGTTTGGTGGAAGCTGAGGAAATATAGGAAACCACTTTTTCATCAGTCCCTCCTCCAATGAGCGGACTTTCAAGGAAACTGTAAACATGGCCCGTGTGTGACTCGGGAGTGCTCGCCAGGGGCACAACCGACCTGCCTCAGAGCACAAGCGAGGCCGCGCCCCTGGAAACTGCAAAGAAACAGTGCAAACAGAGGGGGCATGGGACGTCACCTTGAGGTCCTGCGGCGCGCGGGCGGTATAGAGCAGGGGCCCACGCACGGCCCGGAGGTCGTGGGTCGCGATGGTGGCCGTCGTCCTCTTCTCACAGACGTCCTCGTGGAGCTTCGTCTGCAACGCCAGACCCGCGGGGCTCAGCACCCAAGAGCCTGTGCCGCCCCGCCCCCCACGGCCTCCCCGGCCCAAACGCAGGCTGTGGATCCGGCACTGGGCAACTGTCTCATCTGTTCAGGGGCAGAATTCCTTCCTTCTGTAAGGGAGGATCTGAGGCTTCAGAGAACCCTCCCTGAACTAAAATGTGAGCCTGACCAAGCGACAACAGGCTTAAAAAGTTTCTCCTGAAAACACCGACGTTTGAGTTCTAAACTCCTGGCTGGGAGTGCGGGCGACTCGGACTTGGGGATAGCTGCGTCACCCCCACGGGCCACGCTGCCGGGTCTGCAAACATCAAAGATGGGGCTCCTACTTTAAAAGCTGGGAAAACACATCAGGATGTTCGTCTAGCGTGGGAACAGCCGGGAAGACCTGACCGTTCTCACACCACCTTGTAGGGGACTGTGTAACCCATTACAGAAACGAGAAAATCCCTAAAGCCATCAGAAGCTCAGGAAACACCGATCTCCCAGGGCAGCAAAGCTGACCTCAGAAACAAGGCAGGGCTGGAGAGGCGCCTGCGGACGAGCAGACGGCGCCCACCCCTGCCACAGCAGCCCGGTCCGCCCCGCTCTGTGCACTCGCACTGCGACACCGCGCCCGCCCCTCCTGGGCCGCGTGCACCCACCTGGGAGGTGAGGAACCTTCTGAGCGCGTTCCCAGGCTTCAGGTCCATGCCTCTCACGACGGCCCCCACGATGAACGGCCGGACGTCCCTGACGCTGGGGCTGACCTGCACAGTCAGCGGGGCGGGGTTCTCAGACACGTGCAGGACCCGGAGCAGCAGCCGGCTGGCGTTGTCCACCTCCTCCTCCTCCCCCTCGCCGCTCTCCCTCCTCCGCCTCTCGCGCCGCCTCCTGCGCGCCTCTTCCTTCTCGGGGCCTTCGGCCTTGCCCTTGCCCCGCCCGCCGCTGCGGCCTCCGCTGCGCAGGTACTCCAGGATGGACTTGGTCTGGCAGCCGTGGACCATCTTCTCCAGCCGCCGGTCCGTCAGCTTGTTTCCCCGGAAATTGACCTCCTTGAGCTTGGGGCAGTCGGCCAGCTCCGCCGGGACCTCGCTGAGCTGGTTGTTGGAGAGGTCCAGCGTCTGGGAGGGACACGGAGGGTGTGTGGTCACACAACGCCCCCCCCAGCACTGCCCCACCCCACGTGGTGTGCCCCCAGCTCCGCGCCCAGACTGACACCTGCTACCGCGACCACGCGGCCGGCAGGGACGGCTGCCAACAGCCCCCCACAAAACACTTCCTGCTCCCTGCGAGGTTCCTTGTGGTGACAACCATCCCGACGGACGAAGGGGACAGAGAAAGGAGCTCGGGACAAGGGAAACACGTGGTTACGGACAGATAAGCACCCGAGATGAGAATCAGGTTCCCCATAAAATGGTGCTCACGTTCTTTCGGCGAGTTGGAAAGAAAGGACACGGCGTGAGTAACAAGCAGGACGCTCCGCATGGACATACAAGGCCCCCAGCAACACGCCACAGAGCCCGACTCCAACTGCGGGCCGCACGGCTCCGACCCGCCTGCGCTCCCCGCCCCCACCCTGACCCGGAGCAGGTGCAGCGCCACTGCGGTCCGTGCTGGGGAGAGCCTCATGACACCGTCTGGCCCAGAAGGGCCGAGACGACGGAAACCATCCAAACAGCCACCTGCAGGGCCGACCCGCCAGAGCCGGGCAGGGCAGGAGGGACACTGACGGAGCAGTCTTCCGGGGCAGGCCGGGCGCCGGGCCTCTGCTGCCCCTGCCGCAGCTGCAGTGAGGAGGGCAGGGCCCCCAGGAAGAGCCCAGCTGCCGCCCCGTCTCTTCCCAGCAGGCCCGTGCCAGCAGCACTCACGGCCCAGGCAGCGCGGGGGCACTGCACACAGACGGCCGTTCTCGCTCTCCTCCTGGGCCAGTGGGGAGCCCTGGACTGGCCCTGCTCGGCGCAGCGGAGACCAGACGGGGGCAGCTGCGGGAGAAAGCCCGTTAGCTGGTCAGCTGCAAGGAGCACGGGGGAAGTGAGGTGACGAGCGGCGGCAGCCTGGGGAGAGCTCGGGAGCAGAGGGGGCCCGTGTGCCCAGTGCCCCCCCCCCCCCCACAGCACACGCACTGCTCGCGCTGGGCGAGGTCGGCTCCAGTCCTGGGCCTGACCGGGACTGACAGGCCCAGCCAAACTGGAGACAGACTTGGTCACGAACTGAGAAGGGAACGGGGCTCTGGCGATCCAGAAGAGGCCGTCTGCTCGGCTGGCAGAGGGGACAAGCCCGACCCCCACTGCAGATGAGGCTATCCTGTGGCTGCTGAGACGGGGGGACAGTCTGCACAGGGTGTCACACTGGGCCAGTGCCTGATGTCGTTGAGGAGCCTCTCCCAGAGCGCAGGAGAGAGCGAGCAGCTCGAACAGGCTTCCGCCTTGCACTCAGGACCGGGGATGAAGAGAGGAAGCCAGACCTGGCCGTTAGTCACCCTGGGTGGGGTGACCAAGAGGCCCCAAGGGGCTGTGGGCAACGCGATTTCCCACACCTATGGCCATTCTGTGTCTCGCCAGGCCTTTCTCCTCACCCAAGCGGGACAGGGAAGCGTGGGGGAGATGGACGACATGAGAGCCCTTCCAGGTCCCCACCACCCGGGCTCGTGAGCCACAGCGGGGGCTGGTGTCCTGAGGTCAGGTCTGGCGAGGCCTGTCCCAGCTCCACCGGCACACACCAGCTCTGGGGTCCGCCACGCTGTCTCGTGGGCTTTGGGCAGCCCGAGGGCTCCATCGGGGTCACCGTCGCTGCCGCACGGACAGGCCGGCCAGGTGGATGCCACGCGCCGGCAGCAGAGGAGAAGCAGCGAGGAGGGGGGTTGGGGGGGCTCACTGGCCACTGTCCCCCCACAGCGGCCAACAGTGCGAGGGTCCCAGGTTGGGGGGCTTCTCAGGGGCGACAAACACATCGTGGACATCTCAGAGCAGTAAGCTAGGGCAGCGGTCAGAGCCCAGAGGGGCCCTCAAACCCCGAGCTGGGCCCCGTGGGAATGTGGCCAGGGAGGGGAGGCGGCAGATCGGGGTTCTGGAAGCTGGGAGCCCTGCGGCGACGCGGGCACTGGCAGGTAAGAGCAGCAGGCTCGGTGCGGTTTCACGCCTGGAAAAGAACACTAAGGGAGCAAGGGAGCGTCAGAAGGAGCCCTGGGGGGTCGGGGAAGTCGGTGCGGGGTTCGCCTCCTGCAGGAGGGCAGGTCTCTGGCCCGGAAGCCCGGCTCACACTGTGGGCGCCAACCACCCACCGCTGTGACACACGGAGTGGAATTAACTGCACAAGACGGGCGTCCCGAAACCTGCCTGCTGCCCGGAGCCGACTCACAAAGACCCCATCTACCCCCTTCCTGCAGGTCACGCAGATGTCTGAGTTGGCCATGGCCACTGAGTGCCTCTGGGAACATCGCCGCTGCAGGCCGTGCGCTGGGGAGGGGCTCCTAAATCCTAGCTGTGTGACCCAGAGACTAACACGCCACCTCGAGGGGAGCTAGCAACTGTCTTTGTTCCAGCTTCGTTCCAGCGGGCATGCCCGGCGGGGGGACCCAGACCCCACCCAGGCACCTAGCCGCCCATCACCACTGTGGCCACGGGGAAAGACACGGGGACGGAGGAAGGACTCCTGAACTGCAGGGTCTGGGCGCTGGACAGACATCTCACAATCCAAGTGTAACTTCTTTGTGAAGCCTGACCACAGGGGACTCCCACCTGTGAGTGACCTGGGTGGCCCCAATGGGCGTGGGCACCAGTGGGTGTGGGGAACCCTGGGGACATCTGTCAGCCCTGGCTGGGCAGAGCACAGCCCGTCACCTGTGATGCAGGGAGGAGTGACGTGAGGGTCGCCATCCTTGGCCATCACTGCCCTGGCAGCTGAACCCCATGGGTGACAGAAGCCCAGTGCAAGGACAGATGCCCCTGGAGAGAAACCCCTCCCCCCGTCCTGGGGCCTCTCGTGGGGTGCCCCGCTGAATGGCCGGACACCAGGACGTTGACGGAACCCGGCTCCGTCAGGTGGCTGGCCAGCCGGCGAGGCCCGGCACGGTGAGTACTGCGTCTTCTCTTGGGCTCCCTTGTCACTGTGGGCGGAGTGGGGGGGAGGGTCAGGCCTTCCCCGAAGCCGGGTCTGGGTCCACCACCTGGGGCAGCTCCCCCGGGGAGGGGGACCAAGGCACTTGTCTCCTCACTGGGGAAGTGAGGGGAGGGACAAGCAGAGGCATGTGTGGGGCTGCTGCAGCGGCTCCGAGGGAACCATGCGAGGTCTCCCCAGGGACGTGGACGGGGCTCGGTTCATTTCACCTGCCGGGGGCAGCGGGGACGCCAGGCTGCTGGCTCCAAGCCTGTGCCTTAAGGAGTCCTCTTGCTCTCAGGAGCCCTGAGCTGCCACATGAGACGTGGACTAGCCTGTTGGGCTGGGAGGGGCGCCAGGACATCCTGGACAGAGCGCAGTCTTTGGAGCGTTGCAGCGGAGCCCAGGCCCGACTCACCGCCCGCTGACCAGCGGCACTTGTGAGCGAGCCAGCCCGGGCGGAGACCCACAGCACGGGGACAACTGTTGCGGTTCTGGCCCAGTCCGGTAGTCCTCCCCGTTCACGGCACCGCGGCTGTCCCTGCAAGTCCCTCACAGGCAAGGACACAGCACATGAGCCAGCGGCACGGCCACCAGATGCTGGGGGAGCCCACACTCCTGCCTCTGAGCTCAGTTCTCTGCACCCCAGCCTTCCCACAGCACGAGCAGGGACACGCTGTCTGTCCGCACAACCCCAGCGTGCGGCAACGCGGCTTCCCACGGTTCTCCTGGCACTGCTCCCGGGGCTGTCAGTGCGGAAAGGCCCCGGAGGACATCGAAACCCAAACGGGATCTCAACCAGCTCTGGCACCGCACCCTCCGCGACACGGACAGGCCTCTTCAGGTGGAAGGGATCGACGGAAGCCTGGCAATATGAGTGGGGGTTCGGCAGGGAAGACATCCCCGAATGATGGTGTCGGGACACGGGAAGGCCACGGACATCCCTGGTGGGCACACGCCGTAGAGGACATTCAAAACAAACCTAACCGCCGGGAAGACATTCCAGATCTGGAGAGACACAGAGCATGTCATCCTGTGCTCAGGAGAACCGTACTCAGCTGCGTGTCTGGTTCACGGACCTCCTGGGCAGCCGAGATGGGACAGATGGGAGGACGCAGCAAGCACACGAGGTCGTACGTGATCGGTCACACGTCAGCCCCAAAGCGAAGCCTCCAGCCCCAGACAGCCACAGCGTCCCCGGCGTCACCCCCACAGCCTCGTCGGCAGACGTCAGCAAGCACGAGACACTGCTGTCTTCACTGCACACACGTACACACACCCGCACACGTGCGCACAAGCACTCAGATCTGTGCAGACAGACGGACCCGTGAGGTCCGCGGACCGTGCCCTGAGAGTGACCTCTGCGGACACAAGCCAGCACTTTATTGCTTGACAGCGTCTGCGTTAAAAGGATGAAACGAGGAGGAAGAACAACCACAAATCTGCCTTTTTAAGGATGAAAGGGGGAGACAGGCGAGGCGGCGCTTGCAGAGGCCTCTGAGCTGGATGTGGGTCCGTCTCGCCCAGTCCCGCTCACAGGCTTAACCGGCAGCGTCTGCCCCGCACTATGCTGGGGCCTGGGGAGGGGGGCGTAGGCAGCCCCTGGACCGTGGGGTCTAGAGGAAAACCCGAGCACCTGTGGACGGCCGGCAGCCCCTCCGGCCTCTGAACAGACTAACAACCTCTTCCCCGGGAGGGAAATCACAGCGAGCCCAGCGGCGCGGACACCTGCGGCCTCCCCGGAGCCGGGCCTGGGGCGACCCCCGCCACGGTCACCAATGTCTGGAGCCAGAGACACTTCCAGCTGGGGCTCCGCTGCTGGCCTGCTCCCGACCCGGGCGCCGCGCCTGCCCACTCCCGCCCAGCGGCGGGTGGCAGGGTGCCCGGAGGCGGCAGGCCCGGGTCGGAGGCGGGAGGCCCCGGCTCCGACCGCTCCCTCCCCGCCGGGGGTGCGTCCAGGGCCCCGGCCCGCCCCCAGCGCCCCGCTGACCTTGAGCGAGGCCAGGTGCGCGATGTCCGGGCTGAGCTCGCGCAGGCGGTTGTCGGCGGCCGCCAGTTCGCTGAGCAGCGGCAACGCGCCGGGGCGGAAGAGCTCGGCGGGGAAGGCGTCCAGCCGGTTGCCCGTGAGGTTGAGGGTCTGCAGGCGCGGGGCGCAGCGCGCCAGGTCGGCGGGCAGCTCGCGCAGCCGGTTGCCGCTGAGGTTGAGGCTCTGCAGCTGCGGGAGCCCCGGCGGCTCGGCGGGGCCCAGGCCCTGGCCCGGCGGCAGCGCCTCCAGGGCGTTGCCCGACAGGTCGAGCACGCGCAGCGCGGGCAGCGGGCCGAGCTCGGGACTCAGGCCGGGCCCCAGCGCGTTGCGCCGCAGCACGAGGCTGTGCAGCTGCGGGAGGCCCTGCGCCAGGCCCGGGCCCGGCTCGCGCAGGCTCCCGCAGCCGCTCACCTCCAGGTAGTGCAGCAGCGGCAGCGTGAAGAGCCGCGGCGGCAGCCGCCCGCCCGCCGCGCGCACCCGCTGCTCCAGCCCCGGCCCCGTCAGCAGCAGCTCGCGCCGCCGCTCGCGCTCCGCCAGCTCCAGCTCGGGCCAGGCCTCGGGCGCCGGGGCCGCCGCCGCCGCCATCGCGCCGCCGCTTCCGCCGCCGCTCCCGAGGCACTTCCGGGGCACGGATCGTCACTTCCGGCCAGGCCCGGAAGGGGCGGCCCCGCGGAGGGGCGGGGGGGTGAGAGCCGCGGGCACTTCCGGGAGAAGGCGGCGGGGAGGTTCCCGGTGGAGCGGAAGGGTCTACGCGGGCGTTTGGGGCTGCTCGGGGTGAGAGGGGCGGGCCGGGACCCGCAGCCCGACGGGGTCACCCCTCCCCGACCCAGGTCCGACCCCGAGCAGGGACGGTCCCCCTGACCCGGCTGCGACCCCGAGCGGGGATGGTCCCCCGACCCGGGTGCGACCCCGAGCGGGGACGGTCCCCCCGACCCGGGTGCGACCCCGAGCGGTCAGGGGCGCCTGGGAGGCGGAGCCCGATGGCTCGGGGCACCATGATCTCAGGACACGGTGTGGCGTCACTTGCAGTTCTCGCTCCCGCAGCCTCCCGCTCCCTTAAAACAAGGACAGTGAACAAAAGGGAAAGTGCCGCCCCTAGGTCGTCGCGCGCCCGAATAAAGTTCTCAGACAAGGATCTGGGCGCGGCGGTCGCTTCCGATTTTTATCGGACGCGCAAGGACGGGCCGCAGAGCAGCACGGAGGGATGACACCTGTCCTGCAGCCATCAGGACGCTTGCGCGTCGCCCTACGTGGAGGCGCGCGGGTGACCGTCACAGGGTCAGGGAGGAGCGGGACCGGGAACACGCTGACGCTGTCGCGGCTCCACACTCGTCCCTTGGGGCTTACGGTTCACTTCTGAGAACTCCGCACACATATGCTGAAAAGGAAACACTGTTTCCTTTGAGAATGGGTATCGCTAACCACATTTCCCACTTGCATATTTACTGTATTTAAAACATATTTTTGTCAGTTTTATCAACTTATTTTATCTATCGAATGATTAATTGCACTCGGTCTTTACCTTGAGGGGTTTACGGTTCATTCCATGTTTTGTGATTTGTTACTCTAAATGCATTGGCTATTAGGTTGCCTTGGTATTTGTATCATACGAATTGTGAACCATTTTTAGTGCAAATACTGTTTTTATGTGAAACAAATAGTGACGGTGCTGGTCTTGTTCTTTTTTTCCTGGTATTGCCATCACCCGTCTTTGTTAAACTTCCTCCGCACATCGTCCAGGTGCTGAGGCACGGCGCCTGGTGGGCTCAGTGCTTCTCCCTCTCCCACTCCCCCTGCTTGTGTTCCCTGCTCTCGCCGTGTCTCTCTCTGTCAAATAAATAAAATCTTTAAGAAATTCTATAATACCAAAGTTAGTGTGTTGCATCTAAAACTTATTTTTCTATCACGAGGGAGTAAACTTGTTGATACATTGTCACATTTTCATTTCCCACTTACTGGAATGCTGAATGTCCCATTTATAAATACTGTAAAGCACTTTAAAGTACCTACAACATGAGGCATTCGGTAACATGCTTAATGGTAGCGTTCATTTTTCTCTAATTTCAGAAGAAAGTCTAGAAGTTTTCTACGGTCACTTAAGAACTAGAAATCCACTTAAAATAGGAATTTTCTTCTTTAAAGAGCAAGTTTGGGGGACGAGGGAACCTTACGCACTGGAGATGAAGCCCAGGTTAAAGAGGTGTGATGGGAAGATACTCAATTAGATAATTTGGACTGGAGTGTAGGGTAAGCTTTGTTTTTAGTTTGAAGGTGTTTTGGAGGTTTTTCTAAGTGTCATTCCAAAACCGGAATATTGAATGATAATTGGAAGTAATGAATAGGATGAAAAAAGCTCTTTAAAGATTATTGCGGTGAGGGGCGCCTGGGTGGCTCAGTGGGTTAAAGCCTCTGCCTTCGGCTCAGGTCATGATCCCAGGGTCTTGGGATTGAGTCCCCCATCAGACTCTCTGCTCAGTGGGGAACCTGCTTCCTCTTCTCTCTCTGCCTGCCTCTCTGCCTACTTGTGATCTCTGTCAAATAAATAAATAAAATCTTAAAAAAAAAAAGATTACTGTGGTGATTTTATAATTGCATGTAGTGATTGGTGAATTAATCGTATTTGGGTGATAACCATCCAATTTTTGGCTTTAGATAGCTGGCAAATCTCTCAACTCTGGTGCATTTGATAAAACAACGGAATCTTGACCATTTGAACTTAGTTCTCCGAAGAGACTTTTTTCTTATGAAAAGGGAATTCATCAGGCAGCTTGGAATTATGGCAAAAAGCAGAGGACAGCCTGGTAGGCAAATAATGCTGAGTGAAGTGCATACCATAACAGCCACGGGCAGGAAATGACTACAGTTGAAAAGATTGTCATTTTCTAAGGTAGGTAAAATGGTCTTTTAATGGTACTACCAAGGGCACTGATAAGGCCTGTAAATAAGAAACTAATAAAAGGTTTTGTCCACAACTCAAAAAAAATATTATTAGGAGCCCAAAATATTAAAAAAGAAAAGTGATGTAGATGTTAGACGGATGGTGTTCTTACAGATGTGTTGGGCGGAATGACGGCCCCCAGAGATGTCCACACCCTAATCCCCAGAACCTGTGAATGTGGTAGGTTTTAGGGCACAGGGAACTTGAAGTCTCAGAGGGTCCTTGCGATGGGGAGATCGTCTTGTGGACCCAGTGAACTCACAGGATCCTTACGTGGGGCGCAGGGCTGTCCTTGAACAGGGAGGGAGAGGCCCTGAGCTCGGGAAAGTGGGGGCCACTGGAAGCTGGATTCCCCCGGGACCCCCGCACCCGGCTGAGCCCTGGTCTTAGTCCTGGGTGCCGTGAGTCCCGGCACTCCCAAAGCCAGGCCAGAGGCCGCTCGGCCTTTCCTAATGGTGTGTAGGAGACGCTGTGTCTTTTGGGCACCAGCTCTTTCTGGGTTGCATGTTGTGAATAAATGTTCTCCTGGTTTTCTGTTTCTGTAAAGGCATCTCGAGACGTCGTGATTGTAACAGAGTCAAATGATGGATCGTCTGGCTGTTGTGTTTGCGTCTGGTTTCACAAATCTCCACCTCGTTCAGGAACAGAAAATACAAGACAGCTCCAGGTCGGTTGCTGACGGCAGCGTGAAAAAGAAACTTCTAAACCTCCCAGTAGGAAGAACACAGGTCGTGATTTTCCCTGTTCCTGGCCCTGCTCCTGGCCTGGTCCTGCCCAGAATGAGGCTTGGACCCCTTCAGGCTCGCCCTCCGGCCTCCCCCAACGGCCAGGGAACCCCCACCCCGGTCTAGGATTCCGGAATTTGGGAAACAGGCCTACTCCAAGGGGAGAGAAAGGTCTCTATCCAGAACCCTGGCACTGGTTCCCGTGACGTCCCCCACCTTCAGGCAGGACACCACCCCTCCCTCTCTGGACTGGTCCAAAGACACTGAGAGGAGTCAGGGACGCCTCTCCTGGGGAGTCCGCATCCTGCAGGACCAGAGCCAGAAAAGAGCTTGCTTGTTGCTCGGGGATGAGCTCCTTCTGTGCACAAGGAAATTCACTCCATGGGCATCTGACCTCAGCCCTCCCCACTCTCCCTGTCCCTCCCCTGCAATCCCAGCACTTGTGGGCTCAGGTGGGTGGGCCTGGGGCCTGGGAAGCTGGGTGGAGTTCTGAGGCCTTCTGACTGGTGGTGGTCCATGCCTCAGTCTCTCCACTTCCTACCCCGCTGTAGGCACAGGCTAATGAGGGATGAAGGGCTCGGGGGCACCCCTCAGCTTAGGGGTGGGCTCCCTCCCCAAACTTGCAGACCCACTGGCCAGGCTGGGCCTCATCAGCACCTTCTTCTTGGCTCGACTCCTTAAGGGGAAACCGAGGCAGGGACTATGAGCTGTTGTCCACAGGCCTCCCGGGTCTATCAGGATCCAGAGTTCTCATCTGGGCCCGCTGCCTTCAGGGGGCCGGCGTCCCCGCCTGCCACTGACGATAACCTCACTGGTCCTTGCAAGGATTCCGGAAGACCCCAAGGGGGACCCCCTGCCCCTGCAGGAGCAGTTTGAGGGTCACTCCAACTGCATCCCAGATGCAGGGGGCTCAGCTCACAGCCCAGCGGCTGGGGAGGGGACGTGGAACCCCCCCAGAGCGGCGAGGCTGCTGGGTACCACACGACCAGCTTTCTGCAGAACCGACCTGGTTTTTAAGAGCAAAGAGGCGACGGCCCAAAAGCACACCCAGGTCCAGCTGCCCACGGAGGGAGGGGCTCCTCTTCGCCAGCACCCCTGCACGGGTGAGTGGAGCGCTTCTCGGGACCGAGCGCTCTTCCGTGCCCACCCTGCGGCTCACACGCCTGGCCCTCCCCCCACGCAGGGCCCCGGTCCCCAAGCCTGGCGGAGACACAGTGCCGTCAGCTTTACGCTAACAGTGTTCATGGAAGGGAAAACCTGCACATTCTAACTTCAAAACGGAGGCAACTTTATGATTCCCCAAACTGATAAAAGCTTAAAGTCACTCCACAAATGAACAGAGAAAATACTGCCTTTTTACTCATTTGAAAGCAAGATCTCCATGTTGGCCGGTAAGTCCCTCTGGACAAGGGGCACGGGCGTGCGGACGCGCCGCGGGCACAGCGAGACGGTCAGAGGGACGTTCCGATTCCACCCGCAGGCACAGCTGGGCGACCACTTCCTCCAAGTCACAGGGAGCTGACTGTCCTTCACCTTGTTCAGCAGGAAGCTCGCGTCCACACACCCCCTGCAGCGTGGGGCCAGCTCTGTCCCTGTCCCCGCAGCGGACTCCCTGCCCCCCTCCCCACGCCTCCCGCAGCCGCGCCTCTGGCCTGTGCGCCAGAGTGGAAGACACTCTGTTTGCCTTTTAAAGGTGATCTTGAAATAAAAGTGACAAACAGTGAGTGACCTTTTTATTATGTTCATGTGCTCAGGGTGAGGGGACCCCTAGGCCCTAAAGTAACAACAAAAATATATTAGATGTTATAATTCTGGTACCCGAAATAAAGACAAATAGAAAACTATGTTAAAACATTAAAAGTTGCAAATTTTCATTAAAAGTATTTACATGTGTATTCTGATGCCAAATTTATAGACACATTTCTTTTAAATTAGCTTGATAAAATATTCTGAAATATGAAAATAATAGAAATAAATAGTTAAATATCCACAACATATTCAGGAGTGAAAAGTCAATTATTAATTCCTGTTCCAAATTTACAGATTTATTTATAAATGGCCAAGGGATCTTACAGTTCTTTCCAGATTCTTTGTTTTTATTTGTGGTTTCTTAGTAGCCCGGAACTCTGTAAAGCTCTCAGCAGCCACGAGTCCCTGCCGGGGTCATTTCAATATCGCTGCACGATTCTTCCGTAACCGGCAGCGCTAACTGGTCTTAAATGCACCCGATTTTGTTTGCCAATCACTAAAATTAAGTATCTTTACAAACGCTTTTTAAAGTTACAATATGTAGAAAACAAGACATCTATATTTGGAAGTGTTGGTCGGAGAGGAAGGAACGGTTCCTTCACTAGCTCGCGTGACCGCGGCTCTGGTTACGGAAGCGGCTGGTCCACGCGTGCAGGACGGGCCGCAGGTCGAGCCGCTGTCCCCGGGGCCAGGAAGGCCCGGGTGTCATCGGCCGGCATCCGTGCTCTGCTGTGCCCACTGAAGGTCTGCGTCCTTCCTCCCTGTGTGCTTTCGTGGTTTGGTTGGGTCACTGGTTGTGGTAATTCTCTCGGTGTCATTCTTGCTGCGTACGAGACGGTATTAGTCTGCCCAGGACGGAGAGCGAGTGGTGCAAATTCACGGTCATGGATGTACTCAGGGCACACGCTGCTCCGACAGCTGTTAGGGGTTTTCTAAGACACACTCTGTGGTTTCTCACCGCCAGAAACTCAGTATTTACACTAATCGCCCAGCCCACACTTCATCCGTCACGCCGGGTCTCAGTTGGGAAAGCCCGCCGGGTGCTCAGGAGGAGGGGGGAGCGCGTCCCGGCTGCACGGTGGGACAGGAAGGGCCAGCCACCTCGGGTCCCGGGAGGCTGGGCCGCGGGGAGACGCGGGGCCCTCCCTGTAGACACACACCGGCCAGTCGCCCCAGCCGCCTGCACGGGAAGCACGTGGAACTGCTCCCCGCCCGATGGCCGGTCAGGAGCTGGACTTCGAGGTCTGGTGTCTTCGTTTGAAGTGACGTTTGGTGCGTGAAGTATCACGGGACGAGCCGAGCAAATGAACGCAGAGCCCCAATTCCAACGCAGACGAGTGAGAGGCAGCGGGACACGCCCGAGGCAGACACGCCGGGTCCGCACGGCCGACCGTTGACGCGTGTGAAGGAGCAGATGCCCCACGCCAGAGTCAAGAGCAGAGGCACGTCCGCCTCTGGGGTTCAAGAGCGGGCGCTCCGGCCGACGCTGTGGGCAGGCGAGCACAGGACAGGAGACAGTCACCTCGTAGTTCTGCTGAGGGCCGCACGCGGGTAAGGGATGTGAGCAACCCGGACTCGGAGCCTCATGGCGCCCACCTCAGCTCGCCCAGGGGACTGCCGTGGCGGGGGGGGGGGCTGCTGTGGGGGGAGATTGCTGCGGGGCCGGGGGGACTGCCACGGGCGGTTGGTGACAGCTGTGGACTGTGCATTGCCCCTATTGGCCAGGCAAGGGGCACAGGGGGACCCGTGCCCAGTGACCTATGACAGTGGGGAGCACGGGCTCTGCAGACATGGGTGAGGAGGTGTGCCCGGCTGGGGTAAGGCGCCCGGTGAGACTCATGGTTACCGCTGCTGGGGTCCAGGGCCTGGTGGGAATTTGGCCACGTGTGAGAGAGACCAACAGGCCCGAGGTTTCCTGTGAAGTCTTTATGGGAATCAGCGCAAGCACTTGGGAAGAGGGCCTGGCTCGCGTGGGCATCGCACCGGCACCCTCCGAACGGACGGGTGCTCTCCTGCGCGCGCTGGGCTGGGAGGGCAGAAGCCTGGCCGCTTGAAGCCGCGGCGGGTCCGGACCTGACCCTGGGACGCAGGTTCTCTGTCGGCCCCACGACCAGTGCAACAGGCCAGGACCAGCACGGCCGAGAGCTGAGGGTCAGTGGGGGTGGGGGACGGTCACCATATCCAAGGGCGGATTTTAGCAGAAATGGTTTATCGTCAGGAAACTTGCTCCGCTCCTCGCGGGGACAAAGGAGACAGGACGTGTGTCCTGTCACCGCTTCGTGTACGTCCTCCCGGAGCTTTTATTCAGTCCCTTCGGGGTAGGGATCTTGCTTCCGACCTTTGATCCGGAGGTCCCTGACTTGGCCACGGATGGGCCTTTACCTGCTGGACACACACACACACACACAACACAGGCACGGCGTTAGGAGGGAGACAAGATGTGAACAGAGTGCGAGGCCACGGGGACGCCACAGTGGCCCCTCGGTCCGCAGGTGGCCGTGCCGGCTGAGGAGGACGGGGTGGCGAGCCGGCAGAAGGGGACGGAAAAGGGCTCAGAGGCGGAGCCTGACGTCAGGGCCGGAGGGCGGAGAGCGGAGCCGACCACCAGTTGGGGCTTCAGAAACTCAGCTCCGGAAATGAAAAAGAGCGGCCATGTGACAAGAGCTTCATTTCCAGGCTGACACCCTCAGGCCGGCCCCTCCAAGTGCCGTGTCCCTCGTGTACGGAAGAGGCCGCTGCCAGGGGGCGTCTGGCACCCGTGCACAGTCCTCGGCACGGCGCCCGGCACGGACAGAGCCCAGGGCCCACGTCTCATCACACTCGTGTTGGTGACCCTCTTGCTTTCACACTAAGGTTCCCTAACGTCAACCTGTCCCTCAGCAGCGTTTCGGTCAGGACTGGTTTTCTAACGAGATATATCTCTTCCCGTGAGCCACTCTAAATCTGACATGAAGTCGAGAAAATTGTGACTCCTGCAACAGGCAGGGGCATTATCTGTGCATCCATGATCTCACTTCGCCTTTCTAAATACTCTGGTTCAGGGACGGGCGAAGATGCTGAGAACCAGGCTCTACACCCCGAGAACACTCAGGGGCTGAGTCTGCTGCCTCAAGGATGCCCTTGGAGAGCCTCTGGGAAGGGCAGGATCCATGGTAAGAGTTTGGTGCGGAAAAGGGAGTTCTGGTCACACAATTAGCCTCCTTGGTAAGAGCCGGGGCCAGAACACAAGGACTGAGTGCCATCGGGGGAGGGGGACCCTGCCACGCGGGTGCTGATGTGCAGGAGGGCGCGGGCCTTACCCGGCGGCAGGGCGGGCGCCCTGTGCAGCACGTGGGTCTTACGCAGGTTCATCGTGCAGCCTGCCGGGCCCATGAGGTGAGCTTTCCATGCCTGAAACAAAGCAGGAGGCACACGGGTGTCAACCAGGCAACCGAGGGGCAAGCGAGAGGAGCTCTGGCCAGAGCCGAAACCAGGGGCAGCCACGGCCCCGGACCGACCCGGCAGCTGGAGCTGTCACGGGAGCGCGTGCTGACGCACAGGTTTGGAGGCACACGGGGCACGGGGCTGTGGGGGCCTCCAGGAGCGGACAGCAGCCCCTGGTTGATGGCCAGCAAGAAAGCAGGGACTTCGGTCCTAGCATGACAAAGAGAGGAATTCTGCCAGCCACTGGGTGAGCTTGGACCATCCCTCCCCAGCCCGGCCCCAGACGGGAACGCAGCCTGGTGAGACCCTGAGCCACGGAGACGTCCTGCTGTGCCCACAACTCCTGACGCCAGAAACCGTGAGACAGGAAAAGGGTGTGGCCACACGCCAGCCGGCATGGAGGACGCCACGCTGAGAAAGCGGAGGGGAAGGAGAGGCCCGCTGACTGCCTCGCAGCTGGGAGCCGAGCCAGGCTGCCGCTCCCCGCCGGACGCCGGGGACAGGAGGGCGTGCAGGGAGAGGGGCCAGGGGCTGCGACGCTCAGAGCCGGAGCAACACCCAGCAGCCGGAGGCGGGGGCGGGTGTCCCAGGGCAGCGTCAGCGGCACGGGAGCCAGCGGAGCACAGACGCAAGGGCCCCGAAATTCTAAAATAAACGGCGAGAGAGAACGTGCGCCTGTGCGACCACTCACGCAAGGCCAAGCCGTCACAAAGAAGCGAGCCCTGTAAGGCGGGAGGGGCGGTGGGCAGGGGCAGCGACAGCAGCCGCTCTCGGTTCCCTGAGCATGTCCCCCTTTACAGACTCTGGGACGAGCCAAGTACTTCATGTCGTCACAGGACGGAGTTTCAAGGACCCCGCTGGCTACGAGAACCGCAGGAGAAACCGAGTTTTAAAGCTCGAGGGTGCATCCGACCCGGCCAACCTCCGATTCGCAGCACACGGAGGGGACGAGAGCCCGTCGGACGACAGCAGGGGGATGCCATCGGCAGACCCAGCCACGCGAAACCCCGCGGGCCGACAGCGTCTCCAACCGTGAGGAAAGAGCTGGACGAGGAAGTGGTGCCCGCGTGCGGCCTCAGCCACGGCCGGGACCCCCGCGCGTCTACCATGGCGCTGAGGCTGGTGGGGTGAGCCCCGCGGGAGCCCGTCCACACCCGCTGCTGGCCGCGTGCAGAGAAGGGACGCGCCGCTGGCTGTGACCCCGGGCGCACGAGAAGGCGGCCCACGGTGGGTGCAGACGGAACGCGCGCCCGTCATTCAAGTGGGGGATGGGACGCAAAGGCTGCCCGTGGGCTCCTGCGCTCCGCTGTGTACTTCCTTACGTATCGGACATTTTCTGAGACAGAGGACGAGCCTGGGACACCTGGTACAGGGCTGCCTGCTGGGTGCGTGAGTTTTCTGCCGAGTGCGGCTGGGTCTGAGCTGTCTCGTGGGTGCCCCGTCCCTGAGGGCTGGCACAAGGAGAGCCGGGCAGCAGGACGCCGTGGTGGACGCGGGTGGCAGTGGTTAAGGGTGTCGGAGCGGAAGTGGCCAAGCAGAGGCAGGCCTCCGAAGCCGCACTACCTGGTGGCGGGTGGGGGTGGGGGAGTGGACGGGCCTGCCCCTGGCGCACCAGGCTGGAGTCACAGCATGGCGGGTAAGGGGGCGCGGGAGGACAGCCTGCATTCACTGTGACCTGCAGTTTCCAGGCTGCACCGGGCTCGGGTTCAGTCATGACGAGGCACCGGTGTGCTGCGGTCTGGCCTGGACGCCATCTGGGGCCCCAGCACCCAGAGGAGTGCGGAGACCGGACAGAGGCCAAAGTCCCTCGCACTCACCCTTCCCAGAGCCCAGGGCTCCCCGCCCCCTGTGGGTCCACAGTGCTGAGGGAGGAAATCACCTGAGCACACAGGTAAGCACAGTAACCGTTCCAGCGGTGCGGGAACAGACCGGGGAGCTCCCTGAACGCGCCCTGTGCCCTGATCACGGCCCGGTCCCTAACGAGCTCGCCACTGCCACCCCTGCGCCCGGCCCTCACCTCCTCTCCCGGGGAGAAGTTCTCATGGCACAGCGGGCACCGGTTGGCCAGCTTCTCTGGCTTGGCAGCTGCAATGGCGTCAATGAGACAAGACTTAGTTCCTCCCGCGAGAGCCGCACAGGCAGCAGGAGACACCTGACCAGACATCCCGTCCCCGGCAGGGCCCCTGGGCAGGGCACCGCGGATGCGGAGGGTGCCACGGACGCCGAGGGCACCGCCCGGGCTGCACTCACGGTTACACTCCTTCGTTTTTATGTGTCTGGGCAGCTCTTCCTTCAGCACGGCCTCGCTGCAGCGGTAACACTTCCCAAACCCGTCTTTCCTGTCGCACTCTGTCAGCAAGTGCTCCGTCAGGCTGGAGATCTCCACCACCTGCGTGCCGAAGCGCAGAAGGAAGCACGTGTCCGGGAACACAGGAGTGGGGCTGCTCCGCCGGCCTGTGCCCTCCCAGCCCGCACTCGCCACCCCACCAGCCCGCACGGCTGCCGCCGACGTTCAGGCGCTCCGCTCCACACCGGCGTCCCTCGTCGGTTCCGGCGCTGGCACTAGAGGCCACGGCCACGGGTGGGCTGGAGGAGCGGCCGTTAGCTCCAGAGGGCACGCGTGCTGAGCCGCAGGACAGCTTAGCCGTGTGGCCTCTGGGTTCAAAGTCCCCACGCCCCGACGCGTGTGAGGACGTGCGCAGGACCCCAGGAGGAGCGGCAGGAGGCAGAGGCGGATTTCCTTCTCCTCAGCTCTCCTCCTCTATCGAAGGAAGGGCCACTGCATCAGGAGGGATCCAAATTTGGGGATAGGAGGATATTTCTTTCCCTTTTTAAGATTTTATCTATTTATCTGTCAGAGAGAGAGACAGAGACCGTGGCCGCACAAGCAGTGAGGCGCCAGGCAGGGGGACGCAGGCTTCCCGTGGAGCAGGGAGCCCGATGTGGGACTCGATCCTGGGACCCTGGGAGCGTGATCCGAGCTGAAGGCAGAAGCTTGACCCACTGAGCCACCCAGGAGCCTCCAAGGTAGACAAGGTTAAACTCAAAGGACACAACAGGACGATGAGCAGGCTGGACCCCGAGCGGGAGCGGCCGGCTGTGGGCTCTGAACCCGGCAAGGACTGGTGTGGACAGCAACAATGAGCGCAGATCAGGGGAGCAAGACCGGCCAGCCCACTGAAAACACGAACCAGAGGGTGCCTGGGTGGCTCGGCGCGTGAAGCATCTGTCTCAGCCTGGGACATGATCCCGGGGTCCCCGGACAGAGCCCAGCATCGGGCCCCCTGCTCAGCGGGGAGCCTGCTTCTCCCTCCGCCCCTCCCCTCGCTCTCACTCATAAACATAAATAAATAAAATGTCTAAAAAAACCCTCACCACCGGGAGACTAGAAGCTATTTTCTAGAACAGGGCAGCTGAACAGTCAGCAGACGGACAGCCAGGTGCCGCACCTCACTGGAGGCAGGAAGCACGGAGGTGGCCCTGGCCGGGGCTTGGACACGCGGCCCTTCTGAGCACCGCCTGCGCCAGCCCTGCAGCCCCGCGGGTGCGCCTGGCCACGCCACCCCCCGGGTGCACCCAAACGGAGCCTTCCCAGGCGCCCCAGCAGAGCGGCACCCAAGCGCCCGGACGAACACTATTCGTGGAAGCCTCAAACGGGACACAGCCGATTTCCAAAGACAGCAGGCGGAGGGATGGACCTCGCCCGTCGAGCGGTGCCCGCAACAAAGCAGGGAGACCGGCACGACGCGACCACGGTTCGCACGAGTCTGTCTGCACCCACTCAAGAAGTGAGCGACACCGACTTGTGGTGTCAGGAATCGGGACGGTGGTGACTCTGCGGGGAGAGGTGGTGGCTTCGAGGGCCAGGGAGCTGGGGGCACGGGGTGCCCTTCTGCGGGGCTCAGGGGCTTGAACGTGTCTGACTTGCGTGCGGGCCCCTAGTAAGGCGGGCGGTTTACAGAAGGAGGGTCCGTGCCAACTCTGCGGCGAGTACGGCGTCGGCGCCGTGTCCCCAACAGCGTCTGCTCACTGTGTGTGTCCGTCACGTTCTGGTCACCCTCACGGTCTCTCAAGCTTGCTCGTTTTTGTCATGTTAGTCACAGTGACCTGCGGCTCGCAAGGGGCTCGGGCGGTGGCCAGAATCTCTTAGCAGTGAGGTGTCTGTCCAGTACATAAGCTGTTTCACATGCCCTGCCGTCGTGCACCGCGCAGACCCCACACAGTGGGCGCGCCACCGGCGTGCGCCCCGGGGAGCCCCAACATCACTTTACCGCGGACTTTACCGCTTTACTGCGGGTTCTGTCTCCCTGGGGGGTCTGGAGCAGAACCCACACCGTCCCCGAGCTGTGTCTGCACGTCACGTCCGTGTCCGACCTTCAGGGAGACTCGGAGAGACCAGCCCCACCGCGCACACCTCGGGGAGCTCCCCGCCAGCTCTTCCCGGGCCTGTCCCCGAGCCGCCGAGCGCGAGCCGTGCGGCACTGACCTGTTTGCAGTGGGCGCAGCGCGTCAGCATGAGACAGTGCTTCCAGTAATGCAGGTCCAGCCCCTCCTCCGTGAAGGCCTCGCTCCTCTCCCCGCAGAAGATGCACAGACTGGAACAGAGCAGAAGCCGCAGGCGCAGGCTCGGGGGTCGTCCAGGAACGCGCGCGCCCGCCCTGGCCGCGGGTCTGTGGGGGGACAGCCCGCTCGGGCGTGGTAGGATGAGCAGGTGTTGGGGATGAATTAGCTCAAGGTCCCCTCGGCTTCCACCCTGTCAGCATAATCGAGCACAGACGCTAGCGACATCACGAGAACAAAGACAGCTGAGTGACATGCCCGTGGATTCGCCATGGGGGCCGCACGGGGAAAGTGGCTGCTGTCACCGTGCTCTGTGTCTGCCAAACGGGCTGCTGACTTCTCTGGGGGCAAAGGGGGCCCGTGGGTCGGGAGGGCCATCGCCCTTCCGTTAGGGATGACGGACGACGGGCAAGAGCCCGTGGGCTGAAAGAACCCGGCGGCGCTCGAGGAAACACGTCCCCTGGGGCACGTGCCGCGGCTCATGCCTCCCGTGCTCCCAGCTAGAGACCCCGCTACTCACTTATCCAAGTAGTGATTGTCTGGGCCTTCTGGGGCTGGCGGTGGGGCTGCTTTCCCTCCTCGTGTGTCTGAAACGAGACCAGAAATCATTGAAAGTAACTTCCCATCGACGTTTCCAAATGTGTACTGGCCACTTTGATGTGAAACACATTTAAGAGCTACGAGTCGAGGGGCGTCTGGGTGCCCCCGTGATTGAGGGTCCGACTCTTGGTGTTGGCATGGGTCATGGTCTCGGGGTTGTGGGATCGAGGCCTGAGTCGGGCTCTGCGCTCAGCGGGGGGTCGGCTTCTCCCTCCCCCTCTGCCCCCCCCCGCCCCTGCTCAGGCTCCTGGGCACGAGCTCTCTCAAACCAGTGACTCTTAAAAAAAAGAAAACAAAAGCGCACTGGGTGACCAGGGCTGGGCTGTCTTCCATCCCCGGTGCTTGCTTGGGGACAGAGGTGGCCGTCGCTGGCAGCCCCGCGCCCGGTACCTACCCTGACTGCCCGCCTCCACCAGGGGGGCTCCTTTCCCCTGAGAACAGAAACAGAGAGGTCAGGGACAGACGGCTGCATGCGAGAGCCTGTCCAGGAGAGTAAGTGCTTCTGTCTTCTGACTTCCCACCAACAAGTAACAGCTCTGCACACCGTCAACGCCCAAACGTGTGCCTTCCTCCTCACAAGCCCCGCCACGGACCCCTGCCCTGCTGCTGTTTCCCAGCGGCCCGCCGTCCTCAGTGCCCGTGGGCTCTGCGCAGCACATGACTGTCAGCCTTGTCCCCGGATGCCTGGGGCGCCCCACGAGCCCATCTCCTTAGCTGCCTCCCGTTCCTGGCTCTCACGCTAAGTACGCTCTTCCCGGTTCCCAGGCTCCAGCCCTCAGCGGGGATGACCAAGGGTTCAAGTCCTCTCTCCTTGAAGGTCCCAGAACCCAGCCTCTCCTGCCCAGGCTGAGCAGCTGCCCCAGCCTGCCTGGCTACAGATCAGGCTCCGGAGCCCCCGGCACACCCTGTGGGAGACCACGGACACCTTCCCGTCTCCTCATTCAGGCCAGGCCTCCTCTCACCAGCTTGGGGGCCCTGCCTCCGGGGGCCTCCCATGCAAGGGCTGGTGGGCCTTTGAAAGCCTCACCAGGCTGATTTACTCTTGCTTGAGACTCTCAGCAGCTTCCTAAGTCGCCTGTCCCCTCATCTCGTGTCTGCAGGGGTCTCTGGACACCAGCCACCAGGCTCCAGCCGCCCCTCCAAGGACCCTGACACCCAAGCTCTGGCCCTCTCCTCCTCTCGCCCAGGCTCCCCCCTCCAGCCCCCCGAGGGCAAGGTGTCAGCCAGCAGCCCCTCTCCTTGAGCCCCTCCTTGGCCCTGGCCACTCTCACGCACTCCCTTGTGTATCCTCATCACCATCGGACGCCACCGAAAGAGGTGAGGGTCCCCGACGACGGAGACTTCTGTCTGTTCTGTTCTCTGGCACACACGGTCCCCAGCATGACTGTGGACTCAGCGGGTAACTTGGCATGACAGCACTCCCATGCTGAGGCCGACACTGGGCAGCGAGGCAGCCATCGGCCTGATGGGCTGGGCCTTGCTCCTCCCGCCAGGCCCCTTCCCTGGGTCAGACACCTGTGTCTGCGGTGCTAAGCGCGCGGGGGAGCTCCAAGACGTGGTGTGGACAGAGGGGTCCCTCACGAGCAGCTGAGTGTCACTGCGGGTGGCCAGCCGGGCAGGGGCTCAGGCCTTCCCACCGCAGCTCCTGGGCTGCCCCCAGTCCCTGCCGCGCCAGAGCGCTGGGAGCCACGTTAGCATGTCTCCTCCTCACCTCTCTGCACACGCCTATCGTCCCTACAAAGACTGACCATGTCGGGAGCGCCTCACAGCACCCTGGGGACCAACCAGCCTGGTCTGGGGCAGGAGTTGAAGGCCTTCTTGGACTTTCGGTTTCGGAGAAGAGGGACAGTGGGCGGCCCTACACTAGCATTTAAGGGACGGGTTACAAACATGGGTACGGTCTGCCGCATTTGGAGAGAATCAAGCTTCGCATCATAGTGAGTGACTCATGTCACGGCCAAGCCCCGAGAAGGAGGCACAGCCCAGAACGCCACCCTGGAGCTGGTGAGGGGCAGTAGACCACGTGAGGCCAGCAGCGGGCTCAACGACTTCTGCGCCTACACGGCAGGCAAACTCAGTAGCACTGCGTTTTAGGCACCAAAACCTCTTGAGAGAGACGGCTTTGTGCGTTTTGCAGGGAGACAACGTAAACAGTGCCGAAAGCTGAATTTTAGTTTCAAGTTTTACCTTCTTGGTGCTTCGAACAGCTTAAGAAACCTTTCAGTAACTTTTCAACCCTTTTTTCTAAAACTCCGGAGCAATTAGGCAGTCTAAAAATTCTCTGTCATTCACGGAAGTTTCGGAGCTGGATGGTGGGCCTGGTGCTAACCCCGTGAGGGCACTTAGAGGCACGGAGTGTACACGCGGATACGGTTAAAATGGGTTAGAACATGCCATAAAAACAACAGAGAAAGAGATCCCAGCGTCGCCGGCGACCGTTCGAAGACAGCGGCTGATGGCTGCGCCCGCCGTGCGCTCTACCCTGCGCTTTCTTTCACTATCTCTTCCCCCTGGAGCTGTGGCCCTGCGTGGGGGGGAGGGCAGGACTTGGTTTTGTTCCCGGCTTACTCCCGGAGCCCAGCACCATGCCTGGCACCGAGCAGGTGCTCAGCAAACACGCAACGAACGGAGAAGAAGTGATGGAGGGGCCGGGAAAGCTGAAGGATGAGGTGACCCAGTGCCACGTTCACGGACACCTGTGGGGGGCACGTGGCCTTAGTGGAACCCACACCATCTGGGGCTGGACTCACTGTGGCTCGGTGCTGTGATGTGGAGGGGGCTGGTGAGCAGCAGAGCCTGGCTGTCCTGGCTTAACCCCTGAGAGATCTGTGCTTTAAGTCACTTTAGTTTTAAAAATTTGCTTCCCCACTGGGGCGCCTGGGTGGCTCAGTGGGTTAAGCGTCTGACTCTTGATTTTGGCTCAGGTCATGATCTCAGGGTCGTGAGATCAAGCCCCGTGATGGGCCCTGCACTGGGCGTGGAGCCTGCTTGAGATTCTCTCTCCCTCTCTGTCCCTTCCCCCACTCACGCTCTCTCTCTCAAAATATAGATAAATAAATTTGCTTCTTCGTTTGTATAACATTAGGAAAAGTCATGAGCACCTGCCGGACCCGCCTTAGCAGGCGGCTGTGAGAATCGGATGAAACATGGATGCGCTAAAGGACCACGCTTGAAGGATGCTTGTGGGGGTCAGTCATTAAGCATCTGCTTTCAGCTCAGGTCATGATCCCAGGGTCCTGGGACTGAGCCCTGCACAGGGCTCCCTGCTCAGCGGGAAGCCTGCTTCTCCCTTTCCCTGTGCCTTTCCCCCACTTCTCTTGTTCAAAATAAAATCTTAAAAAAAAAAAAAAAAAAAAGAACCACCTGACTCCATGGTGTGAGGCCCCATCCCCAGGAGCCCCCTTCCCCAACAGCTCTTCCTCTTCTGTCCCCTTCTTCCCGGCGGCCAGCGCCTCCCACATCGTCACTACGGCTCTGGGCCACAGGCACTCCAGCACACACTCAGCTGTTTTCTCTCTCTGAGCCGTGGCAAGAACCCTCACCACGAGCTCTGTCCTCCGAGCAGCCTGTGCGGGCACAGTGCGGTCCCGTCACCAGAGACGGGCCACGCAGCACACATTCTAGAACCTTCTCTTCCTGCACCCCTGAAACCTCGTGCTCCCTGTGGGCTCCTCCCACCCCCTCCCCTTTTCTTTCAACTTAAGGGCCTGAATGACAAAGTGAACATCCGGAAACTGGTGTAAATCCCAGAAACAGGGCAGTCACTCTCTGACCCCCTGGATGGTGTCTCCCGGAGGCTGAGGACCAGGGGCTTCCTGAGGGGGAACAGTTCCCTGAAACCTGCCATCTTTGGTGCATGGAAATCGGACCTTCACTTACACGCTTCTTTTTGTCCTCTGCCTCTGAGGGAGGCTAGGACCTGCGAAGAGGAAATCTGTCCTGCGCCTCCTGCCTTTAGCCCGCAGTTTCCTCTCTAACCATCACCAGCAGCTCACGCCCCTCCCTGGAATCAGTACCTAATTCCAACTAGCTGATGGACGGGTCCTCTGATGCAGCCCGAAGCTAGTTTTTAAAGAGCAACACAGCCTACAAGTCTCATCTACATCGCGCTGTGAGAGGAAAGCAAGCACGCCGTGTTTGTGTGTCTGTGGGACAGCAGTCGGGGCGTCCGCGAGCGCGCAGGGGTGGAGACGGGGACCTTCCCAACCTGGGCTTCGGCCTCAGTGTCCTTGAGCGCGGCCAACTGCCCTTGCAAAGCTTTAATCTCTTCTTTCTTTCGTTTCTCCGCTTCTTCTGTGGCTGCTTTCTTCTGTGCCTGGGATGGAAATGGTTTTTTCCATTAGAATAGCATTTTAGGGTAGTCTTAGAAATCGGGAGAACATTATGGCACATGAATTACGTTTCTCACACGTTACGGCAGTCACTAATAATACAACGGGTCCAACCACCTCGCCCAGCTTCACCCGAGAAACGTTGACTGGCGGTTAAAACCACACACGTCCTCCCGGCTGTCTCTGTTCCTGTTCGCAGACGGGGAGACTGAGTCTCCCCGGCAGGGAGTGGAGCAGCCAGGATCTGAACTCAGGAGATGACGCTCCCCTGGTCTCCTGCACCTGAAGCTCCTTGAGCGATCTGTCGGTTTACTGGGTGACCCAACAGCTTCCACAGAGGATTACGTCGTAATTTCACAAAAGTTGACTTACCCGAATTTCAGCATCTGTAGGTCTACCGTCGATTTTAGCAAATCCCTCAACAATTGTTTTATAGAGGACGTTCTTGCGCGTGGTGGTGTCGTCTGGAGGGAGGTACTCTAGAATAAGAGCCCGGTGCTGCTGATACATGTCCAAAATAACTCGAACCGCGGTCTCCCGGACCTCATACACTCTGTGCTCCAGGGCGCTCACTGAAAACTGAACACAGGTCGGGAGGGGTTCCTGTGGTGCCCGAGTCTGACAACAACAGACTGTTCTTCCCCGGCATAAAAGAAATAGAGGCACATTATAAAAGTCTGAAAAGGAAAAAAAGACCACCACCCACAGAATTCTGGCTCTCAAACCACCGAGTTTTTCTCCGTTTGCCTCACACACGCAGTGGCGCTCACGCTGGCTGTGTGCATGCAGCTCTGCACTCCCAGGCTGACAAACATTTTCTAGAGTCCATCCTCGCGTGGACGCATATTAAATTATGTTATAAAATCTCCCATCACAGAGACGGGAAACCTAAGAAACTTCGTGTGTCCACCACCCACGCTAACCGACGCTGTACTCTGGCCACGTCTGCTTCGGATCTTTAAGAAACGAAACGAGGGAGCAGAAGCCTCTGGGGCCCACCCAGACACGCGCTCACTAGTGTGTGTTTGCGTGCGTGTGTGTGTGCTGGGTGCATACGGGGGGTTTTGTTGGATGTTCTAAACCGTGCATCGTGCTTGTCCTCCTTTGAAACCTCCCTTCTCCCTACCCCACATTCCTATCAAGTACGTTTGTCGGCCACCATCCATTTCAGCTGCTCCACGGTGTGGTGTCACAAGGACCGGCCGTGACACCTCTGTCCCATCCCGCACCGTCGCTACCACGCTCAGCAAGTCCACATCTGCCCCTGGGGCTCTGGGCGCTGGCCTCGCACTTGCCCCCGTCTCGGCCTGCCACAGGCTCCTGCTTCTACCCCAGGCCCGGCCGCCAACTGTGCCCCTGCCCCCGACAGGTGCCACAGGGGTCCTGGGCAGCGCCCAGGGACCCGACCTGAGGCATTTCTGGTCAGTTCAGCGTTTCACACGCCGTGCCCGTCTCTCAGACTCCAGCGTCCCGTCAGGCCTCGAGCGGACCTCGGCCGTGGAGAGGATGCACTTTCCCCGCTGTGCGTGCAGCCAGCCCTCCTGCGGCGACGCCAGAGCCCAATCCCGCCGGCCACTCGGGGACTCCGCTCCTGCCGGAACCGACCCTCCTTCCAACTTCCATTTACTTCTTTCTTCTCTTCCCTCCATCTGGACCCCTCCTTCCCGCGTGCAGGGGACCCAGACACAGCCGCGAGCTTGACTAGCCGCTGCCTTCTTCTGGGGGCACCGCTATGCCACGTGTCCTGGGCCCACATGCCCGTCCGGGAAGGACGGGTGGGAGTGGCCCGGCCCATGAAGACCCCCTCACCACCCCCACTCGCTTCATCTCTTTCATGACCTCTGAGTCGTGTGAGAAGCTGGTGGTGTCCTAGACGAAGGAGATGGAGGCCCGAAGGCCCGCGTGGGGCAGCGCGACCGCTCCTAGCGAGGTGCACGGGACCGCCCGAGAGTGTGACCAACGCTCCCCACGCTACCCCGCTGACATGTGTGTGTGCCGCTGCAGCGCACTGGGACGGACGCCAACGCCGGCATCTCGAAGCGGGGCGCCGTGTAAGGGAACTGACTGGTGCGGGGCAGGCTTCGTGTTCTGTGCTGGGGAACAAGGAAAATGCACTTGGAAGCAAGACAGAGAGTGGTCCATGTGACTGCAGGGCGAGTCAGGAGGAAAAGTCCACTGGGGAGCCGGCAGTGGCCGGCCAGGCAAGTGATGACCGGGGCCGGACCTGAGGACAGCCGGGGAGTGGGGACGCCTGGCCAGCGTCTGGAGATATCCTCAGGAAGAGCCCACAGCACTTGCTGAGCAAACAGAAGAATGCTATTGCCATTTACAGAAACGGGGACGGCTGAGACGGAGCAGGTCAGAGGGGAGGGCAGGCGCTCCATCGGGACGAGGGGCGGACACGGCTTGCCGGAGGAGTCAGCGTCCGGGAAGGGCAGGCACAGAGACTGTGTCTTCCACGGACGGGTCACCGAGGGAAGGTGTGTGCACAGAAATGAGAAAAGCAGCCTGGACACTCCAAAGTTAACGAGATCAGGAGGATGAAGAAAAACCAGAAAAGAGACCCAGACGACGAGGCCAAGCATGGGGTAAGTGGGGCGCAGAGCTCCAGAAGCCAGAGGAGGGAGTGTCCGAAGGCTTATTTACTTCAGCGTCTAAATCACACTTCAGTAGAGAAAACACAGGAATGGAAGTGGCCTGACTCGCTGTGCCTCTCCTGATGGCACACGGGACTCCGTGAGGACCCAGTCCAGGCTTCCGAGTCGCTGCACACGTGGGGTCCACGGAGAACCATCCCTTCCCGCACGGACGGGAGCGAACGCGGAGCGCTGGTGCTTGGGCTGCCCGGGGACGAGCTGTCTTGAGAGCGCCACAGCTCGGCGTCTGGCCATGCGCCGGCCGCACTCCGAGCTCCCTTCCCGCCCATCTGAAATTAGGGAGGGACTCCTTGCGCTGGTGGTCTCTCTCCCAGAACGTCCGTGCTTTCGTCGGGCGTCCAGGCCCGCTGCGCCACGGGGGGTCCTCCAGGACTCTGTGCTTCTCTCCTACGGACACGGGTTCTCGGCAGTCTGTCCGCCACTGTGGACCAGCGTCCACCCGTGTGTGCCGCCCGGCGGCAGAGCAAGGAGCGGGAAGCCCTCCAGTGCCCTCCTCTGCTAGGTGACGTGGCGGCTACTTCTCTGCAGCTGTCCACTCGTTCAGTCACTCAACAAGCACTGACGGACCAGACACCCACCGCGCTCCAGGCCCATCGCAAGCGCCGAGGCCTTGGCCGCACGGCACCAGAGATGCTTACCTTCATCACGTTGTCGATGGTGAAGCCCGAGCCCCCAGTGCCCAGGTCTTTCAGAAGCCGGGCCAGGAGGCCTATCTGGCTCATGGCCAGATGGTTCGAAGCGTTGGCTTTTAACGGCTGCACCAAGTACGATGGGATAATTTGGAGAGACTTGACTTCTTTGAACAAGGCCATTTCCTACGAAAACCAACACGACTGTGTTAATCTGTACTGGAAAACACGAGAGGCAACTTAGTATATTTCAGTTTAGTCCTTGATCAACGTCGAAGGAAAAAATAGAGAATAAAACATGGCGGTAAAATAGTTTATCTCTAATGCACACGTATTCCGTTTAAGATATAATGATTGAAGACAAAACCCCAGATCATAAAAAATAAAACATGATCACTCACAGACAAATGACGCCTTTACAAGAGATGTGATCTAAAACTAAAGATTTCACTCCTCAGGATTTCCCAACCTCAGGAAAAAGGTTTTCTAGTTTCTAAAATTCTAAAACAAATGATATTGTGTCAGTATTTATGACCAGTCGGCCTAGAGGGTAGCGGTGCACGGTCTCTGGGTGGTGAGACCCCTCTGGGCTCACAGGGGCATGTGAGGCCCCACGGCCAACGAACAAGTCTTTCCATAATTAAGGTGTTTAGCATTTGGGCCGCCAGACACGGAAGAGGAACGACAAAATGCCGAAGCACGTGGGCTGCGACACAGACAGAAATCAGTTTTGGGAGCTCCCGGGTGGCCCAGTTGGTTTGAGTTCCGACTCTTGATTTCAGCTCAGGTCCTGATCTGGGGGTCACGGGACTGAGCCCTGTGCTGGGTTCCGCGCTCAGCAGGGAGCCTGCTTGGGATTCTCTCCCTCAGCCTCGCCCGTCTCTGCTTCCTCTTCCTCCCTTAAAAAATACACGACGAAATGGAGGAATGACACACTCTCCTTTTCAATGTGCCTGTTGAGAGGCGCCACCTCCCCCAGAATCGGAGCCCCACGGAGCGGGAGCCCCTCGTAGGACTGGAGCATCATGTTACCTCCCTGTCAGTATAACCTACTTCCATGCATTCTCCCCCAGAACTCAGGTTAAAGGCAGTGGGATGGGTGTTTTGCGCACTGGCACAGTGATCCCTCCGAGACACCGGGAAAGCTGCGGAGTCCTTCCAACAGAGTGTTGATGAAATTGGGAGGACCCCGGGGACCTGCTGAAGCCTGAGCTCGGGTCTCACTCAGGGTCCGAACCCCCAGCGCTCTCGCTTTCCCCACAACACCTGGCCTGGAGAAGGAATGTCTGTTGAACAAACAAAACTATTTAGACTGAGTCATTCCACAATTACTACCTCTTTACCCCCGGTTTTCTATTCTCACTTAGTTTTCCACGTCTTTTTGCTGGAAGCTCCCAGCACATCCTGAACGGAGCAGTATTAGACGAATCGGGCTCTCGTCCAAGGCAGACTCTGGCTCTCGCAGCACCAGGCAAGAAGGACAGGGAGTCACGAGGAGGATCGAGAATGCTCTTAGGAGAGCAGGAACTGGTAAGCTATTCGCTCAGTCGAAGAGCGCCGTAACGGGCTCCTTATGGACTGTTTGGAATTTTACGACGCAGTTCGTACCTGAATAAAATTTGAGGCGACGACTCTGAGGCGAGCAGAAGAGTCTCCAGTCCTGGTGAGCAGGACGGGGATGGTTCTTTCCACACAGTGAGCGGTTTCAAGCTTGCTCAGTTTGTGTTTAGGAATGTACTGCGTAATCATCATTTTCAACAATTTCAGAGAAGCCTGAAAAACCTAGAGAAAAGCAGCGGAGAAAACACACTGACCAGTGAGGAGAAACACGAGCGTTATGCTGGACAACCCGTGCTGCCCCAGAGGCCGGGGACAGCGAGCTGGACACCACCTTCTGCATACAGTGCCGCGTCCAGAAGGCACACGCTCTCATCTCGCGTGTCAGACGGTGGTGGTGGCGGCGGCGGCCTGGAGGCCACACCTGAACCCTCCCAGCTGCGGCCGTGCAGGCAGTGTGCCCCGGGTGTGCTCACTCTCACGGCCCCTTCCGAGTCAGGGGAATCCGGAATAAAGCCAAGCTCCTCAGGTTCCGCGAAAAGGAAAATTGGGAACCGAGCGTTTCATCGGTCCCGGGGAGCCGGGCCTCTGCGGACCCTGGCTTCTAGGGCGCGGGGAGGCTGACGGCGGTCAAGGGCAGCGCATGGCCTGCTGAGGACAGATGGCACAGGCTCTTCGCTGACCACGTTTCTTGCTGGAGAACCTTCATGCCTAGTGACATGCTGCCCTACCCCCGGGCCACCCGAAGCCCCTGGGGCACCGCAGCCGGGACTCTGAGAGGCCGAGGGCACTCACCGGGGTCACTATGTCCCGGAGGGCTCTTCTCACGAGGAAGACGGACGCGCGCAGTGTGCTCTTCAGCTCCTCCTTCGGGGCTCCGGCGGGCGTCTCCGTCAGCCGCTTGTACAGGGCGAGCAACGCGTCCTCCCGGTATGACCACGTCCTGGAGTAGGCCCCTGCGACCTACCACAGAGCAGAGGCCGCCCGACTCAGCGGGCACAGTGGTGACAGCGCCCCCCAACACTGCGTAACCTGACACGCCGAGAAAAGCCTCTGGGAACAGAATGAGCGTGTGTGTTCAGGGAAGTGATTTCTTGACCACTGAAGCCTGAAGCCCGAAGCCTGTTAAAATACGGGAAGTAGTCGTTCCGCCAAGGGAACTCCTGGGAACGAGGGGAAAACCCACTGGGCTCATTTCCGTACGGAGACACCTCCGTCTTCTGCTCTCTTTGCCATCATCTCCCCCGGGACGGGCAGGTGTTCCAGGAAGGGCAGATGCTCAACCCCAGCTCTGTCAGTACGAGACAGAAACCCCCAGTCTAAAAGGAACATGCATTCATAAAGTCTTAAATTCCAGCCTGTTTCTGGTGTTTTACGTCATTAATAATGATTCAAAGGCTTCGGCTGAACACAGGGACCGAAGGGAGCCAACGGTATCACAAAGCCATGGGCGCATCCCTGGACATTTCCTACCCGATCGGCGGTCCCGCCCGTGGCTCTCTGCCTACCAGGCTTTCTCCCAGCACGTCCACGGCAGGGCTGGCCTCCCTCAGGGCCTTCTCGGTCAAGGGCTCCGGCTCTCCAGGGGCTCCTCCTCTGGGAGCCTCGCTGACCTCAGTGTCACTCTTCTCCGGTTCCAGGGCGGCTGCTGCCGGCTGCTTCCGCGCGGCAGGAAGGGGCCGCTCATCGTAGGGCACAGCCGGGAACTACGGGAGAGGAAGGGTTGCTGCAGAGCTCCCCGGGCTCCCCGCCTGCTGCCGGCAGGCCTGCTGCTCCGCACGACAGCAGCTGCATCAGATCAGAATGACTTATAGGACAGGACTCAGCCGGAAACACGAGGTCACGGTTTCCACACCTTTCCAAGCGCGCTGCAGACCCAACAGAAAAGCGACCCAGATTCAGCCTCCGCCACCCCGTAGCACTAGTGATCACAGTTCAGCGGACGTGACGCTTACAGCGGTCGAGTTATTATGTTTTCTTTCCTGACAAGACTTCTGTTCTTCTCCTTCGTTTGCGACTTAGAAGCAAGTACCAGGCCTCATCTTAAACGTGACCGTTACCTGGCAGACGTATACTAAAGCAGACGGCCAAGCCTTGCTGTGCTCGGGGCGGACGGCGGTCTGCCACACGCACGCCCCAACCCCGAGGAGGCTCGCTGGGCCCCCCGCCATGCGATGGGCGGCACGGACACCCCACCTCCTGGGGCTTCCATCCCCCGGCCACCTGACACGCACGCAGGTGGCCACCTTTCGGGACAGTAGGCGAGAGCAGATTCCAGTCACTCTCCGGGGCAGGAGTCATGACACTCAGCTGGACACCCGCCGAGCCCTTAACAGGGCGCGTGCAGCTGAGGCGCTCATGCTCCCCGTCTACTCTGCTGTACCACCAAACACGCTGACACGCGGACAAAGGGAAAATTAGGGCATTTCACAGCCAAGTATTCAATGTGACTTGGAGCAACGACGCTACAGACGAGACGCTCCCGGCGGGGATGACAGGGCCTTCCGAACGGTGCCCTGGGAGGGCAGCAGCACCAGCGCCGTCCTTTCCGGCTTTCCTGGGCCTCGGGCTGCAGCACCCACTTGCCTGTGCCCGCCTGACACCCGCCTCCCTCCCCAGAGTCCACCGCCATGCCGCCTTGCACGCCCGCTGGGGCTCCAGCGAGGCCCTCCTTCGGTCCTTGTCATCACTCAGAGGCGGGCACGTAACTGACACACTCAGAGACGCTTGCTCAGAATGGAACGCGCTCCCGCTCCGAGGGGACAGTGTGCAGACATGAAGCTGAGGGCCGTGTGACAGCTCAGCTCTGGGGAGACTGGGAACCACAGAAATGGAGAGGAGGGACAGGAAGAGAGCAGGTACTGAGGACACCGCGGAGCTGCCGCGCCCTGAAGCCTACACGAGCTGACGTCCCGAGGGCCCCAGTCCGAGGTGCTCTGGGACTCACAGCACAGAAAACCCTCCAAGCACAGTAAGCAGGACTTGCGTGGAGGATCTACGGAAGCCGGTTCGTGCCGGGCACCCTACAAACACGGTCTCATTTGTCCCCGGAAACAAACCTTCAAGCAGATGCTCATACATTTGTACAGAGAGGAAAGCAGAGGCTCAGAAGGATGGGGTGTCCCGGACGACCGGCTGGTGGGGCAGAAGCAGGGGGGCCTGACACCTCTGACTGCGGACAGGACCTCCAGTGACATGTCGTTACCTGCTGGCTGCGTCTGCCACCACGCTCTGGCATCAACATTTACCCTCTCCTGCAACGCAGGCCGGGAAGGTTCTGCCGTCGTGCACCCTTGGCACCACGCGGGTCCTCCCCGTGTGTCTGCTGAATGACCCGCACACAGTCCGAAACCGAGTTACCTACGTGGGTCTTGAGATGAGGGTCTGCGGCGGGCGGTGGCGGGTCCACTGCCGAGTGCTGAGAAGGGCCCAGGGGATGCGCTGGAGGCTTGTCCTGAAGGCAAGGCTCTGCAAACCGGCTTTCCGGTGCGCTTTCTTCTCGCGGCAGAGACGGAGCTGGCTGTGGGTGGCGAGGACTGGCGGAGTGAGCCAGGGGCTGGAGGGGCAGGTCAGAAGCCCTCCGCATCTGGGGAAAAGCGGGACACTTCACTCCTAGCGCTGCTGCCACACCCTTCGGGGGGGGGGGTGACACAGCATTTAGGAAGGCGGAGTGACGCCCCAGTCCTATCCCAGGCTTTCAATGGTCTCCTGACGGTGGCCGTGTGCCCTACAGAGCACACCCGGGCGCCGGCGTGATGGCAAGCACGGGGCCAGGTCACCCAGAGAGGAAGCACGCACACACGCCTGTCAGCAAGGACGCGGCACGTGGGGTAGGAAGCACCTGGGTGGCCCCAGCCCTGGCGTGACCGTGTACCCCATGGGGGCAAGAGCAGGCTGTTCTGGGTCACTGCGACATGGCTACCATGTGCCTGCCACGGCGGTAAACATGCCGGACAGATGGTCTCATTTAGTGCACACTTTTACCCCATAAATGGGAGACGGAAACAGGCAGAGTGGCTAAGGAAGGACCCTGAGATCACACCGCCAGCAAGGGGGCCGCATCGAAGCCCAGGCAGCGTGGCTCCAGGGTCTGTCCTGTCCCGCGTGACTGTGCCATGCGGGTTGCACACCCGCTGCTCTGGGGCATCTAGAGATCCGTGGTGGAGCTTCTCCCAGGATACATGGTCTCGACAAGCCGAGACCGTTGGGGTTCTCCTCGCACGCCCCGCCCCCCCCCCCGACGTGGTCACTCGTGGGGCATATGTGGGGTAGCACTGCCCTCAGGTCATCTTACAAATGACCCTCGGAGGGACCCTCGGAGGACACGTGGGTCCTGCGGGGCGGGGCCGGGCACGCACCGGCTCGGCGTCCACGAGGCTGTGCAGCTGCAGCCGCTCGTACACCTGGCCGCGGAACTGCTCCATCTGCTGCTTCTTCTCCTTGGCCAGGTCGTAGTCCTCCCTCTCCACCGCACAGCGCTTCTCCACCTCGAACCGCCCGAGCCTCTCCCCGACCTGGAGCACATGAGGCCGCACAGCTTCAAACGCGCCCCTACCTCCCCTCCCCTGCCCCAGTGCACAGCGAGGCCCGGGGCATGGGGGTGCCGCCTGCCCGCGGAGCCTGCTCGGGGGTGGGGGCGCCGAGCCTGGGCCCCGCGACAGCAGCTGCGCTGGCCCACACCGCGCGAGTTCTCGGGGATGGGAGACGTCTCAGTGTTTCTATCACTTTACGGGCAGCGAGGCGTTTGAGGACGGCGTCAGGACAGGCTGAGCGTGTGGCTTCACTTACATTCATCTACGGGCTCCTCCGTCCGTAACTTTATTTTGCTGACCTCCTCGGACCCACACTAGTGTCTACAGCTTTCTGCGACCTACGCCTCTGCTGCGCCAGCGGTCGGGACCACTGACCGCCTTCTCCCACACCCGAGTGAAGCCTGTTCTCTCTGGGAGCTGTACCTTTTGCAAATCCGCAATAGCTTGTTTCAGCTTCTTGGCATAGTCGTAGCGCTCCTTTTGCACGGCTTCACGCTTCCTCTCATCTAATTTCCGTATGATCTGGGCTACTTCTGGATCTTGGTACATGTCAAAAGCTAAGTCGTCTAGCGGAGAAATATAGTCAGATTTCCTAAAGGAAAGAAATGAACATTTTAGAGCTGACTTTGCCGTGGGGGCCAGGGCGGTGGTAGAGGGAGCCCTCCGCGCTCCTGCTCGGGGTTCAGTCGCAGCTGTGGCAGCCCACACACCTGCTCCCAGGGCATTCCTGCCGAGACAGTGGAGGCTCAGAAAAATCAGGAAGGGGCCTCAGGTCACCCAGCTCTGATAGCCAGGCAGGTCTCCTGAACATTAGTTAAACTGCTCCAGGGGCATCTGAGCTTTGGTGCATTCATTCTTCCATAAATACTTTGAGTGTGGACTCTGCCTGGCTCTGTTCTGGGCATCGGGGACATGACCATGTCCACGAATCACTTGTAGACTAGGGGAAAGCCCAAGCCAAAGCAGACCGCTAGGCCTCATGCTCAGAGAGGCTGACTTGGTGGGTCCCAGGTGGTCCAGGCGTCCGCATTTGGCAGCAGCGCCACAGCGACCGCAACAAGCACCAAAGATGCAGGTGGGCTATGCCGTGGTCTCAGCTCAGAGGGTCAGGCCGTGCGGTATCCCAAGTCCTAGGAGATCAGAAAAATCCTCCCAGCAGTCAAAGTTCTGCTTAGTGATCTGAGCAACCCATTCCTGATTATCATCTCATTCTTCCTTTCAAATTCTACAGCGGCCGGCAGCTTTCTCCGGGGCCTAACGGCGCAGCGCCAGGCTCAGCGCCCAGCAGCAGTGCGGACCAAGGACGTGTTCCAAGTCTCCGCCTGCCACACCAGCCGCACAGAGTAAGCCAGTCGTTGACTGTGACTTGGATACCTTTAGATACGGGCAAGTCTCCGTGGAAGTATTACTTATCACAAAAGATTCGATTGTCTAAAAATGAACTGAAACAGGACCCAAGATGACATCGTTTCTCAGAACGATCACACGTTCCCCCGACACTTCCCGACTCCTGGGGATCAGGACATGCATTACAGCAACCCCACCAGGCCTGGTGGCGGGCTCAGCCTCCGCAGCTCAGAACATCAATTCATCTCACCGGGACCAAAGAGCAACACGCTTTGGTATTCGCACAAGGTTACTATTTCTACCGAAACACATACTGTACTTTTAAGTCAGAGTTACTTTGCCTTCAAGTCCAAGAAATGAGAACAAAGACTTCGTTATGAAAACGCTAAACACGTCATCATCTGGCCTGGGAGTCACGGTTCCAGGGCCGTAGGCAGCTTCCCCAGAACAGGTCTTGCTCGGCTCACGAATGCCCCCCAGTGGTGGCCCTGGCTGGCCCCCCCCCCCCCCCCGCCCCGCACACAAGGCTTCCACAGACCGCAAAGCCCTGCGGAGGAGTCAGGACAGACAAACCGCAGTCGGCCTGTCTGGGTGGCCAACTTGATCAGGAACTCGTGGGGCACGTGTGGGGCCGCACTGCCCTCAGCTCATTTAATCAGAGTCCGAATGACCCGAACGACGCCCACAGGAGACCCTCAAACTGGCCGCTGAGTAGGCTGCCCACGGTCCACCACGAGAGCTTCACTGGGGGCAGAGCCGAACAGCTGTCCTGGGGGTGGGGCTGACAGATGGGGGACAGTGTGGTGGCCCCACCCGGACAGGTCAGGAGGGCACTGCTGTTACTGGGAGGCACAGGAGAGGCTGTGGGAGACCGAGGGCTGCGTAGGGGAGAGGTCACTCTCCTCACCATTTTACACACATTCAGGGACAGCCTCTACTTCCCAAGCCCTCCCTACTGACAGCCACCCCGTGGCAGCCAGGCTGGAGGCCCAGGGAGGCTCCCTAGGAAGCGAGACCGTCCCAACCAAAGACAAGGTGATTCACTCTGAAGCCGGGCTCCTGCGCTTGCAGAAAACATGGAGAGATTCTCTCCGCCGTCACTCAGGACCCACTGGCTATGCCAAGTGTGCGAGCCGGCGGACAGCGAGCCTTGCTTCCGGGGGAGCCTCCCCTGGGCCTGCAGCGTGGGCTTCACGAGGGCCCCAGCCCGAGGGAGGCGGGAGCGGCACCGTCACGGGGCGGAGGAGAGTGGGGAGGGCGTAAGTAGACGTCAGATGAGCTCTAGTGACTGATGATCTGGGTCCACTGATTCCTTCCGTTCTTGCCTGTGACGCTGGCTGTGCCAATAAAATACCACCGGACGGCGACAGACCTCTCACCTGCAGGGAGCAGCTGCCAAGCAGGACACGAGCACACAGGAAATGGGGCCGGCTCCGCTGGGCCATAAATGAGGGTATGCTAAGTCCAACAGTGACCTTAATCTTTAAGAGTCTTTAAGGCAATCTCATCAGTGGCTTATCTAGTTCCCAACGGAATTTAGAGGGTCTCCAACCGCAATCCTCTGCAGGTGACTCACACTTTGGCCACTCTGAGGAGAGTCCTAGGAGCGATGGCCTTGTGGGGAGACTCTTACCCGGTACAAGTTCCTTCCAGAGCCGGGTCCTCGCTGTTGTGCCCCAGGTAATGGTCAATCAGCTTCTCTCTAGAGGTCTTTGGGAGAAAAAGCTCTGCTTAGTGTCTCAGAGGAAAACAGGAACAACGTGAAACTGAACAAGAGGCAGTGTGATATAAAGACGTCAGCTTCGAGAATTCTAGTCTTTTGGAGACACAGTTAAAATTCTTTTTTTTTTCATTTTTAAGATTTTATTTATTTATTTGACAGAGATCACAAGTAGGCAGAGAGGCAGAGAGAGAGGAGGAAGCAGGCTCTCTGTGAGCAGAGAGCCCAATGTGGGGCTCGATCCCAGGACCCCAAGATCATGACCTGAGCCGAAGGCAGAGGCTTAACCCACTGAGCCACCCAGGTGCCCCCACACAGTTAAAATTCTTGAGTAAAAGAAAGTTTAATACGCCCCGGCTGCTAAAAATTATCTGCTAGTTAATCAACCATTTCATAAAGATTTTCACACTTTTTATGACAAAAATAATCAATCCTCTGTTTTCAGAAATACATTTTCTTCTTTAAGAATGAAACTCCCCAAACTTACAATGTTGCTTTCATCCCCAAACTCCACAGGGTCTCCGATGATATTCACTGCAACCAGAGCGACCTAAGAGAGAGGGCAGCGGGGGAGAGTGAGTGTGAAGTGCTCGTGGTGACGCACCCCTTTACTGCAAGCTGCGTGCTTACCCCCTCGTTAGATGGGACGATGGGCACCCAAGCGCAATACCTATGAGACGTCACGTTCTACGTTCATTACTACTAGTTCTTGTAAACGATGTAAGTCAATGTTCTAGCGCCTAATCAGGTGGTTTTTTCAACATGTAAAGTACATTAAGATGGTCAGGGCTCACAGCCTCCCCAGTTTGAGCAGAACATCGCATCGAACCGTCCCCGCAGCGTCCAGCACAGGGTCCCATCTGTTCCACGTCGGAAAACCGGACAAGGGACCAAAAGCCTGCGCCAGCACGGCTCGGTCTGTCTGGGTCCGTGGCCCCCCAGGGGAAGGTGGAGGACTCCCCATCCCACACGCTCCCTCCCTCGAGCATCAGTGCGGCTGAAGTGAGGGAGGGGGTGTTACTGTGGGGCCGACAGTCTTTGGGGTCGCGGTCGCGCACTGCGGCGGACCGAGCCATGAACCGCACTTCAGAGCTGCCCCAGCCCACGTGCAACTCTGGTTCGGGGACCGGCCCTCCTCTTACAGGGGCGGGGAGCGCTGCCAGCGTGCGCGTTATTGAAGACTCTGCTTCGGACACGACTGATTCTACTACGTGAGCCGTGCCGAAACAGAACTGAAGGACGAGAAAAAGAAACAGAAAGATGGGGCGGGAGGGAGGGAGAGACAAGAATGAGGACCCGGAGCCGGGCTGCCACCGTGAAACCCCATGTGGAAGTCCATGCAGGGGACTCGTCTTGCGGAGTGTTAGCGGGTGTGTCTAGAAGAGCGTCACCTCGCAGAAACACCACCGGCCACGCAAGTGATTCTAAGTTTTCTAGTGGACACGGTACAGAATTAGAAAAAGCAGATGATAGTGACTTGAAACCTGACATCATAACATCACCATCTCACTGCGTAACGGATTCTCTCCCTCACGCGAAGCCTCTGGGTTGGGGCGGCCTGCCAGCCCGAGCGGCCCAGTGTGCCCCCTTGCGAGGGGCAGCGGCTCCTGACGGCACGGCTCCCGGACAGCCTCTCATTCTTCCACAAAAGTCAGCAACTTACACGAAGATCTGAAAGGCCTCTGCCTCCCCGCGACGCTGCGAGGAGGGGGGGCGCGGGCACGGTGAGGCGCGTCTCACCTGATTGTATATGTTGTACTTGTTGACATGGTTCTCGTGAAAAATCAGCTTCAGGAACTGTCCTACCGCATCCACGTAGACGGACTTCAGCTCCCGGGCTTTGCAGCCCGTCTTCTCGTTATCACAGAGAGAGACGTAGCTGAAACGGAGAGCACATGCCCAAGTCACGCGGGCAGAAAACGTGTGCGCAACAGAAGTGAACTCAACCAGCTTCGGTCAAAGTCAAGTCTAGGATGGAAAGGCTTGGGAAAAGCCCGGAAAGAAGTTTTGCACGTGAGGAGCAGAGACGGACGCTGTTGTCACCGACAGCGCGGCTTCCGAGCGCATCCCTGGACGCAGCTGCTCAGACCCACACCGGAGCCCGACCCGGGACCGATGGCATAGGCGGGACCTTGGCGCCCGCCGCTCAGACCCGGGGCGTTGGGTTAAGAGTTCCCATCACCAGCCTTCCATGTCACCTACCCGAGTCTCCGGAACCGCTCGGCCTGGTAGGGCAGGAAGTACTCGGGCCGGCTCTCGCTGACATAGAACTCCACCTTGCTCGCGATCATGTACTGGTGGGCGAGCAGCTGCAGCTTCCTGATTCGGCTCCGCTCCGCCAGCTGCAGAACGATTTCTTGTGGAAACTGGCAAAACCTGAAAGCAAACACGTGGTGTCTCTCGCAGTTTCCGTGCGGGCTCCTAGCAGTGTGCACGGCGCCCCACACGCCGCCCGGCCGTCCGCAGGGGCCCACACTCTGGTTCAGAGCGATCTGCCTGCCCCACTCCCGAGGTGAATCAGGCATTTGGCAGCTGGAAGGTGGTCTGGAATGAACCGGTCTGAAATGACGTTCGGCACGAGACAGACACATCCGTCTTAAGCGGCTGTAGTGTTGGGAAGGGCAGAGCCGAAGGACTCCGCGCAGGAACCCACCGGCTCCCGAAAGCCGCTTGCTCAGGGACTCCAAGTGCAGTTGCCTTTTGCGCGAGCTCAGGGGTCTGCAGGAGAAGCCCACAATGTCCACGGGCGAGCTTCTAGCTTCGCCTCACAAGTGACAAAGCACGTTAGCAGCCCACATGGGAATGGGCCGGACAGCCACAGCGTCGGCTGCAGGATCTGATCGTGACTGAGCCACAGAGCACAGCGCCCAGACGGAGGCTGCTGCGTTTGCCGAGCTGGCCAACGCTGCATTGTCAGAACAGTGGGGTGTTGAAGGCCCTGGGAGGGGGAAGCAGCAAAGGACGGAACAGCTGGAAAGGGCCCAGCGGCCTCGTGGGGGAGTCCACTCCTGCCCACTGGCCAGGCTCCTCTCCCTCCGCTATGTTTCCCAACGGCCCCCACCTGCACTGAGAAAACAGGCCTGGAATGGGGCTGCCCGCACTGCTCCCCGAATGGAGCAGCCTTCCTGCCGGTGCCCCATCCCTCGCTCACTGCCCTGGATGGCCCCAGCGCCTGCCTACCTCCACCAGGGCTTCTCTCTCCCCATCAGTCCCATCAACATGCAAACACACTCTAGAAACCCCATTTTAGGAAACCCCTCCTGTGAGCCCACACCCTTCTCAGTCCCGTGCCAACACTTGGTTACCCTGGCAAACCAGCGTGGTTCTGTCGTGCCCCCTCTCCCCAGCCCCCTCTAGGGCACTTGGCCTGTATTTCCACAGCTTACTCTTGCCAAGGCCACCGCCAAGCCCCACGATGCTGTGCGCAAGTGTACGTCCCGGTCCCGGATTCACTCAGCCCACAGGCCTGAGCCCGTAGGACCTCTGTCCGGGCCTGCACTGCCCCTGGGCTGGGTTCCAGGCTCCTTCCTCTCCCTACGCTGACCAGCGGGGAGCCTATCGGACCCTGGCTTTAAAAACCTCCTGCCTGGGGCGCCTGGGTGGCTCAGTGGGTTAAGCCTCTGCCTTCAGCTCGGGTCATGATCTCAGGGTCTCTGGGATCGAGCCCCGTATCGGGCTCTCTGCTTGGCAGGGAGCCTGCTTCCTCCCCTCTCTGGCTGCTGCTCTGCCTACTTGTAATCTCTCTCTCTCTCTCTCTCTATCTGTAAAAAAGAAAAAAAAAAATTAAAAAAAAAAAAAAATAAAATAAAAACCTCCTGCTTGTCAAAGAACCCCAACTAGACATCACCCCACGTCCAGGCTCACAAGGCCTATCATCGAGCTGGTGATTTGACGTTTCCATGTGGACATCTGAAAGGCATGAGATATGACAGAGAAAACAAACTCCTGACCCCCGGCCACCCTCCTCCGTCCTTGGCTGCCCGTCTCCTCATCCCCCTGCTTTGCCCACTGGCCACCGGCCCCACCAGCCCTGGAGCCCTCTTCACCCACGGTTGCGTAGCGAGTCTCACAGCAGCGCGACAGAGGAGAGGAAGGGGAGAGCACAGAGGAACACCGGGCTGAGAGCAGGACGGTGTGTGCGGCCGCCACGTCTGACTCCTAGGGGTGTGCAGGGGTGCCAGGGGAGGGCGTGCGGTGAGGAGGGGCGGGTGAGCTCGGATCAGGTGGACTCTCACCCCAGAGGTGCGGCTGCCTGGAGTTTTCAGAGATGAAACGCTCCTAAGCGATGCGCCTGGGGCAGGAGGACAGCTAGGACAGGCTCGTGCCACGGGCGCTGCTCAGTCCCCCACGGCGGTCAAGCCCGGCCCCCGCGTGTCAGATATTTACTGCCCTTGAATGCCACGCACGTCTGCTCCGACCGCCGCTGAGCTCACTCCGGGCATGAAGACACTTATGTATCGATTATGAAAAGACCCCTCCAAAGTGGTTTAAAGAAAACCATGGACAAAATTTGGAGGTTGTATGTTTTTTTAAGATCCTTCAAAAAATGGGTCTAGGACTGTGTTATTCAAATGTCGTTTGTGGAGCTCAAGCATGCATCACAGCTGTCCTTCAGGGATGCTAAGAGGTGACAGGACGGTGGGGAACACGAGAGGCAGGGACTGGGAGGGGGCACACCGGGATGGGGAGTCGGCCTCAAAGGCAGGAAGCCTGGGCAGGCCCCTGGGCTCCTGAACACCCAGGACTCTACCCTTGGCGAAGACCGAAGACCTCTCAAACAAGGCTTACTTTCGGAGAAGGTCACAGAGAGGTACTAACTAGTACTATGTTACTCAAGCAAGGGGCATTTGTAAAGGCATACAAATATTCCAGACAATCACTGGAAAGAGACGCTCTTGGTTAAGGTTCGGGATTCACAAAATCTCAGCCACAGGAGCGCAGCTGTGAAACCGGGGAGCCTGGCACAGAACGTGGATGGGACGGGAGGCCCAGTGGGCCGCCAGCGAAGCTGCCTAAACAGCCGTGTGCGGTCCCTTCTCCCTGTCCTCTGTGGCACATTTCTTAAGTGAAGGTCAGTTCATGTTGTAAGGGAAAAAAAGTCCCAAAACTTTTTCTTTAGAAACATATAAAGATGGAAACAACCCAGCCCATCACCGCACAAACGGCGCGTAGTTCTGAGGCCCGAGTTGTGACACAAAGCAGAAGTCTCCGAGGAAGGCAGCCCGCCGCCCCAGCCCACCGCCCCAGCCTGGCCCACCTCGGTGACCTCCACCCGCTGACGGTTGGTGCGTGGATCATTAGTTCCCGGGCGCTGAAGCCGTCTTCGTGTCCAGAGGAGCTGACGACCACGAAGCCAATCTTGTGGGGCATCCTGGGCACTGGGCTGTGGGCAGGACAGGAAAGACTTCTTTAAGATAAAGGAACCTGGCAAGCTTTTACAACATTGAATGTGTTAGCTCAGCCTTGCTCAGACACAAAATTGTCCACAACATACCAAGATTTTTCCATTGCTTTGAAAAAACCCACTTTTTTCTGTTAAGTGTTTCTTGTGGGAGCCTCTACCTCTACTTAAGCTACGATTTATCTTGACTTTTTCCAAATGTCTGCCCTAAAAACTGGACCAGCGTTGCGGGTTGAATGGTATCCCCTCAAACAGGATGCAGTCCTGACTCTACGACCTGCGGGTAGGAGCTTTGTTGGAAACAGCCTTTGCAGCCTAACGGGGTGAAGACGAGGTCGTGCTGGAGTAGGTGGGCCCCGCCAGGAAAGCATGTGTCGGTCGGAGACACACGGACAGGCACACGGACAAGGAGACCAGCCAGGAATGCCCAGGACCGCTGTCAGCACCAGAAGGTGGGCGAGGCAGGAACGACCCTCCTGTGGAGCCTGCACAAAGAGCAGGCCCCGCGGACACCTGGAGAGTGGCTTTCCAGCCTCCGAAGCACATTTCTGATGTTCTAAGGTACCTACTTTGTGGCACCTTGTTACGGCAAAACCAAAGAGTTTTGTTAAGATAGAAACACCAAGTTTTTTATGTTAGCTAGGAAATTACCATAACCAGTGTGCCAACGAGTCATACAAAAATGAGGAGGAAAGGGGCGGTTTAAGCAACAGCGCGGTAGCTACTGGATGCAATGCCGGCCCGAGCTGGGAGGGCACGACTCCGGGGAGCTAGGCGCCGGGGGAAGAGTGTGCACCCGGGCTGCGGGAGACACTCCAATACCGGCTGGATGAACTTTCTATGCCATTGTTTGGCGGACCGTTCGGAGTTGAGTATCATTTTGAGGATGGATGCTGTGATGTCTGGTTCAGCTTGGTCAGCAACCATCAGGCCCTGGCTTGAGAACAGCACCTCAGTGGCAGTTTCTGCCGCCACCGCTCCCGGGCCTGGCCAGTCTGTGGGGTCCGCGTCCCACCTCGGCAGCTGGTTCAGGGATGGGAACGTGAGAGGAGGACCCAAGCTAGACCAGTGTGGCTCTATGCCCTGGACTCTGCTGGGGCTGTAAGGAAAGAGAAGGCTTCTTCTTCTTCTTTTTTAAAGATTTTATTTGACAGACAGAGATCACAGTAGGCAGAGGCAGGCAGAGAGAGAGGGGGAAGCAGGCTCCCCGCTGAAAAGAGACCCCGATGCGGGACTTGATCTCAGGACCCTGGGTTCATGACCCGAGCTGAACGCAGAGGCTTTAGCCTACTGAGCCACCCAGGCGCCCCGAGAAGCCTTCTTCTTGCTGAGGCTGGAGCTGTAGAGTATTTCTGGGGGGCTGCTGGCGGCTACCAGTGGGGGGGTCTTGCCAGAGAGCAGGCTGACATGGGGAAACAGCTGCCTTGGGAACCCTGAGGTTTAGCCACATTTAAGGCCCAAATTACTTGTAAACTTCTGGTTCTTTTCCAGTTCCGGAGCCAGTCAAACTCCCCTTCAGCAAGCCGGTTTGAACTAGCTTTAAGTATCCACAACAAGAAGAGCCCTCACTGAGATAGAAAATAAAGAATTTTCCAGAAAGTTCTCTGGGATAGGCCATACCATCCATTGAAATCCTGAATAGGAGGGAACATACAAACATATCCTGCATGATTTTGCTTATTTTAATATCCCTGATGTCTGATCTAGAACTTTTCCTTTATTCAGAATGTCAAATGACCTACACCAATAAATGAATTATCGGCTGGTACCTTCCAACGCTTCTTCGAGCGCATGAGCAAAAGCATCCCTAAGAGAACAATTCGCCGTTATTAAAGATGGTAATTCCTGACACAAGCTGGAGGATGTCACAGTAGAGCAGAGGAAGACTAAGGTAAACTCCACTCAGAAAATACAGGAAAGCAAGCACCGAGACTGAACAGTGTGCCTGTACACAGGTGGGCTGCAGAGCCCCACCCGTGCTCCCAACAGAACGGGATTTGTCCTCCACACCCCGCAGCTCCTCCCAGAGGTGGGCTTTCAGCCCAGACTTGCCCTGCACCTGCTCCTCCCCCCCCCCCCCCGGTGCCCCCATCACGAGCCAAGTCTCCTCGGTCCTGCCTTCAGATGACTGACTGTGACAGAACCCACTGTTCTGCACCCCCGTCTTTTCTAGGGCATGACCACAACCGTGGCCAGGTCTCCCCACCCGGAGCCCTCCCCCCAGTTGTCCTGGGCCCTCCCCAAGCCCGACCGGGGTCAGCAGTATCTGTATGGTTACGCAGAGCTCTTGGTGTGCTCCTGCCCGGGGCTGAAGCGCCGACTACGTCCTAACCAACCTGCTCTCGGAATCCCGAAGGCCTGCCAGCCTGAACCAAAAAGCTCACTGCTGTCTCTGCTCTGAGTTTCTCAAACCCTTCAGTCATCTTTACCCGGGGGGCCCACTGCCTCCAGCCCACGTGAAATGAGTAGGCGTCTGCTAATATTCCAACTGAATGGGATGACTTATCCCGACATTCTAAAACCTGAAATACCATTCACGTCGCCCTCTCGCGTGTAGACACATTCTCTCACGCACACTCTGGCTTGCAGATGGCACTTACCGTGCGCCACGGACGGTCCTCAGCCCCAGACACCTACTAATACCTTCGTCACAACTCTGACGCAGGTCCGCTGTCTCGCGACCTTAGAGATGTGGGAACGCGTGGGAACGGGGGCACCGGAGGCCCTGCTGGAGGTTATACCGCTGGGAAGCCCCGCAGGCAGAGTGCCTTCCGCGGACTGGGTTCCAGTCTCTGATCTCCACCAAACCCTCAGTCTAAGGTTCTCAGACTCAAAACAGGACGTTTGAAGTCCAGACAGAGGTTGTGTCCTCGACACCACACTGCCTCAACAGTTCAAAACAGCACCCGCTTTAGGAGCGGGGAAGGAGGCATGCCTGGGCACCGCGAAGACAACGCCGCTGCCTCACTCCGAGTTGCCCGAAAGGACTCCTCTCCGGCCACCCTCTTCCAGGGCCCTGCCACCGGGGACCCTAGGGTCCCTTCTGGGCGAGCTTCGGCAGTGCTGGGTGCTGCTCGCGCTGTCAGACGGACACTGCCATCGGACTACAGGGATCAGCACTAACATTCAGGAAGCACCAGAGCTCTGTGGCTTACTGTGCCGTGAGCAAGCGGCCGCAGGCAGCTGTGCAGACGTCCTGGCTGCCCCGCTCGCCCCCCTCGCCCCCGCTCGCCCCCGCACCGACCGAGGAGCGCAGGGGTTCCCGGGCGCAGGTCCAGTCCCGCAGCAGGACGGGGGCACGCACGAATTGAACCCAAACACCCCGCACCGGGGCCACATTTTGCTATGAGACGAGGAGACAAACCTTGTTTCCGCTTTTCTCTTTACGGGGCCCTGACGGTGACACGAGTGAGCAACGTTCGGTCACGTCCTCTGGGAGCCCCGCTGAGACCGAACCCGCGGCAGGGGTGCGGGCGTGCGGGAGGCGCCGGACCCGCACGGGGCGGAGCCGCACTCTCACGCGGGTCGGCGGAACAGGGAGGTCGGGACGACCCGACGCTGAATCCGGCGGCCGCAGGAGGCCTCAGCGCTCCGGACCTCAGGCTGTGCAGGGCGGCGCCCGCCCCCGGCCGGGTTCCCCGCCCCGGACCGCGCCCACGCCGCCCGGTCCCGCGGCCTGGGCCCAGCCTCCGCCCCCGACCCCCCGGCCGCGCCCGCCCCGCCGGGCCCCGCACCCCGACCCCCCACCCCCGACCCCGACCCCCCGGCCGCGCCCGCCCCGCCGGGCCGCGCATCCCGGGCCCGCGCGTTGTCGGGGTTCGGGTACCTGTCAGGACCGAAGGCCCGCCCGGACCTCGGCGCCTGCACGGGCCCAGGGCCCTTCGCTGCCCCTCGACAGCGCCTTCCGGAGCTCAGAAGGCGCCTCCTCCGCCGTCCTGTACCCCCGAGCCGCAGCGGCGGTGGCCGCCGAGGAGCAGCCCCGGCCTCCTGCGCCCAGCGCCAGGGCCGCCGCCGCCGCTCTCATGACAACCAGGCCAGCCGGGCCCGGCCGCGCCTGCGCACAAGGCGGAGCCGCGCCTCCGTTTCCCTGGACCTTCTGGGTAATGGAGTCTCTGGAGGCGGCGCCTGTGCACAAGGCGAGGCCGCGCTTCCGTTTCCCCGGACCTTCTGGGAAATGGAGTCTCTGCAGGACGGCGCCTGCGCACAAAGCGAGGCCGCGCCTCCGCTTTCCCGGGCCTTCTGGGTAATGGAGTTTCCGGGACACTCCGCGCCCCCTGGGTCCCGGCAGCAGAGCCCCGAGGTCGCGGGACCCCCGCCGCTCGGCTGATCTCTGCGGCGTGCGCGCGGACCCGCCGGCGGGGTCGGAGGCCCCGAGGATGTCTGCGGTGTTCCGGAAGCCCAAGACGTTCAAGCTGCGGGCCCTGCACGGCCCCCAGAAGTTCGGGGTGGCGGGGAGCAGCTGCCAGGACGTGCTGCGGAAGGGCTGCCTCCGCCTGCAGGTGCCCGGCGCGGGGGGAACGCGGGAGCGGTGCCGCCCAGTGCGGGGGCCGTGGCCTGGGTGCGAGGACCCGGCGCGCGCTCGCGTGTCCCGCCCCTGAGCCCCGCTCCGCGGCGGTGCGTGGGGGCTCCCGGGGCCGCGCCTCCCGCTTCCGGCCGCGGGCACCTCGAGGACGGCGGCGGCTCTGCCCGGGGGTCTCGGCGCGCTCCCCGCGCGCGTCTGCTCGCCCGCCGCGCGCGCCGGCGCGGGCCTCAGTTTCCCCTTCTGCAACAGGAGGGGCCGAGCTGCGGGCCCCCGAGAGGCCTCCCGGCGCCGCTGTCCCCGCGGGTTCGCCCGTCGCTCCGGCCGGACCTGGAGCCGACCGCTACCGCGTCCGCCGCGGCCCCGAGTCCCCTGCCGTGGAGCCGCCGCGCGCCGTGGCCGCCGGGGAGGCGGGGGCGCCGAGCGCGTGCGGCCGACGCCGGGGGCGCGCCCTCCTGACGCGGTGTCCGCGGGCCGCGTGCAGGCGTCCGGCCTCGCTGTCGAAACAGCCTGGGGTTCGGGCCTCGCGCGCTCCTGTCCGGAGGGCGAGCGTGGCGAGTCCCGCACGGCGTCCCCGCCGCGACCCACGGCCCCGTGGCTTGCGCGTTGGAGCGACCCGCAGGGTGTCTTTCCGCACGCGGACACCCGGGACCGCGCTCCGCCTGGTCTCCGTCCGCCGGTGCCAAGCGCACGGCGTCGCGGCCGACCTTCGGGCCCGGGGGAGGACCGCGGACCGAACGGCCCCGGAGCCGCCACCGAAGCCTCCCGCCGCCCTCCCGCAGCTCCCGGTCGCCGGCTCCCGCCTGTGCCGGTACGAAGACGGCAGGGAGCTGAGCGCAGATGACTTCTGGAGCGTCCCCGACGGCTCGGAGCTGGTGCTTCTCACCGCGGGCCAGACCTGGCACGGCTGTAAGTGGCGCGGGTGCCGGAGCGTGGCCGGGAAGCCGGACGGGCCTTGCAGGTGCTGGGGGCGGGCCTGGACGCCGGCCTGCCCGGGGTCTTCCCGCACAGAACCCCGAAGGGGGGAGCCCCCACGTCACGGAGAGCTGCCGCTCGTCTTGTCCAGGAGCCCCGTTATCCAGTTGGGTGTTTTAGGCGACCTTTCTTCTTTTTGACGTTATTTAAATTTGATGCTCATTTGACTATCCCAGTAACTCCCGAGGGCAGAAGGGAGGGATTGGCCGGCTGGGGCCCGCGCGGGTTTGCGAGTGAGGCGGACCAGAGAGAGGGTCGGTATTCCCTGCCTCCCTGCGGCCCTGCAGCTCCGAGGGAAGGGGTGGTCGCTGGGGCTGTGCCCAGTGTCTTCTCTGTGTTGGTGCTTGCCGGTGTGCTCTCACGACCGGGCATTATCAGGCCAGTTGCTTCCCGAAGTGCCCCCTGCGAGGTGTCTGCATTTAAGCACCAGCTGGTCGCGTGCGCTCTCCTGGCGGGCTGACCGGCTCTAAGGCCAGGTGGCTTACATTGCACATGCTTCTGGTGCCCCAGGAAGGAAGTGGGAGCCCAGAGGATGGAGATCTCTGCCTTTTCAGCCTGAGGGCCAGCAGGACACCCTGGAGTAGTGTGCCTGGGGCTCTGCCCTGTGGCTGGGTCTCTGTGTCAGCAGTGCGGGGTGACTCGTCTAGTGTATGTCCGGGGTTGCAGGTGCTTTTTCTCTGTGGGGCCTTTTCCTTCTAGAGGAGGCAGCCAGAATGCAGTCACCGCGACGCCACCTGGGGTGGCCCCTTGCGGGAGGTGGGGAATGGGCAGGACGGGGTTGCGGTCCCGAGCCCCTTCCGCTCTTCCTTCTCTTTCCCATTTCGTGGTGGAGCTGAGCGTGGACCAGGCTGGGTGGCTCTCTTCCCCGCACCCGCCACCCGCCTGTCTCCCTCTGTCCCTCCCTCCATCTCTCTCTTCTTCCCTCTTTCTCTCTCTCTGTCTCCCCCTCCTTTCTGTCGGTCTTTCTCTGGCACTTTATCCCCCTCTCTCCACGGAGACCACTAGCCCCTTGGTAAACGTCTTAAAAAAAAAAAAGAAGTTTAAATTGTTTATTTTGGAATAGTGATAGATTTATAGGAAGTTACAAAGATCGGGTCCCCTGAAGGGTGCACTTGACACAGTCAAACCAGGAGGCAGACCTTGGTCCGGGGTGTGTGTTCTGTGTTGTTTTATGCTTGTGTGGGCTTGTGCGTTCGGCACTGCAGTCAAGGTTCAGAAGCATCCCATCCCCCCCGCCTCGCGCAAAGTTCTCCTGCTCGCTGCCCCTTTGTAACCATGCCTACCCCCCCACCCTGCCGTCCCTCATCCTTGGCAAACACTGACGTGTTCTTGTCCCTGTAACATTGTCATTTCGAGAACATGACGGAAATGGAATCACACTGTGTATGATCTTTTGAGACGGGCTTTTCTCACTTGGCAGTATGCCCCTGAGAGCGTCTACGTGCCGTGAGTTCCGGTGGACTGTTCCCTTTTATCACCGCGTGGTGCTCCGTGACGTGGCTGGGCCCCGGTTTGTTTACCCGTTTGCTTGCTGAGAGACGTTTTGCTTTCCAGTTTTGGGCTATTACGTATGAAACCTGCATGGCCAGTCACGTACAGGTTTTTGTGTGGATGCCCATTTGCATTCCTTCGGAATAGAGGTCAGGAGTACAGGGCTGGGTCATAGCGTAAGTGTGTGTTTCATTTTTCAAGACGAGGGTGTCCACTCTCGTCACTTCTCTGGAGGTTTTACATACCCAAAACCCAACTAGGAACGAGTACCCTAAACATGAAATTAAGTGAACAATTATACCCACACTAGAATCGAAAAGTGTAAAATACTGAGGAATAGACGTAACAAGAGAAGGGCAACACTATGTTCCGAAGCGTAAAAAACATCGTTCCCAGAAAAGAAGGATTGAAACCCACAGGACAGTACGCCGTGTTTCTGGGTCAGAAGTTTGACCCTTTACGACGTCCACACTCCCCAGATCGATCCGCAGGTCATCCCGGTCCCTACTGCAGCTCCAGCTCGGTCCTTTGCAGAAATCAACGAGCTGATTCTAGTCCGCGATTCGTGTGTAATTTCAAGGACCCCGCGCAGCCAGAGCGATCTTGGAAAAGAACACGGGAAGAGCCTCACACGCCCTAATTTCAAGACTTACAACAAAACAGCGGTAGTCGACACACGGGACTGAAAGATGGTCTGGAAATGAACCGACGAGTCTGTGATCAGCTGAAGGTGCCAGGGGCGCCAGGACCGTCCGCTGGGGCATGAAGCCCCCTTTACCAGATGTCGCCGGGACAGTGGGACACCCACATGCCGAGGAATGGGCCGGACGCCCGCCCAGCACCGGACACAAAAATCAACTCAAAATGGGTGAGTGACCTCGGTGCAAGAGCCAGAAATCTAAAACCGTCAGAAGAAAACAGGGCAGTCACTGTTCATGACCTTGAACTTGACTAAGGGTTCTTACATGTGACACCAGACACGGAACAACTAGAGGAAAAAAATAGATACATTGGACTTCAGAATACAAGGCTTTGGGCCACCGTGAAGAAGGTGAAAAGATCACCCGCAGGATGGGAGAGACGAGCAAATCGTGTACCTGGTAAGGGACTTGTACCAGAGTAAGTGATGCCTTCCAGCCCACCAGAGAAGGGCAACCCAGTTTAAAAACGGGCAGAGGTTGTGAATAGACGTTTCTCCAGGGAAGATATTCCGATGGCAAACAGGCACATGGAAAGATGCTCCATCGTGTTCACCCCCCCGGGAAATGCAAACCGCACCCGGGGCGGCACCCCACACCCCGCGGGGCTGTTCACAGGCTGCTGAGCACCTGGAGGCACCAGGACGCTTGCCCGTTACTGGAGGGTGTGAGGCGGCGCCGCCGCCCTGGGGGACGGGCTGGTGGTCCCCCGATGGTCCAGCAGAGTCAGCTGTGACCCCCGGCCCTGCTCCTAGCGGGCACCCCAGAGGCCCGAAAGCGCAAGTCCGTGGGAAAACTGGTGCGCGGTTGTTTACAGAAGCTTTACTCATCGTGGCCAGAAGGCGGAGCCCCAGATAGCGCCCCCGAGAGACACCTGGGGGGAGTGTGGTGCGTTCCCCCGTGGCGTAGGTAACCTTTGCCCTTTTGCGAGGACCAGGAGACAGGGGGTTGTGCCTTTCACCCGGTGGATTGTGAGGGGCGGGGACCCGTCTCAGTGATGTGGTTTTGTTCAAACAGAGGAACGGACTGTTGCAGGGCGGCGGCCCCCGGCCCGTGTCCCGCTTGGGGCGGTGTGGCTGTCTCCCCGACGGGTGTGCAGAGCTGTCTCCGCGTGGGCAACGTTGCGCTCCTGTGGGACGTGCGGTTGCCTCCTTCCCTGAGCTCGTCGGCCGTCCGGCTGTCCTCTCTGGGGAAGTGTCTCTGTCCATTTGTCTTTTGTCCATCTTCTCATTGGAGTTTGCCAGTGTTGCGTTTTGGGCTTTTCTCACCGTGTGTTCTGGATGCACCCGGGGAGGCGTGTGGCTCGCGGGCGTTTCCCGCTGCTCTGTCGCTTGTCTTTGCGGCCCGGAGCAGGCTCGTTCACGGAGCGCAGGTTTTCGGTTTTGATGAAGCCCACGGTGTCCACGCTTTCCTCTTATGCTCGTGCTCGCCATGAAGTCCGGAAACTTCTCCCCAAGCCCTCTCCTGGGAGCGTTTTGCAGTTTTTCTGCAGCAGAGGCTGTGGTCGGGGATTTTTCTTTAGCCCATCAAGGGTGGAAGATACCGTGGATTGTCGCGCACTGAACAGCCTCTCGTCCCTGGAACGACCCTGCTGGGCCGCGGGCGTCCTCGTTCCATGTGCGCCGCCGTCTCTGCTGGCTGAGGGTCTCCGAGGCTCTCCGTAGACTGCTGCCCCAGGCGCTCAGTGCTTGCTCTGCAGAGAGCAGGGGTGTGAGCAGGGGTGTGAGGAAGAGTGAGAGCTGGGGTGAGAGCAAGGGTGTGTGGGAGGCTCCCGGGGACAGCACCGTGGCGGGGAGACCCAGAGGGAGGTCTAGAAGGAAGCCTGAGGATTGGGAGGTTTTGTGTGGGGAGATAAGGGCAGCCACTCGCTTGGTGTGGTTCCTGCCAGATCCGACCCTGCACCACCTGCGGGGCGGGTGCACAGGCCCAGGCGCGGGCAGCGGCTCTCCAGTGTCTGGGCAAGGACTGGGGCCCAGGGCATCTCTGAGGCTGGGCAGTCCCTGCAGCGAGGTGGGGCTGGACGGCCGGCAGCTCCGTGTCTCCCCACCGCCGCACTCAAGGACTGCCGACTTTTCTGTCGGTCCCCCTTCTGCTGGCAGATGTGAGTGACATCCGTCGCTTCCTCAGCGCCTTCCACAAGCCGCACGAGGGGCTGATCCAGGCCGCCCGGCAGCTGCTGTCCGACGAGCAGGCCCCGCTGCGGCAGAAGCTGCTTGCCGACCTCCTGCACACCGTCAGCGAGAACATCGCGGCCGAGACCAGGGCCGAGGACCCGTCGTGGTTCGAAGGTAGCCGGGGGGCCGGGGGGCGGGTGGGCTCAGAGCCCCGCGTAGGGGGGACTGGATCCCCGCTGCAGTTCCCAGGCCGGGGCCTTGCCTGGCTCCCCTCTCTCACAGCCCTGGGGCTGGCCTTCCTATTTCGGAACTCTGGGGACGTGTGCGCAACATGAAATTTTCCGTGTTAACCCGTGTGAGTGTGTAGTTTCAGGGGGTCGGGCATGTTCACCTTGGCGAGCAGCCATCACCACCGTCCGTCTCCAGAATGTTCTCAGGTTCCTCTGCTGTTAGACACCGTCCCCCACGTCTGCCCTGGCTCCCGTGCTTGCCCGCTCTGTCTCTGATCTGACCCGCCTTGGGCCTCACTCACGATCACACAGTGCGTGTCCTCAGCCTGGCTGGTCTCACTCCGTGCTGGCCATCCACGCGTGCTGTCCCCACGTGTCCCAGGCTCCTTCCTTCTTCAGGCCGGCTCACATTCTACTGCGGGCCTGGACCCCATTTGCTGGTCTGTCACTGGCCTGTGAGCGGGTTGGAGCAGCACCAGGAATCTCCAGCCCCGTGCACAAGGGGCTGCGGGGCAGGAGCAGCAGCCCGCAGTGGTGTCCAGATGCCCGTGCGGGGGGCCGGGCATCTCCCTCCCCAGGCAAAGAGAACTGGAGCCTGAAAGCAGGACACTGCACGTTTCTCAGACGAGGCCGGCGCTGCGCACGGGCTTCCCCAGGAGGGCAGGGCGGCGGATCCCAGAGCGGTTTGGTCTCCTCTCGACCCTGGCAGGTTTGGAGTCTCGATTCAGGACTAAGTCTGGGTACCTGAGATACAGCTGTGAGAGCCGGATCCGGAGCTACCTGAGAGAGGTGGGGTGCAGGGGCCGTGGGGCGTGCAGGGGTACAGGGGTGCGGGCACGTGGGGTGCGCGGTGTGGGGGCACGGGGCGTGCAGGTGTGTGGGGGGCACGGGGCGGCGGCGAAGTCCCCCGACTGTGGGCTTTGGGGTGTCCTGTGCCAGCACCCAGCAGGGTCCTCGGTTTCTTCCAGGTGAGCTCTTACGCCTCCGTGGTCAGCGTGGAGGCCCAGGAGGAGTACTCCCGCATCGTGGCGGTCATGGGCCGGGAGCTCAGGGCGGCGCAGTACCACGGCACCTACTTCGACAGAGGCGCCAAGGCCGGCCGCCGGCTCTGCACGCCGGAGGGCTGGTTCTGCTGCCAGGTGCGCCGAGGGTCCTGGGGCCGCCCCAGCGGCGGCTGCACCAGTGCCCCCGTGGCTTCCCTCCGGGCATCTCAGCCCGTGCTCTCCAGCCGCAGTGGCATCGGAACCCCTTCCCTGCCTGACGGCCGTTGCAACACACCCCACTTCCTGGCCCGCTGCTGGTCCAGCAGCCCTCCGACGGCCTCCCCGGCCCTGCTGCTGCTCTGGGCCCTCCTTCGAGAACCACCGATGGGGCGGGGAGTGGAGAAATTGCAGAGGCACCACTTTCCAGTCAGGGCTACTGAGCAGGGTCATGAGTCTGGGGCTTGGAGCTGGGGGCCTCTGCAGGGACGGGCAGGGGACTCCTGGCCTCCGGGGCTCCTGTGAGTACCTGGGCCCCTTTGCATTTCCAGCACAATCTCCTCCCCCTGCTGGTGGCTGGAGGGTACACAGCCGGGCCTGGAGGCAGACGCGGCCTCCCTCCCCCAGACGGGCTCCCTGTGCTTCTGCCTGGGCAGTTCCTTGTGCAGGTGACGGGCCCGACGAGCGGAACACTGCTGGTTCCAGCCGCCTGCATGTGGGGCTCCCAATGACCTCGGGTTCTCTCCAGAGCCGCCCCTGAGCCCAGGTGCTCCCTGGGGGAGGGGCAGAGACGAAAGGCTTCACCCTGACCTCATCGGGAGGCCCGAGGCCCGGAGTCTGTACGCGAGCGAGGACAGTGGGTTTGGAGCTGGGAGCTGTGCAGGCCCTTGTGGGACGGGCCAGTCCTGGGTGGGGCAAGCTGGGGGCTTCAGGGAGGAGGTGATGTTTTGAAGCCCGGTTGAACGAGTCAGTGGGAGAGGACAAGTGACCCTGTGAGGGAACGAGGGTGGGGAAGTGGGGGCCGTGGGCTCTGTTGGGGAGCTGCAAGCCTTGGGGTGACGATCCCGCGACGGTGGATGGCGCGGGAGCCGCGGCATGTGGCGTGCGCTCAGCCGACCCCTGTGGAGGAGTGAGTGAAGGTGGGGCATGGCCAGGAGCGCCGACCGCCACAGGAACACCGAAGCCGGGCAGTCCAGACTTCGACGTCTGGCATTCCTCGGTGGCAGGAGCTTGTCAATGTGACAATAGCTTGTTCCCTTGGCCAATGCGGAGTGTCATACTAGGGGTCACGAGGGAGAAGTGGGGACCATTCCAAAGACAGTGCTTTTTAAATTTATTTGTTTAGCTAGTTGACAGACAAGGAAAGAGAGCACAAGCCGGGGTGGGGGGGCAGCAGGCAGAGGGAGAAGGAGAAGCAGGCTCCCTGCTGAGCAGAGCCCCCGATGTGGGACTCGATCCCAGGACCCTGACATCATGACCTGCGCCGAAGGCAGATGCTTAACAACCAAACCACCCAGGCACCCCTGAAGACGGAATTCCTAGTGGCCCTAGACAGCAGGCCGTCTACCAGGACTGAATCCCCTCCTGGGTGGGCCTTTTCAGCCCCTCCAGCTTGACGGGAGACCAGTGGCTGAGCGCTGAGCTCACTCCATGCACGTGTTCTCTTGCGACCTAGGGCCCTTTTGACGTGGACGCCTGTGCATCCAAACACTCCATCAATCCCTACGGTAACAGGGAGAGCCGTGTCCTCTTCAGCACGTGGAACCTGGACCACATGTGAGTATGGCTTTCGGAGAGGTCAGGACTGTTGTTGAGAACTCAACAACTCAGCTCCTGGGTTATGGGCCTAGCCGTGTCCTGGGTGTGCCAAGCCGTGTCCTGGGTGTGCCAGGTGGGCGGGGTGCCGGCTGCACGCTCCTGACCTGCGGGGATCAGTGTCCTTCCCGTGAGGGGCTCTCACGGGCTGGTCCAGATCCGCATCCACGCCCATGGGACCTGGCTCATGTCCCCTCTGTCTCCTCCAGCTCCCATCTGTGGGGCCCAGGAGGCGCTGTCCTGGCATTGCATTCGGTGGCCGTGGGAGGGGGTCTCTCTACCTCCACCAGGATACGCCCGGAGTGGGGGCTCCGACGCAGCGGGGGCTCCGACGCAGCGTGCAGGGCGTCCCTGTTTCCACCCAGAGAGTGAAGGCCACTGGTTGTTCTATGCGTACAAGCTCATTCTAAGAAAAGGGCAGGAATAGAATTGTGTTATCTTAGGGGAGACGCTTCCCGGAATGTGATGACGGCCTTGTCCTCCTTGTTGAAGACAGGTGTTCCTGTGCCCTTCAAGGGGATGCCCCCCCTTTACTGAGTACACAAGGGACGTTGGGGGGACAGTGGAGGCTGCCTTCCTGCCCCTTCTGGATCCACCCCGTTCCACCCCCAGGAACTGCTCCTCTGACCTTTGTCTGTGCCTTTCTGACAGCTGTTGCTGCGGCGGGTCCCTAGAGGTCTGAGTTTGAGAAGGGACGAGCGCGGTCCCAGGTGGTGACGCCGAACCGCGCCTCCGCAGCCTCTCTGACCCTTACGGGATGCGCCTGTCGCTCGGGAGTGGGTGTCTTCCCAGTGTGGAGTGGTGCACGCGGAGAGTGGGAGGAGGCATGAGCCTGTGTTCCTGGGCTGGCAGGCGTGTCTGGTCTGAGTTTCCACGTTACTACACAGCCTGGGGAGAGCACTCGCGCGGGGCAGGCCTGCGTGGTCTCCGGTTCCAGGCCGCGGAGGGGCGGGCCGTGGGCGGGCGGTGCAGCAGCTCTGGGGACTGGTCAGGAAGGCGGATTCTCGGGCCCCACAGGCTAAGGGCTCCGGGGAGGGGGGTGCACATCGGGGGGAGAAGGGCTGTCCTGGTGCCTGAACCGCAGGGTGAGCACCCCTCTAGGGAGGGTGCAGGGTCTCACCCTTTCTGACGGGCACCGAGCGCCTGAAGATGACATGTGGCTCTCCAGCTCGTTGGCTGCTACTTTCTGTGACCCGCTGCGGTGTGGGGACATGGGTGGAGGGCTCGGTCCCGGGTTTAAGGGGTGGGACAGGCCAGCTTAGAGCAGAGGGCAGGCGAGGCGGCAGAGGGGGAGCACCGTTCCCCAGAACCGCCGCTTTGAGCTTGTTTTCTCAGTGAACACGGCTCTCGCGCCTTCCAGCAGGCCGGGTGGCTTCCCTGCGCGGCTTCCCTGCACGTCGGACCTCGGGGCTCCTTTCTGATTTCCAACGCCTGGTGTCCGTGCGGGTCCATGGGCGGCCCGTGCTCTCCCGCCCGGGAAGACGGCCCTGTAGCCTGGACTGTCGCCTGCTTCTCCGGGGCGTCAGGGGTCCCCCCGTCAGGCCTGGAAGGTGGGACAGCGCGGTCTCGGGGCGTCGGCTGCTCTCTACTTCTTTGGTGGCCGCGATCCAGCATCTTGTCCTTGACTGCGGAGCGTGTATGGGCACAGGCCTTTCCCTCTGTCCTGACTGGGACTCGCTTTCCTTGTTCTGACACCCCCCAAAGGGGGTCTTTGCCCTCCGTGGGGAGGGGGTGGCGGGAGCTCTGCACCTGGGGCTTTCCTGGACTCTACCCTGTGGGCCCCTTCCCTTGGCTGATTTTCACTTGCGTCCTCGCGTGAGCATAACCTCGGCCGGGAGGTGGAGCCTGTCGCGCACTCTCAAGCCGGTGGGTGGTCTCGGGGAGCCCCGAGCCTTACAGTTGGCGTCGGCAGAGGCGGTGGTCTCGGGGAGCCTCCCGAGTTGTCAACGGTCTGTTTCAGAGGCTGTGGCCGGGTCTTTCTCGGGGGTCCTTGACCACCGCCCTGTGCTCCTTGTGATGTCGGTGTGTCTGGGTTCCGAGTTCCGCCTCAGCGGGGTTGTTTTCTGTAGCTGTTTTGTGTGCGCTGGCCTGTCCTGTCCCCATGGAGTGGTTTTGCCTTTGTTTCTGCTGGATGCCTGGGGCTTTCAGTGGCTCCAAAACCACGGAGTATTGACTTCTTGCTTGGCTCCCACACGAGTGGCGGCGTGAGGTCGGACTGCGTGTCTCTGAACGGTGAGCCGAGGGGCCTGGCTTTCTGGGTGACTGTGGAAATGCTCATGCTGTTGGTTCCCGCATCCTGTCTCCCCGGCCTGCCCCTTGTGTGCCCCCCGACCGTTCCTGTAGGGGCTCGGCCGCATGGCTCCAGCAGACGCCTGACACGCCCCTGCTCACCAGGGCCTGTTCCCTGGGCGCTGCCGTCCCCAGGGGGACCTGAGCTGGCTCCCTGGGGAGAAAGCCCAGCCCCGAGTCGGCCCTCCAGCCGGCCCGGCCACACCCACCCCCAAAAGCCCCCATGGTGGGGCTGGGGATGCCACAGTAGGTACTGATGGGGTGGCTTTTTCTCCTTCCCCAGAGCCCGGGGCTCCCCACCACTTCCCTTCCTGCACGCACCGCTGCAGTGGGGTCTCAGTCCCACCTCCCGGCTCTCCCCTCGGGCCCCTCTTTGGACCGCGGCCCTGGTTCACTGCAGGGTGGTGGCTTGCCGTGCGGGTCGAGTGTGGGCGTCTCTGTTTCTGGCAGCGGGGCCCCTCTTTCTTGTGATCTCGAGTAGCCACTTCTTTTCCCTTGTTCGGCGTTTCTCTGTGCTGCGGGACACGGGTCCGTGCGGTTGGTCCGCCAGCGCCCCCCTCATCAGCCCGCAGGCGTCCGTCCTTGCGCGTGCACGGGCCTCGAGTGGCTTGTTTGTAGGTGAAACAGGTTTCCGCCAAGCAGCATGAACACACACAAGCATGAGGTTGGGGCTGGAAAGACACATCAGCCCTTCTCACGACGCTCTCCAGGGAGGACGAGGGGGAAGGCTTTATTTCTGGGGTTCTGCTGGGCAGGTGCTCGCTCCGGCAGCACCACGAGGACGGGCGTTGGTGGGGCCTGAGGCCACTGGGATCCACCCCTCCCCTTCATCCTTCCCGGGGACTTAAACAGGTCGTGGCCCCAGCCGTCCTGCGGGAGACAAGCCAGGCTGCTGGTTCCAGGCTGGGCCAGCGGGCGTGGCCGTGTGCGGTGGTGCCCAGTGGACCGTCCCCCGCTCTCCTTCCGCTGACAGTGAGATGAGGTGTCCCTGCTGTGCTGCTCCTCCGGGGTGTTTCCAAGTGTGGCTCCTTGTGAATTCTGAACCGTCGCACTGTCTTTCCTGTAAGCCCCCCACGCTGGTTCCCGGCTCGGCCGCGGTGGCCGAGGAGAAGCCAGGTGGAATGTCTCTGTGCTGTTGTGGCAGATGTCCCGGCAGGGGCCGCGGATGGGGCCGCGCCTGGTGACCGGCTCTCACTTGCTTTGCAGAATAGAGAAGAAGCGCACGGTCGTCCCCACGCTGGCGGAAGCCGTGACAGCACGAGGCGGCAGGGAGGTGGCCTGGGAGTACTTCTACGACCTGCTCTTCACCTCGGAGAACCTGAAGCTGGTCCACATCGCCTGCCATAAGAAAACCACGCACAAGCTCCGCTGTGACCCGCGCAGGCTCTACAGACCGCGGACCAAGCCGAAGAGGCGGCGGCCGGCCCACAAGGGCCAGTGACGGGCGTGACGGGCGGCCGCGCCTCCTCCCCGGGTGCGATGCCCGCGGTTTGTGTTCTTGTCGCTGCGATGGCTCCTGGAGACTTCGGAGGTCCCCGCCACGTCTCTGAAGCGGGTTTTGCACCGCTGAGCTCCAGCGCCAGAGGACCTGTTGCTGCACAGCCGGGACACTTGTGGGTGGGCAGGGACGAGGCACCGTCCTCCGCTCAGGGGCCCCGCCCGCCCCGATGGCTCTGCTGCTGTGCGCACACAGGGTGGCCGCCCCGCTGGCCCGGAGTCAGGCCAGACGTGGCCGCGCTGGCCTGAGGGACAAGTGGTCTGTGTCCGCGCTCGGCTGGGTCAGTGCTCCCGCGACACATGCAGAGCTCTGCCCTCTCGGCTTTTCTGATTGCTCCCAAGGGTTGCAGCCCATTTGGGGGAAAACGTTTATATTCAGTAAAGCACGTGCAAGGACCGTCATTTCTGGTGGCAGAGAGTGGGGACCCCCCGGCGTGTGTCCGTAAGGTAAGGGCTGACTGGTCTTGTGCCGGAGCACAGGACATCGCTGTTCTTGTCCGTCAGAAATGGTCAGGCGTCTTCCCCGTCGACACTCTGGTGTGTTTCTGTGCGGAGACGAGGGGCCGTGTGGCAGGGCACAAGGCGCTCAGTGGCTTCCCCACGTGGACTGTGACCTGGTCTTGTAACCGCCTGTGTGTCACTGCGTGTCACTGCACACGGGCATCTGCGAGGAAACGTGCCTTCTGGACAGTAACCCTGGGACGCGGACCGGGTGCTCTGGGTTAGAAAGGGCTAATTTTCTAAATCGTGTGTTTTGTAAAACCTCACGTTTTTGAAATAATCACTTACTTCATAATTTTATAAAATTGACTTCTTAAAGTCGTGCAGATTATAATGCTTGAATTTTTACTTTTGTATAATCGTAAAAACCAACAAAGATTTTTCAGAAGTAGACCTGTCGGGAGTTGGCCCTCTCTGGGAACGATAAAAATAAGGATGAAAATAAAGGGTCAGTGATTTTGAAAAAACGACACACATCATTCCATTTTCTTCACTGAAACAGGCGTCAGGACGAGCCAGCCCTGCGCGGGCACCCGAGCACGTGCTGTTCAGCGGCCGCTCTAGGAGCTGGGCATGTACGGTCCCCACTGTGGGGTTCAGGGGGAGATGACCCACTGTGGGTGTGTGACCGCAGTGACATCGGGGCGCCGGGTCCCTGGTGCTGGCAGGGCCTCCACTCGCCGCAGGCTCTCGGTGGGCCAGGCTGCCGAGGAAGGAGCTCCAGACCACGGTCCTGCAGGCAGCCGGGATGGGCAGAGTGCGGGGTCGGGTCTGAGGGAGCCCAGTGGGGGTGCGAACCAGGCAGGGGCTGATGAGGTGAGACCGGGGGCAGTGGGGGGCGTTTTGGTCCCAGAGGGGCACTCCCAGCCTGTGTGACTGACCCTGTAGGGCCCGGGTGAGCTTCCCGGGTGCCTGGAGGACAAAGCCTCGTCCGCGCTGCCCCGAGAGCCACCACAGGCGGCTGTTCCTCTGGCATTTTCCCTGCGTGTGGCTTCCCTGTGAGAAACGGGACTGTGAGTATCGTGGCTTCTCTCCCAAGTCCTAGGGGAATGGGTCTGAGGGTCCCCTGCACAACGGGCACTGGGGACAGTGCGGAGGACGGCTCTCCTAGTTCCGACACGGCTCCCCCAGCCACAGGCACGTCATCGTGCGAAGACCCATGTTCGAGTGTTTCTAGAAATTCATAGGGTTAAATCGAGCTGCTGTTATAACTAAGTCAGAAATGTCTGTTATTGGCGGGATCCCTTCCAAGACCCCCAGTGGATGCCTGGTGGCTGGTCCCAAACCCTCCACGTGCCAGCCCCATCCTGTACACACACCTGAGGTCGCATGGAACTGTGACCGAGGCACAGGAGAGAACAAGCAGTCACAACGAGGCACGGCCGTGAGGTTAGAGGACCGCGATCTCGAGCTCTCCTGGACCCGCACTTGCCCTTCTCCCTGGGAGGGTGACAGGAGGGATGTGTGCGTGGAGATGGAGGGGAGCAGCGTGGGCAGGCGATGGTGTTGGGCTACTTCAGATCTTCTGGGGATGCGTCCCAGCAGGACCCTGGCTTCCGCCTGGCGGTTGAGCGTGGGTAACTAGAACCATGGGCGGGGGAACCAGGGTGTGGGCGCAGCTGGAGGAGACGTTGCTCGTCGCGCGGTCCAGTCCCCGTCTTCCTGAGCTGGAGGCAGCTTCTCTCCTTGCGTTGGTCACGGGGGACCCAGGCTCCCTGCTGTGTTCCCTCTCCCCAGCGCTCTAACTGGTTACACCACGGAAGGGGGCCACAGCCCTTGGGGACATTAGGCCTCGTCGCCACACGGGGCGAGGACTGCGTGGCCCCCCGCGGCGGTCTCAAGAATCCCTCGGTCTACACGGGGGCCCCCCGCGGCGGTCTCAAGAATCCCTCGGTCTACACGGGGGCGTGTGCGCGCGCCGCAGCCCTTCCCGCCAGCAGCCTCAGCTCTGCACTCCCGGTGTCCCCGCCCCCCGTGAGCGGGCACAAAGGCCCACCCAGCCTGACACCCGGAAGACAGGAAAGGATTCGTTTCCTCCACTTGGCTCTCAAACATTTTAGAAAGGAGTAGAGTTTTAGGAACATAAAGATTTCTTTACAAATATTTTCAAAATATATTTTATTTCTCTCTCATATGTACTTTGCAAGTTTCCGAGGTAAAGAGCAGCTCCGTGTACAGAAACAGAGGAGAGTTCTTCAAGAGCCGGCGCTGACTCCATCACAAGAATGATCGCTTCTCATAATGGAACATAAACTCACGTCTTAGCAAAGCCAGAGCGCGGAGGGAGGCGTCTTCTTCGGAACGGTCTCTCCCACGGACCCCTGGGCGGCTCGGGGGCTCGCACCGTCGGCGCGGCCGCAGACTCCGGAAAACGCGTGGACAGCGGAGGCCAGTCTGAGAGATGGCTCCGGGTCACGAGTGTCGACGCTCTAGGTGCCCAGTGTCTGCCGAGGACCTTCATGGGTCCGTTCCGGCGTCTGGCTAAGAACACATTTTCTTGGGAGACACTTGATATAAATCTCGTCACTTGCTAAACTGCCAAAACTACTAACGGTATTAAATATGCAAGGAATCGCCGTGTACTTTATTCTCTACATTTCGGCACCGTCGTCGTCGTCTTCATCATCTTTGGCTCTGAAATGCATTTTCCTGAATTCCCGTCTGCTCATCGAAGGACACGACGAAGACGCCGGCGGAAGGTCCTTGGAGGGAGAGAATAGTCATCTCAGCCACCTCCAGCCCACCGCACGGGTCAGCACCCCGGGGGAGGGCTTGTCCTCCTCCCCCGCCGGCTGATCTGAGGGAAGAGGACAGCCAGCAAGTGTGGGGGGTGGCTGCTCCCCACCCATGACCGAGGGGGGAGGCCCAGAGTCCGCACCAGCCCCCACCCCGACAGCCCAGCAAGGAGAGGCCTCGCAGCAGAGGCTGTGCCCTGGCAAGGATCCCCTGCTCAGGACAGGGAGGGGCTGCTCCCAGGTGGCTGGCATGGGTCGTCCTCGTGGGGAGTGGGGCCTGTCCTGAGGCAACGCCACATGCAGGCCGTGAGCTGACCCAGTGTGCAGCCCGCGCGGGGACGCCCGTCTTACCTGCATGAGCTCCACGTTTCCGAAGAACCGGCCCACCGGCATGGGCTGGTTGCTGTCCTCGTCCAGAAAGATGCTGTCGTCCGTCTGCAGCGGGGGCCTCGGCGCCTGCTCCGCTGACCCGCCCTGTGTGGCCCGGCTGCCGAGAGGCTCCTCTCCTGGAAGGACCCCAGGCACAGGCAGGCACAGGCTGTCTTCAGTCTCTGCGGGGCCGGCGTCGCCCACGGCTGTGCGGGCCCTGAGGGGGGGCCGTGCGGCCTCCAGCTGGGCAGGAGCCCCAGCTCCCTTTCCTGGAGGCAGCCCCTGGTCTTCAGCGAACCCCAGAGGCTCATCGTTACAAAGGCTCCTGGGGGGGATCTTGGGCAGCCCAAGGCTTTCTCCCTTCGGGGCGAGTTTCTGTAGTCCTGATTTCACGAGACGACCTTTGTCATCCTTGAACTTCTTGGAAATTCGCCTGTCGGCAGCTTTGTGTGCCGAGGCCTGTCAACAGAAAAGGGTAAGGGGAGACCAGACACATCGAGGATTACGGGGCAGGGAGAGAATCAAGAACGTCCCGTCCCAGAGGCGAGCGTTCCTGAACAATCCAGATGCTGCTGCCCTACCCTGGATGACAGGGTTAGGTCACCGCCTCCAAAGGCACAGAATTTAAACCGGCGGCTGGGAAAGATGTAGACACACCGGCGGCCGCTCCCATCCTTGCTGGCTCACCCGCGGGCCTTGGGAGCGCCCGAGGGAACTTCCAAAGCAGGTATGGACGGATCATAAAATGTCAACAGACATCCACTTCCCACTCACGCCCGCTAGAACGTAAGGCGCACGAAGGCGTTCTAGGCACACAGCAGGGGTTCGCAAACGCCGCTAAAGGGACGTCACGGTCATTGGAGCAGCGCACGAAGCGGAACCGCGTTAGCTGCGGGCGTCAGACCGAGTCCCAGACCCTGAGCGGGACGTGGGGGAGGTCGGCCTTCCAGCGACTCTGGGCACCAGGGCTGCGGGCAAAGCTCGCTCCCCAAGACTGCGGGGGGACGGGGTGTGGCCCTGCGCCAGCCGACCTCAGGCGGAAGGCTGCAAGGCTGAGTTCACAGAGTGACCAGAAGAGGGGCATGTGGGGACGGAGCGTGAGCCCTGTGTGTCCCGGGCCGGGGGAGCGCTCCTAGGACAGGGCCCGGCCCGCAGAGTGCGGCTTCCTCGGCCAGTGGTCACAGCGCTACAAGTCCCTCTGCGGGGTAAGCAACCCTGCTCTTTCCGACGTACCTCAGGACCAATGTTTTGTATGGAAATGGACCCCAGTCAAGTCCCGGCGTCTCTGTGCTGGCAAGGCTCACCTGGCATAGCGTCCTGGCAGACGTGGCGGGGCCGGCTTCCCGGGCAGAGGCCAACCTGGCTGAGCAGCGGCGGGCTCGGAGGCGCGCTGAGGACCGCACGGCACCTGCGAGCTAGAGCAGGTCCCACAGCATCAGTCAGTGCTCTTCGGGGACGTGAGCGGGCACCCGGCGTCCCTGCCCAAAGAAAGCGCTGCAGGGTCCCTCCCGCCCCATCTCCTTCTCTTCCTGGAAAAACACCTGGGCCGTGTGCAAGCAGACAAAACTGTTCCAGGTTTAAGATGCACATCTGTTCTGGGGCCCCTGGGGGGCTCAGTGGGTTGGGGCCTCTGCCTTCGGCTCAGGTCATAATCTCAGGGTCCTGGGATCGAGCCCCGCATCGGGCTCTCTGCTCAGCAGGGAGCCTGCTTCTTCCCACCAAGCGCCCACCCGCCTGCCTCTCTGCCTACTTGTGATCTCTCTCTCTCTCTCCCCCTCTGTCAAATAAATAAATCTAAAAAAAAAAAAAAAAAAAAAAAAAAAAAGACGACGCACATCTGTTCTTCGCTACTGTCTTAGAAGCTCGGGGCGGTGTGTCTCCTTCACGGCACACGTTGGGAGGAACCTCCGCTTGGGAGTTCGGCCGCATTAAGTTGGCTTCAGATGTGTTCAGAAGCACACATCCCCTTTCTCAGAAGGTTCTCCAACTCTGACATGGTGTACACTTCTCCGTAAAAGGTGACAGGAAAAACAAAGCCACCCCCCACGTCCCCTGCCCTCACTGTAGAGGTGGACACAGCCCGACTCTGCCGGTTTAAAGCAGTTAGGTTGTGGCTCATGTTACCGACTTAGCAGTCCGTGTCCGGTTTACTCCGAATGCAACACAGTCTCCTAAGGACAAGGAAGGAATGACCCAAAACAGTAAAAACTGAGAACGCACGTGCCTCTGGCCGAACCAGGTCGCCTTGGTACAGCCCTCCCTGCTCCCTAAACCACACACCTGCCTCGAGTTCCACCAGTTTTCCACTCACTCCTTTTTCCGTTCTGGAACGGATACCAAATGCACGGAGAAGACGATCCATTTGAAGCTCGGCCTGAAACCTGACGATAAAGGTTTGTCGCACAGCAGTGGGCGAGGACGTGTGGGCGTGCCGGTGGGAGGCTCGCGGGCTCGAGTCCCATCAGGCCCCAGACACGCGGCCCGGGGCTGGGTGGAGAGCGGCGGGCTCCACAGCGGAGACGCATCAAAGGCCGGCGCAAAGCCTCCACTATGCTGCCCCGCCCGCCCCCCACCTGCAGCCCTGGCTTTCCAGAGGCCCTGGGAAGTGGCGGCTTCACCCAGGCTGTGAGACAGCAGGAGCGGCCCGGAGAGCGTTCAAATGCAAGGAAAAGGAAAGGCAGCAGCCTGCGGAAGGACAGGTACCCGCCCAGCTGTGCACACAGTAGGGGCAAGGAGCTCTGGACCAGGTAAAGGGCCTGGCGGGGCGGGTGGGTGCATCGGGCCCAGGCCCACGCTGTGTCAAGAGCAGGGTTTGCTGAAGGCTGGCAGCCGTGGGGGCGCAGCCACACGCGGGCAGCGGAACCAGCAGAGGCTCCGGAACGCCCCCTCCCTGCCCTGTACCGCTCGGAGCCCTCTCCCCCAGGGAGGGAAGGGCCATGTCCGTCCCAGGCCACCAACCGCCTTCTCTTCTGTTACAAGTCCTCCTAATACTTTCCCACGCGACTGTGCTTGGCTGGGCGCGGTGGGGGACGGACGGACAGATGGCCCTGAGGACAGCAGCTGCTGTCACCGAGTGTCACCGAGTACTGACGTAGCAGGCGCTGTGCCTGCTGCTTCAATGGCTTCCAAGAAGCGGCTTTAAGACGAGGATGGCTCTGCGGAGGAGCCTGTGTGACGTCAGGCAAGCGCTGTGTGGCCTAAAGTCCTCCTTGCCCTGCGTCCTCGCGCACGGCGCTCCCATGAGCTCCAAGAGCTGCTGCGTGAAGCTGCTCGGCAGCTCTGCGGGGGCTGAGCGGGGGTGGGGGGCGTCCGGCTCTTCTCCGAGGCCGTGCGTTTCTGGAGGCCTCCCGTCTTCATCTCTGAGGCAGGGACTGTCGTCTTAGGGGGCACCAGGCTCCCCGGGTGGGCGTGTTCATCTTCGACTTTCCAGGCCCCCGAAGACACACCCTTGGTGAGTCCAGGCCAACGCTCTGGAGCGGTGGCGGTTCTGGTGCCACGCGTCGTCCACCCGAGAGCCGCAGCCAAACCGGGCGCGTGACGGCTTTGGTTCAGTCTCGGGCGGAACCCCCAAGGAGCCCGCTCCCGCACGTCAAGCATCTAGCAGTTTCTTCTGCTTTGGAGAGCCGGCTGCTTCCACTTAATCCCCAAAGGAAAAACTTCCTGCTGTTGACCTCTTCCACCTTCCAGGCAGACTGGTTAAAAACGGACGTCGAAGGCAAAAATGTGGTTTCCCAAAGGGGCAAGACAGCATGAGGAACCCTGCTGACCCCTATAAAACCGGCAAAAAGTATGAAAAACCATTTAAGCCTTTTGGAAATGGGCAAAGCGCAAATGAAGGAACACTCACTCAGGACCACCCGCAAAACTCAGCGGTGTGTGAACTCTAGACCCCACCGCTGAGGACACCGGGCACCGCCCGCTCCCGGACAGAGAGGTTTCCTCCCACCTGGAGCAGGATGTCAGCCTTTCTGATTCTGTCCTCATCCTACCTGTTCCCACGCTAAGTCCTGGGCGTGTGTGTGTGTGTGTGTGTGGCTGAGAAGAGGGGGTTCCTTCTGCCCAGACCACAGCTGAGGGACAGCCTGGGCAGAGCACTAAGAAGACTGGGGCCCCCCTCACCCTTGCCTCTGCTTGTGGAGGTGGGTCCAGGCCTGGAGAAGCAGGCCCAGGGGGTCTCGGGCTGCTGCACCGCCGCCTCTCCCAGACTGCTCGGTGTGACACAGGTGTCTTGCGGTGAAGCCTGTCACGGTCCCTAGACGGAGCACTTGACTCTGAGACTTCGCCTGTGGGTGAGGCAGGCGTTACAACAGAGAGCGCTTCGTCTCTGCCCTCAGAACTGACTTCCTCTGCAGGCGTGTGGAGAAGGTCTGGCCTTAGGGGGCTCTCAGGAACAGCAGAGGATGTGGAAAAAAGGCAGCTTCGACAGAGCCAAGATAAACTTCAGGCCAGTCTGCAGGTGAGAAGCGGGGAATCCCGCAACCAGAGGAGCCCTCCTGGGGTCAGAGCAAGCACCAAACATGACTCAGAAGCCAGGCTCAGCCTTCAATCCGCCACCTGGTGACAGGTTAGTCTGCAGAGCAAGTTAGGCCCCAGGCGACTGCTGCAAACAGTCCAACGGCATTTCATGGGAGTTTAACCGCCAGGTGTGGTCTGCAAGCAGCAGGAGAGCGCCCCCCAGGGTGAAGGTGCTGCCTGGACAGTGGACTGACCGTCACCTGGGGAGAGGGGGAATAAAGCATCCAACAGAAGCATCGGCCCAATCACTAAACAAACAAAACGCCTACCAATAGCAACAAGCCGTGGGGAACCCAGAATTGCTACCTTTTCTGAAATGCCCAGATTTGACAAAAAGTTATGGAGCGTGCAAGGAAACAGGAGAGCAGACCCGTACAATGGAGTAAAAGCCAGCGACAGAAGTGCCTGTGAGAGTGGCCGGGTTTGACTTTATCAGAAAAAGACTTAAAAGTGGCCATTTGGGGCCTGTTCAAGAGCTATGAGACAGCACAAGGAAAGAACTGGACAGAGAAAAGAGTGAAAAAGGAAGCCTTCGAGAAAACCCTGGACACAGGTAAGTGCACCAACATACGTGTAATGGGATTACCAGGACGGAAAGGAGCAGAAAGGACAGAGAAATAACAGCTGAAACTTCCCAAATTTACTGAAAAATAGCGACCAACACAACAGGAATCTCAAAGGACTCCGCTCCCAGTGGGAGAAATGCAACGAGGCCCGCAAACGCACATAGCACTAAGTCCTGAAAGCCAGGGACCAAAGACATCTTGAAGACGGCCGCGGAGAACGACCCTCCCTTAGCAGGGAGCTCCATAAAACGCTGCCAACTTGGCAGAATCAGTGGATACAGTCACACAACTCCAGGATCTCTAAAAAAAAATCCCCAACCAAGAATGCCGCACTGAGCAAAGCCATCCTTCAAGAAGGACAGCGGGACAGGCACTGCCAGGTCAGCGGGGGGGACCTGCGGCCAGCAGCCGCATCTTACAGAGAGTACTAAAGGACATTCCGTGGTCCCCGGTGAGCGAGCAGCAGGGAGGTCATTCCGTCCTTGCAGAACCCCGTTTTCGGGCGTACGTGCTCCTCTCTTAACTGGCGTAGAAAGCAGCTGTAGACATGCATAAAGGGATGCGCTCTGGCAGCACCAGCACGAAGGTCAGGGGCGGGATCTGGCTGCACCGTGCTGAGGAAATGCCAGCAGGGAACAGAGAACCCGGCAGGACTGCGGCTTCCGACACGCAGGAGGAACAGGTGTAGACCCTGAGACAGCGGGCGAAGGGAATAAAGGTGCAGGTGTACATCCCACTGGGACCAGGAGGCCACAGACCTGCAGCGGATTCCACTGCTACAATGCGTATGGCAAAGCCCAACCGCCGGGAGCAAAACGTTAAACCATAGCGAACGCGTCATTCAAATGCTGCATTACAAAGTATCCACTTTAAGGCCTTTAAACCAGAACAGAAGGAAGCAAACGAGCTTAAAGACGCGGGAAGCAGAAGGGCGCGCGCATCCCGCCTGTCAGGAACTCTGCGAACCGGCCGGCAACTCCGTAAAAGGATGCCAGGCTGGTGAGACACCCCCCGCACCCCAACACCCGGCGGCCGAGCCCCGCGGGGTCCCCAGTGCGGGAACCGGCGCCCCGGCCAGTGCCCTCCCACCCCACGCGGCCCGCGAGCTGACGGCCGCCAGCCGAAAACCAAGGGCTTCGGTAGTGGCAGCGGTCCCCGGGGTCCAGACCGTTCTGGACCCTTTCCTGGGATGGGACCCGGCGGCGCTCTGTCCGGGGGCGTGACCCGCCTCGCAGGCCGAGGTCTGGGAGCCCTTACCCGGGGGTGCGGAGGGGGCGTGACCAGGATGCTCCCCTCCCCCGCTCCTCGCCCGGGGCGCGCTCTGGGAGCCCCCCATCCCGGGCAGTGATCTGGCGGCACCGTACCCGGGGGCAGCCGTGACCAGCATACCCCGGCTCCCCCGGCGTGGTCCGGAAGCCCCTACCCCGAGGCGGCCGAGCGGGTGCCGCCCCTCGGCCCTGGGCGCCCTGCGGTCACTACTTAGCTCCCCAGACGATGGGCCGCCGGAGCCCCAGCCTCTTCGGCGCCGCTCCCCCCCGGCCTCGGCCCTCACCTTCCGGCTCCTCATGGGTGTGAGCGGCGCGCTGCCGCCCCCAGCACCGCCGCGAGTCCCCGCGTCCCGGCCTAACGCTTCTCAAAGGAGCGGCGACTCCGCCGCCCGCGGCCCGCGCCCCGGCGTCCGACGCCGCCAGAAGGTTGACCAATCACAGCCCGGCGTCCCCGGCACGTGACCCAACAAAGTCCGCGCCGTGCGCAGCGGGCGGGGCGGCGGCCATGTTTGTGAGGGGCACGGCCGGGCGGCCTCTGCGGCCATCGCGGTTACCGGGGCGGCGGCCATGTTTGTGAGGGGCAGCTCCCGACGCGCCGGCCGCGTGTCCGGGGGAAGGCCGGAAGTGCTTGTTCGCCGGAGGCCCGCGGCGGAGGTCGGTCTCCAGGCTCTGGTCCCCGCGGTGTGAGCGTCGGGACTTTGCCGTAGTGAGCTTGCCTGGGGGCTGGCGAGTCCCCGCGGGGTCCTGCTGCGACCCCGCCCGGCTTGTCCCCCAGCGGAGGTGGACCGCAGGCCGCCCTCGGACGGCCCTTCCTCCCCGGGGCTCAGCCCTTCCAGCACCGGGGGACGGTCTGGCGGCGCCCGCTCCCCTCTCCAGTGTCCTGGCTCCTGGCACCTCAGGGACCCTGCGTTAAAGCCAGTGGCCGCCGTTGAGAGTTTTAAAAACATGAAATCCAGCCTTGCCTTTAAGCACGCCGGGCCCCCAGCTCTGGCGTCTAGGACCCCTCCCCCAGCCCCGCCCCTGCCCCCCACTGAAGGACACCAGCTGACCTCTAGCCCCTCAGTACCCCCTTCCCCAGGACTGAGGGACACCAGCCCTGCCCTCTAGCCCCTCAGTAACCCCCCAGGACTGAAGGACACCAGCTGACCTCTAGTCACTCAGTACCCCCTTCTCCAGGACCGAGGGACACCAGCTGACCTCTAGTCCCTCAGTAACCCCCCCCAGGACTGAAGGACACCAGCCCTGCCCTCTAGCCCCTCAGTATCCCCTTCCCCAGGACTGAGGGACACCAGCTGACCTCTAGTCCCTCAGTAACCCCCCCCAGGACTGAAGGACACCAGCCCTGCCCTCTAGCCCCTCAGTATCCCCTTCCCCAGGACTGAGGGACACCAGCCCTGCCCTCTAGCCCCTCCGTAACCCCCCCAGGACTGAGGGACACCCGCTGACCTCTAGTCACTCAGTACCCCCCTTCTCCAGGACTGAGGGACACCCGCTGACCTCTAGCTCCTCAGTACCCCCTTCCCCAGGACTGAGGGACACCAGCCCTGCCCTCTAGCCCCTCAGTAACCCCCCCAGGACTGAGGGACACCAGCCCTGCTCTCTAGCCCCTCAGTAACCCCCCAGGACTGACGGACACCAGCTGACCTCTAGTCACTCAGTACCCCCCTTCTCCAGGACTGAGGGACACCAGTCCTGTCCTCTAGCCCCTCAGGACTGAGAGACAGCAGCCGGCCCCCCCGGCTCCGCACCGTGGCAGCCCCAGCCACAGGAGGGCTTTGCAATCAGAGCGAGGGTGTTTCGGGCGTTTTTACAGGTGAGAACATTTAGATCAGTTTTGTCAGACGCACTAGATTCTCCAGTTCAGCTGTGAAAGGCTGAGAAGTGACCTGTGTGGAACTTCGGCCCGTGGCCGATCTGAGGGTGCCCATGTGCGTCGTTCCCCCGCAAGGGTGACTCGTACCTTCCTGTGGAAGCATCCATGTTCCCTGCTCCCACAGATCGACTCCCTCTGAGCCTGCAAACGCTCTGGATGGGGATCCCGCCGGCTCCTCCCTGCCGTGCAGACCAGCCTGAGCCCCTTCAGGGAGGCCGCATGCCGCTCTGGTTCCGGCCAAGAGGGAAGACATGCATGGGGCTGGTGCGCACGCTCACATGCGCTCGTCTGCCCGGAGGCCTGCTGGATCCTTCTCCCTTCCCTTGCCCGCGGCCTTATTTCCCACAGCCTGTGTGGAAGGGAGAAGACAAATGGGGCCTGGCAGGAAATTCCATTTGGAAAGGAAACTAATCTAATTTCTGGGAGCTGCTGGAGGGAAACCCAAGGCCGAGCCGTGTTAAGCACCTCACCTGTCCCACTTCTGCTGAGACTGGTTTCCTAATAAGCAGGGTTCTGTACTTTTTTTCCGGAGCCCTTCAGATCTCCACTTCTCATCAGTTAGCACTTGACGGCCACCGGCCAGTTTCTGGCTTTCCGGTTGCTCTGGCGCCAGCGGATGCCGGGCCCCCTGCTTGGGCACGCCTGACTCGGACAGGCCGGAGCCCTGGGTGCCTCCGGAGTTCAGCCTCCCCAAGGGCTTCAACTCTGGTTGCAAAGATGCCCTGTCTACCCGCGGGTTGGGTGAATGGTGTTTCTAGCCCGCCAGCTGCTCCGGCCTGACGCCCAGGGCCTCCCAGTCAGCTAACCCTCCTTCTTTGTCTGTCTACGATTAGTGACCATTCTTGGTAATTCTAGACCGCACAGCTTGTCCCCCTTCTCCTCTTGCCCACACTGCCCACAGCAACGGACTGGTCACTCACCCGTGGTGGCCTGGCCCCCTCCTGAAGCTCCAGGGGCTGCCTCACCACTTCTAGGATCAAGAACCGGACGTCACATGGCCTGGAAGCCCCAGCACACAGCAGGAGCTCCGGGAATGTTCACTGAGTGAAGGTGTAGCAGGTGAGGTGCCCACCACGGCCCTTCCTCCAGACCCGTCCAGCCCGGCTGCCCTCGCCCCTCGCCTTCTGCTGCTCACACTGCTCCCCTCCTGGCTCCCAGAGTGCAGCAGGTCCCCTTCCCCACCTGGCCCTGTGCTGTGCCTTCTGCCTGGAAAGCCCGTTCTCCCCAGCCCCCATCAATCTCCCTGGCTAATCCCCACTGAAACCTCAGATCACGCGGGTCCTTGCGGGGGAGGGGGGAGCATCAGCAGCCGTCTCCCGTCTCCCGCCGCCCACACACTGCGTCTCCTCCCCACAGCTTTAGTTGGCTTTCTGCTTTGCCTGCACTCGCCTCTCTTCCCTCCTGCTCGCCAGCTCCCTCATTCGGTGTGTTTGCTGAGCTCCTGCCCACTCCCTCATTCGGTGTTTGCTGAGCTCCTGCTGTGTGCCTGGGACTGAGCTAGGCCAAGGTGGTGCACCTGCCTTTGTCATGTCTGTAGTCCAGCTGGGGGGGGGGGGGGTGGAGGCAGTGGGGGGATGGGCGCTCAGGGGACAGTGCACGGCGGGGGGGTGGTGCGGCGTCCGACAGTGGGAATTATTCAGGGTCATTGCTTCCTTCCAGAATGAAGCCCCTTTCAGGTTCAGTGGGAGGAAGCCGGCAGGAGCCACCGCCTGGGCCAAGTCCGTCCCTCCTAGCAAGGCGGGAAGCCCAGAGCTGGTGCAGGAGATGCTCTTGGATTCTCTCCCTGCTCCCGTGCACTTCCTTTCCCTCTTTCAGACTAGCTGTGCCCCCGCCTTCCCCGTCCTGGAAGCTGAGGCCTGTGTTTAGCTCACAACCGTGGCCCCAGAGCCCAGCTTCGCGCCCGGGACATGCTGCCAGGTGCTCAGCAAACATTTGTTGGAGGGACGGCTGGCGGGAAGAATGCATAGGAGGGAGTTGCGGATTGAAGATTGGGAGGAAACTCTGCATTCTCACTCATAACCCAAGCTCACCGCCCAGACACTGCTATGTCCTCAGCTCAGTGTTTGCCGTCCACAAACGCTGCGGGGCTGGCGAGAGAGTTGGAGAGAATTTTCAATGGTTTAAGTTGGCGGATTCGTTAGCCGGGGTCCTTCTGGCCTGGAGCGTGTCTCCTTACCACCCACAGCTGGTGGCCTGTGTGATGAGGATTGTCTCCTATATGCTGACCCTTTATGGTTAAAAGACAGAATTGTTTTCCTAAAAAGTGAGGGAAAACCACAAGCGGAAAAGGTCGCAGAAGAATATGGAGCAGCAGGAACTCTCTCGCTGCTGGTGGGATCCAACACGGCGTGGCCACTTTGGAAGACAGGTTGGTGGTTTCTTACAGAACTAGGCACCTTCTTACCGTGGGCTCCACAGTCACGCTCCCTCAGGTCCGCACGAAAGCCTGCATGACGGCACATTGCTACTGGCCTTATTTGTAATCGCTAAAACTTGGAAGTCACCAAGACGTCCTTTAGAAAAGGTGAGTGGATAAACTAAATGGTCCATCCAGGGGCGCCTGGGTGGCTCAGTGGTTTAAGCCACTGCCTTCGGCTCAGGTCATGATCTCAGGGTCCTGGGATCGAGCCCCGCATTGGGCTCTCTGCTCTGAAGGGAGCCTGCTTCCTCCTCTCTGCCTGCCTCTCTGCCTAGTTGTGATCTCTCTCTGTCAAATAAATAAATAAAAATCTTTAAAAAACAAACAAACAAACAAACAAAATGGTCTGTCCAGACAACGGGATATCATTCAGCACTAAAAAGGCATGAGCCATCGAGCCATGGAGGGACGGGAAGCAACCGCGAACATGTCACGCTAAGAGAAAGGAGCCCGTCGGAGGACTCTAGCTGGGGACGTTCTGGAAAAGGCAAACCTAGACAGGACACCCAGATGGGTGTTCCCCAGGGATGGGGACGGGTGCGGTGGGCGGATGAGCGGAGGACACAGGACCTTCAGGGCAGTGAAGCGACTCTGGGTGAGTAATTTCTGTTTTTGTCCAAACCCACAGGATAGACACCACCGAGAACGCACTGCGGTGTGGACTGTGGCTGCTGGGGGATGACGACATGTGAACGTAGGCTCATCGACCATAATCTGTCCCGCGCTGGGCGGGTGTTGGTAGGGGGGAGGCTGAGTGGTAGTCGGGGGGTGGGCAGGGGTCTTGGAGAGATCTCAGTGTCTCCTTGGTCTTGCTGTGAGCCTACACCACTCTGAAAAACAGGTCTCCTTATAAGAGGGGATGCGCTACGTGGAAGCATCAGTGAGAAAAGTAAAAGAAAGGGAAAGCTCGCAGCCTGGTTTTTCAGTGTCTGCGTCTGGACGAGCGCCGTGCCGCGGCTGGACAGCGGTCTGCTGGTGAGATAGCTCCGCTCCTCACGTGGGCTGGTTCCACGCAGATTCGCCGGGCCCGGCTGGGGGTAAAGAGGGTGTGCGGGCTCCCATCCACAGAGGGTGCGGGAGAGGCAGGGGGAGTTCCTGCTTCGGGCACCGGGAAGTGCTGCGGGCTTCCCAAGGGCCGCCAGTCAGTGTTGAGCAGGAAGGGGTCCCTGGCGGAGTTAGGTTGGGTGAGAAGAGCTTCTTGGAGGAGGCGGCGTGCAGAGCACGTGTGCACACAGAGCTGGAGCGGGACACAGAGGGGACACACGTGCACGCACCTGTGCAGGGGTGAGGGGCTGCGGGGGCTGGGTGGGGGGCCTGGTGCAGCCTGATGCTGCCCCTTCGCAGGGCTCCCCCTGAGCCCAGCACGGATGGGATCTTTGTAGCTCATTTTGCAGGTAAACCGAACAGGCTGTGGCGTTAACATGTTTGGGGACAGTTGGCCGTGTTCTGCGGTGACTCTCCCACACCCCGCTGGGAGGCGTGTGGCCGCGTGGGTGATCACACGTGCTCATGCTTCAGGAAGTTCGCGGTCAATGGGAGGTCGTCACCCAGGGCCAGCTTCTCCTCTGGCTCCTCGCAGACTGGGGACCCGGTGCCCTCTATGCTCACCGCTGTGGTCACCTGGGGACAGCACTCCCCCCCCCACCAGGGGTCCTTACTCAGCATTCCTTGACACTGTTTCTCCCATCCACTTGGCTTTCAGTTCTTGCCTTCTGTGTTTTCTGCAGTTAGGTGTGTGTCCTACAAACCCCACAGCTCTTCTGTTATTGATAGCAGCTCAAAGTCATTTTGGGAAGGAGTCAGATATAAATGTGCACGAAGGAGAATCCTTAACGATGCCTCCACATTCCCCCAACGCTGGGCCAGGGAAAATCGGCTGGATTCAGCCAGGGATGTCTCCTTACAACTCCTCAGCTCGTCTGACTGCTACCCCTTACGCTCATTTCATTCAGGAAACGCTGGCGGAGCCCTTCGGGTGGGCCTCGGCACCGCGAGAAGCATGGCGGGCCCGCCGCTGGCGCCCTGGCCTCGGGAAGCTGTGGGCGCTCTCCGCTAAGGAGGGGCGGCTGCAGTCTCGGACAGACAGAAACCCTCGTGACATGAGCGGAGAAGTGTGCTAGTGTGCTCTGACGGCCGAGACGCACGGAACACACTCCCACGGGGTGTACACGAGCTGCTGTCCCCGGGGAGTGTTCAGACCATGAACCTCGACATCCCCCTGGCCCGGAAGCTTCCAGCGGCTCGCTGCACGTGGTGTGTGTATGTGTGTGGGGGAAGGGGACCCGCAGTTACAATGTCCTTTGAATAAAGAGCCTGGGATTTGCAGAGCCTGGAAAAGGCCAAATTTCCAGCGAGATGAGGAAAATGCCGTTTTATGAGAACCTTTGGGCAGGCGGGAAGAAAAACACAAAGATGAAAAGCCCTATTTCGAGAGCTGCCTTGTCTTCCAGCAAGCAGGGTGGCGATGGTGGAAATCAGCTCGTGAACATATTAACCGCCAGGCTAGGTTCGGGCTGTGGACCGAGATGTGTGAATCAGGCGCTCGCGGCGGGCCTGTCTCTGCCTCCCACGCACAAACGCTTCCGTGTCCCGTTGCCCTTTTGGTTCATTTGGCGAAGCATCAGCGACACGTTACGGACAGCTGCCAAAGAATGAAACTTGTCCACAAATGGGATGATTGCTAATTGGTGCTGGTTTTCCCCTCCGTGGCCACGTGGTGGTCCGTGGCTGCCCAGGGATGAGTGCTGTTGGAATGGTCTGAGCTCCAGGCACCCAATCCCGAGCACTGGTAGGACTCCACCACCACCCACTGGGGAGAAGGCCCAGCGGGGGCCCTGCCACGTCGCACTGATGTCACATTCTGGCAGGGCATGGACCCAGCAGCACCAGGAACAGCTGACCCTGAGTCTCGGTCGGTGTCTGGCGGTGGCCTCGAAAACCCGAATTCCATCAGATGCCAAATCAGTGAGTGAGTTTCCTCTGGTCTGCAGAGATGGCATCAGATGCCCCCCACCATGGCTGTCAGATCAGGGGATGAAGCAAGGGCAGCCGGAGGGCAGGCAGGGGAGAGCAGCTCAGGACGGCAGAAGTGCCGGCCCCGGAGGGCTCCACCGTGCAAGAAGCCCTTCCTTCCCGTGGCCTTTCAACCACATGGAATTCACGCCATTCCCATGCCCAGTCCTGCCTTCCAGGACGTGGGACTGGAGAGGTTTTGCATCAGCGGTATGTACTGGGAAACACGGAAGTCTGGGGAACCCCGTCCTTCCCCGTAGCACACAGCTGGTGGCTGGCTCAGGAAACAGAGAAGGGCACCTGCCAGAGGAGGTGTCTCATTCACAAAATCATACCTGACGTGAGGCTCTAGGTCAACCTGGGGAGGCTGTTCCCAGTCAACCGTGGTCCCCAGGGACGCGGGAAGGGCCTCCGCGCCCCCACCGGCCCGCGTGGGTCAGTGGAGGTCTCCCTCGCTCCCTGGGCACGGGGAGCAGCCCGGCGCATGGTCAGCCTCCGCTCACTCTGGCTGGCTCCCTGGCATGAAGGAATCCCCGCTCTCCTTGAAGGGCGCCTGCCTCATCCTGTCCCGGCGGCTGGCATCCCTCTTGCCCAGAATCCAGAACAGATTTGGGTCAGCGCGTTTCGAGGCAGCTGAATGCCAGATGAATGACACCGTACGAATGTTGAAGCGGCGTAGCTGTGGTTACCTGCGTCCTGGTTCGCAGCAGCTAGCAGGTGTGAGCCAATGTCAGTGAGGTAACCTTGCGTGTCGGCCGTGCTGCTGCCAAGGCTGGATTCCTCCCTGCTCGCTCCCCGCGGCGCGAAGGACCGGCTTCAGCTCTGTCCTGCTCCAGCCGTCTTGTCGACGTCTGGGCACAGAGTGGAAGGCGGGGCCGCTTTGTTATCTGGTCTCCGCACGCGTCTCTGGGTTCGTGGGGTTGTTGGCTTGCGGACGGGGAGCAGCTAACAAGGTTTGTACCTTGTCGAGGGTTTTATGACGGAACCATCTGGAATTCTTGGACATTTTCAAACTAACGCAGTTGGCACGCGTTTAGAGGTGAAAAGGTGGGGATAATCTTTTCCCTTGAATTTGTCAGTCCCGGGATCTGGATAGAACTTCGGTATTCCAGAAGACGGGGTCGTCCCGGACGAGGGGTTGGGGGACCGAGACTCATCCTGTCTCTTGCTCTGGCTGTCTGTCTGTCTCGCTCACACACACGGCACGAGTTAGATTCAAAGTTAGAGGACGCAGTCCCCACCCACAAGACCTCACTTCAGCTGCAAACGTGGGGGTCCCCAAGACTACCCTCAGGTTGGCTTAATTTCTAGAAGGAGTCACAGAATTCCCCGAGGGCTCTCACAAGGAAAGGACAGGGAAAGGACACAGACTGACCTCAGCCCGAGGAAGAGACGCATCGGCAGACTCCTGGCAAGTGTCCAGAGTGTGTCCGCGTTGTCCCCTCCCGCGGGGTCAGGACCTGTCACCGTCAGCGTTGCTGTGTGACAAGAGGAAAGATTGCTTCCAGGAAGCCCTCCGGAGCCTCACTGCCCCACAGGCTCATGCGTCAGGGCTGCCTCACGGAGCTGTGGTCGGTGAGCAATCACTGATCATTGACTGGTTGGTCTCAGTCTCCTGGTGACGGGCACCTGGGACCTGAAGCCCCACCCTACATCTCAGAGCTGGTGTCTCCGGCACAGCCAGCCCTACGCTGAGTCCACAGCTCTGTGTCACAGCTCTGCGTCATGCTTTTGGGTTGCCCAGGGCGACCCAAGGCCTCCAGAAGGCAGGACATTGTAGAGGGGACTGTCCAGAAGTGGGGGACAAAGACCAGATGAAAAGCCCCCTCCCCACGGAGAGGATGAACTACAGTGTCCCGGTGGGTCTGTAACCGCCCCCCCTCCCCTCACCATAGGCTGGTTGGACCTTTCTTATCTCTTTTCTCTCCATTGCTGCTGAATTCCCTGGAACTAATGCCCATTGTGTGCACCTGATTACAAAGGGGGAAGGTTTTATAGAACATTTTTCCTCTCAGGAAAATGAGAGGCACCCTGCCTTTTTCTTGGTGAGAGAGAAATGTTCTTCTGAATAATTTTTTAATTTGCTAAAAATTTTTGATTCCATTGATGTGAGGACGCAGTCTTCCAGCGGAGAGGCACACAGATAACGATGTTTTAATATTTGCACTGCTCCGTGGTGAGGCCAGCGAAAGCCCAGGGGCTGCCAAACCACAGGGAGCTGTACCACAGCTCCCGCCAGCTCGCTGAGATGATGGCACACGGGTCCCCGGGCCGCGGGGGAGGCACAGCCCTGCCCCTCCCCAGCCCCCGCGGGGACCCAAGTGAGGCTCTTCTGCCCGCCCCGCCCACAGCGACGCCCCTTATGCCCGCCGGAGGCCAGCGGTCCCCACCAGCCGCAAACTGATTTTCTGTGTCCAAAGGGAAGATGTTGTCCTCGCTGTTCCCTTACTGCCTGGAGTTTTAAAAAGTGAAGTGTTTTAAGGTCAGTAAACCCTTGTTGGTTCCGTGCCTGGTAGCACCTGAGCTGGTGGTCACTTGACGTGGCCCAGGGCATCGTGCTGTGTCCAGATGGTGACATTTTCAGCTCAAGAGTCTCCATGGGGGCTTTTCCCAGCTTTTTAAACTGTGCAGGGTCGGATGCGTCCAGCTCTCTGGCAGAGCTGCTGCTGGGGCCTGGCGGTCGGGCCCGAACGTCCATTCCCTCTCAAGCCTTCTGACTTGGGACCCCAGCTTTGCTCCGTCAGCCGCCCCAACTACTGACCAGCACGGGGACGGGTCACTTTTGTAGAGGAAGGGGTGTCCACCCGCAAAGGTGGCTAACGCAGAGGCGGGGCATGCCGGGACAAAGCCGGGCCCCTGGCAGGTCCCCGGTGACTGGGAATGGAATAACCAAGTTGGGTGGCCCTGGGGACGCTGGGCGTCTGAGCCCCACGCTGATGCGGCTAGGACAGTGACACACACGTGCTGCGAGGGCAGTTTCGTCGTGCCTGGCACTATTCTAGACTTCTTTCCTACATCGGCCCGCGTGATTTTTGAAGCACCCTAGAGCTGGGGGTCTCTCCCTGCACCATCTACACCTGGGGAGATTGAGGCACGAGGAGACGCGGTCACGTGCCCAAGACCCCATAGCGAGGAGATGGTAGCGTCCGGGTCTGGAATTAGACACCCTGCCCCTGCCGGGACTTCCCCATCACGTGGGGAGCTGCAGGGGAGCGGCCCCCTGTTCCCCAGGAGGGGGAAGCGCCTTGTGCCGAGCTCCGGCTGAGGGGAGGGTGTCTGGCTGGGAGAGCCGACCCTGCCGCTGCCCGGCAGAGGCTGGTGTCTGGTCCCGACAGCAGGGGGCAGGATGAGACAGGGAACGGCAGCCGCCATAGCCGGGCTGGTGGGGAGGAGGCTGGGGAGGAGGGCGCAGGTGCGGGGCAGGGAAAGTGGCTCTGTCCCTGATGACCTTCGCAACCTGGTGGGCCAGGGTCCAGTGCAGAGAAAGTGCCTCTTGGGTTCCAGGTGCCCCGGCGGATGCGGCGCGTGAAGTCAGCGTGTTGACCTGGGATCATGCAGAGGGGGCAGCGGCGCTCAGGGAGGTTCACGGCCTCGGAGCTCAGCTCCTGTGCCCGCCACCAGCAGGGACCCCCCCTTCCCCTACCACCTGCACAGCGGCCCTGTGGGCCTGGAGGCCACGCTGCTGATCTGATCTCCAGGAGGCTCCTGTGGGCCTTCTGTGCCGGGGTCCTGGGGGTGGGTGGAGTTTGCTCACCCGGCCCTCCCCCACACTCTGCTGCCCCCAGCCCCGCCGTGAGGCTCTTCTGGGGGGGGGCGGGAGTCACTGCCAGGCGCCATCCGAGGTCCACCCCTCCCGGCCCCACGCCCAAGGGGCCTCTGCCGCTAGGATCCAGGAGGCAGAGCCAGGACCTGAGACCCAGGTCAGGGTTGCAGACTTTCGGACTCCTGCGCTCCTCGCTCCGTGGGTTCCTTCTGGAAAACCTCTCTTCCTGTGTGGGGCCTCTGATGAGTGGTGATGGAGGGAGGATGCGCTGGCCCAAACCGCTCGGTCATGAAGGGAAACATGGAGGCCCAGAGTGGTGGAGGTCCTGACGGCATCCGGGGCCGCGGACTGGCCTGCTCCTGGGGGGCTGTGGGTCCCCCTGCACCCAGGGCTGTGTTCTCTGTGTGGCTTCTGTCTCTGCTCACCACTCGAGCGGCCACGCCCTCCCTTCTCCTGCCCCTTCCCTTCCCGTCCTGCATCTCAGACCTGCATCTCAGACCTCGTTCCTCCCCCAGCTTCTCTCCCGGGGCGCATGGCTACCCCCAGCTCAGCGGGAGGAGGGAGTCCAGCAGCCACGGCCCCCGTGCAGCCTTGCCCCTCAGGCTCCCCGGAGAGGCCAGCCTTGACTGAACGTGGACAGTCCCCACAGACACTCCGCCTTGGGGGTTCCCAGGCCCCCCCGGGGTACACACCTGGCAACTTTATCCCAAATCTTCAGTTAACCGAGGCCAAGAGACGGGGCGGGACCTGAGCACCCACACCTGCTGCCAGACCAGTGGGCACAGGGGTCGCCCGGGGCCGCGGGCATCTCTTTGCCAGAACCCAGAGGCCCATCACAGGCACGGGGTTCCTCTGGGCTGTGGTCCTGAGCTGCTGCCGGGACCCACATGGGGACCACGTGTTTCTGCAACAGTCTGTCTGGTGGTGAGTGGAGCCAGAGCAGGGCAGAGATGTGGAGGTCAGCCTCTGGCCTGCCGTCCGGGGCCCGCTACTGGCCGTGGGGTCAGGGCGGCCCTGTCTTGTGACTCTGCCGGCGGACTGTTTTGGGGCCTCCAGTGACCCGAGTGGGACCCTCTCTGTGAAGAGGAGCTCGGGAGGGGGCGCTGAGGAGTAGACGTCTGGCACAAGCTTCTTTCCATGCCGGCCACACTCCCAGCTCTAGGCCCCAATGCCCCAGTGAGCAGCACCTGTAAGCAACACGGCCTTTGGTGCCTGGGAGCCGCCGGCCCTGCGGGTGTGGACGGAGGCCAAGCAGAGAGGACTCGGTGCTCCGGACACGGCTCTGAAATACACTCCCCTCGCAGGTGAACCAGCACAGACGCCTCTCCCCAAGGTTGCCCAGCACTCAGTGTCCAGCTCCTGCCGGCCAGGCTTCTGACCCCGAGGAAGGAGGACGAAACCGTTGTGTCAGGGTTGAAGGTGGTGCACGGAAAGCGGGCGGCCTGGTCTAGGGCCTCGATGGGACAGGCTTAGGACAGAATATGGTTCATTCAACAAGCACTGATGGCGTGTCCATTCTGGGCCCGGTTGTGGGGTCAACAGTGGGCGTGAGCGGCCCCCAGGGCCTGCCCTGGGAAGGTGAGGTCTGGCCGGGGGGACAGACATCAATATCGACAGGCAGCTAAGCAGACTGCACAGCGCGCTGGGCCCCCTTGAGGGCGACGGGGGTGGCCGGGGGCAGACGGGGACAGGTAGGGGTTGGCGGTGCGGGAAGGCACTGGGCGTTCACAGCGTGTGGTGCGTCGGAAGCCGGGAGTCTGGGTCGGAGCGCGAGGGGGCTGGTGAGCCCACCACGGATGTGTGAGGACCAGGGAGACCGTGGCCCCACGGGGTTCCTGAGCTGTCTGGCCTCTGAGAGTGGCTCTGAGGCCCAGAGGCAGCCATCCTACTGGGCATTAAGAGAGAAATGAGGGCAGCTACCCCACCCCCACCACCCTACCACTGGGATATACAACTGGTTCCTGACTGCGGCCAAGGACTGGCAAAGACAGACACGCGGGGCCCGGTCTTAAGAACAGACATGGCTGTTTATTTCCTGTGTCAGGTTGGCTGGGCCATGGTGCCCGGGTAGTGAGTGAAGCCGACTGCCCTCCATGAGGTGGTGGGCCTCATCCAATCAGTTGAAAGCCTTGCCAGAACGAAAGACCCGCATCCCCCAAGCAACAGGGAATCCTGCGGCAGATGGACTTGGGTCTGCGGCCTCCTGGCCAGCCCGCAGACCTGGGGCTTGCAGCTTCCCCAGCTGTGAGACCAGTTCCTTGAACCAAACGTCTCCCCACGTGTACACCCGTCATTTTGACTTTGGAGAGCCCTGCTTGCTGCACCAGGGCAGGACACACTGGACTTCTCTGAGACAGAAGCCGTGGTCCCTGCGAAGCAGCAGCCAGCAAAGGAGAATCCCTCTGGACCCGGGGAGTCTGCTGGAGCGAGGCCGTGCCCACTCACCCACTCTGTCCCCAGGAAAGCCTTTCCTTTACGGTCTGACACACACCACCCATGCTCTCTGCCCCTCAGCGTGATTCTCCTGGGGCGCCCACCCCTGCTCACCCCAGCTTCCTCCCCTTGGCCTGACCAACACGCTCCTGCTCTGTGGTGCGTCTCGGCCGCCTTGACTCCCAAAGACCTCCAGAAAGGGAAGGAAGAGGGAGCCTGACTGCCGTCCTTCTGAAGCGTCCCTCGGTCCTCCATCCATGCCGGGCCCTCCACTGCATTTCTCCCCTCCTCCCCGGTCCTGGACCTCCCCAGTCCCTCCCCAGTCCCTCCCCAGTCCCGTGCAGCCCCCGAGAGGCAGGGACTCCCTCCACTCCCCGGAACTCAGACTCCTTTACCCAACCGGGGGGCTGGGGTGTCTCTTGCCACTCTCTGGACCGTCCCGCGAAGGCTGGACTCTGCCTCTGGGCAGATGGGGTTGGCCAGCGTGCATCCTGCGGGAGCAACGCGGCCAGGGCCGTGGCTCTCGGGGGGCCCTGGCGGCCACGTGTGGAGGGGTCAGACGCGGCGTCTTTGCTGGCACGGCAGGTGGCGGTGGCTGGGGTTCGGCCAGCCCCCCGCAGAACCCGTGTGCGGCCCCTCTTGGGGCCGGACTCTCCCCGGCTCCCCCGGCTGCTGCTTCTTCCCACTCCCCTCCCTCTGGGCCTTCACTCCCCAGCCACCCCCCACCCCACATTCTCAGAAGGCGTAATTCCCACGAGAAACTGCCTTTCCCTAAAGCACGGATGGTACTTCTGCTTTCTTGACCGGCCCCGATGGGCTCACAGAGAAAGCTCTCCTCAGAGGTGAGGTCTCCTCATGGGGAGAGGACGCTGGCCCGGGCGGGGCATCTCGTCTTTCTCAAACCTGTCCAGTCTCACAGGGCGCTGTGGCCGTCGTCCCTGCATCACGGGGAGGCCTGGGCGTCTGGATGGCTCGTCACTGCCAGCTCCTGACATTTCCTTCCAGGAGACACATGTCCCTCCGTGGAAAGCTCAGGCTCCTCCCCAGCGGAGCAGACCTCCTGGGGCGTGGGGGGCAGCCCTTGGCCCGCCTTTGCCGGTACGATGCAGACAGAAGAGGACACGCCACGAGTCGAAGTCACTGGATCTCCCTCCCTCGTTCCTCTCTGCCCAGACTGTGGGGGGCGGGGGGCGGGGGGCAGGGAGCCGGCTGGGCCCCTCCACAAAGCTGTGCCCCAGCCCTTCGGGACCACGGTGAGGTTTTGCTTCTCCGCACACTGGCTCCTCCGTCGGATTTGGTGTTCAGTTCAGAGCTTGGGTGGGAAGAGGCGTGGTAGGGTCTGCCCATCCCCCTAAGAGACCCCCCCCCCAGAGACCCCCTCCAAGACCTGGGTGACAGGGAGCGCTTCGAAATCGGCATTTTTAAGGCACCTCCTTGCTCTCCACATCGGTATCTCCTTCGTGCTAAGCAGAGAGCTGGGCTGGAATCTGGGCTCTGCCACTTACTTACCGCGTGGCCTGGGGACACTTCCACATCCCCGGGTCCTCGAAGTGAAGTGCAGATAAAAATGCCTCCCGCGGAGGCTCTCCTGGGACTCAAGGGAGACGGTGGGCGAGCCCGTGTTCCGCAGACGACAGCACGCTGGGTGGAGATGAGCCCAGTGCATCGACCCTGGTGTACGTCGTTCCCCATCCCGGGAGGCGGGGGGCAGCGGGTGGGGCAGCCCGGCTGGGTCGTCCCTGGAGGCCCTCGTGCGGACGGGGCGGCTGCTCTGGCGCCCGGAGACCCCAGGCCAAAAGCCACGGATGACTGTGTGAAGAAGGAGTAGGGCATGCCTGTGGCCGGGACCCTTCCTCCAACACCTTCTTGCACAGACATTTCCCTTTTGATGCGTGCCCACGGGGGCCCGAGGGCATAAAACCCCTGTGAATTATCTCGGGCAGATTCCCACTGATCTCAGGGAAGAGCTTAGCCCTGTGGCTAAATTGCTGTGTGAACTTGACCTTGCTACTTAACCCCTCTGCGTCTCAGTTCCTCCTCTGAAAGCAGGGAGGGCACAGGTTAGGACGCTGGGATTCAGGCGGTCTGGTGAGAAGCCACCCCCACCGGCTCTGGCTCGGGAAGCAAGGGCTTCGTGGCTCACGCAGGGCTTCTCCTCGGTTCAGAGGAAGTCTTTGTGTGCCAGGAAGGCCCGTGTGGAGGGCAGCTCCTCCTGCCACTGACTCCCAGCCCACAGACATCAGCTGCTTTGGCAGGGACCGTCTTTTTCCTTTACCAAATAGGGCTTGAAAGTCATCTGTGTGCAGACACCCCCTTCCCAGCAGTGACAGCGGATGGTTGGGGTCTTTCCTGCTCTGGAAAAGATGCTCTGTGAGCGGGCAGGGACAGGCAGGGCTGGGCTTATCTGCAGACCCCCATGTCCTCTGCCACTTTAGCTTGTGAGCAAGGTGGCCGGCGGGGACACCAGGAAGCAGGGGTGAGTCACCCCCGGGGACGGCGCACCCGCTTCAATTCCAGGGGCGTTTCGATCAGCGGGTGGAACGGCTGGAGGAAGACCCACTTCCACTCACTGGAACGGGCTGCGCCGGCCTGGGAGGAGACAAAGACGCCCGATTGTCCCGTCCCAGTGGTACTTCTGACCACGCAGGAACAGCTCCCCTGTCCCCTCCCTTTCCTGGGATTGCTCTGCAATCTTCCCAGCCTGCTGCCTGGGGCTGTCCCGGCTCCCCTTGAGACAGGTGGGCTGCGTCAGAGACTGACAGGAACCTGCGTGCCGCGCCCCCCTGTCCCCTTCCCCTAGGGTTGGCCGGCGGGCATTTCTTCCTGCCCATGTTTGTAGGGGGTTTGTTGGGGGTGACGGTGGGTAGTGACGTGTCAAGGGCCTTGGGGATGGGCCAGGCCTGGCCTCCGCTTTAGAGCGAGCAGACGCCGGATTAGGACAGATCCGCCTGGATCAGGTGTCCCCAACAGGAAAGCGAGGCCTCTGGGAGGGCGGCAGGGACTTTCTGGGCTGACAGAGGAGACGAGCGTTCTCCGCTCTGGGGCGGTGGTGGCGTGGGTGGATAGCGTCGCCCAACTCGGCCGGGAACACCGAAAATTTGTTTCCGTGTGTGGATCACGCATCAGCCGACAGCTTTCCAGGGCGCCAGCCAGGACTTCCCTTCGTTTCTTCCACGTGCAGTGGGGTGGCAACAACTGAGACCCCATATTGGGCTCCTGGGAAGGGACGTGCCAGGACGGGGTGATCATCGTCATCGGCTAGCTGCTGCCTCTTCCGAGCCCTCCCACGAAGCAGAATGCATTCTGTTCCTTTTTAAAAACACTTCTTATTTATTTGAGAAAGAAGCATGAGTTGCGGTTGTGGCGGGGGGGAGGGGCAGAGGGAGAAGCAGGCCCCCCACTGAGCAGGGAGCCCCATGCGGGACTCGACCCCAGGACCCCGAGATCATGACCTGAGCCGGAGGCAGACGTTTCACCGACTGAGCCCCCGGGGTGCTCCTGCGCGCTCTCTCTCCCGTGGGAAAGGGGAATGTCTGTGTGTTAATGTCCACCTGAGGCTTCACGGGCTTCCCGCGGACTTAGGGCCTCCCCTGTCCCAGCAGCTCGGGCTGGGTAGTGCCGTTATTGTGGGGCATTACCCGGACGGATGGTGACCTGTCCACCACCCACCTGCCCCTGGTGGGAAGTTCTTTTTTTTTTTTTTTTAAAGATTTTGTTTATTCATTTGACAGATAGAGATCACAAGTAGGCAGAGAAGCAGGCAGGCAGAGAGAGGAAGGGAAGCAGGCTCCCCGCTGAGCAGAGAGCCTGACGAGAGGCTCGATCCCAGGACCCTGAGATCATGACCTGAGCTGAAGGCTTTAACCCACTGAACCACCCAGGTGCCCCCTGGCGGGAAGTCCTGTGAGGGCAGGGACAAAGCCGGCTTTTCTCATCCCCGATGCTTAGCACCCAGCGCAGTGCCAGACACAGGGGACTCTTTGGAAATATCCGTGGAATGATTTAAGGATAGTGATGACGGGGATGGAGATGATGGTACTTGTAATATTAATTAGAGTAGTTACCTTTAAAAACCTTTTCATTGTAGGGGCAGTGCCTGGGTGGCTCAGTCTGTTAAGCACCTGACTCTTTTTTTTTTTTTAAGATTTTATTTATTCATTTGACAGAGAGACAGTGAGAGAGGGAACATAAGCAGGGGCGGTGGGAGAGGGGGAAGCCAGCTTCCCGCTGAGCAGGGAGCCCAGTGGGGTCTCGATCCCAGGGCCCTGGGTCCATGACCAGAGCTGAAGGCAGATGCTCAACGGCTGAGCGACGCAGGCGCCCCAAGCGTCTGACTCTTGATTCGGCTGAGGTCCTGATCTCAGATGGTGAGATAGAGCCCCGTGTCGGACTCTGCACTCAGCACGGAGTCTGCCTGAGATTCTCTCCCTTCCCCTCGGCCCCTCCTTGCCCAACTCCCCCAAACCGTTTTCATTGTAAAACAAAGCATCCATACAGAAAACTGTTGTTTTCTACAGCCCTGACGCCCCAATCCGCGTCAACACACGGAATGTGGTTTCATCTTACCTGTTATTTTAAACCTGATCTATCTCTGCATCTCTTGTAACAGACGGGCTCCACATCTGTCCCTGGCTGTCCCTTACACTTGTCTGTGAAGGACGGGGCCCCTGGGCTGGGGAGTGACCACAGACGGGCTCCACATCTGTCCCTGGCTGTCCCTTACACTTGTCTGTGAAGGACGGGGCCCCTGGGCTGGGGAGTGACCACAGACGGGCTCCACATCTGTCCCTGGCTGTCCCTTACACTTGTCTGTGAAGGACGGGGCCCCTGGGCTGGGGAGTGACCACACTCTGGTTCGCTGACTGTGTCCTCATGGTGTGCTTTGTCATGTTCCTCTGTCCTTGGGACTTCCTGGCGAGTGACTGCTAAGCCCTGAGGCGCAGTCGGACTGTGGTGCCGTCCCTTTGGCGTGGCGCCGGGTTCTTTCATCCAGAGGTTTCACTCTGGTTTGATGTTCATGGCTAGAGGGGACTGAAGCCCCCGCTCCCCCAAAACAGAGATGTTTGAGTCCAAACCCTGGTACCTGTGAATGGGAGCTTATTTGCAGATGGCATCAGGTTATGATGAGGCCAAACAGGGTTAGGGAGGGTCCTCATCCAGTGACTGCTGTCCTTATGAGAAGAGGGAGATCGGAATACGGACCTCCTTCTCCCCAGTGACGGGTCCGGGTTTGGGCCACATCCCTCGACATCACACGGTGTGGGTGAAGGGCTTGGCTTGACTGGGGGGTGGGTGGGAGAAGACCCCACCTTGCGCCTGGCAGTGACGGCGGTGTCAGGGCTGAGCTGTGTCCCAGAGGAAGAGCCTGGGACATGGCGCCTCCCCAAACACCTAGCTTTTTATAATGCACGCGAGGGAAATCGGCCGCGTCTGGAAACCCCGGCTGCTGGGCACTGAGGACCCTGGGCCTGTGGGTCCACGGGGAGCTGCTGCTGGAAGCAGACTGTTGGCCACAAGGAGGGGGAGCCTCTGTCCCAGCCCACCTGGGGTCCAGACAGGTCAGGGTCACTTGTGGACATGGCACCCCACATCCCTCCGTGCTGGACGGACGGTAAGGCCCTCTCAGAGCTGGAGGGATGAAGAGAAAGCCCAAGGTCATTACGGACACATAGACAGCTCCTGCTGAGCCACGGCCCGGCTTCCCCAGTGGGCCTTTGTGAGCTTTGCCGTCCCCAGGGTTTTGCCAGAGAGACTGACCTTAGGACATCTTTGAGGAGCTGAATGGGGCCGTGCTGCCCCGCCCAGGAATGCCACATCCGGCCCCTTCCTCCTCCTTCCGCAGGGCCCCGCTTGCCCTTCCTCTGCCTAAGCCCACCTCGGGCAGGAAGCCGCCCCCACACATTCCCTGGGTGGATTTTCAGGCAGGGCCTGTCACTGTGGGTGAGGACAATGACAGGTGTGTCTCCCCTGCTCTCAGCCATGGGGAGAAGAACAAGAGACGGGAGATGAAATCTCCCACGGGAAGAACTGGGTCGGCTCTCCAGAGAGGGCTCCTGGCTGGCGGCTGGCAGCCTCATCTGCCTGGTTTTGACTCTTCCCTGTCTGCTGAGCAGAACCTAGGCGACAGCGGCCCGTGTCTGCCCGCAGATGTCCTGCCTGGTCCTCAAAGTCTGTGGTCCCAGGCCAAGGTCACTCCTGCCTTCCCCGGCCTGGCTCTGACCTTCAGCAGGCCCTCAGGCCTCTGTTTTTCCAGGCCCCCAGGCCAAAAACAGCCAGTCCCCGCAAGTCCCTACACTTCCTGTCCCCTCAAGGAAAGCGGCCTCTGGACCTGCTGCCTCCCCTGCTGCTCTCCACCCAGGGTGGCCCTTGGCTCCTCTCATGGGTTCCAGAATCACAGTGAGATGGACACGTCTGTCTTCAAGAAGATGGCAAACACCTTTCCTAACTGGGACCATCTGGACCAGTGTACCTAGTCACCCTCTCCTCCAGGAAGCCCTCCCTGACTGCAGGTGGGACCCTCCCCAGCATCCCCACCTCCAGGAGCTCAGTGCAGCCCAGCAGTGTTCCTCCACCCTGACCTCCCATCTCAGGCTTCCGGAAGGCAGGGGCCCTGTCTGCTCCGCCCACGGCTCAGAATGTGGCTGCAGGAATCGAAATGTTCAGAAGAGCTCAGTTCTCTTTTTGAGGCGGTGCTAGGCTTGGGAGGGAGGTGGAGGCCTCCCAGGTTATTGTCCTAGACAGTGACTCACAGGGGAGTCACCATGGGATTCTGGCCCCAATCCTCCCTCCACCCGGAGCCCTGCTGTCTACTGCCAGTGGTCATCACTCCTAATGGAGCCATGGGAGCGCCTTGCTTCGTCTCTGCTGGAGGCGCCGTCTGATGAGGAAGGCATCCCCACTTCACATGCGACTCTCGTCCCCGCCATCCCCAGGCCTCTCTGAGAGGGGGCAGGGCTGTGGGTGCCGCCTACAGCCCGTCTGGCTGCCCAGGGATCTGGCATTGTCTTCGAGAGAACTCAGGCACCTGCCCGAGGCCCAGGGCCAGGACGCGGTGGGAGGTGGGTTTGAAGCCTGGCATCTGTGGAACCGCGGTGGCCGCTGTGAACCAACTGGTTGGGGGGCGGTTGGAAGAGAGAAACTCGTTGTGTCGTTTCCTACTGCTGTCGTGGCTGATGACCACGCTTGGAGGGGCTTGGGCTGGAGGTCAGACGTCTCCGGCGGCCCGCAGGGCTGTGCTCCTTCCGGGTGCTCTAGGCCAGACTCTTGCTTTGCTTTTCCCCCATTCCTTGGGTTGCAGACCCTTCCTCCATCTGCAGAACATCTTGTCTCTCTGACCCCCCACCCCTCGCTCCTCTAGGGACCAGTGATGACATTGGGTCTGCCCACACACCGCAGGATCATCCCCGCCTTGAGATCTTTACTCAGATCTGCCATGTCCCCTCTGCCACATATGGGGACATGTTTACAGGTTGTGGGGATGAGGGTGGGGCAGGTTTGGGGGCCATCATTCAGCCGACCACAGCCCCTGCGGGTTCTGCTTAAGCAGTAACCAGCATCGCTGGTGTTCCGAGAGGAGGCAGAGCAGGGAGGGGACACTTTAGCTGACACGGGACCTGCTTTGACCAAAGGCCAGTCTCCTCCCTGGCCTGGGGCAAGGCTTCTGCAAACGGTGCATTATTCAGCATTGTTTGCGGAGGGAGATTAAAATTGCATCGGGCTGTGGAAGCTCCTGCCCCCCCGACACCTGACAGAGACAGAAGGGGCTGCTTTACAGAAGGCTCATTAAAAATGAAAACATGATGCTGATTTCCAGCAAACTTAAATTACTTAAGCTGGTATAAGTGGATAAATATTTCATGCCACAGTTTATTAAGTCCCCACCAACAACCCCTCTCGGAATGGGTCCCAGTGTCTCAGCAGGGAGGTAGGGAACCCCACTCCCGGGGTGTGCTGACAGGCCTCTAGCTGGTGACCTCAGTGTTCTCGGGGTGGTGCTGGGGCCCAGCTGCGAGTCACCAGGGTCCCCGGGCTCCCTCTGAGGCGGCCACCAGCGCCGTGGGTAATTATCAGAGCCAGAGACAGACAGTGAGAAGAGACAATAACCCGGGAGCCAATGCCTGATGGTTTTGTTTTTCTTGGCAAGGGAAATTGGGACCCGGACAATTCGGGAGCTCAACTTCTGGCCTCCTCTTCTTGGCAGATGTGTGGAGGCTGGCGGTGCCCCGAGGCTGGGCTGGCGGCTGGGGAGTGCACCTGAGCTCGGTTGGTAATATCTGCCTCTGCCGGGCGCGGAGTTGCTGGGACACTTGCTCCCTGCGCCCCTTCTCTGCGCGACTCCCCCACTCCCAGAGCTGCAGGTATAAAGAGGCCTCTCTCTGCGAGGACAATGGAGCAGAAGACAGGCACAGCAGGCAGCTCGGGGGCCACACGCTCCCTCAGCCCACCCGGGGCCTGGCCCTGCTGCTGTGCTCCACCTGTCCCCGGGGCATGGCACGCGGCGACGCGAGGACCCTTCCGCACCAGCGCCCGCACAGGAGCAGCGGTTAACCCAGAGCTGGCGGCAGGGCACGGTGTCCCCAAATCCACAGTCTGAGGCCCTGAGGGTCTATCTCAGAACGAGACCCTATTTAGAAAGAGGGTCTTTCAGGAGGCGATCCAGGTGGACCAAGGCCCTAATCCAGTAGGACCGTGTCCTCCTAGGGGAAATCTGGACAGCAAGAGTGCCACGGGGATACGAAGACGGCTGCAAGCCAAGGGGAGCCCACCTGCCCACACCACGATCTTCTTCGAGCTCGGCCTCCAGCCTGGGGGTGAGTACATGTCTGGGATCTAAACCCTTCCCCACCCTCACTGGAGGAGACGTGGGTAGAGGGGAGTCCTCATTGGAGGAGAGGAGGGCAGAGGGGAGTCCTCATTGGAGGAGAGGAGGGCAGAGGGGAGTCCTCGCTGGAGGAGAGGCGGGCAGAGGGGAGTCCTCCCTGGAAGAGAGGCGGGCAGAGGGGTCCTTGCTGGTGGCAGTGACCGGGGAGGGGGAAGAGCTCGTCTGTACTCAGCCACACTTTCTGGTTGAGAAGCCAAGTCTAGAGGTCAGTTTCTAGAAGCCTCCGAGCGTTTTCTGTGTAGTCGGCACTGTAGGAGGCGCTCCCTTAGCTCACTGGGTGCTCAGACCAGCGGGCACTGCCATTTTCCCCACGTGATCGACACGGGCAGGGGGACACTTGCGCACCGTCCCACAGGGGGCCGGTGGCAGAGCTGAGACTTGAACACCGGGTGTCCGACTCCAGGGGCTGTGCTCCCGCTGGGAAGAGTGAGGGAATGTCAAGGACATTGCTCGCCTCAGGAGACAGGACACTTGGCAGCCAAGTGGTCCAATGGTCCCCAGCCTGGGGGCCCCTGCCTCACCTGGAGAGTGGTCCAGTATGATACCTTGCGACACGGTGCCCAACGCTCACACTCCTGCCCTCAAGGTGAGGTCGCCTGGGGTCGCAAACAGACCCCAGCTCCTTCCCTGCAAGAACTAGACACCTGGGGACTGCCTCGGTGGGAGAGCCCTGTCCTTCCCACAGCAGGCTGCTCCGTTCTGAGGTCCCTCTAGCCACTGCTGTCCGCCCACAGCTGTGTGTGTGTGGCCTCTGGAGGAGACCACCTGGGGCCGAATGACCCCCCTCCCTTGCCCAGTCTACTTCAATCACAGACTAGAAACAAGTCCCTCCAAGTCTGTCCTTTATTTGGGGAAAATAATGCTCCACAAATGCGTCAGGGTCTGCACAGTCCGGGGCTCGAGGGGCAGAGGGCCTTGTCAAGCTGATGGGACGGAAACATGCCGCTGTTCGGGGATGTCTGCTGGGGAGCCAGGGCAGGAAGCCTAAAGGCCTTCCCTCTCCAGCTGGGGGGGTGTTTCATTCCCAAGTGAGGATAAGGTCTCTTGGGAGGAAGGGATGGGCAGTCATGCCCACCCCCCAAAGGAGCCCCAAGTCTTGTACCTGTGGGGTTCTGCATGTGGATGGGGTGGGGGGCGGACTCTCCTGGACTCCCTGCTCCGGGAGCTAACCCCGCGGGCGGTGCTGTGCTTCTCTGCCTGTATGTGTGGTTAAGCTGCCGCCGCCTGACCTACCAGCCCGTGGGCAGGGCAACACCTCGGACCCATCCTGCTTTCCCGCGGAGTCGGATTGGTGACGAGGGTGGGACTCCGTCTGCGATGTCAAGAGAAAGAGGAAGCTGAGGGCCCCCAGAGTTGGGTAAGGTGTTTGGGCGAAATTCATGGGAATTGCTAGCCAGCCGGAAGGTGTGGTCCCTCGGCAATCCCTGGGCATCTCGGCGGTCACCTGTAAATGAGGAGGAGTGGGGGCGGGTGAAAGCCGACTGCCGGGAGGGGCTGACCCCAGCAGCTCGAGCTGTGCTCTTCTCCAGACCCGAGGCAGGCAGGACTGTGGGGGCTGAAAACATTAGAAGTGTGTCTGCGTGTTGCTTTCCCTTCCAGGCAGGAGGAGAAAGGGTTCAGCGGTTCCCAGAGCTGGGGTAGGGCTGCTGGGGGCCAAAGACAAGGGCAGCTGAGCCATGAGCAGCTACGGAAAGTCAGTGCGCCCCCCACGCTGGCCTGGAGACACTTCCTCCGTATCTCTCGGATCTCTTTGTCCTTTCTGACCTCAGCTGCTTTACGGGTTAGCGGTGGGGTCAAGGTCTCTGTGCCCCCAAGGAGGAACCAGAGACCCCATGCTCGGGTCCAAATATGCTGGGTTCTTCAGGGAGGAGAGGGGCTCACCCTGTTCATAGCTCTGTTGGAAACAAGCACCCAAGTCACTCCTGCCCGGTCTCACGGGGGAACAGGGCGCAGGGCACACGTGGGCTCGTGGGATGAAGCCATGGTGGCATGTAAGGGAAGCAGAAGGAATCCAGGGTACCTCTGGAGGCTGGGGGGAGCGGGGGGCGGGGAGGCGGACCCTGGGATGCAGAGCCAGAGTGGGAAACACCCGTGGCGGCTCTCGATTCTCTCCGTCCTTCCCCGCCCCCGCCGGAAGGAAGCTGCAGGCCCACCTGTCCAGGTGCTGGATCTGCTAGAGACCCAGAGAGCTGTAGGAAAGGAGAGAGGCCAAGGTCACTCGAGCAGCGGCCTCTCCCACAACTCAATGTGCTGCAGTGGCTTCCACATCCGGGTGTGTCCTGGGAGCGTGTGAGCCGTGTCTGCTCGTCATTGCCCACTGCCAAGTACTGGCCGAGGAGAAGGGAATGTCTCTGGGCTGGTCCCGTTCGCGGTCCACTGAGATTCTCCAGGCGTGGGTCTTTGTCTCTTGCCAAACTCGGGAAGCTCCCAGCTGTTACTTAAATACTCTTTCCGCCCTGGGCTCTTCCTCTCGTCCTGCGGGGTCCCTGGTAGACGTCCTTTCTTAATGGTCACGTAGATCCCTGCGTTTCTCTTTATTTTTCCAACTGTTATTCCTGCGTTGTTACGGTTTGATCATTTCTATTGACCTATCTTGAGCTTTACTGACTCTTTCATTTGCTGTATCTGATCTACTCTGGCCCAGTCCAGTGAGTTTTAACATTTCTGTTGTATCTTTTTAGTTCTGAAGTTTCCATTTGTTTTTTCTCCATATCTTTTACTTTGCTAAGTAAGACCTTGTATTTTCCCTTTTGTTTTAAGAGGATTCGTGTTTGCCTTTTGGAGAATTTTTATAATAGCTGCTTTAAAGTCTTTGTCAGATCATCGGAACAGCTGCGCCATCTCGGTGTTGGCGGGGATGGTGGATTTTCTCCGTGTGAGTTGAGCTTTTCCTGGTTCATCTTATACCATGTAATTTTGGGTTGTATCCTGGACATTGTGAATATTATGACGTTCTGTGCTTTGTTTATATACTTTGAGGAGTGGTGGTGTTTTTGTTTCAGCAAACAGTAAGCTTGTTTGGGTTCCAGCCACATGTTCCAACGCATCTTCCACGGGTTGTGGCTCCAAGGTCAGTTCAGTTCTCAAAGCCTTTGGAACGTCCTTCGAATCTGTCTCACGTGGGCTCTGCCATGGGGCCGATCTTTGAGCTAGAGGTGGTTCAGTGCTCCAGGTGTTTGGTATGCCATCTAGGATCAGATTCATGCCACGTGTGGCTGGGGAGGTGCCACCAGGGGTTCTTAGCAGCTTTATGGGGTTGCTTTCCAGAGCCTTGCCCTCTCTGCAGTCTTCCCCATAATCCCTGGCTCTTTTTAGTCTCTGGCCAGGAACTTAGGGCTCTGGTGACCCTGCCCTTCATGCACTTCTGTGACTATGTCCTTATCTGGTGCCAGTGATGGAGAAGGACAGAGGAAAAAGATCAGTGGGTCTTGCCCTGCCCTTTTAAGATCCTAGATCCACTACCTGGAGAGGACGTGTCCTCTGCCTCAGAATTTTGGCTCTTACTCATTTCTTTTTTTTTTTTTTTAAAGATTTTATTTATTTATTTGACAGAGAGAGATCACAAGTAGGCAGAGAGGCAGGCAGAGAGAGTGAGAGGGAAGCAGGCGCCCTGCCGAGCAGAGAGCCCGACGCGGGACTCGATCCCAGGACCCTGAGATCATGACCCGAGCCGAAGGCAGCGGCTTAAACCACTGAGCCACCCAGGCGCCCCTCTTACTCATTTCTAGTGTGGTCCTGCCACAGGATCACGCGGGGACTGGGGCGTGAGAAAATAGGAGAGAAAAGATGTGGGGTGTCCATGCTTTCTCTGCGCATCAGGAGGCTCTGTTCGTTCTCCTTCAGTCAGAATTAGAAGGTTTCCTTAAGTTCCCTCTGTGCCAGTGGCCACTTTTGGTACCTACAAAGTCTGGGTTTCTTTCTCAATCTGCCTGCTACTATTTACTTTTCAAAACTCTTAAATAACCGGTCCATATATGTGTCCAGGTGCTACAGTTGCGTTTAGTGGGAGAGACCCGCTGGAGTGTGCTTCCTTTATCTTATCTGAGGTTGGCATCCTTGCCTTTATTTTTTAAAGATGATTTCACTGTATAAGGCTTCCGCTTGTGGAACGACGAAGTCACGGGGAAGAAAAGGCACAGCACAGAGAATATGGTCAATGGTATTGTAACAGTGTTGTGTGGGGACAGGTGGTGGCCACATTTGCGAGTGCAGCACAAGTTACAGATTTGTCTAATCACTATGTCGTACACCTGAAACTAATGTAACAGATTGTGTCAACTGTATGCAAATACGAAAAAGAATTCTAATTCTTTTTTTTTTTTTTTTAGATTTTATTCATTTATTTGAAAGACAGAAATTACAAGTAGGCAGAGAGAGAGGAGGAAGCAGGCTCCCTGCTGAGCAGAGAGCCCGATGTGGGGCTCGATCCCAGGACCCTGGGATCATGACCTGAGCCGAAGGCAGAGGCTTTAACCCACTGAGCCACCCAGGCGCCCCAAGAATTCTAATTCTTAAGAGAAGGTAATTCACTGTATAAAATTCCAAGTTGACAGTTTAAAAAAAAATCAGTAATTTAGAGATGTTGATACACTGTGTCCTCGCTTCCATTGTTTGCGATAAGAAATCTGCAGTCATCCTGTGGGCATTCTGTCATTTGTTTCTCTTTGTGCAACACGTCTTTTTCCTCTGGATAATTTTGCAAGTTTCTCTTTATCATTGAGGTTAAACAAATGATGTGCATTTGTGTTTCCTGGGCTGGAAGTTCATTGAGCTTCTTGAGTCTGTGGGTCTATAGTTTTTTTTTTTTTTTAATCAAATTTGGAATATTTTAAGTCATTATTTCTTTAAACAGGTGTTGTGTTCCTCGCCTTTGGGGAGTCCAGTTGTACCATATCAGGGCTCTGTGAAGTTTATTCCTCAGCTCGCTAATTCTCTGGTCATTTTTCGAAATTATTATTATTTTTGCTAATTTTAAGATGGGATATTTTGTTTTCTTATTGTTGAGATCTAAGAGTTTTTTGTTTTTTTTTTCCCCTGGTATATTTTGGGCAAGAGTCCTTTATCAGATGTGTGTTTTGCAAATATTTTCTCCTGGTCTGAGCTTGTCTTCTCATTCCCTTGACATTGTCTTTCCCAGGGCAGAAATTTTTAATTTTAATGAAGTTCAGCTTTTTAATTAATACTGTCATGGATTGTGTCTGTGGTGTTCTCTCTACAAAGGCATCACCCCGTCAAAGTCCATCTAGGTTTTCTCCTGTCATCTGCCAAAGGTCTTATAGTTTTGCATTTACATTTATATCTATGATTCATTTTGAATTCATTTCTGTGAAGGTGTAAGTCCTGGGTCTAAATTCACTTTTCAGCCCGCGGATGTCTGGTTGTTCCTCTTTGTTTCATTGTAATGCCTTTGCTCCTTGTCAGAGATCAGTGGAGTGTCTTCATAGGGCTCTGTTTCTGGGCTCTTGATTCTGTTCCATTCACTTGTCTGCTTTTGCACTGGCACCACATTGTCTTGATTGCTGTAGGTTTATAGTAAGTCTCAAAGTCAGGTGGTGTCGGTCCTCCAACTTCGTTCTTCTCTTTCAATATTGGGTTGACTGTGGTAGCTTTATGTCTCTATCTGGGAGCAAGGACCTTTGAAATCTGCTAGGTTTCTTTTCAGGCACACAGTATTTTTTTTTTTTTTTTTAAAGATTTATTTATTTATTTGACAGACAGAGATCACAAGCAGGCAGAAAGGCAGGCAGAGAGAGAGGGGGAAGCAGGCCTCCCGCTGAGCAGAGAGCCTGACGTGGGGCTCGATCACAGGACCCCGAGATCATGACCCGAGCCGAAGGCAGAGGCTTTAACCCACTAAGCCACCCAGGCGCCCCCTTTTTTTTTTTTTTTTTTTTAATTGAAGTGTCGTTGACGTACAATGTTACATTAGTTTCAGGTGTGTAACGTCATGATTCAACAAGTTCTGTACATTACTCCATGCTCACTACAGGAAGTGTGGTTCCCATCTGTCACCACACAATGTTATTGCAATGTCATTACAATGTTGTTACAATGTCATTACAAAGTCATTACAGTGTTATTACAATGTTAGTATTGACTATATTCCTTATGCTGTACTTTTTCTCCCCCCGACTTACTTGTTGTATAACTGGATGTTTATACCTCGCAATCCCCTTCACCAATTTTCACCATTCCCCCCATGTCTCCATGTAATAAATGTTCTTGTCTGTTAATTCTAACAGACATGTCAGCTCTGATTTCATTGATTTTTCCTTTTATCAGGAATCACATTTTCATGCTTCTTTGCATGCCCAGGAATTTTTGATTGGATGCCAGACATTCAAATTGTACATTGCTAGTTACTGGATTTTCTTTTTAATAGATCTAAAGCATCCCCAAGTTTTGTTCTGGGATCCAGTTAAATTACTTGGGAACATTCCAGTCCTTTCAGATCTCATTTCTAACATCTGCTAGTTGGGGCCGGCAAATCAGAAACGGTTCTCCCTAGCAATTACCCTAGAGGAGATCAGCCTCTGGTCTAGGGGTAACAGATCCCCCATGATGGAGGCAAGACCCTTCTGGTGTTCTACCCAGTGTCCTGTGAGTTATGGAATTTCCCAGTCTGGTGGTGGGAGCAGTAATTCGCAGCCGTGTGTGAGTGCTGGGCACGGTTCCTGCTAATCCTTTTTGGGAGCTTCTTTCCCCGGCTGTGGGTAGTTTCCTCACCCACACACACTTACCACTCCTTGAAGGGGGTCTTCTCCAGTTCCCCAGAGCTCTCTCTGCAGCTTTCTCCTCTCCAGTGCTGTGTCCTGGGAGCCCTGGTTGCCTCTTAGCTCTGTCTTCCCCACTCAGGGTCCCTTGGCCTCCACCTGGGTTCCCTGGGCCTCTGCTGCCGTCCGGAAACTCACCCAATGCGGCAAGCCGGGGAGCTCTTCAGGCTCACGTTGTGTATTTCCTATGTCTTAGAAAGTGCTTTCCTTTGTCGCCAGATGTCCATGGAATAAAAACTCTTGTTTCATATATTTTTCTTTTTTTTTGTTTCGAGTCAGGAAGGTAAATCCCTGTTATACCAACTGGCCAGATGGATTAATCCTCATGGATTGACCATTAAATTAGAGTGTAAGTGTCTAGAAAATAATACACTTATTGAGCACCTTCTGCATACCAGGAACCATGCTACGAACGTTGTTTCTCTTATCCGTAGATTCCTCACATTAACTAGGACTCTGTCATCCCGTTTTCCACAGGACGTGATTGAGTCTTGCAGAGGTCACTCAGCTAGTGAGTGGTGAGGTCACTCCCAGGCGGTGGGGGTCCCGGCTACCCCAGGGCTCTGCTTCATTAGAGGATAGGGAGACCCCCTGCTTCCCACAGGAAGCTCTTCTCATGGACCTTTCTAGGATGGTGAGGGATGAGTCTAAATTGAATTTGAAAGTACTTTGTGTGGGTCTTTGAAAACAGAAGTGAACTTACTAAAGCTTAGAATAGAATTCTGGCGATAACCTTAATTTGGCCATTCCTCTTTTCTCCTTTATCTCCTGTGCTCCTTTCCTGACTCATACTTTGCCGAGGCTCGGACATTTGAGGGGCCATGGAGGTCTGGCCACATTTGAGACCCTCTAACTTTAGACATGGGGGCATTTCTCAGTAGTCAGCTGGTCTGTCTGAGGGACTATGAGGAAGGAACACCACCACGGCTCACAGGTCTGCCTCTGCTGGGAACTTCCCTGACCCTGCTCCCCTGACCCCTCCAGCCAAGCTTGGTCAGACTCTCCCTCATTGTCCTTCGCTCACCTGGGTGGCACCTGTCTGTTAACTGTCTGTCTGCCCTCCTGTACTGTAAGCACTTGGGGCAGAAGACTTTTTCTTACTTGCTTTTTTAATTCCTTGCACTAAAGAGAGAGTCCCCCAGTGTGCTGGATTCTCGGTGAAGACGGTGTGAGTGAATGAATGACTCTCAGACTTGTGCCAGTGAGGACACCTTGGATCCTCGGTCATGGAAGAGCCAGCTCAGGATGGTTTAACCATAAAGAGATGCATCATCTCATGCGAGCATGGGTTCAGAGGTGAGGTCAGCTGCAGGCATGGTGCCATCAAGGCTCTAGCTTCGCTGTTGTGTGATTCCCTTGACTCTGCCTCTCCTTGTCTCCAGGCAGCCTCCCTCATAGCCTTGAGATGTGTGCTGCCCGCTGCCGACTGGACAACACCCAGAGGGAGAAGGATGGAGTTCAAGTTCTTCTCATCATTCTGATTGGCCAGCCTAGACCATGTGTCCCTGCCTGGACCTATAATAGTCACCAGCGGAATTCCTGTGCTGATTGGCTGAGATAATCACTGGCGAGGGCGATGGCATACTGTGATTGGCTGATCAGGATTCAGACAGAATGACAGATGGAACTGGCTACCCAAGTCTATGGGCAGTGCAAAGAAGAGGTAGACATGAGACCACCTATGGGGAGCATTGGGGAAGGCCACAGGTGACCTGTCCCCTAGCGACACACCAAAGGATGATGGGAAGTCCCCTACACTCTAGGTGTCCCTCCTTTCTCCCCCAAATAAGCATGTGCCACATCTGCATTTCTTGGGGGTACATCTGGCTCCACATTGGCACTGTGCCCTGAGCTGCACAGGCATGACCCCATCAGAGACCCTCCCAGTGTCCATTTGTGAAGGGATTGCAGTCATTCCACCCTTGAGATGAGGGAATGAAGACATGGAGAAACAAAGAAACTTGCTCAAAGTTGCCCAGCTGGTCAGCAACGCAGCTGGCGGCTGCTCGGTGTCCCCAGCCCAGGTCACCATGCCTAAGGATGACCACCAAGGTCTTTTCAAGATGGGGTGTCTCTGTGACTTCCAGGACCCCACTGACCTCACACAGCCCCCCCATTTTTGCCCCTCCCTCTCACCCAGGGCTGTCACTCCTCGGTGGGCATAAATCGTGGGCTGCTTAGGGACCCTCAGCTACATCTGAGAGTTCTTAAAATGCTGAGTTCTGGCAGTGTGGAAACCAGGATCACCCCCTCTTCCCCTGGGTGGGAAGGGCAGAACCCGTGTCCAGAGGCCCCTCGGTTCCCATCCCCTCCCCACACCCCCAGTCCAATTCCTCTGGACTTGCACAGAGCCAGGCGACCGAGAGACCCTCAGGAGGACATTGTGTAGAACAATGAAGAATCCACAAATGAGAAAAACAAAATACTAAGGACGCATTAAAGCTGAGGTTCCATGAACTTTGGGGGCAGCAAGTGTGGGGGTTAGGGGCACCCCTGCTTGCTGCAACAGGTTCAAGACCACCCCTTCCTGCCCACGGAGACAGTGACGGTTCTCAGTGGTGGCCTGCTCATGGCAGGTGCTGGGCTACGCACGTCCATATACCCGTCCGCCTGACAGACATTTGCTGGGCCGGCCACACTGCCTGCATCGCCTCGTTAAGACCCGCTGACTTCCTGGAGAGTAGGGGCAGTGAAAACTCCGACGGCCTCGTAACCCGGTGAGGGGGAGGATCTGAACCCGCCTTCTCGGAGGCCTCCTGGCCAAACCTGCACGCGGGCACTGTCTTCCCAGACTGACTAACTGGCGTGCTCAAGCCTTGTGCTTGCACCCACCCGGCCCAGGAACGGCCCAGGACACGTGCGACAGGCATGTGGCTTTCACGCCCCAGAAACCAGGTGGTTCTTTCCCTCCTCGTCTCTATTCTCCTTGCTGTGTGCAAGAAAGCCCCTCTCCTCACGTCCCGCTCCAGAATTTGAGACCCCCCTTCCCTGCTGGATCCAACAGGAGCAGCTGCGTTCGTGGCCCGTGCCTCGCAAATTCAGCACCCCGCAAATGCCTGGAAAAATGCAAATAAAAGTAAGATTATGATATTTTTTGTAAATAAGCAATGTAGCAACTCAGATCTGGTTTGGGCTGTCAGCCGAATCCACCAGAGAGAAATTGATGTTGAAATGTTTGCGTATGTTCTCATGGAGCATTTACTGTGCAACGCTGGGCTCCAATAAAGCCTTTATATAAATTATTCATCATGGAATTCAGATGAAACGCCAAAAACCCTCCCACCGAGGGGCTGCCTTTTTTTATTTCAAAAATTTTTTTTTTTTTTTTGAGTCTTGTTTTGTTACCTCTGAAGAGCTGGTGTTGGTTAGCGTCTCATGCCGCCGACCAGGCACGCAGTGTAATTAGTGGGGAGACATGGGTTGGTCTAATACCAGGTTTCTGACCTCACGCTCACCCTCTTCAAGGGAACTTGGCCTTTCTTACAGGATTTTCTCTGCTGGTCGAGCACCCACTAATGTCCTCTTCCCACCCCGCCAGACAGCTGTGGTTTCCTGTCCTAGGCCAGAAAACTGCTTACGCCCGTCAGCAGGATCTTGCCAGACTCTGGGAGGGGGTTGGAGCGGCTGCAAGGACAGCCAGGCTCCCAAGCGGTTGCCATGTGGCCCCTAAATCCACGTGTTGTTGCACTAACCCCAGCACCTGCGAACGTGACCCTATTTGGAGATAGTTTTTTATAGAGGGACCATCAAGGGGGACCGTGACCCAGTAGGACCTGGGCCCTCAGAGGTAAATTGGGTCACAGGGCATGTGGCCAGGGAGAACACTGCATGGACAGGGAGACAGCGTCCATCCCCGAGCTGGGGAAGGGGACCCCTGGAGGAACCAGGCTGCCGACACCTGGACCTTGGATCACCCGTGTCCGGAGTGGTGAGCGAAGAGATTTCTGTTGTTTTAAGCCACCCAGCCTGGTGTTTTACCCCAGCACACTAGCACACAGAGAGACTCTGCAAGGTTCAAAGGCAGCGGGGTGGGATTTGAACCAGTGGCCTCTGTGTCCAGCCTGCTGGAGTCTCCCGGCTGGAGGAGGCAAGAGCATAGTTCGCAAATGGCCCCACGGCCTCCTGTGAAGCCTGAGTCAGAAAGACAGAGGCCGAGACAGGAACTCAGCCAAGGCCTTCATTTTCCCCTTCCGAGGGCTTGCGAGAGCTCTCTGTCAGTATTTGCGGAGTTAATGTCACAAATCACAAATGAATAAATGAAGGAGGGAGCAGGGGAGTCCCGCTTGCTGGGACAACGCCCCAGAGAAGAGCCAGCCCCATGTGGCCACCACAGGCCATATCCCTGGAACCCAGTGGCCTCCTGGGGCTCTTCTGGGACCAGCAGAACTGCCTGGGGGTGTCCCGTTCTCCAGGGCCGTGGGGCGAGGCCAGGTGTGGCCCGAGCTTGGGAGCAGAAGGGTTTCCTTTGAGGGAAATCCTGCCCCACGGGCCGTCCCTGCGGGAGAGGAGGGCCGGGCGGCTGGGGGGCTCGTGTCCCTCCAAGACCTTCTCCGTGGAGTGAAGTCGGCCGGCCCGATTCAAATCCAAGTGCAGCTTGGCAAGGCTGCAAATGATCTTTGGGGGTTTCCATGTTCATTGTTAGCGTTATTAATCACTTCTGTTCTCTCAGGGAGGAGCAGGCGGTGCATTAAGGAAATCGTTTGTGAAATGTATTGGATTTATGTTGAAAACAGTTAACATCTCACAGAGCAGCGCCGGGTCCTGAGAACCTTCCGGATCCTTCGTGCTTCCAAACACCCCATGGCGGCTGGAGCAAAGCAGTCACCAGAAAAGGCAGGTCCCGGCGAGGGGCCGGTCGCCCGCTCTCGCCCTCCTTCCCTCCGCCGCCTCCCCTGCCCGTCTCCATCCAGTCCGCAGGCGCGTGTGGTTTTGTTTTTCTACTTGTGCACGCTTTCGGTTTCCGTGTCGTTCACAATTTCTAGCTTGCTTTGAAGACTCAGCCGCGGAAGATTTCAGAGTCCTTCGGTCTGGTGGGACCTCCAGCTGCCCCAGCTTTGTCCCCTCTGTCCCTCCGCTGTATTACACTCCAGTCCTACCCGGGTAGACCTCTGTCCGCTGGCCCCCGCCCCGGCTTTGGGGTCCCGCCTGGCCATCTTGCCATCCTCCTGTTATCCAGGATCCCCGCCAGCCCCCAAGTCAGGCCAGAGCCTGGTGTCCAGCTATCAACGCACCCAACTGCCCCCGGCTGCCGCCCCGAGGCCGGGTCACGCACAAATGGCCTCCCTCCGCCGGTAGGGGCTAGATTTGCTTTGTCGTTGCTGCTGCTCTCAGTGACAGCCCCTCAGTCACTCTGCGAACGAACACACTTTGTAACACCCATCCACGGGGTAGCCCTTTGTTTCCCCCTAAAAAGAGCAGCGTCTGGGCGTCAGGACGGCCGTGCCTGCGGGGCTGGCGAACCGAGGATGTGTGTCTTGGCCGGAAGCTGCTCCAGGTTTTGGTCCACCTGTTTTCATTTGCATAAAGCAGAGTGACCTGGGGAGGGGGTGCTTCTGTCCTTCCTCACTGGGCTTGGCGGTCTCCTTCCGTCCGCCTCTCCTTCCACAGCTCCCCTGCCTGAGCTGCGCTCAGGCTCGAGTGTGCTGTGGCTCACCTCCCGGACTCGCTGTCCGCATCCTGAGTTAAAGTGCGGCCGCCACGGAGCGTCTGGCCCCCTGCCTCCAGCCACAGCTGCACAGGGAGGCGATTCCCGCGTCTGCGACTTGGGGGTCTTGGAGGCTGTGGCTCTGACGGCCCTGCAGGGAGAGGCAGGGGCTGCGGGATGGTCAGAAGAGAAGAGCGCGGCGGATGGGGCCAGCTCCCGCCACCTGTCCCAGCCCCTCAAGGTGGAATGACAGGCAGCTGGCCCTTCTGGAGCCCGTCTGCTCTTGGCTGTTCGGTGATGTGTTATAACATGTTCCTGGAACGCTCCTTTGCCATCTGTCTCGTGAGCTAGATTACCGTGCGCGCTTGGAGAGACGAGTTCCAATTTGCAATTGTAAATTGTTTTTTTTTTTTTTTTCACTCCCTGTGCAGCCACTCTGACGACTTCAAGGGGCCTCATGGCTTGTATGGCTTGTGGTGAGCAAATCGTTCCTCCTGGAGCCCAGGACCCCACCGTGGGAAGCCAGGTCGGCAGGAGGGAGGGAGGGCCCAAGACATGGCCTGCCCCCAAGGTGACCTTGGGCTGATTCTGGGCACTGACCCTGATCTCCAGAGAGGGGACCCAAATCCCAGGGCCCACCCTGACGAGCTCACGTGTGCCGTGTGATGAAACGCCCCTCCCCCCACTAATGCCACCCCCTCCCCCCACTAATACCCACTTGGCCTCCTGGTCTCCATTCCTGTCCGGCCAGAACCTTCCCAGCCACGCTGGAAGCCGGGGGACTCCTGTACCGCGCAAACAGATGTGGCCGCCTCTCCCTGCGCCACGCCTGCCCTCCTTCCTGTGGCCGCTGGGCCCTTCATGCACCTGCTGCTCTCTGCCCCCCAGTGACAATGACCTCCTGACCATTCCGCCTTGAACACACCACACAGGCCTCTGCCCAGTGGCCTCACTGCTGAATTCTGCCTGACGCTTGAGGAATTCATACCAAACCTTCAGTCAGCCTCACTGCTGAATTCTGCCTGACGCTTAAGGAATTCATACCAAACCTTCAGTCTCTCCCAAACAAGGGAAGAGGAGACCCTCCCCGGCCCCGTGTATGCTGTCCCGCGGACATAATTGGGACAGAGATGCTCTTGTCCTTGTCCAGTTGCGAATTTCTGCAGGCTGGAGGCTTTAACCCGGACACTTAGCTCTCCCGGTTCTGGAGGCTGGGATGGCCAAGGTCAGGGCCTCTGCACGGTGGGGCTGCGGTGAGAACCCTCTGCCTGGCTTGCAGACAGCGGCCTTCTTGCTGGGTCCCCACGTGGGGACAGAGCGAGCCCTGGTGTCTCTCCTCTTCTCACAAGGGTGCTAATCCCATCACGGGGCCTGCCTCCCATGACCTCATCCAACAGTGACCACCATCCAAGGGCCCCCGTCCAGTATCACCCCACTGGGGGCTGGGGCTTCAGCACAGGAATCTGGGGGACACACCTCAGTCCATAGCCCACCGCCCGGGAGAACTGCAGACCTGTGAGCCATTCCTCGCCTCTGCCCGGACCCTCCCCGCGCTTGGCCCGCTCCTCAGCCCAGCCCCCGCTCCAACCCCACTCCCTTCCGGTGGCCGTGAAATTTACGTCCTGCCTCTGTCCTGTCCAGAAGTCATTCAGTCTACATTACAAACGGACCACGCTGTTTCTGTTACATCACACTGCATTGTGGGCACCTGAGCCACAGTGACAGAGACAGACGGATGGGCGGACAGTTGGGACCAGTGGTTCATTGCTAGCCCAAGGGAGGGTGAAGTTGGTGGTGCGTATGCAGCAGGTGGGAGCGAGGCCACACATGGGACTCCCCAGAGCCCCCAGGGCAGACTGGTGAATCCCGGGACAGATGGAGAGGGGGCCAGGCCCATGGGCAGGGGTCCCTTTCAGAAGATGTGGAGGTCATTCTCCTGAGGCTGCCAGGAAGCCTCCCAGCCACGGTGGGCGGGGGCAGACACAGAATCCAAGCCTGTCGTGGTGGGGATGGGGGCTCATCCCAGATCTGGGGAGGAGACCTGGGCCAGTAGTGGAGTTAATAGGCCCCTTGCGGGGAGAGTAGCATTTGGGAAACTGAACCCCGAGGAGAAAGGATTTAGAATGGAGGCCTGGCTGGATTTCATAGGCAAAGTCGAGCTTGGCCAGGGGAAACCCAGACCAGTGGGCACAACTTTGCCGTCTGTGTGGGGCAGAGGCCCACGGGCGGCGCTTCAGGGGATCCTGTTTTCTGGGGGATGTCTTAAAGGTGGTCAGGTCCAAAGGCAAAAGGGACTTTCCCTCACTTGTAAAACATCGCCCTGGTGGCCCCCTGTGGCCCCCATGGCCCCCTGACGGGCAGTTCTGACGCCCGGAGTCCGGGGTCTCCCTCCGCTCCCCGCCCCTCCACCCACCTGCGCTTTCAGGTTCGCGTGAATTTCGGCCACGGGTGTTCGTCTCCCACTTGGGGTGAGAACGGCCACCTGCATCGTGGCTAAGGAGCCCCCCTCGACTCCTACCGCCGAGGAAAAGCCAGCGCCAACGGACCGTGTCCTGGGTAGAATCGAGCTCCAGACAGTCCGGGGACCCGCTCAGCCGTGGTCACCGTGTTGGTGGTGCCGCCCCTCGCACGCCCGCTTGTCCTCCCCAGACGGCATCTCTCCGCAGGGAGGAGAGACCCGCGCCACGTGGGGAGACGTGGGACCCGCGTGGGGTCGCTGGAGGGGACGTGCGCCACAGTGAACCAGCCCTCGGGAGGGTCCTTCCGCAGCGGCCGCGGTGACCGCTGTGTGTCCTTTCTCCTCTTAGGAGGAGGATTACACCCCGGGGCCTCGGCAGCAGACAGATCTGGGTGTGAGCCTGGCTGGGCCGTTCGCCAGCCTGCGGGGTGAAGTCAGGCAGGCGGTCTGAGCCGTCTCCCCTTTTTGGACAAGTGACCTCCAGTGGGGTTGCCGAGCACTCTGTGTGTGGCCGGTGGTAGCCTGGGGTCCCCAGCTCTGGGTGACCATGTGGCTTTGGTTTTCATTCTCCCCATGTCCTCAGGCAGGCAGGTGCACACTGTCTCTATGCGGTTCAGGCCCTGGGACAGGATCTGTTAGCCTGTGAGGGTCCTGGCCTTCTCCTCCCCCCGCCCACCGCAAGATCAGTGCCCTCCCAGACAGACTGCCGGGTTTCCCTCATCGCCCTCTGGATTTGAGGTGAAGATGGGCCAGAGGAAGGTTGGAGCAGAGAGAAGGCTGAGTGGATCTCCCCAACATCACAGGGACGAGATGGCAATCAGGGGTTTGGCAAGAGCCCAGCATGCTCGGTGTCACGGAGAGCTCCTGGGGAGTAGCTCCTGGTCTTTCCCCGGGAGAGGCTCTGGGATGTATATGGAAGCAAGAGAATTAGGGAAGGGAGGAAGAAGCTTCCAGGAGGTCTAGCCGAGGATGACAAATCGGACCATCAAATGCTACACAGTGCAGGTCCTTGAACGCAAGACATCACGGAGACAGGACCGCAGGGGACCCCACTGATGTCGGGTTACGGTCCTGACTTAGGCTCAGTCTCTTCCGAACCAGACAGAGGAAGATTGTCCACCAAGAAATGATATGAACCAGGAACGCTTCTTCCTTGAGCAGGCCATCCTCTGGCCACTCATCTGGTTTCTTTCTCCTCGCATGAGAATTTGGGGCACTCGGTGAAGAAAAGGCATTCCCTCCAGCCTGGGAACAATGAGAGATTCGGAATGCGAGTCTGTCACAGAAGGAACAGACTCTCACCCCTCGGTCCCGATGGCACCGTGACTGCTCTAGTCCCATCCCCACCTTTGTCTCCTTGGTGCCGAGAATGGAGTGTGGACGGTAGCCATGTCCACGCAGGGGAAAGGACCCTTATTTTTATGTATTCTCAGTGTAAGTGGCTGGAACCATGACAGGACTCTTGGGAGTCACGGCAGAGACAGCTGGCTGTCCATCAAAGATCGGTGCGCTCCTTCGGAGCTGCGCTGCTGGTACTGGGGATTGGTTTTCCAGGCAGGGGTCGATCGCCCTTGCCAGCCTCCTTAGAACCAGGCAGGGTCAAGAGACAGAGGTATGGACAAACGAATGTGGGGAAGGAAGCACCCCAGTGCTCACCTGCACACACTTCCCTCCCTCCCCATCGAGGGACTGGACGAGGGGGGAGCGGACTCTGCTGCCCGGTGAGGTGGAAAGCTTGGAGTCGCGTGGAGGAGAGCTGCCTGGTCATCAGGAACACCCGTTCGGACTTCATCTGAGCACAGACTACACTGCTGTTGAGTTGGGCCATTATACGCTTTTGGGTTTGTTTTTTTCGAGCAGTCGGCATTACTGTACCTGATGCACACCAGAGACTTCCACCAGGTGTGGGTGATACACGCCATTCTGCCTCCTGATACAGAAGCTCGCGACGCTCACTGCCCAAGGACACGAGATTAAAAACAAGGATTTCAGACCTAGAGCAGCTGGAGTTTTTTTTTTTTTTTTTAAATATTTTATTTATTTGACAGAGAGAAATCACAACTAGGTAGAGAGGCAGGCAGAGAGAGAGGAGGAAGCAGGCTTCCTGCAGAGCAGAGAGCCCGATGTGGGGCTCGATCCCAGGACCCTGAGATCATGACCTGAGCCGAAGGCAGAGGCTTAACCCGCTGAGCCACGCAGGCTGGAGTTTCTGCCTCTGCAGATAGATTTCTAGCCCTGAGCCCTCCCGAGCGGATGAAGCCTCTCTTTAGGGTCGGCGTGAATTAAAACACAGACTCCAGCTGCTGCAACAGGAGGGAGTGCCACAGTGAGAATCAGTCTCCCGCGCACGGACCTGTCCCAGCGCAGGCTGACCAGGCTTCGCGTGGCAACTCCACAATGGCAAGAGCCCCGTCCTTGCTCACGTGCTGTGCTCCACGGGTGGCCGCCATCACAAAATGGCTGCCCCAGCTCCTGCCATCATTTCTACTCTCGAACCAGAGTGCTACTGTCTCTGTTCTTCCTGCATCTTTCTCCCACACATTGGGGGTGCATTCCCCATAGCACAGGGTGCTCGGTGTTCCTCTCCCCAGCTTGCCCCTCCCTGCGGTGGCTATCAGTCAGGACTTGGACAGGAACACGGAAGCCACTCAGGTGTTTGAGGAGAAAGGAGAGAGAGAGGGAGAGGGACAGGGTACGAGGCTCACAGAGACATTGGAGGGGAGTTATAAAATCAGGGAGGTGGTTTCCTGGACCCATGCCCCCTTGGCTGGCTGCCCCCAGATTGAAACCAGACAACCCACAGCTCACCGCTTCCGTCTCGACCCAGCAGAGCAGCTGGTTGCCTGGCGGGTTTGTTATAGACCGCGTTCAGGAGGCTGGAAAGGAGATGTGTCCCCCAGACCACATCTGCCTCTCCACAGGGCCTTCCGAGCCTGGCCCCGGGTGACTCTGCCAGTGGGCAGTTCTCTGGGCGGGGGGGCAGTGCAGCGGACAATCCCTGTTTCCGGGGTCCTGCCTTTGTTTTCCATCCCCGCCTCCTCAAGGACTTCGCAATTATCTGAGCTCTCCTGCCTCATCAGATGCGCGTGTCCGGGGTGGCCATGTCAGCGCTAGCCGTGCTGCGGTAATCACCAGCTTTGGAAAGATCCTGACCCGCCCACCGCCGTGCCCAGGCCTCTGCTCCCCTTTGCACAGCCGTCAAGGGGGCGCTGACCGTACCCTCGCCTGCTGTGGCCCAGGCCATCCCCGCTGCCCTGCACGGGGTCCTCACTCCTCTGCTGGCTCTTCTCCCGCCTTGCTTGGCCCACTTTGCTCTGCCTGGAACAGCTTCTTCCCAAGCTCTGCACAGCTGGCCTCCCCGGTCCCTCCGCTCTTTCCACCCGAGTTCCCCAGACAGAGCTACCGTGACCACCGGGAACACAGTCCAGCTCAGGAAGGAGGCACTTTATTCTAGAAGGTTATTGGGAGGGATGAAAGGGACTGTTGTCGGGGCACCTGGGTGGCTCAGTGGGTTAAGCCGCTGCCTTCAGTTCAGGTCATGATCCCGGGATCCTGGGATCGAGCCCCACATCGGGCTCTCTGCTCAGCAGGGAGCCTGCTTCTTCCTCTCTCTCTGCCTGCCTCTCTGCCTACTTGTGATTTGTCTGTCAAATAAATAAAAATCTTAAAAAAAAAAAAAAGACTGTTGTCCTGGGGGCGAGGCAGCTGTCATGGGGGAGGGGCTGTCCCTGGAGGGCGGACTGGCTGCAGTCCCGGGGAGGGGCAGCTGTCCTAGGGAGAGTTTGGTGGGGAGTGTGGAAGCATCTCAAGAATGAGGCTGAAGGTTCTCTCTCCCTGGCAGGCAGGATGAAGCAGTCTGGCTCTTGGCATGTCTGCAGGTCCGAGCCTGAAGGCTGACCCAGGGCAGGTGGTCTTGAGCGCTTGTGGGATGAAGGAGTGGAGGGATGCTGGGGACCTCTGGAGGACCGCTGGAAGGACAGATGCAGGGGGTGGCTGGAGTGTCCGTGGAGGGGGGCAGAGCCCTGTCAGGGTTGCCCCGAGTGTTATTGTCTCCTGCAGAGCCCTTGGCAGGGCCGATCCCAGGGAAGCCACGGCTAGAGGACCTCGTGGGCGCAGCCGCAGCTTCCTGGTGAGCAAGACGGGACTGCGGGTGGCATATGGGGGGGTCTTCCCCGCCACCAGAACTCCTCGGGGCCTAGAATGGAGGGCCTGGGTCATGACCTTGATCTCCTGTCCCCTTGGCCTCAGTTTGTCCCCCTGGGACTTGATGGTGTGTGTCCAAGGGGGGTCCACACTACCCTAACTGCCACCAAGCTCTGGGGCAAGGGCTCCGAAGCCTGGCTTGTGGGCACGACAGCAATGCGACCGGCCTTCCCTACCCACATCTGCGGGGCCCAGGGACTCTCGCTGTCCAGCTTCTCCCTGTTGGTTCAGTCCCCGCCCCCTGGAACTCCTTCGCTTTGTCTCTGACGGGCTAAGGAGCTGTGCTCGGCCCTGAAACCTCACTTAGCTCAGTTCTCCCTGACCTCGAAATGACCTAGGGCCTTGTGTTCAGTAGGCGCTCAGTGCACACACGTTGGTCCCGTTTGACGAAAAACGTGCATTCACTCTGGAAGCCACGGCTGCAAGTCCTGGGCTGAGCTGAGTGGGACGGGGGACACGGTAACGGAAAAGTAGCTGTTTGGGGTGGAGCATGGGGGGGTTTACTGCTCCGTGGTGGGGGGACACTTGGGCCCTGTTGTCCACTGATGCACCAGGAGGGGCAGGTGTGGGTCCAGCCTTGCTCCCCCATGGCCAGTGTCTCACAGAGCCTCTTGGATGCAGTTCTCTGTTCGTTTTCTCTGTGCGCAACGCTTGCCTGGGGACGTCTCCTGGAGAAGGTTCACCTTGGCAGAGCCAGGCATGCGCCTGATGCCGGGAGAGTGCCTCCGGCACGCGTGGCTGTAAACCATTCTGCCTGCTTTGTTGCCCCCGAGCTCCCATCTCCCTGGTCCTTTAGGAGGACGATTCCCTGCTCGCACACTCCAAGGACGCCTCCCCCATTTCAGGGCGTACGAGAGTGGTGGGGTGGGGGACGCGGAGTCAGGGTCCTGCCTGTCAGCTGTGCTTTCTCGAAACAAATCGGCCACTAGAATCTACGTTTCTACCAACCCTGTGTCCTGGGACTTTACCCACTCTCGTTGGAGGCTCAGCAAGGATTCCGAAGCTTCCCCAGAGTCACCTTGCTAGTACGGGTCAGCACCAAGATTGGAACCCTCGTTGCAACGCCTGTGTGCATGCACGTCTGTGCAATCGTGTACCCACACGTGCATGTGCACATACGAGCATGTGTGTGCAAGGGCACACGTGCGTGCATGTACACACAAGTGCATTTGCACACATGAGCACATTTATGTGTGCATGCAAGGGCCCGTGTGCACGTGTGTGCACTCATGTGCCCATGTGTGTCTCCATGCGTGCACACACCCACGCCTGTGCGAGAAAGGGCCCGTGTGCAAGCACGTGGACACATGGGCCCATGCGTGCATTCAGGGGTGTGCACACCCACACACGTTTGCATGCCAGGGCACGTGTGCTCATGCTTATGTACTTGTAGATCACGCTACCTCCCCTGGCACAGCGTCCCTTGGTGAGCAGCTAACCGAAGCACGTATGTGAACGTGTGTTAGGAACTTCAGCGAAGCCGCTGAATCCCGAGGACCTTGGGAGGATGCTCAGGAAGTCTGCCAGGAGAAGGAGCTTGGTGGGGCGTGTGCCTTCTGAGTCAGCTCCTTGCCCTCCTCGCCCTCCTCGTCCCCAGGCCCCGGCACACATGAAATCCCCTCCGCCTCCGTAGCCCTTCAGTGGCCGGGAGCGCCTGGGGCCTCTGACCTGGTGTGAAAGTTCTGGCCTCCCCAGGGCCCAGAGGAGTCCCCCAGCTTGGCTCCCCTGACAGTGTGAGTCCAAGCAAGGTGGCAGAGCCTGGCGTCTGCAGAAGGACTCTTCCCTGTCCCCAGGCACCACCACCCAGGAAAAATCGTCCCAACTGCCCCCTTGCTCAAACTTGCCCTTTTTTCCTTTATTCCTTTGTGCCTTTCGATAAATGACTAGTCTAGCCACGCTGAGGGCTGTTGCTTTCAATGGGCCTCATGGGGACAGAGGCTTAGGGTCACCAACCCCAAGCTCTGAGGACCCACTCAGCTGGCCCTGGACTGCATCTCTGAACATATCCCTCCCATCCCCCAGGCTGATATGATTTTTCTGCTGCATTGTTTACAGGAGAACATCCATTCCTACCTCCTTGGGCTTGAATCCCAGCCCTTGGGGACCAGGGCAGTGGCCGTGGGGCTGAGCTGCAGCTTTGTGTCAGAGATGTGGCTTCCCCAGACTTGGGGGAGAAAGCCTGGTCTTCCTTTTGTGTGACTTCACTCCGCCACCCCCTGCCCCTGAAGCCAAACATTTAAAATTATCCTTATTTAATTGGGCTAATTTAGGAGGAATGGCAGCCGTGATTTGCTCATGTTGCTGAGTCTCTTTGAGAGACACATTAATATTCTGATTCCAAGAGGGATCTGTGAATTCCTCAGTTACAGATAATATAATTATATTTCTAAATTCTTCCCCGAAATTAGTACAGATGGTTAAAAATACCCTCGCCTTTTAATTAATCTTCTCGGCAATAGTTTTATGAATACAAATGGATCATTATTCCCTTCCACAGATGGGCCTGGGGTGTGGGGGACGAGTCATGAGCCCGACTGTGGTCACGTCCCCAGCAGATCATGAGGCCTCAGTGAGGTTCTGGGATTGCAGTCCTGGGGGTGAAGACGGGGGTACGCAGCACATTCCTCTCATTCCTGCGGCCTCCTTGGGTCTGCTGGGCTCTCCATGGTGACTTTTGGGGCTGAGAGAGACACCTTTGCTGGCCGACGGTCCTAGGGTCACTTTGGTTATGCAAGGACCCAGATGTTTCCTCAGCTTTGAGGCTGCCCTAACCTGCGTTTGTGCGCATGTGTGTGTGTGTGTGTGTGTGTGTGTGTGTGTGTGTGTTTTCTAGAGCATGTTGTGTTGGGTGCCATAACCGAAGCATGGCAATTTGTTACTGTCTCTTTGCCCGCCTGCTGACTGCAGGCAACACTGGTTCTTTCTTTGGGCACCAGAACCTATTGTGGGGCAGGCCACTGTAGTTGAAATTAGCTGTGGTTTGAAATTCAAAGTCAAATTTCCGGGACTGTTTCAAAGTAAAAATCCTGTGCATCAAGGGATGCTGGTGACAGAGTAAAAGGACAACATCCAGACTGGGAGAAAATATTTGCAAATCACAAGGGGTTAATATACAGTATACATAAAGAACTCCCACAACTCAACACCAAAAACCCAAACAATCCTATTCAGAAGAAGGGCAAGGGACTTGAATAGACTTTCTTCCAAAGAAGACATACAGTTGGCCAACAGACATGTGAGAAGATGCTCCATGTCACTAATCGTCATGGAAATGCAAATGAGCATGATGAAAGATTGCCCCCCTCACTGGGATGGCTCCCTTCTCAAAACCACAGAAAACAAGACGCAGTGACAAGGATGTGGAGGAACAGGGGCCTTGTGCTGAATGCAAATGAGTGCAGCTGCTGTGGAAAACAGTGTAGCGGCTTCTCACAACATTAAAACAAAGTTACTGTATGATCCAGCATTTCCACTTCTGGCTCTTATCATTTTGCAAATAATTAAAAGCAGGGACTTGAGCAGGTATCTGTACACGTGTGTCCATAGCAGTGTTACTTGTAACAGCCAAACTGTGGAAGCAGCCCAAGGGTTCGCTGGCAGTGAGCGGACACACAAACCAGGGTAGAGCCACAGGGCAGCGTATCGTACAGCCTAAAAAGCTGGAAGAGCCGACACCTGCTATAACGTGGATGGACCTGGAGGACACCAGGCTCGGTTGCAGAGGAGCCTGAAGGGGCTCCATGCTCCTGAGTTGTGCACTGACAAATAATTATGCTGGTGAATTGTATGTATGCTGTCCAAAACTTTAAAAAAGCCAAATTCTCTTGTCAAGAAAAACCACCACTGGGTCCAGCATGTCCAGGTGGACACTCACGTGGGGCCCTGGGCGAGGCTTCCCTGGGCAGTAGTGCGGGTGGTAACAGCAGATTTTATTCCGGATCTTTGCAGTAGGGAAAGGAGAGCTCAGGGGAGAACTGGTCTCAACTCTGAGGACAGCAAGGACACGTGGGGACAGGCCGGGGCAGTGCACGGAAACTACCGAGAGGGACTTCAGGAGTGAGGAGTGTTCTGGTGAAACAGACCAGACAGGCTTCTGCTGACGACAGGCCAAGGTGTCTAGACATCCCCTGGGGATGGTGGGGGGTGGGGACCCTATCAGATATCCAGGGTAGGGGTTCCCTCCAAGCTGATGTTGCAGGATTCCTACTACGACTAGACGAGGCAGGTTCTGCAGGGATGGTTGAGGTCAAGTCATATAGACTTGGGGGAGGCAGACAAGAGTTAGGGCAAAGAGAGAGTCTTTGTCAAGGCACATCAACTCGAAAGGAGCATCTCTGGGCTACAGGCGTGTCAGCCTATACCCATCTGTCTGCCTGCCCGACCGCTAGAAGCAGGTGGGTCCACAGGTGGAGGCTGATATAGCTTCCTGCAGAAATGAGGGCTTCTCCTAGTGACTGGTCCCATACGACAGATCCTGCCCCCCACCATGGGGACCCAGAGCCTTCAGCCAGCCTCACAGAGACTCGGGTCCTGACATTGGGTCCTGCAACCCCCTGTGGTTGAGGCCAGTGACTGCAACATTTCTAGGACCAGAGCTGAGCTGTCAACCACAGAGAATGAAGGCGTAAGAAAGGCTGAGAGTCCAGAAGGTCAAGGTTGGCAGTGCTCGGAGTCAGAGGTGTGCTGATGACGTATTACAACCAACTCTCTGACAAATGTATGCACACCTGTGCACATAAGTCGATGTGTGTTTTTACTGACAAAGAGGATACACAGCACGCAATTTACAAGTAATAATAAAATATACAATACTCTTTACTGTAAATTCCATATGGTCAATTGATTCTCACAGATTGCTCTTGTTGATTTTTGCCAAGCTCTTGCATCTTTCATAGTCACCCAGTGCCCATTTGATGAACGAGCGTGGCTCTGCCATGAATGTGAGCTCACACTTCTGTTTATGCTGGTGAGTAAGACAAGTAAAATGACAGAGCTGCAAGTCTGGACGTGGACAGTTTCTTGGTGATGTGGGTGACTCCTTTGCTGAACTGGATGATGGTTTCAAATACTGAGAGGATATTTTATGCATTGTTTGTGTTCTCTGCTGTGTATCCAATGACTGCACACAGAACACACTTTCAAGTTTGATCTGCCTCCTTGGCACTAATAAATCAAGCCTTGATTTATAGTGACAGACACTTCCGGTGGTGTAAATTCTGCCATGGTTCAGTGGCAGCTCCCCTAGGGGTACATAGGGAGAAGCAGAGCTGGGAGGAGGTGGACAGTGAGGCACGGTCCTGGAGTCCCCCCAGGTAGACACATGGTAACCTCAGAGCACAGAAAACAGTGACATGTGGTACACTCATCAGGGAGTGAGGAATCTTGAGTCCTTATTACCTTTGTTTTTATGATAATTCATTTAGTTGTGAATTTGCATACTTTAATTTGTAATATGGCTATGTTTGAGCAACTGGCTTCTAAAATCCCTGACACTTTAACGTGAGCTCCTCCTGGGCAAAGTGAGCAGGCTCCAGCCCCCTGTAGACTCCCTCCGTCCCTCCCACCGCCTCCTGGAGCAATCTGAGCTAGGGTGATACTCCAAGGAAGCTGGTGGGTCGTGCAGTGACCAAGAGAAGAGTGTCTCCCAGGCCACGAGCACCCCAGGCTGCAGAGATGCCTGCATGTGTGACCCTTCACAGGTTGCTGAGTAGTGAGGCTGGGTTCACAGGTCTGACTGCTCAGGCGCGGAGAGCACACACATGTCACTCAAAGCCACACAGCAAATGCTCCCATTTCAGAGCCCTCACTGGGGGTGCTCTTGCTGTATCTTGCTGCCTTCCTTAAGAAAAAAACAGGAAAAAGAATATGTCCTTTTGGAATACATTAGAAGTATTTGGAAATTTAACACTGTCCGTGTTCCTGGCGGGCCTCAGCTGATGTGCAATGACTGGCCTGGGGGTGCACTGTCATAGACGAGGTGCCCTCACTGTCCCCCTGGAGGAGGGTGGTTTGGGGGCTGTGCTATGGACTGAATGTTTGTGTGGTCCCCCACACCCCCCAGTTCACATGTTAAAATCCTAAGGGTGATGTTTTTAGGAGGTGAGGTCTTTGAGAGTTGATTGAGTCGGGAAGGTGGAGCCCTCATGGGTGAGGTTCATGTCTCTTTCAGGAGAGAGTTTGCTTTCTGTCTCTGCTCTTCACCATGTGAGGACACAGCAAGAAGACAGCCATTTGCAAACCAGGACGCAGGCTGTCACTGGATACTGGATCTGCGCTGCCCCCAGCTCAGACTCCAATTGCCTGGTCTGTGGTATTTTGTTACAGTAGCCCCAAAATGACCAAGAGAGGGAGTTACTGAAACTTTCTGAACCTCAGTTATTCATCAGGAATGTGGTTGTGATAATAAATAGGAATACTGGGGAGACAATTCAGTTCATTGCAACTCGTGTCCTCATAAGAAGAGGACAACACTGTGAGAGGACAGAGGCACAGGGAGAAGGTCATCTGATGACAGAGGCAGAGATTGGGGCGATGAAGCTGCAAGCCAAGGAATGCCAAAGATTGACGGCCAATCCAGGAAAAGGTAAGGAAGGATCTGCCTAGAGTCTCAGATAGAGCATCACTCTGCTGACACCTGGATTCGGACTTCAGGCTTCCAGAATTATGAGAGCATTAATTTCTTTTGTTTCAAGCTAAATGAGCTTGTGGTGCTTTGTTGTAACGTCTGTAGGAAAGTAGCACATTCTTGAACTGACTATAACGACACTTGTAGGTATGAGTCCTTTGGACCAACATCTTCCTAACAGTTATTTACTGAGCACCAGTGATGTGCCCTGAAAAGTGCTAGATTCTGGGGTTATAGGAATCGGTGAGACACCATCTTTGTTTTCATAAAGTTTATAGTACTGTGGTTTATATGCACAACTCAGGACTTCACATCAAAATATTGTCATAATTATGACATGTGGGCTAAGCATGACAAGCACTTGGGAACACCGGGGAGGGATACCCCACACATCCTGGCAGAGGGGGTGTCCGGGCAGCTGAAGAATAATTAGTAGGAATAGAATCAGGTGAGACGGCCTTCCTCCAGATGGCTAAGTCCTGGGGCTTTGGCCAGAAGGTGAGAGGGAGCGTGGGTCCCATAAGAATGGCGTCACTGGACTGGACTGGACATGTAGTGTCAGGATGGGGAGGGGAGGAGATATATGGTCACAGAAGTCAGGAGGAACCTCTTCATGGGGGACTTTGCTTTTGTTCATTTTTGTTTTTAAATATTTTATTTATTTATATGACAGAGAGAGATCACAAGTAGGGAGAGAGGAAGGCAGAGAGAGAGGAGGAAACAGGCTCCCCGCTGGGCAGAGAGGCCGATGCGGTGCTCGATCCCAGGACCCTGAGATCATGACCTGAGCCAAAGGCAGATTCTTAACCAACGAGCCACCCAGGTGTCCCCTTTTAAAGAAATATTAAAGGAATTTCATTAAGGTAAAAAGAAACGGTGCTAATTTAGTAACAAGAAAATATATGAAAGGATAAACTTCAGTGGAAAGGGAAAGATATAATAAGGATAGTGGATTAGTCACTTATAAAGCTAGTATGAAGATTAAAAGACAAAGTACTATCTTCTGTTTGTAACTAAGATTACAATAATTAGTTAAGCTAAGATTAAAAGATGTATGATGTACATCGGAAACAAAATGTGGGAGGGGAGTGAAAGATATTGAGCTTTAGAATGGGGTCAAACTTAAGTCCTTATCAACTTCAAATACACTATTATAGATTTAAATTGTTACATGTAAGCCTCATGGTAACCACACACACAAAAAAACCTATAGTAAGTACAGAAATGATAAAGAGAAAGGAATATAAGCACACCATTAAAGTCGTCAAGGGTGCCTGGGTGGCTCAGTTGGTTGAATGTTTGACTCTTGATTTCATCTCAGGTTGAGATCTCAGGGGTCTGAGATTAAGCTCAGCATCAGGCTCCACACTGATCATGGAACCTGCTTAAGAGTCTCTCTCGTCTCTCTCTCTCTCCCCCTCTGCCCAATCCCACTTGTTGCATGCATGTTTTCTCTCTGTCTGTTTCTCAAAAAAAAAAAAAAAAAAAAAGGGCCAGTCATCAAGCCACATAGGAAGAGAGCAAATAAAAAGAAAGGAACAGATAGGAACTAAAAAACAAAACAAAACAAAACCTGCTAATAAACAATTATCAAATGGCAATAAGTACATGCTTATCAATTACTTTAAGTATAAATGGACTGAATGCTCCAATCAAAAGGCATAGAGTGGCTGAATGGATTTAAAAACAAGACCCATCTATATGCTGCTCACAAGACTCAGTTTAGATGTCACGACATACACCAACTGAAAGGGAAGGGATGGAAAGAGATGTTCCACGCAAATGGAACCCAAAGGAAAGCTGGATAGTTATATTTACATCAGAAAAAATAGGCTTTAAAACAAAGACTATAATGAGAGACAAAGAAGGGTGTGAGATAGTGATGATGAAGGGATCAATTTGACAAGAAGATATAACACTTGTAAATATAAGTGTGCTCGACAAGGGAGCACCTGAATATGTAAAGCAGGTATCAACAGGCCTAACGGGGAAATAAACAACAATGCAATACAGTATAGGACTTTAATACCTCATTTCCATCAAATAAACCCATGCGTATATAGTCAATTAATTTATGATAAAGGAGCCAAGAATATATAGTGGGGAAAATTTATCTTCAGTAAACGGTGTTGGGAAAACTGAAAAGTCACATGCAAAAGAATGAAATTCCATTACCATCTTCCACCACACACAAAAATGAACTCAAAGTGGATTAAATACTGGAACATAAGACATGAAACCATAAGACTCCTAGAAGAAAACAGAAAATCCACCCTTTGATGTTGGTCTTGGTGATGATTTTAAAGATTTGGCACCAAGAGCAGAAGCAACAAAAGCAAAAATGAAGAAATGGGACTACATCAAACTAAAAAGCTTATGCACGACAAAGGAAACCATAACAAAATGAAAAATCAACTTACTGAACGGGACAGAAGATTTTCAAATCATATTTCTGATAAGGGATGAATTCCAAAATTTATAAAGAATGAATACAACTTAATAACACAAACAATCTGATTAAAAAATGGGCAGGTCCGAGTAGACATTTTTCCAATGACGACATGCAGATGGCCAACAGACACATGAAAAGACGCTTAACATCACTCATTGTCAGGGGAATGCAAATCAAAACCGCAATGAGGTGTCACTTCACACCTCTTAGGATGGTTATGATAAAAATAAAAGACAAGGAGTAACAAGTGCTGGTCAGGCTATGAAAAAAAGGAACACTGTGCACTGGTGAGAGTGTAAATTGGTGCAGCCACCATGGAAAACTATGGGAGTTCCTCGACATATGAAAACAAAAACCACTGTATGATCCAGCAATCCCACTGCTGGGTATTTATCTGAAGAAAATAAAAACAATAAATAGTAAAGATATATGCACCTATCTGTTCATTGTAGCATTATTTTCAATAGCCAAGATGTGGAAGCAACCCAAGTGTCCAATGATGAATGGATAAAGAAAATGTGGTGTATATATGTGATGGAATATTAGTCAACCATAAGAAGAATGAAATATTGCCATTTGCAATGACATGGATGGATGTCAAGGGCATTATGTAAGTGAAACAAGTCATACAGAGAAAGACAAATATCATATGATCTCTCTTACATGTGGAATCTAAAAAGCAAAACAAACTCATAGATAGAGAGAACAGATTAGTAGTTGCTAGAGATGGGGTTAGGGGAATGGGGAAAATGAGTAAGGACAGTACAAAGAAAAAAGATTCTTAGGTGCATTCATCCAAATATCTCCACCCTTGGCTCAGAGCTCCATTCCATCAGCCCAGGACCTTGGAAACCTCTCAAGGCTATACATTCAGTCCCTTATAGTTTTCTGACCTTCAGTGTAATTACATGCCTGGTGTCGAATCCCATCTGCCCTCTGGCTACAGGGGGTGAAGGTCATGGAGGCATTCTGCCTCTGATGGCATACCCTGAGCTGACAGCTAGCTGACCCGAGCTTGTCCTTTTCTTTCATCAAGTCTAAAGCAGTTAACAAAAGCCAGCTAACTCCCAGCCTCACAACTACCATTGCTTCCACATACTACAAGGGCTAGTTACTGTGTAAGCCACTGCTGCCACCTGTAGCTTATTCAACGCTCTACAGGTGAGAGTGTTCATAGCTGTGGTGCCACTGCATACCAGGAATTGTCATCCCTCTATTTGTCACCCACAAACGGGGTCCTTGTTGCTGTCTTACAAGGGAGTAATCAAATTCCAGGATTCCATTCTGAGGGTCAGCTTTCTAAGTTTGGTTTGGATTCCTCAGAAAGGGTATGAGTACTTTAATGGAGAAGTGATCCCAAGGAGTAGGAGCAGGGATAGTGGGAATGGAATAGGGCAGGAGGAAAATCCAATGAAAGAATTTGCTACGAAGATAATTACCATTGTGTTCAGCTGACCTTCCATCCCACTGGGGACCCTGTAAGTGTCGTGCAGAATGCCTCTCGTTATTGTGCCTCTAAAGACAGTGAGACAGGGCCATTTGCCCACCAACTCTCACCAGATTTTTTTAATGTTGCCTCTAGGGTGTGATCTTCCCCAGACCATGGGCTGTGCTGAAGCCAGCGCAGAGAGCCCTGATGCAAACACGTCTGTTGGAGACATGGGGGAACTGTCCACATGCACAGTGCTGAAGTCAGGTGCCCTGCAGGGCACAGGTCTGGGGAGGGTGGACACGGGGAACTGTCCACGCCTGCAGTGCTGAAATCAGGTGTGCCGAGGGGTAGAAGACTGGGGAGGATAGACATTGGGGGAACTGTCCACACCCGCAGTGCTGAAGTCAGGTACACTCCGGGGCAAAAGTCTGGGGAGGGTGAACATGGGGAACTGTCCACACCCACAGTGCTGAATTCAGGTGTGCTGAGTGGCTAAAGTGTGGAACACCACCAGGCTCTGTTACTCCTGACAAGTAGATTTGGATCCAAAATGCTTCCAAAACATTTGCCTACATCATCAGTCTGATGATGCACTATGCCTTGCCTGCCGTACACTATGCATTTGCCTCAGAAATTTTATTTCCTTTACCTATGGTCTTGACAGTTCAGCCCCACCTCTAAAATCCCTGTGGATTTACACTAATGGCGGCACGCAGCATCTGTGCCAGGAGAGCAGAGGGCAGTACACCAGCTGGGAGTCTGTCTGTAACTTGTTTGTCAACTCTTGTTTGTGGAGGGGGAAAGTCAGACAACCAGCTGTTGCATCTGTGAGTGGAGAAAACATGTCGATTCTATTTTTTTGTATTTTGGTTGAGTAGTCTTCTAGAACCTCGGGGGGTGTCAGGTCAGGACACTGTAATCTCTGGCTGGGATAAGTAGTGGCTGCTCCATTTTTCTCAGTTTGGGCTCCTGGAGACAAACATCAGCTGGTTCACCAAAAACAAAGTGTTCCCCTGTGGGAGAGTTTAAACAGCTCACTGATAAAGGGTATTACTTTTTCTTCCACTTCTGAAGTCTGCCCAGGTTTTTCCTTCTGCCTGCAGCACCCTTGAGTTATAGGTCTACGAGCTATAAAAGAGACATAATGTTCACCTTTCATGAGTGAGGGGCCCTGGAGCACCTGCTGAAGGCGGCAAGTGGCTCTATGAAAAACGTGCAGTGGCTTTGACCTTGTTACCTGCAGAAGACCCATTATGAGGGGACTGAGCACCCAGGATGCGAGTGGATGCAAAGACCGTGCAGGCAGAGGGAAAACTTGTGAGCAGGTGATCACTGGGGTGGGACATCCTGAGCACATCATTAAATGCAGGGGTAGCCGGTCATTGCTTCTTGGCTCTCAAGCCCCTGGAACCCTGTGAGGAAAAATGAGGGATACAGGGTTTAAGAATGTAAATAATTCCCAATCTGTTTTTCACTTTCCTCAGAGCTCAGGATCGAAGGCTATTTCCCCAGTGGGCAGTGGGAAGAAAGTGTGTGCTGGGGGCAGCCCTGGGATGGTCTTGGCCAGTCATTAGTCAAGTAGTGTGACCTTGAGCAAGTTATTGTCTCTCTGAGTGCTGGCTTCCTCATTTGAATCAAGGGCACAATACTCTTCACCTCTTAGGGTTGTCATAGGGATTAATGAGGTTACACAGGCGACATGCCGGCCTCATGTGGGGCACACAACTGAGTGCTCAGGGAAAGTTTGTTCCTTTCCCTTTTCCTAATTGTAGGGAGAAAGCCAAACTCTGTGGTTTCATCGCTGGGAAAGTCCACGGGTTTGGGGACGATGAACCATGCAGTCGTCCACTGACCTCGAGGCAGTCTGAGGAGTGATTATAAGGATGGCTTCAGATGTTGGAGGCAGCAGGAGCTACTGGCTCTTTGATCTGTCTGCTTTAAAGTTTCCATCCTTACAGTAGCCTCACTGTAGGCCTTTTCAATACTGCAGGATTTCCTAATCCCCTTTAAATAAAGATCAAAAAGGAGGCAGCTCTTGGCAGCACCTCCCTTTTCCTGCTGGTCAGTATCTTGTAGAGGTTTGGGTTGAAAGTCCTGGTGACTGGCTCATGAGAACTGAGAATACTATATCTGGGCTCCAGACCAGTTGGAAAGTGTGTTCACCTGGTACCTGATCCAACCCCTGTATTTCTGAAATAATAGTTATAAATGCTTATATGCTCTAAGGACAGTTTGAAATACATTTTTTTATTTTTTATTTTATTTTATTATTTTTTTAAAAAGATTTTATTTATTTACTTGACAGAGAGAGATCACAAGGAGACAGAGAGGCAGGCAGAGAGAGAGAGAGAGGGAAGCAGGCTCGCTGCTGAGCAGAGAGCCCGATGCGGGACTCGATCCCAGGACCCTGAGATCATGACCTGAGCTGAAGGCAGCGGCTTAACCCACTGAGCCACCCAGGTGCCCTGAAATACTTTTTTTTTAAATTAAAGATTTTATTTATTTATTTGACAGACAGGGATCACAAGTAGGCAGAGAGATAGTCAGAGAGTGAAGGGGAAACAGTGCTGAGCAGAGAGCCTGATGTGGGGCTTGATCCTAGGACCCTGGGATCATGACCGGAGCTGAAGGCAGAGGCTTTAACCCACTGAGCCATCCAGGCGCCCCCAGTTTGAAATACTTTATATGCATTAATGCATTAATTCCTCACAATAGCTTATAGGGTAGGTGGCAATTACTGTCTCCCTATCACACAGATGGGGAAACTGAAGCACATGGAGGTGAAGTGCTCACCTAAGATCATGCAGAGGGTCAGTGGCATTTGGGACCAAGGCTCTATGGACATAAGCAGACTGCTGAAGTATCAGGGACTTAACCGATGACACGTTCTCAACTCGACTGTCCAGAACAAGCCCTTTTGCAGAGAATGTCTCTTCCACCTCAGTTCAGAGACACCCCTCCCCGCCCCCGGCCACTGTGCTGTCCAGACATTTGAGATTCCTAGCACATTTCTGGGAACCACTTCCCCACAGAATCCAGGGGAGACTCAGGGACTGAACACACAGCAATCCATGACTTGCGATATCCTGGGGAATCAGTTGCTGTGGGGCCTGAGCACCCACTGCCATTATCTCAGAGATGCTGGGAAACTCCTGCTCATTGAGGGCCAGGATGGGCTCTAGGTTAAACACAGAGCTGGGAGGCATTTTAATTCAGACTTTAAAAGAACGGCAAAACGGCAGAGCGAGCCAAGCTTTGTTGCCCAGAAGCCATCAGGTGTGTTGTTATTTCTGTCCAAGGGGGGCAGGAGGGCTCCCACTCTGGCATGCAGTGAGCAGAAGGGGCCAGTGAGGACTTGGATGGAGGAGGCCACCGTCAGCTGTGAGGTAATCAGGTGTTTGTCTTCAAAGAGAGGACATCACAAGGAAGACCTGCTCACCGGACCAGAAGTGTGTGTTGAGTAGAATGTGGATCCTGCAGCCGGGAGGTGGGCGGAGCGGGAAGTGGGTCCTGCGGCAGAGAGTGTGGCCGGAGTGGGCATCGGGCACCATACCCACAGCCCAGTGTGGCCAGTGCGGGAAGTGGTTCCTATGCCGGGGAGCATGGCCAGGGAGGGCAGTAGACTTTTTTCTCATTGCTCCAGAGGACAAGGTACCTTATAGATCTATCCCAGGATGGGGACAACCAGGGTGCCCTTTTCTCTCAGGACTGTGAGGTGCCATGAGGACAGCATGAAGCCAGGCATGAGTAAGGAGCAGGCTGCCTCTTAACACCCAACACATGCACGCAAGTGTGCACACAGGCCCCCACGCACATCCACACACACATATGTGTACAAGCGCACATGCACACACACGCCTCCCCTTGGCCCAGACGCCCAGGGCAGGAGTGTTTCTAGGGCTTCCTTTAAGGCTCGGTGCCCTTGCCCGGTTGCAGACAAACACCCAGGACCCACACTGGGAGCTGGGTGGTGCTGAGCGTCTGATGCCTTCGGTGGTCAGGCTGGCTGGCTGTTCCCAGGGTTACAAGAGGAGACAGACCCGGGAGGTGGAGCCAGCGAACCGTGCCAGCTGGCGATGGCGCATCCTCGAAGGCTGGGAGGAAGGCCACCGGCCATGCTTCTAGCCGGACGCTTCACCCAGACATTCATTTCACTGTTTGTTTAGAAGTTACCGAGTGCTACTGTGTGTGCTGGACACGGCTGTCCAGGACGCAGTGATTAGCAAAATCGACAAGTCCCTGCCTTCGTGGAGTTGACATTCTGGTGGGGAAGAACAGTTGTTGAGAAGGTAAATATATGTTCCTGTTCCACGGTGAGCACTGCGGAGAAGCTGGAGCGCAAAAGCAGGCAGGGAGGTGAACTGCAGCTTAAAACGAGGCGTCCGAGCAGGGCATTCTGGGAAAGTGTGTTAAAGGGAGACCAGAAGGAGGCGAGGAAGGAGCCATGACATGTGGGGAGAGGGCATTCCAGGCAGAGGACACACACAGCAAGTGCAAAGGCCCTGAGACAGGACTGTGTCCGCCCAGTTCAAGGAGCGGCGTGGAGGCCAGGTGCTCGAGGGTGGTTTTGGTGAGCTGGGCTCGTCCTCCGTGTGAGCCAGGAAGCCACATGAGGGTTTGGAGTAGAGAGAGTGACATCATCCGATTTCACTGTTTGGGCTGGCATTGCTGAGAGGATGGAGTCACCAATGACCGAGATGGGGAGACTGTCAAAGGACCGTTTTGGGGATAAAGATGAGGAATTTGGTTTGGAATATGTGAAAGGCAAAATTCTTGCTTAACATTAAGTACAGTTACTGGACAATTGGCAGGAAAGCATTTGGGGAAGATCAAGGCAAGAGGATACATGTTCGGGGTCCTGAGGGCAGGCATGAGCTTGCACAAGGCCACCCTCGGAGTGAGGGTGAGGAGAGACAAGGAGAGCTCCAAGAATGAACACCTGGGTCCTCCAACGTTGGGACAGGAGGGAGCGGGCAAAGGCAGGGCATCCACGTTGATGTGCGCATTATGCCCCTGGAGTTGGGCAGTGCACAACCTGTGTGGCCCCACGCGGTGGTCCGGAGCAGAGGAGACCCTGAAGGATGGAGCAGAGAAGCAGCTGGGAGGCCAGAAGGGTGTGGTGTCCTGGTGGCGAGGTGAGGAGCACATGCCAGGCTGGTGGGGGCCACGGACCAGGTCAGGTTCTGCTGACGAGTCACAGAGTTGACGGTTGACCCTCAGGGTGCAGCTACCTGATCGCCGGTGCTGGTGCAGCTGTGGTGGAGGCGTGGCTGGAGGTGGCGGGCTCTGGACAGGAAGGCGGGGGAGGTGGAGAGGCTGAGGGCAGACACTCGGCAGCCCTCCTCGGTGGAGGGGAGCAGACAGGCCCGTGGAGTGGAAGGTGAGCGTTCTCGTTGTGTGCTTGTCAGTTTTCCGAGGTGGGAAAAAGATGCCCAGAAAATTTCCCCTATTGCCAGGAATAACCCCGTGGAGGGGAGTCACTGACGGTGTAGAAAAGAGGAGAAAGGTTTGCTGGACGTCTGACGGGGTAGGAGGGGGAGGTGTGCAGACAGAGGAGGGGCTGGCGCTGGAGGGGCCGTCCGCAGTGGCCAGAGAGGAGGTGGGAGGGAGGGCGGGCACCCACGCAGGGAGGTGGCAGACGCATCTGCGGGTTCCCTCTAATTGCTCCGACTTTTGTAGCAATTTGGACGCGGTCATCACAACGGAGTGGGCAGGGGATAGTGTGACAGGCCCCCGCGGGAGATACTCTCAGGGGGTTAGGGGTCCACTGGGCGTAAATTCCAGGTGAGGTGTCTTCACGGTCTGTTTGTCCACGTCCTCTCTGAGCCAGATGCTGCAGATTCCAGAAAGGTCAGGGGGCAGCGTTTGCCTTCAACGAGGACACTGTACTTGAAGAGGATGGTTTTGACCCAGCAGGAGGGAACAGGGTCTCTGGGACAGGCTGGTGAAAGAGACTCCAGGAAATCCTCTCCCTGAATCCATGTTCTTGGTGGGGGGCTATACAGACACTGGGCTTGGCCACGTGACTTAGCAGCAATGGCTAGAAATACCTGTGCCCAGAGGTGAGTCTTCTCTCTGCGCTCACAGACCCGAGGCCACCACCTGCACAACCCCGGGCCAGTCTCAGGAAGACGAGGTGCTGTAGGAGGAGGAGAACCAAGCAGCCGGCAGACAGTCTGCCAGACATCAGACGGGCGAGAAGGCCACGCCGGGCTATCCAGGTGCTAGCCAGCTACAGACCTTCAAGAGAGCCCTGCAGCGATCAGCCAGGAAGAGCTTGGGCCACCAAGTTCAGCAGTCACAGAATCCCAAGACAGAACACATGTGTTAGTGGTAGTGCCACGAGGCTTTGGGGTCACTTGCTGTGCAGCCAAACTGACTATTATCTCCAGAAAGCCACAGTGAAAAGCAAGGAGGCCACCTCCCCTACCTCCAGGTGTGTGGCCAGAGGGTGTGGGGGGAAGCGGTGACTGCAGGGGAGGGCCAAGACCCCATAGAGCGAGAGCATGAGGGGGTCTCCAGACAAGAGTCTGAGGATATGGGGCATTCTGGCGATGACTGGCTATGGGCTCCAAAGTCACAGCGGGAGGGTTTTAAGAGTTGGGGTAGAGTGGGCATGGGCGTCAGCAGAGGGTGCAACCAGCCTCCATGGGGATGAGGGGAGCAAGGTTAGTTACCTGGGTGTGCTGGGACCTGTGCTCATCCCAGTCCATAAATAGGTCCTGAGGGCTCACTGGGTGCAAGGTGCCGGCACAGGCTGACTGTTGTAGGGCTCTGTCCTTCGTCCTGCCGGGAAGAATTTTCCCTCCTTGCAGGGGCATGTCCTCTAGCCCCCCCCGCCCCGACTAGGCAAAGACCATGCTGCTTCACCAGCCCTAATAGTTAATGGGTTTTTTCCCTCTCTGCGGGAACATGTCCTTGTTTGTATTGTTTGTACAGAAGGAAATCAGATTCACCCAACAAATTTTCGTTGCTATAAATGAATCTGTTCCACAAGGTGAGGGCTACCTGTGAGGTTTATGTCCAACCAAAAGAGCACGGACTCCCTTGCAGTGAGCCGCCACGCCCTGGTGGCACTCGGTGGGATGGGAGGTCTTGGAACTTCCTCCTTGCAGCCTCATTAGCATGTAAACCAGCTATGATTGGATTTCAGAGCCTGTACTTATGTTTTATTAATTTGGTATAATGAAGTCCCTTCTCCCTGGAGTGCCATCAAGGAGGCATTTGTCCAGGAAGGTAGAGAACCTGCTCTCAGCAGGGACTTGGCCCTAACTAGAAACAAGAGCCGCGTCCATCCAGCAGGCTGGTGGAGGCCTTGGTCAGGTGTGCGATCCTGCATTTTGGGGTCCCCTCATGTCTGGAAGCTAAGCCCCCAACTGACCTCCTGGAGGGGAACCACTCCCTGAACCAACCTCAGTCCAGTTGCTTCTTGCTCTGGAGTAGCACTGGCAAGGTTCCCGAACTACATAGTCTACAGGGATAAGGGGACCCAGAGGCCAAATACTAATATTTCAAGGAACTGGAGTGACAGCCTTTTTGAGGCTTTGGTTTCAGAAAATGAAAACTTGTTTAATTTGATCATTAAATGACTGGACTTTACAGTCCATCAAGGCCCCTGGGGACATCCCTGTGGGCATCTGAGGCTCAGAGAGGACCAGGGGTTTGCCCTGTGTGCTTCCTTCTCTGGTGTGTCCTTCTTGTGCAAGCCATGTCTTCATGGGTGAGAGGGAGTTTTCTCTCACTGCTTTGCTCTCCATGTGTAACAATCACAATGTTTTATTTAAACAAGTTTGTGTTTCAAGGGCAGTGTGGTACATGAGGAGAGTCCTGGACATCCATCCACCCATCCACCACCCATCCATCCACTATCCCTCCACCTATCCATCTATCCATCCATCCATGCACCCACCTACGCACTCTACCACCTATCCATTTATCAGTGCATCATCCATCCATCCATCCATCCATCCATCCATCCATCCATCCACTCATCCATCCATCCATCCATCCATCCATCCATCCATCCACTCATCCATCCATCCATCCATCCATCCATCCATCCATCCATCCATCCACTCATCCATCCATCCATCCACCCATCCACTCATCCATCCATCCATCCACCCATCCACTCATCCATCCATCCATCCACCCATCCACTCATCCATCCATCCATTCATCCATCCATCCATCCATCCATCCATCCACTCATCCATCCATCCATCCACCCATCCACTCATCCGTCCATCCATCCACCCATCCACTCATCCATCCATCCATCCATCCATCCATCCATCCATCCATCCACTCATCCATCCATCCATCCATCCATACATCCATCCATCCATCCACCCATCCACTCATCCATCCATCCATCCACTCATCCATCCATCCGTCCATCCATCCAAGCATGCATCTATCCTTGTGGATGGGGTTAGGGTGGTGAAGGAGATGAAGGGGTCCCTGCCTCCCAGAGCACACAGGGCCCTTGGAAGGCTAACATTGGGTATCTTAGGCAGGATGGTCAAGGGTCAAGGTAGGGTTTCTCCAATCAAGTGATTATCTCTGAGACCTGAAGAATGAGGAGGTACCAGCCACTTGGAGAACAGAAAAAAAATCCCCTGATTTCTTCTCGGGTCATAACCCAGAAGATCATTTTTGAGCACAGGACCCTTTTTCCTCCTTGTTTTTGGTGTCATCTTTAACTCCTGACTGGTTTCCCTCCCTCCTTGTTTGCTTCTAAATCCTTGTGACCAGAGGTCCAGAGGAAGGCAGTAGAGGGCTGGGACACAAACCAGGCTCTGTCCCTTTTCCTGCTCTATCATCCAGAGAAGATGCCCTTCATTTACAAGGCTGCAAGAGGGCTGCCATGCTTCCAGACATTGTGCACACATCCTAGGCAGGAAGAAGTCAGGAGGGACAAAACCATCTCTTCTTGAAAGTTTTTCTTTTGGTTTGGAAGGGACACACTCCTTAGGGACTTCTGCCTAGACCTACTTGACCAGGATGATATGACGCAGTCCTTTCCCTCCCAGCTGCGAGTGAGGTTGGGAAGTCACCATTCTAACCTGCTGGCCCTGGGTGTAAAGGAGGACAGGGAGACAAACCAAGAAGCCCCCACCCTAGGGGGGGCTCCCGTCTCCTTCCCCCGCCCTCTTGCATTGGGCTCACGTTTTCAGTGCAGAATTACCACATGCTTTAGCCACACTCACCGCCCCTTCCCCTGCCCTGTCAGCGGGTTGAGGGCTGGCCCAGCATCTGAGGATCTTTCTCCTCCTTTGGCTGAACAAAGGCCCTTGTGTGAGGAGGGGGCCTGTCTCACGGGCCACAGCTCGCCTCCTCCCACGCCGGCCTCAGCACGTGCTGTTTGTCATGTCGAAGTGTCTTCTTATTGCACCAGGTGGACCCTACCGAACCCTCATGTTGTGTAATTATTCTGCGGGGCAGGACCCCAGTGTCTTCCCTCTTACCCCCTCTCCCCACCACTTAACGCTGGCCCCACGGTCTCCCTTGGTCCATCCCTCCAAGTCCATGACGTGGACCCTGTGGCATTCGCTTCCCCATCCTGCCTGCCGATCGCTAAGGATTCCTTTCCCAACTCTCTGGGGTGGATCCCCAGGGCGGACTCTGAGCAGGAGGGACTGCTGGGCTGGGTTTCGGAGGGTCGCAGGCTTGAGCAGCCACTCCTTTCCAACAAGGTCACTGAGGGTCACTGGCCCGGCCTCCTCCAGCAGGGCTCACCCCAGGTGAAGTGTTCACCCAATGGACAGGCTGAAGGTCCTTCTGGAAACACACATTCTCTGCCAGAGCAACCCAGTACAGAGTCAGGAGCAGGCACAGGCCTGCGTACACCTTTGGGACCCGACACTCAGATGGTCCACATGGAACCTCTCCAGCTCAGCCCCGTCGGCGGGGCTCCCCATCTCTCCAGCGCCGTCCTCTGCGGGCCCTGAGCTTCTGCAGTTTGGGAGCTGTAAGTCAGGAAAAAAGGAACTTTTCTCAAAACCAGACAAATTTGTCTTCTTTTTCTCCGTGGACGCCCGGCCAGGCTGTGGGCCCTGGAGGCCCCTGGAAGTCGTCCTCCCCAGAGCTTTAACAACATATATTTTAACCATGGTGTTGGTTGAAACTGTTGTTTTCTGGATTCGCCTGCACCCGGGAACTATCATTATTGTCCTTACAGAGTCGAGGCCCAAGTGTAATTCTTCTCTCCGCGTCGGTGTCCTGATGGAGTGGCCAGTGAAGGGACACAAGGCGAGGTGTCCTGGGGGGTCTGTGATGGGAAGGGCCTTGGTTCTGCCCAACCTGAGTGTGCATGGGGGGTAGCGAGGACACCAGGGCTCAGGGGACTCTGAGCAAGGTTGTGGGGCAGCTTCCACTCCTGTTCCAGTAAACAAAACCTTGTGTCCACTCTGTGGGGCTTGGATGACCTTGGGGAATCTCTCCTGGAGGCAGTGCCCAGGGATGGGTTGGAGCATCTGGCTGGAGGGTGATGCCCCTTCTGGGACAGGCAGTGGCTCTCCTAGGCAGTGGGTGGGAGATGCCCTTTGCTTGTGGGTGGCTTGGGGGTTTGCCGAGCTCTTCTCCTGATGTTTGGACAGGTCCTGTCCTGGCTCCTCAGCTGGCCAGTGTGGCCCAGACCCAGGTCAGCCTGCTGTGGTCCCTGATGGGAGGTGTCCACACTGGGGAGCGAGTCGATCCCCAGAGCACGGTGCTCTCTGGTGAGCCTGAGAGCCAGCAGACTCGGATCTAGCCCTGGGTTAGGTGCAAAGCCCCAGTGGGACCTGGGGCAAGGGGCTCGCTCTCTCTGGACCTGCAGGAGGTGGAGGACTTGGGCCTGATAACCATGCGGTCAGCGTTGCTGTTCCTGCTCGTGGCTTGCGGAGGGTGTGGTGGAAGCTCAGGGTGTACGACTGTGACCCTCCAGTCTTTAACCCGCGGGACTGAGTCACGACGCCGTCACTGGCGTAAGAGCTTGTCCAACTGGCAGTCTTGCCTGGGACCCTGGCCGGCCCACTGTGGGGTCCCCAAAGGAAACTGAGAAGTGATGGGATGTCCTGATTTCTGGTGGAATCCCAGCAGGAGGTCTAGGTTGTAAAGTATAGAGGAGCAAGGAGTACTCGAACCTTGCCATGCTTGGAAGCTGGTTATCTGGGGACAGACACATTCCCTTGAGGGTTCCTGTCCCTGTGCATGGGAAGAGGGCTGTGTGGGGGCATCTCAGGGGTTGTCCTGGATGCCCCAGGGCACACAGCCTCATAGCTGCTTTCTCCTGCTCTATTTCCCAAGTGTTTGGCACTGTGATGACATAAAAAGTAATATCATTCCTTGTTATGGGCCGCATAGTGTCCTTCCCACAAATTCAAGTGTTGAAACTCTGACCCCGGGACCTCAGAACATGACTGTATCTTGAAAAGGGGACTTTGTAGAGGTAATTAAGGTAGAATGAGGTCACGGGGGAGGCCTCCCGACTCAGTGTACCGTATTGAAGGGAGGTTGGGGCACAGACACCTGCAGAGGGAAGATGTGAGGGCGCCCACGTCCCAGCCCAAGACGCTCAACGGAGAGGAGATGGCCACGCTACAGGCTGGGGAGGGGAGCCTCCAGGGAAACCAACCTGCCCTCCCTGGGACCTCCCAGGACTGCGAGAGGCCACGTGTGTGGGAGGCCACCCCACAAAGCCACGTGTCGCCCAATGCTGGCATGTGGCTGTCGTGCGCCCAGAATCATGGTCCAGAAACGAAGGCAGAACAGGAGTCAGAGCAGATTGTGGACAGCAAGTGACCCCATGGTTGTTCCTGCCCCTTCACTTGGTTCACCCCTCTCTTCTTCTTTTCCTTTTTAAAATCCTTATTTAGGATTGTTCTTTGATTCTGAAGGTCAGACGCTGTTGGGGGAAGGTGATGGGCCTATGGGGCCCGATTCCACCTCCAGACGGGATGGCCGGCAGGGCCCGCTTCCTGGGGTCTGAGAGAGGGGGACCAGACCCTGCAGGGGTGCAGGGAGGCAGGTGAGGCCCCTCCCGTGGCCCGGCAGGACAGATCACCCAGGTCAGAGGATGAGCTCCGGTATCCCACACGGGGAGGAGGTGAGGAGGAGGAAGGGCAGGGCTCCGCTGAGGCCTCTGCTCAGGCAACACCAACCCCATCTTGGGGGAGAAAAGACGAGGAACAAAGGCGCACATGCAGGGTTCGGTCCATTTCTGTAAAGAAGGAGACGGAGGAAACGTTGAACAAAGAGACTCCGCATTTCGTGGCAGTTACAGCTTGGTGGTGTGCAGGCGGGTGCGGGTACATCTGTTTACCTCTCTATTGTAAAAATTACCCCAAAATGTCATATTAGTAATAAGGATAAAATTAGGAAAAAACACAACTTTTTCTTTTGGGTACAGAAAGCGATGGAGGGACAAGCCTTTGGTGTCTGCTCACTGGGCTCTTTGTCACTTGAACCGACGGGGACCCGGACACGCCACATGGTCTGCCCGAGGTCCCGCTTCCCTGTTTGCGAACGAAGAACATAATAGCACCTTCTTGGGGCTTTCAATTTAGGACGGCAATGAAGTCATATCCTTGCCGTTCTGGGCGTACCACGTGCCCCTCTAAATGTGAGCTGCTTTTACGATTATAGCTACTTTCTGGCCCGAAGCGTTGCTCAAGAGTGGGGAGGATGGTGAAAATCTTGCTGACCACTCCGTGGTGATGATCTTCCTTTATTGGAAAGCAGGTCCTACCTTCTCTGCTGGAAGTGGGTTTTGGCGGGGTGGGGGGGCGCTCCCTGCAGGAAAGGGACGCCCCCTCCCTTGTCTCCGGGGGTGGTCTGATGCTGTTCTCCCGAAGCTCAGAGTCTGGCCCCGGATCAGACTCTGGGTTAGGCACAATCGAGACAGAAAGGGTAGGAGGGTCCCCCAAAATGAACCTCTGGGGAACTGAATTTGTGTGTGTTTGGGGACGGGGGTTCCCCAACAGCCCAAAGTCCCGAGTTCGAGGTGAGGAAAGCGTTCTGAGTGGGCATGTCACACCAGCCACCAGCCGGGGATCCCACACCTGGGCGTGATCCAGACTGGCCAAGTCTAGATCTTTCGTGGAGGAACATTCCGCCATGCCGAGCTGAGCTCCAGCTTTAGGTGACTGCTACTTATTCCCACTCCCGAAAAGGATGTCTATTGTTATATTTTTGTTGTTGAGTGATTTTTAGCTTTCTGCACACGGGCTCCCCCAAGGAAGGCTTTGATGGCTTCCCACTTCTCGTACGTTTGCCCCGAAGCCGTCAAAGTTCTGAGCTGCCGAAAACCTTGTAAGATCAGCGAGAGGCTTTGTGAGTTTTTTATCAACACACAGAAGACCCGAACAAGACCGAGCCTTTAGAATTCTTTCTCTTTACTTGTAGAATGCACGCACGTGTTTAAAAGCCTTCCACGCTGGGTGGAGGGACACAGAGGCTTTGGTCCCGCTGCCACCTCTCCGTCCCCACTGGCTCCCGGAGGGGCCACTTCTACCTCTGCTGTTCCTTCCTGTGCTCATAAAACACGCTCTGAAGACGCAAACAAACAGAGGTCCCGTGAGACGAGGACTCCAAACGCAGCAGCCACTGCAGCTCTGTCATAAAGAGCCGCGCCAGGAACATCCATCACCGTGTCACTGAGACTCAAGGGCTTACAATCATTTCAGCTCGGAGTTTTAAAGCCGCTCGTGCCAAAAGTCATTCCATAAATCCCATCCATGCCCATGTCAGGCAGGAGGCGACGTAGCTTTCCCGACGTGTCTGTGGACTGATATCACCGGCTAGAGTCTCTGCCCGCCCCGGGGAGGGTAGGCGCTGTTCCGGGTGCCCAGGGCGGATGGGAGCCCGAGGATGCTCCATCGTTCTCCCTGCTGCAGGTTGTAGAAGCAAAGCGTTTCTGTGGAGGGCACACGCCCTCATCGACCCGCAGGTCTGTTCTTTTTGAGGCGGAGACACACAAACCCCTTTAATAAAGCTCTTCTGCTTCGAGTCCTTTTTAGAATCAGGAGGAAGTACACATCCCACGTTAAAAGCACCGAATTCAGTTTTTAAAGATGCAAGTCACGTTTTTAGGGTAAAAATTCACTCTCTCTGGCTCGTGGGATAGGGTGCAGAGCTCGGTGACCCCGCATCGTTATCCGTGTGACGTTGTCTCCTCCCGTTCTCGGAAGCGCGAGACGAGGATGGAGTGGCGAGGGGAGCGGTGACTGTGGAAGCCCCATGGGGCAGGAAGGACAGGGTCAGCGGCCACCGCCGGGCGGGATGTGAGCAGGAGCTGCGCTGCGCTGGGGCCTTGCCGTCGGGGGTCCGGAGGAGCCGTGCACCGAGGGGGTGCGTGTCTGCTGCCGGCAAGCTCCACGAGGCAGGTTTCCATGGGTGCTGCAGCCTCGGAGGCCGCCCGACTTTCTACCCATCTCCACATAGAGGGTCTGGCTGAGCACACAACCGGGAGTTCTCTGTCTTTGAGCCATTAACTCGGTTCCAAAGAAATAAGGTTATCCTAATCTCAGAAGAGTGTTTTGACTTGCCTAATGAATCAACCTTGCGATCAGTAAAAGTGGCAGGGAAAATCGTCCGTGCCTCACGCTCTCGTTGTCTTTGTGGGGCGTGGGGGTGGGGAGAGTGAGGTAGGGAGGGAGCTCTTCCTCCACGCCCCGGCCGCTGGGCTCGCACTGTCCTTCCTGGTCTGGAGGAGCCGCGTCCCATTAATAATAGTTAATAATTTAATAATAGCAGCAATCAAGTGTGTCATGGTTAAGGAAAGGAAGGCAGTCCCACGTGACACAGACCTTCCCACCCTCGGGTCTGCACCGACAGTGACGTTGGCTGATCAAGAGCGGGGAGGACGGTGCCATGGTACATGCTGGCCTGTGTCCTGGTTAAGCAAACGAGGTCACGCGTGGCCAAGCAGCTGTACCTGACTTCCCTGGAAATGTAGGACCCGATTCCTGCCCGACAAATGGAACCAGGTGGACCCAAACCCTCACAATGTCCATGTAGCCTCAGAAGCCAGCCTATATCGAAGAAAACTTCGCTAAGCTTTTGGCTAAAAGAAAAGCAATCCTGGCATTTGCACGTCCAGCTCAGGACCTCGCACAGTGAGTGGGAGGTGGGGTTGTCTCTGTGGGCGTCTCCAAGGAAAATCTGAGGGGAAGACGACGATTTTGCGCAGCTCCCAGCACGTGAAAACTTCACAGATCTTTGACAGTTTAGGTGTTTGCATCCCCAGCAGGGTAATGGGAACGCTTGCTAGGCCACCGAGTGCCCCCTGGCTGTGGGACCCTGAGCCCTGGCAGGAGATCCCGGGAGGGGAAGGGTGGCTCTTGCCCTCGAAGGGCCTGCCGGCAAGTCGGGCATCGTCAGGGCTCCGGCAACATGAGGAGGGGCTGCAGGGTGGGGCCAGGGAGATGCAGAGCTCGTGAGCTTCCGAGTCCTGACTTGGACCCGGGACTGTGTTGGACCCAGAGTTTGTGAGCTTGGCTGGAGCCCTGGGGGCAGAAGTGCAGAGAGGGCATGTTTAGGCTGGAGGAGACCGTCTGGCTGGCACCTGCTAGATGTCTGCTGCTGCGACATGGATGAGGCAACACCATGAAGTCCTTGGGGGAGTTTCTGGGCAAGATTCTTTCTCTGGGTCTTAAAGAAAAACTCCTTTAGCCTTCGCATCAGAGCGTGTTCTCTGTCTGGTTGGCTCCAACCATGCTGGTCTGTGTCACTGTAGCTAACGTGAGTCCCGGCGCCGGGGTCCGGGAGCCGTCGGTGCTGAGCCTGTATCGACTTTCATACAGTCGGATGCTCTGTTACCAGCGGCTCATGCTTCCTTCTTTCTGACGTGGACAAGAGTCCTTCAGAAAACAGCACCTGTGCGCCCCATCATGTAGGGTAAACTGAGGCAGGGAGGCTCCGGAGAGAGGCCTGTGGGTCAGCCGCAGGCAGGGGCCGGCCCAGGAGCTCCTCCGGCTCCATCGATACCACGTGGACAACTGCTTAATATATTTTTCTCTGAAGCCGAATAAATGGGCCTTTTTAGAAATTGAGTTGTGGGAATAAGCCACAGAAGAAAAATCAAAACACTTAGAAAAATCTTTTAATGTTTTTATTTACACCATACATGAAAATACCAGCTTGGTTTGGGATTGGAGCTGTTACATAATTTATAGCCACAAAACCAATTCCTAACGCAATGTGTTTTCCCGTTTCGCAGGTCCCGGAGGCGCCCGCTCTATATTCCGTTCCGCCGCGGAGAGAATGAATGTTGGAGCCGCCGGCAGGCGGGGAAGGGCGGCTTCCCAGGAGCGCCGAAGGGAAGGCGGCTGGAGTCGCGGGAAGGCAGATGCCGCACGGATGTAGGACAGCAAAGTGGTTTATAATGGAAGGATTGTAATTTATTTTGACACTGATCATGTATTATTCAGCTAGGGTAAAAATAAACCTTATTAGCTGAGAAAATAGATCCCCTTCTTCGGCCCACGCGATGCCAACTGCAACTTAATAGCAACGATCAGGACGACGGTGGAGTTTGCTCAAACATCTGATCGGCACTCAAGGAATCAAATCCCTCGCCGGGGAGAGATTGACAAACACGCAAATGGAGTACATTACGGACTTAACCTCCCCCAGCAACGGAGCCCACGCTGCTGCGCTGAGCGTCAGATCCCGACGGGCCACCCGTGTCTGGCCCTGGGGGGTGGGATCAGGCCAGCCGGGCCTCGCCGTTGGCGCAGGTGAGGCCAGTCACCTACTTGCTCACTCATTCATCCCGCTACGCTACACCGACTCTGTGCCAGGCGCCTTGACACACATCCCCTCCCTGCATCCCACTTAGGATCCTCCCAACTCCATACAACGAGAATTACTGGCCTTAATTTTGCAGACGACAGAGGCTTTGAGGCACGTGAGCTGTGGATACCAACTTGTGACCTCCAGCCCTAAGCCCTCCTCAACCTTCCCACCTGCCGATGGCCACGTAGTGCACTGAGCAGTGTCCCCTCCAAATTCACGTCCACTGGGAGCCTCAGAATGTGATCATATCGGAAACATAGTCTTTGCAGGTGTCGTCCAGGTAAGACAGGGCCAAGCTGCACGAGGGTGGGCCTGGATCCGATGACCGGGTCCTTGTGGGACAAAAGAGACTCTGGAGAAGCCTCCACCGTGACAGCAGGGACACAGATCAGGGGTGTGTCTGTAAGTCAAAACACACCGAGGACTGTGGGTCGTCCCCAGAAGCTGGAGAGGCCCCCGGGGCAGATTCTCTCTCAGAGCTTCCAGGAGGAACCAATGTGCCGACACTTTGACCCCAGTCTTCCAGCCTCCAGAACTGGGAGAAGAAAACGTCTGCTGTGCCAAGCCCCCCAGCTGGTGCATTTCTTGGGGTCACAGCAGGGAACGAAAGAAGACCCAGAGGTGGCTTCATTCATGCTTGCAAAGATGAGAGGAGACGGAGAGAGTCAGGGTCCCGGCACTGCTCGCGACCAGCGGGTTTCTGGGGCTTTTCTGAGTAGGACTGTCCACTGGGTTCCAGCCGTGCCGTGTGCCGTGAGTCTCAGTGAGTCTCAAGAGGCTGGACCGGATGGGCTCTCGGCTCAACTTTGGCCTGAAGTCCCGGGGCGCAGCTCAGGGGCCGTGAAGCACGTTCACACTGTTGCACACACATCCCTCTGTTGGACCTTTCCATCATCCCAGACTCTCCCCGCTTCCTCGTGCCCGTCCTCCCGTCTTCCGTCTCTGTGGATCTGAGTCCTCCGGGCTGGGCGTCACCCAGCATTTGTCTTTCTGTGACTGGCTTGTTACCTGCGCGGGGGCGGGAGGACAGAACAAGCAGGTGCATGTCACCTGTCTGGAGCATCGCCTCAGCCCTGTGGTTCCCCGCTGGGCGGCACTGTGTGCCCTGTGCCCTGACTCTAGCCCTGGGGTATTTTTGTGCTCAGCGGGGCCCTTTTTGGTAGGTCCTTGGACCAACCACATCACAGCAAGCTCGCCTCCGTCCCCACCCTTCTCTTTCTGTCTCCTTGACTTTGTTTCCCCACACACTGCTCCCGCTGCCTGGCTCACACCTGCCTCTCCTGCTGAGAAGGTACACCATCCCCTCGGGGAGGACCTCTCTGGTCCCCCATGACTCCGGCACACACATGATCTCAGCCTGTACCTGCCTGGGGGAGCGGCCTTGTCCCTGCACCTGGCATGGAATGAGTGCCCTGTAAACGCGCAGCATGGGTGGCGGGGTGGCCGGCTGAGCACCCGCCTGTTTTGGCTGTAACATGTCAGCTGATGGAGTTAGAGACCCAGAGGCCCCGTGCCTTCTTGTCCGTCCTGCAGGAGACTTACTCTGAGAGCATGAGGCAAAGATGTCCTCTTGCATACCTCAACTGTGCCCCACCTTGCAGGTGGTTGTGGGCCTGGAGGAGGGGCGGTAATTCTAGAGACCACAGTGGAGCACGCGTGGCCCGAGAGACGGTTGTGGGTGGTGACCAGGGACGGGGAGAACGTTCCCTGAGTGGGTGCGGTGGGCTGTTCTGGGCCCTGCGGTGAGATCGGGGTTTCCTCCTTTTGTGGTTTTCCTCAGGACTAGCCGGCCCCTGACCGCTCAGAGGATGCCAATGTGGGGACAACCAAGTCAGAGGACATGGACTTCATGTGCCCTAGTTTTAGGAACCCTTTAACCACGTCGTCTTGCTTCTATCTTTATTTTTATGTGTGCACCGAAGTGATCGCCAGTAAAAAGCTCTGTCTAATTAAGTCCAGAAGAACTCCTTCACTACGTATAAAATAAAAATGGTAAGGGATAGGAAACATCGTGTCAGTTTAATTGGCGGTGTTTTTTCTTTCTTAGTGGTACATAAAGTAGGGGAGCGTTTTGCCATGGGCCACGTCATAAGTTCAATGAAACCTTCTCAGTAAAATATAGCAACAGTTGTTACATGTCTGGCAGAATTGTACCTTTGCTCTGTGACTTAACTCATTTAACTCTATGACAGCCTTGTCACCTGCCACACGCAGGAGGGAAGTTCCAGGGTCTGGGAGGGAGGCTGCGACGGAGAACTGGATGATGGGGGGTTTCCCCGGGGAGAGGTGTGTGCGAAGCCTGGAGGAGGTGAGGGGCCGCACCTGTGCGTGGTGGGGAGGATCCCAGCAGTTCTGGGTGCAGGGCCCTGGGTCCCCGTGTCCCTGGGGGAGATGCCAGGCTCCCAAGGCCGGGCGGGGACCAGCATGAATCAGTCAAGTGTCCCCGAGTCTGCACTGCCCTGAGGTCCGAGCAGAAGGACATGTGACCGACAGAGGAGCGGACCACCACCCGCTGCGGGCGAGGCTTCCCTGTTGTGTCCCGAAGACGTGCAGTTTTGAGATGAAAGGGAGGGAAGGGGATGGTCCATGTTTCCTCTGTGCTCCCTGCGTCCATCCTTAGTCTTCTTCTGGTCTCCTCTGGGCAGCGCTCACACCCCTGTGCACCACCTGCCTTCCCCGGGGACAGACAGGCCCGCAGCGCCATCCCTGGGTTCTGCTCCCGGCTCTGCAGGGCAGGGCCCCACCACGGTCAGAGCTGCAGCTGTCTCCTCCGTGGAGGGGGCCAGACCTTCCAGGGGCTGCTCCCGGGGGTGGAAGATGCAAGGCTTCTCCAGGAACATGGGTGCTGGCCCCTGACCCCGAGGGACCCCTGTCTCTCCGTCAGCATGCTTCCCCATAGGAGCAGGCTGCTGAGGGGTAGTGACCCACTCACCGGGGGGGAGACGTCTGCCAAAACCCTGAACTCCCGCCAGCCGGAGACCTTTGGCCACTGCAGAGGGCAGACTGATGGTCTGCAGAGATGTGCGAGCACTAAGCCCTGGATCCTGCCACCGCTTCCTCGCTGCCGGGGAGTCAGGCTGCAAATCATCTGGTCTCGGGTTACCTGCAGGTGGACCCAGTGTGATCACAAAGGTCCCTGAGACAGAAGAGGATGGCAGGACTGGAGATCAGAGACACGGGACCAGAGAGAGGCGGCCTCTAGAAGCTGGGAACAGACCCTCCTGGAGCCTCCAGAACGAACCAGTCCTGTCCACATCTGGCTTCGAGCCCAGAGGCCCGTTTTAGACTTTGGGCCTCAGAGAAAGAGTAAATTTATGTCTCCTGAAGCCACCATGTTTACAGGGATTCCTGAGAGCAGTGACAGGGAGCTAATATCGTTACTAGGAGCATGTGTCTCGAAGTGGACAGATTAAGACAAAGACCAGGACTTTCGCCTGTTCCGTCCATGAAGAAGCCTCAGAGCCCAAGAAGTCGTAACCAAGCTGTGGGGCAGCTTTGCTTCCGGACTGGGCCTGGGTGCGGGCTGCGCGGCGGCTCTGTGTCTGGGCTGAGCCTGGAGGCAGGTCCCGAGTGAAAGCAGCCCCTTTTCGGGACTCGGGCTCCTCATCCGTGCGAGGATGGGCATAGGAGCCAGGGCCCAGCCCCTGGTGGCTTCTGGGGACAGTCTCCTGAAGACTTGCATCAGTGTCCGACTGAGCCACTGGCCGCCACGCCAGGGCCACCTCCCTGGGGTGCCTTGTGATGCTGGGGCTGCCGAGTGGAGGGCTCCTTGCGGCAGGCCCTAAATGACCTTCCTGTTGAACCTTGAACTCCTGCTAGAATGAAAGTCCGCGCCGTGGCCAGTCCTGTGTGCTCTGTGAGCCTGGAAGCTTCCCCCCATCCTGCCTCCTCTCTGCACCATCCCCGCCGCTGCCCATCAGCCTCCAGATGCCCAGCCCACCAGCGTCCACTTCTTGAACTCTGCACTCTCTGTCTGCCCCCTGTTCTGCTCTCAATCACTGTGGTTCTAGAACCTTCCACCCTTCACCTTCAGAAACAAAAGAGAGGTGGGGGGGGTCTCCTTGGTAGAGGAAGAGGCTTTTCCAGTGGGGCCTGAAGAACAAGGGTGAGGGCCAAGGCTGGACAAACTCCTCTCTCCGCCCGGTGGTGTTGGGTTTCTGGGCTGCAGCTCCGGAACCGTGGCCCTGACGTCCGGTGAAGGATGTCCCAGAAAGACAAGACGGAGCAAATGCACCTGTGACAACCAGGGCACGCTTGCAGATGTCATTGCTAACAAAGGCACCTTGGGGGACCCTGGGGACAAGCAAGTGTCCCTGTGCCTTGAGAAAGTAACCTTTGTCTTCAAAGCAGGCTGCGTTCTGATAAGGCATCTGAATGGGTGACTGTTGCCCTGGCAATAATATTCAAATCAATGTCTTTGTTTTCTTGAAGGCATAAATGTTTGTTGTTTCTCCTTTATGCAGCCAGAAGAAAAGCAGGAGCACATTTCACTTCTCCCACAAGAATGGAGGAAAAACAAACAAACCAACCCAGAGAAAATGCCCCCCCCCCCCCGTGAATCCTGCTGGATTCTTAAAAATTGAAGCAAAATGTTTGAGAATCTAATTACGTTGAAATGAACAAAGCTCCGTAAGGAAGTTTGATTTATTCAACTGCCAGAGGCCCGTTTCATGCTCCTTTCATCTGGAGGGTGCCTGGGGACTCCTGGTGCTAAAATCAGACGGTCCAGGTGGCACGCACGCGGTTCTCCACAGCTGCGGTGGGCTAACGGCGTTTCCGCAGCCTCGTCCCCTCGGCCGTGCTCGACGGTGTAGAATTTGGGAGATGTGATCATCACGTTTTATCCTTGGAACGGAAGACGAAGCCACCCCTGTGAATTGGTCCCTGCAGACTCCTCTGGGAGGCAGGGATCTTGGTCAGGGTGGGGCGTTGGTTAAACTACTCATGGGGCCGCCTGGTCAACCTAACCAGCACTGCCCATCCATCGGCAGCCGCCGCCCTGCATGCATCCTGCGCCGCCCAACAAAGCCCAATGACTACTTTCTGAAAAATAGCTGATCATGTGCAGGCCATGCAATCGTTCGTGCCTCTGGGCCTCTACATCTTCTCTCTGGAGCAAGACGCTGCGTACGGAGACCACAGGGCCCGGTCCTGGCAAAGCCTGCTCTTCACTGAGTCACGTTTTCTGCTATGCCCCCGACGTTTGCGAGATCTTTCTAAGAAACAGCTGTGTGATGGCAGCCACAGTCCTTTTCCATAAAAGGTTATCAAGGACGGTTTTTCTGTATCTCCCGGGGCCCCCAGCGCCAACGACACAGCCCTTCTTTCGGAATGTGCTCGCTCCCTCCTTTCGGGTAAGAAGCTCTTTCTTGTTCATACCCTGCTGTCTGCCGTGTAGGGAGCTTGGATCCACATCCAAATTCATCTCTAGAAGCCAGTCTTCCGTCTCCCTCTTGTCCCTGGTTCTTATCGTCCCGGGTCCCCTGAGTACTGCTTCTCCATTCAGTCGGTACCGGTCATCGCTGGGAAATACATGGGGGGAGGACCTTGGGTTTAGAATCAAGGGGGCTGTGTTCAAATCCAGCTGTGCGGCCTTTGATCGGCGAGGAGCTGCTCTGAGCCGAACTATTGCCAGTTTCCATATTTTATGTCAAGCGAGCCCTGTTGAGTAGTTCGGAAAGCCAGGCATTCCCATTTCTTGTAAGACTTAGGTAAACAAGCACATTCTAATTAGTATTTTCCATAGGGCACACAAAAGGTAGATTTACTGACCACCTTACGATTTTCAATCTTCAGAGAAAGACAAGGGATTTCAGAACTGCAGGGTTGGAAAACTTTCCTCTGTGTATTTTTGGAGATGAGTCTCCTGAAGCATGGGGCGTCCTTCCTGCCCGGGAACTGGAGAGGCAACCGGCATTAATTCCCAGACTGCTTGAGCCATGGGAAGCCTCTAGAATTCTGGCTCCAATTCCGATATGTGTGGGATGCCCTCCCCACCCACCGCCATGCACCAACCACATTTCAGACACCAGCGGGATGTCCTACAGTTCAACTCCATTCGGATCCTGTCTACCTGCAATTACTGTCAAGTGCCAGTAATTAGAGGGCTCCGGCCCGCAAGTCTGTCCCCCCTTCAGATGCCGCTCGTGAGCCCTTCTGTACCCGTGCTTCCGACCAGTCAGCCGTAGATCAGGGTTTCCACTGGCCCCTTCCCTGGGCTTGATTAGTTTGTTAGCGAACTCAGAACAGAACTCGAGAAAAGAGTTTACTTACGAGATCACTGGTTTATGACACGAGGAAACAGCTCAGGAACAGCCACAGGGAGGAGATGCCTAGAGCGAGGGACGTGGCAAAGGCGTGAGCGCCCACGACCCCGGAGAAAGCCACGCTCCCTGCGCCTCCACGTCTGCACCACCGTCTGGAAGCTCTCCGAACCCCGTCCTTTGTGCTTTTCCAGAGGCCTCCTTACAAGACCATGATCGATCACTTCCTTGACCAATGGCGACTGATTCAGCCTCCTGTCCCTCTCCCCTTGCCAGGGGCCAGCGGGGAGGGGGTATAGAGGGGTGGGACTGGAAGTTCCAAACCTCTAATCACATGGGGGGCTGCACTGGCTTCCAGCCCCCAGTCTTAGGTGTGGTCCCAAAGTCATCTCATTAATACACCAGGAGACAGCTTTATTGCTCTCAGCACTTAGGAAATTCCAACGATTTTCGGCGCTCTGTGCCAGGAAAGGGTCAAGACTGAGTATATATTTCTTATCGTGAGTCATAATACCGCAGTTCTCTGTGCCGGCCAGAGGGAGCATATGACGGCGCAGGCAGGACACGGTGGACTGGGCCGGGCGTGGGAAGGGGGGGCGGGGTCAGGCTCTAGAAAGCAGATGCCAAGGCTTCCTCTCCCCGGACTTTCTGGTTCAGTGGGGCTGGCAGGGGCCCAGGGACTGCGTGTCCTACAGGCTCTGGGGTCATTCCTACGCCCCGGTTGCTGGGCCTAGGGAAGCCGGTTCCTTCCCGGCCTGGGGGTGTGTCCGGCCCAGAACCCACGCGGGACACTTTGTCAGAGGCTGTGGCTCTTCTCCCGTGTAAACCACCAGGAGCAAAACACATGAAAAAGTTCTTCCTTACTCTCCCGTTTGGCTCCGGGCGCTGTCTTTTGGAAACGACTTGGCGCGGAGATGACGAAGCAGGGCAGGGGGCTCCCGGCAGGGGTGTTACTAAAGCGCTGGGTTGATTCAGATCCATGACCGCCTTCCGGAGGCCTTCCCAGCGGTAACTGAGTTACGCTCCCTGCTGCGGAGTCCTGCCAGCGCCATCCTGGGGAGGGGGGAGATTTATGGCGAATCCCCAGGCCCACGTCCGTGTCCCTGATGCCAGCTGTTGACCGCTGCTCTGGGCCACTGGGTTTCCACGTGCAGGCCTGGAGCCCTGGGAGCAGAGGTGAGGAGCTGGGCAGGGTTCTGCCTCCTCTCCCCTATCCTGTGGTCTAACCAACAAGGCAGAGCAATCCTTCTGGAAGCTTCCATCCATGTGGAAGCTGGGCCGCTCCTCCATGACTCCAGTCCCAGGGCTCTTGGCTGCAGCTGCTTGTCCCATTGCCGACGTCTCGGGGATGTTCTGGCCGTCACCGTATCTAGACAGAATCTCCTCTTGCTGTGGCCGGTGCTCATCCGCCTGGCTCTAGAGGGCCAGTCCTGTAGCTTCCGCCAGGCGGGGGGGCTCCGTCCTTCCTCCCCGTCCCTGAGCCCCGCACGCACTTTCCACCCAGCGGGTAGCTCGTCTCCGAGGAGAGATGGAGGAGAGTCGGGCAGACCCCCAGAGAAGGGCAGAGGTGCTCTGGCCACCTAGAATTGTTGAGACTGCTGGAATTTTAGAAACTGAGGTGGGGGGGGACTTAACTCTTAACAGGGCATCGACATTCTAGACCGGGTTTTATTTTTTTATTTTTAAACTGGATTTTACTTTAATGTTCAATTAGCCAACATACGATATGTCCTTAGTTTTGGTGGTGTTCAACGATTCGTCAGCTGGGTATAACCCCAGGGCTCATCACCACACATGGCCTCCCTCGTACCCACCGCCCTTACCCCATCCCCCCATCCTCCTCCCCTCCGAAACCCTCAGTTTGTTTCCAGGAGTCCAGAGTCTCTCGTGGTTTGTCTCTCTCTCCGACTGCTTCCCGTTCAGTTTCCCTCCCTTCCCCTCTGGTCCTCTGCACTATTCCTTATGTTCCACATATGAACGAAACCGTATGATAATTGTCTTTCTCTGCTTGACTTACTTCACTTGCCATTATCCAGCCCCATCCATGTCGATGCAAATGGTGGGTGTTCTCCTTTCTGAGTGCGAGTAACACTCCGTTGTGCATACGGACCACATCTTCTTTATCCATCCATCTGCTGAAGGATGTCTCGGCTCCTTCCACAGTTTGGCTGTTGTGGACGTTGCTGCCATGAAACGGGGGTGCAGGCTCCCCTTCTTCTCACTACGCTAGACGCACTTTTAAACGCGTGACACAGATCAAATATTTAATCCTCACATTGATTCTACGATGTGGGGTGTTTTCGCATCACTCTTTTGAGGTTAAGAGAAGAGAGACGCGAACACAACGTATGATGAAAACAATCGCCAAGAGAGAGAAAGAGCATCGAGTGATCACAAATAAAGAAGAACGACCCGTCGTACGGACAGAGGCACCTCCCTGCACAGCTTCCCCAAAATGCCAAGCAAACTGGCGGAAACCAGAGAGAGAGGGCAATGGGGTTTTTAATGACAGGTCAAAGCAAAGGAGAGAAACGGGAGTTGTGACTAATGCTGCCGGTGTCCTCCCCGCGTCCACCTGTGGGGGCGGGATACTGGGTCTCCGAGGAAGTCTCGGTCCGTTCCCGAAAACCCACATGAAACGAGGTGCGTGCGCGAGCCACACGTGGATGACATTCGAATGAACAAAAGGGCCTTTTTTCAGGAACCCCACTTTGGGGAGGGGGAGCTCATGAACACGTCTCTGAGTGACTCACGGGGACGGTCGAGGAATTTCAGAAAGACACAGAATAAATGACGACAGAACGCGACGTGTCAGAAGCGGCCGGAGAGAGCCGAAGCCGCTCTGAGGAGGATACTGGAGGCAGGAAGTGCGCTTATGAGGAAGCCACGGTGCTGGAAGTGGACGAGGCCTTGAAGTAAAGCCAGCCCTCCCCCTGCCCCGGGGAGAAGAAAGAAAAGTCAGAGCAGACACAAATGAAAAAGACAAAACCTGCAGAGAGGGCAACTAAGCCCAAAACCTGGTTCAAAGAAATGAACACTTTATGGGACGCCTGGGTGGCTCAGTCGGTTAAGGTCTGCCTTCGGCTCGGGTCGTGGTCCCAGGGTCCTGGGATCCAGTCCTGCATGAAGACACAAACGCAATAAGTGAGGGGATTTGTGGCCAGGACCTTTCCTCACCAACCAGCCACTCCCTCCCTCCCCAATCCAGGTGATTTTTTTTTCTTTTGGGGGAGAGTTCTACAGTATTTCCTAAGAGCAGGTAATTTCTGTTTTATACAACATATTTGGGAAAGTTGGACATGAGCGAAATTTGCATGGCGCATTTCGTGAATCAGGTGTCATCCAGATTTCATAGTCAAATAAGGATAAGGAGATTAAAAAAAATGCTACGGCCCCATTTTATTCATGAGCAAAGTTGCAGAAATCCCAAGCGAGAAGTTAACCAAATCAAAGAGGGTATCGGAGGAAGGTCACCTGATGAAACAGGGTTTTACCAGGAACATCCGAAACTCTCAGTGCCGTTGACGGTGGGGGTAAACCCAGGGGAACCCGATCTGTGCAGTAAAGACATTTGATAAAGCTTAACACCCGTCTGTGACAAGATATGAAAGAAACAACAACCCAGACTCAACACCGACTCCCCTCCGGATGACATATACATTAAAGGAATCTGGGGAGAGTAAAGTCCCTCCAGGAAAAGCAGAAGTTAAAGGAAATGTAGGAGAAAGTCTTTGTCACTCAGGCGCAGGGACGCCTTCAATGAAAATTCAAAACCTCAAGCCGTAAAGCAAAATATCTGTACGTTTCATGATATCAGGGCAGAGATTTTTGTTCAGCGAAGACGGTCCGGACGGCGCTGATGCGCAGCTGAGCAAATGAGAACAGATATTCGCAATGTTAAAAACTGACAAGGGATTAAGACCTAGAATTTACAAGGAACTCCTGCAAGTCAGGAAGACGAGCCCAGGGACCCCAGTGTAAAAATGGGCAAATGATATGGGCAGATAATCGATGGGGAGGAAACCCCAAGGCTAATAAGCAGAAGAGAAGCTCAAAGTCCTTGGGAATCACACAGAGGAAAACTAGGACAAGACACCCCTCACATCTGCTGGACTGCGAAAATTTGCAAAGCGGTTAAGCCAAGTGTCGGAGTGGACGTGGGCCGCAGGAACTCCCGTGACGGCCGGAGACGGGGGGGTCGGTGCCGCAGCCGTGCCGGGAAGCCCGGGGGCCCCAGCGGCTCTGCCCTCGAAGATCCAGCCCAGGGCACCCGCGGGAGGCGGCAGGTGTGGCTGTGTGCGGCGGCGTGCCTGGGGTCCCCCGCTCCGTGGGGAGCGCGCCCCCCGTGTTCAGCAGGTGCGCACTCTGCAGGGCTGTGCGGGTGACGGAAACCCCAGGCCGGGGGAGCGCACGGCGGCACCGAGGGGCTGGAGCAGAAGCAGAAGGGAGCAGCACCAGACACAGGCCTCGTGCACCAGTGAAAGTCGTTCACGCAAATACAACACCCACGCCGGCAAGGCCGTCCTGCTGGTGTGGGGAGAACAGCGTCGAGAGCGGCGAGCAAAACAGAGCTGCGGCCTACGGGAGGGGAGGCCAAGGGAGCAGGCGGGATCGAAGGGCGAACGCGTGGCCGGATGGCGAAGGGGTGTGGGGACCTCGCCAAGGTCAGGGCTGGGAGTGTGCTCCCAGCCGATAACTGGATGGACGCCTCCGTCTGGGTCCGGGGACCGGCAGCAGCCAGGCGGACCCTGCGGCCACATTTCCAGCCGTGGAGCGAAGACGCCCCGCAACCGGGTGGGGGGCGTGGAGGTGGAGCTTGGGACGTGAACACCCGCGCGTGGGTGGATTCCTGACACGTAGATGTTGAAACAGCCCCCGGCTGCAGCCACGCATGCCCGCCGTCCATCTACGCACACGCGCGTGCACACGCGGACACAAACAGGGAGGCAGGAGCCAGGGATCTTGCTCTGTTTTTGTGTCCAGATGAGGTAACCTCAACAAATTCCTTTTTTTTCTTTTTAGTTTTTATTTATTTATTTGGGAGAGAGAGCACGAGCCGGTGTGCGGAGGGAGGGGCAGAGGGAGAAGGAGAGGCAGACGCCCCGCTGAGCAGGGAGCCCAATGTGGGGCTCGATCCCAAGACCCTGAACTCCTGACCTGAGCCGAAGGCAGATGCTTCCCGGACGCAGCCACCAGGCGCCCAGCAAGTTCCCTTGTTGGATTCGGAATCTTTGATCAGGCACACAGAACCCGAGAGGATGAGTCATGAAGATGAGGGTTTGCTCCCGGCATTTAGGGCTGCCCTTACAGCAGGCGCGTCAGCCTGGGCTCGGCCGCTGACAACACTCACAGGTGCCGCGTGTGGCCCTCGTCTCCCGAGGCGACACCCGCTTGCTTCCTGCCCGGCTTCCGCCTCTCAGGGCTCCACACGAATGACCCCAGGGCCGTCTCCGTGAAGGAGGCACTTCTGCAGCAGGCCGGGGTGCGCTCGCTGGGACGAGGGTCTGTGGGGCCACGGGGCGGGTGCCGGCAGCTGAGCAGAGGGGCTGCACGTGGTGCTGGGAAGGTGCCACTCCACACGCCTCCTCTGCAACGCCCCAGCTCCGGCTGCGGGGAGCGGCGGGTGGGGCACCACACCCACGTGTCCCAGTGGCCACCCAGCGCCTCTCTGAGCTGAGAAGGGCCAGAGGCAGGGAGAGCCCCCAACAGCGCTGTGTGCGAGGTCAGGACAAGGGCGGGATGGAGCCGGACGCCTGTGTCCCGTCGAAGAGTCACATCACAGTCAAGACCAGTGTCTCAGTGGCCTTCCAGAGCCGTCCTGTACCCCTGTCGCCTGGTAGCTGCCCGAGGCCCACCCTGTCCCCTGTCCCCGTCACCCACGATCCACCCACAGCCCCTTGTCACTGCTCGGGCAGCCCTTGCGAGTCCTCCTGTCCACCCAGCCCTGCCCCTCCCTCCCTCCCTCCCTCCCTCCAGTCTCTCCTGCATCCCTAACCTCGTGCATCACTCTGCCACAGGGGTCTGAGCGTCCTACATTAACGGTTTTTTAAATAAAAATCTTAACTTTCCCAAACTACTCCCTCCCACAGCTGCTCAGCCTGGCCAGAAGGTCCCATGAGGTCGGCCCTGCCTTCTCCCCGCCCTCCTCCCTCTCACCAGTCTGTGTCCCATCTGTGCCCAGGGTAGCCAGCTGAGTGTTTGTGGGGTTCGGGCATGGCAGGGTCCCCTCACAGCCTGATGATTTCTTCCCTCCTTTGCAGCCAGGGAGCTGTGGTGCCCAGCACGGGGGAAGGGACAGAGACTGGCAGGATTCCTGTCCCAGAGGCGGGTGCTTGGGCGAGCATGGCCCAGCCCCCGGGCAGCTCAGGGGCATGCCAGAGAGCTCCTGCACAGCGCTGCTGGAGACAAGCTTGGGGGGGGGGCAGGTGGGTGCATGGGAGGAGCAGGGGACCTCTCGCCGGACACACGCAGGCTTCAATCTGCTGTGATGATACCAGCCCGGGATGCAAAGAGCCCGTTGGGATAAACTCGATCCTCTTGGTTCTGATTTCCAGCATGTGTGGGGATACAACGTGGCTGAGTCTCCGCTCGGGGCTGGGAAGGCCTTGCCGGCTCCATCCATGAGCACAAGACTGAACGTCAAGATTTTGGAATTCAGGACAGTTCCGTGCTCCATCTGCCAAGCGGCTCCCTTTAAGGCTGGCTGGGGTCGTTGTCAGGGCGATGGGAGCCTGGGGTACTGAGGTGGGCCCTGGGGAACCTGCCGGGAGGCAGAGCAGAAGGAAGGTCACTTTGGAGAGATGCTCTCGGGCATCTGCACATGAGCTCGCGCTTTCCAACAGGAGGAGAGGTGCCCAGCTGTGGTCTGCCCCTCCCGGCTCCTGCCTGCCCCCACCCCGTGCCTCCTGCAGCCCACGTGGGTCCAGGGTGGCCCCCGTGCCACTTGCAGCCCCTGTGGGGCCCTCCTGGACCCTGGCTCGGGCAGCGGCCAACCTCAGTGTTCTACCGACCTGTGTTTCTTCTGGCATCTCAAATTAATCTCATTTTATGTGGCTCGTGATGGATTTTAACGTGAGATAGCGGCAAACCTTTGCCAACCTCAGGCAGTTTTATAGCAGAAAACTTTGATTAAAAATTTTAATAGTCTGGGAGGACAGAATGGTGTAGGGCCTCGGCTGTTCACACGATGCACATTTTCTGGCCGAGACGGGAGAAATCTGTTTTCTTCCTTTTCCCAAAGGATACCCTCCCCCCAGCCCAAATTTAAAAACTCTCCACAACAAGGTTTCCTCAGGAAATTAACCTCGGTGCCTTGATCGTGGCTTCTCTTTCCTCAGCTCTGGGGGCAGCCAAGCCTGGATCCTCGGGAGGAGGGGGAGGCGGGGTGAGCGTCCCGGGGGCAGTGCCTGCAGCTGGGCCCGTCGCCGCCCAGGCTGCTGGAAGCGCTTCTCAAGCCAGGCGGCTCGAAACCACAGGGCTGTATCCTCTCGCTGTTTCAGAGGCAGAGGACTGAAACCCAGGTTTGGCGGGGCCGTGCTCCCTCCGGTGCTCTGGGGGAGGCTCCTGCCTGCCTCTCCGGGCTCCCGGGGGCCTTGGGGAGCTGCTGGGCCGTGGCCGCACCCTTCCCGTCTCTGCCTCCATCTTCGCAAGGACTTCTCTCTCTGTGTCTCTTGTAAAGACACCTGTCATGGGTTTTGGGCCCCCCCGGTTGCTCCAGGATGCTCTTATCTTGAGACCCTTAATTATATATGCAAAATAAGTTCCCATTTTCCAAATCGGGTCCCATTCACAGGTCCCAAGGACTGGGACGAGGACCTATCTTTTGGGGGGCCATGATTTAATCCACTATAATCATTAAGCTGCCCCAGGAGGAGGTCATAGAGGGAGACATAGAACACCTTGGGCCCAGCGAGAAGGAAGTGCAGCCCGACTTTGAGACCCCGTGTCGGTGATGTTGGAGGGGAGGGCGCTGCCCAGCCCTGGCTTGGGGGACTGTAGACGGGGGCTCTGTGCTGATCTGTGTATCCCCACAATGTACATGTGTGAGCCTGACCCCAGTGTGATGGCACCAGGTGGGGCCTGTGGGAGGGGAGTGGGATTGGGTGAGGCCACGAGTGTGGGGTCGTCTGGTGGGATTGGTGCCTTTATGGGAAGGGACAGCAGGGAGCTCTCTCTCCCTCTCCCCCCACCCCTGCCTAACCTCTGGTCACTGCTGCCCCTGCCACGTGAGGTCACACAGAGAAGGTGCTGTCTAAAGCCGGGAAGCGGGCCTCGCCAGGAACCCTTGATCTCGGACTGCCCAGCCCCCGGAGCGGAGGGAAGCACGTGTCCTGACGGCAGTGGCCTGTTTTATGGCCGCCTGAGCTGACCCCACATGAGGGGGGAAAGAAACACAGAAGCAAATACTTGTGATGCCGTGTATCTGTGGCCAAACAGACCGCGAGTGGGGTTCTACATGGCAGGGAGGCCGGGGGGATGGGGCAGCAGGGGTTCCCGGCACAGGGACCCACTTTGTGGAGGCTTGGTGATGGCACGGCTGCTGTGCTGGGGACTGGGTGCTGGGCGGGGCACAGGAGAGCGTGGAGGGCGCTGCAGGCGGCTTCCTGTGGGCTTTGGTCTTCTCTTTGGGGGCCACGGGGGCCGCTGAGTTTCTAGGCGAGGACACGACTAGAGTCCGTTTGTGCTTTGGGAGCTCACGGGAGTGATGGCAGGACGGCCTCGAGGGACAGGATTCTGGAGGCAAGGGCGCCAGGAGGGAAGCTGGGCAGTGTTCCAGAACCTTCCGCCGTCCCAGCAGGACCGCATATTTCTTCTGTACTGACCCAACCCCCGACCACAGGAGCACAAGGGACATTTCATCAGAAACAAATGGCGAGTCCCACTGTTTCCTCGGCGGCCCTGCCCCGTCCTGGCCGAGTCTGCGGACGCATTTCCTCTTGCTTCCGTGCTCTGGCAAGAAGCGTCGCGCCTTTCATTCCCCGTGGAGACAGAAGATTGTCACGCCTGCTGCTTGTTATTATCACGCATGTAGCTGAAACCTCGCATCTGGGGAGACACGGAAATACTTCAGCCGAGGCTTCAAAGATCCCTTCCAAGTCCAGCAAATGGGTTCAGGGACCCGATGAACCGAAACCGCCCTCCGCTCTTGTTGGGAAAATCGCTCTCCTGCTCGTGCACAAGCCGCTTACAGGGCTCTGTTGGGTCGCCTCCCTGAGATGGGCTCGGCGGAGGAGAAAGGGAGAGAAAGCAGTTTAATTAAGCGGGAGCCTGGCCTTGGGAGCACCTGAAAGACTCGCCGAGGAGCCGTGGTGGGTGAAGCCGTTTTCTGGGGACGCCTCTGCTGCTCTGGGGGCAGGTGAGGCTGGGGGGAGGAGGGCCCCATGGTGCAGGAGCATCCCAGGTCTCCTTCCTGTCCCCCCCACCCCGGTTCAGGCCCCCAGGGCCCCTCGGAAGGTCGTACGATGCCCTGCCCCGGGAGGCCCTCCATATCCACATGTCCCCACGGGCCCGGGTGTGCTGAGCTTAATGGGGGACAGACAGATAGCGTCCTGGTTGTTCATGGCGCTGGCCCGCGCAGACCTTGCGTGCTGACCTGACTGCAAGGCCCTGTGATGACGGGGAGCAGAGCTGAGGTTTGTGGGAAGGGGCGAAGGACAGGACGGGTTGGGCCTGGAGGAGAAGAGGGGTACTTGGTGAAGGAGGGGAGAGCACGCAGGACAGTGGGAGGAGCCTGGGCTGGAGACGTGCCCAGAGAAGGTCCCGGTGCTCTGGCCGAGGTGCCCTTCCTAGAAAGGATGGCCGGTATGAGCTGAGCCTGGGGCTGGGATGTCACCCCACAGCCGTGGTGGGCGGGGCTACGGGGGGACTGGCGTCCAGGCCAGGGCCACCTCAGGAGCCGTGGGGGCGGGCAGGCCTGGGGAACGGAGTAGGTGGTGGGACGGGAGCGGGGAGCAGGCCAGCTCCGCCCGAGAGACGTTTTGTGAAAAGGCCGAAGGGAACTGGACGGGGATGTGGCCTGCGTTCATGTAACGGCTGAAGGACGACGAGGGGACAGGAACACTGGAGATGCTGGGGACATCTGTGCGGCTCCGCTGGCTCGTGCAGGGAGTGGGGGGGGCGGGCTTCCCTGGAAGGAAGGCTCCCAGGAGAGACTTTTCCCCACTTTTCCCTAGCCCCCCGCCCCCCTGCCCCGCACGGCAGCCCCCGCCCCCCCCCCGCCCCGCACGGCAGCCCCCCGCCCTCCGCCCTCCAAGCTGCTCCACCGTCCTCTGACCCCAGGTCCCCTCGCCCTGACTGCGCCGCCGCCTCTCTCTGTAGCGGAATGCCAGCCTCTCGGGGCAGCGACTCCTGCCCTCTGCTCTACCCTTGGGGCTCACAGCAAGTCCCCAGCATAGTGAAGACCCCATCACCATCAGCAGCCGACCTGCCCTGAGGTGTCCTTGAGGGGGAGCAGCCCTGCCCTGTCCAGCACTGGGCGAGACCCGGGAACGGATGCTCAGGCTGGAACGGGCCGTGCGCTCGGTGGCCTGCACCTGGCTGGGGTCACTCTGCACATGGCCCCTGGTCAAGGCTGTGCCAGTGTCACACAGCCCGGGGGAGACATTTGCTGCCCACATACTAGCTGAGCAGGTGACCTCAGCTCAACACGAGCTCATCCTGCATGAGGGGGGCTAAGTCCCAGGGCTGCCGTCCTTGTAAGAAGAGGGGCTCCTGGAGGCACACACGGTGGGGAGGAGGCCACGTGAAGACAGGGGCAGAGATTGGGGTGATGCAGCCGAAAGCCGAGGGAGACAAGGATTCCCCTGGATGCTGAGAGGGGCCTGGGACAGACGATCCCTCAGAGCCTCCAGCAGGAGCCCGGATGTCAGAGCTCTGGCGTCCAGCACTGGGGGAGAATGAGGGCTGCTGTTGGAGGTACCCCGTCTGCGGCGCTTGCTCCTGCAGCCCCAGGGCACGAGTAGAGGTCACCTGGGGCTCAGCGGCCGGTTGGGTCTGTTTGCAGCCAGACAAGAAAGGGCGGAACGGGCACAGATCCTGGCCTTGTGTCCTCAGTCCCAGACCAAGGCGGAGGGTGGACGCGGGCCAAGGAAGCCCATGCCAGCCCCAGAGTGTCTGAGTCATCCTGGCCCTGGCACAGAGCGGCCAGCCTGCAGGGGCACTGACCGCTGTCCCTGACTGCAGGGTCGGCCCGACTGTGGCAAGAGCCCGTGCTCCTCTGAGTCGGACTGTGGCACTTTCTGTGGCCCAGCTGGGGGCAGGGGGCCTTCCTGAGGCTGGGACCCTTCTCTGGGGGCATTTCTGGGAGGGCTTGGAGGGACTTCGGGCATCTTCGTATTCATATTACGGACAGTCACTGGACCAGCCCTCTGCTTCCTACGAGACCCAGCTGAGCTGGCGGTCACGAGCATCTTCCTCCCAAAAGTGGGGTGAGCTTCTGTCTGTGGCTCCGTCCTTCCGGCAGGACTGCCTTGGGATGTGGCTGGGGACCTTGGTTTAATGGAGTAGCCGGGCAGCAATCAGCCCACAGCTAGGATGGGAAACTCTCTGGGCCACCATAAGGCCACGTCCATCGGCGGGGCAGCCGGGCAGGACGGGGATGAGAGGAGATGAGTGGGGAGTGGTTTCCACGTGGACAGACATTAGGAACGTGTCTCTGCCAGCCCCTGGGAATCCATCGTCATCCCGGGGCCCCTCCGTTCGCCCCCCAACACCACTCTTCCCCTGGTTGCTGATCAGCCTGTGGCCAGGTGTTGCCCGCTCGGTCGTGGGACCGGGGCTGGCTGGCTGAGTCCACTCCAGAGCCCTGAGGCCGCTGCCCATGGGTGGGGACCCGTGGGGACAACCAGCTCTGGAGCCTGGCTTTAGGGTCAAGGGAGCAGGGTGCCCTTGTAACTTATCCCTGGACCCTGGCCTCTGGAGACCTCAGGCTTCTGCCTTGGATCCTGGATGGATATGTGGGAGCCTGGGTTCTCAGGACTGTTTCTGGAGGACCCAGGTCATGGGGACGAGGGAAGTGAAAATGCGACCATTGGTCACAGATACTGGGGGCATCGTGGAAGGACCTGGCTTCCAGGGAGCACAGATTGGTGTGACTGACTGAGTGACCTGGGACGTGCGTGTGCGAGTGCGTTTGGGTGTGTCCCTTTCTAAACCACACGCAGAACAATCTGGGCCCGTGGGAAAGCTGCCTGGGTTGGCGGGGGGGCTTGGGGGGCCTTGGGGAGGACGTGCAGGATGCCGGGACCGGAGCCCGTTTGTCTTGGTCGGGGTGCGTTGGTGGCAACGAGCGGATGGCACTCGGGCCAGCGGAACCAGAACCTCAGCCGTCGGGACACAGCGGCTCCAGCCTTGCTCACGGGGCTGGGAGTGCGTCCCGTCACTCCCTGCAGCCGCGGCGCCGTCTCTCCTCCTGGCTCCCTCCGGCCCCGCTCTGTGGCCCCACTTTCTCACGTCAGTGCTCTGTGTCCCAAGTCTGGATTCGTGACAGAGGCCTTGACTGGCCCAGACTGGGCTGTGCACCCACTCCCAGGACTGTCACCTGGAGGGCTGGAGGGCCCCGCACAGGGTGCCTTCTGCTGGGAAAGGCCTGTTCCCATGGTGTGTGTGTGCCTTGTGCGCGTGCATGTGTGTGCACGTGTGTTTGCGTGTGCACGCACACGGCCATGTGCACACACGTGCAAGCGTGTTTGTGCGCATGTGTTCATGCTGTGCACCTGTGCCCGTGTGCATGTACGTGGGTCCTGTGCACACGGGTGTGCGTGTGTGTTCACACGTGTGCATGTGTCCGTGCATATGCGAGGGGCCTGTGTGCACGTGTGTGGGGGCCTGTGTGCGTACACACCTGCCGTCCCTTGAACACGGTCCTGTGTGGAGCATCTGTTACGTGCGTCCACCGACCCCTGGTTTCACCCTCATGGTGCCTGGAGGAAAGCCTGCTCTTCCTGGACGGAACAGGAAGCCTGGCCCTGAGGGTAGGTTCCTTGCCTCAGGTCCGCAGCGGTCGGCGTAGGGAGGGGCTTCGGCCGGGCTGCCCACGCGGGGCCTCTCAGGTGCAGGAGGCTCCTCCGTGGGCGGCGGGGTCGAGCGTCTGCATTTGCCGGCAAGGCCGGGACCCTGCGGTGGGCCACCCTAGCGCAGCAGGCCGAGCGGATGTCACTGCTGTGAGACTCGACAAGGCTCGAGGCCCCGAAGATCACTTTCCAAACCCAGATGCCTGCCCACGCCGGCCATCACCACTGTGTCCTCTGACTGCGAGGCGCCGAGAGACGCGGGGGGCACGTGGTTTTCAGTGACAAGTAGAAGCCTTTGCCTCACCATGGGGAGAGCCGCCCTCGACTTGGCCTTTGGGTGGAAGGCGCGGTCCTAGATAGAGGAGGGAGTGTGTGGGTGCCAGACCCACGTTGACAAGGAGCTGTGCCATGAGCCCTCTAGCCCTCAGGGAGTGCCAACGCCGGTCTTCCAGGCTTTCCCAACAGGGCACGTGCGCGCTAACCCGCTCATTTTCTGAGGAGCTGACCCACCTTGGCCACTCTGTTCCCTATTGGAGGATGTCCACGTGGCTAAGAGCCCCAGGTGCCATGGCTGGATGGATGAGAAACCCTCCCCTCCCCTCTGTCAGTCTTTCTCTTGAGGGGCTCGTAGACCGGAAGAGCAGACACGCTTCTCGCCTTAACGCCGTGGAGCGTGACAAGGGACGGGCCTGACGTGGGTCCACTTGGAGATGCCTGGGGGACCTCCCAGGAGGTGCTCCCTGAGCGCTGCTTGTAGGACGCTGAGAGGCTGACCAGGGAGGGGAGGAAGGCTTCCCGAAGCAGGGGCTATGCAGCTGGCCTGGCAGGATGACGGCCGCGACTGTCCTGTGCTCCCTGGACCCACACAGAGCCTTGCAGTGAGGGGCGTGGAAGACGCTAGAACTCCCCCGTTCTCTGACAGCCCTGCCTGGAGAAACCCTTATGCCCCAGGCTCTGAATGTGGGCACAGTTTCTATCTGGAATTGGCAGCAGAGGAAAAAATTCTGTGTTATGTTGACCGTTGGCACCACAATTCCTCTCTGGAAGGGAACCATCTTCATTCAGGAAAATGCCTTTTCACCAGGGCCAGTGGGAGAGGAGAAGGGATGGGGACTTGGGGTGCGTGAGAGCAACACCACAGAAGGGGGACGGTGGTTAGGAGGTCCAGGAGGCTGAGTAAGGGACTCTGAGCTGCCCGTGTGGTCCCTCTGGCCACCCGTTTCCCACACACCAGCCCAGTTTCCTATGCACAGGCGTCCCGTGACCCCCGCTGGGGAGACCGCCACCAGCCCAGGTTGGCGCAGGGCAGAGAAGACACCCATGGGCGCAGGTTGGAGGCCCTGCACAGAGGAGGGAGCCCTGCCCCAGAGCGATTCAGGGACCCAGGACGCTCCTTCTGTGGCTCCGAGGTCTGAGAGGGTGGACCTTGTGGGAACATGCGCAAACACCTTCCTCCAACAAAGAGAGGGTCTCAGGTTCTGTCTGCACCTACAGGGGCTGGGAGAGCCCAGGGGACTCTGACTTGGAGCCAGGTGTCACCATGACTGGTTCCAGTAGAAGGCCCCCATGCCTGTGGGGCTGAGGTCGCCCATGGGGCAACCCCTCCCTCACCTGCTCTGGGGACCAGGCTTCAGGACCCCGAGGGCAGCTGCTTCTCCCTTCCCCGGGGGCTGGAGGCTCCTTGCACACCCTGCACGAGGTCTGACCCCCCACCCCTGCTAGCTCAGCGTCTTCCTCCTCCCTCCGCAGCGCGCACCCCCTGCCGGGTTTATAACTCACAACACCAAGACCCAACAATACTTTGTGGCGAACGGATTCAGAGCGGAAACCCGTCGGCTCCTCCAGCTGGTTTGGCTCCAACTGCTTCCTTTTGGAGGCTGGTTCAGGACGGGACCAGAGCGGGAAGACTTTAACAGGGGTGTGTTTCCTGAACCAGGGTCTGGACCAGGCAGGTGCTGGCAGAGGGGGGCTGCAAGAGGGATGAGGGGGAGGGGCAGGGGAGGGGGAAGGGGAAGGGAGAAGGGTGGGGAGGGGGTAGGAGAGGGGTAAGGAGGGGAGGGGAGGAAGGAGGAGGGGAAGGGGGAGGCAGGAGGAAGAAGAGGGGAGGGGAGGGGAGGAAGGGGAGAGTGGAAGGAGCAGGAGGGGAGATGGGGGAGGCAGAACCCAAGGGGAGCAGCTGGAAGGGGGGGCCAGGCCTCTGCGCCAGGAAACCCGAGCGGGAGGCGGGGCCTCATTTTAGGGTCTGAACAGTTTACGTGGGGGGAAGAGGCAGGCGCTTGAATAACTCCGAACACTGGGTGATTGGACGTCAGTTATGTCTGGGTTCGCGGTGATCCTTGGATCTCGTGGGCAGCAGCCAGCCCTCCTCATTATTAATTAGGCTAATGCCGGGTTTAGTCTACCTTCCCTGAGCGCCACCACCGGGTACAAACCGAGCGGGTGGTGGAGTCCGGGAGCGGCCAGCGAGGCGCTCCCCCTCCCCAGCGGGCAGTACGCAGCAGAGGGGCCGGCAGGGTTCCCTGAGCAGCCCCTGCCCCAGCTCCCGCCCTCAGAGGCCAAGGCTGCGTTCCCTCTGCTCCACGGGGAAGGAGGCTCAGCCGGGCTCTCCTCTTGTCTGTTGGCCGAGGGGCGCGCTCCAGCCCCTCTGGTGGGCAACCTGCTCTGCTCAGCCATTCACAGCCTCCGCGGGCGCCCGGACTAACGTGCAGTTCTGAGGCTTGGGAAATCGCCTTCTACCAGCTGCAAATGAACCTCGGTCCCATGGGGCCCTTGCTGAGTCCAGCAGGGTACAGATCGCATGGTTGTGCACTTTACAAGCTCCCTCTGAGGCAGGACTGTGTGTACCTCTGTGTGTGCACGCCCACGTGTGGCCTCCGCGGAGTGTCCTCCCTGTCCCTTCACACCAGGCATCCCCGAGAGGGGAAGAGAGAGAAGGCCCGAGGCGCTCTCTCTTCTCCTCTGCGGGCCGCGCGCACGGGCGGACAGGAGCCTGCCCCTGATGGCGGTCAGGGCTTTAGCGCCGTCTCGGGCCCACTGTGGAGGAGAGACACAGCGTCACCTCCTGTCTGGCCTCCAGTGTGCAGCATTCTTCCCGCGACGTCCATGCCATAGTCCAGAACAGCGACTGGCAGGCAGGGGTGCAGAGCCTGCTGGGGGACAGACTCCTCGTTAGAGGGTGACTTTGCACTTCTCCAGGGAAAGGGGGAAACACCGTCCTGGGCTCCTTCGTCCTCCTCCATGGGTGTGGTGGGGACCGGAGCGGCCAGCAGGCCACAGTCAGCGCCAGGGGACCACGTGTCCCCAGTGACGGCCAGGAGCAAGCAGTCGGAGGCGATCCTTCTGGGCAGTGATAAATGGACGTGCACACGCCCGCGTCCAGGCCAGCGCTGGGGTGTTTCTGTGCACAGGGGGGGAGTCCCCCCAACATTGTCCCGTCTGTCTGGACCCGTTGTCCCAGGTGCCGGCTGGAGGAGGGCAACGGGTCTTCTGGTTGATGATTTTGGCTGGGAGCATGCGGAGCTTGGCTCCCGCGTACGGACGGCTTCCCTGGGGCGTTGGGCCCCCGTCCAGCAGCTCAGAGCCTCCAGCCCTGCCCCACGTGACTCCCGCCCAAGCCCCTACTGTGCCCTTCTTTCAGAGAGCTCATCTCACAAGGAGGAATTTCTGTGTCCTTCACTCTAAAGCCAGTCCCTGAAGTTAACTGCTCGCGCACGTGCTCTCGTCTCATAAACGCACCGGGCTGCACCACAGCCAGCCTGCGGAGTCTGGGCCAAATCGCAGATCCCATCGGTTTCTCAGAGACCCGTCCAGTGCCTGGCCCGGCAAACTCTCCCAGGAGCGTGTGTGGGAGCCGGCTTGTGGGGACCTGGCCAGGGCCGTGACCCGACTGCCATGTCTGGGGAGCACCGTGCCCCGTTGGGCCACACAGCCTCGGCTGACCCGGGTGCCCAGACCCCTGCTCACAGGGCGGGTTCTAGGCTTTCTAGGAGGAGGAAAGGGAGGGAGACAGTGGAGATACCCAGGGTGCGTGGGGGGAGCCCTTCAGTGGGGCTCCAGGGAGTGACCGAGAAATCACTCCAGGAAAGCAAGACTTCTTCCTCTTCTTCTTCTTTTAAATAATTTTATTTTATTTTTCTCATCTTCCAAGATTCATTGTTGATGCACCACACCCAGTGCTCCATGCAATACGTGCCCTCCTGAATACCCACCACCTGGTTCCCCCAACCCCCACCCCCTCCCCTCCAAAACCCTCAGTCTGTTCCTCAGAGTCCACAGTCTCTCATGGTTCTCTCCCCCTCCGATTTCCCTCAACTCCCGTCTTCTCTCCATCTCACCATGTCCTCCGTGGTTCTTTGTTATGCTCCACAAATAAGTGAGACCATATGATACTTGACTCTCTCTGCTTGACTTATTTCACTCAGCATAATCTCCTCCAGTCCCGTCCATGTTGCTACAAAAGTTGGGTATTCATCCTTTCTGATGGAGACATAATACTCCATCGTGTATATGGACCACATCTTCCTTATTCATTCGTCTGTTGAAGGGCATCGTGATTCTTTCCACAGTTTGGCGACCGCGGCCATTGCTGCTATAAACATTGGGGTACAGGTGGCCCTTCTTTCACTCCATCTGTATCTTTGGGGCAAATACCAGTAGCGCAATTGCAGGGTCACAGGGAAGCTCTATTTTTAATTTCTTAAGGAATCTCCGCACTGTTTTCTGAACGGCAAGGCTTCTTCCTAAAGGTCACAGGGAGTCAATAACGGAGAGGCGTCCGGAAGACCGAGAAGGAGAAGGAGACAAACGCACATTTCACGCATCGCCTGCTTCCATCATTCATTCGCGCCAGGCCCTGTCTAAGCCCCGGGGGTGAGACTTCAGTCAGCTCGCAGGCGGGGCGGGAGCTGGTGGGGCAGAAACAAGTGGGGGGCTTGGGGTGGAGAACAGTGGTGGGTTTATGGGGAGGGGGCACCCATGCACTCAGAATGGTTGGGCGTGGTGTCCCCGAAATACGGAGTGGGGAGCCCGGCAACAGCATGCATGAGGGGCCCTGACACCTGAGACATGGTGGGGGGGGGCGATTCACAAACTCGGAACCCGCAGTCCTGGAGGCAGAGAGGCCGGTCACTGGCGTAACCTTCCTCGGGGCTTAGCAGCCGTTCCCAGGCTGCCCCCTGTCCTGACGCCGAGACCCGGCAACGGCACTTACCGGGGTTTTTGATTCTGAAAAACCGTCAGAGATGCGCGCCAAGACTGGAGGGACAGGGGATGCGCCAGGATGTTTAAAATAGCGAAAAATGACCTTGAGAACATTATAGTATTTTCACGTGGGGCGGCAGTGAGACGTTCTTCACGTGTTCGGAACATACTAAGCACGGAGGTACCTTACGATACACTCAGGTTCGCTGCGATCCTTCGCTCGCCGGCCGAAGGGTGGTTGGAAGGCGACGCGGCAGAATGATGAGAAGTTTTGGTTTTCTTCTGTTTCTTTCTGTGTTACTTTGTATTTACGTCAATAATATAAAGATACACATTAAAAAAAGAAGTCTGTTTGCAGGCCCTTTCTGTATCGTCCGGACCATCGTGTGACCCCCGTCCTCCAAGGCCAAGCTGAGTTTCCATAAGCCCACGAGCATCATCTCTAACCCATGAAGATGAGTGTGTGACTCGGGCTGAAAAAGCTCCGTACCACCGACCCCTCTGCCCCTTTCCTACTGTCTTCAGGTTGGAACCTGGGCTCCGGGACCTGGTGATCAACACCTCTCACTCTCCTGCCTCCTCGTCAGCCGTTTTTTCTCTGGCAGCTTCTCCACAATCCTCTCCCATGAACGGCCCCTGTGAAGCTCCCAAGTCCTTTCCTGAACCCTCATATTTGTGCCTTCTGCCTCCTCTTCCTGGGAGGCCAACCTTCATGTTTCTTTCTGGGAACTCCTACCCACCCTTCAAAACCTTTTTCAAATATCCCCCATGGTGATAGTATCACTTCTGGTTTGAAGCCCCAGGGCTTCCGGGATACAGTCCAAATTTCTTCGCATGGTTCCTGCTTGTCACTGTCCCTCGTCTTCTGCTCTCCTGCCCCTTCCCCCTTCCCCGCATCTCCCACACTGTGGGCTGCACCCTCACAGGCGACCCTCCCTGCATCGTTCTCTCTCTTGTCTTCGATGCCACAGTCCGTTCCAGCCTGCGGGAAGGTCAGGATGCGCTGTTGGGCTTGGCGCTCCGCCTGGGCGTGCGTGTTGTTTCTTCACCAGCTCAAGCGACTTACGGATGGATCCAGCTGGAAGACATTGTTTAGAATAAGCCCACTACCCTTAATAAATAACTAAGCTGTCAGACGTGAGACACTTAGGAAAAAGCCCGTTCCTCTGCTCAGACTGAACATGCTCGGGACAAAGGTTTGCCACTGGGGTGCCGAGCTCCTTCCGAATGGCCGATTACATTCAGATAGGTTTGGCCGATGGAGGCAAGATTTATGTTGCTAGGTGGGGCTGCTGTTTTGGGGGTGGGCGGGTTCTGAGGGGCAGAGGGGAGGGAGCCCCCAGGGTCACGGCCAGCACCCTGCCGGAAGTAGGAAGCACTTTGCCCATCAGCTCATTGTGGACACAGGCTTAGGGGCCCAGTCTGCAGTCCAGCTCCTGGTTCTCTGTGGCCTGGAGGGCAGAGGGCGGAAGTGAGGGGTCAGCATCTCCCCAACTGATGAAGCCTCTGTGTTCTTATACCCCAGTGATGCTGGACCCCGGGCTCTAGCCAGAATCACTAAAAAGACAAACTAGCCTAGAGGCACGTCTCCGCTTGCAGGTGACCCACACTGGGTGCTGTCCTGGGAGGCGGCTGTCTGACGTCGTGGTTTGGACCGAGGCCTTGGAGGCAGACAGGCCCGGCAGCAAAGCCCAGGTCTTCTGCTCGCTTGCTGCCTGGCTTCAGCGAGTCTGTGTTGTCGGTGGTGACACGGCAGGTCGGCGGCAGTTCAAGGAGGGGCGTCCGCACTGTGCCAGGGTCCCAACAAGTGGGTGAGCCTCCCCTCTGCTTTCTCGGGGAGAAGTTGGTGGAGCACCCAGAAATGGCTGCCTCAGGCCGGGAAAACTAGCTTCTGCAGGTGTTCCCCTCTAGGGGCTGTGGGGGAAAATGTCCCAGGCCCCCATCTTCTCTCCAGCACCGTGATCCCTGCTCCCGTTGGCCGGGTGGGCTCCAGGTTGGGACAGGCGTGTGGTGGGGGCCACTGTAGAGCTGGGCTTGTGCCACCGGGGGGGACCCACAGACCCGTGAACACTGGGCCGCGGGGGGACGACGTCCCTTCAAGACGGGGAGACGATGCCTTGTGCCCAGGAGAGCAGATGGGGCACCGGTGTCCTGTCGGACAAACCTGATTCACGGGGATCTGTGGGTCAGGAACACTTCCCCGCTACCCAGCGCTCAGGGGCCTGATGGCAATCTGTATACGTAGATCGGACAGCGCGTCGGAGCAACCCCACACACGTCAGTTCGTTTGAATTTCACATCTCCTGCAGAGGGACAACGGTAATACTTACGAATTATCATGATGTTGATTTAATAACAGCAGGAAGGAGACGACGGCGACGTGATGCCTGGTGGGAGGCACTTCTGGGTCCGCATAGATGCTGTGTCCTGGGGTCCTTGTCCCCCACCTTTCCGAGGCTGCCGAGTCGGGGCATCGCTCCGGCGGCCCAGCGCCCAGGGCCCGCTTCTGCCCAGACGGTCCAGTGGGCATCCCTCAGTCAGTCCTCGCCGATGGACCTGTGGGGGAAGGTTCGGGCCCCTGGGACTCTCAGGGCCGCCAGCAGGGCCGGAGGCTCCCCTGACCTGCCGCACCTGTTAGCAGGACAGGTACACCGGGCAGGGAGGCTCTGGCTCCCAACTTCCGCCGCTTTCTGGTGGGAACAAACAAGACAGCGGATGAAGTATCTGCTGCCCGCTCTTCATAAATCAGAGGCGTAATGTAGCCGCCAGGCCTCTCACGCGGTAGCGTGAGCAAGGCAATTAACTTGAAAATTGAATTGATGTGCATTGATTTTTTTAATAAAGTTATTGTAATATATTCACTTGTTAGAACCCAGAGCTGAAAATAGACACTTTGTTTCTGATTATGGGGCCTGTCCCTATAAATCACTGGGGACGGCAGGAGCGAAACCCCTCATTTCACATCATTGTTTCCCATTATATCCAAAACGCTCATCATGGGGCGATTTCCCTTCTCCTGTTCAGGGACTTCACACCCTCGCAACCCCTCCGGGTGAGGATGACGGAGCCTGGGGAGCACAGCCCAAGGGTGAGGCCGGCTCTGCTGCTGTGGCCGGGTCCCACGGTCCCTGGGCTGTTCGGGTTCTGCTCCGGGATGGGGATGGTGCTGAGCGAGGTGGTGCCCCATGAGCCCTGAGGTCAGAGGTGCTGAGCAAACGGGAGGAAGGGGTGGGTAGTGGTGTGTGGCTCATAGGACTCTGGGGACACCCAGACTCACGTCCCTCATCCCAGAACAACAGAGGCCTGGCCGACCAGGGAGCTCCCATAGCAGGGTGAGAGGCTGGAGCCCTGAGGGCTCTCAGGTCCCAGTGTGACCTCCAGGCAGAGCCTTCTGGCCACCGCAGTCAGCCTCAGTGTCCTCAGGTCCCGGACAGGAGGCCAGTCTGCCTCGGGCGGCTCTGCCGGCTAGAAAAGCCTCGAACGCTGTGAGCCATGGTCCGGACACCCCTTCTGTGTTCTGCTACAGGGACGGTGGCCAGGGAGGTCAGAGTCTCCTCCAGAATCACCCTGACCTATGACCTTCAGAGCCGGGGGGAAAGCTAGTGTGTCTGAAGCCACGAGACCTGCAGTAATTTGCTACGGTGGCCGCTGGAAGCTCGTGGAAAGTGAGACTCGGCTGAGGGTCCAGACCCACAGGATGGGCCCGGGACTCCGTGGTTGGGCAGCACTTACTGGGCGTGGGCTCCAGGCATCTCGGGCTCAAGTTACAAGCCCTGGGTGGGGGTCAGGTGGCTGTGCCTGGCTCAGGCCCCCTCCTTGCCAGGCGGGTTGACAGCTGCGAGAACTGGAGGAGGGTGTTTCCCTCGATTTGGGGAAAATCGAGGGGGATGGGGTCCCTGAGGAGGGGCGTAGGTGCTGCTAGGCAGGATGGGCCGGAGCCTCGGCGGAGCCTGGGACTCCTCACCCACGGCTTTATGTGCTCACCCTCCATTTGTCCGACAGAGAGGCCTGGACGGGGCGCCCTCGGGGGGTGTCAGATGGCGTGGGCGAAGGCTGGTGGGAGTCCGGGGAGCGAGGGAGTGTCCCTCAGGGGCATGTCTGCGTTGAGGTGAAGAAGCCTGAGGGGAGGGGTCCTTGAGCCTCGTAGGAGGGGTTCTGCTCGTGCGTGTACATAACGGCAGGTGGCAGGGGGTCCTGGTGGTCATTGCGTTGGTAGGGAAGACCCGGGGATTCGGGAAGGTGAGAAGCATCTCCTCAGATCGTGTCCAGGGTTAAGGAGCCGCGGGAGTCATGGGGCATCTCCAGCCGAGCCTAACCCGTCTCAGCCGAGGGGCTGCTGGGCCGGGAGTTGGGGTCATGCTAGCCCAAGTGGGCAACACCACAGGTTGGTACCCAGTAAAAAAACTTCAATGCAGAGCAAGAAAAAGGTAGATGGACCCCAAGAAGGCTTCCGATTACCAGAGTGTTCAGCAGCGAGGTAGATGATCAAGGGGGGCTCTGCCGCGGTCTGTGGTTCCCCCGCGCCAGATTCCCGTGTCGATGCCTTCACCGCTGCCTGGAGCCGCAAGGGTCTGCAGGGCATGGAGCTGAGGGCTTGGCGGGGCCCAGGAAACCCACAGGACGCTTCCTGGCAGGAGAGGGACTGAGACAGCACCCTGGAGGGCCGGGGGACCCTGGCTCTTCCGTCTGCTGAGGACGGAAGCTGGTGCTGACACGCTGTCATGTCCTCCCGCTGCGGTGTGCCCCTCCAAAGTGCCACAGAACCATTTAAGAAGACTGTGGCCGGGCTCTATTCATCTTGCTGAAAGCGTCCCCGTTCTTGACATGCGGTGTGGGGGCACGTTCTTAAATGAAAACAAGGCTTTGAGCGAAAAGCCAATTTGTTTACAACAACCTGTGGAGTCATGAAGAGGGGATTTTGACGAATGGGCACAAACCGTGTGTTCGGAAGTGTTCAATTATGAATGAGCTAATTACAGCAGTGCGCTGGATGGGGACTGCGGGGACGTCCACGCGTCTGCCCTCCGACGGGCCCCGGCCCCCTGGTTAGGAGAATTAATGAAACCTTGTTCCTGCACGTTTCCTGGGCACAAATCATCACCTAATTTCATGATTCTGCCTCCATCAGTGGTCAGGGTGTGTCCCGGGGGTTCTCCGCGGACGGCAGGGGCAGGAGGGACGTCTGGGCCTGGGGGACGTCTGCTTGTTAAGGGTGCTTGGGCTGGATGTGCCGAGTCTGGGTGTCCTGAAGGCCGTGGGCAAGCGAGTACTGGCAGGAGCCCCCTCCTTCCCGTCTGCAGCAGGGGCCTTCGCCCAGCTTCATGGAGATGCCGTGTGGGTACCAGCGTCTGTGGACCCCTCTGTAACTAGCGACAGAGTCTTAGGATGGGGAAGGTGGCAGCCTCAGAGCCCCTTTCCTACAAGAGGAGGCTCCTCCCCGCCCTGCATCTTGAATGTGGCCAAGGCTCAGAGGGACGGTTGGTTTGTTTTTCTTCACCTGTGGACGTGGGTCAATTACACCCCGGGGGGACTCCTTCTTCCCCTTAGCCTCCAAGCTAAACAGAAGTAAATTGTCTTCTCATTTTAAAATGTGCAAGTGAACATGAGCAGCTTATCTGTGCTGGGCATTTGCTGGGTCTGGGCATTGTGCTCTCTGCACCGGGCGATGATGCCCAGAGAGTGACTTGGGGCAGAGAGGAGAACAGAATTCATTCACTCTCCCAAGGCCAGTGAGTGTCCGAGCTGAGGGTGGGCATTCCAAAGCCCGTGCTCTGAGCTGGTTCCTCATACCACCTGCAGACCAACGGAGGCAGACGCCAGCACAAAAGAGACAGCCTCCCCTTTCCCTTTGGGTTGATTCTAGCCCGGGAGAGAGCCTCGTGTGACCCAGACTTCGTGTCCTCTGCTGAAACTGCAACAAAGTCTTCAAGGCATGTCTGTGTGTCAACTCTGAAGGTCAAAAACCAGTAGAGGGCGCTGGCAGTTTTGTAACTATGTATACACGTGGTCGCACAGCCAGGTAGTGTACTATGCTTGTAATTTCTTTTCTGCGCAGATTTCTGTTTCCTGCAGACTTCTTTCTTTTTTCCTCTCATGATTTGTCATTAGCATAATCTTGCTTTCTTTCATCTCCTGCAATATTAACAAGTCTCTGGAATTTCACTTAAAAAAAATAAACCCCTTCAAAGTTCCTTCTCCCAGGATCTGCGGGTGGGCTTGACGGCATCCTAGGGCAATTCTGCATTGCCCGTTCTGCGGGGGACACCCCCGCATCTTGGCCACCAAGTCCTCCTTCCACTTTTCCCTCCCTGTAGACCGCATTCTCGGGTAACTGTTTTCTCAATAAACTTTCACCTTTAAATTGGATTTAGGTGTACAGAATGGTCGTGAACACGGTGCTCAGAGCTCCCACGTACCTCCCTCCCCTTTAGTAATATCAGTGCGGTGTGCTTGTCACAACTAATGAACCAACACAGATAACGGTATTTTAAACAAAAGTGCATACTTTTTCCCCCCAGATTTCCTCAGTTTTTACATAACGTTCTTCTTCCCTCTTCCAGGACTCCATCCAAGATGCCACATGACATTGAGTCATCGTGTCTCCTTAGGCTTCTCTTGGCAGTGATGGTTTCTCAGACTTCCCTTATTTTTGGTGACCTTGATAATTCTCCAGGGGATGCATTGGATATTTCATAGACTGTCCCTCATCAGGATTTGTCTGAGGTTTCTCTCACAGTTAGACTGGGTGATGGGTTTCAGGAGGACGTGCAGGGTTCTTCCCGTCACGTCACGTCAGGGGGCCTGCTGCCAACGTGACTTCCCACCGTAGGTGTGACCTTGACACTGGCCGAAGTCCTGTTGGTCAGACAGTGTCTCTGCCGGAAAGTGACTCTGTGCCGTTAATTTTATTTACATGGTGGTCTACATTATGCTTCCAATTGTCCTTTCGGAAACTGCTTCACCTGGCGGCGTCCACGGGGCAGGGCAGCCTGAATGTGGCACCGTGATGTGAATTTGACTCCCTCTGACCCTTTGGCGACCTTTTGCTTTGTGTCTTTTTTTCTTTGGTTGACATTTTATTCCTTCCCCACTGCTTCTTCTGATTGTTTTTTTTTTTTTTCCAGGACTCTGAGCATTACTCATGTCAGGATGGAGTCAGAGGGCAGCGGCGGGGCCCCTCGGGGAGCACGGCTCCTGCACATAGCGGGGTAACAGGTGACTTCATCCCACTGCTATTAGCCACACGCCGAACGCTGATGTTCCAACCATCTGGCCGCCGGGAGGATAACCGGCTGAGCCAGCAAATACTGTAATTGCAAGAAGGCCCAGCTGGTCCCGCTCAGGAGCTGGAGGACTGACCCTCCTCCCTGGCCCTCCCTCTGCAGTGAGGTCCCTCTGCTTGTACCTCCACGTGCCTCCCACAAAGGGCCCCTTCCCTGCAGGGACACTGGCTGTCTCCCTGAGGACAGAGTGGGACCCCGTGGGGATGTCAGTGTATTTCCCGAACAGTGATCTCACAGGAGCGTTTCCCCACACAGATGGTATTTCTTCTTGGTGCTGATCGAACTGAAAATATTAGGAGCTAACGCTACCAAGCCTCCCCGGGTACTTGGCACATCCCGCGGCTGGTGCACCACAGCCCTGGGTGTTTGGAGCTACTTCTCAGCTCCATTGCTAGGGGGAGCCTGAGGCTCACAGGGGAGGTGTGTCGTGCCCAGTGTCTATAGTTAATCACCCGTGGGGCCGGTGCTCTACCCTGCTCCGGGGGACTGCCGTGTGCTTGCTGGCACACCTGAGTGTGTAAGAGTGTGAGAGGGTCGGTGCACCGGCCCAGGTCCATCCGGGAATGCTGTGGCACCGTGCCGGCTGGCTTCTGTGGGATGCTCAGAGCCCCTCCACTGTGGAGTGAAGGTGCTGCAGTCCAGCCCTTTGGGGGCTCCAGGACCCAAGGACAGCCTCAGAGATCAGTGGTTGTGCCGATGGGCGAGGTACTCACGAGGGTGGCTGTGCTGTTTCCGTGGGTCGGAGCTCCTGGCAGGGTGGGGAGAACGGATGTCCTGAGATACTCATGGCTGCTGCTGAGGCCAGACGGTCAAGGACGAGCACAGATTTCCCCCATGGTTGGGCCTCTGGAGTGAGAAGCAGGGCCAGGAGCCAGCAACAGTGATACGTCCTTGCACCTGCCAAGAAAGTGATGTCACCCATAGAGAGATGGCACTTCCAGGCTCTGTGCGGAAGGTGGGAGGGAAACGCGGAACGTCGCGAGAGGGTGGCTGGGATACGCTCGCACGGCGGACACGGGCGGACGACTGTCCGAGGCTCGTGTTACTCATCTGTAAGACGGGCAATAGGAGGTCCTCCCACGAAGGGGTGGTCACGGGGCCCGTGTGAGGACTGTCCCAGGGCAGGCGGAGGAGGGGAGGGTGAAACCAGGTGCAAAGGCGTGCAGACAGATGGGAAGGCTCAGCCCTGTTCCTTCTGCTCTGCCTGCCTGGGCGTCTGCCAGCGGACACCTGCCTGTCAGGGCTAGGAAGGGCTGGGGCCGGGTGGTGCGCTCTCTGGTTTCCAAGTCCAGCTCCGCATCATGCTGGCCATCTCAAGGGACAGAATCTGGACAGACAAGGGGAGATCCGTGCTTCACATTTGCAGGGAACAGGGGAGGGCTCTGGCTGCACCCCATATTTTATACACACACACGACCCTTTCCCTCCACCTCTCTCACAGCATACACGGCAGTGTGCTTTCTGCGGAGGAGGGGCCGCGGCTCCCCAGGGCGGTGGTACACCGGGGAGCTTCCCGTGCACTCAAGGAGAGCCAGCTAAGCACTGCGGTGTGCTAGCTCCTCAAAGCACCTCTGTGCCCTGGACTGGTCCTTGCCTTTGAGACACGTGCAGTCTGGGAACCACATGAGGACCACATGTCCCATCGCCATGTGCTTCTAGGTGGGCGTCTCTTTCTGGGACAGAATGCAAGCAGGGCAGCGGGGAGCGGGGGCGGTGTCAGCCTGTGGGGCCTCCTGAAGACGAGCCGCGAGGTCGTGTTTCTGAGCAGGGCTCTCCCGGTGGTAACCGCTGCTCCGGAGAATGCCAGCAGGGCACGCCGTGACCGCGTGCGGCCCCGCTGCGTGGATCTTAACCAGCCCCGGTGACTCCAACGCATAAATGAAAACAGCATCTCTCCACCGAAGGAGAGCAAAATCCTAATGGATTTGTTCTTAAATTGCATACTGTTGTCGAACACGGGGAAGTGTCAAAGTAATGAACACTCGTACAAACAGTGCACTCTGGCCGTTACTTCAGAGACGCTTTTTTCCACTAATTGAGACTCTTGGGGATGGCGAAGGTTGGGTCTTGGTGCAGTGATGGGCGGTAAGTTCTCAGCCGGCCATTGTTCCCTACGTCGCTGGAAGAAGCCAAAGAAATGTCCCCAGTTGTCCTGCAAACACCTAGAGGACAGCAGGACCGAGCAGAGTTCCTTTCCACCCTTCCCGGTGAGAGACTGGGTTTCCTCCCTGGACCCTGGGGGGGAATCGTTCCCGAGGCTCAGAATGTGGGGCAGCTGTCCTGTGTCATTCCTACTGGACTCCATGCCAGATGCTCGGGTGCATGATACACCACACTGAGAAGAGAGAGAGAGAGAGAGGAGGGCACGAGGGAGGGCACGAGGGAGGGAGGGAGGGAGGGAAGGTGATACAAAGACACTGATCTCATCACAGGGGATGGCCACCCCCGTGCACACACAGGCTTGGGGAAGGGTGGTGTTCACACCCTGAGTTTTAAGACACAGAGAAGTCCTCCGGCTTCAGAGCACCATGATTTCCAGTGCCGGCCGCACTTACCCCCACATATACCCGTGGGACAGAAGACTGGTAGCCCCGCCGTGGTGTGAGACCCCGGAACAGGTGGGTGGCCCCCTTGGATGAGCCCCTCTGTCTTGCTGTGTCAAGGCGGGGAGACCCGGGCCTCTCCCACTCTCACGGCCCCCAAACCAGCATCTCCTCCCGCGCCCACCTGGTGGGTCCCAGCTTGCTCGGGGCCGAGGCCGATGCGATTGCATCTTCATTGTACGAGTATTTTCATGGCCACTGCTCCTGGCAGCATGAGGCTGGCAGTAAAAATAATTTATTGGAGGGATGTTGATAAAGCCTTGCTTATTGCAAACAGTAAATTAAAGTGAGCCCTTCCACCTTTCTTCCCTACCCAGGGAACAATAACCACTCACAGTGAACTCGAAGGGGAAGGGGAACAAGATATAGGACAGTCGTTCAATGTCACCGTCTTACCAGCAACCTCATAAAAATTAAGGAATAATTTTTCAAAGAGATAAGGGCTGTAGGGACATGAAAATCAAAACAACCAAATTGTTCCTGCCCGGAGGAGGTGCATGCGGGATGGGAAGGGATTTCTTTTCCCATTTTTAATTTACAAGAACCTTGTAAACTACAAATTAAAGGAGCAGGAGCGATTCAGAAGACTTGATTCATTAAGCCTTTATTTACCCTTAATGCCTCCAAAGGAAAATAATTTGGTTACTGAACATGAGTTATGGGCTCAGAGCTGACATCTTCCCACACAAATCTCGGGGCCTGTTTTAGGTGGGGCCGCTGTGTGCTGAGCAGAGGTGGCAGCTAATAGCAAACATTTGCTCCCCTGTTGGGACGATTATCCGGGAGTGAGCTTCCAGGGGGCGATCCCAGCCGGACGGCTCCTGCGGCGTTTAGTCCCGAGGCCTGGACGCGGGAATGGCTATGAGGAACACGTGACTCTCCTGCCGGTCAGTCTCCTGCCGGTCAATCTCCTGCTGGTCATATCCTTTTTCCTGAGAAGCTTGTAATTATCCGTGGCCTGTACTCATAGCAGGCAGATAGTAAGAGCCCAATAAATACCTTTTTATTTTCATTTTGTAAAGATTTCGTTTGTTTATTTGAGAGAGAGAGAGACAGACAGTGAGAGAGAGCATGAGTGCAAAGGAGAGAGAGGAGCAGACTCCCTCCAAGCGGGGAGCCCGATGTGGGGCTCGACCCTGGAATCCCGAGATCATGACCTGAGCCGAAGGCAGACGCTTAACTGACTGAGGCACCCAGGTGCCTCAAGAAATATCTTTTTAAAGGAGTGAAAGAGGAAACAAATGAATGAAGGGACTTCATGCATTCTTCCTGGGTACCGGACTTGGGGGTTCATGGGAAGTCTCTGCAGACATACTACATCACTGCACATGGGAGTTCTTAAAGGTGAGGTCCTGACGCCCTCTGTCCCCTTCGGTTGCCACAGAGCACTTACCGCATGCCAGGCCCTAGCTGGAGAAGAGGTCACCTGGTCCCAGCCCTGTCTGAGCTTATGGTCAGGTGCATGTGGCCTTTCCCCGCACAGCTCATCTCTGTGGACTTATCTGGTGGCTTCTGAGGGTGAGGAGGAGGTCAGGACAGTGTAGGGGGGTGAAGTGCCCTCCATCCTGCGGACATGTGATGTATCCATTCTCCACCGCTGTGTAACAAATCACCCTGAACTGAACACACGTGATGGTAGATTTGGAGGTCAGAAGTCCAGAGATGATCAAAAGAAATGAAATCTTGCCATTTGCGACGACGTGGTTGGAACTAGAGGGTATCATGCTTAGTGAAATAAGTCAATCAGAGAAAGACAACTCTCATATGATCTCCCTGATATGAGGAAGTGGAGATGCAATGAGGGGGGTTTGGGGGGTAGGAAGGAGGGAGACAAACGATAAGTGACTCTTTTTTTTGTTTGTTTATTTACAGCATAACAGTGTTCATTGTTTTGGCATCACACCCAATGCTCCATGCAGTACGTGCCCTCCCTATTACCCACCACCTGGTTCCTCAACCTCCCACCCCCCCGCCCCTTCAAAACCCTCTGGTTGTTTTTCAGAGTCCATAGTCTCTCATGGTTCATCTCCCCTTCCAGTTTCCCTCAACTCCTTCTCCTCTCCATCTCCCCATGTCCTCCGTGTTCTTTGTTATGCTCCACAAATAAGTGAGACCATATGATACTTGACTCTCTCTGCTTGACTTATTTCGCTCAGCATAATCTCTTCCAGTCCCGTCCATGTTGCTACAAAAGTTGGGTATTCGTCCTTTCTGATGGAGGCATAATACTCCATCGTGTATATGGACCACATCTTCCTTATCCATTCATCCGTTGAAGGGCATCTTGGTTCTTTCCACAGTTTGGCGACCATGGCCATTGCTGCAATAAACATTAGGGTACAGATGGTCCTTCTTTTCACTACATCTGTATCTTTGGGGTACATACCCAACAGTGCAATTGCAGGGTCATAGGGAAGCTCTATTCTTAATTTCTTGAGGAATCTCCACACTGTTCTCCAAAGTGGCTGCACCAACTTGCATTCCCACCAACAGTGTAAGAGGGTTCCCCTTTCTCCACATCCTCTCCAACACACGTTGTTTCCTGTCTTGCTCATTTTGGCCATTCTAACTGGTGTCAGGTGGTATCTCAATGTGGTTTTACTTTGAATCTCCCTGATGGCTAGTGATGATGAACATTTTTTCATGTGTCTGATAGCCATTTGTATGTCTTCGTTGGAGAAGTGTCTGTTAAGTGACTCTTAATTTCACAAAACAAACTGAGGGTTGCCGGGGGGTGGGTGGATAGGGAGAGGGTGGTTGGGTTATGGACATTGGGGAGGGTATGTGCTATGGTGAGTCCTGTGAAGTGTGTAAACCTGGCGATTCACAGACCTGTACCCCTGGGGCTAATAATACATTATATGTTAATTAAAAAAAAATAAGTCCAGGCATGGGTCAGCTGGCTCCTCTGTTTCAGGGTCTATCACAGGCTGAGATGGAGATGTTGGTCAGGGCTAGTGTCTGATCTGAAGGCTTGACTGGGGAAGGACCCATTTCAGCCTGCTGAGCTGGGGTATTTTTTCTTATCTTCTGCCCTCAGACTGGGACTTACACAATTGGCTCCCCTGGTTCTCAGACCTTCACACCTGGACTGAGCCATACCATCAAATTCCTGGGTCCCCAGCTTGCAGATGGCAGATCACAGTACTTCTTAACCTTCATAATTGCATGAAACAATTCCTTTATATATACATATCCTATCGGTAATTTTTCTTGGCGGAACCCTGATGCAAGAACTCTTCTCTTTCCGCACGGAAACCCCCTTGCCCATGGTCCATCCACAACCACACCTTATGCAAAGACTTTGATAACAACCCCTCCTGGAATGAACCTTCTTGCCTGTATTAAGAGTCCCTCCCATTGGCTCCCCAAAGGACTTTGGACTCTGCTGGAGGAATGTCAAGCAGGAGCAGGTGGAGATCTTTCTAGAAATCCCAATCCCAGAGAGGTACCAACTTCACCTGCTTGTAACAAGACACTGACTTTGGGGCACGGTCACCACATGGAAGCACTGCATGTTTTTAGATTGAACCTAAAACGTGAGTTGACAATGTTTTTTGGAGAAGATCACATTGCTCACATTGCTACCTTTGCACTAAATCAAGTGGGAGTGGATAGAGAAGACAGTTGAGCGTGGGTCAAATGGTCATGGTGCAGGGTGGATGTGCAGGTGTGAGCTCTGAGCCCTGAGCTAGGGAGGCAAGTGTTCTTTTCAGCTCTGAGCTGGGGAGCCTTTGGACTCACTCCGCATCTCTGCTTCTGTTGGCCCATACATCTCTTTCCTTCTCTCCTTGGCATCATTGATGGATTTTATGGATGTTTCCAAAGGTGGGCTTCCAGCTTTAATGGGCGTTGGTCCTGGGCATCTTTGCACACCAGGTCATTGCACAGAGGAGGTGTGGGGTATGGTTTGAGGAGACATGGAGTGGGAGGGCCATGGGAGTATGGAATCCAATGAAGGTGTTGGCTCCACTTCATGGTGCCACTCTTTCCTCTGGGCCCTGGTGTCCCCACCATAAGGTGGGGTGTGGCTAGACCTAAGCCTTGGTCGACTTAGGTCTATGGATGGGACTGTGGATAGTTCAACTGTGTCCCCCACAAAGATAAGCTGGAGTCCTAACCCCTGTTGTCTGCAAATGTGACCTTGGAAATAAGGTCTTTGGGTCTTTGCCACCATGTTAAGATGAGGTGGTGCTAACGAGGGTGGGTCAGAATCCAGCATGACCGGGGTCTTTACAAGGAGAGGAGGGACTGGGGCACACACATGGGGAGAGGAGAACGCCATGTGGGACAGACACACAGGAAGAAGCCCATGTGGACACACAGGCAGAGATTGGGGTGAGGCATCCATCGGCCAAGGAAACCCAGGGTGACTCGAAACCACCAGAAGAGAGAAGAGGCGGAAAGATCCTGCCCTAGAATCTTCCGAGAGATGACACCCCAGCTGACCCCTTGATTTCAGACTCCTGGTCTCCCACCTGCCTGAGGATAGATTCCTGTTGTTTTAAAGCCCCTAGTCCACGGTCATTTTGCTACTGCAGCTGCACAACACTCCTGTGGTGGGGACCCTACCCTGTGACTGCCAGTGGGGGCTGCAGGGGCAGGCCCTGGGGGAGAGGGGGAGCTCTATGCCCGGGGTGGGGACAAGGTGGCACAGATGCCCTCCTCTACCTGCAGCACTGTTCGTGGGAGCCAGGCCAGGAAAAGTGCTGGGGGTCCAACGCAAGGACGGGGCCCTCTGCTCCTTGGCCAGGATTGGAGGGACGGTCCAGACAGTTGAGAAATGCTCCACTTCGTGTAGGGAGATCGGGTGGGGCTGGCTTGACTTTGCCTCAGGTGCCCGCCCCTCTTTGGGCCTTGGACTCCTTACCCGTGGAGTGGAGGCATTCGTCCAGGTGAGGGAAGGTCTTTGGGCTCTGACCAGCATCCCATCCCAGGCGAGGGGCCCGGCTCAGGAAAGTGTGTTATGTTGACAGTCACAGAGCAGCCCAGGTCCCAGGCGAGCCAGGTTCCCGAGTCCCAGAGATGCTGACGGTTCCTGCTTCCGTGCTTCCTCCAGGATAATTCAGACACTGGTCGGGAATAATTCAGAACTTCTCCAGGTCCCAAGTGGTAACAAGACTGCACTGGTGAGGACTTCCAGCTTGGGGAAGAAGGCTGAAGGTGACATTTGGGGAGCTCAGGCAAGAAACTGGTTCCTTAAAAAACATTTGGGATCCTGTTTTGGGTTTTACTCCGACCCATCCGTTGTGGGCTGCGTTGTCTCCCCATATACATACGTTGAGGTCCTGACCCAGATGTGACCATGTATGGAGATAAGAGCTTTAGGGAGGCAAATAAGATTAAATGAGGTTGCTGGGTTGGTCCCTAATCTGACATGACTGACGTCCTAATAAGAGGAGATGGGGACACAGACACACACAGAGGGACGATGGTGTGAACACTCGGGGAGAGGACATTGGTCTGTACACCAGGGAGAGAGGCCTCAGAGGAACCAGCCCTTCCACACCTGGATCTCAGACCTCCAGCCTCCAGGACTGGGAGAGAGAAATCTCTGGTTTGAATGGCCCAGTCTGTGGTTCTTTGTTATGGCAGCTGGAGCAGGCCAATATGCCATCCCAATGGATGCAGGAAACAAAGGACTAAAGCATTAATTTCACTAATTCTGGTCTGTAAGTGGACATGCTCTTTCCTGCTTCTACATCCCATGGCGAGGCGTCGTCACGGTAGGCTCAGGTGCTCTGGCACTAGCCATGCTCAGGGAAGAGGAAGCCAAGTCGGGTCTGGTCTCCCAGCCTTAACAGGCAAAGGCGGTGAGGCAGTCCGTTCTGCATTGGTCTCATCCTGCCGCAAATTCCCCGCCTTCCTTCCTGGACCTCTCCGGGAAGGATTGGGTGAGTACCCTGGACTGCTTCTCACAGTCCTCCCCGACCTGAGCTCAGGATTGGGTCTGAGCTCCCTCCTCCTCCTGATGGAACACCTGAGGCACAGGCTGAGCCTTGGATGCCTTTGTTGCCCATGGATCCGGGCAGCACTGGGTTCTACTCCAGGCTCTGGCCGAGTCAGGTTTCTTTGCTCTGCCTCTGTGTTTCCATCTCTAAAATGGGAGCAGCAGCGCCTTTCCCTGGAAGAACAAATTAGGAGTTGGGGGTGCGTCTTCGTTGGCTAGGACTGTGGTAACAATGTAGCAAGACTGGGGGGCTGCAACCACAGATGTGTGTTTCTGGGTTCTGGAGGCTGGGGTTCTGAGGTCAGAGGGCCAGCCTGGCTGGGGCCTGGTGGTGGCCGTCTTCCTGGTCTATGAACAGCTGCCTTCTTGCTGGGTCTTCACAGGGCGGAGAGACAGCTTCTCTTCTTATAAGGCACTGATCCTATTCAGGAGGGCTCGTGAAGGTTAATTTTATGGGACACCTTGACCGGACTGAGAAGTTCATGGTGATTATTTCTGGCTGTGTCTGTGGGTGTTTCTGGAAGAGATCAGCATGGGAATCAGGAGACGGGAGAGCTGCTGGTCCTCCCCAGGGTGGGTGGGTGCCACCCAAGCCGTCAAAGACCTGAGAAGAACAAAAAGGGGGAGGAAGGGCAAATATTCTCTCTCTTCCTGACCTGGAATATCCACTATCTCCTCTTCTCATACATCAGACCTTCAGATCTGGGCTGGGACTTAAATCATTGGCTCTTTTGGGTGTAGAAAAAATGACACCACCTGCTGTCCCAGGTCTCCAGCTTGTAGATATCAGGTCACGGGATTCTCAGTCTCTGTAATCATGTGAGCCAATACTCTACCCGAAGTACCTCTCTGTCTATCAGTATTCGTTCTACTGGTCTGTTTCTCTAGAGACCCTGACTGATGCAGGCCCTCTCATGACCAATCTCCTCCCAAGGGCCCCTTCTCCAAATAGCCTCACACTGGGATTAGGGCTTCAAAATATGGAATTTGAGGGCACATAAGCATTCATTCCACAGAAGGGGGGAAGTATGTTTTAACCCCCACAGCACCATGACTGTCTGAGGAAACCAGACTCCCACACCTGTGGGATTGGAGAGAAGAGGTGGGAACCTGGATTGTGGGGGGGAGGGGAGCCCAAGAGTCATGGAGGAGGCAAGGGTATTACCATGACCTTCATCCCACTGGTTTGTCCATGGATTTTTTTTTTAAGATTTTATTTATTTATTTGACACAGAAAGAGAGAGAGAGAACAAGCAGGCAGAGAGAGGGGGAAGCACGCTCCCCATTGAGCAGGGAACCCGATGTGGGGCTTGATCCCAGGACCCTGAGATCATGACCTGAGCTGCAGCCTGGGGCTTACTGAGCCCCCCAGGTGTCCCCTGTCCATGGATCTTGCAGGGTCTTCTGTCCCTGGACATTGGACTTGTCTTTGGGAGCAGTTGGCAGGCGGAGGAGATCTTAGCCATAGAGGCAGGGCGGTTACTCCTCTCATGGGGAAGGTCACTGCCCCTTTCAGGGTTACTGCTACAGTTGAGTGAAGTGATGTGTTAAGCCTCCTGGTTGGGTGTAATAAATGGGGCCCCCCACTTCCTTCCTTGCGGGAGAAGTACATGAAGGGCTCCGTCAGGGAGGGGCTGGGTTTCCAGATCCTGGCAAGCAGCCTTGATCTCAGCCAGCTGTCCTCATGCCTCTGCCTTACATGTGATTAAGTTATCCCCCCCTTTGTTTTAAAGACTTGTCTTATCACCTATTTACAAGACTTATGGATTTCTCATTACTTGCTTTGATAGGACTTCGAGCTGCATTGCTTTCTGCTCACCCCATCTGAGCTCTGCCTATAAAACATGACAGTAATAATGGCCGAGGGAGGAGCCGTGTGGGGATCGGGGCCATGCAGAAGGCACCCGCCCACAGGCCTCGTGGATTCATCACAGCCGCACAGACTGGTGTGCCTCCCAACATCTGTCTGTAGAGGCTCAGCCCCAGTCCCCCAGGACCGAGTCCAGGAAGACTCAGATGAGAATCTGCCTTTAGGGTTGGGAGAACATCCCTGAGGCCTCCCTCACTTCTGACCCAACTGCAGAGTTCATGGCTCTCTAAGACCACCTTTGCTTCTTTTTTTTTTTTTATTTTTTTTGATTTTTTTTTTTTTATTTATTTTTTCAGCGTAACAGTATTCATTCTTTTTGCACAACACCCAGACCACCTTTGCTTCTGACACTAACTGCAGCTTTTGGGGGTCCCCTGGGCTGTCCTCAAGTTCAATAATTCACTAGAAGGACTCCAAGAACTGTCTGAAGTCTGTTATGGTTTATTACAGCAAAACAACACAGATTAAAATCAGCCAAAGGAAGAGGCTCATGGGATGGAGTCTTGGAAAGTTCCACGTGTGGGGCTCCCACCATCATCCCCACTGTGGAGGCGTGGAGGGCGCTAACTCTTTCTAGCAGAAGTCAGGACCACACACACACTGCCCCCCACCCAGGGAAGTCCAGCAGGCTTGGCGTCATCACCTAGACATGGCTGACCACCCGCATGGCTGACCTCAGTCTCCAGTCCCTCTAAAGGTGAGCTGATACCACCTGACCCGAAACCCCTACCCTAAATCAAATTGTTATATTATCCAGCATGGCCCATGGTCCCCAGGTAAACAAGGACACTCCTACCAGGCAAGACATTCCATGGGCTTAGAGATCAGAGCCTGAAGGAAAACATAAGACCTCTCTTAAAAAGGGCTGATTTCGGGGCGCCTGGGTGGCTCAGTGGGTTAAGCCTCTGCCTTCAGCTTGGCCAAGATGGGTCTTGTATAAACAAACTCAAAGGTGCTCCTTACGTTTTCATAGAGACATGTGTTTACAGAAGGTGGGCGAGCCCTGAGTCAGGATAAAATTCCCACCTGGTAGCACTACACAGACGAACGGTCTTCCTGTAAGCCTTGAAGAATGCCCTGCCCTTATGAAAGGCATGTTGGCTTTTCTCACCCTGGTCATAGACCACTTCCTGACAACAAAAGTCTAATCTGAATACATAGTTTAGACTGCTGGGGTGGTCGGTATGGGCATGTCTACCTGTACGCTCAAATAGCCCAAAGAAAGGCTAAAGATGCCCAAAGAGTTGGCACCACAATGCTTGGAGTGACGGGTCACTAATGGGAACTTGAAGAGGGCCCTGATTTAGCACAACCCCGTGAGCTAATGCGATGGGAAGCCAACTTGCTGGGGAGACAAGGATGGAGACAGGGTCCTATTTGTAGATACTGGCTCTGTGATCATTGTTCAGTGAGTAGACAATGAACGGACGGATGGTTCATGGGATGGATGGATGGGTGGGTGGGTGGAAAGGATGGATGGATAGATGGATGGATAGAAAGATGAATGGAGAGAAGGATGGATGGAAGAGTGATACGGTGTGTGAGAAGCATGATGTGCGGGACGCAAACATGGGGTAAGAAGCCCATGCCGTGAGGCCAGCTCTGGCTGGTCAAGGCTCGCGTGAGGATCAGATGACAACGTGCAGGTGTAATGTCCAGTACAACACGAGGTGAAGACTCTGCTCTCACAAAGAAGCAGCTTCCTCTCTCCTGTTTTCCCTGCTGGTACTCAGTGCTTATAAGTCCCACTGGGCTCTGTTATGTCCCACGGTTTGGCCCATGTCCAATAAATGCGTCCTGCTGTGGACGGGTGTGGGGGAGTGAGTCCCCTCCCCAAACACCATGTCTGCCGTGTTTTGACCCTTTGCTTACAGATGCTGCATCTGTGTTGAATTCGGGACACTCATTCATTCGACTCCATCCCCTCCTGCAAACATCAGAGCCCTTCTTTGTGGCCACGGACCAGACACGGACATCCTCAAGAAGGTGTCCCAGTCATTCAGCTTGGCACGGATGTCCGATCTTCGTTGCTCCGTGTCAGGGAGATGAGGATCTGGCCCTGGCCCCGAGGCCGTGTTCCGGGAGCCCTTTCTGCAGCTGTCTCTGGAGGATCTGTTCGTTCTGGAGGGAGAACTGCCCACCATGCCCACCTTAGCCCCTTTAGAATCTGCATCCAAGTCCTTGTTCAACGGTCCCTTTGTAGGGCTGAGACACCTGCTGGGCTCAGGGAGCCCCACATATCAGATCTCTGGGGGGCAGCGGTGCACAGGTTGGTGAAGGACATGCCCGATGATTGTCTTCATGACCGGCTCCCTGAGAGGTCACAACTGTCGTCCTCTGTCACCGGGGAGAGCGTGCTGTTGGGTGGTGACATATGAGAAGCGTCTCATCGCCCTACCTGGGGTGTCCCGTCCAGGCTCCCACTGGAGCTTCCTCTCCCAGGAAGCCCCAGTGGAGCGTGAGGCGCCTGTGATCACCAATCAATTATTCTTTATTAAGCGTATTTCCTTCATTAGTCATTCCTTTGCTGCTTCATTAGTCTCTTCTCAAGTTTCAGTGGGTTTCAGGCATCATTGAATATGCGATAATTTATTTTATTAGGCAATTTATTTTCTGGGTACATTTTTAAAGGTCAATTAATCAATTTAAACGGAGGGGTGAAGATGGGGATCCAAATACACCTGAGACAAACGTTCCAACACCGACGCTTTGGGGGAAGAAGTTTGCTTTTCTTTTCTGACTTGGGAGGAGTCGGGTCAGGAGGAGCCAGAATGGGGGCATCTTGGGCAGCAAAGAGCCTTGAGGACAGGGAGGGCCAGGTCCCTCACCTCCTTGGAAGGTGGGAGCCACAGCAGGAAGTATAGAGAGGGGAGTCGCCCTGTGGAGGGACCGGAGGGAGACAGCCTACGGTCTGAGGCTTGAAGCTCGTGTGTCACGGTCCTGGAGCCCGCCTCCTGGAATGAAAGGGATCCCATCCATGAAGCTGAACTCAGACTGCGTGTTTCCCCAGCGCCTCATAAATAATAAATAAAAACACATCATAAATATTTAACAAGCAAGAAACACGCTCTGAGCCAAAAGTAAATCGCCAGTGAATGGTTTCATCTGCTGCATCCAGCAAATTGCCTTTTCGTCCAGATTTCCAAATGCAAACGCTTGGTTGGTTGGTGGCTCTCGTCACTCACGGGGACAGATGCCATCCCTGATCCACTATCTGACCTCCCAGCTGGTCGTTTCTCGGCAGGCAGGGAACTCGCTGGCTCGTGAGAGCAAAATAATGGGTGTTCTTCACAATCAGGGCTTTCCCAAGCAGATAGTTTCCTCCCCAAATGAGTGGCTGAGTGATTAATATTATTACCAGTTGATTGTTACATAATAAATGATAGCGGCCAGCCACGCGTGCTTACTCCGTGTGAGGAAATCCGTACCTGTAATCTCATTGTATCCTTGCAAGCATAAAGCAGGTCCCATGGCTGTTTTCCCCGAGGACACGGAGCCGAGGGAGGATGCCCAGTGCTTCCTTCCGAAGGTGTGAGGACTTGAACCCCGGTCTCTGACTCCCCAGCTCAGCAGTCTCTTAGAAGGGGTCACGCTGGTGCTCCTGAGGAATCGCCATGGCAGGTAAGAGGGATGTTTCTCCGGGCACAGGGCTGGGTCCACGGGGAGTTGGTTGTTTTAGAGAAAAAACAAAACAAAAAACAGTGAAGCAACTTTGCATGTGTTTCACAGAAATCACACTATGTTTTTAGTAATTGCTATGCCTTTTAGGATGCGCACGAACCACAAGTCTGGGCTGGTTCCCTCCTGCAGAGATGACCGGGACGCCGTTACTCTCAGGTCACCACGTTTTTTAGTAATTGGCATGTTGTTGTTTATGTTTGTAAACATCTCTGCTTCTCCTTTCTTTTTGGGGGGTGGTGTAATCTATTTCCAGTTCCTGAAGACAGATCAGTGTTTAGAAGTCGTTATTAAAGCATAAAAGTAGCGATACAAGTGGGAACACAAATACCACAGCTTAGAAAGACTGAAACAATGTACCCCGTGTGTGCCGGCCTCCAGGGCAAACACAGCCTGCAGATCTGTGTGTGCTGGGGCAGGGGAGGCTGAGCGAGCGGACTTCACGAGCCAGAACTTACTGGAATGGAATCTGCTTGCCCGTGACCGCCGGGCGTGATCTCTCGGGAGACTTTCAAATGGTGACATGACATCTTGGAAGCTCTCAGTTCATTTTCAAAGATTTATTTATTTGACAGAGAGAAATCACAAGTAGGCAGAGAGGCAGGCAGAGAGAGAGGAAGGGAAGCAAGCTCCCCGCTGAGCAGAGAGCCCGATGCGGGACTCGATCCCAGGACCCTGAGATCATGACCTGAGCTGAAGGCAGCGGCTTAACCCACTGAGCCACCCAGGTGCCCCTCAGTTCATTTTCAGAAGAGCCAAGGGATTGCTGTGGTCACCAAGGGAGCTAATCTTCACAAACCCTAAATTATGTTTAATGACACAAAACTGACAAGTGATACATGACAGAGAGGGGACCAAAGCAGTGAAGGTGTCACTCAAGTCCGTGCCCCTTAGAGCAGCGAGCAGGGCGTGCCGTGCCATCCCTGTGAAGTTCAAACAACCAGGAAAAGGCACCTGGTCAGCTCAGAGAGGACAGGACGACAAACTGGCCACATCCGTCTGTCCCGTGCGACTCTGGGACACACAGTGAGTGTGAGCGCTCTGCCTAGTGTGTGTGCACGCCAGCACACCTGCTACAGCGTGGTGGGATGGACCCCAGGTGGGCTCGGTGTCAGCGGCTCTCGGTGTGTGAGCATTTCACACGGAGCGAGAAGAGCTTGGGGATGCCTGGTCCAGGCTGCAGGAGAAGAGAGTTTGCGTAGCTGATGCGGCTCTGGTGATTTGGGGCAAAATGTCAGAAAGCCGGATGGAGGTCGGCACGGGGACTGTGCATCTGTGCGTGAGCACTGGACGGGGTCCGGGGCCCCTGAGGGCCACGATGGGTCCTGAGCAGAGTCGCTGAGTGGCTCTGTGTACAGGGACGGAGAGCCGCGCATGCAGGAATAGTGACACGGAGGCCAGGATGCGTCTCCAGCCAGGATGCCCTGCGAGGAAATGGGGAGAGGATGCAATGTTCTGCTCGCCTGCGTGGAACCCGAGGGGCCAGTGCTCACGCCGGCATGTGGAATGAGAGGCGGCTGAAATAGCCCTTCATAACCCTTCACGACGTCCATAGCACCAGGAAAGGGCTGTCTCTCCACGGCCAACAGCACGAGCCGACGGCAGGGAGTAAGACACGAGGGTTGTCTGAGAAGACGGTTCTGTGGTGGCGGAAGTGCTCCCTGCCCCAGAAGTCACTCTTCCCCCCACTCGCGATGATTTTCTTCTCTGGCTGGTGCAGGAAATTGAGGACCCGTTTTGGAAATAGTCAAACCCCGTGGGTGTTGTGTGAGACTGTGAAGGAGTGCCCCAGTCCTGGGCGGCCACCCAGCCGCCTCTCTCTTCCCCCAGGCTGCTACATGTCAGTCCCCAACCTTGGATCACACGCTGTCACGCACAGCTCCAGCACTGGTCCGCGGTGAGAAGCTCCTCAGTGCTGGTCTTCGTCGCCTATGGGTTCCCCGGCTGCCCCCAGCACGGTGGGAAGGAGAGAGAAGAGAGGTCAGTGGGGCTAACCCAGGGCAAGTTCGCTCTAGCGGGGAGCCCGCAGGTGCAGACACCGTCTGTCTCAGGGGTCACTACTGGAAACAGTCTTTAAATGCTATGCGTTGTTTTTATTTAGAAAGTTTACTGAAATGTGTAGGTTGGCATTCAAGCCTGATGCTCACTACGTCACCCATGGGTTCCAGAAATCCCTGCTCAGGGGGACTGAAGCCGGCGTCCATGGGATTTGACGTCACGATCGACAGAAAGAGCATTTACTGGAGCTGGCCATGTGCCAGGCCTTCCACGTTCAGTCCAACCTCCTGATACCGTCCTGGGCTGAGCAGCAGCATCTCAATTTGCAGGTGCAGAAGCCAGATCCAAGGAGGTGACCTGGACAGACAGGTAAGCTTGATATGTGGTCCAGTCTGAAGCCACCAATTCCCAAGCCCTCCTCCCCCACCTTGGACAATTTTAGGGTCGTGGAACCACCTTCTCCAGAGGAACAAAAACCTTTGCAACCCGTCTCTGCCCTGCTTGGCGCTCTGCTCCCTGTAGCGTCGGTTGGACTCGGCACTCCCTTCTGTGCCTCTGAGTTGGACACACATCTTGGTCCCTTTGTTCGGCTGCGTCCCGCCAGGGCTAGTGCTGGATTAGGGGGACAGCAGGGGCAGCAGGCTTTAGCCCCCGCTGCAATGGAGCCATGGCTTGCTGGAGGAGACAGAGGCCACCTGGCAGCCCCAGGTGTGGATGTTAGCGGGACAGAGGCTGGGCCTCTGCATGAACCAGCTTCTCTCTCGGAGGACCGCTCTGCACCCCGCCACCGGCCAGCCCCAGCTCCAGCCCTGATTTCTGCCTGGGAAGTAGCCCTCCGCACTGCAGAACGCAGGGGGAGCCCCCACCCCCCACTCCAGCAGCCAGCCCTGGACCTCTGCGCTTTGGGGGATGGGAGGGGCTCCTGGCCTCGGCATGGATGCCGCTCGTTGGCTCCTTTAACTCGAAAGACCTGGAGAATGAATGGCTCCATCCAGTCTCTGTGGTAAGTGTTCTCCCTGGACTCACAGCTCACTTCAAACCCGACCTGATAAATATATGATCAGGAAAGTCTGCCGACAGGGAGGCTCTGGGGAGCAGCGTGGCTGTGGCCGCGAGAGCTGGCTGCAGGGGGCTCGGCGCTCAGCTCCTGTGCTGGACCGTTCCGCCACCGGGAAGCCACCGGGAAGCCAGGACATTCATCTTTAATGGGCTCCTGATTTGTATGCTGGCAGAGGCTGTGCAGCCACAGGGGAAAGAAACCGTCAAAACGAGCGGCTGCAAAGAAACCCGAGCTGCAGGAGCCTGGGGACTGGTGAGCATTCCAGGGGGAGTCCTGCCCCCTCCCCATGGAAGCGTCCTCCCAGAGTTTTCTGGAAGGCTTCTGTCTCAAGAAGCCCAGCGCCGGGTTGCCGAGAGGGACTGAGTAATTAGCCCCAATTTATATTAATGGCATTTTAGATTAGTCACAGCTGAGCCTAGCTTCCGTCCTGTGCACTGGGAACCAGATGTGAAGGGGAAATGCAAACATATAAATAAAAAAGTGGAAAAGACAAAATAAAAGTGCCAGTTGTGTCCCAGGGAAGGACTGGAGGAAACAGAGGGAGCGGGAGGCAGACGGCTGTCCCTCTCGGGCATCTGGCAGCTCCCAAGGGCCCTTCCTTCTGGCCACAAGCTTTTTTCTCACCCAGGGGATCCTTCTGACCTTGACCCCACGCCCCGCTCCCGGGTGACTGGTGCACAAGCAGGCAGAACTGCTCTCTGGGAGCCTGGATGGGGGACTGAACGGTGCTTGCCATGGGGTGGCCATGGACGTTAGCTCCCCGCCACGGCCCAGCCTGGACCCTGATTCCATGGCCTTGCAGATCTGCGACCTCAGGTGGTTTCCTCCATTGCCCTCTCCTGGGAGTCTCACTGAACAGGGCGAAGGATGGTGTCTGACTTCGGGGTCTCTGCCTGCTAGAGGCTCGGGAATACAGTTCCATCCCCATGAAGAATGTCTGTGGTCCAGCACCCCCAGGAGCCCTCTGCCCATCCTCCTGTCTGTGGGACGGGATGTCCCGTGGCCCCGGGCAGCAGGTGGCAGATGCTTCCTGCAAATGTTGTCTTTGCTCTTGAGTGGGGTCCAGCGTCCTCTCCGGCATTTCCGATGCTGACCCTGACCCTCAGACCCTCACGGCGCAGTCCATAGGCCTGCGCAGAGACAAGACCAAGTTTGTGGATATTCATGAACTTGGAGCCGGGGGTGGCGGACGGGAAGGACCTCAGGGGAACAGATGGAAACGCCCCCCAATAGCTCCATCCGCTCCCTGCCCCGCTCCAAGCCGAGGGCTCACTCTGCAGGCTCTAACAGTAGTCTCATCCCTGCCAGACCTCTCCGGCCTCCCGAGTGCTCCTGAGCTGCGGAAGGACGCCCGGCCTGGACAGGACAGCTGACCTGTGCTCTGCCCTCTCAGGACAGGCTGTGGCTCGAGTTCTGGGTTTTACTCCTAAATGAGAGGAGTCATTCATGACCAGAACCTGGAGAGGATTTCACGGACGCGCTGCAGACACGACCCTTTCCTGTCTGTTCAATTTCATGAAAAGCGCCCAACCATCTTGCCGGGGCCAGCTTGCCGGGAAGGAGGCCCTCTTCCCAGCCTTGTAGGAAGAAGTACAAAGGGCGGATGGGAACATTCTGTAAATGCCAGCTTTTGCTCTGCAGACGTTTGCCAGGGAAATTCTGCGGGAGGAGAGCAGCCTCACCTTTCCACAAGGAGCACTGCTCAGGTCAGGTGACATGTGGAGACCGCGGCCCGGCCGGACTTGGCTGGTCCTCCCCCGAAGCCCCGGCTCTCTGAATTCCATACTCTGATAGGGGGCTTTGCAGAGGGAGCTCCCCTAACCTCTCTCAAGGGCCCCACTTCACCGACAGGAAAGAGGATGCCTGGAGGTATGGGTGACCTGTCTGGGGTCACCCAGCCAGTCTGGGAGGCTCCGATCCCAGAGGCCACCCTCATAGTAGTATATGATGCTGTGGGCAGCATGGGTGGCCTGGAGACAGTAGAGTCCGTGGGGTGCCGTAGGGAGTGGTACTCCAAGACTGGCCAGGCCTGAGCAGCCCCCCAGCTAAGAAGCCTCAGGGGTTCCCCCTCTTTTCTCCCAAAACCCCTGCCCTCTGGACCCCACAGCATGCAGAAGCTGCTGGCTGTGACCTTCTGGACAGCTCCAGCTTCTTGAGCACCCTTCAGGTCCCAGCTTGGGCTACCCGCTGTCCCACAGCAGCCCAGCATGGCGAGTATGACTGTCCCCATTCTACAGATGGGCACATCCCAGACCAGTCCAGGAGCCGGTGCGGATCCACAGCTGTAGGAGCCAGGGCTGCTCCTTCGCAGGTTTACCTGATTCCATGGATTCCGCAGCTCGTCCCCGCCCGGGCTCCAGTCCATGTTCACATTCCTCCCACGGCCGGCCTCTTGGAGCCTCAGTTTGCCATCTGTGAAATGGGGATGAGGATGCCACTGTGTGGCTTTGGAACATCCACGGGAAACTGCCACGCAGGACGCACTCAGTCCAGCTGTTTGGGAGCGGATGAGCAGACTGGCCCAGGCTCCTCATCCCTCCAAGGCTGAGGGCCAGTCCACCGGGCATAGGAGGTCCTTGAGAAGCAAATCACAGGCCAAGGGCAAGGCTCCTGGAGGCTCCTGGGTTGCCCGTCTCTGTGGTGGGCACAGCCCTGCTCCCCGAGCCTGAGACTCTGTGTCATCCTGGTGAGTGGAGACAGGCTGGCAGGTTCACGCCTTTCCTCCTCCTGGAGCCTCTTTAGCATTCTTAAAAAAAGGAAACAAAAAACCTTGAAGGGTTCTCTTCTTAGCATTGAAAACACACCCATAAATCTATCAAGAAACAGAACACAATAGACTGCTGCTTGAGCGAAGTTGGCCTCTGACGGGTTATGCCCGGCATCTCCAACCTCCGCGGCGCGGTCGGGAGCTCAGAAGTTATAATTTGCGTCTAATTGACATGCGGTCGCCTCCAGGGCCAACCGGCCCGTGTGCTCCTGGAGAGAGGCCTGGAGGAAACCACTGACCACCACGGAGGCACATTTGTCCCGAGACTCGCTGCTGTCTGGAACCGCAGAATCAGCAAAGCAGCACAGAATGCACCAAACCGCGTCCTTGCCCCCACCCTCTCTCTCTGCCCGGCTCGCTCCCTCCCTTTCTGTCTTTCTCTCCTTGTCTGTCTGTCTGTCTGTCTCTGTTCTTCCCTAACCAACCAGAAAACCTTTCTCTCTTGCCCATGAGCTTCCCTTTGCTCTTCATAGCAGAGACAGGTGAGGGCAGGGGGCAACCTGCTTCACCCCTCCCTCAGGCAGCAGGGACCCCAGGCATGGAGGCGGCCTCAGCTGGGTGGGGACCGGCTGGGGCTTTTCTCTGGCGTGTGGTTATGTTCACTGGAAAGAATCCGATCTACCTGGTCTTGCTTTTCAGCTTTGGTCTCCTGGGACAGGTCAGTGCCTACTCTGGGGGATGGCTCTGTCCCACCCCTGAGCCACAGACCCTCTCACCCTGGGACAGCTGCCCTGTGCTCCCTGGACTCTGGGGTTCCCCAGGCGGACATTTTGGCCTGGTTTGCTCCCCTCAATCCCTTTGGGGGTCTTTCCCTGTGCTTGGCCGGTGTTTGCCACTAAGCTAATTCATGGATTTCCCCCAAAGGCTGATGGCTTCTCAGAAGTATGGGAGCTGATGTCAGTCTTTTGTAAGAGCCTGAATTCATCTCTCTGTTTGCCCCAGCAGCCTTTGATGGTCTCCAGTACTATTTTCCACGGCGTGCACTTCTAACTCCGTAATCTGACAGCTGCACGACAGCCGTGGGATCTAGCCTCACACGGCTCCGCAAATGATGGGAGCCATGACCAAGGGCATCGCCAAGATGCTGGGCACCCGCAGCTCCCCCCAGCCTGTCTGTGCTTTTGATGTACAGAGGAGAAGCCGGTTTCTGTAGATCTGATTGAAGTTTGGGCTGTGTCAAAGGTCAGAGGCAGGAACAAACTGATGAAAGCAAACAAAATCATGCTGGAATGACTATCTTCATGAGCCCTGGGGCTGGGTCAGCCAAGGTCAGGAATGCATCATCGCTTCCCTTCAGTGAGGCAGAGGGCCCGGCGCCCGCCGTGCTAATGTCCCCGTGCTGACCTTTCCCTTCACCGTGAGTTCACGGGACGCGGAGGGAGGCTCTCAGAAACAGGCGCGCACCCCTCCTGGGATGTCTGCCGCAGAGACCCACACCCGAAGCCACTCTCGCCCCACGCCGGAGGTACAGGCAGTCTGGACCCTCCATGCTCTTGGGCAAGACACAAAATGAGTTTTTCAAAAGCCCCAGAGCCAGTGAACCAGTGATAGATCACACATAATCACACCCACAAAGTTGAGGACTTTCGTGGCCTTGTCCCCCTGGGTTTTGTGGAAGAGCAGAGGTCACTCCGGGATGACACTGAGGACGCCTGGCACTGAGCCAGCAGCTCCCGGGGCCTTCCTGGGCATCAGACCCTGGGCGGGGTGGGGGTGGGGGGCTCCTCTTTCTGATTTAGGACGAGCACAGCAACCCAACCCTGCTCACTCCAGACTATCTTTCATTCCCCAAATGCCCTTTAGAAGAAGATCTGGCAACGTTTCCTCAAACGCATGGGTCCTGTCCACGTTTTCTGCTGAGAGGCTTTCCCTGCAAGACCCTCAGGGAGCTGGGGGGCGGCAGAGGGCGGAGCCTGGGAAACTGCAGGGCCGGTGGGGGAGGGGACTGGAGTCATGTGCGGGGCTGCGTGCGCGCGGCTGGACGGCCGCCGGTGGACAGAGGGGGACATGGCAGAGACACGTGTTCGGGCCGAAGCCGGTTCTCTTCAGACTCGGAGTGAATCAGAGGAAACCTCCGGGCTCAGGAGTGCAGGAAAAACAAGCCCGCAGCGGCCTGCTGCTCCCCGCACAGTCAAGGGTCTGAATAGCCGCGCACCTCGGGGGATGGGGAATCGCTGCCCCAGAGGGGCTTGGCGCTGTCCGTGGTCCTGCCGCTGCGCCTCCCGGGGAGGGGGACGGGCGGGGGGAGCAGCCTGCCTTCTCCTCCGGGTCTCTCTCGGCTCCTCTTGCCGCGTCCACTCCACCTCCCTGAGCCTGGTTGGCCCCTGCCCCCTCCCTTCGCCCGTGGCTCTTGACTCTGCTTGCACACATTGAGCCTTTGCTGTTTACGAACTCCCAGAGGGCAGGGATCCCACTGACGGTGCTGCTGCCCAGGAGGCCCTACCGGGAGTCCGAGTGCCAGAACCCAGCTAGGAATTGGCTGGGTGGACTTGGACAGGTAGAAGACCGTTTCCAGCGGGGATGAGGGACCTGGGAGCAGGATGATTTGTTAAGAATCAGATGACAGGGGCCGTGTCGGTGGCTCAGATGGTGAAGCCTCTGCCTTTGGTTCAGGTCATGATCTCTGGGTTCTGGGATCAAGCCCTGCATCAGGTTCCCAGCTCAGCGGGGAGTCTGCTTCCCCCTCTCCCTCTGTTTCTCCCTCTCCCTCCGCCTCTCAGCCTGCTTGGGCTCGCACGCGCGCGCTCTCTCTCTCTCTGTCTTAAATGCATAAACAAAATCTTAAAAAAAAAAGAATCAGATGACAGTGTTTGTAAGCTGTGAAAGGATGTTTATTAAAGGGTCTTGCATGTGGTTAGACAATACCAAAAAAATCCACTTATTAATTGAACAGTAGCTCATTTTGAAAAGATGGTGGACATGTGTATAGCACTTATTCAAAGGAAAAATAATTCTAAGTTTCCAAGTCAAAGGCAGAGTGGAGTCCTAGGGCCAATCTGATGATAGCTACTTTTATTTATTGAAGGCTTACTATGTGCTGGGCACTGCCTATGGCTTTATATATTGTAATCATCAAGATAAAGGGTGGTTGCATGTATCATAAATCCAAAATATCACTGGCTCAAGTACGTAAGAGCCAAAGGGATAGAGAATGAAGAGCTGCCTTGGAGTTCGCGATGTCATCAGGGATGCAGGATCCTCTGTATTCCTTCTATGCCACATAAGACTTCCATTCTTAAAGTTACCTCATGATCCAGGCTGGATGCTGGAGCTCCAGCCATCACATCCTTCTTCTACAAGAGAAAGAGAACCTGGGTGGGGGAGGAGAAGAGAGATGCACATTCTTTTTGATTCGATGCTCTAGGGGGCTGTCCTGGAAGTCCTACTAGCTCTCCAACCAGCACAGCTGCAGGTAATGAGAGAAAGGGAACAGAAGCAGGTGGGGGCCCATGCATGTCCTTTCAGGGGAAGGGACACACATGGCTCTTGTTCCGTTGGTCAGAAGGGAAATGCTGTTGTTTGGGGGGAGAGCACATTGCTGCTCCACATGAGATGGGGATCGTGTTTCTAAGGAGGAAGACGAGGGCAGACATGGAGTGGACCCCTGGGAGCCTCTGTCACGTGGAGAATATCTCATTTAGTTCTCAGATGATATGGGCATTGCACAGGCATGGGGGCTTTTCCACAGAGGAAACCAAGGATCAGAGGGACAAAGGGCATTGCCTCAGGCTAAGTCCACCCTGCAGCCTGAGATGAGCCCTCTGCCATCATCGCCAGCTGGGTGCTCGGCAAGGTCCGTGGTGGGATGAAGGACATTTATGTCATTGTCCTTTCTCCTTGAAATGCTCTCTGTCAGGCATCCTCAAGTCTCTGGCTGTTCTGGAGCAAAGCAGCAGTGGAGGGCAGGGCTTCCTTGGACAGAAGTGGGGGCTGCAGGGGGAGGGAATGTTGTCCACAGAAAAGACGTCATTGAAGAGACTCTAAGTGCCCCTGCAGCGCCTCCATTGTCTGACTGGCGACTTCACTTTTGCCAGCAAGACACGGCCATCTGCTGTTGCACCGGGAGCTGAGGAGGCTCAGTTTCTCCCAGGGCCTTCCTGGGGTGGCACCTCTACTAACCCGGCAGATTTGCCTGCTCTGTGTGGCTTCACATCTTCCGTGATGTCCCCCCTCCCTGGGAGGCAGCTGCAGGTCCCTGGTTCTGAGCCAAATGAGTAAACACGGACTTGGTCTCCTGTGGTGGCACTGCGGGGCAGGGGCAGCTCTGCCAGCACACGGGGATGGGTAACAGGCAGGCAACAAGAAGTGGTCAGTGGTCTGGACACTACCATGCAGGAAATCAGTGCTGTCTTCTTAGGCTCAGGGACACTGCCCCATCAGCTGAAAGGGTCCTGTCGCCCAGTGAATGGTGTGGGGTCAGGAGCACTACATGACCTGAAGAGGAAGGACGAAGGAACTCATGGCTCTTAAGTTATTTGGGCACATCCTGGGAAGGCCAAGTTGGGAGGGAGCTGGGGGTTTACAAACAGAGAAGGTCTTGGTGTTGGGGGGGTCCCAGGCTGGCTTTGGGGACAGCTGGGCTCAGTAGCTGTTCTGCCCCAGGTTTAAGTCTGACCTTCCTGGGCAAGTGTTCTGGCCACTTGCTCCTTCTCCTGGGCCTCAGGGCCCTTGGTCACTTCCTCCTCTATGTCCCAGGTGGCCAGGAGAGTGGCTGTCAGCAGGACAAGGTTCCCCTCGGGTCTTGCTTCTATACCTTGTGCCCTCACTCCAGTACTCAAGCTGAGGGACTAGTTCTCTCTTTCTGGTGAGTTCCAGTTTGTGCCTGTGCCAATTTCCGGGGCATGCATTTTTTCCCTCCTGGCACTGGGAACACTGGGATGACCTGAACCTGGAGAATGCCAGGTGCCCCCTTCTGGAGCCTGTGCCACCAACACAAGAAAAGAAAGCCAAGAACTGGAGAGAAACCAAGTCCTGAAGAGCACCTAGGTTAAGCCATACCTGAAGCAAGACCACCTTGGATTTCTTTGTTAAGTCAACTAATGAATTCTCTTTTCACTCAATGGTGTTCGAGTTGTTGTTGTTGTTTTCCTTATCACTTGCCTTTGGAAAAGTGTCAGTTAATACAAGGTCCAATTAATGCTAGGAGCCATGTCTGCTAGTGTGCCCTTATATACACACGTGTGTGTTAGAAAGGAATCCAACCCAGGCCTCATCCACGGAGTGTATAACCCAGTAAGGGAGATCATAGCCATGGCAAATGAACAATGACCACTCCTGGTAAGAAAATGTGAAACCCAAGTGGAGATCTCAGGAGTTCCAAGAAAGGGGAAACTGGGAGTTTGGAGCAGCCAAGAATGTCAGACATGCTTCTGGAAAAGATGGACCTTCATACCCGGATGGAGTCAAAGTCTCTATTTTTTGTTTGAAACCCCAAAGAGACTTCACATGCAGGAGTGGACGTGAGTCCTTCAATATTCTAGCGTACTTAGATAATCCCATCTAATTCCCGAATCCAGCATTTTCCAAATGAACATTTGTTAAGGCTGAGCAGGAAGAGAGAAATGTTCTTGGACCATTTCTGTCTCTTTGTCCCTTTTCAGATCTTTTCCAGGAAAGCCAATTTAAACAATAATGCCCTACTGAAGCTCTCCTCGACCTCTTATGAGGCCATATTTTTCCCCTCTGAATTCGTGCCAGACACGAAGTTGAATGATGTAAAATATCCCCACGTTTGACCTGTACCCGGTAACACAGGAGCTTGTATCAACATCAGTGCAAGGTGAGAGAGATTCATGGTGGCTTCGTGTGCAAAAGCCTGTCCAGACACCTGGAGGATATGTGGGTCAGCACAGCAGGGGTCCTAGAGGGCCCTTGGTGGCTTGACCGGCTCTAAACATCAGACGTCTTTGTGCTGCTCAGAGACCAGCCTGCCCTCCAGGCATTGAAATCATGTTAAACCCTCAGATACGAAGCAGATGTCTTTTAGCATCAGGCTTTTCAGCATATCCTCGGGCAGAGGGAGGCTTGGGAGAAAAACTGTGACCAAACTGGAAGCAATCATACCTCTATCCCAGAGACTTGTTGGAAACAGTGTGTCTTCCTCTAGGACTGTGACCGTGCTGTAGACCGTGCTCAGTTCACTTGGCAGTAATGTGATGGCTTGGAGGGAGGACAAGACTGCCACTGACGATGGGAACTTCTCGGGCCCACGAAAACACAGTGTGGGCAGAAATTCACATTATGAAAGATGCTTCATTTGTCCAAAGATTCCATCCTGTAAACCGTGAATTCCTTGGGTGCGTGGGCATGTCTGTGACAGATGGGACAGGCAGACTAAAATCCTTATAGCAGTAATATTAAATATATCAAGTTAAAGGTCAGGCAGAAGAGAAGGCAGAGCTTTAAAAGTAAGCCAAAAGGAAAACAATAAAAGTGGAAAAGAAGTTGATGACAAAGTGTACGTTAGTCAGTGTGATTATGGGTAGACTGAAGTCCAGATGGGTCAGAGAAGGACCCTGGCAGGGGAGGGGGCTTGTTAAGAAAGCCCTCAGGGAGGATCCCAGGAAAACCACGCTGGCGTGGGGCAGTGGATTTATGGCAAGTGGGAGGACAGGGGTCTGGGGTGACATCTCATGAGGGTGAGTCTGTCTGGCTAACAAGGAGTGAGACATGACTCTGGTCCAGCTTTCTGGAGCTTCCTGGGTGGGTCAGCCACAAGATGCATGAGGAGGCTGCAGAAATACACTGAGTCAAGAGAGTGAGAAAAGAGTCAAGAGCTGCTGCTCCAATCTCCTGTGTGAACAAGATCTGTCCCATTTCAGGTTGTGGATAATTCTGGGTATGAATGAGTGGCAAGGAAGCCACAGAGGATGGAGAGGAGAGCTGGCCGTCCTCAAGAGTTTCCAGGATGGACTGCTAATCCCATTTCTGCAGCCATTCTGGTGGCTAGGAATAAGGGAGAACATGCATCATTATGAATGGAATGGGTTTCTGAGACCCTGTTCCTCTCCCGCCCATCCTGACCCTGCTTTGCTGCCCTTTAGTGACACATGGGGACTCCAAGAATGACCCTAGCCATTTTCCATAGACGATTGGCCCAAGAGTGGGTGTCCAACCCATGCTAGGCCATTAAATCCCTTTCCTGGGAGCTCTGGATTTGGGAAAGATAGAAATTGGGAGTCTCTCTTTGGGGGCTGAAGCAGTAACATGTCAAACCCCAGAGCTGTTGGGAACCCAGTTTTTTCCATAAGGGTTGGGAAGAAAAAAAAAAGGCAGTCTTCAGGAGGAAAGGAGAGTGAAACAAATGTGCACAGAGGGGGATGACCTAAAGCACTCTGGTTCCTGGATCGAGCCATTCCTGAGGCCTTTCTCTATTCTTGCTCTTCCTACCAACTCTTCCTTAAATTCTCTGAGGTTCCCCTAGATCCCTTCAGCAAACAAAGCTTCGGTGGGTTGGAGTTAGGTTTCTTCCACCAGCCAATTCAGAATGGGAGGAAAGGTGGGGAGATGGAAATCTCTGTGGCACACAAAGCTTCCCAGCTGATTCACCATCTCCTGCTCTCTGGCCCAAGATGATGCTTTCCTCGTTCCACACCCAACTCCCCTTTGGTTTCAAATGTGGTTCAGTTACCAGGCTTAGAAATCTCAGAAATCTTGTGTTGTGGGAAATGAGATGCTGCACCTGAATTTACAGCTGGATCTACAGAACCCCTGCTTGCTTTTTTTTTTAAATGCCTCTGAATAGGTTCCTTCTGGTGCAGACAAATCCAAGGCCTTCCCCCCCACCCCCCAGTCTGGCAGGCTGGGACCTGTTATAGCCGCCCCCCCCGCCCGGTAAGTCTTCAAAGGACAGATGAATTGGGAGCAAGAGAACTGTGAGAATTGCAGTTGGGCAGAGGCAGGAAGGGGGATGGTTGCAGACACGAGCTGCCTGGGAGAGAACATTTTCAGGGCTGGGCGGAGAAGTTTTAGACACACTGGCAAGGGGCAGGAGCCTGGGTGGGGGGCGGAATGGATTAACTTGAACAGCTCCCTCCAGCATGAAATTGCTCATAACCAGAGTCAGCATTCAGTGGAACTCACGCAGAAAGGTTGGAACAAGCCCTGGGGAAAGACATTGCTCAGAAAAAGCTCCAGCTCCCTGGGCCTGCAAGTCTGCCCTTCAGCACCCGGGACAGCGCATGCCTTCTAGTGGAAGGGGAGTGAACCTAAGGCAGTGTATTCCCCCGGCAGTACTGGATGTCACTGGAGGAAGATGACTGAAATTCTTAACTGTAAGAGATGACGATGGGCCTAAAGAGAATATAGTCTAACTTTTAATTTTATAGATGAGGAAGTTTAGCTGAGATGGGGAAGGTAATTTGCTCTGGGTCATGCTATTAGTGTGCAGTGAGATGGCTTCTAAATTTTTCATGAAGCCCCTGTCTCACTTTGCCAAACTGCGTCATCCATCTATCCCTCCCCCCATCCCTGCACAATCACAGGCATGGCTGTTCACTGAGGGAAACAGGATAGCTGTCAAGAGTAAGGACATGGGCGCTGGTGCTGGTCTATCAAGTTAAAAGCCCGCCCATCATTATCACATGAGTTGAATAAAGCTTCTAGACTCCATCCATCCTTGACTTTCTTATGTAAAATGAAGGTGTTGTTGCCTATATTTGTATCAGGTGGTTGTTCTGAGGATTTACTGAGATGATGTTTGTTGACACCTAGTGGGAAGACAAAGGTCATCTCTGCTTAGGGGCGAGGAAACTGTAGTTCAGAACCTTTCCAACCACACTCAGCTTTTAAAGGGTCAGAGCTTGATTTGGAAATGCTCCACAGATCCCAGGGTTCTTGCTAATGTCTTTCAATTTTTCTGCTTTTCTTCTGTTCAGATTGGATAGTTTTTATTGAAATATCTTCATGTTCATTGGCTCTTTCCTCTGCTAACATCATTCTGCCATTAAGCCTATTCAATGGCTTTTTAAAAATTATAGTGATTGCGTTTTTCAGTTTGTATCTTCTATTTTTTTGCTGAAATATCTTTCCATCAGTTTCAAGGGTGTCCCCTTGCTCATTAGAGATTTTTATAATAGATGCTTTACATTTTGTCAAATAATTCCAACATCTGTATCATCTTGGCATTAGTGTCTGTTCTGTCTTTTTTCACCAGTGTTGAGATTTTCCTGCTTCTTTGTATGCTGAGTACTTTTGGATTGCATCTGGAACATTTTGAATATTATGTTATGGGTCTCTGTGTCATAATTAAATTCTATGTAGAATGCTGATATTTTTGTTGATTTTGCAGACTATCAACTTATTTATGTCCAGGCCACAAATTATGACCACCTCACTAAGGGCTATGGAGGTTGAAATGAAGTTTCATTTTTAAAGTCCTTGCATTGATGTTTGGATCTGTCCTGCCTTTCTTCCCCTCAGTGGCTAGCCTGGGACCTAGGAGGTCGTCTATCTCTTAGCTCAGTTCTCAGAGTCTTTTTCTCACATGGGTTAGGATTGGATCCACATATGCACAGTTTGGGAAAAATCCCAGAAGTTTCCCAAGTTTCTCCCTCTCTGAAGTATCCCTGATTCTTTCTGATTTTCTGGGGGCTCCTTTTTATGGTTCTGTGGCCATAAGTTTTGGGCTTTATTTATCCTCCCTGGCATGTACTTCTTACAAATTTTGTTTGAGTCAAATTGTGGGAGGACAGGGAAAGAAAGCATTGGGATCTACTCCACTCTTTAAAGACCACAGCTTCCTTAATAGGAGAAAAAAATTCCCCTGTATGACTTTTGGCCCTTTTGGGTTCTCACTGATGTTGCTGTTGCTGTTGCCACAGTGGGAATGCTTGAAGTTTGGGGTATAAGAATGGAAGAAAGAAAAAAAAATGGGCATTTCCTCTACTCTCTGAATGTTAGAGATCCACTCCTCAAAACAGAGCCAGAGAGATTCTCCTGGAGCTTCTTCTGTCTTCGTCAGTGCTCACTCCTGGGCTGGATGGGGTCTAGACTGGAAGGCACCAGAGGAAGACAAAATGATAAACTCATCACAGGTTCATGGATACTTTGAACTCTGGTCTCCTCCATCTGCCTGATGTTTGTGTCCCAGAGTCCTTACAGAGCCACTTCATGTATTCTGGCAGTGTTTATAGCTACATACAGTGTGAGAGGTTGGGAGGAGTTTGCTTATTCGAGCTTAACTTCAGAGCTTGGCTTCATGTAGATTTGTGTGCTTCAAAGTCTGCTTGTTCCTCTAGAACTCTTTGCCTTTTGGATGTTCCCAGTGCATCCTTGGGATATAACATCTTCATAGCAGAGGTCCAGAAGCACCCCCAGTGGAATTGTCTTGGACCATCAAGGGCAACCATCAAGGTGTCTGTTATATCAAAAAGCTGGAGTCACTACCTGTCAGTAATAACAATAGACTGGAAATATAGTTCCTGCCCCCAAAGCTCACTGTTAGAAGATCACAACCAGGTAGAGCCACCAGACTTAAACTCTTTGGAGGGAAGAATGTGGGAAAAGCCAGCTCCCCTGGGCTCATGTGGCGTTGCAGCAGGCCCAGCACCAATGACGTCTTCTGCCATCTCACATTTTCTCCTGGCTGCTCACCTGTGGTCCATTGCATTCTTTTCTCCCAATTACTCATTCCTTCTTGGGAATGAGTGTGTTCTTAGGAAGCCATAACAAAGCACCACAGACTAGGTGGCATGGACAACAGAAATTCATTCTCTCAGAATTCTAGTGGCCAGAAGCCCAAGATCAAAATTTCAGCAATGTTGGTTCCTTCTGAAGACTCTGAGGGAGACTCTGTTCTAGGCCTCTCTGTTAGGTTCTGGTGATTTGCTGGTAATCTTCGGCAGTCCTTGGCTTATACATGCATCATCCTATCTCTGCCTTCATGTTTGCATGGTTTAAAACTGAAATGAAAAGTTTTCTCTCTGTACATGTATGCCTGTGCCCGAATTCCCCGTTTCCGTAAGGACACCAGTCACATTGGTGGCCTACTCCAGTATGACCTCATTTGACCAGCTAATTACCCCTGTAATGACCCTATTTCCGAATTAGGTCACATTTTGAGATTCTTGGGGTTAGCACTTAAATGTATGAATTTTGGGGGCACAATTAAGCCTATGATACCTCCTATTCCTTGCCATGCAGGCAGAGGACACTTTCTTATTGCTTGGCTTTGGGTGTGGTCATGCAATTTGCTTTGGCCAAAGGAAAGTAAGTGGATGTGATACAGTCTTCCCCCACCTACTCCCAGGCAGAAGCTTTAAATGTGCCCATGTGGTTTGACTCTGTTGCCCATACTCCTGCCCTTCACCATGAGAACATCAGTTTCCAGGTTTTGGGGATTCCTTGAGCTTGGGTTCTAGAAAAAACACCCACACACATGTGTAGCCCAGCAGAACCCAGCAGAATCCAGCAGAGCTTAGAAGAACCCAGCAGATCCCAGAAGAACTCAGCAGAACTCAGAAGAACCAAGAAGAGTCCAGAAGAACCTAACAGAACCCAGAAGAACCCAGAAGATTCTATTAGAATCCAACAGAGCCAAGGAGAACTCAGCAGAGTCCAGAAGAACACAGCAGAGCCCAGCAGAACCCAACAGAACCCAGAAGAGTTCAGAAGAACCTAGCAGAACTCAGAAGAACCTAGCAGAATCCAGAAGAACCCAGAAGATTCCATTAGAATCCAACAGAGCCCAGAAGAACCCAGAAGAGTACAGCAGAACACAGCAGAATCCAGCAGAGCTCAGAAGAAACCAGTGGTTGCCAGAAGAATTCAGCAGAGCCCAGAAGAACCCAGCAAAATCCTGCAGAGTTCAACAGAACCCAGCAGATCCCAGAAGAAGTCAGCAGAACCCAGAAGAATCAAGCAGAGTCCAGAAGAACCTAACAGAACCCAGAAGAATCCAGAAGATTCCATTAGAATCTAACAGAGCCCAGGAAAACCCAGCAGAGCCCAGTAGAGCCCAGCAGAATCCTGCAGAGCTCAGAAGAACCAAGTGGATCCCAGAAGAACTCACCAGAGCCCAGAGGAACCCAATAGAGCCCAGTAAAGCCTATCAGAACTCAGAAGAATCCAGCAGAGCTTGGCAGAACCCATCAGAATTGAGCAGAACACAGCAGGGACCAGTAGAACCTAGCAGAACCCAGAAGAACACAGCAGAGTCCAGAAGAACCCAGAAGAGCCTAGAAGAATCAAGCAGAACCCAGAAGAGCCTGACAGAACCCAGTAGAACCTAGTCAGTATATAACCCTTATGGAAAATGAGGAAGAAAACCATATTTTGTGTAATGCCTTAAGATATTGGAACTGTTTGTTACTGCAACAGAAGCTGACTATTACATTAATTTTCAGAAAAATTAATGGCTGGGGAACCACAGATGTTAGCTGGAAGCTGATATGACAAAAGTACTTAAAAACTCCATCACATACATGAAAAAATTCTGTTATTTTAAAATACTATTACTGCTAATAAGAGCTTAACAGCATCAACTCACTATAATTTGATTAGAGACCCACATGGATTTAGGCATTTAACTAATGCCTCTGAATATTCAGAGAAGTTTCTGCTGCAAGGTGCAGGAGGACAGGGAGAGCGTGTTCTGCAAAGTGCCTGCCACAGGCTGGGCTTGCTTGTCGTTCCCAAGGAGTTTCCGTCGGGATCTCCACAGGCATTCTGGATGTGAGGCAGATCAGTGCCCCTGGTTGGTTCAGGATCCTGAGCTGTGACTGTGTCCACCCACATCCTCTCTCCTGACTGCCACCTCTCTGCAACTCCACTGTTCTTCCCAGCTGCTTGGTCAGGTTAGCTCTGGGGCGATTCCAATCCAAAGAGGGCTCACCTTCCAGCTCTGTGCCTCCAGGATTGCCTTGGGAAGCCAGCCCTTCGACTCCCAGTGGGGAGAACCATGCAGAGGGTCTTTATCTGGACCGTGGTAATGGACAGCCAAGTCATGCCTGGCACAGCTCATGGACACTCCATGAGGTCTGGTCAGTGAGTAAACCAGCTCTCTCATCTGTGTAGCGCTCTCAGGTTTAGAAAGCACGGACGACCTCACTCAATACTTTCCAAAATACCACACCTGGGAGTCAGGCCCCAGAATCCCCATGCACAGCGGAGGCAGCAGAGGAGGTGGGTGGGACACCCGGACGGGAACTCAGGCCTTTGGATTCTGAAGCTGTTCTGACCATGCTATGTGTGTGAGCAGACAGAGGGGTCTCCTGCCCACAGACTCAAATCCCCCATAGTCCACTTGTTGGGATGAATACACAGAACGGGAAGCCCTAGTCTGCACTACTGTTTACCTTTCAGGAGGGTGTGTACATCCAACAGAATGCTTACCACCCCGAGAGGCTAGGCTGGGGTGCAGGGGAGCACCAGAAGGAAGGAGCTCTGCTCGGGGGCAAGCACAGAGGCCGGCTGGCAACCAGCGACTGTTCTCGGGTGCTGGGGATTCTGCCTTCAAGGATGGTGGTCGGGGGAGCTGGATAGCCCCGGGCAGGGTCTGGACCCCTGTCCCCGTCCTGCACCAGGGAGGCTGACCCTGGCCATGTCCGAACCTGGCTCATTCTGTGAACCTCACCTGGCGTCCTGGACGCAGAGGCTGTGGGGCCGCTGCTCACCGGTGAGCGGAGCCAGGCTGAGTTATTTCAAGAGCTGGCGGGAGTTTCCAGTGTCTCGGTCTCCAGATGGTCTTGAAATTGCTGATCAAAACTGTCAAATTAGGCCCCAGCCTTGGGGTGGGGGTGGGGGGCAGCTAATTAAGTGGAAGGGCCAGGCCTTTGAAGCTTGCTGTGCCAGACCAGCGGAGTGCGCTGAGCCAGGGGCTTAAGAGAAAGCCCCCCTCTGTGCCTGTGTGTCAGGCTGCTTCTGGGCCTTGCAAATCAGGGCCGGTTCCCCGGTGTCTGCCCCGATCTCCATCTCCGTGTTGCAGCTCTCAGGGTGAACTGGAAGACGCATTTCCCATCCGGTTCCGCAGGAAGCGGCCGTGGAGGGCTGCGGGGGCCGGTGCCCGTGTCTCCTCGCCCGGCTTTGTTTCCTGCCCCATGAGCTCTGTGTCCACAGGGGAGGACCGATGTGGGATCGGGGGTGGGACGGGCAGCAGGAGATGCCGAGCCGAGGGACCCTGCCTGCTGGGGTGAGTCCCAGAGGGGTCCTGAAAGCAGGAGGGGCTCCAAAGCCTTGGTCTCGAGGCACAAAGAGATCCACGCCCAGGCCCTCCCTGAGGAGAAGCAGAGCAGAAAGAGAAACCCTGCGGTCAGCAGCGTCCAGCTGAGGGTCCTGCCTGGCTGTGCTTGGGGGGCGCAGGAGGGTCGTGAAGGTTTGGGGGCTGCTGGAACAGAGCAGCACGGACGGGGGACGTAAAACAACAGAAAATTACTCTCTCCTAGTCCAGGACGCCAGAAGTCTGAGAGCAGCTGCGGGCAGGGCTGGTTCCTCCTGGAGGCTGAGGGGAAAGTCCATCCCGCCCCCCTCCCCACCCAGGTCCTTCCCGGTGGCCACAGGTGACCCTTGGCTAGCAGACACCTCCACCTTGTCTCCTTTCTGCGTGACCTGTGCATCTGTGTCCAGCCCTCCTTTGTCCTCTGAGGACACCCACCTTCATCCAACGTGACCTCCGTGATAACTTTATACCAGCAAAGGCCGAATTTCCCAAACAGGGTCGCATTCTGGAAGTTATTGGTGGATGTGAATTTGGGGGGCACACTGTTCAACTCAGTGCAGGGGGGCAAGAAACAGGGGTTCGGGCAGGTAATCTGCCACTTGACGTGACCCTAGAGCCTGTGCATGGGGACTGGAGCCAAAATCTCCCTTTGGGGGTTTCTCTGCCATCTCTCCCCCTCTTTAATCTGAGACTAAACCTATGGGCCTCCAGGTGGCTCAGGGGAGTGAGGGATGAAACGCTTCTTTCCACCGAGAAGGGCGACAGCCTGCTGGCGAAGCCCGCACCACGCCAGAACGAGTTTGGATCATCTTACTGAGGGCTCTTCTCTGAACCGTCTCAGGGAAGATCAATGACTCATTCTCCAATCAAAGAGGCCCTCATCAGAGAGCCACAGTCTGAGCTTTTATGGCCCAGAATAGTGCCCTTCAGCTGTAGGGTCCAAATCAATACATTTCGGGGGTGTGAGGCCTGGAGGGGACCCTACACTCAGGAGCTTTCCGGGAGCCCTCCTTCCTGCGGGCCGGCGGGCAGAGGTGGGGCTGGCGGGCGACTGCCAGAGGAGCGGTCTTCAACTTTTAATCGAGAAGGTGTCCAGACCCATGAGCTTCACAAGTGGCCAGCTTTCCATTTCTCTGCAAGGTGCGGGCTGACGTTCCCGGGAAGCTCATCTGTTTGGACAGAACAGAGGGGTCTGAGACTAAAATGTCCTGATGCTTCTCAGTGAACTCAGAGGCAGCCACTGAGCTTTCTCTGAGCATCAGCGAAGGCCAAGAGCTGAATTCGAGCCACGAACGTGCCGTGCAGGACATGAACAAGGCCGTTAGCTCACCGGAGATGAATCTCGGTGCCACTCTGCACTCGTGGCGACTTGAGAGTGTGGAACGAGCTGGAAATGTGGAAATGAGCCGGGTGTGAGCCAGGCGGAGAAGCTGGCTTCAGTTCCCGATTTGGAGAAACACCAGCATTTGAGCAGCCCTTGGCATCCCTCGTGGGAGGCCTATCCAGCCCAGCACACATTTTGAGTTAGATGCCATGAATTATTTTTCCCAGAACAGGTGACTTCCCTCTGAATCTTTTGGAAGGCAGCTCCGGCTTCTCGCACTGATGGGCACACGGACGACTTCGAATCAATTTCCCAGGTGGAAGTGTGTTTCGAGAGCATGCACCGAGGAGACCCAGGCGAAGGAGTCGACGTCACGACCCTGCTCTGCTCCTGCTAATTAGCTGGGTGACCACGGGCAAATCAGTTAACCTTCCCGAGACGCAGATTCATCATCTGTAAAATGTGGCCAGCGACACCAGCTGCTCTCCTGGCCCCGAGTCGCGCTCGTGGGAGGCGGCAGGCAAAATCAGCCAGTAAGTGCAGGACGAGGGTGCCCTGCGGTTTCTGGGTCTCCTTCATGACCAGCGGTCCATCTGCTGGGGGGATACCAGTTCGTCTGCAGTGATAGGGAAGGAGCGGCCAAGTCTCAGGTGCGGATAAGAAAGTCTAGCGTGGGGCAAAGGTGCCGTATCACAGAAGAGCTAAGTGGTCACAGCTTGGGTCTCCGTTCACTTAAATTCTCAGGAGAAATAGGCCCAGGAATTCTGCTTAGCAGACGTTTATGGAAGGCGGTCTCTGTGCAATGCACAACATGGGCACCCGGTCTGACCTCACGGGTCTTGACAGTGCACGTGGGCAAAGGGCCTGGCATGTGCCAAGCCCTGGGAGGCCCCGTTCCGTCTGCAGAGTCTTTCAAGCAGATGCTGCTGGAATCGCCCTCATTTTAGAGGAAAGTGTCAGATATCTCTGGTCAAAGCAAGGAGGCTGAAGAATCAGATTTCCAGAAAGGGCTTGGGAGAAGGGCCGCCCTCCTGCAGTGAGGGAGAAGCGCGGTGTGGGGTCAGCCTGGAGCAGCCCAGGCTGGTTTCCTGCAGCCTTTCCTGGGCCCTGGTGGAACTCGCCCTGGTGAAGGCCCTCCACTTGCTCCCTCTGAGCCAGGAAGTTTCCAGACTAGGGCACAGTGTGTCTGTACCTTCAGATTCTCTGTCTGGGAAGGGGCATTCAGAAGGGGTAGCTGGTGGCCACCTGCTACTGTTTCCGGGGTGGCCAAGACACCATCTGAGCCCGGGGCCCAGCACTGGCTGGCTGTGTGGGCTGGATCTGCTCATCCAGCCCCTGCTGGAGCCCCAGATGAGCTGAGGCCATGCGGGAGGAGGGGGCAGCCTCTCTTTGGGCCCCTTGCTGCTCGGTCAAATCAGGCTCTGAGATATCACTGCCCAGCTTGTTCCCAAGACACGGGAGCTGCTGTCAACTTGGAGGAGCCCCGAAGGTCTGGTGCCTGCTGCTTGGAGCAGGTCTTGGAGGTCTTGGCTGAGCCGCCACGGAGCAGGTGCTGAGCAGAGAGACTTGTGAAGGTGGCTTTGGTGGAAGAAATGGAGACCCCTTGTGCGCCTGTCCCTGCTTTCCTCCACGTAGTGTGGGGGTCTGCGGGCTGCAGACAAAGGCTCTGAGCGTCTGGGGTGCCCTGCTCAGGTACAGGGGATGCTGGGCTGCAGGAACCACCCATGTGCCCCCATTAAGCCTCCATAAAATGGAAAATAACGACCTTATATCGTGCCAGGAATTTAAGGGGCTTTCCAGGCCACTGTGCCCCTCGCTAGCTGTGAGGCCCGTGGAGGCAAGGCCAGATCTGCTAGTGCCTGGCACTTAGGAGACTGCAAAGGTGAAGTGTCCCCAGTGTGACTGTTGGCGTGAAATCGGCAGAGTGCAAAAAGGTTCACACATGCTGCAGTCGAGTGAGTTGGAAAACCAGGACAATGTACCATTGAGAACTCTTCTTCCTCAGTGTTTTCTAGCGTTTTCCAAACAGGTTGGGAAATGCTGGGCTTGTTTCTCATTTGTTCGTTCAGCGAACATTCACTGAGTACCCCTGGGAGTCAGGTGTGCCCTGGGGGCACAGCTCTGAGGCAGATCGATGTGGTTCCTGCCCTCCTTCGTGGAGGGGACAGAAGATCCGCAGTGTGCACGTGCGTGACCCAGCAGAAACTCGGGCAGGGATGCAGCCTCCCAGAGACACCCCCTCTAAAGATTAGACGTTGGGCTGGGGACCTACACAGTGAGAAGTTGCTGGCTGTGAGAACAAGTAGGGCGGGGTGCTCCTGGGGAGGGAAAGGCGAGTATAAAAACGCTGACGTGGGAAGAAGGGAAGGTGAAAGTGGCTGTTCAGGACTAAGAAGGTGGAGGGAGGTAGGTGTTGAGGCCAGACATGAGTTTAGGGCCTGCCACGACTGGTCCCGGGCTGGGGCTTTACCTTAGGGGACGGAGATGGCCCCGTCTGGCACTGAGGTCCATGGGGACCATGTCAGGAGCCACTGCACGGTTCTGAACAGGGAGAGAATGTGATTTGGTTTCTGTTCAAAGACTCTTGGCTGCTGGGCGGTGCCGCTCATCTCCGCAGCCCCTCGCTCTGATGGGGCGACCTTGGCCCTGCTCCATTGCTAGATTCTGGGTACTGCGGAGTGTGTGTGCACGGGGCTTTGGCAGCTGCCCTTCTCATTCACAGGTTGCCCCCCAGACCTGCTTCCTCCAGCCCCGAGCCCCCCTGGAGAGCCTATGCTTGTGCTGTGTGCGGTGACCAGGACTTTTGGGTGTCCTCTACGTGGGAGAAAGGACAAAGAGAACATTGGAGACAAGAGGGCGGGTTGTGGAAGATCCCGTGGCCGCTTCTACAGGAGAGCTACATTCCCCAGCCTCCCTTGCTGGGAGCACAGGACCCGTGACCGAGTCTGCCGATGGGATGTGGATGTGGATGAAGGGAGGATCCTGTGGGAGCCCTAGCTAGGATGCCAGAGCCCAGACACATGAGACATTGTTACAGGGACTGCTGCCTATTGTGAATTATGTTTTGGTGATCAAGAAATACATTTGGTCGCTGAGCCACAGGCATCTTGGCCCTGTTTGTTACAGTAGCTGCTGAGGATTGTTCTGACTAATACATGTCCAACACCTTCCCCTCAGAAATGGCAAAGAGAGTCAAAGAGGATGAAGTGGCCAGGCTCGCCACCCCTGAAAGATCAGAAAAGAGCCCTGGCTCCATGGTGTCCATGGGCCAGAAGGGGACAGGGTCAAATTTGGCTCTTCCATTTCTTAAACAGGTCACATGTCCTCTGAGTGTGGCCCCAGTTAAGGAAGGGGGTGTATCTACCTTGTTCCCTTTGAGTTACATTGGAAAGAAGTTAATGCACAGAAAAATGCTGAGAGCAAAGTGAAAAGAGCCTCCAAATCCTTTCGGGAAAATAGCAGGTAAGAGACAGATAACTAGGAGTGCTGTGTAAAGGCACAGCCCTTTGTCATCATGGTAATGATCCTTCTTTCCTGCTGCTGGATTGGATGCCAGCACGGGTGGGAGACAGCCCTGTCCAGCACGGCGGTCCACTGGGATGCAGGAGGACTTTCCCTGGAGCAGCTGGAGCTGGAAAACCTTTAATCTACTGCTCACTGCTCTGTCAGTCATACTGAACTGTGACGATGCTGGATTAGTTAAACGCCGTGTACACTTTAATGCAGCTCTTTAGTGCAATATTCCTGTTTTTCATAATTTAAAAAGGCACATTCTTATTTCCTTATTTCCTATTCCTATTAGTTTCAGTGAAGTCTCCTTAAGCTGCTGAGGTTTTGGGAGGCAGATGGCTCCTGGATTGTCTGTCTCAGGAGCTCTGGGAGACTCTGGGGGGCCCCAAATGCTGCGGTCTGGAGAGCTGTGGTTCCATCTCCCACCTGGATTCAGAAGGGATACCAAAGAGCTCCCATGGATCTCACTGGAGGCTGTAGTTTGAAGATCTCTGACAGTCCTCCCCAAAGGGATGACCTGTGGGATGGGAAGCCCCATTCTCTTGTTCCTTTGTCCACTCATGTGGCATGAACCATGGTCATAGCTGTACGGTCAGGCTGTGCACAGACACTAGGATGAAGCATGGTCCCCTCCCCCATGGACCTCAGGCTGCTCAGACCTGGACGTGGGGACCTGCGTGGGCAGTTAATCAAGGAACGCTTTGCACTTGTGACAGTTACAGAGGTTCCCAAAGAGCTTCTTCCTGGGCTATACCTATTCCTATTTACTTTACTAAAGTTGCAAATGGAGACATTAAAAATTATATATTTATTAGTTCTTTAAAAAGAACAATAACATTCTCAATGACATTTTGACACAAACACCATGTTTGGGAAGAGTGATTACGTGTCCCCTCCAACCCTGACAGTGAAAAACATGGTGTGGTTCCACCTCTCAGCAAACCTCTCCAACGTTTGGCTTTAATAGAAGACAGCTGGATTCTCACAATGACTTCTGTGTTCAGCCTGTTGCAATATGTTGTTTTGTTTGAAATATATGAAGAAAATATGGCCTCACAGGGGTATGTGGTTGGAAAATAGAGGGGTGTTTTAAAAGCTTTTATCAGATATTCTGTGATGCTCTACAAATTATTGTGGATATTCTGCTTTGATGCTGAAATGAAAGCCAGCAAGTGCTTGTTCTTTAAAGCCTGGTTGCAGTGTGGACTCAGAAACCACATCAACAACTTTTTCTTTCCTATGACATCAAAATCCATTCTTTTGGGGGGGAGGTTTATCCAAGTGTGATTTTGTAGCATTGCACACTGGTCATCTGCAAAATACCATTTCACTGCATTCCGCTCATCTTCCAAATGTCAACACGTCTCATTATTCAAGAGATCATGTTAATTAATATCACCCTCTGCTTCATCCAAAAAGCTTCTGAGTACTGGGAAGCTGTCAAGCTCATGGTGGTGGAGACCTGTCTCCCAAAATTCTAATTCTTGCTCGAAAGACGAATTCTAACATTGGTAGCAAACGCTTCCAGTTGTTTCCCTTGGAGTGACAGCCTCACTCTATATATACTGAGTGAACCTCTGCCAAGTACCCAAGTCTGAATGGCCACAGTTTGTCTCTTAACTGTTCTTTAAATGTTCTTTAAAAATGTTGTTTCATAAAAGAAAAAAAAATTGTGAGTTCAGCTCAGGACGCAAGTGCTTTTCCCGGTAACAAATGGTCCACCTTGGTTTGGGCATTTGTATTTGACCACAGAGAATATTACAGAGCTGCAAACTCCGGGTTGAGATTTCAGAGGGTGGCTCGTGTTTATTTTTGCACCAAGGCCAGGCCATGCTGCTATAGCAAAGCCCTGATCAGCCCTAGCAGCTGTCACGCAGCCGGGCAGGGTGGCAGGAGCTCTGCTCCACACGGTCACACAGGGATCCAGGCTGGAGCCACGCTTCCAGCTTGTGGCTTCACCATCTGGGACAAGGCGCCCTCTACTGGTTCCCGATGGGAAATTAGTCCCTTCTGCTCATGGCCCATTGGCCAGAAGGAGGTTGCCTGGCATTGGCATTTGTGTCCTTCCCCTGCCTCCCCTCCACGAGGCATTTAGTTCCAAAGGAGCATGGTAGGTGGTGAGCTTGGCTGTTGGGGGCCACGGCAGGTTTGGGTATTAACTCTGGGGCCACTGGACCTGTTCTTCTGTGTCTTCTCCCCCTGCGTTCTGCACTGATGCTGAATGGTGTTTCCTTGTTGTCTGGCTCAAGAGCTCCTGGGGCTGGGGGCTGCTGAAGGGGGATGGGGAACTGACCTTTGTGCTTGAAGAGAGGGCCCCCTCCTGCACGTTTTCTGAAGACTGTTCCAGTGGAGGTTCAAGGTGGCACAGTGTTCTGCTGAGCACAGGCCTCATCCCAGGCGCACTGTGTGTGTTTTCCCAGCCCCTCCACAGCACTGTTAGTGACCTGTCAGCTCCGCCAGCCCTGGGGCAGTGTGCTCCCTGAGCTCCCCACTGACTGGCGGAGCTCTGAGCCATTGTGGGGTCATGGAATGAAGCGCAACAAAACACTTTATAATCCATAAAGCCCATTGTAGACGTGGGGACATGCTGTTATGGTTTCCATAAAGGATGACTGGGGGCAGAGCCTAGAGAATCATGTAAGAGTAGGCTGTTGGGCTTTTGTTCATTCACCTAATGACCCTTCTCTCATCTATGTCCTCCTTGGTGCCAAGCACGTCCCCAGGTACTGGCCATCTGGCAGTGAATGAACCAGGCTTGGTCCCTCTCTAAGCGGAGCTCTGTCAGGTGGGGTGACATTGCATGGTGACGTATGCCAGAGAGCTGGGGAGAATCCCCAGAGGAGCCATCCTCTCCAGGAGCTGGAGGGAGACAGAGAGCCAAGACCCCCTCAATCTTCCCTTTCTACTATGTGATTTCTGGGATGTATAGACAAATGAGGGTAGAGAAGATCCCCAGAGCTATGGTGTGTCTGTGATGTTAGGACGTGTGTCTGGCACAGGTGTGGACTCTCAAAGGAAGCCACAGGAATGAGAGGCAGCATTTCAAACCCATTTGTGCAGAAGATGTATTTGGGAACTATAAATGCAAGTTTCTAGGACTCATGCCCAGAGGTCCTGATTCTGAAGGGCTGGGTTGGGTCTGGGGGATTTTCAGTTCTGACAGGCGCTCTGGGTGGTCCAGGAGCAGGAGAGGCACACCATGCTGGGAAAAGCTGGTCTAAAGCAGTGGTGCATCTTACCTCTTTCTTGGCTGCAGCAATCATAGATGGAAACTTGAGTGTGTCTGAAAGGGGCTCTCTCCTAGTTTCCAACACTGCCCAGCGGCTTTGGGGTTGGGATTGCAGAAATAGTCTATGGCTTCTGTCTACACACTGGCCTCCTCAGATATTTTGCATTTTGTTTTTCCTGCAAAGCTGGAGTGAGGCAGAAGGGCAGGGGAGGTACTGTCTAGAACATGGATGTCTCTTTGTATCTCAAGTTTCTAATACTCAGTTAAAGGTCACCAGTGAAGACAGGCATATGACACCCCAGATTTCCCAGTGAGCTCCTGAAGACTTAGCTCTTCAGAAACCCCTTGCTCTCTCCCTTCCACCCCTGGTGACACAGACAAGCACAGGGTAACCATGCAGTAAATGTCTATTGGTAATGAAGAAGGAACCCCAAGCTTTCAAGTATGCACATTGCTACTCAAGAGGCAAATGCCAACTTGATCTGGTGTTGATGGTTGGATGGGACTCTGTTCCCATCAATAGTGAGATAGGTGCTGGGTGCCCTTATTGTGAACTTTTGCTTTGTCTCAGTATTGCCCATATCTATCACTGTCTTTTCTTTAAGTTACTTCTGAGCATGTCAAGCTGAGTATAATGCTTTCCTGCTACCTCGAAAGAGGGGAGGCTCAGACCTCTCTTTGGACACTGAAGTTGGGGATTCATTTCCAAAAAGGTGGATTTTGTTTGGGGGCCCAAGGACTGATCTATTCCTTCCAGAATTCTCACTTACTGTTTCTGTTTCTGTGGACTAGAAGAGGCTACCCGAGGTGCCTGGGGTTGCCCTCCCGGAGCACGTGGCCCCATCGCTTCCTCTGGGAGTCTTTGTGTCGGCTTTCCTTACCAATCGGGCCGCGGCTCACCTCGTTCCCTTGTCGGGGGCCCACTCAGGCTCATCCCACTCAGGATATGGAATGTTAGTAACAAAGACGGGAGTTTCAGCCCAAGAACCAAGAAATCTCTCAGGGCTGGTTGGCCAAGAAGATATTTTTTCAAGCCCTTCGGGGTACGAAGCAGGTGCGAAGGAGAGTGAGAAATGTGTGACTTATTTATGGCTCTAGACTCTGAAAGAGAGAAACCTTATCCTGTTCTAGGTTTTCAGTCCAAGTGGCAACTGTATTTTTACTTAAGGGGGAAAGCCACAGATTGGAGAAACGTTTTCTGTTTTTCATTGAAGAGGCTTGATTCTCTGCCCACTTTCTTCATGCTTAACAACGCATCCGTTTACCTAAGAAACAACATGGTTACTTGATTTCTCTTAGTGTTCCTCTCCCTCTTTCTCCAAATTAAAAGTTCGTAGGCCCACCTTGCTTTCCGGGGCTTCACAGGTATTGAGTTTTACAAGTTGAGGGTTTGTGGCGACCCTGCGCCAAGCATGTCTATCGGCGCAATTTTTCCAACAGCATTTGCTCACTTTGTGCCTCTGGGTCACGTTTTGGGAACTCTTGCAGGATTTTAAACTTTTTCATTATTATTGTATTTTTATGGTGACCTGTGATCAGTGATCTTTGATGCTGCTACTGTCATTATTTTGGGACACCACAAACCACAAACACGCAAGATGGCAAGCATTACTGATAAATGCTGGGTGTGTCTTACTGCTCCACTGACCAGACGTTCCCTGTCTCTCCTTCTCCTCAGGCCTCTCTGGTCCCTGAGACACAACAATACTGAAATTAGGCCAGTTAATAACCCTACGGTGGCCTCTAAGTATTCAAGTGAAAGGAAGAGGCCACGTCTCTCACTTTAAATCAAAAGCTAGAAATGATTCAGCTCAGTGAGGAAAGCATGTTGAAAACCGAGACGGGCTGAAAGCGAGGCCTCTCGTGTCAAAAGGCCAAGTTGTGCCTGCAAAGGAAGAGTTCTCGAAGGAAATTAAGAGTGCTACTCAGCGAACACATGAGTACGAAAGCAAGACAGCCTCCGAACTGATACGGGAAACATCCCAGGGGTCCAGGGAGATCAAACCAGACCCAATGTCCCTTAAGCCAAAAGCATCATCCAGAGCAAGGCCCTCACTCCCCAGTTCTTGAAGGCTGAGAAGAGGGAACGGAGCTGCATTAGAAAGGTCTGAGGCCAGCAGAGGGGGCTTCGTGAGGTTAAGGGAAGCCGTGTCCATCACGTGAGAGCACAAGGGGAAGCAGCACGCGCTGGTGCAGGGGCCGCAGCGAGCTCTCCAGGAGCTCCGGCTCAGAGGACTCACGAAGGCAGCGACACCAACAACAGATCGTCACTGTACACAGAACACCTGCCGTCGGAAGGCTGACCTAGCTCTTCCACAGCTAGAGAGGAGAAGTCAGAGCCTGGCTTCAACGCTTCCAAGGACAGGCTGCCTCTTTTGCTGGGGCTAATGCAGCTGGTGACTGGACCTGGACGCCAGTGCTCATTTACCATTGTGCAAGTTCTAGAACTGTGCCAGAGGAAGCACACAAAATTTACTCTGCCTGTGCTCTATCGATGGAACAACAAAGCCTGGATGATAGCACATCACGGACAACATGGTTTGCTGAATATTTTAAGCCCACAGTTGAGACCTACTGCGCAGGGAAAAGATCCCTTCCAAATAGTACTGTTCACTGACAATGCTTGGGGTCGTGGAGAGCTCTGGTGGAGAGGTACAACGAGATTAATGTCGCTCCACGCGTGCTAACACAACATTCATCCTGCAGCCCACAGGTCAAGGAGTAATTTCAACTTCCAAGTTACTATTTAAGAAACACATTTCATAAGGCGACAGCTGCCCTAGATACGAATTCCTCTGATGGATGTGGGCAAAGTAAACCGAAAACGCCTGGAAAGGTTTTCACCATCTAGATGCCACTAAAAACACTCATGATTCACGGGAAGAGGACAAAACGCCAACAAGCACAGGAGTCTGGAAGAAGCAGATTCCCTCCCTCACGGACGGCTCTGAGCGGTCAGGACTTCGGGGGAGGAAGTCCTGGCAGACGGCGGCCACGGGAGAGCTAGAGTGGGACGTGGAGCCTGAGCAGCGGCGGAACGGCAGCAGGCCCGTGGTGACCTGACCGGCGAGGGGCTGCTCCCACGGACCGCAGAGAAAGCGGCATCTTGAGGGGGAGTCGACGGTGCGGACGCCGCGAAGGCTGTCGGAGCAACAGCGGCCGACGGAGCTCATCACGTGCGCGGAGCGGATAAAGCAGCGGCAGGGGAGAGAGGACGACTCCAGGGCGGAAGACGTCGTCCTGCGGGTACAATGCGACCAAACTGCATCGCCTGCCACAGAGACATCATTTGTGAAAAGAAGAGTCAATCGATGCAGCAAAGTTCATTGTTGTCTTATTTTAGGAAATCACCGCGGCAACCACAGCCTCCAGCAACCACCACCCTGATCCCGTGGGCAGCCCTCAAACTGAGGCAAGACCCTCCACCAGCCCGAAGACTCCGATGCGCTGAGAACCCAGTTAGCAGTCCGTAGGAAAAAGTATTTTTAATTAAGGTACGAGCATTGTTGTGTTGAGACAGAATGTTATTGCACGCTTCACAGACTACAGCGTAGCGTACGCATAACTTTTATATGCACTGGGAAACCAAAAAATTCATTTGGCTCGCTTTATTGTGGTGGCCCGGAACCATCCCGCGGCATCTCCGAGGCCCGCCTTGCTCTGGCTGCGGGACTGAGTCTTGGCGTTTTTGCCGGGATGACTCTCCAGATCTCAGGAGAGCGGGGCGCCCAGGATGCACATCAGTTTTCTGGGCGCCCCCAGGGGGAGACTTCCTCTTGGTGTGACAGGGGCTGACTCCGTGGAACCAGGGGCCGCATGTCTCTGTAGTTGCTTCTTGCCTCCCCTCCCCTCACCGCCTGCCATCCTCTCCATCCCTCTCCTGCTCTCGTTCTGGGACAGTCATCCTTCCTAAGTCCTGGTGCCCTGGTGGTGCCCCAGCCGGTGCTACTTTGCGTTGGCCTTCGGGGACAATGTTCTGGGGTTGGCCTCTGACAGCCGTGGTGCGGGCGTGAGCCTGCTGTTGAGGGAGCATCCGACTGGCCGTGTGTGAGTTGGGGCTCAGTTCTCTGAGCCCACTCGGGAGCAGGTCCACATTTTGCGGCACCGTTTTCCTCTTTTCTGTCAGCGGCTTTGCTAACGAGCAGCCTGTTCTGGCCCGCGCTGCCCAAATGTGGCCTTCGGGCTTCCCCGAGACAGACCAGAGCCTCATGCATTAACGAACAGTGACCCAGGGGCACCCGAGTCCTTTACCTTGGCTGAGCAAGGCCTCCAAGTTGCTGAAGGGGCATTAATCCTTATTTTATGTGGGGAAAAACAGCACAGAGAAAAGGCGTGTTTGCAGTTTAATGTAACTAAATGTCATTCCACGCCCCCTGTATTGCCTCTCGATTGAAAGCAACGGGGATCTGGGCCGAGGGGAAGAAAGTGATTGCATAACCTGATTCATAACCTTCAGCCCCTATTTATCATAAAATCATTTACCGCACCGTAAAATGTGTTAATTTGGGCGGCCGGTGATGTATGTCTTTGATTTAGGAGCTGACATTTCTGCCCGGTGGCTGCTCGGCACGGCAGCCCCCGAGAAGGGACGGGGGAGAAGGTAATCGTGCTCAGAGGACGGTGAGGCGGGCTTGTTTACCGTGACACGTTTGGGCTGGTGGCCTTTTGGGGAAGCCTGCAGCAAGGAGGTGCCAGGTGGTCCGGGGCACGTCTTGGGGCACCTGGTGCGTGGCGGGGAGATGAGGCGCAGCTCTGCTCAGAGACTGGGGTGGTGGGTGGGACGCCGGCCCATCGTCCCTTCTGGTCCCGGAATTCTGCAGTTTATGTAAAATTCCAGCTGTGCGGGTGCCTGGGTGGCTCAGCGCGTTAAGCCTCTGCCTTTGGCTCCGGTCATGATCTCGGGGTCCTGGGATCGAGCCCTGCATCGGGCTCTCTGCTCAGTGGGGAGCCTGCTTCCCTTCCTCTCTCTCTCTGCCTGCCTCTCTGCCTGCTTGTGATCTGTCTATCAAATAAATAAAGAAAATCTTTTAAAAAATAAAATAAAATAAAATTCCAAGTGTGATTGCCCTAAAAGGGAATGGGGTCCTTCATGAGTGTCCATTACTCCAGACACATTTTTTTTTTTTTTTATTCAGTACCTATTGTGTGCCAGGCTCGTAGGATGTCCCAGGAGAAGTCACGTGCATGACAGATGGGGCTTCTGCCTGCAGATTCCTTCCCAGCCCTGGAATCCTGCCTTCTTGTCCCTAGCTGTGTCCAGGGCAGACACGAGGATGAAGGGCACAGGGAGCCCGTGCAGCCGTCCTGCACCCCCTTGCAGTGCCCGTGGGCAATCAGCCTGCTCCTCCCTCAGTGAGGACGATGCCAGACACAGTCACGTGCGTGGACCTGTTCAGGAACACGTGGCCTGGCAGAAGGGCATGGAAGCGGGTGGGGCCGGGATAGGCCGGTGCTGGGACAGCCCCAAATCAAGCCTGGCTGTGCCTGCGTCTGTCCTTTCTCCGTCCATCCCACCCTCCTCCGGCTCCTTCTCTGGCCTCCTTACCACAGGCTTCTTCTTATTGATTCGAAGGTGAAGAGCCAATGTTCTGTGGAACCTCATCTTCTCGTCCTCCCCCCCATTGTTTATTAAAAAAACTAAACGCCCAGCAAATCATTTTTATGAGCGATGAAGTGCCCACCTCGAGCGTACACGGAGGGCTCAGCCGGCAAACGGATGGACGCCTGCTTGGGGGCCGAGCCGGTTTCCCTGCTTCTGTGCCCCCCGCCCCGCCCCCGGTCCCTGCACCCCTTGGTGGACGAAGTAAGTGTTTCCATTTGTCAGTCTCAGGAGAAATGATGGTTTATGTTCTGGGCAATGAGGGTTTTTATTTGCCCATATTTTCTCCTTTCCATATGAACTGTTGGTTCATAACTCCCGTTATTGCAGAATATTATTTACAGATCTCACTGTGAGGGGAAGCCAGTGGGGGGATATTTGCTCACCACCCCTCACCCCAGACTCCCTCGCAAATCTCTAAATAAAGTTTGCGGTGGATTCTGAAGGGAGACGCCCGTCAGGCTTCGCCACGACTGTGAGATGGAGAAGCCTATTTCACTCCTGTTTGCAGGGGGTTGGGTCTTTACCTTGTTGCCCCTAAGACGGAGTGTCCCATTGCCCTTGCTTGTGTCCACACGCTTCCAGGAAAGACCCCTCGCGTTTGCCAAGAAGCCTGCTCTCCGTGAAGGTGATTCCTGAGCCGCGTGCTCGGTGGCCCCCGGGGCTCTCCAGCTACGTCCAGTGATTACGAAATTATCCACAACGTTTACTTAAAGACGTCTCCTTTGGAAAGCGATGTCCATCAACAGGACGTAGGGATTATCCTTCTAAAACCAAGCGTCAAACCCTGTGCGTGTTCTGACAGCATTTCCCCCGACGTTTAAATTTACTTATACACATCGTCTTGCGAGGGTCCAAACTTAAGTCATGTGTGTGATCAATTAACTTTATCTTAAAGAACAGAGAGACGGGGAAGGGGACTTGTACCCGCACATCCAAGATCTGTGACCGCTGGAATCATGGAACACTCCTGCCACGGGCGATCAGTCCCGCAGCTGGAACGGCGGCTCCCAAGCCTGCTGACAAGTGTCTCCTGCTGAATCTGAAACACTGCTTTGTAGCGATGCCAACAGGAACCCGAACGGCACCGTCTCCTGCTTGACTTTACATCCTCAGCGTGGAGAAGAGGGACGGGTGTGGCATGGGGGCTCAGAGCCTGTCGAGGTCTGGCACCAGGGCTCATCCCCTGCCCGCTCATCTCCTCTGCCGAGAAGAGGTTCCCCAGCCCGGAGCCATGACGCACAGCCTCTCGTGGGCCCCTCCTTCCTTGGATTCTGCTTCGAAGCACAGTGAGGACAGGGACCAGGTCACATCGTCATCTCGACCAGCCGAGCTGCTGCTGGGGATTAATCGCAAGCAGACCCGCTCTCTCAAATATCTGCAGACGCAGATACCCCAAGTCTCCACACTTCCCGGGGGCCAAATGTCTCATTCCGCACACACCGAGGGCCGGAAAAGTGAATAAACGCGCTCTTCCATTTTCCAGCGTCAGGGATGCCTGCTGCCCTCTAGCGTCTCCTTCTCAAGGCCACCCGTGGCTAGGTGTCCCCCGGGGAGGGGGGGGCTTGGATTTGGGTCCCTGGACATCTGTTTGCAGCCAGTTGTCCTCGGAGATTATGACTTCTTCCAGGGTAAGAGGTTCTGGCGATTAGAATTTGTCCAGCAGTCAGGGCGGGCTGGGTGTCCTGCTGGGAGCTGCGCCCACCCGCGGCAATCCGACGGGACCGGGCTCCGGCGCTCGTCTCTGCTCCATTCACCCAGCCTGCGCCCAGTGGTGGCTGGAGTTGTGTGCCTTCTCCCTGACCCGGCTTCATTTCGACTTCGCCATCTGGTTTTTGTGTCCCAGGAAGCAACCCAAGTAATCTGAAACTCCAGAAAATCTCTCATCGTCATTCATGTCGTCATAAGTAGGGGCAGCCATGGGCAAGCCCCCAGCTTGCTGTCAGCGTTAGGGGCGTGTGTCGGCCAAAGCGTGCTGACCTCCAGGGCCCGTGGGAAGACCCCCAAGGGGGACCTTTGGGTTCAGGCTCTGAGAGGTAGCCGAGGAGAGAACAGGGATCCCGTGGTGATGTGAGAGGGACTGGACATATTCCAGCCCTGAGAGACTCCCTCCTTTTCTCGCCCATTCCTGCTTGAGGTGTCCCACTCATCCACAATCTCCTCACTGACCTCTGCCCTGTCTTCCCCCCTCCTCCTCCTCCTCCAGACATCCTGGGGAGCTGCCTGCATGTCCTCCCCACCTCCCTCCCATCCCGGCTGTGTCTGATTCTGCTCACACCCTCTCCATAACACCTGTCCTTGCGCTTGCTGGGGCTAATCTGGCCTCACTTCTGACCTCTCCTGGTGCCACTGACCAGCATGTCCCCTTGCCCCCCATGGCAGGCTCCTCACTGGCTGCTGGGAACCGGCTGTGACCTACCCCTTCCTGCCTCTCCCACCGATGCCCTCCAGTCCTGGGCTCTCCCCAGCCCACAGTGCTGTCCTCCTATGGCTGGCTGCCCCCTTCCTGCCAGCATTTCCTGGAGCCTTGTCCCAGAGTGACCAGTGTCTCCCGGGCTTGGCCTGGCACAGCACCTGACTCAGCCTCCTTGAGGCTGGCCTGGGGCCTGCTCCACCATTGCCCGTGTGAGGACACTGACAGGGACCGAATATTTGTGTTTCCTGCAAGTTCATGTTGAAATCCTAACCCTCAAGGTCATGGTGCTGGGTGGAGCCCCATGACGGGATTCGTGCCCTTCTAAAAGGGCCTCCAAATCTCCCTTGCTCCTTCCTCCCTGCGAGGACATAGTGGGAAGATACCACGGATGAGCCAAGACACAGGCCTTCTCCAGACTCCGGATCTGCCGGCACCTTGACCTTGGACTTCCAGCCTCCAGAGCAGTGAGAAGCAATTGTGTGTCACTTCAGCCACCGGGTTCGTGGTGGGCTACCGCAGACCGTGTGGACGGAGGCAGATGTTCCCTCGGCCCCACGCGACCCCGTCCTGCTCTTGAGTCCTGGGGCTGTGAATCTGGTCTGACCTCAGAGCCGCACTCCCGCCTCCGGACAGGACAGCTGGACTCGAACACGCAACATTCCCAGAATCTCAGCCAGACTCCTTCCTTCCCAGGACACTCCTGAGGAGTCAGGCTTGGCCTCAAGAGCTGAGAGGCTGAGGAGTCCCAGACCCCATCACTTCCCTCCCGTCCCTGAAACTTCCCTCCCGTCCCTGAAACTTCCCTCCCGTCACTGAGTTCTTGGGATCTTCTGGACTTGGGAGTTCCCGCTGGGGCTGACTTGGCATCGCGGTGGGGGAGATGATGAACAAGGCTGGGATTTGAATAATAAGGTAACGAGAGTGAACTTTAACTGTGGCAGACATGTGAGTGAGGTTTTGTACCTGCATCGTTAGGAATGAAGCTGAGAAATGCTCTCTTCCCGTTCACAATGGTGTGTGTCCTGAAAGATGCTTTAAACCCGGGGCCCACTCCAGCCTGCTCGCCACCAATCCCTGGGAAGAAAATGCCTTTCATCCCGATTCCCTGCCCCCTGGCTCTGCTCACCCAGTTCCCCTGCACTCACCTCTCAGCATTCACAAACAGACCCAACGATCCCAGGGGAACGTGAGACCCACTGGGGCCTCCTCACCTGTTGCAGAATATTCCACCGGTGGCTTCCTCCTGCCATGGGCTCGGCCCACGGTGCCGAGGGGACACTAGGGGCGGGTTGTTGCTGCTCTGCTTGGGCTTGGACTGTGTGGTCCGTGCGTGGACATAAAGGAAGGCCACCCACACGAGGACCAGAAGATCTGCTCGCTCAGATTGTGTGGTAGCTGGGGGTCAACCACATCACTTGTGTTTTGGGAGAGACTCAAAGGCAGCAGGAGAGTGGGGAAGCTTTCTGGTGGGCAAGAGAAGGGTTTGGGCAAGCCCTGTTGAGGGCTAGGGCCTGGGGGAGCTGGAGGTACTAAGCAGAATTAGAGTGTCCCTGTGGTTAGTTGGGAGACACATTCGGCTTTCTCTGGTTGCTCTTGAGCTGGAAGCTGGGATGAAAGTTGGGTAAGCTGTCAGTTATTCATCAAGTCCTGGCCCCTTTGGGCTGATTGTCATGGAAGTTGTTTTGTTTCCTGGGTTGCTCCTAGAGATGGGAGTCTGACCTCCTACAGGTCTGACCAGCAGTGGGCTGGCTTCCTGGGCTGGTTACTGTACACTGGTTTGCTGGCAGGTGACTGCAGGTCAGGGGTTGGAGTTCTCTTTCTGTGTGTGGATTGGCCATGGTCCTGATGTATTCAGTCTCTCCATGGGAGGGTGGAGACCCAAGGCTTCTGAATCCTGGGGCCTTTGTTTTACCCAGTAGTGGAGAGAATAGGACGGTGTACCATCTGGCACCCATGCCTGCTGTGAGGGCTCCCCAGCATGTCCCTGACTGAGACCCCAGACTTGCACACTCAGACCTGAATGCTCGTACCCATGCCTCACACAGACTGAACCCACGAACTCCCTTCAGCAAAGTCCGAGTGGTTGTCCACCAAGAACTCAAGCAGACGTGTCCTATACCCATTTGCAGGCTTTACTGGGCACCGGTTCAGGACCAGGTAAAGGAAAGAAAATCTCATGGAAATCAGAACTCTGAGGGAATTTCTGGGAGATGGGAAGGCAGTTTGTGTTCCCATGTACACACGAAGGAATGCAAGGTTTCATGGGAAATTCTCACTCCGTCAGAACCCAATCCGTGACCAGGTGGACTGTATCGAGGGCATCTGGAGGTCACTTAGCTCCATGCCCACCTCCTGCCAGGCCCCAGGATTCCTGGAACTCCAGAACTGGAGGCAGGGCATGGATGCACCTGTCCAGTGAGGATGGAGAACCCAAGAGCCTCTCCAAGGCTGAGATCTTCTCGGCCGACTGTCCTGACTGTGTCTCCAAGGGCTGACCCTGCCCAGCTTGACTTGGGGATGAGGCCGGACAGTTCCCCTCCCCTCCAACAGTCTGCTTTCACCACTGGCATTGACATCATGTCTGTAGGACACATTAGGCTCTAGAGAGGTGCTCACATCTTCTATCCAGGCCCAGAGCTGCCTGTTGAAGGTCCCACAAGGAAGGGGGACACGTGGCCTGTGAGCATGCTTGTGTGCGCACACTCATATATTTGAATGTGTGGCTGTATGTACACAGGCGCGTGCACGTATGCGAGCACATGTGAGTCTGAGGTCTTCAGCGATGAGGGGGGATCACGATCCTCACAAGTTTGATCTGAAGTTATGACAGACATGGTTCTTAAGTAGAGTTCTGCCTTCTGGGGTTGAGACCTCCTGGGGTGTCATCCCCGCCCAGCTTCTACTGGCTGTGGCACAGGGTGGAAACTGTCATTGTTACTCTATTTGAGTCTTCACCTCCAGCAAGACAGTCTTCAAGGTCACACACTTAATGTGATTATTCTGAAATACTGAGTCGAGAGACTTATCTTGTCAAAACCCCTGCTACCACAGGTTACTGGAGAAACAAGCCCAATCCATCTCCTGCTCTCCATGAGACCCGAGATGCACCCATGCTGTTTCCACAGTTCACGGTTCAGGGAAATTTACATGCAAGTCCTTTTAGGGAACGTAAAGGTAGCTATTACATAACACTGAGTCGAACTGAGGGAAATGTTGGTGTAATTTAAACGTTTAAAACTGTAATTTAAAAACTTCAACTAAATACTTGGGGCTTACACCATCCACCCGCTGACTCACAGGTCAGTGAGTCGGGCTGAACGAATCGTCGGGAACTGTGCAACAGAATGCTTCAGCAGGGAGCCTGTCAGTGACTTAGCCTTCCTAATCCACAACTCAGACTCAGGGAGCTGCTTTCTGCCCTCAAATGTCTGCGGGTGCAGAGATGAGGCATCGTCCCCTCAGGATCTGGTATCAAGAGTATCACTCCTCTTTCATGTGAGTATTTCCTTCTCAAAATAAACCATTTTCTACTGTGCATAGGGCGGAAAATTCATGGCCATTAGCTCTGTTGCCCTATTTGAGTGAGAGCCCTGGTGGCCAGGCTGTCCCTGGATCTGGTCTCCTTTCCTTGAAATGCTGAGAGGAGGCCCCCACTCGGCATTCAGGCCATAAACCTCAGGCACTCAGGGAAGAGGGGGCCAGTTGGACCCATCAGTGCAAGAGGAATTCATACAGACCGATCGATGGAAGTTCTGCTGAAGCCTGGATCTCAGTCAGGCCACTAGCCCTGTGGGTGACCTGGGGTTAGTTACTAACAAATGTGAGCCCAGTTTCCTCATTAGTAATCATGTCCTTGCCTCGTGAAATTCTTGTAGGGATAACATGAGTAAATCTACATGAAAGCAGTGCAGCCCTTAGCAAATGCCCAGTGCGTGTTGGTTTGCTGTTACCACTACCATCATCACCGTCCTCAACACAACCATCATCACCACGTCACTGCCACCATCATCACCGTGATCGTCATTAACACTAACATCACCATCGTCACTGCCGCCATCACCACCGTCATCACCATCATCATCATCACCATCATCATCATCATCATCATCACCATCATCATCATCATCATCACCATCATCATCATCACCATCACCATCATCATCGTCATCATCATCACCATCATCATCCTCACCATCACTATCATCACCATCACCATCATCACCATCACCATCACCATCATCATCATCATCATCACCACCATCATCATCACCGTCACCATCATCATCATCATCATCATCACCATCATCACCGTCACCATCACCATCATCACCATCACCATCATCACCAACATCATCATCATCACCAACATCATCATCATCACCATCATCATCATCATCATCATCATCACCATCACCATCACCATCGCCACAATCACCACCATCATAAACACCAACATCACCACCATCACCACCACCATCATCACTATCATCATGACCATCACCATCATCACCGTCATTGCCATGATTTTCATGATTTATCACCTGGTGAAAAGAGGTTTAATCAGCCATAATTATCAGAAATTAAAGAAGGTATAGATGCCCTGATAAATAAAAACAATATTAGGACTCTTGTTAGGTGCCATTATCATCCCTGTTTCATAGACAAGGAAGCAGAGGCCCAGAGAGACTGTACCCTGCCTCGCATCACACAGGAGAGTTGGAAGTCAGTGCTGGGAAATCTTGATCACGCTCTTCACCCTGGGAATGCTTGAGTCCTGGAAGGAGGATGGCTTTGTCGGGCAGCTACAGAGGGGGTTTGAGCACCAGCGAGAGGCTTCAAATAAACGACTCTAAAACATTTCAACCATTGAAATTCTGTGATTTTTATGAACACTGCTTATTCCGGTAACCAATTCCAAAATTGAGAGAGTGAGTTGGGTCAAATATTTTGAAACATGTTCACAGATTAATAAACAAAAACTGGGAGCTTGGGGAGAGATATTTGACTATTAAAAACAGTAAACAGATTCAGTTTTCATCACTGAAATGCTGTGGGGGGCTGGGCCAAGGCCCTGCCTATGTGAACTGCTCATAAAGCAGTTCCCAGGACACACAGATGACTGGCGGTCGGCAATCGCATTTTGAACGCTTGTCTAAATGTTTCTTATTTGATCCTTCTCTTATTGGAGTGTTGAGAGATGTGACGAGCTGAAACTCCCTTTAGGGCAGCAAACCCCAGGAAAAAGATAAAGCAATTCTCAGCCCTGATCCAAGATGACTCCTCCTTCCCCCTCATTATAAAATACCTATTATCTTCCTTTATCTCCAAGCGAGCAGCGTTATTTCAATTTAACAGTGTATGAGAAATGCACCACAATATAATAAAAGGACCAAAGAGGCACTATTTAATGTCAGGATGACAGATGCTTCAATTAGGCAGACAGGACTATTTCTCCCCAAAATAGATAAAGATGAAATTTTTATAAGATTGTGCTGTTTGTGTTTATGGTACACTACTGTTACAAGCTTTCATTACAATATAAATTAAAATAAAAACTCCTATTTCAGTGGAAGCCAACCATCTTGCTAATAATTTTGAAACTCAGAACTGCAGTTCCTCAAAGGGTCTGGTCCCCTCACCTGGGAGGAATGGTCTTCAAGGACTGGAGATAGCATCCCGGTGAGAAATCTCACCCTGACATTTATACGTCCTTTTTCAAGAGAGAAAAGAAGGTGTGATGGGAAGTTATCATTTGGTTCGAGCTTGTGGAGATATTTTTTGACATGAAAATTTTCTTCTGCTTGGTCCATATTTAAAGTTGTTAGACAATTAATGGTCAAGGTGGGGGGTATGGTTTAGAATTCCGCCGTTGTACGCGCTCTCGGCAGATGGAATCCGCTGCAGTTCTGCTTACCACCAAGCCTGGGACCTGGGAGACGATATGAGATTGTGCAAAGTTTACAGTTAAAGGTTTCTTTAGTGTCTGCTGACCCATTAGAGCAATTTCCTTAATTGTGATAATTCCAAATGAAACAGAATTACCAATGACTGCCACACTTCCAGGTTCTAAAGCTTTCTCTCTGATGACTCCTCTTTCCTCCATTTTAGGGTTTTACATTCTCTGAATAGTATGAGAGCACATTATATTTTATAATTGGAAAAAAAAATGCACCAGCTGTGTGAAAATATTCGGAATTCTACAAACAAATGCCTGGTTCCAGGAAATTGGTGGCTTGAGCTAGCACAGAGCTCCTCCTTCTAAAAGCATAAGGAAACATCAGATGAAGTATAACACGTGAAAACATACACAGTGGCTTTGGCAAGAAAAGCAGAAACGCCCTGGGGCCAGAAGTTAACACAGACCACGAGTGTGTGAATTGTCGCTGCCCTCAGGAGCTGCACGTCCGGAAAACAGGGCTGGACACGGGGGTGTTGAGTTGTAATTTTCTTTCAAGGACGAGCAGGGACGAGGTCTTGGGCACAGCTGAATGTGTAGTTGGGGCTCTGACCACCACACGGGGCATGGCTATTGAGAGACCCTGCAGGGTCACGATAGGGAGAGGTCAACCTCAGTGCATTGGCCTACGGAGACACAAGGTCATCAACACCCACATAGGTAGGGCAAGGTAGCTGGAAAATTGAAACTCCAACCTTGTTCTTCCTAGAAACTGGAGTCCAAGATTATATCAGTACCATGATGTTTCATTTTTTGACAATGTAAATTTGTTTATAACAGAAATTATATATTTTATAGGAAACTTATTAGCCATGAATTCTGGAAGTTTTCCTCTAGAATTTTCTTTCTGTTTTGGTTTTGGAGCCCTTGTTTCTGCTGTGACCAGAGGTCCATCACACACTGGACTCTGGTATGAATTCTGCTTCCCACAAGGACAAGGACCACCCTGGGTCCTGCTGCCCCGCACCTGACACCTGACACCTGGTGTTTGATGAGTGATGTTGAGTAGGGAGGACGAATGGATCACTCGGATTCCTCTCTGTGCCCCTCAGTGCCATTTCTGGGACTTTCTCCCCAAGTTTAAGCGGTAGCCACTTGTACTGCATTAAAACAATTTGAAGAAAGAAATACAGTGGAAAATTCCTTGCGCTCAGTTGACATTAAAAAAAAAAAAAAAGAATAGCTGTTTAAGACGTTTTTGCTCGGTGACATGACCTGCCCCTTTCTCCCCTGTGTGTCTGCAGCACCCTGACGCAGAAGGCGGGCTGAGGCTCTTGAACAAAGGACTCCTAATAACGAAGATTTATCATCCCGAAGGCTCCTGTTTCGACTGTCAGGCCCACCATCGAGTGTGGGGGAGATGGCTCCGGGTCTCGAAAGCTCTCGTTTCACATGAGCTACAAAGAGAAAATTAGAACTTTGGGTGAGCAGCTAATGGGGTGACATGAAGAGGAAGAAAGAGGATGAGCCAGGAGCAGACGGGGTGGGGGCAGCCCTCAGGGTCACGCGTCTGGGAACAGAGACGGGAAGCAAGGGCCCTCGCCTGCCTTCCTGCCACACTTGGGTGCCCTCGTGTGAAAGCATGGGCAGGGGATGGGCCAGGAGAGGGGGAACGTGTCCCCCAGAGCAGGGGTCGTTTCTCTAGAAAGTGATTCATTTTGTTGAAGAGTCGCCTCCTTCCCTCCATAGGGTATCATGTGCCAGACACACTGCGACACTCCTCATCCTACAGAAACCGGACGCCTGTTTGCTGTCTGGGACCCCGTCTGTTGGAGGTCGGGCCATCCAGGATGGAAAAGATGCACAGAGCCTGGCCGGCCAGGTGCCGGGCACAAGCTGCAGGTCAGTGGACAGCTGGACGCATGAGCAGACTGAGCTGGGCTTGTCAGGATGGCTCTGTCTCTGCCCTGGGGTGGCCCTATCGCTCCCAGAGGGCCCCCAGCCCTGACCTGACCCAGCTGCTGCAGACACTGCAGGGCAAAACCAGTAACAAACTCAATTCACCCCGAATGAGGAGATTCCTGGGATATGGGGCTTTGGGTGTTTAAGCTGGGAAAATCCTGAGCAAATTGGGACGAGCTGGTCATCACGGTGGTGGAGGAGAGGGCAAGGACCCCGAGCCCAACCTGCGGTCCCATGGGACGGGTGGAAAGGCGTCCCTCATGGAGGACAGGAGGACAGGCGGTGGGGTAAGAGCGGCCCCAGGGTTGCTGGGAAATTTGATCCGTGCAACCTCCTAGCGAGGCCGCCTGTCTCATGGTCACAGCATCGCGCTGACTTAGCCCTCAAATACCAACCAAACACTGAAAGTGGTTACCGAGGTGTTTCAAAGGGTGCCAGGCCCCCCTGCAACATGCAGAAACTTAGAAATTGCTTCTCTTGAGCTCATTTCTCACACCCGGAGAGCGTTCTGCCACCGGCTTCCCTCCCCACCCTCCCTCGCCCACACTGACCTCGGCCCTATTACGGGGAGCATAGCTCAGTCCTTCTGATGTGGCTTGAACTTCAATAGGCAGAGCCCGTTCCAGGAGGGCGGGCAGCACCCTGACAATCAGACCCAACCGATGTCTTCCAACACACCAGTAGGGACCTGCCCGAGGTCATTTAGTTGGAAGGGGTAGAGCCAGGTGTGTCCTCGCCATTTTCCAGGCAAGAAGCCACCGTCTATCCCGTGTAGCCTCCAGGTCAGGGAGAAGCGGAGAGAGAATCCAGGTGGAGAGTTCGGTGATTGGCAAAGTCCGGTGCACGGGGACTGAACGCTCCCCACGTGGGAGCACATTTGGGCACCTAGGGCAGGACTGAGAGAGCAGGATCCTCCTCTAGCCCCGGTGTCCTCAGTGCTGCCCAGCTAACGGCCTGTGACCTGCTGCGCGCAGGGGTCAGCGGAGCCGGGGGTCAGCCCCATGCCCTCCTCCTTCAACACTCACCCACGGAGTCTGCTGTCCCACACGGGCTTCTGCCCAGGGTAGGCCTGGCATCACATTTGTCTGCGTCAGCTGCACTAGGGTCCCAACTTGAGTTTGGTGACGAGAGGCTGGCTCAGTCACCAGAGGCCCTGACCTCAAGGAGCATCACGGAGTGCAAAGGACGGGCAGCTCAGCTGCGGGGAGGAGTGGCTTCAGCCACGGGAAGACCCAGACTGGAGTCTCCTGGCTCTGGGGGAGAGCGGTCTTCTCACTTTTCCAACAGGGCAAGGCCTTTGGCTGAGGGCTCTCCTGACTCTGGTGTCTGGTCCCGGCGGCAGATGCGCAGGTGGTTTTGAAGGCTGTGCCCATTGCACTCAGCAGCACGCACAGCCACGTTGCAGAGCTTGGATGCTGAGCTCGCGGTCTGGCTGGGGCTGAAGGCGTGACCTTGGCCGAGAACTCTTCAGAAACTCACGTCCGCCGTGCCCCGTGAGGCAGGAGGACGACTGGCCTCTGTTGACCGAGGATCGCAGGATGGTCCGGGAGGGTCCCCGGACCGTGGGGCCTGGAGCCTCCCAGCGCCGTCCACCCGGGCCCAGGCAGGATGGTGTTTCCACGTCCCCGGTTATGTGAACGGCAATTTGCCTGCAATGATGTTGTGCAAAGCGTTTCTGAACGTCGTCTTCTGCTTTCATTTAACTATGTTTGCCTACGAATCAAATCCAACGGTATCCTATTTAATTCCCCTCTCCCAAATAGCATGGTGCTTAATGTAAACCAATTACTACAATTCTGCTTTCTAAGAAATCAGGAAATGTAATCAGAGAGATGCAATTTGTTTGCTTTTCATGAAATATTACAGTGCGGCGGCGACGGGAGGTCGCCTCTTGAAGACCAGAAGGGGGTGGTGAGAGAGAGAGAGAGAGAGAGAGAGAGAGAGATGCGGGCGGAGTCTCGTGTGCCACGCCTGTGTCTCTGTGTCGCAGTCCGGGGGGGCCCGGGGTAGGGTGTGTGTGTTTACCCAGAAAGCTCTGGAGAGGCCCAAGCCCGAGGGAAGCCTCAGGATGGGGCCTGAGCTCAGGCTCTTCCTTTCTGAAGTAGTTCCCGGAGGGCCCATCCAACAGGCTTCAGCTCCGAGACCTCGGGGCTGGCAGAAGCTGTGACCTAGTCCCGCCCCTGCTCCTGCCCCAGGCCCTGCCTGCAGGAGCTGGTTTGGCATAATAATGAGCACTTTGTTTTAAATCTTTTTTATTTTAAATGATAATGATTACCCTCTGAGGAGAGAGGCAAAGGTTCCAGCCTGGAGCAGGGACCAGAGGACCCTGTAGCCGGAGAGCTGAGCCTGGGGAGAAGGGATGGAGGGGGGAGCTCTCTCCCAAGGCCCCACAGGTCAGGGGAGCCTCCCCCCACACAACCCACTCTGGCTGTCAAAGCCCTGGGGATGTTCTCCGGGGCTGAGTGAAAACCTTAGCGAGTTGTCCCCTCTGATCCCCAACTCTGGCTCTGGCTGGCATTTACCTTGTGCCCGTCCCTGAGGGCAGGAGTGGGGTCTGGGACCCTTGAGCAGCTCGGAGACCTCCCCCAACGTCTCTGCTGTTAGGGCCCTGGGGTTGTGGCTGGTGAGCGCCTTCACGTTGGTCCTCTGGCGGCAGGCAGGGCTAGGGACTGAGTTCTCTGATCTCTTTACCTCCCCAACCCCAGAGCCTCTCTGTGTGGGCGCCAGGAAAAGGAGCTGAGAGACCAGCCCGGGAAGAACCACGTGACGGGCCTGACCGGTCCTCACGGGGCGCCGCTGTGAAAGGCAAGCTGGACAGAGCAGGAGCTGACCCCCCATAGTGTCCCTCCCTGCCCCCCTCCAGGGTGGGGTATGTGTGACCATCCTCTGCGGAGCTCGGTGCTCGCAACTGCCTTACTGTTCATGCTTCGCTAGAGGGAAATACAGCCTTAGCTTGGTAGTAGCCGGCAGGCGTCTTCTTCAGCACATGAAAGGCCTTTTGAACTTGGTCTTGCCCAGCTCCAAGGCACACAATCAGCCACTCCTCACAAGCCGGGGCAGGGAGATGCCCAAGGGATCCTGTCCCCGTGCATTAATAAAATCACCTAAATGCCCAAAGATGTCTCCTATTGGACCTCACCTACATTTCAAAAGTACATCATTTGGACCCAGCCGGGTATCTGGTGCTTGGGCCAGGGTGGGGGTCCCAATCCCCAGGGGGCTGCGCCAGGGTCTGCAACCCTCAACTTCGCTTCCTGGAAGTGAAATTCACAGAACATACAAATCTCGCTGTAGGGGCACAGCTCCGGGGCATTAGCAAGTCCGGTGTGTTGTGCGAACCCAGGCTCTCTAGCTTCCAACCTTTCCCATCACCAAGAAGACATGTGGGTCCACTGACCTTTTCGCCCTTGAAGGCCTGAATTCGTTCCTTTAGAACCAGGCCTGGAACGTCCTGCCTAAACTGCCCTCCGTGGTTTACACGGTAGATGCCTTTACACGTGGCCTGACCCGCCTCTCCCCACTTTCATGTCACATCTCCTTAGAAGCCTCACATCCAGTTTATGGGATTTTCTACCCAAAGTCTGGAGATTTCCCTGGGCTGTGCTGTCCAGACTGCAGAGGGGAAGGCCCCCACATTGGCCATCGACGTTTGGGAAAAGCCACGGGCAAACACAGTGGGCACTGTCCCCTGTCTTATCTCCCCACCTCGTTTGATATGACCGTCTGAGCTTTGAGTCCCGGATAAAACTTTACACTCAATCAAACTCAATTTTGAGGTCGACAAACCAGGAACTTCGATTATTTGAAATCGCTCTGATGGCCTCGGGTTGCCGGAGAGCACCCGTTCTGTGCGGTGAGACTGTTTATATTTAAAATACTGATAGTCCGTAAAGCTGTGTCCCGTTTTATCTCTTACACGTTGAACAGTCTCTTTGGAATGTGCTGAGACAAACTGCCCACAGCTCCCCACAGACCATGCCCCAGGCCAGCGGCCAGCGCGCGCCCCAAGCATGGCAGCGCCGGGAGCGGAGCCTGGCCGCGGCTTGTCAGGAGCAACTCTCTGCCTGGGTCATCGGAAGTGCATTACCGCTGTGCCTCTGGGGGTGCTGCCATGGACAGGGAGACTTTGGGGACCAGAGCAGCAATGAGAGCTTCCCTCGGGCGACAACTGTCCAGGCAGCACCCAGACAGGACCCCAGGGTTTGACTATCCCATGGCAGTAGGTGTGCTCGAGGCAGCCGCCTCCACTGGGGCCTCCAGAGCCGGGCAAGAGTGGGGGCAACGTCTTCCTGACCCCGACCAGGCCCCGGTGTCACGGTGGCCTCGGTGTCACAGGGTCTGTGGGAGGCCCGTGAGATGGCTCTGCTCTCTGGGTGTCTTTGCCAACCTGAGAGGGAGCTCGTCAACGTGGGTGCCAGCGGGTGGGCGGAGCGGGCCAGGGGCTCTCAGGGTCCTTGCACGAAGCCTGAGGCCCGGCAGTGGTCTTTGGCTCCAGGGCAATTGATTGGAGGCTCTAATTCAATTGAATCAATTGGAGGCCCTGCCCCTTTGCCCATTTCATGCCCCCACAGGTGCCTCCCCATGCTGACCCCCTCAACACTCCCTTGTAGGGGCTCGTTGGGCTGCTGGGCACCCTGGATGTGGCTGTGTCTGCGTCTCAGCATCTCACTACTCATCTCACTGCAGACAACACCATTTTTTTAAAAGATTTTATTTGAGAGAGAGAGAGAGCGCTAGTGGGTGTTAAAGCAGGGGGAGGGACAGAGGGAGAGGGAGAGAGAGACTCTCAAGCAGACTCCCTGCAGAGTGTGGCGTGGGGTGCAGGACCCAGAGATCGTGACCTGAGCTGAAACCAAGAGTTAGACACTCAACCGGAGCCGCCAGGGCGCCCTGACACCTCCATTCCTGAAACACGCTAGGGGGCCTCCAGGAAGTGGCCCCCTCCCCAGGTGGTCCCTCCTAGACTCCTTGTCTCCTAGGCAGGCTCATGGGGGCCACCCAGACCCCCAGCCTCAGCCCTTTTCTCTGACCTCCCCTCCTCTGTCTCTTCCTGGGTGACTTTACTTGGTCCTGTGGTTGCCAGTACAAGGGGCCCCCAAAAGTGTCCGCACCCCAGTCTCTGGAGCACGTGAACATGTGACCTTAGGCGGCAAAGGTACCGTGCAGATGGGAGTGAATTAACAGCCTCCAGATGGGAGAGAGTCTTGGAGCATCTGGGTGGCCCAAAGTCATCACAAGGGAAGGTCCCAAGGAGGCCAGGGGTGAGAAGGCAGTGGGACAGCGGAAGGTGCTTTTTTTGGAAAGGTCTCCCTTGGTGACATTTTTGCAGGGAGGGCTTGGGGGGCAGGGCCGTTGCTCTCGGCAAAGGTCTTTAAAGAAGCTTCAGGGGTGTCACAGTCATGGTCCCGGGGCTCCTGCCGGGGACCCCAGCACAGCCGGCACCTGAGGGAGGCTGGGGACACCGCAGGGAGTGCCGGTGGCCACACCGAAGACAGAGAAGTGGTGGCATGCGTTGGTGTCTGAAAGGGAACAGAGGGAAATCAAGTTCCCATTTGACATAATTCCACTAAGCATCAGAGGAAACTGTACACTTAAGCGTTTCTTTTTTTTTTTTTAATATTTTATTTATTTATTTGACAGAGAGAGATCACAAGTAGATAGAGAGGCAGGCAGAGAGAGAGAGAGAGGGAAGCAGGCTCCCTGCTGAGCAGAGAGCCCGATGCGGGGCTTGATCCCAGGACCCTGAGACCATGACCTGAGCCGAAGGCAGCGGCTTAACCCACTGAGCCACTCAGGCGCCCCCACTTAAGCGTTTCTTACGAGAGTGTGAGTACCAGCCTGTTTCAGTTAGGATCCTTCCTAGAGTATGTCCTGGTTTTCATTTCTTTTCATTTTAGACAGATTTGATTCCGTGTGACAGTGCAGGGAGCCCACAGGAGAGGGACCTGTGCTCTACGCCTTCCCGGAATGGCAGGTGCTTTTCTTGCTGCAGGAGCGGGGGGCAGCACGCGGCGGGGGGGGGTGCGGTGCCGCTCCCCGGAACCAGGTGTGGGCGAACTCAGAGAGGTTCCGGGTGGGGATGGCGCTGCTCATGGCCCTGCGTGTATAGAGGGGATGTTTTTCTCCGAATACGGATCTCAGGCTCCATAATTCAGGGAAAAAGGAAAGGCTTGGGTGGGCTGGAGCCCGGAGCGATAAGAAGATGAGATTGACACTGTGGCCCCGTGTCAGTCAGGGCTCCCCAGAGAAACCGAGCCCATGGAAGATATATGTGTACACACGTGTGCACACACACACACACACACACACATACACAGAGGGAGATTTATTTTAAGGAATTGATTCACATAACTGTGGGCTTAGCAAGGGCCGGTCGGCAGGCTGGAGACCCAGGGAGGAGTTGGTGATGTCATCTTGAGTCTCAAATCTCCAGTCCGGAGGTAGAATTCCTCCCTCAACGAGGGAATCTCCGATTTTTCCCTCTTAAGATCTTCCACTGATTGGGCGAGACCCACCCGCAGGTGGAGGGTCATCTACCTTAAAGTCTACAGACTTCAATGCTGATTCCCTCTGAAGACTTCCTCCATAGTCCCATCTGGACTGGTGTTCGGCCCAAACTGGGAACTGTGGCTGAGGCACGTAGATCATACGTTAGCCGTCACAGCCCTCCAGGAGCTTGAGTAAGTAGATATTTTCCCCCTGAACTGCCCGGACCCCAGGGGACCTCCCTCCTCCACTGTCCTGAGTGGGGTGGGAGTACCTCAGAGGGAGCAGGGTGGGCCTGGGGACCTCAGCCGAGTCCAGAATTAAGCTTTACCTGCCCCTCAGGGATGACAAGACACGGAGTCAAGATCTACGTTGGGCTTTCCTTTGAAACTGAGGGAACTTTGGGGGAACGGGCCAGGACCCGGATTTCCACCCAGAGCAGCCTGGGAACAGGCCGCACTTTGCTTCCCTGTAAGATGGAGCCACACAGTGGGAGAGATGCACATGGAGGGAATGAGGTGTTGGGGGGTGGGGTGGGGGCTCAGAGAAGGCCACGGGCCCCAGGTGGCTGGTGTCCCTGTCTACCACCACCAAGGGGCTCAGTCTGCCTCCACAGGGGTGCACGGCTGGGCACAGTGAGCTGTAGAGGAGGGTAGTATTCCCCATCCCCCGGCTTCCAGGAGGCTCTGGGAAGGGGGGGGGGCGCTGCAGAGAGGGTCTGTGACTTGTGTCTGCGTCTCTGTCTGTGTCTGCACGTCCATCTAGCCATAGGCGCACCCGTGTCACGTCTGTAACTATCTTTTCTCATTGTTTTGCAGAGTGGGCCCACACACAGATGCGTTTCCGGCAAACTTGAGATAACGCCTAATGACAGTGAACTTCGTTCGGGAGGCAGAGCCGGGCTCCTTAACTTGGTTCTGTTTCTGTGGGTAGAGCGGCCGCCTGACTGTGGAGTCCTCCAGACGGTCTCCAGAAGGGTCCGAGAAGCGGCTGGTTGGAGGAGAGGGTACAGCAGCCTCTTAATTCTCAGTTCGCGAGCTGCCTCCCAGCGTCCAGCCTGAGCCAGGGGAGGAGCAGATAATCCAGACCCGAGCTTCCCTCCCCGCCCCCTTCCCTCTCCCTTCTCCTGCCTAGCGTCCTTGAGCCAGAGAATCTGCCCTTGAAATGGGAGTGGGCGACTGCAGGACATTAGCATAGCAAAGAGCCTGGGTGGGGAAACACCAGCACTATCCCTGAAAGCTCTTCAGGTAGGAAGCGGAGCAGGGCGGACGCTCCTGCTGAGAGCTCCGGGACTGCCCGGGACTGCCCGGGACTGCCCGGCAGAGCAGCCTCGACGCCGGATCGGGGTGAGAATCCCGCCGGTGTGCAGGTGTGTGTGAGGGCTCTCACCTTGACTGGCCCCTTAAGCCTCGATTTCCCTATCAGTAAAATGGGGATGATGACACCGAATTCTGAGTATTAAAGGGGTGACGTACCCAAAGCCTTCAGCTAGGTGCCCAGGACAAGGGCAGCGAGCAGTCTGTGGTCATCAGTTGAAGGGGCATGACCGCAGCACAGGCGGGCGGGGTGAGAAGAGGGATTGTATTCCAGGCTTTGTAACGGACACGGACGACTGGTCATTTTATGCATTTCTTCAGCTTGTCACAGGATGAATTTTCTAAGACTCAGAGCTGTTGAAAGTGGACAGCTGTTGGGCAGCCGTGAGGTCTCTGTTGCCTCGGCGTCCAGGTAGAAGCTGGACTGGAGGGGCTGGAGGAGGATCACAGGGGAGGTGAGACGGGCCGCGGACGCGGGGCCCCTCTCGGGAGGCTGACCCATGAGGGCAGCTCTCCAGGACTATCCACAGGTACTTGGCCCCCCTCCCAGCCCAGCCACCCTGGCCTGAGTTTCCCACCCCCGACGCAGGCCCTGAGTCCTCCGCCGTCACCACCAACAGCACACACGAGCTCCGATTTGGGCTCTTTCTTTTCAGCCACATTTGGGGCACACGCTGTGATCATTAAGACTGATCCAAAGACAGTGTGGGGCTGTGGGGGTCCTAAAGGGCCTGTGCCTTAACTCATGGGGCAAGACTGGGATCCCAGGCACCTAGGCAGGCTGTGGGTCACATCGCCTTGGGGGTCTCCCCTATGGCCCCCCGAGACAGTCCACATGCAAACAAAGCAAAATGAAAGAAACCGCTGTGGAGCCCGGGGTGGTGTCCGGAGGTGTTTCTGGTGGGCAAGGAAGGGCTGGGAGGCTGAAGGTGGAAGGAAAAGAGACACGGAACCGGGACATGTCTTTCCATCGTCACACCTTTCCCCTCAGCATCTTCAGGCGGGCAGAGAGTCTGCGTGGGGGGGTGTGTGGACACGCTCCCAAATTTCTGCAGAGAATGCTGAAACATGACGGGCTGTCCCCGTTTCTGTGGGACGGTAAGCAGTTTTTGGCATCCCGGTGGCCGCCGACATCCTGCCACTGCTCGCCTCTCCTGTCGTCATGCCTTTCCGGCATGTTGCTAAGAATGGCGAGGCTCTCAGCATCCGAGCTCTGCCTCTGCCCACCCGCTGACCCTTAGACACACTGCACAGGGAGGAGGCGCCCCGTGCAAACATGTCAGCCCAAACGTCCCTGCTCCTCCTGCCGACGACTTTCCTTGCTACCTTCAGTCGCCTCTACCCAGGGGTCCCCAGGAACCTCGGAGGTGACATGTCCAAGCTGTACCTGTGCCTCCTGGGGTCCCCCAGCTCAGGGACCCACCCAAGACCTCTCCCACCACCATCCTCTGTTTACATCTCCGGGCTATCTATTAATTACCGGAGTTTAGAAACTTTCTGAAAGTTTGTGCATGAGATGAAACCTTCATGAGATGAAATTCTGTCGCCACATTTCCCTGAAAAACAACAACAACAACAACAAAAACACCAAAGAACACAAAAACACCTTCCAGCTGTCATGGGAACAAAGGCGGCACCCTTCCCTCTTCTCACCATGATTATCGGGTCTTCCTGGGTGGTTATCTTTGGTTGCGTCCCACATTCTCGACACATGATGTTTTAGCGAGGTTAAATGCAGGGGGTCTTGCTTCCCCATCAGGCCGTTCCAGGAACATGCTCTCTGGATGGCTGGAAGGTACGCTGCCCCGAGCAGACTTATGCCTGCTGGTCCTTGGGGGCCAGAACACCGAGAACCCTCCAAGCTTTTGCAGGTGTTAATGTTTTATATTTAATAAGCTGCAAGGCAGGTTGGCACCAGGTTAAGAGATTCAACAAAAACCTATCTCTACTGGGAATTTACAGCTGAATTATTCGTGGCCAAAAACTCTTTCTGAAAGTAGATGGTCTGCATCAACACGGGGCCTCTGGGGAGGTTTCCCGTGGCTGTCCTCCCCAGGAGGGCAGAGTCCTCCCTGCGCAGCGTGTCTGGGACGGAGGGTGCAGCAACATTTGTCCCTGCTGGTGCATCTCACACTGGGACATGCACAAAAAAGCCAAGAAGTCGGGGGGACACTCAGGTGGGGGCTTTGGGCCTTCCAAGGGTAAGGAGAGGGTACCCCGCACCCTGGACAGGAGGGACTCCTGCCCTTCAGGTCCTGACACCCATCACCTGAGCCTCCTTCCTCCCCACACTCTGAGTAGGTGAGTGCAGGCTGGGCAGGAGCTGCAGGGATGGGCGATGGCTGCCCCACAGAGCCTCCCCTGCAGGCACAGAGGGAGCAAGGGAATCAGCCGAGAGCTCTCAGCCCTGCTGAGACTTCAAGGTTTTAGTTGTTGGCATGCTCTGCCCCCCTCTTTGGCCCCCTCTGTATTTGTGGTTTTCCTCGTTAGGGATATTAACTTGCTTTATTCCTTTCTGGATGATCTCTCTATGCTGCAGACCCCAGCCAGCTCTCTGACCTTTCTGAGGCATTCCTCACGCTCTGGGTCAACGCTCTAGCCCTTTAAGGACTCTGCCTGTGCCTGAGAGTTCCTAGCCCAGAGGGTTGCATAGGCTGTACACTGCACCAGCTTGGATGATTCTAGCCCTCACTTCCCTTGCTCTGCTCTGAGCTCTGGTAAAGGCTGTGTCTGGGCCTCTTTTTCCAAGTGGCACGAAGGCACCTTATAAACCAGCATGGCCCTCTTCATACTCGAAGATGTCCGAAGTGCCCAGTTTGGTGGTGCACGGCCCAAGTCACCTGCCTGGCAGTCCAGCTGTACTCCTTCCCCTGGTGTCTGTCCATCTTTGCTGCTTCCTTGGTGGCCGTCCTGCACTGTGTCTTTCTGGTCTAGCCCTGACTACACTTTCCTGACTCCCGTCCAGGTTCCTCTTTCTTCCTGAGGCTCTCTCCACCCTGTTCCAGCCGGACATTTCCTCCAGCTGCTTTCTGGGTGATGTTCGTCTTGGCTCGGCTGACACAGGGCCCTGCCTTCTGTGTGCACATGGGCAGCCAAGCCAGCCAGAACAGCCCTGCCCCACCGCAGCCCCCCACCACAGTCCAGCTCCTTCTCTCTGCCTGAGGTTCCAGCCTTCCGGCTCTTCCTTTCACTCCGCGAGGGAGCCGCAGCCGTCTACTTCCCACTTATGATTACAGCCTCAAAATGAAGTCAAGTCGTCCCCAGGCTTCCAGTCCCTACAACGCTGAGACAACCCCAAGTGTGTCAAACTCAGTGCTGCTGGTGTCGAGGAGGCACCGGGTGGGACTGTGGTCATAATTCAGTACGGAAGGGAGGCGGCAGGCTGGAGACTGGAGAGGACATTAAGCTTTCTTTTTCACAACGGCTGGGGCTGGAGGGCTCCCGGGAGACCGGGGTGGGAGCCAGGGGTTTGTTTTCCTCTCCTGGCCTAGGAAAAGCCCTCCCTTATTTCCTTGGCCTCCCAACAACTTCTTTGTCAGGCTCTCAGGGCTCATTTGCCCTCACATTCTTCCCAAGGTCATTACTCGGCCCTCCCGGCAGGGCTGCTGGGAGTGTTGGGATCCAGTGTCTTTTCTTCTAGTCAGAAGAGTTAGGGGTCTCTGGGTTTGGGTCTCAGCCCTGCCACTATGGCTGGATGTAGGGAAATATCTTTCCAGAACCTCAGTATCTCGGGGACATCAAACCGTGGGCAATGCTCCTTACTGTTCGGGCTTCACAGGGTTAACAGAAGCCGTGTGCCTGGCATCTCTGGAAGCCTGGCAGGAGAGAGAGAAGCTCCCAAAGAGGGCAGTGGTGGACCCCCTGGGCTTCACCGAGTTGGCTATGTGGGTCCTTCTCTTCTGGCTACCAGCGCCTCTGCTGAAGGCGTCCTTTCTACACGGTGGTGTTCTGGAGCAACAGCACCTCCTACGTCATCCTTCTTACTCAATATTTTGTCGTTCGTCTCTGGCTGGAGGATCTTTGTATTCATTTCCCATACAACAAAGTACCACCGAGTGGGCAGATGAACCAACAGAAATATATTGTCTCATAGCTCTGGAGGCTGAAGTCCAGATCAAGGAGTCAGCGATGTCGGCTTCTCCTGAGACTTCTCTCCTCGGCTTGCCAATGGCCACCTACCTGCTAGGCCTTTCTTCTGAGCACGTGCGTTCTTGGTCTCTCTGTAGGTCTCCAAATTTCCTCTTTTCACAAGGACAGTTAGGCTGGATTAGGGTCTACCCATGTCATCTCATTTAACCTCAATCACCCTTTGAAAGATTCCATCTCCAAATACAGATACATTCTGAGGTGCTGGGAATTGGGATTCAACATATGAATCCTGTGGGAACACAAGTCAGTCCCTGACAACTGAACAGGGAACCCCACCTCCCCGGACTTCAGTCTATTCATCAGTAATATGGGGATCATGACTCTGATGATGATGGTGATGATGATGATGGTGATGAAGATGGTGGTGATGAAGATGATGATGATGATGAAGATGGTGATGGTGAAGATGATGATGAAGATGGTGGTGATGATGATGGTGATGAAGATGATGATGGTGATGAAGATGGTGGTGGTGATGATGATGGTGATGAAGATGGTGATGGTGAAGATGATGATGAAGTTGGTGGTGATGATGATGGTGATGGTGATGAAGATGATGATGATGATGGTGATGGCGGTGATGAAGATGGTGATGAAAATGGTGATGATGATGAAGATGGTGATGGTGGTGATGGTGATGATGGTGATGAAGATGGTGATGAAAATGGTGATGATGATGAAGATGGTGATGGTGGTGATGATGAAGATGGTGATGAAGATGGTGATGATGATGATGAAGATGGTGGTGATGATGGTGTGATCATGGAGGTGTGATGGTGACTGTGAGGATGATGATGGTGTTGGTGGTGATGATGACACCTGTCCACTAGTTGTGGTGAGGATTAAAGAAGTTAATAAATGTAAAGTACAGTAGTCAATGTTATAGAAATCTTAGCTGTTATCACTTTTCTTATTATAATGCTTTTCTTAAACAGATAATTACCAAAAATCCCTATGAGCTGGTTTTTGGTCTGTCCTAGACCTGAGAGTGAATCATCAAAGAAACTGTTAGTGGCAGACACCGTGAGACATGACGGATCACAGCCTGACGCGACAGAGGCAAGCAAATATGATTTACCGGCAGCCTTCACGCCGCACTCTCTGTAACCAAACCAGTGCATGTGCACAGAGAACTTTACTCATTTTAAAAAGCTCAATTATTTTCCTGGGTTGGGGAGGCAAGGAAGTGCAACATTTATTTCAGAAAACTTTCTACCCACACACAACGAAGTTTGGGGATATGACAGGATGACAGACAATTCAAGGAGCGGTATAGGTACAAACCTGCTCCTTTTCAGTGTACTTCTGCCTTTGTCCTGAAACCTACTGGATCCGCAATTAATTACAAATAAGTAAATACATAGTAAAGTGCCCCTCCGCCCAAGAAAGTGGGCCATAATAGTCAAGGCTTTGACAGAAATCAGATTGGTTAGAAAAAAGTCATTTGTGGCAGCCTTTCCTCAAACTGCAGAAATAATTATGGTCACAGGTAGGATATTCTCGGAGTTTAGTTTTGCATCATATTTTTCCTTCCAATAATTATGATTATAAATATACAGCACCCCCCACTTGTGCATAATAGTTGTGGTGTTCTTGGTCCACAGGATGGTGTTACGTGTATTGACAACCTTGTCTGAACTTCGCTCACAGGTGAGAGCGGCTCCCACACGTGCAGCCTCCCTAGGGGAGCAGGTAACAAGGTGCTTTGGAATCCAGAGCGCAGGCAGGTCCCACAACTCCACATCAGCTAGTGACCACTCATGACAGCCTGGGACTAAAATCCTCATGGTCCTGGCCACCAAGTGAGCATAGAGAGTTCAGGAGGGCATGCAGTGCAAGTCCTCCACGCTTACATATAAAAACACAACACAACACAACACAAAACTTGAAGTCTCCAAGGTTTTGAGAAAGCGTCAAAAATCCTTTAATTTCACAAGTTAAAAACCCGACTGGCTAAGGCCATGGAGATGCCATTCCACGAACTCTCCTACCATCAGGGACTACCTGGATCCAAGCTGCTTTGCCCCAAATCCCCAGCCAAGGTGTTCTGAGGCTCAGGACTGCACACTTTCTTTGTATCTCTATAAAGGGCAAGGCTACTCATGGCTCCGAACACCAGAGGGTCAGAAGTGGCTTCTTAGAAGGAACCAGAATGTTTTCCCCCTCTTCTCAAGCCCAGGTTCCATCTGAAAGGCACCCTGGGGAAGGGGTGCCTTGCCAAAGAGAAAGCTGTTTGTCTGCTAGTGCTCTGTGCTCCGGGAGGGGCCCGGATGCCACACAGTTGTCGGGTCATATCATTATTTGCCACCGTTGCTGGAGCCAGCTTGCTTCCGTCCCTAGAGCCCCAGGCGATGGGATTTCCGCTGTCCCGCACAATTTAGGGACTGACTCAGGGGAATTGAACTAAAGGCCCTGCCCCTCCTCATTCCAAATAAGCAGGTGGGAGAGAAGCCTGGTGTGTATGGGCTGGACAGGGGTCTCTTTGGTGGCCACTGAGAGGCTATTATACATCCTCTGGTCCAGATGCCCACCCCTCCACCTTCTCCTGGCCTGGCAGCCCCTCTTCGCGCCAACAGGTGGCAAATAGACGGTGGCACGATTTATCTTTCCTTCAGGTTTGCCAGAATAGGTTTCTCCAGAAACTTCTCCAGCCTTCCAAGATTGCTCCATTAAGTTAAACATCGTTAATCTGGCTCATTTCGCAGCCATTCATTTTAATCATGCAAAGGTCAGCTGTCACTGCACAAATGTTAGACTTAATTTGTTTTCTTGATGCACATCATATCGGTGATAATTTGGCCCAATTTTTAGTCATTTGCCAATGGGGAGCTGCAATGGGTAGGATCGCGACTGTGGAGGTGAGGATTGTAGATGGGGGAGGGGCTCGATGTGGGGCAGGGGTGTGATGACAGGGAGCCCCAAGAACCTGTGCCTCTCAGTCCCCAGACTATGGCTCTGCAGTGGTGGCAACGTGGGTTTGGAGCCAGTAGGCAATTCTGAGACAAATAGCTGTTGTTGTTTTTTTTTTTTTCCCTAAATGTGTGACCTCACATGTAAATGAGGCTTTACTCTTTTCTCTTCCCCTTCTTTAGAGCAAGAGTTTGCATTTTGGGAGCTGTTCTCTTGGCTTTTTATTTTTTTATTTTTAGTTTTTAAAAGATTTTATTTATTTATTTGACAGACAGCGATTACAAGTAGGCAGAGAGGCAGGCAGAGAGAGAGGAAGGGAAGCAGGCTCCCTGCCGAGCAGAGAGCCAGATACAGGGCTTGATCCCATGATCAGATCAGATCATGACCTGAGCTGAAGGCAGAGGCTTTAACCCACTGAGCCACCCAGGCGCCCCTCTCTTACCTTTTTAGGGTGGAGAGCTGCTATAGGAAGCAGATGGAACCTCCTGACCCCTCCCTGTCCTTCTCCTTCTCCTCCAGCCCCACCTTCCTGTCTCCTGTCCCTGCTCATCTATTGTAACTTCACAAGCTGAGTCCTGAAATGGATAGGTCCTGGCAAGCTTTTGTACTACCCACAAATTTCCCTGAGCTGGTAGGAGACGCCCCGGGAAGACCTTGGAAGCATGGCCAGGCACTGCAGGGAAAAGGGAATTCACCTTTGGCATGTGTGTGGCGCCATGTGCTCTTCAGCCCCAAGCCCCCACAGAGGGAAACACAGAATAGTAAGTCAGCACCTGTAAGGACTGTGTGTGTATCTTATAACATCCATACTCATATGCCCACCTGGGGAAGACTTTGGCGTGGCACTGGGCAGGTGGGGAGTGTTTGTCTTCTTTGTCAAATGCCAATGTGTCTTTTTTGTACGTCACCCACCCAGTGGTCTGCAGCTCCTTAAACTCAACCTGAGTTGAGTTTGTCAGAGCTTGGCTTGTCTTCCCTGAACCCATTGCCCGCACCACCCCATCTCCCATTGCCAAGTCATCATTTAGCCATTGTGCACCTGTATCTTCTCTAGGTCCCCACCTGGTCCATCTCCAGCCTCCTCCAATGTCCCCCAGCCCACCTCCTCCTCCTCCACTCTACTCTTGCTGTCACAAAGTGGCAGAGGCCCTTTGCGACCCTCACCTGGACTGTGGAGCCCACCCTTTACTGGTTGTTGGTGAAGGGCAGCAGAACAGGCAACCCCAAATATGCCATTTTGGCATAAGGATTAGTTTGAGCTAAAGACAATTGAGAAGAAGCAGATACAGGTAAAGGTCCCTGCCCTCCCTCTGTCTGCCTAGAAGCAGAACAAAATTTGTGAAGACGTGCACCTCCCCTCTGTACTGGGAAGGACAGAAGTCAATCACCAGAGACAATGCCAGACCCTGATCAGCACCAGAGACAGCACCAGAGGTGTCTACACAACAGATCTGACCAACCCCCTGCCTTCTACTCCCCCATGCCTTTGTGGGCCCACTGTTAGCCACCCTAGAGACTCAAAACCCTCTTCGTTGGCCTTGTCATTTCTCCACAAATGTATTTTTCTATTGCTAAGCTTTTATATAAGCCTGAGTTCTAACCACGGTTTTGAGTTACTCTCTCTGAGAGCTCCCGTGTGTGTGTGTGTGTGTGTGTGTGTGTGTGTGTGTGTGTGTACAATGCATGTTTTTTTTTTTTTTTAAAGATTCTATTTATTTATTTGACAGAGATCTCAAGTAGACAGAGAGAGAGAAAGGAGGAAGCAGGCTCCCCGTTGAGCAGAGAGCCCGACACGGGGCTTGATCCCAGGACCCTGGGATCATGACCTGAGCCGAAGGCAGAGGCTTTAACCCACTGAACCACCCAGGCGCCCCCGAAGCATGTTTTATTAAACTTTCTATTTGTTCCTTTGGTTAGTCTGTCTTTGTCAGTCTAATCTGTGGGGCTCCACCATAAATCTGAGGTGGGAAGGGGAAGATTTTCTTCTTCACTGGCATGAGTCCTTGCTTAACCTCTTTCTTCCCACCGGCGTTGTGAGCTCCACGGTGGGAGGAGTCAGGGCTGCTTTTGTTTGTCACCATTTCTCCTACACCTGTCATGGTGCCTGGCACATGGCACACTCTCAGTAAATGAACAATAGTCATGAATTAACTAATGATGAAGTGGTTCATTTCTCTGGCTGTATCTCCCTGCCAACCCTTGGTTCTTTCTGTAACAACTACTACTGCTCCTAGTGCAGCAATGACCCTCTCTGAACCCTGGCTGGACTGGGCACCATGCCAAGCATTCTGCACTCCTCATCCTGACAATAGCTCTGGGTGGTAGGTACTGTGTTTCCTACTTTACAGAGAGGTGAAATAACTTGCTTTAGGGCACACAGCTCCTGTCTATCCTGACCCCAAAGCCCAGGCTGGCAGACACTGGGTTCTCCTGCTTGACAAATCTGAAGGAGTCTCCATCTAAGGGACTTTTGGTGGCTCCTCAGCATCACATCCCCTTCCCCTGGAAGTCCAGGTCTCAGCAGGACCTGGCTCAGATATGCTTGGCTAATCTCATTTCCTCACTTCTTCCACCCTATCCCTGGAGTAGGGAAGCCTCCCCCCAGAAGCCCCCAGATGACTGCTTCTCTCTGCTGGGGCTGACTCCCTCAGGCTGCTGGAATTCTCCAGTGATGATGGCTCCTCTTGGAGCTGCCTCCCACTTCACTTACCAAATGCCTCCTTATCTGTGAGGTAGAGCTCACATGGCACCACCTCCTGCAAGACTCCCCTGATTGAGTTGGAGCCCTGAGATCTGCCTCTTCTCCTTTCCACCTGACCCTTAGGAAATTGCTCAGGAATGGCTTCAAAGTGAGGCCTCCATGGCCTTGAAGAGCCTGCTTTTTGAAGCAGTGTCTTCATGTAAGTCTTCCTTGTGCCTCTGTCTCCCTCCTCCAGCCAGCTGGTGTGGTTTTTGGTAGATGCAAAGCACTTGGTGGCTGTTCAGAGAGTAAGTGAATGAATCTTGCGAAGCCAGGGTGCTCACATTTTAACTTAAGAACTAAAGCACTGAGGGGATATGACGCATCCGAGACTAATGCATCAGTGGCAAATATCCTACTAAAGCAAAAACAGCATCTCTTACTTGCTCCGGACAGTGGAGTCACTTCTTTCTCTTTGGAAACAGAACCAAGGGAAACAGGATGGTGCAGGATGCTTCTCCTTGCTCCTTCTGGGTTTCTCTGCCCAATACGTAGCAGCACTGGGATCCATCCCAGATGGAGTGCTTACTCCATACAAGACACTGGCATCAAGAACAGCAGCAGAGAGTCCGGTAAGATAGCTTGGCATTCTGTCTCAGTGAGACTTGATAGCTGTGTGATCTGGGGCAATGTACTTACCCTCTCTGTGCCTCCTTCCTGGAGATCTATAATAGGCATTAGCACAGCAAAGGTTTAGGTGAAGCATGAAGCGAAGAAAGCTGTTGTTTGGGACACTCTGGGTTCCAGAATGTTCTTCACTGCAGGACTTCTCAGAGCTTTTAATGTGCGCATTTGTGTTATGAATTTCCAAAAGGAGGATGCTGCAAAAATTTTGCCACAGATTATTTTTATTCAGCAGCATCTCATTTTGGAAATTTGATCATGACAATGACAAGAGCTAATATTTATGGGCTAGTGACCGTGTTTGGGGCACCAACCTCATCACTCACATAGACTGACATGTTCGATCCTCACAGTGACCCTGTGGGAGCCAGTGTGTCATTTATACTCACTTACAAGATTGATTCTTCCCTCAGGGTTGGACTGTTTGGCCTCCATGTCTCATGCTGCTCCTGGCTGAGGAGCTTTATGCTGGGCTGGTTTCTTGGACCCAGCTTCTCCCTGAGTGTGCAGTCTGAGCCCAGATCCTGTGGTCAGCAGCCTTTTTAGCACCTTTTGGAATGCTTTGTGCTCTTAGAATGGGCCTGGCCGAAACTCAAGGCTATGCCCTCTCTCCTCTTTCTTCCCCAACTCTGCAAACCATCTTTGTCTTTTCTGATCTCAGGGAGGGTGATCTGTATTCATGCCTTGGGGCTACCAAAACAAAGGACCACAAACCAGGGGCTTTAGACCACAGAAACTCATTCGCTCCCAGTTCTGGAGGCTGAAGTCCCAAATCAAGGTGCTGACAGGGCCATGCTTGCTCCGAAGGCTCGAGCAGAGGACCCTGCCTTGCTCCTCCAGCTCTTGGTGGTGGTTTTCAATCCTGGCTCGTAAATGCATGACTCCAGTCTCTGCTTCACGGTCGCATGAAGTGTCTTCAAGGTTGCATGGTCTCTGTGTCTGTTTTCCCTTCTGTAGGGGCAGAGGTCACACTGGATTGGGGCCCCCCGAGTGGAGTGTGACCTCACGTTAGCTCGATTACACCTGCAAGGACTCTATTTCCAAATAAGGTCACGTTCGCAGGTATGAAGGAGTCACCACATCTTTTTAGGGACACAATCCACCCACAACAGGTGCCCTCCTCACAGTGCTCTGCCTGGAAACCAGCCAACCCTCTGTTCCACTCTCCTCATCTTTTGTCCCCATGTGAGGTGACCCCCTTCCTCCACATCTCCTGGCCCCATCTCCCTCTCCACCTGCTCCCGGGACCTTCATCCTTCACCGTTTCTGCCCAAACCTCCACCCCCACTTCCTGTCTGATGTTATTTCAGATGACAGCCACTTAGAGTTTCTCTGGGCTCAGATGTAGCTCAAAGTTGGGGATGCAAAGGTGAGCAAGACTGGGACACGTTCTCCTGCGTTTATCATCATGGAGGACATGAACAGACACACTGGTACGTCAGCACACAATACAGGGCTGAGTGGTGGCCCTTCGTTGGGGAACTAAGGCAGGGCAAAGGGAGGGAAGAAATGATGGTGGAGTGGGAACCCACTGTAGGGTGTCAGGAAAGCCCCGTGAGAGAATGCGGGGTAGTTCTGGGGCAAGGGAGGGCAACAAGAGGACGGGCCTGGGAGAGGTGGGAGGGGGGTGGAGAGGAGACAGGTGGGATCCATGGCCAGGAGGCCTGGATGAGTTCAGGGCTTCGTCACGTGTGATGGGAAGGCACTGTGGTGTGGCAGGACTTGACTTTTACTTGTTGGGAGGAGAGCCGTCCAGCTGGGGTGTGGGAAAGAACAGGAGAGAAGCAACAGTGTGAGCACGGAGGCCTCCAGGAGGCTCTTCTCAACGTCCAGAAGTGTCCCGTGGTCTGCGGCTTGGTGGCTTGCATGAGGCATAGCAGTGTGGGTGGTGAGGAGTAGTTGGGGGGTAACTTCTGGGTGTGGGGTGGCAGAGGACTTGCCCGCATTCCTAGCTGCCCGCGGTCCCAGTTCCATGCAGGTCATTGATCTAAGAGGTGCTGCTATTCCCATTCTACAGATGAGCAAACTGAGACACACAGAGGGTCTGCTAGTGCCAGCCCGGGGATGTCAGGGAACGGAGCGAAGGTTTTCTGCATCCACCTCCTCCTCCTCCAAGTAGCCTGCTCTGCTGAGCCTGCTGGTCCAACTCCTTCCAGGACGTTTTCCCCCTTGGGTTTGGGGCAAAGTGGTCCTCCTTCCTGGGGGCATGACCAATAGCAGAGGCCATTTGTTAAGCTGCGGCATTCGGATGGCCGATGACAACAGTGAAGAGTGGATCCCTTCCCAACCGTTGCTTTCCTGTGGCCACTAACACGGCTAGAATTCCATCACTTCCGGCCCGTCCCAGAGCCAGGTGGGTTTAGCACACCTCTCTGCCTGCAACGGGGAGTATGCCCTCAGCAGCTGCTTGGATTCAGCCCAGCAGGTGAACGGTCAAGGATACTCTTCAGCTGTGACCTACTGGGAAGCCAGAAGCCTTGCATTCATAAGAAACTCCTTCCTTTCCTATTGATCACGGTCCTCACCTCCTGGGGACTCTGGGGACCTTCTGGAGGTTGTGGCTCCGTGCTGGATGAGATATTAGTTTTAGGTGTCCTCTTAGAACAGTGGAACAGAAGAAAGCAAGATCAATGCAAAGATGTCGCCATAAAATGGAGTGTGGTCTCACTGGAGGCAGCAAACAATCCCAGTCAAAGAATTTATCTTGCCAGCAAACTGAAAGCAAGATCGATTGTGCCCCACTCAGAAGGGAGTCAACTGGCCGGTGTAATTCTTCCACTGGGTTCTCTGTGTGACACCTGCAGAATATGAATTAACCCAAATAGGCAGATGGGACTGATAAAAAGTCCCTTTCCATGCACCAGGATGACATGAAAATAGCTTTGCTCTTTCCATCCACAGCGATCGAAACCTTTGTAGGGAGGTTGCGTCAGATGACTGGCCAGTTGGGCACACCCTGCCCCTTCTCCTGGATGTTCCCACGTTTGACAGCTCTCAGCATGGTGGATAAAATCGATATCAAATATTTCTGTGCCGGGAAGGGTTTTTGACTTGCAGGGTAAAGGATGTGTAGATGAGTCTCCAGGTGTGAAATGTCAGATGATGGCTTGTTTCCCAGGGCTGGACCAGTGCCGTCCATCTCTGTCTCCTCAGGAAGCTAGCCTGCTCCGGAGCATGGCCCCAGGGCATGGCCAGGAGTGCTGCTCGGGCCCCGCTGGGGGGACCTGGCCCCACTCTGGGGCTTTGAGGTGTGTGGCTGTGCTAGCCGCCTGACGTTCCGACAGGAATCTTTTGTGAGTCACCGGAGATGGGCTCTTCCAAAAGTAACCCATGTGTGTTTCCAGTTTGCAAAGCATCTTGATGCTGCGGCCTTTAATCAGCTGTGCTGTCCCTGGGGACTTGGGGACTACCAGTTTGCAGGCTGCAAGGGATGGCTTCGAGGGACCAGAAGCAGGAGCAAAGTGTAGTGACTGGCAAGTGTGTTGGAGCTCGAAGAGACAGCGGGTCGCCTCCTCCAAGCTGTCTTCCGCAAATAGCTGTCCCCAGCCCAGAGAGGAGACAGGAGACAGGGAGGAGCCAAGGTCACGCATGGAACAAATGACAGAAACGGACCCCTGAGCCTTTCCCAGGCTGTGTCCCGAAATGTCTGATGCCAACCCTCAGGATCAGAGGGGTGGGGTCATTCCCTCTTCCCTTAAGGTCCACAGAGGATGGCAGTTCCCAGTAGTGCCGGTAGTGGAGGCCAAGTCCCCTCTCTCCTCCGTCTGCCCCGCTACATTTCCCTGGACCAGGCAACTAGCAAGGACCTGGGCGCAGTCACCTCGACCCACAAGCCTTTCTGTGTGTGTCTCAAGTGGTATCCTGCGGTTCTGATGTACATTTTCACTAATCTTGTCACATGCTTATTGGCCATTTGTACATCTTCTTCCGAGAAATATCTTTTCCTTTGACCATTTTTAATTGGAATATTTATCTTCATTGCTGAGCTGTCAGGGTTCCTGCTACATCTGGATAAAGACCCCTTATCAGATACAGGATTTGCAAATATTGTCTCCCATGTGCTTGTCTTTTAACTCCCTCGAGGGTGTCCCTTGAAGCACAGAATTCCAATTGTGCCTATTTTTTCTGGAGGTGAAAGAGTGGCTCCCACCCAGCCCCGAGAGGAAAGCCACGCACAGGACTGAAGCGGCCAGGACCCCTGGATGCCAGGGGCGCCCCCGAGAGGCAGAGGGCTGAGGAGACGCGGTGAGGTGGGCTCAGTCAGGGGGGGCAGCTCACTTGCGCGCCCCGAGGACAGCACAGCTGCTCTCTAGCCATCGTTTTATAGGAAACTGTGAAGAAACTTGTCCTTCCCGTTTGGAAAGTTTCGTGTCGCATCATAATTAGTCTCGGCCATCCCGAACAAGCAAACTAACAAGCAAAAGAAAAAGAGAGAGAAGGGGAGGGGGTGAGAGAAAGCTGCAAAACTCTGGGCTCACTTGGCTGCCAGCCATCTCCGAAAAATAGTTGGCAAATGATCTTGAGTTTCACATAAATAATTGCAGAAAGTAGCAAGCTCTCACGGGAGTCAAGAGGCCCAAATAATCCCTACTTGATACTTCTCCTTTAAACAACTTCAAAATGTCATCCGGCTGGCAGAGCTGCAAGCAACGTTCTGGAAGCAGGTGAGCACCTGGCTGGGGGCCCGTGCCTCCGAGGAGAGAGCTCTGCGCTCCCGAGGGTTGAGAAGGAGCTTCTGGGCACTTGCTCTCCTCCGTCCCTCCATCAGGGGGAGGGAGCCCTTCTTCCTTCTTCCTTCCTTCTGCAGCCCCTCCAGGCATTGACCTCAGCACGAGGTGGTAGTGGTGCTCTGCAAACCCCCCCAGGCCCAGGGTCTAAGTGAGCAACGAGGAAGCGTACTCCTGCAGGACTTCTCCAGAAAGGGCCTCATGGTTCCAGAGGCACCGACCTGACATGTCCTTTTAGGGGAATGTGCCGGGGAGGTTTTCTATTGGGGACACTGCGCCACAGAGGCCACATGGGGTTTGGGTTAACTCTTGAAGGACTTAGATAGATTTGCTTACCTTCACGGAATTGGCAGATCACCAGGGTCAGGAGGGATGCCCTGGACTGGGGGGTGTTGGTGCAGAATGAGGGGCCTCTGGAACCCCCGCAGCGGCCAATGGGTCTGCTGCATCTCTGTGCCACCGATCTGGCGGAGGGAGTCCCCTGAGGGTACCCTGAGCACCAAGGCATTTTTGCTGTGACAATGCCTATCGTGTTTCCCAAACCTCTTTCCTCCCCAGTCGGTGTCCTTGTCCTACTGTGGAAGCTTCCTTGCCTTTTAGCTGTAAAAATCCGTCTTTTCTTCTGTCTCTGAGGTCATCTGCGGTCACATCTATCACTAAGTCATAATCACGGCACATCAGATCTTGAGTATATTCTCCCAATCAGGGGATTTATACGAAACTGCAGAGTAGCCTTGACCTAATGTTCCAAAGAGATCTCTGGGATATTACAGATAATCAGGAAGTATTTGTTCTAATGCAGAACTAACACGTTCTTGGAGAAATTTCGCATGGGAACTGTAGCACCACCAGAAGGGGGTTGTTTCTGTCTTTTCTCCCTGTCTTTCTTCCCCTCGGCTAACTTCCGGTGGCAGAGGAGAAATCAAGGGAAGCAGAGGACGGTGGAGAAGGAGCAGCCCCAGCCAGTGACTGCTGCAGAAGCAACACCACGAGGCCACTCTGTTGCAGGGAGTCTGCGAGTCCCTCTTCTGGCAGGTGTGGCCTGAGTACCTACAGTGCTCCAGGCCCTGGAGATGCATCACAGCAGGCGGGTGTCTTTGCCCACAAGGAGATCGGTTTCTACTGGAGAAGATAGACAATAACCCAGTTAAATCATTGAATGCACAATAATTCAATGGCAAATGCTAAGGATAGAAACAGAACAGGGAAGGGGGATGGGGGAACATCCAGTTTTAGAGAGAGTGATGCCTGAGAAGGTGGGGTTTGAATAAAGTTGTGATATTGGAGGGAGGGCAGCATGGGGATACCTGGTGGGTGGGGGTGTCTGGGCACTAGATCATGGGGTCGTGCCCCACAGAATAAAGAGAGGTCAGAAAGACTGGGAGGGGTGATGGCTACAGCAGTTGCAGGAGCTGAGGTCAGGGAGGTCACAAGGCAGATTGCAGAAGGCCATCCACAAAGGTCCTCGAGTGAGACGGGACAACACCACAGAGGGTGTCTGGACCTGCATCTGTGAGGCTCTTTCTGGCTGCTCTGTTGAGTATAAATCACAGAGGGCATGGGGTGGAGATGCAGGAGGCTGTTACGTAGCCCTGGGGACAGTAATGTGACTTGGGCCACCAGGCAGCAGTACAGGTGATGAGCAGTGGGTGGATGCCGGATGTATTTTGAAAGTAGAGCCAAAAGAACTTTTTGACCTCCAAGGCATTGGCTCCAGCACCAGGAGGAACAGAGGTGTTGCTTCCTGAGATGACACAGACCAAAGGATGAGACATTTGGGATGCAGTGCAGATGCGAGGGGCTTCTTAGGAATCTCAAGTGGAGGTGTCCTGTAGGCAGTGGGGGGTGCGGGTCTGAGGTCAAGAGTTGGCACAGATACAACACTAGTTTGGGAGCCATCAGTGGATAGATGGGCTTGGAAGGCATGGCAGTGGAAAACCAGTAATAATAGCTAACATTTATTGAATGGATGTGCCTGCCACTGCATTAATTTGTTTGCATTCATCAACTCATTTAATCATTTCAACCATCCTATATAGTAGACATTCTCTCTGCTTTCTATTTTGCAGATGAGGACAATGAGGCATAAGAAGGTTACATGACAAGGTTCTTCAAGCTGGTCACTGTTGGAGCAGGGCTTCCCATCCAGGGAGAGGGCTCCTGAGCACTGTGTGGGCTGAACTATGCTGGCCTTCAGGCTTTTGCTAGAGAAAATCCAGGCTTCTGGTTTTACAGCTGCAAGGAAATGGGTTCTGCTTACAGCCTACAGGAGGTGGGCTGCAGATTCCTCCCCACTGAGCTTCCAGATGAGAATGCGACCCGGCCGACCACTGATGGCACTCCCTCCCGCGCACACAACGTATACAATTCTCTTCTCACTGGATGAGCACTTGATACTTGCTCTCAGTGTCTTTTCCTTCACCATGGTGTTTTGCTTGGGAGTGATGGGAGGGAATGTGTCTGAGCATGTTTTCTCACAGTAGGTCATAGGCTGGGAGCGAGGAAAGCCCCTGTCAGTGGGATGCTGGAGTGCCTGGTGAAATGGAGAACTTCAGCCACTCCATCTGAATTTATCCACATGTGAGCAGCCAGGTATCAGGCTTGGATGCAGCTCAGCCTTGAATTTAAAGGTTGTGAACTCCCTTGAGTCACTTAAAGAAGGGCCTCTGAATTGTGCTCTGCAAAGGGCAGGACCAGGTCTGCCTCATCCATGGCTGTGGCTCTGGGGCCAACTTCTGTGCTCAGTACGTATTTGTAGAATAAATTCATGAGTGGATGATGGAAGAGCCTCCTGCAGGGCTCATTTCCTTGAACTTTTCCTCCCTGTTAGTGATCACACAGCCCACCCCTTGCTCAGGAGACTTTGCATTCATTTGTAGCTGCTGCACAGGACCTCCCACTGAGGTCCCACAACAAAAAGCAGCTTAAGGTAACATTTCAGAGCTGAGTGTTTTTGTATTAGTTTTTGTGACTGTGTGACCAATTGCCACAAATTTAGTGGCTTAAAATGATACCTGTTTATTATCTTCCAGCTGCTGTGGGTCAGGAGTCTGGGCACAGCAGAGGACTTTGGGTCTTCTGCTCAGGGTTGCTCAGAAAGTACCACTGGTTGTCAGCCAGGCTATGTTCTCATCTGGAGGCTGGACTGTGGAGGATCTGTAGCCAAGCTCCCACAGGCTTTTGGCAAGATGTATTTCCTTGCAGTTGTGGGACTGGGGGCCTGGAATTTGCTGGCTGTGGCCTGGAAGCTGCCCATACTTCCTAGCCAGGTGGGCATCCCCAACCCAGTGGCTTATTTCATCAAGCCAGCAAGGAAGAATCTCTGGTTTTACAAGGTGGAGTAACTGAGTCACAGAAGGACATTCCATCTCTGCTCCTCTGTTCTACTGGTTAGAAGCCACCCACAGGTCTGTCCACACTCACGGAGAGTGCTTACATGGAGGTGGGTGCCAGGAGGTGGAAATCATGAGGGGCCCTGGCTTCTGTTAGCCCTCTGGGAGTCCGTGTGGGCCTCATCCTCTTCAGCAAGCTTCACTGCCGTGGAGACTGTGGGGTGGACTCAGCTAGCATCTCCCATCTGTCCACCTCTCCTCCACACACTGAGCTGGATGCATTGGCAGTCGAGGCCCCTGTCCTCAGGGACCTACCATCTCACAGGGGAGACAGATGACGCACAAGTGGGTTGATAGAAGAAGTTGTGTCAGCTGGGACAGGACCAGGAGGGGAATAAACAGCATGGCAGAGACTGTACGGAAGCTGTCCAGAAGAGACTGTTTCTTAGGGTAATTGGGGAAAGCTTCTCTAGGAGGTGGCATGTAAGCCATGGGAGTCAGTGCTTGCGGGGACTGTTTTGTGGTGGGAGGAAGTGGACCCGCATCCATGCTCACACTGTTCCCACCCTTTTACCTCCCCAGTCCTATCACTCAGCCTCAAAGGCAAAGGAAACACCCGAAAAGCCAGTTAACACAATGTTGCCAGTCTCTCACCAGCTGAAAATGTCCTTTCTGCAGCCAGTGGCTGGGATCTGGGGACATGGGCCAAGTGTGGCCCCAGGCTTTGACGCTGCTCACACCTTCACATTTCTCATACATTTCCACATTCAGGCATGTGCCCAGAATCCCCTTCTCTCACAGAAAGTTTCTGCTTAGCACTTTCTGCCTCTCAGAGATTTAACTATATCCATTTTTAAAGAGGCCCATGGAAGAACAACCAGGTAGATGAACCCAGTGAGGAGAAGTCACGTCCTGAGAACATCGCTGGGGGGAGATTTTAAGCCAACGAGCTCTGACAGCTCACACCGTACCTGGCACTATTCACCACTGACGTTTTGTGTTGCGTGTCTTTGTTGTTGGAGAAAGGTGTTTGATCAGCACCTGTTCACTCTTCCGGTGAGGAAGGGGCCCCCTGCCCTGAATGGTACGAGACGGTTGACTCATAGTGCCCAATGCTAGACAAATGAGGTTGATAACAACTTGTTAGTCATGTGCACTCACAACCTGGGAGAGGAGGGCCCTGCAGTTGGGACAACCAAAAATGTCCCTTGGGGAGTTGCAGACACAGCTCTCCCCAGTTGAGAACTAGGGGTCTGTGTTTACCACATTCTGAAGTCAGAACTTACAGATATTTGAGCTTAGCTATAAGATGCTTTCAGTGGTTCTCTGTTTTCTGCAGGATGGAGGAAAACCTGCTTCTGTTGGCTCTCAGATCTGACCTTGAACTTCATCCTCCATGATCCTTACATGAGTCTTAACCTTACCCAGTCAGTCTGCTCATGGTCCTAAACACATTAGAGCTCTTCTGGCTTCAGACCCTTGCTCCTAGTGGCCCTTTTCATCCACACCCCCCTCTCCTAGCTGCACCCTTCACCATGGTGCTGGTGACTGTCATGGGGGCCTGCAGACTCCATCAACTCCATGATAACCGCACTTTGAATTCAGGGTGTCTATCTAGCCATAGAATGTTCAGTCCTCGTCAAACTCTTCTTAATCCCATGAACCCTCAGTGGTCCACCTTCATGGGATTAGTATTCATTCCACAAGTACTGAGGCCCACTGGGTGTCAAGTCTTGTCTTGGAGGATAGAGTCACGGAACATTGCGGTTGAATGCCCATTTGACTGCATCCCCCAACGGCGAGGCCACAAGGTGCTAGAATTCAAGGGCTGGTACATTTTAAATCCCTATATTGTTAGGGCTATGGTAGTTGCTCAATAAATACTAGTTGAGTGAGTAAATGGCCCATCTTCTGCAAATCTTGGTTATGCTTTCCCAGACCGTTTGGTCCTTTCTGCCTGGGGAGCATTTGAAATTCTCACCTTCTCATTTGACATTCTTCACCTTCTCTGAAATTTGAAGCCCACCACAAACGCCTCCTCCTCCACTACATTTTCTGTAGAATTTCCAAACATCTTTTATTGTATGGCCTTTCTTTGCCAAGCTGAAAATTCCTATGAGAAGGGACATGATGCCGCACATCTTTGTAACACACCGGTGTGCAGCCCAGAGCTGACCAGGACAGCTGAGGTGGATACAGGTGACCTCCATACTGCCTTGGCTTTCCTCTGTCCTGTGGCCTTTGGCTGCCTGCTATCCTTCTCTGGGCCTCAGTATCCCTTCTCTGTTCATCCTTAGAGGAATGGATGGGGTTCTGAAGTAGAGGTCCCTTCAGGCTCTGAGATTTGAGGGTTCTGTGTGGGTCCTTGCTCCAAGAAGTTCTTTGTGATGTTGTCCAGTTATTGCAAGTCATTCTCATGGATTTTTTGTCACAACGACTGTTGTTAAGCTAAGATCCCACTGTGGCTGGGATGGAGATGTTTGCATCTGGACTTGCCATGGTACCAAGCTGGCCTGGAGGCCTTGCTATGCCAGGCACAGGATTTCTGCCTGAGCTTTTTGGAGGGGGAGGTTTTCCATCCCACAACATCGTAATTGCCTCCGAGCAACCCAGCTGTGCCCTCCTGTAAGCACAGTTAAGTCGCCATTTAGGCTGACTGCCGATAACACCTCTAAGCCACAAATCTCCTATTGATTATTCTCCTTTATGGCGATGCAAGGCTTTCCTTCTTGTTTTCCTCCCTGTGATTAAAAAGAAGAGTTGCAGGGAGCCTTATTGTTCTTCCCCTAAATCAGTGTGTCTCTTTATATAAACCAAGGGAGAAAATGGTCCTGGGAACATTCTTATTTGTCAAGTTAAGCTGCCCCCCCAGGGACACATGCATACAGGCACTTAGAAGCTGGTTCTCTCTAAAACTTGTTTGCAAGGAGTTTCTGGGGAAAACTTTTTAATAAAGGGCCCACAGAAGAGGACCCATTCAATTTTCTCCAATTATACATGGAAAGTAACTTTTGCTCACTCCATAGGTTTTTTCTTTGCCTTGGGTCTTTTTAGGGCTGGATTTAAATCAAAGTCTGTACTAGAGAAGAAAAGCTTTGTGATCTCTTTGCTGAGGGTGGCTAGCAACAAATTAGAAAGAAATGAAATAATCACACAATATTCAAGCCCTTTATTGAGTCTTCTGCATTAACAATGTGGTTTTATATTTCTTGTACTGCAGGGATGTTTGAGCGGCCCTTCAGAGCTGAATCATAGTCTTGTTTGTTTACTTCAGGCTGAGATTTGAGTTTGGGTGTGATGCAGATCTTAGAAAAACCGAGGCAGCTCCCAGGATACAGATGAAGCAAGGCAAATAAGGCACCTTGGAGACACATTTTAAGGAGGTGCTCACTCTTGGGTCTGAGCAGGTTCTGGCCCTGCCTCCCACCCAGTGAGGCGCCGTCTTGCCCCACCTCGTCCTGGCCCAGATAACTGGCACAGTCTGCCAAACATTTACACATCCAGGAACGGACTCCTAGGGAGTTTGATGGACTCATTATTTCAACCCAACAGCTGAATTGATTTTAATAGCCAGATCCTTGGGTTGTGTAGATTACTTGCAATGGATGGAGAGAAATGACTTTTTCCTAGTGGATTGTGGAGTATGGGGTAAGAATTAAAATAATCCATCCACTTGTGTTGTGGGCTGAATTATGTCCCAACCACATTTATATGTTGAAGGCCTAACCCCCAGAACCTCAAAGGTGACCTTATTTGGAAATAGGGTTGGTGCAGACGTAATTGGTCAAAATGAGGTCACACTAGAGTCGGGTGGGCCCTGATTGAAATGTCTGGGGTCCCTATTAAAAGGAGAAATTTGAACACACACACAGAATGCTATGGGAAGATTGACTTTCTTCTGTCACAAGCCAAGGAACCACCAGAAGCCCAGAGAGAGGTTGGAACATCCTTTCCTGGAGCCGTCAGAAGGAGCCTGGCCCTGCCAGCACCTTGAACTTGTATTTCCAGACTCCAGAACCATGAGATAATAAATTTCTCTTGTTTAAGCCACTCTGTTTGGTACTTTGTAGTTACGCTTTTTAAAGAGCTACTTTTTAAAGAGCAGTGGTATATACTCTCGTTTGATTCCCCCTTGTTTAGAATCTCTGGAGGGGTTAGATTCAAGCCCGCCCTTCCAGAAGGAGCAACCCAGCAGCGTGGGTGTGCGGCTGGGATGGAGCAGGGAGGGTGGTCCAGCTGGTGCACCTTGAAACATGGCTCCTCGGACGCCATCAGTCCGGGTCCACACATCACACCTGGCCGGTTAGCCATTAAAGGGAAAGGAGTTTGGTTTTCTCCACCAATTGCTGGATATTTTTCTCCCCACGATTGCTGGGAAATGCCGAATCAAAGGCAAGGTAGGGCACAGAGGGTGCCGCATCCCTGTGCTAATTACGAGCCAGCGTGTTTACAGAAAGCTGTGTTAGGGAGAATTCTCTAAACCCATCTTTGGGTTTACAGTGCTCAGAAAACATAATGAGAACATTCAGCAGTGAAAATACCGTCCATTTGCATATTTCTCAGGATGCGATAATGTGATTCAGGAAATCTAGCTGCTGATGAATGCCATTGAAAGTTCACGCCTGCTTTTGTTGCTCTGTGGTGAGTACACATGGGGGATGGCGATCAAAGGTGGGACCCAGAGTCCGTTCTGGAACACAGAAATTACTTCGTGTCCTCGTCAACTGCATTTAGAGGATCCAGGAAATGACAAATGGAGTATTGTCTATCCTGTTACGCCGGGCCATTCTGCCGTCACAAGGACTCAGCAGCGTGGTCCCTGCCCCGTCATACAAGCGTCCTAGTCTGTACCCGCATGTGCCCTTCCTTACCCACATGTGAGGTTGAACCCCGCCCGGTGTTGCCTTCTGGAGATGCTAGGGCCTGTTCTGTGCTGAGACTGTCCGCCTCACGCTCCTTAGTGGAAATGACCTCTGATGCCTCCCAGAACTCCCAGTTCTCTTTCAGGGCTGGTCCTAGGGACAGGCAGACAGATGAGTAGAGGAACAGAGATGACCCAGACACAGCAAGAACAGCCAGCCTCTGGGGCAGCTCTGCCGATACTTAGATGTGTGCGAACACTCTGATACACCTTCGAAAAATAAACTTTTCCTTTCCCTAATGAGAGGACAGAGAATCTCAAGACTCAGAAAATCAACACTTTAAAATCTGCATAAGAATACGAGAAAGAAATGATAGCTGTCACTCCATTTCCTGAGCAAGGGCTGCTGGTCCGCCCTGGGCTAAGCTCATTATCTGTGGCATTACTAGGGTCACATCCTCAGGTCAGCATCTGTGCAGGTTCTGGGACTGTCCTCGCTACACAGATGGGAAGCGGGGGTGGTGCACGGGCACCTGCAGTGACTGGCCCAGGGTCAAACTGCTGGGATGTGATGGAGCAGTGGTTTGCTATTGGGTTTGTCTGTGCCATTAATACAGTTTGTATTTGTTTCCTGGGTCTGTTGCAACAAATTACCATAAACCAGAGGCTTTAAACAACACAGATTGATTCTTTTACAGTCCAGGAGGCCAGAAGTCTGAGGTTCAAGCGTTGCAGGGTCTGGGTCCCTCCGAAGGATCTGGGCAAGCGTCCTTCCGGGCCAACTCCAGCTCCTGGTTTGATGTGCTGGCAGTCCTTGGGCACCCTTGGCCGGCGGCTGTTTCTCTCCCATCACTGCCTCTATTGTTGCATGGCCATCTTCCCCTTGTTTGTCTCTGTGTCTAAATTTCTCCTTTTTTGCAAGGACACCATTAAATTTGGGGCCCTTCCTAATCCAGTATGACTTCACCTTAAGCAGATTATGTCATCAAAGACTCTTTTGAAATGAGGTTCCATTCACAGGTACCAGGAATTAGGGGTTTAGGGGGCAGTTCAATCCATGATACTATAATGCATTTACCACACTTCCCCTTTAGCGGGAAGTTTATTCTGGAATCTCTGCTTGCATTGCTATAAACAGGACCAGCCCACTAAGGTGCTCACATGTTCCTGTGAGTGTCAGGGATGAGTGATACTTGTATTTTGAAAGATACATTGTATCAACACATGACCATGTGTTTTGAAGGACACATTGTGGCAACACATGGCAGTTCATTTAGAAGGACACAGTATATCAACTTGTAACTGTTTTGAAGGATACATTGTATAAAATGTGACTGTGTTTTAAAGGATACATTGTGTCAACACATGACTTTTCTTTTTAGATTTTATTTGCTTATTTGAGAGAGAGAGACAGAGACAGAGACAGTGACAGAGATAGTAAGAGAGAGCACGAGCAGAGAAGAGAGGGAGGAAGCAGACTCCCTGCCGAGCAGGGAGCCCATTGTGTCTCCATCCGAGGACTCTGGGACCACATCTGAGCCAGAGCTAGATGTCTAACACACTGAGCCTCCCAGGTGCCCTGACTGTGTGTATTGAAGGATATTTTATATCAACTTGTGGACCAGTTGCAAGGACCCAAGAGAAGGTGTCCTCCCTGAAGAGCTGTTAGTCCTGCCCTGCTAATGGACTGTGGGTTGTAGATTTGCTCTGAGCTCAGCTGCCCTCAGTGCACTGACATGTGGCCCAGAGGAAAGACCCGCTTCCAAGAATATGCTCCTGAAGACTGCCTTTAAGTGATCCTGGGACATGGCTGTGGTCTTTGGCACCTGCCCCACCACCTGCCCCCAATTCCACCTGCCTCAGTCTCTGACCCAACCCTATTCACGTGTGTACTGCTTCCCCAAATCCCCCACACGGAGCAGCTAGTCCGGACTCAGAGAGATGGTAGCCGCACCTGGCCCAGTCCACGGTGCCGGGAAGCTCTCAGTTTGCAGTGAATGCGGAGACTGGGCTGCTTGGGTGGTGGGTGGGGATAGGCTTGGGGAAGGGCAGTTGCAGCAGGTTTTCCAGGGCCAAGATTTGGAAGGTTGGGGTCTTGATTCTACATCTGCCACTTCCTAGCATGTATCTGGGGAGTCTTCAGTTGGACCTTGATTTCCTTATGGGGAAGTGGTCCCAACACCTTGGTCCAACCATTCAGGGTTCTATGAAAACAAAGGGTATGGAAGTGGATCCCCAAATGACCCTACAAACCAGGGGTTCTCAGCCTAGATGATGGTTGGGATGGCTGCTCTGGTTGCACACAGGCCCACCAGATCCAAGTCTGCCGGCAATGCTGTTGGAAAGAATCCCAGACAGTTCTAATAAGCCTCCAAGGCTGAGAGAAGCTGTAAATCCCCAAACCTCAGGAAGCCGCGTGAGACTATCATTCAATACCGTGTAAGCAGCAAGGGGCTCTGTCTGCAAAAGGCCTCAGGGCTGTTGGAGCTGGGGGAGAGAAGATACACAGAAGAATAAACCTGGCCTCAGAGACCTATAGTGGGCTGAACAGTGGCTTTCTAGAAAGAGTCTGCCTCCTCACTCCACAAACCCGTTAGTGACCTTATTTGAAGAAAGTCTCTGAGTTGTAATTAAGGTAATGATCTTAAGGAGAGATCACCTCGGATCATCTGCGGGGTGCTAAATCTAGGTTCTACTGGTAAAAAGGTTGAATCAGGTCCCTCCCAAAAGATATGCTGACATCCTAATCCTCAGGACATCACAGTGTAACCCATGATGGGAAACCTTTATTTCCTTTATGGAAATAAGGTCTCTGCAGAGGTCATTACATCAAAATGGGGCCATTCGAGTGGGTCCTGATCCAATATGGCTGGTATCCTTAAAAAAGGGGGACATGTGGACACGGAGACAGACCGGTGCACAGAGGGAAGGCGAGGGGCAGACACGGGGAGAAGATAGCCAGGCGTCTGGACGGAAGCATCCACAGGCAGAAGGACGCCGAGGATTGCCAGCATCCGCCTGAGATGGGAAGAGACCGGAAGGATCCTCTCCTAGAACCTCCAGGGGTAGAACAACCCTGCTGACACCTGATCTCGGGTTCCTGACCTCCAGACTGTGAGAGAATCTGTTTTTGTTGTTCTTAGTCCTGCAGTTCGTGGGATTTTGCTGGGGTTAGCCCAGGACATTAGCACAGGACCTTTCTCTAGATGGAGACTGATGGGGTCTGGCGGGTCCGCTCTGTGCTCAGCCGCTCTGCGCCGCAGGGCCGTGGATCCCAGGCAAGTTTCTTATTTCTTATTCGTTCGGAACCTCACTTCCTTTCTTAAAGTGGGGGTGCTGATGGCAGTCTGTATCAGTGTCCTGGGCCTGCCGCAGTAGCTCATAACAAGCTGGGGGTTGGGAACCACAGAAATCTCTTCTGCCACAGCTCTGGAGGCCAGAGGCCCAAAACACAAGTGTGGGCAGGGCTGGCTCGTCCGGGCTCTGAGGAGGAGCTCTGCTCGAGGTGCCCCCCGCTCCTGGGGCCGCCGGCACTCTCCAACAGTCCTCGGCTCCTGGGCCTGTCACTGCGTCTCTGCTCCCATCTTCACACGCCTGTTCTGGGCTCTTTGTGTCTCTGGTTTTTCTTCTAAAACACCCGTCCTATTGGGGTCGGACCCACCCTAAGGACTTTGTCCGAACTTGAGGACATCCGTGAAGACCGTACTTCCAAGTCAGGTTGCATTCCCAGGTCCCAGGGGTTGGGATGTGAATGCCTTTTTCTGGAGAACAGAGTTTTGCCCACAGCGGAGCCCCTCGCGGGACTGTTCAGAAGGGTTGGGACGCAACGCAGGCAGCGCACACAGCTTGTGGCAACCTGGCAGGCTCCCAGCTACCCTGCTGCCTTCAGGCCTGGGCACAATCCCCACCCCCCCCACCACCCTGGACGCCCCAGCCTGGGGAAGCCGTCTGGGCTGGGTGCCCCCTACCTGGTCCCTGGGGCAGCCCTCCTTGCTCCTGTCCGCAGAGCCCCAGAGCCCTGCGGGACTCTTCCCTCCCTTTTCCCCGTCAGTTCCCTCCCTTCTCTCTGTCTGTGCCCCACACTCCGAGGGTCCTTAGCTCATTCCAGCCTGGCCGCTGACGAGACTCCCTGGCCCACGCTACTCACATAGTAGACCCCATTGCTGGGTTGGCCCTCCCTGAACCCCCGAGTGGCAGGTGTCCCAAGTCCTGCCTCTACAGAAGGTTGGGGGTGTGCCCTGTACACCTGGGAAGATTGGGCAGGATTGGGGTGTTTGGACTGAGAAGCTGGTCATCCTTTGGGATGCAGAGCGCCGTGGGTTAAGTCTGCGCGCGCGGGCTGTAGCGACACCCTGAGTCCTTGTTTTCCTTAATGCCCGCCCGGGGTGCCGAGTGACCTTTGAGTCAGAAGCACAGGATGAATATTGTTTCTTGGAACTGCAGCCTCCTCTGACCGCCCTCCTCCCTCATCTGGGAGCCCAGGGGCTGCTCCTGTCTTGGTTCATCTGGGGAAGGCGGTCTGCAGAGAAAGGGTAGATCAGGGGCCCCTGACATGCGAGAGAGAGCACACTTCCATAAGTCCTCAAGGTGGCCTGTGACCCTCAGAGGGCTCAGGAACCACAGGCTTAGGAACTGAGCAGTCCTGGGTTTTCATCCCGTGTGAAATAACCAGTGTGTGCGGGCATGCCCCTAAGAACCGGTGATACGGACCCACAAATAATTAGTAATTTTCTATTCTGTGTGCCCCTGCTCAGCCCTCATCCCTGTATCTAGATGGACAGCGTGTCGTTAAGAGACGGGAGGCCTAGGCAGGAGAGGACCACAACCCCGGGGCCCCCCACCCCAGGGCCAGGGGCCAGCTTGGAGTTCCCGCTCAGCACCTTCCCAGCTGGGGTGCTGCATTCCCTTCCTGGGTGTCTGTAACAGAGCCCCACAAGTGGGGGGCTTACCACAGCTGGAATCCATTCTTTCACAGTCTGGGGGCCCAATGTTGGAGACCAAGAGGTCTGCAGGGCTGGGCTCCCTGGGAAACGTACTGAGGAGTGTCCCTCCTGCCTCTTCCCACCGTCCAGGGCTTTGTGTCCTGGTGACTTGGGGTTTCTGGGCCTCCAGGTGCATCCCCCAACCCTCTGTGGTCACCTGGCCTCTCCCTGTGCGTCTCCGCTTTCACCTACTGGACACCCCAATGCCCCACGTGACCTCATCTTACTCATTACATCTGCTACGGGCCCGTTTCCACCTGGGGTCCCACTCGGAGGCACTGGAGTTCGGACGCCCATTTATTTTGGGGGGACACAGCCTCACCTGTGCACTCACCACGGGCAAGTCACCCTCCCTGGGCCTGCATCTCCTCCCGTGGAAATGGCAGAACCCGCTTCAGAGGACCGTTTGAGGAATAAGAGGATAAGAGGAGATCGGGCACGTCTTCCGTGGTGAGTGCCGGACGGGGGTCGGCTGTTAGCAGCCGCTCCGGATCTGCAGTCCGGGGAGCCCCGGAGTCAAGGGCAGTAGCACGCCGCCGCGCGGATGCAGGATGGAAGCGGAGCCATCGCGCAGAGCCGAGCTGGGCTGACCCGTCTCACCCTCCCACAAGCAAAGCACGAGGAAATGTGTTAGTCTTTTAAAGACGTGCGATTTTTCGTTTTTTTGGTGGATTATCTCCCAGTACCTGGAGTCAGTGGAGGAGGATAAAGCCTGCAATGTCCGAAGCAGTTAAAAGGCCGACAATCCTGCCCCAGAGCCCCTTGCTGGCTCCAAAGCTAGAATCCTGGGGATTATGCGGCCGGGGCGTGGGGCGCGTCCTGTGAGGAGAGCGGGGGCTGGCTGCCGTCCTTGCTGCGCCGTTTGACAGTCTCGGAGATGAATTGGGGCTCGTCGGCTCTGAGATTCCACCGAGCACTGGACACATCAAGGTGCCCTTGTGACAAACGCCCAAGGAGCCCCGTGGATGTGTTTATTCTGCAGATAACAAAGGACAAAGAGACTTCTGCTTCTTTCAGGACTTCCAAACGTGCTAGCGGGAAAGATACTAAAGTTCCCCTTTTATCTCCACTATGACTAGAAAAGAGCTTTGGTTTTATTTTCCAAATTCTCTGTCGTTGCTGCTCTTGGTGCAGAAGAGGTCACGTGCGGCGCCTGACCTGTGCCTGGAGCCTACAGTCCACGCCAGGCCTTCGGCGCTGAGCCTGTCTGGCACTTGTGTCCTTCACCAAAATCGGCTTCGCTCCTGTGTCCGCCCACGTGGGGGACTGCAGCTCCTGGCCTCCCGAGTGCGGGAGTGACGGTCCGACTTGCTCGGGCCGAGGTCATGTGGGCGGAGGCGAAGCTTCGGCTGGAAGTGCGAACCGCTGGTTCTCGACAGCCCCTCCTTTCCCACCACGATCCTGGAAGGATCTGTGGACATGGACGGCACCGCGAGTGCTGCGCCAGCCCAGGGGGAGGGCAACCCTGGAGAGGTGAAGCTGGAACCCGAAGCCCAGAACTGGTCTCAGAAGGTAGCAGCGGCCGCCCGCCTGCCTAGCAATCCCTTAAAGGTGTCAGAGTCCTGCCCCTGGACATGGGATCCGGGACCTCCGCTGGCACAGGGGACTTTGCCGATGGGATTAAGTCAAGCCTCTCGCCATGAGGGGATTATCCCAGATTATCTCTGTGGCCCAAAGTCGTCACAAGGGTGTTTGTGAGGGGGAGGCAGGAGGGAGGAGGGAAGCAGGTGTCCCAAGAGCAGCAGGGGCTGTGAGGACGTGATGTGAAGGTGGAGGGCGGGGCCACGCCAAGGAAGGCAGGTGGCCTGTGTGATCCGGAAAAGGCCAGGAAACAGATTCTCTCCTGCAGAGTTCAGGAGGAACGCACCCCTGCAGACACTTGAATTTCATCCCCGTGAGACTTCTGACTTCCAGGATCGTCAGGGGACGAACACATGTGTGTTGCTGCAAGCCACACAGTTACAGTTAGTGACTGTTTGTTGCCGCAGTGACAGGAAACCCAAGTCCTTCCCTCCCACCTTCCTCAGACTGGGGAGGTGCGTGTGAAGGCAGTGGGGTCTGATTTAACCCACTCCGACTGTGCCGATACGTCTTCAGGAGGCACGGGCTAGGACGACCACGGCTGAAACCTCTTTACAACCAAGGATGACTCCGCACTTGTCCAGGTTAGTGCAGTCACTTTGCTGATGGACGGAGCTGAGCGGCCACAAAATCACGCTAACGCTGTTACAACGCACACACATTTGGCTGGAGGGGACTACGCTCAGTGGTTAGCTTGGGAATCAGTCCGGGGGCACATTATTACCAGGGAGCCTCGTGTCAGGGATGCTTTAGAATTAGAGCAAATTTGGACTCTTTGCTCCCTTAATGAACACTTGTGAAAAGCCCCTGGGAGTGGAGACCGCGGTTCCCATGACGCCAAGACTGCAGCCTCCGGAAACCCAGGGAGCGTTTTTGACTTCATTCTGCCACCCACCCTCGAGGCCACCCCCTGCCTTGCTCTGAGGTGACGTTTCTGGGTCTCCGGCCTCCAGAAGCGATACGTGAGGGGCCAACACTGACATGGAGGGCGGGGTTGGCCTTGAAGCTCGTGAGGGAAGCCGCGCAGGGACCTTGGGGGCAGCGTGGTGCGACCGTGGGGTCTCCCCGTCGGGGGTCCGGCAAAGCACAGGCGTCTCCACATCCTGCGGGACCGTCAGGTCTGACAGGCAGAGCCTGCGCTGAATTTGTGCGTCCCCTCCCTTGCTCGGCTCAGCTCAAGTTGGCGAGCATGTGCTAAGGACAGAGTCAGAAATGCACCCAGCTTTCCCAGACGCCCGCTCAGGGATGATGTGTTTATTACACGGAACTTGCAAGGCCGGCATCGTTGAATTAGAGGCAAGAGCCCGTCCCTCCCTGAGATGCTGCTGGCGGGCAGTCCCAGGCTTGTCTGGTGACAGACGCCCTGACCCCAGAAGGCCCTGCGACACCGCCATGAAGAAAGCGAGAGGCCCGGCTGGCAAAATCTGTTTGCTCCAAAACAGGAGGGTCGGGGGGTCCCACTCAGCCTTCCTCACTGCAGGGGGAGGCCCGTCTGGGAATTTAAGTTGAAAAACAGCTGTGCTTTGCCAATGACATAAATGACCACTGGGCCAAGTGGGCCGCCTGGTGTCCCCTGGGGATGGGAGGCTGGGGTTTCCCAGGGTGTAAAGACTCAGGCTTTAGGCTGTTCCAGACAATTCCATCCCAACAGCGCCCAGAGACTCATGAGTAGTCCCTGACGACGGACCATATGAATCAGGGAGTGACGAAGCACGTGTGTCCTCAGCCTGTGGCCAGAGTGTGGCCCGACGTGTCAGTCACCAGAAAGGGCCCTGGCTGAGCCTCAGGAGCCACGGAACGGGGCACACGGCTGTGCTCACGGGTCTGCGGGCAGGACTCCCGCCCCGGACGGACGGAGTCTCTGTGTCAGGGGCTTCTTGTGGCGTTCCTCTAACGGAGACGAAGAAACCCATGGTGGGCCTGCAGGCTTCTCCGGCTCTGACTGCTCCTTAATGTTTTTTATTATTATCAGACGTTTATTTCCAGTTGTGGTAAAACACACTTAGTGGAACGTCCCAGGTGTGCAGGTCAGGGGCCATCCGTTGTGGTGCAGCCGCAAATCACCTTCAGAGCTTGCGTCATGGGCCTGCCTGGGGGTGCAGTCTGTTGAGCGCCTGCCTTCAGCTCAGGTCCTGGGTTCGAGTCCTGCGTCGGGCTCCCCACTTAGTGGGAAGCCTGCTTCCTCCTCTCTCTTTCTGCTGCTCCCCCTGCTTGTGCGCTCTGTCTCTCTCTCTCTGACAAATAAAATCTTAAAAACAAAACAAAACAAAAAAAGAACTCTCATCTGGAAAAACTGATACCATCCCCTGCTGTAAAATATTTAAACACCAAACGGAGTTCAGCCGCCCCTACCTGGCCGGTCAGCAGACGACCGCAGCTTCTCCCGCAGCCATTGCGTATGTTTGGGGAATGTTTCGACAGACGCTAGCTTCTTACAGATTTCTCCGTGCGGATCTATTTAAGTCTTTGTTCATTTATTTCAGCTACAACAAAGCACATCGTTCTGTAAAATTTCCACAATCTATTTATAATGTTTGCTAATCTATGAAGTAGGAGAAATACCATTTTTTTCATTTTGTTTCCATGTATATTTTCTTGATTACTGATGGGGTCGAACATTTTTTAATTTTTTTTTATTTTTTAAGATTTTATTTATGTATTTGACAGAGAGAGGGAGGGAGAGCATCAGGGGGGAGGGTCAGAAAGAGAAGCAGACTCTCCGCTGAGCAGAGAGCCCCGATGCAGGGCTGGATCCCAGGACCCTGAGATCATGACCCGAGCCAAAGGCAGAGGCTTAACCCACTGAGCCACCCAGGCACCCGGGGTCAAACATTTATATCCACTGTCCGTTGGTAGCTCTCCTTTAATGGCAAAAGTTAGTTCTATCACAGGATTTCTGGATGTTGAAATGTTCTGACCTCCCAGAGACCTCCTTCTTGTCATGAAACATAATCTCTGTCCTTGATTGACTAATGTATTAAAAAATATTTTACTTACATATTTATGCTTGAAACTGATCTATGGCTTTACTGTTTTGGGGAGTTTGTCATCAACTTTATACCAGTCTTATCCAGTGCGTTGGCTAGTTTTCCCTCCTCTTACGGTCTCCGAAAAACTGTATTTATTTTTTTAAATCTTAGCATCATTCCTTCTTTGCTTTGATGGAAGTTGCCACGCAACCATCTCCTCTGGCCGTCTGTGGAGTCAGGAAGAGAGATCTCGGATAATTTATTCATTTGTTTAATGCACATTGACTGAATCAGATTTTCTAATAGTCTTTAGACATTTTCTTAAATTTTTTAATGGAAAATTGCCTAAATTTATTGGAAAACTAATGAAACTTTTAGAAGAATAGTAAGAGAATGTAGCTTTATGACTCAGGGTCCGAAATGATTTCTTAAACAAGATATAAAAATCAACAGTAGCTGTAAGGGAGAATACTGACACATTTGGTCACAGTGAAATTAGGAGCGCCCGTCCAGTAGACGACGCCGCGGAGTGAAGATCGAGACTCAGGGGAGTCTGTGTCTGGAGGAAAACAGTGGTGATGCAAAGAACGAAAAGATGTGGTATTAGGAGTATAGAAAGGAGGCCATGGGAAGCAAAGAAATGAACCAGAATTTTCCAGAAGGGGACGCACAGTCCACACTTCTGGACAGATACCTCAGGCCCCACCTCACTGGAGACGGGGGAGAAGCAAGCTCGGGCAGGTCAGCTGTGCCCTCCCCATGACACAGTGTCACGCTCTGGCAGCTGTGCCTTAGAGAGAGCGCAGAGCCCCGGGCACTGGGATGCAGCTCACAGGAGCATAAACCATCACACCACATCCAGCTGGCCCTTCTGGTGGGGGAGCACAGAAGCTGTCGACATCCCGGGACCCTTGTCCCTCCAGCAACGTGCCCGAGACAGGCCAAGGGTCCTCGCGGCAGCCCCGTCCAGACCGGAGGGACTCTCAGCAGAGCCCATGCCCGCCTGCAGGAGAGCACCGAAGTCCACGGCCACACGCGTGTGCGAAGGAGCGCCACCCGGCAGAGACATCAAAGCAGGGAGCGAGACCCGTCCAGCGCGAGGTGTCTGCCCCATCCCACCCCCCCTCACACTCCACGGACGGAGTTTGCCTCCGCAGCGGGGCAGAAGTACCGATCTCAGAAGGACGTAAAACTCTCCGTTACCAGACAGTACAAGAGCTTCCTAAATTACTTCGGGCAATTGCGATAGAGGCAAGTCAGCACGAGGGAGAATCCGGGACGTGTGTCGTAATGGAGTACCGGAGGCCAGGAGGCTTCAGCCACAGCAATTCCATCTCACGGAGCTCCGGAGGCTGGAGGCCCACGTCAAGGTGCCGGCAGGGTCGTTCCTTCTATCCAGGGACACAGAATCGGCTCCACGCCTCGTGCCTCCGTCCTGGTGGTTTGCTCCCATCCTTGCTGCTCCGTGGTTTGCAAGCACCGCCCGACACCTGACTTAAGCTTCACCTGGGGCTCTCCCGGGGAGCGGCTCTGTGTCCTGCTGGACTGGCTCGCCTTCCTCTGGTGTGACCTCATTGTGACCAATGACACCTGCAACAACTCTATTTCCAAATATGGTAACATTCGGAGGTCCTCAGGGTTCAGGCTTCCACATACGAATTTTCGGTGGACAGAACCGAACTCGTAACAGGGGGGCAGCGGGACATAAAATTGAGATGGGAAAATGGCAGGGATGAGGAAAGCTCTGGAACCAAACACAACAAGAAACAAACAAATCCAGCTCTCTTTCAGCTGAAAACTATAATCAAGTTGAAGGTGGGGGGGGGGCTAACACCAGAGACCAGACACGGGTGCCTGATTACATACCCTCCGTCCGGGGAGAGAGGAGCAGACCAACTGCGACCGTGGCTCAAGGGGTTTGGTTTGGGTGGTGAGGGCACAGCTATTTCCTGCATCTCCCAGGACGGAGCCTAAGAGTAAACACGAGAAGGTGTTGGGAAGAACTGTCCTGCGAACAAAGGACACAGAAACGCAGAGTGGGAGGAAGACACGGGAAACCTGTTGTGCGGGGTGGGGGCCGGAGTGTTCCAGGTGGACGGGTGGGACAAACATGAGAGATCAGTGGGGCAGGCAGATGGAGAAAGGACACCGTGGCTGCCATTGGGCACGTGTGGGCTAATGAGAGCATCACAGTGAGTAAGGACAGCAATAGAGTGTAAGTCCATAGCGGTTATAAGTAGGTAACTAAGAGTCGAACAGACGTGTGAGTCCATGAGGGACAAGGGAGGGCTCTAGCTCACAGCGAGACGCTGGCTGGGAAGTGTGGAGGAAGGTCACCATCATCACTGCCCCGCCCCGTGCAGAAGATGGGCTTGGGGGAGTCATCAGTATGCCCTTGGGGTGGAGGGTCGGTGGTAAGGGTGTTCGCGTGGTCCCAAAGTGCTTCCCATCGTGGAGGGAAACAGTATCCACGCAGCGGAGAAGCCAGAAAATACCCCGAAGTGTGCTCCGAGTCGGCGTCCCCAGCAGGAGCGTGGGTGGACCTCGTGAGGCCTCGCCAGTGTTCGCGTTACCGCTGCTCGTTAAGCCGCAGGAGGGTGTGACACGCACTCTGTTCCGTGTGTGACGCGTCATGAATGACTTTTAAAACACCGGAATAAATGTTATGACACTAACCCCTGTCCCCGATCTTTTTTTAAGCGGATAAGGAAACCTGAGCTCGGTGAAGTTTAGACATTCGGCAGGGCTGAGTCAAACCCGACCCAGTGGCTACAGAGCCGCACTCCCTGTTGCGATGGAGGAAGGAGCCCAGTTCATGACAGAGTAGAGGACGGTAAGGAAAACCTGCGAGAACCAGGCTTGTGGAAGGGACTCGTTATCTCTCCTCCTATATCCCCTTGCAGGACCCCCGCTGGCCGTCAGGTTCTCTGATGGGCTCAGGAGGACAGTGACGCCCAGTCCTGTGGTCACTGGCACATTTCCCAACTTGACCAAAGGGGCTCTAGGATGGATTTCCCCCAAATTAGTTTAAAGTAAGGAGTAACTCCCGACCAGAAGGATGAGAAATGACAAAATCATGGCCCACCGTCAGTAGATTATAATCTCTGTGCCTGGACCGTTGGACGTCCTTCTTCCCATGACGCTGGAAAGAGTGGAAAGGAGCTCGCACTCACCTGGGAAGTGGGAATAATCGTGGTTCCCCTACTGGGACATCCATCCAATGGCCAGATGGGCCCACAGCTGTCATGTTTGCCCGGAGTCCTCTTGTCCTTGGACCCATGTGGGCTGGCTGAAAAACACCAGTTCCCCTTCACTGCTCCAGACCTGCGTTGTCTTGGGCTCTGCCGGCTTCTGTTAACGATCCGAGTTTGATCTAATACATAATGACTTCCTAACCGGCATGTGGCACGGTGTTTGGTGGGGGGGACAACAGTAAGACAATCTTAAGTCAGCTCTGTCTGACATGTTTTCCTCTGTTCCTTTATTCCCCAGCGAAAACATACATACATTTAAAAATAAACCCAGGTGTTGGAGGAGATGTTTTGAAACGTTCTCTTCTACCTGACAGCTGTGCTCGCTGCAGAAATCGCGACGATTGTTTTTACCATAATTGCACAACTTTTCCTCGAAGCTTCCAAAGTATTAACGCTTGAGCGTATTGTTGTAGAAACTTAGCAGAGCGGGAATGTATCACCAGCTCTCCTAAGATATTACCGAGAGCTTACGGAACCGTCACGCGATTCTTGGAAGTCTCTCGGAATAAAAACAGGTGATCTTTCTCATCAAAATATAATCCTTGTTGGGTTGAGCAACTTGGTGAAAAACGCTTATTTCTGAGACACTCGGGTCTCTTCACGCCAGCACCCTGCACCTGTTGGAGAGTGAATCGCTTCTTCTGGTCCGGTGACGGGGTCCAATCGCGGCATGGCAGCACCCACCTGAGTTTCCTGGGCGGGGGGTGGGGCGCGTTCACTAACAAGAGGGACTTCATGGGGTGTGGAGGCCTCGCCGGCTTGTGAACAGCCACAGGAAAGGTGATGTTTTCCAGCTCAGCTGTGTTTGTTGGGGTGGGGAAGGGGAGAGGGGAGTGGCCTGAGAGCGGCAGGACAGAGTTCAAACCGGCTGGCGCCTGTCACAGCAGCACCTCGGTCCTGTCTCCATCAGAGATCTAATGAAGACCAGTGTGCCAGCCTGGACCCCTCACGTGGAACCAGCAGCCGAGAGCCCCTGCCACGGTCCGTGGCTTCCAGAGGCGTGTCTTGCTTTGTTTTATGCACACAACCCGGATGCCAGTCGTACAAAGGGCATGCCGTGCGGGCTTGGTCCTCCCTCTGTGTCCCACAGGCTCCAGCCGTCCTACGGTTCTCTTCTCAGGTCCGAGGCAGTTGGGGGTGGCGAAGCCGGCAGGCATGCCCACTCTGATGGTCTGCCCTTCCGTCCCCACAAGCCGGCAGGGTGCCACAGCCCTCGGTCGCACCTTGCTCTTCCCCTTCAACACGGCCCTCGAGACCCCTCTGCGGCCACACGTCCACAGTCACATCAACATTCGAGCGGCACCAAGCAGTCCTTTGTGCGGACGCACCATGATCCTTCCACCGGTCCTCAGGTGATGGTGACTCACGCTGTTTCCCGAAGCTCTTGCTGTTACAAGAAGAGTCTTGTGCACGCGATGTTTCTGCCCTGGAGTGACTAAAGTCCAAAGGGTAAGCGCCCAGAAGGAAGTTTCTGGTGAAAATGGTACCCGCGCTCTCGATCGACCTGCAGAGAGTTGTCCCTGGATCGTGACCCGCTTTGCCCAGTGCTCGGCGGGGTGGGGGCTGCATCTCCACCCCGTGTTCCTCGTTTTGGACTCTTGTCGACCTCACACCGAAAGGCGTTTCCCGGATTGGGAGTGAGCTTAAAGACCTCCGCTGCGTTTTTAACCACTTGTGCCGCGTTTTCAATGAGCTTTCATCTCCTGCTTCTGTGGGCGGTTGGTTGTTTCCTTACAGAGTTTTAGGTGCTCCTCGTGCATTAAAGAAATCAGCTCTGATCTGTAACAGAAACGAAGTCTTGCCCCCTCCTGCCCTCCCTCCCCTGCTTTCCTTCTTTTGTAACATTTACCGCCCAGTGTTTGTCTTTTGACATTGCTTCTGAGGCTTTTATTTTGCTTTGCAGGAAATTTTTATTTTTACATAACCAAACCTTGTACAAACAACCATTTCCTGTTTTCAACCTTTTTCTGTTGACATTTCTGATTCATCTGGATTTACTTGGGCAGAATGTGTGAGGTAGAGATCTGACCCTCCTGTTTTTCTCCGACGGCTCCTCCCCGGTCCCCCGTCCCTACTCTCTCTGGCACTTGGGTCAGTCGGGGAGCACCGACCACCCGGTCCTCCCGGGGCTCGCAGAGCACAGCTCTAAGATACGACGATGCGGAGGTTGGTGCCGCAGGATCCAGCTGGCGTTTCTTCAACCCAGGACGGCATCTCCAGGTCTCCCGTGGGGCTCTGTCTTCCCTCCGACGCCGAGTGCACTCCCTTCTCGACGTGCCAGTGCGTCCACTTGCTGGCCGGCATTTGGGTTGTTTCTGGCATTTGACTGTGGTGAAGAAAGGTGTGAGAAGCACTCCGGTCACCTTCCTGTGCGGGCGTAGACGTCCACTTCTCTAGCACCAATGCCTGGCAGAGGAGCTTGGGGATTGACGGACGCTCCGGCAGGTCTTCACACATGCGGCGAGCACGGTCCCAGCCCCGTTTCCGCGTTTCCCGTGCCTGCTGGCAAGGATGGAGTCTGAGCGGCTCCGTGCTCCCGTCGGCACTTGGAACTGGAAGGCTTGAAGTTTGGCTGCTGCACGTCCATGGTGGCGTTTCCTCTGTGGTTCTCCTCTGTGGTTCTCCGATGGCAGATATGGCTGAGCCTCTGTGACACCTGCATTTCTCCGTTCACATTATTTTTACCCAATCAAAAGAAATTGTTTTGCCTTCTCATATTGAGAAGGGTTTTAAAAACATATATGCATATATGTATAAATAAGTATATTTTCTGGATTCAGGTTCTTATTTTATACATACTATATAATACACATCATACTATATATTATCTTATCTTGTATCTATAAATTATATGTCTCTGTCTCTTATTTTATACACAATGTGGTCTCCTCCCACCTATCCCCAAATACTGGTCGTCCTTTCATTGTTTTAATAGCACTTTTTAAAGAGAAGAAGTTTGAATTGGAAAAAGACCAATTTATCATTTTTATCTTTTTTTTAACATCTTATATAAAAACGTCTTTGCCTGCCCCAAGGCGATGAAGATTTTCTTTTATGTTTTGTTCTTAAAGTTTTCCCACGGTAGCTTTACACTGAGTTTTGGGTCCACATTAAATGAATGCACGTTCTCTTCAGCGTCTGGTATTGCCAGATTTTTAGATTTTAGCCGTTCTCATAAGGGCTTTGGGGTGATGTCACGTCATCTTGTCCGTGGCTCCTCGATGACGTAGACCGTTGAACAGCTTTGCATTTGCTAATTTTCCACTTGCATATGCTCCTCGGTGAAATACGTATTTGAGTTTCGCCATTCTGATGCCGAGTGGCTTGTTTCCTCATTGTTGAGTGTAAAGAGTCATTTGTAGATTTTACATAATGTTCCTTATCAGATAAATCTTTTCCAAGTAATTTTTTTTTTCACTCGTGGCTCTCTCCATTGTCAACATTATCTTTTGCACAGCAGAATATTTTGTCTTGATAAAGTCACGTTATCGAAATATTCTTTCATGGATTGTGTTTCTGATGTTGTATCTAAAAACTCACCACTCACATCATGGAGTGTCGGTAGATTGTCTTTCAAGGAATCAGTCCCTTTTAGCTAAATTACCCAACATATGGACATTGAGTTGTTTGAAGTATTCCATTATCACACTTTTAACATCCATGAGATCAGCAGTGAGGACCCCTGTTTCCTTTCTGACAGTAGTCATTTGGGTCTTCTCTCTTTCTCTCTTTTTTTCTCTCTCTCCCTCTCTCCATTAGCCTGGCTGGAGACTTTGTATATGGATCCCATATCCAGCAACCTTGCTCAACTCAGTTATACATTTTTTTTTTTTGTATATTCCCTAGGATTTTCTATCTACAAAGGCATATGATTTGCATATAGGGACACCTTTACCATTCAGATGACTTTTAATGTTTTTTCTTGCATAAATGGCATGGCTACCATCTCCAGTTAGTATGTTCAGTGGGAAGTGTGAGAATGGACATCCTTGCTTGCTTTTCAACTTGTGTGGAGAGCATTCAGTTTTTCACTATTAAGTATGTTACCTATTTTTTCCTTTTTTCTTCTTCCTCTTCCTTCTCTTATTCCTATTCCTATTCCTCTCCTTCAGCTTCTTCCTTTTCCTCTCCTCCTCCTCCTCCTTCTTCTCCCTCTTCCTCTCCCTCTCTCCCTCCCCTTCATTCTCCCCCCTCCTCCTCCTCTTTCTTCTCCTCCTCCTCCCCCCTCCTCCTCTTCTTCTTCTCCTTCCCCTTCTTCCTCTTCCTCTCTTTCTCCTTCTCCTTCTCCTTCCCCTCCCCCTCCTCCTCTTCTTCTTCTTCTCCTTCCCCTTCTTCCTCTTCCTCTCTTTCTCCTTCTCTTTCCCCTCTTCCTCCTCCTCCTCCTCCTCTTTCTTCTTCTTCTTCCTTGTTCCAATTCTTCAGGGGAGGTAATTTCCTTCTGATTTCCTGAGTACTTTCAATGAGGAAAGGGTATTTTATTTTGTCAAATATTTTTCTATGTTTATTGAGATGAATATATGGGGTGCATAATCCTTTCAGTTACTGCCCTGGGGCTTACAACCAACTTAAAACAATCTCGATCTGATGAATATTGCCTTAATTTCAATAGTACACAAAAGCTTTTCTTGATGCAGCTCTATTTCTTCCCCCTTCCTTTGGGCTAATATTGTCCTATAAATTACATCTTGACATTACAAGCCAGTCAATTGTTGTGCTATGGAGTCCTTTCAGGTGGGATAGAGAAGGAAAGAGTTATAACAGATGCTGTCTATTTTTTTTTTAATCACAGCCTTGATATTTACCTTTTAGTATTCACCTTTATTGGTGTTCCTTGTTTCTTTGGATGGATTTGTGTTACTGTCCCATTCAGCCTGGAGGACTCCCTTAATATATCTTTTAAGGAAGGACTTCTAGCGACAAATTCACTTCATTTCTTGTTAATCATGGAATTAACAAAATTAATTAATCTTAATTTCTCCTTTTCTGAAGGATGGTTTAGGCTGATATAGAGTTCTCTTTCTTTTGGGACTTTGATTATGTCCCTCCCTTGCCTTCCACTTTCCCTGCTTTTGACAGGAAGCCAGCTGTGAAAACACCTTGTGTGTGACATGTGGCCCTACTCTTGCTACTTTCAACATTCCTTGTATTTGTTTTTCGCCAGTTGGTCCAGGGTATGTTACGTGGCTCTCTTTGATTTTGTCTACTTGGGACAAAGAAATTGATGAAATTTCTGGTGTCTAGATTAACAACTTTCATCACATTTGGGGATTTTGTTTTTGTCCATTATTTTCAGATTTTTTTTCCCTTCCCTTTGTGCCTCTGCTGTCTTTCTGGGACTTCTGTTATGGACATGTTGGTATTCCACAAGTTTTTCTTTATTCCTTTTCTCTATGTTCCTTGGACAGGATAATCCCAACCAACCCATCTTCAAGTTTGATGATACTTTCTTCTGCTATTTCATATCTGACATTGAAACTCTTTAGGGAAATTTTCATGTCAGTCACTGTACTTTGGCATCTCCAGAGTTTCTCTTTGGTTCATTCTTATAATGTCTATCTCTGCGTTGATAGTGTGTCTTTATTTTTCAAAGATTTATTTATTTACTTTTTAGAGAGAGAGCCGGAGGGGCAGAGGGATAAGGAGATAATCCTCAAGCACACTACCCGCTGAGTGTGGAGCCCAGCACGGGGCTCCATCTCACGACCCTGAGGTCACGACCTGAGACAAAATCAAGAGTCAGTTGCTTAACTGACTGAACCATGCAGAAGCCCTGATATCGTGTCTTTCGTGAAACATCGTTCTCTTACTTTCCTTTAATTCTTTAGTTGTAGTTGCCTTTAGACCTGTAAAAATATTTATAATAACCTACAATAATATTTGTAATAATAATTACGTCTGCTTAGGAATTCCCATCTGGCCTCTCCTGAGTAAAATCTCTATTGACTGTCTTTGTCCCTGTGTACTGGTCATACTTTCCAGCTGTTTTGCACGTCTTCTAACCTTTCGTTAAATATGTGACGTTCAAAATAATCACTGTGACAGCTCTGGAAGTCAGACCCTCGCCCCCGCCTCGAGTTCATTTCCGGTGCTGCTTGTGTACTGACTTCTGGGGGGACCAAATCTGTATTCCTTATCGTCTGATGCCAGTAAAGTCTCTACTTGATTAGTTTCACGGTCAGCTACTGACTTGACAGAGATTCTCTTAAATGACTCGAATTAGTAAGTCTCCTGGTCTTTGCCACGGGCTTTCAAGCATGCGCCGAGGCATGTCTTTAATGCCTGAGCAGGAAATTTGCAATGCTGCCTTAGCCTTTCCCTTCCTGCCTGTGCAGAGTCTTAGCACCAGCCGTCAGTGAGAGAGAAGACCTTATTATTGCTCTCCAGTCACTATCATCGCTCCCCAGGGACTACACAACCCTGTACATGCTTGTGGCCTTTTAGATTCCCAGGAATAAGTCAGAACTTTTCAAAAACCTCTGTTCTCATTTCCCAATTTTTTCGTTTAAGTTTTCTCATTGACGTCTTATCAGATCACTTGGTAACACTGTCTCCAGGAGCTGCAATGTTGAACAGCCCCTGGATATAGGGCTGTTCTCACTGATTGATGTCTGTATCAGGTCAGATGGAGACAGTGGGAACGGAGCTTTTCCAGGGAGCTCACAGGACAGTTAGTGACCATCCTTTGGGTTGTTGTTTTTAGGGAGAGCCAGACCTCTTATGGCTGCTAAGCCTGCTGGTTTCTACAATTACCATGATTGGGAGGCTGCTGATTTTGAAACCTACCCCGTAGCCGGGGCGAGGGCAAGTTAAAATGCCATGGGACTAACCATTCTTATCAAGATGTAGCTATTTTTTTTCTTGAATAAGTTCTTGCATTGTTAAAAAAAAAACTTTGGTAATTTCAATAGTTGTAAAAAACTTGACTTGGACAATGTTTCCCCATGTTCTCATTGCTTTTCTGAAGGAGTGGGTTTTTGGAGGTCCTGACTCTGCCACGGCAGATCCAATATTCTATTTCAGGCAGTCTAACACTGAAATCTATGCACATACACTGTGCATGATGGCTTCTCCTCTACCGCTGTCTTGATTACCATTCCCCAAACTCATAACCATATAACAAAATCCTATCATCACATTTGTCAGTTAATTCTTGTTGTGTCAGAGGATCAAATCTTCCTGGGAAGGCCCACGGAGATCACAGAGGAAGCTGTTGGAGCCCCAAAGAGCCATAGACAGGCAGTTTAGCCATTTAATTTTTCCGGGGTGAGATTTGTCCTGGTGATTCATTCTGTGCTCTCATTAGAGCAATTATCCAGTTAATTGCTCTGATCTGGATTTGACCGAGGCAATCACTGCAGCTGGGGAGCCCCAGAGAACAAGCAGATGGATGTCAAGGAGCATTCTGAAGGAGGCTTGGGTAGACAGACTGGTCTCTGTGCCCCAAACATGCTGTTCAGCACCAGCCACCCAGTGTTTATTAGTAGGACTGGCTCCTCTGAAATGCCCTTCCTTCTCCTCTCTGCTGCAGTCAGCAGATGAGGAGGACAGGGAAGTTCTAGGAAAGGTGACCTCTGAAACTGGGAAGGAGTGGATATGAGGCTGTTATCTGAGAGGACATCTATCAAGTCCTGGATCATGGCAGGGATATGCAAAGTCACCAAGGTGATGGAATTGTCCCCAGGCCAGCAAGATTTCACTGGCACCCAATCTTATTGTTAAAGTAGCTAAAAATAGGATGTTTCCATCAGAAATAAGGTAGATAATGTTACAACTGCACAGTCTTGGTTCTGTTCCTTCACTCCCTTAAGGATACCCCTCCACTTGGTTCATGGACTTACTTGGTGAACATTTCCCTGATTCCCCAGCTTGCAACTGGAGTGGACAGACTTGGATTGGAAAAATTCTTAACTTGCTCCATAGCTTCAAGGTAAGGGCTATTATAGCAAGGAAGTCAGGGTAGATGTCTCTGGAATGCTGGTCAAGATAATGGACCAAAACCAGTGCCACGTCCTGGGAGATGGCAGCCACCCATTCAAAACCTAATGGATGCAGGGATAGCCCCCATCAGATCCACGCCCAGTTCAACACTCCAGAGCATGAAACTCAGCCGGGCCCTGGGAGACACCTGTGGAGAGGTGCAGACTTAGTTGAGCAATGGAACTGATTATGCCCTTGTGTCAAATTTGAAGAAGGTGGACACAGACTCAGGAGACACAAGAAGCAGTTTGTACCCACATGGGTAGGCCTCTTTGGTCTTTTCTCAGGGCATCATATTCCCTGCCCTGCCATAATCACAGCCCGAATATACGTGCACCATCTACAAAGCAATGTTCAGTTTCTGCAAAACATCACGTCGGCCCACTCCATCAACGAGATCATGTCACTCAAACTAGATGAGTAATTATGGCAAGTGTATTGGTGTTCTTCATGAGGTATGTGCACTCCAGAAGGTGAGAGAAAACCCCTCAAGGTTTCAGAGACCCACCACATCAGTGGTATCTTAGGGCCCACGTCATGCCAAGATCGTCCCTGGAAGATAAAGGATAGATAATTGCAGCTCACGCCTCCCACAAGGAAAGAGAAAGTGCAACGCTTGGTTGGCTTCTTGGGTTGTGGAGGGGACATACTCCCCACTTGGGAATGTTTCTTGTATTCCTTTTTTGGTGAGAGACAGAGAAAGCTGTCAGCTTGGAGTGGGGCCTGGGGAAGAAAGTGCTGTGGAGTAGGTCCACACTGCAGTGCCGGCAGCTTGCTACGTGGGCCACATGACATGGAAGACCTGTGAGAGTTGAGTTTTCTACGCTGGAAAATACACATGGGGAGTTTATGGCAGTCCCAGTGGAAAAGTCCCTCAGATTCCAGAGCAAGGACACACCATCTGCAGTGTGAACGTTCTGCTAAGGCGTGGAGTTTGGCTGGCTTTCTTCACTACAGGATCCCCAGGGGCTCCAACACTGTCAGGCATGGAAGAAACACTCAGTGAATGTTTGCTCAAGGAGCCTGAGAATCAGGTGAATGTTCGTCCCTGCCAATGCTGAAGGTCCCATGTTCCAACCTCTGGCTACGTCCCGATTTGTTTCTTATTTGATATCACTTCATATCTTGATCTCTGGCTCCTGGCTCCAGCCCCGTGGGTCTCCTACCTGTTTCTCAATATGCAAATCTCAAAGCTTCCTCCCTCCCTGAGATCCCTTTGCCTGGGACATGTTCTCCTAGATGTCACATGGTTTCTTCCTCACTTCACTCAGGCTCTGCTCCTCAGAGAGGTGGTCCACACACCCTGACTGAAAGAGAAGATCCGTTATTCCTTGTTCTCCTTTGTTTTTCTAAAGCAAGCCTTACCTACGATTGTGTGTCTCCTTCTCAGCAAACAAGTTGTGGGAGGCAAGAGTTTGCTTTATTCAATGCAGTTGCCCCAAGTCCTACAACAGTGCTTGGTACACAGTCAGTATCCAGCAAGTACTTGGCTAGGGATGGTTTAAGAAGTGCTGAATGCAACAAAGCTAAGCTCTTCTCTTTCTTGCAGGATTGTTCAGAGTCTTTAGCATGCAAGTATCCTATAACACATGCACAGATGGTATAATGTGTCGTAGGGTTCTAAGATGGACAGGCAGTGTGAAGAATTTCCAAACCCTGTTTCATTGGAGAAAAAATTTGTCATCACTTAGGGCAGTATACTACAGACTACGTTCGGGCAAACTGCACAAAGGTAGTTTTGGTTCAAAAGAGAGACCCTGGTAGGGAGAACCAGCCTGTTCTCTTTTCTCTATGCTGTCAAGTCTATGACTGTTCCCCATCTGCTCTTCCAAAGCTGACTCCACATCAAGGGCCATTTTGGGGCCTACTTACCCCAAGACATCTTCCCTAACCTTGCTAATGACCTTGGCATTCTTATCTATCACCATGAATTGACCTTGACACTAAGAAGAGAAGTGAGCCCACAAGCTCGGCTTGTTGAGGACAGGGACCACGTGTTGCTGTCATTGTAAGACTGATAAAAATGAACTACCTAGAGTCTGCTCCAATGGCTATCCTTCCACCCACTGTGGGAAAACTTTGAGGATTCTTATGAGCTCTTGAGGTCTCAGGGAAAGGGGACTACATAGCTATACGAGTTGGTTTTAAACCCCATGGGGTTCTGAACAGGAAGTTGGATGGTAAGGAGCAGCCCTAAGACTGGGAGTGCTGTTAAAAGTGTTTCTCTGGGGTGGCCTAAAGCAAAAGCAATCATAGCTAGGGGTCAATGAAAGTATAAATATTTGACTTCACATCCAGAGGGTTCTTAGCTTGGACACTGGAGGGAAGCCAAGCATTCTCGACATGAATTTCAGAATATTGGAACTACAGAACAGGTGCAAGGAAACTCAGGATCCAGGCGGACCGGTCCACGGAGACCTTGGTGTCTTAACCTCTACTACTGCTGGCAGCCAGCTCTGTGAGGGGGTTTCAGGAGGTGTTGAGAGAAAATTGTGTAAACAAACTGATTTCTTGTTGGAAGCTCCAGTGCACAAAAGCTTTCAGCAGCCCCATGGAAGGAGGTGCTTGTCAGTGAAGAGCTCAGACCAGGGTTTTCAAGATTGCATTTGATAAGACTCATAGCAACTCTCCCTTGGTTAAGTTCTCTGGAGAGAAAATGCGCAGTCAGTCATCACTGGAGTGATGCTTGTGATTCCCATTATAGATTAACCTGGTGTGGACGGCTTTGCAGGGCAAGGCTGTCTGGACATTTCTTACAACTTTAAGTGGATTGGTTGGTAATAGACTTTACTGCTTAAATCCTAATGTCGCTGTCACACAGGACTAGCTTTAGGCTCTCTCTACTTGGGCAAGTGGTTTAATTTGTTAAAACTCTGTTCACTCCTGGAATGGGTATAGGATTAAATGATGTAGTGATTATAAGGTATATAGCACTATTATTACAGTTGTTACCATCACCATCCTCATCATCACCATCCCATCATTGTAACCATCATCACCACCATCACCACCATCAACACCGTTATCACCATCATCATTATCATCATCACCATCATCACCATCCTCATCACCACCATCATCATCATCATCACCATCAACACCGTTTTCACCATCATCACCATCATCATCACCATCATCACCATCATCACCACCACCACCATCATCGTCATATAATCACCATCATCATCATCACCATCATCACCACCATCATCATCATCACCATCATCAACCATCATCATCACCATCATTACTAATGTCTATTGAGCTCTTGTAATGAGTGTTAATTGAGCAAATAAAATAAACTTTAAATGTTATGGCATAGAAAAAGGAAACCAGAAGTCGGGGATTAACTTTCTTTTAAGAAGTCAAGATTGCCAGAGTTACAAACTAGGCTTAAAAGAATTGGGAGCCAGTTAATTTCTCTTTGTGGAAAAAAAAAACAAACTACAAAAAACCTCAAACAAAAGAGCTACTTGTGTCTCAGACACCCCTTCTGAGATCTTAGTCCTAATCCCTGAAGTATATTCTTTAATATTCCTTTATGGAGGGTCTTTTCATGGTCTGCCTTCTCAATTTTTGTTTGTCCAGAAGTATCTTTATCTCACTGGATTCTTCTAGATTGACAGTGGCTTTCTCTCTGCAGCTCTGGGCCGTTGCCGTCATGCTGTCTTCCGGCACCAGCTGGTGCACAGTTGAGACGTCTGTTGTAACACAGTTGTTCCTCTAAGTAAGTTGTCTGTTCTCTTTGACTGCTTTTAAGATCCTTGTCTTTGATGTTTTATGGTTTTGATGGGATTCCCACCCCCTCATTGGGTTGCATTTATATATTTTATTTCCCTTCAACCATTTGTTCAACAGATGGTTGCAATATTTGATGGTCCCTGTTCTGGGATCATGGGATCCATTATTGAACAAGGCAGGGATCCCAGCCCCATAGTCTTAGGTTCTAGTGGGATATAAACATTGATGTGATAAAGTAGGGAATTATATAAGGGAGAAGATGTGTAGGATAAGTGGTATGGGGGTGGAGTGATCACAGAATCCAATAAGGGACAAGTGTCATTGAGAAGGTGACATTTGAGCAAGGACTGTAGCTAACTGTACTTAACTATTGCATTTGGGCATTGATGCTTGCCTCGTAAACCCCAAAGAGACTGACAATCTCTACTGTCCCCTACACAACACCAGGATGCCAGCACCCTATCTTTGTCTGCCCCTTCTTAGCTCTTGTGCAATTATTCTTCCTGATCTTGATATGCCCCCAAGATTCTCATCACAGGAGTGGGGTCCTGATGTATGACCTTTCCCTCTCCCACTCAGGCTTTGAACAATTTCTGGAATAAAATCACTGAAAGAATTGAGGTCAAAATATCACCTGTATTCCTGCTAGACTCCAACTTGGAAGAGCAGCTTGGTGGGTGAGCCAAATGGGCACAGTGTCCCATTCGGCTTGGGCTTCCATAATAAGATGACACAGACTGACAGCTTACACAGCAGACACCTGTCTCTCACAGTTCCAGAGCAGGAAGTCTAAGACCAAGGGGCTGTCACATTTTGTTGTTGGTGAAGACCCTCCTTCTTGTTGGAAGATGGCTGTCTTTTAAATTTTTTTTTTTTAGATTTTATTTATTTAAGAGAGAGAGAGGAGAGATAGAGAGAGAGAGCATGGGCAGGAGGGAAAGCAGAGGCAGAGGGAGAAGCAGACTCCCCAAAGAGCAGGGAACCTGATGCGGGGCTCCATCCAAGGACCCCAAGATCCTGACCTGAGCTGAAGGCAGACACTTAACTGACTGAGCCACCCAAGCACTCATGATCACTGTTTTCTTGATGTGTTCTCACATGGTTTTTCCTTGGTGTCTACACAAGGAGAGAGTGTGCTCTGGTCTCATCACCTTCTTAGAAGGGCACTAACTCCATCATGGGGGCCCCACCCTTATAACCTCAACTAACTCATATCACCTTCCAAAGGTCCACCTATAAATACCACCACGAGAGAGTTAAGGCTTCAGCATATGGATGTAGGGAGAGGGACACAAACACGTAGTCCGTAGTAGCACGTAGCTCCAATCCCGGAAACAGGAAGACTCACCTGGTGGTAGGCAGGACTGGACGGTGGAAGATTCTCCATGCGGACACCTGCGCAGGTAAGACTTAGCACTTACCACACAGTGGAGAACTCAGGTACTCACCGGGTGGAAGGAGGGGGAAGGCAGAGCTGGGCTGTCATTCTTCCCCAGTTGACTGATCAGACAGCTGAGGAGGAGGAAACCTGGAGGGAGACCAGGACACCACACCACTGAAGTATCCTTCACAGGAACGGAGCATCGAGTGTGGCTGGAGATCTCCCTCCTTTGCCACCTTCACTATGCCTTTATCTAATTGATGCTTGTGTAGACCCAAGCTCACGCTTGACTGGCCTCTGCTTGCTTCCTTCGTGCATCTGGTCCCTCCTTTTGGATTTAATTTCCTACTTTCGGACAAACTTGTTCAATAATTCAAAGACGGGGCTAGTTTCCGGATTCAACTGTCACGTCGAGAAGCTGAAGGTCTCAGTGTCACCGCCTTTCCAGGGGCCCCGCCTCTTCTCACGCTTTCAGTGGTGTCTTTCTCTGTGTCTTTGGCCTTGGCAGGATCACTGCTGTGCACCCAGACAGGGTTTGGATGTGTTTGTGCTTCTTGGGATCCACGCTCCCCGAATCCATGGGGTCAATGCTTCCATTTATTCTGGAAAATTCACTGCCATGACTTTCTCTTGTATTTTTCTCTTCCTCCTCCCCCTTCTGCCCCTTTTCTGGGAAGCATAGACATCTGCTGGGCCCCTTTCATGCTGTCCTCCATGTCTCTTAATTATTTTTAAAAAGTCCTTTAAACCCAGTCATTCAAATTTCAGTGACTTATTTGGCTCGTGTTGAAACGCATCTCTGTGTGTGTGTGTGTGTGTGTGTGTGTGTGTGTGTGTGTGTGTAGCCCCACCTTCTGCTGCACTTCACGTCTCTTCCTCAGCGTCTTTACGACACCATCACGCCCTCCTTTCCCGCACTGTCCCTCCAGACAGCGCCCGGCTCCGTGCCTCGCTTCCCTTCGCTTGCTAGACAAACGCTGTCCCACAGGATTGTCCTCGCTGTTCCCAGCAGCAGCAGCAGCGGCGGCGGTCCTGCGGGGCGTCCAGGCTTCCAGATTTGCCGTTTCTTCTTTGTGTTTCATCCGCTTGCACAGAGCGGACCTAGATGCCCGTTCCCTGTAGTCTGGGCCCCTCGCTGGAGGAAACCCCCCTGGAGAGCAGGCAGCCCACGTCATCCCCTGTAGTAGCTCTGGAGTGCCCTGCGTCTCCAGAGAGGGAGCTGGATGGATGCCTGAGAGCAGAGCGTACTCACCACCCCGACCTTGGTCTCCCAGCAGAGATTGCCTGGGTCTGCCCTTGACTGGCTTTTGGGCTGTTGCCCATGGTGCATGGCGTCCTCCTGGATTCTGGCTCATGCTGCTTTTTGACAAAGCCCCTCCCCAGGGAGCCAGATGGCAGAGGGGCTCGGCGCATAGCTCTGGAGCCAGACAGCGGTGTGTAGGTCCTGGCTCTGCTGGGCACCAGCTGTGTGACCTTGGGGGAATTATTTATCCTCTCTGTGTCCTGTTTGCTCATCTGTAGAATAAGAAGGACAGTGGGGCCTTTGTGCAGGGGTGGTGGAGACGCACATTGGCCTGGGTAGCACTCTAGGGACAGAGTGGGCTGTATGTTGGCCGCAGGGCTGGTCACCGGCAGGACCCCCTCGCGGCTGGTGGGGGGGTCCTTCCGGGGCCTTTGAGCCTCTGCTTCCTGCACGGCACGTGTCTGTGTTTGGTGTTGTGCCTCAGCTCGGGTGTTCCTGGACCACACAGGGTGGAAGACTGTACCCGGGGGGCCCTCGAGGCCAACTGTGGTAGGAGTCTGCGGACACCGCGCCCGCGGAGCCCGGGCTGCCACACAGGGGCCCCGGCACCCTGCGTTGGAAGGCTGCTTCTGTAGCGCCTACCTTTCCTCCGAGTCCCTCCAGGAGGGTTTGCACCCCCAACCCCTGCCTGCGGGGTCCGCGGCCTCGTCCCTGTCCTGTGCCGGTGACGTGTCCCTTCCCCAGCACACAGGCACACAGGTGTGCAAAGCCACGCACGCACGCACACTCATGCACTTTCTGCTCATCAGTCTCTGGCCCTGCTCCGCCCCAGGGCTCTCCCTCACCCCTGGCGAGCTTGGCTGCACGTCTGAGGTCTGTTTGCACGTCCCTCCGTCATCTGGGAGCCCCAGTGGGAGGGTTCGAGGTTATTCTGTCACACTCCCAGAGGCGGAAGTGGGGGTGGTTTTGCTCACACTCCGCCTACTGTTCTCCGTACTCTGCTTTCGCCTTTCAGGAGGCGCCTCAGGGACCCTTGGCGGAGGTGCCCCGCGCCCGCCTCCCTATTTTAGGGGCTGCGTGCTGTTCCTGCGCCTTGGTCCATGGGGTTTCCTGTGGATGCCCTTCGGTATTTTCCTAAGTTTTCAATATTATAAACAATGACGCAGCAAAACTTGGTACATGTCCGTGCAGGCATTCTGGGAGTTTCTCCGCGGTAGAGACAGCGGAGGGTGAAACGGTGTTTAATCTGAAAGCATGGCCGGAGCCCTCCAGACAACATCAGCTCACGCTCTCACCAGGGATGTGTGAGCAAACGTGCTTCTCTCCCACTGCAAACCGACGTCTTACCGTCAGTCTTGTTTGCCCTGGGGTGATAATGAGCAGAGAAAGACAGCTGGGGAACGGGGCAGAGCGAGGCAGCGGTCCGGTTTGGTAACTGTCCTGAGGGCTGTGTGCAGGGCACGAGGGAGACACTGGGGAAGGGCATTTCAGAAAGGAAGCAGCAAACACAGGAGTCCTGGGGCAGGAGGGTGGCTGGGCAGAGAGAGGAAGGGAAGGGGAGTTTGAGGGGTGGTGGGAGCAGAGACGCTGGGCTTGGGGGTCTCGGTGCAGAGACCGGATGTGATTCTGAGGGAGGCAGGCAGCCGTCAGCGGCTTTGGAACCAAGACGGGGCCACACTGGCTTTGTCTTAGGGTCATTGTGGCTCTGCTGTGCTGAGGAGAATCTGCTAGGGGACTGGTCAGAGGTGGGGGAACCAGTGAGAAGGTTCTGGGGAACCAGAAGGTAGGTGGTAGACCAGGAGGGAAGCAGCAGAAGTCATCAGAAGTGTCGAAGTGGCATCTATTTTGAAGGTGGAGCCAACAGGATTCGCTGACGTTGGGTGCGTGCGTGTGCGCATGTGTCAGATGCCTAGACGGCCGGGTGGGTGGATGGATGGATGGATGGATGGATGGACTGGTGGATGGATGGATGGTGGATGGATGGATGGACAGTTGGATGGATGGGTGGGTTGATGGATGGATGGACGGGTGGATGGATGGATGGATGGGTGGATGGATGGAAGGATGGATGAGTGGATGGATGGAAGGATGGATGGAAGGATGGATGGATGGATGGTGGATGGACGGATGGACGGGTGGATGGATGGATGGATGGTGGATGGACGAGTGGATGGATGGATGGTGGATGGATGGATGGACAGTTGGATGGACGGGTGGGTTGATGGATGGATGGACAGGTGGATGGATGGATGGATGGATGGATGGATGGATGGATGGACTGGTGGATGGATGGATGGTGGATGGATGGATGGACAGTTGGATGGATGGGTGGGTTGATGGATGGATGGATGGATGGATGGATGGAAGGATGGATGGAAGGATGGATGGATGGATGGTGGATGGATGGATGGACGGGTGGATGGATGGATGGATGGTGGATGGACGGGTGGATGGATGGATGGATGGATGATGGAGTGGATGGATGGATACACAGTGATAGACAGAGACAGATCGCTGACACACAGACAGATGGAAAAGCACCTAAGAGACAGAGGGAAAGGGAGAGAGAGGAAGGCAGAGACCTGCAAAGTTTGGGGCGCATGTAACTTGGTGGGTGGGGGTGAGGTTGGACGAGATGAGGAAGAAATGAGGAGCCGGTTTGGGGGGACCATCCGTTAGGTCGGCCACCGTCACAGACACCACAGATGGGAGCTTCAACACAGACACTGATTCCTCCAAGTGCTGGAGGCTGGACCTTCTGGATCCAGGTGCCGGCGGGTCTGGGGTGGGGAGAGCCTGCTCTGGGCTTGTAGACGTCAACTTCTTGTGCTCGCATGGCCTTTCCTCCATGCATGAAGTGAGGCAGAGAGAGACAGAGGAGGGACTCTGAGGTCCCCTCCTCTTACAAGGACTCCAGTCCTGCTGGATCAGGGCGACCCGCATGACCTCATTTAACCGTAATGACCTCCAAACATGGGCACCCCGGGGGTTAGACCTTCAACCTGGGAATTTTGGAAAGAACACAGTTCAGTCCATAGCTGGGGAAAATCAGGTTTATTTCTGACAATGTTCGGTTTGAGGCACTCACCAGACCACCAGGCCGAACGTTGAGTGGGGCAGCTGGATGTAAGGGTCTGGAGTTCCGGTGGGGGCGAAGATGTGAATTCAGCTGCAGAGTGCATGACGCCAGTGGTTGAATCCACGGAGAGACCCAGCCCATGGTCCGCGGCTCGCAGATGTTGGGCGGGTGTTCCTGCTTCAGGACTGTTGGACGTGGAGTTGCCTGTGTGTAGAACTTGAAGGCCCCCTTTCTTCTTGGGCCTCTGGGGATTCTACGTTCTTGTGGGAGACCATGCAGCCCACCAGCCCAGCCCGCGGTGATTCAATGATGCTCTTCCTCACCGTTAGCTGCAAGCCCAGCTGTCGCCGGTCGCCGCCGAGGGCTTGAATCTTGATAGGATTTGAGCAGACAGACAGGACACCCTCCCTGGGATGCTTCCCCGGGAACACCCACCAGCTCCACGTGCTCAGCCTCCGAGAAAGCACAGGGGCGTGGGGCGGGGGGAACCTGTGCTAGACCAGCAGTCTGGGCAGGCTGGCGGGCCTCGGGGCTGGGACAGAGGGATGGCTCCTCTGGCGATCTATTAGCTGAGCATTTACTACGTGCCCAGGAGTGCTGGATCTGACCCCCCCCTCGGAGGCGCAGGTTGTCCGACAAGGACTCATCGGGCAGGTCTGGGCTCGCCTCCAGTTGTCCTTCCCAGGACGCACGCCTCTCTCTGAGCTTCAGCGGGTTCACCCATAATGTGGACAAATCATCGTCCCCCACCGCTCTCTGCCTCCCTCCCAGACCTCTGGCAGCCCCTTGTCAGCTGAGCTGGTCAGAGCCAGAAGCACAGAAGACTGGGAGCTGGGACCTTCAGGGCACCAAGCCACGCTCCCCACGGAAGCCAGGGATGCCCCGTTCCTGCCAATGCTCAGCGGGGAAAGGCAAGAAACAGCTCCTTTCATTGCTCTGGACTTGGGGAGTGGCAGGAGGGAGAGACGGTGACGTGTGGAAAGAATTGGGAGAAGCAGAACACGTTGTGTCTATACAGGAAAGCTTTATAGTGTTCTGCATTTCACGCCACCATCTCCTGCCCTCCCAGGTGCACACCACCTCCTGTTTCCAGTGGGCGGCTGGGGCGAGCGTCCTTGACAGGCATGGGCCCTGCAGCCTGCCCAGGCCCCAGCTGGCTCGTGGGTGTCCCAGGCGTCCTGGTGCTGGAGGGTGTGCCCCCCCACAGCTGACTAGCCAGGCCCTCAGTGTAGGGATACTGGGTTTTTCTTCTTTAGTCTTGCAGCTCCCAGTGGGTAAATTCACCACCCCCCTGTCGGGGGCCTCAGGGGCACGTCGGGGGAACAGTTGCACTGGGCGGGGGCACCTTCAGCGACAAGGGATTAAAACCAGCTTCAAGGACCGGGAGCTCCAGTCCACCCGCCACACTGACCAGAACCCTCGGGGAGGCCAGGTTTGGCCCCGGCTTCCACGGGAGCCCTGTCACGCTCGCAAACGCTAGGGAGGAAGAGCAGCCAGACGGGGACCAGGAGCCAACATCTCAACTCGTCGGGTAACTTCCAGGGCCATCCTGTGCTGCTGGGGTGTGAGAGATCGGCTCCAAATCTCAGCCGCCTGCCCGAAGGGCTCCCAGTCCTGGGGGTGACGCAGCGAAAGGAGCCCGAGGCAGGGGGCCCGCCGAGACGGTCACCACCTGGTGTCCCGGGGACTGCAGGCCGTTGCCGGAGAATGTGCAGATCCTGGGGGACAGTTACGCAACAGAGACACTGGGAGCAGAGGGAACCTTCTAGAAACTCACCCGGGGCGTGGCCCACGGGCCTAGCGCTCTGCTCCTTCCTAACACGTGTCATTCACACTCTCTCACGCTCCTAATGGGCGATGCTCTCACGGCCTCGTCCCGGTGGCTGGCCTCGTCCCGGTGGCTGGCAGCGTCCCTTTCCTCAAGCCTGTGTTTCTTCTAGGAGCTCCTTTCTCCTCAAAAACCGAATCAGTGTAGGAAATTCTACCACGGAAGCTTGCACACGATAGTTCTCACACTGAGAAGGGCGGGTGGAGCCCACACGCCCCATCTCAGCTTCATCACCGGGCCCGTCTCTTGCCAAGTGCCCGCTGCTGCCTGGGAGGCTTGGCCGCGAGCTGCTCTTACTTCCGTCTTAGAAGCCTTGTGGACCAGTGCTGACCGGCACAGCTCCGATTTGCTCTTTCCTATTACTTCTGTCCCTCGGGTTTTTCGGGATAGAGGAGAGGGACTGGAAGGAAAGCAGGGACAGCAAAGGGAATCCGTAAACAGAAACAGAGAGGCAGGGCGGTGTCCCAGGGTCCCGGCCTCCTCGCCTGAGAATGGCTTTCAGTGGAAGACGGTCAGGTCTCTCCTAATTCCAGGGCCTTGGGATTCGGGGTTATCGGCTCTGTTACAGCTGGACTGGGGCTCGGTCAGTCATCGCCCTCAATTAAAAGCGTTAGTTCCAGGAGAAAAAGAGCCGTGGCTCCGCTCAATGTGCCTGCACATGGATTGCGTGGAAACCGGCTGCGGGTACAGGCATTTGGTGGTTGAATCATTATTTTCAATCAAGAGCTTGTTGGGCTGTTAGGGTCTCCGGGGTGTAGGCACGGTCCAGTTAGGTCCATTACTGAGACACAACCCAAAGTAACTGAACCGTAACTGTTTTCTGGTAGTGGGCCGCTGGGGAGCGAGTGCTCGGAAACCCAAAAGGAGTTTTATTTTCCACGGAAACGCATCATGGGGAATGAGGAAACTCGAGGTCCTCTGAGAGGAGCCCACGGAACTGGGGGCCGGGGTCTGTTAGGGACGGTCTCCCGGCTTCCCCGCGTCTCAAGGACTGCGGGTTTGGACAGCTACAGTGAGACTCCACGGGACAGAGGTGCCTTGGGGATCTCTGGGGTCCTCGTAGGTCTTCCTGGCACCACCCACACGTGCATTTGCACCCCGACACATGGCTTGGGGTTTCCTCGGGCAAGGACTTCTTGTGACTCCTGGCTCCTAACAGTGGGTGCTCAGGATGGTCCTTGCCTCTGGTGCTGGTTCATCAGGGCTCAGCGCGCTCTGCCTGGCCCTCACCTTCCCATCCCTGCCTCTTGGTGTTGGAATCATTCGAGGCTGCCCCGCACACGCACACAGAGGCTGCCGTGGCTCTTGGAACCACACCTTCCCCGTCCCGGCATGGGTAAGAATGATGCCACACCAGTGCCCCAACAGCACCCCCAGGAGCGAGACAGGGTCTGCCTTACCATGGTCGTCAGCGGCGTGAGGATGGGACCTGTGATGGGCCACACTGGTCTGGTGGGACTCTGGAGCCCTCCGGTAGCATGGCTGGGAGTAGGGGACAGGGCCGTCCTGGGGTTGTCAGGGGATGCGGGAGCATCGACTCCGCTTGCTCCTCTCCACACTCTGCAGGTGTCCGGGGGTCATCGAGCCTGCCCTGCTGCTCTCCCCACTCCTCTGATGGACAAGATGGGTCAGCTGCTCATGCCGCCCAAACTCTTCCTTCCGTTCCAAATGAACAGTGTGAGGGAAAGCGTCTGTCTGGACTTGGCCATCGGGCCCTGCCCCGGATGGCTCTCAGTTCCTGGTGAGGTGGGGAGGGGCCTTGCTGGAGAGGAGCCGTGGTCCAAAGTGTGCCGGGCGGTCCCCGTCTCCATGCCAGCGATATGAGCCGATGCTAGGGGCCCAGAGCCCACAGCACAGGGCTGGAGAGGGGGCACGGGACACACAGAGGGAGAAGGGGAGGTTTGTCCTAGGCACGCTTGACTGTGTCCCCGGGGGATCCATGTTCTCTCCTGGAGACCTCTTTCCGGGGCCATTTCTGGGTTCATAATCCCTCCGTGGCTCCCTCCATCACGCTCCTCCCTTTAGAGCTCTGTTCTGCCCCAGGGCATGGGTTGTTTGGGGGTGGGTGGTGAGTGATAAGCCTTTGCTGGCCATCTATCTATCCTAAGTGTGGGCTCCTAGCAATTCAACAGCCCTGCATAATTGCAAAGAGCCTCAGAGCCTCAGAGCCAGGCCAGTAGCAAACCACGCCCCCTCCCTGTGCTTCAGCTCCCTCCCTAACCTGGGAGGATGCTGGGGAGGGGCTTCTTGGACAAGGCATCCCCAAGAAGGGGCAGACACCCCCTCTGGGGCACACCTCCAGGGGCAAATTGCTCCCTTGCTTAGTGCAGAGAGCCCAAGGGTAGGGTGGCCTCAAGTTCAGGCCTGGAGACTCTCAGGCAGGGGCCTGCGTTTTCCTAAAGTGTGTTTGCAGCCAGCCCTGCCCTCACGATGCCGGGTGGGTGCCCTCCTCACCCCCAGCTCATGCCGTGTCCTGCTCACATTGTCATCGCAGATTTGTGTGCGTGTGTGTGTGTTAAAGTCAGTAGTGAGTTTCCACGGCCGCTTGACGAGAAGATCAACATTACGACTCCTTGAAGATGTCCCTATTTTCTCTGTTCCTAAGCACTACTCTCTGTCTAGTTAGACCTGGAGCCATTGACTCCTGCACTCCCCTCCCCAACCCCCTCCAGGGACAATGAGAAAGTGAGCTTCCTCCCAGACAGCAGGGGTTTCTGTCTTGTTTTTGCTGCCAGCTCCCTGTCCAGAGAAGGGCCTGCCCCTGGGCCTTCCAGCAAATGCTTGTTGAACAAATGGGTCTGGCGTAGCCCCTTCTGCCCTGGGCTTTCCTCCCTTCCTGCCTGGTTCAGCCACAGTCCAGGGAATGGGCTCCTGCCTCTGGACTCTTCTGCTTACTCAGGAATATTAAGGATAATATTCCATTTTTGTTCCATATTACTTCCTGAGGATACCAAGCCACGAGCCTGAGGTCCTGTGACGGCTCCATCTCAACGTTCTTGAAGACCTCTGCAGCCTCCCAAAGGGTAGGGCTTCCCACTGTCTGCACCTTGGAAGTGAATAGGATCTGTTGCCTGTGATGTGAGGCCAGCACTTACCCTCCTTCCCGCGGGGAAGCTGGGCCAGCGCAGTCAAATACAAACGTGCATCCATCGTTTGCAGGAGTCAAGTGTGCTCTTAGAGATTGGCTATATCCATACAGAGACAAAGGAGGGCTTTTCCTGTTACATGTGGGCCTGGGCAGCCTGAAAAGAATTATTCTTGTTTATTATCAGGCCAGGCTGAGCTAAGGGGATGTGCAGTGAACGGGTGAAGGTCAGGGATCACCTTGTTGAGCTCTGGTGTAGGGCTGGTGATGCTGGCAAACCATGGGCTGTGATGACTCCTTTAGATTTTGTGAGTCCCCGAAACTTGGGGGAGAGGTACGTGGTGGGAGATGGAACCTCCTATATGCAAAGGCATGAGAAGGCAGACAATATTTGGGCATTTTTGCCCAAATCTCATCTGGGGGATGAGAGCAGGTCACTCCCCACACCCCAGGCAGCTTTGATGATGCCCTTGCCTGCACATCAAAGCAGCATCCCTTAGCAAGCCTTGCCTGGTCCCCCATAGACAGACAGGATTCCTCCGACATGTCTCTATTTTCCATCTCGTTTTGTCCTTTGTTCCTACTCTGCAGCTCCTTTTCTAGCTTAAGGTGAACCATAGATTGTTTAGTTTAGATCTTTCTTCATTACAATATAAGAAGTTAAAATGATAAATTTCTGCCCTTAGCATTGGTTAGCTGGGTAGCTCAAATTCTGGTGTATTTTCATTATCATTAAGTTCTAAATATTTAAAATTTTTTCTTCAGTTTGCTTTGACCCACAGATGATTTAGAAATGTCTTGTTTAATTTCTAAATATTTAGGCTTAGACTAGATTTCTTACTGAATTTATTTCTAATTTAGTTCTTTTGTGGTCAGAGACTCATTTTTCTATGATTTTTAGACCTTTTAAATTTATTTAAAGTAATTAAAATTTATTTATGGCTCAGCATAAGGTCTATCTTGTTAAACCTTTAAAAAAGTATATATTCTGTAGTTGTTGGGAATAGTGTTCTGTAAATATTAATTATCAATGGTCAATAGAGTTGTTCTGATTATCTTTGTCATTACTAAATTTTTTCTTTAGCAGTAACAACTGATGAGGAGGTGACTTTATATTATTGTTAAATTGATTTCTTCCATTATTTTTGTTAATTCGTTCCTTGTGGATTTTGAAACTCTGATAGTAGGCACATACATAATTCTGATGGCTATGTCTTCCTGATGGAATGACCCTTTTATCATTATGAAATGTCCTCCACTATCCTGACAGTACTCTTTTTGAAGAATATTGTCTTAAAGACTTTTTATGGTATTTATATAGCCACTTCAGCCTTTTTATACATACTTATTGCAATTTATCTTTTTTCTATTTATTTTCCACTTTGTCCTTTTCATGATCATGTTTTTTAGACAGTATATAGTTGAGCCTTGCTTTTTTTAACTGTTCTGAAATTCACTGCTTTGTAAATACTGTGTTTAGTCCATTTGCATTTAATGTAATCATTGATATGGTAGAATTTAGGTTTACCAATGTTATTTAATTTTTTTGTCCCCCTTTTTGTTCTTCTGTTCCAGCTTTTCTGTCTTTCTTATTTGAATATTTCTAGAATTCCATTATAATGTATCTACTGACTTTTTAGATGTTGTTTCTGCTTTTTTTTTAAGGTGTTGCTCTAGGAGTTAGAATTTACATACTTAAATTTTGAAGTTTACTTAAAGCTGACATTTTATGACTTCATGAGGGATGTGGAAATGTTGCAACTTTGTAGACGAATTTACTATTCCCTACCACCCTTAATGCTATCGTCCCTAAAAACACACATCAGTGTACATTAGAAACTCCAAAAGACAATGTTGAGTTTTTGCCTAAACAGTCATATATATTTTAAAAGATTTGGAGGAAGAAATAGTCTTTTACATTTACGTAGCTATTTACTACTTGTCATCTTCTTTATTCCTTCCTGAAGTGCCAAATTTATCCTTGGCATTGTTTTCCTTTCATTCAGCTTGACAACTTCCTTTATTATTTTTGTAGAGCAGGTATACTGGCAGTGAATTCTCTTTCTTTATTCTTATTTAAAAATGTTTTTATTTCCTTTTTTAATTTTTGAAGGGTATTTTCTGTGTCTATACAGATATTCTCTGTTGACAGGTTCCCCCCCACCACCGAATTTTAAAGATGTTTTTCCACTGTCAAGTAGAAAAACTACATTGAGTCTGGCCAGACATCTTCAGTTATTAAAATTATTTTTCCCATGTATGTAACTTATCATTTGTCTCCGATTGCTTCTAAGATTTCTACTTCATCTGTGCTTTTCAGCAGTTTGATTATTATGAGCCTAGGAATGGCATTCTTTGTATTTATCTGTGGTTTGCTAAACTTCTTGAAAATGTACATTTATGTTTTTCACCAAATTTGGGAAGTTGTTAGCCATTATTTCTTTAAATATTTTTCTAACTCATTCTTTCTCTTGTCTCTAATGATATTTTAAAGTCAGTCTCTAAGGCACTGTTCATTTACTTTCTAATATTTTTCTCTTTATTCTTTAGATTGGATAGTTTCTATTGATCTATTTTCAGCTTCATTGACTTTTTTTATTGATCATTTCCATTCTGTTATTAAACCCATCCATTAAGTTTTTATTTCACAAATTCTAATTTTCAATTCTAAAGTTTCCATTTGATTTGTTTTTATATATTGGCTTCTCTGCTGAGAGTTCCTATCTTTTCAGTTGTCTTCAAAACTTTTACTCTACTCCTGGAGCACAGTTACAAAGCCTGCTTTTTAGTCCTTGTCTGTTCCTGTCAACATCTGAGTCATCATGGAGCTGGTCTCTGCTGATTATCTTTTTACTTGAGAATGAGTCCCACTTTCCTGGTTTTCTTGTATGTTGAGTAAATTTGGAAAGTATCCTGGACATCGTGAATACTGTGTTGAGACTGGTTTCTGTTACAATTCACAAGAAGTATGGTTGTTTAGGTTCAATTAGCTTGGATAGACTCAAACCACAAACTACCTAAAGGTAGTAGTAGCTTTGACCTCAGTTCTGTCCTTTGTTTTCATTGTTTCTTCTTCAGCTGGGTCTGGTTTGCAGCCTGCCTGGCAGTTTAAAGACTGGTCAGAGACCCAGCATTTACATGTAGAATCAGGGGGTCCCTTTGTCTTGCTGTATTCCTTATGAGTTTCCCTACTCACTCACCAGCACCTGTGACCACCCTGGCCTTTTCTTTTCCTGGACAGAGAGATGGTGGGCTTTCTATCAGAGCTTTAGCTCACTGCACATTGTTGGAATTAGTACAAAGATGGGGGACTCACCATGTACTGGTTCCTTCTTCCAAGTTCAGGCTCTCTTCTAAAATTTTCCTGCATTTGTTCATTTTCTTCGAGCTTCATGTAGTTTTTATTTCTTTTTTTTTTATAATTTATAATTATTTTCTGTGGAATGGTTGGTCTCCGGGGAGCTTATTCTATGGTGCAACCTCAATAAATATTTATTTTTCTTGTTTTATTTTTTATTTTGGTATTAGTTTTGTCTTTGGTCCTCCGAGGGATGGGGAGACATGGCTCTAAATCTGCCAGGTTTGGAATGGGGCTGGGAAGGGGAGAGGGTTGGGAAGGATAATGTGGGAATGTGAGAAAGTAGAAAGTGCTGGTTGGTTGACACCTGAGTCCATGCTTCAAACACAGCAACTTGGAATTTTTTGCGATTTTATATATGGACATCCCAAGCAAGATTTTATTATGAAACTGTTATTGACTAAAATATATTCCAAATCCATTTGTCTAAATATTCTCCAAATTCTGATGCCCTGAGAAACTTGGCTGGTTTTAAGGGGCTTTAGTCATACTGTGTTAGAACCCGGTTCCTGAGCCAGACTGACCTGAATTTGAATCCCACATTGCCACATACTGGTAGCCTAGCCTGGGACTTATGCTTGAATATCTGCCTCCATCTCTTCATCTTTAAGATGGAGATAATCGTACCCCCTTATGGGATGGTATGAAAATCTGGGGAGATGGTGAATATTTAGGCTTTGGCAATGGCATAACTTATGGTGTGTGTCATGAACTGAATGTTTGTGTCTCCCAAATTCATATATTGATGCCTTAACCCTCAGTTGATAGTATTTGGAGATGGGGCCTTTGGGTGGGGCCCTCATGATGGGATTAGTGCTCTTACAAGAAGAGACACCAGAGCATTCTCTCAGCCATATGAGCAAACAGTGAGAAGGCAGCTGTCTATGAGCCAGGAAGTGGCCCTCACCAGGATTTGACCACCCCTGCCCTCTGATCTTACACTTCCAGGCTCTGGAACTCTGAGAAATAAACGTCTATTGTTTAAACCACTCAGTCCATGCTCTTCTGTTATGGCAGTCTGAGCGGGCTAAGATAGTGTGTGTGCTATTGGTCAGTATTAATCATCATTGTATATGTAGATGCTTCTGTGTAAAGGCCTTGGAGGGTTTGATGACTTTCTAGAGAGAGCATAGGAAGGGCCCCTCAGCAGCTCCTCAGAGAAGGTTGTGTCCTTAAATACCGATGAAACTTTTGTCAGGAGGTCAGGGAACCGAAGCTCTTCACTGGTCAGAGAGGTGGCGGTTGCTACTTGGTCACTTTAGAATTGACAATCATAGGTTCCATTAGTGATAGCTCCTCGTTTCCCAGGATGGACTTGTCAGGAAATTTGCTTCTCCAGTAGGTCACCTCCCAGGCTGCAGCCTAGAGGAGATCTGGATTTAGAAAACCAGGGTATGAGGGGACAATATCATGGACAAAAAGACTTCTCATATGTCCCAGTCCAAAGAACTAGCTTTCTTTTAATGCCCTCGAAAGAGACTGGTGTTAAGGATTTGAGCATTTTAGGGAACACGTCTAACCCAAGTCTGCAGCCCTGTTGATGAGACAGGGTGTATCTGGAAGTGACAAGGATGCTGTGCTGAATCTGCCCTCTTGAGAAAGCTCTGGTGGAAATGCAGCAGGAGAGGGTGTTGGGAGGCCAGGAGGAAAGAGATGCCCTTGTCGGGCCGGCTGCTTGTCCAGGTCCAGCTGCGTTGCAAGGTCGTCATCAAATGTAATTTTCCAAGTGCCACTTCATTGCTGCCGGCACAAATGAGACCCAGAAATTATTGGAAATCTATATGAAAGTCTTGTCCTATGTCAGGCTCTTTCCTTTCCCTCCTCCAAGCAAAGGAAAGCTAACTGGACAGGGAGCAGGGAAAATGTTTTGCTTTGCTTTGGCTCAAACCTTTAAATCATTTGTAGCTAGAGGCTTGTCCTCATTTGCAAAGCAGGATTTAAACTTTGTGTGGGTGGAGATGGGATGTGTGGGGAGGAGGGGAAGTCAGCCTTTAAGTTTAGTCCCAAGGGACCCTCCCACCAATTGAAGCTAACCCCAGGTAGTCCATATTCTAACTTACCCTTATGATTTTCATTTTTGTTCACCACCTAACACTTCCTAATATGCATGAAGATTTTTTTTCCCCAGACTCAAAAGGGGAAATTTGCTGAATTTCAAGTCTGAGTTAACCCCCCTTTGCCCACAGCAATCTAGGACCTGCAACCGCTTCGTAGAGAGGATGCAAAATCTGATTCAGATTTTTCTGCATCAACGAAGATCTCTGATAAGTATTTTTTGTTTGTTTTAATCAAAATCAACCCTTTTCTTGTCAAGACCAAGACATACTCTTTGCAAAGTTAAAGTCCTCCACTCGCCCTCCCTGTGCCCCGTGCTTGCATGAGGGGTGACTGTGGGGCTCTTACTGACCCTTATTGTCATTGCTCAATTTACAACCATGGAAGCAAGGCTTGGTGTCTTTCCCTCTGTGGACTGTCTGGGGAAGGGAGATTCAGGGTCCAGACAGAGGCAAGATCTTGGTCTGTTCTACACAGTTTGAAAAGGTCCAGCTCCTGGGCAAGCAGGAACTTAAGGAAGGGAGAAAAATGTAGCTGGTGGGTGAGAAGTTATCCCCCCTGGGATATCTCTCAGACAAATGGGTTCTCAGGAAGGGCTGCAGAACTTCAGAGTGGCCCTGTAGCTAGTACATCACAGGGATGAAGTGGTCAATGAATGAATGCATTAGTAGGTGAATGAATGAGGTGGAATTCTGCCACATTTGCCTTTCATCCCCCTCAGGTCCTGACTCAGGGCTGGGCACATAGAAAGTACTTGGTAAATGCTGAGTTAATGACAGGGCTGCCTTAGGCCTACAGGAATTCTAGAATTCAGAGCCTTCGCATCTTGGAGGCTATGCACACGCCTCAGGCTGCAACTTTGGCTCCCCAGATGGAATCAGAAAGGCCCAGGGCCTCTCTCTCTGCTTCTGGAGCCACAGAACTGGTGGAGAGACCACACCTGAGTTGATTTACTCCTGGGCAGCTTCCAGCCCCTTCTTTGCCAGTTCTGCTGTGAATGCTAACCTAAACTCTGACTCATTATCTCAGACCCTTCTGGGTAATGGGAACTGAACGGATACACTGACTCCTAACAAGGAATTCCTGGTGGTTGTGGAAATACAGGTGCTATTTTTCCACAGTAGGAATAGTTGGAAAAATTTAAAAACCATCAGGGAGAGTTTCAGGGTGATATTTTTACTGGGGCCATAGGCAGGGCAAGATATCAGGGCAGGTCTGGCAGTCTTAAAGCTGTTCATAGCACACAGGGTTGTGCATTAGGCAACCCAGAGCCCTCTCCTCCAGCTGATCCAAATTCATACCACTCAGGGAGGATGTGGACAAGCACATAAGGTTTCTCCATATTTGTTCCTTTTTTTTTTTTTTTTAAGATTTTTATTTACTAGAGAATGAGATAGAGGAAGGGCAGAGGGAGAGGGAGAAACAGACTCCCCACAGAGCAGGGAGCCTGATGTGGGGCTCGATCCCAGGACCCCGAGATTGTGGCCTGAGCTGAAGGCTGATGCTTAACTGACTGAGGCACCCCCTTCTTGTTTGTTTCTTAAGTTGGGCTTCACGGTGAAGCCTGAGGAGCGACTCCACCTGAACTAATTTTCCTCCAGGCAACTTCATGGGAACAAAGTTTTATGTGGCAGATAATGAGAAATGCAGCTGTAAAATCCTAAAGGGATGAAAATAATTTCTGAAGAGATCTTGAAAATCTGTTGGAATGAGAAAGTCACACTGATTCCTCCAATTATGATGTGGAACATGGATCTGTGACATGCATTTTAATAGGCATTAAAGACATTTTAATGAGGAAACAATTTAAAAGTTGATAAACATGTGTCTTTTGTTGGTATGCAGCAGAGATTTTTTGGGAGGTGGGGCAGTGGGGGTTTGGAGGATCATTAACACCAGGTTGCTTTATTAGATACTGTGTGGTTCTGAATATTTTTGCAGCTATAAAACTCAGACTGGGTGCCCAAGGATTTGGGTGTGCCTATATATAGGGTCTGATGTTGAGGGAAGAATGAGAACATCTGGTTCAGAGGTAGGCTGATGTCAAACCCCAGCACACTGGTATCCAGCACCCAATATCACATGAGTCAGGACACTCATTATTCCTTCTCAAAACAATGTGGGCTTGAGAAGAGGGCCAAGAAGTCTGAGAATGTAGTGTTGTAAGAACCTGGGCCTGGTTGGAAAGAAAACCATAGGTTACCTGGTGTGGAAAATTAGCTGTCTTTTAGGACTCTGTCTTTGGAGACTTCTTGGCCAGAATTTTGTCTCTTGGTGCCACCACTGTGCTAAGTCTGGTACTGAGAAAGGAGCACCAGCTGGTCTAACAACCCTGAACAATGGTTGGTCCTGAGGCTGGCCAGTTGGATGTGACATGTGATCATTGCTCTTTAGCTGCTCCACCCACCAATTATGTGGTAGGTAATAATAGTAGCTTATAGTTATTCAGACTTACAACATGCCAGACACCATGTTCAATGTCCTACATGGATTTCTATATTACGCTTCCATTGATGTGCAACCAATTACCAAATTGAATAGCTTAAAGTGATAACCTGTTTATTATCTCATAGTTTCTGTGGGTCAGGTAGGACTTAGCTGGGTCCTCTGTACAGAGTCCCACTAGGCTGCAGTCATGGTGTCAACTGGGCTGTGTTCTCATCAGAGGCTTGACTGAGGAGGGATCTGTGCCTACTTCTCCTTAGGTGGTTAGCAGAATTCATTTCCTTGCAATTACAGAGCAAGGATATTGGTGAACAGGAATCAATGAGGTCAACACATGGGGTGTGGTCAGCACACTTCCAATACCTACTACCACCCAGTGAGCTGGATGCTGTTACTGTCCTCATTCCACCTGTGAGGAAACCAAAGCTTGGAAAGAAAATGGCTTGTTAAAGTCACCCAACTAGACATTGGTTGAGTTGGGATTCAAACACAGAATGTTTGATTCCAGAGCCCTGCATGGTAATCTCCTGTGTTTCCCTATAAGGAGAATAATGAGGCAGAAAAGCCCCATGAGAAAGGTCATAAGGACTATCTCATGTATAATGGGTATCATAGAAATAATAGGGTGAATTTGCTCATTGACATAAGCAGGTGCTAAATAAACTTTAACTACCAGGTTATTCTCACGTTTTGCTTTTTTAACTACAGAAATAAAGTTTAACAGAATTTTTTTGGCTGGTAGAAATACGCAGTAGCTAGAGTGAGAAAGCATACAGGAGTCAAGGTTAACAAAAGCTTACATAAAGGACCACTCAAACCGTATTTCACTGTTGATCTCGAAAGAATCGGATGACATTTTCATAGAGCCACCTAGGCTTTTCCCACACATTATCTCAGATTGTCTTCCAAACATTTCTCTGAGCATTACCATCATTTCCACATTAAAGATGGAGAAGTACAAAGTCATTGGGGGGGGGGGTTGAGTGACTTGTGCCAAGTTACACAGCTGGCAAGTTGCAGAGGTAAGGTTTGAACCTGAGTGCAGAGTTAGCAAACTGTTCAGTTTTGATGCATGGCAGTCATGACGAGCTGTATTCTGTAGCAGTACTGTGACTTGCGTTTGCTTATATAGAGCCCAAGTTTCTTGAGAGCTGGACCCACCCTTATACACTCTGCCCTCTAGTATCTGGCACAGCTGGCTGATCTATTCCCTGAAACCCAAGTTCCCAACTTGTCATGGAAGTACTATTGAGTAGGCATGGGGACCTGAGAGTCAACTAGGAACCAGCAGGTTGCATACACAGCTCCATGTCCATCCCTACCTTGGGTCCAAGTGTTCTTCTGCCCCAACTGGGCAATGACAGAGAAATGCTATCTCAAGTGGGTGTTGGACAATGGCTGTGCACACTGATATCAGGTCGCCAGTCAGCTCAGGTTTACTTCCTCATTTGTGTTGGGCTTGGGAAGGGAGTGAGCATGCAGGGGGGCACAGGCATTCGGGGTGGTCTTCTTCTTTGCCTTAGCCATCTCTTTGTTTCTCTTGCTTCTGGAAAGGTGGGTTATAGAGTCTGGCTGTGAGTCCTAGTTTCGTAGGCCAGGAAACCTTTCTATCCCTTAAGCTTCATAGTCACGTCATAGACCTGCCCCTGTCTAGCTGCACTCTGCTCTGTGCTTTCTGGACCACAGCAGTGGATGCTGATACGGGTCTTGGGCCCAGGAGATCACATCCCCATCATCCCGGCTTATAAACCTCTCTCCCTGTTGGGAGAGGGACCTAACTTTTTCTTTCATTTCACCTACAAGAAATTAAGACCATCAATAACTTATCAAATAAGGCTGTTACCACTTTACACCCAGATCCCTTTTTGAGTCCTGGGAAGGACAGTGAGGGCTTTGGAAAGTAGGGCACGCGAAGAGAAGCAAATCAACTGTAGAAGAAAAGCAGGGAGTTTATTGGAGATGCATTTCCCAGGTGAATGGATGTTCAAGAAAGGGCACCTTTTAGAATCTGCTGAAACATGCCTGGGGTCTACCAGAAAGCTCTGTGAATCACAAACCCAGGCAATGGCTTATGATCAATCTGGTTTAAACGCATCTCTCCACATAGCTGCCAGACACTTGAGCTATTGGTAATTATACTTTCAGGAGCAAAATCCCCCAGTCTCACATATTTTATAGAGAGCACAGTTTCCTCGTCTTTCTTGCTTTCATTCTCGCTCTCTTTCTCCTCCTGTGTCTCAATTTCGTGTGCCTGAGAGAAATGTAGACATAACAGAGAATTAACTGCATTTGGGGAGGTGACTTGTGTATCCAGCCTTACAAATTGCCCAGAGCAATCCTGCTTTCTTGATTCTTGCGTGTAGATGCTCCTCTAATGATCGCTCTGTGCACAGATTCTATTAACCTCAATCAGCAGCGTCCCAAGTAGACGGCAAATCCTTTAGTATCAGAGGTTTCTGTCTTACCCTTCTCGGGAGCTGCTCCAGCTCTGGGTGTAACATCTGATGCACGGAAGGATGCATGAATATTTGTTGCTTGATTTAAAATGGACTCAGATGAAACAGGGTTTCAGAAACAGAACAATTGGTGTTAGGCGAAATAGTTTAATATCTCAACTCCTTAACGTGGCACAGCAATCTGCAAGATTCCCAAGATCCTGTGAGGGAATTTATATTACTGTAGCGTGACGTATGCTTGTGGTGTGCACCGGGCAGTGCTAAGGGGATATGACGGTATTAGCAGGAGGTTAACAGTTAGTAGCTCCCATGTACTACGAAGGGACATGTGCTGCTCCTTGGCCCATTCTCTCTATTTTTCAAATCACAGAATCTTGGTTTGTTCAGTGTAGCACATGCCCAATTGGAACTAAAGCTGCTACATGACCCATTTTCAGCCAATAAGACCCAAATGGAAGTTGCTGGGGAGAGTTACCAGAGAGAACCCTTCCCAGACAAAAATGCAAGGACTTGCTGGGGGAAGCTCTTGGCCCTTCACTCCTTCAATCTGCTCTTTAATTCCTGCCTGGAAACTGAAAGTGATGCTTGGAGGCACAGCAGCCAGGTCAGGGCAATGAGCATAAAAGCCATAGTAAGATAGTAGAGCAGAAGAGAAAAGAACCAGGGTCTCGGACGTCACTTCTGGTTGTCTCCCCAGCTCAGCACTGCCTACCCCTGTTGCATGAGTTCTGGCGACCCCCTTCACAGCATCAGCCACTGTTGGAAGATTCCCTGTCACTGAAGCTCACTGTGTCACCATGTGCTGCACAACTCTTCTTGTTAACCCCAGGGGTTGGGTATTATTAATTATGTTCCGCAAACAAGACAGTCACAGCTCAGTGAGGTTCGTCACACGGTCGAAGATCACAGAGCGAGAGAGCAGTGAGCCTGGACATGAATCTCTTATTCCAAAGCCCCAATCCCATATTTTCTAAGTATGGAGAAGAGGAAAGGGCCAGATCTGTATAAGAGAATTACATTTATTCATGAGGTTGTTCATTCAACAAATATTAATCGAGATCTGTACCTGGTGACATTCTCATGAGTAAGGGCTCCTGCTCCTCAGCTCTTCTCTCCTGCAGGAATTTCGGGTCTTGCTTTCCACTAAGGGGAAAGGCTGTCTCACACCGGCCTCTCCACCCTTCCGCCCTGCTGTTCAGTGCTCTTGTTGGACCCATAGCATCCTAAGGAAGTGATCTGTGGCAGAAACAGCCACCAGGGAAAGTTTTATCCATTTGCTACCAACTGAATCATGGACACCAATTGTCTATGAGACAAAGTTAACTTGGGTTTTCAATTAAAAAGAACATTTGGGACCAGCCTCTCAATGCTAATGCAGCTGCCAGGATGAAAGCAATAGAACTCCGGCGGGTTGGGTGTGATTGCTGCTTTCATGTCTGGCTTGGAAAGGCAAAGGTGGGTGCACCTGGGAAGGGGTCCTCACCTCCATTCGCATATTTCCTAGCTGGTTTTGAAAGGAGTCTGCAGGTTAGAGACAAGAACTGCATAGTCAAATTGTGTGACTGCTGCTTAAATAAAAACTGACAAAAGCAAATGCTCAGTAAGCGCACACCTGTTCTTGGCTCTGTGCTAAGCACTTCAGCTACATTGCCTCACTCTACCCCAAGAAAAACACATGGGTTGTTATTATTGCAATTACCATCGTAGAGGTGAGGAGTCATGGGATGGCCTGAGAGGCCAAATGGAAAGCTCAAGACCCCACAGTAATATAGGTTACAGATATCTGGTCCAGACTCTTCTTTGTCATTGGGCTGTGAGAAGGGAAGTCTGAAACTGCTGCCTAAAGCCTAATGCATCTACTTGTCCCTTAATGAGCACTGCTGTCAGGTGCTTGGATACAAAATCAGTAAGACTAGATGTTTCTTTCCAGGGGAGCCTAGGCTGGGGTGAGGAAGTGATGAATTTCACTAAGAAAACAGATCAGATACTACATGAGAAAATATCTCCAAGCCCTCTGCTTATAGCCCTATCAATTCCAGCTGTGCTTGCCACAACTTGTTTCCCTAAAGTCAAGAACTCAACAACTTCTTGAGACCGATGACACTTAAGATTTACTGACGGCCTCCTCTGTGCTAGACTTTGTTCAGTTCACGTCATTTAAACTTCACAATATCCCTAGGAGGGCTCTCTTTGTTTAGCCTGTCCCTGGAAGCAGATCCAGAGGCAACAATTCAAGTGCAAGTTGTTTATCAGGGAGGAATATGGAAAACGGATACAGGAAAAAGGAAGGCATTAATTACCAAAGGTCTGCTATCAACAGGTGTCGGGAGCTTAATCCCACAGGGAACCTCTGGGAAACGGTGTAAAATATGTCTCTAATTAACTATGATGGTGATGGTAAGGTGAAGATGGTGAAGATAGAACGATGATGGTGATGGTGGTGGTGATGACGGTGGAGATGATGGTGATGGAGATGATGTAATGACGGTGATGGTGAAATGATGGTGGTGATGATGATGCTGATAATAGCAATGATGATCTAATGATTACGGTGGTGGTGATAATGATGATGATGTAATAACATGATGATGTGATGATGACGCTCATGATGATGATGACAATAATAATAGTGGTGATGATGATGGTGATAGTGGTGGTCATGGTGATGACGGTGATGACGATGATGGTGCTGATGGTGAGAATGGTGATGATGATGGTGTAAGGATGATGGTGATGATGATGGTGGGGCTGATGGTGAGAATGGTGATGATGATGGTGTAAGGATGATGGTGATGATGATGGTGTAAGGATGATGGTGATGATGATGATGGTGGGGCTGATGGCTATGATGGTGGTGATGATGCTGGTGGTGATGGCGATGGTGATGATGCTGGTGGTGGTCAGGATGATGATGAAGATGATGATGGCGGTGGTGAAGATGCTGATAGAGTCGATGATGAGGACGATGGTGATGGAGTGATGATGATGATGTAATGATGATGATAGTGGTGTTGGTGGTGATGGTGATGATGGTGATGAGTCCTTTCTTGTGTTGAGGTTTATTTTGCATTTTGATGGAGCTTCTGTCTTTATAGAATAAATTCTTGGGTATTGAGAGCCCCAAAGTAGGAGATTGAACTTTGAAAGATACATGATACATAAATGGTAAATAGATAAACTCATACTGCATATGTTCTGAAATCAAGAGAAATTCAATCCCATCTTTTATGCCTTCCACAGAATGTTTTGTAGAATATTAATCCCAATGAAAGTAGAAGTCAGAACTGATCCAAAGCACCTACTATGGGGCTGACACATCCTAGCCCCCAACAAATCTTTGTGGAGTGAAAGACGTGTGTAGACAGTGTGTTCAGTGTTGACCTTGTGGAAGCCTAGTGGGCCTTTTGCATTAGGAAGTGTTACATTTCAGTACAGTTTTTTGGCATTGTTTTGTTTGCAAATGTTTGTCTTAATAGACTGAATTGTGTACATATTAAATATACATCTTGTTCAAGCCTCACAAAGTGAACACATTCATATAACCACCACCAGGATCAAGGTGTGGGGCATTGCCTGCACCCCAGAAGACTCCCTCATGCCTATTTCCCACCATTATCCCTCAAAATAAGCCCTCTCGACCTCTACCATCATAGGATAGCTTTGCTTATGTCTGAATGTCATTTAAATGAATCATGCAAGATTACTCTTTTGTCTTTTTTTCCCTCAACATTATGTACACGAGGTCATTCATGTTTCTGCATATAGTCGTGCCTCATTTCTTTTCATTGCTGTGAAGAGTTTCATTGCAAGACTATAGCACAAGTTATTTATCTATTCTACTCTTGTTGGACCTTTAACTCATTTCTAGCTTTTTATTGTCATGATAAAGGTGCTATGAACATTCTGGTCCATTTCTTTGTATTCATTTTTTTAAGGTGTTTTCCAAGAAATCGAATCCTGAAGTCCTGGGGTGAGAGTATGTTTAGTTGTAATGGGTTCTGAGAGACACTTCTCTGGGGTTCGTGGAAGTGTGCATGCCACTAGCAATGTGTACCGGTCTTGGACCTGCAGTCAGTCACATGCCTGCTCAAATCTTGTTCTTGCTGCTTCTGGGCTATGTGATGGTGCAGCTCTGAGAGGTTCGATAGCTTGACCTTTGGTAACTGTAAACAGAATTGTAACTTGTCTACTTTATGCTTGTAGAACGCACATGTTTACATACTGTCTTGGCTTCTAGTGTGTGTTCGAAACACGGTAGCTGCGCTTGTTCTTATTAGTATTTATCTAGAATATTTAATGCATCCTGCTACCCTCTTACACTTGGTGTTGTCGGGTTATTTATCTTTGATGTTTTACAAGCATCATGGTGAAGGATGTGGCCTGAAGCAGGTGTTGGGGGTCTGTGAACTCTAAGCTGGAGATGCCGTCTTAGGAACCGTGCAGATTGTCTTACACTGTGTTGTTTTGCAGAACATGGGTTTTCCACGAAAGCCTGTCAAGGGCAGAGTAATTATTGTCTGTGACAGGAAACATCAGTCAGCTAAAATTATCATTCTAGCCAAGCATGTAACTAGGATTAGCGAAATACGCAGTCATGAAAAATGCTTATGAGGTTGAAGATTTTTCTTCTCTTTCACACCATTACTGGGGCCACAAGTAAACGATTGTCTTGCCAGCTTCACTTCCTGCAAGTTTGCCTCCTTGCCCCGTTGCTGGAACGACTCTTCTGAATCCCAGGGTTTCCTCCTGAAATGTCTGTCTCTCTCTCCCTTGCCAGTGACATTGTTTTCATCCCAGCCCAGGGGGCATCCCCTCAGGGACACTCGCCTTCCGGCCGGCACCTGAGCCACTGAAGAAATCTGTCCCGTTCCCTCATGCATGTGCTTCTGCTCTGGGGCCTGCTGCTTCCCTTGGTGTTCTAGGGGTTTCTCAAAGCCAGATATTTCTAAAGGTCACAGCTGTGACTCCTGTTGCCTACCCAATAAATGGCTGATGAATTAATTAATTCATAGAACACAAAACAGGACATCTCTGACCCTTCTGAGTCCAAACATCTATTCTACTCCATTTTATTGCATTGAATGCAATCTTACTGGGTGCTGACTTGCTCCTGCTCTTTTCGAGAGGGAGGGTAGAGCAGTGGTCAAGTGCATGGGGCCCAAGTTCAGGCATATTTGTCAGCTCTACAGCTTCTAGACTGTGTGGCCTTGGGCAGGCTGCTTGGCCTCTCTGTTGCTCATCAGCGCTCTTGCACTGCCCTGGGAATTCAGTCGCACCCGTGATAAAGGACACCTGGTTTCCACAGACTGGAAGGGTGACCATCTGCTCTGTGGTGCTGCTAACAAAGGACCTTAAGAACCAGGTTCTAGCAGAAGATGGTGCCCTAGGACATCGCTGCCAGACCTGGGGAGAGTCTGGGTGAGACAGCGCCTGGGGGCCCCTGGGAGGCTATGACTGGGCCAATGGCCGAGATCTGTGGGGTCAAAGGATGAAGACGTGGAAAAAAGTCAGGAGTAAAAGAGAAACTTGATTTTTTAGGGGTCACCTAAATCCTCCCTGCTCTTCCTGCTCTAGTACCTGACGTGACTGGAGTTTCGCAAAGGCCAGAATCAGAGAGGCTAACGGGCATCATCATCATCCCTCAGTGGGGCTCACCTCCAGGTTCTTAAAGGGGCCCTGTGCGGGGCTGGGAAGATGAAATGTTTCACTGACTTCCCTTCTAGCTCATCATCCCTCCTGTTATCTCAAAGTGCTAATGAAAACAATTCTCTAAATCAGACGTTTCGCTCCTTCTTTTCCCGCGTCTGGATCAGTGAGATAACAGGAAAAGCTGCGAGCTTACGGACACGAGGGAGTGTGGGAACGTGCTGAAGCAGGAGCTCGACACCGATACCCGTCTCCCCACCCCACCCCCACCTGCTATCCAACCCACCCGCACCCCCCACCCGTCTGTGGGTTTCCAGCAGCAGCAGAGAGCTGTGTCCCAGGTCCCAGGCCCCTGCCAGTGCTGAACTGTCAACCTGGTTCAGGGCCACCTTCCTGGACTTAGGAGCCCAGGGGAAACATTTCGGGTTTCACAAGAGATCGGCAGCAGTTGTTTCACAGAAAATGAAGAAATACTCCCACACGTGATAAAAAGTAAACCAACAGAACAACACACAGGGAAATGTGCAGATCAGCCTTGCCAGCCTCCGAGGACTCAGGTGACGCCTGCAGGTCACAGCTCATCTGCCAGGACAGACGTCACTCGTCACTCAGAGGAGCAGAGAACATTAAGCATTGCCCCCGCCCCCCACCTCCACCAGGCAGAGGGTTGGCGGCTGGCTCCTTATCCAGGGATGGCTTATGTGCTTCTCTGCAAAGTCCCACCTCTTTGTCTGTGTCTTTAAGACCTGAATGCCCCTCTCTGGGTGGGAGCATGGCAGGGTGACCAACTGTCCTGGTTTGCTCAGCATTCAGAGGGTTTCTGGGACACAGAACTTTCAGTTTTAAAACTGGGACAGTCCCAGGCAAACCCTCCGATGGAGGACTGTAGTATTATAATCAGAAAAGTCCTCAGTAAATGGGACGAGTTGGTGGCCCTGGGTCTGGGTGGGCGAGGGGATCAACGGTGCTTTTGTGCCCCTCATCCCTGCTGCAAGCTCCACACAGGTGCAGACCCCACATGTGGAGGGGCCTGGCGTCCTAACTGCTGCCCCCACCTTCAACCCTCCCCACTGCCTCAGTGCTGCTGCTTGCTGACTCCAAGACAGGTTTCCCAGTGGAGACCAGGACAGACAGTGGCCTCTCCCTTCAGGGCAGCCTCCCACCTCCCCGTATGGCTGGTCCAGCCCCCTTCTCCATTTCACAGTGAATCTCATGACAGGTGATGCCCAGAAATCATCTGGGTAGTATCCCTGTGATAGGGCTACAGAACAGAAAAGAAATCTGCTGACCTCCTCCATGACCTCAATGCGTCATTGATAATCCTGTCATGAGACCTTGAGATCATTGCCTTACCTCTCTGAGCACCTCAAAGTGTAAAATTTTCATTGTAGTGTCTGCTTCAGAGGAGTTTGTAAAGACAGATGCATGAAGCTCTGAGTCCAACCCCTGGTGCAGAGGAAACACTATGAGGATTAGCTCTTCTCATTGCTCCCTCCATCCATCTGTTCACCATCTATCTGTCCACCATCCACCTGTCCATTACCATCCATCCATTCACCCACTTGTCTGTCCATCCGTCCATCCATCCATCCATCCATCCATCCATCCATCATCTATCCATCCACCATCCACCTGTCTACCTACTCATCCATCAATTCACCCACTTGTCCGTCCATTCATCCAACCATCCACCCATCCACCCATCCACCATCCACCTGTCCATCCACCATCCATCCATTCACCCACCTGTCCATCCATTCATCCTTCCTTCCTTCCTTTCAACCACCTGTCCATCCATTTATCCACCCATCCCACCATTCATCCCATCTATCCACTCACCTGTCTATCCATCCATCCATCAGGGTCCGTCAGCCCCTGGCCCTTGCAGGACTACCTTCTGAATTCACCCAGAGGCCCTTCCCATGATGACTGCCCTTGACTGATTCAGAACATCAGAGAGAAAGAGAGTCTCTGGGCATGCAGGCATGGTGGCCTCACAAATGTGGGCCAGGACAGTCAAACTGGCCCTACTGGGAAGGGCAGATGTTCTTGAGAAGAAATTCCTCCCTCCTCCCCCGGAGATGAGGGAAGTGAGATCCCTTCAAAGCAGAGCTGACAGCTCCTGGGTGATCCTGTGGATCCTCTAGCCTTCAGGTTCCAGACCCAGGACCCACCCAGCCATAGTGATCCTCCACAGAGACGCTGTTCTGAGTTCTAAACAACTGACCAGACTAGCTGCATTTGCACTGAGCCTTGGGCAGTACAGAAGACGAAAGTGGGGTGGAAGGTTGGTGTTGGTCATGACTTTCGCGTGACGGGGGAGGGCAGAATGGGGGTGGGATGCTGCCTGTGCTTTTTCCTGGAGCTGGACCACTTAGTTACCCTCTCCCCCGCGAAGGGAGTGGAGGCGGAGAAGAACCACCTGCAACATAAAGTAGACAGCTATTTTCACCCAGGCTCTGCCTCTATGTGAAAATAATGATGCTATTGAACAGAAACTTCCCCAAATTAGAGTAACAAATTTGCCCTACAGAGAATTTTATCAGGGACATGAGCTAAAGGCAACATTCTAAGTGGGTGTCAGGGGAAAAAAATAAGATCTGTAATTAGGTGTCTAAGGCTGTTCCAAAATGCCAAATCAGACTCATTATTCCTGAAGATTCCCGGCGTCCACTCTGATGGGCGGGGAGGGTGAGGATGGCCCAACCAGCGTTGCGTGCACACCCCTTCTCCAGAGGGCTCATTTCCACAACAAATGCTCTTAGAAGCAATAAATACATTAATTAATTTTCCAGGTGATGGTCTTTGCAGAAGAGCAGTGATAAAAGGTATTTGGATAACGATCCCACTCTAAGTTCCTCCCATCGTGTGAGGCCATCTTTAAGAAAGCGGTGCCCCTCTCTCTTTGTGGCCCTGGTGGGTTAGGGATGAGGCGGGATGGCCACGGAGTGATGCTGGAGAAGGGACCTTATTCTGGGCCACCTGCACTTCCCGGAACATTCCAGATGCTTCCTTACCTGGCAAAGATGTCCGCCCCATTTGGCTGGACTTGACAGGGGCAGGAGGCTGACTGCCAGCACCCAGCCCAGTGCCTGACCCATGAGCTCAGCCCCTAGACCCAAGACTGGAGCCATTCCTCATGCCTCCTGTTTCCCCACCTAATAGCCCTGGCCGGATGGGAAAGAGAAAAAGGCCACACACAGATCAGCCAAGAGCATTTTACTCTTCATCTTTCGTGGTAAATCCTTTGCCTGGGGCTTCATTTTTGAATTAGTGTCTTCTGGGGGAAAAAAAACCTGGAACCCAGCACAAACGAGGAGTCGTAAAGAAGTCATTACTGCTTTGCTTCCTCTGGCTGCTACTGAAGGTCGTGTTTCAGTATCAGGTGGGGGGAGGAGAGACTATGGCTGGGGTGGTGGGGGTAGGGAGAAATCAGGGCTTCCAAGTGGGGCTCTGCCTGGAACCCCTGCTTCCAGCTCCAGGCAGCACGAGCGACTTCTGTCCCCACCTCCTTCTGCATCCCAGAAAGAAGCCCACAGTCCATCGTCCATTGCGCCCCTTTGGACCTTCCTGCAAGGTGTCTGCCTCTGGGCGTGCAGGTGGGGAAGCTGGAGGGGTGCTGCGATGGCCTCTGGGCTTCGTCTAAATCAGGAATGGCAGGACACACGTATATGGAGACGGCTTCCATGGAGGAGGATTTCCTTCTCCTGGATCCTGAGAATCAGGAAGCCTGCGACACCGCGTAGGCTACCCAGGGAAGCTCCAGGGTCAGCCAGGAGGCAGAGGGAGGAGGGAAAGTGTGGGCACGGGCCTTGACTGTGGTTTCTGTGGGAACAGATGGGAAAGCAGGTGAGCAGGCTCGGGGCGGTCCGGCGTGGATAACCTCCGCAGGTTCCAGGTGGGAGGTCTGATACCCGTTGTCCGCACCAGGTGCTGAGTGACAGCCTGCAGAGGAGGTTGGGGGGGGTGGGTGGGGGCTCTGGACTGGCTGGTCTGCACATCTGCCATCATTCCCCAACTCTAGTCATTGGCAGACCCCGGAGGACCCATCCCTCCAGGCTAGCAAGCCTCTACATGTCAGAACATTAGGAACAGGGAAAATGAAAAGGGAGGGGAACACAGTTGGGTTGAGAGAATAGAGGACCGGTGCTCCTTTTACAGAGAATTTGTGATAAGCCAGGAGTTTTCGATACACGAACTCACTTATTTTGTGCTACAACCCTACGTGGTGGGTATTTATACCCCCTTCCCGGATGAAGAAACTGAGGCTCAGAAGTTCCAGTGAGTTGTCTGCAGTCACGTAGCTAAACAGTGGCTCCTTGACACCTGACGCCCCCAGCAGGTGATGGTCCCCAAAGTCGCCCCTGCTTTGAATGCCTGTCTTGCCCTTTGGTGAGCCCTGGATTCTGGATGGGAACTCCTCAGTCCTGCTCAGGCCCCTCTGGTCCTAAGAGGGACTGAACTGCCCTACACTGATTGATGGAATGATTCTTTCATCGCACACGTAGACACTGAATGTCTCCAAGAGCCGGCGCAGACCCGCGTCGGGCCCGGGCAGTGGAGCCAAGTGTCTGCAGAAGGAATCGAATCTTCCACTGCTGGTGTGAGCAGGTCCGGGCTGGGAGAGATATGGGGGACACCTCCCCTGAAACAAATAAGTGATTCGTTATTGGATGGATGTGCACTTCGAAGCGGAAGGGAATGGGACTCGTGGTTCGTGGGAAGCCGGGCCTGCAGTCTTCCCAGCTCGCTCGCCTTCCTGCACTTGGTGCCCGCGGATGCATGGGCCGAGTGGGACAAAAGGCGCAGGAGGGCCTCTGAGGAGCACCTGCGGGGAGCACGCCGCCTCCGAGATGAATTCCCAGCCTCTGCCCCTTCATCAGCCGCTGGCCGGCCCTGCTGTCCTCTGTATTTATTCGGGCCCTTGGTGGGACTCGGACTGCAGCTGGCGCATGTCAGCCCGCGGCCACTGACCTCGGTTCCCTCTGGACAGCTCAATTCACTGGGGAAGGAGGGCGTGACCCAGAGGCGGAGGGAGACCCAGGGGCCACAGTGACACGGTCAAAGACGGGCGTCTCTTCTTCGACCAAATAATTACTTTTGGAAGAGACATGGCTTTTCTTTTTAGAATTTTCAGGAGCTCAGCTTCAACAGGGCAGACATCACACACGCACCTTGGCTTCTTAATGCGGCGCCGGTTTGCCCCAGTTTGCCCCCGGTTTGCCCCCGGTTTGGCCCTGGTTTGGCCCCGGTTTGCCCCTTGAGCATCTAGTTCCGATGTCCTCCGCCAGGGAAGCCGCCGCTACCTGCTCAGACCTTGCAGACGTGGTCGGCTGATGAGGATGTAGAGGAGGGACACAGTCCACTCTCCTGGGGCTCCCCAGAGCCAGAGCGATGGCCTGTCCCTCTTCACCATCCTCATGCACCCGCAGCTGGCCCCCATCCTTCCTCCAATGGGGAGGGTGATGCCAGGAAGGGGCAGGGGCCCTGGGCTGTTCTGGGCTCTGAGATAGCATCTCGGCCCCAGGGCGCCAGTGGAGCATTGATGGCAGGCAGGAAGGGACACTGGGGGGGGGGCAGGGGCGCCCAGCTCTGTGCAGGCAGGAGGAAACTTCCCCTTCCCCCTGCTTCTGCATGTGTGCTGAGAAAACTCATACAGACTACTCCTCCATCCCAGTGTGGGCCTCCAGTGATGACGGATGCACAGAGGCACAGACAGAAGGCTCACCGTGGACCAGGCTCTCAGGGACAGCAACCCGTCACCAGCTCGTGACAATGTCTCGGGGTCCTGGACTCTCTCGGGCTACCACTCCTTCCAGTCCCCAACCCTGGCCTGGGCGCCCACCGTGAGCCACATCAAGATGTAGAGACCAAGCAAGGGTGCGGGTGAATGGATGAATGAGTAGGAGATGCTAGGACCTGGCTCTTCAGGACCCCGGATGTCATGCTCCGGCGGTTTTGGACTTCACTGGGCTGACCACTGAGCTCCGGCTTCCTGGGGGAAGTGTGAATCCAAGTGGGCAGGTTCTGGTATGGAGAAGAGTCCGCTGTGCAGGTGAGAGCTGGCGAGTCCCCAGAAGGGTGCAGGTGCAGGGGACATGGGGGGACCCTCTCGAGCCCAGCGGGATCCGAGCCGTGCAGAATCCAGGAAAACACTTTGGTCACGTGCTCCACACCGACCTGCTCCCCCAGGACCTGCTCGTTCGTGAGCCTCATTGGCAGTGTCCGGCTGGGGCAGGACAGGGCCGGGGGTGCCCAGGGCTCTCATCTCAGGAGGGAGGACACCAAAGGGGCTGCCCCCTTGGGGTCAACTACGGTCCTTGCTGCATCCTGGTCTCACCTTTGTCACCACCTAAGTTGTTCCCAGCTGTCAGCACCCCACGGCCTGAGACAGCCCAGGGTTCAGATGACTGACTGAGGGACAGGCTAGGGCTCTGGCTGTTCTTTCTCTCAGAACAGCAACCAGTCCTCGCCTGGCCAGTGGGCAGTGGTGCTTCTGCGGGTTTGCGATAAAGTCTGCAACGTTAGAGCCCCAAAGTACACAGATTTACTGCCTCATGTGCTGGGGCCAGAAGTCCTCAAGTCAAGGTGCCAGCAGGGCTGGCTCCTCCCAGAGGCTCTAGCGGGGAGCCCAGTGTATGCGCCTGCAATCCTCCCCCCTTCCAGCCAGTGGGTGGCTTCTCCCAGTCTCCCTGCTTCTACCAACTTCTACTCCCCCCACCTCCCTCTTGTGAGGACCCCTGTTACTACATTGAGACCGCTCGCTTCATTCAAGACATTCTCCCCATTGCCGAACCCTTAACCTAATCACGTCTGCCGAGCTCCTTTCACCAACTAAGGAACATAGTCACAGGCTCCAGAGCTTAAGATGGGGCCATCCCTGGAGCATAATTCCACTGACCGCAGCCCCTTCCCTGTGCCCCACATTGGCCTCCATGCTCTTACTTGAACCATGCTCCTGCCTCAGGAGCCTCTGTCCTCACCATTTCCTCTGCCTGGAGAGTTCTTTCCGCACAGTCTGCTCCCTACTGCCGTCGGGTCCCTGTTTGAAGGCCCCATTCTCGGGTTCTGCACCCCAACTACAGCACCCCCTAGACTGCTCTCAAGCCCTGTCTCCTGCTGCACGTGTATCTGTGCTTATCCTCATTTAAGAGTGTCTCTCTGTGCCATCCAGCGTGGTGGCCACTGGTCACTTGTGGCATTGAAAGTTCAGTGAGTTAAACTTAAGACAGACGATTCCAGTTCCTTGTTGCAGCGGCCACACTTGAGGGGCTTACAGCCAGATGTGTAGCACACACAGAGAATGCGCCCATTGCCCCAGCAAGTTCTGCAGGACAGCGTTGCCCTGTACAGTCATGTGCATAGAAGGTGCATCATTGTATATCCTCAGCTAGAACCTGAGCTGCCCATGAGGGCAGAATTGCTGTCTTGCTTGTCCCTGGCTATGTTCTCAGCTTCTAACAGAGCCTGGCACCAAGGAGACCCTTGTGGGCATTTGCTGAAAGGATGGCCATGTTTCCAGAACGCTGTCTGCATTCAAGGTGACGTCCTTGAAGGGTCGCAGTGGGGCTGCTGTGATCCTGCATGTTCCCGTTCAAGGCCCCATCGGCAATGCCGTCAGTCCCCCCACCAAGCGCAGGGCTGGTGACCCCGCCTACACGGCCTCCTGCACCTCCTGTGCACATGCTGATCGCATGTCCCCGCCTCACTGGAGTTACATGTGGCCGTGAGACTTAGATAGTGGCGTGTGAATGGACAGAACTTAGCTCCAGGGGGAAGCTTGAAGAGCTGGTTCATGATTTTCTTGCCCTCTGCTTCCCCCGGCCCCAGAGGCCAGCAGCATCCCAGATAGTGGCTATTCTGTGGGCAGAGCAGCGTCCCTACCCAGTGGACTTGCAGTGGACGAGTGATGTAAGAAAAAAATCTTTATAGTTGAAGCCACTGAGATTTTTTGGGTTGTTTGTTACGTAGCTCAACCTAACCCACCCTGACCAGTACAAGTGCCTAATCTGTGCCGGGCATTAGAGCTTCCATGTGCTACAAGGTTTATCCAGTCCCATTATAAGTGGGTAAACTGAGGCTCCTGGAGACTCCGTGACTGAGCAAAGTCAGGTGCACAGGGATGTCTTTGTCCTTCATGGGGTCTGGGTGCCTCCCACCTTGTGGCTCCATCATTGCTCATGCACTCTAGTTGCCGTTCTCTCCTCAGGCTGCGAGGTCTGAGCAGGGGGCACGGTCCATGTCAGATGACTTCTTATATCCTGGGTCTCAGTGTGGTGCAGAATTATGGCCCAGAATTATGGGGTCACCCTTGAATGGAACTGAAGCTGAGGCTAGATGGTGAAAACAGCTGGAAGTAAACGTCTGGGAGGAAAAGAAATCCCGCCTCCCCCCAGTCATCTCAGGTTCACTGCTTGGGTACCACACATGAAACTGACCAGAGAAACAAACAGAAGTTTCATAGAATGTGCCTCGGACACACACACACACACACACACACACACACACATACACGGCAGCTCTCAGAGAGAGTAACTCAAAAGCATGGGTAGAACTCAGGCTTATATAAAGCCTTAGCAATAGAACGATACATTTGTGGAGAAGTGACAAGGCCAACGAAGAGGGTTTTGAGTCTCTAGGGCGGCAAACTGTGAGCAGGCAAGGGCATGGGGGAGTGGAAGGCAGGGGGTTGGTCAGATCTGTTGTGTAGACACCTCTGGTGCTGCCTCTGGTGCTGATCAGGGTCTGGCATTGTCTCTGGTGGTTAGCTTCTGTCCTTCCCGGTACAGAGGGGAGGTGCACGTCTTCACAAATTTTGTTCTGCTTCTAGGCAGACAGAGGGAGGGCAGGGACCTTTACCTGTATCTGCTTCTTCTCAATTGTCTTCAGCTCAAAATAATTCTTATGCCAAAATGGCATATTTGGGATTGCCTGTTCTGCGGCCCTACAGATGTTAGAGGGACCCCAGCACCTGCAGCAAGGTTCAGCTGCTGCAGCCAGTCCCTGGCTTGGGGTGAGAGGTGCCCCCCTCTGCTCTTTGCAGAAGGCAGGGTGGTGGTCATGGCACACCAGCTGCTGAGGCTGTGGAGTGGCTCGGGACACTGTTCGTTAACCTGTGTGGATGTTTCTTTCCTTCCCGTGCACACTTGTGCTCCTCCCCCCGCCCCTCCCCGATCTGTTTCCGCGGGGTTTCCACTTAACCTGAGGGCTGTAGCCTTGACTTGTTTTTCATGCACCGGCTTTGCTGGGCCTTTTGTGTTCCATTAATTCTTAGCTGACCTTTCTCCCTTTCTTTCCTCCTGTTCGGAAGGCTAGCTTAGCATCACAATTCAAGACCGGTGAGTACTTTCTATCCCAAGTGCAGTGCCTTTCTCCTGCCTTTCTATCTAGATGGAGTGACTGCAGACATTTTCGGCTCATTATTTAAACATCCTCCCCTTACCTTCATGCTTAACCCGTCAGCATAAGCGCCAGTGGGGAACAGCGGGTTCCCCTCCGTGTCTATTCTGGGCTTGGTTCCCAAGGAATGGAGGCTCCATGCACCAGGGTGCTATGCGGGGTGTGGGAGGCTCTGCTTTACTAAGTTCGCTGAGCTGGCGTAGGCTCTTCTCCCTTCTCCAGAGCTCAAAATATTCTGCACATCCACGTGAGCTCCCCCCAGGTGGGCGCTGGGCTGAGGGAGCTCCTGAGTGGGGGCTTCTGAGCATCGGGAGCGATTTCCCTGAAGGCAGACCAAACGCAGGCATATCACTACCTCCTGCCCTCCCCCAGGGCCTCAGAGGAGGAGCCCCTGCTGCAGGGGTGTGAGATTTCATTTTCTCTGTGGCACAAACTCCCTGAGGTTTCCAACTCTCTTCCATGCAGACAGGAGGATGCGAAGCCAACCTCTGTGTCCTCCATTCCGTGGTCTGTGTCCTCTTCCTGGAGGCCCTGCTCTCCTTTGGGTTGCGCCTGATGCTTTTTCCCTTCTGCCTCCGTGAGTAGCTGCCAACACAGGCCTTGGTTGTTGCCGGGGCTGCAGGATCATTCACAAGGAGAAGCCCTTTCTCTGTAGTCTCTGCCAGAGCTGGGGCTCTGCACCGTCGAGGCTGCGGTCCTGTTCCCACTGCAGAGATGAGAGACATCGGCCAGCACGTGGCCTGAGGACTGGGGTGATGGAGTCAGGAGTGTTTATTTGGGTAAAGGAAACACACAGGCACAGATCGCTCTTAGAGGAGGCTGAAGGTGGACTTGAAGCCGGATCAGGATGTGGCCCTGGAGGAGAAAAGGGTCCAGGGGAGACAAAGAAGCCAGAGTAGAATTCACTCGTCAAAATCAATGTGTTTCTTCTGCAGAAGGCGCTGGTGTTTCTTCTGCAGGATGGCCATAATTTGGACACTTCAAAGCAGAGAGAGGGACAGTCAGATGGACCTGGGCCCTCTCCACTGTCCCCAAAGCTGTCGTGTCCCCTCTCCAGGCTGGCAGCTGCCTTGACATTTCCTTCTCCAGTGTGACTCAGCCTGACCAGCCTGAACTTCCTCCCAGGAGAGCTGAGCCAGCGTGTGGCCGTTTCAAAGTCTGTGTCTCTCCTGCTTCTGAACTGGAGCCCCATCTCTGGGGTATGAATAATGGATCAAAGCCACTCTTGCCCTAGGTCCCTCTCCCTTTTAACAGGCAGGATGCTGGGACTTGAATGGCACATTGGTAAACTTAGAGGGATCTTCCCCCCACAACGCTCTGCAGGAACAATGCCAGGATTTTGGAGAATTTCCTGAACTTGAGAAATAATCCCGTGTCCCCTTTGGCAAGGGGACTAGGGCTTGGGGAGAGGGTAAGCAGAGAGGACATTGCAATAAGTTTTCTTCTCCTGGGTTGATGTCTGCCCAGAGGAATGGATGATGGAGAGAACAGGGAAGCAGAGGACAGGCCATTGAAAATGTGGGTTGGGAAAGGGTCCCTAAAGACAGGGCCTGTTCTGTTATCACAGCTGCAGGTCATGTGGCATTTGGTGACAGAAAGGGCAAGTGATTCTTGCAGAGTCCTTGAATGATGGGTCTGTGGGCAAGAAGGAGGGACAGCCCCTCTGTGAGGCCTCCTGCTGGCTTCTAGGGACATTCATGCCAGATGGTGGGGGACCTCATGCCCCTGCTATTGGTCTTTCCCACACGGCCAAGACTTCACCTTCACGCTGTGGATGAGCGGGTTCAGAGGCCATCCCAGGTTCTCAGGCTTTCTTGCCCCCATCGGACTTGTGTTAGAGGCCCATCTGCAAGGATCTCCAGCGTGGTCCAGTCCTCACCGCCACCTCCTGGCCGCAGCTGGGAGGGCTGAGGAGAACTGTGTCCACCGTATCACTCCTTGCTTTTTACTCCAGAAAGGAAGGATGTCACTGTCCTTCTGTCCCTGTACAGGGTGCTCTGGATGGGGGCTCGGTGTGGGGAGTGCCTGTCTAAGAGACACTGCTCTGTTGCCAACAGGACACTGGGCTTAACTTCTCCTCAGAGAGGTTTGAAGCGTGGCCCCCAAGACCACCCTTGGGGACCACAGCTGGTTCTCACTCTTGCACAACTTCCAAACCAGCCCGTTTTTCTCCTGGGCTGAAGAGCAGGGACCATGGGCAAAGTCAAAGCCCCTGAGTGGAGGGGTCGGCCAGCAGCATTCGTAAATGCTCTGGGATCCAGGGCTATGCCGTCCTACACGGGGGCCCACAGTCACATGTGGCCATGCAAATCGAAGATGGGATGAATGAGATTAAATGAACAGTTAAGTCCCCTGCACATTAGCCACACACCACGTGCTAAACAGTCCGGTCATAGAGCACATTCCCCGGCTGGACGTTCTGGTCAGCAAGGCTGCTCCCCCGACTCCCCTCCATCCTGGTTTATGGCCCCAGCCAGCACCTGGCAGGGCTACTGTCCTCTTAGCCAACCTGACATTCAGAGGCTCCTCAAGAACCAGTGTCCACATGGTCCCCTGTCCCTCAGTGTCCCCAGGGGCCTGCATGTCAGAGCTGACCAGCACAAGGAACAAGAGAAGTGTCCCTTGAGCCTCCGCAGGCCGGGCCACTTCCTCTCAATACACTGGTGGGTAGAGGGAGCTGTGGGCAGGGGTGTCCGAAGAGCCTCAGTTCCGGCCTCGCCCTGCGGCTCATCCCAGGGGGGAAGGAGATGTTGGTGCCGCCTGACCAAATCTCTGTGGCCTCTGGCTGGGGCCCCGGGTGAGGCTTGCTGTCAGCCCCGCTGGGAGATGCGTCCCAGCAAGAACAAGGTGTGCTGTTCCTTCCTCCTTCCTGGCCTCCCTGCCGCACCTCTGCCTCCATTCCCCTTCGCAACCAGGCCAGCTGCTGGCTCGCTTGTGAGACCTGCCCTCCCCGAGGCCTCCCAGCCTCCCTGCAGCCGTTCTCCTCTCTAGCTTGGCTGCATGAGCCGGTGGGAAGCTGCCTGCCCTCTGGAGGGCTCAGAACGACTCGTCTCTCTGGGATGACATTGGGTTGGACTCTCCAGTCACAAGGAGCACTCATGCTCACGGTTGCTCATTCCTCTAGGGGACACTTGCTGGAGGCCACCTGTGTCCCCACAGGCAGGGATGTGTTGGAGCTCCCAGTCTGGAGAAGGAGCCCTGCACGAGCTCCCGTGTTCAAGCTTTAGATGACCAATGGCTCCCAAAACCCTGCATCACCTACGAGCTTCTGCTGCTACTTGGGAGCTGTGGGTCTGCAATACGGCTGCACAGAAAATAGCCTTTTCTATGTTGGGCAACCCTGATCCTGCCGCCCCTCACAACTGCGGGGGCTTTTCCTGTTTGCAGCCAGCCGCCGAGGATGTGTCCGGGCAGCACAGTCTTTAGGATGTAGCCAGGAGCTGGGTCGCAAGTAGCCCCACTGTGTGGGGCTGAAGCCACTCAGGGTGGTGTAGTAAACCCCCACCCCCACCCCACGGCTTGGACTCACCCCTTCACTCTCTCAGTCTGTTGTCCTGCCAGTAGAATGGGATGATAATGGTAATCTGCCATGGTTGCTATGGGACGTATACAAGCAGACGGAGAGCAGCCAGGGCCTGGGAGAGAAGAGGGGGCTGAAGACTGAGTATGCAGGACGCCTGCCTGATGTTTTGACTGTCACTTTGCACAGCCCGTGTGACCTTAGGAAAATCATCGAATGCCTCCAGGCCCGAGAAAAAAACTTTCTGTTCCGGGGACTTAGTGTAGGCGCTAACTGGGACCATGCACGTGAGACCCTTAGCACCACGCCAAGAAAATGTGTCATTTTCTCCCTCAGGGAGGGAGTCGAAGCTGCACTGATTCCTTCCTGAGTCCTTTTTCGTTTTCTTTCGTCTTTCCTTTCCTTTTTTTTTTTTTCCATATGATCACTCCGCTTGCTTTACGGTTCTTTAACGGTGCTACTGAGACATAATCTATGCACCACGAAATGCACAATTTTAAGCGAACTATTAGTTGGATTTTGACAATTCTCTCTTACCCAAATCAAGATGTGGACCATTTTCATCACCCCAGAAAGATCCTTCCTGCCCCTTTGCAGTCAGCCTTCCCTCCCCGACCCCTGCAGGCGACTATTGATCTGACGTCCATCAGCACAGCCTCATTGTGTGTGTTCCTGAACTTCCTGTGAGCGGAGTCGCGGTTTCTGTGGTGCCGTGTCTGGCTGCCTTCACTCTACGTAATGGTTCTGAGATTCCTCCAAGTGGCTGTATGCATCGGCAATTTGTTCTTTTTCTTTCTCTCCCCCCCCCCACCCTTTTTTGTCCTGAGTTGAATTCCTCTGAATGGATATACTACGGTTTGCCCGTCCATTGTCTTGTTGATGACCATCATCTGGGTTGTTTCCAGGGTTTTGCGGCTACGAATCAAGCGGCTATGAACACAGGTTCCTTTACGAGTCTTTTGATGGACACGGGCGCTGCTGGCTCGACTGCGCCTGGGGGTGGGATGGCTGGATCTTAGGGCAAATGTGTGTTGAGTCATAGAAACTGTGCAGGAGTTTTTCAAAGTGGTCTGGGCATTTGATTACCGCCCCCCCCCCCCCGCCCCGTAACGGGCGTGTTTTCCAGCTGGGACATACCCTCACGCCGCCCGGGCACGCTCTGGTGAGTGCGTGGGGTTCTTCACAGGGGTTGGAATTCCCATCGATCCCGTGGCTAGCGATGGCCAGTCACTCTTCCTGTGCTCTATCTACGTCTGGTTCTTTTGTTGGTTCTGGTATCCTACTCGTTTGGAGCGGACTCCTGGCTCTTGTATGCACTTGTCAGTGTCCTTTACGAACCCCGAGTGCATGTTCTTGGTTTGACACACATGTTGAAAATATTCTCTCTCAGGGACCTTGGATGAATGGAGAGCCTGACTTTAGAAAAAATCAGACTTGGGGTGCCGGGCTGGCTCAGCTGGCTAAGAGACCAACTCTTGGTTGGTCCTGGGACAGAGCGTGGTGTCAGGCTCCACACTGGGAGAGGAAGCTGCTTCTCTCCCTGCTGCCTTTCCCCCTGCTTGCTCCCAAATAAATAAATAAATAAATAAATCTTTTTTTAAAAAAAGGAAAAAAAATCAGAGTTTTTTTTTTTTTTAATTTTTGGTAAAGGGTAGGGTCCTAAAGGATCTTCGTGCACCCCAAGTCATAAAGATCTTCTCCTGTGTTTTTTTTTTCCTAGAAGTTTTGTGATTTGGGCTTTCACATTGAAGGTTATGGTCCATATCAAATTAATTTTTGTATATGACATAAGCTTGAGGTCGATTATTTCTTATTTCCATTTGGATATCCAGTTATTTTGGTAACATTTATTTATTTATTTTATTAAAGATTTTATTTATTTATTTGACAGAGAGACATCAGCGAGAGAGAGAACACAAGCAGGGGCAGAGGGAGAGGGAGAAGCAGGCTTCCCGCCGAGGAGGGAGCCTGATGCAGGGCTCGTTCCCAGGACCCTGGGATCGTGACCTGAGCCAAAGGCAGAGGCTTTAACCCACTGAGCCACCCAGGTGTCCCCAAATGTGTATTTTTTAAATAAAGGTTTTGTTTATTTGAGAGAGAGGGAGAGTGCAAGCACAAGTGGGGGGAGGGGCAGAGGGAGAGGGAAAAGCAGCCTCCCTCCAAGAGCAGAGACCCTGAGGTGGGACTCAATCCCAGGACCCCGGGACCATGACCTGAGCCAAAGGCAGAGGCTTAATGACTGAGCCACCGAGGCGCCCATGGTAACATTTACTGCGAACATGTTCCTCTGCCATTGAACCGTGTCCACACACACACACACACACACACACAGACATCTGCACACACACGCGTATCTGCACACACGCACACGCTCCTCATCTCTGGAGTCACGTCTCTGCTTTGTTGGTCGATTTATCCACGCTTTTGCCATCCACACTGTCTTAGTTCCTGTGACTTTACAGGGTGTTTTGGAATAAGCTAGGATAAATCCTCCAATTTTATTCTTTTCGTAAAGAATATGTTAACTATTTGTCCTTGGTCTTTCAAAATTTTCATGTAAAATTGAAAACGAGCTTGTCAATTTCTACCAAAAAGCCTGCTGAGACTTTGATTTGAGTCTCATTAATTCCACAGACAAGTGGATGCTTCGTAATGCCAGTTCCAATTTGTGAGCTCTCGCCGTTTATTTGGATGTTCCTTAACCTCTCAGCAGCGGCACAAGTGTGCGTCCTCTGTAAAGTCTAACGCTCTTGTAGATGGCGTTTGTGTCTGATTTTCCCACTGTTTGTGGTTAAGTGCACAGGAGTATCATTTACTTGGTTTATTAATCCTGCGTCCTGAACTTCACCAAGGTCACTTACTAATTTTAGGACTTGAGGGATGACTGGATTCTCCGTGCACAGTTCCTGCCTGGGCATCAAGACAGCTTGCCCAGCATTATGCCTTTGCTTCTGGATTACTGGGAAATACTTGCTTCTCTTTCCCTCCCCTGAGTAGAGGGAGCCTACCTACCCCATCACGGTCAGGCTTGGCCACGAGGCTTACTTTGACTGGAGGACAGTGGTCGACACCATGGGCGGTGAGGGCTTAAATGTGTTGGTGCCGTTGGGCCTCTTGTGTTGAGGGATCCCCGTGGGAAGAGCTTACCCTGCAGCCTGGGTCTTGGGATGAACACCTGTGTTTGAATTTGCTCTTCACCCGGAGCCGAGAAACAGAGCCACCCACCTGGGTCCAGCCAAACCCGTCAACCTAGGGACCCGGGAGCATGCACGTGCGCATGGACGGCTGTAAGCCTCCGAGTCTGAGGGCAGTTCACGGTTTCTGTGGGTCGGGCTGGCTTACAGCAATGCCGGCCTGCGAGCTCACAGGCAAGATCGTCAAGGCAGAGACCGCACAGGAGCAGAAGCCGCGTACGAAGGACTGCGACGTGGGGGAGCTGAGGGAAATTCAGCAGAGGGAAGCTCTCCGGGCAGCAGGTGAGTTACGGGAAATCAGGCATGTCGGGCTTGCATGCTCCAAGAGGGAATTATCTCGTGAAGGAAGCAGCACTCCGCTGCGTGGGAGCACAGACCACCCAGCGAGCAGACGGGGAGGGTATTTGCTCAGAACTCGCTTTAGCTAGGGTCAGCACAGCGGAGCCTCGAAGGCAGGGAGGGGAGCGTAGAGCTCACAGAGTCAGAGGGTTCCAGGCAAGCCCGGATGGGGGCTGTGGACCTGGGGAAGCTGGAGCAGGGGGCCCCGTGGCCTTGGTTTGGGGGCACGCTTGGCTTTGTCTAAAAGAGTTAGAAGAGGGGTGCAAAGTGGGGAAGCCCCAGCCATTCATTGATTGGGCCGATGGCTGCAGTTTGTGGTTCAGCAGAGCTGGTGGGTCGGAGTCCTGCCCTCGTATGTGCTCTGGCCACTGTCTGTTTGCATATTCAGTCTCTTTGCTGTGTCTAAGGGGGTCCAGAGGTTGAGTAAAATGAGGAGAGAACTGGCAGCGTGTAGGTGGCTGATGAAGCGCTGAGAGACTTTCCAGGGCGCCGTGTGGACGTGGGCTCACTGGGGGGGGGGGGGCAGGGGAGGGGAGGGCGGGCGAGACGGGAGCATGGAATGGGGAGCTTTGCTGAGAAAGGGCCGAGAGCAGGGGGGCTTCAGTGAGCCAAAAACATGCCGTCGCAGGTTTTCTGTTTTCGTGATCACTATTTCAGGACAAGGCTTTTAAGCAGGTTTGTAGGCAGATGGGAAAGATCCCCGAGGGAGAGAGAGATAGAGGAGATAACAGAGATGCCGGTTCCAGGATGCTGGGGGGCCCTAAAGTGGGTGGAATTTTGTTCCCTCAAAATTCCTGCTTACCGAGAACTTCAGACCTGATTTAGAAATAGGGTCTTTAAAGATATAAGGCGCTCAGGATCTCGAGATGAGATCACACTGGTTTAGGGTGGCCCCTATTGCAGTGAATGTTGTCCTGAGAAGGAGACACAGAACCGGCTGTGTGGTCCGCGGGCAGGGACGGGGGCTGCGCCCACAGCCGAGGAGCACCAAGGAAGGTCAGCAAACTCTAAGATGCTGCAAGACGCCTGGAGCTCCCAGAAGGAGCCAACCCGGCCCCTGCCCCGGGGTCTCAGAGTCCTGGGCTCCTGAACTGGGGGAGAATGAAGTTCCATTGTTTTGAGCCCCTTGGTTTGTGGTAGCTGTTTGGGTCCCCTATTCTCTCCCACCCAGATCCACATGTGGCACAGGTGAGAAGGACAGATGGGGGCCGTCCTTCTGCCTTTCCTCATGGCGCTGCCTGGTGTCCTGGGGAAGTGGGGGGGTCGTGGAGACCCCATCTGGGCTCTCTCTTTCAGATCCTTCTGCTGCTTGGCCAGGCAGAGAATGCGTTGGGCAGACCCCGGCTGGTGGATCGTGGGCTGGCCTGGCAGAGTGTGAGCAAGCCGTGTGTCCCCGTGTCTGACCTTCCTTCTCGATCCGCTGAAGCTGCTCGGTCCTTCCTTCCCACTGGACACCTGATCCACACGCTGTCCTCATCGGTCCCCCAAAACCCAGCACTGAAGAAGGTCTGCTGCTCGGAGCAGGGGGAAAACTCTGGCAAGGGCTGCGTGGACCAGACCGTGGGGGGACAGGCCTGGTACAGGGGTGGGACTGTGCGGTGGGCGTGGGAGGGACTCCCCGTCCCTTTCGTTCTGTCCTTCGTTCTCTCCAGTGGCTGTTCCCTCCCCAAGCCCGCACCAGCCTCCAGCCTTCGCTCCAGCGGCTTCTCCCACCAACAAACTACTTCTCTTTTACTTGGTCCATTTTCTTTCTTTAAGGTCCAGCTGCACCCACACTGTGCTGGGCCCTCTCCCTGTGGGACCGCACCCCCAAGGTCACTGGGGTGCCCCCCGCATGCATCCTGTTTGTCTCTGGTTTCTCGTGTGCTGGTGGCACGTTTGGTAAAGACTCCGAAGCCACTTTTCTGTGTGGGGTCGGTAAGATCCTCGGGCCGTGGATTTGCTTAGGAACCTCCCGGACGCAGCCTGTCCTTAGCCTCCGCCACGTCCGACATCCGTGCGCGCCTGTACGTGCCCACCGTGTTCGCAGATGCCCACGGATGTCTGCGAAACGCGAGTTTGCCTAATTTTCTGCAGAGTCTCGTGTGTCGGCGCTCCGAAATCCGAAAATGCGCAGAGCTTCTCTTAGGGGCAAGTCAGCTTTGGAACCAGAGTTAGAAATAATCCCGCATGCTCGGGCTGGCCCGGCAATCAACGCTAGCTACATGGGAGACTTTCGCTCTAATAAAACCCACAGCGTAGGCTCTTCCCACACCATTTTTCTCCATGATTGCTCTCACAGCTGCTGAGGAGAAAGAACGGATGGTGTTAATTTCCCGGAAATTTTTTGCAACCTCAGGGCTTTGGTTTCCAGGCCTCAGCCCCCCACCCCCCCCCCCCCCCCCCCCCCCCCCCCCCCGCCAAACACACAGCCGTGCTGGGGGCGGACCCCCAGGCGGAAAGAAGATCTTCAGCACAACTGTGTCCAAAGCACCGAGCCTCCACCCGGGAGGGGTTGGGGGGCTGGGATTCGCCTCCTCACAGGAGTGACCTGCCGCAGTTCCGCAATCGTGTTTGTTTTCCAGCGTCTCTGGAGCAGCGGCGCAAGCCCGTCAGTCATGAATTTGTCCAGCCGACAAGCGTTCATGGATGAGCTAATGGAGACTGGCCATCATGGTGGGTTTAGAGCTGAGCGGGTTTCTAGGACGTGGGGCTTTCAGAGCTAAAGGGGGAGAGTTCCTGGTGAGCTGGGCAGGTTGCCCACCCTGGAAGACCCCCTCGGTGCCGGGTTCTGGGGCTGCCGTGGGTGGGCAACGGGACATGCTCCTCCCGTGGAGCTCACAGTCTACAGGGAAGCCATACGAGGAAGTAGCCATCAACTTAGAGCTGTGTCTGAGCCACCCAGGAGCCAATCTGCCGTAGGACCGTGTGACAGGGAACTGCCCCCTTTGGGCTCAGAGCAGTTTCCCATTGACCCACGAAGTCAGGGGTTCCTGGAGTGCCCAGGCTTCTTGTGTGCCCACGGGCCTGTGCATGCGCGTGGCCGAGCCCGGAGCATCTCTCGTGCTCCACCTCGACTCTGCAGAGGGAGCGACTCCGTGGCTCTGCCCTGAAACGGGAGGATGGAGGGAGGCAGTGATGGTGTGCGCAGCTTCACCTTCCCTTCCCCTCCGCCTGGAGGTCTGCAGGGTGTGTCCGGCTCCTCTCCCTCCCTCTGCTGGGGGATGGGTAGGGGTGAGGCTGCGGTTACCCGCAGGCCGGCGGCTCGGTACTGTGGCTTCACAGTGAGCGTGGCCTCCCAGCTTTTATCAGTGATACCTGCCTGATTGCTGCCTCTCTCAGCAGACCTGTTCCAAGTCTGGGTCGGGGGAAGGGGTTTGTTCATTGGCTCTTTAAAATGCCTACATGGGGAAAAACCAAAACCCAGATGCAGGCTGTATTTTGTTTCTAACGACAGCCTGCAGCTGAGCTCCGAGGCCCAGGTGACCGTGGGGCCGGTGCAGGGGAGGAGGTGGAGGTGGTCCAGAGGGTCCCTCGCGAGTCCAGCTTACCCTCACCCTGACTCCGTGGGGCTCCTGGACAGCAGGGGCCGTGTTGGAGCATCTTTGTCTTCTTGGACCCATCATTTTGGAACACGTGAGGCGTGGATTATACTTCTGAATTATTCTTCTGTATTTGTTCATGTCTCTTTGAAGGCCTATAAAAGTCTCTTATCATCTCTGTTACTTGGGAGGACGGAAGGAAGAGCACGTCTGTGATGGCCTGTGGCAGTGCGGGTGCGGCGTTCCCGGAGGTTCCCGGAGGTGCGAGCGGGGCTGGGACTGAACGCCGGCACACGTCTTCCTCCTCACAGGATTCCGGGTCATGCTGTGTCCGCGTCCGAGGCTAAGTCCCCTCCTTGGGCGACGTCCCTCCTGCATCTCTGCCAGTTCCCCTCCCTCCTTTGCAGCGTGTGGTCATTGGGTTTACACCTGACATTGGTCAGGGGAAGAGACAAGGACTGGATGAGCATAATTTCTTGGGTCGCCTGGGTGGCTCAGTTGGTTGGACGACTGCCTTTGGCTCGGGTCATGGTCCCGGAGTCCCGGGGTCGAGTCCCGCATCGGGCTCCTGGCTCCGTGGGGAGTCTGCTTCTCTCTCTGACCTTCTCCTAGCTCATGCTCTCTCTCACTGTCTCTCTCTCAAATAAATAAATAAAATCTTTAAAAAAAAGATTTTATTTATTTATTTGAGAGAGAGAGTGTGAGTGAACAGGAGAGCTGGGGCAGGAGGAGGGGCAGAGGGAGAGGGAGAAGCAGACCCCCTGCTGAACAGGGAGCCTGACGCGGGGCTCGATCCCACGACCTCGAGATCATGACCTGAGCCAAAAGCAGATGCTGGACCGACTGAGCCACCCAGGCATCCCTGGATGGGCATAACTTCAAAACATAAGCCATCATAGGAGCTCATGCATTGATCCCCTCTCCCAACATCGTCCATTGTCCTCAAAATCATCTCCTACTAGGGGCAGGGATTTCAGAGAGGGCGAGTGAAGACAGAAGGCCCTGGCCTGTCCGATGGACATGACAAGATGTGAAAACAGCCCAGTCTAGTAAATACCAAGATTCATCCTTCAGGAGTCTCCCAGCCATCACCTCCACCAGGACACCCCCCCTTCTCCCAACCCCACCGGAAATGGCTGAGAAGCCCTCTTCCTGGCTCCCGGAGCACTGCGTGGGCACCTGTAGCAGAGGCCAGGTCTTTCCATTACATAAACTTTCAGCGTCTAGGACAATGCTCAGCGCTTACCGTCTGTACGCCTCGCTTGTTGGCTGTCTTTGGGATTCATTCACTCATTCAGTCTTTCATCCGTCATTCATTCGTTCTGGACATGGGGATAGACACTCCACAGAGTAACCCCTGCCCATGTCTTGCCACACCACTGTCACCTCCCTCCAAGGATCCTGATGTCGGTGGCCTGCAGCATGGTACTCTGCTCGGACGTGAAGAAAGATGCTCGGGCTGCCTGGTAGGTGGGCCACGTGGAGACGGGGAGGGTGATGGATGTTTGGTGGTGGCTCTCCTGTGGTAACATGGAGGAAAGACATTCACCTGGGGAACAATAAAGATATGGGGGTAAAGTGATGAGGAAAGCACACCAAACTCACTGCCACGAGGACATTGGGTCCAGGTGAAGAGAGCCTGACAATCAGCGTGGAGCTGAGTCCCGGGGCCTGGAGCATGGGGGAGAGCTGGAGGTCATAGTGGGGGAGAACTTGAGGTCGGTGCGGTGGCTGAGGAAAGCGAGGGAGCCGCCGCAGGGCAAGGCCAGGGCAGGAGTCTCGGCTCCGCAGAGGCTTTCCCTGGCTGTGAGTGCTCTGTGTCTGAGCCCTCCCCATCCACCTGGGGTCCTGCCCTGTGCAGGGTCCTGGAGATAAGGCTCGAGGTGGAGCTGGGGTTGAGGACAAATCAGGAACCGAGCTGTGAAGCTGGCCAGGGGCAGAGACGCATGTGTCCACAGGGCGTTAAAGCTCCGCCAGAGCTGTCCGTGGTCCTGGTGCGGGAGGCCCCTTCCAGGGAGGGTCCTCGTTCCATACCAGCCTCTAATTTTGGGCTCCTGGAGTATTTTTCAGGGATGGACCATGCCTGTCCATCTTTGTGTCCCCAACGCTTGTCCCAAATCTTGCATTAGGTAGGCTCTCAATAACTGTTTATGGAGCTGTATCCAAATACTCACCAACACTTAAAACATCCTTGGGGCATCTGGGTGGCTCAGTGGGTTAAAACCTCTGCCTTCCACTCAGGTCATGATCTCAGGGTCCTGGGATCGGGCCCCGCATCAGGCTCTCTGCTCAGCGGAGCCTGCTTCCCCCCACCTCTGCCTGCCCCTCTGCCTATTTGTGATCTCTGTCGAATAAATAAAATATTTTTTTTTTTAAAAAAACACATCCTCACTAAAGGAAAGGAGTGAGAAATGCACATCTTGGGAAATTGAGCCACAAGGGTATCAGAGATGAACCTAGGAATGAGTGGGCAGGGGTAAGGTTGGCAGATCCGACAGGAGGAGGGATGTGAGCGGTGGTCCAAGGTGCATGGGGCCTGTGAGCACGGCTGCTGCCCTCTGCCTTTACCTTGATGTGAATACCAGTTACCTGAGAAAGGCAAAGGGGCTTTTAAAATCTGTTCATTTCCCCCTTTATTTTTAGCAAGGTAGAATTGTTATAGATTTAATGGGGGAATAAATACCGCCCTTCACCGCCAAGGTACTAGTTCTGTTAATAATTTTTCAAGCAAAGAGTAATGACAAGGCATGTAAAAATAGTTACATCCCAATTTGGCCTGATTTCAAATTACCTAATTAGAGAAGGTGAGAGTTTCTTGTTTTTAGAAGCATTTACTCAGGCTGTTTCCAGCTATGTGGTGGAAATGAAGGGAATAAGTAAGAGTCTTGCCAAGAGGGGAGGACGGCAAGAGCCGATGGCAGAGTCCAACCGAGGCCGAACCTCGCGACTCGCCCGGAAGACGCACGTGGACCCGTTAGGGGTGACCAGTCATTCCTCCAGCAAACAGACGGCTAACGGGAACTGTAATGCCGGGTTAATTTGTTTCATTTAAGATGAACATTTACGACATCAGCACCTCTACAACATTAGAGGTAACATCTTCGTTACCTCTAGAGGTAACGAGGTAATATCTTTGTTATTCTACGTCACAGGGGCCATTATCTCTCCAGCCTTGCCTTTCTTGGAAGAAGGGTGATAAATACTTTTGAAGTATGATTATCTTTATTGCTCCCAAGGTGAACGTCTTTCCCCTGTGTTACCATTAGAAGAGCCACCACCAAACATCCATCCCCTTCCCCGTCTCCACGTGGCCCACCTACCAGGCAGCCTGAGTATCTTTCCTCATGTCCGAGCAGAGTACCATGCTGCAGGCCACTGGCGTCTGGGTCCTTGGAGGGAGGAGACAGTGATGTGGAAGACATGGGCAGGGGGTTACTCTGTGGAGTGTCTCTGTCTCCACCCCCAAGCCCACGCATCTGTCCAGTAGAATGGCAGACCCCAGAAAAGCCCACACAGCAATTACGCTGTGAACAGTTTCCTCAGGCAGGAATCTGCTGGCTTCAGGAGATTAATTCTTGTACTTATTCGACAAATATTCACAGAATGCAACCTGTGCCCCCCCCTCCACCCCCAAGGATGAGCTGTTCACGAATGAGCCGGAGAGATGAACTTCTGTCTACGTGGAGTCCGCAGAGTCCTGGCGGACACGACCGGAGACCTGGTAGATGAGAACATATCAGCGAGATAGCGGCAGAGAGACGGGCGGGACGACATGACTGTGTGGGACCGGAGGACCGTTGCAGGCGCCAGGGAAGAGCTCGGTGACCAGAGGCACGGACATTGGGATGCAAGTGGGCGGGGGGTTGGTGGAAAGGTGGTTGGATTGACTCGGGGTCTTTGGGGGCGGGAACTTCATGAGACCCTGTGTCTTACACATGCCTTACGTCGGAGACACGGTTCAGACCTGGGTTGGAATCACAGTCTGGCCCTTACCAGCTGTGGACTTTGGGAAGACTCCCTGCATTCCTCTGGGCCTTGCCGTCTGCAGAATGAGGTTAGTGACCTCTGTGTGCCTATTTCTCAGGTATAGTTTGAGAATCAAATGTAAGGACATTGTAACAGTGCTTGGTGGACGGCTAATCCTTGTACAAGGATCACGTGCTCTCTGGAGTCAGCTCCCCCAAAGCGGGCCCTGAGATAAGCATCTGGATCTTTCAGGAAATCCAGTGAGGGGTGTGGGGGCTGTGGGGAGCATGTGGCAGAGACCAGGAAGGAGTGAAGCAGAAATGCAGTCTGGGCACAGTCCTGGCCCCAGCCTGACCCTACAGGGAGCTCTGGGGCTCGGGCTCGGCCTCTGCGTGTGTCCAGCTGGAAGGCTCAGCTGCTTTGTACCCCTGCACCAGCCAGCCACTGACCGGGGGCCATGTGAGCTGGGGGCTTGGAGAGGGTGAGCCCTCAGCCCATAGGAGGCCCCACTGTAGCTGCTCTGACCACCAACAGCTACTTTGTATCCAAGCTCTTAGCACCAAATGTTGTGCTCAGAGCTTCACGTGCATCATCTCGTCATCCTCAGTACCCAGGGGTGCCAGATGCCAGCGTGACCTCTGGGGCAGAGACACACTGGATCTCTGGCCTGCAGTCTTCCAGCCAGCTCAGGGCAGAGCCCCACGGCCCACCGTGCGGCCCCTCAATGCTGCATCCCGTCAGCAACACCCTCTCCCCTTACAACAGGCCTTCCAGTCTCAAGAGGAAAGACCCAGCCCGTCCTCAGCCTGGCTCAGTACAACAGACACTTACAGGCAGCTGTGATGTCCCAGATGTCCTGCTGGGCATTGGGGACCCACTTCAGAACTGGTGAACGAGCTCCAGAACAGATCGGTGCTCTCCCACAGGACAGGTGCCAGGACGGAGGTGTGCCTGGGGACCGCAGGGACACTAAGGCAAGGGCAGCAGGTACCCAGCCCTGCCCAGCTCCCCGGAGGAGAGAGCACCTGAGCTGGGATGGCAACAAGTTCAGGGTTTCCGGGGCTGCGGGCTTGCAGGTGTGTCAAGACCTTGGGCGAAGGCACAGCGGGCAGAGCCCCCCCGGGCACACCTGGTCTGGTGCCGGGGCAGATGCGTAAACTGAGCTCCAGCAGCTGAGGGGGGCCCAGGTCCGTTTTCACGGACAGCATCCAGGTGGGACGTGAGAGGCAGCAGAGTCTGCTGGTGCGTGTCCCGGTCCACGTCTCCGCTGTCCTTCCATGTGCCGTCGCCGAGCACCCTGCCTGCTTCTCCTGTGCCTAGAACCCGAGCGCACACCTGGGCATGTCCTGCTGTGAGTGCTACGTGGCACGCTCCCTAGAGGGGCGGCAGCCCGAGGGACACTGTCGGGGCTGGATAACTCAGGGATGGAAGGGGGAGCGGTCAGAGGAAGGGTCAGGACGGAACATCCAGGGGGCTTTGCCAGCATCCAGTGAGAGGAGGGAGAGGCTGGATCGAGATGTGGTCAGGGACATCGAAGTGGTGGGACTGGTCACCGCGGAGAGCAGGTTGGAATTGGGCACTGAAGACAAATGACAAACTGGGAAAACCCCATCTCCGAGTTGGGTCTGGAGACGTAGTACCCGAGCAGCCTGTGGCCGCTGCGGACTGGAGCCCGAGAAGCTGGCTGAGGCTCCGGAGGGAGGGTTCCCTCCCAGGTGCAGACACTCAGGAGGACCTCATGTCCTGTCGCCTCCACCCACAAAAGGGCTGCAGATGGGGGAGGGGGCTCCTCCTCCTGAGGGACCGCACACAGCATCTCTCACCTCCAAGGTTAAGAGAGACCCTTTCTCAAGAGACTGACCTGCTTCTAGCCTGGGCAGGACGACAGCACGGACCGAGGCTGGATGATCCTCAGGCCGGAAGACCCTGAGCCAGCTACCCCCCATCTCTATGCACGTGTCCATCATCCTAGGCTAGGAAAATTCTGCTTGGTTGAGCATTGTGGTTACTTGGGACCTGATTATACCCTGCTTGGCTGAACACACATTTCATTTTCCATTAGAGCATATGCGTTTTGCTAATGGGCAGATTTTAAATGAAGACCTTATTACTCCAAGTAAAAATAGTAGCTGTGCTAGGGCCGTGGGATTACGGGTGGTCTAATATCTTTAAATTCCTTTAATAGTGCTCCTACAGTGCTTCCTGAATGATTGTTTCTGAGACACATAACAGTAAAAGATTGTGTTATGGCCACACAGCTTTTCTGCCAAGCAAAACAGAACTCGGGGCTGGAGGAAGCCAGCCCTTCACGAAGGTCATGGGGGCGACCCATGGCACAAGCTTCTCCACGTCTCCGTTGGGCCTTAATCCCATTGGATTCAGCAGGAGGCTCTAAGTGTCCCCATCAGAAAGGGACCTCCGTCCCTTGGAAAGGGACACTGAGCTGTGGAAAGCAGTGATGCTCAGGGGAAGACAGGGGCTGTCCACTGGAAAGTGGGGGGCTCTCTGTATGGACACGTTACACCTCCTGACGCGTCCCAGATCTCAGGGAGGAAATGGAGCTTCGGAAGTCAGTGGAATGACCACAAGGGAGAAAGACTACAACGAGTCAGGGGAAACTGGACCACCTTGCTGCAAGGATCTGTAGGGTCCAGTTAGAAAGTAAAGGAAGCTTATTCTACATAGTACATGCCTGAGAGCAAGACAGGGGGTCGAGGAGACAGACAGGCAAAGGAGGCAAGGTGGCTAATATTGTGTTGGCTTGACTGGCTGCAGGCTCGGCGCTTGTTCTGACATGATCCTGATGTGTCTGGGAGGGCGGCTTCGCGGGAGAGTAACCCTGGAATCTGTAGACCCATTGGGTGGGCCATATCCAATCAGTTGAAGAACTGAATAGAGCAAAAAGGCTGACCCTCCCTCAAGCAAGGAGACACTCCTCCTGCCTGACTGAGTTTGCACTGGGACGTTGGTTTTTTTTTTGCCTTCAGACTTGAACTAAAATGACACCCTCAGCTCTCCTGGGCCCCCAACTGCTGACTGAAGTTTGCAGATCTTGGAACTTGTGGCCTTCATAATTGCGTGGGCCCTTTGGTTTGTAATAATTTGACACGCGCACATCCACATGCACTACTGGTCTGATTCTCTGCAGAACCCCGACTAGCGCCGGAGGGCAGGAAACCAGGGAGACCTGAAGGTCATAACATCTCTGTCCTCATCGGTTCAAGGGAAAACAGAAACCCGGAACTTTGTCCTCCTTAAGGACAATAATGCGCACTTCCTACATTTATGAAGTAGGAAAATAAAACAAAAGATGACTCAGAACATCAAGCCCGTAGATGAGAAAATTAAAGTACATAAAATATTTATCCATTTAACTTCGTGGCGGCCGGCCATGCGTGCAGGGTGGAAATGTGAAGTCTCTGGGCGTCGTTATCCTCCCTTTTTCTTCCCTGCCACGAGCTCAGGCAATTTGGTAAATGGGAGCCGAACGCAGAGTTCATTTTTCACATTCCATTAATGTTTCATTTCTAATACTCTTTTCAGTATAAATTTAAAAACAAAATGGGAATTGGGTCTCCATGATTATTCTCTATTAAGAGGAAAGGAAAGTGCTCTTGGCTTGCATGGGGACCCTGCAGAGGGGTCAGGCTTGTGGGATACTGCCCTGCTTTGCAGCCCCTCTCCTCCCCTCCCCGTCCTTCTCCGGAAAGACACCTGTCCTGCGCGGCCGATCCTGCACAGCTGCTCTCCACGCCTTGCTACAGACCCCCGAGGGGGCACCTCTGGGGTGTCAGAGCCCGAGATCTGGCAGAGTGCGTGTGCGCGCGTGACACACCCATTACAGCTACAGTGCGCATATGTAGCGTCACCCCTGCAGCAGGGATAGCAAATTCCTGGGGCCACGTCAGCAAGGATGCACACCAGCCTGTCCACGACGGCCACGCATGGAGCGTGTCAGAAGAGCACTTGCAACTTCCACCTGTCCAGAGACTAAACATGCAAGTGGACAATAGCCAGACCACCCAACCCCTGCAGACCAGCCCCTGTGTACAGTCGCCAGCCCAGGAAGCCAGCCCGCTGCGGTCAGGCCTGTGGAAAGTCAGACTGCCGTCTCTAGGAGCAGCCCGGGAAACAGAGTAAGTTCTGTGACAATCAGCCCAAAGGGGGCGGGACTTGACCCATCACTGGCGGCTTCTCTACATTTTGCTCCCGTCCCCAACTCCGGAGCAGTCCCCCACCAGTCACGTGGGACGCCTGTTCTCCTCACTGTCCTGGCTCCCAGGCCCCCATCTGGGCTCACCTGGAACCTTCCCTTTTTCCACCACGAAGCTCCCCCCTCCCCTGCCTACATTTGAGTCTCCCCAAATCAGGGGTCGGTGGCGGACTCCCTGCTGCCGGGAGCTCGAGGAAGCCGACTTTGCCTGCTCTGGGGTGTGGGGGGGTGGCCGCCCTTTGTGTCCACGCTGTATCCGATTTACGGCGGCACAGGGGCCCTCGACAGACCTCCTTCCGTGTTGAGAACAAACACACATGACAGCTTGTCACAGATTCCTTTAGCGGACATTACCTGGGCGCCATCTCCCCACTGGACGTGGCTGCAAGGTGGGGACATTGGGGTGAGGGGGCAAATGCAGGCCTGGGGGGGCCCAGTGAGGAGGATGATGAGCGGTGAGAGTGTGTGCAGGGGGTTGGGGGAAAGCCCAGGGCGTGGGTGGGCCAGCTCGTGCCTGGGGGAGGGGGTTGCTGGTTCCTAATGGCTAATGTTTTGGAAGGTTTACTTTGTCCTGGGCTGTGTTCATGGATTAACTCATGTAATCATCATTAAATTTAATCGTCCCTGTCAGGAAGGCACTATTATTGTTCCCGTTGTCCAGTAATGGGAACGCGGGCCCCGTGCACTTGCCTGGGACCGAGCAGCTGGCACGGGGCCGAGCTGGGCTCAGCACAGGCACTCCCTCCCTGCCCTCCTGCTGACCTGCGGGGACTGTGGAGGGACCCTGTGGCTGAGCCAGGAGCCGGGCCGGCAGGGGGGCAGGTGCAGAGGGAAGGGCGGCCTGAGGCAGCAGGGCACAGAGGGAGGAGAGAGAAGCAGGAGGCCGGTGCTTTCGGGGGAGTGTGGGGGGTTTGAAGAGGTGCCCGTGGCTGCAGTGGGAGGCCTGGTCCAGAGGAGGCCGGGGAGCGGTGAGCAGCGCTGAGGGTCGGGGCCGCAGGTGCAGGGAGGCAGAGGGCCTTGAGGTATGCGGGGAGGGGAGCCCAGCAGGACTCAGGTATCAGAGAGGAGGAGCCGGGGGGCGCCCCAGCTTTCGGGCAAGAAAGACTGCATGGATGGTGGTACCTCGTACAGGATGCGGTCTGGGGGAGGGTCAAGAGTTCTGTCTGAGACGGGGCCGGGTGCCCTCCCTCACAGCAGTGGGCCAGGACCCCAGATGAGGGGTCAGGGTGTGCAGTGGGAGCTTGGGAGCCGTGATCATGTGAGGAGAGCTGGGACCACAGCACGAGCCACACACGGCCGCTGGCCCTGAAAACACTGGGAAAGAGTTGACATGCTCAGTCCCTCACTCACAGCAGCCACACTTCACACTCAGAAACCACAAGGACCAGAACATTCCGGTCATTGCAGGGGGATCCACTGGGCAGTGCTGGGGTGGGGTGGGGGGCATGCCCGAGCAGTGCCTGTTGCGGGAATGGTGCTACGACCAGTGTCTGTGTCCTCCCAAAGTCACATGCCGAAACCCTAACCCCAGAGGGTGGGGCCCTGCTCTAAGAAGACTGGCGTCCTTCTAGGAGAGACACCAGAGCGCTTCCCGTCTCCATGTGCATGCACTGAGGAAAGGGCATGTGGGGACGCAGGGAGAAGGTGGTCATCCACAAACCAGGAAGGCAGTCCTCTTCCGGAGCTGAGTCAGTGGGAATCTTGACCTTGGACTTCCAGGCTCCAGAGCAGTGAGCAATAATGCATGTTGGTTAAGACGCCCAGCCCATGGCATTTTCTTATGTCACCCAAGAAGACTGACAGAGCGCAGGTGTGGTCAGCACGCAGCTTTGAACGCGAGAGCCCAGAACAGTAAGAGGGAAGCAGGGAGACCGTGGGGGCTCTGGGAGTGGAGTGAACCGGGAGCTTTCAGCAGGCGGTGGCGAGAAGATGGGCTGAACAGCACCCATGGGTTCACCGTAGGGAGTGTCCGCTGAATTCGGCAATAGCCTCCATGACCTTGACAAGCTCAGGATTAGCAGAATGGTGAGGATGGGAAGCAGGGTTGGAGTGGGGGTGACCGATGGTCGGGGGGGCAGCAGCTCCCCATGCACAAGTCAGAAAACCGAGGACTCAGACAGGGAAGGAAGCTGCTGGGACCTGCGCAGTCAGGAGTGGTAGCGGGGATTGGACAGGCTCAACCTGCCACCCAACCACGTACCTTAGCTGCAGTCTTGGAGAGCAGGTCATCGACGAGGCTCCTTGACACGCCCATGTTGGAACCTCGGTGCTGCACTCTTGGGAGCTCAAGGCTATCTGGATGGACGTGCCAAGCACCAGAGTTCACTCTGTCTGTGGGAAGGGGCTGCAGAGAGACCCCATCCAGAGATGCCAGGGCAGCCGAGCTCAACCTACAGGCAAGGATGGCTCAGAGACGCAGAGGCTAAGCCAGCGTCTGCGGCAGAGGGGAGCAGGGGGCCAAGCAGGGCAGAGGTCTGCTTGGGGGGAGATTGGGCTCCAGTAATGGTCGTGTTGTTGGGGGAGGGGAAGGAGACAGAGACCTGAGTGCCTCTGCTCTGGGCCAGCCCCAGTGGGCAGCCATGATCTCCCTGGGCCAGAGGGAGCCGGGCTCCTTGTGCGGCTGCAGCAGGGCTGACCACCCGGGGAAGTGAGGATCTGCCCCTGCTCCTGGGAGTGCCTCTGCCTGCCCAGCTGGGGCTGGCCCAAGGCACCAGCCTGTTGTTAGCCACTCAACACATGGTGATTTCAGCCTGCTTATTGGCACGTGCAGTCTGCTTCCTGCCACACCCTTCTGAGCCCATGATGGTGCTTATTTTCTCCATACAAGTTTTGTAAGTCACCGGGAGCAATTTCTTGTCCCTGGGGAGCACTGGCAAAGCTTGACCCTTCCCTGGTCCTGCTCCCCTGCGATCAGCACGACACTGATTATATCCTCCAGCACGCTGTGTCCTGAGGTGCTCAGGGCACTTGTCCCAGCAAGAGAGATGGGGTAGGAGATCTCAGCTGTGGCCAGTCATTCTTCTCCCCATAGTCACCACCGTAACAGCAGCCCAGGGGCGTCCATGCACACGCTCCAATCTGAGCAGAAGTCCTGCAAGGTTGGCATTACTGCTCCCACTCGACAGATCAGGAAGCTGAGGCTCAGGGAGTTGAGAGGGACCCTGAGATCCACTGCTGTTTCGCCACAGTCAGGGCCCTCTGTTCACAGGGAAGTGGAGCGAAGTCATTCCCTGGACTGGAGACAGCAAACGATCCGAGTTTTGCTCCTACTGACATGTAACGTCAGCCTCTCTGGATTCCGGGTGTCTCTGCTGGAAAAGGGAGGCCAGCGAAGAGAAAGGAGCACAGGGTTGCAATCAGGGCTCGCCCCAGGAAGTTTTTCTATCTTGGTTGGCTGAAGAACCTCTGAACCTTTTCCTCTCCTGCACAGTAGGGGCAGCAAAGTGACCCAGTGAATTTCTGAGTGGTAGGAAGTGCAAAGGAAGACATATGGGAAAGTACCTGAAAATCATTAGGGGCCAAGAATCATTCTTGCCATCCCACGAGAGTCCACCCCTGGGATCTCCTGCCTGTCTCTGGAGAGGGCTCACCCTGGGTGTAGTTGAGGGGCTGCCAAGGCGTGCTTTGTGCCTATCATCCCACATGGGGGCGCAGGGCCCATCTCCCCACCATGTATCCTTTTGGCTGCCCTACTGGTCTTTTCAGACTCAAGTAGAAGTCTGTCTCCGAGCCATGCCACCCCATTCTGTCTACCTCCTCCATCCCTGCTAGCACAGAGTCCACTGAGCTGTCGGTGAGTCTATCTTGGACAGGCATCTGTTTCCTGGGAGCAAAATCATTTAACGGCTCTAATCTCCGGTCTGCTGGTTTCATTATTTAAACCAAAATGAAATGTGACCCAGAGTGAGACAAAAGACCAAGTGTGCAGCTGAGAGCCGTAATGAGGCATTTACAGCCTAGCTGGGAGATGCCACGTCCCTTCACGAGAAGGGATCAGGAGGCCCCCCAGGTGGGAAGGAGACATAAATGACTATTGCCAAAGCTAGCCAGTGGGAAATCTAACAATAATGGTACATTTTGGAGAGAACAAATCAACTCCCACATTATTCTGATTACAGTGGTCCAGAGCTAGAGGCCTGGCGACTGTGGCCTGCCAGCTAATTATCATGCCATTCTCATTCCCAGCCCAGGAGGACTTTTTAATCAGCCTCTAAGAGGAAACCCAGGATGCCTCTCTGTTAAGCCAAGAGGGCCAGACAGAAAGTTGCTGGAAAGGGAGACATGCTTCTGAAAAGGGGGGGGGCGTGTAGGAACCCTGGCCCTGGGACAACATGCTTGGGCTCCTGCTATCATGTTCACACACATCGCGAGAAGGGGGAGTGAGGCTCCAGAGGCAGAGGAGTGGTGATGATGCAAGCACAGGTACAACATTTGGATCAGAAAGAAAGAGGGGCAAAGCTAGGTAGGAGTCAGGGAGGAGCAGGGAGTAGGGAGACTCTAGGCTCTTATAAGGCTGCTGCCAGTTGACCCCAGGCTACCTTTGCCACCAGACTTTGCTGCTGGCCCTTCAAGGAAACTGGCCCCAGAAATCCTTCCTCTTGTTAGCCTCTGTTCCTTACTTCTCTCATTCCACCTGTCTAAACTGCTTAGCCCCCTCTCCCATCTCATTATAACATATCCTTTAGAGACCAGCCTAATTTCTACGTGTAGGATTAGATAGTTTTGAAAATGTTGTTGATGATGGTATTGGTAGTGATGATGGTGATGATCGTGGTGATGGTGATGATGGCGGTAGTGGTGATGGTGATGATGGTGATGATGATGGTGATGCTGATGATGCTAATGGTGGTGGTGGTGATGCTGATGATGGTGATGATATTAGTGATAATGATGATGATGATGATGGAGATGACTGTGATGTGATGATGGCGATGATGATGATGGAGATGATGATGGTGGTGATTGGGGTGGTGATGATGGTGATATTGATGATGATGATCAGGTGATTGTGATGTGATGATGATGATGATGATAATGGAGATGATGATGGTGATGATGATGGTGATGATGATGGTGATGATGATGGTGATGGTGGTGGTGATGGTGATGATGGTGATGATATTGGAGGTGACTGTGATGTGATGATGGCAATGATGATGATGGAGATGATGATGCAGGTAATTGTGGTGGTGATGATGGTGATGGTGATGATGGTGGCGATGATGATGGTGGTGATTGGGGTGGTGATGATGGTGATATTGATGATGATGATCAGGTGATTGTGATGTGATGATGATGATGATGATAATGGAGATGATGATGGTGATGATGATGGTGATGATGATGGTGATGATGATGGTGATGGTGGTGGTGATGGTGATGATGGTGATGATATTGGAGGTGACTGTGATGTGATGATGGCAATGATGATGATGGAGATGATGATGCAGGTAATTGTGGTGGTGATGATGGTGATGGTGATGATGGTGGCGATGGTGATGGTGGTGATGATGGTGATGATGATCAGGTGATTGTGATGTGATGATGATGATGATGATAATGGACATGATGATGGTGGTGATGATGGTGATGATGATGGTGATGGTGATGATGATTGTGATGATGATGATGATGATGATGATGGTGATGATGATGATGATGATGATGATGATGGTGATGGTGATGATGATGATGATAATGGAGATGATTGTGATGGTGATGACTGTGATGGTGATGATGGTGATGGCGGTGATGGTGTTGCTGCTCCTTCTGCTGCTGCTGCTATTGCTAATGGTGATGTTGATGCTAATGGTGACAGTGATGATGAAGATGGAATTAATAGCACCTGCCACATATCTAACACTATTTTCCCAAGCATTATGCATAATAACTCATATAATTTCCATTATAACCCCATGATCTAGGGGTTATTATCATTCCCATTTTATTGGCAAGTACATGGAGCCCCCTATAGGTTAGTGTCCATGTTCACCTGACTCCCTACTCGGATGACCGTTCATGTGTTGGGCACTCTCTCAGGTGTGGCCCTGTTTTCCCCATCATACCTAGAAGTATTACCTACATATTCTGTGAGCGCTAACTTCCCATTTATTTCTGCCTCTTCCCCCACCGGGGCTCTTTGTGCACTGTCCACTCCTATCTGCCACTACACTATGCAGGTACTTTCCTGCACAAAACGTTCAATGGGAATTAGGGAGAGCAGTCAGGGTTTTGGGAGCTGAGACTGACAACTGTTTGCATATGCGGCTCCAGAAGCTCTTCCAGAATTCTCAAGATGGGTGATTTGGGGCTGCCTGAGGAGAAGGGCAAGCACAGGGTAAAGAGAGTTTAGGGACATCTGCGGGGTGGGTGGCGTAGTGACAGGAGCCCTCAAACTTCACCCCCAGGAAGAAGATCTCCTCTCCTTCAGAAGTGCAGCCCCCTCCCACCCCGCCAGCCTTCCTGGGTGATTGTGGACACATGACTAGTGTTTGCTTTTATCTTCCTGAGTCATGTCCCAGGAAAGTTATTGTGAAATACTGTAGTGTCTCATCCCCTGGGGACACCAGGACTTCAGAGAGAAAGACAGAAAAGAACCATTTATTTTCCCTTCCTAAATGCCATGGGCAGCTTTTTATGCCAAGCTGAGAGGATGTGTCTAGTTAAGCATCATAATGCTGAGGGAATGAGGGATGCCAGGCCTGGAGAAGACGGGGGCAGTGGGGTGGGGGAAATGTTCTCCAGGGACGGTAGTCACAGCCTCACCGTGATTGTAGGTAAAAACCACTTGAAACCAGAGGAACAGACAAAACACTCATTTTTTATTTATTCACACACACTTGAGAAGGCACTTCTTACACCTCAGACACCGTTCCCAGGGCTTGGTGACATTAACTTGCTTACTATCCTGCAATCCTGTGTGGTAGACACGGATACCACTTCCACCTTTTAGAACAAGAAACTGGATCTAGAAAAGTCACATCACTCCCTGGGCCATCGATAGGGGAACAGCTGGGTTTGCTTCCAGCATCTGGGTGGCTGGCTCCAGAGCCTGGCTCCCATCCACTATTCCCCGTTGCCTACACAGACTTCAGTTATTTCCGATACGTTTTAAACATATTCTTTTAAGTCCAGGCATAGAGGAGAGACAAGACCCGGGGAAATGTGCCCTCGGATGAGAGCAGCTGTCAGGGAGGCCTGGCTCCTCGAACCCCAAAGATGGCAGCACCCCCCCCCCCCCGTGGGAGTCATGGCCACACCGTGAGGCATGGGTCAGGGAGCCCGTTTGGGTAGGATGTGTGGAGGAGCAGGTAGGGTCTACTCTCTGCCCAACTTTGGAGGAACCCTGGTCTTCTTCCAGTGAACTCAATGCAGCTGGTGACCCTCCTTCATGTGGGCGCTATCTCCCAGTCCACTGTGGGTCTGAATAGAACAGACAAGTGGGGGAAGGGTTAGGTCACCCCTTCTTCCCGACTGCTTAAGCTGGACATTGACCTTCTCCTTCCCTTGGAGCTCCTGGTTTTCAGGCTCAGACAGACTAACATCTACACCATCAGCTGTCTTGTTTCTCAGGCCTCTGGACTCAGACGGCTCTACACCCCCGGCCGTCCTGGATCTCCAGCTTGCAGACTGCCTGTCCTGGACTTCTCAGCCTTGCTGGACAGATGAGCCAATGCCTATAATAAATCTCATCCTCACTAAGTTTTTCCATGCATATATATCCTGTCTTTATATGTTTCCTTTTCTGGGGAGCTCTAATACAGTGGGTGCAGTGGGTTGAATGTTGTACTTCCTCAAATGTATGTCCATCTGGTACCGCAGACCTTCTCTGGAAGTAGGGTCTTTGAAGATGTGATGGAGATAAGAATTGAGACGAGGCCATGCTGGATTCAGGTGGCTTCCGAAAAATCCGATGAGAGTGTCCTTATAAGAGACAGAAGAGGACAGAGATGCGAGATCTGCGTGACGCATTTACAAGCCAAGGATCACCAAGCGTTGCTGGCATCCAGCAGCAACTCAGAGAAACCTGGGACAACTGCCCTTCAGAGCCCCCAGAAGGAACCAACCCTGCCTACACCTTAGTTTCAGGCTTCTGGCCTCCTGGACTGGGAGAGAATACATTTCTATTACTTTAAACCATCTGATTTATGGTAATTTATCGTGGCAGCCTCAGGAGCCCACACAGGGTCACCGGTCATCTTTGAGAAAGGGTGGAAGGGGTTCTGAGGCAGGGACATTCGGTGAGAGCATAGGGACTCCCTGGGGACCCTGGGGGAGAGGAAGTGGAGGCAGCAGGTGTGGATGAAGATTTCAAGGACTTCGGTGGTGCAGGGAGGGAGGGGCCAGCAGAGTGGGAAGGAAGGTATCAGAGGATTGTCTTTGAAGAGTGGCCTCGGGAAGAGAGAGGAGGGGAGCTTCCTGCTGGGCTCTGCTGGCCTGGAGCCACGTCTGGTGGGCTCTCACGGTCCTGAGGCTGGTACTGGGCCCTCACGCAGAGGATGTAGCCTGTGGTGCAGGCCAGTGGGAGGTCACAGAGGCAGAGACAGAGGTGAGTGGGATGCAGGGGCATCCCAGCCAACTGCTTCTGAGTTTTGCATGCCAGGCACTGTGCTGAGCATCGGCATTGGAAATGCGTCCCACCCAGCGTCCACCCCTTACTAGCGGTGTGCCCTGAGGCAAGAGAAAGTCTAACCAACTCTTCTTTGCCTGCGTTCCTGCCTTTCCAGTGGAGCTCAAGGGTTAAACAGAACAGTCACATCACAGGCTCAGCAGGCACTCATGCTCACACACGTTGCGAGAGCTCTGTGTAGCCTCTCACTTAGGAGGTACCTGTCTTGTTTGACTTCCCACTGAGGCTCCCATAGGGGCCCTGAACACACCCGGGAGGCTCCTGCCCTGCTCCCCAGTGCCGGCTGCTTCTCCTTGCGGTGCAAATGCACTTCATGGGTTGTGGCTCTTCCTGGGGTCGTCAACCATCCTGGGGGTCAAGGGACCGCCTATGCACACCTCACACGTGGCTGAGGGGGTGGTGGGAAGGGGCGCCGTGCAGGGTGTGCACCCAGAAAACGACTCGGTGTCTTTGCCGAACACACTGCTTCCTCCCTTCCCGGGTTTGGAGTGATGGAGGATGTCGATGCAAGTGGCCCGCTCTGGAGGAGCTGCAGACGGAGGCCCGACACCAGCTTTCGTCCCCAGAGCGTGATGCACATGCGCGGTTGGGTCTTAGGATCACAGGATCTGCAGTTCCTCCCTCCAAAGCTTGGACTAGGAGCGGCTCCCCTAGAGAAAACTGGGGACAGCAGAGCACACCCTTTCCTGCTTGCAATGGGCAGGACGGATGAAGAGAAGAGAAACCTGGCGCCAGAGTTTTTTTTTTTTTTTAATAGATTAGCTCCAAGCACACGAGGATTTGAAGCCGTGGCGGTCTGCCTCCCTCCTGCTGGGCTGGGGTGAGTGAGCAGGGGTTTGAGGCCGTCTGGCATTCCTCCGGTGGATCCCACACTCAGGGAAGCCCGAGGGTCCCTGGGAGGAGGTGGAGCATGCAGGGCACAGGCTGGGGGCATTGGGAGGACTTTGCAGGGGTGGAGGAAACGTTCTACCCACAAGGGCTGCAGGAGACCCAGAGCAGCGTGCGTGAAAGTTGAAAGGAGGAGCTTCTCTTCTGCTAGAAAGACCTCGGTGGGCCATGGGGCCCCAGGAGAAACACCTCTGAGACTAAAGAGAGAGCAGTGGAGAGTGAGCAGGACAGCCCCTTCTCCCGACCACCTCCCCCAAAGACTCCATGTTTCCAATTTCGTTCTATTTGCCTGTCAGCTCCGTGCAATTGTCAATCCGACCGGTCGCCCCCATGACACGGTGTTTTGTGTGGCTCTGACTTAGGACATAAAATATCAATTTAATCTGGCGGACGAGAGCCTGCTTCTTCCCTTCCGGTTCTTCACGACTTCCTGTCACGGGCTGAAGGGTGTCCCCCAGTCCCAAATTCACAGACTGCAGACCTAGCCCCCGGGGACCTCAGAACAGGACAGTATTGAAGGAAAGTGGGTCGGCCCTAACCCAATCTGACAAATGTCCCTATAAGAAGAGATCAGGACACCGACACTTACGGAGGGACAACTGTGTGAGGACAGGGTGAGGACGGCCGTCTACACACCAAAGACAGAGGCCTCCGAGGAAACAGCCCTGTCCACACCTGGACCTCAGACTTCCAGGCTCCGGGACATAAATTCCTGCTTAAGCCCCCTGCCTCTGGTGCTGGTCAGGACAGCCCCAGAGAACGAGTGCCCTTCCCGCAGACGCAGTGAGAGGGTGGTCGGGGTCCTAGGTCTCAGTCCCAACTGAGAAGAGCACAGGGATATTCCGGAAGACCCAGGAGCCTGGTCAGGACCCAGCACCCGGGCTGAGGGAGGGCCAGAAAGCCTCGGGCAGTGCAGGCGATCATCCCCAAGCCCCTCCACAGCGGCTCTCGGACCCTGGGCTATACCAGGATCATTTCAAGGGCTTGTGTAAGATGAAGACTCCTGGCCCTGCCCTCAGAGACCCTGACACGCAGACTCAGATGGGGCAATGTCCCCAGGGGTGACGTGGACGCATTTAGCTGCTCCTCTGCCCCATGACTGTACAGTCTGCCAACATGGGTTTTCTTCCCCTAAATGTCCCTTGAGTCTTGACATTGTTGCTGCCTCCCAGAATCCCACTCTCGAGTCTGAGGCCCTGTGACTTTAAAAACTCCTTCTGCGTGTTGATCTGGGTGGCGTGGTGTGAGAGCAGAGGACGCCCGCACGGGCTGCCACGGCCCTCTGGCCCACCGGGTGGGGGATGCGCGTCACAGACTGACTTTCTTTGCTTCTCCAAACACTCCAACACTGAGAGCATGGGAAGGGGCCAGCGGGGGCGGGGAGGGGGGCACGCCCGGAGGGTCAGCTGGGAAGGCCAGCTGTAATCGAAGGCCTCTGACAAAGGCATTTTTCTTCCTGAGAGTTCTCCCGTGCAGACACCTGTGTTTAATAACATAATCCTCCAGTCGAAGAAAGGCAAGATCTGGACAGCTCGTCTGCTGGGGAGCTGTCTCGCCCTGATAAATGGAGCAGCATCCCGACCACCGTGAAAAGTCCTGGTGTTAGATTAAACATATCAATCCCTGTGTTACCTTCTCTTATCCTCCAGCTGGCACCTGGCCGGCCTCTGGGGATATGTCTTCGATGGCCTTTCATGGGAAATGACACAGTTCAGCACCAGACACCATGGTAATTGCTGTGGGGCGCTCCTGGCCCGGGGAAGCCGCTGCAGAGAGCCTGGTGTTGTCCTGAGACAAGGCTGGGCAGGTCCTGTGGTTGGTTTGTGATCACAGTTCCCTGGAAACCCTGTAAGAAGCTGGTAGAAAAATGCTAGTTTCTGTAATAGATGCTATTCAGGCCCCACTAGGCTCGTTCCCCGTCCCCAGACGGACCCCTGCTCTGCAGAAGCGTTCTTGGTGGATGGAGCCAGCTTGCCTTGGGGCAGGTGACACCTCGGTCCCACAGTTTATGCCCCGTCCTGGGGGCCTGCCTTCAGCCAAGGCAGTCATGGGGGTGGTCCACAGCCGGCGCATCACGGGAAGGAGAAATCAGTGCGGGTGCAATCCCCGCTCCAGGCTCCCGGGGGTCAGACCGAAGCTGATTCAGCCCAGGCACTTCTTGCTCATCTCCCTGCCCTCTCAGGTCTCCTCGCTCCCCCCAGAGAGCTGGTCCTTAGTCACAGACCCCGAGCCCCACCTCAGGCTCTACTTCTGGGGAACTGAGAGGAGCCCCAGGCTCAGGACCCAACCTCAGGGGGAGAGCCCCCACCCACGAGGGCTGCATTCCTACCTTGAGAGCCTCCTCTGCCAGAGTCAAGAACCCAGTGAGAAAGCAGGTTGACCCCAAGATGTGGGTGGGAGGTTGAGGGAAATGCAGTTGAGCAAATGGAAGCCCCAGGATCCCTGAACCCTTTTGGCTTGAGGGAGTGGCCTGTCCCCCCTTGGGAGATGAAGCCCCTTCCCCGCTTGAAGACTATGCAGAGGTCGTAGAGGAGCAGGTGCAGGGGTGATGGGGCTGGTGGTGCAGGGGTGGGGACACGGTGCAGGGGTGGGGACACGGTGCAGGGGTGGGGACATGATGAAGGGGTGGGGACACGGTGCAGGGATGGGGACACGGTGCATGGATGTGGACACGGTGAAGGGTTGGGGACAAGGTGCAGGGTTGGCGACAAGGTGCAGGGGTGGGGACATGATGAAGGGGTGGAGACACGGTGCAGGGATGGGGACACGGTGCAGGGATGGCAACACGGTGCAAGGGTGGGGACACGATGAATGGGTGGGGACACGGTGCAGGGGTGGGGACACGGTGCAGGGGTAGGGACACGATGAATGGGTGGGGACACGGTGCAGGGGTGGGGACACGGTGCAGGGGTGGGGACACGGTGCAGGGATGGGATGATGGGGCTGGTGGTGCAGGGGTGGGGACACGGTGCAGGGGTGGGGACACGGTGCAGGGATGGCGACACGGTGAAGGGGTGGGGACACGATGAAGTGGTGGGGACACGGTGCAGGGATGGGGACACGGTGAAGGGGTGGGGACATGGTGCAGGGAGGGGGACACGGTGAAGGGGTGGGCACACGGTGCAGGGAGGGGGACATGGTGCAGGGGTGGGGACACGGTGCAGGGATGGGGACACGGTGCAGGGATGGGGACACGGTGCAGGGGTGGGGACACGGTGCAGGGGTGGGGACACGGTGCAGGGGTGGGGACACGGTGAAGGGGTGGGGACACAGTGCAGTGATGGGGACACGGTGCTGGGATTAGGACACGGTGCAGGGGTGGGGACACGGTGCAGGGATGGGGACACGGTGCAGGGGTGCAGACACGGTGCAGGGATGGGGACACAGTGCAGGGATGGGGACACGGTGCAGGGATGGGGACACGGTGCAGGGGTGGGGACACGGTGCAGGGGTGGGGACACGGTGCAGGGATGGGGACACGGTGCAGGGGTGGGGAACGGTGCAGGGGTGGGGACACGGTGCAGGGGGATGATGGATCCCAGGAAGGCAGAGTCCAGGTGGCAACACTCACCTTCCAGAAGCAGGGCACCCAGAGGGCAGTAAGCTCTGAATGGTGAGGGTCCTTCTCCGTCGAAATCTACGTCAGTGACCACTGGAATGTGGACATGATGGTGGGTGGTCAGGAGGGGAATACTTAAAGTATTTCTCCAAAAAAGATCAAGGGCAGGAGGAGGTCGAGGTCAGCTGCGCTCATTGCACATGACCCCTCTGCCACATTTCCAAACCCAAGCTAGTTCTTGGACCCGAGACCCGTGGGGTGCAGGAGAGGTCCGGGCCCCGAGGAAGGACACTGCAGTAGTGCTCTACGCAGCCTTCCCCCAGAGAAACCCACGGGCGTTTGCTTGGATGAGCGCCCTGGTGCAGACGGAGCGGGTGGGGCCAGAGTTGCTCCTGAGACTGGGGGTCCCTGTGCTCACCTGCAGGAAGTAGAGTGGCCTGCATTCACGTGGAATGGCCACAGTTCACAGGCTCCGTCTCACCCAGGGCTGTGTCTTCTTTGCTCTCTAGCGCTGTGTAGTCCAAGGGGCTGATGGAAACCCCGCAGAGTAGAGCACGGGCCCTCCTGTCATCAGTAGCGTGTTAATGGATCCTCTGAGCAAGAGACGGCAGGTACGTTGCAGGCCTGGTGACAATATACACTCCCAAGGTGGGAGCCAGACTCCAGTTGAGTCTAGAGCTGGCCATGTCAGTGACCGGTTTGGGGGTCCAGCAAAGGCTTATCCATGGTCTGGGTATACCGGGCGTCCCTTCCAAGATAAAGGATAGGTTACGGACCTTGAACCTCTCATTAAGAAAAATGCACAAACCTTGGACGGCTTCTTTGAATTTTGGAGGCAGCATATTCCATGCTTTGAAAGATGGTTCTGACCTATTTATCAGGGCAAGAGTCTGAGGATGCGGAGGACAGTTCGCACCATGGAAGCGTCCTATAGCAGCACCAGGGCCCAGGGTCAGTGCTGAACTTTTCCTGAGCCCTGTGGTCCTGGGGAGCAGTGACTGTTGGAGAGAGCCCCTCCCCGCCCCCTTGTGCTCCTGAAACCCTCCTTCCCCACGTGACAGGGGAGGCTCACCTGCCCCATGGTTACCTAGAATAAAGCCAGACACAGGTCTCCAATTCCCCATCCTTTGCCTCGTCAGTGCTTAGCTGATCTGTTTTGTCCCCACTAACTGATGGGAACAAAATGCTTGTTGGTAATACTTGATTAAGACTCTCTTCTTCCCCTGGACCTTGGCCCCTTTCAGCCTGAGGCAGCAGATGGCTGCTCTTGACCCCAGGGCTAGACATTGTCTGGTCCGCTGGTCCCATCACGCTGCCTCCGCCGTCTTTGAGCTCCACGCATCCTGCCGTCTAGCCTGATGCTCTCCTCCGAAAGAAAAGGCCCTTTCAGCCTGACCCGATGCTTGCGATCTCATGACTGGAGGTGCCCTGACTGCAATCACGCCTCCTCCCTTTGCCACACCCCCTCCTCCAACTTCAGTGGAGCCCTCCCTCATTGCAGAGCCCCTCCCCCACTGCAATAGGCCCTTTTCCTGTCTTGCAATAATCCTTTAGAATCAAGTCTCTTCTTACTTAGGTTTGGAGTGTTTTTACTTGGAACCAGATATGCACCAGAGAGCTCTGAGGGAGGCCTTGGCCCCCATACCTGAGGGACGGGCCTTTTTGCAAGCTTGGAACATCCCTCCTTTAGCAAGCCCTGACTCACCTGCAGGGTTCTAGGTTAGAGGCTGGGTGATGGGAATGAGGGGGAGGGGACGGAGCCAGAGGGTTCTCTCCACGGAGGTCGTGGGAACCTGGAAGCTCTCCCACGCTCTGTGATGGTGACTCTAAGCCTGAATGCCCTGGGTCACCCGCAGGCCCCCTGCCCCACCCCCAGATCACTGCGGAAGCTCTGGATCCTGACCAAACACCCTCAGAAGAGCATTTTCCCTTCTTGAACGGGGCTGTCTATTAGGGGTCCCGGTGAAGCCTCATTTGCGGGGGTTTCACTCCGGAGACCCCGCAGGCCTGTCTCCACTACTCATCTCTCCCAATGAGTCCCTGGTCTCTCACTCCACGGACTTCAGGCAGAAAATCCAGGCTGCCTGGGTTCGATCATGGACAGCTTTACTGCCCTGTCTCCAGCCCTACGGGCTGCCTCCCTGCAGACGGACCGGGATGACCTCCAAAGACCCAGGGAAGCTGAGAGATGCTTGCCTGAGCCTGAGGGGTGGACGGTGGGGGGCGGGAGGATGGCCAGAAGCCGCCTCACCCATGACTGAATTCCCGGTGGCTGTCACTCCCAGACACTGCATCCAGGCTCCCGTGAATGCCCGCATTGTCCCAGGCGGATACCACGAACCTGTTGTCTGCAGCTGGTGAGACTCCAGTCTGAGGAGCCTCCCACTGACACGGGCGAGTCCTGCAAGGTTTCAGGGAACTGAGGTGCAGTTCGCTTTGCCTTTCCCCTCATTCTCTGAGGCACCAGGCAAAGTCCTTGCATCCAGGAAGCCTCCTGGCCGCTCAGCCCAGCCTGAGTGTCCTCCCCCACGTGCCCGTGGCAGAAAGCACCCGTCCTTGGGCCCTGGTCCTGCCGTCTTGTCTCTGAGGCAGACCCGGAAATGGGCTCCTTCGTGTGGCAGACCCCGTCGTGGTGCCCGATCCAGCGGCGTCCGAGTTCGTGACCGGGACTGATTAGTCACCCGACCCTCTCTGTGTCCCTGGTGAAACGTGTGAATCGACGTTGGCCAACACCGTCAGGGGCTTTCGGCAGATGTATTTGATGGGGCTCAGAACACGGGGCCGGGACCACTGTCCGTGTTTAATAATCCAGTTCCCATCCCTGCTCTGCCCGGTGTGTCTTCCTTTCCGGAATCTTCCCTCTGAGCCGGCCCATGACAGCCAGAGGGGAGCTCTCCTAGTTTTTATTATCGTCGTTTTCTGCAGATGGACTGGACACTCGGTAAATGTTGACAGTGACAAATCGCTGGCCCCAGCGACACCACAATCACGTAATGACAGTCATTACACTATGGGTGTCTGACGGGCTGAGCCGCAGGAACCAGGGACCCGGCTTGGCCGGAGACAGACACGTAGCTGCCGAGATGCAGCGGAGGGGCCTGGGGCCCGCCTTGCCTGGGCCACACCTGAGCGTGTCCTTGGCTCTCAGGGGTCAGAGCCAGGTGTGCAGGCGGCAACACGGCAGCTCAAGGTCACTGGGCGACGTCCTGGGGCCGCCATACCCCGTCTCCACAAACCGGGGGGCTTCAAAGCAGGAGTCTCTTCTCACTGGTCCGGAGACCAGAGGTCCAACGTTGGTGGGGGGAAGGGCAGACAAGGCGAGTTCCCGGTGAGGACTCCGAGGAGACTCTGTTCCAGGCCTCTCTCCCAGCTCGGGGGCTGCAGGCGGTCTGCCGACCGCAGACTGTCACCAGGACCTCTGCTCTGTTGTCTACGCCGTCTTCTCTGTCCCTCCGTGGGGTCCCCCCTACATGGACAGCACTCACTGGGCCGAGGGCCCACCCCCGTCTCGGAGGACCCCATCTTAACTGCATCTACAGAGGCCCCATTTCCAAATAAGGTCACACCGATAGGTTCTGAGTAGATGTGAATCGGGGGGTCACCGTTCAACGCCGTGTAGTCGTTGAGCCAAGAAGGAACTGTGGCCTCCCTGTCGCTCACCCTGTTCCCACAGCGCCTGCCCTGGCCAGACGGACGCGGGGCTCCGTCCCACACCCCCCACCCCGGGTGGGCCTGGCTGAGGCAGGGCTCTGTCAGGCGCTGCTCTCCTGCTCTCTGGCTTGGAAGGAAGGACGGACGGTACCATCTGTTTCCTGTCGAGTTGGCCGGAGAGCCTCCTCCTCGGAGAACGGCACAGAGGACACAGAGCTGAGCCCGAGAAGCTGGGCCTCTTGCAGGGGAGAGAAATACAGCAGGTAAACCAGAACGAGAAGTCCAGCCGTGTCTGTCTGACAGGCGAGAAGAGGGTGTGTCCATTCTTCCTCTGTTGATCATAAAACATTTCGTGGACACCAAGCCACACAGGGCTACCCTGAAGCCATGTCTGTGCTCAGTCAAAACGTCCAAGCCACAAAATAACGTGTCCCCCTTCCCTGAGCAGCACGAGTGACCACGACTCCTTACCCATGACGGCTTCTGCCTCACTCTCTTGTTAGATGTCCAGTCACGGAATTCCTCTCACTTCGCAGCAGCATCCGACCCAGAGCAAAGCCCCAAATCCCTCCCCCAGATCACCTGGAATAAGTTCTTCATAATACTCTCTCCCTCAGACACTCTGTGGCTCCCCATGGTGTGGGAGCTCCCGCACTGCCCTGAGACGACAGTGCGTGTGTGCGTTCCCGGTGGCCTTTAACGGCGGCTCGCTGCATGGGCTAATCGTAGTTGGCGTAACTTATCCTAAATCATCCCAGTTGTCATTATCTACATTGTCTACATTGGTCTACATTGTCTCATGTTCCGCTCCTGTCGAACCTGGGCGTGGCTGCTGTGAGGTGGGAGAGCGAGGTCGAGGGAAGACGTTGGTGGTGGCGCTTGTCTGTACTTGGGGTGTGTTTTCATCTGTTCAGGGTCGTGTGTGCTCGTGAGTTTCTAATCTGTACCTGCTCCCACACGTCCCTCTGTCTACGTCCACTGTATCTTTCTCTACCTGTGTCCCCGGAGGATGTTTGCGTCCGTGTGAGTGTCTCTGTCTGCACAAGCATTTTTAATTCTATCAGCACTTACAGATGAGGAAACCGGGATCCCACAGTGTCCCATGACCCACCCGAGGCTCCGCAGCCAGTGAGCTGAGCACCCAGACGGCCTGGACCCAGAGCCTGTGGTCTGGGAGGCCTGCTGCACAGCACGGATGGCGTGCTCACGCCTGTGTCCCATGCCCAGAACGGTGTCCACACATAGGAGGTTCCGGAAACAGCTGTCGGACGAATGAGTACATCAATGCATGAGAGAAGCTACCGCCCTTGGGGTATAAATTGGCCCGAGCCTCACCGCAGTGATTTGGTGGTGGAAAGTGAAACGGAAAGGATTCCCACTGTGCAGCCCATAACGTCCCTCCCGGGGGGTACCTGAGGCAGTGTTCACACACGTGCAGGGAGACACGTGAAAGGAGATTCAAAGTACATTTTGGATATTGTTGCACTTGCGTTTGCTACTGTGAAGCAGAAGAGACCTGCGCGACCACGAGTGGCGAGGAGTTTGGATAAACGCGGATGGGACCTCTCACCGCGGGCTATGAGGCTGCCGCTAAAATGCGTAAATTACACTGATACTTATCAACACGGAGAGATCTCGAAAGTATACTCTTAAAAAAAGGCAAGCTGTGAAAAGTTTTGTATGATAGTGTTTTGTAAACTTCACGAAGCCTTCCTAGTCGTGTCATGTACACATATCCGTGTGTGTTTACATTCAGACATAGTATTTACTTATATATATTGAGAGAGGGAAAAAGAGTTGAAGAAAGAGGACAGGGGTTGAGAAAAAGAAAGGGAGGAGAGAGGAAACACAAACATGGGCAGAAGGAAAACCTCCAGCTCAGGTGTGGCAAAGGGTTGGGTGCGGGAACCTTGGGGGCCTCCGATTCCCTCTGCAACAGCAATTTTTGAAAAGACCCAAAATACACGGACCTGCCTTATACCCAGCGTGCCGGCGCACAACTACCTGTTATCAGACTTTTTCTTTTTCTTTCACGTTTTGAGGCTTTTCCTGAGAACGTGCAAGAGAGGGATGTCCTTATGGGTGAAGGTCCTGTTCCTGCTTTGGTGGCCACAGGGGAGCAGGGGAGGGAGAGGGAACGGAGGGGGCAGCGGTCCCACACGGGCACCTGGAGATGTCCAGTGCTGAGAACCTGCACTTCCATATCCCGTGTAAGGAAAGCTGCTGAAGGAGCAGAGGGGTAAAGGGGAAGATTTAAGTTGATTCTCCCTGCCAAGTGGGGGTCGCGTTATAGATTGTTTTCAGTTCCTGGGGCTGCTGTAACACGTTAGTAGAAACCGGGCGGCTTGAAACAAGGGAATTGTGCCTTCTCACGTCTGGGGGCTGGAAGTCCAAGATCAAGGTGTCAGCAAGGCTGCCCTCCCTCTGGAGGCTCTGGGGAGGACCCTTCCTTTCTCTTCCAGCTTCTGGTGGCTCCTGGCGTCCCTTGGATCGCACACACATCGCTCCAACCTCTGCCTCTGCTGTCCCGCGGGCGTGTGTCCTCACGGGGCCTGACAAGAACTTCAGTCACGGGATTTTGGGTCCACCCTACTCCAGCATGACCTCACCTTAACTAACCAACTACATCTGGAATGACCCTGTTTCCAAATACGGTCACACTGTGAGGTCTCAGGCGGACATCGATTTTGGGGGTCATGTTCAGCCCAGGACCAGGGGTTGGAGGGGAAGTGGGAGGTCCCGGAGCCTATGGTGGCTCAGAGCAGAGTGGTGGGGAGTTGGAGGGGAGGAGGTTCCAGAGGTCTTGGGTGGTTTCGTGGTCAGGATTCGGATGTGGGGGAGGAGGACATCCAGGATGACTGGGAATTGCCAACTGGACAGGCCTGGGGCTCCGGCAACTCCTGCTCTTCTGGGATGGGCTCGCCGTTCTGCAGGGCCTCAGGTAAGACCCACCCAGAAGGCCCACGGGACTGGAGGGTCTCTGGACCCTCCCCTCTGACCTGCACCTGAGCTGCGTGTCCCAGTGCAGCCCGCTCTCTGCTCAGTCTGAGGTCCGCGGGGGGCTCAGCTGCTTCTTTTTCTAGAACACTTTTGTGGCAAATGTCCAGGAGTGAGGTGAAGCTGATTTCCCTGAGCTGGACTAGGAACTGGAGGTCTCCGTCTGCGGGCAGGGCTGGGAGTCGTGATTAGCGCCCCCACCCCCTACCCGCAGGATAGTTGGGAAGTGGTGGGTGGGGCCCGACAGCCATGGCTGGAAGTCCAGAACGAGGGACACAAATTAGCTGCCTTAGCCGCTGTTCCCAGATGTGCCAGAGCCCCTGAAGCCACCATGAAAGAGCCAAAGCGGGGGGGGGGGGGGGGCTGGGGGCCACGGGGCGGGGGTTTGGGGCATGGGAGCTTGGCCCTGTCACCCTTCAGCCCAGACAGACAATGAGACAGTCCTGACCGCGTGCAGGTGGGAACGGCCAGGCACGCAGGTCACCCTGGCTGCGGACCCCAAGGAGACTCTCGTTGTTCTCATCACTCCTGAGAGGTGGGGCGGGTCCTCCAGGCTGCGGTCCACGCTCACGGGACTCTGGCTCTGAGGCCAGAAGGGGCTGTGCCAAGCCACCGGTGTGGGCATCTGGACATCCAGGGCGGCTGGATGTGAGGGCCAAGCAAGGCATCCGCAGGCCAGGACCCTCTCTCTGTGGCTTCCTCGGCTGACTGAACCCCCCGCCCCGGGAGCCCACCGGCTTCAGGCCAGTCGCCTGCATCGTTAGCAGCCCTGCCAGCCGCGGGCTCTCTGCCTGGCTTTCTAGCAGCATCTGGAGGCCACAGGCCACGGAAGCAATGGGCACATCAGTCAGGGTGGGGATCAGGCAGGGAGGCGTGGGGCTGGGCAGGGTTGGTGGTGGCTTCTCTGACCTAAAGAGAGTCAGGAGGGGGACGGGACCCCACGGGAAGCCTGGGGGAGAAAATCGGGCTAACAGGTACAGAGGGACACACACGGCACCTGCTCACGCACCCGGAGAAATCACAGCACAGACCCATCCGGAGGCGGGCACTGTCCAGCGGTGCAGTCTGGGGCTGGAAAACAATACGACAGATCCAAGTCCCCCACGGGAGGACTGCTGCGTGAGCACAAGTCACCGGGTGAGGCTGACCTGAGGGGACCCTCCAACCTGAGCCTGGCCACCCCCTGTGCTCAGAGTTCCCAGGAGAGGTTGGGGAGCAGAAACATGGTTTGCAGGGGTCCGACGGCACGAGCAGGGCAGGGTGGGGTGGGAGGCCCAGAGGCCCTGCTCTCCCACAGTTGTCCTTCTGCGGCTCGTTGACAAAGGAGGAAATCACAGCTCAGGGACAGAGCCAAGTCTCCAGCATGTCCGTTGGCTCCCGTGGGCAACGGCGGCAGGAATGCCTGGGTTCTACCGGCCGGAACGTTCCATCCTCCCGGTCCAGACCAGAGCGTGGAAGGTGTGGCCCGCAGAGCCTCGTGTGCGCAGGCTGCTGCTGGAGCTGGGGTCAGGCCGCGGACACCACGGGGCTCGGGGAGGTGGAGGCCTAGCCCTGGCTTTGCCTCCATCCCCGCTGCTTCCGCCGTTTCTGGGGCCACCCTTCCACACACAAAGAGGGGGCCCTCAGGAATGGGCCCGGGGCATCGCAGACAAACCCTACTCTCCTCGGCCGCCAGTGTCTTCCCGTCGGTTCCAGGTCCAACAGGCTGAGTGTCCTGCGTGGCCTCCCCACTCCCCACAGAGCAGGGTGAGGCTCGCTAGCTGCTGCCTGACACCCTCAGCATCCTCGGGGGGCCTCACCCGATCAAAGATTGCTTCTTGCTTCTATCAGTCCCAGTGGGAAGGACCCAACCCAGCTGGGACCTGACACATGCACAGTCCTGCAGGACTGGGGAGCCTCTGCTGTTCCCAGCACGTGGCTCCCCAGGGCAGTGCAGCCTTCCGGGGTGCCCATGACTGAGGGCCGAAACTGGGCGCCTTCGAACAACAGGAATTTGCCGTCTCAGTTCTGGAGTCGGAGGTGAAGGCTTGGAGGGTTGGTTCTTGGGATGGCTAAGAGGGAGCCCCTGTTCCAGACCTCTTTCCCAGCTTCTGCGTGGTGTGTGTGCACCTGGGGTGTGCACGTGTGTACACACACGTGTGCACATGCTTAGGTGTGCCTCTAAAACCCGCCCCCCCCCGCGCTGGGGCTTTCATGTCCCACCACTGGCTGCACACGGCTGACGGTGAATGTGGGCAGCTCTGCGATTAGCATAGACGTCAGTTCGGAGCCGCACGGAGGGAGGAGTGGGCTCTGCTTCCACTCAGCTACTCGCTGGGGTGGCCAGGACGCTACGCAGCCCGGGCTCGCCGCGGAGCCTCCGGCAGGGCCGCCAGCACTTGCCGGGGGCGCCACTGGGCCGGGGGCTCCTGTTCTCCCCGAAACGCCTTGGTGTTTGGAGCAGGGACAAAGCTAAGGCCAGCGAGGCAATGCCTTTGTCTGCAGACTCGCGAGCACGCCATGGGTGTCATGTGGGTCCCATGCGGGGCTGGGGTCACCCACGGCCATGGTGCTCCCATAAACCTCCCTTTCACGTGGATCGCGCGGATGTCTTCTTCTTGCACGTGTCGTTTTGTCTGGGTTTCCCCAGGCACTGGAGGAGGCAGCTCCCGGCAGACCCTCCCCTTACTGATGTGAAAACCCATGAGCCCCGTGAAGGCTCCTGCCCCGTCGCCTCCAGGGGCGGAGCTCACTCAGCAGACCCGGGCTGCACCCGCGCCGGGCGAGGCAAGTGCAGAAGGCGCGCGGAGTCCGCTGCCGCTGCTGAAATACAGCCCTGCCCACGGCGGGGACGGGGCAGCCCGTGCCCCGAGCTGTGGCACTCTGGGCGGTGACGTCACATCTCTGTACTAAGCTGGTTCTCTTCGAAACCGGGTGCCTACGTCCCGGGCAAGGTACGGGATTCAAGGAGTTAGTGGGTGTCGCGTGTAAGTGCAGGGTCTGGCGCACTGCGCTCTGTGAGTGTTGGCTGTTCTCCCTCATGGTTGGTGTTGACAAGGCTGTGCTGTAACCCGGCACTCAGTGAAGCGTTTTATACTCATTATACGAATGAAAGAGTGAGTCCACAGGTCCATGCTGTTGTGTGTCTGGCCCCGGGGACACACGCTGAGCGAGTGACCGTGCCGGGACCTCGACTTCCTCCTGAGATTGGCAAGCCCGGGGTTTGCCCGCGTCACCCCACGTCACGTTGTTGGGTAACTGTTACGAGTGCTGCGGGCGCTCTGTGAATGGGCGCCACGGCGACAGCCCAGGGTGGGTGCTGGGACAGGAGCCTCCCAGCCGTTATCTCACGGAACCCTCAACCACCTGCCGTCTTCCGGGTGGTGAGCCCCAGGTTCAGCAAACTGCAGTGATGTCCTTGGTCCCAAAGCCAGAAAGTGGCAGAACCAGGATTTGAGCAGTCCTTGGTCTTAACTCCGCATGGTGTTTCCAACCTGGCCCCGCTGCCATGGGTCCTGGGGCCCAGACACGAGTCTGGAGGCTGGGCTGGTGGGGAGGAGGCAGGGAAGGAGCTCTGGGATGCAGAGTCGCCTTAGAACGCCTCGCGTGGCTCCTGCCGGTGCAGGCGGATGACGAGAAGACCGAGTTCTTCAATATCACCGCCATCCGAAGGGCTTGGCAAGGGCCATGTGCACGCTGTGCTGTGTTAGATTTAGAAATAAAGTCTGACCAGAAGGTGTGGAACCCTCTAAAACATCCCGAACGGCTTCTCTCTGGGAAGCAGCTTGCTCAGTAGAGAGCTGCGTCCGGGGTTTCGTGAGGACAGGAATCCGTGTCCGGACAGAATGCGCCCACAGGCAGTGCACCGAGCAAGGGCCCATCAACGGTCACGTCCCTCCTTGCTGCGGGCCACGAGGGGACCAGAGTGGGGACTGGACTTTAAGGAGCCGATGGAGAAAACAACCAGGGACTAGAGGCTGATATGAGAGGATGGGGCGTTGACGCAATGCAGGTGCTCGCCAGGTGTGCCGGAGGGGCCTGTGTGGGCAGGTGCTCACCAGGTGTGGGGGAGGATCCAGAGACCGGCGGGTCTTACCAGGTACTAAGGTGAGGCCAAGCTCTAGGGACCTTCTCTCAGGCAGCAGAAGCTCCCACCTCTGAGAACTGGGAGGCCCCCACTCCATGGGGTGCAGAGGGGCCCTCGCTGCTCATCTATGGGGGCGCTGGCAGCCACTGTAGGGGCTGGACTATCTCGGGACCCTTTTCCCCTCGTGGTGGCTGGTTCTTGCTCCCTTCCGAGTGGTGTCTAGGCCTCTTGGGTTGTAGCTCAGGCTTTTCCACGTGAGATAATATGTGATTTGACCCAAATCAAATGTAATTCACTTTGTTTCAGAGCCAGAGAGAGCGAGCGGGATAGACCCGGAACGTAGCAAAGGCAGTTAGCAGACTCAGAAATTGCATGTGAATTAGGCTTGCCTGGGAGCGGGGAGGGCTTGGGTGTCTCAGCCCCCTGGGGTCTGCTGCTGTGCTCAGTCCTTGAAATAACGCTTTGTTTGTGGGTAGGAGGCCGAGACCTCTCTTCGCTCAGCTTCCCCTTGGCAGCCTGGCTCCTTCTGCCGGAGCCACCGGACGGCACAGTCCCGACGAGGCTGCCTCTCCCCCTCCTGAGCCCTTGAAGGGTCCTGCTCAGCCCCCGCAGCTGCTCCCTGACAGCCCGAGGGACTTCCACACACGCTCCCAGCTGTGTGCTCCGGGGAAATTAAGCGTCCGCCAAAACCTCCCATGACCTCGTCCACATCCAGAGCCGCCCATAGTTCCATGGAAATGGCCCCCTGAGCCGTTTGCCACCGAGTTTGTAAGACAGTCCAGCTTGTCACCGGGTCTTAAATGGAAGGGAAGGTGCGCTGGGGGGCGGTGCGAGGGTCCTGGGTGGCTTCCACCACCCATGGGGAGGCAGTGTCCCTGGTGAGAGCCCGGCTGCGGATCCCCGTGTGTGACGGGGTCAGAGGGAGGTAAGCGGCGTCGTCCATCCAGGAAGAGTTGAAGATGGGAGGCCAGTGGGCAGGATGGAGAACCAGGGCCACCACAAGCATGGAGACCCCAGTCTCTCCTGAAATCCCTGCTGCCCTGTGTGCCCGGGGAGGCCGCCCTCGGGCCCCCTCCCAACTGACGCTTTCCCGTGACGCCTCCTCGGCACAGCTCCTTCTGCTCCTGGGACAGGGCACGTGTGTGTCTGGCTACCTCCTTCACGGGGGGCTCAGGGCACCTTCCAGGTGTGGGGGTCCTCCTCCTGATGACCCAGCTCTTGAGAAGGAGGGGGGAGAGGACAGAGGAGTGAAAGTGGGAAGATCCCATGGTTTTGAGGGGCTGGAGCCCAGGATGTCTGCAGAGGAGGGAAGGACTGGAGCCCTGCCACTTGGAAGGGCAGAGCCTGCGGGAGCCCCAGTCTGCGGGAGCCCCGGTCTGCGGTTCTGGGCTCCTCCGCAGAGGCTGGTGGCTTCCACCAGCGCCATTGACTCTAATTTGGCCCCCAAACATTTCTTTGTCTTGTATTCCATTTCCCCGGGGCTCACTTGAGCTTGGTGAGAACGGGCTCATTAGTCGTCCGCTAGGTTTTGGGGTCTCGTGTACGCAGCGGGGGAGACAAAGACAGACAAAGTCACCTCCCACTAGAGCTCAGGGCCCGGGATAGGGGACATGTGGTGGACACGGCTCAGACAGATGGCCCGTGTGACAGCAGAGAAGGAGGGCGTCTGTGGGGCTCTGAGCACAGCCAGCCTCCGCCAAGAGGGGCCTCTGCATCCCAGCCTCACGGGGAGCAACTATCTCGGTTCTCAAGAATTCCAGGACGGCAAGATCTGTGTTCATCCATTTGCTGCTCGATGCCCTGCACCTGAGACAGTGCCTGGAGTATAGCGGGTCCGAAGAAACAGTCGCTGAATGAGCGACAGAGCACAGAGAAGGGGAGGGAAGCCATGCCCGTGAGCAGGAAGGCTGGCAACAGGGGCAGAAGCACAGGTTTTGTAGCCGTGTCCGAGCGAGCAGGGTTAGCCCGTCAGAGGTCACAGGGAGCGATGGGAGGTTCCTGGGCCAGAGAAGCGAAAAGCCCCGAGCTGTGCTGGGGGTGACACAGGAGGTCAGAGCCCCTGTCCCTCGGCTGCCATCCTGGTCTGGGTAGAACCTGGGGGGAGAATTAGAACTTCCGCGTCCTGCGACACAGCGGTCCCCGCGTCCCCCACCTGTATCTCTGGTCCGGCCGACTATTCACTGAACTCCCACAAAATGTGCATCGCTGGTGCCCAAGGGGGTCCACCTGCGTGTCCTCTCGGCCCCCGGGGGTGCAGGACAGGTGTGACTCCCACCTGGAACAAAGGACCTGGCGTCTGACACTTTTGGAGGAGGGTCCCGCTGAGACCGGGCGGGGCTGTGTTTTCTCGTGCACTCCCAGTGTTTTCAAACAGGACTTACCTGGGGACAGGGAGTGGGGCACCGGTACACACTGCACTCTCTTTAGATGTTGCTGACCAGAGGCGGGGGGAAGATCCTCTGTTTCAGAGAAACCTGAAGGGCGACCATTTATGTGGCACTGGGCTTCAACCAGGAGCCGACACCTGGTCCCAGCGGGGCCGCGCTCCCCGAAATCTCACTCCCGTGAGTGGCTGGTCTTCAGACACACTCACATGGCCGCCGCCGCCAGGGACAGAGGCGTCCTGCCTTCTCTGCGAGAGGCGCCCCGAGCCCGGCTCCCTGCTCGCGGTGACGGACGCGCCCCAGTCCGCTCCTCAGAATTTTACTCATTTGGAAAAACTTGGTGGCTCTCAAAATTATAGGGTAAAATCCCGTTTTAGCACCGCGAGCTCCAGCGCCCGCCACTCAGATCACATGCCTGGGTTATTTCGGGCTCCCCAACCACTCAAGCGGCCGCGGTGGCACTTTCTTCCACGCCTGCCAAGTGTAATTAGGCTTAATTAGGCGGGGCTCTGCTTAACGCTTTCATGGGTAAATCGTATTGCATCATCGCATGGGAGCCTGGCGGGGGGCGTGTCTGCGAACGCCGAGGTAGGGAAATAATGGTAACAACAACTGATCTAATATACACGAAATCCCTAAAGGCACAGGGCAGCTCCAAGCTCCTTTGTCCTCCGAAGCCACGGGGGAGCCCGGGCTGGAGGGGTAGGTGGGGAGACAGGCTGGCAGGAGGGAGCGATCCCTCGCCTTGTCTTTTCTCTTTCAGTGAGTTTAAATCCCGATGCAATGGCCCTCTAACCACGGCACCGGGGTGACAAGGACCAGAAGCCCCGGATGCGCTCACAGGCAGGACTCAGAGCCGCGGGCCAGTGTCTGCGGGGACAGCGGAGCCGTTGCGAGGGCTGAGCCCGCGGTGGGTGTCCTGCCCGTGGCTCGGATAGCTCGGCTCCCACGGACAGCAGCGCAGCCCCCGGGAGGGAATAATCAGCATTTTGTATGAATAAGAAAAAAAATCACAAAATCGACTTGCCTTTATGTAACCACTTTAAAAATAATGATGGTCCACGCCCGCAAAGCTCGAATGCAGTGCCAGGCACGTTTCAGAATGCTAATTAACAGAAAAAGAACGCTAGTCCGAAGAACAGGGTGCCCTAGCAGGGCCCGCGTCCGCCTGGAGCCTCGGGGTGGGACCCTGTTTGGAAATTTGGCCTTCGCAGACGTAGTGAGCTACGATGAGGCTGCACGGGGTTAGCGTGGCGCTGATGCAGGGTCTGGGGGCCCGTGTGAAGAGAGGGCAGGGGACACGGACGAGCCACGAGAGGACAGGCGGAGAGCCGGGCGTGGTGGCGTTGCCGGAAACCGCAGGACGAAGGAACGGTCCCGCCCGGACTCTCCGAGGGAACGTGGCCCCGTGAGGCCTTGATTTCAGACTCTGGCCTCCAGACCTGGGGGAGAGCGTGTGTCTGCGGCCTCGGTCCCCGTCCTTGGCACTGCGTTCCGACAGCCGCGAAGACCAGGAGGGTCGCCCCGGTCTTCACGACCCCCTGGGAGGGAGGGGCCGGGGCGCTTCCTGGTCTTCATCCAGTCGGGCGCCGGCTGGCTCTGAGCTTCAGCCCCAGCGACTTGCCGACTTCATCTGGGCGTGACCCGCGCGGGCTTAGCTCCGGGTTACAGGGCTTGGCCGGGTCGCGAGGCTGCTGGGAGCGAGGGTTGTGGGTCTTCCCAGCCAACTGGGCCGACCGCTGTTTTGGGCGAGTGAGCGCCCCGTTGTCAGAGACCAAGGGCCAGGCAGGCCACGCACAGCCTGTGGTGTTTGGGTTCAGCTTTCGGTAGAATCACTCACGCCGACTGGGTCTCACGGTAGAAAATAACCTGTTGTGTGGCTGTTCCTACAATTTACCCCGAGGCAGGCAGGGAGGAGCGGGGTGGGGTGGGGTGAGGGGTGCCGGCAGGGGTGTGAGGGGCCGCTGCTTCCCCTCCCCTCCCCTAAGCATCTGAACAGCACCCACCTCTGCTGGAGTGTGAGCTTGCTGGGTCGCAGAAAGCCTGTAATTATCATTAAAATAGTATTGTGTATTTGGTAATGAGACCAGGCCCTCGTTCTAATCGTTCTAATAGAAGCCCTGCCAAGAAAACAATGCGGTTTGTGTGGACTCGGGAAGTGAGGAGAGCGAAGCCTTTGCTTGCACAACACCCCCAAACCCCACGCCCCTCCCCACGACAGCCTCCCCACAAGGCTTCTCCATGTCTGGCTTCTTGTGTGTGTCCAGGGATGGCTGGAAACCGGAAGGCCTAGAAGAGAATAAGAAACTTTCAGTTCTCAGGGTCGGAGTCTGTCTTCACAGGAAACCTAAGCGGACATCTTGTCACACAGGGCCGAGGATCTGGGGGACAAAGGCAGAGCTAGGGGTCTAGCCGAAGGTCGTGTGTCGAACGGACGCGTTCGGACACGGCTGGAAGGCTGGACGGGCGGTCGGCCTCCTCTCCGCCTGCAGGCCCAGGAGGAAGGACTCTGTTGAGCCGTCTTGCTCTGCCAGCCTCGCGGACACCAACACAAGTGACAAGGGCCTGCTGACCCCTCCGGCCCTGCCTGCTCCCTCGTCCCCCCGCCCACGTTTCTGACCACTGTCTTCCACAATTTCCCACATCACCAGATCCTTCCGGGCGACCTCCCATCCTCCTGTGACACCCTTTCCTCCTCCTGCGGCTCTTATAATGAACGGAAACTCCCCGCCACGGTCTGCAAGCTCCTGGACCACGGTCCCCAGGACGAGCAGTGCCGGCTCCCCAGGGCTGGGAGAAATGCAGATTCTCAGGACCCTCCCAGGTTCGGAGCTAGAACCTGAGCTGTCTCGTGCCCTTCAGTGACCCCGGGTGGTGTTTGAGGAGACTGCGTGCTTTGACCTGCTCCTGCGGCCCTGTCCTCCATGATGACCTCTGTCGAGCCGCTCTGGCCCCCTGACTCTCCCGGACGCACACCAGCCCTTCGCCTGCCTCTGGCCTTTTTACTTACAGCTCAGCCTTCTGTCCGGAACCCCCCCGCCCCCTCTCCCCATGCTCTGCCTTCAGGACCCTCGTCCCCTCAACGATGCCGTTGGAGCGTCTGCACCGGTGACAGTCAAGTCCAGGCACTGGGGACACATCAGGGTCGTGTCTTATTCCCCCTTCCCCTCCCCGCCAAGCTTCTAGTGTAAGACATTCTTGGTAAATGTTGAAAGGCTGGTCTGCTAATGGGGTTCTCCACATCTGTTCTTGGACACACTCTGAAAGCAAGCACCTGGCCACCCTCCCCTCCCCCCACCACGAGGTTGCCAAGGCTGGATGGGACTTCAAGGTCTGAGGCCAGGCCGCCGGGGCCGTGGCCTGGGCCCTGAGTGGGAGTGTGAGCCCGTGCGGCCGGCAGCCGGGCCCTGGCAGCAGGCCCGCCGGGAGGACTTCCATCCCCAGGCAGGAGCTAGGCGTTCCTTCTCTCCCGTCCAGTCTGGGCTCATTTGATGGTTTGGTTTCATCGGGTTAATCATGGGGCTTAGCCTGGTCTATTCAGACTTGCCTTTGTCCAAGCATCACGTCAGTTCTAAGTAATTATCTTTCCCAGCTTCATTTCCCATGGAACAGGGATTTCCTCCTCGGATGCTCGCCCCAGAGGGAGGCACATCGTTCTGCTCTGCGAGGGCCCAGCACGGGGTCCCCTCACGCAGCCCCCAACAGGCCACCCTGGGAGGACGCAGGGCCTCTGTCTCTTGGGGGTTGCCTTCTCCATCCCTGAACGGGGTCCCGGTTCCGGCCAGCTTGCTCTCTGTCCTTCTAGGAAAAAGGCCCTGCTCAGAGCCTCCCACCCCTTTCCTGGGCCAGGGGGTCCCAGCCTGTCCTGCTCCCCTCAGGTTCTACTCCCCACTCCGTCTGCTGAGCTGCTGTCGTTCAGAGACACCAGCCCACGGCGTCTGCTCCTTGCCACAGGTGAAGTTGTGTCCCCCAAACTCACATGTTGAAACCCCAACCTCCAGTATGATGATGTCAGGAGCCGGGGTCCCTGGGAAGGCAGTTAGGCAGCATGAGGCCATGAAGGTGGGTCCTGATCCTGCAGGATTCTGTCCTTGTGAGAGAGGGCTCGTTCTCGCCACCCAGTGAGGACACAGGGAGAAGGCGGTCATCCGCGAGGCAGGCATAGTCCCACCGGAAACCGCGTTGGCTGGCAGCTCGCCGTGGGCCTTCCAGCCTCATGAGCGGCGAGAAATCACTGTCTCTTGGTTAAACCCCTGGTGTGTGGTCCTTTGTCATGGACGCCCCAGGAATTAGAAGCTCTGCCCTGCGGCCAGCCCAGGGACCCCAGAGAAGGGATGCTGTGTGCCATTGGCCTTTCTCACTCTCATTGGTCCACATCCAAAGCGAACCACACAGTACAGGTGCTTGATAATCCTGGGTGTCCTGTCCCCGTCCCCGAGGGCCTCCTGGGGTCACCTGTAGGGCCTCCTGCTGCTGGCCAGAGCGTGCAACCTGTCCGGGACGCTCTGGTTAAATTACCTCTTTTCCTGTGCACACGAGACATCACCTTGAGTGCCTACAGACAGAAAGCGCATCTTTCCTTCCTTCCGGCATATGGTATTTTGCACGGCGACAGGTCTGCCAAGACATCGCAAATCCCATCACGGGCGAGGCAGCTTTCCCCAAGCCTGGGGATGCCGCTCCCGCCGAGGCCTGCTAACAGATGGTCTGGGGAGCGACAGGCGCTGTGAACCAAGCTCCTGGGCTTGACGCGTCGCCGAGGCCTCATGTTCCTTTTCAAGTTGATGCTGATTTGCACAGAGCGGGGAGAGCTGCTCAGGCTGTGGTTGCCACGGTTCTGGAGCCTTCTTCCGTCCATGGAGAAAGGGCTGTCAGGAGGACTGCGTGGGTGCTGCAGGGGAGGTGCGTGACATGCTCTGTGGGAGTTTCCGCTTCGCAGACACCTCAAGAGCTGGTTTCAGCTGCTCATCCCAGCTCGTGGCCGCATGGCAGCACAGAAGGTCAGAAGCCTTTCACACCAGGTCAGGACATGCGCCGGTCTGGGGCAGTGCCCTGCGGGGCAGGCCCCGCTCAGGGACGCGCACGTCCAGGGTTGGACGGCTCTGGTTTTGCCATGTTGAGTTACAATTTAAAAAGATGGAGCCAGAGACCCGCTGGGCTGCCGTGAAAATCCAGGTGGGACGTGACACAACTCTGAGCTGGGAGAGATGGAGACAAGGGAACGAGACCGTTAGTAAGGAGGCTACCCGGCCGGTGGCAAGGATGGACGTGGGTGGTGAGCAGTGGGACGGCAAGGGCGGCTCCTGGTTTCTGGCTGAGGCCCCTGACAGGTGGGACAGGGCCGGGGAAGTGACAGACAGGACAGTGTCAGGGCAGGGGAACCTCGTGGGATTGGCCCTGTCAGTCTCTGAAGCCCAGACCAGACTGTTGGTGTCAGAGTCCTCCTTCAATCTGGGGTTAGCTGAGAAGGCCTGTCTCCCGCAGGGGCCTGTCAGGGGAGCTGGGGAGGGATGCGTGTCATCAGGGGAGACCGAGGTGCCAGAGTATTTGGGTTATTCAGGGGTGTTCAAAAGGAGCAAAAAGATGTTATCAGGTTGAAACAGGTATGCCTCCTGGAACACCGGGGAAGCCCCAGGAAAGAATGGGAGTAGATAAAGAGATGTACAGGCAGGGGGTTCAGGGAAGGCCTCCCGGAGGAAGTGACCCCGCCCCGCAGCTCAGTGTGGCTGGGTATGTAAGGGTTGGAAGGGAAGGGAGAGAATTTCTTGCCGATGGAACGTTGTGCACAATGATGTGTTTGAGGGGTGGGAAGGCAATAAGGTGCCCCACCTGCCCGGCCCTGTAGGCAACGCTCGGGGCCCTTTTGGGAAGGCCTTCTGAGCCCTAGTGGGCTGTGCCTCCCCACCCCATGTCAAGCACAGACTGCGGAGCTCCTCCTCTTGGAGCTGAGACCCACCCCACTGTTGGGGATAAAGGCTCTTTCTTTCTCTGCTTCTGAAGGCCCCTAACCATATCTGCTTCCATCCCCGTAATCAGAAATGAACTGTAGGCAACTTTCAGAAGAATTTCTCCAGCCTTGCAGACAAGTTAATTGATGGTAGAGCAAATGTCATGGATAGACCATGGCCTTTTGGTCTCTGTGCTTAGAAGCTGGGGCTCAGGACCTGGGGCCTAAGAGCAGATGTGGAGGACAGCAGGGTGATGGGAAGGGATGATTAGGATGGTGTCTATGAGGACAACGGACAGAGGAGGGCTCCTGTCTTATTTTTCCTCTAACATGGTGTTGGCAGGGTCAGAGGGTAGAGCAGAGAGATTTCTGAAAAGTCAAAACTGTAAAAACAGTAGAGCTGATTCAGTGCTTGCGCTGTTTCTAGAACATTTATAGAAATCAAGGGAAGTCTAAAATCAAGGGAAACCCCCTACCCCTGTGGAGTCCTTTATTTTTATTTTTTATTATTTTTTATTGTGTTCTGTTATTCATCATTAGTTTTTGATGTCGTATCCAAGATTCGTTGTTTATGATTAACACCCAGTGCTCCATGCAGTCCGTGTCCTCCTTTATACCCACCGCCAGGCTCACCCATCCCCCTAACCCCCCGCCCCTCCAAAACCCTCAGTTTGTTTTTCAGAGTCCACAGTCTCTCATGCTTCATCTCCCCCTCCGATTTCCCCCAATTCACTTTTCCTTTCCTTCTTCTAAAGTCCTCCGTCTTATTCCTTATGCTCCACAAGTAAGTGAAACCATATGATAACTGACTCTCTCTGCTTGACTTATTTCACTCAGCATAATCTTCTCCTGTGCCATCCATGTTGATACAAAAGTTGGGTTCATCCCTTCTGGTGGCTGAGTATGGAATATTCCTCAGCCATCTGGAGTCCTGTAGAACAAAGAAGCTGGCGGTCACTTCTGGTGTCTACTTGTTTCTTTGCTCAGTCATTTTTCCGGCAGGAGGCTGGTATGACCTAGGGGCTGGCCACAAACCACATGGCTCCTTAAAGCCCCAGTTTCCTTCATTTTGCAAGTGAGCTGATGGACTGGTTAATATTTTTGGAGCACTTACTGCTCACCAAGAACCATGCTGATTATTTCCCAAAGGCCATCTCTTGGTATCCTTATAAATAACTCTGTGAAGTCAATACTGTCGTTTACTTCATTTTACAGGTGAGGAAATTGAGAAATATGGAGGTTAACTAACTTACCCCTAATGACACGAAGGGCTAATTGGCAGAAACAGGCAGCCTGATTCTGGATTTTAAGCAGCTAATCTCTCAGCTAATGAGACATCGTAAGATTAGGGCAATAACCGAGAGATGTGGGTAGATGATAGGAAGTGGTGTGTGTTAAGGACCCAGAACAGGGCCTCAAGTAAAGTTAATGCTCAGTGAACCGTGGTGATGATGGTGATGATGATTGATGATAGTAATGGTGACGATGATGGTGATGTTGATGGTGGTGATGATGGTGATGGTGGTGATGGTGATGAAGATGGTAATGATGGTGATGATGGTGATGATGATGATGTTGGTGATGATGATGATGATGGTGATGGTGGTGATGGTGATGGTGATGATGATGATGATGATGATGGTGATGATGATGGTGTTGGTGATGGTGGTGATGGTGATGATGGTGGTGATGGTGATGATGGTGGTGATGTTGGTGATGGTGATGATGTTGGTGATGATGATGGTGATGATGGTGTTGGTCATGATGGTGATGATGAGAACGGTGCTGGTGATGTTGGTGATGATGTTGGTGATGATGATGGTGGTGGTGTTGGTGGTGATGGTGATAATAGTGATGGCAATGATAGTACACATGGATAAGTATCAAATCCTCTGATCACTGCCTGGGATACAGAAAATGAAAATACAACCCCTAAAGACAGAAGTCAAGGCCTAGTGAAAAAGGAAGAAAATTCAGCATCCAAATGGCCTCTTGTAATAAGCAGATGAGAGCGAGTGGCCGTCTGGACCAGGCTGGGGACTATGGAAGTGGAGAGAAGTTGTGGGAGTGGGGTCTGTGTCAGAGGCAAAACAGATGGTGTATGTTGATGGACTAGGTCTCTCAAACTTGGCGCTGTAACATTTGGGCTGCTCAGTCTTTGTGGTAGGTGAGGGCCATCCTGTGTAGTGTAAGGGTTTAGCAACATCCCTGACCTCTACATCCCAGATGCCAGTATGACAATCTAACTGTCTCAGACCTTGCCTAATGTCCCCTGAGGGAGAAATCACACAGTTAAAAGTCACCGGTATAGAGAAAAAAAGACATGAGGATGGTTCCTAGGCTTTTGGCTTAAGGAACTGGGTATATGCCGCTGCCATTTTCTAGAAGGAATTACTGTCTCTTACTCAGTGTAGTGTCCTCAGCGCCTAGAACAGTGCCTGCTCATCGTAGGTGCTCAGTAGATATTTACAGAATGAATGAATGATTGAATGGGGAAGCTGGAGAAATAATGGTTTTTGTTTTGGATTGGTTTGGGGGTTTTTGTATGTATTTGGGGCGGGGGTGGAACAGAATGGTTTTGTTTTAGCAAAGAAGTCTGAGATCTATCCGATATCCCAATATAAATATTGAGTTGTCCGTTAAGCGTGCAAGTCTTGAGCTGGGATAAGTCAGGAGATAAATGCTGGGAGTCATCAGCACATCTGTGTATGTAAAGCCGTGGGACCGTCTGGGGTCTCCTAGGGCAAGAGAGAAAACAGAGAAAAGAAGACACTGTACCAGCTCTGGGTAGTCCAACACTTAGAATTCAGGGGGACGATGAGGAACATGCTTAGAAGACTGAGGGGGAGTGGCCAGAGAGGTGGAGGAAGGACACAGATAGGAGATCGTCCCAGGAGTTGAGAAAACGCAATGTTGAAGGGCATGGTGTGACACCACGTTCAGTGCTGCTGAGTGAAGTGGCCCATGGAGTTGGTGACATGGGGTCTGTGGTGACTCAGGCAGAAGCCAAATCAGTAGGACAGTGAAGACAGTTGCAATGAGTTCAAGAGACACCGGGGCGAGTGTTAGAGAGGGCTTGTGGATTTTGCTATGAAGTTTGCCGAAAAGATGGGGTAAGAAACGGAAGGAATGGTGGGGGGCAGTGTAGAACTACCCTCACCCTTGTGAAAATGGAAAGGAAGACTGTATTTGAGACTATTGCACCAGGGAGGAGAGATTGGGTCCAACTATGAATAGAGCAGGGGTGAGTGGGGTCTTCAGCCAAGGAGCGGCACGAGGGGCCATGGACAGGAAACTGTGAAAAGGGGCCATCGAGGGTGGTTTCTTGCTGAGCTGGTCCATGTGGATTCTTGCTAACAGCAGGCCATGGACTTAGATGTCAGCGATGGGGGATTCTTGCTAAACCGACAGAGCAGGATTCTTGCTAAAGGCAGGCCAAGGTCAAGGCCTATTAAGAAGAAGGATCAGAGGAGCCTAATGGAGGTGTGGTCAAGGAGGGAGTCATTGCCAGGGGTCACAGCCAGGTTTCTAAAGAAGGGAGACCCTGCAGCATGTGGGTGTGCCGTCTGGCTCTGGAGAGAGAGCTCTGCTGCTGTTGGTACCAGTCTCCAGTGGGCAGGGTGTCCAAGCATCTCGGGACGTGGCTCCAGGCTTTGGGCTACTGCTCTGTCCTATCTCAAGGTCATAGCTCTCGGCTCTGCCACAAGGGAGGCCACAGATGGGCTCTGCTCCCTGCTAATCCCCTAATCAAAAATTTGGCTTTTGGGAAAAGCTGTGCTAATTACCACATCGCTCTGCCTTGGCTCCCCATGAGCCCAAGGCAGGGCTGTTGAGGGGTTTGCTAATCAGGCACAATAAACTGACCATGAAACCACGGCACAGGCCCAAATAAAAAGACAGGAGCTCCGGTCCCTTGTTAACGGCCCTGCACCTTTCTCTTTCCAGCATGGTGGGTCGCATCTGGTTTATTCTCTACGGTGGTGAGTGGCCCCCAGCCAAGAGGCATCTCTTGATTTGCCTTCAGGTAAGGAGAGAAGGGCTTTGGGTGACCTTCCTCACAGTCCAGTCCTGACACCCACAGGATCAATAGTCACAAGATTGAATTGACCCAAAGGTTGAGTCCTCCCTTTGCCAGAGTTTCTAATAAAACGTGCAGCTGGGAGGCTGCTTCTCGTCTGGTTTCGGGGTGAGTGTGAAGCCCTTAGCGAGGTGTCCGGCATGTGACCAGGGCTCATACACATCCTCTGTTGTTGCTAGTTCTGTTTTTGTTGCTTCTGCGAGTCCATCAGCTGGTTCCAATGGCAGGGGATGGGTCATTTTTCAGCATGGTTTCCTAATATTCAGCAGCCAATAGCTTCAGTAATAATGCATCTTCTCCTAGAATTCTTGAAGACATGGTTAGGACAGTGGTGGGTAAAGTGGGGAGAAGCCATTGTTGGAAAGGAACCAAATAAGAGGAGGTATCTAGGGGCGGCTAGTGGAATGGCAGAGGCTGGGATGGCTTCACATAGGAAGGAAATGAAGGAGGTTCATCACCCTTCTGTTCCTGTCTGGCCATTTTAAAGACTGATTTAGCTGAGCCCTCTGTGTTTTTGAGGAGTCCCACTCAAGAGGGACCATATGAAGGTGGTAGTGAAAGGAGGCGGTCACCGTGTCCTCTGTGGCAGGCTCACTCACATGCAGCTCAGTCTCACCACTCCCATCTGTCCATCCATCCACCACCCACCCCTGCACCTACCCTACTATCTACGGAGCCTCTCCCTATCTATCCACCCACCCCCTGATCTCCCCCCCCCCGCCACTCACTCACCCATCAACCCACCCACCCATCTGGCAACAATTATCGAATCCATTTTGTGTGCTTGTTCGAAACAGAAACGGTAAAAGCCATTTCCCTGCTCAGGAAAGGCCACTCAAAAGATCGACTCCAAAGCGGACCGCAGCGTTCCAAGTCCACACCGGAGGTGTGCAACGCGCAGCGCAGCTCAGAGTGGTGAGGGCGTCAGCGGGAGGAAGTCAAGAAAGACGTCTTGCAGGAGGCTTAACCCTGAAAGAGTAGCCATTGGTCAAGCAGATTGGGGGGGGTGGAGCTTATGAGGGAGGGACACTGACGTGTGTACCAGTGGGGAGAGACCCCAGGTCATGGGGCAGTGGATGGCTGTAGGCGTTTGGCTGCATGGCTAGACCACAGGACTTGTGTAAATTCGTTGGGGCGATGAGCTGGAAAAGCACACAGATCAGATCACAGAAAGCCGTGCCACCGTGTCCAGAATTCATCCTGAAGATTGTGGAGGCCACCGCTGGACTTGATGGCGGGGACATCATGGTCACTTGGGTGAGACCCTGCCATTGTCAGGACTAGGGCTGGGAGCAGAGAGACGGGGGACAGGCTGCAACCCAGGCAGAAGATACAGGTGCCATTGTCACCGTCTTCACCATGGTCACCGCATCAAGGCTGATAGCTGCGTCCTGTGTGCCTGGTGCTATTCCCTCTCTCTCTCTCTCTGAATCGTCCCAACATCTGTGAGGAGGCTATTTTATTCATCCTTATTTCACAGCCAGGGAAACCAAGGCACAATTAGCTCAAGTGACTTGGCCAAGGTCACCCAACCAGTAAGAGGTGAGGTTGGTTCTGGCCAGTCAGTGGGACCTTGGCCCAGCCTCTGAGTCTGGATGGGGCGTGGTGAGGCAGGAGGACAGGAATGGAGAGCGGTGGGGGCCCTTTGAGGTCTCCGCCCCTGAGCACTGGTTTCATTCCTGACACCTTCTCAGAGGGAGGGGAGTCTACAGCCACGAGTGTTAATTAGTCTTGACTGGAAGATGGACTGAACCCTGAATGGAAGCGGACAGAAAGGGGGCCCCACATTCTTGGCTCGACTGGTAGTAAGAATCAGAAAACACATTGATCTGTTTGTGGTTTGTTGGTCTCTCACCCACTCCTGTGGTCTTTAAGACCACAAGACCCTGATGGGGCATGTCAGGCTTTACCAAACCCACAGGTTTCCTAGTGGGATGGTTGCCCAGTGTCCCCATCACTGGGGCATGTTGGTGCCACACAGGAGCATGGGAACCCGCAGCTGCTGCTGGGGGCAGGGGCGGAATGTGCCACCGATCCAGAAAACCACAGCGCAGGTCCTTTAAAGTCCACGTGCTTCCTGTGTACGATCCAGCAACCCCACGGCTTGGCGTTTACCCCGGAGAATGAAAACGTGCGTCCCTCCGAAGGTGCGCGTGAGTGTTCATAGCAACCGTGTTCACAGCTGCCTCAAGTGGGAACAGCCCAAATGCCCATCACGCAGGCGAGGGGACAAGCAGATGGCACACACACGCACGCCCGGGGTGTCCCTCAGCCATAAAGGAACAGCCAAGAATGAGAACGCCACGGGAATGGATCGCAGAAGCTTGGGGAGATGAAGAAGCCAGGGTACGCGACTGCACTGCGTCTGGTCCCACTCGCAGGAGATTCTAGAAGACAGAGAACTGATGTGCCGCGTCAGTCACCACTCGCAGAGCAGTGGCTGCGAGGGTGGGGTGGCTAGGCCGTCCTGGGCGGAAGGATAGTGTGGGAATTTTCCGGGTGCCGGGAAGGCTCGGCGTCTGGCCAGGGGTGATATTTACCTGGTGTGTTTGTCAAGATGTGTAAACACCGCCCTTGGAGCCTTTGCATTTCTACGTGGCTCTAGTAAACTGCACTTTGAAGAACAAAACCTAAAGGACGAAGAAAACAGAGGGAGGAAGGGAAAAGGAAGGTGGGGTTGGGGTGGGGAGCGGGGAGGGAGGGAGGCGGGGAAGAAAGAGGTCCAAGGCGGTGCTGAGTCTCAGGACAGCGCTGGGCTCACCTTGGGTGGGCGGGAGACCTGCCTGGCCCCGGCTGAGCCAGGGGCTCCTGTGCCGTTTCTCCAGGTCCGCCTCGGGATCACGCTCAGGGCACAGCCGATCCTGAGCGTCCGCAGCTGCTTGGGATGGACAGCCGGGAGCGAGAAGCGGCTCTGTCGGAGGGAGATGCTGTGACCTGAGGGTGCGGCCCGGGGGTGGGGGGCACAGCCCACTCTCCACACGCCCGTCATGCTGTGCACGTGTCCTGGGCCGTGTTTGCACCCTGGACGAACAGGCGGGCACGACTGGCTCCGGGTTAAGCCCTGTCCCCGTTTCCCAGAACCTTCCCCACGCACACCTGAGCCAGGCAGGAGTGAGCCCTCCGTGGGCTGATTCCTCTGCCCTCAGGAAGCGGGTGCCCTGGCTGGGCATTCGGGCCGGACCGCTGCAGGAGGGGTGATGCCTGGGGCACTTCACGTCGCTGAGAGCTGCTCGGTGGCGTCATTTTGAAAGCTTTGTGTGTATGACCCTGAAGGGAAGGTCTAGGATGGCTTGGAGACCCATCCCTGATGAAGAGACTGTGGATTCCCAAGGTCAGGTGACTTGTCAGGGTCGCAGCAAGGTCGGGCCTTCCCACGGCACGGCCGTGTCTGTGAGGCCACGATGGGTCCGCTCCAAGATGTGGGTATAAGCCGCCCCGTGGGTGGCGACGGTGTGGGAGTCTAGGGGGCTTGGAGTGTTGTCCTTTTGCCCGGAGGTAGCCTTTCCTCCCGGTGACAAGCGGTTACCGGGCAGGAACACCTGCTCCCCTGAGAGCCCCAGCTGACTGGAGAACGCACTGGAGGTCTGGCCACGCGGAGCCTCCAAACCCCGACAGCAGCTCTGTGCTTCTGGAGCGGGGACAGAGCTGTTTGCTCAGAAGCACGAACTCGGAGCGTCGTTGTGTGAGGCAATGGGAGAGTGAGGACGGACCCCCACGGTGCGCACAGCCGAGGGGACGGACACAAAAGAGGGAAATAAGACCCCAACCCACTAGCTCCGAGCCGGCATTGGGCTGTTGGTTCAGGCACCAGCCGAGCCTGGAAACGCCCGGATCCATCCACGCTTGCTCAGAAGCCAAGTACATTTGCAGTTGGGGAACAAACATAAATCTTCCTTCTGATGAAGGAGGAAACGAGCAAAAAGAAAAGATTTCCCGTATCTCGGATCACACTTGGAGAGACTCTGACAAGACAGGAATGAAGGGGATCCCACACCCAGAGCGGCATCCAGGTGGGCGCCGATGAGGCCCCAAGACGGAGGGCGCAGTGGCGGGGGGACGCGCGAGAAGTAGACCCCGCAGGCAGATCCCTCCCGGGACCTTGGGATATCACATGGGCTGTGTTGCAGGCATCGTGATGACGTTGCTGAGTCTGGTTCTTTATACCATTCCCAGATATAAACTATCGTTTCAGAAGCTGTTGTGAAATTTCCTCAGCAAAACAGGTTTCACTTTGGTCCAATTTCAGAAACGAGGGCCCTGTGTTTCCGTGGGGCGGGTCTGCCCTGCCTGGCTCACAGCAAGTCCACACAGCAGGTCCTGCTGCACGGTCCGCGATCCAGCCGCGTGATCCAGGAGCCCGACAGCGTCCCCCACTCAGCCACGCCCACTCTGGGGGCAGTTCTGTGGGACCCATCCGAGATGCGAATAAAGTTTCAAGCCTGAACGCGTGAATGACGTCGTCACTTCAAATCAGGAGCAAGTGCCGGGACCTCGCTCCTGCAAACAGAGGAAGCGTTCCCTGTGGCTCATTCAGGGCACGGGTTGTTGGGGAGCTGCAGAAACGGTGTTTGGAGGAATTATTTTTATCACGAGAGACACAGTCTCACAGCACGGTTTTTAGTGACAAGAACACACACGGGGCATCCACACTGAGCCTCACACCCCAACGGGCCTGTTGTCTTCGGGTGGGTTCGTGAGGAATCTTACCTCCGTGCCGGACCGTCACACTCTCTCCCAGTGCTCTGGAGTCAACGTCTGTTATTTTAAGACCAGAAACACGTGAGGACAGACTGGGTCCATTGCACGAGTTTCCTTCTTTGCTGTGGCCCCTCCTGTCTTCCCCCACCGTCCCCTCCCCTTCAATAGAGTTGAAAACGGTGTCACGATCGGCATTTCAACATCGATGTTGTTGTAAGCCCCACCCCTGGTGCTCTGAACTACTGATGGGCAGTTTCTTTTCTCTTTCCCTCCTGCCCCCTCCTCCGGTTCGTCATTGGGTCTGGGACACGGTGATTCCATCGCGGGCCTCCTTCCGGGACCAGGCTCCATGGGCTGCCCATCTTCACGTCTGGTCGTCGGGTGTTAGTCAAAATGCAGACACCAGGGCTGGCTCAGGGCCCCGACTGGTGATTCCACGTTTCCTAGACCAGCAGGAAGCAAAGCGAGACCATACTGATGGGGCCGAGGGCACACAGGGAAGGCGGTCGTCTGCGTTGGATTCCTCTTGCCTTCGCCTCTGCTCTGTGGTCCCTGCCGGAACCCCAAGCTCACAGCCTTCTCGGTGTAGGGGTGTTTGCTCTGTGTGCGGTTTCCCTTCGGAGAGACTTCTGTGCACCCCATGCATCGTGTGCGCGGGCTGCCAACCGGGAGCTTGGACACCGACCTTTGTTTTCCCGGCCTCGGTCCTGGAGGCTGAAGGGCCGAGAGGAAGGTGTCGGCAGGGCAGGCTCCTCCTGAGCCTCTCTCCTTGTCTTAAAAAGAAGCATTTAACCACCGAGTCAGACTGACCCCCCATTTCACACACGTGCGTCTGCATGTCTATTTAACAGTTTTCAGGACCTGCCCAAGTTGGGGACGCCAGCACCAGGCACCCATGACAACGTCCGTGTCATGGATCCCATGACATCTGTGGGATGAGGCATGACCCAAACCCTGAGATTTCAGATTTTCAAAATGTTTATATGTTTCTGTCACCCAGTCTGGACTCACTGCACAGTCGATTAATATAGACTACAGTGTATTTTATTTTGAATCACGCAACTCTATCCGTAGAACCTGTCTTAACCCAAACTGCAGGAGGGAATTCTGCGATGGGCAAATTTGGGAACAGACTCAGCTTCTTGTCTTTGCTTCTGCATTGCCTGCCCACAAAGGGGGTTTGTGGAGGTATGCTCCGCTGAGTGTGAGTTTCCCTGGGGCATCCAGCAGCGGCAAATTCAGTCCGGGGAGTGTGATATGGTTGTTGATTGACGTTACACAGTCTCAGTCGGTTTCACGAGCAGAGGCTGCTGTCTTGTCTGTATCCCTCTGACAGACATGCTTCCCTCTGGAACCATTCATTCTGAACTAAGGAAGTGATGGTGATTGACTAGTGTCCCCTAAAAACACTTCGGAACCCCGTCTGCATCCATACCCCTGAATGTGACTTTATTTGGAAATCGAGTCCGTGGACCTGGTTAAGTTGAGATGGGGTCATGACGAAGGGTCCTGACCCAACGGGACGGATGTGTTTATAAAAAGGAAAGCTTGGACACAGACATGCGCGCGGGAGAACGCCGTGGGAAGGCGAGGCAGAGGTTGGGATGATGTATCTACAAGCCAGGAATGCTCCAAATTGCGGCCAAGTCATCAGAAGGTAGGAGAGAAGCGTGGGATGGACTGTCTCCCAGAGCACCTGGAAGGCACCGAGTCGCCTCTGCTGGATCTTGGACTCTGGCTTCCCGGAGAGGAAGCAAATACGCGTCTGCTGTTTTGCGCCATCCAGCCTGCGGTACGGTGTTACTACAGCCTGGGGAAATGCCATAGGAAGAAAAAAGTGTGTGTGCCGGCACCCTAAAACCTTATAACCAGTCTCGTTAGATACATTTGGAGCTCATCTGGGTAAAGAGTTCTGGTTTCCAAGTTTCCACTGCGTCTTGCTCCTGCCCAAGACGGTGCCCGTGGTGGGGGTGCAAAGGTGCCTCCTTTCATCAGCCTCTTCTCCCCTTCCAAGTCCCTACGGTAGACGTGTCGTTCAAGGCCCCACGTGGCCGCATGCAGCCGACAGAAGGACGTCCGCACTGCTCGGGAGAAGCTCGTTGTGACTTTCAGGCTTATAGGCTAGGTCCCGATGTGTTCAACAAAGAAATAGCACAAAGTACGTCCCCTTCCTTTGGCGACATCGCCGGTTCCCTGCCCTCATTTTGCTACAGGGTTCTCACTGGCTCGGGTCCCAGGTGCAGTGCTGACTGATGGGCCCTTTATTCAAGAGTCCTGGTTTCCTGGGCAAGACACTCCCTGGCTTGGTCGTGGAGACCATGACCCGGGACCTCTCCATGGATGATGGGTCATACTGAGGGTCCCCTCGCCGTTACTCTTGGTGACACCAGGAATCTGCCTGGGGTCAGCGGAGTCGGAGATGGACTCCGCAAGCCCACCACATCACTTAACTGGTGACGTCTTAGCACGAGGGTGGAAACCCGGGGCCAAACCCCTCATCAGGCAGGGTGATGGTCCTACCATCCAGCCTCAGAGGAGAGCGGAGGGTCTCGCAGCCGGTGATGAGCCAGGAATGGTGCGGAGTCTCCTCTACCTGGTCTGAGTCCACATCGTCTGAATCGCTCTTTAAAAGTACAGGTGTTCGGGGCCGCCTGGGTGGCTCAGTGGTTTAAGTCTCTGCCTTCGGCTCAGGTCATGATCTCAGGGTCCTGGGATCGAGCCCCGCATCAGGCTCTCTGCTCAGTGGGGAGCCTGTTTCTCCCTCTCTCTCTGCCTGCCTCTGCCTACTTGTGACCTCTCTCTCTGTCAAATACATAAATAAAATATTTTTAAAAAAAGTACAGGTGTTCGGACTATCTGTGAAGGGTTGCACTTAGTCCCCAAGGCCCAGACAATAGTAGTTTTTGAAATCCCCCCGGGTGACCCTGGAGCTTGTCCAGGTTTGGGACCTACTGATGTCCCAGAACAAGCATGGGCTTTGGGGTCAGGAGGCCCGGAGGACATGCACTCCTCCTCTTCCTAGTTTTCAGACTTCGGACAAGTGGCATCGGCAGGCCAACAGCCTTCTGTGGCTTCTACCACGTGCTGATTCCCTGGTGTGCCTCCAGCCTTTACCTCCTCCAGCAACGCCGCAGAGAAGGTATTGTGGACAAGCCAAAGGACACGGTGATTGAAAATGTGGCCCAGACTTGCACGCTGCCTTAGTGTGTGACCTCGGGCAAGTTCTCTCGACCCTCGTGCTTTGTTTTTCTCGTTTGTAAAATGGGAATCGTAATGGTATTTGAAACGTGGGGTCATTTTGAAGATTAAATGCATTTCATTTGGGCTAGAGCCTCAGTTAGTTTCTGCGATTCCACATTTATTTATTCCTTGTTTTGTGTGTGTGCTCGTGCGTACCCTCCACCTGCCAAGCTTGATTCCTGGTGCAAAAGAGAGTCATGAACAAGAGACAAAAATTCCTGCTTTATGGGGTTTATGTTCACGTTCTCCTAAGGGGACACAGGAGATAAGCAACGCAAAGGAAAGGCACACCGTGCTGTACATGTTCCGAGCGCTGCAGGGAAATCACGCCTGGACGGGCATGGACACCCCAGCGCCAGCGGGGCTGGGCACAGAGCTGCAAGTGCACGGGCGGTCAGGGCTCCGCACAGGGAACGTCATGCTAAACACCACCAGCACCACAGAGACTTATGCCTCATTTGGGTGTGGGTCCTGCTCTGTGTCATTGTCCCTCCAGAGCCAGAAACATGTTGTCTTTCTCTGGGACATTTCTGGAATCACAGCCGTGAGAAAAGGGAAGAGCCCACGGCGTGCTGGTTGTGGGAGCTCCCACTCAGCCAGGAAACGAGTTGTGGCAGCTGATGCTTCTTCGGGCAGACAGACATGCGGCTAACCTGGTGTCAGGGAAGGCAGGGAAGCCCCCTCCTTGCCCAGGGAGGGGCAGCCGGTCCCACAGACCATAGCACAGTCCCCCATGGATGTCTGGAGAGAGTTCTAAAGGACGTGGAGGGGTGAGCTGTTTTATAATTGTAGAAACTGAGGCAGGCTGGCATTGAGTGAGTTGCCCACGGTCACTTGGTTAGGAGTGTTGGCAACGGAGCCTACACTGGACTCTGTCTTCTGCCTCTGGAGTTGGGCTGGTAGCTTTCACGGCACCCTGAACCTTCCGAGCCTCCGTGTCCATATGCGTAAGCCGCGATGATCGTGTGGGCCACGGCGAGGCTGGAAGACATGCTCACGCAGGGCCCCACTTGGGAATTTCCTCTTACTTCTTTAAATTATCCCCTTCCACGTGGCTTTTGTCTCTGGGAATGCCAGGGTTTGGTGTGGTTGGCCCAGCTGTGTCCTCCTCCTGCCCAGCCACCACACAGGCCACACGGAAGCTTCTCACTCCTCCACACCAGCTGGTCCTTCCTCTGCACCCACTGCGCCGGGTTCTCAGCACAGCCCGCACATAGCTCTGGTTGACAAGGAGAGCCGGTGGACTGGCTTCCTGGAAGGGGTCACATGGTACCGCCGGCTGCTGGCACGCTTGCAGAAGTCCAGTGGGTGCTGGGCTCCAGGCATGGGGCAGGCAACACGGAGGAAGCGGAGGTGTCCTCCCCTCCACTCATGTTCCCCAAATAGCTACAGCTGTCCGGCGTCCAGGCTCGTGGATGGGTCTCCTGTTCTCACCCCTAGTCCCTCTCCCACCTTCTAGGATTATAATTTGCCTGGGAAACTCTCCATCCTAACTCTGCTTTTCCAGCTCTGTGGTCAGCTGGAAGGAATGACTCCCTGGGGTTAGTCGAGGGTGATTTTTGCTGCCTGTCTCCTCCCCTCCCTTCCCAAAGGGCATCTTTGCAGGAGCGTAGTACCTGCTCTAGGGAAATGGCAGAAGGTGGGGTACTCAGCTCTGGACAAAGTGTCTCGTTGAATGCCCCGTTTCAGAAAGGAGGAAACAACCCTGGAGAGTATCGTCACTTGCTAAGGGGTGGGAGTGAAGTGTCCCAGATTTGCCCCCAGGATGCAGGACTCCTGACTGTGTTCCTGGCCACTCTTGGTACGATTCTTAAAGAATGCCTCTCTGGGGTGCCTCAAGCCATGTTGGCAATTCGATGGGATCCCATGACTTTTTTCCCCATCTCAAGAAAAATCTCACTTTGCCATTCCTGATGATTAGTTTTGCTGTCAAATCCTCCTCCATTCCCCACATTTGCTTAATCCCGGAGAATTCCTTCCTATTGGGTACAAGCCCAGGGCTTGCAGGGATGGCCGTGAGTGGATGCAGTGGTCTGCCTGGTAACTTGGTTCACGTGTGCATCTTATCAGCACCTCTCAGCCAGAGCCTTTTCACCTTAGCTGACCCTCTAGATGAGACGGAGGGTGCCGGTGACTGGGATGAGAGAGTGCTCCCTCTTGCCCTTTGCCTGGTGTATGCGCTAAGCCCTTGCACCCCTCCTGTCCCCTGAGCACCCTTGCCCGCATCCACTCCAGAGGTACCAAAAGTCCTTCTGGGGTTGAGCTACCTGGGTCCACACCAGAAGCCACCAGCTGCTTTCAACCTTCTGAGAGCCCATCATTTGTTTCCTCTCTGCTTTGCTTTGCACTTCTGTGAGCAAGAACTGAGAGTTTCTTTCCTCTAAAACCACAGGGTCCAGCTTCTATACTTACGAATTAGCAAAAGCCGATCAGGCGGCTGACCCATCACATCCCCCCGAACACCCCCTGTGCAGGCCTTGTGCGCGGTCGGTCCCACTGCGCAGCCGACATGCCTGTAGGGTCATACTCACCGGGTGTTCACGTCTACCTCACCGGAACCTCACGCACCAGTGATCTGAGAAAGTCTTGAATCTAGCTTTGTCCCAAGATCAGGAACAAGACAGGAAAGTCCCCTCCCATCGCTCCTTTCAAACTCGTACCAGAAGTTCTAGCTTATGTAGTAAGAAAAGAAAAGGAAATAAAAGATATATAGTTGGGAAGGAAGAAATGAAACTGTCTTTGCTGGCAGAGGGCATAATAGTCTATGTCGAAAATCTGAAAGAAGGAACAAAAACCCTCCCGGAACTAGTGAGTGGGTGTAGCGAGGTCGCTGGGCACAAGGGTGATCACATATGCCAGTGACTTCCGATATAGCAGATGAGGTACTTAGGTATTAATGTATCAAAATTTGTATAAGATCCACATGAAGAAGACTACAAAACTCTGATGAATGATATCAAAACATTATGTAAACAAACGGAGAGATAGTCCATGTTCACAGATAGGGAGACTTAAGACTTAAGATGTCAGTTCTTCTCAACTTGATCTATAGATCCAACGTAATCCCAACCTAAATCCCAGCACGTTACTTTGTGGATAGCAACGAAATGACTCTGAAGTTTACACAGAGAGGACAAAGACCCAGAATAGTTGAGTCAATACTGAATGACAAGAACAGAGTCAGAGGAATGGCACTACCCAACGTCAAGACTTACTATAAAGCTACAGTAATCAAGACAATGTGGTATCATCAAAAGAGACAAATCAATGGAATGGAACAGAAAGCCCAGAGACAGACCCACATAAATACAGTCAACGCATCTTCGACAAAGGAGGAAAGGCAGTACCATGGAGCAAAGACCGTCTTTTCAACAAATGGCGTTGGAACTGGCCAGCCACAGGCAAAAAAAAGAAGAAAGAATCTAGATCCACATCCTTCCCAAAAAACCAAATAAAAAATGGACCCAGACCTAAACGCAAAATGCAAAACCATAAAACCCCTGGAAGAAAACACAAGAGGAAACCCACCCGGCCTTGGGGGAAGCACTACTGTACCGAAGGCGGGATCCATGAAAGAAATGACTGATCAGCCGGGCTTAATAAAAATAAAAAACCTCTGCCCTGTGAAAGACAAAGTCAAGAGAATGACTGGGAGAAAACACTTGCAAAAGCACATCTCCTAAAGGACTGTTGTCCAGAGTTACAGAGAACTCTTCCCACTCAACAGTAAGAAAGCAAACAACTTAATTCAATGGACCAAAGACTTTAACAGACCAAAGAGAGATCTAGATGGCAGAGGTGTCCGTGAAAAGAGGCTCCATTTACCTACCTTCGGGGAAATTAAAACAACAACGAGATAACCACTACACAACTACTGAAAGGGCCAACATCCAGAACACCAGCACCACCAAATGCCGGGAGAATGTGGAACCCTGGGGACTCTCATTCATTGCATCTTGTTCTCGTTCATTGCTGGTGGGGAAGCAACATGGTGTGGCCACTTGGGGAGACAGGTCGGTGGTTTCTTACTGAACTAAACACGTTCTTACCATAGGATCCTGCAACCATGTTTCTTGGTACTTACACTTTGTCCACGAAGAACCCCAGCGCTCTGTGGTTTAGCAGCTTTATTCATAATTGCTGAAACTCGGAAGCAACTGAAATGTCCTTCAGTAGGTGAGTGGATACACTGTGCTCCGTCCAGACAAGGGGGTGTTATTTGGCACTGAAACGAAACCATCCATCAGGTCATGAAAAGACGTGAAGGAACCTGAAATGCATATCACCCAGTGAGAGAGGCCAGTCTGAAAAGTCTACGTACAGTACGCTTCCAAGTATATAACATTCCAGAAAAGGCAAAACCAAGGAGACGGTAAGATCGGTGGTGGCCAGGGTTTGGGGAGGAGGGTGGGACGAGTCAGCAGAGAGCAGGATTTTCAAGGCAGTGACGCTGTTCTGGATCTTAGTACCATGACGGAGACACGTCATGACACCTTTCTCGCTACCAACAGAATGATCAACACCAAGAATGAATCCTAAGGTAAACTGTGGGCTTTGGGTGATAACCACGTGTGGGTGTAGGTTAGCCGGTTGGAAAAAGCGTGCCAGTGGGCGATGTCCGTGGCGGGAGCGGCTGCACCAATGTGGCGTGTAGGGCTCTTTGGGAGACCTTCGTACTGCTGGGTTAGGTTGTGATGTCAACTACTCTTTCAAAATGTTTTCAACTAAAAAATGTTGCCAGGACTTCTTGGAGTGATAGAATTCGCCTCTGTCTTGATTGTGATGGTCTAAGCATTTGTCAAAGCTCATTGAAACGATGGACTTTGTTCAATATAAGTCATATCTCAATAAGGTTGATTGTTTAAAATAGAATTGTCCCTCGAGTCTGCTTCCCTGCCAAGAGCCAGTATTTTATGAGCAACACGTCCTATGGCTTCGGCCCCAGCCCGTTTGTTTTGGGAGAAGATGGGTTGGACACAGTTTCTGTCAGAGCTCGGACTCGAAGTCTGTTTACGTTTTAGCACACAACCAGTCAGAGTCGGAAACTCCCAGGGGCCGGCCGGAGCTCATCCTGCAGGCGGGTGTGTGTCTGTGTGGGAGCTGCACCCTCCCACCCTCCCAGAAACTGCACCTGAGGACAGACGGAGGGGAAGGCCGGTACCAATCTCAAAGCCAAAGAGGAAGGGCCGGGGGGGGCGGGGTGGGGGGGCGGTGATCACGCGTTTCGCTGCACTCGGCTGTGCAGTTCCTGAGCCCAGAGCCGGCGAGGTGAGCGCGGCCTCCTGAAGGCACAGAGAGATCTCAGGAGCAACAGTTTGTACTTGGGGCGGGAAGCATGGGATCTAGAACTCTCTGACCAGGCATATTTGAGATGGTTTCATGGTGATGGTAGGGGCTTGGCGTGGAGCAGGTTTTAGCAGGTGGCACCCCAGGAGGTGGGAGACGGCAGCTGAGTGCGGCTGCCCCTCCAGCTGTAAGGGACAGGTGGGGCCAGGCTCACGGGGCGCCCCTCAGGGCAGCTGTTTGCTAGTTTATTCCGAAGAGCTGACGCGTGAGCCTACAAAGCCCACTGAGATGCGTGACCATGAGAGTCACAGAGCTTTCCCTTAGGAAGACGATGGGTGGGGGGTGCCACAGCCGGGGCTCATGGGTGGGGGGGGGGTCCCTGCACCTGCGCAGCCTGCAGTTAGGGGAAAAGGAGCAATCGGAGAACAAATGAGGGGCTCAGACCCACAGGCCCCTTCAGAGGCAGACTGCCGTTCTTGAGCACAGGTCGGACGTAAGCTGTGAAGGGGAAGGCGGAAGGAACTTTCTAGGACAAGCCCTGGGACTTGGCAGAGTAATTTACAATGAAAACCACACAGGTGTATTACTGAGTGTCTCTGTGAGCCAGCCGGAGACACTGGGGACGAAAGACGGTTTAGGTACAGTATCCTAACTTCAGTCTTCAGGGCTCCCCCAGGAGGGTGTGATGGAGGAACAAGGTCCCAGTGAGGGCATGTGACCTGCCCAAGCTGTCCAGGCAGGACTGGAGCCCAGAGTTTCCCCCTTGTATCCACGAGCTCCTGATTCCACAGGCGGGATGGGGCCCGGTGTGCGGCAAGGCAGCTGCACGGGCAAGCGGAGAGCTGCCTGGCAATGGTCAGGACGCCCCAGCCGGGAGCCAGGGGATGGGACGGGGGCTCAGGGGGTGGTAGGTGCTGAAACAGGAGGAGGGGGTCACCTGTGTGCGAGCAGGTGGGCACTGGGTACCCCCGGTGGGGAAAGTGGTGAGGGGCCAGAGGGCGGGTTGCGGAGGGAGTTTTAAGGAGATAAAAAAACACAGATGAATTCCTGGATACGAGGACCCCTCTCTTTCCTGCCCGTCCCCCGTGTCTCACCACATCATCCTCTCTTTCTTTCCCTCTCAAACTGCCAGTCTCCTTAATGCCCTTAAGTAAGCCGCAGTTTAGAGAGAAACTTTACCTAGGAAGGCGGGGCATGAAAACCACACCTGGATTTTTTTCTTTTAAAAACAACCCAAAGCCAAGTCAAGGTGGAGCTCGGATTGATAAGCTCGTTGCTCCCGGCCTACCGGAAGCCACTGTTCGGGGTGAGCACACTGGGTAGTGTGAGGTCCCCAAGCCGGTGCAGCCACAGCTCGCCCCGAGACAGAGATGAGAGAGAGACCAGTAGGAGGTCTGAAGCCTTCATTTCCCTCCTCGACAAGGAGCCAGAGCGGGTGCGTGCAGGGGCGAGGGGGCAGGAGCAGGCCAGGGGCCAGGAGGGAGTCAGAAGTCGGGAGGTGGGGATGTTATTATCAGTTTTGTTACTCCTCTGTCCCTCCCCCGGCGCCAGGACCATCTCAACGATCTTCCGAGTCTTGAGCGTTCTTGGCTAGTTAGTATGAGGAATCCTTCCGTGCCGACATGTGGGTGGGACGGACACTTAAAGACGTAAGCAGAGGTCAGCTGAGGCTCACAAGGTCAGAAGCCCAAGGCGAGAAGCCGCCGAGCGGTAGCCCGTCCTTCACTCCCGGGTCTGCACGGGGTCTGGTCTGTCCAGCGCCTGCCCGAGGGGACTCTATGCAGTTACGGAACCGTTGCTGGGAGCCGAGGCCATTCCTTACTTCGGGTCTGGAGCAGCACCCTGAGCACCCCTTTGTCTCACCGTTGGTCCTCTTCCAGCAAAACCTCAGCTTCCCGCTGCTGAGGACCCGGATCCAGGCGGAGGAAGCTAGAGGAGCCTCAGGGCCAGCTCAGCCGCTGGGACAGCCGCGTCCTCGATACGATTTCCGTGCAGAGACTGATGACCCTTGACTTGTTCCGAACTTCCTATTCCCGTGACTGTGCTCGTGAGACTGAGTTGTGATAACAAGGATGCCATCTTTTCACACCAACTGAGTCATCAGTGCGGGTCTGATACAGGTATTTTTGGTGTGGGTCAGAAGTTTGCTCTGTTTCTAAATGTTCTCTTCTCCCTTTCAAACCCAGAAGCAGGTGTGAATTGCAGCCACTGAAACTTCCCCCGGAGAGGGTCGTGGACAGCCCTGACGTTGGGGTCCGTGCTTCCCTCTCCCCCTGGGGGAGGGGGTCTGGAAAAGCCTCCTCTCCCCTCTTCCCCTTTTGCTCAAACACAAACTTTCTGCAGAACTCTCCATGTGCTAGATATTTCCTGATGCTGCAAATCCCAGTCTTGTGACGTTGATTGAAAGCCATGAAATCAATCACAACATTTATTAAGTATGTAAAATGTTGTACAACACCAGGCTTTCTGCTTACACACCGAGGAGTAAGCAGCATCAAATTAATAACTTCAGAGACTGTGGGACCCCAACATAGCCAGCAGACAGGCCCCGGGGGACAGCAGATGAGTCCACGGTCGCAATTTAAACACAGCGCTCGGGAACGTGCACGTCAGCTAACATGGGAGCCGCCTCTCGGGCACCGGGGAGCTGTGAGTGCGGCCAGGCCTGAGGTCTGAGTTCTTCGGCACGTGCAGGTGACCCTGGGTTCTGGGCAAAGGAAGCACGGTGGGGAAGGGAGGGGCTGGCGCGGGGAGGGCCTGTGGGCAGGCGGTCCTCCGGCCGTGCGCCTGCGTGAGCCCCGGGCTGGAGCGGCGGCCTGGCAGCAGTGACGCCCTGGGCGGAGGTGGGTGCTGGACACATTCTCGGGGGGACGGAGCAGCTCAGACTGTTCTGGGCAAGCGTTTTGGAAAGTCTTATGTGCCTTTTTTTAGTCTTATTTTTACAGAAGCAGGTTGTTATTGGCAACCGTTGAAAAGATGACTAAATGGATCAATGATGCAGGCATTGTGCTGCCTGGACTGGAACGAGGACCTGGGGTGTCTCCATTTCCATAGCTGGCGGTCACCCCCCATGCCCTTAGTGTGCGTGAACCCCGGGGACCGTCTCCCACCCTGCCAGCCCCGGGAAGGAGGATGGCTCCCACGACCGTCACCGTGGAGGGCTCCAGCATCGAAATGTTAGCCAACTGAGCCTTTTCCCGTACTTACCCCCTCCGGTTAAGGACACCAAATGTCAACCGCTCTTACCTGACCTCTGGCTCAGCCCGGCCGTCGTCTGTGCTCTGGGCAGAATGGCATGCAGAGGGCCCTCCATGGGCAATCCTTCTTGGCTTCCAGAGCTCTCTCCCAGTGGAGGGGAGACTAGGCCAGCCCTTACCCTGCAGGAGGAGGGCTGGCGCTCCAATTCCTGGGCTGTCTTTCTCCAGGAGGGGCTGTGGGACCCCAAGATACTCTGTCCCCTCTGGTCCAGATGTGGTAGGCAAGAGCATCATTCACGCAGGACCCCTAGAGCAGCCTCCAGGTCCCCTGGACCTTTGTCAGGCATCTGATATCTTCACCAGGACACAAGACTCTTCCAAAGCCTGACGTGCTCTTCTGTGTGAGGGAACACAGCACTGAATGCCAGAATTTGGATTAGCAACTGGGGACGAACAGCTAGTGTCTCCAGGTGAGGGAAGAATCCCCTTCTTGCCCGCCTCCAATCACACAGAACGACTGCCTGATCTGAGTTTCCTTGGTCTTCTTTGGGTAGTGCTGGTGGAAGCCACAGCCTGGCCCTGGAGTGCTGTCCCCGGGCGGACGGATGACACTACTTCTCCGTCCTCTGCACCTTCTGAGCACAGCGTGGACTGTCCCAGGACAGCACCGCGTGATGGAGTTTTCTATGCTGTCCCGCAACGGCGGCCACCAGCCACCTGGGGCTACGGGCACCGGGAGGGTGGCCACTGCACCTGAGAATTTCACTTTCTAACCCTATTTAGTTCTAATTAATTTGTATGATTTGATTAGCCACAGGTGCCTGATGACTACTGCCCTGGAGAGCAGTCCACTGGGGGACTCTGGGACTCATTCAGGGAACTTTGGACGTCAGAAATTCCAGTGGAATTTTCTGACTTGCCTCTATTTACACACTGACCTTTGCTACTTTCCACTTGGCATGTGGGAGCCGGAGGGTCCAGCAGAGGTCTCCGGAGAGAGTCAAGGATGGGGCAACTGTGTTTGTGCGCTCTGTCCCGGCTAGCCCTCAGGGGCAGGGCCACCATGTCTGGGCTCTTACAGCCTGGTAATGGGTTTGTAGAACCACTCGTGTACGTTTGTCTCGTACATGATAGGAGTCAGACGTTCTAGGAAGCCTCAAGTTTCCCCTGATAACAGTGACACTTAATCAAATAGGACAAGATCTTTTGAGAATGATGCTCATGTTTTTGTTCTCCCAGGAGATACCTTTTGCGGGGGGAGGGGGGTGCTTCATGGAGGAAGGGAGGGGCTTCTCACGGGAGTTTGCTTAGGAAGTGAAAATATCTTTGAAGGAAAAAACATTTGACCATGTCCTGCTCTCGCAGCTTGCTAACCAGCCGCCATGAGATCAAAGGGACAGTGGATGGAACAGGCACTCCCGGTGGGGCAGCCATTGCTGGTCCATGCCAGACAGCGCATCTGTACCTGGTAGAGAGAGCGTTCAACCCCTAGACCCCAGCAGACACTTCAGGGCCCTGTTTTTCCCAACACAGCTCTTCTCCTGGGTCAGGGAGCTCAGTGTCTCTGCTCTTGAGCCTGATGCAAAAGGACTGGCTGTGACCTTCCTTGGGGCCATTCCTGATGCCTGAGTCCTACCAACCCTCCCACAACCCCCCCCCCCCATGAATTCTAATATCTGGACCTTAAGTTCCTCCATGGCTTAGCTGAACTCAAAATTGACACCGCTGGGTGCGGGGGGAGGGGAGGCAGAGCCTTATGCTACAGTCAGAATATGACCACCTTCATCATGGATGAGTCTGTTGAGGGAAAGGGCAGATGTCACCCAACGTCCACCCTCCAAGCACACCCCTGTGTGGCCAGCACCAGGCAGCCCCTTTTGCCATGCTCTTGGTTTGTTCTGGCTCCTCTGTGCAGGTGACACCTTGATTCTGTTTTCTCCATATGAAGAAGGGTGGGATGCTGGCAGACATGGTGAGAAAATGGGAGAGGAGGTTTGGGAGACATTAGTCAGAGGGGCTTGGAGGGACCTGGGCCCAGGAGGAGCCCCTTCCTCACAGTTATGGGAAGGGTTGAGTAACTGACCTGTGCAAATGCTCAGCCCAGATGTGCATGGAGAAGACAGTCATGGACCCGGCTGCCATGTTTATCCTTCTTCCTTCTTCCTTCCCGGCCGCCATGTTTATCCCTTCTTCCTTCTTCTTTCCCGGCCGCCATGTTTATCCCTCTTCCTTCTTCCTTCCTGGCCGCCATGTTTATCCTTCTTCCTTCTTCCTTCCCTCCCCTTCCGAGTCCACATGGGAACAGTCCCTCATAGATGTCACAACAGACAGCTGCCCAGCACTGGTAGTGAGCTTTCCTCCTGTGCTTACCTCATTGTGCTTTCTTGGGCCTCATGCCTCTTGCTGCAGGGGAAATATGGGAACCCATCAGCTTCCTCTTTGGGAGAAAGGAGCCCTGCTTGAGGAGAAGGTCGACTAGAAGATGGTGGAAATTGGTGTGACATATTCAAAATTTCGTCACTTAATTTCCGCCCTAGTTCAGGTGACTGACCCCTGGCCAATTGTGTGTGGACTTTGTCACCTGTTCCTGACACTTCTGGGGCATCTAAGAGAGGCAAGGTGAGCGGCAGGGTACTGTCGACATTGACAGGAGGAACTCTCTCCCTTTAGTCCCTTGCAGACCGTGTAGCTTGGCCAGTGAGCCAAGACTTTAATGCGAGAGGTAAGTATAAACAAGATGTCTACAGTCTGGTAGGGGTGGAGTCCTCCTTCCCAGGCCACGGTGGGCATCCTGTCCTTGAAACAACTGTGCATGGCCGGACTACAGCCTCAGGCATAACCCCTCACAGGGAAGTTGCACCCAGCAGTGGGGGTCAGCTCTGGTCCCCATACCAGGGCCCCACCCAGTGGTTCTGGTTCCTAGCGGTGCTGTATACTTCCTGAGATTCTGGATCTTAGACCTTTCATTCACTTTGAAATTTTGTCCAGAGTTTGGTGTTTGCATGTTGTGAGTGGGATAAGAAAATCTGCAATTCTAGATCTAATAACGAAAAAATAAGATTTAAAAGGTCCTTCCTCAAAAAGGAGGAGCATAACTCCCACCCTGGAAGTGCGACTGCACACAGTGGCTTCCTTCCAAACAGCGTAGTGTGGAGACAGGGACAGAAGAGGAACTTTACAGTGGAGAAGGCTGGTGGATACTCCTAAGCCAGGTGTCGTCAACATCAACAGCAAGAAGTCATATTGGTCATAGGGACCCTTGATGTGATGAGAAGGAGACTTCACCTCTGGTGTCTTCCTTCCAAAACCCATAACCCCTAGTGAATCATGAGAAAAACATCAGACAAATCCCATAGAGGAACACTGCACAAAATACATGACTAGGACTCCTAAACCTGTCCAGACCACCCAAAACAAGGAAAGTCTGAGCAACTGTCCTAGCCAAGAAGAACCCAAGAAGACAAGATGCCGACAAGTCTGTGGCATCCTGGATGGGGTTCTGGGACAGAGAAAGGACATTTGACAAGGAAATGCAAACAAAGTGTATGCTTTAGTTAATAATAATGCATCAATGTGGGTTCATGAATTGCTACAATTGCACACTAAGGTAAGATACCGATAATTGGAGAAACTGAGTGTAGGGTATATGGGAGTTCTCTGAACCATTTCGCAATTTTTCTGTAAATCTAAAACTGTGCTAAAATAACAAGTTTATTAAAAACATTTTCCTTCTTCTCTCTAGAGTAGTCAAAATCAGAGATGAAAGAAGAGGGTGAGTACCCAGGGCTGGCGCAGGTGGGGAGTTAGTGTTTAACAGGGCAGAGGTTCAGTTTGGGAGGATGGAGATGTTCTGGAGATGGACGGTCATCATGGAGGCACAACGGTGAGCCTACTTACATGAACTGTATATCTAAAAAATGGTTAAGGTGCCATATTGTAGGTTATGCGCATTTTGCCATAATTAGAAAAAAATTTAAATTCCCTTCGACATCTTCTTCCCACAGTGTGTGCTGTGGAGTGGCCTGGAAACTTGCTTACACCTGCCCTCCAGACTCTGGCCTCCTTGTGGATGGTCCAACTTGAGAATAAGACTCTACAAACACCACCTCCTACCTCCCAAGCCTGGTCGACCAGATGTCTCTGCTCCCCCTTCTGTGTTCTTGACATCCCCACGGGTTCAGCATCAGCAGATCTGCTGTCTGGCTTGTTTCACAGACCCCCAGTCTCCTGAGGTACACCCAGAAGGTGGAGGATGGGGGTCGGCCATCGGTCTGCAGCTCCCCTCTGAATGCAGTTGGGGAGGACGGATTGGGAAGGCCTTTGTGAACATCTAAGAATCCCGCACAAATGCTTGTTAGCTGGAGGGACATGTGATAGTTGATTAGTCCCGTGTGCTGAGTTTTGCCCTCCTAGGCTGGGGAATGCCCAGAGGCTCTCACGTGCTTGCCCTTCCTCTCTTTCTCCCGGTGACTTATTTCCACTCCTTAGTGTCCCCCGCTGCCTTTCCCTCCGGTGACAGCTATCCGCTATGTTCTGTGGCAGAGTTCCCCTGTGCATGACAAATAGTCCTCATTTTCTTCTCGAGAGTCCCACAGCCAATAAAAAGCAATAAAAAGCAAAATGACACACAAATTGTATCCCCAAAGAGCCATAAAGGTCTAGATATTGCCGCATGTGATGATCAGATGAGATTCTTTGCTTTTAAACAAATAATCCTCCTTAACAAAGACGACTATTCAAATGAGGAAGGGGCAGGGTCTTTTGGGAAGGTAGAGAGGGTGGGCTGGTCCAGGTTCACCCCAGGCACCGGGTCCCTGAATGCTTTTACAGTCCTTCCGCATGACGACAGGTGACTCGGTGACAGTTTGGTACTATAGCCAGTGGCGATCTCAATGACTCTGGATCTCAGGTGAGTTGGGGTGATGTTTCTGCAGCTTTTGCAGGCTAGAGAGACACTCATCCCTGGTTCGTGAGTCTCCATGATTACTGGGAGTGTCCAGCCCCCAGAGTCCGTCATGGAATGCTAATGAGAACCGACGCCCAGACCCCAGACACGGAGGTTCTGATGGCACTAACTGTGGCCGGTGGGGTGGGCTGGGATCCCAGCATCCACGCTCTTGGAAGCAGGTGCCTCCAGCGTGCAGCCAGGGATGCAAGCCCGAGGAACACCAGAGCCTGCACCCCACACAGGAGAGGAACTTAGTAATGTCCAAAATTCTCTGTTCTGTAAGATGCTGGCCTGCCGGCTACTCTCCGTCCTCGGGGTCTGCTCATCCTTGTCCTTCAGCACAGGAGCACAGGGGTTTTTCTCTTAGCCGGAGAGGAGGAGAGGGATAGGAGGAAGTAGCGAATTCCACCTAGTGAGAAGAACCTGTACCAGTTTATCTCTTTCCACTGATCCTTATGTCCAGCATCTTCTCAACCCACCCTCACACCTGCGCTGTGTGCTGTTATTATCCCCTGGGAATAGAATGACTCAGGTGGTAGCATGAGGCCAGGTGTCTCCTGCACCTTGCAGACCATGCCTGGTTTGCCACTGGGGTCCACAATTGAGTTGTGAGTGGGTGCTGGAGGGAGGGGCAGGAAGGGTCTGTGGGGCTGGGCATTCTCAGGGCGAGCTGTGGAGGAGGCTTCGGATGCGAGGCTGGCTTGGAGGGGTCTGCGAGGCTGGCTGTGCCCCTAGAGGAGGGCTGGGTGGTAACGCAGCAAGGTATCGGTGTGGTGCCTGGAGAACAGGGAGTGCACAGGGACTGGGGTCGCCAAGGTTCATTTCAAACGTGAGCAATGTTTTGCATTTGACTCATTCCAAAACGCTTTTCTAGAGTGATTCTTGCATTGACGCTGAGGAGTGACCTCCGATCTTTTGGTGGGAAAGCAGGCAGCAGCAGCCTGGACACAGTGTTGGCCCCAAATGACCCTCGAAGCCCAGATGCTATGGCTGTCTCTGGTGCACAGTCCGCTCCCCAGAATCTCATTTCCCGCGTGCTGCAGGCAGCGTCCATCATCCCGGAGCGTGGCGACCATCCCATTTGTGCCACAGGGGTGACCTTGTCCCGAGCCCATCGCTCATGCCTGGGCTGGCATTTACGGCTGGCTGTGTGTCATCCATCAGGACTGTGGTCCAGGCTGACGAGTCCAGCTTCTCAGGAGCTGCCAAATGAGCTCTTCCTTCTGCCCGGCCGGACACACGAGGAGCCGGGCCGCCGGAGGGAACCCAGGGGTGTCACGGGGGGGAAAGGCAAATCCTAAACCAAACCCAAAAGAGAAACACCAGAGGCTGCTCTTAAGGGGATCATAGCCGGGTTCTGTGCTTCCTGCCCCTCTGTTTCACTTCCCGTCCAGGCATGTGGTCCACCGCGGACTGAGCCCCGTATCCGGAGGGTCCTTCCATCCGGGCACAGCTACAGAAACTTTCAAGTCAGGAAGGGGACCTGGGCCATTTTAAACTTCCAACCAGGGTCGAAACAAAAAGGTGTCCTGGCGTTTCGGCCACTTGGAACCCCCTTCGCCAGGGTCCCCCCAAATCCAGGCACTCTTGATGAGGTGCCCGGAGTGGAGCCAGGAAAGAAGGCAGAGGAAACTTGGTGACCTCTAGTATTTCTGCCTTAGTTGCAAAGGCTGGAATTTCAGACAAGTGTCAGGATGCCGAGAGCATTCTAGCCCAGAATGTCAGGGCGGCCATGAGGAGTGTGAGGACCGGGTGAGGTTAGGACAGTGAGAGGTTAGGACACCCCTCACAGGGGTGAGTGCTAGCGTCGCGTCTCAGCGTGGCTGTGGGGCGCGGGGAGGGCACGCCGGGAGCAGGGGCGCCGCTGAAGGGGTGAGCAAGGGGCCGGTGCTGCCAGCAGGACAGACAGCCGGTCCTCCCGCACGGCCCTCCTGTGATCCGGGCTCTGCGATATTCCCGTTCTTGTGTTCATTCATTCATTCCACAGATGGGCGCGTACCGCGGTCGTGTTTCCCGCGTGACTGAAATGACCAGGTACTGTTGTGTGACTGGTGGGCGTGTGAGGAGATTAGAGCAGGGGCCGTGCCCCCTTCGAGCAACGGGCAGACTGAGAGGAGGACATCGGTCCCCAAAGGGGCAGACGTCGGCTGTCAATGGAGGGACAGCTGTGTGCCCTGCACCCGGAGTGGGGCGTGAGCCGGCACGACGTGAGGGACGTGCTATTTCTCCCCATTGGCGGGTGAGGGATGGGAAGATGCGAGAGGCTGAAAGACCCGCTGTCAGGACTCGAACCCTGGGCCGTCTGGCTCTGGTCCTCACGCTCCCACTCCCGAGAGGCTGGCTCTGTGTTGTGAAGCAAGCCGAGCTCCAGGATGTGGATGGGGCAGAAAGAGCCCCCAGAGCTGGACTCGGGCTTCCTGGAGCCCTTCCTGCTCACACACTCACCAGCCAGCGCCGAGAGGACGGGACGGGGTCCACCAGGAGGAGAGCAAGTGGGAAGGGAATTGCTGGCGGATAGAGCAGGGCTGGGGGAACCAGCAATGGCCAATGGTTGGCCATTGGCCTGGACAGCCCATGGCCTGGAGTCCACCCCCAAGTGCGGCAAGAACAGAGACTAAGTCGGAAGGGCCAGCAGGATTTGGAGGCCCTTGGGGAGTGGGCTGGGGCAGAGCAGACAGCAGACTGCACCCATGCATGGTGCTGTGGATGCTTCTAGGAGCCAGGTGTGGCTCGGGGCTGCACCGTCAGAGAGACCGGCTGGAGCCTGCTCGGTCCTCTCTCCACTCAGAGACGCCCAGAGTCATTCCGGAGCCGGCCGCGTGCTGGCTGTCTCCTGGCTCCGTGCTCTTCCCTGACCCTTACACGGTCTGCTCCTCCCCAGCTTTCGGGTCCCCCCTAAGGACTTCCCTGCCCACCCCAACCCGAGGCCCGCCTTCCCGTTCTCCGCCACAGCGGGCTCCCGTCCCCTGTGCCCAGGGATGCTGGGTTCTGGGCGTGTGCTCCACAGACACCTGGCGCCCGTTCTGCCAGGGCTCATCTGCGCAGCGCCTGGGGTCATTTTTTTACTTGGTGACTTTGCACGATTTGCAGGGACTCCTCATGTACGACGAAGACCATCACTTCCACTGACGATGACCATAATCTCTTCCCAAAAGCCGTTCCTTTGCTTGTGAGGTCTTTTGCCTGTGGCCCCTGTTGCGCAGAAGTTCTGAGTGGATGGAGTCTGCGTGTGAATGTGTCCTTGAGAGACGCCAGCTCCGGAGCTGTGGGAGGCCTGTTCCGCCCTCCCACACCGGCCTGCCCCCCGCACTGCCCGGTAACTCCTCCAGCCTGTCTTCAGGTTTATCTCCCATCCCGGGTTGCAGCTCCGCGCGGAGTCATTTCTGAACACCTGATTGTGTTCTCCCTTCCCGCAGGTAGACAGTTGTCCCTGCTCATGGATGGCCTGTCCCCACGGATTTTTAATGCCTCCTCCCTCCATTAAGGTGAAGATCTTCCGTTGAGAAAAGCAGCGTTCCTAGAGCAGGGTCAGGACGGAGGGAAGCGTGCAGGTGGGGAGCCAGGCTTTCCCAGGCTGGTCTGGGGGTCTGGCTCCAAGAATGCAGCTCCTTCCCCTGTAGGACATGCCCCTTGCCCTCATGGTCCTACCTGGAGCTTCCACGGTCCACCAGGTTCCGAACGGCGAATGGCGTGACGGGACAAAAGTGGGAAAACAGGGTGTAAGGCGAGAGTCGTCTCCTCCATGCCACTCTTCAGAGTTTCGGTTTCATCTACAGGCCAGACCTCAGGAGCTGGGAAATCCAAGCAGCCGTGTTCCCAGCAGAACGTGGGACTTCCACAGTGGGGTAACGGGTCCTAGGGCGGGCACCTTTGTATCTTATGCCAAAAGTGCGTAGGTGCCTGCGTCCTTCTGGGTTTTGTGTTCTGTTCGCTAAATCTCATGGTCTGACCACACATGAGAGCCTCTTAGTTACCGTGGGGAAGTCTTGGTGCCTGGGAAGCCCAGGCAGGCGCCGTTCTGTTCATTTTCCTGCTCATCCTCACGGTTATTTTTGACTTCTATTCTCCACACAAATGTTAGTAAGAATCCTGTATCATGCACGACAAAACTTCCCCTTGTGAATTTTACTGGGTTTCGTTAAAATTACAGATGACTTTGCAGAAGTGCTGACTTCCGGAGGATAGGCTCTTTCCGCCTGGAGCCATAGTGACCCGCTGCACCTGCTCGGGACTTGTGCCAGAGCCTCCAGGGACGTCGCGTAAGCGTCTCTTTTGGCTCAGCTTTTCTCATATTTATACCTGGGTAATTGCAGTTTCTGTGGCTTTGGTAATTTTTTTTCTATGACATTTTCTGATGGGCTTTTCTAACACAGAGAACTACTTTTGGTTTTGAATATTGATTTCGAATCCGGGAAGCACCTTAAATCCCCTTATTAGTTCTATCTAATAGGTTGGCAGGAGACTCTTAGAATTTCTCTGCAGACAGTCTATTCATCTGCAAACAGTGGCAGTTTTGCCATTTCCTTCCCAGTCCTCACACCTCTGCTCTGGTTTTCAAATGGGCTGCGTTGGCCAGCACGTCCAGAAAAGCATCAGGAATGAGCTAAGGGGCGGCTTCTTCCAAAGTGCATGATAGCATCAGAGTGAGCTGAAGTTCCACCAGGAAACTCAAGCTCCACATTTTCTCCTCCTCATCTCCCTCCTCCCTCTCCCTCTTCCTCTTCCTCCTCTTCCCTCTCCCCTCCCCCTGCACTTCCCTCCTCCCTTTCCCCCTCTTTCTCTTCCTGCCTGCATAACTTTCTCCTCCTCCCCCCACCCCACCGGCCCCCTTCCTTCTCCGCTTCCTCCCCTGTGTTCTTCTTCTGTTTCTCTTCCTCTTCTCTCTCCCTCCCCCCTTCTTCCTCTCCTCTCCCTCCTCCTACCTCTTCCAACCCTCCCCCCCCTCCTCCTCTTCCCTTTCCTCCTCCTTCTCTGTCTTCTTCTTCTGTTCCTCCTCCCCTCATTCTCCTTCTCTTCCCCCTCTTCCCCTGCCTCCTCACCCTCCCCGTCTCCCTCTCCTCTTCCTCCTCCTCTTCCTATGTCTCCTCCTCCCTCTTTCCTTCCCTCCTCCTCCCCTCTCCTTCCCTTCCTCCCCCTTCCTTCTCCCCCCACCCCTTTTCTTTTAAATTAACTGGAGGACACTTCTCCAATGAAGACAGACAAATGGCTATCAGACACATGAAAAAATGTTCACCATCACGAGCCATCAGGGAGATTCAAATCAAAACCATATTGAGATACCACCTGACACCAGTTAGAATGGCCAAAATTAGCAAGACAGGAAACAACGTGTGTTGGAGAGGATGTGGAGAAGGGGGAACCCTCTTACACTGTTGGTGGGAATGCAAGTTGGTGCAGCCACTTTGGAGAACAGTGTGGAGATTCCTCAAGAAATTAAAAATAGAGTTTACCTATGACCCTGCAATTGCACTGCTGGGTATGTACCCCAAAGATACAGATGCAGTGAAAAGAAGGGCCATCTGTACCCCAATGTTTATAGCAGCAATGGCTACGGTCGCCAAACTGTGGAAAGAACCAAGATGCCCTTCAACGGATGAATGGATAAGGAAGATGTGGTGAATATACACTATGGAGTATTATGCCTCCATCAGAAAGGATGAATACCCAACTTTTGTAGCAACATGGATGGGACTGGAAGAGATTATGCTGAGCGAAATAAGTCAAGCAGAGAGAGTCAAGTATCATATGGTCTCACTTATTTGTGGAGCATAACAAATAACATGGAGGACATGGGGAGATGGAGAGGAGAAGGGAGTTGAGGGAAACTGGAAGGGGAGATGAACCATGAGAGACTATGGACTCTGAAAAACAACCTGAGGGTTTTGAAGGGGCGGGGGCGGGGGGTGGGAGGTTGAGGAACCAGGTGGTGGGTAATAGGGAGGGCACGTGTTGCATGGAGCACTGGGTGTGGTGCAAAAACAATAAATTCTGTTACACTGAAAAGAAATTAAAAAAAACATTAAGTGGAGGATGTTTCTTCTGTTCTGAATTTGCTAGGTTTCTAGTTTGTTGTTGTTTTGTTCTGCTTTGTTTTTGTCCTGCACTGGGTGCTGATTCTGCAGGGTGGGGTAGAGGTGGGAGGCACTGCCTGACTTGGCCCCCAGTTTCCCTGCTCGGTTAGACTGGCCCCCACCAAGTAACAGTCCTAGACTCTTACTTGAGTTGCTTCTTATTTTTCTGAATAAATCAGCCTGCTTGACTACAAGGTACCGTTTGTTACTACATTATGAGATTTAATTTTCAAATATTTAATCTAAGATTTTTGCATTTATGTTCTTTGTGAGGCCAGCCTGTAATTTTCTTTTCTCATAACGCCCTTGACCAGTTTTGATATCAAATTATATTGGTGTCAGAAAATGAGTCATGTGGTTTATTTGCTTCATGTGTTTGCTGGAACAATTTGTGAAATAAATGCATTCTCTCATCCTGAGAGTTTTTGTAAAGCTCTCCCTTAAAAGCCACCAGATCCTGCGTGCAAGTGATTTTTACAATTTTTATACAGTAAAATCTCCATCTCTCCTAAATATTCAGAGGTACTGGCAAAAATTTGCTCACAATAGTCTTATGATTTTAATGCTTCTGTTTATCCACAGTTAACTCTTTTTAAGTTCTTTTTTTTAAAAAAAGATTTATTTATTTATTTGAGAGAGAGGCAGGGGGAGAAGCAAAGGGAGAGAATCTTCTAGCAGACTCCCTGGTGAACACGGAAGCCTGACTCAGGGTTCGACCTCATGACCCTGAGATCGTGACCTGAGCAGAGACCAGGAGTTGATGCTCAACTGACTGAGCCTCCGAGGATCTTAATTCTGTCTGTTTGTGTCTCCTGTTTTCACTTTGAGCCCTGCTCACTTGAGTATTGAATAGTTTCTTTCAAAGAATTTGGTTTTGGTTTTATAGATCGTCTATATTTTGTCTGTCTTCTGCGTTTTATCATTTCCTATCTATTCAATGCTATGTACGACTTCCTTTCATCTCCTTTCTTGACACTCTTTTTATTTTGTGGGTGCTTGAAAGATCGGTTCATTTATTTTAGAACTTTAAAAAAATTCAGTATATAACTGTAAAGTTAACTCTAAGTTAACTAAGTTAACTATAAAATAACTATAAAGTTACTTCTAAGGAGTGCTGTGGCTCTGTCTCATGAGTTCTCATAGCATTTCTGTCAATGAGTTCTAAATATTTTGTTATCTCTATTGTGACTGGTTCTTTAAACTATGAGTTACATTTATATTTATAGATACATACAAGATTCTATGTATCTATAGATATATGTCTTATGTATCTTATGTATATTTATCTTAGGTATCTAAGATAGATATTTATCTATCATAGTACACATTTTCCACTTATTCATTTTAACCATTTCTCTGTTATTTGGCTTCAGGTCTATTTCTTTGAAACAGCGAGTAACTGGATTTTTTATGATCCAGTGAGATGGTCTCTGACTTCGGTGGTAATTTTGATGGTCACATTTATTGTGAGTACTGCTACATTTGTTTCTATTTTGTCTCCTAACCTGAGTTTGGTTTATCAATGAGGTTTTTCTTCTATTCTTTTCTCCCTCCGGTTTGGAAGGTGTTATATCTCCTTACATGTATTTTAGCTAATACCTTTACACTGTTGACTATTTCTCTTCCAACAAAGTCAGAGTTATTTGGTGTATTTCTCCTTTTTCAATTGCCCCCACCCTGCATTGTTGTCTGAAAGTTTAAGTCAACATTCTTAGATTAAAAAATTCTATTTAGAGATTAAACAGATTCACTGAAATATTTTTTTATCAGTTTCTTTGTTCAGTTCGGTCTTCAACAGGCCACTCTAGTTTGGCTCACTTTTCTTCTTGCTGACATATCTCCTTTAGTAGTTTTCTCTGTGAGGATCTGGGTCGTAAAGCTTGTTTCTCATTTCATGCTTTGACAGTATCTTGGCCTCCTTTGTCCTCACTTTGGAACAACAGCCTCGGAAGGCACATTGAATGTTAAGCCCCCATCACCCTTGGAGGCTGTTTAGTCATTATTTTCTGGTATCTTTTGTTGCCGAGGAAACATTTGCTGGCCGTCTAGTTATCTTTCTTTTGTAATCACATGTGTTTTCTTTTTGGTAGCTTCAATGTTTTCTTTCCCCTTCATTTTCCGTAACAGTTTCATTATGGTTTACTTACATTTGCCCAGCTTAGCACTCAGTGTGGCTCATCAGCTGAACGCTCATACCTTTCCATCACATCGTGAAAATTTCTAGGCTTGCATTCTTCAAATATTGTTTCTTTGTCACCCACCATTCTCTCCTTCATGCATGTTGCAATCCCAGTTTCTCTTCTACATCCTTAGTGTGTCTGCCGTCTGTAGTCTCTCTCTACGCTGTGTTGCCTTCAGAATGAGCCCCACCATGCACATACTTTCTCTGACCAGGTCCATATTCTGAGGTGATTTAAAGAATTCCAATGACTATATTTTTCACTCCTAGGATCTTTTGTGGAGAATTTAAAAAATGGTCTATTATTCTCTGAAAAACAACCTGAGGGTCTAGAAGGGGCGGGGGGTGGGAGGTTGGGGGAACAAGGTGGGGGGTATTATGAGGGCACGTGTTGCATGGAGCACTGGGTGTGGTGCAAAAACAATGAACACTGTTATGCTGAAAAGAAATAATAAAAAAATGGTCTATTATTAATTCATATCTGATTCCTACACCATTTTGTTCCCTTTTTGTATAGTATTCATTCCTTTATCTTTTTGAGGCTTAAAGTTACTCTAGAGTCATGTTTTGGGGTTTTTCTAATGTTTGCCTTTCACCAGTGCTGAATGCCTTCCCTGATTCTGCAGTGTTTTGGCTGCCACAGTTAGTGTGACATCAAATGTTCTGCAGAACCTTATGCTAAGAGGATGGGAGTCTCTCTCTCTTCCACCTAACACTCTTTGGTGGTTTGGCAGCTGTTTTTCCTCTGCTCCTGAGATCCTGGGTCCATACCAGTGCTGGATGGGAGGATCCCAGTCCCAGCCCATGGTGATGCTGAGGAGGGCACAGATAAGGTCACTGTCTAAGGCAATCAGCCATGTGGCTGCTCTGCTCCCCAGTTCTCCCTAGGCTCCCTCCATTTACTCTTGGTTTCATCTGTAAACCTGTCTGGAGTCTCCCACCACATGGGCTTGTCTGGGTCCCTATTGGTGTCAGGAGTCAAACCCCTCCCACTTCTGATGGATTCTTGGCCCCAGAGTCAAGCATGTCCCCAGCTTTGGCTCCTTCCCTCCACCATTTCTGTTTCAGGTCCACAGAGAGCTTTATTTTCTGTTCGAGCATTGATAAATACTTAAAACATATACTTAATTAGCTTTTGCTGTGTTGGAGCAAAAGGAGAAGAGTTGAAGTTTGAACTGAGATGCAAAGTTGCCTGGATGTCCTGCCCTGTGTCCCCCAGAGACCCGGTTCAGGGGAGGAGCTCTTTCAGTGAATGAATGACACAGTCTGTTTCTCAAATCTCAGGTATTTCAGGGGCTATGAGTCTCCTCCTTTGAGGGCACAGAAACGGAGCCTTCCAGTGCTGGAAGGAACCAGGGTGCAGTCCATTTCTTCACCAAAGGCCACCAGGAGCGCATAGTCAGGCTCCAAATTTGGGGGTTTGGAGAGCAGACTGCAGGAGAAGGAGAGGAATTTAATGCAAAGCGGGTCCCCAGCACAGCTGGTCTGTGAGGCATATGCTGCAGTGGGAGATGATGAGGCTGTCCCTGGATGGGCTGGCGGTGCCGTCTTCCCTAATGGGGTACTAAATGAAGTGACGTCAGATGCTGGCTTACTTGTTTGGGAAAAGACACTCAACACAGTCTCATCTCCAGTTGCACTTGGTAGCTGCTGCCTGACCTGAGAGCAGCTGAAGAAGTTGGAGCCGATGTTAGTGGTGGTGGTCTTATCAAGACCTGGCTTTGTCCACATGCATCCCTTTGCACACGTGGGCATGTGTGAGCACGCATCTACATTTGTGCATGTGTAGGAGAAGGCTAGAGAGAGGGAGGGAGGGATGGTGTTTTCCTAGGCTGATCCACATCAGAATGCATTATATTTGGCATTTCTGGCTCCTGCCCTGAGTCTGTCTGCGTCTCCTTCATGAGGTCCTGGAGCTTAGTGAGGTCAGTGACCTCGCATTTGGAATTATCCTCACTTTTCACTGCTAACAGCCAGCTTGTCGCCAGGAAGGGATCTGGTTGCTGAAGGTATCACATCTTGCAGGGAAAGAGAGATGAAATCTTGAAAGCCCAAGATATTGCTGGTAATTATTAAAGCAAGTAGTTTATAGATCAATTGCTCCATCCACTCAAGTGCAAATAGTCTGGGTCCTCAACCGCATGGAAATCTTTGAAAATATTTGTGTTGAAGCCCCTTGGTAAATGCTCCCTGTGGTGCTTCTGGTGCACAAGGCAATAAAAGATGTTTTGTTTCAGTGCACTCTTCCCATGATTTAGAAAGGAAATGGGAGAAGCATACAGCAGCCTTGCCATCACGCACCCTCAGAAGCTGCTCAGCCACGACGGAACATCTATTCTGTGCGCTAAGGGGGATCATGAGGACCATAACATACAACACAATTTGTGTTGAAGCCGTGAGTGGTAAACTCCTCTCCTTCTACAAATTCAGTTGGTTAATCTCATTTTTAACATAGCATAAACCCTGCCCCACAAAAACGGCATGAAAGATGGAACGACATGAGACCACACAGTGGTGATGGTGCTGATTGAGAGGGAAACGTGGATGCCGCCATCAGCCAAACATGGACCGAACAGCTGCGGCAGCCAATGGTCATCAACGTCTGCTGGTCCTTAGAGCTTCTCATTCCTGTTGGGGTATGGTCTCTACTGGACTGAAAGGAGCTCTCATTATCACACGTCTCCTAATTCACACTTAGGATCGTTCCGCAGATAACTGTGAGTGTGGACGATGTGTCTGGAACTTTGTCGGAAGTAGGGATGCCGAAGAAGACATGAGAGAAGAACCACCCACCCTCGGTGAAGGTTTGTTCTCGTGGGGGCGTGGCGACATTCAAGGAGCACCCCAAGAAAGGAGACCATGGAGATAACGCCTGGGGAAGAAACACACCAGGGCGAAGATGTAGTGTCCCAGAGCCGGTCATCTGCTGTTTTGTCTCCCGGTACCAACTGCTCTCTTCCTTCATGATGTTCGTGACGCGTTTGGGATTCCTTGTGCTCCGTGCAAACGGAAATCTTTTCCGTCTTTTCACTTGGTCGTCCTCGAGCTCGACATCAAGCCTGTCCTGCCTCAGCTAACGTGTTTGAACCAACCACCCAACCAATCAACCAACCAACAAATATATCAGTGGAAACCTTTACCGACTGGCCTCAGATAATGTGGGAGTTCTGCTAATCTCCGTGTTTCTCTTTCTTCCCACCATGCTGCTGTGTGCAGTGTGCGTTCCAACTACACGCCAGTGGATAAATCGTTAATTGTCTCTCCTCATTTCATGGGTCACTAGGAACCTTTTCCCCCCAACTAAATTATTTCTCAAGGGCAGAGATATGTCTTCACTTTCTTTATTACTCCTCAGAATCAATGCATCTGGACGCCTATCGTCTGGGTCAAGTCCCACACTCCATCCATACCTGCCAGTGTGTTAGAATTTGTATTCTTCCGTCCCCGGTCAATGGCAGTGTGGCTCGTCGCTGGAAGGGACGGGAAGTGTGCGTAATTGGAAATTCCCCATCTCAGACATCACTCAGGTTAGGTGAGGGCAAGTCAGTTCGACTTTCATTTCTCGGGGGTTTTATACCCTGCTGTTCCTTATGAATATTCTTTCAGGAAATCTGAAAAAAAAAAAAAGAAGAAGAAGAAGAAGATGATGATTCTGGGGCACAGAGAAAACAGGGAGGTGAAGAAAGATTCTCACAGGCTTTTCTTTAGAAGTCAACTGGTTGTCCTAACCAGTCAGGAGAAAAGCCAACAGCAGAGCCCGAGGACCATTGAGCATCTGTTCCATCCTTGTTTCCTTTCCTTCCCTGATCTCCCTCCCTCCCTCCCTTCGTCACTCTCCTCTGGGAAATAGTTAGCTGGGAGTATCGTCCCTCCTGTAGCTGCCCGCCTGGGCCTTTCTCTGACTCCTGGACACAACTGGTCTTATCTTCAGCCTTTCCAGTGTGTCTCTCCTGACCGGAGATTGGCTACTGTATCCCCTGTTTGTTCAGAGGGAGACAATGTTATGGAACAGGACGTGTTGCAATGGGGATCAGGAAGACGTGGCCCTGGTTCTCACTGCTGTTAGATCTTTGACTGTGTTAATCCATGCCTTTGAACTTGCATTTTTTTCTTCTGTAGGAGGAACACCCCTCCCCGCCGCCATCGTGACCCCCTGCAGGGCGGGGATGGAGGCCTTTACAGAACCACTCTGCAGATTTGGAAGTGCTCCCTGCACGGAGGCTAGGTGGGATTACTGGGCTGCGTTGTATCACTAGGGAGGCTACAATGTAATTATAGGGGCGCGGCTCGGTTGGTGCTTCCTTCTATTCCAGTGACTGTGCCATTAGCGCACCGAACAGGTGGTCATTTCCTGATAGGAGGGTGAGGGATGGGAATCTATTCCATACACGTTTATTAACAGAAACCTACTATATATTCCCTCTGCTTGGCCCTGTGGACCGCAAAAAAATGAACAAGTCACCATCTCAATAGAGTCTCCTTTTTTCCTCTAAAAAGTTCTATTTTGTCTGATGATATTTGCAGTGTCCCTGCCCAAGGGGACAGGTACCTTTGATCCTGGTACCCCTGAATGTGGCCCTCCAGGGAGAGGAGAATGGAGGTTGCAGATGAGTGAGCCTTGAGATAGGGAGGTTGTCCTAGATGGTCTAAGGGGGTTTGATACCATTGCAGGGGTCCTTGAAAGGGGACAAGGGACTCAGAAGGACGTTGGACAGTGTGAAACAGACTTGCTTCACTGTTCTGTTCTTCACTGTTCTTCACTGTTCACTGAACTGTTCACTGTTCAGACTTCAGCGTTGAAGATGGAAGGAAGAGCCATGAGTCAGGAAGTGGGAGCGACCCTGTGGCAGGTGGAGGAGGTGGGGACCTGGGTTCTTGCCGGGCGCTTCCAGAAGGACGCTCAGCCCTGCCTACACCTCGACTTCAGTCCAGTGAGACTTCTGACCCCCAGAACTGTCAGGGAATGAATCCGTGCTGCCTCGCAACACTGTTTTGTGGTCATTTGTCTCAGTGATAGAAAATTAACCAAGTATTATTCCTCCCTTCTTAAACAATAACCTCATTCAACAAATATTTACTGCGTTCTTTTTTAGAAATCTTTTTCTGGGGGTGTTATTTATTTATTTGACAGAGAGTGGAGGGAGTGGCAGGCAGAGGCAGAGGGAGAAGCAGGTTCCCCACAGAGCAGGGAGACCGGTGTGGGGCTCGATCCCAGGACCCTGAGATCATGACCTGAGCTGAAGGCAGAGGCTTGAACCCACTGAGCCATCCAGGAGCTCCTATTTACTGTGTTCTTATTACCCGGCAGCCTCTGAATAGGGCCAGAGCTGGGATGGTGGGGAGAACTGGACGTGCTCGGTCCCTGCCCTCCCGGAGCTTGGTGTGATCGGGAGAGAATGCCAGTGAAGCCTGTTTGCAACGAGGGCAGCAAGCAGGCCCCGCAGGACAGGTGAGCACCAGCTCCTGTGATCGGAGCAATCCAGTGACCTGTCAGAATATCACCATGAGACGGCTGCGTCCGCCTCACCCTGTGCGTCCACCTCCAAGGAGCGGAGGAAGCCCAGGCTGGAGCCGAGGGAGTGGACCTCCATGTGGCAAGGCTCAGGGCAGCTGAGCTCGGGAGCGGCTCCTTCCGAGCCAAGCCCTTGATCAACCAGCCTCGCATCCCACTCCGGGTGGCTCCTGGGAGGCCAGGTCAGGGGGGATGCCTCCTCCTGTCTTTCTCCAGCGCCGTCAATCAGAGGAAAAGACATCGGAGACATTTACGGAGCGCAGCTAATCAGTTAAGCATTCAATTAATTAGGCAATCATTTCTTTGCACTTGATTTTCATTACAGTGAGTTTATTTTAGTTTCTTGTGTAGGAAAAACAGGTGCTCACAGTTAGCTCCGTCAGCTTCCTGTTGCTGTGTTTGATTCACATATTATTTTTAAAATAGGTTTATTTTGGGGGCCAATGTGACCTGAAAAAACCCACCCGTATTTACTCACCCATGTTGCTATTTTTGTGCCGCTGGCGGTGGTGGTGGTGTTTTCTCCCCCAACCTTGGGACAGTTTTGCAACTAAATGAAGCTCCGTGACATCACACGCCCCTCATCCCTCCTGCGCAGGCAAGAGCCCAAGTGTAAACACGGGGGATCGACAATGGGCGAGGGCCCGCAGAGAGTGAGGCTAACGTCCTTTCCTAAAAGGCCATTCTTGGTCCACGTCTGGATGGCGTCCAGGTGTGTGCAGGATGCCGAAAACCCAGGTCCTGGGACGTCAGGCCGGGGATGCGCCCGAGAGCCCGCCCAGACTAACAGCCCACCGGCTCACACCTCCCACTGCTGCTGCAGGGGTCCGATGCCCCCAGCCCGGGCCCTGCACCTGCCAGCCTGGCACACTGGTCCTGGAGAGGCGTCCGCGTCACGGTACAGATGTGAGCAGGCGGAATGAGTGGCGTGCACGTGAGGTGTTCTCTCCCAGTCCCTGCCTGCAGAGGGGGGACGTGCAGTCTGCTTTCTGCCTCCACACGGCTCTTCCAAGCAAACACGGCTCTTCTGCAGTTTGCAAATGCGAGCAAGGATCCTTAAACTGCCCCCTTTCGCCTCCCCCTCCCGTCTACGTTTCCTTTGTGTGCGATATAAAGGGTTAATATAAAAATAGAAGTTCTCAAGGCATTACAGCGTTCTTCTTAGGTTCCCATGGAAACCTAAGCAGTGCAAACATGTGAAGAATTTTTTTTTTTTTTTTTAAAGTTGGCCAAAAATTTCATCCTCCAAAGATTGAGGGTCATTCTGCCTTATGGTCTGGGAAAACTTTTTTTTTTTTTTTTTAAGATTTTCAAGAAACTAATAAAATCTCTTTGCTGTCGCCACCCTCCCGCATGCACCCAAGCCCCAGACTCCTCCTTCTTCCTCCTCCCCTTCTTCTTCTTCGTCTTTCTGCTGCCGCTGTTGCTGCTGCTGCTTCTTTTTATTTTAATATATCCACCAGAAAGGGTCTTTGTGCCATTTCCCATAAGTCCCCTCGAGGGCTTAAATTTGAAACAAAAGTTTCTTCTCTCCAGTCTCAGCAAGGGAATCAAGATGATTTCTTTCTTTCCGTTCAAAGCAGTTCGGAACAAGTCTGGTCCCAAAGAGAATGGTGACAATATCCCTCAGGGACAACCAGAACCGATGAGTTGAGGGAGCAGAGCCCTGGGTCAGGAGCCCCTTCCGCCGGTCCGAGAGACTGCACTTGGTCCACGGAAACCTCTTCAGCATCGCGGCTGCAGCTGGACAGTAGAAGAGACGTCAAACTAGGGCTTTTGTCCCCGTTGCTTGATCTCCTTAGATGGTGTTAGTTCTCAGCGATTGGTGCTGGGGGCTCGGGACGTAGCAGAGGGTCCCGCTCCGGCTGCAGTGAACCTGGTGACGCATGAGCCCAGGAGCATTTCTCCTGTGGGACCTCGGCCCTGCAGGGCCCTGCTGGATCCCCCTTCCCAAGCTACAGAGGAGCCCCCCAGTTGTGTTATGGCTCCAGGGGTCTCTCAGCTGCTCCCTCCCCTGAAGAACGGCCCTCCAGGGCAGGAAGCCATGACAGGGAAGTTACTGATGGATACAGGGACAAAGGTGGACCCTGAATGAGGCCAAGGTCACGTTCTGTCTTCCTGCTCAGACCTACCCACTCTGTGTCACTTTCTTCACTCCCTTTCAAGTTTCTCCTGACCACACTCCTGCCTCAGTTCAATCTTTGTCTGAGGCTTTGTTTCTGGGGAGCCTGACCTGCTGACAACCCTTCCTGGGTGGATTGTTTTGAAGGTGCGAGAAGAGGGGCGGCTGGTGGCTCGTTGGTTAAGCATCTGTCTCAGCTCAGGTCATGATCCTGCGGTCCTGGGATGGAGCCCTGCGTCGGGATCCCTGCTCAGCGGGAGCCTGCTTCTCCCTCTCCCACCTCCCCCTGCTGTGTCTCTTGTTCTTTCTCTCAAATAAATAAATAAAATCTTAAAAAAAAAAAAGAGGGAAGGAATGTCTTCTGTTATGGGTTAATGGTGCAACCCCAGAAGATGCCGCGGCTCAGCTGCATGTACCCGTCAATGTGACTTTGTTTACAAGTTGAGTCTTTGCTGATGTCACTCAGTGAGGATGAGTGAACTGAGATGAGCCTTAACCCGGTGTACCTGGTGTCTTCTGGGAGAGACTCTTTCCTTGACTGCATTTCAGCTAGGTCCCTCTGACCCCCTTCCAGAGGAGGCCTTGACCTTGGTCCCCATCCTATCCTTGGCCCACGCAGCCCAGCTGTAGCAAGAATCCTGCTAAGTCAGTTTATCGAGAATCCCCTCTGCTTGATGCCCCCTCTTAGTGAATTTCCATCAGTCTGCTTGATGGTGATAACCCCCCCCTCTGTCCCTCTCTGTCCCTCTCTGTCCCCTATTGCAATAGTCTTCAAGCAATCCTTCTTACTGTTTTAACAAATGTCAAAATAAAGTTTTCTTTAGTAAAAGGACTTATTTACAGGGAAAATTTGGATACAGACATGCACGCAGGGAGAAGACCATGTGAACATGGAGTCAGAGATTGGGGGGTGTTTCTACAAGCCCAGGGACACCGGAGACTCCGGCAAACCCCTGGAGAGAGGCAGGAGATAGGAGTCAACCTGCCAACACCTTGAGCTCAGACTTCCCGCCACCAGGGCTGGGAGAAAACACCCGTCTGTTGGTGAAGCCGCCCAGCCTGTGGTGTTTTGTTACCACAACTCCAGGAAACCAACACACCCTCCCCTTGCATCCTTGACGCTCTGCACAGCTCCTGCCCTGTCCCACCCCAAGACTTGCTTCTTCTTCTGTGACTCCAGCACGCTCCCAGGAAGCTGACACGCAGGCAGTCTGTAGGGTGTGGGCACGGAGCTGAGCACTGTTGCTCTGGGGAGCTGAGGTTAGGCAGAGCAGGGGTCCCCGGGGGGCGGGAGTTGCTGGCTAATCCACACAGAGCCGCCGGCAGGGGCTGGCTGAGGCAGGACGCTCTGGACGGCACGTTCCTGCCCTTCCACACCGGGCGGCCACACACACGAGACTCCTGCACACGGGGACGTGATGAGGAAGGCCTCCCCTCTGGACCTTCATGCGGACACGCTTTCCCGCTGGAAGAGGCGGCTTTCTGCGTGATAAATCACCGCTGGCCTTTTCAATGCACTTTTCTACATGAACAACAGTGCCCAACTGGATGTCAGTCATCAGCCGAACATAATTGGATCGGGAAAATGTTACATTGTGAATGAAGCTGACTGATGGGGAGGTGTCAGTTTTATTAACATTCTTCCTTCAGACGATAATTTTGTATCCGTAAAGATGAATAACAAAAGAGTTACAGAAGGCATCAACTTGGAAGATAGAGTCCTTTTAACCGAGTCTGCTTTTCCTTCCTTTCTCCCTTCTGTTTTTAAATATTTGATCTCTCTGTCAGGGACGGCTTCTGTCTTGTTGGCCTGGGATTGGGAAGAATATCCACCAAGCAGGCTGTCTGGCCAAAAGCCAGGTCAGGGCACACTCTCCGGACGCTGCGTGCGTGGACGCTGTGTGTGGGGTTGGCCCCGGCACACCCCTGTTTAAGTCCTGAGGGGGGTTGAAGGTGGCAGAGGGAGTGGTGCCCAGCTGACGGGACCCCAGGCCACCATCTTCCTAGAATGCACTCTCTATAGTTACAAGGCTTTGACCCTGGCTTCCGGTTCCCTTTTCCTGTTTTTGTTACCTGTGGAATGTGCTGGAAGGCTCTGGCATCTCCCCCCACCTGGCCTCTTGCATAACTCCTTACTGAGTAGTCCCCCACCTGCTCATGCCTCTCGGGAACACCTTCCCCTCAAAGCAGCTTGGACCCTCCTTTTGAAGGTGAGATCTTACGACACTCCCCGGCTTCTAGAGGTCTCTAATTCCCCCAGAGTCACGTCCAAACCTTCCCAGGGCCTCCTAGACCCACCTGCTTCACCCCTGCCTTCTTCTCTGCTTCATCTCCTCCTACAGCCCAGCCTCTGAGCCTTTGCCCTTTCTGTTCCTTCCTCCTGCAACTCTGTCCCCTAGAAGGTTCTTGGCTCACTCCCTTATTTCGCAGATGAGTTTCAAAGTGCCACCGATGGACAGGCCTTCCCCACCACCGTTCCAAAGCAGTTCTCTTCTCTTCCCACCTTGTGCTGTTTTCTTACCTCCGCCCAGTCGCCACTGAGATATCTTGTATGGATTTCTTATGCATTTAGGTCTCTTACATGCTCTAGAACATTCCACGGTGGGGAGAGACTTTGCCACTGTGCCCATGGCTGGGGGAGGGGCCAGCACGCCGCGAGAGCAGCCGGCTGCAGGTTTCGGTGTTGAGTTAGTTGACTGTGCCGAGCTGCAGTTGCAGAGGGAACGTTGCTCTGGAAGTGTTTGTTAGAGTCATGGGAAACATGTTCTTTAGGAGGACGTGCTTCTTAGAAAACACCTTTCTGTGTCTCCAGGAAGGTGTACAGGTAATCGTGCAGTCAGGAAACGCGGCCAGTCTGCACACTGGTTCTTGGTCTGTCCTGGAACTGTCAGCCACCAGGACGAGGACAAAGGGATCTGTTCTCCAGGCCCCAAGCGCAGCCAACCCCATGAGGCCAGCGTGTCCGCCCTGCGGGTCAGAAGGTTTCCGGGATTGGCTGACGGTGACGCATCTTGCCTTTGGTGGAATTCAGAATTAAATGCAGAGCAGTCTTCCATTCTGGTGTCCCATCACACGATCATCCGTGTGTGTGTGCGTGTGTGTGCGCACGCACATGTGTGTGTGTGTGTGTGTGTGTGTGTGAGAGAGAGAGAGAGAGAGAGAACGAGAGAGAGCCAGATAGTCAGGGAGCCATTAGAACAACCAGGATTCTGTCCCTTCCTGGACACAAGTCACAGGAGACCCCCACGCAGGCAAGCCCCTCCAGGATGAACCCAGCGGAGCGTCCACCCAGTGGCATGGGATGGGGGGGCGGGAGTCCAGTGGGCTCACGGCTCGTTTCACCCAACCTGGCGATAGTCTGGGTTTTGAGGTAACTGCCGGCTCGTCCCCTTATGCTATGGCAGGTATGAAGTTCCCCCGTAGAAAGGGCGACTGGGTTATGTCAGCAGAGCGAAGGGCCCGCAGTGGTCACAGTCCGAACGACTCTGAGGGAAAACCCATCCTTTTGGCTGAGGCACTTACGGATAGCTCGGGGTCAGCTCTGTGTCTCACCCTCGGTCAGACGTGCTCCCATTCCGGTAGAATCCACAGGTGAGGTGCTCTGGGCTCCCTGCAGGGCGGCGATTGCCGTCTTTTCCTCTAGCACCGCTGACCCTCAGTGTGGGCACAGCACCCAGGTCTCGACGCGGCCGAGAGGGGCCTCTGCGGAGGGCTGAGCTCGCCCTCTGGCCGGGCAAAGGGATAAAGAGTCTTTGAAATCCTGTTTGCCTGAGTCTGGGGCCTCCGGCTTTTCGGTGTGTAAGGACCCTCCGCGGGAGGGGTCTGAACTGAGTCCCGTGAAGTCCAGATCTCACACAGGCGGCGGGACGCCTGTAGGATGACAATGGGTTCCTAACCAGACAACTTAAGCCTCTGCCCCGAAGCCGCACAGCCCGAGGTAAAAGGTGACCGGCTTTCTCCTCCTTCTTACTTCCGGAGCTGTGTTGGGTTTACTGGTCCTGGGCGTGACGGCAGACCTCTTGCTTCCTTCCTTGCTGTAGGATCACACAGCCTCGCCCGTGGTCAGTGACCCCCTGTGCCCTCTTGAGAGAGGCATGTTCTCCCCTGTGCAGATCTGGGTTGTGGCCAAGTCACACGTGCGGCCAGGGAATCTGAGTAGAGTCAGGGGCTATCTTATCAACGATGCTTTCAGGGGCACCCAGGTTTCCAGGGCTGGTCCTGCTCTGCCTTCGTGCTGGGGGACCCATCAGGGAAGGAAAAGACCCAGGAGCCAAAGCTGTGCTGACCCAGAAGGGGGAAGAGGCCCGCCTGCTTTCCGAGCCATGAGACTGGGGTTGTTTGTGACCGCAGCCTTTCCTGGTAAAAGCTGGCTCATGTGGCCACCTTGTCCCCAAATCCTCCCCTGGGCCTCGAAGTCTGAAACTCCTCCCATGGAGATGTCCTGGACCCATGCAGATCCAGACGGTGGGGGTTTTTACCGAGAAACAGTGACCGGAATCCACAACCAAGGCAAAGCCCCCTGCTATTTGCTGAGAAGGGGACAAGTCCAGTACTTAGCTGCCCAGTGCACATGTCTCAGTCTGAAATGTTTATGGAGCGTCACACACCCCGTAAAGATACTGTCACAGTCTGTGGTATATGTGCTGGAATGCTGGCAGGACAGAACGATCAGAAACCAAGCATAGAAACAACCCCATTTGCTGGCTCTTTTCCTGGTGAGTTCTTGGGGCCAGTCCAGCCCTGCCTGTCTCAGTTCAGATGTTGGTGTGCCGCACTGTAACAGACGTGCCCAAGTGGCTCTCACCTGTCACCTCACCCTGTTCTCCTCACGTCCCCGGCAGGTGGGCTGGACAGATCGCATCCCCATTTTAGACGTGAGGGACTGGGAATGAGGGAGGATGAGGGCTTCATACCATGCAGGAGACCGGGGAGCTCTGAGGGAACCGTGCTTGCTGGTTATAAATTCCACATTATTTATATTATGTCCGTGCTTCTCAACGTGTGTTCTGCAGAAAGCTTCTCACACCAATTATAAAAGATGTTCTCTGAATACAGGACATATGTTTGGGGAATGCTGGGCTCCGCGAAACAAGTTTTGCCACCATGGGGCTGCTCAGAGCCTTGCTGTGCCTTTGTGCACGGTGAACCTCCGGGCAGGGACTGCCGCACTCGGGCCGACTGAGTTTGGGTCTCAACTCCTTCTCCCCTGCGGAAGTGTCCTATGCCAGTGTGGTGGCTGCTTGTGCATGTCCCTTCTGTGGCCACGTGACTTGCTTTGGCCCATGTGTTATCCAGGACACGAGCAAGTAGGGTTTACACGGCAAGAAGAAAACCACCTTGGGTAGCTGCCAGTCCAAGCAGGAGAAAGACCCGTGGCTCATACTAGGACCCAGCCAGTGCAGGGTCCAGCCCAGCTGAGGCCAGGCAAACTCTGCCTGACCCGTGGACACACAGTCAGGCGATGCCGCTGAGCTTGACTTCTCGGTGGCCGTCCGTGCAGCATGTTGCGGCGGGAGGCAGGATGAGAACGCAGCGTTTCTCTCTCTTTCGACCATAGAGCCCTCCGTTCATTGAGCGCTTGCAGAACAGGCTTGGGGGAAATCCTACAGTTAACCTTGGGGCTCTGCCAGAAAACACGCTCAGACCTGCTGGCCACAAGGCGGAATGTTTTGAGGGCTTCTCAGCTTGCTGGCGTCCCCATGGCGTGGGTCCCTTGGGGTGAGGTGACCCGGAACCAGTGTTCACTGGAGACGTTGGGCACCGTGTTATCTCCTGCCACCTCGCCCAGGGGCCTTTCACATCCTGCACCAAGCCTGCCAGGGGCCGGGGCTCTGTGACAGCCAGCAGAGAGATGACCACCCCCATGGCTGTGCCTCCCAGCCCTGCTGGGATCTGACCAGGTGGTCGGCATTGCCCAAATTTATGAGAAAGTCTTTATTCCAGCAAAAGGGGAGTATTTTCTTGCTTTAGCCACAGTAAGAAATCATGGAAGAAGCCCCAATAACTCAGAATGGATGAAGTGTGACCTATCTAAAATCTGTAATCTGTCAATCCTGCCCTGCTCCCGGCAACAATCCGTCAACCCTGCCCCTCCTCCGGCAACCCTGCTCCTCCCCCGGTAACCTTTTCCCTTCCAGCTCAGAGGGAGGTCGTTTTTCAACCATTCGAAGCACCATCAGACTTGCCGTGTCTCCAGCTTCCTAGAAGGGCAGGTTGGGTTGAAAGACTGAGTGGAAACAATGGTGCCCCTCACCCACTGTATTGATTTTTTGTTCTTTTCATGGGGTGGCAGTGAGATGTTGGAGCGAGTGTGGGGAGAACTGGATGCTTTATGCTGAGAACAACATTGTGATGTAAGCACGGTCAGCTGGCTTCTCCTTGTCCTTGTCCCCTTTTAAGAGGTGACACAGAGAATGAGACCCAGAGAGAATAAGAACAGGAACATGACGGGCCATGAAGGGCACAGAGCAACCACAGAAGCTGGTGAACATTCTCATGCACTGAGAGCCTTAATAACGTTTCTTTCCTTGTTTTTCTTTTTGTTCTGTTTTTCTTTCAAAATGAATTTGTTGTGTCTCAAGAAGAGGCACCGTAAGGCAAGTCTAATGTTTTCTGGGTATGTTTCTTAGGTAGGCTCTGAAAAAACAAACATGAGTTGACTATTCACCAAATCACCAAACTGCCTGAAACTTGAAGAACCTAAAAGAGGAAAATCCAAAGCGGAGAACAGATAATTATTTGGCATTCACTACCCTGTGAAGGTGTGTGTGATAAATATGTAAACCACAGACCAACACCTGTGGCTCACAGGATCAATCCGGCCCTCTCCTGATTTGTATAAATAAAGTTTTATTGAAACACAGTCACATCCATTCATTTCTGAATCACGTGTGGCTGCTTTCATGCTACAATGGTGAGCTGAGTCATTGCCACAGAGACCACTTGGCTTACAAAACCTAAAATATTTACCATCTTGCTCCTTCCAGAAAAAGTTTCTCACCCCTGACATAAACAGATTCCTTAATAGAATTCCTGGGCCTGAAGTGAGCTTCTGAGATACATGGGTTTCTGAGGGTAAGGTCAAGAAAGTCAGCTAACCAAACTTTTCACCCTCAACTCTCCCGAGCTCGGTATGAGGCTGATCCATGAATGAGGGAGCTGATCACAGCAGATGCTCTTGTCACCTACCCTGCGGCCTCAGTCTAGCCATGGATGGTGTCCAGGGAACAGGAGCAAGGGGTCATTTTACCCCCAGGAGTAACTCTCAATCCATGGCAGCTGAGTCAGTACACATCTGTAGGATGGTCCTCCATCAAGATCCATGTGGATTCTCAGAGGCTCCTCTGCAGAATGGAGCCCTACAGGAGAAGCCATTCATCACCACACACTTTCTTTGGCCCTTTATCTCTCCAGCTTTCCATTTCCCCACCTGCTTCCTGGTTCACCTGGCAGGCAAACTCTCTGTTCCTAAGACTCGTTATGCGATAACAAACATAAGAAGCGCATACTTACCAGGCATTTACTCTGTGCCAGGTTGTGGGGGAAATTGCTTTCACAGGAAGAGTATGTTTTCTTTTTCTCTTCAAACCTTCACCCTGAAAACATCTCGGGGGAGCCAGTTGTAGGCAGAGGAACAGCCAACAGTGGGGGCAGATACAGGTTTGTCAAAGCCTGGAACTTGTTCAATTTTCAATACCCTCTTTAGGAAAAAGTATGATGGATCATGCATATTTATGTAGAATAAGAAACTTGATCGTGAAAAATCACAACATTTAAAAAGCTGAAAAATGCAACCAATGTCACAAAACTAGACCATTCATGTAGTTCTATCATGTGACCGCCTGACTCAGTTCTGGCCTGGTGTCCCCGTGTGACAGCTCCCTGTGAGTTGCGTTGGCCCAGTGGGCAGTTGGAAGATTCTGGGAGCCCTTGTTCGGTAAGGACACTAACTGTTATGGGATGAATTCATATGTTGAAATCATTAGGGTAGAGGCTCTTTACAGAGGTGATCAAGGTAAAATGAGCTCATTAGGGTGGGTTTTAATCCGATATATCTTGGTTCTTATAAGAAGACGAGATCAAGACACAGACATGCACAGAAGGATGACCATGTGAGGACACAGGGAGAGGACAGCTGTCCACATGCCAGGGAAGAAGTCTTCAAGAGGAACTAGCCCTGCGGATACCTGGATCTTGGACCTCCAGCTCCCAGGGCTGGGAGAAAATTGATTTCTGTGTTTTACATCACTCAGTTTGTGATACTTTGTTACAACAGCCTTAGCAAACTAATATTCTAACAATAACTAAATAATATGGGAAAGTGAATGCTCTGTAGGATCTGGTCACTGGAAGGAACTATAGGTTTTCCCAATGCAACTTCCCCTTGCTGGATCCCCAGTCATGGCAGCCCTGAACCATGGTCAATGGTGTGACAAGGAACTTGAGTGGAAAGAGGCAGCCAAGAGGGACCTGAAACTTCATCCTCATCACCCATCCCAGATCAGAGGCCACTTCAGCCACCACATGTTAATGAGACCCTAGTCCTTGAAGGACTAGTTCCAAGCAGAACACCACAGTGGAATGCCTGGCCTCCTTCCCAAGGCATCACCCAGTCAGATGCCGAACATAACGTAGCATGCTCCCCAGTTCTGGACACCATCTCAGACCCAGACAGCTCTAACCGCACACCTGCTTAAGATCCTCCGGGGTGCCCTGCAGAATACTTTGATAGTCACACAATTGGTGGGATCCCCCAAAGATGGCAGATGCTAGAAAAGCTATAGTAGAATTACATAAGTACAGAGCATTCCTCACCTCTACAAAACAAGGGGAAAGAATAAGTTTTAAAAATGAGTGAAAAAAGGTCAGAATTCCAAAAACACAGGAATGAAAATAATAATAGCCCTACATATTAGCATTCTACAAAGCTCTTTCCCAGGCTAAGGGCATAAACAGATTTCAGAAGGCTTTGCTTAAATTCACTGGGCTTGGGAGACTATTATAATAACCTTATACTGTAATCTCCATTCTACAGGCTCAGAGAGATCAGATAACGTCTCATCATTGGACACAGCTCATCGAGAGACAGAGCCTTTTTACTTTAAATGTTCTCTTTACATTCTGGCTGCAGGCTCAGCGGGGGATCCATGGCGCAGGGAAGCAAAGGGAAAAGGCAGGTGGGACAGACGTCATCCAGAAATGGGCCATTGTAGGCAGAGGGCTGACTCCAAGGAGGTTGTACCCAGAACATGGGAGTTGAGGAGGGCATTGAATGGGGGCCCCAGGGTTTGACCCACATGGGTTTTCATCAGAAAGCTCATTGTCAAATAGCTTTCGGATCAGGGAGGCAAGCATTGTCCCATGGGTCTTCCATGCCAGCTCTGATGAGATACTCATTCCACACCTCTTCTTGGATAATCCCATATACCCAGAAGCCCACCATCCCCAAATCCACATCTCCACTCCAGACCACTCTGTCTGGCTCTGGAATTCCAATGTCTTCAATGGTTCATCTGAATTGCCACATGGACGACTCCCAGACAGAAGACTTTTCAACATCTCACCATGTCCTTCTAACTCATCCCCATGCCATGTCCACTACCTGCTCTTTTTCCACGGGGTTCCATGTTGGGAAATGATAACTCAACCAATGGCTCATTCAAAAACCTGGAAGTTACTCTTGATCCTTTTATCTCTTTTATCCCACACACTTGACCCACCTTCAAATTTTCTTGATTTTACCTCCAATTATGTCTCTGTGAAGACTTAACTTCTTTCCGTCTTCACAGCCAGCCACCAACTGATTTTGATATTTTTTATTAAATATGCATGAATCTTTGCAAAGTACACATCATTCTTTGATCATGTGCTATAAATGTCCTTTTGTTTCTTCCTATTTCCCTCCTGGGATGTCAGCATTCAAGAACTCTCACTGTCTGGTCCATTGCCTGCAACTGGGGATTTCCGCCATCATTTATGCATCCGTTCCTCTCATGATGGACAACGAGTTTGTTTCCAAAGCCCACTACCACAGACGACTTCTCAGTGAGAAACTTCTGAGATCGTACTCCTGGTGTGGGACAGCTAGGTCATAGGTGTCCCCCTTTCCATTGGGTGGTTTGTCTCCTTCTTGATTTGTAGCAGTTTTATATTGATCTGATATAAGCTGTTTGATGGCCACAGTGTCACAGTCCACGCAGGCTGCTATAACAGAACACCACACATGGGGAGACTTATAAACAACAGACATACATTTCTCAACATGCTGGGGCCTAGAAGTCCAAGATCAAGGTGCTGGCAGGTTTGGTGTCTGATAAGAACACTTGTCCAGGTTCACTGATGAACATCTTCTGTGACCTCACTTGGTGAAAGAAGCAAGGGAGGTCTCTGGGGTCTCTTCTATCCTGGCACTAATCCCATCCATGAGGGCTCTACCCTTATGACTTACTCACCTCCCAAAGGTGCTACCTCCAAACACCATCACTTTGGGAATTAGGTTTGAGCATATGAATCTTGGGGGGAATACAATCATTCAGTCTATACAGTGGACTATATGTGTTCCCCCCAACTTCATATGTTGAGACCCTAACACTCAGTTTGGCTATATTTGGAGATGGGGGCACCAAGGAAGAAATTAAGGTTAAATGAGGTCATAGGGGTGGGGCCTGATGGTAGGTTAGTGTCAACAAAAAGAGAGACCAAGCACTCTCTCCCTTCCTCCCTCCCTCTCTTGCTCCCTTCTTTCCTCCATTCATGCACACACACCAAGGAATGGCCGTGTGAGGAAGTGAGTTTTCACTCGAAACTCATCATGCCTCCTCCAGACAGATGAGTTCTGCCCACTGGAGAAAACTCCGTTTGGTGATCCTCTGATCTCTTTCTGCCCTTTCCACCCTTGACACCGTCCACTGCAGAGAGAGGAAGGGTGTATCTGATTGGTAAGTCTGCGAAATACCCCAGTTCAGCAACTTCCTTTTGGCTCTACTGAGTTACTCCCTGCACACCTAGTGCTCCTCCCCTGCACACCCATCCCCAACTGGAGGGAGGCTTCCCCCATCAGGCGGTCGCTGCAACTGGGTGGGAGGCCTATCTCTGCCTACTTGCAGAAGCAGAGATGTTTGTCCTGACTCTAACCCACATCTTGCATGTTAGCCCTTACTAATAACAAAGGTGCTGTTGTAGCCTTTTAAAAAAGAGCTGGATCCCATAGTTTGATTTCCATCTCCGTGTGTTCAGAAGCTAGGAGAGAAAAGAGGTGCTGGAATTGTGTCTTCTGAAAGACTCCAACAGTTGAAGGGAAGCAGTCATGTGTTGTTGGAACTCCATCATCTTCTCTCTCAGCACCGTGACGAGACACTTCCTACCTGACTGGTCTGTGGAGGTGCTTCTGTCCTGTGCCGCTTTCCAGTGGCAGGTGGGTTTGTTCCTGAGCTCTGTCCTCCATGCCACCCCACGCAGTGACTGCAGCATTGGGGTCTGCATCCAGGAAAGAGCCATTCCCAACCTCGTGCGCTTTCTCTTCTCAACATGGTCTTGGCTCTTCCCACTCTTTATTCTTCCACAGAAGTCACATAAGAGGCTCATTAAGGTCCATGAAAAATGACTGAAGTTGCCTTGACTTTTAGATTAATTTGGGAAAGACTGATAATTTTTATGACATTCCATCTTTCTCCAGTTATTTAGGATTACTTTCATGTTTACCAACGGAAGTTAGTTATCTGTGTAAATGTCTTGCACATTTTTTGTGGGTCGTACTCTCAATACCTTGTATTTGTTTCCTTTCGTAAATGATATTTTAAGAATTGTTGTATGTGGTTGTTTGTCACTGGACTAAGGGCATACTGCCATTTTTTTTTAAAGATTTTATTTATTTATTTGACAGAGAGAGAGACAGATCACAGGTAGGCAGGGAGGCAGACAGGCAGACAGAGAGAGGAGGAAGCAGTATCTCCGAGGAGCAGAGAGCCAGATGTGGGGCTTGATCCCAGGACCCTAGGATCATGACCTGATCCATAGGCAGGGGCTTTAACCCACTGAGCCACCCAGGCGCCCCAAGGCATACTGCCATTTTGAGGGATGAACCTTGGAACAAGAAGCTGTACAGAGATCTCTCATTTATACTCTGAGTTGATCTCTGTTCTCTGGAGTTTTCTGTGTGCCAGTCACAACTATGAATAATGATTGTTTGTATTTCTTCCTTTCTAGTCCTTGTAATGTTGATTTCTTCTCGTGTTCCTGGCTTTGTTAGGATCTCCAGTCCAGTGTTTGAATACAAATGCGCATCCTTGTCCTGTTTCCAACTTCAGGATTGGCATTGCTGGTGTGTCTCTCTACAGTCTAATGTTTGCATTATGTGCTCTGGGGAATATACTCCATCACGGTGGCTTTCATGACTCATGCGTATGCACACATGTGTATACACACACAACTCTCAATTCTGTGACCAGTAACCACACACATGTGTGAACACACATACAATGGAAACAGACACCACTCTAATCTACCTCTGACAATATGATTCCTTCTGACATTTTTTATTCTCTTCTATTCCAATCTGCCCTACCTTACCCTGCCCTATCCTATCCTACCATATCCTATCCTACCCTACTCTCTACTATCTTACCTTATCCTACCCTACCCTATCCCATCCTACCCTACCCTATCTTACTCGGTACCATCCTATCCTGTCCTATCCTATTTTGTTCTATCCCATCTTATCTTATCCTATTCTATCTTATCCCATCCTATGTTAGCCTATCCTAGCCTAGCCGACCCTGTCCCATTCTACCCTACACGATCCTACCTTATCCCACCCTATCCTACCTTTTCCTACCCTACCCTATCCTATTCCATCCTACCCTAGCCTGGCCTAGTCTACCCTGTCCTATCCTATCCTATCCCATGCTGTTCTATTCATTAATATTTTCACCAAAAATGATCTCACAATGCTAAAATGCATGACAACCCACAGTTTAAAAATAAGGACATTGCTTTAGAAGGCTTATAGGATCAGGAAATTCTCTTCCACTTGTAAGGCATTTTACATTTTGCTGCTCAATCATGAATGAGGTTGCTTGTGAAGTATGAGAGAGAAAAGGGTTAAGGATGACCCCGGGGATCTGGACCTGAGTTGCTGGAGAATGGTCTCGTCACCTCCTGAGATGGGCCCTGGGAGGGGTGTTGTAGGGGAGATAGGAGGTCAGCAGTGTGATATGCCCATCAGGCCCCGAGGTAGAGGGTTGAGGCAACTGGATACAGGAGCCTAGGGTGTGAGGGTCCGTTCTTCCCTGGGCTTCTGTCCATTCACATAGTCCCATGATGTTAACCACACTTGTGTTTCCCTGTAAGCTGTAGGTCCCTCCCATAAGCTCTCATGTACTCTGACCTGCTTATGGCAGGAAGAGCCTTCAAAGGTCCTGGGTTGTTGACTTGTCTTCATCATAGGTTTGTATTTCTTTTGAGGGTCCTCTGGATGGGGGTGGGGGAGTGTCCCTCCAGGGTGGGATTGGGTTTGCTAATGTCAAACATCACAAAGGCATCACTAGACCATGTTGATAAGATAAGCCTTAACACCTGATCACAGCTCCAAGTGATTTTTTTTGCTCATACAGATTTTTCCCCTCTCATCCTAAATCTGGGCAGAGGCATCCGAACTTCCTCATCTCTCCTCATACAGATGGAGTTCATACTGTCTTTGAGGCTCAACAGTTGCACTTTTATTCGGGGTCTTGGTTCTGGCTCTCCCAGTTTGGGTGAGTTTTCAGCCTCATCTGCTGCTTGACCTCCTGATGTTAAAGCTCAAGCTCTTATTTACAAGTCCACCTGCCCCCTCACCTGCCTGCCTCACCTGCCTTCCTCACCTGTCTCCCTCACCTGCCCACCTCACCTGCCTTCCTCACCTGTCACCCTTCACCTACCTGCTTCATCCAGGAGCAGCAGCCTTAGCTAAGGACTTGTCACTCTGGATGTCAGTTCTCTTGTAATGCCTGAAACCAAGGGTGTTTCTTTCCTTGGAAGCTTAAATGTGCACTTAAAATACATTTCTTTTTTTAAAAATGTTTTTAATTTAATTTCTTTTCAGTGTAACAGAATTTATTGTTTATGCACCACACCCAGTGCTCCATGCAGTATGTGCCCTCCATAATACCGACTACCAGGCTCCCCCAACCTCTCACCCCTGCCCCTTCAAACCCCTCAGGTTGTTTCTCAGAGTCCATAGTCTCTCACGGTTCATCTCCCCTTCCAATTTCCCTCAACTCCCTTCTCTTCTCCATCTCCCCATGTCCTCCATGTTATTCCTTATGCTCCGCAAATAAGTGAAACTATATGATAATTGACTCTCTCTGCTTGACTTATTTCGCTCAGCATAATCTCTTCCAGTCCCGTCCATGTTGCTACAAAAGTTGGGTATTCATCCTTTCTGATGGAGGCATCATACTCCATAGTGTACATGGACCACATCTTCCTTATCCATTCGTCCACTGAAGGGCATCTTGGTTCTTTCCACAGTTTGGTGACCATGGCCATTGCTGCTGTGAACATTGGGGTACAGATGGCCCTTCTTTTCACTGCATCTGTATCTTTGGGGTAAATACCCAGTAGCACAATTGCAGGGTCATAGGGAAGCTCTATTTTTAATTTCTTGAGGAATCTGCACACTGTTCTCCAAAGGGGCTGCACCAACTTGCATTCCCACCAACAGTGTAAGAGGGTTCCCCTTTCTCCACATCCTCTCCAGCACACGTTGTTTCCTGTCTTGCTAATTTTGGCCATTCTAACTGGTGCAAGGTGGTATCTCAATGTGGTTTTAATTTGAATCTCCCTGATGGCTCGTGATGATGAACATTTTTTCATGTGTCTGATAGCCATTTGTATGTCTTCATTGGAGAAGTGTCTGTTCACGTCTTCTGCCCATTTTTTGACATGACTATCTATTTTGTGTGTGTTGAGTTTGAGAAGTTCTTTATAGATCCTGGATATCAGCCTTTTGTCTGTACTGTCATTTGCAAATATCTTCTCCCATTCCATGGGTTGCCTCTTTGTTTTGTTGACTGTTTCCTTTGCTGTGCAGAAGCGTTTGATCTTGATGAAGTCCCAAAAGTTCATTTTCACTTTTGTTTCCTTTGCCTTTGGAGACATATATTGAAAGAAGTTGCTGTGGCTGATATTGAAGAGGTTATGGCCTATGTTCTCCTCTATGATTATGCTGGATTCCTGTCTCACGTTGAGGTCTTTTATCCATTTCGAGTTTATCTTTGTGTACAGTGTAAGAGAATGGTCGAGTTTCATTCTTCTACATATCACTGTCCAGTTTTCCCAGCACCATTTATTGAAGAGACTGTCTTTTTTCCACTGTATATTTTTTCCTGCTTTGTCGAAGATCATTTCACCATAGAGTTGAGGGTCCATATCTGGGCTCTCTACTCTGTTCCACTGGTCTATGTGTTTGTTTAAAATACACTTTCTTATATTTTATCCAGTATAACTGGGGTTATTACTTGGGTTATTTTACTGAGGTCTGAATGTTTGTGTCTCTCTGTGTGGAGGTGTGGGTTTTGGGAGGTGATTAGGTCACAGAGGTAGAACCCTCATGAATGGCATTAGTGCCCTTATAAGAATAAGAAAAAAACCAAAGAGCTCCCTCACCCCTTGGGCCCCTCGAGGACACAGTGAGAAGACAGCCTTCATTAGACATCAATCTGCAGGTGCTTTAATCTTAGACTTCCAGCCTCCAGAACTGTAAGAAATAAATCTCTGTGCTTCATAAGCTAGCCAGCTTATGTTCTACCCTGGTAGCTCCAATGGATAAGGCATATCTGGTCTGCCATCTTGCCGGTATCCCAAGTTCCCCAGAGTAATCTTGCCAAACACTCACGAATACATACAAAGGTTTTCCCTTTGCCCTTAGGTTAAAGTACCAAATCTTCACGTGGGACCCATCCCTGTCTCCCTGCTCTCCTTTAGCCTTCTCATTCTTCCTGCTTCCCTAATTGCTCATGGACCTTTTCTCATCTCCAGCTTCTCAACATGCTCTTCCCTCCATATTCGCTCTGCCCTCACCTCCTGCACCTGGCCCTTCACCTGGTTAAGGCTGCTCATTCCGTAGATCTTGTCTGAATGTCATCTTTAGGAGAACTATGCATGTCCCCCAAAACTGACATGGCTCCGATTTCTCCTGTTACTACAGACTTGCTCCACACCCTGGGCCTTTCTCCGAGCACTTCTACAAATGATTATTTAACAGTAATTTAGAAATAGAGTGGTTAGTGTCTTAACATGTATCTGTGATAAGTCTATGATAATCAGTGATTTAAAGTCTGTCTCACCCACCAGACTCCAAACCCCAGGAGGGCAAGGGCATCTCCTTCTTTCCTGGACTGCCAAGCCTGGCACTTTGAACACTGGCAACACACTTCATGTGTTTGTGCACAAGGAAATAAATGAACTGCAAAGCTGAGTGTGTCTTTTCTTGCACAAAACCTTTCCTCTGCGTCACCCTTCACAGGATCCAGCTTGGGACACTCGACATGGCATGTAGATCAAAGCTTCACTGAGACATCATTCACATACCCTAAAGGGAAATTCAGTACATCCAGCGTTTTTTAGTGAATTTACCAAGTTGTGCAACCATCACCACTATTTATTTTTGGAATATTGTCATCACCCCAAAAAGAGCTGTGTACCCACGAGCAGTCACTCCCCATTCTCCAGCTCCCACCAGCCCACTTTCTTTTCTTACGGATTCACCAGTTCCAGACATTTCACATAAATGGAAACATACAATATATGCTTTTATGAGTGTCTGGGTGGTGTTTTTCTTTGTTGTTGTGTTTCTTTTTTTTTTTTCACTTAATAATGTTTTCAAAGTTCATCCATGTTGGATCATCTCATTTCTTTTTATGGCTAAAGAATAGTTCTCTGTGTGGATGTAAGACATTTTGTCTGTCCAGTCATCGGTGGATGGACATTTGGATCATTTCCATTTTGGGGTTATCTTGGTCAGTATTGCTATGGGCAGTAGGAAGCTATGCACTTGAACCTGGACTGCCACCCGACTGCTTGCTTCCCCCTCTCCCCTCTTTCAGAGTTGTTGGCGGTGCACAGGACAGCCACACCCACAAGCTTGCTTCAGAAAACACAAAAAAGCAGATCACTGGGAGAAGGTGGAGTGTATGAGGTTCCTCCTGTTTCATTCCGTGAGGTTGTTCGTTGGTTGTGTTGGTAAATCAGTGGTGACTGCCTGCCTACTCAATTACAGCCTCATTCACTGCAGGATGAAGACTTAACAGAGGTTTGTAATTAGAGATTAAACCACTAACAAATTAAATGCAAGTTATGAGATCTATTATTAATAAAAGAGAATCCAGGAGAGTGTGAAGAAAGTATTTTATACTAGAGAAGTAGATGTGTGTGTGTGTGTGTTTATTTATTTTGACTTATTTTTTTTACTGGAAGATCTGTGCCTTCCAGCAGCACTAGAATGTAGACAGCGCTCTCTGCAACCACGTGCTTCTCATACCTGGAACCTTAACATTGTCGTTCCCACTGCTGGAAGGTTGCACTCTGAATTCATTCCTTTCTTTCTTTCTTTCTTTCTTCCTCTCTTTCTTTCACTATATTCAGTTAGCCACTATAGAATATGTCATTAATTTTTGATGTAATGTTCCATGATTCATTAGTTACATATAACACCAAGTGCTCATCACAACACGTACCCTCCTTAATATCCATCACCCTGTTTCCTTTCTTGACTAACTCCTCTGTGTACTCTAAAATTTTGTCCAGATGCCTCTTCCTCCAGGAAGCCTTCTCTGCTTGCTTTCACGACACTGGTCTTTCCTCTGTCATGGTGCCTGTGCTTCGGCTTGCCTCCCTGACCAGGTCAGGGCCACGTGGAAAGGATCATGCATAAATGTACTGCTATGCAATATGAGACATATATCCATAGTACACGCACTGTGTGTCCATACACAATATTGCATTTACTTTGTATACATTTATATATTCATAAACAGTATTATATATACATTGGATATGCATATATACAATATAGCACATACACACTGTGCACAGACACATATCTACAGTGTGTGCACAATATGTATTTATCTAACTGATCTTTGTCCCTCCAGAGCCTGACACTATGCTGACACATAGGAGACATTCACTGAGCGTGTGCTAAGTGTGTGAATGACTGGCCCTCTCCCTGCACGGTGATGAATGGGGTGGAAACGTTATTCATCATCCAAATCAGGTCTGTTGAGAGTAAACACGGTGCTATCCGTGACCTTGCTCAGAAACACAGGCCTGTCCTGAGCTGTCCCGGGCACGTTGAGATGCACAGCACCCTGTGTGAGGGGAGCCCAGAGGGAAAGAGAGAGAAGATGGTGTGGGGCTGTTTGTGGTGATGCGGGCTGGTGGGAGTCAGATACGGGTGGAGGTTAGCCATGGCCCAGTAGATGTTCATATCTCTGAGTGCTCTGGCACCCTATAGATCACAGATAAGCAAACTATCGCCCACGGGCCAAATCCATCATTTGGCACCACACTTGTTTTTTAAATAAAGTTTTATTGAAACACAGCCATACCTACATACATTTGTTTACATATTATCTGTGTCTGCCTTCAGAGCATCACGACAGAGTTGAATTGTGACAGGGACCTGGATGGCTTTCAAACCAAAAATATTTATTATCTGACCCTTTGCAGGGAAAGATTGCTGGTAATACACACTTCCCTAAGAGGTACAAACGTCTAGAAATACAGAACGCGCTCTTCATAGACTACCAGACTGCAGTAGCTGATCCCAAGGCAATTGGGTGCCAGCAGACTCTGCCGGCGTCTGCCCTTTGCAGGGGACAAACCCCTTTTCATCTACCCCGTTAGGCTGGCTTAGGGCTGGGGCCCATGAATCAAACCGATAAGACAGATTAACAGGGAAAAGGTTTATTAGGTATGCACACCAAAGCCTCATAGAAAAGGAACTAAGGACCCAATGATGCTGTCAGATACAGGGGCTTATGTACCATTTTAACCAAGGGGGACAAATTGTGGAGAAGTGACAAGGCAGGAGAGGGATGCAGGCTTCTAAGGGTGGCGACTTGTGGTTCGGTGTGGGGGGAAGGAGTGGGTTACAAGGCTAATTTCAGCAAGGTCGTTTTTTGCAGGCTCCTCTTGGTGACATCTTCGCCTTTGGTGATAAAGGTTGTCCTTCCCTTCCAGGTAGGCATGGGGAGGACATCTTACAAGGGAAATTTATGTCCTTCTTTTAGGCAGGTGGGGGGAGGGCGGAGGGTTTCTCCTGCGTCTGCTATTTCTCAATTGCCTTCAGCTCAAAATACCCTTTTTTGACAAAGTGCCATATTTTCAGGTGGCATAGTCTTTTTTTTTTTCTTCAGGTGGCATATTCTGATCCCCTTCATCCTACAACTTCCTGGCTCTAAGAGTACCGATGTCGGCTGTGAACTAAGCTGATTACCTGCCCCTCCCTGCCTCAGTTTCTTCCCAGGCCACCCAGGCAGGACCACCCTGCCGGTCCAGCGGGAAGCTGCCCAGGAGCAGTCAGGGGAGGCGATGCCAGAAACAGCTTCGTAAGACGCGCTGTACAAACGCACCAGAATGCTGGCCCGGGCGGGGCCGGGGTGGGCGGTGGGTGCAGGGAGGGGGCGGTGGCGGGCCTCCCAGAGTTCAGCCCAAATGGGTAACTGCTCACTGCCGTTAAGAGCCCCCTTGTTCCCACTGAAGATGAAAGGAAAGTTTCCAGGGATCCTTTGTTCATGCAGTGGGTGTGAATTTGCCAGTGGCTGAATTTCCCTGCGGGACACAGGGCTAATTGTGAAATGGCTTTGGAGTGGAATGTTCAGTTATTCTTGAAGATTGCAGCGGGATTTGCATTTGAAATGCGTTGCCTGGCTGGGAATGTGAATGCTTGGAGGGGCTGGTTTGAAGCGCCCTGGGCTCTGGGTACACAGTCTCCGGTAATTTTCCGTCCCTGTGATGCCCCCCACCCCGGGCTGGGGAGGACTGTCTCAGCAGCCTGGACACACTGGTGGGTCTACAGAGGATTCTGGATTTGGAAACAGGAGAAAGAGAGCCAGGCTAAAAATAACGCGGCGTCGTTAAGTGCACATGGACTATTTGTGAAGAAGTCCGAGTCTTTTGAGGTAAAAATCAATTTATGAAGAAAAACAAAGTTCGCCCCCGGACAGTGGCTCGCTCCGCTCCCTCTGGGATTCTGCTTGCGTGGAAAGCAAACTCCGCAGTAGACTTCACAAAGAGTGGGGATTACCATTGGATTTGCATGCTTTTTGTACATTCAATTTCCAGGGACATTTAAATGAATTGCCTGATTAAGTCTTAGTCAATTTATTTTTTTTAATTTATTTTATTTTTTTTAAGTCGTTATTTTTAAGGTGGAAAACATCCAAGCCTTGGTGTGGAATAGCAGCTGATGACCATATGTCATCCCACCGCCTGTAACCATGTAACTGATTTCCCCCATGAAAGGAAAATTAAAATGGATATTATAGATGTTTTAAAACTATGTATGAGAAAGTATTTGCAAGTCATACATTTGGTAAGGGCTTAATATATATATTATATATATAATAATGTATATAAAAATATACAAAGAACTCATACAACTCAATAGCAAAACATAATTCAATTAAAAATGAGCAGAAGAACTGAATAGACATTTTCCAGTGAAGACCAACCAGATGGCTAACAGACCCATGAAAAAATGCTCAACGTCACTCATCGTCAGGGAAATGCAAATCGAAACCGTAGTGAGCTATGAGAACAACATCTATGAGAACAGCTATCAGCAAGAAGACAAGAGATAACAAGTGTTGGTGAGGGTGTGGAGCAAAGGGAACCTTGTGCACTGTTGGCAGAAATGCCAATTGTGACAGCCACTGTGGAAAAGAGTATGGAGGCTCCTCACAAAATTGAAAACAGCATCCAGCAGACTGCTGGACTCCGGGGTATTTAGCTGAAGGAATGAAAACAGGATCTTGAAGAAGTATCTGCACTCCCATGTTCATTGCATCATTGTTCACAATAGCCAAGATATGGAAGACCCTAAGTGTCTGTCCGTGAATGAGTACATAACGATGTAACATGTAACACACACACACACACACACACACACACACACACACACGGAGGAATATTATTCAGCCATGAAAAAGATGGTAATCCTGCTATGTGTGACCATGTGGATGGGTCTTGAGGACTTGATGCTAAGTGAGATAAAAATCAGACAGAGAAAGACACGTACTGTATAATATTACTTTTACACGGGATCTAAAGGAGCCAAACTCAAAGGAACAGGGAGTAGGGTGGTGGTTAGCAGGAGCTGGGGGCAGGGGTAGAAAAATGAGAGCGATATTGGCCAAAGGGTATAAGCTTCCAGTGATAAAATTAATAAGATCCAGGGATCTAACGCACAACATAGTGATTGCAGTTAACAATACTGTATCACATACTTGAAAGTTGCTTAGAGTAGAGCTTAGATACTCTCATCACAGGAAAGAAATGGTAATGGTGTGATGTACTGCAGGCATCAGGGAACCCTGCGGTAATCATCATTTTGCAGTATGTGAGGGTATCCCATCAGTACATGGTATAGATTAAACTTACACAAAGTTATATGTCAATTATATCTCATAAAAGCTGAAAACCATTTTAAAAATATGCATCATTCCTTTATCTCTTAAAGGCTGGCCCCACGGAGAGGTCAGCGGGCCCCAGAGTACCGTGGAGTCTATAGATTCGTGCCAACTATGGGACGCAACGCCTGGGTTTAATTCCACTTCCCGAGAGCAAGACTGCTATTGACTGAATGTGTGTGTCCCCCCAAACTCACAGGTTGAAGTCCAAACCCCCAGTGTGATTGTACTATGGGGTGGCAGCTATGGGAGGTGATTAGGTCATGAGTGGGAGCTCTTGGGACTGGGGTTAGTGCCCTACCTATGGGGCCCCAGAGAACCTCCTCCCCCTTCAACCATGTGAAGATACAACAAGACAGTTGTCCATGAACCCAGACGGGGGGATCTCACTAGACACCAGATCTGCTGGACACTTGATCTTGGACTCACAGCCTCCAGAGAAAGAAACATTTGTTGGTTTAAGCCACTCGGTCTGTGGTATTTTTGTTACAGCAGCCTGAGTGGACTGAGATCATGACATTTGCTGGATGCCCAACCTCTCTGTGCCTCAGTTTCCTTTTTCATACATTGTGACAGAATGCACTCACCTCATAAATTGTTGTGAGGATGGAATGGGGGAGACCCTCCTAAAAATGCTAAGCAAGAGACCTACTGTGCGCCGTGTCCTGTGCTCAGCTCATCTTTACTGCTTCTTGATTCCCTTTACTACCCCCCCCCATCCCCAATCCCATGATGGAGGAGACTTGAGGAGGACCTGTGCTGTGTTGGTCCCTGTAACCCTGAAGCCTGGCACACAGTAGGCCTTCATAAACTCTGGGAGGTTGAAGTGCATGGGGCACTTCTGGGGGCCTCCCTCCACGGTCTCTTAGGACTTTTGCACGCAGGCTACAGTTAACCCAAGTCTCATTGGGATCAAAGGTCACTAGGGGAGTTATTGGTTGGTCCTTGCAGAGCTAGGTGGCATTAATTCTGACCCCAGAATGTCTGAAATGGGTTGAGAAATCATAAATTGGGCTTTCCTTAGGTCTGTTTTCTTGAGCCAGTCGGCGCTGTCCGTGGTGCTGTCCATGATCTGGACTGAGAGCCTTTGCGGATGATGAGGCCGTGAGTGCCTCCGAGGGAAAACGACGCCTTCTTGCCTTCTGTTTGCGTGCTTCTCGATGCTTTTAGAACTTGTCTGACAGGGAGGCTGGGCACTGAGCACGTGCTGGCAGCATGATTCCTAACTGAATTCAGGACCGTCAACAGGTAGAAGAAGAGGGTGTGAGCATTTGGGGATGGTTATGGGCAGGTGACGGGGACTTCCCCCAAGTTAGTGCAGAGATGGAGGCCCCACTAACTTCTGCAGCATGCCGTGGTGCTGCGATGAGTCCAGCAAGGTGTCTGGAGCATGCGGGCTGTGCTGGAGCACCAGGCTGGCTCTGTAGCTTCTGCCCGCCCCCCCCAGCTTAGGAAAGCCTGAGGTCTCCACACACATGCTGGGGCACTCCCACGGGGCTCCCTCCAGATCTCTGGCCAGTCCTCCTTCTCAGTCCTTCACAGCTTGGTAAATGCCAGAGTCCCTCGGATTTGGGTCTCTGGGCTCTGCTTTTCTCCCAGGACATGCTGCCTGCAGTAAGCTGTCCTCTTCCATTCTTCAATGACGCAACTGACCTCTGCGGTACATGACATGTACACTGTGCGAAAACCACCCGGATGAGAACAAGCAGACTGTACTCACGCAGGGTCTGCGGTAACAAGGGCGTCAGCGACCGTCACTTGTGTTTGCCAGAGACTCAAAGCCAGGCAAGGGGGAGGAGCAGGGGAGCTGTGGACCTGGAGAAGCTGGAGGCAGCCAACTAGAGAGGTTGAGTGTCCCGTGTGATTGGGGAGGGGAGCACCTGCTGCTTCCTCCTGTTGGCCCTGAGTTGGGAGAGGGAGCAAAGATTAGGGAAGCTGGCATTAGACAGCCTGGTCAGGGCTGATTGATGAGGTTGTGATGGGCTCCTTGCATTGTTGCTGCATGTTGCAGGGCAGAGTTCTGCGTCCATCCATGATCTGGTTGTTGCCTGCTTTCAGTCCCACTGCCACAGATTTGGATGCCTATACTGCCTGGCCTCCCAGCCCTCTCTCTCCTAGCTCTCTGCCTTCACCATCACCCAGGGACCTGATGGTACCTTTCACCTGGCCATCCAGGCCAGGTCTCCTTAACTTAATGTATCTCCCCTCCAGTTGCCAATCTAATCTCCCACACGCAGGTGGGGCGACTCCCCAAGCACAGACTCACTGTGTTATTGTCCTGCTCCACCCCCCTCACGTGGCAGGGTGGCAGGGTGGCACGCTCCCTGTTCAGGAACTTCACCTGCACAGGGGTTGGGAGTGGGGGGGTGTTTCTTGTACCTTTCCTTCCTCACCTATCTGGGTGGATGACAAGCCCTACTCCTTCAAGAAGCAGCTTGGAGGGTCACACTCTGAGACTTCTCCCTCCCATCTTGTGGGGCCCCGGCCCCCTGCTCTGCTCCTGGGGTATTGAAGATGTTACATCACAAGGGGCTCATTAGGAAGCCTGTCTCTGGTACTGGGCTGTGAGCTCCCTGCTCTGGGGCTCTAGGTAAGACCTGTTCACCACTGAAGCCCAACAGCCAGCATGCACAGGTATACACAGTGGGCATTTAATAATTATATGTTGGAGGAACGGGGTCAGTTTCCAATCCTATACACTGAGTGGCACTGAGTGGCCAGCCCGAGTTGTAGCTACAGGGGTAGGTGCGTTTAGAGCAGTGGGCACTTTGCTATCAAGTGGTGAGGGCCTGGTGCCATGCACTTGACTCCTGACACCATAAGCTGCCTACCCAGGCCATGGCCAGATACCACTGTCCCTCCACAGAACCATGAGACCCCACTGGTGTGCCAACAGGGACCATGCCCCAGAGTGAGGATGGGCAGCTGTCTGGTGGAAGGAAGAGCTTCAGATTAGGAGTCTAGCAACCTGGGGTCTGTCCCTGGCAGATCAGCTCCAGAGAGAGGACAACATTTGTCCTACAGATGGGTAGGAGGCTGAAACACGTGTTGTAAAATGTAAAATGCTCTGCTGAATGCTATGCGTGGGTTAGGTGAACCTTATTCCCCTTCTGGGTATAAATGTTACCATTATTTCATTTTGGACTTTTTTGTTGAACTAAAATCATACAGCGTAAAATTAATCATTTTTAAGTGGACAGTTCCACATCTAAATGAAACAATTACATTTAGTGCATTCACAATGTTGTACAACCACTGTCTATTTCCAAAACATTCTTATCTCCCTGAAAGGAAACCTGTATCCATCAGCTATCACCCCACACACTCTCCTCTCCCCCCAAGTCTCTGGCAACCCACCAATCTTGTTTCTGTCTCTAAGGAACAGCCTGACCAATTCTGGATTTTGTATACGTGTGTGGTGTTTGGGGACTGGCTTCTTCCATTTAGTGTAATACTTTCAGGTTTGTTCACATTGTAGCATGTGCTAGTGTTTCATTTCCTTTATGACCAAGTGATCCATTGTACGGATACGTGTCAGATTATCTGTCCACTCGCCGTCAATGGGGTTCAGGCTATTCCCACCTCTGGCTGTTCTGCAGCATGCTACAGGTAGTAATTTTATGGCTGAATGAAGATGAGGTACAACTGCACCCTAACCTGTCTCTGGGCAGGTCTCAGGGCAGGGAAGAGAAGCAGGGGTGTCCTGGATCCTCCTCCTTATCTTATCTCGACTGTGGCATCTTTCCTTGTTCATTTGGCACATTGGCCTTCCATATCAGATGGCATTTAAATAAAGGAGTACCCTGCTTTTTAAAAAAAAAATGTTTTACTTATGTTTTGTCAGAGAGAGAGAGAGCACAAGCAGGGGGAGCAGCAGGCGGCGGGAGAAGCAGGCTCCCCACTGAGCAGGGAGTCCAAAGTGGGACTCGATCCCAGGACCATGGGATCATGCCCAGAGCTGAAGGCAGACAGTTAAATGACTGAGCCACCCGGATGCCCCAAGGAGTACGTTGCTTTAAAAGGATGCTTGAGACCCCTACTTCTCCTCATATCTCTTTTCTCAGCCAAGGAAGCCGAAACCTTGGGAACAGATTGATGATTATTTAGTGGCAGAGCTAGGCTGATTTTCTGAGTATTTCTTTGTTTTCTGATTTGACATCAGAACTTGCACTGATGTTTCCTTAAGTTTTACCATTTGGACCCTGTTTTGGGGCTCTGTTCACCTCCCTCTCCATAACCAAGACTCCTGGGCTAGCCTACTGATAGCTCCAGGAACAATTTACATGGATTTTCTGGGGATCCAGAAAAGAAGTCTAATCCCCACAAAGTCACACATTATGTCAATGGCCCACCACCCTTTCGTTGGTCATAATAACAAAAACACAAGTTCCAGCCTAGAGAATGTAAGTTTCAAGATGGGTTCCATCTACTCAATGAGTAGTTTGTGGCTAGAGTTACTGCAGTGATGGACAGTATGGGAGGTGGTGAGGCCCCTATCCATCTGAGTCCTCCTAAGTAGAGATTGAAGAACTACCTGCCAGGTGTACTGTGCAGAAGGAAGGGGAGGGAATTTTACTTGGACTCCCTCTAAGGAGGGTATGATTATAATTCACATTTTGCAAAAGAGAAACGTGAGGCGTAAAAGTTAAGTGTCTTGCCCAAGGTCATGATAGAAACCAAGATTCAAATCTTTGCATTTCCAGAGCCCACATTCTTCATGCATAGTTGCACTTCTTCCACAAACAAGATTATAATTTCCCATGCAGTTCTGAAATCTGCTGTTTCATTTAACAAATATATATCATGAATATTTTTCCAAATATTTGAATATTCTTCAACAACATAATTTTTTAAACCTCTATATTATTTCATTAAACAGGTGTAGTATAATTTATTTTACCAAGCCTCTATTCTTCAACATTTAGGTTGTTTCCAGTTTTTCAATGGTTATAAATATTGCTGCAAGAAACATTCCAGTAGATAAATCTTTTTGATTCTCCGTGGTTATTTCCTTCATGTAAAATCTCAAAAGAAAAGCAGCTGGGTCAAAGACATACCATTTTAAAACTGCACACATATTTACAAGGCTTACTCTGAATTCTTATGATCAAAACCATTTGTAAGACCTGCAAGAATTATTATATCAAAGTAGCACTTACTGAACTTGATGTGGTGATAAATTAGGCTCTGTTTGCTCTTGGATTCTGGAAGCAAATGGAGGCAGCGATGATTAGGAAAATAATCCAGTGCCTAGAAAATTGGAACATTAATATGAGCTCAGTTATTCTCATTATTGGCTTGAAAGGCATTCCCTGAGATGATGAATAAGATAATGATGATGGCAATGATTATGATGGTGAGATGATGATGGTGATGGTGATGGCGATGATGATGGTGATGTTGATGTTGATGATGGTGGTGATGATGGTGAAATGATGGTGATGATGGTGAAATGATGGTGATGATGGTGATGATGATGATGGTGATGATGATGATGATGATGGTGATGATGATGATGATGATGGTGATGGTGATGATGGTGATGATGATGATGGTGATGGTGATGATGATGGTGGTGATGGTGATGATGGTGAAATGATGATGGTGTTAGTGATGTGATGATGTTGATGATGGTGGTGGATGATGGTGAAATGATGGTGATGATGGTGATGGTGATGATGGTGATGATGATGGTGGTGATGGTGGTGATGGTGAAATGATGATGGTGTTAGTGATAATGATGAGGATAGAGATGACATTATTAAAACCATTTCAGGAGATTTTAGCAAATGACAACTATTTATATACTCAAAGCTTTATGTGCACGTCTCATTTAATCCTCTCAGAAAACCTATAGGGTCCATGATTATCACCTTTGGCAGAGATTGCTAATTATATCCCAGCATCTATTTCCCTTTTCCTCTTAGCAATAGAACTCTGCTTGATATTGTGATTCATAATAAGAAATATATACTTGGTCTTCATCCCAGTTCCTGGCACAGAGCTCTTAAAACCCTAGAAATGTTCTAAGTGATGAGTGATAAAGGTGTCTTTTGTTATGTTAATGAGACGACATTTGGAAAACTTTCTGGGTCACCTAAGGATGGGGGCTGGTTGCCCAGGGAACTGATCATGAGTGGGAAGTTGAAACTCTCAGTCTTACTCTTGACTTCCTGGGAGAGGAGGGGGGAGCTGGAGGTTGAATTGATCACCAATGGCCAATGATTGAATCAACCCTATCTGTGTAATGAGGCCTCCGTGAAAACCCAAAACGCTGAGGTTTGGAGAGCTTGCAGGTTGGTGAACACGTTCCCATGCTGGGAGGGTGGCACATCTTTGTTCTGGGAGGACAGAAGCTCCTGCTTTGGGGACCCTTTGGGACCTTTGTCCTATGTAGTTCACCATCTGGTTATTCATCTGTATCCTTTGTAATATTCTTTATAATAAACTAATAAGGAAGTAAATATTTCTCTGACTTCCTTGAACCACTGCAGCAGACTGACCCCTGAAGAGGGGGTTATGGGACTCTGATTAATAGCCTGTTGGTCAGAGGCACAGATGCTGACTTAGACGTGTAGTCAGCACCTGAAGTGGACGGCAGTCTCGTGGGACGGAGGCTGTCACCTGTGGGGTCTGATGCTGTCTCCAGGGAGTGCAGAACTGCGCTGAATTGTAGGACACCCAGCTGGTGTTCATCACCTGTGCTTCCGGCGGACTGGGGGTTATTGAGAAGTAGGGTGAAGAAACTTCAGCCCCCAGATGAGTTCCTAGATCAAGGCTACCTACCTGGGATGGTTCCATGAGAAAAAAAGTGAATGTTTGTCTTGTTGAAACCAGTGCAGTTTGGGATCTTGTTTGAGCAGCTGAACTTCTTTGAAGAGAAAATAACCAGTGCTTGGCAAAGAACCCACAGCTAATAAGGTGTGAGATAGGGATCAAAACCAAATAGCCAAACTCCAAACTCCAGAATTTGCCCTCAAACGAATGCCCTCCACCTACCGATGACAGTGAGTCACACCTCTGAGACCAATCCAGAAAAAGACTGGCCAAATTGTAACCTTTTTCGAACTGTTATTCTGGAAATATCAATGAGTCCTTCATGGGGAAGAGAACCAGGGACAGATGGTTTGACAGAAAAAGGAAAAGACTTGACATTATGGTGTCAGCACCTCCTGGGGACATCACCGAGCTCTTCAGAACATCATCAGTTTTCTCTTCTTTAAAAAGTTAACCACGATGCCTAGGTTTTAAAACTCAGTGAAGATTAAATAAGGTATTGTGGGTAAAGGATTTAAAGCAAACCCTGACCTAGAGAAATACTTCAGTAAATGATGCTTCTCTTTGCACAAGTGTTACTTTTCCACCAAACCATGTGCCTTTCCCTGAATGCCCCCTGCATAACAAGCACAGCCCGTTGCACCTGCTGAGGGCAGGTCTTGGAGACTGGAGGCTGGACCAGCTTGCACAAACAGGGAGCCTCCCAGCCAGGCTCCTTACACTCAAAAAGTGCAAGGTCTGAGCCGGCCTGAGAGGAGACACAGACTTTCAGGGGCTGGCGTCACAGGGCTGCTGCATCATGACCGTGCTCTCTGGACTCTGGCCACGGCTGGCCAGAGACAGGCAGAGTTCAGGAGCCAGGGCTGCATGCTCCTGCCCGCAAGTTTTTCCCACCAACAGAGGTTCATTCGCCCTTGAGTTCCCACCTTCTTCTGCCGGCCGAGCTTGGGCATAAAGCAGGTGCACAGTCAAGGCCCTGCCGGCTGGTCTGGCCTAGCCTCATCCTTGGAAGCCAAGGCCCTCGACTCAGACATGCTCCGGGAACGAGATGTGGAGAAATGAGGGGTGAGGGGAGAGCGAAGACCAGGGGAGGAGGCCATCCTGTTACTCTGTCACTATTTATTATCCAGTGTAGGACGGAAATTAAAACGTCTGGCTGCTAGTGGCTTCATTTAACTGAATGCCTAAGGAAAATGAAACTGAGGACAGGGACAGTTAAAGAACCGTTTTAAAGATGACTGAGTGGCAGGAGTTATCTTTAACTCCCATAGAAAGGAGCTGTTCATCTGTGTGAAATCGACGCTTGCTGGTAACCCGGGTGCAGGGAAGGTGCTGAGGCCCCGGGAGTGAGGGGGCAAGGGGAACTGGCCCACACTCTCGCGAGCAGCTCTCAGGATGCGTAGGAGGGAAACCAGACTTCCGCAAGCTCAAAGGCATGTTCCGGGGAAGGGCAGAATGTTCCTGAGGGCAGGGACAGATGCCAGGAAGTTCTGCTGTGTGGAGCCAACCCAGAGTCAGCTGGCCTGAAGGAGCGAAGATAAAGCTGTGAGCACAGGGGGCAGCGGGCAGTGGGTGCCACCGTCCGGCTGACTCATCGCAGGTCTGGAAAAACAACACCAAAACCAAAAACCAAAAACAACGAAATGGCTCCAAAATGGACAAAGAAAACCGTAGATCCATATTAGTGATGCTTCCAAAGCCAAATTAGAACCCATCCCCCCCCCCCCCCCCGAGAAAGTGTGCAAAGCAAAACACAGTACTGGCGAGCGGGAGCTGAATGGAGACGACGGGACTGAGGCTGGAGAGAGCAACGGCGGGGCTGGCGGGGGCTCACGTGGCCTCCAGGGCAGAGACACAGCTCCTAGACGGGACGTTCGCAGGTGGACGTGAAGTGAGTTATGTCAGCCTCTCCGGTCCCCTTGGTCCTCATTGCAGATGGGAACGATGAAAACAGCAAGGCAGTTCGGAAGCTAGTGGCGGAGACCCAGTCCTATGTGACTGTCGTTGTCAAATGTAAACCCTGTTTTTGGCTCAAGGGACTCCAGAGCCCTTCAGAACTGCTCCCCATGACCCCCCAAGCTCCCCTCTGTTCTCCTCCGAGAAGTCTCCTGGAAATGCTGTCCTCTGATGGTTGGGGCAGCACTTCCTGGAAAACCCTCTTGCAGAACAGAGGACAAGCCAGCAGGAAGGCTTCATTAAGTCCCTTCCAGGACCACGGCCTGGAAGAGGCCATGGGAAAGGGAAACAGCATCTCCGGAGACGTGCTGGTTCATGCCTGGCTGCATCCCACAACGGAGGTGGGACCCAAGAAACAGCTACAAAGGGGCCACAGAAGAACGGAAAAGGCCGCGCCCTGAGACAGAGTGTGCAGTGACAGCTGGTCAGGGTGGATGTGGGGTTGCAAGTGAGGGCAGGGCCTGGGCCTGGAAGCAGCTCCTGACTGACAGTCTGCCTCTGCCCCGCACCTCAGCAGCAGGCAGGATGCTCAGAAATTGGGAACCTGCTCCCGAGTTTCCTCTGTTGGTCCCTCAGGTGGCTCCCATCTCACCTGGCATAAAGACCACAGGCCTCCTGACACCACCTTGCTGTGGGAAGGGAGCCTCATCCCTACCACCGCCCTCTGCTCACCATTCAAACCACGACGGCTTTCCTGCTGGTCTCTGGCCCTGCCTCTGGACCTTTGCACGTACACTCCCTGCCCCCTGGAAGTCTCTTCCTGGAGGACTGGCTCCCTTACTTCCTTCAGGTTTTGCTCAGAAGCCCCCTTTACAGGGAAGCCTTCCCTGATCAGCACATTTCAAATCTCCACTCCGTCATGACCTCAACTCCCACCCTGACTTTATTCTTTCCTATAAGCTGTTCTTAAACCTCTCATGTATTTTAGTTACTTATTCTATCACCGTTCGTCTCCCTAACAAAACGTAAGCCCCATGAGGGCAGAGGTTTTTCTTTTTCTCTCTCTTCTTTGTTAACTCTTGTTTCCCCAGAATTTAGGACAGTGCATGGTGTATGGTTTTGTTTAGTATGTGTCCATCAATGAATAAACACCCTGGACTTTTGGCCCCAAGACAAATGCTGTTCTTTCTCCAGACTCACTGGCAAAGTGCAGAGATGGTAGCAAAGAGCCTTTCACAGCCCCGTGGAGAAGGTCCCGTGTCTGCTCACTGAGAGTCTCCATGTGGCAGGTCCTCCCACCCAGGAGGGCATCCTGGGAATGCTGGAGACAAAAGCCAGCCTCCAGGGAGCGCTTCTTGGAAGAATGCCCTCAAGCCCCAGCACACCTGTGAGGTGTGCGCAGGAGGGGATCTCCTTGGCACTGACGAGCTGCCCAAGGTCACAAAGCAGGATGGATCCCTGTTCCCATATGGTCCAGAGCTTCACAGCCACACCAGCTGGGGGACACACTCAAGACAGGCTCTGCAGGGAGGGAGCCCGGGAAGCCGGCTGAGGCAGTGAGCAGAAGGTGCCCCTGCGGAGGGACTCAGCTGGACAGCTGCCCACAAGCCCGGGCAGGGGTGGGGCCAAGTGGCAGCATCAGCCCCGGGCTGGGGCTTGTGGGGCAGGTGGGAGAACCTGGGCGGGGACCCAGGGAGCTGACTGAACACAAGGCGGACAAAAGCCAGTAGGGGCACGGGGATCCTGGCAGGATGGGCACGGCCACCGAGGTGAGAGGGTTAAAAGTAGGGCAGGGCCAGAAAACCAAATGTCCCATCGTGGAAAGGATTCCAAACGTTGGAAGAAAATAGCATTCTGGGTAGGCCCAGCGTGGCCTTTGGGTGTGTCTGTGGCAGAGAAAACGTCCCTCCGGCCCTTCTGCACTGGGGTCATCACTCACCAGCCCCCTCCTGCAGCAGGTGAGGCTGCCGCCACAGCTCCTGGACAGCCCACCCTTCAGGGATTAGCGGAGAGAGTCATGATGTCATGACGCCTACAGACTCCTGTGCTGCGGGGCCCTCTTTGAGGCCCCAGCCCCAGCGGCCTCACTCTGGGCTCCCGCGTCTTGGCAAACGTGCAGGGAGGGCCCCCACCGGCTGATCCCCACGGCTGGACGGCTGCACCACCGAGCTCTCAGCCTCACAGACTCTGTTCCCCAGCTGGCTCTCAGCTCCCGGGTGCAGGCTCCAGATGCCTGCCGGGCAGGTGCCCCTTCTGGCCTGTGATCCATGTGGCTGCTGTGACCTGCTGTCTATCTCCTCTGTCCAGAGCCAGGGCCCTGCGTTTGGCCATCCTGCCCTGCTTTGGGTCGGGAACCCCCCTTCACGGGCGGGGTGAGCAGCTGCTTGGGAGGAAAGTCTGCAAGGGGGAGCAACAGCAAACTGCCCCCTGATCTGCTTGCTCCAAGGACAGGGGCAGGAGGGGCCGGCCCGGAGTCCAGGGCCCCCTGCTGCCTCTGCATCAGCAGGTCTGGACTCGGCTTCTCTCACCCATCGGGGTATGCGGTTTTGAGGACAGGACTGGGTTCTCTGTCCTCAGCGCCGGCCCAGGTTCGGTGCAAGACTATTTGTTGTGTGAATTAGCAAAAGAACAGTGAATGTGAGGCTGACCCCCCCCCCACACCCCAACCAAGTGCCCTCTGGGCACCCTCACCACTCTGATCTCTGGAAGGGGAGGGAAGCTGAAGTCACTGGAAAAGATTAACATCAGCAGAAAATGCCAGAAAGGGCCAGTCTAGCCTCTGTTCCCACAGCTCCCCCTCTGTTTTACAAGCACATACACGAGAGTGAAAATAATCACACAGACTATACGTTCCTGGGGCACAGCCTGGGCTGAGCAGGGGTGGACGGGACGTCTGGTTCACCATCGAACCCTCAGGGTGGTTCCCTTAAGGGCCATGAGCTGCCGCAGATGGGAGGGGAGCTGGTGGGGAGGACGGGGAAGGGGGTCGCGCCTCTGCGGCCAGGTTCAGGCCAGGGGAAGCTGTAGCTGCTGGGGAGCGCGAGGTGGCTTTCGGGGACGCAGGCGTGGGTTTTCCGCTGACCTGCAGTTTCCAGTTTCCTTTGTAAGAGCAAACGTCATCTGGAAGAAAAATGGGGGGAAAATACCTGAGCATTCATTTTTCTCCTGTTTGGACGGAGAGAAAGATGCGGGGCGACCCCCACAGAAAGAGGCTGGGAATCACCGGTGACCCCGTGCTTGGCTGTAGATGAAGCGCCTTAGCGACATCCACTCTGGGACAGCGGGACCTCCCTGGTGCGCGTCCCTGAGCACATTCCAAAGGGGCTGGGCAGCGGTCCCTCTCCTAAGGTCGCGCTCCCAGAGGAGTGAAGACAGGCGCCTGCACAGCGGAAGGGAGAACCTACCAGTCGTCCATCCCAGCTGCGGGAGTGAAGGCAGGTGAGAGACGCGCGTACTCCATCCACTACCATCACCGCGAGGACGCATTCCGACATGCCGAGCCACCTGCAGGGAGCCGAGAACATGATGCTGGGGGCAAGAAGCCCAGCACAAAAGGGCTCAGGATATGTCTCCAGAGATGGCCGCGTCAGATCTACGCAGGTGGAACGCGGGTTCGCGGCTGCCTGTGGCTGGTTGCTGAGGGTTGGGGGCAGCAGCGAGCGGGGGCGGAGTCTCCTTCCGGGCACAACACAAGTGTGTTAAAATCAGGTGGTGAGGTTTGCGCAGCTCTGGGACCGTGCTAATAGCTGTTAACGTGCGCACGGCAAACAGGTGAATTATATGGCATTGAATTCTATATTAACAAAGATGTTTAAAATAAAAAAAGAAAAAAAGAAAAGGTATCAAGGGCCCCCGAGTTGTCTGTGGTCGCTGGGCCTTCCAGTGGTGTGGGAGCCGGGAGAGGGAGGGGTCTTGCTTCCCAGAGGTGGTCATTGTCCCGGAGGTGGTGCCCCGGCTGGCTGCCTGCCCGAGGTCTGCCTCCCCATGGCTGCCGACAGCCCCTGATTTGGGCCAGGGGTGGCAGGTACCCAGGCACAAATACTCCTGTCCACAGATTCCCTGGCAGTCCCCTGGGTGGCCCAGGTTCTGGCCAACGAGTTTCGGAAGGAAATCTCTGGGCTGCAGGGCGTTCCTTCCCAAGTGAGGAAACAGCCAGTATAGGGAAGGCTTTGGCTCTTTTGCTCTCAGGAGGAGCCTGCCCTGCCGACACCTTCCTCTCGGCCCTCCAGCCTCCAGGACCGACGCCAGGAAAACAAAGGTCGGTGTCCAAGCTCCTGGTTGGCAGCCCGCGCACACGATGCACGGGGTGCACAGAAGTCTCTCCGAAGGGAAACCGCACACAGCAAGCACCCCCACACGGAGAAGGCTGTGAGCTTGGGGTTCCGGCAGGGACCACAGAGCAGAGGCGAAGGCAAGAGGAATCCAATGCAGATGACCGCCTTCCCTGTGTGCCCTCGGCCCCATCAGTATGGTCTCGCTTTGCTTCCTGCTGGTCTAGGAAACGTGGAATCACCAGTCGGGGCCCTGAGCCAGCCCTGGTGTCTGCATTTTGACTAACACCCGACGACCAGACGTGAAGGTGGGCAGCCCATGGAGCCTGGTCCTGTTGGGAGGCCCGCGATGGAATCACCATGTCCCAGACCGAATGACAAACCGGAGGAGGGGGCCGGAGGAAAAGAGAAAAGAAACTGCCCATCAGTAGTTCAGAGCACAGGGGTGGGGCTTACAACAACGTCGATACCAAAATGCCGTTTGTGACACCGTTTTCAACTCCATTGAAGGGGAGGGGATGGTGGGGGCAGACAGGAGGGGCCACAGCAAAGAAGGAAACTCGTGCAATGGACCCAGTCTGTCCTCACAACGTGTTTCTGGTCTTAAAATAACAGACGTTGACTCCAGAGCACTGGGAGAGAGTGTGACGGTCCAGCACGGAGGTAAGATTCCTCACGAACCCACCCGAAGACAACAGGCCCGTTGGGGTGTGAGGCTCAGTGTGGACGCCCCGTGTGTGTTCTTGTCACTAAAAACCGTGCTGTGAGACTGTGTCTCTCGTGATAAAAATAATTCCTCCAAACACCGTTTCTGCAGCTCCCCAACAACCCGTGCCCTGAATGAGCCACAGGGAACGCTTCCTCTGTTTGCAGGAGCGAGGTCCCGGCACTTGCTCCTGATTTGAAGTGACGACGCCATTCACGCGTTCAGGCTTGAAACTTTATTCGCATCTCGGATGGGTCCCACAGAACTGCCCCCAGAGTGGGCGTGGCTGAGTGGGGGACGCTGTCGGGCTCCTGGATCACGCGACCAGATCACTGATTTGCCCAAGCAAACTTCCAGCGCGTGACCATCCTCTGCACAGTGTGTCCAAGGTCCCTCGGTGACAAGAGAGTCACACCACGAGAGTGTCCCCAACTCCAGCGGGCACCTCCACTGGCTGTCCTGCTCTTGGTCATTCATGACTTGATCACGTGAGAAAGAAACAGAATATATGATTTCTGGTAAGTTGTTGTGAATTGTCTGGGAACCCCATAACAAACTATGTTCCGTTGGGTGGCTTAAAAGACGGGGTTCATTCTCTCCTAGTCCTGGAGACGGAAGTCCAAACTCAGGATGCTCGCAGGGTCACACTCTCCAAAGGCTCCAGGGGACCATCCTATCCCTCTGGCTTCTAGTGGCCGTTGACATTCCTTGGCTTATATGTCTGTTCCTCTAGGTTTTGCCCAGTCTTCACATGCTGTCTGCCCACTGTGTGGCCTCTTCTTTTCTTAGAAGACGTAGGCTCACCCTAATCCACTAGGATTGTCAACAAAGATCCTTTTTCTAGATCAAGTCACATTCACAGGCACTGGGGGTTAGGACTTTCAGTGTACCTTTTTGGGAGGACACCCACCAACCCATAAAAACTGTCAGGTGACCTCAACAGCACTCGGATATTCTGTAACCTGGGGACTTGGCAGAACTGGGATGCACCAGCCAGCAAATCACACCACTGACGTCTGGAGCGCAGGAGGCCCACAGGAACTGGGGAAATTTTATTACCTTGCTAGTCAGGCATGAGGCAAGCTTGTATTTAAACACAATTAAAACTAGGATACTGCATGCCTTCCAGATGATACCCAGAAGGGAGGGTCTGCTCTAATGAGTAGATAAGAATGATGTGTAATAAACCCATGAATTATGAGCACGTAAATGATGCTCCAGAAGGAAAGGGATTTCTTCCCTCTCACACCTCACGTGGCACTTTGCGAATCTTGTTCAGTGCATTCACGGTTTTGGGAGCATTTATCATAGATGACATGGGTGGGGGGCTCCCAGATTGGTTCCTATGGAAACAAAGAGGAACCTTCAGGAAGGTCAAGGGCATTCAGTTCAACAGTGCTGGTCTCTAGGCTTCTCTCTGTACTAGCTCAGAAATCCCGATCTTCCTAACAAGTCCCCCCAGTAGAGCTAAAGGAAGTAAGGATGAACAGCAGACATGGTCCTTGGTACGGAATCCATCCCCCAGAAGCCCCCAGACAAGGACAAACCTCACAAAGGATCTGTACTTTGCTTGGACTTGACCTGTGGGTCAGTTTCATCTGTAGCATCATTTGCCCTGACCATTTCTTTGGGAATTACAGGTGTCACCTGCATGGGGGCCAGGCCTTTTGTGAAACCGAGATGCACAGCAGGCAAGCAGGTGGGTTTGGGGCTTGGAATGGATGGCCCTGGCCTGCCTCCTCTGCTCCCCACCATGCCTCTGGATCAGGTTGGGTGCAAATGGCTCACCAGAAGCCTCCAGGCACACTTGGGAAAGAAGCCATTTGTAGCCATTTTAATTTACAGCTGGAGCAGCCAATTCATAATTCAAACGTTACTGCCTTAAACTGCACACATGTTGGAGCAGAGTGAAGATGGAGAGATTTGGGTCCTTTTAAATAAAACCCATAAAGCCCCCATTTCTCTCCTATTCTAGCGAGTTCTGCTCTCCTGAGCAACTTTTCAGCTCCCTGAGAATAGCATGTTTTGAGCAAAAAGAAAGTAGGGATGAAAGAAGAAAATTAAATATGAAAATTTAATTAAATCCCTCCTTGATCATTCTCTCTAGAACTGATGGAGGGCTGTTGCCATTCAGCCACAAATAAGATAACCTCGAAGGCTAATTAGGATAAGGGACTGGCCTGTGAGGCGGGAGGGAGATGCCATCTCCTGACCCCACGCCCGTTGAAACAGGCTGTTCTGATGAGAGCCATGCTGCGGTCCCCAGCTGTTTGCCGTTTCTCCATTGTCAAGTGTCCTTTGTCTCCCCTGTAAGATCCTCCTGCTCTTGTAGACCCCCCAGAAGGGGCTGCAGGCGCCTATGGGTCCAGGCCTCAGCAGCTACATGGGAAGTTTTGGTCCGGATTCTCCAGGGCTGCGGGGAACTTAACCTGTAACACTAGCCCTGCCAGGTCCCACGCCTGGGGGGAGCTATGTTCCTGAAGTGAGTTAATGACAGAAACATGAACGGCCAGCAAGCCAGGAGAGAGTCGGAAGCCACGCCTTGTGGCTTGGGACAGAAAAGTGGCCCCTGAACTCTGACATCCCACATAACACGGAATCACCCTCCCAGTCAGATGGAGCTCAGGCCAGTTTAAACTGAGTGGGCCTCTGCACACTCACGTGAACACAGACATGAACACAGAGGCACACACACGCCCTCATATACACACATGCACACACAGACACACACACCCTTACAGTAGAAATCTGTGTCTGGAGCGTATCTTTAGGAAGATACTAAAGATGGTTTGTGCACTGTCACAAATTTAGAAGTCCAATGCGAGCCCTACGTTTTGGGAAATATGCTAACTTAACAAAGTTTGCTTAGGAAGGAAAAGGCCCCCCAGAGGCAGATAAAGGGAAAGAATGGAAGCTGGGTTCAGGGTCAAACGCAGGAAAATATCCCTAGTCAGGTTGTGGTGGTGCAGAATTCATGACGGCGTAATTTATGGAGCGATCAAAGCCTTCCTTGGAACGATTTATGAGAAAGTATTTTGCTAAGCAAATCATGTTGCAAGGGATTTCAGGGGCATTGTTTAAATTATTAACAGATCCATTGTTTCACAGTGTTTGGGGAACAACATTTGCATACAATTAATATGATATTACAAGCTATTTTAAACGATTGCTTTAGGACCCTGTCTCCCCTAACAGTTTATTGAACATCTTTGTTCCATCTGTTGGAAAAAACAATATGTGGCTAGATTCTTCTTTAATTCCTGGAAGTTCATTTTTCACTAAGTCCTAATTGGTCTTCTTTCTTTGTGGCCCAAGAGTCAGAGAGGTACTCCAGTATGCCTCTGCGTACCAAACCACCCCAAATTTGTGGCTTAACACGAGGATTTAAGGCTTGTCATGATTCTCTGAGCTGACTGACCAAGCCTTGCGTTGGCTGGGTTTGCCTGGGTTCACTCACAAGGGTGGGCTCAGCTCAGGGGTCTTCTGGGGCCGGGATCAGTGGGGACAGCTGCATGTGGTCTTTCAGTCTTCTTCCTGGTATGGGGGTCTCAGGAAACATTCTGAGAGTTGCAAAGCATCTGAAGGCCAAGGCTCCTATGATGGTGAATTTCATGTGTGAGCTTGCCTGCGTCGTGGAGTGTCCAGATAGCTGGTAAAACATTATTTCTGGGTGTGTCTGTGAGGATATTCTTGAATGAGATTAACATTGGAATGGGTAGACTGGGTCAAGCAGTTGGTCCTCCTTGGTGTGGGTGGGCATCACCCAATCCACTGAGACTTAAATAGAATGAAAAGGTGAAGGAAGATGGGATTCTCTCTCTGCCTGGCTGATGTCTTTGACTGGACATCGGTCTTCCTCTGCCCTTGAAATGGAACACCACCATTGATGCCCCTGCTTCTCAGGCCTTCAGACTCTGGCTGGACTCACACCACCAGCTCTCTGAACTTGGAGTCACTACAGCACAGCTTTTCCTGGGTTTCCAGCTTGCAGGTGACAGATCATGGAACTTCTCAGCCATAATCACACAAGCCAATTTCTCATAATAATTCTTTGTATGTATGTATGTATCTGTCTGTCTGTCTACCTACTTACCACCTGCCTACTACATCTCCTGTTGGTTGTTTCTTTGAAGACCTCTAATATACATCCTAAACACACACATGTAATTTCCATTAAATTCTATTGGTTAAAGCAAGTCACAAGCTCCCTCATACCCCCAAAGCCAGATTCAACGGAGCAGAAATAGACGCCAATTCTTGATCGGAAGTGTGACCTTATTTCATCTACTATAAAATATTACTAAAGATTTTTGATTCCTGGGGTTGAGTAAGAGAATACATGGCTACTTCTTTTTTCTGGAAGGCAGAAAATATATTGAAAAAACTCACCCAGGCACCTCTTTAAGAGCCACACAGACATGAGGTTTTTGGATGAGTTCCCCTAATAAGCCAGAATGTGGAGATTTTTTAAAAGATTTTATTTATTTATTTATTTGAGAGAGAAAGAGAGAGAGCACACAGAAGTGGGGTAAGGGGCAGAGGGAGAAGCAGACTCCCCACTCAGCAGGGGAGTGCGGCTCAATCCTGGGACTCCGGGATCATGACCTGAGCCAAAGGCGGACACTTAACCCACTGAGCCACTCAAGGGCCCCCAGAATGTGAGATTCAAAAGAAAGAGTCAAATGAAATAAAGGAAAAATTTAGGTCTTTCTGCATGAAATGATCTCACACATCAGTTCTTACCCAAATTCCTTCTCTGCAGAGTATGAAATGACTACAGAGGACAGACACGCTGAGCCCTTTGTGACATCTTTCTCAGCTATGAGGAACTCTGTTCATGATGTGTCCTCTTGGATTCACTGAGCACAGAGAAACGTAGCTGAGTTCACGAGTAGGCCAAGATAATGTGTTAGTTTGCTGGGGCTGCTGTAACGATGTACCACCGTGGGACAGCTTCAAGAGCATCAGCGCATTCTCTCTCTGTCATGGAAGATGCAAGTCCAAGATCAAGGTGTTGGCAGAGGGTTTCTCCTGAGGCACCTTCTGGGTGTGCATACGGCTATCTTCTCCCTGGGTACATGGGAATCCCTGTGTGTGTGTCTGTGTTCTGATCTCCTCTTCTTATACGGACACATGTCCTTTTGGATTAGGACCCACACATATGACCTTGTTTTAACTTGATGACCTCTGTAAAGACTCTGTCTTCAAATATGGTCAATTGTGAGGTCCTGGGGGATAGAGCTTGAACATATGAGCATATGAATGTGTAAACTTGAAGGAACAGAATTCAGTCCATGAGAGACCACCTCTTCTTCTGGAAAAAGTAAATCAGTAAACACTACATTCTTCTTTCTTTAGGATAGAGAGGACACCCACAGCCTGGGGGAGGGCCTGCAGGATGGTGAGCAGGAGAATTCACACCCCTGCTAGTGATGACAGAAAAAGGGCTACAGCATGGATTAGGGTTCTGTCTGGCAAGAAACAGATTTCTACCTCAGTCTTTGGTTTGTACAAAAGTTTTAAAAAATTGCTTATATTTATTGGGATACGTTCATCAAAGAAATGATATTGATATGCATGCATTTAACTTGGAAAAACTTAAAAGAACTCCGTTAAACATCAGAACAGTGTGGCTGAGCACTAAAACTAACAGAGAATTGTTCTTTCTGTTTCCGTCCTGAACTCTGTCCTCATCACCACGGCTCACATACTTTCATCCTCTGACATCAAAGACAGCACAGGATGGAAAAACCCTTTACAAACATTAATTAACTCTCTCCATCCTCCTGTGAAGCATGGGGATCATTTATTCCTGTCTTTTAAAAGAGAGACCTGAAACCAAGAGGCTAAATGACTAAGCCACACGGAAGTTGCTGGAAAGCTAGAAAATGGAATTTGGTTAAAAACTGGGTATAGAAAACTCATTTTGTGTTCCAAGAAGACGGGGAGAAGTTCAAGTCTTAGTCCAAAGTGGACTGCTCACTGCACCACTCGGCGGAGCAAACAGAGCTCTCAGAATTTGGGGATCAGAGGGATCTGGGGTCTGAGTCATCACCGGGAATCGGAAAGACAGTCCAGTCATCAACATTGCCACGACCTACTGCCCAGCCCCGCCCTGGGCCCTCCGGCTGGAAAAGGAATCCGCTGACTGTACTCAAGTCAGCGACGTGGAGGATCGGGTGGGCAGCTTGTTGAGGGTCCGTCTGAGCGTTATTCCAGACCCCGGTTCCGCCCGGGCGAAGCTGCATGCGGAAGAAGCGCACCTGCTTCCCCAGGCTGACGGCATCCTGCGGAGCTGCGGACCGTCCGTCCCCGCCCAGACACACTGGACCCACCTCGGAGGGCCGGGGGCTTGCAGCTCCGCCACCTCCTCCTCCGACCCGAGCCTTTCTCGGAGTGACTCCGAGGCGCACGAGGCACAGAAAGCCCGAGTCAAAGTGGCACAATAAGTCAGTGCGTGGACTCAGACGTGTCCACGAGCCCTGGTGCCAGCTCAAGCGTCCGGGGCCATCAGAGCGCCGGCCCAGCTCGCTCCATGTGCCCGTCCCGCGCCGGCCCAGCTCCGCTCCATGTCCCCGTCCCGCGGGGGCGCAGCTCCGCTCCATGTCCCCGTCCCGCGCCGGCCCAGCTCCGCTCCACGTGCCCGTCCCGCGCCGGCCCAGCTCCGCTCCACGTGCCCGTCCCGCGCCGGCCCAGCTCCGCGGCAGCGACAGGCGGCTCGTGCTCTTCGTCGGGGCGGGGGCTGGGGACGGTCTCCGGCCTGGCCCTCTCGGGGGAGCCCCGCCGGCTCACGCAGCGCCGGTGACCGCGCACGGCGCCAGCGGGTGACCGACCGCAGACGGGGAACGGGACGGGACTCGCGCGCCGCCGCCGCGAGGAGACGCACAGGTCGCGCCGGAAGAGCCGAGACGGGCCGCGCGCCGCCGCTCTGTAGGGAGGGATGCAGGGAGTCATCGCAGGTGACGAGCGTGGCGCAGCCTCCTGCGGGACCCGACACCCCCGCGCTGCTCGCCGCCATCTGCACCGGGTTCCCCGCACACAGATCCCTCCGCTCCGCTCCCGCCGCGTTCCTCGCACATGCCGGACGTGGACGTCCCGTAGGCCCTTGGAACTGTCATGTGACCGAGAAGCCGGTTCTCATTGGTTCCTGAGCTGTCATGTGACTGAGAAGCCGGTTCTCATTGGTCCCCGGGCTGTCATGTGACCGAGAAGATGGCGTCTCTTGGGCTCTAGACGGTGAAGACGGAGGCACGCGCCTGCTGAGCGTCCGAGTCTCGGGGCCGCCGGGGCGGAGCAGCGGCCGGGCTGGGGGTGTTTGCGATGAGGCTGAGGTCGGGGGTTCGCCCCGGAGCCCCGGGGAGGAGGCGCTGACCCCGGCCGTGGACGTGGGCTCGGTTCAGGGAAGGCGCGGCCGCCGGCACGAGGACCGAGGACGGAGCGCAGCAGCCCTGCGGGAGGCCCGCCCAATGGCTCCGCGGCGGGCTTCGGTCCCCGCGAGCAGCCCAGGGCGGCGCTTGCACGGCCAGGCCGCTGCTGCCGGCTTCTCACGGCCCTGGCTCAGACGGCGGCCGAAGATCCCCGGTGCTGCGCCGAGCTGGTGGGGAGCCCGGGGCAGGCCGGAGCCAGAGCCAGCCCTGCACGAGACCGCAGCCGGAACCGGCAGCCCGCCTTCACCGGCCACCGCGGGACGGCGCCTTTCCGCCGCGGGGGCCGCGCCCTGGGAAGGCAGCGCCCAGTGGCTCCCTGCAGACCGCGAGGGAACGTGGCTCGCCCTTGTTGAGGGCAGAGGCGTCCCTGCCCCTCACACGTCGCCTGAGTCCCAGGCCACCTCCCAAGAACTGGGGACTGTCTTCTCTGTCACATGCCCCCCCCCCCCCCCCCCCCCGTAGCAGCTCTTCTCCAGGGGTGAGCATGGGGAATCAGTGGCCCCTCGGGAGCCCGTGGCCCCTGCGGCCGTCTCGGTGATGAGCACAGGTTCCCGTGGCCATCTCGGTGGTCAGCACACATCTGTGACAATGTGGTTCCAGCCCTGCGGTATGCCGAGTACCCATCCATTAGCGGGTCTGCTGCTCCTTGTCCCCAGAATCCACCCTGGGAAACTCCCACCTGGGCGCCCTGTGCTCCCCGCTGCCCAGTCCCGCTCCCAGCCTGGACTCGGCAGGGCTGGGTCCGGCCGGCTGTGAGCATCCCACCCGCAGACGCAGCAGGACTGCCCAGCAGCAGCCGGGAGGTGAAGCACAGGCCGTCATCGCCGGGAACCGCAGGCTGCCCCTGCAGCAGGGGGGCGCTGGGGACTTCTGGGGTTCAGATGTGAGAACCCAAAGCAGGAGAGCGAGGTTCTTGTCTCAGTGGAGTCAAAGGATAAGTCTCGTGGACAAAGAGTGAGTAAAGCGATAGGGTTTTATTAAGTGAGGTTACAGAACACGCCCTCAGGAGTGATGGGCCCCGACACGGCTGCCCCCGAAGGCTCTGAGGGTTGGAGTTTTGCTGAAGGCTAACGGGGAACTGACATGTGTTGACTTCTCTGTGGGCACCGTCCAGTGCGGACTAGTGATGACACCTTCAACAGCTTCCTTCCTTTTCGGGGTCTGGTAAGTGATCACAAGGAGCTGTTAGAACAAGACCCCACTTCTACACCTGGGCCTGGAGGGTCCGGTTTGTTCCCTTTCGGCTGGTTTCCTTACACCTCGTGTTTGGGATTTTTGTGAGCATGATTCCAGAGCCCCCCAAATATCTCCCCTACCTAGCCCCGCCTGTCCCTTACTCAAACTAAGGCACTGATTCTGCTCCAACACTTTCCTCTGACCTCGGGTGAGCGACTCACTGTCCTCCGCCTGGGCGCTGGGTTCTGCGCCTTCAGGAGGAAAGTGTTCTTTCAGAACACCTTGGGAAGGAGGAGGATGAGAAGGGGGATGCCGCCCGCCGTTCCACTTCACGTCCTCCTGCCGCTGTTTCCCGGAATGGCTTTTGCTTTTTCTTTCCCTTTTTCTCTTTCCTTTCCTTTTCTTTTTTTAAAGATTTTATTTATTTATTGGAGAGAAAGAGTGAGAGAGAGCATGAACGGGAGGAGTAGAGGTAGAGGGAGAAGCAGGTGGGGCTGGATCCCTGAACCCTGAGACCATGACCTGAGCCGAAGGCAGATGCTTCACCGACTGAGCCCCCCAGGTGCCCCCAGAATGGCTTTTTTTTTCATCCTGTAGAGCACGTGCGGGATTGTCCATGGCTAGTCCCAGACTCCGCCCCAGGGACATGGCTTCAGGGGACCCGGGGGCTCAAGGACCATCAGCTCGACCTTCCCAAAGTGCCTGTACTCGCGGGCTTCAGGCCAGAGTGCGGCAGGGCCGAAACCCCTGCCTCTGTCCAAGAGACGGGGTCGCTCTGGAAGGAACGAGAGCTGTGTAGACACGGCTGTTGCCGGCTATGTGGAGGCAGGTTCTCGGGCTTTCCTGTGACCTCAAATCCTTGCCCCCACACAAGCCTGCACCCCCCAGATCTATCCGTTCCTGTGCACAGCTGCTTCCGTGTCACCACTTGGAAACACCCACAGGAAGGCTGCGCCCACCCTGCCCGCAGGGGCTCCGGGTGCAGTGGAGGAAATGGGCAGACAGGCAGTTTAGACAATTCAGTGATTGCTGTGAGGGCCGTGAAAGCAGGGGTTCTCTGAGCTCTGAGGACACCTCATCCAGTTCTAGGGGGCTCAGGGGGAGGGGCATCTCGTCGAGTCCCAGGCTGAGTGCCGGGAGCTTCAGGAGAGGACGTGAGTCTTGGGATTACAGGGCCAAGGCCCAGTGTCTGGGGCTGCTGTCTGCTCGGGGAAGGAGCTGAAGTCCAGGGCACAGGGAGGGCCTGCAGGGAGGGACAGCAGTGGGGACAGGGCTCTAAGCCAGGGACCAGGGCACTGAGGCCCGAGGCTTGTCAAGATAAGTAATGAGCGAGCTGACCTGACTGTGAGTCTCTTCCGTTTGATGAAGCCCATGTTTGTCGGGGTCTGGAAACCCATTTGGATTCCCCATGGCAGTTAGCAGAACTGGGCCGACAGAACCGGCAGCCTGCCTGCCCGCCAACTGTGCCCTTGGGCGGACGGAACCAGACAGTGTGTGCAAAGGGGCCTTGTTGTCCAGCGCAAAGCTGGGTCCCCTCCTCACTTCAGGGCCACTCGTCACGCCCCTTCCAGCCATCCAGAGAGTCAGAAACTGCACCGACTGATCTCACTGGCTTTGTCCTTCTCTGTCCCTGTTCCTTCCCTTCTTCAAATCCAGGCCCCACGGGAGAAGCCCATCCCTCCCAGCTCGGTTGGGGCCGGTTTTTTTTTTTTTTTTTTAAAGATTTTATTTATTTATTTGACAGAGATCACAAGTAGACAGAGAGGCAGGCAGAGAGAGAGAGAGAGGGGGTAGCAGGCTCGCTGCTGAGCAGAGAGCCTGATGCGGGACTCGATCCCAGGACCCTGAGATCATGACCTGAGCCGAAGGCAGCGGCTTAACCCACTGAGCCACCCAGGCGCCCCGGTTGGGGCCGTTTTCTTGTCCGTGGGGCAGCAGCCGTTTGATCCGGAGAAGCGAATCCAATTTGACTGGTTCATCTCTCGTGTTTAGTTTTTATGTTAACATAACCAGGTTGTACAGCTGAAAGCGAGAGGCCAGGGCGGCAGAATTCCTAAGTGGCGGCTCCATTTTGGAAAGAAAAGTTCCTGGAGGAATCAGGTTGAAAAGGCAAGTCCTCCGACCAAGGTTTTCTCTTAGGAGCTTGGAAAGCTTTCAGCTTGATTTGAATAGAAAATCAAAGCTATTGGCATTTAACAACCTCTGTTTAAAAGTCAGATCGACTCGTAAATAAGACCCTTCTTGGGCAAAAGGATTTCCCAAAGGGAGTGCATCTTGCAGGCTTTATGGGCAGATAAAAGGGAAGTCTCTTTAGTCAAACCTGGGAGGATGGAGAGATTTTCGTGTTCGGTGAATTTTCCGAATTAACCGCCCCGTTCCCGTGATTCTCCAAAAGAGAAGCCCATTTGCTCCCTGCTGCTCTCAGGGGGCCAGCATTTGTGGGTTTTCTCAGGCCAGACTCACCTGCTATCCTGTGTCCCCCTTGCCACCCTCAGGGACGGTGCCCACAGAGGGCAGTGTGTCCTTTCCCGGGGGGAGCGGGATCCTTGGGTTCTTGTGGGTTGCCTGCTGATGTGGAAGAGCCAGAGCTTGAGACCTGAAGACGTGGCAGCAGGAGCGACGCTGTCTTGTGACTCAGAGACTGCGTCTCCCGCGGGGCTGGTGTTCCCAGCGGGAAAATAACCGTACGCCGCCTTCCGCTACTGCTCACGTCTTCAGTTTCTTCACCACAGAGCGCTGCTAAGCTAAGCCAGGAAGGACGCACCTTCTGAGGCTCTGGGGGAGGCCAGCCCTGTGATTCCCGAGGGCAGCACTGCTCAGAACAGGTGGGACAGTGACCCAGCCCTTCCCTGGGGACCTTATCAGGCACTTGGCATCTGGGGAGCAAGAGGACGAGGACCCGCCACCCCTTCTCCCTCGCTGAAGCCACTTTGCGGGGTCCCCTGAGAAGAAGCCGGCTGAGGAAGCTGGTATTTAAATGTTCTGGAGTGGGAGAGAGGGTTGTTATGGCAACAAATTGCTCTGACTCTGAAGAGGCTCAGCCCTGGCGAAAGGAGGAGACGCGAGGCGATGTTGCAGAGCCGGGAAGCGCACGTTCGCATCGTGGCGGGACGTCTGGTGGGCGGCGGGAGGGGTGCACGTGCATCATCACCTTCCAGAGTCCCGGAGACTGGCCCCGAGACGCTCAGGAGCCTCCCTCCCGGAGGGCACTGCACCCCGAGTTGCCGGAGGTGAGGGAGGCGAGGCTGGAGGCCCGTGGCCCATCCTCCTTGTCCTCCTTTGCCTGAGTCCACGTGTCCCCTGCTTGCTGCCTGGGGAGAGGAGCCACCAGGGAGTGGCCTGCCCTCCCTCCGTCCTCCCAGCTGCGGGAGGGAGAGCGGGGCAGAGGTAAAAGGCTTGTGTGTTTAATGGGTGGGGGGTCTCCTTCTGGGGACTGGAAACGCTGCCTTGTTGGAGGAACTGGTTGCCCAACATGGACCGTGCTGAGTGCCCCTGGGTGTGCACACTTTAGAGACGGCGCACCCCGTGTTCTGTGGGCTGCACCTCAAAGTAGGAAGGACAATGAAGCCCTTGCACTTCCTGCCATGCTGGGCTGTGGGGGGCATGTAGACCCCGGACCCCACGACCTTTCCTCCGCCCAGCCCTGGCCCAGTGGGACCTTCGCCCTCCCTTGGGCCCCCCATGTTCCCAAGTCCTCGGAGAATCAGTCTCTGAGGCCTGGGGAGCACGGAGCGCTGGCTCGCCGGCTGAACACGTCAGCGGACGGACTCATTCACCCCAGCACCACCCACACTTACCGGCACCCACAGGTCAGGGGACAGCTGAGAGCTCCCATCTGGGCAGGAGGGGGCATTTGCCGGTCGGCTGACCTCCAGTCGGCTGACCTCCAGTCGGCCCAGTGCGTCGCCTCAGGACAGCGATGAGGACATCAGACCTTGAGCAAATTGTATCGCTTTGCTGTGACCACACCAGTGAGGGGCCGCTCGTGCGCCACGGGTCCTTCCCAACTGAGGGTACCTCACGCTTTAGGCAGATGGGCTTCCGGGCTGGGCTGGACTGGGCTGGCCTTGGCTTTGGCCATGCCGGGTGGAGGCTGAGGGAGCAGAGCCAGGCAGCCACTGGGGTGGCCCCGGGTAGACTGCTGGGCACCCAGACCATGGAGGAGCCAAAGTCCAGGGTGCTTGACCGCCTTCCAGGGGGACAGGGACAGAGAAGGATGGGCTGTGAGGGAAGCAGAAACAAAGGGAGGGATATGTCATGTCCCCACCATGGTGGTGGTGGGTTCCCGTGGCCTGGCCCAGCTGACTGTGGTCCCTCCAGGGGGGCTGCCCACCCAGCCCTCGGAGGCCCATGGCTCTTCAGGGTTGCACCCGCCCTGTGAGGTGAGTGTCCCCACAGTTCACTGTACCACCTGGGTCAGGCCTTCCCTCTTGCCCTGGCTCTGGGCAGGCGGCCCTGCCCTCCTGGCATGGGCATCTGCGGAAGTAGGCAAACCCTACCGGTGTCCTGGAGGGGCCGCCAGAAAGTGCCACAAACTGGGGGGCTTCAGACAACAGAATTGTCCTCTTTCCCAGTCCTGGAGGCCAGAAGTGTGAGACCCCGCTGTGGGCTGGAGGCTGTGGGGGAGTCCGTCCCCGGCCTGCCCGGCTCCCGGCTCTCCTAGGCTTCTACACCTGCCACTCCGCTCTCTGCCTCCAGGGGTGCGAGTTGCGTCCCCCTCTCTGTATCTGCGTCATCACACGACAGCCCACTCCCTGCGTGCTCTCTCCCTCCCGCAGAAGGCCACCAGTCATGGCGCAGGGTCCACCCCGCCGCTTAGCTTGACAAATCTGCCAAGGTCACTCCCCCAGGTTCTGGGAGTGGGACTTGAATATAACTTTTTGGAGGATACAGTTCGATGCACAACATGGGTTTTAAATAATAAAAATTTTAAAAGTCCCCTTGTGTCCTGCGAGAAGAGAGATGGGCACAAGCCGATGGGAAGACCAAGTGGCTGAAGGCGAGCTTCTTGCAGGTGGGCTCCCCGTGTGCGGACGGCCAGCCGGGCAGGGCTCAGGTCTAGGCATCCACCTGGAGGAACAAAGAGACAACGTGTGTGCATTTGGCCTTCCTGCCTTCACAGAGACCAGCTAACGAGTGGTTTACGCCTAGAAGAAGGTCCATGTGTCTTTTATGTAAAAGTTCTAGCAGGTCAGTGCCCGGGCCGTGATGTCTGTGAGACCCAGGGGTCTTCCAGTTCGTGGCCCCGCCATCCCTGAGACGCTGCGCTGTCCTGGGGTCCACCCAGCAGTTCCAGCTGGCTGCCCGGGGAGGGAGGAAGCCGCTTCCTTCTGAGGAGTGACCCACACCTGCTCCTGTTCCTTCTCCTCTCCGCTGGGCTGCCTGCAGTCCTCCAGCTCCCCGCGGACACGAAGAGGACAAGAAAGGAGGAGAGTTCAGGCGCCCCACGCCCAGGCTGTGAAGACCTTCTCGGGCTGGGAGTGAGTACTGGGAGCTCATGCTTCCGCCCTAATGAGTCGCACTCGCGGTGCAACATTGTCCGATGGCCGAGCACGTGGAGAGCCGCGCACACACAGGGGGCCCGTCCCAGCCGAAGAGGCCTCTTGCAATCTCAAATAAGGACCTCACCACCCTTACCGGTTGAGGAAAGCCACCGCCGTGTGCCTTCCCGAGGGCCGCCTGGAGAGTGGGGCCAGAAGGGAATGGCCCAGCTACCCTGGGACCTTTTCCTTTTATCTCCCATAAAGATCCATTCACGCCCATCGATCAGAAGAAACAGCAGCGAGCTAGAAAAATCCAATAACTGGAGGGCAGCGGGCTGCAAATGAATCCTTGTCCACTTCCCTTCTCAGGCGCCGGCGGCATAATTAGGTTATTCCTGGGAGCTGGGGCTCCAGCAGGAAGCTCGTGGAGGGGCTGCTGGGGAGGGTGAAGCTGGGCTCCGCGGGGTGAAGTCCACGTGGGTCTGTGCTGGGTGCGCCCTCCTGGCTCTGGTCTGCTGGTTCTCAGGCTGCAGGCGTGCCCTGGCAACGGGGTCAGGGACACTGGCTGCCTCTGTCCCCTCCCCAGTCTCAGCTCCTGGGGATGCTGCCCACAGAGACTTCTGGGTCATGTTGCTGGCCACTAGCGAGTGGTGACCGGGATGGTGGGTGCTGCAGTGACCCCAGCGGCAGGGTAGCCACAAAAGGCAGGATGGAGGGCTTGGTGACTGGAAGGTGGAGGGCCACTGCGACAGAGGGAGGCCAGCGGACAGGTGTCTTGGTGACTGACCTGGGCTTTCTTCAGTGGTCCAGGCTTACCACAGCCCTTGGAGCCACCAGAACAGGTCGCTGGGTGTATTACGGCCTTGACATCTGTGTTGAGTAGAAGATGGTGGGACAGACGTGTGTCTGTCCTTCACCCGAGGGAGCTGTGGGATGGCAACTCCAGCCCCAGGGCCTGGTTCCCAAGTTTAAAAGCTAGAGGGGCCCTTCCAGAGGTTCCGTGATGCCATTTGCTGCTGCCCCACCTGCCCTCGGTCGCAGATCCCTGGGCACCTTCCTGCCTCCTCCCCCACCCGGCACTTCTCGTTTCTTCACGGGTCTTTTCCAGCTTTCCTGAGCTAGACGTGACCAATAAAATAGTGTATGTTTAAGGTGTGCCGCACGGTTTTGATATACGCTGGGAAATGATCCCCGGAGTGGGGACACCGGACACAGCCGTCACTGCTCAGGGTCCACTGTGCGTGTGTGGGATCCCTGCGGACGGTGCTGGCAAAGTCCAAGCGTACGATGTAGGGCTGTCAGCGGGCGTCGCCGCGCCGTGCTCCAGTCCCCACCCTTGTCCGCCGGAAGCCTGGGGACTCGCGCCCTCTGACCAACACCTCCCCGTGTCCCCCGCCCGGCCCCGGTAGACCCCAGAAGCTAGCATCTGCCTCTGTGAGTTCAGCTTCCTTAGATCCCGTGCGTGAGGGACACTGTGCCGTATTTGCCGTCCCGTGTTTGGGTGTTCTCGCTTCACACAACGTCCTCGAGTCATCCGTGTTAGAATGACAGGATTTCCGTCTTTCAAGGGCTGAGTAGCTCCCGTGGCGCGTTCGCAGCGCGTTCTTCAGCCGCCCGTTCACGGACACTCAGGCGCTTCTGAGTCCTGACTACAGCCGACGGTGCGGCCACGAGCACAGGAGTGCCCGCGTCTCTCTCACACCCGATTTCCTTTCCTCCGGGCACACACTTTCTGCTTCTCTTCATCTGCTTTAATTCTCTGAATCTGCTGATATGTTGGTCATCTCTGTGCTAGGAAGCAGGTACCACACGGGCAGGGGGACTTTGCTGCTTTTCCCACTGCTGATCCCCAGATCAGGACTGAGCCCACAGTGGGCGCACAGGAAGTACCAGTTGAATGGATACGTGAGTGTCCCATGGGAGAAGCGTCATGTCTGCTCCGGGGCCCACTCCCAATGCGATAAGGTTGCTAGACTAAATACAGGACACCCAGTTGAATTTGGGTTTTAGGTAAACGGTGACTCATATTTTAGCATAAATATACCCAAATATTGCATGGGGCACACTTATGCTAAAAAGCAATTTATTGTTTATCTAAAATTCAAATTCACGTGGGCTTCCTATATTTTAATTTGCTGGCGCCGGCACCCCTGGCTCCAGATCTCGCCCACCGGGTCGGGTTCGCCTTGCTGCCACGTCCCGTTTCTGCGGCCTCGTGCCGGCACCCAGTCCTGTCCACTCCCTTCTCTGCTCCCACTCACGGCCAGGCTTCCCTGCAGAGGGACCCTCACGTGTGGTGCCTGCCTCCTTCCTTCCCGCCTGCCCTGGCCCCTTCCGTTTCCATATCACCTCCCCAGTGGCTGGAGGACAGTGTGACCCGTTGGGGCTGAGCCAACATTCCTGCTTTTGTCCTCTCCGTCCTGCACAGCACGGCAGTATGAACGCTGCAGGGGGCTTTCCCTGCCCCCCACGGCGGCCCAGCTCCTGCCTGTAGCCTGGTTCTCCCACCTCGCTGGCCGGTTCCCCTCGCTGTTGCGGTCTGCTTTTCCACCCACATTCTAAAGCAGAGGGACGTTCGAGGCTGGGTCCTGGGGCCAATTCTTACCTCAAGGAAGACAGTCCATTGCCTGAATGAAACGCCATCCCAGATTTACACCGAACGCCCACGTTGGCTTCTCCAGCCATCTCCAGGACGTCTTCCCTTGAGAGTCTCATAGGCTCCTCAAGCTCAGAACTAAGCATTCCACATTTAAACAGCCGCACTGTCCCCATCTAAGATAGTGACGTTGGGGTCCCAGATGCTCAGCTAAAATGCTGAGCCGGGCTTCTTCATCTGCACATTAATCCTTTCTGCCTCTGTGTAGGCTGGGTTTTCCAAAACCTGCACTGAGCAGAGACACTCACCGTGGATCTGTAACTTGGGGCCTGGGGTCTGAAATCTCAAGGATTAGAGTTCTGTGTCCCTTCCCTCTTCATGCCCCGACATTGCACATCTCTGCCCAAAGTTGGGGAACATTCCCCCGGACTTCTGTGTGGAAGTTTGCACCAGGAGCTGGGCAGGGGCTACAGAACCTCTGTGCCTCTCCTGGGTACTTTCTCCCATTTCCTGTGGGCTTGGGGAGTGGCAAATATGACCCTGGGACCAATGATCCATTGTTTCTCTTGCTTCCATGGCCCCCAGCACGTGGGGCGATTTCAGTTTCAAGGGTGGAGGCCAGGGCAGGGTTGCTGGTGGTGGCACGGGCAGGAGCACGTTACATCTTCTTCATGTCTTCCATCTACAATTTCAGCTCATCTCCCCCCCCGGGCAGCCTCGTCTGTGCGCAGCATATTTTTTAAAGATTTATTTACTTATTTTCAAGAGAGAAAGAGTGGGGTGGGAGGGGCAGAGGGAGAGGGAGAAAGAGAGACTCTCCAGCAGTCTCCCCACTGAGCGTGGAGCCTGATGTGCGTCTTGAGCTCACAACCCTGAGATCATGACCTGAGCCAAAACCATGTCAGACGCTGAGTCTTTCCTGCTTCCTTCACTTAGAACGAACGACTCCTTTCTCAACATTTCTGCAGATTTTTGAGGGTGAACAACTGTCTTTGTACAAGCTCAGACAGACGTCCTTGTCCTCTTCCCCACAAGACCTTAGGGATCCTCGAGGTGGTGCTGGTCATCATCACCATTCCACCCACCTACCTGTTAGCCAAGTGCTTTATGGTGGGTGGGGGAGGCATCATGATAAGTAGAAACTGGATGGGAAAAAAACAAAACAAAACAGGCAATGGACGAGAAAAGTAAAAGCAAACCAAGACAAGCAGCACCCTGATTGACAGATGGGCGCTTACTGTACTTACGTGTGTGTAGCTAATACATAAAATATGTAAGAAATGTAGCATCTATTATAAGATAGGGAATACAGTGAAGGGATATTATATATCATAATAAGTGTATAAATTATGGTGTTTATGTGCTTGAGAATCGATAAGTGCCTGTTGAATGGGATGAGTGAATTAAAGTGGATATTGATGTTGGGATCAGATGCTGGGAAGTTGATAAAACACACACTGTGGGTAAACAGCAAGACTGCCATGGCTCTGTTGATTTCCTCCGTCGCTGATGGATTGGTCTTGAGGTCACAGAACTCATGATAAATTGCTGGGACTTGTCACTCACCAAGTCCAGGAGCGGCACCAGCCTGGAAAGTAAGGACAATGTAAAATGCTTGAAAAGTCTTCTTGACACATGAGCGGATGAGGTTCTCCTTGAGTGAGGCTCCCCCCACGCCCCCAAAGGCAGGGGCTGCTGCCTCACAGCTCCCTTTGCTGACAAGATGGAGAAGGGAGGGCAAGGTCTTGGAGGTGGGAGAATTTCCCACCATCAGATCGCATGTGCGCACCCATCGCTCAGGATCCTTGTTGCCTTCTGAGTTTTGGAATTGGTGTGCGAAGAAGCAGGCACCCCTGTGCAGGCTTGGGGGTGCATTAAAGCATACACACCTCCAGGGAGAGTGAAGACAGGGCTGTCCTGGTGCGAGTGAGCCAGCATACAAGTGTGTCTGCACACGTGTGTGCACACTCGCACATACTCCCATTGGTAGCTGTGTGGACTGTACTGAATCACAACCAGCCCCCAGTGTGGACATGTGCGGCCGTCTAAGACACCTCGATGCTGTTTCCACCCCAGCTGGTTTGCTCTGGCTCAGTCTGGCACCAACACGCCAGAACTACTGTGGGTTCTCATTCTTCTGTAAGAATGCCCCCCACCGCGGGCCAGCCCTCCTTCAGATCAGCTGCATTTCAGGTCCCCCCATGCCATCCACACTTTTGACCACTGGCTCTAGATTTGGGGGTTCCCAAGACCCCTCCAGTTGGATGATTTATTACACTGAATCACAGAACCAAAAAATGCTACACACAGGATTATAGCTTTATCGCAAAGGAAACTACTCCGCAACAGCCAAATGAAGAGCCTCAGAGGTTGAAGTCTGGGGAGATCCCAAAGACGGACCTGAAGCTTCCATGTTCTCTCCCCGTGAGACTGGGGTGTGTCACTCTTCCAGAAGATCAGTGTGTTGAGCCAGCATGAAGCCACACCCAGCCTCGGTGCGCAGAGTTTTTACTGGGTTCTGTTACACAGACACACTTGATTGAACCACTGACCACAGGGCTAAACCCAGTCTGCCGTCTCCCTTCCTCTCCAGGTGTCAGGCTGGTATCACCAGACTCAAAGCCCCATCCTTTGATCGCTGGGTTGGTCTCCCTGTGGCCAGCCCTGACCCCAAACCATCTCATCTCCTGGCCTAAACTCAGGCGTGTCCCCAGAGGCTCATGGACAATAACGGCTCTAATTATGAGGGAAATTCCATGGATTTGGTCTCCTTCTCAGAAACAAAGGCGAGTCAAGTTCTCTATTATACAACCCCCTGTTAGAAATATTTCTAAAGAACACTGTGGAATGTGACAATAGCTTTTTGGAAAGAGCATGAGGAGTGTAGATCCCAGCGACATCGAATCGGATCGATTTTGCAGGATGGCCTGATGTCCTGTCTCTAGCAGCGCAGCTGAACACCATGGGCAGGCCTTCTGCTTTTCTCCGCACATCAATGCCAAGTGGCGCGGTAGGACTCGACTCCCTCTACTCTGGGGCCCATTCATTGATCTAAAGTCCTTCTGGGCCATTTATTTTTAGTATCACTTCTGTAGTTAATGGTCTGAGGTTGAGTGGGAGGTACTTTTTCCAAGATAATCTCTTAAGGTTTGGCGGGTACCTGAAGGATTTGATACAAAGGAGTCGTCCAGTCGTAGGTACAATAATCGCGGCAGAGACCCCGGAGGACTGTACTGGAAGGGTCTGTACTCTGCGGCCTCGTCCTCAAATGTTTACATCTTCCCGTGGAAGCCACTCATCCCCTTTGCCATTTGTCGTTTGTGCTCTTTGACCTTTTTCCAAATCTATGATGCTTTTCTCAAAGAGTTAACCAGAACTACAACAAAGCACAGACCTCAGAAAAAGCCCTGACCTCTAGGAATTTAGAAACGGGTTAAAATCATCCACAAAACACAGATGAACACGTGAACATGTTCAGCAATCGGAATTAATTTAAAGTAAGGCTTCACTGTCTCCCAGAATAGCCCCTTCTGCCCCTGGAGGTTTGCGTGTGTTTACCCTGAAGTCTGTGCGTTCTCTGCGCATCAGCCTTTCTCTCTGAACCGTGCGCAGACACTCCGCCTTGTATTGTACCTGTCGGCCTCACTGCCTTACCCTGCTCTGAGCCCCTCACTGCCATATGGTATCTAACCTCTTTTCTTGTTTTTTTCTGTGTTGTCAGCCTCCTTTATGAAGGCACGAGCTCCCCACGAGTCTGGCTCTGCTGGTTTTATCCCCGCGTTTCCGACAGCTAATGCAGACATGTGCTGCTCAGAAAACACTTGTCATTTCACATTGGACAGACACACTCTGAGCATCTACTCCAGGTCAGGCGGCATGCAGAGACAGGAAGATGAGTTTCTGTAATGTCCTGGAAGAAATTCTTAAGTCAGGTCCTGCTCAGAAAGCATGGTGTGTGAGCCCCCCCTCGCACGGTGTGTGAGCCCCCCTCCTCCTGGAGGTGCCGAGCTCCCATGCTAAGAGCCTTGAACTTAATTTTAACACTACTGGAAATCTCAGCATTGTGAGCTAGGACTGCAAAGTGCCAGTTTGATTACTTCACTGGACTTCTATAAAAGCATGTACCCAGATCGGGGAAAATCAAAGATGTCACCCACTGAGGCAAGGAGAAAAACTTGGAAAAACTTCCATATCTGGGGTTGTGACTCAAGATGAAAAACATATAAAGTGAGATTCCCCAGACCCTAGCGCCAAGACATGACTGCTCCAGAGGAGAAGTATATGCTTAAATTTCCAGGGGTGTAAAGGACCTTGAGCTCTACCAGGCAGTGGGGCATCGAGTCAGGTGAGAGTGGGGGGATCTCATAAGTGGATTGGTGTGCACCTCTGTGGGCAGCACGAGTCGTGTCCTTATGGATGCCCCACCCCAGCATCGCAGTTTGGTATTCAGAGTGAAACAGTGTCATGGTGAGAGCAAGACGCTACAGTGAGAATTTGAGCCCAGATTCAAATTCAAGTTCTACCGCTGAGTAGATGTGAAATCTCGGGGAAGCTCTTCCCTCTTTGTGCCTCTGGAAATCAGAATAATTTATATATATATATATATATAATATTTATGTAATGTAATATAATATATAATATGAATATATACTATACTGTAGTATATACTATATAAACACCTTACATATGCTTCTATCACATATTATACCGTAATGTGTTGTCTTATTTTATTATAAATATGTATATAATCCACTATAGTTGCCTGACAAAGTTGCATAAAAATATACATACATATATATAAAATCTTTACTCTCCTCCAAAACAACAATTGCTACTGGGGATTGTGTCATTTATTGATTTATTTGTTGTCCATCCTCCTTGTTTATTTTTACTTTTGTCTGCTCTTGGAGTCAAACCTAAGATACCTCCAAGAGCAGGTATCAAGTTCACCACTTAGTTTTCTTCTAGGAACTTCATGATTTCGGGTCTTACATTCAAGTCTGTCATCCACACCGAGTAAATTTTTGTGTGTGGTGTAAAATGGTCTAGTCTCACCCTTTCGCATGGGGCTGTCTGGTGCTCCTGACACCACTTGCTGAAGAGACTGTCCTTTCCCCATTGTATAGTCTTGGCTCATTTCTCTTACATTTATTGACCATATATGCATGGGCTCATTTCTGAGATTTCTGTTCTGTTTCTTTGATCTCTGTGTCCGTTTTTATGCCAATACCATACTGCTTTCATTACTATAGATTCGTAGTGTTGTTTGAAATCAGGGAGAACAATACCTCCAGCTCTGTTCTTTCAAGATGACTTTGGCTCTTCAGGGTCAACTGTGGCACCATTCAAATTTTAGGATTGTTTGTCCTGTGAAAAAATGTGATTGGAATTTTGAATGGTATTGCATTGAATCTGTAGATTGCTTTGGGTAGTATGATATTTTAACAATATTAATTCTTCCCATCCATGAGCATGGTATATCTTTCCATTTGTTTGTGTCTTCAATTTCTTTCATCAGTGTCTTATAATTTTCAGTATATATGCATTTTACTTCCTTTATTAAAATTACCCTTAGGAATTTTACTTTTTTTAATGCAACTGTAATGGAGTAATTCCCTCAATTTCTCTTTCTGATGGTTTGCTACTAGTGTATAGAAATGCAACAGAATTTTGTATGTTGATTTAATACCATTAAAGTTTATTGAATTTTTTATTAGTTCTAACTGTATGTGTGTGTGTGTGTGTGTGTGTGTGTGTGTGTGCATGCATGTGCATGTGTGTGGACTCTTTTGGGTTTTCTATATATACTATGTCATCTGAAGAGTGACAGTTTTACTTCTTCCTTTCTCATTTGGATGATTTTCTTTTCCTTTCTTGCCTAATTGCTCTAGCTAGGACTCCTGATACTATGTTGAATAAAAGTGGTTACTGTAGCCACCCTTCTCTTGTTCTTTAACTTGGGGGAAAGCTTTTAGCTTCTCACCATCAAATATCATGTCGGCTATGGGTTTGTCCTATAAGGTCTTTCTTATGTTGACATATGTTCCCTCTGCACTGACTTTGTTTTTATCATAAATTTTTATCATAAATTGACGTTGAATTTTGTCATGTTTTCAGGTTCTATTGAGATGATTCTGATATTTACCTTCCATTTTGTTACTGTGATGTATCACGTTGACTGATTTGCAGATGTTGAGCTGTCTTGGCATCCTTGGAATAAATCCTGTTTGATCATGGTGTATGTTCCTTTTATTTTTTTATTGTTTCTTTTTTTTTATTTCCATCATTTCACTCATTTTCTAGATGGTAATCTCCTTAAAGGAAGGAATTGTGCTTCTGTGTCCTCAATACTTAACCTCTCACCAGACACCCATTATATGCTTTATTTATTTTTTCAACGTGACAGTATTCATTGTTTTTGCACAACACCCAGTGCTCCATGCAAAATGTGCCTTCCCCATTACCCACCACCTGTTCCCCCAACCTCCCACCCCTGACCCTTCAAAACCCTCAGGTTGTTTTTCAGAGTCCATAGTCTCTTATGGTTTGCCTCCCCTTCCAATTTTTTTTTTATAAACATATAATGTATTTTTATCCCCAGGGGTACAGGTCTGTGAATCGCCAGGTTTACACACTTCACAGCACTCACGATAGCACATACCCTCCCCAATGTCCATAACCCCCTCCCCCTTTCCCAACCCCACCTCCCCCCAGCAACCCCCAGTTTGTTTTGTGAGATTAAGAGTCATTTATGGTTTGTCTCCCTCCCAATCCCATCTTGTTTCATCTTTTTATTTTTTTAAAAGATTTATTTATTTACTATAGAGAGAGAGAGCAAGAGAGTGAGTGGGGAAGGGGAGAGGGGGAAAATCTTCAAGCAGACTCCCCCTGAACACAGAGTCCGATGTGGGACTGGACCCCATGACCCATGAGATCATGACCTGAGCTGAAACCTAGTCTGATGTTTAACTGACTGAGCCACACAGGAGCCCTGGTGTATGATCGTTTTAAAGTATTGCTGAATTTGGTTTGCTAATAAAACAGTCCATTTTTCAGGGTGCCTGGATGGCTCAGTGGGTTAAAGTCTCTGCCTTCAGCTCAGGTCATGATTCCAGGATCCTGGGGTCGATCTCCGAATCGGGCTCTCTGCTCAGTGGGGAGCCTGCTTCCTCCTCTCTCTCTACCTGCCTCTCTGCCTATTTGTGATCTATGCCAAATAAATAAATAACGTCTTTAAAAAAATAGTCCATTTTCTTTTGCCTTTAACATAATCCCCCGTGTTTAACAAAAAGTTACCTTAAGGATATTTTAATTCTTTTGTAACAGTCTTGTTAAAAAACTTGGTTACAAGAACTCGGAACAATCTAAATGCTGTCCATTGATTTCCTTGGAAATATGTGGTCCTGAAAGAATCTGGAAACCTAAAACAGCCACGTGTCCAGATCTTGGTTTCTAAATACTGTTCCCTATTAAAAGAGCCAGGACTCCTTGGAGACGTGTCTGATTCCAAGTTGGTGGCAGGTGGAGAACAGGGATTCCTGATTATCTCGCTATGCCAGACAGCAAGGAAACCCAGGTGTGTCAGAAAGACATGCGGATCAGCTGGAAGGAATTTTTTACCAGCCAAATGTAGGACAATTTGAGCATCAGAAGAATAATGATGATGATGGATTATAAGATACTGAGATGAAAAAAAAAAAACCATCGTGATTCTCAAAAAAGGTTAGGAGAGAAGTGACAGAAAAACATGTTTTTACAGAAAAAGACACCAAATGGGTGTTAGAGGAATAATAGGATCAAAACATAACCCTCTTGCAATCACTGATGAGCGCAAGGGCCATTGGCTGATGCTAAACCTGGGCAGGAGTTGCTGTTGAATGGGACGTCCGCTCTCCCGAGATGTATCCTGTGGGGACTGATGGTGATCCCCAGCACAGAGATGCCTTTATGACAGACAGATCGTGGCACCATTTTAACCAAGAATGAGCCAAACTGAGATTATGTGCGCTGAGGAGCACTCAGTATCTGGACAGACAAGAAAAAAAAAAAAAAGCCTGACCTGACTTTAACTGTGAAGAGGCAGCCTAGAAGGATCCCAGATGTGGGATATTCAGCCAATCAACCACCTTGGGTAATTCAGAAAAGTCACTCCTAAAGACAATAGACACCACAATGAGAGGCAGGCTCACGCCCATTCAGATAGCTATTGAGAAACAAAGTCGCCCGTGTTGGGGAGAATGTGGGGACAGAGAACCGCCCTGCACTGCGGGGGATGCGAAATAGCTTGCCACGGTGGGAAGTCACACGGCGGTTCCTCAAAAAATTAGGCTCCAGCAATTCCACTTCTTCTTAAGATTTTTAAAATTTTATTATTATTTATTTGACACGGAGAGAGAGAGCAGCAGAGGGAGAGGGAGAAGCAGCCTCCCCGCTGAGCAGAGAGCCCAAAATGGGGCTCGATCCCAGCACTTGGGACCATGACCTGAGCCAAAAGCAGATGGTTCACTGACTGAGCCACCCAGGCACCCCAATAATTCCGCTTCTGAGTATAAACCAAAAATGAAAAGCGGGGACTTGAGCAGATCGTCGTGTACCCATGCTCATGGCAGCTTTATTCACTACAGTGAACGCTGGAAATGACCCAAGCGTTCATCAGATGAATGGGTCCCTACAATGTGGGCGGTCCCTACAATGCAGTGTTATTCAGCCTGGAAAGGCAGCCCACTCCGACAGGTGCTACCACATGGAGGAGGCTTGCAGTCATTCGGGGAAGTGAGAGAAGCCAGGCACAGAAAGACAAGCGTCTGTACGATTCCGCTGGGGTGCGGCTGTGTCGAGATGCCGCGCACACGGAGACAGAAAGTGGGGCTCCCGTTTGGGAAGAGGAGAAGGTTCTGGAGGTGGGTGGTGCTGCTGGTTACGCAGCTCTGTGAACGTCTTTAATGCCAGCGGCCAATTTCAAGTCACATATCTGTTACTGTAAGAGAGGTCAACCGACATCACAAAGCAGGGAGCTGTTCTAGACTAAATTAGAGAAGAAGGGACAGATCAGTTAGAAGCGAGACATGATGTTTGGTCAGATCCTGACTTAAAATCAAGCCATAAAGGATATTGGGGAGCGACTCCGAAAATTTATATCAGAACTATGGATGACTAATATTTTTATATTCATGCAAAAATTAAAAATAACACATTAAAACCAGTGCAGCTTTGGCCCAGCCCCAACTGTCCTGTGCAGACACCGAGTCATCGTCTTCCAAGGAGGCGGTGTTCGCACGTGTGATAATGAATTTGCCACTTATTTTAGGGTCTGTCGACCTGCTGCTGATGGTTTCTCGCCTCCTCGGGAGTGAGAGTGGGAGGGCTGGGCCTCCAGGGCGATGCGAGGATGTTCTCATCTGTGGCTTCTCCCTTGCACCCCTGGGGGATGCCAGAGCGCCAGGCACACCCCGCTGAAGTCCATGTCCACACCCCGCCCTGCCGGGAGCGAGCCCTCCGTTTGCTTCTGAAGTGATGGAGGTTTTCCTTCCAGGTTCCGTAGGAGGAGTCTGGCCCCTCTTAACAGGGACCAGCTCCTCACCAGCCCCGTGCAAGATGAAAAAGCCGGGCTCCTCGTTCCAAATTTTTGGAGATTTTCAGATTGGTGTGAGCAGAGCACTACACCAGGGCCCAGCCCTCCCCCGCTCGGGCGACCACAGGTTGCTTGTCCATCTGAGACGCCGTCTGGCCTCTGAAGATTCTATCTCCCAAACTGCCTGGCTCGGGTCTCTGGTCGCTTCCCTGCAGCTCCGGGAGACGAACAGTAAGTAGAGCAGTGGAGGAGGAGAAGCGCCTGCTGGAGCATCTCTGCACCCGCCTGACTTTGAAGTCAGTGTGATAAACTAAGTGAGAAATAGAAAAGAGAGAAAAGCCTCTTTTCCCCTCACAGCTGCTGCCTGGGGCCTCTCAGAACCTCACGCAGGAAACATCAACTAACCTTCTCCACTGAACTCGGTATCCGCTGCAGGGTCCCGCCGGGGAAATCAGGAACGCCTTGCAGACGGCTCTCCGTGGACGCCTTGCCACGTCCAGTCTCACCGCTGGAACAGCGTCCACCATGGGGGCGGCACATCCACGGGGATGGCTTGGCCCTGGGGGGAGGGGAGGAGAGGGGCACAGGTGAGCAGCTGGCGATTTCATTTCCTGGGATTTTTAGGTCGTGAATATTCAGACCCTGCCCCTTGTCTCCCCAGCCTGAGCTCGAGACCAGACGCGTGAGTGCATCTGTGTGTGCTCTCCTGTCCCCACGCGCAGGTGCTCCGGGCTGGGACGTGTGTCATCTGACTCTAGCCCAGACATTACCCCCCCCGGGGAGGATGGCCATTTATTTCTGTCAGTAAAGGAACATTTTCTTAAGTGGCCTGGCCAAGAGAGTCAGCACATCAGGGGCTCAGACACTGACTGAGTGGACAGGGACCCCCAAGGGTAAGACATCTCTTTTCTAACAGATTTGTTCCTGCTGGGACTGAGTCTTGGCCCACGAGTCAAGGAAACCAGGCCAAGCGCTTCAGACTCGGTACCGGACGGGGGATGGGCTTGACCTGTCAGGGCTGGGTAGACGGTAACATACCGGCTCAAGGAAGGGAGCTGGTGTCAGTGGCTTTCCCGCTGGACTGGGAGGGGCCTGGAGGTCTTTTCCTTTTTCTTTTTATTGTGGTAGGAGTACTCCGTCTTACCAGCACGCCGGGGAGCACGGCACGTGTGGGTCCCCGCGGGCTGGGCGCCGAGCAGCCGACGCTGGGACTCACTCCCCGTGCACAACAGGAGCGTCGCTGAGCGGCGGCCCGTGTCCCCTCTCCTAGCCCCGAAGCACCTTCCGTTCTCTGCCCTGGTGACCGGCCCTATTTTACTTACTTCCTGTCCCAACAGCCAGCTCGTGGAAACAATCTAAAACCCACCAACAGATGAGTGAATGAAAAAAGTTGTCGTCCACACTATGGAGTGCTACGGAGCCCGGAAAAAGAAGGGGGTACTGCCGCATGCTACCTCGCGGCTGAACCCCAGGGCATGACGGCGAAGGAAAGAAGGCAGACACAGAAGGACAGCCCGCAGGGGTGGGAGGGGACTGGGCCTTGCTGCTGGAACTCCAGGAGAGGCGATTTTGGCTCTTGTTTATTTCTTGACACCTCTTGGGGCTGATGACAAGTGTCTCTGGGGGGAGGCAGCGGCATTTGCACCCGTGGCAGGAGGTCAGAGCAGTGTCTGCATTCCGGGAGGGGAGCGGCTGGGAAGGTGACACCAGGTCATCCTGCTCTTTTTGGGGACATGGCTGAAATGGAAGTCGCAGGTACCGGGAACAGTGGTGTCAGGACATTTCCCCAGACAAACAAAGAAAAAAACAAAAACAAAAACAAAAAAAACCCCCACAAAAAACCAAACAGAGAGAGCGGAAGAAAACCAGCCTTCAGCAAACTTTCTGCTTCCAGCTCTAGGCCGATGGCGACACAGCCCGCAGCGGGTGGAATTGACGGGAGGAGAAGCACAAAGGAGATGCGGAGACCGGGCTCCAGTGACGAGAACACCCTTTCCTTCCGGAAGCTGCGGCAGGTCACACGCAGTGCCTGGTGGGAGCCTCCTGGCAGAGCAGAAACTGAGAATGTGAATTTTCACCCCCTTTTTATAAAGGAGCCAGCCAGGGGACCACGGCTGGCTCATCCAAGTCTTAAACCCCACTGGGACCACCCTTCTGGCACCAAAGGTGGGGGCTTGGACGTCCACGGCAAACATTCTCTGCGCGTCGGGGCCGCAGGGGACGGGAGCCCCGCTCACACCAGCTCAGGCCAAACGGGAGGTTTGTGGGGCCGCTCTGCAAGGTGGCAAGCTCAAGACCCCGGGTGCAGGAGGAGATCCAGGGCTGCTTGGGGACCCCACAGCCCTCCTCCACCTGGCTGTCCTGTCCCTCCTGCATTCCCGGCTTTCCCAGCCGCCACAGGGTCTCCCCGACCTGTGCGTGACCTGGCCAGGGTATGAATAACTTCCTCCCGCTGACTCTCTGGTGGGAACCAGCACGTGAAACTGGCGGCAGGCTTCCCCGTGTGTCGCGCACGGTGCTGGGTGTCCTTCACTCCGGGGAAGGCACTGCGGAGGGTCTCCAAGGCTCAGAGACGAGCAGGTCTGCCCAGTGTCACACAGCACATGGGAGGCGGGCGGCCCGGGAACTGGGTGGCATGACGCTCTTTGTCACCCAGGCTGGCTGGATGTGTTTGATTACCTAGAAGAAAGCCTGGGCAGCCGCCCTCTTGTCCCCCCGCCCCCCGCCCCCCTGCCCCCCTGTCTGTGCTCTGGGCCTGGTGAATCCGTGCGGACAGGACGCCAGGTCTTGGAAGTTGTGCCGGCTGCAAAGAGAATGAATTCACTGGAGCTGTGGGGGGAGGGTGGGGAGGCGTGGGGGGGCTGGAGCTGGACTGGGAGCCATTGGGGCATCTGCGCACCCGGGGTCCACCTGGCGGCCTCCCAGCTGTCTCCTCAAGGGAGAATCAGCCGGTCACTGTCCAGCAGCCGGGCAGCCTGTGGGGTGCTGTGGCCATGGGGGAGTTCCAGGGCCCGGGGGGTGGCGGGAGGAGGTGGGTGTGGGAGGGCTCCAGCCTCATGAGTGGGGTTAGAGTCCCCCAGAGACCTGGGGAGCTCCCTCGCCCCTTCCACCGCGGGAGACCACGGCAAGAAGACACCATCTGTGAACCGGAAGCAGGACCTTGCCAGACAGCAGGTTGGCCGACACCCTGATCTGCACTCCCAGCCTCCGGACCACGAGCAATAATTAGCCGACTGTTGTTTGCGGGTCCCCCGGGCTGTGGGATTTTGCGACAGCAGCCGGAACTCAGGCACGTGACGAGTCGGGAGAACGTGGCCCTGCGGCTCCACTGGGCAGTGGGAACGGTGTCAGGAGAGCAGGGCCGTGAGCAGGTCGGCGGAGACCTCAAAATCGGCCTCCGACACCCCACGATGGCGCTCGGGTTGGAGCCCTCACCCGTCCTCCCCCAGGCCGGAGGAGCCGCCGCGCCTGCTTCCCCGCCTCGAATGTTTTACTAGGAAGACTCCAGGACTCGGGGACAGTGGAAGCTCCCAGACAAGGGCTGCTTTTCCAGTTCAGAGAGCAAAGCGGGGAGGAAATTCTCTGGGCCCCCTTCTGTAAGGGTACGATCCCCTCGTGGGGCTCCCCCCGCGTGACTGGTAACCGCCCGAGGACCCCATCCCCTGACCCTGGCCGTCCCGTGGGAGTGAGGATTTCAACAGTGAATTAAACCTTTAGTCTACACACCTCCACACTTCGATACCGATTTCAAAGAGCACAGCCCCGAATCTCAGACATGCCCTGTGTGGGTCTGGAAGGAGAGCAGGGTAGGGATGGGGTCGCCTGACCCTCCCTGGCTCCAGCTGAGCCTGTGTGGGGAAGCCATCCCTGGCCTTCTGCCCCTAGAGCAGTCTGCCTGGAGGACCTTCCCCGCTTGCTGGGGGACAGGGGAGCGCGTGTGCGTTCCCCCAGGACCGGAGACTTCCGGTTCCATGGAGCTGGCAGCAGGGGGATGAGCCCTATTCCCGGCTGCAGGGGGTCCAGCTCCCTGCTGTCTCCGCCAAAGCCCTGGAAGGCACAGAGGCCGGCCACAGACATGCCTCTGATCCAGAGGCCGTGTGGCCCGCGAGGGGAGGAGACCCGGTATCATCACGGTTCTCCAGAGAAGCAGGACCAGCAGGACGTGTGTCCTGCTCTCAGAAGGCATGTATCGTGGGAATTGGCTCACAGGGTAATGCAGACTAGGAATGGCCACGGTCTGCCGTCCGCAAGCTGGAGAGCCAGGGATCCTGGTGGGGTCCGGTCTGAGTCCGAAGGCCCGAGAACCAGGAGAGCCGATGCCCCAGAACAGGAAAGGCTGCGCATCCCTGCTCAGGAGGAGAGATCCCTGTCACGCTTCCTGCACCGCTCGGTTCCCTCAGGCCCAGGGGACAGGATGCCGCCCCCCGTGTGGGGAGGACCCAGCTCTTCCTGGTCTTCCAAGTTCAAATGCTCGTCTCTTCCAGAGACACCCTTGCAGACACACCCAGAAGCACGTGTGACTGACTGTCCGGGTGCCGTTAGCCCAGCCACGCTGACGCAAAGCGGGCCCCCAGCATCTCACCCCCGACCTGGCCTTAAGAAGGGTGCCCTCTCCCCCTGCTTTCCCTCCTCCCCTCGGCCTGGGGGTGTGGGGCACAAGCAGCTGCTGCCCCCCTCCAGTACTGTCTCCCTCGGGGTCTAGTCTAGGTACAGGGACCCAGGAACCCAAGGACGGCTCCCACATGTTCTGCCCGGCAGAGTTAATTGAACTGACTTCTGTTCGTGCCTGACGATGAGCGGGAAGCAGGACTGACATCGAAATGCAATTTGCATATAAAGCTGGGAAGTGAGGCAGGCAGAGTTTCTATTCCCCAGTCGATAAATGAGCTCTGTCCCAGCAAAATGGCTTTCTGGAGGGAAAGTAATAGCCCACGTGGGAAGGAAGGCGGGCTTGGCACCGGCGAGGCTGCGGGAAGGCGCTCTCCACGGGCGGGCGCTGCGGCTGACCCTAGGGGCTGGCTTCCCGGGAGGGGAAGGCGGCCCTTCTGGAAGCGGCATCAAAGCAGGGAGCCCTCCCCACTTCCTGGAGCTTCTTGTCTCCTCTTTGGGTGTCGAGAGCTGCAGGATACAAGCATCCATCGGAGTGGTCCTTGCCTTTGGGAATGAACGGGTCTGAAGACAGGACTTCCACGTCGGTCCAGATTAAACCTTCTTTCCAGACAGAGAGTTAAAGGGTCCCAAGGTCACTGGGGGCAGCGCCAGGACCTGAGCCACAGCTCAGCCCTTCAGACTGTCCCCAACTTCCTCCAGGACACGCCCAGATCCGTCTGTCGTTCCAGTGCCCACCGTAGCCACAGCAGAGCTGCAGAGCTGCAGGCCATGTTTGCAGTGGACGGACACTGGCCTTGAACTAGCTGCCCCTCCTCGCGGGCAGGCGTCCCTTAATGCCCGCGTTCCCAGAACTGTCATTTCCTCCTGGAGGCCTGGGAACCACCGCCAGCCTTCGGGACCCTCATCCTGATCTCCGTGGATGTCTGCGGGTGTCTTCCCTCTTCCCTTTAGTCCCTGTCCTGGCCGGATCCGGCAGCTGTGACAACGTGCCAGACCAGGGGCCTGTGAACAACCCCCACGTATGGCAGACAGTTCAGCAGCCTGCAAGTCCGAGGCCGGGGTCCCGGCTCTCACGAGTCCTGGGCCCGTTGCTGGTGGCCGCCGGCTGCCCTCTCCTTGCGCGCTCCCGTGATGGAAGGAGCGGGGCCTCTCTCTGGGGTCCCCTCCTAATCCCATCGGGAGACTCCCCGCTGGTGAGCCAGTCCCCTCCCAGAGACCCCACCTCCTAACACCTTACACCGGGGGCAGGTTTCCACACAGGAGTTTGGGGGGAAGCACACCTGAAGGCCATACGCTCCCCAGTCCGGACCGTGACCCACTTCAGCCGAAGTAGGCGAAACGCCCTCGCCCTTCCTCCCGTTATCAGCATTTATCCACAGCCCGGCGGGGACACCCGTCCAGGAAAGGGCCAGGTAGTAAACACGTGGGCTGGGGGGCGGTGTGGCCTCTGTGCCAGCGGCTCGATGCGGCATTGTGGGGACGGTGGCCCGAGACACTACGTAGGGAACGGGGGTGGCTGTTTGCCGGTAGAACTTTATTAACGGACGTTGAAATCTGACCCTATCATTTCCACGTCACAGAACTTTGCCCTCCTTTTGATGCTCCCCCTCTAGCTGGAAATGCGGAAGCCGTTGCAAGCACACCGGCGGCGCGGACCCGGGCAGCGGGCTGGGTGTGGTGATGGCCCCAGCCTGGAAGAATCGAGAGAGGAGACCGGTGCAGAGGGCGGGGTGGTGATGCGACCTTGGGCAGAGCTCAGGGGTGAGGGCTCCTGTCCCCCGTCTCGGGCTGGGCGCGGCGCCAGACCCCCCATGGCGGAAGCCTGCTGCCCCTCCTGGAAAAGCCCCGCGGATCTGGGGACAATCGTCAGCGTCCCTCCCACCCCTGCCCGTGTTTGCACATGCCTCGGTGTTGTATGGAACATTTTTACTGTTAAAGAGCTAAGTAAGAAACAGCTAGATATGGGTTTGAAATGGCTTTGGATGGAAAAATTGGGCATATTAATTGCTACCTCGGTGAGCTGCCTTTTCTCCTCCATTCACACTTAAAAGCCGTGCTGTTTTGAAATGTTAAGTTTTTTCCCAAGGGAGGCTGCGGATCCCTTCCCTGGCTCTGTGGCCTTGTGGCTGAGAGTTAGGTAAAGTTGGCTGCTCCCTAAGGCCCCAGGGCTCCTGCACTGCCTGCGCCGAGCATGTTGTGTCTCTGGAGCACAGGGCGGGGCACCTGGAGGGCAGGAGGTAGGTAGGGGCGACCTGGAGGGCAGGAAGTAGCCAGACCTCTCTTGCTGCTGAATCCACTGAACGCAGAGGGCAGGAAGCCAGGGACAGGGGTGCACTGTGGCTGGGGAAGGGGCTGGCAGGTAGCTGGGGTTGGTGATAAGAGGAGGAAGTCCCATGGGACAGCTCGTAACAAATGATACTGTTTGTCCAGCAAAGCATAAGACCATCGGAAGCAGGGGCCAGGGGGTATCCATCCCAACTGCTGCTTTCTGTTTGCAGAAAGCCGGCTGCGAGAGCGAAAGCAGATTGCGGAATGTGAGCTGCTTCCGAGGCACGTGCGGCTCTTTGCGGACGTGCCTTCCTCTGCGCGAGGCCGCTCGCCTGTTCCGGAGGCACTGGGGTTCCAGCGAGGGAGGCAAGTACAGCTAAGGAAGGCATAACAGCGCCGGGGGAGTCTAAGAAGCAAGAGAGGCAGGTAAATATTCTAAACCCTTTAACCAAGAAGGCATTAATCATTCATCCTGGGAAAAACATGGTTCTGTCCATGCCAAGCCCATATCTGCCCAAAATGCACTAATGAATAAGATCCCTGACCCCTACCAAGTGCGGGTGGCCAGCAGCCTTGCTGTGGATGGCCGGAAACATCGCCTCCGTTCCTGAGCCCAGAACGGAAGGTCGATCAAGCATGCACGGAGCATCGCGGTGATTCCTGCAGGCCGCCCACTCGTGGTTCTCTTGAATCATGGTCCACCTTGCCATGCTTGGCCAGACGCTCACCCCTGCTGCTGCGGCTGTCTGCCGGCGCGGACGGGGCGACTGCGCCACCTGTGTGCCCTGGGAAATTCGAGGCATGGCCCTGCCAGCCCCCGACAGGTCTCTGCAGCGCTGCGAACACTCAGGTCACAGGTCATCCCTCTGGGGAGCAAGAGTGTCTTACGAGGGCTCCCTGACATCCGAGGAGACAGCCCACCGGGATAAATCATCCTTCGGAGGGAGGCATTCATGTGACGTCTTGCTCCCAACCGATGCTCGCAACCAGCCAGCCCTGGCTTCTGAGGCCAAGATCACCCAGACCCCAAGATCCGGAGGCCGTCGACGAGCCCTCCTGGGAAGAGCGACAGGACCAAGGGACAGCATGTGACAAACGCCTCCGCATCAGCTGCCCGGAGCACAGTCTCCTCGGACCCGGGCCTGCCCGCTTGCCGAGTCTCGAATGCTGTCCCGGGGCTTGTTGGACCAATTCCAGCAGTCTTCTCAGCCTGGCTGTCTTAGGGGCTCGGAAATGACCTCCGCCTGCCTGTCCAGCCTGTGCTGCCCACCTCCTCCTCCCCTCCCCTGAGGAGTCCGTTTGCCCGGCTCCCTGAGAGTTGCCGTCTTTGCCGTCAGAACTGCCTTCGGATCCATTCTACCGGCCAGTCTTCACGAAGGCTTCTGTGACCTCCTTCAAAGGTGCCGTCAACCTCGTGCACACCGCGGTCGGCGCGCGGTCCCGGAGAAGCAGTGGGAGGTGTTGCGGCACCGTTCTGTGTGGGACGCGGGCTCTGGGGCAGCGGGGACCCCGGCTCCTGGCTTTTTGCACCTTCGACCGTAAGAGCTGGCTAATGGCTCTTCTTCCGGACCGTCATTTCATGAAACAAACGGTCCTATTTGAGCTGAAAGTCGGGTCATGAGGAAATAGGGAACTAGCAAACCCAGGGAAAATGGAGAAAAGACGTTTAGGAGGAAGAACAAACGTGGAATCAGTTTAGGGGCCACTTCAAATCAGGGGCTCAAGAAGGAGATGGGCTCCGTGAGGGCATGGACCCGGGCCCCAGGCTGCTGCATGGGGTCGGCTGGCCTCGGTTTCCCAGCACACCTCACTTTCTCTGGCCCGGGCTCCCAGTGAGGCTTCTCTGCACAAGGCCCTTGGGGCTGGGCGCTGTGTCCTGTCAGGTTGGCACCGGGTTGCCGGTGCTCCAGAACTGGACCTGATCGAAACGGTGCCGTTCAGGTGGCTGGTCACAGCCTTCCCAGCCTGAAGGATGGGGACACGCTTCCCGTCACCCGGGTCTGTCGGCACAGGAATTGAGGCCCTGCCAGGTGTGGGCACCAGGGCCCCAAGGGGTGAACGGCCCCATATCAGAGACTGACTTTCTTTAAGTCACAATGAAAAATAAAATCACCGACAAGTATTCAGTTTAAATCTGGCACATTTCACCCTCGTCCCCACCGGCTGCCACCCTCCCACCTCGATCCTCCCCTGTGACGTGCTCTCGGTCAGACGGCCGCCAGCGCGCCGTTTTAAAGAAGGTCATCATGTCCTATGGACGCAACTTCCATCAGCTGATTTCAAGGGGTGTTTTCCTCCTGCAGGAGCAGTGAAGTTCCAGAGGGGGGCTTGTCCGGTGTGGGGAGAGGGAGTGTGTGCTGCCCTGGGGGCCACGGGGCGCATCACAGGGAGCCCATGATGGCCGGGGCTGTCCCATCAGCAAAGTCCTGCATGCCAGTCACCTTCAGAACTGAGCAGAGGGCGACGGTCTCTCCCCCAGCCAGGGTCCTCTCCCCACCGCGTGCTGCCCCCGGCAACCATCTTACCGCTCCCCTGCTGTGTGCTCGAGCCCCTGCTCACCCATCACTCAGCCCTCATCACTCATCACTCATGACTCAGCCCTGAAGCCACCTCCTGCCAACCCTTTGCTGGTGAAAATTCAGCAGCTTCAGGACCAGAGGGACTCTGGTTCTCTGCAAACACAACACGGAAGAATCCCGAAACCCATTTGTTGCGAGAACTCTAAACTCATTCATGAAGCTTTCGATCAAAGCTGAACACAGCATGAGTCCCAGAAGCCCAAACAAAGGGCATCTTGCTTTGGAACATCAGCGTTCAGCTGAGCCTCTCTTTTGTTAGCAACTGATCTACATTGAAAAATTGTCAGGTTTTGAGAAGGACAAGCTTCAGGAGCCTATCGGTGTCACCGAGGGACAGAAAAGAACTCCAGGCTGGGGTTTGCCAATCAGCTGATCTCAGGTGAGCTCATCTGACCTGGATGGAAAACTAGAGCTGGCTCTGGGTTTCACGCTGTCCGGGTCCTGGTGACACCAGTCAGCCGTGCTGGGCTATGGCATGATTCATCTAGGCACGTGCTAGTCAGGCTTTTTCCTCTGTGAGGGATGGTGGCCCAGCTGGCTTAGGACCAGAAGGCGCACCATGGTGGGTCCACTCATTACTCAGCAGGAGAGTTCATGAGCTTCTGCTGTGTGCTGGGCAGGTTCTAGGCACCGGGGGTAGAGAAGGGAGCCAACCTAAGACCTGCTCTCCTGGGGCCCACAGGCGAGCCTACCGTCCTGTGGCAGAAAATTCCAGACACGACAGGTCGTGGGTTCAAATTGCGGCAAGTCACTTCATAGTGTTTCTCTCCTGACCGTCCCCCGAAACCTCTGCAGCAAGTTCCATCCTACCCCTGGATCCACCACAGCGGCTGAGTGTGGGGTGAAGGGGCAAAAGGCTCTGAGTGGCCAACGGCGGCCGTGTTTGTACCCCAGATCCAACCCCTGTGGCTTGCAGGGAGTGAGGGGGGGACGCCCAAGGAGTAAGCCGTTTGGTTAGGGCTGGCTCAGTTGTTACACCTGGAGGTCTGTGCACACAGACACATAGGTCCAAGGTTTCTTAGAGGAGAGTAGGCTTCCCCGGGACGATGTGGGCTGGGTTACTGGGAAACAGGAAAATGTACTGGCAGATGAAATCAGCAAATGTCCCTCTGTCATGCTTAATTTTATGTGTCAGCTTGTCTGGGACATGGGGTCCAGTTGCTTGGTTAAACGTGATCTGGATGTTGCTGTGCAGATAGTTTTTAGATGACATGAATATTTAAAACCATTGAGTAAAGTAGATCGTCTCCCTAAGGTGGGTGGGTCTCATCTAATCAGTTGAAGGCCATACGAGGAAATACGGAGGCTGCCTGAAGAGGAAGGGATTCTGCCTGAGACTGCCTTTGGACTCAAGATGCTACATCAACTCTTCCCTGGGTCTCTCCCTTTCAAGACTTGCCAGCCACACCCCATGGTCATGGGAGCCAATTCCTTCAAAGAGCTGTTACTCTCCAACATAGAGAGATTACCTACATCCACATCTTTATCCGCACGCACATCCTGCTGGCTTTATTTCTCTGGAGATCTCTGGCACTCCAGAAAAAGCATGCCGGGTCACACACATTCCGGCCAGTAATCTGGTGTAAGACCTGATGAGTCTTGACTGCCTGGTGGCATGGCCACCGAATGAGGCCACTCGGGGCGCAGACAGCCCAACCACGCTTGGTTACAGTACAGCAAGCCCCGCGGAGTTGTGCGGTGTGGATGTCCTGTCTGGTTCCGACCTCCGAGATATACATTTGCGGGTTCGTAAGAGCCCATTTTCCCTTCCGGGGTGACCTTGCCCTAAACCCTTAGCCTGTGCTATACACTATTCAATCTTCCTGCTATCACCGGTTAGAGTGGAAACAATTTACTGCTTAAATAATTTATCTAGATTCCACGCAGAAAGTCTTTTGCAGAGATACATCAGCTAATAAAGAAAATTGATTTTAGAAGCCAAAGTCAATATGAGGTTAGGGAAACGTTCGCCTCTTTGCATGTTCCTATCTCCCGAGACTTTCTGTCACTTTGTCTGATGAGGACATCAACCGGGGCCCACTTGATTGCAAGTGTTTTTTCGTTTGCAACTTACACGTCTGAGGCCGGCTGGGGCAATGGGGTAGGGATGCCACCAGCAAGTTATCAACAAAAACGGAGATTTCGGGGGCGCCGGGGGAGATCAGTGGGTTAAGCATCTGCCTCCAGCTCAGGTCATGATCTCAGGGTCCTGGGATGGAACCTCGCATCGGGCTCTCTGCTCCGTGGGGAGCCTGCTTCCCCCTCTCCCTCTCTCCTCTCCCCCACTTATGCTCTCTCTGTCTCCCTCTCTCTCAAATGAATAAACAAAATCTTTAAAAAAAAAAAAAACAACCCCCCCCAAACCCCCCAAACCAAGAAACAAAACAGATTTCTTTCCTTGGGTGCTCATTCTAGCTTACTTGCTAACGTGATGGTGAATGGCCCGACAGAGGGGGTGCAGGTCCCAAGGTGAAGGAGGGGTCCAGATCACAGGGTGACAGAGAGGTCCAGTCACAGGGTGAGAGAAGGATCCAGTCACAGGGTGTCAGAGGGGTCCAGTCACAGGGTGACAGAAGGATCCAGTCACAGGGTGTCAGAGGGGTCCAGTCACAGGGTGACAGAGGGGTCCAGGTCACAGGGTGACAGAAGGATCCAGTCACAGGGTGTCAGAGGGGTCCAGTCACAGGGTGTCAGAGGGGTTCAGTCACAGGGTGACAGAGGGGTCCAGGTCACAGGGTGACAGAGGGGTCCAGTCACAGGGTGTCAGAGGGGTCCAGGTCACAGGTTATTCTCTGTGTCCACATCCAGGCCTGAGTAGTGAGGTGACTTGAGTATTCAAAGCATGTTGCTACAAGTCCCCTTTCAGAATGAAAACTCGTTTGTAATTAGAAGAAATGATTTGCATATAGACAATTAATGTAATAAGGTATCCAAAACCAATTTTTCCCTCTGAATAACTCCTTGTAATTTTGTTCATCTACTTCCTTTCCTTATTAAGCCCTTTGTCGGCAGATAATGAAAAGGGGAATTTCAGTCCAGTCAGGAGGACTTTGCAACATTTTGGTTACTGAGGCTTCCGCGCGGTTGGCTTGTCTTGGGGAAGCCTACAGTCTCGCTCTAAGAGCTGTCAGGGGAGAGGGGCTCATCTGTTTGCTCAAGGACCAAGGGTCCCAAATCCTGCCGCACATCAGAACCACCCGCAGGCTTGTTAGAGCCGAACGCCCAGGCCCCAACCCCAGAGCACTGGGGCGGACAGGCCCAGTCATCTGCATTCCTACCAAATTCCCCGGTGACCCTGAGGCTGCTGGGTCCACAGCCGACTCCAAGAACCACGGGTCTAGAACTCACAGGTTCTTCAAAGTCATCATCTGAAGAATGGGTCCGTGCTAGTCAGCAACCGTGATGGAAGCTTCTAGATGTACCTCCCCTGCCCAGGTGAGAAATCCCGGCACCAAGCTTGAAAATGTCACGTGAAAGCTCTTCCCATGGGCTGGCATCCCCCACTGTATTCAGAAAAGCGGCTCAGTGAGTCCTTTTGCCCTGGTCCTTCGTTAAGATGGAAACAGAGCTATTTACCCTTCCAAACCCTTTGCCTATCCGCTAAGAATTGGCTCAGAGCCCACCTCCTTCAGCCGCTCTCTCCAAACTGGCTGCTCTAGGAACTCTCAGATTGACCCCGATTCGTTTCTTAGACAAGCGGGTCAGCAAACCATGACCCACAGGCCGGCTGTCTTCGTAAATAAAGTTTTATTGGAACGCAGTCCCTCCCATTCACGTACACATGGTCTACGCTGAGCTAAGTAATGGGGGTCGAAGATTCTGACCAGTGAAGATGAAAATATTTACCACGTAGCCCTTGACAGAAAAGGTCCGCGTCCCAAGTCTCAGGTCACCCTACCCTAGGCACGTGACACCCTCTGTGGCGCCCAGCTCGTCCGTCGGTCTCCCCCAGGGTTCTGTGCTCCTTGGAACAGGAAGCGTGGCTGGGTTGTCTTGTCGTCCCCAGGGCCCCACGCAGTGCTGGGCGTCCGAAGGACTGTCAGATGTTGCTGGACACAAGCTGGGAGCGCAGATGAGTACCCCTTGCTCACCACCTCATGGCCCAAGAAGGAAGCTGTTCTCTTCTTCTTGAATCGTCTGGCACCACGGAGGGCCTCCAGACGCAGCTCTGCAGTGTGGTGCCAAGACAGGCGTCCACTACCAGAAGCCCACAGAGCTCTTTGATATCGGATCTGAACGAGGCCATCACCCCGCAGCTGGGGTGATCCCCGCGGTGCGGGTGGATGGAGAACTTGGCCCCGTTTCTCTGGCAAGATTCAGGTGACGGACTATATGCTGGGCATGCCTCGAGGACTGGCAAGGAATCCAGAGAGGAGGAAAAAACTCATTTTGCAGTCAGTTCTTCTCATCCACAGTAGTAATCGTCTATAGAGTCACCAGGATCGCTGAATTAGTGAATAGTGAGCCATCGCTCCTTGGAGAAATCCAAGGTTAGGGTCCTGTGGGCCTGTGGTCATGATGTTTTTATCAAGCAATCAACACATGGCTGTGTTTTATGTGTGTTTGTGTCTAAAGACACATTAATATATATTGTTGATTCATGAACGTGGAACTCAATGACAGCAACATTGTAACTCATGTCCGCACAAAGCTTCCCTACCGCAGGGGTTTTCTCTGGAAGGCACAGCGTTCTATGCTTAGGGCACTAGACAGCCCCTCAGCCCGATGCTTGGGGACCACTTTAATAGCAAGACCGCTGAAACCTCTTATAAAAACGTGGCAGTAATTGGCCACAAAAAGGATGCTAATTTATGGCCTGGGAGCCGAAGCAAGGAGGCAGAGCATGGTCTTGTCCAACCTCAGCTGGGAATGTGCCAGAGAATGACCACAAACGCACCACTTACTGCTTTGGGATTACAAATAAATGTTAGAGAGGGGGGCTCTGCAAATATGAAGTCCACGAATAATGAGCATCGCTGTATATGTATATGAGCATCAACGAGGAAGAATAAAAACCTCTTCGGACTTGCACTTCTCGATGGTTTAGCATTGTTCTTGTTTTTAATTGCCCGCAGCGAGGCAGCATCATTATTAAAGGTCAAAAGCAAGAGGGAAACACACCATCTTCTGATTCAACAATAAACCCGCCTCGTGCCTTTGCGGGGAGACTTCGGGGCTCCCCTGTTAGTCTTCTTCTTCCTATGGGGTGGGGGAGAAGCAGGATCACCGAGCCCCGCGGCTTACTTACCAGTGACAATTTTTAGAAACAATGAATTAAAAAACAGTGATTGCAAAGTTATTGCTAAGTAAAGGTCACGGTCCATCATACCGTTGTTAGCGGAGCACCGCGGAGAGCTTGGAGGATCGCCAGATCCCCGCATTTCTGGAAGGCAGCATTAATCTCTGGCTCTTGCTTCGATTTTTTCACAAGATTCATTTGTCTAGTGCGCAACGATTCTAGCCCTGCATCTGCCACCGGGGCCCGGTCCAGGAGGAGAAGAAGGCAGCGCCCGGAGTGACTCGAGCGCTCTGCATGGGAACTTGGCGATACCGAATGAGACCACCTATTGGGATGCCCTTTGAACTGGGAATCCGTCTGCTAGCAAGTTGCCCTGAAGATGTACCCAAACCCGCCCAGTAAATATGCACACCGTTCCGTTCCTCGCGGTGGCACCGTCCGTCCCTGCAAAGTGCTGGACACAACCTAAGCGCTCACCCACAGAAACACGGAATGAACCGTGGTGTGTCCACGGGACGGAGGGATAGCCTGTCTGTGGATTAACGTGGCGCCCTTCCAGGCTCCGTTTCCAAAAGCAATGTCCAAGCCAGCGTCTCTTAAGAGGTGTTTGCATGTCAGCGGAGCAGTGTGCTCCCTGGGGTGCTCGGGGGGCTGCCCTCCTCACCGTGAGGGGGGACAGCGAGAGGGCATGGCCAGGTACTGGGATTGCAAACCGGGAAAAGGGAACTCAGGCTGGATGGGGATAAAGCCGGTGTCCTTTCTCCCCGGAGAACCACGGCAGGCCAGGCCGTCCTCTCACACCCGAGGCCCCCTGCTTGCCTTTGACGGCAGAATGAGTGCGGAAGGCAAGCGTTTGAGACCAAGGACCCAGGGTTTCCTGCCTGATCCTCTGAAACCAGCTGACAGCAAAGCCCGGAAAGCTAAAAAGTTAATTAAAACTCCTGCGCCCTTTCCGCCTGCCATCTCGGAGAGAGCGGAGGCTCATTTCTCTTATTTAATAAGCGAGCCGGCTGGTGGCCGCTGTTCACCGGCCTCTGCAGACGCTGCTGCTTATTATTTCCCGAACCCAGAGCCCAGCTCTCTCCCTGATGGATCCGCAGAGACGGGGCCGCGGCGCCCTCCCACCCATGCACCTGGATGCGGCCCACCCTCTCCGCTGAGCCGCTCTTTCAAGCTCAGGGCGGGCCTCTGAGCGCCCAGGGGAGGGGGCACACCCTGCCTCTGCTGCGCCCCCTCAGAACCTCCCCAGGTGCCTGCAAACCCCGTTTTCTCAGTTAATGACCATAGTCACCAGCAGCCCGGAAGGCTGAGGCCAGCTCTGCCTCGTGCTTTGAGCAGGAAGGACTGGAAGGCCTTTTTCTTTCTTGTTCTTAGGTTGTCTTAAATTGGAAGGAACATTTCCTAAACACTTCGGGGGTGGGGGGCTGGAGGGAGGCGAGGAATCCAGAGTCCCACAAGCTCCCTCTTCCTTAATTGGGAGGAGCAATGTTGTGGGGGGCGGTGAGCCATGATCAAAGTGTTGCTGGCCAAAGTCCCTTGGCTCATCAGGCCTACCCAAGGCCAGCCCCCAGGCAAGCAGGACAGCTGGTGCTCTGGGCCAGGCCGAGTTCAGGGGGACAAGGCCACACGGCCGGAGGGCACGGTGGATAGAACAAGAATCCAGCTTCTCAAAGAAACAGAGGGTCCTCGGGGGCCCGGGGACCTCACCCTCCGTGGTGGTGGACACTGTGTCCTGGCCTCAGGAAGTCCCCAGAAGAATACTCTTGACCCCAAGTCTCAGAGCCAACTCCGAGGTAGAGGAGCATCCCAGAGTCTTCGGCTGGGAATGCCGGAGCAAGAAAGAGCACGGGATGAAAGGAACGTCAGAAAAGTAGGAGGCAGCGGGAAGACGTGCCCGCCGCTGGCTCAGACCCACGGGCGACGAAAGCAGAAGAGACAAGAGCCCCTGTCGGCCTGTTGGCGAACCTCCTCGGGAGCTGTGCGGAGGACACGGAGGCTCTCGCCCTTCGGGGCTCCGTCACTACAGAAGCGCCTTCCTGATTTGCTCAAAGACACAGGCGTTCGTGTACAAGGTCAGCGGAGTTACCCCGAGGCCCCGGTGCTTTTAAGATCCACTAAAACCCATTGCTGTGTGACTTCCCCAGTGGAGGGACGGAGCACAGGTCAGTCTTTCCTCCCCTGGGCCCGGACCGCACACCTGCCGCCTCGCCGGGGCCTCGTACCCGGGATGCTCTGGGCTCCACGCTCCTCAGGGGCTCAGAGGAAGATCACAAAAACCTCTGCCGAACTTCTGAGCCTCAATTCCGTCTTGTTAGGTTTTTAAGGAAGAGGCAAATAATTCTTCCGTCGTGAGAAAATACGGCTCTTAAAGAGGCACCGGAAATCATCTGAGATGCGCAGCTGTGTGGAGACCGATGCAAGTGCCTGAGCTCCTGGTGGTTTGGAAGTCAGCGGGCGATTTGCTTCTGCTATTGATTTCTCCCCGCAAGGCCTGCTTTGGAGAGCCGCGTGCACACTGCGAGGGCGGCAGAAGGTGGGTGAAAAGGTTGAGGGTTTAAATCCCGAGTAGAAAACGAAAGGCAGCTCCCGAGCAATTGCTATGAAATCTGTAAGCAGTAGTCGAGAGCACCTGTACAGTGTTTTTCAGTTAAGGGCCGTGGGGCGACCCCAAACATAAATGACCCCCACCCACCAGGCTTCTCAGTGCTTTTATTAGCATGCTACATACCTGAAAGTAACTTAAAAAAAAAAAATAACCCCGGAGTTCCCAAGTCAGTCGGCCAGCAGAAACCAGTCTTGGGTGCAACAGTTTTGCTAATTCCCACCTTCAGCAGGAAGTTGGTGAGATGTCCTCCCCGTGGTGTCAGTACTCCGTGTTGACTGGCGAAGTTGAGGGGAAGGTCACACTAACCGGAAGGAGCTCTGTGCACCTCATGGGCGTGTTCACTTAAAAACATGGCAATGTTTAAACAGCACGTGGGGCGTCTCGTGAACCTCTCGCCATCCGGATGGCGTCTCTCTATTTGGTCCATTCCCTTAGGACGGACTATCGCCATTCCTGGAGTCTCTACCCCTAGTGAAATCCAGCAGAAAATACGCATTTGGGAGCAGAAACTGGCTACAGGTCTCAGCTCAAAGTTGCAAAATTTCTGACACGACCCCTGTCGTGTGGCAGGGAAAATCCAAGCAGATAAAATGGGATTGATCTGAGATGGGCGAGTGTGAGACCAGTTGTTGCTTGTAGTGGGCATGTTGTCCCGCACGAGCTTGCTCAAGGATGCCACATGGTCCTCCCTCCGCGCAGCCCTGGGCATCGTGTGTCTGGATAGATTGAGGGTAACCACCAGGGTGGAGAAAGCCCGGGTGTTGGTTAATTTCATATGCAAACTAGGCTCGTCTATGATACACAGACGCTGAGTCAAACACTATTTTCGAAGTCCTGTGATTAATGTTAATCCCAATTTTTTTGGATGGGATTAACATTAAATCCATAGACTTTGAGTAAGGCAGATTACCTTCCCTGCGATGGGTGGGCCATGTCCAATCAGTTGAAGAAACTGAGAAAAAGACGATGTCCCTCTAAGGGAGAGAGAACTCTGTCTCCAGGCAGCCCGTGTTCTCTCGAGTGGTTTTTGTTTGTTTGCATTTTTATAGCTCAAACATCTACAAGCCTTGGGGAAAATATGAATCAGGGTTCCCAGAGAGACAGAACCGGTAGAGTGTGTCTATTGACCTATCTATGGAGAGAAATCTGTATCAAGGAGTTGGCTCACACCACTGTGGAGGCTGACAGGTCCAAAGTCTGCAGAGCGGTCTGGTGCGCTGGAGACCTGGGGCCGAGCTGCCTCTCACGTCTGAGGACCACCCGAGAATCCCGTGCGAGAGGACACGTCTCCATCTCGCTTGAGAGCCGCGACCCAGGCTTCTTCTCCGAGTCTCGTGAAGGGATCGGAGACTCAGCCCTTTGGTGTGCTTCATGGCTAAGTGAGGACTCAGGGCAGCAGCCAGACGTCCCACCAGACAGGGACAGCAGCACTCGTCACCGGCCGGGTGGCGTGGGGCCAGCTGCTTTACTGCCTCAGCTCCTCATCTGTAGGGCGAGATGACGACGCGTCCAACACAGAGCCCCGCGATTGCACCCAAGATGGTGAGCACGGCGGGTGCGCCGTAACCCATGACGGTGTGACATTATTATCCCAGTGGAGGGTCGTTACATTGTTGCACTGATGTTGAATTCAGTTGATGGTAATGTACCTCTTCAGAGTTTTTTGTTTAAATAATAATAATGATAAGGAAGTCCTAAAAGATAACTCATCTGCAGCACGTGCCTGGTGGGCTGCGTGGCTCTTGAGGACACCAAGGGTCTGGGCGTCTATGCCCTCATCGTGGGTCCTATGCAAGCCTTGCCCCTCTGCAGGACAGTCATTAAATCATTGTCTTCATAGGTTTTCCAGCCTCTGCCTGAACCTTGGAGGTGCCAAAGGCATCAGAGGCAGAAACTAGACTGGGGAAGTCGAAGGAGCAGGGGAAAGAACACGAAGAAGCTTGGAGATGGCAGTGAGCTGTGCACTTCGAGCGTGAGCTCCAGCTGCCAGCTTTCAACCCCCGTGTGCCCCAAGGTCCCAGGAGACACTGGTGGGACTGGAGCCAAACCCGTGGGGGCTGCAGACTGCGTCCATTCCTGCGTTCATTCCTTCTTTAGCCAGAAGAGTCTCAACTGCGGACATTAACTCATTAGCGGTCATGAGTGGTGCTGGAAATGCAGAGGGCTTCCTGTCGTGTTTACCTCCTCGTCCCGGGGAGAAGCACAAGACAGCGGGCAGAAGGCAGAGCCTCTTTGTTCCTGGCCAGCTGGCCGGGAGCCGTGGGAGGGACGGGAAAACACAGGCTGGGGGAGGGTGTGTCAGCCCGAGGCCCTCCCAGATCAGGGACCAGGCACACGACAGCATTCAGGGACATTTAAGCAAATTTGGGATCCAAAAGGCAACACCCCAAGCAAGGGTTTGTGGGCTGAATGTCTGCGTCCCTCCTACCCCCAGCCAAATTCATGTGTTGAAGTCCCAGCTTCCGAAGTGATGGTGTTATAAGGGCCTATTTAGCCAGAGTGATTCCATCTTGGATTAAATAGTGATTTTGTTGTTTATACAGTAGAACTTAAACTGTCCCTATCCCCCTTCCCCCCACGGGACTTACTTAAAAACAAGTCCCGGAAACCAGTCCCAGGTAACAAAGCGCAGATACAAGGGTGGGTCGGGCCCGGTGGAGGTATCCAATCAGTGGGGGACATACTGTCTCCCTAGCTACCATGGAGTTTGGGCCCCGCCCTTCGGGAGCGTTTTGGGCACCAATTCTGACCAAGGTGAAAGGCTGGTTCAAATGTCTACTATAGGGTAAATTGTAATTCAATTGGCCACCCGGGTGTGACCTAGCAGGACTGCAGCTTTCTCTGTGTGTTACCATCTCATTGGCCACTTGCATATGGCCAGGCCCAGCCACATGGCCTTTGCCTTAAAAGCTAGTCTGTAAGGCAGAGAGAGGTTGCCTCTCTGCAAGAGACGGCCCCGGCCGGTCAGTTTGATTCTTGATGCTTGGTGCTTGACCTTCGCTTTGTATCAGTCCCATTCCTTTGAACATGGACCCAACAGTGTTGGGACATGGAGGCCTTTGGGAGGAGATTAGGTCCTGCAGACGGAGCCCGTGATGGGATGAGTGTTCTTACAAAACAGACCCTACGGCGTTCCCTCATCGCTTCCACATGTGAGGACGCAGCACGACGGCGGCTGTCCATGACCCGAGAAGCCGGCTCTGACTACCTACCAAATCTCCTGGAAGGCATGACTTTGGGCTTCCAGCAAAGAAGTCTATTGCTTATAAGCCCGAGTCTGTGATACTTTTGTTATAACAGCCTCGGTGACGAAGACACGAAGGTGGGTTACTCTATTCCTGGCTCGGTCTACCCACCTCAGAACGGTGCTCCTGAACGTTAGAAAACCTTGAGGTCCAGTCCCACTGAGTCCAGACAAGCAGTGCCCACAGACCGTATCACTTAGCCTCTCTGTGCCTCTGTTTCTCCTGAAAGACAAAAGCAAGAACAAAGCAGCAGCTGATTATTACCCCAGCTGGCACGGCCTCCCTGCCAGACGTGAGCTTCTCCTTCCCGTGTAGAAAAGACCATTGCGTATTAATGCCAACTGTGTCAATAATGAATGACCCAATCTGGTGATGCTGAGCCCCGCTCCACGCTGCCTAAGGTGATTCAGGATTGCCGGGGATCAGGCGTTGGGGCTTCCCCACTGGGATCAGACCCCAAGGAGCTCCTTTTATCTGTTATCTTTCGTGTGAGGTTTTCCTCGAGGGCACGTCTCGTGCCCCACGTGACAGCTTCTCAGCTCACACGGGTCTTCCCAGCCTTGCACAGGTGCGCGTCCTCTCCCAGCACTGGCAATAAAAGACTGGCAACACACTGTTCGAAAGAGTGCTTCCCCAGTGACGGGAAGCTTGGCGACGTCTGGCACGATCTTATCTACACGTACCCTTTGTCCAAAGGATCAACTTCTAAGAACCAGTCACAAATGTACCAGGGAAAACCCAAATGTGTGCCTGTTCATGGCCGCACTTTCTGAAAGAGCAGAGGACAGTCATCGTTCAGCGTCCACCCCCGCGAATGACCGGACGGACGGCGATAGAGCCACCCGATGCATTATTTGGCTTCCATGAAAAGGAATCAGGAATGTTCCTTTCGAAGCAATCTCTTGTGTGCTGAGGTAAGTGAAAACAGTAAGGTAGCAGGTGAAAACAAAACCAAACCAGGTATGTTTTTCTTGTATTAAAAGACTTACATGGCCAAAGCTGGAACAGTTCAGGCAACAAAATAATGATAAGGTTAGATTATAACCTAAAGAGTAAAATAAACGTGTAAGAGTCCATACCAATATAAAAAATAGTTGAATAAAGTATCTGGCGTGGGGGAGGGACACGTCTTCCTTACAAAAGAATTCCAATTAATAAATACAGATGTCCCTCCTACAGGAGGCGGGCCTTCTTCTCCCTCCCCAGGACGTGGTCTGGGCTTGGAACCTCACTCCCAGGGAACGGAGGGTGGGAAGGATAAGCTGGTAACTTCCCACCGGGGTCCTGCAGACAGTGTCTTAGCTGCATGGTGGAGGCTGTTATCACCCGGGCAGGCCATCTTGGTGTCATCCGTGTTCCCCTGATATGACACAATGAGCCGATATGGTACCCCTGTGCTCTTCCCCGGAATCCAATGGCTCAGTGTAATCACGAGGAAGAAGTCAGACAAATGGAGGAGCTCTACCATGTTGTCTCTCCTGTGAAAAATGGATCTAAGCCATATTCATCGACATCCTCTGACACCGACAAAGGGAAGGACGACTGGGCATGACCCTGGTTGGAGTCACAGGCCACTGGTGAAGGGTTCCAGCCCGAACAACAAGCTGACCAGACTCCTAGATTTGACCACCGTTTCCAGGAGATGCAGGGAACAGAATAACCTGTTGTACAACCCCATGTGGATACAATCCACAAGATCCAGACGGGAAGACTCCGATCGTAAGGGAAATTAGTGAGGGGGACCTTACACGTCACAACAGCCGACCAGAATGTATGGCTTTCGTTTGGATGGTGCTTCAAACAAACAAACTATACCAAAGGAAAGGAAAAAAATAGACAACAGGGCAATTTGCACTATTACTGGACATTTGATGATATTATGGAATTACTCTCAAATTTTAGGTATGACGAAATTGTAGTGATATGTGTTTTTAGAAAGAGTCCTATCTTTTAGACACAAAAGTAAAAAAATTATAAAAGCAGCAATATGATGCCTGAAATTCGCCTCAGAATAACTTGGGAGAAGCAGGGACATTTGTAGCTGGATGATGGGAACATGGAGTTCATTATACTCTTCTTTCTAATTCGGTACATGCTGGAAAGCTTTCATAATAAAAGGATTTTATCTACGATTTAAGTTAGGGACTAGATATATTTAAGCCACATTTGAGGCACGGGGCTTGCTCAGCACATCCTGGAATGTAGCTTCCAAAGCAAACTTCTGGGACCTTTCACTTGTGTTGTCAAGAAAAACCATCATGGGGACCCTTTGGCAGGTGATTTTGCTTCCCCCACCACATGACAATGCAGCAGCGATGAGCCAAAATGTGGCCACGGTGGGTACGTGAGCACAGGGTTTGGTGGGCTTAGTGGGGATGGGGAAGGGAGAGCTTTGTGCTTGGCAGTGGGTGGGTTTGTTTATGAATGTAGCTGATAAGCACATGGAGTTGTGGGGTCTAACCAAGCAGCGGTGCCGTAGCTGAACGAGAGCCTCTTGCCACGGAGTGTGGGCTCCAGGGGAGGACAGAGACTGCACACACCGATAAACCAGACAGCTTCAGCCAGCGACGTGTGGGGCCACGATCATAGAACACAGTGGCGGATGTGGCTGGGGTCCGGGAAGGGATTCCTGAACTCAGAGCACACGTGAGGAGCCGTCCCTGCAAAGATCTGGAGAAGGTTCTACCTTGTCTGGCTCAGACTACCACTTGAACCCATCTCCTTCCACACTCCTCCTGGCTCGCTGGGCCCCACACATGCAGGCTCCCTCCTAGGTGGTCCCAAGCCCACCTGGGATGTTCAGGGCTCTGCTCGCACCTGCTGATTCCCTCCCCATCCGTTCCCTTGGCCGTGTGCCTGGTGGACTCTCTCCCGTTCTCCTTAAGGCTCCGCTCCACGGCTGTATCATCGAGCTCCTTGCCCAGTGAATCTCCTCGAGAGAGAGCACACTGTCACCCTTGCCTGGATTTATTTTCACCGTAGCATTTTCCATCATCTGACATCACGTAGATTTACTCGTTTATCATCACACTCTTGTCAGAAGGACGTCGGCTCCAGAGGACTGGGACTGAACCTGTTTGGCTGGTGTGAAGTCCCAGTTGCTGAAATGGTGTCCAACACACAGTGAGTACTCAAAACAGTTCTCGCTCTAATAAATAAGTGTAAGAATCCTATAGAATATGAAGTTCCGTACCATATATCGCCAGTGGGAATGGAATGTAATTTGTACCTCTGTTGCTTTTGTAATGGAAACAAACAAGCAAAAAACCAGGAATATTCTAATAGAAGATATACAGGAATTTTATGGAAAAAATGACAAAATATTTATTTTAAAGCACTATAAAAATCCAATTTAACGTATTATAGTTTGTAAAAATTAAAATTTATCTTCAAATTCATCTCTGATGTCACCTAATTTCAATCAAAATTCTGATCCTTTATAAGCAGAAATTTGATGAGCTAATTCTATAACAAAAATGTAAAAGCAAAAGGATAGAAATGGCCAAGACGATTTGGAGTAAACTGAATGAGGTGTGGGGGAGCGTGCTGGGGGAGAGTACCATGCCAGATATCGTTAACGTAGCGTCAAGTGATGGCGGATAAGCAGTGTGACGGTGAAAGCCCCACCGAATGGAATACAGCCCCCAGAAGCCGATCCATGCTTGCATGGGAAATTAAAACACGAGAAAGATGTTCTTGGAGGCCAGTGGTAAAACAGACTTTCAATAAACAGGGCTGGGGAAACCAAATATCCACGTGGGAAATAAAATGAAATTAGCTCCCCAACTCATTACCTCATGCCACGTCCAATGTTCAATTCTAGTCGCTTAAAAAAACTAAATGAGAAAAGCAAAATAATTTAAGTTTAGAAAGAAAATTATGAGAATATCTTCAAAATTTCAGAATAGGACGTATTTTTTAAGTAAAATTAAAAAGGTAAAAATAGAAACAATCATCGCTAAATTCAACTACATTAAAAAAACCTTTCAGTCATCAGGAGATGCTGTATTAGAAATGCAAGGATAAGCCGCAGGTCAGGGCGATTCGGGAAGAAAAAGAAATAAATGGTAATAAATACGTGTTGTTTCATGTTTTATTACATCCATGGCAATTTGTTATAAATGAAAGTTGTTGAAATGACATGCCTTTCGATCCTTGGTCCATAGAGCATGTCCCCATTTCTGGCTCTTTCCTGTTCTTCCGTGCCAGGACGCTTGTCCTCGAGAGCACCTGCAGACGGGCCATCCTCACACCCCCATCGCTGAATAGCAAGGTCCAGAGCCCCTTCCTCTCCTGCCTGAATGTTTGTTTGTATCCTTGGTTTGATCTTGCTCCTGTCAGTCTTTCGTCACAACAAAGCCAGACCCTCCCTCCAGGGGACGTGCTCCTGCTATTGCAGGATGCTTGTCTACACAGGCTCAGAACCCCAAGACTCCGAGACCCCACCACTTCCGTCAGAGTCCCAGTCACCTGCCCGGAGCAGTGATGGATGGAGACCCTGGCGGGGGGTGGGGGACGGTGCTCTGGTTCTTTGGGCCTCACTTATTCCCCCGTAAGATGAGAGGCTGGAGCCAAGGTGACCTCCAAGGGCCCTGCACGCTGCAGCCTTCCATCAGCATTGAGATGCTTCCAACGGCAACTGGCGGGTCCACAGACAAGAGCCTTATTGTTTTTTACTCTGAGCTACTTAATGGTGTTTGTCTTTCTCTCGCTGACTTATTTCACCCCACGTAATACCGTCTAGCTTCATCCGTGTCATTGCAAATGGCAAAATTTCACTCTCTTTTATAGCAGAGTAATGAACCATTGTCTATATTAAAAACATTAATTCGTGTGCAGTTTATTTTGTGTACATTGTGTGGTACAAATTCCATTTCCCTACCACTAATTCAGTGTCGCCTCGGTCAAAGCCGCAGTGTAACGTAGGTGTGGGTGTTTGTCTAGCCTCACCTCTGATTTCGCGTCTGTCGCGTCGGTTTCTTATTCCCGTACCAGTGACGTAGTTTTAGTACTGTAATTTACATTGAACTTGGCAATGTGATGGGGACAATCTCCCACTGTTGTCCAGTTTAAAAAAAAAAAAAGGCCGTTCTTGGACACCCCATCTTCCCCTTCATTTCTACCATCGGTTTTTAACTCTCACCAAATACCCTCTTGGTCTTTTGGAGTCCCACCAGAATTACTGATCAGCGCGTACACCTCATTTGTTTTGTGTCTGTGTCTAGGTATCTCATAATTTGATATTCTGGATGAGAGATTTTCTAAATTATATTTTGTACTTTTTAAAAGAAATTCTTATGAGACGTTCGAGATAAGCAATAAGGTATAAAGAATCATGAACAAATGCTCGTGTGTCCACCAGCCAGCCTAGGAACTACCGCTCTCACTGTAGTTAGACACCACGACCTACCCCTTCCTTCTGGCCTCCCTCACCCCACGATGGAACCAGTCTTCCAAATTTGGGTTTTGACATAGCGTGCCCCTCTCTTCCTGACACCCCACGTGTGCACACCCAAATGTGCGGCTGTTATGCGTTTGACTTCAGATGAGAGCGCCATATCACACATTCTTCTGCACCTCCCAGGTTTAATTTTCAAATTTTTCAAAAACGTCTTCCCAACATGTTTGTGACATCCCCCTCTCATGAACACTGTAGCTCTGGTTCATTTTTCTCATGGGTATATGGACAGCGTCCCCTGGTAATAAATACATCTGTTTTCCTGTGGTTGGACGTTTTAACAATTTCTCTGATTTTTTTCCCCCTAGTGCAAGCAACTCTGTTACGAGTTCATTTATGTATCTCCTTTTTCTTCCTGTTTATTAGTATTTTTTTCTTTTTTTAAATTTGAATTCAATTGGCCAACATATAGCGCATCATTAGTCTCAGACGTAGGGTTCAGTGAGTCATCAGTTGCATAGAACACCCAGTGCTCATCTCACCTTGTGCCCTCCTCACCCGTCACCCAGTTCCCCCGTCCGCTCACCCCCCTCCTCTCCAGCCACTCTCAGTTTGTTTCCCAGAGTCCACAGTCGCTCATGGTTTGTCTCCCTCTCTTGTCTCTTCCCTTTCAGGTTTCCCTCCCTTCCCCTACGGTCCTCTGTGCTGTTCCTTATGTTCCACATATGAGTGAGATCATGTGATAATTGTCTTTTCTGATTGGCTTATTTCACTCAGCATAATCCCCTCCAGTCCCATCCATCTCGATGCAAATGGTAGTATTCACCCTTTTCGAGGGCTGAGTACTATTCCGTTGTGTATATGGACCACACTTCCTCATCCATTCGTCTGCTGAAGGACATCTCAGCTCCTTCCACAGTTTGGCGGCTGTGGCCGCTGCCTCATGAGCACTGGGGAGCAGGCGCCACTTTGTTCCACCACATCTTCTCTGGAATACATAGGGAAGTTTCCCCGGGCCTCACAGAATCGCAGGGTCTTAGGGCATGGGTATCTCTCTCCGATTGCACCAGGTATGGGCCTGTCATTCCAGCGGTTAGAAGATTCACAATAGCAGTAGGGATCTGGGTCACCCAACAGTTCACTTAAGAGGACTGAAAGCACATTCCCACAAGAACACGCATGTGATTGGTCACAGCAGCAGCATTCCTAATAGCCAGGCACTGGAAACAGCCCCAAAGTCCATTAACTGAGAAGCGGATAAACGGAGTGTGCTGTGTCCATACAGTGGAAGAGCATGCAGCCAGGAACAGGAAGCGGGTACAGAGCGGGGCTTTGACGTACATGAGTCCTGGAGCTGTGATGCTGAGCGAAAGAAGCCAGTCAGAGAAACCCCGCATAGTAGGATTCCGTCTGCATGAGGGGCTCACAACAGGCAAGGCCCTAGAGACAGAGAGTAGACTCGCGGTTGCCGGGGCCGGTGAGCAGGAGTGAGTGCGGACCTGCACGGGGTTTCATTTCGGTGGTGAGAATGTTCTGGGGTTAGGGAGAGCTGGCAGTGGTACACTCTGCGTGAATGTGCTAAGCCCCCCGGACTGTCCACTCGGAAAGGGCCAAGTCTGTGCTGTGCGGGTAGGTTTGCTGCTCGCAGGAAGCGTCTGTAACACGGGAAACGAAGGACCAGGACTTCAGCGACGTATGCACCTGCATGCATCAGCAGAGTGAGAAAAGGGACTGAATGTATGAATGGGCGATTTAATAAAAGGAAAACACAAATGGCCGATAAATATGTCATATAAAACTGCAGGAATAGAAGATGACACAGAGCCTCCTTATCTGGGGCCGTGGACCGGCAGGATGGAAATCCGGAGCTCTCTGCTGCGCTGTAAACCCTGCTGCCTTCTTAGTTCCCTCCTCCAGCCCCCGAGGAAACCCTTCTACGGAAAGAGAAGCAGCAGCAGGAAGGGGACCAGGCTGGGGGAGAGATGGGGAGAGACAGAGGGAGAGAGGGGAGAGACAGAGAGAGATAGAGAGACAGAGAGACAGAGGGAGAGACAGAGAGACAAAGGGAGAGAGGGAGAGACGGGAGAGAGGGAGAGACAGAGACAGAGACAGAGGAAGAGAGACAGAGAGAGAGACAGACAGAGAGAGAGAAAGACAGAGGGAGAGACAGAGAGGCAGAGAGACAGAGAGACAGAAGGAGAGACAGAGAGAGAGAGATAGAGGGAGAGAGAGGCAGAGACAGAAGAAGACATAGGGAGAGACAGTGAAACAGAGGGAGAGATAGAGAGACAGAGAGACAGAGGGAGATACAGAGAGAGACAGAGGGAGTGACAGAGAGATAGAAACAGAGGAAGAGACAAAGAGAGACAGAAGGAAATACAAAGAGAGACAGAGGGAGTGACAGAGAGAGATAGACAGAGAGACAGAGAGACAGAAGGAGAGACAGAAAGAGATAGAGTAGAGGGAGAGAGTGGCAGAGACAGAGGAAGAGATAGAGAGGGAGATACAGCGAGACAGAGGGAGAGATAGAGAGACAGAGGGAGAGACAGAGAGACAGAGGGAGAGACAGAAAGAGAGAGGTAGAGACTTAGACAAAGGGACACCGGGAAGCAGAGAAAAACGGTTAATAAGAATACAGGGAAACCTGGACACCCGACCCCAGGGTGGGGCCCTGAAGGTGGCTCTACTCTTAGACTTTTCACCTACAGGAGTCAATGACCCTCATCGTAGCTTAACCTATCTGGAGTTGGGTTTCTGCCACTTTTATCTGAACACACTCGGTATGTAGCGTTGGTTGGACCACAGTCAATGTTTGAAAATATTTGTAAAATTGAATTGTGTTTGCTGCTTCCAAAGACAGTGAAAATGAAGAACCCCAAATGCTCATTTGTTAAGCTGTCTTCTCGGCACCGGGGGCCACCGTGTGCCGCACTATGAGCGTCTCGCTTTACCATCGTCTCCAGAATGTATGTATAGAAAGAAAACTGCCACTGATTTCCTGGCCATTTTATATTTCTCACCTATAGAACAGGGATGCTAGGATTCTTGGTGATTTTATAGATCTCCCCCAAACCTAAGCAATCTGGATGTGTTTGGGCATCATGAGCTTCTCATTCCTATGTCCCTTCATATTCCCAAAGGCATTTGTAACTGAGCAAAATTCGGAGCACATGACTATGCTTAGGGAGCTGATGGGCGGGGTGTGAGGACGAGGTTCCAGCAGGGGAAAGAGTGAAGCTGTGTGGCAGGAGCAGTCCAAGCCGACTGTCGAACACGCATCCTCTCTTCTGTCCAGCCGAGGTGTGGTCTTCTGCCTCCAGTCCTTGCCACGTGGATTTGACTGCTCAGTCAAAGCAGGACGCCCAGTGTTGATTCTCAGACACGTCCTGCTCTATAGCCATGACCACGTTCAACAGCCAGATCCCTTTGCTGTCCTCAGCCTCCCTAAGCAAGTTTCCCCACCTTTCTGCCAGCTGGTGATTATATCTCTGCCCCACTGAGTCTGTGGGTAAGTAGCAACCCCCGGTTTTGCAGGAACCACAGCACAGCCATTGAAAGGCATGTTCTTGGCTGTGATGCAGGCTGTGGAGAAGGTCCACACATTCCTCCACACAGAAGAGACTGACCCCCTGGCCGCTCGGAGCAAGGATTCATGCCGAACCTGAAACCAGGGGGAGAAACGACATGTGTGCCCAGAGGCCAGGCGGAGGAAGCAGCTACTGCAGGGACCACACAGGCCCAGTCCCTAGTCCACTCCGTTAGCAAAGCTCTCTTGTGCTCGTGGCAAAGAACGGAGGTCATTTCTTGCTGTCTGCAACTCAGAGAAAGGGGACAGTTGATCTATGTGGTCCAGTGGTGCTGGGGAGGGGTATACAGCGTCTTTTTTTTGTCTGGAACACCAGAGACCAGACAGGCTACAAACAGACCGACTCTAGAGCAGGGGAGGGGAGGCATGTGAAGGACAAACATTTTGCATCTTGGTTAAAAGGTGGCAGGGGAGGGGTGAGAAAGGAGGGCAGAACCGGTACCAAGCTCTTGGATGGGGTCATGGTGGGTTACAGCTAAACCATGCACTGTTGTCTTCTAAATTTCCCATCTTCTAAACGAGGAGGTGGGAGCGGTTATCAAATGTTCTGAGAAATCAAGACGGATCACATAAAAATCATCTGGATAACAACTCCGTTATATTAAGACAAGTAATTGGAGGGCCCGTGTGTGTTGCCTCCGAACATTCTGCACGCACAGCTCATCTCTCATCCGCATATCCATAAATGCCTTATGGATAATGGCTGTTATAAAAATGATGAATTACTTAGGTGGATTCTTCTTACAAAAAAAAAAAAATCAAAGGGAGGATTGTCTTTAGACATTGTTTCCTTGAGGGACACCACAGCAGGAATTGACGTTGGCTTCTCCAACTTCGCCAGATGCTTTTCGTTGTTGTTTTCCTCCTGTTTGGTTTTGTTGTGTTTCTGAGAGGAGATGTTCACCAGCACCAACATCTCTAGATTTGCAGAAAATTAATTCTGTAGATGATGTGGAAACGATAGCCTATAAAGTTAATGAGATATTACTGAAGGCTGGATAAACAATTAGCAGTATTAGCTGGGAAGATAAACCCGGACCTGTTGCCATCTAACAGAACTGCAACTAATTAAATTGAAAATTACAGCACAAGCGTGTGAAAACAAAAGCGGATGGAATGGGGTGAGAATTAACGGAGCTAATATTGCAGAGGCAACACTGTTATTAAAAATGAGAGGGAGGGTGGTGTATCGAAACCGTCGATTTCCCCCTCCCCCATCCTTCGCTGGATTTCGCGTTGATCATGGCATTTCCCCCGTGGCCCCCGTGATCCCAGCGCGTTTCTGGCTACTCTGCGGGTCTCCAAAGAGGCTAAATTCAACTCTGCGGCTTCTCGTGCTCATCACCTGAGAGGGGCCGTGCCCACCCAAGTGGAGGAATCCCTTCCTGACCCCACAGACCATCCACCAATTCCCTGAAGCATGAAATTGGCTTCCTTGTTTCTGAGCATGAAGAGCTATAGAACTTCCTAGGAAGAATTAGCTGCATTTCAAATGTCAGCATTTTGTGTTAGATTTGGGGACCCTACAGCCCAGGTCCCAGGGGCATAGAGCTTTTTTTTCTCCTTAAAAAAATGTAGTCTTATTTTATAGCTCTCCTCTCCTCCTCATCTTGGAGAGCTTAGAGCATCCCTGGAAGCCGGGTAGAAACAGACACAGAGCTTTTACCACTAAATTCTTCCATCAGGCAGAGACCCAGGCAGGTTGGACAGGCCGTGTGCTATTCTCCCCATGGTGGAAAAGATGCAGGAGAAACTGCTGCCTGTTTGGGACACCCAAGGCTGATCACAGCCAAGACATGAGAGTAAAAAACAAAACGAAATGAAACACAACAAAAAACTTTGCCCATGCTGTTGAGCATATCCCGGTGTTCTGAGAGCACTGGCATCACTTCCACGCAGGTTTCACATGTGGGCTGCGTAACTGCTGCACTGACAAGAAGAAGCCTGTGTTGGCAGGGGGTCACTGCCCCGTTCCATCCCAGCTCCCAGAGAAGGGGCAGGACTACAGAAATCTTCTGAGAAGAACTTGGAAGGTTAGAGCTGGTCGAGAGGCGGAGCACATCCTCTCAGCATTCCTTTACCAATGACAGCATTCAGAAAGACCTGAAGGGAATTTTGTCCCAATAAGGAATAAATCTGCACAAGCCACATAGCCCAGTGGTCTGAGAATGACCCTTCCATGGATAAGAGCATCTCTGCTCCCCACCGAGTTTATTAAAACTGGAATCTTAGACTCCAAACTCCCAGTAGAAGTTTTCTCCCAGTATTTGAGGCTTCCTCCAGGCTTCCCCTCATTCTCCTGTTTTCTCTAACTGCACAGATTCCTTCCCTCAGGGCCACCAGAATCTTTTCTATGTTACTGCAAAAGGGGGGCATGGAATGACTTTCTCTGGATCCCAAGGCCCTGAGTGTGGACCATTTGGTTTTGTCCTTATTATATTCTGTCTCATATTCTTCTCCAACTGATTGTGCTTGCATATTTTGTTTCCCCAAGTAGTAAACTCAAGATTCAGGATTGTTTCCTATACATCCTCAATCACACACATATACACACACACCACCACTATACACCACTACTCCTCACCATGGCTAGTCCCGGCTGGACATACAGGGGCGCAAAGGTGATCGTCATGAAATCAGAGCCTACTGGAATCTGTGGCACTTAGCTCTCTTTAGACAAGACCAGCTCTGTCCCCTATGAGCTGCTCCGTCCGAGAATGGAACAGACCCATCTCCTTGCTGAAGCCTCTGAGAGGCTCTGCCTGTCCCCACTCCTGGTGTTCATGGGAATCTTCTGACTCGCTATGTCATTCTATAAAGACTGGTTGTTGAGATCTGGATGGAGAAGAGGTATTATCCAAGAGGGGCTTCCAAGTTTAATGCCTACCATGTCTTTGATTGATGACGATGTGACGGACTTGGCTCCAGGCAAACTGCTCTATGACCTGGCTGGATTACCTATAGGCAAGTACAACTCGTTTGGGAGAAAGTTGGAGGAGAATTCACTGCTCAGCAGAAACCCACAAGAATGGCAGTCATCAGGGGCGCCTGGGTGGCTCAGTGGGTTAAGCCACTGCCTTCAGCTCAGGTCATGATCTCAGGGTCCTGGGATCGAGTCCCGCATCCGTCTCTCTGCTTGGCAGGAAGCCTGCTTCCCCCTCTCTCTGTGCCTGCCTCTCTGCCTACTTGTGATCTCTGTCTGTCAAATAAATAAATAAAATCTTAAAAAAAAAAAAAAGAATGGCAGTCATCTCAGCCCACAGCAATGCTGAATAATTGAGCAACAATACAATAAAAGCCACAGAACGGGACTATGTTGCGCTCTCCAGCAAGAGCCCCAAGGGCAACCGGGCTTCCTGGTATAGAGGTTCTGCCCCTAATGGCATTCTTACTGGTTCTGTGAAGAACTGGGAATTGATGCTAAATGAGCCCCACCCAAGTGACCCTCCACGGGAAGGGAGCCAGGGCCTAAGTTTTCAGGACTTACTCTGATCCTTCTGAACCTCACAGCACACAAGGATGGTGATCAACGAGCCCTCAACAGTGACTTCTCCATCAATACAGACAAAGGCTTCAAAGATGCCCGTCCAATCCAGAACCACGGACTCCGTTCTTTCAACAGGTTTCACCCTTTCAAGTGGAGATAATTCTCAGAATGAAATCCCAGAAGTTGCTAGACTTGAAACCCTTCAGAGTCGTATCACACACGAGAATAGGGCAGCAGAAAATACTTTAGTGTAAATACTGTAATTCTACTAGTAATTAAATAACCTCATATTGGCTCATTATCTTCAGAGTTACACCTTAATAATTTTACAGGCAAACATTTTGTAAGTTAATTTTGAAAAGACCAAAGCATAGATAGACTTAATTAATTCCATATTTACACTAGCTTTTGCACTTTTCACTTCAAATGCATTTTTGAAAAGTCAAGATGTGTATAGGTATATTACATAAACGGCAAAGTGACGATGTCATCCTGGAACCGCTCAGGTGGGGAGCTCGATCTTCGGGGATGCGGGTCAAGAAAGACAAAACTGCCTGTACCGTTCTGGGGATGTAGTGTCCCAGTTAGGCAACACAGGTCCCTCTGATGGAAAAATTAAATATCAGTGGTTTTCCTACCCCTGTAGCTTTTAAAAAAAATATTGGGAAATGCATCATCATCCTACAAGATATCTCATGATTTTTTTTTCCCATGTGATCCTATCTTAGACATGCCATATACTGGAGGGGAGAGCTGGTGGCCAAACAACGATTCACAGTATTAACGGTATAAAGTTAAAGTGAACCCTTAGTCCTTTTCTTAGAAAGGCATTCAATATGTTGTTTCAAATGCGGCTCAGTCTGGACCCCGGAGAAGGCTCAAGCGCAGTGTGTTTTGGTCTTTGAAGATGTACAAGGTCTCCTTCCGCCTCGATGCTTTCAGCACCGAGGCCTCTGGACAGCTCCGCGGCCGCAGGAACACCCGTCTCCAGGAACAGAGAGCACCCTTCCCCAAAAGCTGACTCCACCATCTTCTCCCTTATCTTAGGCGTGAACCTTTGCAGGACCCTAATGATAGGGTGCCTGCCTGCCTTCTCTTGGTTTCGTTAGAGAAAAGCCCAACCTGCAAGATGGTCACTCACCCTTCACACACCCGCCCAACCTGCAAGATGGTCACTCACCCTTCACCCTCCCACCCATCCTTCCTCACAGTTCAAAGCACGCCCGTGACCGTCAGCTCACTGATCTCATCTCTTGTCTTCAGTTGCTCGAAGAAAAGGTAGAGATCGCACCTCATTAACCCACCTAGCCCTGCAGCTTCAGAGATCCTTGTGTTAGTGAGATTCTGGGTTAGGGTTAATGATTTAAGTCTGCTTCTAAGCGCCTTCTTCCAGGAGGTAACTCACACATACTAGAGGAGGCACGCCAGGACACAACATGCCCCAGTTCCAGGGTCAGGGTGATGGGAAGCAACTTTTAATAAGGCGACAGGCAGAGGTTGGAGGTTGAGTCAGATTCTTAGCTAATTACAGACACATTATTCTGGGACTGATTAACATTCAGAGTCAGGGCCAAAGCTGGAGGGGACAAAGGATATGGTAGGAAGAAGTTTTTGAGCTAAACCCACAGATGTCTGTTACGCAGAAGGCAGCCTTATGCTTTGGGATGAATCCGGCCATGACTCTGCATTTCCTCCGTGAGCTTTAGGAATTAACCTTTTCATTTAAAGTCCCACCAAAAGCCATGCTGAAGGGGAAGACTATCACTGAGCAGCACGTGGAGGCAGGGATGGCCTCAGGTATGTGGTTCAGTGGCTCTCTCTGAGAGGCTGAGGAGATGGTGGGCTATAGACCTAAGATCCCCACTGTTTTCCGCAATGCTGAACTCCATCATACATATGGGCATCATTTCTTGGCTGCATTAATTTTTGATAAGCTGGCTGCACCGAATCTAATCGCACCACAGAGGGCAGTTTTTATATTTTATAAGCACAAATAAATCCCTTCCCCATCTGCAAGCTCCTTGGTGGCAGTTTGCAAAGGCTTTTGGGTAGCATGCTTTAAACCTTCATCTCTCGTGGTCACCCCGGACTTGTAAGTACCGCTGCAAGATTCATTGTTGCTTGAATAATTGAATCTATTTAAAGAAATGAAGCCAATTAAGTTTTCAGTTTATGACCAAGAAATAATTTCACCACGTGTGGTCAGATCCTCCTAAGTATCTGGGGATTCAATTATTGTTTAGAGCTCAGAAAAGTCCAAGCAGGATCCTAAATTATGTCAGACGGTCTTTCCCCTGCCATTTAACAAGGTAACCTCTGAGTCCAGACTTGATGGTAAGATATCAAAAACCAAAATTCTATGTATCTAGTATCTGCAAATTCTCTAAACAAATTTTTCTACCAAAATCCTCAGGCCAAGATTTATAATCAGGGATTTGTGGCTCTGTGCTCTGATTTTAGCGTTATTAGCTCCCCTGCCCCTTCCCTGGTGCCCCTTTTTCTTTCCATAAGAAACCCAGAGTCCTGCTAAGTCTCTTTCTGATCATTTCTTCCCCTTAGACTCTATATGTACCTAAATGTGTAAGTGATGGATGAAATGTTAAAAAAATTAAAAAAAAGTGAACTTTTTTGGTGAGCATTTGCATTGTGAATAAGAAATGTCATCTAAGAATAAAGAGAAGAAAATGCAAGCAATTGGATTAATAGTGTCCCTACAGGTGGAGAAGGACTCTAGTGATGTCTTAGTTCTCCGGGGGCCTGCTCTGTTGGATGTGGGATAAATTCATCACTGTTCCTCATCCCTGTTCACAACAGAGGCCATCGCCCCCAGCTAGCTCCCGAGAGGGAGGAGGATTGAGATCTCATTACTTTTTCCAGTCCTCACAAAGGAGCCCGTCCTTGAGTGTCAACAACCCCCGTGCTCCCTTTGATGATTGCACAAAATGGGAAATGCCAGAGGTGGGTGAGGTTTTGCAATGCGCCCATGAGGACCTGCCTTGATCCAAGTCACTTACCTTCTGGTTGGTTCACATTGTACAAGGTTTCCAACCACGATGACCCCTCACTTCTTTCTCTTCTGTTGCTCAACCACGAACATTTGTTGGCTAACTACGCCAACCAGGTGGTATGATAGGCGTGGGACGTGGAGATATGAGAAAAACCAGGTGTGCTCCTGGACCTTTCAGAGGAGAAGTCTGGCAAAGAAGAGACATGTTGACTGAGCACCACGTGGACGTCTGCAATCTCTCTGGCTGCCCCTTTTTAGTCTTCCTAAAGCACGTCTCTTCCACCCACACCTTCGGTCTTCATGCACTTGGCTCCTCTGCTCTTCTGATTCCTACGTAGGCGATCGGTTCTTCCACCTCTGAGGTTGCCATTTCATTTCGTTGTCAATTCTGTGCACGTGACACAATTCTGTGTGTGCAGACCACTCGCCCAAGTTCCAGACATGTTTCCATAAGCTTTTAATAGACATCTCTACTTGAATGCCCCCCCTTCGCAAATTAATCATGTACAAACTCAACTTGGCAACTTCATGAACACGCTGCCGCCATTTCCCCAGTGTCCCAGCTGGAAATCTGGGTGTCACTCACACACACCCACCCCCTTTCACTCGGCCTCCACATCCTAGCAGTCACCAAGGAAGCCAGTTTTATTCCCTGGATCTCTCTTAGAATGGATTCCTTCCATTATTCCAATCTCCACCCCCAGATTACTGCAAACTACTCTCTTTGCTCTCTTGTGGCCCCGCTTCCTGTCACATTGCTAGTCTATCTTACTCAAGTCATTCAATGCCCGTCACAAATGGTACCTCCTCCATGAAGCCCTCCCAGTAATCTTTCTTCCTCGGAGCTTACTGTCTCCTCCCGTCTTGCGGCACATACCCAGAAGAGTGGGTTATCGGGTACTTGTGTTGGCTCACCTACTCTGTTCTGGAGAAGGACCGTGCCTCTTCTGTGTCTGTACTCCCCTGACCTGTAATGTCCCTAGCCCGCACCTGCTATGTGAACAAAAAGGAACACTAAGCTAAGAAGCGCAGGTTTTAAAGACATCATAGAGTAAAGCCCCTGGTCCAGGTGCCCCTGAAGAGAGACCACGAGGTAGCTGGACATTTCTGGGGATCTCCCTGTTCCATCTACAACCCACATGACAACTGACATGGGAAGGAGGTAGAGCTAGGGACCCAGGGCCCAAACCTCTCCAACCTATCTTAATGTTATAGGATTCCCCCATTAGGGAGAGAGTACCCTGGAGCATGATTGGATTTGATGTCACCAGGGGTCATCAGACAGCCTGCCAAAACCCCCAGGGAGAATGCATTTAACTGTGTCTGGGGACCCAGGTGAGATCAAGACTCTTGGGAATGAGCCCTCAGGCAAGTGGCTCTGGGGTTGGGCTAACACTGACAAGTTAAGACCCTAAAGACAGCACATGGGCCACTGGAGTTGTCATCCTGCCTCCAAGGTGCTCAGGAATCTGTGGGTCAGATTGTCCACGCAGGATATAACCTCTCTTCATCACCCATGGTGGACTAGAGACCAGACAGGCACATGTAATGGCTCCTCTCCTGCGATGCGAACTTGGGGAAATAGACTCCAGAAACGTCTTCCGGAACAATATGTGAATGACGGATGCTTTGGGAAGTCTGGGGCTGACAGGCATGCCCCGACTGGTTTAGGTTTAGTGCTGTTGAAGAGCACTATGAAGGGCACCCAGCAAGAACCCACGCACATTAACCAGGGCAACGTTTCCCTGTTCCTGGGATCCAGGCAGTGTGAGTCTCCTTCCAAAGCGGAGTCGGACCACATGGTGAAATTATTTCTTGGTCATAAACTGGAAGTTAATTGGCCCCATTTCATTAAGTGGGTCTAATTATTGAAGCCCCAGCAAAGGTTCTGGTGATAGTTACTAATGAGGGTACTCTTAGCTGTCCCTGCCTCAGGGACCCAGCTGGCACCCTGTGGCCCAAATGAATTAATGTAGTAATGACTAACCAGCCCTGGGGGCCAGGGAGGAAAAAGGTTCCACAGAACGATGGCCTTGGGAGCCAATTGTCTAGATTAAGAAGTTCAAATACCTCCACAACTGAATTAGAAATGAGTCGGAACTTTATCCAACAGTATAAACCAATGTAAAGTGTTCCTAGAGATAGAGGAAAGCAAAGGGCCATGGCTCTAGAAGTGAGGACCATAAAACACTGACGGTTGGTGTCCACTTGGCCGTCCTGGGATTCTAGTCCAGAACCGAGCTTCCTGGGTAGATGTGAGATTGGCCGTGCTCCAGGGTGGGGTACTGAGCCATGCCGCTGTGATTGCTTTCCTTTCTGCCATGCTATGGGGTAACCTACTGTGAGCCTTGAAATGAATGCAGCAACCACACGAAATGAATAAAGAAATTATTGAGGCTTATGCAATCGTCCTCCAATTTCTCACACACACAAGAGAATTCATTTCCTTCTAGATAGGGTTGTCAGTGCAGTCTGGTGAAATAGTTAATGGACATTTTCTCCTTCTTGTAATGGGTTACCGAAATCCCAAAGTCCAATTTGCAGTTAATCCCTTAATCCTGAGTCCAGCTGATGATGCCTAGCTTATAAAAGCGTTGTATTTTCGTTTCGTGCAGTTTGAAGCAGTCTTACAAGCCTGTCACGTAGACGTTGTGCGTACTTGCCTCTCAATGGCCACAGTGAATGACTCCCACAGCGCGAGCAAGGACAACGATGACAGTGATGGTGGTGATGATGAGAGCTGGTGGGATCTTCACGTGCCCTGTTACGACACCGTTCATCATTCTCCCCACCATCACGTTCTGACCAAATTGGGAAATACAAGACAGAAAAAGGAACCAAAGGAGGCTAGCACCCGAACCATCTTATAGGTGAAGGTCAAATTCAATGATGCCGTGGAAGCTCTGCTCGCCTTGTGAGCTGGCGATGTTGGGTAGACCTCCTCACCCTTTGCAGGTCTTCCCATGGTGGACTCCAGTGGAGCAGAAGAGGAGACGGGCACTTTCCAAGGCATTCGCAATTCTTTTTCTCCCCAAATTTACCAGTCGGATAGATCCCTACGTATGGAAGCCCACATCCTGGCAAAGAAGAGTTACGGGGAATCCAGTTACGAGCCAAGGGCTGTGTTACCACATCATCTACATTAAGTCTCATCTTTGTAACAACCTAAGATGGACCTTATCAATCCCCCTGTAGAGATGAAGACTTGATGTGGCCTGAAAGTTAGTTGAATTACCTGGGGTCACCAGCTAGTGAGCGATATGGCACAGGAATTTTGAGCTCAGGATTTTAAACACTGAAGCCTTTTCCAAAGTGTCTATACCTGAATATTATGAAAAGTCACAATCTTCAAGAAGTGGTCCAAGGGCTTCTGAGAGTTTGCAGATGCTTCTGGGGGTCTTCAGGGTCAAATTCTTTCCATCAGACTACTAGAGTGTCATCTGCCCTCTTTACCCGTGTTCTCTTGTGCCTGTCCAGTGGAGTTTCCCAGAGGTTACTTGTCCTGTAGCACACTACCACCGAGTGGAGAAGCACCTGTGAGCATTGAACTGCCTTCTATTAAGACAGAACTTTAAAAGCTTGCAAAAATTGTGAAACAATGCCGCTCTTCTCACTAATTATTTTGTTTTATAAAATATATTTCCTTTTGTGGAAATGTGTATATTATTATGTAGTAAGCTTGTTACTTTAACGAAATAATAAAGTTTCATTTTTTCTAAGTTTTAATTTCTAATATGACAAATCTGGGTAGATATCGATAAAATTGCTTGGGGATTCTCAATATATTTTAAGAACATAAAGTGTTCCAGAGACTGAGAAGTTTGAGAACCATGGGTGTAGACCCTCATGTAACTGAACACAATATGTGGACTTTTTGGACTTTATTTCTGTTCAGTAATCTAAAGGACTAGTGCAGCTACCAGCAAACGTTGAAGCCTGGGTTTCGAGGGAAAGCCTGAGGAGAAGAACCTGGCATTTCATTTGGCTTGTGTACCTCGAGAGAACTTAGGAGAATCTTTTTTTTTTTTATTTTTATTTTTTCAGCGCAACAGTATTCATTCTTTTTGCACAACACCCAGTGCCCCATGCAAAACGTGCCCTCCCCATTACCCACCACCTGTTCCCCCAACCTCCCACCCCTGACCCTTCAAAACCCTCAGGTTGTTTTTCAGAGTCCATAGTCTCTTATGGTTCGCCTCCCCTTCCAAATTTTTTTTTTTAATAAACATATAATGTATTTTTATCCCCAGGGGTACAGGTCTGTGAATCGCCAGGTTTACACACTTCACAGCACTCACGATAGCACTTACCCTCCCCAATGTCCATAGCCCCCTCCCCCTCTCCCAATCCCACCTCCCCCCAGCAACCCCCAGTTTGTTTTGTGAGATTAAGAGTCATTTATGGTTTGTCTCCCTCCCAATCCCATCTTGTTTCATTTATTCTTCTCCTATCCCCCTACCCCCCCATGTTGCTTCTCCATGTCCTCGTATCAGGGAGATCATATGATAGTTGTCTTTCTCCGATTGACTTATTTCACTAAGCATGATATGCTCTAGTTCCATCCACGTCGTCGCAAATGGCATGATTTCATTTCTTTTGATGGCTGCATAGTATTCCATTGTGTATATATACCACATCTTCTTTATCCATTCATCTGTTGATGGACATCTAGGTTCTTTCCATAGTTTGGCTATTATAGACATTGCTGCTATAAACATTCGGGTACACGTGCCCCTTCGGATCACTATGTTTGTATCTTTAGGGTAAATACCCAGTAGTGCAATTGCTGGGTCATAGGGTAGTTCTATTTTCAACATTTTGAGGAACCTCCATGCTGTTTTCCAGAGTGGTTGCACCAGCTTGCATTCCCACCAACAGTGGAGAAGGGTTCCCCTTTCTCCACATCCTCTCCAGCATCTGTCATTTCCTGACTTGTTAATTTTAGCCATTCTGACTGGTGTGAGGTGATATCTCACTGTGGTTTTGATTTGTATTTCCCTGATGCCAAGTGACGTGGAGCACTTTTTCATGTGTCTGTTGGCCATCTGGATGTCTTCTTTGCAGAAATGTCTGTTCATGTCTTCTGCCCATTTCTTGATTGGATTGTTTGTTCTTTGGGTGTTGAGTTTGCTAAGTTCCTTATAGATTTTGGATACTAGCCCTTTATCTGATATGTCGTTTGCAAATATCTTCTCCCATTCTGTCAGTTGTCTTTGGTTTTGTTAACTGTTTCCTTTGCTGTGCAAAAGCTTTTGATCTTGATGAAATCCCAATAGTTCATTTTTGCCCTTGCTTCCCTTGCCTTTGCCGATGTTCCTAGGAAGATGTTGCTACGGCTGAGGTCGAAGAGGTTGTTGCCTGCATTCTCCTCAAGGATTTTGATGGATTCCTTTCTCACATTGAGGTCATTCATCCATTTGGAGTCTATTTTCGTGTGTGGTGTAAGGAAGTGGTCCAATTTCATTTTTCTGCATGTTGCTGTCCAATTTTCCCAGCACCATTTATTGGAGAGGCTGTCTTTTTTCCATTGGACATTCTTTCCTGCTTTGTCGAAGATTAGTTGACCATAGAGTTGAGGGTCGATTTCTTAACAAATATTGGCCTCATTCTTTTCTCTTAAAAGTGTGTATGAGCTCTTATGAAGTAACACCCCAAACCAGGAAAATCCCAGCACAGGATGGAAACACACACTTGGAAAATTTACTTTTTTGCTTCCTCCAATTTTTTTTTCAGTGTGTCAAGATTCATAGTTCATGCACCACACCCAGTGCTCTGTGCAATCCGTGCCCTCCTTAATACCCACCACCAGGACCACCTAGCCCCCCACCCCCCTTCCCCTCCAAAGCCCTCAGCTTGTTTCTCAGAGTCCACAGTCTCTCATGGTTTGTCTCCCCCTCTGATTTCCCCCAATTCACTTTTCCTTTCCTTCTCCTAATATCCTCCATGTTATTCCTTATGCTCCACAAATAAGTGAAACCATGTGATAACTGACTCTCTCTGCTTGACTTATTTCACTCAGCATAATCTCTTCCAGTCCTGTCCATGTTGATACAAAAGTTCAGTCTTCATCCTTTCTGATGGAGGCATAATACTCCATAGTGTATATGGACCACATCTTCCATATCCGTTCGTCCGTTGAAGGGCATCTTGGTTCTTTCCACAGTTTGGCGACTGTGGCCATTGTTGCTATAAACATTGGGGTACAGGTGGCCCTTCCTTTCACCACATCTGTATCTTTGGGGTAAATACCCAGTAGTGTAATTTCAGGGTCGTAGGGAAGCTCTATTTTTAATTCCTTAAGGAATCTCCACACTGTTTTCCAAAGTGGCTGCACCAACTTGCATTCCCACCAACGGTGTAAGAGGGTTCCCTTTTCTCCACATCCTCTCCAACACACGTTGTTTCCTGTCCTGTTAATTTTGGCCATTCTAACTCGTGGCTTCCTCCACTTCTGATCTGGTAAATAGAAATTCAGGACCCATATTTGCTGTCCTCACTCTGGCCTGAAAGAATCAAGCCACCACCTATAAGCTTCTGGCAAGAACTGTACCTTTGGGGGAAAGGTGTAGTTCCACAGATCTACAGACAGCCCAGACTGTGGCTTGATCTTGGTGAATCCACAGACATAGGACCCTCCACCTTAAATGACCAGCCCCTCCCCTGCTTCTAGGGCTGCTCTACATAGTAACATGCTTGTATCAGTGATGAGATTTTATGTAGCTCAGAAGAAAAACGGAAGAAAGCTCTTCTTATCTGTGGACCAGCCAGTTGCCATTGGAAGCATCTCAATGCTGACAGAAGGCTGCAGCGTGCGCAGGGACCTTGGAGATCAGCTTGGTCCCAGCCTCTCATCTTACAGGGGAATAAGTGAGGCCCAAAGAACTAGAGATCCCCCCCAGGGTCTCCGCCCACCACTGCTTAGGGCTGGTGCCTGGGGCTCTGACGGAAGTGGTTGGGTCTCGGAGTCTTGGGGTTCTGAGCCTGTGTAGAAAAGCATCCTAAGACTGCCAAGTGCGGTCACCTGGAGGAAGGGTCAGGGTGTGGTCCCAGTGAGACTGAGTCTCAGCACTCACAGACGGTGTCCTCTGTCTGGTCAACATTCCATCCCAGCACACTGACTCTGCACCAGACTTACTTGCCTTCATTGTCTCTTACTGGCCTGGGAGTTCCTTAAACTGTGTCCCTAATAATCTTTGTTTCCCAGTGTCTGGCATGGTATTTCTTAGCACACATCTAAGCCTTAGTACATGTTTAATTAATTAGATGATTAATTAATGCATAAATACATAACTCCATAATGGTTTAGGAGCTGTTCTTCATTTAGATAGGACAAGATGGTGTGATTAAAATATTCGACCTTCTTATATTGAATGGAGCACTGGGTGTTACACATAAACAATGAATCCTGGAACACTACATCAAAAACTAATGATATACTGTATGGTGACTAATATAATATAATAAAAATAATAATAGTCTTTAAAAATTGACCCTCTTAATGAACACCAAATAAATTCTGAACCGATCAGGGAGCTATTTTCCACTTATGATAGGTAACATGCTCCCTGGTTTCACCAATTTTTGTTAAAATTTACATAACAAGGTAGACTGCCTCCAGGGTTTAGATGTTTGCTGATTGAAGGCATGGGGAATTGGGGTCAATCCAAGGCTCTTTTAGGGTGTAAGTTTAAGGGTTTTGTCTGAATCCACTTCATTCAACAATATTATTGGGCATCTACAGTAGGTCAGACCCTCTTTCAGATGTGGGAATACCACAACAAACCAGGTGAGGTCCCCAAACTCAGAGTTCAGAGCTCAGCCTCCTCGGGACAGATGAACAGGCAATGGCAATTTAATGGAATGAGTGTCGTGAGCATTGATGGA